>NC_143094.1:4502500-7002500 GCF_061535455.1 Colias philodice | reverse complement strand
CCAGGTAAAATAGACTAATAGAATTCAGGCAAATCATTTATGTTCTCTTAGAAAATGTTAACTTACAAAATATTTATAAACTTATTTTTTTGTATTCTTAATTTTATATAGTCATAATAATGTCAATACACACTAAGCAATACAAATCATTTATCCACAGCAATCCAGTCCGAACCGAAAATACCATCAGCTTGTACTGAATGCGGCCCCAATGCAGACTGTATTGGTGGATCGTGCCGCTGCCGAGACAACTATTTGGGCAATCCACCGTTCTGCCGCCCCGAGTGTCTCAGCTCGTCGGACTGCGAGTGGCGCTTCACGTGCGTCAACAAGCGGTGCATCGACCCTTGCCCCGGCGCTTGCGGCTTCAACGCCCTCTGCACTCCGGCTGCACACGAACCGCGTTGCCAGTGTCCTCCCAACACCATCGGAAACCCCCTTATAGAGTGTCGACTCGTCGAGAATATTCGTAAGATAGACTGAGTTGGAAGATTGCTTAATCTTACAACGACGCGTGAAATATTATTGCTAAAAGTTGTAGTCGAGACGAGAGCGCGATTCGGATACGTTTTCACTTTAAAAACTTAGGCATGGGTTTTTCTAGTGAAACGTAATCGATCGCAAACTCGTCAAAAAAAACTATCGAAAAAGCTTCCGTACCGCTTTGCCCTTCAAAACTTTGTCGAGTTATTACGGAGTCGCGCTATAACTCATTTTTAAATGTTACAGAAAAACTACCAAACGATCCTTGCAATCCTTCTCCATGTGGTCCGGGAGCGATTTGTCGCGCTCGAGGAAGTGGAGCGTCCTGTGAATGTGAGCCAGGATTAAGAGGCGACCCATACACTGGCTGTCGGCCGGAGTGTCTCGCCGACTCGGACTGCTCTCCGACGCGAGCCTGCATTCGCTCCAAATGCCGCGACCCGTGTGAGGGCACTTGCGGCGTGGGAGCCGACTGTGAAACCGTCAACCATGTGCCGTTGTGCTCTTGCCCGCCAGGAACGAGAGGAAATGCGTTCGAAAAATGTGACATAGTCATAACAGGTAAATTACAAGCTCTATACATATAATAGTGATAACATTAAAGCAAAAAGGCCACTTTATTTCGATTAATCTTATCTAAGTATTTCACTCAATAATATGAGTTATTATTGTTATAGCGCCGCCTTGTACACCATCGCCGTGCGGCCCCGGAGCCTTGTGCTCAGTTGTGAACAACAACGCTGTTTGTTCCTGTCCAAGTGGCACTAGTGGAGACGCCTCGTCATCTGGTTGTCGCCCCGAATGTGTCGTCAGCTCTGAATGTCCACGAGATCGCGCTTGTGTCCGCAATAAATGTATAGACCCATGTCAAGGAATTTGTGGCAATGGCGCTATGTGTCGTGTCTTCGATCATGCACCTATTTGCTCTTGCCCACCATCAACCACTGGCGATCCCTTCAGCAACTGTGTTGCAAGAGGTAATTTTTCTATTTTAATTAAAAAGAAGTTTTCTTTTTTAATAATTCATCAATAAGTATTAATAATTATCAAAATAAGTGCATTTATTGTCAATAAGCAAATAAAATGTGAATAATATTAAAATGTTTATTTTTAATCTTACAGAGGTACCCACAACATCGCCAACCGTTTACGATCCTTGTGACCCGAACCCGTGTGGCCCGCATGGAACCTGTCGAGACGGCTTCTGTTCATACCCAGAGTGTATAGTCAACGACGACTGCCCTGGCGATCGTTCATGTATAAATCGAAAATGTTCCGACCCGTGCATCGATTCTTGTGGTGAAAATGCTATATGTACGGGTGTGAGGCACTCAGCTATATGTTCGTGCCCTGCCGGCTACACAGGTTATGCGCTGGTTCGATGTGAACGTGTTAAAATATCTACACCAACATATACGCCTACTCCAAGTCCAGAGTGTACAAGAGACGAACAGTGCGCCGACAATGCAGCTTGCATCGACTCTAGATGCCTTCCAGTTTGCGCTCAGAATAGCTGTGGCTTGAACGCACGCTGTATCGCCAAACAACACAGAGCACTTTGTGCCTGTCTACCTGGATACGAAGGAGATGCTTACACTGGATGCTATTCTGGTACGTAAATATTCAACTCATCTTTTATAAATTTAATCATAATGATGATTGTATTACTAAATTCATAATTTCCTTTACAGTACAATGTCACAGCAATAACGACTGCCCATACGACGAAAGCTGCGACAGCGGTTCATGCGTAAAAGTGTGTTCCCGCATCCGTTGCGGTACTGACGCTCAATGCGTAGCCCGCGGGCACGTTGCGAACTGCGAGTGTAACTCTGGTTCGCGAGGAGATCCATGGGTCGAGTGCCGTAAAGAAGAATGTACTATTGACGACCATTGTCCATCGTGGTTGGCCTGTCGTGGCAATACTTGCCAAGATCCGTGCCCCGGCAGCTGTGCGCCGGGAGCTCAGTGTTCAGTGATTCGACACAAAGCGACATGCGAGTGTCCGCGTGGGCAAATCGGAAACCCCAAAATACAATGTCAACCTGGTAAGTTCCTACAGTAAATCAAAATAATATAATTTGTTTATAATCAGTGATAGCTATTCTAATATGCACAAAAAAAAATAAAAAAATTAAATGTTACAAAGTTTAAATTTTTATAAGCATTGCAAAACTACATACTTCCATTTTGTTGTAGTCCTGGAAGAAGTAGAATGCTCAAGCGATGCTGAATGTGGTCCCAACTTAGCATGTTTGCAAGGAAATTGTAAGAACCCATGCGACTCGACATCTTGCGGTACTCGCGCTACGTGTAGAGTTGCGAACACTCTGCCGTTCCGAACCTTAGTGTGCGAGTGTCCCAAGCCCTTGACCGGCGATGCTTCCTTGCAATGCAACCCAAGTAAGTATAGAATGATATTAAAAAATGTTCATCAAATTTTGTTAATCTATTTTTTGCAGTATTGACATTTGACCTTCAATTTAATGGAATGAATAGAAATCGACATAATTGTGAGTATTGGTAATCAAACGGTCCTACGAAACTGGCATGTAAATATTGTCACCGATTGTGTTTCACCGTGTAAAAAATTGTATAATACACTGCAACAATTATCCAAATTATCAAGTGACGTGTTTTGTTTTTTTACAAACGTGTAATCTGTAATAATACCACATTTATGTAAACTTATAAAAAAAATTGATAACGTTTGATTGTTCAAACCACACAGAATGTTGAAGGTTTCACATTAACAGCTCGTTTTAAATAAAAAATAGCAATAAGACAATTTTTGTACAAACTGTAACTATATTACCTACACGGTGAGTATTTTGGGGTTGACACAATAACAGCTTTCTTATATAATATATCAATGCATTAGCATGGATATAGAAAGAACCTCGATCAAAGTAAAATTCAACCTATTTATTCAAACGTTTGCGGGTAGCTGTATAAATACATTACGATCAACAAACTCACACATCCAATTATTCACAAGGGGGTGAATGCAGCGAAGACACGCACTGCAATGACGAAGAGCGTTGTCTACAAGGTCAATGTACGCCAGCGTGTGAAGCGCAGCTGTGCGGCGCGGGTGCGGAGTGCCGTGCGGTGTCGCATAGAGCCTCGTGTTCGTGTGTACCCCCGCTACAGGGAGATCCTAATGTTGCTTGCACACCGAGTAAGTTTTTTTTGCTTTATACATTGTAGTTAAAAATTGAATAATAAATTGATAACATGGAAATTCTATAGTGTGTGTGCGTGACGCGTACCTTATAATTATATTTAAAACTATCTGACGTAATAAAAATGTTACCATCCTCTTTTAATTATATCATCCTTTTGAAACCTCTTTGTTGCCTTTAAAATAAATGTATGTACTTAAAAAAAAACTAGAAGCCCGTTTATTTCATTGTTCCTACATGAAACTGTATACTTCGTTTTTCCATTTGTTTAACTTCTTTATTTTTTATTATTATTAAGCAGTATTAAAATAACTAACATTTCGTACAGCCGCCGTTGGCAGCATCTGCCTGTCGGACGTGGAGTGCGGTGCGGCGGAGGCGTGCGTGTCCCGCCGCTGCGTGTCTGCGTGCGCAAACGCGTGCGGTAGCGGTGCGTTGTGTGAGGCGTCCGCGCACCGTGCGCGGTGCCGCTGCCCGCCTGGTACCGCTGGCGATCCCGCTAGATCGTGTTATACACGTGAGTTGTTCTGATAATATGATTTTGTTCTTAGATTATCTGTTTTTACTGAATGCTATAAATTAATCATTATTATTAACTGTTTAATAAAAATTATAGAGATTTAAGAAGAAATTATAGAGATGAAGAGTGTGTATATTTTGAATTATCCCTTATAACAGTTAGAAATTAACTTTTTATCACGAAATGCAGTGGGTTTTTTTTCTTGTAATTTTTCATGAAATATACACATTACTTATACAATACCTGTCAGGATTAAACATTTGCTAATAATTTGAAACTGAATGATTTATTAGTTATTTTACAATATGTTATAATTTTTTCTTCTTTACAGCTGAATGTACGGCAGATGATAATTGTCCATTCGATAAGTCCTGCGTCAATGGCTACTGTCAAGATCCTTGCGTTCTTGGAACGACCTGTGGCCGCAACGCTGTTTGTGACGTCATTGCCCACGTAGCGACATGTCGCTGTCCAGCGGGAACTCAGGGTGACCCCCGACGTGCCTGTATCGCAGCCGCTTGTCAATACAACGAGGATTGCGACGAAACTAAAGCATGCAACCGACTCAATCGTGTCTGTCAACCGGTATGCTCAGAGAACGCATGCGCTTCTGGGGCTATTTGTACACCAATTGGCCACAGAGCAGTGTGCAGCTGCCCGCCCGATCGATCTGGCGATCCATACCTCCGCGGATGCGTTACAATAGAAAATGTAGAAGAGTGTTCAGTGGATGCTGACTGCGCGTCACCATTCGCTTGCGTGAATTCGCATTGTACTGATCTCTGTCAAGACAACCCATGTGAAGCTGGTCTGCTGTGTAGAACTATAGATATACTGCCATTGAGAGCGATAGCGTGCGTCTGTTCAGACGGTGGTCGTGCGGCGCCTGATTCTGGTTGTCGCGCGCCGCCACAAGCGGAATGCGCGTCTGACTCGGAATGTGCCAACAGCCAAATTTGCCGACGGGGAAGTTGCGTCGATGCCTGCAGATCTACACCTTGCGGACAGAACGCTCTATGCGAGTCAGTAGACCACGTAGCGAGATGCACGTGCCCAGCCGGATATACTGGAAATCCAAGAATTGAATGTAATACAGGTAAGAGTCATAAATATAACTGTAATCATGAATATCTTTGAAAAGTTACTACGATAAATTACTCTCTGTACTCGGGTTGGCCCGAGATGAAAAAAAGGAAATAAAGTATACCGGGAATAATGCAGCTCTCAACTCAGCAAGCTGTTGGCTAAATATATTTTCAAATCTGTCCTGTAATTTTGAAACCTATTCATTTCAAACAAACACATCATTAAATTTTCATAATAGTGTTGACAAAATATTCAAAATAGAACAATACATTACTCGCTACGTTACCACAGAACCGCGACAACCAACGATCTACGAGTGCTACAGCGACGAGGAGTGCGGCTCCGACCGCGCTTGCGTCGAGCGCACGTGCGTGAACCCGTGCGCCGGGGCGTGCGGGCCGGCCGCGCTGTGCCGGGTGGTGGACGCCAGGCCTAAGTGCTCCTGCCCTAAGGGGTACACTGGGGACGCGAGAGTACGCTGCTTGCCGCGTAAGTTGATAGTGTATGGCTTATTTTTATACTGATGACTGCAATTTTATTTGGGAATCACCTCTTTTGTAAAAAATGAATCAAATACAATTGATTTTAAAACTATCGATGTTATTCGAGTAAACTACAATCATCGCCTATAATGAGCTGAAATCTTTTCGAATTATTTTGAAAATAATAAAAAAAATACCTTGTAATTTTATTTTTTTAAGTATATTTAAACCGAAACAATTCAAACAATATTGTTAGGTATGCAATTATTTAAACCTAACAGCTTGATTCAAATTTATTTCAACTTAAAATATTACAACGTTTGTTAATTAATTTTTATAGCATCACAAGATTCAATAATACCAGTCGGCTGCAAAGCAAACTCGGACTGTCCTCTATCACAAGCTTGCATCAACGGAGCTTGTGCGAACCCATGTAACTGTGGAACGAACGCTGAATGCAATGTAGTACGACACCATCCAGTTTGCTACTGTCAACGCGGTTTCTCCGGTAATCCGTACACCGATTGCTTTAAAGGTTAGTAATATAAACACTTATTTAGTTTGTTCCCAGTTCACCCTGAAATTCGTCATATTTATTCGTGACGTTTTTAACATTTTTTTTTTCTTTTAGTGGGCTGTTCTTCAGATGGAGAGTGTAACGATAGCGATATGTGTTACAACGGAGCCTGCATCAGTCCATGCTTAGTCGAAACTCCATGCGCTATTAGTGCTGAGTGTTACGGAAGCTCCCATAGATCCAACTGTAGATGTCCTGCCGGAACAAAAGGAAATCCGTTCTCAAAATGCCAAGCTTCAGAATGCGAAGCAAACTCGGATTGTAGTGATGACAGTATTTGTATAAACGGTGTTTGTCAAAATGCCTGCTCTCTCGCCGGACGAAACCCTTGCGCATCAAACGCTGAATGTTTTGCTAAAAATCATGCCGCTTCATGCAAGTGTCCTGCGACCTTACCTTTGGGAGATCCTCTTGTGCAATGTGAAAGAGTACAAGTTGTTGGTCAACCCGAATGTCGTGTGGATGCGGATTGTCCCAGTGGCCACGCCTGTCTTAAGGACGAATGTCGTGACGCTTGCTACGAACTGAAGCCATGCAAAGGAAACTCTCGCTGCTCAGTATCTGATAGTATTCCATTCCGCACGCTAATATGTAAATGTCCTGAAGGATATGTTCCTAATGAAAGTGGAACGTGCGACGCAGTTCAATTACCACCTTTGAGCTGTGCTTCAGATAGTGAATGTAGCGATCAAGAATCTTGCGTTAACCGAATCTGCAGAAACCCATGTAATTGCGGCGATAATGCTGAATGCTTCATACGAAACCATAGACCCGTATGCTCTTGTAGAGAAGGTTATGATGGTAATCCTTACAGCGCCTGTCGTATTGTAGGATGTCGCACAAACTCAGAATGTCCATCAGATGAAGCCTGCGTTAACGGCAATTGTGTCAGTCCTTGCTTATTGAACAACACATGTGGATTTAATGCTGAGTGCTATGTAGAAAGAAACCATCCACTCTGTAGATGTCGCGTTGGATTCGAAGGAGATGCGTATTCAAACTGTATCCCCATTGAATGTCGCTCGAATGGCGATTGTCCACGGGACAAACTCTGCAGAGGACACAAATGTGTTAATCCATGTTTGTCTGACAACAACTGTGGTCGACATGCTGTTTGTTTAGTGCGCAATCACTTACCAGTCTGTAAATGCGAAAATGGTTTTAGTGGTAGCCCGTACGTGGAATGTAGACCTGAAATAACAGGAGAATGCATCGTCGACGCAGATTGTCCATCTAAACTAGCGTGTTTGTCCGCTAGATGCGTAAATCCATGTACCGAATTGCGACCATGTGCTACACCAGCTCATTGTGAAGTATTAGCGACTCTACCCGTACGCACTATGCTATGCTCTTGTCCACCGGGATACATCAGCGGCGGTGGCGGCGTGTGCCGACCCGCCACTACGATATCCGATGTCGCTTGTGAAGCTGATAACGATTGTACCTCAAACCATGCTTGCATAACTTCCGTCTGCAAGAACCCTTGTGACTGCGGTCCCAACACAGATTGTCAAATAAGAGATCATAAACCTGTTTGCGCTTGCCGACCTGGCTTCCTTGGTGATCCACACACGGGCTGTTTCTCCGTAACTTGTCGTGCGGACAGTCAATGCGCCGATGATGAGACTTGTATAAACAACCGTTGCGTGCCAGCTTGTGCAGCGGAACCGAATCTATGTGGAGAATCAGCAGAATGTTATGGAGAAGAACATCGCGCACTTTGTCGCTGCCAATTCGGAACATCTGGCAATCCCAATATAGCTTGCTCACCGATCAGTTGCCGCGCAAACAGTGAGTGTCCACCTGAGAAATCTTGTATTAACAACAAGTGCGTCGAACCTTGCACTATTACATCATGCAAAGAACCTGCGGAATGTCGCGTGCACTTGCACGAAGTCTACTGTGTATGTCCGCCAGGCTACCAGAGCACTGCAGGTGGCTGCAACAAAACTGAAGAACGATGCTCCTCTGACGTGGAGTGTCCTCCTGGAACCGCTTGTTTGGACGGAAAGTGTGTCAATCCTTGTTTAGAAATAAAACCGTGTGGTATAAACGCGAAATGCGAAGTAGCAGATACAAATCCAGTAAGAACTATGATTTGTGAATGTGAACAAGGATACAAAGGAAATGCTCTATTGGAATGCACACCATACAAACGTAAGTAATTTTCAAAAATAATTTCACACGTAAAACATTCGATGCTATTTTATACCTTTTTTTATTCAAATTAGTACGCAGAAATTTATAAAGATTTTTTTCCAGCTCCTGTCACAAAATGCGTCGATGGTCAAGGTGTAAATGAATACGGCGAATGCGAGCCCTGTACCAACTTGGAGGGCAAAATAGTAGACGCACGAGGTAGATGCGTGTGCGACTCGGAACGTGGCTTTACGGCCAGAGGTGACCAATGTGTGCCGATCGGATGCCGGTCAGACGATCATTGTAACGACGACTCTAGATGTATCAATGGTAAATGCGTGAATGCTTGCGAAGCCGAACCTTGTGGCTTATACGCTACTTGTGAAGCAGTCGGACATCGTTCACGCTGCACATGTATAACCGGATATATCGGCAATGCTAAAGTCCAATGTAATGCCACGACTACACCGAACATAACTTATCGAACAGACTTCCCATTACCGGATATGCAGGTAATTGTTTTTTTTATTATCACAAGAACAATATAATATACAATAGTAATATATAAAATAATTTCTCTTATTAAAGCTCGTTATAAATATTTAATTTTATTTCACTTTATAGGTCCATTGCTTAGCCGATGGTGTGAGAGTCAGCCTTAAAATTAAAGACTTCAATGGAGTGCTTTATGTGAAAGGATACAGTAAAGACGAACGGTGTCGTCTTGTAGTGCACACAACGGAAAGCCAAGAAAGCCCTATTGACTTTACAGTTCACTTCGGTGACTGTGGACTGGTTCATGTTAACGTAAGTTAGACGGTTTTTATTAATATAGAGTTATTACGATAATTTTTGCATCTTAAATAATTTTCACCAACTTAATATAACTTGACATGATCCTGACGTACTTATAAGATTTTTTATTTCGATTATCATTAAAGAAGTTACTTGGAAAAAAAATCACTTGGACGTTTTTCTTTTGTCTATGGTTTTCCCAAAATAACCTTATTATTTTTACAGGGCCTTGCAAGCTTCGTGCTAGTAATGCAGAAACATCCTAAACTAGTAACATCAAACGCTAAGGCGTTCCACATAAAGTGCATATACCAGACGGGCGAACAGAACGTGACGCTCGCTTTCAACGTGTCGATGTTGACCACTACGGGCACGATCGCTAACACCGGCCCTCCGCCCACGTGCTCCATGCGGATCGTGTCTAGAACTGGGGATGAGGTCAGCTCGGCTGAGATTGGGGAGAATCTGGTGCTACAAGTGGATGTACAGCCGTCGAGTAAGTTTTGTGATGTGGTGTTTGGGTGGTTTTGGTTGTGATTTTTATTGATGAATTGTTTGTCTGTAGCCAACGTCTACCGGAAATGCAATGATTTTTAGATGGGTTACCTGGATAAAAGTTGGATAGTCTATATGAAAATAAAATAAGACTGATTACTTTGTAATCTAAAATATCGAATTCACCTTTATTATAGATTGATTAAGAACTTAATAAATCTGCAAGTTTGACATTTTGACTCCCATAGATTTATTTTAGACTATAATATTGAATCTATGTTCTCAACTACTATGAAACTCATCAAAAACCCTTTTTTTAGACATATACGGAGGCTTTGCGCGTAGTTGCATAGCGAAAACAAGCGAAGTATCCACGAACATAGAGAACGAGTACACGGTGACGGACGCGGACGGGTGCGCGACGGACGCCGCCATCTTCGGCGAGTGGGAGCGCAGTGAGGACGGCACCGCATTGCGGGCCTCCTTCAACGCGTTCAAGTTCCCCAGTAGCGATAATATACGATTCCAGTGCAACATACGTGTCTGCTTTGGAAAATGTCAACCGGTAAGTGGTGAAGTTTGAAAAAAGATGAAGCATATAATTGTATTTTTAAATAGCAAAAAAATAATTATTAAACGTTCTTATGAATTTGCGAAATTTTTGACTTAGAAAGAATTTCCAAACATTGTTATCGAAATATGTCTCATTTAACTCTATAGAAAAATAACTTTAATCAATAAAGAGACCTGGCAGTAATAAATCTATAAATTAGAGCATTAAAGCAACTGCTCTTAGATCTATAACTATAGTTTGAGTAATGATCTATTAGCTTTATGAGTCATGCCCATGCAAACGATTATGAATGAATATTTTTACACAGGTTAATTGCCGCGGCTACGACGCTTTCGGCAAACGCAGAAAGCGAGAAGTTATCGAGGACGACTCGCTGTCGGGTCGTCTCCGCGAGGAGGTGACGGTGGAATCTAATCAAATACTAACCCTGGAGCGGCGCGACCCGTCCCGCGCGGCTCGGCAGCGCGACGCCGGCACGGCCGGTGGCGGCGCCGCCGACGTGTGCGTGTCGGCCGCCGGGCTGGCCGTGGCACTGGCGCTGACGGCGCTGCTGGCGCTGGTGGCGGTGGCGGCGGCCGTGGCGTGCTGGCTGGTGGCGTGGCGCCGCGCGCGCCCGCCGCCCGCGCCGCTGCCGCACCCGCCCGACTTCCCCAACCCGCTGTTCCAGCGCTAGGGCGCCCGCTGGCCGGCCCGCGCCCCCCGTCCACTGCCACCCTGTGCCGCGGGCCGGCCGCCGTAGCTAGTCTCGCCCCGCTCCTCCGCCGGCGCCGGGCGGTGTCGGCTCTTCTCTATTCGGTTTCCGCGCCGCCGGAGGACCGCCGGGCAGGGCGCCGCGAGCGCTCCCCTCGCTCGCGCTCGCCGCGCCCTACTTTATTAACTTTTATATTTTATTTACTGTTTTATTTCTATTAACGTCGCCTTCTTTGAACGTTGTGATATTCATTATATAAATATTCGAAATCACCATGATTTTGTGTAAAATAATTATCGAATGTAGCTTGTAAGCAATTAATTAATAAAATAATAATAATAAGTGTTGTTTTATTTGTGCAGTCCTACTTACTATGTGATTACATGAATAACACCTACCCGATAATATAAAGTGAAACCTCTTTTTTTACATGTATAACTAGACCTTTAACCAGACTAATTTATTTACACCTTTAGTCCTCTGTTTTTTCCGTTAAAAAATATTAGAGTAAGATCCTAGAGCCATAAGACACAACTTATTTTCTAAAGCATATAAGTTTCGGTTCACAGTAGTCTCTAGTGTACTTTTTAATATCTGAATGTATGTGGAGCTCTACCAGTGATAGTTCAGGATCCATCGCCCATTTTTGCACTTGATTACTATCAAGCTAATTTTCCGTGAGTAGCTTTATTTTGATGAGACGCCCAATAATTTCCTGTACGAAACTCTCGATTGTGGTAGCTTACAGAGGTAACGAGTATCAAATGTTTTGATTTGATGGTTCTCAAATATTTTTTACTAACGTAATTTTTGAAGTGAAAACTTCTTTAGCGGCGTTGGGTATAAAATATTAAACTCACGTCAGGACACGTGGTCTGATCGAAAAAGCGTAAGACGGATTTTTGAAGTGAAAACTTCTTTAGCGGCGTTGGGTATAAAATCTTAAACTCGCGTCAGGTCACGTGGCCTGATCGAAAAAGCGTAAGACGGATTTTTTTTAGCCCTTATATTCCATGCGTAAGACGGATACCATTCCAAAATATCAAACATGCTGAACGTTAATAATCAAGTTTTCACTTCTGCCGGCACTTCCGGAGTGCAACCCGTCTTTTTTTTTAGCCTTTATATTCCATGCGTAAGACGGATACCATTCCAAAATATCAAACATGCTGAACGTTAATAATCAAGTTTTCACTTCTGCCGGCACTCCCGGAGTCCACATTTTGCCAGATCGTCGATCTGGCCAAATGTGGATGACCAAATCGTGAAACGTTGACGATTTAACGATCTGGCCAAACTAAATTGGCCATTTCATGAAATGAGCAAATCTACGACATGGCCATGACATATCGATAACGAGGTCATCATAAATGATTACTGAACCAGCTGATTTTTTTGTTTTCACTTAGTTAATATTAATCTGGGGGCACGGTAGTGCCCCCGCCAAGACGAGCCAAGCGACTACGCGCACGGGCACTACCTACCTTTTCTCGAAGCGCTTCGACGTTTTTTTGAACCCTCATAACTTGGGTTTGGATTATGCTAGATCAACAAAATTTTCGGGATATATTGTCAATAGCGGACTTATTGAACATAGGACTGATGGATTAAGTTTTAATTACATTAGCTTTTATACTTCAGATTTTATTTATATCTAAAAAACGCTAATTTCGTCACTGACTCACTGATGATCATCAAAATTCTTAAGGTATTTCCTAATGCCCTAGAAAGCTGAAATTTTGTATGTAAGCTAGTATTAGCACACAAACAACAAAAAAATTATAAAACTTGTAACTTTCATCCCCCCAACCCCTTAAACTAGGGGATGGGAGTTTGTATGAGACCTGTAATTTTAAATTAAATTTTGATGACGCTAGAGGTCTAATCTAATAATCTAAAACTTGGTTCCCCTAGATATATATATGTATAGGTACTCCTTGTTAAAAAAAAATTAAAAATTTAATCGACATATATTGAGACATATACTTCAGATCAGATCATATAAATATGAATGAATAGAAGTGTTGCGAACGTCTCCTGCCTCTTACGTCCACACAGTAGCTAAAAATAAAAAATAAAATTGTTACAAACAACTTACAAAAAGAAATGAAATCCCACCAAAAACATTTTCATGTAAAATGTTGCCAAGACGAGTCCATATGACTCGCACTGTCAAAAAGTTATCAGATCTCATGTAGAGCCAAGCTTCTAACACTACACGCCCTAACTCTACAAGGCCTAACTTCACAAACTCTACACCTTAGTCAAAATATGTGGCTTGGCCGTTCGTTACTACAAGAACTATTGTATAACACAAAAGTAATGAACAGTGAATTAATTTTTCACCTTACGCCGATGTGAATGTAGCGAAATGGCCAGGCCACATATTTTGACTAAGGTGTAGAGTTTGTGAAGTTAGGCCTTGTAGAGTTAGGGCGTGTAGTGTTAGAAGCTTGGCTCTACATGAGATCTGATAACTTTTTGACAGTGCGAGTCATATGGACTCGTCTTGGCAACATTTTACATGAAAATGTTTTTGGTGGGATTATATAATTCAACAGACATATTGTCCTACAAATTGCGTAATAAATATTTGAGAACCATCAAATCAACACATTTTATCCTTTCAAAATAAAGCTACTCACGGAAAATTAGCTTGATAGTAATCACGTGCAAAAATGGGCGAAGGATCCACTATCACTGGTAGAGCTCCACAAACATTCAGATATTAAAAAGTACCTACACTAGAGACTACTGTGAACCGAAACTTATATGCTTTAGAAAATAAGTTGTGTCTTACGGCTCTAGGATCTTACTCTAATATTTTTAACGGAAAAAACAGAGGACTTAAAGGTGTAAATAAATTGGTCTGACGCACACTAGTTAAACTTACGAGTAGGTATAAAGTGAAAGACGGAATGAGGAATTATCTTCACATGTTTCATAATAAATTAAATGATTGTAATAATATTAGCATTTACATACGTGATTACTCGTAAGTCATTACTTAGGATTAGCACTAAACATGTCTTAGTACCTACAAGAAATTGAAAATAAGACACACCTTATTCGTATTTATAATAATCTTAAAGAAGATAAACTCGGTGATAATAAAGATATAACGTTCGAGTAATTAGCATGTAGTAAAGGAGGGGCTTGAAGTGCTAAAATATTTATAGCACGCATTACTTTAACTCAATTTAGTAATTTTTACGTAACGATATAGAGAACAACATCCCACCCATTAAAATCATGCCTAAAAATCTTATTCAAGTGAAAAAAAATTATAATCAATGGTAAGTTAATTTTTTTACTATTTTGTATGGAACAAGGTAGGTAGGGTATGTCATTATATTTAGCAAATGGAGGAAAAATGGTTTCAACATTAATATTATATTTTTAGCGACAAATTATCGAAAGAAGAGAAAATAGGATCATAGATGAAAAAAATAGTTAACCTGTACCTACCTATAGGTTTTTGTATTTTTAACCGTAGGTATATTACCGTACAAATAATACAGCCTTTATTTTGTGTTGAATTAAATGTGTATCTACATTGTGCAATATTTGTTACACAAATTTTGCTCTTAATTTATTTAATTAATTAACATTGAATCCCTGCACTTTAAAAAGTTTTGACTGGTCATAATTATCAAACGGAACATCTGAAAAGTATAATTAGAAAATTATCAATAAATTATATTAGTACTTGTAAAAAAAACTTAAAAAAGGTTAATATTTAAAAAAAATATGAATAAAGGAGGACGATATCAGGGGAAAAAAAGAAAAATATTGATTACTGGCTGCCCCAGCAGTCGTAGTTCTGTTCTTTTGCCTCCTTTACTTATTACATATTATCTCTATATTATGAATCTTCCTTCTGCCTTAGCAAAAACTTTAATATAAAAAATTGGCCGAATAATTGGTCTAGCTGTTCTCGAGTTGAACGCTTAGCAACACATTTGGCGATTCATTTTTGCATAATAATGAAGCAGTGAAGCATGAATGAAATAGTTTGATGCTTAAACTGCAAATAACCAATATTAACATCATAAATTTCTTCTAAGATTTATTTTTTATGGTAACACTTAACATACAATAAAATATTAGCTATAACGACTTTATAAACCATTTAGATATTTCATAATTATGCTAAGTTAGGCCATATAGACATAGTTCATTTAATCCAAGTTTTATCACTGCATTATTACTCCGGATTTGTGAGTTTGCCTAACATAATCTCAAAATTATTACATTTCCTTTACTGCCAAATTACCTACCTCAAATGTTATGAACACTTGTAATACCACTTAAATAAGACAATAAAATGAAAATGATAACAAAATTAATTCGGAGTCTGTAGTCTTAAAACATTTTGTTTTTCATGTGTTTGCTCTATGTTATTAAATAATTAGTAATGACTAATGAGACATTATTCTAAGGGTACATATATAAATTACGTTGATTGATTTAGATTATGTTTATGTCTATCTGATAAATAATCTTACAGAACATAATAAAATTGTTACAAAAAGTGGTCTCTTGTAATGAATACGAGAGGAATAAGGACAGGAAGTTTCCTTCGCGTAGGTACATAATCTATCCAATATTATTTTTTTAATCTGTGATATTTACATTTAAAATAAAATAGAATACAGTTACACTGTATACGAAAAAATCAAATGAATGACATACTCGGAAACCTTAGGCCGCGATTCCAAAATGTCCGACAGTCTGTTTGACAGCAACTTGCAAGTCTATTTGCAGGTGGAAACGCGGAATTAGACTTGCAAGCTGCTGTCAGACAGACTGTCGGACATTTCTTGCGGAAGTTTTCTTGCAGATGGACAGGCGGCCTTATGTAACAATATTACATTTCAAATTCCTACGTGATATATATTTTATAGATTTGACTTATTTTCTCTGTGCTCAATATGGGCAATTGAAAGCTCAGATAATTATGTTGAATCAGCACTTAATGAAGCTCGCATCTATGAACTTGATTTACTACTAAACACAGTTTATGTCCCTTCATTTGTAGGTATGCATTGCTATCTATACCATCCCTGTTTAAAGGAATCGAAGTAGGTAGATGTTTTGTTTATTCAACTTGAAAACAGGGTATCATTGCATTGTGACTATTAGCTATAGTATTTTGTGAAAACTCTCCTTTTCAATATCGTCGTCAATTTTACA
Source organism: Colias philodice (assembly GCF_061535455.1). Lineage (NCBI taxonomy): Eukaryota > Metazoa > Arthropoda > Insecta > Lepidoptera > Pieridae > Colias > Colias philodice. Next base: position 6,986,277 of record NC_143094.1, on the reverse strand, counting down.
GTTTCAAAACATAAACAGTACATGCTAAGTATATTATGGGTATATATATATTATTATTATTTTATTTTTATTGACTGACCGGTTGGAATGGTTGGTAATTGGTAGTGACCCTGCCTTCCAAGCCAGAGGTCGTGGGTTCGATTTATTATAAAATATTTGCCCCGGGTGGGGCAAAACTGTTTGTCATATGATGATCTTCAGCATAGTTCTGTGCATGAGTACCACAGATGAGTACACATAGGTTTCGGAGTTTGTACGATCACGGTGTATCACAGGCGAAGCCGGTTGCACAACTAGTGTGAAATATTTAAATTTTAGCATAAGTGAAATGCAGATAATTTTGAAGGTAATAAATAAACATAAATAATTTCAATTCTGAAGCAATAATCACTACATAGTATAAAACAAAGTCGCTTTCTCTGTCCCTATGTCCCTATGTCCCTTTGTATGCTTAAATCTTTAAAACTACGCAATGGAATTTGATGCGGTTTTTTTTAATAGATAGAGTGATTCAAGAGGAAGGTTTTAGTATATAATTTATTAGGTTTTAGACAAAGCGGGCGAAGCCGCGGGCGGTAAGCTAGTATGTAATTAAAATAAAGTAAGTATGAGGCCGCCTATTGTCCTTGCTCTACCTAATATTTTTTTACGTATAATGTAGATATCATTACGTAAACGTACCTATTTACACAAATACAAATCGCAATTAAAAACTTAAACTTAGGGAGAAAAATCTTCGATTAGAAACCATATGAAATTTTAAAATTAAATGTAGTTGCGCGGGCGCAGCTTAGTATATCACGGTCGTTACAGCGCATGCGTGGCCCTCTGCCCTCCCCCGCCTCTTCCTGTGCTCTCGCTCTCCCCACTCTACAATAACAGAATCACATTGTGTTTACGAATTGTCGCGAATGACGACAGACGATGACGAGTCAGTCGGTCGGCCATCTAACCCGATCTCGCTCGTTGAGTCGGTAGATTATTTTTATTTATAAGTAGCGCGTTGCCAGCGGCAAACGCGACATCAATCACCGCGTAATGACCCTGTGACGTGATAATATGAATAGAGACTCACAAGAAACCTCAGCGGAAGCCACCCGGGCGGTCCACGTGGATCAATACGATGGATCAGACATGGAACAATCAAAACTTCTGTATTCACAATCGCCGACACCGACCGTAACGCCATCTGGTCAGATGCGAAAAGTGAAAAGCTTTACCGATACGCATCGCATTCGGGACGTCAACGCTGCATCAGGTGCAGCGTCTGCGAGAAGCCTTCGCCCTTACGACCAAGTGACCACGTACCCCGAGGGTTCCGATGCCGGTACCAACCAATATGCCCCATCCGTCCGATCCCTCGCCTCTATTGGCATGGGATGCACGGACGGCCGGAAAATGGTTATAAGACGCGTTCCAACTTCACCAACTGAACTATTTCATCTTGTTCGTCCTCCTACGTAAGTAAGCAACGGATGTCACATCCTCTAAGAACCCATTATTCAATTGATCCTCCTTCCAAACAATCACATAGGATTAACTACTAGCTTATCAAATCGCAAAAAATGACTAAATTTATAATTTATTTTTTATTCATTTCTTTATTAACAATGCTCTATATTATAATATAGAAAAAATGGGATAAAAATACAGGAAATTTTCATTATTAGATAAATTAAATTACTTTTCTGTTCGATATTCCTATTTTGCAATAAATGAAGTAAATAGGTATAAACAATACATTTAACTTATTTTCGTAACTAATGTAATAAAATATAATACATATTATATCACTTTTTTTTAAACTTTTGCTCTATGTTAAAAATAAATGTATAAAATATTAAATTAACCATAGATTTACTTTAATTAATTAGATATTATTAGTTAGAACCTAGATATTAAATATATAAATAATTAATAATAACTATGAACTATCGCTCTTTACAGCAGACTCTCATAGGTTTTAATATAGGTATCTAAAAATTGTCGCGTGAGTAAGAATATATTAAAAAATCAAATATTAATAGTACAGGAATGACTTAACTAGTAAAAAATCCATATCTTTAATGTTGTAATATGTTGTTATCAACTATTTCGCAAGTAGACCATGTCCCTGAGCCTAAACCTGTTCAATATCCAACATCAGGACATTTAGGCATTGTTAAAATTCTAACAATTGAGCTATTATAAATGTAACTATTAAATATCAGAATTATACACTGTAATCCAATTAGTATTATCTACCTCTGAAACAATTATTATTAGCATATTATGTGTTTATAATTTTTAATAAGAATACGTTTATTCTTATACCTACTTAATTTCGGTAGGATATATTTGGCTCCATATAATATGGCGTCTAAACCCCATTGTATCTATTAAAATATTACATATAACATTTATGAAATATGACTGTTTGATCTTTATGGTTTATAGTACAACTACATTGGGTTATCCGTGGTTACGTAGAAGCAAATCTTATCTCAGTCTCACCAATTTATCGATAGCAAAAAATGTAGACTGGACTTAAAATATAAAATAGTTTGGAAAATCCAAAAGTGCACGCCTCATAATTTTTTTAAATAATTATTTATTAATTATTATTTTTGTTTATTTAATAACAATTAAACCACATCGAATCAGACCCTGAAAAATGAAAGGGTTCTATTCCTGAGCATACTCAAGCGTAAGAGAAAAAAAAAGACTCGATTAGTAAAGTATTTCGGTCGCTATCGTGTTAACAAGAAAAAGGATCCGCACATACAGACACACGGACGTCCAAGACAGAACTTTTTTAAACTGTTTTTTAACTAGTTTAAATAACAAAAATGACATCAAAAATATCATGATTGTTAAAAATAGTGTTTTTTCTTAATATGTGTGTGTATGTATTATCTTACAAGTGCAATGTATGATACATAAAGACATTTTAAGTTTGAAAAATCAGATGTTTTGCGCGAAGTGACAGTAGTACCCACCTCAACGCTTCGCTTATGAGGCGTGCAATAGCATGATTATAGAGAAATTCTTGGTACCTGTTTTTAAATTTCTATATCCGTTTGAGCGGCTGATCTAACTTTTATTTAAGGGTAGCTTTTGTATAAAGATAATAATAAATATAAAGAATAAAGATAATAATAATAACTAGCTTTCCGCTCGCAGCGTCGCTCGCTTTGACTCAAACCCAATAAATTATATACTAAAAGTTAAAATCTTCTTGGAGAGTTAGAGCGTTTTCACATTATCCGATCCGATATCGGATATCGGACGCCGATAGCCGATATCCGATATCGGATACAATTTGCCCTTTCACATTGTCCGATAAAATCGTTCCGATATCATCATGAGTGTTGCCAGAAATTTTTAGAGAAAACTAAACTAAATTGCCAGTTGATAAAAAAAAAGGTATAATTAAAAAAAAATCAAATGTTATATCATAGTTGTACATGTACATTAAAAATAACTACGATAAAGAAAAACAATTTCAAAAAAAAAAGTAAAATGTAAAAAAAGATTTGATATCACAAATTACTGCATATTATTTAGATGTGCTATTTACTAAATAGTTTTGATATCGATCATTTGTATAACATAATATACTTATGTTAACACATTATAAATTAAATAAATTTATATCAATACCTACTACAACCTAGTAATAGTTAATAGTTTTAGTAATACATATTAGTTTAGATTACAAAATAAAAGACAGATGGAGCGTTGCCGAACTAAACCGAATTATTTATCGTCATTTCCTTAAAGCTATGTGTGCTGTCATTTCGCCGCTGCACTGTACGTACACGGTGCTTCTGTGTGGGTGTTATGTTACCAGATATTGAAATTTTTCCCAAAATTTTCCCCGACTACGGAAGAAAGAGGGTTATGTTTTTCGAGTGTATTTATGTATAATATTTCTTTGGCACGCCCTGCAGTATAAACCGCTCACAGCTGAACCGATTCGAATTTATGAAGTGACATTGAAATCATCTGAATTATTATGGTAGTGGTGTTAGTGACATAGGCTACATAATTAGCTGTCAGGTTTTAATTTTAATTCTAATATAAATTAAATTATGATATTTTTATAATATCTACATATTGTAAAAATTCTTCTGTCGCATAAATGATAAAGTATCTACCTTCTAAAGTATAGTAAGTAAGTAAGTAAGTAAGTATAGTAAGTAAGTTATATGAACAAAATAATTGTATTCAATTTTTAATTAAATAAATTACGTAAAAAATTGTTTCAAAATTACAATGATTATATTATTTTTTATTTTCAAAATATATGAATGCGGTGGTTTTTAGTCGAGAACACGGGACATTTTATTTTTAGGAAGAAACCATTTATTCCAATACACATAAACACACAACAATAGCATTGTAAATTATGAATAATAGGTAATAGAAAACATAAATTTATGTATGGTTGCTTGCGCTAAAAAAGGAAGCCACTCAGGATACCTGAGGCACTTCGCACTTTGCTTGGCACTTTAGCACTGATTTTCAATGACCACCTGACGACATCCACATTGTCAGCTGCTTTACTGGATAATAAATAAAAATAAAATAATAAATAAATATAATTCCTGAATAATAATGATTTTGTCATACCTAAGCATATTAGTATGTAAATACCTTTCAAAATCTATTAAATGTATTTTTAGCAAGACGTACCCAGTCATTTAGTCATTTTTTCACTACATACATTTATAAAAGTTCATGTAGTACCTATGATAAATTTATTGAGTGATACAATCTTTGTTCACATTTTCTTTTCTTTTTCTTATTACACTGTAATATCCTAAAATAATATTGTCACTCGTTCAAATATATTTGTATTATGATTGTTGTAATTTCCTGTAAGTAAAGATACATAAATTATTTTATTGTCATAAGCAATTATTTTAGAATTAAGAGTTTTCAAACTTTGTATTCTTTGTTGTTAATTCAAAATAAAAATAAAATCGTTGTGAAATCTCCTCCTTTTTTTGAAGTCGGTTAAAAACAAAGCACTCAATGACAACAATACAATAAACAGCACAACCAACATCCGAGTAGGAGGAGGAGCGAGGCAGAATGAGATAAAATAAAGATGATAGACACTAATGTTTTCGAAGATAGATATTTGAATTTAAGAACGCATTATATTTTTGTTTACTTCAGTTCAGCCAATTGCCGTATATTTTAATACGGCAAATAAAAATACCTGCCGTATAAATCGTATTTTAAATGCCTATAAATATTTAAATGTGTGTTTTCTTAATAAAAAAAAGGTTTCTTTTAATAGAAAGGGTTTTAGGTTAAAAGCAAAGAATTTTTTAAAGATTGAGCGCCATATAAAACTGAAAATACACAAACTAGTGCTTTTTTGCTGTTGGTATACTGCCTTTTCGAAAATTGAGTTGGCAACACTGAACATTATCGTCCGATAGCCACTGGGAATATCGGTGTCGGCTCCGATATCCGATATCGGACCGGACAATGTGAAAGACAGGCACATATTTCATACATTTTACTTCCCTCCGATATCGGATATCGGCTATCGGCTTCCGATATCCGATATCGGATCGGATAATGTGAAAACGCTCTTACTCTACAACTTGCTTTACAAAAAAACCGCATCAAAATCCGTTGCGTAGTTTTAAAGATTTAATCATACCAGATGGGTAGACAGGGACATCGAATTTATTTTATAGTTTATACTATGTAGTGATAGGTATTCCCCAAATATTGATATACTAGCGACCCGCCCCGGCTTCGCACGGGTGCAATTCTGATACTAAAATATATACACTACAGAAAAACTGGTCCATTGAAAAGTTACATTTGGGGTCGCATTTTTTAGAGGACGCAATTTTATTTTTTTGATGTGTAGGGGGGGTCAGTGTGAAGCTATCACCAAGTTTGTGGGGTCGCCACCCTTGTCCCACGGCCGCCATCTTGAAAATAGCGGTTGAAATGGTTTTTACGATATATCTCTTAAACTATTTATCTGATAATAAAACAATGTTAACATTATTCGTTGCAAATTAAATTCTCTACAACTTAGGTTCAGTAACTTTTTGTCGTAGAACTATAAACAAAAAAGTTATAAGCGAAAATGTTCAGAAATTAGAGATGTTTATATTTTTCAATAAAACTTTTTTTTATAAGTTTACGAAGAAATTATATCAGACCATTTTTGTAGATTGTTTTTCGTAGAACAACTTTTATTTACAACATTTTTTCATTAAGTAAATAGCTAAGGTTTTACAGCCATCCGAAGTGAGTACTATTTTAAGTACTCTTTACTATACAGAATACGATATATTATGTGTGTACTAATAATAATTTGTCACCAGTAATTATTTTATTTTTGTTATAATAATATTTTTAATAATTAATTTTACAATATTATTAATAATTAATTATTGAATCTTTTCCCCACAACCCAGGAGGTAGAGTCTGGAAGTGCGTTTTTTTTTACGTCGAAAAGCAGGGCTGAAATGTTCTGCAGTGTGCTTCCATTGTTGTGGAGTCTGGGAAAAGAGCCAATAGCCAATTTATTATGTATAGTTACTACTGAAAAATAGTACTCACTTCTGAGCGCTGTAAAACCTTAGCTATTGACGTAATGAAAAAATGTTGTATATAAAAGTTGTTCCTCGAAAAACAATCTACAAAAATAGTCTTATATCATTTCTTCGTAAAATGATAAAAAAAAGTTTTATTGAAAAATATAAATAGCTCTAATTTCTGAACATTTTCGCTTATAACTTTTTTATTTATAGTTCTACGACAAAAAGTTACTGAATCAAAGTTGTAGAGAATTTAATTTGCAACAAATAATGTTAAAATTGTTTTATTATCAGATAAATAGTTTAAGAGATATATCGTTAAAACCATTTCAACCGCTATTTTCAAGATGGCGGCCATGGGACAAGGGTGGCGACCCCACAAACTTGGTTTTAGCTTCACACTGACCCCCCCTACACATCAAAAAAATAAAATTGCGTCCTCTAAAAAACTCAAGGTCAGGCCTAAAAAATGTAACATTTCAATGGTAATCCAGTCTGTAGGTATTTATGCTCTACAAAAGGTGGCGTAGAAAATGTTTTGAAATGATATTGTTTAGGTATGAAAGGTTAATCAAAATCCAAGTTTTCGACCTTGACGGACCCAGGCGCTAGCCGCCATCTTGAATTAAAGGTGCTAAAATTAGGTATATTTTAAATAACTTCTCAATTGTTTACTAAATCACAAAGGTGTCTATGAGGGGTTCAAAGAAGACAAAATTACCTACATTTTTTTCATACATGATTATTCTGTAAGTCTAAGGTAAAAAGTTACAAGCGACGGAAATAATAATATTTACAGAAATCATATAATTTTAATTTTGCTTAAAAATTGTACAGCTATCATTTTTTAATTCTCTTTGTTGGCCCGGGCTGGTTAATGGTGGCTTCTTCATTATCGTCGCTGAAATTTTCTGTTTCATTGTCTGTATTTTTAGTTTCCAACCATGAAATTTCGTCATCATGACCAGAAGAAATCGAAGACGCTGGAGCACGCTTTCTAGTAACTTTTTACGGAGGGGACATGGATAAGGAATCCTTAGAAGATATCCGATATGAACGATTCATAAAGTTATCAATAAAAAGTAAATTTAATCGACGAAATTTCATGGTTGGAAACTAAAAAGTAAAAATACAGACAATGAAACAGAAAATTTCAGCGACGATAATGAAGAAGCCACCATTAACCAGCCCGGGCCATCAAAAATAATAAAAAAAGATTGCTGCACAATTTTTAAACAAAATTAAAATTATATGATTTCTGTAAATATTATTATTTCCGTCGCTTGTAACTTTTTACCTTTAAGACTTACAGAATAATCATGTATGAAAAAAATGTAGGTAATTTTGTCTTCTTTGAACCCCTCATAGACACTTTTGTGATTCAGTAAACAATTGAGAAGTTATTTAAAATATACCTAATTTTAGCACCTTTAATTCAAGATGGCGGCTAGCGCCTGGGTCCGTCAAGGTCGAAAACTTGGATTTTTATTAACCTTTCATACCTAAACAATATTGTTTCAAAACATTTTCTACGCCACCTTTTGTAGAGCAGAGGCTTTTACATTTCCCCACAGACTGGACTATGGATCAAACTGTGAACGTTGTATATAAAAACATAGCGGCCCGCTCCGGCTTCGCACGTGTAAAATAGATAGCCGGGCGGCCGGTACCGGTACGCTACGTCCCGCAATTTTTAAATCTGTAATATCTTCGAAAATATTCACTTAAATCATACGGTGTAAAGGGCCATATAGATCTATATTAAATGAACAATGTATTCAAGGTATTTAATTGGTTAAGGATTAATGCTGTATTGGTTAAAATCGCTTCAAAAATTAGCCATTATTTGTCGTAAAAAGTAAATGACAAAAAAAAGTTATTGTGGGTTATCCATAAGAGATAGACATATACCATCGCGGACTTTTCTGTAGACCTTTTCAATGTGTATAATACTTAGTACATTATTTTGATAAAACTCGTAGGGTTCAGCCTGCGTTTGCAATGTAAGCGGAAAAAATGTAATTTTTTACGACATCACATTAGAAACCTCAAAAATAACAGCACTTCTCCACTATTTAATGGATGTTATTATACATATAAACCTTCCTCTTGAATCACTCTATCTATTAAAAAAAACCGCATCAAAATCAGTTGCGTAGTTTCAAAGATTTAAGCGTACAAAGGGACATAGGGAAATAGGGACATAGGGACAGGGAAAGCGACTTTGTTTTATACTATGTAGTGATGAAGACTCTATAATTTAGCCTTTAGAAATCATACAGGTACGTAAGGTTAATGATCCCAAAGGTTGTTCGAGAAGCAATTTTTCCACTCAGACGTCTAGCTATAAGTACCACAGTCATTCCTCATTAGAGGAGGTATTTTTACTCTGAAGCACTATTTGGACTTATTTCAACTATTTACTGGCCTGGAAAGATGACGAGAACTCTTTATTTGTAACATAACTTTACTATTTATAGATTAACCATGCATCTAAAAACCGTTTTCTTCTTGTCGTTCGAATTGTAATAGTTCTGTTGTGAATCAATGTGTATACTTTACTGTATTCATGATTATCAATTTCAGTATTTTATAAAATACTAGCTTTCCACCCGCAGCTTCGCCCGCGCAGTCAAAGAAAAACCCGCATAGTTCCCGTTCCCGTGGGATTTCCGGAATAAAACCTATCCTATTTCCCGGGGTAAAAAGTATGTCCTTTCTCGGGTATCAAATTATCTCTATACCAAATTTCATGAAAATTGGTTCAGTAGTTAAGGCGTGATTGAGTAACAGACAGACAGACAGAGTTACTTTCGCATTTATAATATTAGTATGGATAAAAACAACATTTAAAATTTTAACTTGATGACAAAAACTGATTGAATTTATTTTTACGTGATTAGCTCGGAATAATATTTCATAGGTCGTCGAACTATTCTTAATCGATTATCTTTCTCTTATTTGATTCTACTTATGAGTTGGTAATTACCATCTTATTTTCCCATTACTATTTAAAAACAATAAACATCAAATGCCTATAATACAACTTGTGATAAGAAGCGACGTAGGCATTCGTAATCTTCGATATTATTATCGTCGAGATAAATGGTATATATAGGATTAAATTTAGCACTTAAGAGAATTGCATTGAATCCGTGGTAAAGTAGGTATTGATGATTTATACTTAGATCCTTACATCCTGTTATGTCGAAAGAATAGGGAAATTTTAGGCACATGACCTTCATGTTCAAAGATAAGACTGCAACGTCGCTATCTTCTCCCGTATATCATGGTTACAACGATTGATCGCGCGCTCGGCCTTATCGCCGTTTATTTGATAATGATTTTAAAAACGTTTACGTACTTACAAGTTGACAGCTGAGGATTACTGTCTTATTCTTTAAACTCTTGTCAAATGTTTATTTACCCGCGATATGATAGCAAATACCCATTTCCAAACGTTATCACACCGAAACAATCTCTTAATTAAACACAATTCGCAGTTTTTAGAAAAGTGTCATTGTCACTCATACATTAGATACACTTACCAAACAATTACCAATGTGGAAATGAAATCACCTTTTAATTACACGGGTTTTGGAGTACCTAATGAATAATACATATTGTAAGATTTAAATGTCCATATAATATCATATCATATAATATCCATCCATATAATATCTGCAGTATAAAATAAATAGTATAGATACCTAAATCAGTATTTGAAGATATAGGTATGTATTCAAATTTCACATAATATTATGAGCAATGATTGTACCTACATAACTACCAATATTGTATTGTCGACACATTTTTATGAATTAGTGACAAAACATGGGTTTGTCGTGGGTTTGTCACATGTTGTAGCCCAAAAAAATTACCTATCTACTATTCGTTTCGGAAAATAAACTAATCAGACCTATATCTGAATATTTTTGATATCATTGTGTAACTTTTTACTCAGAAAAAAAAATAGGTCTATTACCCATTGATATCTTCGTATTTCCGAATAAGTATACGTGATTACGTGAATCATCTACGGATGTGAATTTTCAGTTTGTCATAAATTTGAGTGCCTATTGTAAGTTTTATCACATTTCTTATAATCTTTTAAAATCGTTCTATGTACAGAAGATGTACAGTATGATTAAATTGACAAGATAAAACTGGAATCAGATATTCAAGTTTCATATGGTAAGCCATTAAATAAATCATCAGAATTTATAGTTATAATGTTAAACTCATATTTACTTGTTTCTTTAAAACATAAAGGTATGTCAAATAAAATAAAATATTAAGTTTATTGTTCATAGTTACATTAAAAAAACTTGATTAAATGATCCACAGTGTAGAATTAGGTACTACTTCGTACTGTCCAATTGGTTTTCATATTTGCTGAAAATAGAATTTAAACAATAAAGCATAGCAGTTTTGACCATCGGTATTTTTAAATTCTGCAAGATCGAACCTTCGTTAATTTTTAACCCACATTTTTCTTTCATACTTACTTTCTTGAATTTATAGAGTTAATTTAATAAAATTTGACGAAAATCATTCCAGTTTTTCTTTTCCAAATTCTTTGTCTTATTCCTACTAGCTTTCCGCCCGCGGGTTCTCCCGTGTTTTCAAAGAAAAACCCGCAAAGTTCCCGTTCCCGTGGGATTTCCAGGATAAAACGTATCCTTTGTGTGCTAAATTTCATTGTAATCGGTTCAGTAGTATTTGCGTGCAAGAGTAACAAACATACATACACATACCTACACGTAGGTACACATAGTTACATCCATCCTCACAAACTTTCGCATTTATAATGTTAAAAAGTAGGATTTATTTACGAGATATAATTTATATACCTACTTAGGGCCGATTTTTCAATGCTTGGATAAAACTTATCCGTCGAATAATATATAAAACTACCATTTGAAAAACGTATTCTAATTGCCCGTATTTGACAGTTTACGTGACATTTTAATATTATCGTGTAATACTTTAATGGACGGATAAGTGGTTTTATTTAAGCATTGAATAATCGGCCCTTATTCCAATATTTACACCTTGTATATATGTATAGGATATCCTGTTTGCTGTACCCGTTTTAGGTGGATTTCACCAATTAACTCGTAATCTGTTGACGATATAGATAATAAAATAAATTGGTAGACATTGTGATAGACATGTCACATGGATCACTAGAAATGAAGTCAGCTGAAGATAATATATTTAATATAAATAAAATAAATCTAGTGCATCTTTCAAAAAGTCATATTTATACAAATAATACATTAATATAAAATTTGATGTGGAATGTGTATATAATTATATTACTATACTTAAACTATATATAACACGAAAAGTACCTAGATATTTAAGTTAGTAACTGCAATTATCAGATCCCGTCATATCCTCATAATGGTAATATAAGACACCTCACACCTCCCATTCAGATTTCAAATATGTATCTACAATCAAGCTACAATCATTATGCTTATAATAGTAGGGGAGCCCAAGAGGGGATTTTGGGATTTACTCGAGCGCGTCAGATTACTATAAGGGACGGAACCTTAGCTATTCATTAGTACCTCTAGTCAATATGAGCAGTTATGGTTGGTGGGTGCGCTCAGGGGCCCCGCTGGAAAATTTGAATAATCCATAATTCCCTAAGGTTGAGCTCGAATCGTCAGATTAGCGAAATGGGGACTTCTTATATTGTAATTAACCCCCCCATATATTAATCTGACGCGCTCGAATAATATTACTTTAATTTTTTACCCTTTCTTCATAGCGATTAAATCGCCACTTAAATCGTCAGATTAACGTATACTTTTTTTCAGTGACGTCCTGGAGCATGCAAAATATCAATATCTAACGCGCTTGAGTATTTCCAAGCCAATTTTTTTCTTTTTTAAATTAAAAAAAATCAAAAAACCCTTCCCCACCGCTAAAAGTGAAAACATTATAGGACCTTTTTTTCTCGCTATGGTCTAATCTACCAATTCTAATAGGTTCCCGTGACGCTCGAGTAAATCCACATTTAGCATCCTGGGCTCCCCTACTATAATTAATATCCGTACATTGTTTCGGGCGTGACGTCATGTTCTTGTCACTTCCTTTCTAAATTCTATGTCCTAACTATATGTGAAAAAAGTCGATAATAATTTTGCTTAATAAATGTTGAAGATGTAGAAAAGCAGCAGTGATGAAATTATGTACCAGAATAACACATAGAAATACTACTATAACGTGACTATAACCTATAGAAATGCTTACTTATTTGCCCATGGGTGCGTCCGCGGATGAAAAAGCAGAGCGAAATGCATATTATATTATATACCTATATTCTTGCAAAGCTATTTTCGGCAGTTAGATATATAGAACCCACAGTGCCGTCTTTAAGGCAGGGCCCGCAGGGCCCTGGCCCGAGGCCCCGAGGTAGGCAGGGGCCCCACAATTCTGAAAATTTTCGATATGCAACAACAAATTTTATAACATAATAAGAAAAATATCAAATCACACACTTGGTAAAATAGAAACAAGATTCAAAAAATTTATTTATTGAACTCTCATATGTGGGGTGTTAAGAGACGGGGTTACGATTTAGCCTATTGCGTTATTGTAAACTGAAAAATGATAAAGTTAAAATTTAAGGATTTTCCATCCCTTACATAGGCCCCAGCCAGTACCTTGGCCCATAGCCTCGTTGATCCTAAAGACGGCACTGAGAACCCATCTAGAGTTCTACATAATATAACTGCCGAAAATCCAGATATCATGAAATGGATGCCCATCTTCTATAATATACCTAAAAATGAATAGCAAAATGTGTTGGTAAGCGCATACTTAACTCGAGAACGGGTGGACCGATTTCGATAATTCTTTTTTTATTATATTCCTTGAAGTACCAGGATGGTTCTTATGTAGAGAAAACATAATTAATATGTACCACGGGCGGACCGCTGGTTATTTTATAAAGTTATTTAATAGGCTTCACTTGATGTGACGTCATTCATCTCACTAAGTAGGTACATAATTAAAGCCATTAAGCCTTATTACCTTGTATTAATCTAACGGTTTGATGCTTACCCTATGAAGTTAGGTAATCCGCGAAATCATGATTCAGATTCAGTATTTAATTATTTTTTCTTTCTTTTTTTTTATTACATATAACTAGACATCAATATACTTGGTTATAGTGAGTAGCAATTTTAATTCATAAATTTAATAGGGAAAACCAAAAAAATGTACCTATTGATTACTTTTAGATTAATTTCATGCAAAAAACCTCAGTAATACGAGACAGGAACTCGAAAATGGGCGGTACTATACGGTACGAAAGGTTTATCTCTTCTGGGCCTTTTTGAATTTTCCCTCTAGTATTTTCTCCTTAAAACCATATTGGCAACTGTGGCTATAGTTCGAATCTTGTTTTAAAATCATAATATTCTGAAAATAAACCTACTATTTATTTATCGCTTTGTTTTAGGCCCCCTGATGAAGATACTGCGTCACACGAAAGTGATTGCGGGGAAGAAGAGGAGGATGCGGAAACCGTCCACTTGAAGCCAAGGAGACCGTTTTGGGCGAACAAAATACAATTTGTTTTAGCATGTGTCGGATACTCCGTAGGGCTGGGCAATGTGTGGCGCTTCCCATATCTTTGTTATAAAAGTGGGGGAGGTATGTTGTTTTAATGTTTAACACTATTTGTCACAACATTTCAAAATAAATTCAATGATAGAATTAAAACGAACTCTAATCCGAGGTTTTACGCTTTTGAACGCTCCGGGCACTCCACTAAATACACGTGTCTCAAATTACCACTATTTGTGACTCAAACATACTGCGCGACTCTTATAATAATTATTACACATCAGAATTAAAATAAAACACTCCCATATACATCTTTTCATATTATATAATATCTCTACATCCATCGTGACAAAATCATTAAGGAACAATAAATACTCTGATACGTCACTACATACCATAGCACTCCCATTACGTACGGTACGTACATAATATACCGAATATGTTTATTAAATTGACGACCCTGCAAAATATTTTATGCACGAAATAATTCACTCACCATCTTGCATAAATTTTTATATAAATTATTTCGAAATGGACAATGGGTGTCGTGCTTGCGATTCGTGACTTTGCGTATGTTATTTATTAATTTCTCACTATTGAAAAAATAAACTATTCAAAATACATTACATCGTAAATGCATCAATAAATTAATTATTTATAATATGATTCTATCTCGATTATTTATATAATGTTTCGTTTTGAAATATGAATATCAGTTCGCAACAATGTAGAGCCTATAAAAATTACCTACTTTATATATTTTCTCTCTACTGTCTACTGTTTAGTAACTTATCTTCATAGTCATTAATTATAAAAAAGATGTTCAGCTCTGTATGTTTATTTGATCGAATCAAATCAATTTAATGCTTTAGTTGTAAATCGTAATAGGTAATAACTAATAATAGATATTTGTATTTGTTTTGAAAACATTTATATACAATCGTGTCCAATTTGTTTGTGTCATCTGGTGCTAAATGGCACTAGTTGTCGCAGGGTTCCAATATACATATGTATGGAAACAACATTAAAGCCGAGTGTGAATTACGAACAATGTATTTTGTAAATTGATACGTCACGACGCATACACGTCCTCTCAAGATATCGAATGATATATTGCTGTGATTTATTTAAATGTCATATAATATTACTGCATTTATAGATACCCAGCAGGTAGCTAAGAACACTCTGCTCAACATTAGGTACGTAAACATATACAAGAAGTATATCTATATTTACATACAGATATAGATGCGAGAATAATACAGATTGTAGAGTCATTTCAGCTAGAAACTTATATGAATCACGTTACCGACCTTATCTTGAATAGAAGCTAGTATTTATGCGATATTTTCTACAGCAGCAACGTTGACGAAATTCTATTCTATTCACTAGTGTAATCAAAACGTAAGATAGTATAATTTCCCACAGGTAGGTCACTACCGCACATTACACTTTTTAATTAATAATAAATATTTAAATATATACAGTACCTATATATAATTTAGCTTCTTCATGAAATTAAGTGGAAATATACTATATTTCTTATGGGATCACAAGAAAGAACAACATCGGTAGGTCGATTTTCAGTAGCACTGCTGGAACCGATATTAAACCAATGTTGCAGTCAAATATAAGCAGTTACCGTTAGAGTAGATACTTACAGTTAGATAAAAAATACACAATACACATTATATACCACGCTCTATGACTTCTATTGCTTCCTTTGGATGTTTAATGATGATAGTCTTTTGGCCAAACGCTCGCCAGAATGACATAATAACAACAATTTATGATAACGATCGGGTTAATTAGGTTATTTCTACGGGTCAATTCAAGTAAGAATTACGCAATTAGACTTTTGTATGCGTGCTTATCGCGTTTATTTAAAATAAAAATCTATAGTACAATTATTATTCGATGAAATATTATAAGTAGGTAACTGAAGGTTGCCTGGCAGAGATGGCTTTGAGCCATAAAGCCGCCATTTGTACATTTTAAGTAGTTTTGTTTTATGTTATTTCATTTTAATATGTTGTACAATAAAGAGTAAATAAATAAATAAATAACTCTGAAATGTCAATAAAGTAGTTTAAACTTTAAACTATTAGATATCAGTTTTTTTTATAATGTACTATAAAAATACTACATAACTTATTGATATAATTATATAGCTTAATGTTTTTTAATAATCATTGTAGAATGATTAAATTAAATACATAATATTTTGATATGTGATTTGATACGAGTCAATCCATAACGGCTAACTGGTAATTGATAAATATCTAAAATTTATATACTCACAAAACAATCATAAAAATTAATATAAGTAATAAAATGGTTTATTTTCAGGTGCTTTCCTCATTCCATACTTCATAATACTCCTGGTGTGTGGTGTGCCCATGTTGTTTATGGAATTAGCTATAGGCCAGTATACAGCACACGGACCTATCGGCGCCCTCTCACAAATATGCCCATTGTTTAAAGGTATTTTTTTTTGGTTATACGAACTATAAATACATATCAATATAGCCACCATGAATAAATAAAAAAATCCAAGGGCGAACAAATATCTATTACAATGCACGACTCGACATGGTGGCATTGTTCTACTTCCTATCTACAATAATATAATTTCAAATGTATATCAGATAATAGTATTATATTATCTACTATATATTCCATGCTTCGTCTACGTAGTTATGATATGTAGAAAATATTGATTTAGTGACACCGCATACCACCATCACTTAAAATTTTATGTTGTAATTTTAGGTGCTGGCCTCGCAAGTGTAGTAATCTCGTTTTTAATGTCCACGTATTATGCAGTTATAATAGCATGGGCAATATATTATTTCTTTACATCGTTTAAATCTGAAGTTCCCTGGGCGACATGTTCGAACCGATGGAACACACCTTACTGCTGGATTCCAAATCACAACATAACTAAACCGAATGGTTCACAGACACCCACCGAACAATTCTTCGAGTAAGGTTTGCTTTTAATTATTATCTACATATGTACCTACTACGAATGTTTTTCCCATACCTAGTGATATAAACCTATGCTTAGTACTTCCTTTGATCAACTTTCTATCCAGTTATGGATTTTGTAATAAGCTGAGAGTGTATGATATTCATTAAATTCCTTATCAAATACGATCAATACCTTTTCTTGCCACTCCTATAAACCTATATACCTAACTAAATTAGTAGAAATATTTTTTTTATCTTTATCTAATCTTTAAACGCTACGTGATTAACTCAATAAAGCGAAGAACAATACATCTGGAGAAACATTTAAATATTTATTTAGAAAAACCTTTAAGAGAAACCGTTAGAATTTATATTAGTCTGTTTATACTTTTTTTAAATCTATGAAAATAAAAACTGTAACGACCATATTTCATCCCACAAGATTCCACTATGTTGCATTCAACAAATCATACAATACCATTTGCTAATAGTATATGTGTTTTCAGGAAAAAAGTACTAAATATGAGCGACGGAATAGAATTTCCCGGGAGCATGCGATGGGAACTAGCTGCTTGCTTGGTTTGTGCTTGGTTACTTGTCTACTTTGCCCTGTGGAAAAGCATAAAATCTTCAGCAAAAGTTCGATACATAACGACGACATTGCCTTTCCTACTAATAATAGTATTTCTTGGCCGTTCCCTAACTCTCGAAGGCGCCGACCAAGGGCTAAGATTCTTTTTTAAGCCAGATTGGGAATTATTGAAACAATCAAGGCCGTGGGTAAATGCAGCGTCACAAATCTTCAATTCCATAGGAATTGCGTTCGGATCTATGATCATGTTTGCTTCGTACAACCGCTTCGACAACAACTTTCTACACGATACGCTGGCCGTATCGCTAGTCAATGCAGTAACAAGTCTTATTGTTGGAATATTCACATTCGCTACCATAGGAAACATTGCAACCGAACAAAATACGAGCGTTAAAGATGTTATTGCTGACAGTAAGTATTTGAACCACACATAAAAACCTAAATTACACCTTTTAGTATTTCATTATGAGTAACAATAACTATAAATAAAACAAAGTATAATTTAACAAAATATAATAGACCAATTACAATACAATGACCGCCTCCTTGGTACAGTGGTTGACGCGTGAGCGTAGCACCGAGAGGTCCTGGGTTCGATTCCCAGTGGAGACGAAGAAAAAAAAATGTCTCGGTCTGGTAGGACACAGAAGGCTGATCATCTACTTGTCCCTAAAGAAAATCGATCAGTGAAACAGATGTATAATGCATCTGCCCCTTACCCCACTTGGGGACATGGGACTTCACAATACAATAAAATATGTAATTTATTTTAGGTCCTGGACTTCTATTCGTGGTATATCCACAAGCTATTGCAAAGATGCCAGCGCCTCAGTTATGGGCTGTTTTATTTTTCTTCATGTTTCTGTGTCTTGGATTAAACAGTCAGGTAAAATTTTTTACTGTCTCTCATAGTTCTATAAATAATGGTGTGATTTACGTTTCAAATTAACATCTCCGTTTTCTTTCAGTTTGCTATAGTCGAAGTAGTTGTTACTTCTATTCAAGACGGTTTTCCTGACATGATACGAAGACGACTCGTGTATCACGAACTGTTAGTACTACTAGTATGCGGCATATCTTTAGTCTTTGGTTTGCCGCATATAATACAGAGTGGTATATACTTATTCCAGCTGATGGATTACTACGCGGCATCTCTAAGCATAACATATCTCGCTTTCTTTGAAGTAGTAGCCATTGCATGGTTTTATGGCGTTGAAAGGCTATCCCGGAACATTAAACAAATGACAGGTATTTTTTTTTAATAAATCTACATCTTAACATACTATATATGTAAAAGATTATTTAAAATACGTTAGCCAGTACATAAAAATGATGAACGCACAGCTAATTGATGCTATTTCTAAACAGGTCAACGGCCATCTTTATACTTCCGTTTCTGTTGGCTAATAGCTGCGCCTGCTTTACTCTTAGCACTTTGGGTAGCAAGTTTGGTGGATTACACCCCACCTAGTTATCGACAATACCAATACCCAGCATGGGCGCAAGCTATAGGCTGGATTATCGCTTCACTTTCGTTGTTGTGCATTCCTGGATATGCACTCATTATTATTATAAGATCACCGGGAAAAACAATCGGAGAAGTACGTATTCAATGAAAACCTTTTGTAGTTAATATACAGAATCAATAAAGACCAGGTTTTGGTCCATACTTTCATTTAAATTGTTAGTAAAATATTTCGACCGTCTCATAAGGTGGCTATTGTTTATTAATGTCCTTAATTTTTTTTTTTTTAATAATAAATGATTATTTTATTAAAAATTCCATACTAATTGTATATTCTCCTTACAGAAATTACGTAATTCAATTCGCCCCACATTCATGTGCGATTGTGGCGTCAATGGTTGTGATATATGCTGTTCGGAATCTGAACCTCCCGATGATAAAGCAACTATCGACTAGTCTTCAAACTACGTTTACATAAATATATTAATTTCTATAAAGTGTTATAATTAGCCTATTATAGTTAAGCGGGTGTTCACACCAACACACTTGTGATATGAAAAATAAACAAGACGAAGGTGATAAACCGAACATTCCTCCATCATAATTATCATTCATTTTGTAATGAGATAGAGATCACACTTGACCTCAAACTATAGTGTTTGCTTTGTAACAGTGACATAGTTAAATGCACTCGAATTGAAGGGTTGAAAGGTACTCTAAAGTACCTTTTTGAAGGATCTGTAAATATATAGTAACTTATTCTATTTTTGTAACATTGAATGGAAAATGGGAGATGATCAATGCAATACCATACAATACAGGTAGTTTTAGAACAGTAATGAAATTAAATGTCACTAGATTTACTTACCCCTATATGTATTTTATATTGAAATTTATTTTTAAGTTAATATTTTACAGCATTTGTTAATACTTACTAGTTACATATATAATAAATTATTTGAGAAATTATCAGTTTGCAGACACATAATGATATAAATATAATACTCACAAGGTTTTATTTATATGTACTATTTACATCTTTTTAATAAATAAATAAAATTATGTGAATAACTGCCAATTGCTTATACCAGTAGGAATTAGCACTAAATATTCTGTGATTTAAGCATTCCACATAACATTCTAAAACTTAGATTTAATAAATATGTTTAGTGTAAGTATTTATTCTTATTATGGTAAAACCATATAAAATGTATCTGTACTCAATTGGAATGTTTAGTGATCCTATTAATTAATCATTCATCAAGAAATAAATGAATGAATCAAGTACAATTTGGAGCTTATTAAATTGATTTTGTGTCAAATGAACAATAAGTCTGTTAATTAGTGAAAATAAATACAAAAATCAATACATAGTGTGTTTTATTTTTAATGTTGTAGCAAAATAACAAATTTTCAAAAGTACCTATGGAACTAAAAATATTATTTACAAATAATAATTTTATGCCTTGCTACCTCTTTTGCTTTTTTTCTTCGGGCATTCTTTTTCATCATCACTAGTACTGCTCTCATCGTCAGATATATCTGTAAGTATATTAGTGTAAATTAAGGTAAACTATTTTATGATTTCATAATTTTATCAACAATAATATATAGAAGTTGATTAGGAAAAATCTTTACATAATGTAAACATAGTTGATGGGAAACAACTCCTAATACGCTTTTGATATAGGTAATTATTATAGTAAGTCAGGACAATTGAAAAACCTTTAAATTACTCTGATTACTGATCTTTAGAGTTTGATACTAAAACTCTAAAGTCTAAATTCCTTCAGTGATTTTAGTAAATAGGTAATTGTATTTTTTTATTTGTAATGATTCATACATAAAATTATAAATTAAAATGGATATTTTACTACCCACTTGCTGTTTTAACAGAGTGAATATGCTTACCTATCGCCTCATTCTTCAATATTTTTTTTGTAAAGACCTCATTGGTTATTTGTCGGAAATCTTCTAATGCAGATGTTAGGCTTGCTAGACTCAGGTCTGAAGTAGTTTCTCGAACAACCGATTCAATTACTTCTTCATTTTCAATAATATTTAATTTAATTTGCATTTTTAAAGTCTATCGCCTATAGAATACTCTGAATTGGAGTATAAGTACTATAATACGTATACAGGTTATATTATAATTTTTTAGGTGGGAAAACAGTAAACACATATAAAGTTATCGACCTCACTCTATATTCTTTTTATCATCACCTTTTCTTTGCTTTTCTTCTAAATTTTGTTGGAGTCTTTCTATGTTTGTTTACTTTATTGGTTTACTTTCTGAATGTGATCCTCAGATTGACATTGACAGTAATGAGATTATCAAAAACTTACGTTCCTTTTTCGTCAATTTATTGAATTTGATGTTCTTTTTTTTAATATTTTTTCAGTCCTCCTCCCACAGCCTCCTCCAGTTAGCTGAGCTCTACATCTCTAAATATAATTTACAGATTATTTATTAATGCAGATTTTTTGTGATAGTATGTATCGGGCTTAAAATATACAAACTAAAAGCTATGTCTTGGGTTATGACTTATGAGCTTATGGCGGCAGTACACATGGGGCCAAGGTGTTGGGCCAACGCAACGTGTAGAGAGCTACCTGGCGGTATTTTGGCTTAATTGGCCTAGTTGGCGCTAACATTGGCAGGCCATCCGATTGTTGTCGGTTTTTTGTGCACACATCAAAGGATCTTGGCGCGCTCCGCAAACGGTGTTCACACGATGGTGTCTTGTTCAGTTCGTTGTTACTCGTAAGTGGAGACAGTATCGTTGCGCGTGAGTGAAATTTACGTTTCCATGTTCCGATAGCGTTTGCACGTGCAATCCATGTTTGTCACGATCGTTTTCCACAGATATTCTTTATTTGATTTTATAATAAATACCTAGTGCATATATTCTGATTATAAAATTACTTACCGATGGAAGGAAACATCTCCGATAACTCGGCCACTCACAGCTGTGGAGTTTCTACAGTTTATAACTGCACAATTCGGCATTTTACTCTATTCAGTTTCACGTCTTTCTTTGGCGATCTGCAAGCGCGGATTGAGTGTAGGCCAGCGTTAAGTGTTTTATAATTATTAGTTTGGACACGGGAAGTACATACACTCGCGTAGTCTATCTTAATGTATGTCTGTGCGGCAGAGTACACTCATTGTTATTGGTGTACATGTACGTAATAATTAAACGCACTGTATAAATAAATTGCCGCGGTCGCAAGAACTTCTATGTCCATATTTGAAGCGCCATTGCAGAATGATCAGTAAGCCAATGTGTGAACAGGAATCTTGGTATCCATCCCCGTTTTCCAATTACAGCACTAGAGCGCACTATGCGGCATAATGCTTAACGTTGAATTTTTCAACTACAGCAACGCTTCGCACAATCGAGCACTCTTAAAAGTAGTCAATCGATGCCATTGATCAAATGTTTTGTTTATAATAATATATTATCGTTAGTAATATTATTAATTGTTGGAAAAAAATTTAAAGCTTTCGTTTCATTGTAGTTTTTTTCGAAATAATCAAAGTTAATTCAAATTGTGTTAAAAAAATAAATATAAGTATGGATGAAGGTACAAACATTGACTTTTTTTTTTATATTTCACATTTAAAATGTGAATACAATTTCATTTTAGAATTAGAATCTACAAACAAATATACTTGCATTTTATTTACTTGGTGCATTTGAAAACTAATTCACGTTCCAATTAAGCATCAGCTTATTTCGGCATTGTGCGCCACTGAGTCGCATTATACTCTGTAATTGGAAAACTACCCATAATTTTTGCCCAACACGTTGGTCCAACACGTAGGTCCAACACCTTGGCCCCATGTGTACTACCGCCTTTATAAGCATGATGTAAATTTTAGCACGGTATATCAAAGTTTTGGAGTCGTAGTTTGGAGTGGTATTGGAATGTGTCAGATTCAGCTGATTCTGATTGATCATTGACATTTGACAGTCACTGATTACAAATTGTACAAAATTGTATCTCCCAGACCCAGTATCTCCATTGTCCTATCAGATAACATTTTCAATCAATAATAAAAAATTCTAAATGCAATAAATATAAGTTATATTATTAGCATTCAATTACAAATATAACCATTTTGCTAAATATATATACTTTTCAATTATGTAGGATAATATTTTGAAAATGCGTGAATACGGAAGTTTTGGTCCATTGATTGGAGCTATAGATGAAGGAACTTCGAACGTTAAATTTTTGGTATAATTGTGTTGAAATATTTAATTTATTTATATTTAAGAAAAACAACAATTTCTAAATAATATTTTATTTTTAGATATTTGCAGCAAACACTTCAGAAGTGTTGACTTATCATCAATTACCCCTGAAAAGATTTAGCCCTCAACAAGGTTGGGTAGAACAAGATTCTTTGGAAATTTTAAGTGCGGTGTTAGAATGTATTGAAGTATGTATTTATTCATTTCATATTCATTCACCTCAAAATTTGGGCACATGTAATATGCCTGTATAAAATATTTCCAATAAAATTTCAGGTCACTATAGACAACTTAAAAAAGTTGGATATAGACCCAGCTGATGTTGTTGGTATTGGCTTAACAAATCAACGAGAAACAACAATTGTTTGGAATTCCTCAACTGGCGAGCCACTTTATAGTGCAATAGGTAAATGCTCCAAAATAAATTTATTCATTTAATTTAGGAAGTAATATGTATTTTCTAGCTTACACTTCTTTTAATGTATAAACATAATGTTTCCATTTTAGTGTGGCTAGATGTGAGAACTTCAAAAATTGTTGATGAATTAAATAAAAATAAAGGCGCACAAAGTATAAATGCTGTAAGGCAAACTAGTGGTCTTCCATTATCAACTTATTTCTCTTCTGTTAAGTTGAAATGGCTCTTGCAAAATGTAACAGCAATACAGGATGCTGTAGCCTCAGGAAACTGCATGGCTGGTACAGTGGACTCATGGTTAATTTGGGTAAATATGTTTGCTGTGTGTGCTAATTGTCAAAGAGTTGTATAAATATTATTATTTTCTAAAGAATTCCTCAAGCAAATTTACACAATTGTTTGTTGTACAGAATCTGACCGGTGGCTGCCGTGGTGGTGTTCATGTAACAGATGTAACAAATGCATCAAGGACCCAATTGATGTCATTAAAAAGTTTGCAGTGGGATAGAGGACTTTTACGTTTTTTCGATATACCAGTTGAAATACTACCAAAGATAAAAAGTTCCTCAGAAATATATGGCTATATAGCTACAGGATCACTTCTTGGAACACCAATAGCTGGGGTAGGCTTCTTAATGGATTTTTAATACGTAAGTTATACAGTGTATGAAGGGGTCGTTATTTTCTAAGATTCGGCTGATACCTAATGTGAATGTGTTGAAATTATTGCATAAAACTAGCTGTCCCAGCAAACATTGTTCTGCCTAACTCTTATCACTTAGGTCTTAGGGATATGAAAAATAGATGTTGTTTGTTTACCCAATATGCCCAATATGTTACACAAAATTTCATAAGAATTGGTCATACTGGTCAAGCTCAAAGGACTTTAACTTCAACTTCAAGTCATAGGCAAATTTTATTATACATACTTATAGATAGATCTATCATTAGTACTCTTATAAAAATATCAATTCTGCATTTTTAGTGTTTAGGGGATCAACAGTCTGCATTAGTGGGACAAAATTGTATGAAATTTGGGCAAGTAAAATGTACATATGGCACGGGATGCTTTCTTTTGTACAATACAGGTAAAATTCTTTTTTACAAATTGACCTTAAGATTGGTAAATTTGCATGTATTTGTGTTTTTAATATTTATGTATTAATGAAATAATTATATAACACAGAATTGGTTTAAGGTGAATCTATTGTACATTCGCAAAGTGGTTTGCTTACAACTGTGGCCTATAAACTTGGACCAGATGCGCCGGCAATTTATGCATTAGAAGGATCAGTTGCAGTAGCTGGTATGTGATATAAAATGGAATAGACAATTAAGTAATTTACTGTATGTACTGAAATCATCGAAATAAGATTTATTGATTCTGCTTAATATGAATATTACTAAATATTCAGATTTTTTTAGTCTACCGAAATAAAATACGGTGTAGGAAGTGTTTATCGTATTTTACTAAAAACTTCTTACGCATATCACATATTTTTAATTTAATTAATTATTTCAGGTGACACACTGCAATGGTTACAGAAGGGCATGGGAATAATAAATGATATATTGGACACGGAAGTCCTCGCTACTCAAGTAGCTGATAATGAAGAAGGAAGTGTATGTTTCGTGCCAGCATTTAATGGTCTATACTCGCCACATTGGAGGAAGGACGCGAGAGGGTAGATAAAAAATAATCCATTGTAATTATACTTGGATTTAAATAACTATTCAATTTTATTTTATTGAAGCAATAAATAAATAAACATGCTAGTAATTCACAATAATTGTAATAAATAAAAAAACGTACTTACTAAAGTCACTTGGTCCCGCGCATTAGACATTTGCCTTATTAGCAAAAAATACATTCTGTATTTTGACCATTCTAGTATTATTCTGTATATTTCAGAATAATGTGTGGCATAAGCAGTACTACACGTACTGAGCATATAATTCGGGCCGCACTGGAAGCGGTGTGCCAACAGACCCGCGCGGTCGCTATGTCCATGGCCACGGATTGCGCGCCGCTACGGAAGCTCCTCGCTGACGGGGGAATGGCACAAAATTCGACGCTTATGCAGATGCAAGCTGACACGCTTGGCATTCCAGTGGTAAATTACATAAATAAAAACTTACTCTTTATAGTATCACTTATAAAAATATGACAGCTGTTGTTAAATAATAAAGGCGATATACGATGCGGGATTTTATCGCTCACGAGCGATTTCTTCCAAGCAACTCGATCTTTGTAAAAATACGTAGGTACTTATAATAAATTAAAGCCAAAGTAATATAAGTACGTTAAAAATGTAAAATGTATAAGGTTACAAACTGTAAAGTCTGGTTAGCTATATAATTTATAACATTTTAATAATTATGTTTCAATCATCGGAATGTCTATGAAAACAAGAAACCTGAAAAATCTGATAAATCTATATGTATATCAAAGGTTTCTTTGATATACATATTTATTGTTCAGTTTAATTTTTTTACATAGATTCGGCCGTTAATGATGGAGAGCACAGCACTAGGGGCTGCTATAGTGGCGGGCCGCGCTTTACGTGTGTGGCCGGCCAGCACACCCAGCTCGCCATCGGACACCTTTATACCAGCTATTTCTAACGAAGGTCAGAAAAACTGCCTTGTATAGATTATTTACGGCCAGGTATCATTATATTATGAATTAATTTCAATCTAATCTAATTATATTTCCTTGAAGTATTGTGAAAAATGAGAGAATATCTTTTGTATATTGGTTACAGTCTTTTTATGTTTTCTAATTATTATGATATTTTCATAGCAGTATTTAATGCCTAATTAATTATACATTATTCACTTTCTATGCTTTTTCCAGATCGAGAAATCCGCCGCAAACGTTGGGAAGACGCACTTAATAGATGTATGGGATGGGTTAATGATGATGAAGAACAGAAGACGGAAAATGAAGGTAAATATATTAAAAGAAATGTTAAATTGTTAATACTAAATAGTAAATATTTCCTAAAAATATACGTCGAAAGTGTTAAATAGCAGTTTAACAGCAAATGGACACAGGTCTTTGTTGTGACTTTTTGATATTATTAATAATAATATCAAAAACCCTATATCATAATATATAATAATTTATTATATATTATGATATAGGGTATATAATATAATATAGTTATATCATATATGATCTTACAAAAAATCTAAAACGCATTTATTAATTTTTTCAGATGAAATTGACCGTACAGCTACAGCGTTACCACCAGGGCTATTTTTCCTTGGGACAGCGATTCTTGTTGTTTTAGCAGATAAATTGAAAATGTTGCCATAATGTTTAGAAATGTAGTTTCCATAATACCTTTCTGAATAGTCACATTATAACCAGTATTACTATGTGTTAGTGAGTTTAACTACTGTTATAAATATAGAAAATATTAAATATTGTTGTTTAATTTACTCATTACCTTTCCTGTCTTTGGTTGTATCCTTTTCTCACTAAATTGCGTGCAAGATTCATACAATATAATTATAGGTTTAGTGCCGTGACCGGAATAAGAACAACTACACAACATGTAAAGTCACGAGAAAAAAAACCCTGAATTTTTTGATTCACACTTTCTTTTAACTCTTGACATTATTAATAAAATAAATTAAGACCCATTTTTTATAAAAACATACCTTATTTTTTTGAAATATTAACACATTCAACTGCTTTTCAAGCAAATAAAAACAACTGCTTGGTTACTTGGATTATTATCGTAGATTTTAACTATTATTTTGCAAAGCTTACTTTATTTGATTGAGGGAAATTTTAAGAGGTTAGTTTTAAGTACATATATTGAATACACAGTTAATCATCAAAAGAAAAGTATTTAATCAATGCTGATAAATAAATAGCATATTATTAATATGAAAATACAAAACAATGGTTATTTAATAGGAATAAATGCATTCTTAGCCTTTAATAACTGCAATTGGCCGTAATTTGACAGTCTTCTTACTTATTCCAGCTGCATGGCAGGTATTTACTACATCTGTTACATTCTTATATGATTCTGGAGCTTCTTCCATGACCAATTTCGGTGATGCAACTCTTATCGATATACCCATAGTTTCAAGTTTGTTAAGTACTTCTTTATAATCAATATTTCGCCTAGATTTTGCACGTGACAATGCTCGACCCTATAAATAAAACATAATGACATTAAATTTCTGATACCCTTTATAAAATTCTAATTGTGTTTCAGGGCAAATATTGTTTGTTTTAATAAAACATTATAGAACACTCTTGTTCTTCTGTCTATCTCCTCCCTATTTTTGTATTCTTATGCACATTTCACACATCAAAATATTGCTAAAGTAAAATTGAAGCAAACTTACCGCTCCATGACAAGTTGAACCAAAAGTTTCTGTCATGCCTTGATGTGTACCAGTGAGTACATAACTGCAAGTTCCCATTGATCCTCCAATTAAAACGGGTTGTCCAGTCAATTGATAATCAACAGGTATCAAAGGATGGTGTGGGGGAAAAGCTCTGGTTGATCCCTATACAACAAAAAATAATTATTAATTTAGGAATTCAATGGAATAAAATCAAAATGCTATGTTTAACTATAAAATCTGATTTACCTTTCTATGTACAAGCAAAGTTTTAACTTTTCCATCAACAACATGTTCCTCTATCTTGGCAATATTATGAGATACATCATAAATTACATGCATATCTAAATCATCAGGAGCCATTTTGAACTGTTTGGCAAATGCTTGACGAGTTAGGAAAGTCATTGAACTACGATTCACCCAAGCAAAATTAGCTGCAGCAGCCATAGCTTTGAGATAATCTTGCCCTTCAGTTGAGTTTATCCGAGCACAGGCCAATTGACGATCATTTACATCTATTTGGTCTCGCTTCATTGCTTTTTCCATTTGAACTAAAGCATCTGTAGCCACTTGATGACCAAATCCTCTACTACCAGAATGAATCATTACGCAAACTTGACCAAGTCTTTCTATGCCCATTTTTCCAGCAGCAAATTTATCATATATTTCATCAACAACTTGAATTTCAGCATAATGGTTACCAGCACCAAGTGTGCCCAGTTGAGGGAGACCTCTCTTCTTTGCTCTTAAACTTACTTTAGAAGGATCAGCATTCAGCATTCTACCATATTCTTCACAATGCTCTTTATCCTCTGCCCATACATATCCTTCTCTTAATGACCAATCCATACCCATTTCAAGAGCTTCCTCCAAATCTCTGGCATTCATGGGGATGATGCCCTTTGAGCCAACTCCTACAGGTATATGATCAAATAAACTCTGAGCTAGTTGTTCCTAAAGTATACAAAATTTATTAAAGCATTAAGAACAAATAGCATGTACCTAATATGAATTTCAACATAAAAAGAAATTAATTTTTCTTACCTTAATAGGTAGAACATCTTTTTCATGTAAGTTAGTTCTTAAAAGTCTTACACCACAATTAATATCAAATCCTACACCACCTGGAGATACAATAGATTTTGGATTTGATATATCAAAAGCAGCCATATTTCCTGCAAAAAACACGAAAAATTATTGCATCATTATTTTATTAAACAGTTTAGCAGTACACAGAATGATCCAATCCACAATTGTTTTTAACTATTTTGTATATTCACTGATTTCTTTACTTATATATATTCATAGCATTCTAGATTATGAAGTTTCTCCTCTGCCACCCTAATTGCATAATTTTATGCAAATTAGCCACAATTTTTATGTGAAATCAATACCCACCTATTGCAAACCCATATCCTGAATGAACATCTGGAAGGCCAACAGACCGCCCCACGATACCAGGTAAAGCGGCTACGTTTGCAATTTGCTTTACGCCGGGAAGAAAGCCGCCTGTCATGCCTGGTCGGCAAGAGTTTCTTAATTCATCCAACATTAATTTTTCCAACGTATTATTAACGTAGAATACGCCTTCAACATTCATATTTGGTTGGAAACCTTTTTTAATTTTCCAGCAATGTGGGTTCATTTTCTCAAGAAATTTAAGCTCTTCGTTATATTGTCTCACCACCATGTTTACTTTAAAGTACAAATTTACAAATATGGAAAATTCTATTCAGCACAGCGAAATGCTTAATCGATCCCTGAACTTTTTAGTTTTGAGAAATCAAGAAGCACAATTTAATAAGGACAAATCGACAAATCTGTTTGGGACTTTGGCACAGGACTTTGGGTAGCGCCTGTGGGTATTAAAGCGCACCTGAATATTGACGTCTGACAAGTGACATTGACAATGGACAGAAGTCATGATCACAGAGTACTTTGTTTATACAGAAGAGTCATGATCATAGATGTAAAGCCGGTTATTAACTATTTTAACCGTGCGGTTAAAAACGCATTTTTCGTTATTAACGGTTATTTAACCGTTTTTTTTTTCTTTTTACAGTTAATAAGCTCCATTAGATGGCGCTAGTGGCTTGAAATGCGCGTTGCATGTTACGCGGTGATGCCAATTGCCAGCTAGCCGATTTCAATCTATAGTGATTAAAAGTTAACTCAAAAATGGAGCATTTTCGTAAATTTTCTAAAAAATCTTAGAGAAAGTGTAAGAAATGTTATAGTATGCTATATATTCGTGATCTACTCAATAAGATCTTTCATTGATATCCCACACGGCATGTTTTGGAAATTTTTATTTTTTTATTTGTATGCCATATTTACCTAATTACCGGGGTGGGGGGATGGGGACCACAAAACTGGTTGGCAACATCTGTCTATAGGATGTCTGGGATCTATACAATTTATATCAGAAGTCAGATTTAGGTCCGCTATTTTTGCAAACGAAACTCCACTGAGTCCGGTCTATTATTATAGGTATAGGTTTGTAATATGAATATTTTAGATACTTAAATTGTGTTTAGTTTACGTTAAGTGACTTACAAAAAAACAAAACACAGTACCATTTTTATAGGTCGCAGTCGGATAACTAACCGTTATTTATCGCACTTTATTGGTAGCTAACCAAAAATTTAGTTAAATAACGGTAGCTAACGGGTTTTTTACAACTATAGACTCATGATGAGGTCTGTGACATTTGTGGTGTCCACTAATCATTAGTAATTTGTGGTCAAGAAGCTTATAATACACTGGAGATTTCAGTATGAACATTAAGACAGTGCGCGCACGAGCAACTTTGTCTCCGCAACTATTTTGTCTTCGCAACTATTTTGTCTCTCCACCCATGGGCTAGTATCTTAGATCATTAAGTAATGGATAACACTCGCAGGCGTTTCCCCTTTTGCCGAGGTATAAGATTATTTTCATCGAAAAATCTTATCCTTTCATAAAAACTACTTGCGTAATCGATTACAAGCACTCTGCGTATTCGTAAAACGTCGAACGGACGTCTGCGAGTGCTCCGCTAAAAATGCCGTTTTGTACTGTCAAGTCTTGCAGAAGCAATTCAAACATGTCGAATATTAAAAAAGATGGAATAACCTTTCATTTGTGTATATTTTTTTATTTTTTTAACGTACATTTCTAATAAAATGCAATTTCTAATAATCGTCGATGTATCGTTTAGCGATATGATCAAGAAAAATAATCGAGTCCTGTTTACTCGATCATTGATGCGGCCCCACGAGACTATCATAGAAAGAAAATATACAAATTTAATCTTTATGAACTAGGAGATAAAGTTGAATTTAGAACGCGATATTGAACCCCACTCCACATGACTATCTTGGAATGAAATACAAATTTAATCTTTATTATCTTAGTGATAGAGTTGAATTTAAAAACTCGTCGCTTAAAAGGTCGTAAATTTTTACGACTTTCGTGACACAAATTATTTTTGTGAATGTGTGATTATGTTTCATTGTGTTTCATCAGTGTGAGTTACCCTCCCCGCACCAAAATCAGCAGAAAGTTTAGTTAGAACATTTGCCAGCGTACTCCATCCATTACTTAATGATCTAAGGCTAGTATGAAAGTGCGCGCACGTAGCGACGCAACTCCCCATACAAATTGATGGGAGAGACAAAATAGTTGCGGAGACAAAGTTGCTCGTGCGCGCTAGCTCTAACTTGTAACAAGATATAAGATATAATTGTTTGTGGTCATTGGGCCGTATTCAGAAAGAAAGCTGGAAACTTATAAGCGCTTACCGGCGCTTGTCAGCGCTGATAGCCAGCGCAGGAAAATATATGAACACGCGCCGATAAGCGCTGAACGGCGCTTTCAAGCTTCAACACGCGCTGGTCAGCGCTGGGCGCTGCCATATATTTGTCTTGGTCTGCTTCAAACTGCTTCCTTTGTGTAGAACGAACCAGCGCCTGTAAGCGCTTATAAGTTTCCCTCTTTCTTTCTAAATACGGCTTCACATTGGCAAATGGTATTTGACTTCTTAAAATATTTTAAATATTCTTTACTGTTTGGAGGTACATAATCTGTGCAAAGAATCGGGTGTCTAATGTCAATTGTCAACTGTCACTGTCAGTTGTCAAAAAGAAAATGGTTTCATAATAGTTTTCATCGCACATTTACTAAGTATTTTATCCCTTAATTTATTAGCTATCAATTATTATTCATCATTTCTATTTAAACGCGTGCTTAACAATCGTAATATGGCAGCGTTAATCAAATTACGCAACATGCCTATAATCCAACGATCTGTTTGGAATCACTTGGCAAAATCTAATCGCTGCATATCAACGTCTAAGAAAAACAGCGACACCGCAACTACTGCTGCTGAATCAAGCACAGATGCTGTGAATAAGAATTGGGTAAGCTATGGCTTCGATTTCAAAAGTAGTGAAGATGATACAAACGCCCATCATGCAAGTTACTTCTTCTCAGTGACATTGTGCTTAGTTTTTGGAGGATTTGCATGGGCTTATGCACCGGATGTCCACATGCGCGACTGGGCTCAGAGAGAAGCTTATCTAGAATTATATAGACGTGAAAAGGCTGGCCTGCGTCCAATCGACCCCAACTATGTAAACCCTAAATCTGTTAAACTGCCATCTGAAAGTGAATTGTGCGATGTTGAAATTATTATTTAAGGGGATTGTTATGATGTTAACCAGCTCTATTTAAGTAGTAAATAATAAAGGGTTTAATAGTACATATTTGTTGTATTTATTTTATCTATTGAGGCTTTTATTTCAGGATTAAATGTAAAAGCAAGTAAGGGAAAGCATCTATTTTTCATTGCACTACTACAATTTTTTAATTATACCTAGCAAAATATTTTTGAGTCTTGATACAATTGCTCTAGTTTCAATTCTTGAACTGTGAGGCCAGACTGATCTCATAGTGATAAAATTCGAACTCTATCTAATCTTTTGCAGTTTTCAAATATTATACTTCCTGAAATTCCTGCGAAAAACAGATAGAACAAACGTGGCCATATCATAGATTTGCTCATTTCATGAAATGATCAGATAATAAATCCAAATCCATCAAATAAATGGTGATATTTCTATTTTCTCTTGTTTGTGATTGACCTACGACAAACATTCTCTATTCACACATTAAAGTATTTTTTGTTTTTAATTTTGCTATGTGCTCTCCAAATAAATAAATTGTACAAATAGTAATGTTAATCCTCTTTGTTTTCTTACCTAATCTGCAGTTGTAATCTCTTCCACACAGATCTACACTAGATCTGTGCTCTTCCATAATGTACAGAACAAAAAAAAAATTATTCGCTTACCATGTATCAATAAAATATTAAAGCTGTATCATATAATTAACGGTCCGCCACTGCTTCGCTGTAGGTAGTACATATATCATAAAATAAGCAAAATCACTCAGAAAGTTTTTTGAAATTAGTTCAGTAGATCTCTGTACAATATTTGTAACAAATTCTTAAATCTTATACTGTATGTAGTTATTATGCTAAAATAATATTTTCAGTCGCGGCTTTTTTTTTACTTCCGACACATAATTCTTATGGGCAGACTTATAAAATTATTAAACTATTCATGCCGGTGAAATGTTAAACAAAATTTCTCTTAAGCGCTCATTACTGTTTACACCTTCCTAAATTTAGATTTTTATTCTAAGAAAGAGTAATCGCATTTAGACCTCATTCGCACGAGAGTTAAAAAAGCGTTGCGTTAAAACCCGGCGTTGGCGCTTTTTAAACGTTCTCTCTGTGGTTGTTCATACTAACGCTTTAAAATCACTCATGTCTCGTCTCTGGCTTCAGTAAGACGTGGAAATGGTTTCTGCTAAAATAATTACGTAATGTCAGTTGCGTAATATCTTTATGATATTTATATTATTATATTTGCTTAGAATTCCTCGGAAAGTTTGTTCTTAATAAACCACTTGTAGGTACCTACTTAGGTATTTGTTCAAACTCGTCATCGATAAACATGTTACTTAAAGGAATATGATAAAAATACCTACTGTTTTAATTTTTATATGTTAGGTATATTTGAAAGAAAGAAAGAAAGAAAGATTGGCACTAGCGATTTGTGTTATTAAAAGACGAAAAAGAAAACAAAAGGCATTCTGGGTACATCCTCTGAATGAACAGAGATGTTTGTGACACTGTACGAAGAGTTAAGGCAATACCCCGGAATTTTTTTAATTATTTTCAAATGTCTATAACGATTTTGAATACAGGAACGGACGAGACTCCACATCTATAATTAATAGTTCGGGATCAACAATCCACGACATCGTATCGATTTTCTGATGATTATAAGCACAACAAACACGTGCTACCGCTGAGCGAGCGTGCGGCATACTGAACGCAGCGCCGGCGCTTTTTTAGCGCTCGTCTGAATAATAGTAAGAAGTTTCCTATGGTCTATTTTATTTAACGCCCAACGCCGAGCGTTGAAAATAGAACACTGCGCGATAAAAAAGCGTCGCGCTTTAAAAGCGCTGACGTGTGAACATATACTTGGGAATGCATTTGTTCTATTTGGACGCTTTTTTAACGGACGTTAAAAAAGCTCTCGTGTGAATGAGGTCTTAGTCACTAAAATCAGGTCTCATTAAAATACTTTTATAAATAGTCCAATAATTTATGTTAAGCGATAAATTTCGTCAGCAGGGGTTGGATTGGATAATAAAGAACTGAATTATAAACCATAATACGGTTTTTTAATTAGAACACAGATCACAACCTATATTTCTTTGAATAAATGGGAAGTATTAAAGTTCTTCGAGGATATTTTAGGTAACTATCAAAAATTAGTAACGGTCGGTGTGATCGTCAAAAATAAATTTCGGATAGTGCTTTAGGATTTAATGGTTTTTAACCGCGAAATATTGTGTTTCAAGCCAACGCGAACGGTTTAGCGGGGTTTCGTCGTAGTGTGATCTAGGCCTTATTGCTATGGTGGGGAGGGTACCTCTCCATACTTCTAGCACAGTATTACAATACTTCTAGGCTAAATTTACTTTGCGGTCACAAGATAGCAATGGTCGTTTCGCGGTTTTGACCCGCGATTGAAAAAAGCTAATTTCTAGCTTATTAGTAGGTAATTTATACTATTTCTTAATGTGTACTTACGTCACATATTTGAATATGGATCCTGCTTCATTCGTCGCAAATCTAGTCATGATGTGGCACCAAAATCTGTTATAAAACTTCCAGATAATCTGTACCATTTGTATTTTATATTACCTACACGAAAATTGGTATTTACCCCTGGTCCATTGTTCAAGGCAAAAACAACAATAATAAAACAAGCAAAAATTACGTGGTCTCTAGCCTTGTCAATCCAATAAAATTTCCAATATTTAATTTAATCCACTAAGGTAAATATTATTTTTAAGTAGGTAACATTAGTAGATAACATTGATCGCCAAAACTATGTTATAATATGAATCATCATCACTATAACATAGTACCTATAAAACAAAGTCGCTTTCTCTGTCCCTATGTCCCTTTGTATCTACGCAACGGATTTTGATGCGGTTTTTTTTAGTAGATAGAGTGATTCAAGAGGAAGGTTTATATGTATAATAACATCCATTAAATAGTGGAGAAGTACTGTTATTTTTGAGGTTTCTAATGTGATGTCGTAAATAATTACATTTTTTCCGCTTACATTGCAAACGCAGGCTGAACCCTATCTACGAGTTTTATCAAAATAATATACTAAGTATTGTACACATTGAAAAGGTCTACAGAAAAGTCCGAGATGGTTTAAGTCTATCTCTTATGGATAACCCATAATAACTTTTTTTTGTCATTTACTTTTTACGACAAATAATGGCTAATTTTCAAAGCGATTTTAACCAATACACCATTAATCCTTAACCAATTAAATACCTTTACATTGTTCATTTAATATAGATCTATATGGCCCTTTACACCGTATGATTTAAGTGAATATTTTCCAAGATATTACAGATTTAAAAATTGCGGGACGTTCGTTTGCGGTACCGGCCGGCCGCCATTGCACCCGTGCGAAGCCGGGGCGGATCGCTAGTATGGAATAAAACAAAGAAAAATATTGTATATTTTTAATGAATGTTTTAGATGCAGACTGAATTTCAATCTACAAATTACACTTTACTGTACCTATGAAGTTAGGTACCTATATGGAAATAACAATATAAAAGTCATCTCTGGTTGCCCTCAATGTATATAAGACGTGAATTTCTTACTAACTACTATAAAGCGAAAAAGATTATAAATTAGGTACCTACATGAAAAAACCTTAAATGCATGTTATGGTCAAAGCTATACCATTCCAATAAATAATAATATTACTTAACAAAATATCCTAATCCTATATAAGTGCAAAATTCAATGTTTATTTATATTCTACAATCACGCAGCATTCACTTTTACAATAGATCCTCCTGTTACAATTGCATAGGCACTTTCTGATGAAGATGCAACAAGTCCGTTAATACAGGCTCCAAGGTTCATCTCTCCCGCTGCCTCAATTTTGTTTCCTGAAATTTTCCACCTACGTACAATACCGTCCCAACCTCCAGTCCAGGCAACGTCTTCGGAGGTAGATAGACTTGTCAATATCATATCGCTCACCTAGTGAATCAAGGAGGCTATGCATAAATTATACATATAAAGATCAATCAAAAATAAGTTCGATCAGTTGAATTGAGATACTTAGTTAAGTATAATAAATTTTCAAAAAAAATTTGAAGCATGGTTCAACTGATCAACTAGGATAAAAAAGGAAAATAAACCTTAACATACTAGTTAATAAACTTTACTATATTTAGGTAAAAACTGAATAAAAACATTAAAATTAGTAAAAAGATAGCTTGCCTTAACTTCGTGAATTTTTTCGAATTTAGAATCCATAGACAACTCGTGCAATTGCAAACTATTGCCACCTCTCGCTATTGCCAATAAATATGATCCATTTATTATTCGTAGAGGAGCACGTCCCTCCATAACATGTCGCGTTACGAAACGATCCTTTGATTGATCTATAATGAGACATAAGAGGGTATTAATAGTTTTATTAGCAGTATATTAAGTAAATAGGTTTGGTATGTTATGAGGTAGGTACCTACTGTATGTTTCAAGAATTAACTGTGCTTTGCTAATTGCTTTCAGTAAAGAGATGCAAAGCTCAATTCTATTTTATATTTTTATACATATTTTATCATTAGCCAAAATCACATAAAAAAGCAATGAAATGTGATAGAGCAAATTTTAAGCGATTTACCATCACCACTAAATTCGATAGCCACTCACCAAACTAATTTTATATTAAATATAAAATAGTATAAATTTTATACTATTACAATATAGTTACATAAGTTGAAATCTTGTTGAAATCAATGAACATTATAACGTGGTAATTATAACGACTTTTAGTGCTAATTGTACCATTATTAGAAATTTTTATAATAATAACTACCTACAACAGAGATCTAACAAAACGATTATTTTGATTTTTGACTAAATATCTTACCGGGTTTTATTTCCGTCACAGTAACATACAAATCGCGAGCAGTAAACATGTATGGCGGATTCACAATCACGTCTTTAACTTCTTCTAGCACATTGTAAGAAGCGATTAAAATATGGTCTTCATAAACAAATATCTGTAAAAGTATAAACCCTCAGAATTGAAAATCACAAACAACAAGTCCAGAAATTTAAAAGTTTGTTATTTTCTATTAAAAAAAAATCAGCAAATGGGTAAAAAGTTAGTAAGGATTTCAAAGTGACCAAAACATCGAAATGTGTGTGTCGTTAAAAGACTTATTTTCATGCTTTAAGTTTTAACTTACATTGCCGCCTTCATCCCCAGCGTATAGTTGTTTACCGTTTAAAATATACAGAGCCCCAATGTCTGTTCCCACGGTTGCGATTTCTACCACTTTATCTCCATTGAATGTCCACACTCTTATTGTTCCATCATTTGAAGTCGAGTATACATGCTTGTCACTTGCAGCTATCGCAAACAATTGCACATCATGTGCCAACCATTTCGCTGAAGGTGAAAGATCTGCGTTAAGACACTGAAAGATTTTTTTATTTGGTTTGAGAGAGAATATTTAAACAGCTCTAGAAAAGAATATTTAAACAGCTCTAACTATGTATAAACTTATCATTTCTATCTCGAGTTAAGTGATTTAACTTTCTATATTTTTTTTAATTATTTAGATTTTAATTTCATAAAATGGTCCATAAAAATTCGATTCAATCTAAAGTTATTATTATTCTTTCTGTCCAATTTACGACAGACATAAATGTTTATAGTTGTCTATAAGCTCTACAATTTAGTTTTAAGTATACCTACTGCAAAGATTGTGTGAACTTTAGAATCAATTACGAATGTCACAATTATTCTTAGTCCACATATAATAAATGCATAATATTTTAGGAATATGTTTATGCTTTTAGACAAAGAACTTACTTCGATCGAGCCGTTTTCAGTGCCGACAAATAACTTGTTATTTTTCCAAGCCACAACACAAGGTTCGGAATCAATATTAATTTTTTGATCGATTTTAAGTGCCATTGGTAGTTAAATTTACGAAAACGTCTGTATTGATACACAAACTCATAAGAAACTGCCAACAAATCTCAAAGTTCGAGATCAAGCCAGAAATAAACGGAGTAGACAACCAGAGCTATTTTCGTCCAAATAAATATGGAATGTATCTTCTAGATTTATCCAATTATCAAAAATAGAAGTGCACAGTTTCTTAATAGAACGTGACCATGACTATAAAAAAATAGATACTATTACATCACAATAATAATACCTATCACGTAATAGCGGGGAAACCCGCTCCGGGCCCGCGGGCCCGCGATGGTGAAACCGGTGCCGCACCTCTCTACACCCCCAGCCGCTCAGCTGATGTTGCCCCCTTGTTGCCATTTTCGGTAACCTTTTTGGGAGCCCATCAACCGAGCTGGCGAGTCACCGTCTGCCATCACTTTCAATTTTTAATATTGAAAAGGCAGACGTCCATAGACCCAACCTACCGATCCACTGAACACCTCCTTCCATAACCCAGATTTTTAATTCGCATATTTTACAATAGTCCTGCATCGGCCGCGGACTGCCTAGGGCTGTATCTCTATAGTGCAGTCATGGGCAGGCTGCGGCTGGTGTCCCACAACACATTAAAATTCTCTAAAAGGCCTCTGCGTGTTGGACCTGTGTCCCCACGTAAGCCTCCCAAAGGACCGGGTACCTTCCTTCTGGTGGTACCCGTGTATTATGGAGAGAAACATACCTATCACATATAACTTTATAAGTATGTACATAGGCCTATAATAGGATAGAAGAGCTACCTACTGACCTAGGTTATATTAAGCTGATAAATAAAATATTATCATCATAAATAAAATGGTTTACAACTTACATTAATATTATTAGATACCTCGGTATTTTATTCAGAAAAATCTGCTGAACATTATTTCATATTTTCTACGCTGTAGCGTAGTGTGCTGTGTGACCGTAGATTTGAGTATTCAATTTAAATTCAACTTCAGATCACAATTCATAACAAATGACTTCACAAATGAGGGATCATCATTTTAATGACATGAAAAACAACACTAATTTACCTATAGCGCATGGAGCGCATGTGCCAAAATTTGGTGTTGTAACAGTGTTTCGTTTTCCAAATAATAACTTATGTATGCATATTGAATTTTAAGGACCCTTGGCCTGTGCCACAAAACGTGATTATATTGAATTGACCAATATATTTTATTGGCACAATGCCGCACTGAATATATAATCAAGTGGTTTGTACGGAAACACGAATGCACATTGTTTCAGTGAAAGTAAAAAAATAAACACTGATAATCCGGGATATAATAACGCCGTGAGACACTTCATAACCATCATTATCATTGTTTACCATTCATGTTAGCACTTGGCGTGTAGTCGAGTTGCGACATAATTTAAAGGAAAATTATCTTTTAGTTCTATATGAGGCGATTTTTTTATAAATAACAACCTATAGAATAAAAAGAGCTCAAGGGAATTTTAGTATTTTTTTATTCGTTAATTTAAAAAAAATATAAAAATAGTTATCATGGTAATAGTTACTTACATTAAGTTAGCTAAAAAATTTAATTAATATTTCGAAGACTAGTATTTTATTTCCTAGTATGATGGGAAATTAAAAAAAAACCGGTCAAGTGCGAGTCGGACTCGCGCTCGAAGTGTTCCGTACAATTTTTTATTTTTTATCTTAGTATTTGTTGTTGTAGCGGCAACGGAAATACATATCATTTGTGTACAATTTCAGCTTTCTGGCTATAACGACTTATGAGATACAGCCTGGAGACAGACAGATAGACAGACAGACAACGAAGTCTCAGTAATAGGGTCCCGTTTCACCCTTTCAGTACGGGACCCTAAGACGGAAAATATAATATCATCAATATTATAACAGCTCCCTAATTATACGTGGCTAATGGTTATATGTATTATGCACTTAGGTACATATTCGAGTCTAAATAGACTTCCAGATAACATTCCATATCATGAAAATGAAAACTTGTGAATTTCTGACATTCTGAAGACATTTTTTTTTAAACTTGATCTTGATCGAAACTTGATTAAGATGTATGAGCTTTTCGATTTCAAATGCATAATATGATGCCTTTTCTATCTAGTGACAGTAGTTGTGATCTGTGTTGTATACGTATACTACATACTGCATGTATTTCACATAACTGAATAAGGAAGAGAGCATAAAACTTCTAAAATTATATTCAAGTACAGTCGAAAGAGCCGGATCTCGTAGGCGCCCTAATCTATAAGCTGCTCACTTGCCCACTTGGAAAACTCATTTTCAATAGTATACAACATAACAAATGAGTAACATTATATTATATAGCTATGTGTTATATTAATTCACAAGTTTTCATTTTTAGCGTCATATTAACATCCCTCCCGCTTAAACTATTTAACACTGTACCTGCTTGCATTATGCAATGACAACATGAAATATTTACTTTACAATTTGTGTCTCTTCACAAGCCCTCAATAGTATGGAACGTAAAATTAAGTCAGGAACACACATAGTGTCAGTAAATAAATACAAAATATAATTCATTATTTTCTTTAATAACAAGTACAAAAATAAAATATTTACAAGAACATTTATAACAATTCGATGCAAGTTAAAAATAACGCCATATCTACAGTTGGCGCCATTCCATCTCAGTCGCACCCGCGTTTGAACTACAGAAAATGCAACAAACATATTAAATAATCGAAGGTCCTATCCTTTCAATGCTTTCCGATAAATTTTACAATTTCTCTTTAAAAAGTTTTTATCACAAATGTGTTTAAAATCATTCAATTTTGATGTTATAACATTAACTAATGGCACATTTCATGTTTCTATCACAAATATCGCATACAATGATAAATATATGTAGCAATAATTTTAAGCTTTCATGTTTGCGTATAATGTTTCTAGTTTTTGGTTGATAGTTAATAGTATATGGTTTGATTTAAGGAGCGCCGTATTCTGATGATGGAGCGGAAGCAGGTGGACCATATTGGGGTGCTGGCGCCGCAGCTGGGTATCCTTCTTGTTTCTGAAAATTTATTGAGGAACGATTAGCTTTTTGTGAACGTATATACGTACTCATAACAATTCCAAATACATTCAGTTACATAACAGTTTTTTTGACGTGACATTTCATAACGCATAAAAGTGATTTGAATTAAGAATGTTACGCCGTTCTACATATCTACTATGCGTACATTATTCCATGCTCTAAGATTTTTCAAATGGGCTTATAGCAATTATAAAACGATTTGTATTGAGGGACTATAATCTAGAATGTATCATTATAAAATTGAGTAATACGCTTCCATCAAATGTGTACGCAATCGACAATCGTCGAAAGTTCCACATGTAAAATAGTAGGAACCCCGCATTTTACTAAATAAACCAAAACCGAATTTTCAGGGTCCCCGTACCTTAAAGACTGCTTTCATTGCTCTACGTTAATCCTTTTAATTATACTACTTCTTAATATTTATAAAATTACCTCGCTTAAGAATGATTTCATTTTGACCTTTTTGAAATAAAAATGAATTAATGCAACATGAAATAATTAGTTAGTTAACGTTTGAATCAAAAAAAAAATTATTAGGTAAACTTTTTCCACCAATAGACCAATAAGTAGTATTAATATAATTTGAGAATATGGCGTACATAATAAAAAAGATAAGAAATATTTTATTTCCTTTAAATTTTTTTAACTAATAAACGAGAAAAGAGAAAACCCTTTTGCTACTGATGTTTACAACAGCTGCGAGTGATATTTATAAAACTCGATCTATGAAATATTTTTTTTCTGTGTATTAATTTCCCTGTTACATTTCTCACTCAAGCAAATTGATTCTTAATGACATCACGCATGTTTGTCTCAAATATAATAAATCAACTCACCTGTGTCTTGTATCTTATGAAATAGACCTCAGGTTTGGAAGGCTGAGTCGGTGCTGGGGTGGGGATTACAATTTCTGGTTGGTCTTCAGGTTTCTTTGACAACACGTAAATAAGAGTCTTTTCTTCATTCTGAGGTTGAACCGGGATAATAGGCGCAGTCGGGGTTGGTGGAGTCGGTGCCTTGATAAATACTATCTTATAATGCTTTTGAGGTGGAGGCACGTAAATGGGTTTTTGAAGTTTTGGCAACTCATTTTCTGGAGGTGGAACATGAACGTATACATGTTTATGCACAATGGGTTGCTGTGGTGGCCCGTATTGTTGCGCAGGGACCCCGTACGAAGTTGCAGGCGGGCCGTATGAAGATGGTGGCTCAGGGCGTGCGACAGTAACTGCCACCACCATCGACCACACCAAGGATCTCATCACCTGTGTACAATTAACACTATTAGTAGATATATATTGATGTGTGAATTATTTGAAAACAATCAATTATCACTCGACATCCAAGATGTTGTGTCACAAAATCACTAGGTCATGAACTACACTTATTTTCGGTGATTCACGTACCATTTTTTTACACATTCTGATGCACAAATAGCACGCAGACAGAGTTGTGTCCAGTAACGTGAATCCATCAGAGTATATAAGAGGTATCCGCTCTGTAGCCGAAGGTGGGGCGCACAACGATGGTTCTCATGCCTTGCGCAATCTGATGATGGTTCTAGTGCCCTCCCGCATGGCGCTTGCAGTATGGTTTCTATGAAAATATTGAACTCATGATTCTAAGACTACCCAAAGTGACTTTTTTAATAATTGAAGATATTATTAGAAGAATTCATATAGGTAGATATAATATGTTAAAAATAATATCAAAATTTAACTAACCGATAATATAAAACTATTCTTAGTTCACAAAAAATATTTCTTTCACATAAATATATCTAATAAACTAGCTTTCCACCCGCAGCTTCGCCCGCGCAGTCAAAGAAAAACCCGCATAGTTCCCGTTCCCGTGGGATTTCCGGGATAAAACCTATCCTATTTCCCGGGATAAAAAGTAGCCTATGTCCTTTCTCGGGTATCAAAATATCTCCATACCAAATTTCATGCAAATTGGTTCAGTAGTTCAGGCGTGATTGAGTAACAGACAGACAGACAGAGTTACTTTCGCATTTATAATATTAGTATGGATATACCAATAAAATTATGCACATATTTGTGACTATGACACCGTTTATTTGACTGCAGGTTCCCAAAGTAAGGGGGTTAATTCCCGAGCTTACAAACACTTACAAAGCTGTGCTCTAGAATTTGTCACATATTACTATTAGATACGTACACTTCATTTTTTTTATTGTACTATTATTAACTGGGTTAGTGATACAGATGATTGTTATTTGTCAATAGATAGATGAGCACACAAGGAAGTAAAAGCAAGTATCTAACCATGGTGCTATCATTACTGGGAATCATGATATCATAGAGAGCTGTGTAATAGCATGGCTAAATAACACGCAAAACACTATGAAGTTGGATCATTTGTTTAGCTTATTTGAGTTACTAAACTTACAGGAATTTTTTTGTAATCACAGGTAGGTAATATAAAAATATATAACTTATTTTAAATTGTTTAATATTTTAAATAGGACATTCTCATAACTTTGGCCTAATTTAATATTAAAATTAAGATATATTTTGTTTATTTATTCCTTTTGTAAAGTTGTCTTGTAATTTGTAAAATAGATATACAAATATATTTATGTATTCGTTTCGTACCTACCTCTACCTGTCTACCTGCAGGTTCCGTCTTCGGAAGAGTATTGGTCATATTTATTGTTTGTTATTATATACAAATGACGTGGATATTATAAAAAAAATAAATAACGTTATAGAACTCTTAGTTAGAACTACATTGATATAATTATTAATTCTATGATCTCTGACTCGGCTAACAAAACGAAAGGATATTTT
This sequence comes from Colias philodice, assembly GCF_061535455.1. Classification (NCBI taxonomy): domain Eukaryota; kingdom Metazoa; phylum Arthropoda; class Insecta; order Lepidoptera; family Pieridae; genus Colias; species Colias philodice. The sequence continues at coordinate 6,941,564 of NC_143094.1, read as the reverse complement.
TTTTCATATTAGGGATACAAAGTATGTGCTTACAATTATGGATTTCTTTTCCCTATTGATCAATTCTTGAATGATTTTTTAGACAAGATCACAAGAAATATGATTATATTAGACGTATCCGAAATCGTGGAGACATGGACTTCGACACGGGTTAAGTTGTAATATTTTGAAGCTCTACCTAGTATGTAGAGTTAAACAAACGAAAGAAAGAATCTTGTTTTCCTTTATTTGCAAGACAAGAAAATAATAAAAAATATATAATGGCAAGAAATGTGAATGAGCGATATAGCGTCATGGTGTCGCTGTCGATTGATTCCACGCTTGACCAATCATTTCTGATAGCACACACTTAATAAGCATAGGTCTTTAAATTGCATAGATTGTACTCAGAAACATTATAATGTGTCTCGATTTAAGTAAAAAACGACGCAATAACGTATTCAACGTTATTTTTTTAAGCAAAACGATGAAAAATATTTCAACAACAATTAAATATATTTTTCTCTGTAAAACGTGTTATTCTGTTTAAAATTAAATCCAGTGATTAATTTAAAATGAGTGAATTGCATTAATTCTCATATGTTTTATATTATACTATATTCTATCGAGAACAATTGGTTTTTACGGACAAAAAAGTTTAAGTGTTAAATAGTAAACAATATGTTGTTAACAAATTGTTCTCTGTCAGAGTCTTAATTACCATTTATTGGTGTGCATGTTGGACATATAGTACAGTGTAGTCAAAGCTATACGGCGCGTCCAGTACTTACGTGGTATTTGTACGATATCACAATTACACAGGATATTATGGGAAGAAATTATTAAGGCCCAGGGAGTTTTAACTATATAGCAATGGATTTTCAAAGAAATACTCCGTTTAAGGTAAGATTCTTATAATTATATTGGAGATACTGATAAATATTTTTGAGGTAGTTTAGTGTTTGTATTTGTTTTCGATAATCAGATACTATTTGATTATTCGATTGTTAATTAAATTATTCGAATAGCATACCTCCACACAAAATTGCGTGTTTAGTGCGGTACGCGAAAAATTTCGTAAGCGTTGTTTAGTAAGGACTGAACCGTATGTGGATACAATAATAAAAAATATGTGATGGTAGGTTAGAAGTTTTAACTCTCTAAAAATAATTAAGAAACCGCTTCACGAAACATCGCTCACGAGAGGCTGTATTACGTAGCTAATTATGATTTCAAAATAAGTAAGTAATAAGCAAAAGTGTACGTTTAAAAATTTCTAATGTAATTCTATGTTCCTAAAAATAAAAATATTTTTTTCATTCTCAATGTTTAAAACCAACGACAACAAAAAGCTCCTTAAAATTATAACAGTTTCGAGAAACATCAAGAAAACAGGATGGATATGTTAAATGCTATTTGAATATTTTGATTAAGTGTGTAGTCATTGTTAGTTATATCTGACAAAATAAGGTATACCTTTTAAAAAGCATCAGCGTAACTTTATAAAGTAGGAGCCATTAACCGGAAATAGTGCCATTGACTTATTCGTAACTATATACTATGGGTCATGTTGCTCTATATGCCCAATTTCCTTAAAAATTCAAGATGAGCGGTATTTATTTTGATAGATACTGTAGATACATTCATGTATTTGTAATACTGACGTATTAAAAACATTGGTGTTGTATATTGTAAGTCAGTATTTTACAACAACACAACTCTATATAGAGTAAAATTATAATGAGATAAACAATAGAAATGTTTCAATAAGATGATTTTTCTGAACATTATGTTTACCAACATAAATAAACATTCAAAAATGTATTTATTTTTACACATTTACCACTGGTACGGAAATGTCCATAGAGGAGAGCCGGCAAGAAACTCTGAATTTGTTCTTTTAAATCATGTCTTAGAGATAAACTTTTATAAAAAGAATGTGTTCTTTCTTTCTGTTTGTCTAGGGTAATGGAAAAGTACTAATCGTCGATTTTCTTTCACCGGAAATTTGGTAACATGTTTAATAATCTTTAACATTTATATATATTTCTAGATTTAGCTCGCAAGACTTGCGTATGTACATATTTACTGTTGGTTTGGCTTAATAAATAAATAAATAGGAAAGCGCCTCAATCGGATCAACTGATTTGCTTTGATTGCAAAGTTAGTAAGTTTCGCGCGCTCATGCCTCATTCTCATGGTTGAGTAATTTTTGTGTTTAGGGGATGTATGGCCATTGCAATTTTTCTGACTAATAACATTGTCATAGTTATCTTAATAAAATAATATAAAAAATCGTACATTTAAAAATAAATTAAGTTCATTTATTTGAGCTTTAAAGCGTCTGATAAAAGTTTTGGCTCAGGTGGCGCAGGTGTCACTGGTAGAGCTCCACAAACATTCAGATATCATAAAGTATGTACACTAGAGACTACTGCGAATCGAAAGCTTTAGAAAATATGTTTTGTTTTACGGCTCTGGGATCTTGAAATCCATACTAATATTATAAATGCGAAAGTAACTCTGTCTGTCTGTCTGTTACTCAATCACGCCTTAACTATACTGAACTAATTTGCATGAAATTTGGTATAGAGATATTTTGATACCCAAGAAAGGACATAGGATAGGTTTTATCACGGAAATCCTACGGGAACGGGTTTTTCTTTGAAACCGCGGGCGAAGCCGCGGGCGGAAAGCTAGTATATAATAATTTTGTAAAATTTACTACAAATGTGTTCAAATGTGAAAAGAATAGTAAATGGCCAAGTATGAGTTGGCAGATATTATATATCGTCGAGCTTTTTGATTCATCGACATGTTGGTTACCTCACGATGTTTTTCTTCACTGTTTAGAGCAGCGCGATGATATTATAAAATGCGCAGATAAATTGAACTGAACTGACTTTAACGATTTTTGGAATGTTGTTGCTTGTATCCATTTGTATATGTGTCGTGGCCATATCGTAGATTTGCTCATTTTATGAAATGGCCAACATAGTTTGAACTTTGATCAGATCGTTAAATCGTCAAGATTTGGTCATCGACATTTGGCCAGATCGTATAAAATATCTTAGAGAGTCCATAAAACATTAAAAAATTCGAACTTGTGTATTATCATTTAAGTTAGTGCCGCGGTAGCGCCGGCGAATACCAGAAGCGAATGGTTTTTTCAATAGAAAACAGTTAGGTTAGATTAGACTTTAATAAACAACGCACGAGCCGAACGAGCAAAGCGAGCGTGCCGCGGCAGCGGCCGGTGAGTGCCAGAAGCGAATCGCTTTTTAAAAAAGAAACAAAAATGGTCGCATTTCGTGAAATGGCCATCCACGTTTGGCCAGATCGACGATCTGGCCAAATGTGGATGACCAAATCGTGAAACGTTGACGATTTAACGATCTGGCCAAACTAAATTGGCCATTTCATGAAATGAGCAAATCTACGATATGGCCATGACATATGCATTATGCATACATTTTTAAAAGATTACAAAAATTTAGCGGCATCTACGGCATTATAAATAGATAGGTAGATTAATAGAATTCCAAATTGTATATATTATTTTATTTAAGTATGTAAGTATATAATTATTTTATTTTATTTTGTCAGTCTTCGGACTGCTTATCGCGCTGAAACTCTTGAATGGATTGAAATGAAACGTGCATGTTTTTAGTCCTTTCTTTTCAATTTCAGGTCTATTGTATTGCAACGATGAGTACGTAGTTGCAATTCAATAACACATAGTCCGGTTCTATTTACTCTTTATTTATTAAAAAAACAGTCCTCAGACTCAATTGACTTCAGAAATTTCTTTACCGCCTCTCTGGTACCCCTTTCAGTGTTTAACTCCTTAGCGTAGGTAGGAGTAATGCTGATCATGCGTCCGTATGATCCGCCCGTACGTCCGTAGATGCCCAACACAGTCAGGGCATGATAAGTTCTTCCTAAAGTAAGAGCCCATCAAAAATACTAAAATTGAATAACTTAACATTTTACAAGAACTCATATTAATTGATATTTAATAACTCGTAGAAGAGCAGCTAAAAGGCCAAAAGTGATCTCTAAATGTATTTATTTTTAAAGAAATTGATTATTATGTGTTATAGATATACGCATATCCATAACGCATAATTATGGGAACAATTTAAAAGGGTACTTGGAACCTATTAATTGCTAGGAATGTGTGTGAGCCACACAATCCCATGAGCTGGCAGTTCAGCGTCTCTACATAATTTTATATCTGGAATAGACCGCCCTAAAGAAGATTTAATGACAATTAAACCGGTTTTTTCCGCTGCAAATGTAACGCGTCCGCTTTGTTCTTGAATTTATAACCGTAACAAGTGCGCTAAGACGCAAATAGGTTACATTTGAATTTATACCATAATATTTAGGTTCCATAATTGTATACCGTGAAAAATTTTACCAGTCACTACTAGTACGATTGTTACGATTTATCGGTAAAAATTTGATTCGTTTGTCGTAAACAAGATTACCTACTACAATTTAGTTACTTGCACAATTTCAAGAATTAAAAAAAAAACTTACCTACCTAACTTTTATTTCCTAGAACTTTAAATGTGTACCGGAGTCATTTGCTTGCTGATTTTACATTTACAAAAATGAATATGAGTGAAAATTTTCTAACCGCAATCAGAATTTTCTCTAGATTGTTCAACTATCCTAATGTAACAAAGCTCTGTAAACATATTCCTTTAGTAGCATTAATGTTATTATATGCTAAAGTTAAATAAAATACAGTATAAAGTATAAGCATATATTTTATACTGTATTACTGTATCTCGGAATAAATAAACATGAATTGTCTGTAAATAAGTGCCATTAAATAATTAACCTCAATTTCCTCTGAAATTGAAAAATCACTCAAGAAGACGTCGTTAGATAAATTAAATAAAATTAATCAATAACGCCTACAAGAATCACATGCAATTTATAGTAGTGTATACCTATGTACAGTCGTACAGATAAGACTTACCGTATACCTACTTGTATAATTAACAGAATAATTTACAATGAAACAACAATTTAAATAATACAATAATTATTCGTCACATTTAAATTTCATTTAAAAAAATGTACATACATGTTTCAGTCTGACGGTGCATTTAAACCAAACGAACATAGAGCTTAGAGCAAGAGCATTATTTCTTGATCTTTTAGCGTTAACGAATACTCGTATTCAGTGTTGTTCATTGCATATAATATTTTCAAACGCACTAAGAACTACGAAATAATGCTCTACGCCTGCACTAGGATTTGACATGAATAATTGAATGAAGTGGAACATCTGAAAGCGTACAAACGTACAAACGTACCCGGAAGACACTAGTCTTTATTTCCAACTAGCTTTCCAGTTTCCACCCGCGGCATCGCCCGCGCAGTCAAAGAAAAACCCGCATAGTTCCCGTTCCCGTGGGATTTCCGGGATAAAACCTATCCTATGTCCTTTCTCGGGTATCAAAATATCTCTATACTAAATTTCATGCAAATTGGTTCAGTAGTTAAGGCGTGATTGAGTAACAGACAGACAGACAGACAGAGTTACTTTCGCATTTATAATATTAGTATGGATTATTGTTATCTACAAATAACTTACCTACTATCAAAATTATAGTACATATATTTCGATAGATACTTATCCGTTTTGTGCATAGGTACCTACTGTATGCTTACACTGAATGATTGTTATGTAATGATGTGTGATTTTTCAGATTTATTTTCTCTCATATTTTGTTGACATATTATTTACGATTCCGGCTGTATCGGCATCACCAGCTCTAGCTACACCCAATCCCGTACAATTAAATGCATCTTCGGGTATAAACAATGAAACTGATCTGTCTGAGCTATTCCACTGGGAAGATTACAGTGTTCTCGGTGCAATGCTTTTTGTATCGTGTGCTATCGGAGTATTTTATGGATATTTTGGTGAAAAGCAAACCACTGGCGATGATTTCCTCCTTGGTGGTTCATCCATGGGAACTTTCCCTATGGCATTAAGCTTAGCCGCAAGGTAAATTTAAATTTCATAATAATATGTTACATTCACAACATACACTTTTATTTACTTTTTTACCGCAACCTAAATCGATTTTAAATATTCACACATGACTAAGTATAACGTCCATGTTCACCAATATTATATACACCATTTAGTATTATTATCAAATAGTACATTTGATTTATGATATATGATATGATATTTATTTACCTATTTCAATTATTCATTAAATGTAAATTATTGATTTTCTTAGAAAATATTTAATATAAGTATGGGTATATACATATATGATGAGTGTCCTTGTAATAAAGTGTAAAACAAAACACATATCTTTAATCGATTTAAATTTTACAGTTTTATAACTGCAATTGAATTATTGGGCAATCCAGCTGAAATGTACATGGCTGGCGCACAATTCTGGATGATATGCATCGCATTTGTATTGGTTGTGCCAATTTCTAGTCAGCTTTTTTTACCTGTCTTTATGAGACTACGATTGACGTCGTGTTATGAATACCTGGTATGATTTCTTTTTTCTTTAAAGGTGGATAGAGGGAAAGTTAAAAGCTAAGGATATCCTAGTCTCTAAACGTTCTTGATATACCTAATTCTTTTGCCTAAAATCATAATTGCCGTGTCGTTAATCCTTTAGGAAAAGTACACTGAGAGAAGAGTTGATAACTACTTTACAATAATACATTTATATTATGTCATTTAGTCCCAACGAATAATTATGAATAGACGTTAAATTAAATGTTCTCTACATTTCTAAAAAGGTACTTAAGTCACTTGCGAGTCAAGTGTCATTACAACTTACAATTTATTTAGAACTGTCGTGGCAAGGTTACTCTACTCTAAATTTATATAAAAAAAATCATTTCGTAATATAATTTATGTAGTTAATATTTTGTTCAATTTTAGGAAGTGCGTTTCTGCAAATCTATGCGTGTTTACGCCAGCGCTTTGTATATGTTACAAATGATTCTTTATACAGCTGTTGCCGTATATGCTCCAGCTCTTGCTCTGTCTGACGGTAAGCATAATATTTTACGATTAATATCTACACATAAACATAAAACACTTTAAACTATTAATAAAAAATATTGCTTGAAAGTATAATCTACGCCAAAGACCGATTAATGATTATGAAACTACTAGCACCTCTATAAATATATCTAACTAGGTTTCCGCCCGCGGCTTCACCCGCGCAGTCAAAGAAAAACCCGCATAGTGCCCGTTCCCGTGGGATTTCCGAGATTGCGTCATTTTCCCGGGATAAAAAGTAGCCTATGTCCTTTCTCGGGTATCAAAATATCTCCATACCAAATTTCATGAAAATTGGTTCAGTAGTTTAGGAGTGATTGAGTAACAGACAGACAGATAGAGTTACTTTCGCATTTATAATATTATGGATTATCGTAATTGGTTTCTATGTAACATATAACGATTAAAATATGAACTATTGAGATATTTGTTAGATGTTATAAGAAGATTAGATCGGACGGCCATTTGATTCCAAAAAATATAACTCAGGAGTCCTGATTAATAAATTATTATTTGAAATAAATGTTTAGGAAATAACTTACATTTCTTATTTCTAGAAATTTGAAAATTATTTGCAAAGGGATTTTTTAACATCCTATTATAATACCTTCACAAGTCCGTGTTCTGACCTTATACCTTCTTATACAACATGCCAGGGTTATAATTTTTATTGATATATTAAATAAAAAGATAGGTCGGTTAAAACGAACCTACTTATAATTATTTTTTTTAGGATTTTATTATTACCAACTTAAACTCTTGATGATAAAGATGGCGTTACTATGAAATTCTAAGCGTCACACACGCAATAACAATGACGATACTTACACAATGACACAATAATAGAATCGTAAAATTAATTCATTTATAGTAATGTGAATATGACTTCATAGGATTTTGCAAGAGGTCTTATTCAACGCGGACTGACCAATGTTACCAAAAGGATTTCTATTCTTTCAAACCTTTACAGCATACATATGAGAATATAATAATTTCATTAACATAATTTATATATAAGTACTCTGTACATATATAAATATTATATGTCTAATCAACCAGTCCAAAAAACGAGTGAATTCGTCGTCTAGAAAATTGCAGATATCTTGAACATAATTATTATATTTTAATAGGCAGACATTATATTCGTACCTACAAAAAATAATATGAGAATACTATCAACAGCAAGTGGTATAAAAAAAATGAATATAAATTAATTTATTAAAAAATTGTTCTGAATTGATTGCAGTGACCGGACTCAATACATATTTAGCCGTATCTTTGGTTTATGTGGTGTGCATATTTTATGCGTCACAAGTAAGTATTACTTTGATATGACTAATGTTAATATGTAACGAATTGCGAAACTGGAATAAGCTTTTTATTTTATTTTTAGGGTGGAATGAAAGCTGTTATTATGACAGATTCTTTCCAGTCAGCTGTTTTATTGGGATCTTTAGCAACTATTTTAGCTTTAGGAGCAAAACAAGTCGGTGGCTTGGAAGTCGTTTGGGACAATGCAAGACGATCAGATAGGCTTCACTTTTTTGAGTAAGTATTCATTTTAAACCATTTTTATGTCATGCAAATTGTCACCCTATATGAGCATTGCCTATAAAAATATACATAGTTACATAGTTTACATATTTACATAGTTTTTTAAGGCCATTTTACTAACAAATATATGGATTTAAATTAATCTGAAACAAATGAAATAAATAAAAATAAATTGAATATTTTGTCTGTTTAGCTAACTTTGATGATTAATAAGTAACGAGGAATGTTTCATGTAAAGTATTGTCAAATATGCCATTCTCTTAAGTAAGATTAACGCCGCCTCGTAATGTATCTAGTGAATACATTCCAAAATGTTTCATCATCGAATATGAAGCAATGCATAATCTTCCGTGATTGACCATTTGCCCTATCACCCTAGAAAATACTGTAATTGGGTAAGATGATGGTAACTTCATCCAACTCTGATGTTATGGCCTTTATAAAATTATTACCAATATTTATTATTATTTCTCCCTAAAACAAACTGAAATCAACTAATAACAAATATTAATATGTAGTTAGTTATTAGAAAAAATTAACACGTTGTAAATAATAAAATGTATATTTCAGTATGGATCCTGATCCAACCGTCCGCCATTCATTTTGGTCAGTGGTTGTAGGAGGAACCATGTACTGGTTGAGCATGTTTTGTGCAAACCAAGCATCCGTCCAGAAATACTTGTCCGTGGAACGAATATCTCAAGCCCGTATCGCTTTATGGGTTTCGGCTATTGGTTTAATTGCAGTTTATTCAGTTAATTTTATAACTGGAGCAGTCCTGGCCACGCATTATGCTGGATGCGATCCTATACAGGTACTTATAGTACTTTTTATTTGTCAAAAGAAACACATCTAAAGTCTCATCAAAAAGGACCTATAATCTAACTGTATTAAATAATTTTATAATTATACTTACTTCAGGCTGGTGTTATATCCGCATCGGACCGTCTGCTACCATTATATGTCGTCCGCGAGTTTGGTAGATATCGAGGAGTTCCAGGCTTCTTCGTCGCCGGCATCTTCGCAGCAAGTCTTGGGTAATAAGAACTAATGAAAGCACGCACAACTTTTTGGAAATACAGTTTCAAAACAGCATTTAACATCCTTGTCTTGCCAATACCAAACTTAAAAGCGAAGTGTACGAAGGCACTGAAATAACTAACTCAGATTCCTTCTTAGGTCTTAAATTAAGAACTAACCAGAATCGTCCAGTTACCATTCCGGTTTCAATTTGATGTGCCCACAAATATTAGAAACGTAATTTAACATTCTTAAACGACAATCAACAGGCGTCTTAAATATTGATGTAATGTAACATAATTTATTTGAAACTGTATAATGCCAATGTAAAGTAAAATTATTGGTTTTGTTTCATTTTATTGAAATTGTCCTTTTAAACTCAGCGATTTATACTTTAGAAAAATGTAATACTTTTTGTTCCAAGTACTTAAGAATTATTTAAATAAATCTTGATCTTTTTGCGTTAAATCTAAATAATATTATATAGCTTCTTTGTTACAAATCGCTACCTATATGTCGAGGAACTAAACACAATTATTGGTTCGATCAATTTTTTTTGTATATCATGGTAATTTATCGAGAGAGGCTAAGCTATACATAATTTATCATGTGACATAAATTACTCATATTACAAGAACAGAAACAAATATTCTCTTTGAGAACCGACGCTGATGCGTGGTTCAGCTAGTTGATCATATCTACTACATCAGACACATGATCTGAATATTTTTTTCGATAAACCAATTACCAACACATATCTATAAGATAAATGTATGTACTATGCTTTCAGGACTGTAGCATCAGCATTGAATTCTTTAGCTGCAATAGCGTGTCAAGACTTAGCAAGCGGACTTTTAGGTATCACTTTACCTGAAAACAAAGGCGCTACGGTAATTTATTTAACGATTTGTTCACATCTCCATCCAGAAAACTGATTCCTAATTGACTAGAAATTCTTTAATTACTCTTAACTTTTTGATTAATTTGATCTTAAATAATATATTCAGCATTGGTGTTATTTATTAATTTCATCATTATTAAATGAAGCTCTTACATTTTTGTAGGTATCATAGTACGCTTCCTATTTTCACGTTATGCATTATGTATGTTTTAATCACAAAAAACTGCCAGTAATAATTGTTTTATTATTATTTTTTTAATTTAGATAGCCAGATGGGTGTGTCTCGGATGTGGTGCCGTGTCCTTTGGACTTGTGTTCATTGTAGAGCGTCTTGGACCCGTGTTGCAGTTAGCTCTCTCCTTCAACGGTATGGCCGGAGGCGTTTCCTTGGGACTATTTAGCCTTGGAATGCTGTTCCCTTGGGCTAACCAAAAAGTATGTACGCATTTATAGATTATTGTATAAAAAATAAATTTAAACATTATAGTAGGTAGGTAAGCGCTTACTAGAAGGTATCATAAAAGTCCTGTTAAATTTTACCTTTAAAAATAACAAATTTCCGTCATAGGTGGGCAAATAGACAAAAATAGCATTGCATTGCATTAGTTGTAATTTAAAAAAATATAATAGATACTCATTAATTATAAAAATGTACCCAACTACATAAATAAAATTCTTTCAGTTTGATTTGGAAATACATAGGTATCTAGAATAAGTAATTTTGGTATTTATTTATTTATTTAATTCAGGTCAGCCAACAGTTGTTTACATCAACACAAACATACCGATACAAGAACACAAAATAACATATATAAATGCAACAGCTACTTACAGGCTAACACCACATGCAAAAACTTCTTTTTATTTTTAAGAAAAGAAAAACAGAACGGTTATGAAAACAAACAAGGCAGATAATTAGTACTTACATTACAGTTAGTTTACATTTGAAGTTTAAACAAATAAAAAAATAAAGGTTAACAATAATAATTTTCTTAATAAAATGGTAGAAATCATTCTGAATATGATAATTCGTTACACGTTAATCAAATTAAAGAGAAATTTTAAAAGTTAAACTAAGTATGAAATATGAATATGAAGCAAAATTAAAAATTAAACGGATATATTTTATCCCTTTTTTACCTAACAGGGTGCGATAGCTGGAGGTGTTTTTGGCCTGGTAGTAGTGGTAGCAGCAGGGGGCGGCGCTCAACTAGCTCAGGTGCCGCTCCCACGGTTGCCAGCTTCAACGGACTCGTGTCCAGACTTCTATAACTTAACAACTAACTTCAATACCCCCAGGTAAATTATATAAGCGTATGAGACAATATTCTGGCATACTGTAAACTGTTTCTTTTCGTACCTAAATTCGGTGAAAGAGTGACCGGTTTTATTTAAATGTGCAGGTATTCGTCCTCACTATAATATATAGTGGTCAATAAATTAGTACCGGGAATATATTAATTTAAGTGATTAAAAACAATTGATCAGCTTGATACTTTAAATGTTTGCTTATTTTTTTATTACAGTGAAAATCAAGACACGGCGGTATTTTGGTTATTCAGAGTATCATATCTTTGGTACTCAAGCCTGGGCTGTGCTGCCACGTTGCTTGCAGGGATGATAGTGTCAGTTATCACAGGAGTAACGGACCCTGCTCAAGTGCCCATCGATCTGATCGCACCTCCGGTTGTCTCCTTACTAAACTCCTTGCCTGCTAAGATAAAGGTAAATGTAATACAAATTTAAGTAGTGTCTTAACATCAGAATTACTAGTTAAATCATGTTTTATATTGTGCTACATGTTTTTTAAAGCTATTTTTGCATGCTGTTTTATCTTTTTTTCGGGGTCTCACTTAGTCATGCATGCACGCCTTATCTATATATTAGGTATCTAAGTAGGACGTTAGGTCGTGTTAGGGTCGTGTTTTGATCCAACAAAACATTGCGAATACATATTTAGCATTTGTAATGCAGCTAAGTTTATAATTTAGAATAATATATGTTCTTACCTAGATACCACAGTAGCAAACTTGAATAAGTTTTACTCACTGAATCACATTTGATATTCCCAAAGTAGGCATTAATAATGTCTAACGTGATCTTGCTCTTTACCCTGAACTTGTTTACATTGTAGCTATTGGTTTACACATCACTGTTCTTTATTCAGAAAGCGTTACGTGTCCCAACGCGTATGGGCTTGGAAAGAAAACGAAGTTCGAGCGTTCGACCTCCAAGTATTGCAGACGACAAGGACACGAGACGACGACGACGACTCTCTGAATTAGCCGGTGGAGTGTTTTACAGCGATGCAGAAAATATACTAACGCAAGGTCACGACAATCTTGCACTCGACGCAGAAAAGGCTCACGGCGACGATTATAATCATCGGACTAGTTTTAAACTTGATACAACATCCAGCCCACAATTTACAAGGACATCCACGTGTTGAATTAGCATTAGTGACCCTACTTTAATATTTACCTTAGACATAACATAACACTGCATAACATCACTAAGTTAATAGCTAGAGAAGAATTAACAAACTGTGTATAGGTAATTGGACTACGTTTGTATGTATGTACATTGTAGCTACGTACATATGCATTCCTAGTTACACGCGTAGGCGTAAACGGCGTTGTGCATATTGTTTGTTTTTAAATTTTAAGCCTAGACTCCTAGAGGCATGAGAAAGCTTTAATTGCAAATAGAATATTTATATATAACGACAGTACAAAAATAACTTAACATAGTAGATATAAGTATTTATTTTTGTGAACAAAATGCACAAAACTATTAGCTTCCTACGTGCGCGAATTTATTATTAACTATAGTTCATACCTCTTAAACTATGTATATTATTAACAAATATCAAGATTTATAGAGCGATTAAGTAATATTCACTTAGATGTCTAATATATTATTACCTAATATCATTCGATTACCTAATTTAAATGTAAAAGAGGCATAGTTTACTTGTGTGTACTGTTTAGCTAAATGGTTTAAATGTGTTGATTTTGGCGACAGTAGTTTTCATACTAATTATGACATTATAGCTGTTCTTGTGTCTTGTTATTTCGATTTCTATATGTTATACGTCTTTACTCTTTAGAGACAGAGTCGTACACACAACGAATGTCGACTGTCGAGCACCCTCGGCCAGCCCGCGCTACCGGTCTGGCTAAAGGGTCGCTCCAGAAAGAAAAACTCAGAAAATTGGTACTTATCTGAATAATAAATATACTATACTACAATTTTACAATGATTTAATAGATACACTAGGAAAAGAAGTCAATATGGAGCCTCTACACTATATAATATGTATATCCAATTTTTTCAATCTGTTAATAATCAATACTTAACATAGCCTACTTATAAATGTATATTGAATTATCGACCTACTATTTCCTATCTAAATCTAGCTATTTTTGCGGTTACGATTTAGTCACAGACCGTACTGTGAAGTGTGAACATCAATGAATAGGCACATATACATATTTTTCAAAAAAAATTAATCAAAATTATTATAACAATATATGATATGATACTTACTTAGAGCAGTTGGTTGGCTCTAAGGATACTTATAATATTTTTAAACCGATATTTATTAAACATGTTGATTATTCAATCTACAATCTACATATCTACAACAGTGACAGCCTAGATAATATTTTTTTAAATTTATTTTATAATTTTGTTAGTGTCCGACCGAACTTTCGGTTTCGGTTTCGGTTTCGGCCGAGTTTCGGCCAAAAATCAAGTTTCGGCCGCAGTTTCGGTTTCGGCCAAAATCGGCCGAAACTTTTGCCGAAACCGAAACTTATTTCGCAAGTTCAGTGAACGTAGTTCACACACGTTCACGCTCGCCTAACTTCGTTTTCCTCGGCAACGCTTTGACGGACGCTGTCAAAGCGTTGGTTGACCCACGCTGGTGGAAACAATTTTTGATTATCTATGTTGAGATTGGAACTGGGTGTAATAGTAATTAATAATTATTATTTTTATATAAGAGGTACCTAAAAGAGATTATTCTTCTAAGTACAATTAATACCAATCCAAAGTATTAAAGACTCTATTAATAAAGAAAAAGATCTCAAAATACCAATACTTAGTATTTAAAGTAACAGTTACAATTACTGATTTGATTTAGATGACTGATTTTACTGAGAACTTAATTTGAAAAAATAATAAAAATTATAACGCGTTTCATTAAAGAAACGAATCTTCAATGGCGGCCAAAGCTGACACTGACATATGGTAGGGTATTTTATTAATTATTTCAAATTGTTTATTGACAAACTTTTTTGTTATGGTATTTGTGTATTTATATGAATTATCATATTTACGTATACAGAATGCAACAAAATCCCCATAATACTTGTAATGAGCCCATAAAACTGAGCAACTTTTCCCAAAGAAAATATCAAATTCCAAAAAAAACATTATTTAAGTACTATCGCAAATACATAATTGTCATTGTTAATTTATGATAAAAACTATTATAGGGAAAATCAAATACATTTTAGTGATTTTACTTTTCCCAATTTTTTTTGCATGCCGTACGGCCGTGTGTAAGCAAGAGGGAATGATAAGCGCCGCCATTTAAGATTCGTTTCTTTAATGACATGCGTTATAATTATTATAAAATTGTTATCTACACTAATATTATAAAGAGGAAAACTTTGTTTGTTTGTTTGTTTGATTGTAATGAATAGGCT
Organism: Colias philodice; assembly: GCF_061535455.1. Classification (NCBI taxonomy): domain Eukaryota; kingdom Metazoa; phylum Arthropoda; class Insecta; order Lepidoptera; family Pieridae; genus Colias; species Colias philodice. Next base: position 6,926,332 of record NC_143094.1, on the reverse strand, counting down.
CATAAACTACTGGACCGATTTTGATTAAATTTGGCACAGATAATCTTTAGACCCTGAGAAAGAACATAGGCTACCTTTTATTGCGAAATATGTACCACGGGCGAAGCCGGGGCGGACCGTTAGTTATTAATATTTTAAAAATATTATTTTTTTATCTTATATTAAATAAATGATTACAACAAATTTAATATACTGTGTTTTCATTTTATGCCCTAATTAAGGCAAAATAATAGGTAAAATCCCCCAAAGTTCAGTATTTTTAGAAATTTCATACTTGACCACGTGAGTTTCGGTTTCGGTTTCGGTTTCGGCCGAAACTGAAGCCACGGCCGAACATTCGGTTTCGGTTTCGGTTTCGGCCTGGAAACCAGTTTCGGTCGGACACTAATTATTTTGTACTTACAAAGAAAGAATGAATCAATAAACATTATTGTAATTGAACTGAATCTGAAATCAATGAAATATGTTATAACATAAGAATATAAATATTGTTATTGTGTTAATAAAATAAATATTAATATATAATAAATATTTTATACATATCTATGTACGAAGCATTATTTTTAAACCAAGTTTGCAGTATCCTCAGTCCTTCAGTTAGAATCTTTATTTGTAAGTGACAAGACGTTCTCTCATTGTTTGGAGTTGTATCAAAATTTGAAAAAGTTTAATTTTTGTTCCCGTGTGGATTTGAACTTGGTTCACTGCGATCGATCGTCCTCGCTCGCTGCGCACGGAGCTATCTAAGCTAAGAGTCACCATGCGAATTACGCGATCAGTTAACTGAGTACGCGCATACAAGCCCTCCCTGAGTCTTCAACCTTCGGCATGAGTTCGTCGTGTAAACGCTGTAATGAAAAGGTATCGGATGGAGCACTTTGCTCTATTTGTCGTCACATGTTCCACTTCCACTGTGCTAGTTTATCCGAAATTGGTTGGCGCAGACGCGGAAACGAAAGGCAAAATTCGTGGTGCTGTCAAGATTGCAAAAATTCGGCGACGACCAGTGATACGGCAAAAGTCCCTGATGAATGTTCTTCTCATCAGTCTTCTTTAAATAGAATAGAAGATATGCTTTCATCTCTTTCTGCATTGCCTACTCAGGTGGAAAGTCTTAGGAGCGATTTGAACGATCTAACTTCTAAAATAAACATGACCGTTATCGAAGACATATATAATAGACTTCAAGATATTGATATTAAATTGTCGTTAGTCGACACAATAAATAATGAGGTAAAAAAAATTAAATCCCAAATGAAACTGTTTCAAGACAGACTCCACGTATTCGATTCAGAGGCAGAAAAAAGTCGCAATATTATAACCAATCTTCAAACCACCATTGCAAATCTTGAGCTCGAACAAAAACGAGTTGAGCAAAAAAATAGGTTTTTAAATGTTGAGGTTGTTGGATTACCCGAAAAACCGAATGAAAACTTATTAAATGAATTTATTCGTCTAGGCACTGCCATTAATTATTGTTGCATTAACAAGGACGATATTGAGTTCATCACCAGGGTGCAATCATTCAAAGATAAAAGCGGTTTTCCACGAAAAATTGTAGTGAAACTGAGGAACAAGATCATTAAAGATAGCCTAATTAATAACTTCAGAAAGTATAATAAATCAAAGGGACTTACATCGAATGACCTTGGCTTTGAAGGTAACTCAATGAAAATATTTTTAAATGAGCATCTGACCATAGCTAATAAAATTTTACTAAACTCCTGTAAGCAACGCGCCAAGGAGAGGAATATTAAATTTGTCTGGGTGAAGAACTGTACAATATATTTACGTGTGAGTGAAAAATCCCCGGCCAAAGCTATTTCGTCAGAAGAAGACTTAAAAACTTTTTTAGAATCATCTTTTTAGTGTGCCTTTTTTATTATTACTCATCTAAAATAATATGTTATACATACATTATCCCGATTGTAAAGCAAATTTTAACACTTTTTAACACGCATACTTACACTCTTCACATATACTCTTATCGAAAACAGAACACAACTTTATTCACCTCCCTAAAAATAAACGTACATTTATTTATTCTCTGCATTAAATTTTTTCTAATCCGCGTTAAAATAAAAGGTTTCGTACCCCTAATATTCATCATACGATCGCAACATTCCACAACTTTGAATAATTGTTTCTCAACTACCCGCATTTCTCGCAATATTTTTCGTCGCATTAGTTTATTTTTATATTTTAAAGATTATTACGCAATTCTGTTTTATAAAATAATATTACTTACGGTAAATTGTGTTATTAATGTATTCTATCGTTGTTTTGTATATTTACTTACGCCTGCAAAGGTAACTTACATACTAAATAATAATAGGTACATTAATATATTGATTAAAGTTTTTACCTATATCTTTCAATGGCCTCGAAAAGTAGTTGTTTAAATATTTATTCTCAGAATACTCGCGGTTTACGAACTAAGTTACCAGAATTGCATAAAAACATAGCATCAAGTAATTATGACATTATAATTATAACGGAAAGTTGGTTATGTGACAGTGTTTTGGACTCTGAAGTTTGTGACGCTCGCTACGATGTTTTTCGGTTCGATAGAAAAAACAAAAATAAAGGTGGTGGTGTCCTATTGTGCGTTAAAAAATCGTTAATGGCATATTATAATAAAAATATACGGTGCGACGACGTAGAAAGTGTTTGGATCACAATTCCTGCGGAGGTTTTTAATAATCATTTTTCTAAAAACGAAGGTGATTTTCAAATAATAGCCGTATATATTCCTCCCAACTCTGATTTACCGAATACGTTAAAAAAGTTTAACCACTCCCTATTAACACTTTACGAAAATTACCCTAATAATACGTACTTCGTCGCTGGAGATTTTAACCTACCTTTTATTTCATGGAGTGATAATTTCACCTACAATTTAACTGGTAACAATAACTCCCAATGTTCGGAAGCTGCATTGGAACTTCTAAATATTATAAATTTAATGGGGGCGCGACAGTATAATTTCTCGACAAACTGTTGTGGAAATATTCTAGATCTTATATTTTCGAATTTATTAATAGAATGTAATAACATTGTGTGCTCCGATTCACTTGTTAATATAGACCGCTATCACTGGCCCCTAGTTATAACCATAAATGATATTTATATTAAACCATTTAGACCTCAATTTATTAAATTAAAAAAATTCTTTAGTGCGAATTATGATGCAATAAATATTGAAATAAGCAAAGTTGATTGGGGCTCACTTCTAAATTCGGGTTCGGTCGATGAAGCTACTGCTTGTTTTTATAGCGTTTTAAATAGTGTGATTGAGAGGTTTGTACCAACAATAAAAATTTCATCACGCCATAGATATCCTAAATGGTACACTCCAGCCTTAATTAACATGATTAAAGAAAAATATAAATTTCATTCGCGATGGAAATCTCATAAAAATCCTAACGACTATGCGGCTTTTTCGTTACTTAGAACTAGAGTTAAAAATATACAAAAAGAATCATATACGAGATACATTCAGCGTTGTCAAAATTCAATTAAATCCACGCCTAAGGAATTTTGGAAATACATAAACAACAAACGAAGTAACTGTACCTATCCTTGTAGTATGGTTTACCGGGATCGTAACTTAACGAATGGACATGACATCTGTTCAGCGTTTAGCGAATACTTTCAGTCTGTTTTTCAATCTGATAATCCTTCGGATTCTTTGCCCTCGGTATGTGAGTCTCCTTTTACTAGCAATCTATTTACAATCGCCATAGAAGATAAGGATCTTAATATGCTTTTCAAACAATTAGATGGTCGGAAAGGAGCTGGTTCTGACGGTATACCAGCAATTTTTATAAAACGCTGTCATAGTAGTCTTATCGCTCCTTTACGTATTCTTTTCAAACGATCTATAGACGAAGGCATCTTTCCAAATTGCTGGAAAGAAGCATTAATAATACCTATTCATAAAAAAAAATCCAAAAAATGTATAACGAACTATAGAGGGATATCACTACTGAATATATTCGCAAAAATGCTAGAAAAATTAGTATACCGACAGATTTATAACCACACTATAAGCTGTATTCCTTCCGAGCAACATGGATTTATTAAATCGCGCAATGTCGTAACTAATTTACTTGAATTAACACATTACATAAATAATAATATGAATAACCGTGTTCAGATTGACGTAATATACACAGATTTTGAGAAAGCTTTCGACAGGGTTAGTTACAATGTCCTAATGCGTAAACTTTTTGCAGCCGGAATACGGGGAAATCTTCTTAGGTGGACAGAATCATATATCCGAAACAGGTGTCAATCAGTCGTACTGGGAGGGTTTAAATCCGACTTCGTCGATGTAACCTCAGGAGTTCCTCAGGGCTCACATCTCGGTCCCTTATTATACAATTTATATCTGTTCGATATCGTTAACTGCTTTTTAAATTCAAAATTCTTGTTGTACGCCGATGATAAAAAAATTTTTAGGAAAATAAACACATTGGAAGACTGCTTTTTACTTCAGGAAGACCTAAATAGACTCTCGAATTATTATGAAATTAATAAAATATCCGTTAATATCCAAAAATGTCAAAAAATATCATTCTCTCGTAATAAATCTATTATATCTTTCAACTACAAAATCTGCGATGAAATTATTCCGGCTGCTACAACTGTAAGGGACCTGGGTGTGATCCTTGATGAAAAACTTTCTTTTAACATACACATTGATACAATAACCCAAAAGGCATATAAAAATCTAGGTTTTATTCTTCGCCAGGCAGATCCGTTTGATGATATTCTCTGTCTTAAAGTAATTTATTTTGCTTATGTTCGCAGCATCCTTGAATTTGCTAGTGTCATTTGGCGTCCAATATATAAATGCCACATCGAGAAAATAGAAAGGCTTCAAAAAATTTTTATTAAAAAATTAAGTTTTAAAACTAAATATAACCCATCGAATTACCCAGAGGCTTGTTTACACTTCAATATTAATACCTTAGAAGATAGAAGAAATCTTATTGATATGATGCTATTGCATGATATTGTAAGTAACAAGTTTGATTTTTTATCAGCGCTCTCAAATATCAACTTTTGTACACCTACTCAGAGAACTCGCCACACACCCCTTTTCCATGTACCGGCTGTATCAACAAATTATCTTAAAAACACACCATTTCTAAGACTTCCCAACGTTTTCAATAAAAAATTTTCATCTGTTGACATTTTCCACTTATCTCGTGCTAAATTTAAAACTGCGATCCTTGATTTGATTAATTTAGAATATAAAAAATAATTTGCACACTTATTTACACTAATTCCTACATATAACACACTCTCTCTCTCACACCCACACACACACACACACGCACACATACACACACACTTTCATTCTCAAAAACTCACATACATACACATTTACACATACTTGTTTCGGGTTAAAATTTGCTATTTAATTATAATAATCAATTCTCATTTTGTATTGTTTTAAGTTCTTTAAACACCGTTTCTATAATTCTTTATGTTTGTCACTTACGTTGATCGGATAATGGTGTACAGTGCCACAAACTTATCTGACCCGGTGGCAAAAACTGGAACTACGTGCCGCCATTTTGAAATGTCACATTTTCACAGACTTTTCATACGGAATATTTTGTTTATATAAAAGAAAGCGACATCAGTGACACTGTCACCGGGTCAGATAAGTTTGTGGCACTATACCTTGTTATTGGCGTACTTAATTATTAATTATTCTTTATTGTATTATAAGCTGTAAGGTACCTTTTTATAAATAAAATAAATAAAATAAAATAAATAAATAAAATCCTTATTTTTTTATTAAAATTTCATGTCGGTGGGTCGCCTGCAGCTACCACATATCGCTATTACCTACTTACCTAAGCCTACAACCAAGGACGTCATCCTACAGGCTACAACCAACGTACAACTATTATCCGATATTATGTCAGAAACATTTTAATGAATATTGAATAGTCTTCTTATCAATTTTATTTTTGTTGGCCCAACTATAATTAATAATGATCGTCGATGTTTGCTGCCATTACGGCTATTATGAATAAACATCTACTATTAAGGCGGATCATAGACATTTAGGCCCTGTAACACTAATCGTGATTGCCTCTACTTGCCCAATGCTGCCCATTGTGAAGAGGGCCCATTCAATATCACCACATAACTGTACTAATCTCATACTCTACAACCTCATACAAAATAAAAAGTTGGGTAACGCAACATTAATAGGTGTGAAAATTGATTACCTACGTATGTATGGCGTGTATAATCAATTTAACTATTCGCGATTAACTGAAAGAAAGAAACAAAATATGTTGAAGTAAACCATATTGCCCTATGGATATTTGTTACATACGAAGGAACTCAAGATATTACCTATAATATGCTTGTTTTATGCCCGACAAACCTTAACATTATACCTAAATATATGTAGGTACATATGGTTTTTTTGCAATAAGTACATATATGTTTGTGAAAATCTGTTATTCTGTAATAGGTAAAGTACTAAGACGATATATAAGTAATCAAGCAACATTACGGACCATACCTATACCTCATTATTAGTCATTACCTAGATCTCTTTCTTTATTAATTCGTTTCTATTTTACTTTTATTTAGTTCGATTCCCCGGCATGGTATAGTCCGGGATACATCGCCCATTTTTGCAAGTGATTACTATCAAGCTAATGTTTCGTGAGTAGCTTTATTTTGATGAGATGCCCAATAATTTCATGTACGAAACTCTCGATTGTGGTAGCTTACAGAGGTAACAAGGATAAAAATTTTTGATTTGACGGTTCTCAAATATTTATTACGCAATTTGTAGGACAATATGTCTGTTGAATTATATTTAAGTATTAAATAAGTGAAAATAAAAAAATCTGCTGGTTAGTGATCATTTATGATGACTTCGTTATCGATACACATTGGAAAGGGGGACTCTTTGATCAAACCATAGATTTTGTAGGACAAATATTTTTTCGAATAATTTAGATAATTATCTTGAGATTGAACAAAAAAAAAACATTCAGTTAGTAATTAATATTTGAGAACCATCAAATCAAAATATTTTATCCTTGTTTCCGCTGGTAGCTACCTCAATCGAGAGTTTTGTACATGAAATTATTGGGCATCTTACCAAAATAAAGCTACTCACGAAAAATTAGCTTGATAGTTATCACTTGCAAAAATGGGTGATGTATCCCGGACTAGTAAGCGAATTCTCAAAAATCTTTGAATATTTCTTTTAAATATGTATAGTAGCTGCATTTAAAAAGAACAAATAAATGTTTCCTTTCAGCAAATTTTACTGTCTCAAGTATTTTAAGCACTTTCCCTCCAGGGCCCTTAGGAAATTACAATCCTGTATTTTAATGTATGATACTGAGTAACTAATGCCAAAATACATTTCAGATAAAATCCAAAATAAATAGTTTTTAAATACACTTTCGTTAAAAGATAGCCTACAATAAAGATTATTACAATTTACAATATTCATAATATATTTTTTCAATAAATTAAACCAAAAATGTATGGTTTAAACCTTTTTATTTCAACCTATATTACACTTATCAGTATAAAAAAAAACAAAAAGGAAAAATAAATGATATATTATTTAATTAACTTCTGTCAATTTTCAGAAAATTTATAACTTAGATTACAAAATAAAATACAGATGGAGCATGACAACCGCCCGTCGCCCTTGTCAAAGAAAATACGAAATCAAAAGCAAATACGTCGCTGCAGCAGTGCTATAGCGATTCTAGTGTCATGCAATACGTCAAAAGGGGTTTGCTATTTTAGTAAAAGAATGCTGTCTTGTGATATTAAAACGCTGTAAAATTTGTTCCCGAAAACAAACAAAAAGATAAAACATCGTTTTACAGGTTCTCTGTAGATTATTTTGGCTTATTTAATTTTGTATACAAATAATAATTTTACATAGACGAAGGAATACAAAACTTCAACGTATGCTGCCAGTATTTTGAAAATGAATTTGTCATTTTTATGGGTAAAATGGTTAAAAGATCTTCGAGGTAGTGCTGTTGGATTTTTCGATCGTGAATGTGATTATTTGTATAGTGCAATAAAGGTTCATGATCATTATAAGATAATTTTAATAAGCATAATCCTTTTTTTTTTGTTACTTTTATATAGCTTAAAAACGTCAGAGTCGTTTTCGCCCGCGATTTAATTCATTTGAACTCCGTGATGGATATGACAAAATTATTATTATTCAGGAATTATATTTATTTATTATCCAGTAAAGCAGCTGACAATGTGGATGTCGTAAGGTGGTCACTGAAAATCAGTGTTAAGGTATTATGCCTCAGGTATCCTGAGTGGCTTCCTTTTTTAGCGCAAGCAACCATACATAAATTTATGTTTTCTATTACCTATTATTCATAATTTACAATGCTATTGTTGTGTGTTTGTGTGTATTGGAATAAATGGTTTCTTCCTTCTTTCTTAAATGTCCCGTGTTCCAGACTAAAAACTACCGCTATCCGCATTCATATATTTTGAAAATAAAAAATAATATAGGTAATATTGTAATTTTAAACATTTTTTTATGTACTTAATTTATTTAATTAAAAATTTATCGTTTATGTAACAAAAGAATTTTTACAATATTATAAAAAAATTATCATAAACAAATGCATATTTATATTAAAATTAAACCCTGACAGCTAATTTATGTAGCCAACGTCACTAACACCACTACCATAATAATTCAGATGATTGCAATGTCACCTCATAAATCAAAATCGGTTCAGCGGTTTATACTGCAGGGCGTGCCAAAGAAATATTATACATAGATACACTCGAAAAACATAACCCTCTTTCTTCCGTAGTCGGGGAAAAATTTGGGAAAATTTTCAATATCTGGTAACATAACACCCACACAGAAGCACCGTGTTCGTACAGTGCAGCGGCGAAATGACAGCACACATAGCTTTATGGAAATGACGATAAATTATTCGGTTTAGTTCGGCAACGCTCCATCTGTCTTTTATTTTGTAATCTAAGATTTATAATATAAATGCTACTGAATTCTTAATTAAATATATAAAGCTATATAATATTATAGAACAATCATTACAGTTTATTTTCAGATGTTTATTTTATAATTATAATATACTATTCATCATTTTTATAATTCTGTGCCTTCCATTTATTTAACATTTAGGATAATAAGTCTTGTTGTTGTTGTGCCTGTTGCTGGTGGATTTCTTGCATGGTTGAGACAGGCAATGTAGCACTAACTGTTATAGAAGGCATGCCTGGTAAGGACACAGGTGTCACCACGGGTAATCCACTTAGTAAAGAAGGTGGTTGCATAGGAGCTTGATGGAAGTTGCTCATGTCAAAAGTTGGAACTAAATTAGTTGTTTGGGGATTTTGGGGGTTTGGATATGCAGCAGGTGCTGATGGTTGGTGGTAACCTGGCATCATTGGAATATATGGTTGTGGCTGATTCATAGGAATACCAGGAAGATTTGGCAATGGTGCTGGCGGTTGCATATTGGATATTGATGGAATGCTTCCTAAGTTTGTTAAGGTGGTATCAGCAAAATCTGAAATAAAATAATTCAATAGTTAAGAACCAGGGTATATCCTATACAGTAATATATAGATATGTATATGTATTGTTACACTTACTACTAGAATATGCAGCCATATTGGATACTACAGATGTAGGTTGTGACACAGTCGGCTGAGGTTGTGGAGGCAGATCAATTTGAGGCTGAGGAATATTCTCTGTATTAGGTTGTGTTGGAATATTTCCTGGATTAACCATTGGGACTCCAGTCAGGAACGGAGGAGGGGCTTGAACAGTTTCTGCTTGATTGGCAGCAGATACAGCAGCCATGTTGACATTTACATTTGGTTCTACAGCAGCTACATTACTACTTTGCCGGGGCTGAAATATTATTTTTATAAGCATTATTGAAACTATTGATAAAAAGTTATTTCTCCAAGATTTATTCTTCTAAATCTACTTATATTAACTATTTATATATTACAATTATTTACATACCATTCCAATTGGTTCAGCTTTGGTTGATGCATATCGGATAGGAATTCTATGCAAATATCCATACCCGATACCACAGCCAAGACTGCCTTCACCTCCCCAATTATGATTTGGTGTAATAACCACTTCACGGCATATATCATCAGATACATTATACACATACAACTTCAGAGGCCTTCCTTCATGTGCTTCTATAAGTGTAAATAAATCTTCACTTTCATGCATTATTGAATCAGCTCCAATTATGTAATCTGAAAAAGGTCTAAGTCCTGCAAGCTCTGCTGGTGAAGAAGGATGAACTTCCTGCAAAATTAAGGTAATCACTTAGCGCAACTTAGGTATTAGATTATACACTTTGATATTACTATACAAGTAAATTTTAATAACATAGAAAATCCAATGTTTATCACATTGCTATTAAAGTTGGCTAATCGACCGAGAAAATTCGTTATAAGATTTGACAAAACATAATCATAATACTAACCAGGATATGCCACACATTTTCAGTAGCTCCTTCAAATGAACAAAAGCGGATACTGACACCAAGCAGCCCTTCTCCACCCCAATTGGAGCAGGGAGTGATAAAAACTTCACGAACTGATTGAGTTTTACTACTGTACACAAGCATTTTAATATTCCTATCGACATTCTTTTTCAATAATTCCTTCAGGGTGTCATTATCTTGGTCCAATCTAGTATTTTCTATCGCAACAATAAAGTCGAAAAATGGCTCCAAGTTTGCTTTCTGGCCTGGAGAGCCGTCTTGAACCTGAAAAATATTGACGTGTTACATTATAAACTTGTAACATTTTTAAGGTGTTACACTTTATACAACTGGTAATTTATTACGTACGCGTAAGACATGATAGCCTTCTGAACCACCACCTGGTACTTCAAGACTCTGGGAAGAGCCCATTGAAATTTTTCAATCTAAAAAGGAATATTAAAAAATATCAGTGTTTTGAAAGTTATCATCACTTTGACGAATGACACTATGTTTGACTTTGACACCGATGTACGTGGCAGAAACAAACGATTGACCCATAGACAATTATTTATACGTTTTGCTTCCGGAACAATAGCTTGAAATTCTTGAAAAGTTTAAATAGGAGAGATAAGTAGGTTAGGTCAATTGTAGGCAAGCGCTCCCCTATTGCAGCATAAAAAAAAACCTTAGTGTTGCTTCAGTTGCTTGATTTTGTTTTGTATTATTGCTTAATTGCATATTAACACATAAACTTTTTCGATATATAATAGGTATGAAATATTATTTTCTTACTTTGTTTTATCCACCACTAATAAAATAAGCCTTGCCACTTTTCACACTGAAATTAAACCGAATCTGTGATTAAAATTTAAAGCATGAAGTCTGGCATGAAGGTACTAAACAGATCACGATCTACTTATTTCATTTATGAAGGGTAGATGTTATAGTCCGGGATCCATCGCCCATTTTTGCAAGTGATTACTATCAAGCTAATTTTTCGTGAGTAGCTTTATTTTGATGAGATGCCCAATAATTTCATGTACGAAACTCTCGATTGTGGTAGCTTACAGAGGTAACAAGGATAAAAATTTTTGATTTGACGGTTCTCAAATATTTACTACGCAATTTGTAGGACAATATGTCTGTTGAATTATATAAGTATTAAATAAGTGAAAATAAAAAAATCAGCTGGTTAGTAATCATTTATGATGACCTCGTTATCGATACACATTGGAAAGGGGGACTCTTTGATCAAACCATAGATTTTGTAGGACAAATATTTTTTCGAATAATAATTTAGATAATTATCTTGAGATTGAACGAAAAAAAAGCATTCAGTTAGTAATTAATATTTGAGAACCATAAAATCAAAATATTTTATCCTTGTTTCCTCTGTTAGCTACCACAATCGAGAGTTTCGTACATGAAATTATTGGGCGTCTCATCAAAATAAAGCTACTCACGAAAAATTAGCTTGATAGTAATCACTTGCAAAAATGGGCGATGGATCCCGGACTATTAGGAATTGTTAGTAATTATAGGTCTACCAGAATCTGATGGCATATTTATATTTAAGAAATAAAAGATTTTTATGTGGCAACTTATTTGACAACTATCAAATTGGATGTCAAATTATTTGTCTTTTTTGCAGTTGATGAATAATTTTTAAGATTTTGTCTAAAAAATCTTCGAAAATGTCGAAAAAGCCGCTGCGATCACAAGCAAGAGGTGTTGTTTATAATGCGTATAGAAAAACATTCGATGAAGAAGGGTCAAACACATCACAATTTTCAATTTTGAAGATTTTATTGGTAAATTGGACTTACCCGTTTTGATACTATAAATTAAAAAATAATATATATGTAGGTAACCACAATATTGTTTGTTGATTACAATATAATTTTATGAAAACTTATTACAGGAGTTTCCAATACGGCTATTCGTCAAGTCCAAGCTGTCCAAGTCAATTTTATAATGTGTGTCTGTTAATACTTACGAAAATAAACATAATTTTATTTTATTTTATAAAAAATTATAAGCAGTTTTGATCTACATTATCATTATATCGATATTTTCACATGGCATACTGGTAATGAATATACAAATATAGGTATGTGTAAATAATAATATGTATTACCCGTATAAAAGTAATTTGTATAATTGTATATTATACATGTAAGTATGTACCTACGTAATATTAAGTGGATATCTCATTATTAAGTACAGTATTGTCCACTTATGTAATGTGAGTAATGATATTGAGGACAAAATAAAAAATAAGCAGTATCAAGATCGTTCAGTCCATTTTCCCTAGGGTTGCACACTCAAAATTTTGATTTCCCTAATTGCCATCAGATTCTGGTTTACCTATAATCAAATTAATGTTATTAATCTTCCAGTCCACATGACATAATTTAATTTCATTTATTTCTGTCGTACGTATGTCGTAAGGTAGTCGTAAGCATGTCGTATTAAAGTAAATAGCCTACAGAAATAGCCGAAGGATGGTCGTGAGTCGTAAAAAATAAAAATGTGTCAAATGTCATCCCGTGATGTCATTTGTCACATTTTCTCAAGAACCTACTGTAAAATAAAATCAAAAATCAAAATAAAAAAAATAGGAGAAAATCAAAATATTGAACCATGAAATGTTAAAGAAAATTAAAATATCGTAGGTTTCTTGAAATCGTAATTTAGAAATCTAATGTGAGAAGACGTTAGTTAAATACGTCGGACTTAAATAAAAAAAATTGAGCTAGGTAACTAAACAGCATAATATAGACCTTGGACTTGGCCAGTAAAATTGGTAAGTTCACAACATACATTATTGTATATTCTGTCAATTATTTGCTAGAAAATCGATCATATAAGGTAGATACTTTTAATATTTCATGTCATGTAAACAGTGAAGTAATAAACCTTATTTGCATATAATGTTATGAAACTTAACTAGGTATTCCAGCTAACGATGGCAGACGGAAAACAGTTAATAAAAGAATGGCTTAATGAGTACACATCCTTGCAAGAACATGAAATAAAAAGTTTTGCAGCAGAACATGAGCATAATCATGAAATCGCAACAGCAATATTTAATTTACTGAACAGCGATGATGAAAGTGGACAATCGTCTAGTTCTAGTCCAGAAATTGATGAAGAGGTAAATTTTCTAATATAACTACCCCATCTCCCCATTGGTGACTAATAATTACTTGCCTTGCTTGTATTTTGAACTAGATTAAGCTATCCATAAACTGAATTTTAATATTAACACCAGTATTTATAAATCTTTCAAACCAACATTACAGATGCTGGAAAGTGTTTGTATGCAATTATTTAGTTTCTACAGATCTAAAGAGATAGAGCTGCAAAGGTTTACATTACAATTTGTACCTGTGTTTATCTATATCTACCTAAAAGCTGTTGCTATTGGCAATGCCAAATCATTTAGACCAATTGAAACTCTGCTTATTGGTAAGTATTTGAATTGTAATTGCTTATATGTTAAAGTATTTTCAGAATTATGCCATAAATTGTATGTTTTTTCTAGGGTTATATAATTTTGAAGTTGTTGATGAAAATGGAAAACCTAAAGTGGTGTCTTTCAGATTACCTTCTCTTGCACAGAATTCAATATATCATGAGGTAAGTTAACACACAAAATATTATCACATAAATATGTTTTTATTTATTTTTCTTCTTCAAAGACTAATATTAAATAACACGTTTAGCCGCTCAGTTTGGGGTCTCAGTTTCTTACTGAGAGTGCATTGAGAAGATGGGAAGAATGTAACACAAAACTTGTCAGTTGGGGGCCACTTCCACAAGTAGAAGTTATAAATGCACAAAATAGATTGAAAGTGATGGCTGCACTATTGTTTGTTTATAACAGACATCTGAGCTTATTACCCAAACTTGCCTTGAGACATTTCTGCATTGCTGCATCTAGGTACAGTTATTATTATATTTTTATAGTATAAAATATTTGATGTATTCATTTGAGGCCTAATTTAATCATCAGCAATAAAAATCAACTGATGTCCAGTGTAGTGGATTAATTAAAAAAACATACCATTTAAACTGCTTCTCTTTACTCCCAAGTATTTAATATGACATTTCTCTACAGCTCTTTATTTTTATTCTCAAGCTTATATAAATATAATTCGACATAATATGTAAAACCTTATTACAGGATTGTAACCCAAGGTTTTAAGAAAAAAGGAAGTATGCCTAATGCAAAGTCTATCCAAAGAATTCCAGTTACTTCAAATTTTATGTTAGAAATGATATTTGGGGCATATTTTGCAATGTTCAATGAGTTTTACACATTAGCCCTGCAGGCAGTAACAGATTTAGATGAGAGGGCACAGTATGAGCTATTTCCTGATGTGATGTTGGTAACAAGTGCTGTAATTAATTCATTGAAAAGTAATCCTTCAGGTATTTATTGTCATTGCTTTATTAAAAAACAATCTATTTTATAATAATATTATAAAGATCAATTATCATGCTACATTATTTTAGGGCAACCCTGTGACGGTCCAATGGGAATAAGTGTAGCATTGTCTCCTGCAACAACCACTGTGACAATGTCCAAATCAATGATTACAAATGCTTCATTCCGTACCAAAAAACTTCCAGGTAAGGAATGGAATATAATATCAGAGTATTTCCTCAGGATACATTAAATAAGCATTTATTTAAGATCTTATGTATGTATTTCAATTACAGATCAAAAATAATTTAATGTTTTTTATAATACTTAATGCAAGCCTTACTATGTTCATATCTGCAACATTTTTAAATGTTTAGTCAGGTATGAATTACAAAATTAAAGTTTGTAAGCATAATATGCAATTCCAACTATTGGATGTAGATATAGTCTGAAATAGGAAATCTAAAGTAAGATACATGTTGTTTCATGATACATAATATAATAGCTATATTATTTCAGATGACATTCCAATCCAAGCTGGTCAAGCAGTTCTAACAGAAAATACAGATATGTTGACTTCAATCATAGAAGAAGGGGAGGTGGAAAACGCGGCCCACATGCAAAGGGGAGCTGCAGTACGAAATTCTAAACCGAAACTTAGTTCTTTTCCAGTTCTAGGTAAAAAGACAAAAGATGTTAAAAATACTACCATAACAGATAAAAAAGGTAATACCAAAGAATCAAAAGGCATGTGGAATGCTATTAGTGGAGGGGGTGATATGGTAGACTCACAACCGAAAACGGACAGCTCCCTTGATGGCAGTCAAAAGGATGATATTTCAATGGGGTCTGTACAGAACAGCACAGAAACATCAGATTCGCGTTCACAATTGACTACTGATTCTCTAGATATAGAAACTAGCTCTCGTTTCACCGCCATGCAAGTTAGTTCTGTATAAATAAATCAATGTGTATTATAAAAGCATATATAACTTTGGTATTTTAAATTTGGTAGAGTATTATTCAATTGGGCATGAGCATTATGTATCAGTAATAGCTAAGATATTAATTATTATTGTGTTGGTTGATGGTAAGACAAGATGCATTATTACGTCATACATAGAATGTTTGAGATTTAATTCCAATGTATTTTTGAATGATTAATATTTTATATAAATGTTTAACTACCCTATGAATAAAATTATATGTAAATATGTTAAACACAGTGGTAGGGTTCTATTTATTAAATTTCTCCTAGTTATTAAATGAACATAGAAATAATAAACGATTATGAAATGCTGTATCTGTTGTTTTGTTTTATTATGTAAACCCGGACTAAGGCCTCATTTACGGAGAAGCGGGGCGTCGCGCGGTGCGTTGAGCGGCGCGGCCCGCACTGAATTCAAATATATGGCGTTGTATGAGTGCGTAATAAAATCGTAAATAAATCCAAACTATTTCATTACCGTCGTAAAAGACGGACATTTATGTGATCCTTTTTAGGAGTTCCGTTTTTTTTTTTCTATTTGAGGTTCAGATCCTAAAAATAGTGATCAAATGGGTAACGAAAATTACGATATCAGCAAATGCTTTTTGTTTGTAGAGACCTTGGGTATACCTACCATTGCAAATTACACTACACAGACTCACAGAGCAAGTATGGGTTTCTCACGGTCACAGACCACAGCTCTGAGTATATATATATTCTGTGTCCTGTGGACCACAGTTAATACTCATTCGGGGTCATAGGTCAAAATTGTTTTTCTTGAATTTTCTCGAAAACAAAAAATATGTTCTATTTTTTTTAGTTAATCAGTGCTCGAAAACGGTAAGTTATCAAAACAAACCAAAGTTTTCGATCTGAAAATCTGAATATCGAAATGAACTTCGTCGGTTGAAAAATACGAAAATAATTTCGAAAGCTCGAAAGGCCTACATTTGAATATAATAGTTACTGTACTATATTACTTGCTAGTTGCTCTGTGAGTTACAGTAGGTACGCGTCACGTAAAAAGAACGCTGGATGAAAATGATGGGGTGTGTTTGCGCATGGATCGAGTTTTGCACGAAAGCTATGTGTCGAAAAATAAAATAATCGACACTGTCGATTATTTTATTTTTGAACTAGGCTCGTGAATCGTGGCTTCACAACTACCTATTTGATAATCATAAACCACCTCATAACACCAAATAGACCAATAAATCGCCAATGCGCAGCTTCCGTCGTTCTTTTTACTTGACACGACCTGTATATAACTGTGATTTGAATTTTGAATAGCTCTATTCTAGTAGTTAGGTACCACCATCATGGGCGTAGCCACGGTGGGGCAGGGTGGGGCGCTTGCCCCACCCTGGCTCCGACCTGGAAGGTACCTAACCAAATTAAAAAAAATAAATTATCAAGGTACTAACTATTTACTTAATATTTGTAAGAAATTCACACTCAAAAGTCGTCAGTCGACATAAAAAAATGCGATCAAAACAAAAAGCTGGTACGATTTATCTTATGCGTACACAAACGCAATCTTTATCTACGATTTCTCGGAAACTATCTACTTTAGGGCAAAAATTATTATGACTTTTTTGTAGAGAATTAAATTTCGCATCTTTTTCACCTTGTAAACTTTTTTGTAAAACTTACCGTTTACGATTTATTGAACCGGTTTATCGTTTTTGGCTAGTAACTCTTAAAATATTTGATTAATCAATAAAATGCATCTATTCATTTTTTAAGAGCACTTTATTTTCTACACTCTACAGCTGCGTTTGATTTTTTTTCTAATGCCCGTACTTTTCGAGTTAATGAACGTTTAATGTTGGACTACTGGGCGTTTAATCGAAAATTTCAAGGTATGCATAGTATATAATGGTACAAATTCAACAAACTAAAAAAAAAAATATGTGCTGTAATGCTTAAAAATGTATAGGTAAGTAGTTTATTTCGGCCGCCCGCGGCATTACTACATTAAACGTTCTATACTCAAAAAATATGGGCAATGGGCATTCAGTTTTACGAAAAACTTTACAAGGTTGAAAAGATGCGAAATTTTATTCTCTACAAAAAAGGTTACACTAATAACTTTTGCCCCAAAGTGGGTAGTTTTTGAGATATTGGCCAAAAACTTTTATATTTCATGGTAAAAAAGAAATTAATAAATCAAATTATTGTATTTATAGAAAGCTTATGTTTAGGGTTCTGAACCACCAAAAGGAAAAAAGTGGAACCCTTATAGGATCACTTTGTTGTCCATCTGCCTGTCAACACCTTTTTTATCAGGAACGCGTGGATGTATTGCTTAAAACATTATCGAATACTCAAAGCTAAGGTCCCTTGAAGCAAAAATAAAATGAAAAATCCAACTACTAGGCAAAGCAATCAAAAAGACACAGCCGCTTTTGCTAAAAAATTTCAAGAATCGATAGGGTGAAAGGCTGAATCGAAAGGCCGGGTGTTGTAGAGACAACACCCGGCCAGACCCTTCTGACCATTTTGTATGAAATAAAATCCGCGAGTTGAACTTGCGCACCGATGGTTGTGTATGAGCCTGTTTATATGTTGTTACAGAAAATTTATACTTTTCACAATTATTTATTTATTTAATTATTCTTGTAACTGTCATATAAGATGTTGCTTCTTACCAAATTTCAAGATTCTGTGTTCACGGAAAGTACCCTGTAGGTTATGATTCCCTTGCAAAAGTCGCAATTTGCGAAAATTTACAGCATAAACGGCTGTATCTTTTGATTGCGTTGGTTTATGAGTTTGATTTTTTCACAGCTTCAAGGGACGGTGGACATTAGTATTTAATATTCATTTCAGCTTCATATCTCTACGCGTTCCTGAGAAAAAAGGTCTTTAAAGATAAACAGACAGACAGACGGACAACTAAGTGATCCTATAAGGGTTCCGTTTTTTCCTTTTGAGATTTGGAA
This sequence comes from Colias philodice, assembly GCF_061535455.1. Classification (NCBI taxonomy): domain Eukaryota; kingdom Metazoa; phylum Arthropoda; class Insecta; order Lepidoptera; family Pieridae; genus Colias; species Colias philodice. The sequence continues at coordinate 6,907,432 of NC_143094.1, read as the reverse complement.
CCCTAAAATTTAACCGGGATAAGACCTCGGGTACTGTTTCTAGTTACATATTATTTTATATGATTGCCCCACCCTGAGCCCATGGCTAGCTACGCCCATGACCACCATCGCAACGGAAATTTAGTTCGTGATCAAGTAGGTACCACGATTTAAAAGAATAATTGTCTACCTCAATAAAGTATCTCGTAGATTACCTAAGTATGTACCTACCCAGATTGTACAAATTGTCGGTAACAAATCACTCTAAAAGCTGATTAAAGCATGATTCACCGAACGGGCCTTATCCCGGGCTGGGAAAGAAATGAAACAATACATATAAATTATAAACTTATCAGATACCTATTCAGTTTACTTGCGCGAGCGTTTACACGTTGGAAGTCGCTTGCGCAAGCTAACTTCTACAAATTTTATTGCTAGTAGACACTTTGCACTAGGTTAACTACGTACCTATATTCTTAACTTAATTCAATTCTTGGTCCCTCCCTATTGAATAAATTGAAAGATTGGCCAGTGGCTTATGAGATATTATTTTCTTATTAAACGTAGATAGCTAAATAAACTGATGGGTGATCTTTATTTATAAAAAATTGGAGCCTAGTAACTACTTGTAACCTGAACTTGTAGTTGTCCCTATATACTGATTAAACTTTATTATCGTATTATCAAATAATTTTATTATACAAAAAAATTTAAAAGCAAGCACCATTCGGCGATATAATACGTGAGAAGAGCATAGTAATTGAATATCCACCTACTGATAACTGATAATAATTATTATATTTATTTTATCATCAACTTTATACAGGGTCTCAGCTATGGTTACTAGCCGGCTAGTCAGAATTGACGATTGAAATTTGAATAGATTATGCGAACAGCGAAGCTGAGAACGATTTGGTTTCAGAACGCCACCAGAACGCGCATTGCTACTTAGCAGTATTGACCTACTGACGTAAAATATTTGCCATAGCCCATAGTTGCGTATAAATTCGTAGTAGGCAAAATAATTCGAGTTTATTTTAAATAGATATTTCAGATTAAATAAAAAATACGCAATCAAAATGTTGTTAAGGGGCTGTAAATTAATAATAGAAAAAAGAACTATTCCGACGAAACACTGTAAGTATTCTTCATAGATGGAAGAAGTACGTAAGTCGTATATTTGTATGAGTTTTACAGTTTTTTTTTATTTGCAATTAACGTATTGTATGTGAAATAATTCCAACTATTGTAACTTTCAACGTATTCTTTGTAAAAAAAATGTTTGTCCAGTTTCCAGACAATTAAGTGTTTCTTTAACACAAGAACCGGAAAAACCATTAATCAAGACGGATATTCCTGGACCTAAAACAAAAGAATTGTTGAAAGAACTTTCATCTTTACAAGTGAGTTTTATAACATAGTATTTAAATAGGTAACACTTTTGACAATATTATATGTAATTTATTAATAATGCTAATTTTAAGACTAAACAGTAGTCTTAAAAATTTGCCAGTATGAATTACATACATTATTTAGAGGCAAAGATTTTTATATAATTTTATTTAAATTCTCAGCAAGCAGATTCCGTTCAACTTTTTGCTGATTATGATAAGAGCATTGGAAACTATTTTGTGGATGCCGATGGTAATACCTTCTTAGATGCTTTCACTCAAATATCATCTGTTCCTCTTGGATACAATCATCCTGAATTATTAAATGCTTTTGAAGATAAACATAATTTGGTAAGTAATTTGTATCAAATAAGTTAAATTAATAAATTATTATTTAATAATATTTTTATATCAGCAATAGACATTTTATTATATTTAAATAATATTATTATTTATTAAGTACATTATGATTCATTGCAATAATAATAATACACAATAAAAAAAATGTATAACTTACTAAAGTTGTATGGACAGTGTGTTAATTAAATAATTTTTAAATTTAATTAATTTTTTGTTTTATTATTTTAGAGTGAATTAATTAACAGACCAGCCCTAGGAGTGTTTCCAGCAACACAATGGCCAAATCGATTAAAGAATGTGTTAATGCCTGTTGCTCCCGCTGGTCTTAAGGGAATTGCCACTATGATGTGTGGCTCCTGTTCCAATGAAAATGCTTATAAAGCCATTTTCATGTGGTATCGTACAAAGCAGCGTGGGGGCAAAACTGATTTTACACCAGAGGAGTTGGCTTCTTGTATGGTGAACCAGCAACCAGGTGCACCAAAGATGTCAATACTTTCTTTTAAGGTATTTTTTTAAAGATAAAAATGGATAACTTAATTTTATATATCAGATTAATTAAGGGTACTATTTAATTCAGGGTGGTTTTCACGGTCGCACATTTGGAGCATTATCTACGACAAGGTCTAAACCAATTCACAAATTGGATTGTCCTGCATTTGATTGGCCAGTTGCTCCCTTTCCAAGATATAAATATCCACTTGACCAACACCAGAGTGAAAATCAACAGGAAGATGCCAAGTACTGTTCCTTCATATACTTTGAGCTTAAAGTTAATTTTTCGTTTCTTTTTATTTTAAAAATACTACTTATACATATTTACTTATCTTTTTTTTGTTTATCTTTATTTCTTCTAGTCTTTACTATAAGCAGTTAATTTATGAATTTGAAAGGAGTCGTCCTGCAGATTAAATTTGCATTGAACAATGTTTCCACACATGTAGGTAGGTGTGCCTGTGTCTGTATAATTTTACTAGTTAGATTATATATTAGTGAATGTACTTCCATTTTTTGAAGTGAAAATTATAATCATGTATATTTTTAGATGTCTGGAACAAGTTGAAGATGTGATTGAAAAATATAATAAAAATGGAAATCCAGTTGCTGGTATGATTATTGAACCTATCCAATCAGAGGGAGGAGATTATGAAGCATCACCAGAATTCTTCCAAAAGTTACAGAAAATTTGTCAAAAGGTAGATAAGAGAAGCATATTCATGAAAATGTTATTTTGTTAACCTATGGAATTATAATCATGACAATTATAGCAAGGGGAGATTGAATTATCTTTTTTTGTTAATGTCATTGACGGAAATCTTTATTTAAATTCATACGTAACTGTAAAGATAATAATTTTTCTAGCTTTCTTTTGTTAACAGTGCTTTTTATTTGTCTTGTTTTTGTAATGTATAATTAATAATTACATACGTTATTTAATATTAATATGTTGTGATAAACTGATAAATGTTAGCTGCATATTTGTGGTAAACAAATATAATTTAGCTTTCATTACAATACCTAAAATCCCTTACTCTACCATTTTAATAATTTTTTTTTTGTATATTAAAATTTGTAATTCCCTTGTAGAAAGGTGTTGCCCTAATCATTGATGAAGTTCAGACTGGGTGTGGACCCACTGGAAAAATGTGGTGCCATGAGCATTTCAACCTGCCTTCACCACCAGATGTAGTTACTTTCAGTAAAAAAATGCTCACCGGTGGATTTTACTACAATACTGAATTCAAGTTAGTATTATTGTTTTATATCATTTAATTTTTTGAAATTACTTCGTCTTACTAATAGGTATAAATTATTATTTTTCTAAATTATTAAACTAATAAACACGCTTTTAATAAAAAAAAAATTCTATCCATATGTCAGTATGTAACCAACTCCAAGACTTTTGACCCACTTTGAACGGCCTGATTTAATTCAAACTGTAGGTACCTACACTTATCAAGGGTCCGTGTTTTAGCGTGTTTTTTTCTTTTTTTTATTTTTACTGGTGATTATTTTTAATATTTTAACTAATCAAAATAAAAGTCTATAATATCTAGTTATTTGTTTAATCAATAAATATGGTACCAACTCTATCGTTTGTACTAGAGATAACAAATATAGCAACAATTTTATTTATAAAAATAGACACTTTGAAGGTTATCTAGATTGTTTTTCTTCTCACGTATCATGTCACCATGTGGGGCCACAAGAATTAATTATTTTTACTTGTAAGTAAATTATGAAAAGTAGGTACATACTTACATAAGTAAAACATCGCAATATTAATAAAATCTATGTAGATTGTAGGTACGCTACTGTTATTATTTTCTAAAATTTTTTTACTTAGTTACTAACTAGGTAAGTATAGGAATATGTTTTCACAGTTGCATTAGGAATTTTATAAGGTAGACTTCTTGGTATATTGTAGGTATTTTAATTGTTGCGTTGATAGTTTATTCAGATATGCATGGGCTCGATGTTCTGTGTCACGATATTTTATTTCACAGTTACATTACACCTGAGGTCGTGTACATCTGATAGATTCTCTTATGTATTATACATTTGTGTTTATTTCCAGAGCCTATAACTATATAGATTAGATTATTTAGGTTTTGAATTATTGGTTGGATATATTTTCAATACAATAGGATGAAGTGGGATATGAACTATTTTAATAGGTACCTATAGGTACATTGACAGACTTCTCCACCGTGGAAAGACGGAAGACTGGAATATTAAAATTTAAACTCCTCTTTTTCTTTACCTAACCGTTGCGATATTATGAGAACGAGATTGAGTCGTTAAATTTTATTACGATATTACGTTTTCACAGTTATAAGCGTGACATTTTCAAAACATATTGTAGGTACCAAGGTAGGTACGTAGGTATTATCAACACATTGAGAGTATTTTAATAAGATAAAATAGGATATTTTATTTGATTCATTTGCAATACAATACTTGCTAACTACCTATTTATTTTACGGTTAAAATTGCCTACGAACTCTCGATAAATAATGCTAATGTGTCAATGTATATTCCGTAGCGCCCACTTCGTGTTCAAACTAGCAAGTCAAGTTATACTGATTTGTGAATCATACCTAGTAGGTACCTACCTACTTCTCAACGATATGCAACAAGTGACACATCATCACCGAGTCATTGTCGTAGCGATCCGCATTTAGACCCCTTTCATGCGTCAATATATAAATAACTTCCGCATTTAACTACGCGACCGTGAATTCCCTACGATATGATTGAAAAAGAAGCTCGCGCCTCGCAGACGTACTAAGTACCAGGGTCATTTCGGATATCACAAAATATTTTATTCTATTTGATTATACCTCGGTTAGCTTTCATATATTATATAATTATTTAAATAATAGAAAAAATAGTTTGGATTTAAATAAATGATTTCTTTCTCAATAACTACAATTTGAATAAATTCAGCCAATACCGTATACTAAATTATATATTTATATGCATACCTAAAATTCATAAAGGCTCAATAATGAAAAGCACTTACAAATAGAATATTACTTATGCTATGTTTTGAAAGTATTGCGCTAGTTCCTACATAGGTACCTACCTTCTCACGTCTAAATTTACCTAATGTTTTCCTGAAATCTAATAAGAGATAGTTACTAAGATAATATAATTCTTTGATGTTAAATAATCACTACATAGTATAAAACAAAGTCGCTTTCCCTGTCCCTATGTCCCTATGTCCCTATGTCCCTATGTCCCTTTGTACGCTTAAATCTTTGAAACTACGCAACGGATTTTGATGCGGTTTTTTTTAATAGATAGAGTGATTCAAGAGGAAGGTTTATATGTATAATAAGATCCATTAAGTAGTGGAGAAGTACTGTTATTTTTGAGGTTTCTAATGTGATGTCGTAAAAAATTACATTTATTCCGCTTACATTGCAAACGCAGGCTGAACCTTACGAGTTTTATCAAAATAATGTACTAAGTATTATACACATTGAAAAGGTCTACAGAAAAGTCCGCGATGGTATATGTCTATCTCTTATGGATAGCCCACAATAACTTTTTTTTGTCATTTACTTTTTACGACAAATAATGGCTAATTTTCGAAGCGATTTTAACCAATACAGCATTAATCCTTAACCAATGAAATACCATGGATACATTGTTCATTTAATATAGATCTATATGGCCCTTTACATCGTATGATTTAAGTGAATATTTTCGAAGATATTACAGATTTAAAAATTGCAGGACGTAGCGTTTGCGGCCGCCCGGCTATGTATTTTATACCCGTGCGATGCCGGAGGCCGGAGCGGGCCGCTATATTTTTAATTTTTATACCTATACAACGTTCACAATTTTTCTGTAGTGTATTTAGTATCAGCATTGCACCCGTGCGAAGCCGGGGCGGGTCGCTAGTATCAAATAAAACTAAACGTATTATCATTTGATAGGTACCATTGTACCAATAATAACGATTGTTTATCTTCCGTTCTAAAATGACTTTCCAACGATACGATGGTATTTTTGAAATATTATGTACCTATGTGCCCAAAAATACTCATCATTATGTTATGTAAGGTGATACACTTCTAAAATACGTGAAACTATATTTAGTTGTCTATAATTATTACTCCTACATGAAACGTAGGTAGAGTGTATCTCTCATTATTTTTAACCGACTCCATCATCTCATTACTTTTACGAATCTTAATTTATATTTTAAATATTAAATTCAAATTGAACTTGTTTATACAACTCCGATTTCATTTTGTGATATGTGCTGCATTAATTTAGAAATATTTACTGTAATTAAATGCATTTTCAGGCTATACAAAGTTAGTAACCCTAAGGCATTGTAATTGTTAAGAAACCTTTCTTGAAAGAAATAAAGAAACCTTATGCTAATTTTATTTTATCAAACACTTATCTTTATTTAAAATTGATATAACTGTTACAGGGCACCACACGCTTATCGCATATTCAACACGTGGATGGGGGATCCCGGAAAACTTATCTTATTGGAAAAAGTTCTCAATGTTATCAAAAGTCAAAATTTACTCGCTGTAGTCAAGGAGAGTGGTAAAGTTTTGAAAGAGGGTCTTCACCAGCTCGAAAATGAATTTCCACATCTTATTAACAGTGTGAGAGGACGAGGGACATTTTTGTCTTTTAACGGCTCTTCTACTGAATGCAGGGACAAAATTAATGCAGATTTAAAGAAAAACGGTGAGTTTCTATAGTTTTTTATATCAATAATTTAACATTTTTTTTATTTCCATCATACCTACATATACATTATCTTTTTCCTATTACTTTTAGGTGTGCTAAGCGGGGTTTGTGGCGAAGTTGCCATCCGACTACGACCAGCTCTTATATTTCAACCAAAACATGCTGCCATTTATTTGAATATATTGCGCAAGACACTGAAACAAAATTAATGGATACATCATTTATCGCTACGGATATATTGTCTTTATTGTCTGTATTACAATATACATGCATAGAAATTAGGCCAAAACTTTTAGCCAAATTCCTTTCATCAGTAGCGTTATTTAAGAAATTCAAATATTTTTAATTAAAATTATTCAAATGCAGTAGATTTGATGTATATCATGTACGACGGAATAATTCCATTAGATTTAAGAAGACTTTTATCTATGAATATAATTATCAACACGCCTCGAATTGTCTTCCAATTTAATATAATAAATGTCTACAATCCCAAGGTCTGTCATTTTCCATGCCGAATATCTATAACGAATTGTAATATATAAGCTATCATGCAGGAAAAGAGGAATAAAATATAGGTAATATAAGTACCACAAAGCTAACTAAAATTAACATATTGTTATCTCATTATTTCTACTTCAATGTAGAACGTATTATAAACGTTCAATGCCTAAATTTAAACTGCCCACGTGAAGATTTCTAAAAGTAGACTTCTTAAATTAACGCGCATCGTGATGTTTGCCCGAATTTACATTTTATATTTTGCTATATTTGTAACTCAGAATAATAATTATGCTTGCTTGAGCTATTTATATCTCCAGACAGAGGAATAGGAATAATAACATTGTTATGTTGTTAGCCAACATAAATTTTGAGGTTTATAGTACCGAGTACGATTTAATATAGTTTAAGTAAGGTTTAAGTAGTAAATTTCAGCTTTTCATTAACAGTTAAGTATAACTAATTTATCTCGAACGACGACGAAATATTTATTAACTTGCCTATGTATAAAGTTAAACAGTTTTTATTTATGTGTCACATAAAACCTCTTGAGATTATTTTTAGAAAATCTTCCATGTAAGGCTGGTCAGCTGCGACTACAACGTGCGGTCCGTCTATGGCTGGCCTAAGGGCCGCTGCAGATACGGCGCGGCGTAGCGCAGCGCAGGCATTTTTCATTATCAAACATAAATCGTTGATCGGTTGATTGAAATAATTTGGAAATAATGTTTCATATTGATTGAGATAGGTGTCAATTATCTCAATAGATGGCGCGCGGTGTAACCCTATAGACATATCTTAGTACACATAAAACTGAAAGAAAATAATAGATTCGTGATAAATTCGACTGCTCTGACGGGATCACAGCACAGATGGCCGAATTGGTCAGGCGTCCGCCTCGGATTGGTGGAAACACAGGTGGAAAGAAGCGGATTCGAATCCCGCCTCATGATCGAAAGTTTTCCATACAATAAAAGTTTATATATCTATAAAACATTGAATGCGATAAAACCAAAACATCAAATTCATCGTGCTCTTTCTTGATGGATGGTATATTGTATATTTAGTAAAAGTGTAGTAGGTAATAAACTTATTTAAATGTGTAATAAGCTTTATACTTACTAAGTATTACTTAGTATAGAAAAAAAGTAAACACGATTTTTACCAAAGATGTTACTGTTAACTAGACTGTACCAAAAATATTTGTTTTGATAAAATATGATCTATTACTATTTAATAATAAAAGTAGCTTTTTCCAGAAGCGGAAGCTAACCAAAAACGGTCCGAGGCCCGAGCGAGAGGTCTCCCTAAAGGAAATGGTCCTTGTCTAACATTTTGACAACTCATTTCTCAACCAATCATTGACGTTGTAGAAATGGTAAATACTTGACCATGAATTTTGTTAGACTTTGCACCATCTCACACAAACTTTTACGGTACAATATATTACCTACACTATGTTTTACTTTATTTTTACATACATTAAATTAGGTAGCGTATCAACAATATACTATGTAGTATGTACCTACTGGACATATACCCGCTAGCTTTGCAAGAAAAATTTGTCCCTTATATTGTTAAGCCATGGTCACCTAGTTAGAAAGAGACAAGTTGGAACGAAAAGCGCTCTCAATGGGACCGGTTTCTGCGCCATGGTGCACAATCTAGATACCTAATAGTGTCTTTGTATTTCAAATTCATTTAATCACTCTTAACCACAACTTTTGGTTTTTTAAATATAGTGAATAATAAATATATTATTTTACTAAAACTTCAAGTTATAAGGTCACATAATTTATCTGTAATCCGTCGCAACAGCTGTCAAAACTTTGTTTATTCTGTCCAAATTTTACAGACGATACGATAGGCCATCCTATTGCCTACTAGGTACCTAAACTCAGTTGATTCATAATATTATCGAGTCAATGGAAGAATGGATGAATAGAATGCCCGCTGCATAGGTCAGTTCTACATTCAGTGGTGGTGATTATTTGTTATTGTGTTAGCTTTGATGGAAAGACTCATAGATTTATGTACTCGGCCTGTATCAGAATTTCAATTGACTATTTGTCGATTGTTTATTGATTTTGCTTGCGAGAAATTTCCACTTACTGACGGTTTTTGCCAACAAAGGAGTGTTTAGTTATTGTTGTTATTTCCTGAAACAGTAAAAGTACAACACAATGTATTGAAAATCCCATAATTACATTATTAAACGATTGACAAGTATATATATGTAACACTGATACATAGCGATAATAAATTAAAAAGGCTCGAACATTTTTGTTGTAGTTCAAAGTGATGTGCGATACATTGTGACATTTGAGAGGTTGGTTATTACAAACGTCGAAAACTTAGCTTTGGGATCAACAAATTGAATCTTGAAAACCAGGAACCAATGCAATACAGGTATTATATTTTATTATTACATAATGATAAATACATTTTCGAGATAGTTAAAATAGCACACATCAAACTACTGGTATTTATTACTTAAAGATTGCAGTCAACATGTAGGTGTGTTGAATTGTCATGACTTTATTTTTTATCATTACTTTCTATTCTAAGAATAAAATATTAATGTAAGTATAGTATTTTTTTAATCAAGCACACAGCTTGAACACACTAAAAAAATATGTATAAAGAGGTTATAGAAAATAATTGTATATTTTCTTCTAAATACTCATAAATTTTCATAAGCCAGTTATTGCAAATATAAACCTGAATTGAAAATGATCTAATGAAGTTGTTCATTGAATATTTGTGTGTAAACAACTTACAAAAATTTAGTTGTTTGTAAAAACACCAGTTGGTACAAAACAAAATCAAAGCAAATGCTACTTGTTAGTTGTTGTTGATACTTTAAAGATTGGGTTAAATTAAAAGCATTTTAAGTACATATAAATAGATCAATGGAAAAAATTGATCAAAATTTTGTTCAGGCTACTAAACTTTTACATTTTAAATTAAATTCTAACATGACTTAGATAACAATAATACCACTTACTTAGTGGTCTTTTATTATTAAATTAGTTTAAATATTTTACTGTTTTTAAAGATGTACCTACATAGTCATAAACAGGTTGTTTTACTAAATAATTTATATAATATGTACCTTTATAAGGATTCAATCTCAAACTCAAATATTTATTTATTCAATTGGACTTCTTCTAGACGCACTTTTGAATTGTCATAACATATTTTAACATTTACCATCAATTCAGAAAGCAGTTTCTATGGAGAAGAACCAGCAAGAAACTCTTTTAAAGTCATGTCAATATTACAATTTAGTTTTACATAACATATCATAGTATGCACTGTCTTGTGGTTCTTACGCGACAACCCTCCATGGATTTGTTGAATGTGATAATTATGACATTATACAAAATAATTAATAATAAGCTACTTATTTTACATTCATACTAAAAACAAGCCTTACTATGTGACAGAACTACACTTCTCATAACTATAAAGATAAATTGCAACTTAGAAAAATGATTTATTTCAGACAAAATTTTTAAAAACCATTTATTAACACCTATAAGTACAAACTTTATGGTATAATATTATTTAAAAATAATATTGACAAATACTTCATTATTATCAATCAAAACAGTCATCACTCAAATCTGCATATTTTTTGTCAAGTTTTTAATTTAAAATGGGTATGTATAATAGAAACAGGGGGTAGTTGAAAAAAGCAGGAGACAATGCTGTCTTGTGTTGGGTAAAAAAATTGAAAAATGATTGTGTTTTTACTCTATTCTGTTCAGTGGGCTGTATTATAATTATGTTATCCATATCTACAGTTATCTTGTAACAAAGATAATATTTAGGTATTTGATAGTTAACTATGTAATTTGCATTAATAAGAATGAGACCTAATAATAAAATTGAGACAACAGGCAATATCGGACAAAATTGTATGACAACTATTCTTAATCAATTTTGAATCCTTTTTTAGATCTTATTGCTTTAGATTTTATTACATACAAATCTTTATAATTTATCTTCTTATTTATTTACAGTTTTGTTTAAGCCCCTCGAGGGAAATTAGAAATGGTGGACTACTACAGAACACTCGGTGTTACGCGAACTGCCTCTGAGGCAGAAATAAAAAAAGCGTGAGTTTTCTTACTATTATTATTAGTTATTATAGAAAAATCTATAATTTTTATTTATTTTTTATTTATCCTGGACTTTATTCTTAGTTACAGAAAACTTGCACTCAAATGGCATCCAGATAAAAATCCAGACAATGCAGATGAAGCGAATAGGAGATTTAAGGAAATATCAGAAGCATATGAAGTCCTTTCAGATGGTAATGATATTTAGATCTTTCATTTAATAATATCAATTTAGATGATCTTTAATTTAATAATGTTATTTATTGTTTAAATATTAAAATTTAATTCTCTGTGTACATGTTATACTTAACCAAGATTAAAAATAATAAAAAATGTTATAATTTCTTCAAATAGGTAATCTGTTATAAACAGCAATTGCAAATTTATATTAATATGCAAAATTTATCTTTACTTACTGAGCACAATACGCTCGATGTCACTAATTCATGTAGGTGCTTGGGTCCATAAAGTGGACAAGTATGTTAGTTCAAAGAAGGTTTTGTTGTTGGGTAGAAACCAAGCGGAAAGTATATGATGCACGTGGATCCAGTCACCACAGTCACAGATATCAAAGCAAGAATGGAGTCAATGGTCACCGACACTTTAGCTTCAAGGGTTTTTTCGGAGACACGCCATTTCATCGGTTTTTTGGTAGATGTTCATTTATTGTAGGGTGTTCTTTGATAGTATGAATCTATTTATTTGATTAAAATGTTAACCCTCAAATGGTTGCGAAATATACACTCGTTTAGCATAGCTGCTTTACGTAAATATTATAATCATGTAACGTAATGCGTTGAGGCAGCTTATTTGCTTTTTACTCCATTTTGTGTAGATATTTGTCAATTGTTTCACCACATGAGGGTTACCTAAGTTTTCTGCATGTAATCATACTATTCAAACTAAACTAAAAACAAACTTAACCAAGTTTACGTTAACCCTGAATTTGCTATTGCTGTATACCTACAGCTAAATTAATATCTTTGCGACTAACAGTTAACAATCGAGTTTTGCGTGGGATTTATTAATTATAGTACAGTTAAGTCGGTCAACATTTTTCGCTTGTACATCAGTGTGAAAATAAGCAATTGAACTCAAGCTCGATTAATAAAAAATGGTTACATCGTTATTAAAAACCGGTTTGACAGTAATGACTAAGCTAGATTATAATAATAAGTAGGTTACTTAAGTTACAGTATGATACAGAATCGTCGGAACACCTACACTTAAAACCGTTACGATATTATTATTTTTAAGCGTCAACGCCTTGAGAATACGTAACTAAAGTACTTACGATGAAAAACATTCATTAACAATGCAGATTTTTTGTTCTAAGTGATTTTCTCGCTCAGTTCTTTGTTTTCATTATAAAACGAATTCATAATCTGCAATTTGCTGGAGAATCATCAAATAACGGTTAAATGCTTTCATCGAATAAAAGCTTCAAAGAATTAATGCAGATTGAAGTAAAACAGCTACGTTTTACTGTCAAGCAATATTTAAATAAGTGAACATATATTTTTTTCTGTACAGAAAGAAAACGCCGCGTGTATGATCAGTATGGTAAAGAAGGTCTGAATAGCAGTAGAGGGCGGCGTTCTACCTCTGATGAAGATTATGACTTTGGCTACCACAGTTTCCCGTTTACATTCCGCGATCCAGAGGAAGTCTTTAGAGAATTCTTCGGCGGCTCTCCGTTTAGTGAATTATTTGCAGGTGAGATTTTTTATTTTTTGTATGGATACAAACATTAATTATACTAAGATTAACCCACACAACGGCTCACAGTTGCACCCACACAATTATAGATACTAAAAGTTAATTTTTATTTCTTTCTTTAAAATCGTTCCAAAAATCGTATACGTATATCGTTCATTAGTCATAAAGGTGCCGTTATAAAATGTTATAGATAGCAGTTAAGTTTTAATCGAACTGGTTAAAAAACTTACACCAGGTAAAATGCTTGATAATAATTGATGCACATTCAATGGTATTAGTCATTTTCCCAATAAAGGACTATCGTCATGCTACCATAATGGTGGGTCAAATGGGTTTTTTAACTTATGTTTCCGAAAACTATAGCGATTTTTTTAATTGTAACTATATACTTACCTTACTTATTTCTGGTATATTTTTATCATAATTTATTAGTACTTACATAATAAAAGTCTTAAACCTAGGAAGTAGAAATGAACGTAGTCGGTAGTATACAGCATAAATAATATTTTTATTTTCTTAAAAAGGTGGACTCCGTTAAATATGTACTTTAATAAACAAAGATGCTTGCGAATATGTCACAAGAAAAATAATTTGTCATCAAAGTCAAACATGCATAGCGATATAGATATATATTATGTCTATGTCTGTCTGTGATAGGGATTTGCATGATGTATAAGATAACCCTTACACATTCATTTAATGTAAAAAAGCGACAAGAAAGCTTGCGTATCGGTTGTATGCAAATTTTTCGCCATTTACAAACATCGTCGTGAGTTTACAATCGCTCGGCATTTTGTAATATTCTGAATGTACTTTTTTCATACTCCACAAGGAGCCGATAGCGAATGAAACATAATTATTGAACTATAGACTATAGTCTATACTTTTTCATAGTAGTATGCATAGATTACCTATACTCGGATTTTTAATTGGACAAAGTAAACTGACGTTTACTGTGTGGTCAGTTTTTGATGAAATAAAAAGGGTAGTATTTAAACGAGTGACTGTAAATTAAAGTTTTAGTTAACAAAAATAATTAATTGGGGTAACAGAATTACTAAGTGAGCGACTGACTGCAAGCGATGAAAAATTAATAGATCAGTAACTAACAAACATTAATTTGCGTTACTTAAATATACAAAATGAGCAGCTTCATAATATTTGAGCGACCTAATATTGTTTGAGTGACAAAATTACGTCTTGTATTATTTTCATTATTTGGCATATGATTTATTTATACTGAGTGGCATTTTATCTTAATCGAGGTATTTCGAATAGAAAAATCACTTTGAAAAATACTATAATGGACAGAGTAGGTACTATCAGTTCAATTTTTTTTGAAAGTTTTATCAAATAACTATTTGAACAATTTATTCTAGTGTTTTTAGTCGCTCTAGAATTCTAGATGAGCGTAATTTAGTCGCTCACTTAGTATCTAGTCTATTCGCTCACCTAGTAATTTAGTCGCTCATATACCTAGTAATGTAATCACACAGTTAGAATTCTAATATATAAAATGGATTAATCACAACTGTATTTTATTATCAACCAATATTCGTTGTTTAGTTTATTTGTCGATTACTCAAATTCATACCGCTCAAGTTATTAAATCAGTATCTCATAATCAATCGCTCACTTTATTTTCAGTCGCTCGTTTTATTATTCCCCAAATAAAAATAGCGTTGTCACAAAGTGAATGATTGAAAATCGGGAATGAATGAAATTGAATCGATCTTCTAGTGAATATTTAGTGTGTAACAATATAACATCAAATAAACACAACAATGACAACAAACACAACGTAATTAGTTACAATTAACGAAAAAATTACAAAAACAATAACGTAAATAGCGTAACAATAAAAATAAAAAAAAATGATTATATGTAATTACATTCTACTAGTA
The DNA here is from genome assembly GCF_061535455.1 of Colias philodice. Lineage (NCBI taxonomy): Eukaryota > Metazoa > Arthropoda > Insecta > Lepidoptera > Pieridae > Colias > Colias philodice. The sequence goes on along the minus strand of NC_143094.1, from coordinate 6,892,225 downwards.
ACTTATATCTTATATAGCTTTATATATTATAATTAGAAATAATGTTATTTTTTAGTTTGAAATGATGAACTATTCACACTCATTGTTCATTCATCTGATTGAATGAGAACTGAATTCCTCACTATTATTTATTTTATTTATTTATTCTTCATTGTATACACATCAAGGAAATACAAAAATGAAAAAAAAAACACAATAAAAGATATACAATGGGCGGCCTTATGGCTATAAGCCATTTCTTCCAGGCAACCGTCGGGTAAAGGATAAAAATATAATAACTTCGGTAGTAACTATGAGCCAATAGTTATCATGAGTAATAAATATTTAACCAATAATATATATAGTAACACATATACATAAATATTATACAGAATATAATAATCACATACATACATACATACATACAGATACAAATATACATACATACATACAGATACAAACAGCAATACGATAATTACATAAATACTACAATTAGAGGGAAAGGTAATAATCTTTCAGCATTTTCTTGAAAGAGTTTATTGTTTGAGCACAACGAATTCTCTCAGGTAGGTTGTTCCATAAACGGATTGCAGTGACAGTGAAGGAGGAGGTGTAATATTTAGTTGAGTGTATAGGGAAGCTAAGCAAAAGATTGTTGGAAGATCTAAGAGAGTAGGTATCAGTTGCAAGGAAGTTGAAATTAGATTTTAAGTAAGAAGGGGAATTAGGACAGAAAAGAATTGAGAAGAGAAGGTTGAAGACATGCATATTCCGGCGTGAACGGATTGGCAGCCATTTAAGTTTCTTACGATACTCGGAAATATGATCAAACTTTCGCAACCCATAAACAAATCTGATGCAAATATTTTGGAGCCGTTCGAGTCGATTAAGCTGCTCTTCACATAAGTTTGTGTAGCACGCATCAGCATAATCCAGGAGTGGCAAAAGAAGAGTCTGCGCCAGCATAACCTTGGTAGGTATGGGTAGGAAGTGGCTTAACCGTTTTAAGCTGTTTGCGGATGCATACACTTTTTTAGAAACAGCTTTGACTTGTGGTACCCATGACAGTATTTCGTCAAAGGTTAACCCCAGATTTTTCACCTCAGAAGAGTATGGTATAACAAACCCATCGGTTGTATACATGGAAAATCGGTCCAGTTAATTCTTGAGCGTAGTTGTGAACTTCCAATGACTATTGCTTGGCTTTTAGTAGGATTAATCTTAATACCAAATAGTTTACTCCATTCGTGTATAGATTTCAAATCAGTGTTCAGAGTTTGAATAGCATTAGGAAGAGTGTTGAGTTCTGAGTGAGCATATATTTGGAGATCATCTGCATACATATGGTAGGGAGAAGATAGTTTAGGAGTAAGAGAATTTATAAAAAGTGCAAAGAGGAGTGGGGACAACACGCCACCCTGTGGGACACCAGCTGTAATGTTGCTCCAACACGATATTTGATCGTTCATTACAATGCGTTGCCGGCGTCCAAACAGGTAACTTTGAAACCATTCAATTACCGTTGGAGATATGTTAATAGAATTGAGCAAGCTCAACAGTAACTCAAAATCAACACAGTTGAAGGCATTCGTGAAATCCAGTAAAATGAGTACTGTGAGTTGCTGGCTATCCATACCTAAACGAATATCGTCGGCAACTTTGACTAGAGCAGTAACCGTACTATGACCAGGACGGAAACCGGATTGGAAAGGACTTAGGATGTGATTTGAGTAAAGGAAATTACTTAGTTGATTATATACAAGACGTTCAAGAACTTTGGAGAGGAATGGAAGGATAGAAATAGGGCGATACTCATTGTAGGATGAAGGATTACTTTTTTTAGGGATAGGAATAATATGAGCATCTTTCCACATGGATGGAAATGTATGTGTGGTTAAGGAAAAATTAAGGATATGAGTGATTGTAGGAGCAATTATGTCAAGGATGGGAATGATCATATTACGGCTAATACCGTCACTGCCAACGGCCTTCGAGGTGATGGACAGAATATTCTTTTTAACACCACAGACGGAAAATTGACGGAAAAAGAACGGAGGATAGGTAGGTGTCGGAATAAGAGAAATCTCATTTAAAGAAGCCTGTTTGTTGATGTGAGCTGAAGAATTGGAACAAAAGAACTTATTAAGGTCATCTAAATTTACACTTGAAGGAACAGTACCATTTTTATTGCTTCCGACACCTAATGACTTAAGAAACTTCCATACATTGGATGGGTCGCCGTTCTCGACCGAGCTATGTATATGGCGTCGTTGCGCATCCCTACACATAGTATTGCAGCGATTCCTAATGTTCTTATATTTTTCACGACGCTCATTCGATTTACATGTTCTCAATTTGGCTTTAGCACGGTTTTTTAACTTTATTATTTTTTGAATCTCAGGTGTTATCCAAGGCGACGGTGCTTGTTTCAACTTGACAGGTCTGAGTGGAGCATGTTTATCGTATAACTCTGTAAGGAGAGAATTGAATGTCTGAATTTTAGTGTCAATGCTATCAGCACTCAAGACCTGCAACCAATCAATCAACAGAGCATCATCACAAAGAGTTTCCAGATCCATACCACCAAAGTTACGCCGCAAGACCGTATATTACTTTAAGAGCTAGCGCGCACGAGCAACTTTGTCTCCGCAACTATTTTGTCTCTCCCACCTATGGGCTAGTATGAAAGTGCGCGCACGTAGCGACGCAACTCCCCATACAAATTGATGGGAGAGACAAAATAGTTGCGGAGACAAAGTTGCTCGTGCGCGCTGGCTCTAAATGTGGCAGCATTATTTTACAAAGTGACAATAGCTGCTGTCAGTTTACTTTGTCTAATTAAAAATCCGAGTATACAGATTACCTATAGAAATAATTGCATCGCTTTTTAGGCAAAATTTGCCTCAGAATCACCTATCAATGTACCATACTGGTCCATAAGCCTCCATGTATAACTTTTTTCTAGATATCAACGGGCACAGTCACCGCAGACACGCGCGTCGGAGCCACCACCCGAGCACGTCGCTCACGTCCTCCCTGTTCAGTCCGTTCGGGTTCGGCATGCAAGGGTTGGACGACATATTCGCGCACGCGGCGTCCAACGGCAACGCGTTCACGTCGTTCTCTACGTTCAACAGCTCGCTGGCCGGGCCCGGCAGCGCGAACATGAGGAGCACCACAACCACCACGCGGATCGTGAACGGGAAGAAGATTACTACTAAGAAGTTAGTGTTGTGTGTTTTGGCCTGATCCTGCCTAGTGCTTTAGTTTGTTACGCTCATAAATCCTTTCTGTATACTCTCTTTTAAATCAGAGGCATCAGTCCTCTGGTCATGGAGGGCGGTGGTAGCGCTAATCATTAGGCGATCCCCCAGCCTCTTCAGCGATTATGACTACTGTAAAAAAATATTAAAAGTAGAGAAAAAATTCAATTTGGGCGTATTATGTACTTACATTATATTTTAAGTACAAGAGATAATCTTATAAGAGCGAATTGCGAAAGTTTAAGAATGTTTAGATGTATGTTCGTTACTATTTCATGCGAAAACTTCTTACTATCTTTACTTAATATGGTTGGTTTTCCTGTAGTGATTCCTGATTATAATTGTCAACAAAACATACGACATATGTATTGGTTTTTCCTCTTTACTTGAACCATTGTCATTCTCAGAAATGAATTGATCCATATACAATCCTTTGTATATGAAGATAAAATTGCTTTGGCATGCTATGTTTGTAAAATCGAAATTCAAACATTGTATTAATTATCGTATTATCTTGTATTGTAGCATAATGTTTGCTATTTATTTCAGAGTATCGGAGAATGGACGAGAAACAGTGATGTCCTACGAAAACGGGGTCCTGAAATCAAAGACTGTCAATGGCGTACCTCAATCACTAACATACAGTTAAATTAACGTGGTAACTCATAACCAAACATGATCCAAATGACAACTGTACTCAATTTAATACATGAGTAACATGTTCCAACTTATTATAATTTTTGCTTTATTTAGTTTAGTTTCTGATAATGTAAATTTTAATGTCAACCTTAACTGTAAGCTAGGTTTGCTTCTTTACGTTAATTTCTCATACTCTTACAAAAATATCAAATCGACTTATAGATAATATTGTATCTTGCTCATAAGGTTGCAATGTTTGCAGTTGGGTAACTTTGATCTCGGTCTTTGAAAGAGAAACTACTAATATTTGTTCCAATGCCACTGCAACAACACTTATTTTTTTTTAAACAACTGAAAAGTGTTTCAAAACATGTGTGGTCATTATATTTGGCTTATTAATTTCATGTTATAGAGACATCAAAGTTAGATAATATTAATTTTTTGATATAACACAGCTTTTAGTTTTAATATTTCTAGGTTTGTTGCTTCAATTTTTCATTAAAACAAATTCAAAAAGGGGTAGTATAAATTTTACTCACAAAATATATGTACCCTGTTGGGAATATTATGGCTATTCGGACTACTGTGACTATTATAAGTTTTTAGTAAATTGTATTGAGATATCACAAATTTAGTCATGTTTATTGGATGTTTTTGATACATTCATTTCATTACTTACACCAAGGTCGCAAGAAATTTGGTGTAATTGTATTCAATATTTTAAAAATTTACAATGATAACTTTGTGTGAGCTTTAAAGATTTTGCATTACATGTGATGTTAAGATTTTACAATGACGGGTTTTAAATCTAATACACGATAAATTGCCGTTTAAATATTTTAGTATAACTGTTTAGTTGTTTGCATGTAGTATATTGCGAATTTATCCGTATCATTTTTGGAGAAAATATAATAAATAAATTGTAATTAGTAATTTTATAAGAATGGTAAATTCAGTAGGTACTTAATTAACGTCGTACATATTTACAATGTCAAAAAAAAATATCAATAAATACTAGCTTCAATATCATTTATGCTACTTACAGTCGATGTTGTTGTTAATGGCTATACTATATCTTGTGCCATTAATATAAAAGTAGATTAGAGATTATCTTTTCAGATTATTGTAAATAAATAATATTTGTTTCAAGGTTTTGTACCCAACAAAATTTATGTTAGCAAATAATAAGCACTGCAGAAATATTAAATAAAATAAAACGATAATGCTTTATTATTTGATTATATTTTTATTTTGTCCCTTCATATCGTGAACGGCTGAGGTAATAAGAGTAAAGACCTAAAAAATGTACGTTTATGTACTGTACAAGTTTGATCAAGCTTGATCTTTTTGACAGATGTAGGTAAATTTTTCTGATCGACAAAATTTACATGTATTTATATATTATTGTCATTTTTTTTTTGGGGAAAGTTGTTTACTTTCATTATTATGAATACTCACCCATCGTCACTTATCTACCCAATGGTTTTATGTCCGGACTCCGGTGCAATAAAGAAGGTACAATACACCCATACCATCTCGTCACAGTTACAAGTAGTAGGTATTTTAAAACTTAATTTCTTGGCCTACTAGATATTTTCTGTTTCCCATCGCATCACTAGCCTGTCTATCAAAAATATCAAGATAACTTGAACAAGGTTTAAACGTAGACACTTTTTATTACCGGACCTACAGTGAGTCAAACGGTGCGGCCCTGTTGTGCGGCCATTACCCATTGTTGAAACGAAAAGAAAAACTTACATAAGAAACAGAAATGAATTAATATTTCAGCACATTCAATGTTAGGTACGGATCCAAAAAGTAAAACGGACTCTATTAGTGAGACTTCGCTGTCTGTTTGTCCGTCCATCTGACACCAAGCTAGCATATTATGTTAATGAATCCAAACGATCGGAAATTTATATTCAAGGTTATGCCAGTTCATATAAAATACGATATAGGGCTGTTATCACGAGATATATTTTTAAACTAGCGACCCGCCCCGGCTTCGCACGGGTGCAATGGCGGCCGGCCGGTACCGCCGCAAACGCTACGTCTCGCAATTTTTAAATCTGTAATATCTTCGAAAATATTCACTTAAATCATACGGTGTAAAGGGCCATATAGATCTATATTAAATGAACAATGTATTCAAGGTATTTAATTCGTTAAGGATTAATGTTGTATTGGTTAAAATCGCTTCGAAATTAACCATTATTTGTCGTAAAAAGTAAATGACAAAAAAAGTTATTGTGGGTTATCCTTAAGAGATAGACATATACCATCGCGGACTTTTCTGTAGACCTTTTCAATGTGTATAATACTTAGTACATTATTTTGATAAAACTCGTAGGGTTCAGCCTGCGTTTGCAATGTAAGCGGAAAAAATGTAATTATTTACGACATCACATTAGAAACCTCAAAAATAACAGTACTTCTCCACTATTTAATGGATGTTATTATACATATAAACCTTCCTCTTGAATCACTCTATCTATTAAAAAAAACCGCATCAAAATCCGTTGCGTAGTTTCAAAGATTTAAGCGTACAAAGGGACATAGGGACAGAGAAATCGACTTTGTTTTATACTATGTAGTGATTTATTATTAATGCCATAGTATACTAAATAAAATAAATTTAAAGAAAAACGATAGCTTTTTTGTACGGATCCTTTAGTTTGAGGAGTCCCACTTATCCGCTTTTCGTCAATCGAAAACGTCAATGGTCCAAGAACCGAGTACCGCTAGCACACTGCTAGCTTATTTACGAAAATCCAAAATGTGGGACATTAAGAAGTGTTTATACATGAAATGAATACACGCATACCTGCTAAGAGGACCATTCTGCCAATTCGTAGATAACACAATCTAAAAATAGGGCTTTTTACCCGTTTCATCCCGAGCCGTGGAAATTCTACAGTAAATTTTTATGAATAATGAATCTGATAAGTGATAAGTAACAATTAATAATGTATCAGCTATCTGACAGGGACAGTCCCGTCTAAATTGGACCAGCCGTTCGAAAGATAACTACACTATATTTTAGTTTAAGCCACAGTTCAGCGGCCCTACACGGACCGCTTCAAGCGGTTGAGACTTGAGACCGACCGCTTGAAGCCGCGACCGCGCGGTGAACTATGGACATTCATTCACTGCCGTACACATGACTGCTAGAGCCGTTGACGCCGACCGCTCGAGCCGTCCGTGTACGTCGCTCAGCCGTTAACTTAACTGCTCGACCTGCCCGTGTACGGCCGCTCTAAGCCTTATGGCCATAGCTCATTAGAGCCTCCCGGCACCCGACAAGCGCCGTCTTGATACCAGCGTTTATGTTTGTAAGTACAAAATTCACAAGACATCTGTAAATTCTGTAATAGTAGTATCGTGATCAAAACGGTTATAATAACAGTAACTACTGTAAGGATTTCCTTACGACGATTTTTAAAATGCAGATTTTTCAAGGCATACGACTCGTTTGAATAACTATAACACAAATTTCGTTATGTGGATCTCTTACTGTGACGCTTTTGAGCAATTTTTAACTCAATGAGCATTTTCGTCTTTTGAGCGTAACATCAGGCACAAAATATTAACTAGTTGCTAGCATCAGGTAACGTCCATTTTTACTGTTCTGTGTCTGTGGTTCTGTGCATCCCAAGGTGCGTGCATCCGTATAGTAGTCTATGGTGACCATAATATCTTATACCTACACGTAATATTCTGTGGTCACTTGGATTTTTGACAGTTGTGTGAGATGACAGTACTCAGTAGTCAGTACTGTCAAATTTGTTTCCCCTTCACTTTCATAATCATTTGTTCGGTGAGTTTTAAACACATATAAATACATTTTACTTCATAATATCAACTTCATATGTAAAATTGATTCGACATTACCGGTCGGTTTATTCAAACTCCAAAATAAATAAGTACTCTTACTTAATTTTTTATTAAGTTAATATTTTACTTTCAGTTTCTTGTTGGTTTTCGCTTCTAGTTTGACTGCAGATTTTTAATTTACAAGAAAAAATGTCCGAAAAACATTTGAAAAGCGGTAAGAAGAGTAAAATACACTAATATACATTCATTATCATTTTGCTCAAGTAGTAATTACATTGCATTTTTATCGTAGGTGACGCATTACCACCATTTACCGGAAAATTGCGGTTATTTGCTATGAGATTTTGCCCGTATGCCGAGAGAAGTGTGCTCGTTTTGAATGCTAAGAAGTTGGAATATGACTTAATATTTATTGATCTTGATAACAAGCCTGAATGGATTTTCAGCTTCAGTCCAAAAGGTAAATCTTGTTTAATTTGTGAATAATTAAATTTTCCTCATACCAAATACTTAATTGTCAATCTATTTTTACAGGTACTGTACCTGCACTGGAATATGAGGAGGGAAAAGCTATTTTCGATAGCAATGTAATTAATGTATATCTAGATGAGAAATATCCGGAACCTCCACTGCAATCATCAGATCCATTAAGAAGAGCCCAAGATAAGCTCATTTTGGAATTATTTGCAGCTGTAAGTAGATTCTAAATAATGTTTAATTGTTATAGCCTAACCTTGGAGTCCTAAATCTTGGTTTGGTAGGTTAATTTAAATTATACTTTTCTAGGCTCAATCTGCGTACTACACTGCAGCATTCAATGCTCAAGCCCTCACCCCAGCTTCTGCAGAAAATTATCACAAGGGGCTAGAACTGTTGCAAAAGGAAATTGAAGCTCGCAATACAACCTACTTGTCTGGAGACCAGCCTGGACTTGTAGACTACACTCTTTGGCCATTCTTGGAACGTTTCCTCGCCTTACCATTGTTAGGAAAATCTGAATTTACTATTGAACAAGATAAATATGGAGTTTTGGTGAGAAATATTTTTAAACATTTATAATTTTTATTTGATTACTTGAAATGCTCATCACATAATATAACCACACATTTATATAGAAATGGCTTAGGAGTACTCTGAGGTTAAAACTTAATACCTATATCTCTGATAAAGTGAAGCTATTTCAAATGGTATTACAATAAGAAAATATCAAAACCACACTTCAATCATACTAATATTATAAAAGTGAAACTTTGTATGTATGGATGTTTTTTAGTCTTCTATGCAAAAACGACTGGACGGGGTAAACTTTACAGTAATATAGGTCAGATATGTCTTAATAACACATGAGCTATAGAAATAATTGATTTGGCATTTGAGTTTGTCTCAAATTGATGAATGAATCAATGCATTCTCAAAACTGATTGATATCAAATAAAGTTAAGTTTAAAATATTAGCATATTAGATCCTGAATTAATTCCCATATTGTCAGATTTTGTTGATGTAACAGATAATTGTTTTACACATTAAAATATCAATAGTTTGAATCAGACTTTTTCCGTGATTATGAGATATAAAAATAAAAATAATCTATTTGTGGTTATTATTAGTTATGTGTAATATAGTTTGATTTCATCACTATATGTAACAAAAGATAAAGAATTATTTTTATCAAATTTGAGACTGTCTACTGTCTGTATAAGATAAGAAGTGTACAATAAAATTATTAACAACATATCTTATTCTGATTACAGTTGAAGTATATTGAAGCAATGAAGAATGTAGCTGCTGTAAAATCATATTCCCTAGCTCCGGATACTCATGCTAAGTTCACTGAGTCACGGGTAAAGGGAAACCCGGATTATAACATGCTTGATACCAGCAATGTGTGCTGCATGCGCCCAAGGAAAAAGAAGGAATAAGACAAAGATGAAACATTGCTGCCTCCCTCTCCATTCTTTGAATTGTATTAACATTACTTTTTATTCAAAGATGTTTGCATAATATTATATTGATTTTGTCGCAATAAAGTACAATTTTAATTAAAATGCCTTTGATTGAAATCATATTTATATTTTACACATTTATAAACTCAGTATACACTATTCCTCACAGGAATATTTTAATTAGATAAAATTGTCACTATAATTTAAATTTTCTCATGTAAAGACTAGTTCATGATAATTCTGCAATATTGGTAATATCTTTCCCTGTATGGTGTATGATCATTAATTTATCCTAACATAACTAAATAGCGCTCTAACGTTGGAAAATAAAATTATTTATTTTATTATTAACCTATGAGGACTAGGGACCCGTTTTTGGTATACCACTATGTCAATGGTTTTTTTTTTTAAAGTAGTTAATACTAGTTAATTGCTCCGAGAGATAATAGATAATGTGAAGTGTGAACGCTAAATTAGGATCTATTTCCCCAGTCTGCGAAAGAGAAAGTAAATAGTTGCTTTGGCAAGTGTGAAAAGGACGCAATGTCGAAATGCAGTGCTGTGATTGGTGACATTTGACAGCCTGTGGTGACAGCGCCGCAAAAAAGTGACAGCGCCGCTTCCACGAGACTTCTTTCTTGACGCATCTCTATTTATATTTTTAATATTTACTACTATATTACTTGCTCTGTGATATTTACGAAAAAAACTTGAAAACAAACATATTTATCATAATTTCAATTCAACATTTTTAGTTTTACTTTTCAATTTTCATAGCTAAAATAACGCTAGACACTTTAGAATTAGAACTTGGAACTTGTGTACATGTAAGATTTAATTAAACGTTATTACATTGTTTCCTGAAATTAGCACAAAGAATTTTGCATGGCTGATCGCAATTTTAAATTGTACTTATTAATGTGTTCTTTTTGCAGGGACTGAAATCAAATTTAAACTTATATTTAGTATCAGTAAAAAATCAATTGATAGAACACACAAAAATGTTGAATAAAGTTTTGCTATCAACAGATGTAGCTCTAGTTTGTGTCCAACATGCTCTTTCGACGGAGAAGGAAGAAATAATGGGTTTGCTGATAGGAGAGGTTTGTATTACATGTTTTTTTATTATTATATTAAACTGATCTAATATTCTCACCATAATCTCTGCCTTGGCCTTAGGTGCATAATGATGGAAGCCTGGTCTCAATAGTGTCTTCAGTAATATTACGTAGACTAGACAAAAAACCAGATCGTGTTGAAATTTCGGAGGAACAACTAGTTCAAGCAACATTAAGAGCAGAAGAATTAGCGGCAGAAGTAGGAAGACCTCTAAGAGTAGTTGGATGGTATCATTCTCACCCACACATCACAGTTTGGCCATCTCATGTTGGTATGTCAATTATATTATACTTACTTAATCCGTCAGTCCTCGGATCACAGACACAATAGAAAATCTATTGTGTCTCGGCCCGATCGGGCCGCTCGGTGGTCAATGGGTTAAATATATAAAAAAAGGTTATAATAATATGAGATCCTTCCTTTTTGCAGATTTAGCAACTCAATCAATGTATCAAAGAATGGACTCAAGTTTTGTTGGAATAATATTTGCTGTTTTCCTTTCTGACCAAACAGCAAAAGCACCATCGGTATTATAAACTAATTAATGATGATCTGGTTTTTATTAAATTATGTAAAATTACATTTTTCCTCTAATTTCTAGGTCCAAATAACATGTTTCCAGTCAGTAGATGAAGGATCAAATCAAGGACGGCGAGAGATTGAGTTGGAAATAACAAATTGTAATGATTCTTTAATGAAGAATAACTTTGAAGTAAGTTTAAAGTATTAGGATATTTTAAAAAATTGAAAAGATTAATATAGTTTAAAATTTATTATTTGATCACAGTTTCATTGAATTCAATTTAAAGCTTTAAGATAGTTCCATATATTATATTATGTTAAAATCACCAAAATTAAAGAGAATTTACCTTTTAACAATTTAAAATTTAAATAGTATGTCTGAGATTATAATTGATTCAGAGTACACACTGAGAGCCAGCGCGCACGAGCAACTTTGTCTCCGCAACTATTTTGTCTCTCCCATCAATTTGTATGGGGAGTTGCGTCGCTACATGCGCGCACTTTCATACGAGCCCATGGGTGGAGAGACGAAATAGTTGCGGAGACAAAGTTGCTCGTGCGCGCTAGCTCTAACTTAATTTCAACTTCACCTAGATTCTAACTCAACTACCAACAACATTAAAAGAAGAAGAAGATGAAGCATTTAAACTGGAAGCAGGAGAGACAGAGGCTGATGATATTATAATAAAACAACACAATACAGCTGTTAGAACTATTGCAATTGGTCATATTGTGGAAAAGGTTTGCTGTTTTTATATTTGAACAATATTTATATACATACTATGTATATGAATGAAGTACTAAATTTTAATATAAATTTCTATCGTAATGGTTATTATGAAACACCAAACTAATACAACAAATTTAAAGAACCTTGAATCATAATCAAACTGCAAGTAATATACATTGGAGCAAGAAGGTATACTATAATTGGAAGTATTGTCATTACAAGATGAAGTAGATATCAAAAATATAGAATATATTGATGATAAAAAATACATTGATGAATGTTCCTAACATTCCAATCAATAAATAATAAATGTTCCATAAGGTACCCTAACCCAATTAGTCCAAATACTTCCCATGATTCTAACTTTGTTTTGTTTATAAGTTTTAAAGTTTATTACAAAAAAATATGACTTTAATTTGACTGAATTTGATTTCAGGTATCACGGCCCATGCTAGAAGCTCTTGTAACAAGAAATGCAATTAATAGTGTCCGTTTAAGGGCTTTAAAAAAACATCATCAAGATTTAATGTCCAGATTAGATAATATGCCATGTAATATTTAAGTACAAGATATGTGATCCTCTACAATCGTTTAAAAATACACCTTATTAAGCTAAACCTTAATTGTATTTTTATTTACATCACAAAATATATTAAGTTACAGTATGTCATTTTTATCAACCATTTCAAAACCATCAGATGAGTCAATGCTAGATACTCGTTTTCTCTTTGTTTCTGGATTGGGGGCTATATACAATGTTAGATACTGCACCTCCTAGAGCAGACAAAGCATTATATGCAGAATTGCTCCAACTTCCAACTGGTTGTACTTCCATTGATGATCTGAACTTTTCATGTTGTTCTAAAACAAAAATATTTATAGCTATTATTATCTATAGATAGAATAAAGCAGTAACCAGAAATTCTTTTCTGCCAATATTTTTTTAATTATTATATGTGCACTAAGCACATTATATGAACAGCAAAACAATTATAACAGAGCAAGTAAGATTATGTTAAGTTTTTTAAACACTAGCTTTCCGCCGATGACTTCGCCCGCGTTTTCAAAGGAAAACCCGCATAGTTCCCGTTCCCGTGGGATTTCTGGGATAAAATATATTATATGTGTTAATCCAAGTTACCCTCTATATGTGTGCTAAATTTCATTGTAATTGGTTCAGTAGTATTTGCGTGAAAGTAACAAACACACATACACATCCTCACAAACTTTCACATTTATCACATTTCCTCTTAATTGGTCACAACAAAGAAGCTTATGTGCAGGTCCACACTGCGAGCCTAGCGCGGTTGCGACGGCGGGCGCGAAATATCAAACGTATGAAACGCGCCTTTGCGTCCACATTGAAATGACTATGGCGGAAGCCTAGTGCGACGGTAATGAGCGAGCCAGCGCGCGTAGTTTTCAAACTCTCCTATCCGCGCGTTCTGGCCCACATACGGGCGGCGGGCCCAGTCAGCAAGCGACCCAATGCGCGGACGGCGGGGGTAACAAACCAGTTCGGTCTTGTCGCTCGACTTCTTATATTATATCCTTTATTGTTTTTCGTAAAATAGCGGTAAATACTTAATTGTTGAAGTGAAACTTCTTTATTTATAAGTGCGATTCAATCTAAAACACTTATATACACCACAGTAATTTTGTAGGGTATAATCTCAATTCTTCATATAAGATTCACCCGTTATTCCTCTGTTTTATTTATTTCGTGTACAACTTCTATAATGATCTCATCTCAAAATCGGACTGTCCAGTAAAAATAGCAAATCGTCCAAAGTTTGCAACACCCGAAAAACGTCGAACCGCTACTTGAGCTCGCGCGTCGGTGTGGCCACCGCGAGCGCCCGCTCGTCGCGCCCGCCTAGGCCGCCGCCACCGCGCATTCAGTGTGGACGCACACTATATCTAATACACTGGAGATTTCAGTATGAACATTAACTTGTAACAAGAAAATATGACCTTGAATTACGCCTGTATGTTTTTTATCCCTTTCACACCTAAATAACTACTTAGGTGTGAAAGGGATAAAAAAAACATACAGGTGTCATTCGACGTCATATTTTCTTGTTACAAGTTAATGTTCATACTGAAATCTCCAGTGTATTAGATATAAGCTTCTTGGTCACAACCTACCCCACTACTCAGACAGGTGACGTTACAGGTGCTTTGCTTGGCTGTAGCTGTACTGATTTTCCATAGACCTAGTTCCTACTAAATGTGGACATAACATTTTAAATTATAATACAAAATCACACCTTGTGGTATATATTCTTCTTCACTGGAGTCTGTCACTTCCACATCTTTATCCAAATTCTGTAATTTTTCCATTGACAGATTTGTAACCAAGGAGCTACTATTATCTGAACTATCACTTGCATCTTCAATGGGCAAGTCCTCAGGCTTCCAGTAATCTAAAGAAACAAAAAATAATGATAATAATGAAAAAGGATACATCTTAATATATACAAATCTCGTGTCACAATGTTTGTCCTCAATGGACTCCTAAACCACTTAACCGATTATAATAAAATTCGCACACCATGTGCAGTTCGATCCAACTTGAGAGATAGGATAGTTTAAACATGTAGGTACCACGGGCGAAGCCGGGGCGGACCACTAGTTATTACATGTTTAATTATTATAATACATATTGTATTGATATTGACACAAGAAAGGAAATTATCTAAATTGCATAGCAATGGTTTCATGATTACGTCAGATTTCAAAATATCACTCTTCAAAAGAATATGTGCTAAATATAACAAATATTATAATCACAGCATAATATTTTAAAATATATTCTGGAATTTTTTTTTATTAACTTACCCAAACTTTGTTTTTCATCATATAAAGGTTGAACTTCTGGCTCAATTGAAAGTAAATCTAAATTTTCAGCCGATGCATCAGGCACAAGACCCTCCAATTCAAAATCTGATTCTGTTAACAATATATTATTGAAGATACAAAAGGGATCATCTTCATTTTAAACTCCTTATTATAATAAATATTTATTTTATTTTCACATAATAATAATAATGGAAAAACAAATATGTATCTAATTATTTGTTTATGAAAAATTATTTAAATGCAATATATCTCTATAGTTTAGGCAATGAGAAACAAGTGTATTTATATATATATATATATATATATATATATATATATATTAGTTGTAAGTGCCCTAAATATAAGTAATAAAATGGGACTTATAAATATTGTTATTCCATTACCTGCTGTTTGACGTAACCTGTTAATTACTCTTTTTAACGGAGGTATTAATTTGTTTAAAAATATTAATATCATACTAAATGAATATGTTAGTATGTATCCATTTGTATATCTTCCAATGATGAAAATTGCACCAAATATTATTTCCATTAACAGGAAAGCCTGAAACATGAGCAAAATGTATAATTCTGAAAAAAAAAATTTTTAATCAGAAAAAGTAGTATATGTACTTACTTTAGTAGGATTATTTTCACGTAAGTCAATGTAGTTAAAAAATTTATTATTTATCCATTGAGACATTTTAAATACTGATTGTGACAATTGGTTGTTATCATTTTGAGCCAAAAGTTTTAAACAAGTTGTCCGATGTTTATATTTTAACCACGCTTCAAAGGCATCAACACTCACAATAAGAATAGTAAATCCACATATTATTTGCATTAAATTAAATTGACGATAGAATAGTGCTCTAAAATAATAAAGAATAATAATTACCATTGCGTAAAATTATTTAATAATAATTTGATTGAATCAATTTATTTACTTACATAAAAGTTAAGTGAAAATATAAAATAAATAACAAAGACAACCATAAATTATTCCAAAATAAAACATCTTGAAGGGCATTCGTAAAGGCAACTAAAAGTAATGATTTCTTGCTCATGTTGCTTTCTGTAGGTTTTGTGGAATTCCATTTAAATATTTTTTTTATTGAAGAAAACATTTTAAATAAATATGAATATAATTTAAATATACAAGTAATTAAATATGTATATTAACATAACGTATTCATGCACTGCAATGTAATCACTGATGAGAGATGGCTGAAAAAACACTAAGAAATCTGAGAACAAACAATAATTTTAATTTCCCGTTTATTTTCTTCTTTATTTTTAGCAAACTTCAATATTGACACATGACAGATCTTGGATGAGATCCGATAGAGGATCTTTTTTTTTTTTTTTTTTTTTAATATTTAATGGCCTGGTTACTAGACCTTTAAGCCAACGATAGAGGATCCGATTGGATCCGACACGGATCCGAAATTGACAGCTAGCTAGTAGTCGCTAGTAGTACTAACCATAGAGCATCCTCTGACTTAAATCCAAATCTTCCACTTTTACTGTTCTGTGAAATCTCCTCACCTTATTTCCTTACCACGAATTGTTTCCTTTCCTTTCCTTTTCTACCTTTTATCATACTTGACACTGGCAAATAGTCACATCTTCTTGCCATGAAAACTTGGTCGAGAAATATATACAGATTACAGTATTATCTATTGTCAAGACTTTTTTCTTGACACGCATTTTAAATTACATGCTCTGTGCGCCATGTATATATTATATTACTCTATGCCATCTCTATGCTGTGCGCTCTCTGTGCGCTAATAAATTTTTTTGAAAGTTTGTGAAATATATAATCACAGAGCAAGTAATAAAGTTAAATAATAATGAAGTCCATACGAGCACATATAGTTGTTTTGCTAATTGATTTATGTTTTCAAAATATATAATAAATTGTTATATTATGTGTTACCGGCATGCTATCAACTTTGAAGATCTGAAATAAATTTTCTATCTTTTGTAAAACAAAGAAAATGTCCGGAAAAGGATCTTTTGAGAATCCATACGATGATTATACTAATAATACATCCAATAATGTTTTGAATGACTCTAAGGATGGTGTAAGAATATTTTTATTTAAATCCCAGAAACAAAAATATTAATTGTATTATATTTTTCAAACCGCAATCGTAACTGTATACAATATCTTTATTCAATGATATCTTTAACATAGAATAGAAACTTTTTCACATAAATATCCACTGTAGATGTTTCAAGGAATATGTTTACTTGTACACAGATTTCAGAAGTTCTTCAGAAAAAGTTGATTAATTTTAAGGCAACCAAAATAGAAGATCTTCTATCTAAGCACAGAAAAGATATATTTTATGATGGGACTGTTTATACTGGTTCTGCTGGACTAGCACTTTACTATTTGACATATTCTTCTGCAAGCAAAAATGAAGTTAGTCATGAAAACTTGCAGGTAAACAAACAAATAATTTTGCATTATTGCTATAGTGTATGTGTATAAGAGTAAGCACAGTTTATTGTACAGAAAATAATAAAATTTATGTATTATATATTGAGCTGCTATTTTATATGTATAAATCAATTTAATATTCCCTTTTCAGAGAGCGCTCAACTATATTGATATTGAAAATCTTAGAGGTCGTCGAATCAGTTTTTTATGTGGTGATGCAGGTCCATTAGCAATAGCTTCGGTTATCTCATATAAACTGGGAACCAGGCGCCCTAATAATTTGCCAGATTATAAAGATTTGGCACAAAGGTAGTGTTTTTTTGTACCAAAAGGGTATAACAGGACCCTTTTACAAAGATTTCTCCATCTGTTTGTAACTGCAGGCTTTGTATAAGTAAAATTTGCCAAATGTTACTTAATACAATATTTTAAATAATGAGGAAAAATTTATTTCAGGGTCATGGACTTAATTTCACTTCTTGATGATTCTCCTGATGAAATTTTATATGGAAAAGCGGGCTATTTGTATGCACTTCTATTTGTGAACAAGCATATAAGTGGAAAGGATGTCATTTCATCAAGCCACATTGAAAAAGTAATTAATATTCTGTGAGATGTTATTTTGATTTGTTTCTCAAAATGTAATAATTGGATATATATTCCTTCCAATCTTTAAGTATACGTTACACATGAAAATCTACATTCTGATTTTATAATCTTAACATGTTGAACGCCATGACGGTCACCATTTGTCCGACAGCATACTTTTTCTCGGGGCCGCTCTAGTAAATGGAAAATTATCCAAATTTGATAGTTGTTTTAATTCAAATATTGTATTGTAAGGATATGACCTTAAAATAATATTAATCTTACTGAAAGGCGGTTTACTTATTATTTTCCAAGATGTTAAATGGCAGGCACCAGTGACCATCATGTCCTGCACAAACGTTTTATCGCCTTCTCTTTCGCGAGCGCCACGCGGGTAAACGCTGTCGATCCCTCCCCGAGCTGCACCACCACCACTAACGAGCCGTATCGAGACTCGTTCATTTCGCGTAATCATGTATATACCCATTAAATAGTGTCCATAAATAATTTAAAAATAAGTACTATTTTGTATAAGTTTTTTGGACACAAGTATCTGAAAACCCTGTAAATTCTAAGTCTTTTCGTTTTTTTTTTGTGCCAAGGAGCTATATTACTCTACAGGGCCATGCAGGTCACTTTCTATACTAAAAACTCTCGAAACGTTGTCCATCAGCTCACTAGAGACTTTTAAAGTGATCGAGGGTATGCGGACATAAGATGTCCGACGCGACTATGCATCCTGACGTTTACATGGTGTCCGTCATGGCTTGCTGGACTAAACATGATATATGTAATAGCGTTCAATGTGTTAATGAATTGAAATATGTTTTATGAAACTTTAATATTATAAGTCTACATTATATAGTACAGGTTAAATGCATTTGTCCTAAGTTCCACAATATAACTGTAGTTAAGTAAACTTGAATGTGTAGAATTTATATTTTTGATTTTATGGCATTCAAATGCTTTATAAATATAAATTTACAAAGAATAGAAAAAATTCGATCACGAGGCGGGACTCGAACCCGCATCCTTTCGCGCCATTCCGGGGCGGATGCCTGACCAACTCAGCCACTCGTGACCCGCCAGAGCAATCGAATTTATTCTATTCTTTCAGTTTTACAACCATTTCAACCAATATGAAGCACTTTTCAGTGAATACAATATTGTAACGATGGAACACGACCTTTTTTGTTGAATTTATGTTTTTGGTTTTATGGCATTCAAATGCTTTATAAATATAAATTTACAAAGAATAGAAAAAATTCGATCACGAGCCCGACGAGGCGGGACTCGAACCCGCATCCTTTCGCGCCATTCCGGGGCGGATGCCTGACCAACTCAGCCACTCATGACCCGCCAGAGCAATCGAATTTATTCTATTCTTTCAGTTTTATGTGTCTGGAGGGACACACCGCGCGCCATCTATTGAGATGATTTCGAGTTCGACCGGGTTCGAGTCCCGCCTCGTGATCGAATTTTTTCTATTCTTTGTAAATTTATATTGAATGTGTAGGTTTATAGTTTATAGGATAGGTTCAATGCAATGCAATAGACTAGATTAGATTCTAGGCATTGCATAGGTTTATATATATTATTATAACAATACTATTACTAATTTCTGTGTAATTTAAGGTAACAAGTGCAATTATAACTTCAGGAAAACGTTTTTCCACACATATGAAGTCAGAAAGTCCATTGCTTTGGCAATGGCATGATAAAATTTATCTTGGCGCTGCTCATGGAATGGCAGGAATACTTTTCATGTTATTACAGGTGATACAATAGAACTGTATTGTTATAGGCAATAGTTATTTACATTACTAACTACCAAGTGCTTTATAAGAATTGGTTTCGTCAATTCTACCTCGCATCATTTTTATATATCATATGCGTTTTTATATGATAATTTTTAGTTATAACTTCTTACATTTTAGGCGAGAAGTTACATAAAACTCAGTGAACTGCGAAGTTTCATAAAACCATCAATAGATTGGTTGATCAGTCGTCGTTTTTCAAGCGGTAACTTTCCATCATCTGTTGGCAGCAGCTCTGGGGACAGACTGGTCCAATGGTGCCACGGTGCTCCAGGATTTGTACCTTTGTGTATTGCAGCATATCAGGTACCTAAACTTAACTACATTTTAATACTAATGTCGTAAAAAGGTAAGGTACATTTTATTCTGGGTCAACCTGTGTGAAGTGCACTTATCATCTAAATACTAAATAGTAAACTTCAATTTTTTCAGACATTTGAAGATGAGAAGTACTTGAAAATAGCTTCTCAGTGTGGAGAA
Organism: Colias philodice; assembly: GCF_061535455.1. Taxonomy (NCBI): domain Eukaryota; kingdom Metazoa; phylum Arthropoda; class Insecta; order Lepidoptera; family Pieridae; genus Colias; species Colias philodice. The sequence continues at coordinate 6,872,021 of NC_143094.1, read as the reverse complement.
GTGATTTGGCAAAGAGGGTTGTGTACAAAAGGATATAGTCTATGTCATGGTGTTAGTGGAAACGCATATGCTTTCCTCCAATTGTATCAAATTACTAAGGTAAAATATGCTATAGAAATTATTATGAATAAGTCCTGGATTGTAATCTAAAGATTATTTTGTGAAAATTGTTATATCCTTTTCAAAATCTAGATGGCAAATGCATTCTCAAATAAGGCTTGTATGAATATAATATTACAGCTAAAACTCATAAAAGGGCTAGGACTCATAGACGTACGAGTAAGTACGCGAACTTGTGGCTCGACGACCTTTTTCGCTCGTGTATCACCCCAAGTACGCGTACTTAAAAGCCGTCGAGTAAGTTCGTTGACGATCAAACATGTTTGAAATTTAGCTCGCAGCCCGCCTTCACTCGCACGTCTGTCACCGCCGGGAGCCGCGAGTCTAGCCTGTGTAGCTATAATAGTAATTAGGTGCAATAGTTCATCATATAACGGCTCAGGCATCCTCAAACAATTATGCAAGTCTTCCTTCTCCTCACGTATTAGCTACTTCACCAAATTTTCGTGAGATAAACGCACGTTTTGAAAGCCAGTTTTTCACCCACTTTTGCCGATTTCGACCTCAAGCCTTAAAAGACGAAATTAGACGCTGTATTAATGAAATATCACAGCATTTATGTAAAACGGTCATTGAAAATTTAATTAAAAGATCGCGTATGTGCCAGCAAAGCCGCGGCGGCCATCTTCCTGATAGATCGCGTATGTGCCAGCAAAGCCGCGGCGGCCATCTTTCTGATGTGTTGTTCCACACGTAACCTCATTTTGTCTACTTTACGATATAATATAGTATTCACGTTTTTTTTAAATATCTGCGTTTTATATCAAATTTAAATCTTGCGTTCTTGTTGGGACTTGGGTCACCCTATTTTATTAAGACATGTTATATTATGAAAATATGCATGTGTAAAGCGCGTCACACACGGTGAAGATACTATAAAATTTTATCTTAAGATACTGTACTATTTTATATTACAGTATCTTAAGGTATCCGGTATCAGCGTTCTGACCATCATTTTTCTTTTTGTCATAGCGTACTAAGACCCCTGTAGAACCGCTATCCTGTTACAAATGACCCGAAATTTTGTGGGTCATTCGTAACAGGATGGCGGTTCTACAGGGGTCTTAGTACGCTTTAAGGCTATTTCTAAAATGTGTGAAATAATATAGAGCATATTGGTATAATGGCCTTAATTGGCCGTAATTGGCCTTGCTTATAATGGTATGTTCACATAAGGTTTTAATACATATATGTTTTGTGCTGGGTATCTGCAATAAAATAAATAATAATTCACAGAAACCCGTTCATCTGTACCGCGCTTGCTGCTTTATGGAGTGGTGTGCAGTAGAGAGGCAAGGCACAGAGCTGCACCACCCTGATAGACCGGCGTCCTTATTCGAAGGGTTGTTGGGACGAATATTTTTATCAGAAGATATTATTCGACCATTGGATTCCAAATTTCCAGCTTTTTGTTTATAAATCAACATAACTGTTTTTGGAAACAAAATAAAATATAAAATAATATATCCTATTTGTGGTTTTATTCTGACTACCAGAATTTATAGCTTAGCAATAAGGCTTGTGTGATATCAGATATGTGTTCCCATGTTCCCTAGTGGGGTATGGGGCAGATGAAAATGCAATGTTCATACACCTTATTTAACGACAAGTACATGATCATCTTTCTGTGTCCTGCCAGTCCTTTTTTTTTCTTTGTCCCCACAACGGAAATCAAACCCTTCGCTTCTACGCTCAAGCGAAAACTACTGTGTGAAATCTTAATCAGTTATTAAAATCAAGTCGAGTTAATTGAGGTGTATGGTTTTGTATTATGAAAAACCACACTTGTTTCAAGAATATTTTTTGTAATGTAAATGAAAACTTGATTTTTTTCACAATTTAATTTATTGATGTAAAGCTAATATTTGTTTTGTATAAATATCACATAGGTAAAGGAAGCAGGTATACAGGGTGTCCCACTGTTGGTATACTAAGCTCAAAGGAGGTTATAGTACGTAAAAAATAATTAAAAAATTCCAGACGCATTTTTTTTTCAAATAGATGAATTCTTAAAACTCTATGTGTACACCCATAACAAGCGAGCCGCCCAACTTTGCCACCAGCACGTGAGCTATCGTTTAAGATTATGTTTTCATAGATAAAATGCTCATATTAGAGAAGCGGTATATGCCGGCTACGCGAAGCTAGAGAAGAAAACATGGATTTTCAGGAAAAATTTAGCAAAAAATTTTGGACGTAATTTTTTTTAAAAGTATTTTTTACGTGATCAGTGTATGCAAAACTACAAGTTCCTTCGCGCTTAGTATACCAATAGCGGGACACCCTGTATAATAATTGGATAAGTAATATTACTCATATAAATTACTTCATAAAACCCATTCTTTTGTATATTATCCTATTTTTTTCAAATTGTCTATTCCATTCCAATTTACAAAATTATATATTAATCGTATATCGCCACAATTTTATTTATCCATCATACCAGTTTTACTTATAAAATATAAAATAACGATGTGAACGCTAATAATGTCAAAATAATCTGTTTTATATAATTGTATTTAAAATCTTTGTACATTATGCAACATTAACACTATGAGATTATTAAGAAATTATAAAAACATAAAATTTTACTTATTTGTGAATTAGGTACCAATAATATACATTGCGGATATCCCATAAATTTGTCAATCTATTCTATAGCTCCAATTTATATTAGGAAAAAAATCATAATGTCGAATTTGGTTTTTAAAATAGAATACAGTCATATACATCAAAAAAATTACCCATGAATCAGATTTAAGTAGATACCTACTTCGTGTATATTTTTCCTTATGATAAATTTACACTAAAGTAAACTTAATATTATAAAAAGTTATTCAAGCAACATATATAGATTGATACGCGCGATTATTAACAGAAAAGTGCAAATAAAGCTTCTTATATAATGAGCTGGAATATTCTTATTGCATTTCGTGAAATAATAACATTAGTTCAAAGTTATTTTAAATAATTTTACTCTAAGATTGTGTCCCTGGGTAAGCAAATAGAATGATAAAAAACAGATAATTGACACTTGAAACAATACTAGAAAAGAACTACATTAATTTCCTAGCACATTCTGAAACATTAACAACAAGAAGATATCAAATCGATTTATGAAATCTGCAATCATTATAAAAAGTCTAACAGATATAAAACTATAAGAACTGCAATCACCTCTCAGTAACATATTTAACAATGGGATCCACTCAACAGTTGATAGTTCGGGGCAGCGGGTGTGCCAGGCATTGACGTGTTCTAAACAACTAGACTCCCAATCATCCTGAAAATTAGTCTATCGCAAACCCTGCCCACGCGTCAGGCAGAGCCATACTTTACTTCGAGCGAGAATTTGAACATTATTCCCACGAAATAAGGTGTTAATTTCAATGCCGCTGAGACATGTTCGACGACAGGTTGCTTATTATTAAATTAATAATAGAGGATCGTGGATCTAGTTGTTTACAAGGCATCATTGGTACTAGGGTATCATACCCCCAAACACGTATAAAAAAGACGGGTTGCACTCCGGGAGTGCCGGCAGAAGTGAAAACTTGATTATTAACGTTGAGCATGTTTGATATTTTGGAATGGTATCCGTCTTACGCTTTTTCGATCAGGTCACGTGTCCTGACGCGAGTTTAAGATTTTATACCCATTACAGAAAAAGTGCTCAACGCCGCTAAAGAAGTTTTCACTTCAATAAATCACCTCCCGTGGAGCGGCGCGGTGTGTCAGAGCAGAGCGGCGCCGGCCTCGGCGCGCGAGTGCGGCAGCGGCGGGCCGGCGCGCCACGCGTCGTCCGCCGGCGCGTACAGCTCGACGGACGCGAGCGTGGTGCGCGCGCGGTAGAAGGCGCGCTCGCCGCTCTCGCTGTCGCCGCCCGCCACCACCAGCAGCCCCTCCGCCGCGCCCGCCGCGCACCCCGCGCGCGCCTCCCGCAGGCTACCCACCTCCTCCCACGTGTCCTGACACATGTGTTCTTGTTTAATTGTGTTTAATTATAATGCTATTCCCTACCTTTGAGTTCAAATATTATTAAAAATACACAATATACTCCAGGAACTTATGAGCTTTTAAAAATTAAACATTTAACACTACTAAACTAACTTTGAACTAAACATGAATGAAACAACTATATTTTTAAGCGGTCTGCCAAATTTGTTAGGGCAAGACTATTTCTAGTCCATGTCAATTTTATAATGCCTTGATAACACATGATAATGATATATAATTACAAATTAAATAATGATTTCTACTTATAATTTATAGTGTAGTGGAAACTTAGTTAAAAAACTATAAGTCCAAAATATTTTTTTAAATAAAGAACTGTTATATTCTGCAATAGAAAGTGCGTTATAATCTCTTAACTCACGTCATCAAAGCTGTATCTTTCAACGATTGCGAGCACGGTCCGTCTCGGCGCGTTCCCGCCAATAACATAAAGGTAGTTGTCCAACACCACCGCTGCGGCCTGACTGCGAGCGTTGCGCATCGGCTTGAGAGTTTGCCACTTGCGTGAGGCGGGGTGGTAACATAATAGATCTTGTGTGTGCCGCCATGTGTGTGTGCAACCACCTACTACGTATATAAGACCTGAAAGTAATGCACATAACATATTATAAAATCATACGACTTTGAGGTCTGCAATAAATTTAACATAAAGAATAGATTAGAAAAAATTAGATCACGAGGCGGGATTCGAACCCGCGTCTTCCGTCAGCGATATTTTTCCAACATCAAGTCTTCACTTTGCACGCATTGTAAGGATTTTTATTCCTTTCTTGTACTGTTATGAAGCAATATTATAAGTTATTTCGAACTTCAATCTTCAACTGCCGTAAAATAATAATAAAAAGAATACTCTTATTTTACTTTAGTAAAAATATATTATACCCGTTAGAGAAAATCCCAATGCTTTATGAGTCCTTCATATAATAGTCTATGTGACATTGAATATTTCTTAATAAAAAAATTGGTTGTATGTAAAGTAGGTTTACGATCGAGATGTTTACGTGATAACGTCTTATTGGTGGCAGCGCTCGAGATGAGACGGGAGATCGGTCCGTCTCTCTCTCTTTATACCTGCGATCGCGCTCGTGAGGTTTTGGTGTGACACAAGTTTCTGAACATGTCACCCGACTAAAACGATTTTAAAAATGTTATCACGTTAAAAGATACCTTCAAACGTGACCACGCCCATGCCGAACCGCGGCTCCGGCATGTGCCCCACGAGCGTCCACTCATCGGACACCGGGTCGTACACCTCGACCGACGAGCCCATGTCGGAGCCCACCCAGCCGCCGAACGCGTACAGGTTGCCGTTCCACGCGGTCAGCCCGAACTCGCACCGCGCCTCCTTCATGGGCGCTATGTCTGACCATTTGTCTGTCTGGATATTGTTTGCGATTTATGTACCTTATACTTACGTCAAAAAAATGTATGCGTGTACTACTACTAGTGTACACACGTAAGAAGTGAAACTTTTTTATGACCTTATTTTTCAAATAAATAATTTACTATATGCAACTTTACAGAAATACGTCAATCACGCGTGGTAGGGATAAAAACAATGTGGCGCGTAACGGAAAAATGTCACGTGTAACGAAAAAATGTTACACTAAATTTTTTTCCAACCCCGATAAAGAAGTTTCACTTCAATAATATAGGAAATGTCGTTTATCGAATAAATTATGCGACAAATACTGCCTACTAGAATATAGTCCACTCGCGTTAAGAAAATAGTGTGCCATCATCAACTACCGGGTAAGAATGTAGCGTGTAATGAAATCGTGTAGGTAACTATATATAGTGTAAAAAATATTTTTTTCAAAAAGTTAATTGAAACAAATAGTCTAATAATTACATCAAAATGTAATCAATGTCGCTTTTAGATTCTCCAGTTACATATTTTATTATAACAAAAAAATTGTTCACGACTTCTATAACGAAATCCATATTCTACATAGTTCGTTCGCAACACTTATTCCGACGATTAGCGTCTATTAACGCCTTTGTTTCATCAAATAATGTTTCGTTGCCTCATTGTCATCCATTATGTTGCATTATAATTGGCTGAGGGACGTGGCTAGGTCAGCGGACCACTATAACTCGATCTTAACACGAGTGTACTATATAATTTGTGTATGTAGCATAAGAACATGAAAAACAGCACATATCTATTTTTCGCTCATTAAGCATTTTCGGTCTTTGAGCGTAAAATAAATATTTATTGTTATAGATTTGGTGTTCATTAAATTAGTAACAAAAAGAAATTCAATTAAAACAAACCTGTGGATCGTAAACTTCACCATTAGCTAATATTTGGCTTCCCTGTTCACCTCCCACCGCGTACACTCGTCCGCCCAAAGTCGCTACTCCAGGTTGTATTCGAGCTATGCCCATTGGTGCGAGTTCTTCCCATTCCCTGCACAATGATTTGTTTCAATAATTTTTGAACTGAAACTTCTTAAGGCGCGTTGAGATTAAAAATTTAAGGTCGTCATGTCAATACCATCACGTCATGGAGTAAGGTTTTGGTATCTTCCCAAAGAAGTTTCATTTCTGTTTTAGCTACTATTATGTATTCTGTGCTTCTGTGATTTGTGAAGCACACGGCTCAGCGAACACGCTCTTTCTTATTATTGAAAAAGTAAATTTAGAAATAATATTTGTACATTGTACAATTGCAAAACAGACATAATATTATAACTAGGTAAATTATTATAAAGTAAAATAATTTGGAAAATCCAAAAGTGCACGCCTCATAATTTGGCGTGCAAGGCGTGCAAAAGTTATTGAATATTTTATGGCAGAAATCTCAAATATAGATCTATCCAAATCAATCTTAAAATTGCATTGTTTCTGTCATACTGTGGGGTCTGATATCTATGGTACACTGTAAACGACAAAGCATTATGATACCTTTTATGCAGATCGAACTTAAGAGCGGAGAACAGTATATTGTCAGTAGTGAGGGGCGGATGTGGCGCGGTGTCGTGGCACGAGCCGCCCACGATCACGAGCACGCGACGCGCGCGCGCCCGCGGCTCTGCCGATAGCGACACGAGTGCACCGCGACCCGACTTCTGGAAGTCAATCACAAATATATTATGTTTAGAAGTTGTGCAAATATATTTATGAAATAGAAACTATTGACAGATACAGATAAACAAATAAAACTAGGACTGTGACATCTATTCCTCGATTAGCCATATACAAACAAGATTTATAGTAAGAATTTTAGTCTGACAAAAACACTGAGACAAGTGGCTGAAATATACATTTTTAAACAATAGAACAAATGGAACATGAGGTGGGATTTAATCATTTATATTTATAAAAGCATTTGAACCCTTTAAATCTAAATATAAAAGAGACTGAAAATTATGATTAACTTACCATATCAACTCTGACAGTTTTTAGTGCTACAGCTATGGATGGATCTTGTACAGTTTTAATGGCGCTATCCAGGACTTGTGGTGATATGAGTGGCAATCGCACATGACTCAGAACTTCGAAACAATGTCGCCGGCGAGTAGCTGGATCATGTTCCAACCACTTCAGTGCTGGATACAGTACCTATAAATTGTTAAGTAAATTCTTCAATTATAATTTATTTGTTTTATAATTCCTATTAAATTCTTGGTGCATTTTTATATTTAAGAAAATAAATAATTATTAACCTGAGCTTCATTATCAACTTTAAGCTGTTCTGAGGAAAGAAGTGTAACTAACTGTTGTAGAGGCAGTTCCAATAATTCATCTCCAGTCGCTACCTTATCCCAATAAGCTTGAGCATGTGCTAAAGCTTCCTCTGCTAATTCTTTACAATTATGTGTTTCCGCAAACCTACATATAACATAATATGGTATTAAAAAACTAATAAGTATATTTATTTAAAAAATATATTAATATTATATAAGAGGCCTTATTTTCACCTAAATATACCAAGTGCATTTGATGGATGGAGTTCTCTTTTCAAAAATTCTCCACATCCAAATACAAGTTCCCTTAACTGTAACATATCAGCTGCAATCAATAAATTTTGTACTGTCACTTTGTCTATCGCTATTTCACCTGAAAATTTTCAAATATTATAATTATTTAAGATATTTTAAGTTTTACATTTTTATTCACTTATTAAAACTTAAATATCTGCATCAATAGATAATTAACATGGAAACTGTTTGATAATTTATTATCGTTACTAGCTGTGCCCTTGCTTGCGGCTTTACCCGCATTGCCAAGTTCCAATTTGTTTTAGCATAATGATAGCCTTCCTCATTAAATGGACTATAATCCCTACTAATATTATAAATGCGAAAGTAACTCTGTCTGTCTGTCTGTTACTCAATCACGCCTAAACTACTGAACCAATTTGCATGAAATTTGGTATGGAGATATTTTAATACCCAAGAAAGGACATAGGCTACCTTTTATTGCAAAATATGTACCACGGGCGAAGCCGGGGCGGACCGCTAGTGTGAAATAATTCTTCATGGAGATTAGTGGGTTCAAACAAACAAACTCTTCAGGTTTATAATATTAGTATTTAGATAGAATATGCAATTATTTTGATTTCTTACCAGTGTATATAAAGTCAATGATTAAGGGTAATATGGAAGGTGGTATACTGGGTAACATAACTCGACCCTTTTGACTTTCTTCCAAGCCAACATTAAACATTGCATCAAAATATTCACAACTGGCAGCCAGAACTACACGATGGGCCTAAAGATTATCATACAAATTAACAGTAAATATTATGACTATTTTATAATATATGATAAAAATGAAAGTTGCAATTTACCATAGGCTGTACCTTCTAATGTTAATATTTATCCATTTAGTCTTACCTTAATTTTAGTTTTTCCTGAAATAAGTTCTATGTCACAAAACCTTCCATCTCGCCTAAAGGTGTTTAAATTTAATGAAACCTTACTAGCGTACTCGCAACATTTGTATAATTTAGAACCTTCTTTGTTATGTTTTTCGTAAATAATCGAGGACATAGTGTTTTAGTGTAGAAAATTCACGACATTGTAGTTGAATACAATCTAAAGATAATCTTCTTATTTAGTTATATTTAAAATGTTTTATTCTCATAATAATGTGTAATAAAAAAATGTAAAAGATAAAATGTAAACAATTAATTGATTGCTATAAATTTTGACAATTGAGTGAATTGACTACTGACTACTGAGCTAGAGCAGTCCACAGAGCAAGTCTGTCAAATTGAGTCATTTTGACTGTACCACAGAATATAATGTACCTTCTCTTTTTAGGGTGTAAGGGCGTATTCAGAAAGAAAGCTTGAAGAAGCATGAAGAAGCTTGAAGAAGCAGAAAGAGAGCATGGGTTCCAATTTTGTGTAGTTGTAAATATGATACATAAAGACATTTTAAGTTTGAAAAATCAGATGTTTTGCGCGAAGTGACAGTAGTACCCACCTCAACGCTTCGCTTATGAGGCGTGCAATAAGCCGAACTCAACTTAGCCCATGAGTATGACACATCGTGATCTTATCAAATCTTAGTATCAAATGTCCATTTTATAATTTTCCGTGTGAATATTTTTACGGTGACACTGCAATGATTATATTATTAAAAAAATTAAATCGATTTCTTTATTTCAATATAAATCGACTCTACATTTACATTTATCTTTAATTTGAATTGAACATTAATTTTAATTTGATTTGAGAATATTAAATAAAAATAAAAATAAATAAATATGTGTGCGTGTAAGAGCGTTTTCACATTATCCGATCCGATATCGGATATCGGAAGCCGATAGCCGATATCCGATATCGGAGGGAAGTAAAATGTATGAAATATGTGCCTGTCTTTCACATTGTCCGGTCCGATATCGGATATCGGAGCCGACACCGATATTCCCAGTGGCTATCGGACGATAATGTTCAGTGTTGCCAACTCAATTTTCGAAAAGGCAGTGTACCAACAGCAAAAAAGCACTAGTTTGTGTATTTTCAGTCTTATAAGGCGCTCAATCTTTAAAAAAATTTTTTGCTTTTAACCTAAAACCTTTTCTATTAAAAGAAACCTTTTTTTATTAAGAAAACACACATTTAAGTATTTATAGGCATTTAAAATACGATTTATACGGCAGGTATTTTTATTTGCCGTATTAAAATATACGGTAGTTGGCTGAACTGAAGTAAACAAAAATATATTGCGTTCTTAAATTCAAATATCTATCTTCGAAAACATTAGTGTCTATCATTTTTATTTTATCTCATTCTGCCTCGCTCCTCCTCCTAGTTCCTACTCGGATGTTGGTTGTGCTGTTTATTGTATTGTTGTCATTGAGTGCTTTGTTTTTAACCGACTTCAAAAAAAGGAGGAGATTTCACACCGATTTTATTTTTATTTTGAATTTACAACAAAGAATACAAAGTTTGAAAACTCTTAATTCTAAAATAATTGTTTATGAGAATAAAATAATTTATGTATCTTTACTTACAGGAAATTACAACAATCATATTACAAATATAATATTTGAACGAGTGACAATATTATTTTAGGATATTACAGTGTAATAAGAAAAAGAAAAGAAAATGTGAACAAAGATTGTATCACTTAATAAATTTATCATAGGTACTACATGAACTTTTATAAATGTATGTAGTGAAAAAATGACTAAATGACTAGGTACGTCTTGCTAAAAATACATTTAATAGATTTTGAAAGGTATTTACTAATATGTATTACTAAAACTATTAACTAATACTAGGTTGTAGTAGGTATTGATATAAATTTATTTAATTTATAATGTGTTAACATAAGTATATTATGTTATACAAATGACCGATATCAAAACTATTTAGTAAATAGCACATCTCAATAATATGCAGTAATTTGTGATATCAAATCTTTTTTTAACATTTTACTTTTCTTTTTTGAAGTTGTTTTTCTTTATCGTAGTTATTTTTAATGTACATGTACAACTATGATTTATAACATTTGATTTTTTTAAATTATACCTTTTTTATCAACTGGCAATTTAGTTGTAGTTTTCTCTAAAAATTTCTGGCAACACTCATGATGATATCGGAACGATTTTATCGGACAATGTGAAAGGGCAAATTGTATCCGATATCGGATATCGGCTATCGGCGTCCGATATCCGATATCGGATCGGATAATGTGAAAACGCTCTAATAGTGTACACACGTAAGAAGTGAAACTTCTTTATGACCTTATGAATCACGCGTGGTAGGGATAAAAACAAGATGGCGCGTAACGGCAAAATGTTACACTAAATTTTTTTACAACCCCGATAAAGAAGTTTCACTTCAAAAATATTAATTTGATTGAATAACCCCGTTTTCCAATTACAGCACTAGAGCGCATTATGCGGCATAATGCTTAACGTTGAATGTTCCAACTACAGCAACGCTTCGCACAATCGAGCACTAGAAAAAGTAATGCGCGTGAATTGATGCGTGCAATCGATTTATCGTTAGTAATTATTTATTTGTTGGAAAAATTTTTAAAGCTTTCGTTTCATTGTAGTTTTTTCGAAATAATCAAAGTTAATTCAAATTGTGTTAAAAAAATAAATATAAGTATGGATGAAGGTACAAACATTGAAAAAAATGTTAATGAAATAATCAAAATCCAAATTACTTAAAATAACCGTAAATATTTTTCAACCAATTATTATGTATACCACTTTATTTACATATTAATGAGGTTATTGATAACTATAAGAATATTTTTTTTTCAACACTGAACTTAGCGCAACCTGCTGGTGCGTTTCACGTTCCAATTAAGCATCAGCATAATTCGGCATTGTGCGGCACTGAGTCGCATTATGCTCTGTAATTGGAAAACAGCCTAAGGTTCACAGATTAGACATTATCTGTGAACCTTATTATAGATTAAACAGATTGATAAAGTTGTTTAACTTTATTTAATCTGTTACTGAAAGCACTGGATCCACAGAGACTGGATCACAGCGCATGCGCCTGACAATTTCGGCCATATTGTTATGACGCATACAAGATCATAGGTCTCCGCCAGTGACGAGTCTTCTCGCAGTTGACGTGGCTACTACGTACCGTCCCGTTCGCCCACTCCGGACGCAGCATATACGGTGACGAGGAATACGTAACTGGTGAGTGCTTGTATTGAAGACATCTTGCGGTCTGTCACGGTCGCCTAAATTTGGGCTCACAAACATGATGTCTACTTGTGACCTTATTGCTCAACTTTTCCATACAACGCTTTGGTCCCGAAATATGTTACAAGCTAATGTACGCAATTGGAAAATTTTCCTTGTTATGACGCGATAGTTCAGTTTTAGAATATCACCAATAGGGACTATCAACAGTATCACTATGATGACTGATGAGACTAAAGTAACAGTAATATCGCTGCATGCTTATGATACTTAAAGTTCTTCAAGAAACACAGAACGTTGACCTTGAATATTTTAGGTGAGCTAGTTTGGCATGGACGGAATGGTTGAGGAGAATGGTACACCGAGCGGAGCGAATGTTGCGGATCCATTGGCCAGCCCGGGGTCTTCCAATACAGCCCCGCATGTTGTCGTGACGAGTATAGTTCAACTAACTTTACCTACACAGGCTCCATCAGCACAGGTTATTGTTTGTTTATGTTTGTAAATATATTACAATGTGTTGCTTATCGGTTTTTACTATTAGTATCTTATACGGTTGGTATCAAATAACAATATTATACATTTGCAGGTGCAATCTGTAATCCAACCAAATCAACAATCAGTGATTCAAACAGCATCTAATATACAGTCAGTGCAATTACCAAAAGGCAATGTGATTCTTGTAAGCAAACCAAATTCTGTTATACACACAACACAAGGAACTTTACAAACATTACAAGTAAGTTTTATAATTATTTAAATTAAAACCTTTTAGAATTAAAGTAGTTAATAGTAATACTAGGATTGTGAAGAGTGACTTAATGAATCTTATGTTATCAAGGTTTATATTAGTACAAGACTTTGAAACATTAAGATTTCTTTATTATTTTTGGTAGGTACATAGTGCAAAGTCTAAACAAAAATTATTGTATGTTACTCAATAATGAAAGTTATAAAAGAGAATAACTTTATTTATTATTATCAAAAATATTAAATCTAAATTATTATAATTGCTTTTTTTTATAGATTAAGCCAGAGCCTAATACAGTTGTCAGCACACAAGGACAATCAAGTGACGAAAGTGGTAGTGATGATGAAAGTCCAAAAAGAAATTACAGAGAAATGCTCACGAGGCGGCCGTCATATCGTAAAATATTGAATGACTTGGGAGGAGCAGAAATAGCTGGTATGATAATAATTTTTTTAACATATTATGTATAGGTGCTGCAGTAGTCAACAATTCTACACAAAGATATAAAGAATGTGCTATAACAAATATTAATGTATCATTTTATTTCAGTTTATAGTTACCTATATTGTTTTTATAAGACTTAGCATCCTTATACAGTATACACCCCACCAAGCATGCAGATTCCCATTCCTGAACTTGTATTATATATTTAGTGATAAAAATCTGGTCTACACCTTATATAAAAAACTTAAATCACATCTAACTGGGTCGGACTTAAGACAAACAGTTCAAGGAAATATGGTCTTACAGAAAATCGCATGGGAACTAAACCAGGACCTGAGAATGAAGTGTCGCTGTCATCTCCTTTGTCATTTGCACCAGGTTAGTTAAATGTGCTGCAGCTGACACTTGGTTTCTGTGTGCAACATGTCACTAACCTGTTACAATGTATCACAACCATACCGTGTTCCTTCACGGCTTATAACCATTAGCTTCTGGTGTACACCATCATTTTTTGTTTCTCAACACATTGGCTCGGTCTTGATTTAGTCTCATGGTGGTCTGTTGAATTCATAAAATCCTTCTTTGTTGACCCTTTCTCACTAGTTATAGATGCAGCAAAATGTTCTTTAATGGTAACCATAATCGTTAATGAATTCAATGTGTAATGCAAAGTTTATAATCTATTATATTATATCTTATCTAGTTATTTATCTTTATATATTCGAAAATAAAGTTGTATTATTTACACCATTTAAAACTGAAGAATGGCTAAATATTTCATTAGATTTCAGTGATTTTTAGTTAGTTGGTTTTATTGGTATCTGTATGAGAAAATATATTTGAGGAACTTGGAAAAAGCTTCATAAAAAGTTTTTATAATTGCACTACATATCTATATTCGATTTTTTTAATCCAATCATGAAGAAGTCAACTCTTTGAATGAAATATATATATGCCATAATTGCACATGCTGGGATTATTTATTTCATAATTTATTATTTGTATTTTACAAATTATATAAAAAAATAATGTTACATGTTTGAGGTGACCATATTTATTATATATATTTTTAAGGAAAGTATTACTTGCTGCTTTCTAGTTCTAGTTTTACTGAGATAAACTATGATGTGGTATGACTGATGAGTGAGGTATAATACAAGATGATATTTTTTAACCTACCCTCTTTATAATCCTCGTATCTTTATAATTTGATGGTTGAATTATTTTGATTTTTTTATTATGGAAAGTTTCAAAAACATCCATTTTGTTATTTAAATCTATATAGATATTTCATTTCTATATTATACGTGATAATAATTTAATATCATAAGAATATTTAAGTCTTAAGTTTTTATTCTGTTAACTTTTTGTGGTATAACTTTAATATTATTCATGCTTCAATTTATTCACGCAAGATGACGTAATCGCGCTCAAACCAATGACAATGACGTCATTCTAGCAGCTGTGTCATGTTTGCTACAAAGTTGATAATCATTTACTTAGCTAGTGGATACTTAATGTACTAATTTTTGTAGATTTTGATTGTACATTTAAATAAAATGCTTGCTTTTAATTGTACAAATAAATAATGATTGTGTATGTTTATGCAAATTTATATATTTTATATAATATTATATACCCACTAATATAATCACGAATTCTTTATACATAAGTAGACCTATATAATTTACATATGATTATTTAGATAATATATGTATAAGTACTATTATTATGTTGAATTGAATTAAATCAACAAAAACCAATTGTTTAAAAAAAATATTGAGCACAATCTTTATATCAAGTTATAAGTGTTGTCAAAATTGAAATTTCAAATAATTGTAGTCCCATCACTAAATACCATATAAGGATTATAATATTTTTTTTCAGTTATTCCAGCGGGAGCTTTGCAAACAGAGAGTGGTCTTCATACTTTGGCGGTATCAGGTACTACTGGCGGCGGCGCCATAGTACAATATGCTACCACTAACCAAGATGGACAGTTTTATGTGCCGGGTTAGTAAAAATACTTCTTTTTTAGGATATTTCTTTAGCATTACTTTTTTTAAGAAATGAACAAATGGTGCTATGTTTATAGGTCCTATATTAGAAGATCAGACACGAAAGCGCGAACTTCGCCTTTTGAAAAACCGTGAAGCCGCCAGAGAATGTCGGCGTAAAAAGAAGGAGTACATTAAATGCTTAGAAAATAGAGTAGCTGTTTTGGAAAATCAAAACAAAGCCTTAATAGAAGAGCTAAAGTCACTAAAGGAGCTATATTGTCAACAAAAAACAGAATGAGATCCAGCTGGCTAGCCAGATGTGCCATTGAAAATGCTGGCAGATGCCATGAGGCACACATTGGCAGTATCTGAGTACATAAAATTCTAACGGCTCAAGAAGCTGTGATGATAAAAATGTTCAGTTGAGTCCAAACATACTGAAAAATTTAACAACAAATTGCCAATAGTGTCATTTACTATTAAAATACTTTCGAAGTCAACTCCTTGAATATAGACCAAGAAATAAAAAAAAACACCAACAATTTATAAACACCTATCTAATTAAGACCTGTAAATAATATTATATTTTTATCTGAAACTACCTGCAAACTAAAGTAATAATAATGAATTTTATAAAAAAAAAGTCTATTTTGAGTAGATTTTCATCTATCATTTGATAAATCTTAATGTATTGTTAGAATTGATATGTTTATCTATTTGATCATATTCTATAATGTTATTGTTTTTTTGTCATCTAGTTGATTATTTTTATGATATGTTGCAAAAATCAATACTTATCTGTTAAAATGTGTTGTCTCAATACAATAAGTTTTCTTTTTTTTTCAATGACGACCTGTAAAATGTTCTGATGTATTACTAGAAAAAAGGTAACAGAAGCTCTGTTGATATATTAATTTAATTATAATCTATACTAGAAAGCCTATATAAATATGTTGTGGTTGCGTTATTACGATAATTGTCTTGTTATACCTGATTATATTCATATATCTGTCCGCTTTTCTTAGAACGAGATAAAAAAAGTGAAAACCTGTATCGTAATAACGCTCTCGATCAATTTATCGGTTCTATCTGGGACCTTCAAAGAACACGAAAATGTTAGACATTATTTTGCAACTAAATGTTTTCTTAAAAAATCCCTTAAATATCCTCAGTATATTTCATGGTTGTACATGTTAATAAGTTCACTTTTAATATTTTGTTTCACAAGAATTTCTAATTAATAGTAATGTATAGGATATGTTTTTTTTAAATCATACAACAGAGGTTTTTTCGTGCCATCGCCTCATATTCACCTATTAATTGTCAAAAAAAGCCTATCTATTATTTTTATTCAGAAGTATATACTTTTGTTATTTCTTATTATATGTAACTATGAGTTGTAAATAGTCATATTACAATTACAACTCATCTATAGCACATTTTATGAAGTGAACAGAATTACCGATTGTGAACCATTCATTTAAGTTGCTTAGGTATTATAAAAGCCTAAATATGGTGATTTAATAGATAAGCCAAAGTTATTTTTTAGTTCATTCGTGCAATAACCCTATTGCAATGTACAGTTTAAATTAGTGATGTACTAAATTTCACACATAAAAATGAAATGTACAGTGTGTACATATAGCTTAGATATGTATAGATTGTATTTATATAAAGTTTGATTATATTGTACATATTAAAATGAAAGAAGTAAATTGAACGAAAATTGACTCACTTCGCATATCACAAGAGGTTTTATTATGCTGGTTAGTTTATACAAAATAAACCTATTTTAGTATTTTTTGCTATGGATAAAATTACAAAATGTGGAGTTTTACTAATTTTCTTTACATTATCTTATCATTTTAATCTTCTTGGAGGGTAATTAATTGACTTGATTCATTATTAAATATAAGATTTTATAAGTAGGTAGTCAATTGCCATTAATATCATGCCGAACTCTATGTATAAGTTTGTACTGTTATTAGTTTTTTTGTTACGTTTTACAAACAAAGTAGACGCATGTCTTTAGTGGCAAATGGCAACAATTAATGTAAGACATTGTGGAAAGTGCCTTTTAAATTAGATTGGATAAAGTTTATACCAACATAGCTTTTTATGTTAACTTATGCTATTTATAAATATTAATAATATTAACTGTTTGATGTACTTCTTGGTTATTTTATTTTAATATATTATTATACATTTTATTTAGGATAATATTCTTAGCTGTGATGAAACCAGATCATTAAAAAACAACTATCACACTTAACCAGCATCATTTATCTAGAATGAAGTCCCTCAATCTTCCTTTACAGAACTAATGAAAGTAAAAAATTAAACATTATCATAATAAATAATATCACAAAGTACCTACTGTATACTGGCGTAATGTACTATTTGATATTGAATAGTTCCTACAGATTTTCTGGTATTTTTGAAAATACATGAAGAAAAACAATAATGACATTAGGAATCTCCATGTTTCAACAAATTTTCAACATACCAAGAGGAGGTTCTAATTCGATTGTTTTTTATTTTGTTACCTCAGAACTTCTGACTGGGTGAACCAATTTTGATGATTTTTTTATTAATTATTTCAAATTTCCAGTAAATTTGTTCTAGTTGTGACAGTTTAAAAATAATGATTTTTACAGTTTTTTTTTGCCACACGTTATGAAGTCGTAGAAACAATAGTCGACCTCTTTGCCATATAAGCAATCAAGCCCAAACTTATTTTTATAAGCTTATGAAGGAAGTTAATTTACTCGTTTGAGGACTGTTGATGTGAAACATCTATAAGCGCACGTAAAACAGATTTAACGCTATATGATTTATGTACATCTATACTAATACCTACATATTATAAAGAGGAAAGGTTTGTAATTATGTATGTATGGTTTTCACGCAAAAACTACTGGACCGATTTCAAAAATTCTTTCACCATTAGAAAGCTGCATCTTCACTGAGCAAGATAGGCTATATTGCATTTTCAAAAAAAATTAAGAGATCCTTACCAAAAATGCAATAATGTAACCCAAGGTGTAATAAATTCCTTAATAAAAATTCTGTCATCGCGTGCGCTGCGGAAATGGAATCTATTAACGTAACAAAAGATACCACGGGCGAAGCCGGGGCGGACTGCTACTAGTCTATACACAGCTTAGGTTGTGTCAAGTGTGTACGGTGTAAGGTGTTTCATTCCATTCCAGCCGCCAGGCGTCCCATGACGACACAGAGCAAGTAACATGACGACTGACGACTCGCATTTTTTTCAGGATCATTTCATTTGTTAGAACTTAATAAATTCCAACTTCTCTTAATAAATAAAAATCTTATTAATGTTCTTAAAACGATTGTTTGTCGTATTATTCTTAGAGCAATAAAGTGTGAATTGTTCACAATAATTAATTAGTATCGTAAATAAATGGATGAATACAAATACACACCGAAATTATACGTAGGTCATTGGACGACTCGGGCGACCGACACTTAATAAAATACTTACTATTTTTTTTAATAAATATCTAAAGTTTTCACTGTTGTGCTCTGCTTGCATCCAGAGCATATCATCCATGCCAATCCATGCATCAACAACATAATTTTACCTACATATTATACCTACCTAGGTATACATGCAGTATACTACTCAAGAATACATATTATTTTGTTTTACTTGTGAGGAGCAAGAACTATATAATGAAATATTTGTGTTGGATAGTAGATACATTTAATTTACGGCTATGGGATAAATAATATCATAGTACCAATAGGAGCAGACAGTGTACCTAGTATGTTGCAATAATGGGAACATTCTACGAAGTTTCATGGGTCAGCATGTATTTCTAAATATTATTATACTAGCTTGTGAGATTTTCGAGATAAAACTATCCTGTGTCAATCAAAAAAACTCTATGTCACCTGTTTGCAAATTTCATGAAAATGGGTTCAGCAGTTTTTTTGCTTGAAGGAGTAACAAACAAACGTACAAACTTTCGCATTTATAATATTAAGATATACAGTAAGGGTACAGATTTATAGTTAAGACTAGAATTTAGATTAAAAAAGGTGACACTTTTTATAAATTTTGATATTTTCATTATTTACTGAGTTGTTTCTTTCTTCTTGTTTCTATTTTTACAAAAAAACACATGAAACTTACAACAGTATTAAAAGTATAATATTCTGTGAATTATTGATAGCTCAAGTAAAGGTGAAATGTAACAAAAAATAATAATCTACATATCATGAGTAAGAAAATACATTTACAATTTATTTACTTTTTATTTTATTAAAACTCAGTACTGAAAGTACATAGATACCTGAAAAATAACAATTTTGAATTTTGTAATTAAAATAAGGTACATTTGCAGATATTTTAACAATTATGGCTTCTTTTTTATAACTGCATAAATCATATCAATCAAATATACAAAGCAAAAGATAAGAACTATTTAGGCTCTGAAATGTATATAAGTAAACAATGTCTTATAAAATAAGTTTAATTATGTTGTTAATCATCAAAGTTTTGTGACAAAAGAAAATTTGCTGCAAGATTCTCATTCTTTTCACAAGCAAAATAAGCTTGAATAACCATATGTTCAGGAAAACCTAATGCTTTTAATCTTTCAATAGCTTCTTTGTCTTGGGGTGAAACATGGATGACATTTTGTGGCTGCTGATTTAATTGACTTTCGGGAACAACAACTTCTTCTGGAGCTGTAACAGCAGCACCGCCAGATGGTGCATTCACAGGTTCGTTGAGCATTCTCACAAAAGCTTGTTGGTGTTGACTTATAGCTTGCAAAAGTGCAGGGTTAGATTGTCCAATTTGCTGCAAAACAGTGTTTAATAAATTAGGATTTTGTTGAATTACTGCACGCATCTGTTGAAATTGTGGTTGATCACGAAGGAAACTTAAAGGATCATCATCTGCGCTTTCTTCTGCCTCTTGTTCTTGCAGTATGTCATCAGGTATACCTGTTATTAAGTATTCAACTGCTCTTTCTCTATTATTAAAAGAGGCACGGAGAGCTTGTTCTACCTGTTGTCGATTATAACCCATGTCCATAATACTTTGAACAGTAGATTCAAACTCAGGATCAATTGGTACAGCTACTGGTTCAACAGCGCGTTCCGGCTCTGGCGCTGGCAATGTTTTCGGCGCTTCCTCTGCTTTTTTGTTTTTACCATCTCCGCTCTCTGTTGACGTACTTTCACCAGCTTCAGGAGCGGATGTAGATGTTTGCGGAACTTCGGCTGTTTTGGGCTTTGTTACCATAATAACAATAAATTTCTTCTCATCTATGTTGTATTTCTTAAGTTCATCGTCATCAAGTAGAATTTTACCTGCGTAAATAAGTCTCTGATTGTCTGCCGCATAATCTTTGCCTTTTTCAACTTCAATTTTAAGTTTCAATGCTTTAACGGTTTCGTCCGGATTTATTTCAATTTGAAATGTTTGCTGTTGTAATGTTTTTAATGTCACCAACATCTTGATTAACTTTCGTATTCCTACTGAAATTCTTAAAACTCTTGTTACGAAGATAACTATTCTGACTCGACAAAATTAACCAGTAAACATAACCTCGTTTCCTAAATGTCATTTGTGTTTGGATAATCGTAACAAATAATCAATTATTATTTTATTTCATTAAATAAATAAAAAAATATTTCATATATCATAAAATATCAAAATTTACTTATTATTTAATTTAACACACATTTAACAAAATAAATAATAAAAATTGTAGTTACTTAATTGTTATACTATTCATTAATTAATTTTTGTGGACGCTTGTGACTTACCAATGCAAACTTAGCACCCCATCAATGGAATTTTGGGTCGAAAATGACCTTGATCGATAGCTCTCCGTTAGGTCCTTTAAGGTCCTACAATTTTTTCGTTAGGTCCCCTTTAGTGTTTTTAAAATTTTGGGTATAAAAAAAATACACTTTAGCACCCCATCCATAGAATTTTGGGTCAGAAATGACCTTAATCGATAGGTCTCCGTTAGGTCCTTTAAGGTCCCACAATTTTTTCGTTAGGTCCCCTGTAGTTTTTTAAATATTTTCTTTTTTAATTTTGGGTATTAAAAAAATTACACTAGCACCTCATCCGTAGCAAAATTGGTGAATTTTATCAAAATCGTATTCTTTACCGTTAGGTCCGTATAGGTCCATCATTGAATTTGTTAATTATTATTTATTTTATTAAAATTATAAAATAATTAAAAACTGCGCATATCGATAATCGTCGATGTATCGTTTAGCGATGATCAAGACAAATAATCGAGTCATATTTACTCGATCATTGATGTGGCCTCACGAGACTATCATGGAAAGAAAATATACTCAAATTTAATCTTTATGAACTAAGCGATAAAGTTGAATTTAGAACGCTATATTGAACCGCACTCCCCACGAGACTATCTTGGAAAGAAGTACAAATTTAATCTTTATGAACTTAGTGATAGAGTTGAATTTAAAAACTCGTCGCATAAAAGGGCGTAAATTTTTACGACTTTCTTATTGACGGACTACTTCTAGCTATCGTTGTTAATAAAAAAATATTTTTATAAGTGTATGTAATTTGAAATGAGATGAGAAATAACCTTTATTATATTAAAATTTTACACAACTGCCCAAAAAGGAGTATAATGTTTATTTTGTAAGTATATATTTATTAAAATTTTCGCTCGATTACTTTTAACTGGCAGAACATTTTAGTGATTTTAATGGTACGGAACCCTTCGTGCGCGAGTCCGACTCGCATTTAGCCTTTTTTTGTAATGTTAATCTTGTAACCTTTCTATTATTTAATTTGTTTATATGTATGTATTAATATTGCGTATGTTTCAGATTATATATTTATGTCATTTCGTTCAGACTGTCATAAACTTTTAGTACTACATACTTTTGATAATTAGAGCAGGCTCCAAGGAGATGTTCGTTTGCCAAAATAGCGGACCTAAATCTGACTTAAGCCCCCCTAGTCAAGTGGCTTTCTGTTTGAACGCTACGCTAACAGAAAGCCACTTGACTAGGGGGGCTGATATATATTGTATAGATCCCAGACATCCTATAGACAGATGTTGCCAACCAGTTTTGTGGTCCCCCTCCCCCCACCCCGGTAATTAAATATGGCATACAAAGAAAAAAATAAAAATTTCCAAAACATGCCGTGTGGGATATCAAATGAAAGAGCTTATTGAGTAGATCACGAATATATAGCATACTATAACATTTCTTACACTTTCTCTAAGATTTTTTTAGAAAATTTACGAAAATGCTCCATTTTTGAGTTAACTTTAAACCACTATAGATTGAAAACTTAGATTAAGGATTGGTCTCCGCGCGCAATCTTAGCATGGAGCTATTACTACTACGTTTAGCTGATCTTGAGTTATTATAAGTGGCGACCTAAGGTGGCGACAGTGTCGTTAGCCTGTGGTCGTAACGAGCGAGATTATCAACTTAGTAATAATAATAGACCCTCGCTAATTTTTGTGGTTTTCTGGTTGATATATTGTGGCGTACGAGCAAGACATTGAGTTATAGTATTTGTATTCTCTTTGGCTTACGAAATTTTTAGGTAATCTTTTATTTGGGCTTAGGGGATAATTTTAATAAAAATAGATACTTACTCTTGTTAAGTATAAGGAATGTACAAATACTTCAAATTATAGACAAAATTTGTTGCAACAAGTATTTAACTAAAATTATTTCGATTTAGAGATTAGATTAAATAAAACTGGATAATTTAAAAAACTACAAATTATCCCATTTAAAAAATGATTTCACCAGTTCTAAGCTATTTAATTTCTGACTGAGTTTGCGGGTGCATAACAAATAAACTCAACGGATTATAAAAGACTTATATTTAATGAAATAAATACAAAATGTCAGCATTTGTAAATATTATGTAAGTATATAAATACTAGGTACTCTATAAATTATTATATGCACTTCTCACAATTAACCAACCACTGCTGTGGTACAATTTTTGGTACATTTTTCCATTGCTTTACTTCATTATATACAGCAAGGTCAATGATACTAAACTTGTTGTTATAAATCCATTGACTTCCATTTTGAAATAATTTTTGACAGTGGACTTGCTTTTGTTTCTCTGAAGAATTTTCAAGTAAATAACAAGTGTCCAATAAACTCTCAGCTGCGTAATCATTAAAATCATATGAAACAGTGTTTGGGAATATCTCACAAAGATACCTCAATACATTTACATTTCCTAGTATTGGTAATCCCAATGATGAAATTCTCAATTCTGTACTAGCTGACTCTGAAACAAGAATATAAGAGTAAATATTTTTGGTTTCATAATTATTTAAAGACAAAAAGGACTGGATAGATGAATTAAGTTTGACAAGACTTATCAGTTTGATTCAATACATACAATATCGTAATTTATATTAAGTTGAAGCTTTGTTTGATTGAACTCACTAATATCAAGAATTATTAGTCCAAATTGAAAAAAAAAAATCTCTCAGTGTTAGTATATTTTCATAGAAATCTAAATAACAAGACACTAGAAGTCGTAAGCGCGCGTGACCTTGTCGCCACTCAGGCACATGAGTAGAAAGACGGAACAGAGACTAAGCTTCAAACAAACGCGAGAATCGATTGCACTACTACAAGTACGCGGGGCCATGTGTGTGTGTCTCTGGCCGCTTGTCGCGTACGCAGCGATTCTGGAAAAAACCGGTTTGCGCTTGCACAGGCAGAGGACAGTCTCAGGGTTGATACGACGCACGTTGTTTGTTTTATTAGTTGCAACTTGCAAGTTTGAATATTTTAATATAAAACGTAATATTTCATTGTCAAAAATGGTTGTTTATTGTACTGTGTGTATGAATAATAGTAGAAAAACTAAAAATATATCATACTTCAACTATCTCAAGGAGTACAATAGGTGAGTACCTAAATATTTTGATTATTACTTTTTCAAGTAAGTACCTACTTGCGTTTATTTTATTAGGTCCTTTTTTAATAAAATGAGAATTGTACATGGTGTGTTTTTACCTTTCATTATTATTACAAGTTTAGCATTTGTAAGTATGTATGTATGTATTGTAAGTGTGTACATACCTAGGTTGGGTTGTGGTAGGTAGTTTTGTTTAATTTGTCTTAACCTATTGTGACAACCCTACCAAAATAGGTAACAATTTTGCACGTTCTTAAGAAGCTTAGTCTCTGTTCTGTCTTTCTACTCATGTGACTCAGGTGACTTTCACATCACCAGCTGTGCCACCAGTGTGTTCGTCACAGTTCAGTTGCTCTGGAGACGTATGTGTGTAAACATGGTGTGTTTCAGCATTTCCCATTGCGGAAATTCTTCCACAAGTTGTAATTATACTAATAAAGGAATAATATTTCATCGGTAAATATTTTTTTTTAGAAATAATGCCGTTTTTCCTTAAAATTATAGAATATTTACAAGTATTACGAGTGTCACCATAGTAATCGAAATAACAATGAATGACACAGTCGAGCATTCTTATTATCACGTTTAACACAAATTTCAACCTTATTGGAGCAAAAAGAAACAAAACGTCTCATATACTTAGGGATGTTATTCTAAAATAAACCGTAAATTCGTGCGTTAGGATACATATTAAAAAGCTTAATATAATATTTAAGTTAGTTTTCACTAAAATCAAGCTGTCCAATAAAAGGCATAGTTTACTAATTGTGTGTACTGTTTAGCTATCGGTTTAAATGTGTTGATTTTGGCGACAGCGGTTTTCATACGAATTATGACATTATAGCACTTCTATGTGTCTTGTTATTTAGATTTCTATGTATATTTTACATTACAACAATAGATTTTTGTATAAGTTGCAGTTTTAGATATAGGAAAGCATTAAATTGTTTAAGGCTGCTCCATAAGTAAAGGTTAAAAAAATTATATTAAAATACACAAATGGGTGGCTGTGGTTAATTTTAAACTCCAATAAAACTCAAATTCAATACTAATCAAATACTTACCATACTTAAAAATCAGTCTTAGGTTGACTTTTCCATCAGTGTTTTCAAACTTGACCTTTTCAAAGAATGATTTAATTTTCGGAATTTTGTTGGAAGGAGTAGAAGAATGAATGTGCCATGTAAAGTTTAAATCCAAATTTTCCTTCAAAACTTTAACTAAGAACCATGGTAAATTATCTGGACTTAATACCAACACTAATTCCTCAGGTTTCATCTAAAATTAAAAAATATAATAAATTAGAACAAAATCAGCTTATACATGATATCTTTCTTCATTCTCTCATTACATATTACTCGTCATATCTTCATTACAAAATAAATTATAAATTATAAGGTAAATAGATACCAAAAACTAGTGTTTTTAATGACTTTATAGACATTTTTTTGTTATGATGTTTTGTACACATTCAATAACATCATTTAAGCCATTTGTAAAAAAAAAAAATGTGTTTGTAGTTTGAAGTTTGTACCATGTTTAGAATTTTTTTCCACAAATTTTTAGTTTCAAATTCATCACCCAATGAATCTTAACAGTTTTTAAAATATTAATAATATCGTTAGACATAACTTTTGATGTAATATTTTTGTGGATGAATAGTTGTCAATATTTCATGTCCGAAGATGCTTAGCTGTTGAATACTATAAAATACTGCCTTCTTTTGAATCGTGGCGCATTCATATGAATCATGTCTTGGGTCTCAGACTTTGTTTATAGGATGTTTGACCCAACTACCCTCACTTTGTTAAGTTGTTGACTTACTGTGATTTGTTATCAACTGTCTTCATCATTAAGGCAGTTGTTGAGTTGTGTAGAATCACAGTACATTTAACCTAGCTCCTTGTACATGTCTAAAAATATGTATTATATGTACCTATATAATAATTTATAGATGAGTAATACCTGTGATATTTTTGAGCATGGCTTGATTTTATTATTAACAGTGTCATTCAATTTGCAGGAAGAACTTATTATTTGGATTTTCTCATAAAGCTTATCCAATTTTTTGAGCAGCTGATCTTGCCTATTTTCAAGATCCAACATTTTGTTGTTGGGTGCACTCTGAAACATAAGATTACACATTATAATATCTTGGGGTTAAATATAATGTAGCCACACACAATGCATAGGGTTGATAAAATGTTTTGTATCAATTATATTTGAGCTTAATAATAAAATAAAATAAAAAAATATTTTTTTGAAATAAACCTTAAGGAATCTCATAACCTGGTCACGAATATTCAATTGTATGTCATCATTAGCAACAACCTGCTGGTTGGGATTCTTCATATAATACATGCATGTTGGTAAATCTATAGATTGTTCAATCGGGATAATACTTTTCATTTTATACATCCTGATTATTTACTGCAATTTAAAACCAAGATATATAAAGCTATAGCTGGTTGCAGATATCAAATATTAATATTTCAACAATTTTTATAGCAAAATTAATGTAATAATTATACATAGGTTGCCGTGATTGTGTTTTCAATTCAAATTCATTTCTATTTTTATTGATGTCGCATATTTTGTACCAATATATTCGTAAAATAAAAATATACCTTGAGTAAGGTTACAGGTTCCTCAATTTGCAAAGGCTAATTCAATCCGGATTCCGAGATTCGATTTGCGAATGACAACGGAGTAGGTACGGACCACGATGACAAGACTGACAGTTATGCTTAGGCCACATATTACGCGATAAGCCGATAATTCGCCTTAGCGTAGAATATGTGGCCATTGTTATTGTCCTAGCGTGTAACATTATCGGATTAGCGCGCTAAGCCGAAGCCCGAATGCCTATCGTTGCACTGTCGGTAAATTAGCTGAAATCAAAGAGATTTTTGCGCCGATACTCCGCTAGCGTGGCCACACTTCAGTCGGCGCAGTGACACCAAACGTTTCGCACGTCCCAAATTTCAACAATAGGCAAGAAAATAAAAAGGAAAACTTACGTTGAACGATTTTTATGAATAGTTAACATCCAATAACGCCTTTTTCTTCTTTGTTTTTTGTTTTTCAGCTTTTGCAAGAGATGAAGCAAATAATTATTAAAAGACATTATAAACAAAGCGTTCGCTTCCTCCATTTTGTTTTCTGCGGCGTGGCAAAACGCAATTATCGCGTTAGCGCAATAGGCCGTTATATGTGGACAGGTGTATTGCTGAGCGCTGTATCCCGCTAATTTTATCGCGATAATATTATTGCGCTAACCCGGCATAGTGTGGCCGAACCATTACAGACATGACTCATGAGACAAGTGACAACTCGAAAAAGCGCGGGAATCTTCGAACGAGCCGGGTGTAATTTTTGAAATTTAATTTGAAAAAAATTTAAATTAATGTTCAATTGAGTTTGGCTTTGTATATATCTTTTGTTTCTTATATATAAACTTGTAAATTAGTGTAGTTAGTAGTTTTTTTTATTGGTAAGTCTATTTTATTCTGATTTATAGTGTAGCGACGACAAGCCAATTTACGAGTTACCGAAATATTTCAAGTGTAGTACCTACTAAGAAAGTTCCCACCATAGGTTCACACGGTAACTCGTATATAAACAGTTTGTGCGTTATGCACAGTTAGTTAAGGGCTTGTCGGGACGCGGGTTGGTCGCATTAGGTCGAATATTAACAACATACGAATAAATATATGTAGTTAACGAAATATAACCTTTGCGTAGTTATTCATCTTTTATTACACCCGCACATAACAAGCCCCTACATTGGTGACTCCCGACGAAAAGTGAACATTATTATAGTGAATTGCATAGATATCGTTTGTTAACAATTAAAAATGAATCCGGCAGTTCCGGTTAGAGCAGTTTCGTCGGTACCGTTAAACCTCGAGCAGTTAGCACAACTAAAGCAGCGGATAAACCAGCTGGAATGTGCAGGCTCGAGAGGCAAATCGTTTAGCGGTCGAAGGTACGGAAATCGCACGCATCGCTCCGCATCCCGAAGTCGCGATCGTGCAGGGATATCAAAACAGAAAAATCCCAATTGGCTATGTTTTTTCATTACTGCTTTAAGCATATCGCCAGATTGTACTATCGTCAACCTTGTGCGTGGCAGAAGCAGCAGGAGAGCCGACTTTTAATAATTTTACCAGTGTCGAAAAATAACCAATCCGCGAGTGAGTGTACTGTGTAGTGATTATAAAGTGTAGTTTAGTGTAATTAAGACATTTGGTAGTAAGTTAATGACTTTATATATTAGTTTACGGCGACCGTATAAATGGTCATTATTTTTTATCACCGAGGTAACTCAAACTATGTTTTTGTTTATAAAGTGCAGATTTTTTTAGCACCCTAAGGCCGATGCATCGCTCGCACTTATGACGGACGCATCGGATACTCATGTAGGTTATTTTTCTAAGAATCTATCTAAGATTGAACGCAAGTATAGTACGTATATAGGGAGTTATTAGCAATTTACTTGGCTATTCGTCATTTTCGGAATATGGTCGAAGGACGACAGTTAACGGTGTATACGGATCACAAACCGTTAATTTATGCATTTTCTAAAGTAAATAGCGAGAAAGAGTTACCCAGACGTACACGACACTTGATATTCATTTGTGAGTTCACAACGGATTTGAAACACGTTAGTGGGCAAGATAATGTCGTTGCAGATTTGTTATCACGAGTCGCAACAATAAGTTGTCCCAATGTAATAGATTACGCAGAACTTGCTTAGAATCAACAACAGGATTCTTATATGTTAAAATTATCTAATTCGAAAGACGCTAATAATAGGTCAAAGAAAAAAAATGTTACCTGAAAGCGGTACATTTATTTATTGTAATTTAGATAATGTTAAAATTAGACCCTACTTGACTGATAAATTTCGACGTATTGCTTTTGATAGTGTACATAATTTATGTCATCCCGGAATAAGGACTACACGCAAATTGATTCAAAATCGTTTTATTGGCCAAATATGATTCGTCACGTTGGCCAATGGGTTAAAAGTTAAAACATGCATTGAATGTCAACGATCGAAGGTTAATCGACATACAATGTCAGGTTTAGGATCGTTTCCGCAGTGCGATAGGTTTGAACATATTCATGTTGATTTAATTGGACCTTTACCCACTTCACCCGAAGGTTTTAGGACGTATTGCCTAACCATAGTGACAGGGGGACGCGATGGCCAGAATGTTTTCCTACGAGATATATAACTGCTGAAACGATTTCGCGTGTAATATATGAAGGATGGATCTCTCGTTTTGGTTGTCCGAAAAAGCTAACAAGCGATCAAGGACGCCAATTCGAAAGCCAATTATTTGCTACACTAATGAAGTTATTAGGTATTAATAAATTACGTACAGAACAACTTTACGATTACCAGGTGATTATTACGATAAAAAATCGAGTTTAGAAATAAATAGCAGTCTTGAGTATGTAAGTAAATTACGAGACTCTATTAGAAAATATCAGTCAGTAGCTATTAGGCAGAATGAAAGACGGAACATATTTATTCACCCCGATTTGCAAAAGTGCGATTATGTTTTTGTAAGAAACGACGCAGTACGTAAACCTTTACAACCAACATACGACGGTCCTTATCGTGTGTTGAGTCGAGAGGAAAAGGTATTTTACATTCAAATGACTGGCAGGAAAGTTAGAATATCTGTAGACCGTCTAAAACCTGCATATTATTTGAATGATGATAGTGATACGACATCTGGGGCAGATACTGAGGTTCCATTACAAATTCCAAGTAGCGAATTGCCTAATACAGATACCACGCGTAGTGGAAGAGCTATACGATTACCAGTACGATTTAGGTAATATTATATAGTATTGTATTTCATTTTCATTTCATTTCGTTTCAACTATTTTATATTTATTAGAATAACGATGATTATAAGTATTCATAAGAGTTCATAGAAATGTATAAAAATACTTAGTAATCAACACATCGTATTTAATAAATAATAAACTTAAGTAATTTTGAAACGTGTTCATTGTTTAACGTTTTAAGTATGGTATTTCAAATTTATGTTTGTGTTGAGTTTTGATTGAAATGTTTACTATGTACTTAGAAATTTAAGTACTTTTGATTTATGGCTTATGAGTGTATAGTAATAGCCTTTGTAATATTAAACGATACAAGTGTAAAGAACGTATTGAGATTTGAAATGTTAATGTTACTAAGTGTTAGATGACGTGTAACAATTATCGCACGCCACTTAGAAGAACCAACGCAAGTTTTTGTAATAACATAAATAGTTTAACAAAATTAGGTGTTAACTGTTAACCACTTGTATACGATACGTATTGATTGATTTATATTGTGAAAATTTTTTATACTTTATATTGTAAACATTTTGTAATCTTATATAGCGACACTTTATATATACCCCTTTGTTTATTGTTTAATTTTATTGTAAGATTTTTTTACTTGTATACCCTTTTTATTTTAAGGGGGGAATGATGTAGCGACGACAAGCCAATTTACGAGTTACCGAAATATTTCAAGTGTAGTACCTACTAAGAAAGTTCCCACCATAGGTTCACACGGTAACTCGTATATAAACAGTTTGTGCGTTATGCACAGTTAGTTAAGGGCTTGTCGGGACGCGGGTTGGTCGCATTAGGTCGAATATTAACAACATACGAATAAATATATGTAGTTAACGAAATATAACCTTTGCGTAGTTATTCATCTTTTATTACACCCGCACATAACAAGCCCCTACAATAGTATGTAAAAAAAATTTTTGCACTTAAATTTTGGCGGGCTGATCGATGAACGATCCTCCCGACCCTATAGCTTCAGGACCAAGTTTCCAACTTGGTCCTGAAGTAGCTAGTTACATTACGGTTCCAAGTATAGAATGTGAAAACGATTTTGCATTAAAAAATTGTTGGGTGGAAAGCACTCCTAAAAAACGCAGGCTAAGGAAACAGGACAGTGATAGCGCTGAGCCTAATAAAAAGTCCAATTCTGATGTTACTTTTAATGAATCCTATAAGAATGATAATAATAATATGAATGAACAATCGGCTTTACCAAATTTACGTTCAGAATACCTATCTACTGACTCCTTCCCTTATATTGTTCATGTTCAGCGTACAGAGTCAACACCTGGCGATGGAACAACATTGCATCCCATTACTTTTGGTCGATTCTTAAAAAATAACAATATTAAAAATATAGTATCTGGTAGTGTTAAAAAAATAGGGAGAAATCGTTGTATTGTAGCATTTTCAACGCCAAAGGATGCTAATGATTTTATTAAAAATAAAAATTTAGAATTAAATAAGCTAAGTGCAAAAATACCAACATTTAACATAAGTCGCATTGGTATTGTTAAAGGAATACCTTCTGAATGGTCCCAAGAGGAAATAATAGAAAATTTTTCAACTCCAGCTGGCTGTGGAAAAATTATAAAAGTTAGAAGGATCAATTATAAGGTTATTATTGATGGTTCCATATCTTGGAGACCAACACAATCTGTTGTTCTTACATTTGACGGTCAAGTTCTTCCTGAACGTGTGTATGCCTGTTATAACTCTCTGCCAGTTAATCTTTACATTTTCCCTACCATCCAATGTTTTCAATGCTGTAGATATGGTCATACTAAAAATATATGTCGTTCCAAACCCAGATGTTATAAGTGTGGTCAAGATCATTCTGGCGACACTTGTACAGTCGAAGAAGATTGTGCATCATGTTTGTTATGTGCAGGCTTCCATTTCGCAACTAATAAAATCTGTCCAGAATTTAAACGCCAAAAGGATATAATATAAGTATGTCTGAAAAAAATATATCTTACGGGGAAGCAAGTAAACTTTACCCAAATGTATCAAAGTCTTATGGGGATGTATTAATGTCTTCATCTGCTTATTCAACCACAAATAGATTGAATGTAAATAGTTCAAATTCATCCTACAAAAAGACTTATTTTTTAAAACCAAAATTGCCTCCTAAGACTAATAAGGGTTTTGATAAAAATGCTCATAATGCTATTATTAGGGAAGCTCAGATTCCTACGCCTGAAAATGGCTGCGGTTATCAAGTAGCCCCTAATGAATCTGAAACTTCCCAGATAATGGATATAATTACTTTACTTATCAACACTCTATTGAAAAATAACACCCTGAAACCGTCCAACGTTGCCACTTTACATAAAGTAATTGATAGTTTATTTAGTAATCATGGATTCCAAAATAATACAGTGGAACTGCAGAAGCGTGATACCTAAAAAGTCATATCTAATTCACATAAGCACAATCCTTTTTTAATTATTGCTCTAAATGAGACTTGGCCGTATATATTATATTACTCTATGGACTTGGTTATAACCAAATCTCTTCTTTCGATTTGTATTGTGTTTGTATTCGTGATGACAGCACATGATGACAGAATTGATGGGTATGGTGGTGCTGCCATACTTATTAAAAAGTCAATACAATTTAAACGTCTAATATTACCAGCGCACAATAATAAATATGTAAATAGTGTTGGCATTAGTTTTAAAAATATTTCAATCATTTCAATTTATATATCCACGGAAATGATAGGGCTGATAGCTTGGCCAAGGATGCAGTGCAGTGTAGAGATATGTAATATGTATCCATACATTAACTGCTCTCATGATCTCTTAACATTACCGAAACGATTTCTCTTTGAAGCGTGGAATACGGTCTACGGTGGACAGATACAGCATAAGGGAAGGAATTACTATAGAATTCAACCGGTAATCCCCATAAAACCTTGGTTTGTTGGTGTTGAAGCAAATAAATTAGTTATATCTACAATAAGTCGCATGAGAATAGGACATATGTGTATTCCTAGTCATTTAGCCAAATAGGCGTATTAAATAGTGAAGTTTGCGAGTGTGGAGAGGATGAGGGAAATATAGACAACATATTTTTCTCTTGCTCTTTATACGATCATTCTTCCTTTTATAATTCATATTAATTTCTTCAAATGTTCCTCTTCCTACTCGTATGTCATATCTATTTATGTATCCTAAAAAATATTATAATAATATATCTACTTTTATATTTAAGAATAATGTCAAATTGTAATGTTTTTTAGTTTATATTTAATCTATTTAGTTTATGTAAATAATATGTAATATTATAATGTAACTTGTATTAATTTTGGCCTAACTCTTCTGCCTGATCACCTTGAAAAATATCGTACTATCATATTTTCCCGTGTATGGATTCCCTACCTTTTACTTGACACTGGCAAATAGTTTTAGCTTCTTGCCATAACAGAAAAAAAAAAAAAAAAAAAAGTGACAACTCAATATGTCAAACAAGATTTTTTGGCAGGCCGGATGTATATGCTACAGTCAAAACCCTGAACCAGTCAATATCCTTATTGACGGTTATTAAGGTTATTGACTAAGGGCGTCGGTTAATATTCTTATTGACTGATTTTATCTGACAAAATCAGTTAATAAGGTTATTGACCGACAACCTTAGTCAATAACTTTATTGACTGATTTAAAGAGCAGACATTCAGTCAATATAGGTTTTAACCAACGTACTGAATAGATTTTAACACATATAAATCTTTCTGTAATGGGCAAGTAAAACAATTATACGTTATAACAATTATACTATAATAATTAACAATTATAAATATTAAATATATATTTATTACGTTGGTTAAAACCTATATTGACTGAATGTCTGCTCTTTAAATCAGTCAATAAGGTTATTGACTAAGGGTGTCGGTCCTATAACCTTATTAACTGATTTTGTCAGATAAAATCAGTCAATAAGGATATCTCGGAGAAGGATATTGACCGACGCCCTTAGTCAATAACTTTAATAACCTTCAATAAGGATATTGACTGGTTCAGGGTTTTGTCTGTAATATTTATATGGGCATGAGACATAGATCATCTATGTAATGATCTAAGGCATGAGATGAGCTCACCAAACTTGGCCTCCGTAATTTTTTTTTATTTGTTAAAATTTTTATTATGCCATAGGTATCGTTAGTTCTTGGTTTGCTCTTAATTGTTTGCTACATATAAATAATTGATTGTTCGTTAATTGTTTATTAACAATTATTAATAAAATAAAAATATATTAATGATGCTTATAACGTACTTAATACTAAAATTAATATTTACATACATTCAATATTGTGAGGAAATAGGATAATTGTTGTCATTACATATTTAATTCATTAGTTAAAAATACAAACGTGAATGGTCTCGTTAAATTGTTAGAAACTAGACAGATAACACAGAACACAGGCTTTAATATTCTATTTTTTGAAAATATGTGTCTGGTGTGGTCTGGTGTCATATTTTAAATTTTTAGTATGGTATTACAGTATTTTAATATTATTTAAATAAATTAATAAAAATAACAAGGAGATGAATACCATTCACATAATTTTCTGTATTTTCTTATCAATGCTAAATAAAAATAATATGTCGCATGATCTTCAAATATTTTGAATTATTTGTTAGAATGAACAGAATGATGGAAAATGGCTGCCATCTACTTAGCCTAGCTTTTTGCGACGTGCGAGTATTGAATGTTCGAGTGTTTTATCGCGTTAACTGATTATTTGAAAGAAATAACATATTCAAAAGGACACGAATACAACTGACTTTTAATCGTGAAATTGATTATGTGTAAATAAGTTTGCTGGCTAAAAATTCGATAAACCACAAGTTATAAAAACTAACATGGCGGTCTAATAATCAGCCAATGGGAGGCCAGAATCAAGCGTTTCAGAATTGCATGTACCTATTCACATTTCGCGTCATTAGGTTTTTGGTGCCTTCTGTAAATTAGATAAAATTTTAATAGAGTTATCAGTGAATCGAAAAACTTTTGTAATTTTGCTAAAAAAATACCATGATAATTGTTTTGTGACTTGAAACACCCGTTTTATTGGAAGCGTCATTTGAGGCTGAGATTATGAATCCTTTAGATTTAGGATGAAGCTTAATACTATTAGAAACAACATTTTGTTTTTGTAAACAAGAATGTGTTTGCAATACACGTGCGAAATTGTGTATAATTGACAGTTGTACGCAGAGATGTCGGGGAGGGGGGCCAAAAAACGCGGGAGACCCCCAAAATCTGGAACTTTTGAAAAGAATAGAAAATTCCAATATCATTTATTAAAAAAACCTAAATATTTACAAGCACAAAACATAGGTTCGGGTTCATTAGCAAGCACTCCTTCTGCATCGAGAGCATCATCGCCACAGGGAAGTGATACAAGCAAACGAAGTACACGAAAACAGAGAGGAGGTAAATCACATAAAAGTCGAAGAGGAGGTTTATCAAATGCTTATTCTAGAAGAGGATATAACCCTCAGGCGGCAGACTATCACGAGTCTGAGTACCACTATGGATCTGATTTTGGTGATGAATTTAGTGATAGATCAGAACCTGAAGAAGATCGTGTCAGTGAAAGTTCTGATGGATCAGTTAGTGAAGGTGCAGCAAGTGATAGTGACTTTTCTGTTAGCAGTTATAATTCTACAGTGGGTACTCCTAGAAAACCTACAAATATCAATAGGCCACCTAGTCCAGATCCACTCTGGTTACAGCAGGAAAGACAGATACCCCATTTAGATCTACCATCATCATCTGATGATTTAATTATTCCCCATAATACAGTTTTGCAAATAGTAGGTGTTTATGAAGTAATACGGCACTTTAGACACCTTGTAAGGCTTTCTCCGTTTAGATTAGAGGATCTATGTGCAGCTGTCAGTTGCGAAGAGCAAAGTAATTTATTAACTGAAGTACATTTAATGTTGTTACGGGCCTTATTAAGAGAAGAAGATGCCCAACAAACGCACTTCGGTCCTTTAGATCATAAAGATAGTGTCAATATAACATTGTTTCTGCTAGATGTTATGACTTGGCCTGAAGTTTTACGAGTGTATGTGGATAGTGATAAAACATTTGATAAAAACATTTCTAGGATTTTGAATTCTTGTGAATATCCATTTACAACAGTGGAAGACCGACTTTCAGTTCTACAATTTTTATGTAACCAATTTTTAATAACCAACCCAGTACGTGATGATTTAATAAGTGAAGGTATTATTTTTATTATTTATTATTTATGTTAAATTGATTTTTATGTAATAATAAATATAAATAAATATATTCTGTTACTTACAGTTCCTATACATTATGATGACCATTGTCGGGTGTGTCACCGTTTAGGTGACCTATTGTGTTGTGAAACCTGCCCTGCTGTTTACCATTTGGAATGTGTGGATCCACCCTTGGAGGATGTGCCATCAGAAGATTGGCAATGTGCTTTATGTAAACAACATAAAACTGTTGGTGTTACAGACTGTCTATCAGATGCTGAAAAACAGGGAATATTGTGTCGTCATGAGCATTTAGGTTTTGATAGACATGGTAGAAAATATTGGTTTATTGCAAGAAGAATTTTCATGTAAGTTTGTTAATTTTTTTTTATTGATAGCATACTCATAATATTTATTAATATAATATATTTTTTCATAATACCTTACGTTTTGCACTGTTTTGCATGTTATCAGTATACAAAGTTAAGCAATACAAGGTAAAGAAGTAATCTTAAGAATAGATGAATTGAAATATATAATATTTGATGAAAAAAAAAAATAATGAAAAGTTAATGTAGGATTAGGATTCGTTTCATAACTTCTAAAATCAGATAAAAGAATGTATTCATATGTGTGTGACCGTAGTGGATATTATAATATTTTATTATCAGAAAACCCTAAAACAAAAATATTTTATATTTAATTTATTCATGGTTAGTACAATGATGAATATCTTCTGATCATGCTCGAAAATTTTTAAACTTCAATATTTATTGTTACATTTTGTATGATATGTTTTTATATCTATTAATAATTCATAAAAACAAAGACACACAAGTAGGTAGCCTTCTATTGAAAAAATGGTTTAATTGTTTAGTAATTTTTAAAGATTTCATAAAATTATGTTAAATTTCATTAGATTCACATCTGAATTATATTTTTTAAACTTACCTAGACTTTGTGAATCTTGTGTTTTAGCGAGGCTGAAAATGGGGATGTATGGTACTACACAACGGCTCAGCAGTTTCAGGAATTGCTTGATGTGTTAGACAGTAAAGAGATGGAAGCACCCCTTGTTCGTGAACTTTTAGAAATGAAAGATGAGATACTTCGTCAAATGGATATAACAGAAAAATTGACAAATCAACTCAAAGGCAACCGAAAATCTTATATAGAAGTACAGAATGCTAATATAATTAAACAAAGGAAACAAAAAGATCAAGGACTCAATGATGATGAAAGACATCCAGATATGTCACTCATGTCTGATGGAGATATAGTGAATGAAGTTACTGTTACTAGTGATGAACCTGAAAGAAATGATGATGATGATTCTAATGATGATGAAAATAAAGTCAAGAGCAGTAGCAGAGCTAGAATAGTAAAGAAAAATGATGAAGGTAAATTATTGTTACCTGTATAATAATTAAAAGTTTTGTTTAATATTTTATAAATACTTCAATTATTAATTTTATCTTATGTGCTTTCAGTGACCGAAAGATTAACACGACAGAAGAGTAACCAAATATCAAATGGAACCTACTTATTTAAACTTGGCAATGAAAATGCATTTAAAACGTATATAAATCAATATACAACAAATCCCTTGGCTCTAAACAAACCACAAAGAAATGAAGAAAGGGATAAAAAACGTTATATTTCACATAAGTTTTCTTTATCATCAGGACAAGAATTTAAATGGATTGGTTTATTAAATGGTATGTATAGAAAACTAATGTCTAGTTTAACATTCATGTTTAATATACACAGAACTTTTATTTATATGTACATATCTCTTTCAGCTACTAAGCCATTGCTTGTGGCGACACTACGGCAGACATTACTGCATTTAGAGTCAAACATAGTATTACAATTCATGCATCCCAATTGGAGCCTACTTAGAAAGCCATGGGTGCAAGCAGTACAACTTTGTCAAGCACCTAGGGACTTTGCTAGAGCTCTTTGTGTACTCCAGGTAATAATTTTATATTTAACTAGCGGTCCGCCCCGGCTTCGCCCGTGGTACATATTTCGCAATAAAAGGTAGCCTATGTTCTTTCTCAGAGTCTAAAGATTATCCGTGCGTTAAAACCATACATACATACAAACATACACACAAACTTTTCCTCTTTATAATATTAGTATAGATGTATTGGGGTTTAATATTGAATTTATTTCAAAATTACTTACTTGTATTATATTTTGTAGGCATGTATAAAAAGTGCAGTGTGGGTACCAGCCTGGCATGAACAGCTAGGACATGTTCGTTTAATGCGCACAACTGCTGTTGAGCGTGAAGAAAGGAAAAAGCTAGATAAAAGAGAGAAAAAAGAAAGAGACGAGGAAGAAGAAAGATACCGAACAGCTTATAATTTTGTGAAATACTCATTAGGTCTTCATCATCAGGTAAGTTTAAGTCTACTTTTTTTTCTTAATTCTATAGCCACCTTTATTTTTAGCATTTAATTAGTTGATATGTAATGTTTTACATACATTTATCAGGTTTGGAAGCAAAAAGGTGAAGAGTATAGAATTCATGGACAGTGGGGTTGGTTATGGAATTCCACAACAAGAAAATTTAAAAAAAGATACACAAATGTGAAATTGTCTCTGAGTCATGGACCTGCAAAGATAGCAGTAAGAGTACGAGAAGGCAGCATCATAAAAGTTCTTGCTGTTGAACCTAAAACATATGAATATTTGACATCAGATGGCTCTGCAGATCAAGATGTTTTGGCAAAATGTAAGTTATAGTTCTTTTTTTTTCTTTTCTTATACATTTATTTGTTATATATATCCATACTCCTAAAACTGAGATGAACCTACTAATTGATAATAAATTTATACCCATTGTAGTGCCACCTTCAATGAGGAACATGACCTTAGAGAAAGATACAGAGGATTTTGAAGAGATTGATGTTGAGAAAGCTTTAAGTTCATCAACACGACGATATTACCCTAAAATTGCTAGAAAATCCAAACTAGATGATTTTCTAGCTAGACGTACATATTTGAAATTTATGGAGGAAAAGAAAATAGGAAATTTATTAAATAATGTAAAAAAGGAAGAAATTGATGTTAAAAGTGAAGAAGACAAAAATATAGATATTGAAAATGAAGATACAGAAGCTGATAGTTCTGCAATTTGTGATATAAATCAAACTAAAAACGAATCAAATACAATGAGTACCGATATAGATATATTGAGAGAAAAATATTTAAAATTAAATTCACTAACAAAACAGTATAAATGCTATTCTTCTGAATGTAACAAAGTAGAATCATCTGTCAATAATGTTGATCTGAAGTATAAGTGCTTTTCACCATTGTGTATGGAAAAAGGAAATTTACTAAATAATTTATTGACATTGCTTAAAAGTGGCTCTGGCAATAATACAAGTTTAAATTCAAAAGAAAACAATAAAATGTCTATTTTGGAACAGTATTTGTTAGGCAAAAGTTCAAATTCTAACGAGAATATTTTAACTGATTTACTTTCGGCAGTTGCTTGTGCTCAGGAGTGTGATAATAAAAACACAGACTGTTATGTTAAAAGAAAGTCTAGTGGTGATTTCGATATACCTGCCAAAGTAGAGAAAAGTGAAAATGAGAATAATAGCTGCCTATTAAAGAGTGAAAATACGTTGGAGGAATGTGCTGTTCCTGCTGTTGGCAATGAGATGGACATTGACATTGGTAACAATAATGTTGAAGATAATGAGGTTGAAATTGGACCACTTAAAGAGCTTACTGATACTGATGGTCAAAATGCAGAGAATGATGAAGAAAAGTCACGTCCTCCAATTCCCAAACTTAAAATTACGCGTGGAAAATCTGCTAAACAGAATAAAGAAGCGAAAAATTACGAATGTTCAGTGAAACCAGAAAAAAGTGCAGATGTGCCCAAGTATCGTGCTGCCATAAATAGGAGATTTGGAACTAAAGGTGTAAAAAAGGAAGAAAAAACAATAAAGGAAGAGAAAACGGAAAGTGGAATCATTCGAGTATATTCTACAGAAAAACCTAATGGAAAATTATATTTGAAGAAAGTCCAAACTGCAGCTATAGAAAAAAAGAAGAAAAGAACTCCAGTAAAATATCCACCATGTTCTTCATTCCACACTAAAAGTAAAGCAAAAACTATTATGGTTTTGCCAAACCATGAATTAAGAAAGTTGTGTAGACAAGGAGGTCATACTACAGTTACTGGATTTAGTCATAGTGCCAAGCCTAATCAATTGGTTTGGCCATATCCTTGTGCTAGACCTCTTTTTAAAACATGTTGGCTTTATAGAACTGTTAATCTGCAATGGCTCGCAAGTGCGGCTTTACAATTGAGAGTGATGTGGGCATGTTTAAGATGGGATGATATGGCAGCTAAACCAGCTACTGCAGATGGCAAGCATCAACTCACAACAGATACGGAAATTGTTTCACTAGAGCTTTTAAAACACCGACATATAGGCCAATTTTCTGAAAGAACACAATATCTAAGGCGACGTGTTGTTATACCTTTGGAACTGCCGAAAACTGTTCGTGAAGTAACATCAATACGTAGTGGTTTACGGAAGCGAAAGCGTGCTGAATCTCCACAAAACACTGAACCACAGGTAAGATATTATACAAGGTGTCCCAGGAAATAAAGAAAGAATGTAAGAAATAAAGACTTGGTTCTTTTTGCCGTTTAACTATTTAGTTAATAGCCTCTTTAATAGAAAGAAAATTTAATTTTATGACGCAAGTGCGAACACTTGCGTCATAAAAAAAAGCATGTTTACCTAATATGCATATTCTGCTTTTTTAATAAAACATTTACCTTTAGATATCTTTATCGATATATATTAACAATATGTTTAAAATGTTCTCAAATAAGAGAAAAATCACAAAATAGAATAGAAACAGCTCAACTACAAAAAATTGCATACTCAGATTTCATTTAGGTAGCCTAGAATCCTAGATGGTGTTCTACCTCTCGACCACTTGACAAGTTTTTCCTGGGCCACCTTGTGTATAATAATAGTATAGAAATTATATACAAACTTCATATTTATTACATTGGATCTCTTATTGCTGCTTAGTATTTATTTATTTATTGATAGTATTGTGATTTGTGAAATTTGATTTTCAGGTATCTGAGGAATGGGTTGATGAAGATAAATTAGAACTTTGGGAGGTTCGGCAATATGGGGAAAGAGCTGAGCGAGTAACGCCAGTAACGCGAACATCGACAGGAAAGTTACCACAGCGGAATGCTGCCCCTACACCAGCCAATGCATCTGATATAAAAGATAAAATGGAACAGCAGCTTCGTGAACAGCGTGCTGCACATCAACAAAAACGAGCCCTGGAATTGTCACAAGGTGAAAGATTAACCTGATTTAATAAAAATTTAAATTCTTTATTGCGTGTTCTGCAACACATATTTTAATAGCCTCGGTAGTAATAAAATAAAAATATTTGAGTTTGTTTTATTATATTTGTTTAATATTTTTCTATAATAATTATATAATTCATTCCAGATAAATCAAAAGGCACACCAAATTCTGGCAAAAATACTCTATCTACATTGTTAACTTCAAATACACCTACTTCTGGGGGACAAAAAACTGTAATTGGAACGAGAAGAATCATAATGACAAAGGGGGCAGATGGAACAACTCGTGTTATTAGTCAACCCATCACTGGCGTTAAGTTATCTGGTGAAACTCCATCTAAAGGGACACCACAAAAGGAGTCTACGCCGCAAAAAGTTCAAATAATTCGTGGTCCAGACGGGAAAGTCACCGTTAGGGGTCTTCTGCCGGGACAGCAATTAGTTCAAATGTCAGATGGCAAACTGCACGTTATGATGTCAGGGCAACAGGGGATAGCGGGCCAGTTAATTGCGGCATCACCCGGTAAATCGGAGGCAGATAAATGTCAAAATGCCAACAACGACAAGACTTCTAACGCGGCGAACCAAGATGAAATCAAATCCGGTACACCTCGCCTCACGGTACAGGCTTCGCAGCAATCGTCGCCCGCCGGCCGGCACATCGTAGTGCAGCCGGCTCAGCAAGTCGTCGTGCAGACCTCGCAGCAGGTCGTCGCGCAGCCTTCGCAGCAGCTAATGGTGCAGCCGGCGCAGCAGATAGTCGTGCAGGCGGGCACGCGCGTGGCGGGTCAGCCGCGCATGCAGACCGTGCTCGTGCAGCGCGCGGCCACGCAGCTGCGGCCCGCGTCGCCGGCGCCGCGAACGCAGACGCCGCGCCCTCGCGCGCCCGCCACGCAGCAGATAGTGGTCAACAATCCGGCGCTCGTCCAACAGCTGGCGGCCGGGAAGATTCATTTGGCGACCGTGAACGGCCAGCAAGTTCTCATCCGTCCGACGGGCAACAACCAAGCTCAAATCGTGGCGCATATCGGGCAGAGCCCGGCGCCCGCCGCGACGCAGGCCGCGGCGCCCCCGGCCGCGCCGGCGCCCCCGCCGCTCGCCCCCGCGCCGGCGCCCTCGCCCGCGCCCGCGCCCTCCGCGCGCCCGCCGCCCTTAGCGCCCGCCTCCGCCGCGCCGCAGCAGCAACTCACCGAAGATCAAATCATGGAGAAGAGGTTATTAGCTGGCCAACCGCCCGGCACCGTTATCAAAACTGTCACGGCCCAGGTAATTAACTCTGTTAAATTTATGCGACCACTAAATTGGCCACGAAAGATAACACGGAAACGAGCGATAATTCGAGCTAAACATATCTTAAAGTGTAATATTTCTTACAGGTTATGCAAACTAGTAGCGGTCCTAGTATAGTTCTGCAAGGACTTCACGGTTATTCTTTAACACCTCAACAACTCGGTTTAGTTCAGCATCAGGTGAAGCAACAGCTTCTAAAAGGTAAAATATTTGTAACTAAATTTTCATAAAATATGAACCTTT
This sequence comes from Colias philodice, assembly GCF_061535455.1. Classification (NCBI taxonomy): domain Eukaryota; kingdom Metazoa; phylum Arthropoda; class Insecta; order Lepidoptera; family Pieridae; genus Colias; species Colias philodice. Next base: position 6,828,598 of record NC_143094.1, on the reverse strand, counting down.
TATTTTCGTCATTGGTTTTTTTTATTAATTTTTGAGTAAAAATAATTTAACATCAATGTAAAGATAATAATGTACGACACTTGCAGCTCAAGAATCAACTGGTAAGCAAGGCATGTTGGGACCTCGGAAGATGTACTTAGCGGTGCAGCCTGCCCCCGGCACTCAGCCGCTCCAGACTATTCAATCTCTCCCTATACCCACTCCTGCGCAACAGGTAATATATTACTATTAGAAGATCAAATACATAATCATTTTTGTGTTCTGTATAAGGCTACATATTTTGTAGTAAGTCATTATATAGAAGCTCTTTCCACAATTAAATCCATTCAATTATAAGAACCATATAAAAGGGTTTATTCATTTACATAGTCTTTGTATTATTTTTATGAACAATCTTAATAACAGTATTATGAGTTATGTTTTTCGGAATTTTACATTGTTCATATATAAAATTTGCAGCTATATTCCGAACGATAACATGCAATTAGTCTAATGTAAAACATACAATAAACATATTTAAAAGTAATAGGGTCAACCGGGGCAAATGCAACTAAAAAATAACAAGTTTCAAGTTTGATCGGTTGCAGTTATCTCCTTTTATATTTGGTCATTTATTTGACCCATTTATTGTTTTTTGTATTTATTCAAGATTATTTTAAACCAATCAAGCAATACAGTAGTCTTATAAATAACTGGTAGTGAGAATATTTCCTAAAATTGGTAGAAAAAGTTACATTAACCCCTAGTCGGGGGTAAATGCAACTAACTGCCATAGCTCTTCTTCTATTTCATATAAAACAACGAATATAGAATATATTTATGAGATTTCATGTTATTCATAGGATTTTGAACTGTATTACCGCGTAGCAAGGACTAGTTTTCAGAAAAAAACTTATTTTTCTGATTGTGGGGTAAATGCAACTATTTGTTAGAGAATTAGTGTGGGGAATGCAAAAAACTTATTCATCGATATTTTTTTATTATTCTGCGTGTGATTTGTATCGTACTATTGTGTATTAGATACGTAGTATATTATTATTAGTCTGTGGTATTAGGGAACTATTGCTACAATAACGTTGCGATCGTAGATGGCGCCGCATTATTTAGAGGAAAAACTCATGTACTTTGATTTACCACTTTAAATCGCAACAAAAAAAAATTACAGTGCCCCTACCTACTAAGTCAATTTTAGTTTTTGGTCAGAACAAATAATATTCTTTGTGTTAAATATTGTTAAAAACGTAAACCAAACAAAATACGTTTACCTATTAGTTAACTAATCAACTCAACTATCCTACCTATCGTTTTTAGTTACTTATATATTCTTTAACCACGCTTTTTTTATCTAATTTGAATTTTACTTATGAACCCGTCTCTGGGTATAATATCGAAGAAATAATCGATGGTTCTTCTTTAATTAATCATAAAGAAAGTATATTTTGACTACCAAGAAGGATACATAATAAAAATATCGACACTGTCACATCACTAGTGTTTTTAGTTTCATACAAAAATATAAGGGGCTATTGTAACTAACCTCACAGTTGCAATAACCCCACAGTGAAATTTTCATGAGGCAAATGTAACTGCATCAATAACATAAAATAGAGTCAACTAACGCACTAAAAATATAAATGAAATAAGCTTAACGGCTTGTGATAATCGTGTTCAATCAAAAACACCTGCAAAAAATCACTCCTAAACAATTTTTTTGTCTGCAAAACTCGACACCTGTTTTTACGCACACCAACTTCAAAATAGTGGTTTGACACAATGGCCTATCAATCAAATAGTTTTCATCGTAGGGGCACCATCTATTACTTGTAAGATTTATTAGAGTTGAGTTATTGAATCATAGGTGGCGATTTATTACAACAACTCTAATAAATTAGTTATGATAACTAGTTGCCATAGCCCCATAGTTGCATTTGCCCCGGTTGACCCTATTGTTATTTTCTGCATGTATTATAAAAGCTATGTGACTATAAGGTTTTTTTTGCCAAGAATTATATAATTTCTTTTTCACCTTTCAACGTCTTATTTTACGACCAAGGGGTCGTTCGTTCGTTCGTCATCGATCGTTTCCATGGTATAGATATTAGTCTAAAAATATATCAATCTAACAATTTAAAAAATAAGATCTCTTCTAAATTTCGCTTAAATTTTTGATGCTAAAAATTATTAACCGTGATCACAATCACGTTATATAAAATAAGACAATACCTAAAGTATATTTTATTATCCTCACGTAATATTCTAGCTTTGACTCAGGCTGCTAAATTTTATATACTATCCAAATAATTTGGTCGACTATAGTAAACGGGTAACCTCTTATGGTTTTAAAGCATTCGAAATTTGTTACAAGGATTTGAATAAGACTGGTTATATGATATAATACAAATATATATATATTTTATAGTATAACGTTCTCATTTAATCTGCTTTATTATTTTAAGGATACATTTTATACCAAAGATATTTCTTCTTTACATTTAGTAAAATTATTAGACGAATATTTATCACCCATAGAGCCCTACTAAATGCTCACTGCTTACTCACTCAATAAATTAGTCAAAACCGTTACTAAAACTTATTAATATGCAGGGAAAATGCTTATACTGAAAAAATACATTATGTGCACATTTTCGCCTATCTGAAAATTTATTTAATTAAAGAGACAATTTAATTCAATTTTGTGTGATAAAACTATACATTTATTTTTGTTTTGATTAAAACGAAAAAGTAATTATTGGCGTGGATGATTAGTAAACACTTCGTCATATTTTATCAAATATATATATTTCGATTACACACATTATTTTATTGAGTGATAATTATTAATTACTAAATAGGAGGTTGTGAGGAGGTTTTAATTTATGTTTGAATATATTCTATTTTTAGTTTTTTTGCATCATGATTCAATTGAAACCTGGTAAGTCTTGCTTCATGTGCAAGACACTTTTACCGCATATACATTTGTTATAACTTTGAAATGTATCAACGTAAAGAAGTTTCTCGCTTTCACGGTTTTTAAGTGCCTAAAATCTTCTGTTCATCAGTGAGTCAGCGAAGCGTTTAGTAAGGTGTGATTAGCAATATCCATTTAATTGTTAAAGTTTTAGTATAAGATAGTAGTAAAATGGTGTAAGAAAAAAATCCAACAATAAAAAATTAGCAAATTTAGTTTAGGTATTTGCTTATAATAATTGACGATCGTTTTAATTATTTTGTTAAGGGTATAATATAATCTTATTACAGTATGTAAAATTTGTACAAATATAATGTGTTATTATTACGTATGTACAATTTTTTTGACTTTGCGCATGTACAGGGGATGGGGAGTCTTAAATTATTGTACATCTACTTCTACTAATGAGTTTGACAAATTTACATCTTTATAGTTCATACATGACTGAATACATCTTATGAGAAGCCCCGTCCCTTAAATATGTAATGTTCTAAAACACTTTATTATATTAAACTTTATTCAATATTCAAACATCATACTTTGAATTGCTCATACACCTCGTGGATATGTGAACCGTAGCTCTTATTTTGATAATACCGGACAGTGCAATATAATCAGTAAAAATAAAATATTTCAAAAATTATTGACTTTCATTTAAACTAGTCCTTTTTATTATTTGTTTTATTATTAATTACTGTTTTGTGGGGGTGTATGGGCAATTATTATTCCTAATTCAGGAAGTAACGAAATTGTACTTTTGCTTAATCATATTATAAACGTACATTACACTTTAAATATAAATTATAAGTGCTATTGACCAAACATATATTCCCACAAAAATCCATTATTTTTATTTCTTATTTTATTTCTCTTGTTCTGTCAATTTATTTCTTTTTTGTTGGTAGCTGAAGTGTGATTTGTTATATACCTTTTAGGACTCAAATGATGAAGATAAATTAAAGCGCCAATCCTTAGTGAATGGCGAAGATAATGTCGCAGTGGCCGCTACTAATAAAGAGGCCATACCGTCAAAGCCCGAAGATATACCTGGAAATAACACTAAAACAGACATTGTTAATTCTGGTCACGATGAAGCCCAAAATAAAAAGTTCATTTTGACTCCTGACTATATTCAACAGAGTAAGTATCTGAAAATTATGTTTGATTAATAAAATACACAATAAAATCAGTCAGATTGTGAATAGTTAAAATGTTACATTAGAAGTTAGGACTGACTTCGGCCACTAAGGCACCGATCGCACACGAACTCACGAAAAAGAAGAAAGAAAAAATTCGGGGAATATTCCAACACCTCCATTTTATAACGTAACCCTTTCCATTGCAGCGATCAAAAGTGCCTTAAAACAGGAGAATCTAAATCCAGAAATAGAGGAGAAACTTCTTCAGCTCCAGCGGTACCAGGAGAAACAGATGAAGCCGGAGGTACACGTGGAGCGCGAGCCGCGCGTGGTGCCCGTGGCCGCGCGCTCTCCCTCGCCGCCGCCGCGCCGCCGCGGCGTGGCGCGCCTCGACGACGACGACGAGTGGGTGGAGAGCAGCCCGCGCAAGCGCTCGCGCCGCCCGCTGTCGCCCGCGCCGCCGCCCGCCGCGCCGCCCCCCGCGCCCGCGCCCCCCCGCGCCGCGCCGCGCCTCGCCCCCGCGCCGCCCGCGCCCTCCCCCTCCCCCTCCCCCGCCCCGCCGCCGCGCGCGCCGCCCGCGCCGCCCGCCGCCGCGCACTCCGCCGCGGAGGAGCGCCGCCGGGCCGCCTCCACCAACTCGCGCCTACAGATGATCCTGTTCAAACATAAAGAGATGCTCAAAAAGGATATAATCAAAAAGCGAGGTCTGCTCGAAAAGGAACTCGGTGTAGAAATTCAGGTACCTTTTGAATCATCCTGCTCTTATGTAAAATTTTCGGTTAAAGGGCAATGCTTGATAATTATTTCCAAATTCCAGAAAGAATTATCGGCGGAATTGGCGTTAAGAACGCGCGCCGAGCGCAGTAAACAAGAGGAAGTGCGAGGAAAGCGACGCACCACGTCCGCCAGTCGCGAAGCGACCCCGAGGAACAATAAAAAATCCAACAAGAAAGAGAAGCTTTTGTGCATATGTCGAACGCCTTATGATAATACTAAGTAATTGTCATTCGAGATTTTCTTTGAATTGAATGTAAAATTTAGATTGAATTTTTATGTATCTATGGTATGATTCTTACAGATTCTATGTTGGATGTGAACACTGCAGCAATTGGTTCCATGGGGACTGTGTTGGCGTAACGGAAGAAATGAGTAAGACTATGGAGGAGTATGTGTGCTCCGATTGTAGGCGTGCAGAAGAAACCCAGGAACTTTATTGTTTATGTCGACAACCTTATGATAATTCTCAGTAAGTTCATAGTAATTTTATGTAAACAATATTATTTTTTGTAGATTATATATTTATGATAATATTTCCATTACAGATTTTACATTTGCTGTGATCGATGTCAAGACTGGTTCCACGGCAGATGTGTTGGGATTCTGCAGTCAGAAGCTGACAATATTGACGAATATATTTGTCCTAATTGTCAGAAAAATAACTCGGTTAATTATGCCAATATGAAGGAACTTACTCCCAAAGATTATGAAAACTTGAAGAGACTTGTAAAACAAATACAGCTGCATAAAAATGCTTGGCCTTTTATGGAACCCGTCGACCCAAGAGAAGCTCCTACGTATTATAAGATTATAAAAGAACCAATGGGTAAGTTAACAGTAAACCTATTTCTAACCTCATATTTTTTTTACTCATGTAAACTTTAACGAGTTTGAAGTGTTTATTAATAATCATGTTTTAAAACTATTCATTCCCAATCCTAATCTATGTGGTTAATTATTACAATCAAACAGATTTTTTTTTATTGTCTACCTAACTGTCCTGTTGTTGATTCTTGCCGTCGCATTCCATGCACTTTTATCATTTATTCTTTATTTTCCCACAGATCTGCAGACAGTGGAAAGGAAAGTGATTGATCAAACATACAGTACTTTGAGTGAATTTATTGGTGATATGACTAAAATTTTTGACAATTGTCGATATTTTAACCCTAAGGACTCAGAATTTTATCGTTGTGCCGAAAGTCTAGAAGCATTTTTTGCACAAAAAATTAAATACTTTCGTGAAAAGTTATTTGATTCCACGCAATGATGAAGTGCCAGTGTGAATTGAAATCACATAATTGTGTACAAGTTTGTTGATTGTAATGGTTTGTTAAGAAAGTTGTATTTGTATTATTTCATTATTATTCTTTATGGACTGTAACATCTGTAAATTGTAACATTGATGAATTTTATGAGGAATAATAATAATAATTTGTATAAATAATCGCTTTAAGATATCTATCCATGTCAGCTTAATTTCATGGTTAAGTATTTATTGTATTTATTGATGCTTTACTGATCCCACTTTGTAAGCTGACACTCATAGAGCTCTTCTCAGAGGAATAATATGTATACATTTTTGTGAAAAGAATTATTATGTTAGCTGATGACTTAACGACTTGAGTTACTTCGGTAGTGCTTAGGATAGGTAAACCTTATTGTATGTAAGAAATAAATTTTTAATAATATACAGAATTATTTGTCTTTCATTTTATCCATATTTTTAATACTTTATTTATATAAAATAAACCACTAACACCATGTCACCCAAACGTTCAGTGCAGGCACTACTTCGCACATAAATGAAAAAGTTACTTAAACTATACATACCTACAAAATAAAACAACTAACTTTGTATTTACTATTTATATATAATATTTGTCTTAAGTTCATAATAGATGATGATCCTAGATGTTCTATCGTCACCCCGGTTGTCCCTGGGTAAAATAAAATAAAATATCGCCAGCATAGAAATCTAAATAACAAGACACATAGAAGTGCTATAATGTCATAATTCGTATGAAAACCGCTGTCGCCAAAATCAACACATTCAAACCGAAAGCTAAACAGTACACACAAGTAAACTATGCCTTTTATTGGACAGCTTGATTTTAGTGAAAACTAACTTAACTATTAAATTAAGCTTTTGAATATGTATCCTAACGCACGAATTTACGGTTTATTTTAGAATAACATCCTTAAGTATATGAGACTTTTTGCTCCTATACAAACAAACGTGATAATAAGAATGGTCGACTGTGTCATTCATTGTTATTTCGATTTCTATGGTGACACTCGTAATACTTGTAAATATTCTATAATTTTAAGGAAAAACGGCATTATATCCAAAAAAAAATATTTTCCGATGAAATATTATTCCTTTATAAGTATAATTACAACTTGTGGAAGAATTTCCGCAATGGGAATTGCTGAAACACACCATGTATACACTCATACGTCTCCAGAGCAACTGAACAGTGACGAATGCACTGGTGATGTGAAAATCACCTGAGTGGCGACAAGGTCACGCACGCTTACGACTTCTAGTGTCTTGTTATTTAGATTTCTATGATCGCCAGTCTATCTTAAATATTACCACATAAATAGTTTCTCAGAAGAGATGGTAAAACAATTTAGTCGGTGGAGCAGTTTTTGTTCTAAATAATATTTAATTAGTAAAAAATGAAATCTCCTGTTTGCCGTAGTATTAATATAGATAAGTAGATAATAGATATAAGACACAGATTATTCTAAAACGGTTCCTGGTGCTGCTGCTGCTACGTCTACCAGTATGTGCACATTATGATACGATTTGGCGACGAAATAATAAAATAAATTAATCATCAATTCATAAAATTCTCGTGTTACATACTCTACCATACTCCTACGAAGACGGAAACCGACCGGTTGGACCGTTTTATATGAAATTTTGCCTATTAGGTAGATCTGAGCATCGGCCAACATCTATTTTTCATACCGCTAATGGTAAATAACGCTAACAAATTAATATAAATTTGTTTGCTCGTGTGCGTGTGAAGGGAACTTCTCGTAGTAAAAATAAAGAACGCAGACCAGTTTAAAAATAAAGTATTTTTATTAGATAATGCAATCGACAGTCTACAAAATCATAATATATAAAATCTTGGTCCTCGGCCTCCCGTGCGATCGCGTGATTTATATTTTATAGTCTCGTCGCAATGCTGGTGCGCGTCGTGGGCGTTGTTTGCGGTGTTCGGATCATTAATCGCCGTCCCCGGAAGATAAAAAGATAACTGCCATTACAATACTTTTATTGTTATGCCATATTTGAAACCACGTAGCCTAAATAAACATCTACACATTTTTTTTTGTAATTTTTTTCTCCTCTAACCCACAAAGTTATAAGCACTATAAGATATTACAATAATATTCACTGCTTTTTTTCAGAACATGTTCGTACTAGAAATAAAATATAGTATAATAATAGTGAAAAAGTTTATTTACACTTTAAGTGATAGGTAGTTAATAACTTTTACAATAACATTCGTGGAAAAAAGAACCGGCGAAATAATAATACGCCTGTTATCAAATGATAAAAGCCAAAACATATTTTTACGACAGTAAAATAACTGTCGTAAAAATATGTTTTGGCTCCATTGGTTAGACCATGTATATTATGATTATGATGATGATCAGGAAGAAAGATTTTAATTAATGTTTACTGTATTCATTTTTAATAGGTACATATAATCCATCTTTTATTACACCCGCACATAATAAGCCCCTACAGTTGCATACTATAATTTTGTTTGATTAAATACCACAGAATAAAGTTCATTGTTCTATTACCCAATCTATACTAATATTATAAAGCTGAAGAGTTTGTTTGTTTGAACGCGCTAATCTCGGGAACTACTGGACCAATTTGAAAAATTCTTTCGGTGTTAGATAGCCCATTTATCGAGGAAGGTTATAGGCTATATATCATCACGCTACGACCAACAGGGGTGGAGCCACGGGGGTGAAACCGCGCGGAGCAGCTAGTAATGCATATAATATATCCAATACTAACGAGAATAAAATGTTATCATTTTATAAGAAAACTAGCTGTGCCCCGCGGATTTACCCGCAGTGCTCCGCTCCTGTTGGTCAGAGCGTGATGATATTTAGCCTATAGCCTTCCTCGATAAATGGGCTAGATATCTAAAACCGAATATTTTTCAAATCGGACCAGTAGTTCCTGAGATTAGTGCGATATACATTAGTCAAATGCTACTAACATTTTAAATTTTAATTATCTTCAGTTTGGACAACGTTATTAACTAAAACTATTTTGAAACATTATAAATGGTTAAAAAATTAGCTATCACCGAGCCTTTTTTCATCTCTCTGCGTCTATTGCTTGGCAAGTTATAGTCATGTATCCGTTTTTTATTTTTCCTGAAAAGTTATATTTTTGCGATTATCATATTATTCTCCGTGGACGGCGATTTGTAGTGGTGCCGTCGGTCAGCAGATCTCCGTGCCATGTAAGGCCCTGCGCAGACGGCACACTTTTTGTGCAGAGTTGTAGGGACGTAGACGCTATGGAAATCGTGCAGAGATCGCGAAGTATTATATTATTTATACCTCTGGCGCCATGATAATAGATTGCGTGCGTTACGTCCACCCCTAGCAAATGCAGATTGCCGACTAAAGTGTGCGCCGTCTGCGTTAGCGCGCGTTGAAGCAAACGTTCAATTCTTTTCACACACATTTTGTGCGGAGCGGCGCGGTGCGGTCTGCCCGAATTACACGGATTATTTGTGCGCCGGACTTTTTGCGCGTCGTGTGCGTTACTGCATATAATTTCATAGGTTCTATTTTCACAGACTAAAAAGTGCGTCACGGATAGTCTGTCGTCTGCGCAGGGCCTAAGTCTCATTATTACGGACATTTATTACAAGGAGTATGGAGCGGAAAAATAAACCTGAGCTTCTGAAAGCTACTTGTTTCGTGTGATCTCCTTTCAATTTGATTAAGATTTGATGAGGAGCATCTAAAATGAAATCAAGTAGACAAGTTCAGCAAAATTTAAATTGTAACTTTTTAAATAAAACACAAGAAATATGTCCATAATGTATTTATTCACAATCTAGTCTTTGTATAATTGAAAATTATGCGTAATAAATAATATTACACAGAAGATACAAAATGTACGTAGAATAATGGCACCAACTTTAAAACTCATAATTCACTATCACTTGAATAAAACATACAATAATAATCGGTACAAAACAGGAATGGAAATATACAATATATAAAATGCACAACGTGTTCTCATATTATCAGCAGTTACATATTGTAAAAAAGTTTATGTTGAAATAATAAAGATGAATAACAATTTAATCCTTATTACTATACTTGAAGTAATATATTGAATGTAAATGTAGATCACAGATATACAGAATTGTGCCAAATGGGGCATTTTTAAAAACATGTTTTTGTTAACTTCTATAACATATTGGGTAATCAACATTTGAGTCCCTATGATGAGAAGATAGAAAATTTTATATATCTAATAATAAGTAAAATTTAACACTATTATTCTTTAACTATGTATTAATTTTATAAATAGCGACTCCAATAATATCAAAAGAAAAAACATTTTGATGTTAAACTGAGTCTGGTAGAATAAACAAACCAAACGTATGGTATGATATTAAATTAATTTATGATCGATATTTCAATCTATTTACAAGCAGAAAAAGCAGTGTTCTAAACCTATCAGTCAAATTCACGTCCTGTAGAGAACATATTAAAATCTTATACAAAATTAACAGACTGAATTATCTGTGCTTACACCAATCATTGAATTCAACACTTAAGCAGTCTAAAATCTACGACATAATATTATTACATTAAAAATTAGTTTTCTTATACCTAAACCAAATGTAGTAAAAATAATACAAGCTGCGATTATAGTCAATGACAAGTAGCATAAAAAATAATTTAAAATACTACTTACAAAATAAAGTAATTGAAATAATATTCATATAAGTCTTAGCTGCATTTTATATGTTCAAAAGTTTTGAAATATCTTAAACATAAAATTCATACGAGATAAGGTAAAGAAATGAAAAAGTTTTTAATTAATTATAAGGTACTGATTGAACATTTCATTTAACGCAAAAAATAAATAAATAAAAAATCGTACAGCGCACAAATTTGTAAAATTTATAACAATCTGGCATCGATAATAAAATGCATTTCTGTCTAAGTGCATGTAAGTACATTATTGCGACTTATAACATTAAAAAAAGTAGAGGATAATCATTACTTATTTATAATGATCTAACGAGATCGCAAGTAATAAAAAATATTTACAAATTGTACTACAACTTGGAATATTGATCAATTTTCGCATTCGTACAAAACCAAACTACACAAATCGAAAATAGTCTAAGCTTACACAATAAAAAAATAATCGCGTTATCAACTATTAATACTTAACGAGTTTGATATGTACAATCGATCTAATAGTAAGGGGGAATGGGCAGTGTTATATGTGTAGAGCGGGCGCGGGCGAGTGCGGGGGCGGGGGGTCGGCGCGCCCGGGCGGCGCGGGTCATACGAACGAGGAGAAGCCCGGCAGCGGCGCCCGCGACCGCGCCATGTTGTTCATCACGATCTGCCCGCCGTTCAGGCTCACCACGGCGCTGCCCTCCGGCTCCGAGTCCGTGTAGCTCGAGTAGTTCCGCACCGGCCGCTGCCGCTTCCACGACTGACGCAGCGTGTCGTTCACGTTCGCGTAGTGGTTCACGAACGAGTGCGGCTCTGAACGCACGCTCTCGTTTTCACTCTCCGAATTCTGTGACGATAAAATTATGTTAGTATAGTTGCATTATAGATGACTTTAATTTCAGTAGCAGTTATGAGGCCTACGTGATACGTATTTTAAAATATATTTAACTAGAATGCGCCTCTTAATTTATTTTAGCGTTTAATTATTGAGATACTACGAGAAGTCTCGAGCTTTTAGATCGAAGGGAAGCAGCATAGATGTGAGATGTCTGGACGAAAAATCTAAAAAGAAGCGTACCTACGTCGCCGGTGCTAAGGGGAAAGCGTGATGCAGACGAAAAAGCGAAACTTGTAATATTTACCGTCCCGAGATCCGCGCGTGGAGCAAGGGAAAAAAATACGTTTTTAATGCGGGCCGTTGGGCGGCGGGGGTTTAGACGACGGTAATTTTGATGGTGATCACCTGGGAGTCGGAGGAGCTCATCTCGGAGGGTTTCTCGGTGAGCGAGGAGTCGTCGGGGTTCTCGTCGTAGCCGCGCAGGCTCTCCTCGTCGCTGTGGTAGGCGACGGAGGCGGGCGAGGGCCGCGGCGGGCACTTGGCGAGCGGCGCGGGCTTGCGGCGCAGCGTGCCCAGCGAGCCCGCCGAGCCGGCGCGCGCGCGGTACACGTCCAGCGCCAGCGACCCGCGCTCCGCACTCTCGCCGCCCAGCGACTCCTCCAGCGTCTTCTGCGCCTCCTCTGTGAGACCGACATAATCCCCTTGAATAGATCGAGCAAGTGCCTCGCATCATACCACTATATAGCACTTAACGTAACACACGACACGCATAATGTATACTTTTCAAAAGCAATAATGAATTTGTGGTGAATATTTAAATTGGCACACATAAAAAGCAAGACAGCGTGTTTAATATTGATTAGAACAATACGGCATAATAGAAGCTTATATTCAATAATTTCAGTATCTTCTGTTCAACCGAACAGAAGATACATAAATTATTGAATTACTCTTAGTTAAATGACCGGCGCAAATTTAAAAATTGTTTATTTTTCAAGTTCAGTCATTGATCATGTTATCGAATCCAAGAAACGCCAGAAGTATAAAACCAGAAATATAGTTATAGTTATTATGAATATAAATTACAATACAATTTTGGTTTTTCTACAAAATTCGTTATTGGTCATTAATTATTTCTTAAAACTGTTCATTAACTTAAATCACTGTTCATTAATAAATTTTGACTTATTTTAAATCATTTCTTATATCCCATTAAATTCAGACAGATTACTCACTTTTATATTTATAACTCTTGCTCTTCACGCACAAAATGGCGATCACCATGATAATGATGATAATGGAGGCCGCAGCCAAAGCCACCATGAACCACGTGCGTCTGTAGAAGGGCCGGTACTGCAGATAACCGTACTCAAGGTACAGTTTCGATGGCGTCACTATCACCTTGTCGCTGTACGTGGGGTTGCTGATCCCGTACATATTGTATGCAATCACACGGAACGAGTATGCCGTCGATGGCAGTAAACTCTGATACGATATCGTAAATTCCTCGAGAATTCCATTACTCGTTCGCGTTATCGTTTCCCATCTCGTGTCATCTGTAAACAAATTTCGCGCAATGAATTTTAAATTGAAATAACAAGTTTTTGAATGTCCAATGATTAATGAGGAATGGCTTCTATACAGGTGGATGGAATGCGGTGAATTAGGGAAAATGTGCTGAAAACTTACATGCTTGCCAAGTTTCCTTTGCTGCATGAAAAATAAAAAAATAATTTTAAGTCATCATAGTCAATTCAAATGCCTTCAAATTACTTCCTCGAAGAAGTTGGATGTTAACTTAATTTTTGAATTCTTCAATACTTTTTAGTTTTTATTTAAACGCCGTTACATATATTGTTATTTTTAGCTTGCAGAATAATGTTTTTCATGATCAATTTAGGGTCGATTTTTCAATGCTTGGATAAAACTTATCCGTCCAATAAAGTATTATACGATAATATTAAAATATCACGTAAACTGTCAAATACGGGCAATTAGAATACGTTTTTAAAATGGTAGTTTTATACATTATTCGACGAATAAGTTTTAACCAAGGATTGAAAAATCAGCCCTTAAGCTTGTTATTCACAATTTACGGGCTCTTTTACAATGGGTAGCGTTGGCCCAACAAACGATCGTCGATGTTTGCCGCCATTACGGCCATTATGAATGAACAATTACAATTACTTCCAATCATAGACATTAAACTACACTATGGTGATACCTCTAGTCGCCCAATGCTGCCCATTGTGAAGAGAGCCCATTAAACTATCCAAACCGAGATGTCAATAGGGATACCCCTCCAGTAGGCAGCACGTACCTTTCTTCCTGGCCTCTATATAGTATCCGAGCAGCGGCCCCTTGCCGGAGGGCGCGTTGGCCCAGCGCAGGTGCAGCGCGGCGGGGTCGGCCCGCAGCAGCAGCGCGCGCGGCGCGGCGGGCGAGCCCCCCTGCGGGCCCGTGCGCACGCGCGCCTCGCCCGCGCCGCCCGCGCCGATGGTCAGCGCGCGCACGCTGAACCGGTACTCCACCTCCTCCTCCAGCCCGCCCACCGCCAGCCGCCGCTCGCTCACCTTCTGCTTCACTTGCTTGCTGAACCCTGCGACGGATACGATCACTTTTATTTTCAATTAAAAAAAAATAGAAATACCAACATTGATGCATTTTCAATTAGGGACAAAATATCGTTGTTGGCCTGAGCAGTTTTTATTGTGTCCAAACAATCCAATTAGGGATCGACATTGTTTTCCGCAAGTCAGTAAAGAGAACGGTTCCTTCGATGGATTTTTATTAAATAAAGCTAAGAAATTATAATGAATTGGATATTATTCACTACGAAAGGTTAATAATATTTTTTCACACGTTCCTATATCAGTACATACTGGGTTCTAGTCGCGGTTATTTTACAACAGATATCTACTTATAACATCACAATAATAACTAAAACCATTATGTTACAAACAATATAAAACTAACGTTCATCCTGCTCGATCGTCTCGTAAGTAACGAGATACGAGTGTATGAGGCCGTTCCGTTTGCGCGGCGGCTCCCAGCTAACTACGAGGCTGTTCATGGTGATGTCGCTGAAGGAGATGTTGCGCGGCGCCGACGGCAGGCCCTGGTGCGTGCGCGCCAGCACCGCGTGCGAGCGGGGCCCGTCGCCCGCCGGGTTGAACGCGAGCACCTATACACATGTGTATTATATTATTTATCGTAGTTGTTAAATAATTAATTCAAACACCATGTTTTAGCTTCACTTAGCTTTATTAGAGAAAAGAACAGTTTACACTTTTACATGATTAACATTGCTAACCGGCATCTGCCATCTTGCCTACTCGAATACAATACAGTGTTGCCAATATAAATGTACACTTAATCCAACTGTAGCTTATTTAGCTGCGGTTCTCATTAACGTGACGCGTGTAATCTGTACTTATATAACAGTGTTGATCTTTATTACAAACAGTTTTGTAAATAAAGTAACGATTGATGACT
Source organism: Colias philodice (assembly GCF_061535455.1). NCBI lineage: Eukaryota > Metazoa > Arthropoda > Insecta > Lepidoptera > Pieridae > Colias > Colias philodice. The sequence goes on along the minus strand of NC_143094.1, from coordinate 6,813,396 downwards.
GACAAAATTATGAATTAAAATGCGATAATATGAATAAGAACTAGTCAGTTTAGAACTTTTAATTTTCTTTGTGAAATTTAGAAGTTTTGTTAAAACAAGATATGTAATTTAGTTTTGGTAAATATACCATTCACATGATTTTGATTGCAATTTTAATAAGATTTATTTTGTTCAAAATTTTTGTAAATAGTTAGCACAAACCAATATGCTGATTTATTTACATTTATCTGCCTAACGTTTCAACTAAATAATGGTTCTTAAGAAAATGATTAGAATTACTTCAGAAATACAATACCTGAATGCGATACTGTGTGAATTTGTCAAGGAACACGAGCGAATGTGAAGTGGCAGTAGCTGGTACAACTTCTATTTCCTCTTCAATTTTTCGCCCCGGTTCTGGTTCCTCAGGTGACTCGGTCATCAGGTAAAAGATCTAAATAAACATTATTTATGATTACTTTTCATAAGTACCTTACATCATTATGGTCATGTAAAACTGAAAATATTGCAGATATTAGTTGTTGTGTTTTGTAAATATACAAGGCAGAGGTACAGAAAAAACAGTAAGTAACAAGTTGAACAACAAAAAGTTTATTTGTTCATATACATATATATACATACAACAAGTAACAACTTCTTAATATTACATCACAAACGCACAAAATTTTTACACTTGACTATAACATCACTGTCTCATGACTTTTTTTTCTATTAAATTTAAATTTCCTATAAGCATGTAGATCTTTATTTTTTATGCGTCTAACTTGTTTGACTTAGCTCTTTGTTAAAATTGCACCCTGAAAAATTTAGTACGTTCATAATTCATCAGTATTATCCATAGAGTTATTGAGTACTACGTACTAGAGAGGGCATCGCTAGTTAACTATTTGTAACACGAGTTAGAGTCAATCGTCTCTAACCATTTTTTTTGTTACATTGATTGGTTTTAATTGATAATTTTATTCATATTTTTTTAATAAGATAAACAATATTTATTTGTTACATTGATTGGTTTTAATTTATAACTTTATAAGTAATAAGAGGCAGAATGTCTACAAAGTGTATGACTCAGTAGCCGGCCCGCTCCGCCGCGCTTGTTGCACAGACTTTGTTCGTGTTGTACTCTCTATAATAATACCTCAATGGTATTATCAGAATTATTTGTCGTTTGCTACTACAGCGTACCTTATACCCGAGCAGGTCGCCGTTCTGCTGGTCGAGCGTGGGCGGCTGCCAGGTGAGCGCCACCTCGGTGGGCGACACGGGCTCAGCGGCCACGTGCCCCGGAGGAGCGGTCGGCACCGCCTCGCCCACCCACACCACCGCGGGTGCACCACCCGGTCCGAGACCTTGCGAGTTCACCGCGTACACGCTGATCTCGTAGTTGCGGTCCACCGCCAGATCGGTGAGGACCACTTCGGAACTCTGCGGATGTGTACGGTTATTGTGGTCAATTGTGAAGAATTACATGACCTGTAGTCAATACTGCGATTCTATAGTAAGTTCTTTAAAAAAAAATGGGTTTTTTACATCATTTACTTGTTCAAGATGGATATCCTCTCCAATAGTTATTGTGATTTTAAAAATGTAAACAATTGTTTTTTCATCATTTATTTCAAAGTAAACTTACTGAAATATCTTTTAACTTACCCACAACAAAGCAATTGCTTTGTTGTGCATTGCTTTGTGTTGCAACACATATTTAATTTTTACTAATGTTTTTAGCTCCCTAAATCAGTGGATATTCTGCGTCTAGTTAGCACTTACCTTAATTCCGGGCACTTCTTGCTTCATAGTATTCTGCAGGGTAGCAGTAAAGTCGGTGAGCGGCTGGTAGAGCACGCGGTAGCCGCCCGTGCGCGTGTCGCCGCTCCAGTGCGCGTCCGCCAGCGGCGACCACTGCACGCGCACGCTGCTCGGCGTTATTGGCACTACTCGGAGGTTATCTATCGCTTTGCTTGGAGCTGCGAGTGAATATATAAAAAATTCAGTAATTAAAATTGGTTATTTTAATCCTAAATAACATTATTACTGTTATCTTAACGATTTATTGCGAGATAGTAATTGGGTAGAAAGATTTCTATGGTGCATCAATATCTAGCGGGTATAATTAATTAAAAATAATATAAACTTTGAAGTGCAAAATATTGTTATAAAAAAGCTTACTTTAATTATTCATCACATCTTATATTATGTAGAAATGTATGTAAAGTACATATAAATTCTATAATTTAATTCAAGGATTCGTTTTTAAATCTAAAGTGTTTTCTTTCATTTCCGATATTAAACAATAATAAGGCACATTAATAGCGAAAAAAAATAATTTACCTGCAGGTAGAGTACGAACAGTTTCTGTAGCGTTACTATATCGGCTTGGTCCTATATCATTAGTGGCCCTTATTCTAAACTGATACGCGGTATAGGGTTTCAGCCCGTCAACGGTGTATGAAGTCGCAAATGGATCCACACGTTCCGGTAACGTTTGCCAAGTTCCACCTTCTTCCTTTTGTTGAACAGTGTAGTATCTGAGAAATAGAGTTTCAGCTAAATTCAACCAGAATTAGAAAAGGCTTAATTTATACATTTAAGTAACATTTTTTACTTTCTTCTATGCCTTGGCTAAGAGCGCTACCCTACGATCAGGAGCAAAAGTAAAGCAGTAAAAGTTTCCTGCCCTGTCGATCTTTTTTTTCTTCTATTCATGCACATGCCATAAAAAAAATTAAACCTCTATATTCGTATAATTACCTGAGCGGGGCATATCCATCATCACCCGGTGTCCAAGAGAACGTGATCTGATGTGGCTGTAACAAGGACCGGGCTAGATGTGGTCGTGCTGGCGGAGCGGGTGCGGCTCGGTTTGCCGTGGTCAGTACTAGAGCACGCCCGGTCGCACCCCACCCTAGACGGGTTTGTGCGCGCACGCTGAATAAATAGTACTGCTCGGACGCTAGTTCTGTTGCTCTGTGGAAATATCCAATACGAAAATACAAGTTAATATACAACGTTTGTTATTTTTTTTTTGCTTTATTACGTACTATGATGTAAATATTTAAGAAAAGCGTTTATTTTATTATTACATATTATGTAAAATTAAGTTGTAATATTGATTTTAAAAGAGTTTCTTGCCTGTTCCTCTCCATAGATACTGCTTTCCGAATCGGTGGTAAATGTTAAAAATATATACTGACGATTCGAAAGTGCTTCTCAAAGAAGTCTAATTGAATAAATAAATGTTTGAGTTTTGAGTTTGGGTTTATTTATATCTTAAAAACGGAAAATATTACGAGCATATAATATTATAAACGTAAATATAAAACATCAAATCTACTTGCACATTTTACATCAATTTTAAATTCGATAACCAAGCATACTATTAATTCTTATACATATACGCATTTTGAATTAATGATGACGTTGAAGCATAAAATTTTACCTGAAAGTCCTATCCGATGGTAGAAATTCCCTAGAAAACATGTGCTGTGTAGAGCTATTCAGGTGGTAAGTAACCTGATACGCCAATATTTCACCATTGGGATCTTCAGGAACGTCCCATATTATTCGCGCCGTTGTGAAAGATACGTCAGGAAACGATACATTTGATGGCGGACCAGGAGCTAAAAATAAAATAAAATTTGAATAAAAAAATGATTTTATATCTACAAATCATCAGGAGATTACAAATACAAAACCAAAAGTAAAAAAAAAAACACCAAATAAAAGTAAAGTAGTTAACTTGTGTTTGTATCGAATGTAACAGAATCATTCAATTACTTATGTAGGAAAAATATTGCCTAAGCCCTTAGCCGTTCATGGCGTGAATAGAATAATTACTTAATATGCCCATAAAACTTCAGCATTGCGCCATGGAAGATTGAGCCCCATTAAAACCAATTACATACACACTGTTCTAGATAATGTGATACAATATACATGCCACTATTACTTTATCTAGGACAACAATCTTTATTAATTACGTTTTGGAATTTGGTACTTGAATAATATTTCCTCTTCCTGTATCCAATCCCAACAAAGTAATATTTACATTAAAAATAATATAATAATTCGTCATTTTATGGTTTTAAACTTTACGTACATTTAACCAGTTGCAGTGTAACAATTGAGGTAAATCGAAGCATATCTATCAAGTATGTTAGTACATAATACATATAGCATATAATGTTTTACGTAACAGAATGTTCTTAAAATCTAAAGAACTATAATCGAAAAATATAACTGATATAACTTACTGTCTTCATGAGTCCTCACAGTAACCGGTGGGTCGCTAAGCGCTCCATCACCCAGTCTTGTATAACCCAACACTTGTATGTGATACACTACATATTTCCTTAACTCCGTCAGTGTTACAGTGTGCGTTTGGTTCGATGGTATCGGTTGGCATTCCACCTTCTTATGTTCCGGTCGCGGTGGAGGAACAACTGCTGCATAGCAAACTTTGTATCCCTCGATAAGACCGTTCTGATCTTGTACGGGGATATCGCCCCAGAGAACGACAACAGTTGTGGATGAAGTTGCGTTAGCTGATACTTCAATAGGTCCACTTGATGGTACTAAAAATTTACAGATAATCAATATGCAAAATTTTACTTCCATAGAATATTAGTGATAAACGTAGATAAGTAGATATATTGCACGGATGTAAGTACTACTAAAATTCATATTAAAAACAAATTTGTCAAATGTTGTAATTTGAATGAACAAAATAAATACAAACCGGCTTCTCTTGTCCTTTCCGTAGCTGTAGGACTTTCGACGGAAACGCCAACCTCATTGATTGCAGTCATTCGTATTTCATATACAGACCATTCTTCTAAATTGGAAAGCACGTGAGAGTTAGCTGTGTGATCTTCAATAATGGCATACAATGTATCATTTGTGCCGCTTCTTTTGTACGTAATATTGTAACCCTTCGGGTTTCCGTACCATTCACTTTGTTGTAAAGGCTGCAATAAAAACGTTCATTGGATGGAATGATAGCTTTAAAATATAGTCTGGCGTAAAGCATAATATGTGTTAGATAAATGTATCACATTGTGTTAGAATGAAAATATAGGAAGTTACGACATGCTTTAATTCACATCTAACATTTTATTATTATTTTGAAAGAAAGAAAGAAAAGTTTATTTATTTTATTGGTATGTATCCAAAAAAGACAAGGAATAATCTTAAAAGCTACAACCCTCTGTTGTTACCACGTGTTTATTTTTTACCTATTTTACTTGTTTACTACCATCTGGCTCGGCTTTGATATGAAAATTTATATACTTTCATGTCATTGCACACATCCTAACATACAAAACTTCCAAATTATGATACATACTAACTAAAATTACACTATACTTACAATCCACCGCACTCTCAGATTGTTAGCGCTAACAGCGCGTACGGTCACATTCCGTGGCGGGTGTTGTGGCGGCGCCTGTATTGTTTGGAACTCTTTGCACGGCTCGGAGGGCGGTGATGTGCCCACTACGTTGGACGCAATGAGCCGTAATCGATACGTAGTGAAGGGAACTAGCCCTGTGACCAGGATGGATTGGGCATCTGGCGCGTTCACTTCGTATATGGTTACCCAGGAGGAGTTGCGCGCTGTTTGTGCCTGAATTATGAAGTTCAAATAAGTATATGGTCTGATATGATGATTATTTAAAAATGAAATACTTCATTAGGCATATTATATGATATATTAGTCTGAATGTAGCAATACTTAAAGTAGTTTATATTTAACTAGCGACCCGCCCCGGCTTCGCACGGGTGCAATGCTGATACTAAATACACTACAGAAAAAACTGTGAACGTTGTATCACGTTGTATATAAAAACATAGCGGCCCGCTACGGCTTTGCACGGGTATAAAATAGATAGCCGGGCGGCCGGCCGGTACCGCCGCAAATGCTACGTCCCGCAATTTTTAAATCTGTAATATCTTCGAAAATATTCACTTAAATCATACGGTGTAAAGGGCCATATAGATCTATATTAAATGAACAATGTATTCAAGGTATTTAATTGGTTAAGGATTAATGCTGTATTGGTTAAAATCGCATCGAAAATTAGCCATTGTTTGTCGTAAAAAGTAAATGACAAAAAAAAACTTATTGTGGGTTATCCATAAGAGATAGACATATACCATCGCGGACTTTTCTGTAGACCTTTTCAATGTGTATAATACTAAGTACATTATTTTGATAAAACTCGTAGGGTTCAGCCTGCGTTTGCAATGAAAGCGGAAAAAATGTAATTTTTTACGACATCACATTAGAAACCTCAAAAATAACAGTACTTCTTCACTATTTAATGAATGTTATTATACATATAAACCTTCCTCTTGAATCACTCTATTTATTAAAAAAAACCGCATCAAAATCCATTGCGTAGTTTCAAAGATTTAAGCGTACAAAGGGACATAGGGAAATAGGGACATAGGGACAGGGAAAGCGACTTTGTTTTATACTATGTAGTGATAAAGATTAATCAATAAATTTTCTCCCCACTAGGGGGGTAAAGACCATGAATTTTTTTTTGTAAAATTACGAGTTTATGTTCTAAGTTCTTACCTGTACTGTCCATAACGATATAGAAGAATTTCCATCAAATCCGGGGGTAAATTGCAGTAAGACGGAAAATGCACCAATATTTGATAGAGCTAGGTTCTTGGGCGCGTGTGGTAGTACCGGCTCTACACCAGACTGTATGGAAGCAGATTTACGCGGACCTTCGCCGACTCCTGTCGCGGCGCTCACCCAAAAGTTGTATTGAGTACTTGCCTTAAATATATAAATAGTTTTAAAATCCGTACAAAATTAACAAACGTTTTACGTGTTTATTAAAGTTGATTGTTGTTAACAAGATTATTAAAATTTGATCTGATATTTTATTGCACACATGTTAAAGCTCACCTGTAAATGTTCTACACGTATACTGCTAACATTAGGAGGTAGCACTTCCTCCTTCAACGTTTCAGGATTTTCTTTAATTTGATAAGACAGTTTATAACCGATCAATACGCCGTTTGATTTCTTTGGCGGTGACCAGGACACCCGCACAGCACGGTCAGATATGTCGTCAAATTGTAGGTTAACAACCTCGTCAGGAACTAGAATAAGAGAAAATGTTAACATGTCATATAACACAAAACCACAACAATAACAAAGTAATATTGTAAGTAGTGTAAACTTACTGTCTTCCTTTGTTCTAACTAAAATGAAATCGCTACGAGGACCATCACCCGGTTCCGTGAAACATAAAACGGATATGTTATACTCGGTAAATTTCTCTAATCCACTTATAACTGATGACTGTTCTGTCAATGGATCCAATAAATTTGGAGGAACGCTAACGAGTTTGTACTCAATACTATTATTTTCTGCATCGTCCCATTTCCATGCTTGGATTTTGTAGCCCTGGAAGATAATCATTGTTATTTTAAAGGGGTGACAGACGTACGAGTAAGTACGCGAACTTGTGGCTCGACGACCTTTTTCGCTCGTGTATCACCCCAAGTACGCGTACTTAAAAACCGTCGAGTAAGTTCGTTGACGATCCAACATGTTTGAAATTTTACTCGTAGCTCGCCTTCGCTCGCACGTCTGTCACCGCCGCGAGCCGCGAGCCTAGCCTGTCTAGCTATAATAGGTGTTACTAAGTGCAAAAGTTCATCATATAATGGCTCAGGCATCCTTAAATTATTACGCAAGTCTTCCTTCTACATCGTAACTCCTTCATCAAATTTACGTGGGATAAACGCTCTCTTTTTGTAAGCCAGTTTTTTACCCACTTTTGCTGATTTCGTTTTCTTCTTTTAGTTTTATGAAAATAATCTAATATAATTAATATGAATGAATATAATATAATTGAATATTGGCGAAGGTATCTTTGAATCACGCCAAGGAAGTTTCACTCCTGACGCGTGGGCTCGGAGCACACGCTCTTTTTTTGTAAAGTACCCTCAAAATATAATAGTAAAAACGAAAATGTCCTTCAATTTTTGAACATTTGTTTTGTTAGAATGCTATTTACTTAAAAATTAGTGCTGGTTATTAAATTAAAAATGTCTATATTTAATTCCTGAATAACATAAAATTCCCTCCGTTGATGACATAGCGACATTCGATATCGGTGACACGCGAGAAGCTACTGACCAAGCTCTTGCGTGACGCGTGTGTCACCGACGTCGAGCCGAGTAAGTACGCGAACTTTAAAACCGCGATTTTAAAGTTTGTACGTCTATCAGCCCTATAGGGAACTTAAAATATGCTTAAGTGATTTTGTTTTACTATACTCAATGGTAAACATACCTGATTAATGCCGTTTATCTTTTGCGGATTGGGCGGTGTCCACCAAACTTTGATAGCTGTAGAATTATGAGCTTCACATCGAACGCTATCTGGAGCGGCTTCTGGCACACCTTCTTTTGTTTTTATCGTGAAGCTATCAGAAAACATTCCCAATCCTTTATCATTGTACGCTGCTATTTGAACGTTGTAATCTTTCCAAGTGATTAAGTCTTGTATGAGATAATTTCTCTGCGCTTCGTTCGTTATATTTTGATAGGTCCATGGACTGCTATCGTAGCCCTTTAATCGATATCTTATAACGTATCCCAGGATATGGCCATTTCTGTGTTCTTCTAGGGGAGGTTGCCATTGCGTTATAATTTCTGAAGACGATCTTGCCGATCCCATAAAACCGATCGGTGGACCAGATGGTGCTAAAATATGTTTTATCATAAAATATGGGAAACTATACACATCGAAACGCTATCATGCATGTAGTAGCTGTGTAGGCTTATTACCATAACGAATTAACATACAATCATCGGACATAAATCTAACGCAGGCTTTCATGCATATGAATTTTAAAAGGTTGTGGACGAAACATTTTGCCAACATAACATCACGGGTTGATATAAAATACAAAAATAATATAATAAAAGGTAAGACTTTTATGTGGTTTATAATAAGTTTACCAGAATATGGTTTTATATATCTGCATACCTTGGCAGCATATAATGTCACTGGCTGCTTGATCATAAGAAAAACATATTTATAATAACAATGATTTATTTCATTAATTAATGGCTTATAATTATTATGTTTATATTTCGTACAAAAGTATGAAAACAGAGTATACTATGTACTTAGATTACAAAATAAAATACAGATGGAGCATGTCAATCATTCATCGCCCTTGTCAAAGAAAATACGAAATCAAAAACGAATATAGTGCCACAAACTTATCTGACCCGGTGACAGTGTCACTGATGTCGCTTTCTTTTATATAAACAAAATATTCCGTAATGATTCCGTATGAAAAGTCTGTGAAAATGTGACATTTCAAAATGGCGGCACGTAGTTCCAGTTTTTGCCACCGGGTCAGATAAGTTTGTGGCACTGTACGTTCCTCCGCTAGTGCTATAGCGATTCTAGTGTCATGCAATACGTCAAAAGGGGTTTGATATTTTAGTAAAAAAATGCTGTCTTGTGATATTAAAACGCTGTAAACTTGTTCCCGAAAACAAACAAAAAGATAAAACATCGTTTTACAGATTTTCTGTAGATTATTTGGCTTATTTAATTTTGTATACAAATAATAATTTTACAAATACGAAGGAATTCAAAACTTCAACGTATGCTGCCAGTATTTTGAAAATGAATTTGCCATTTTTAGGGGTAAAATGGTTAAAAGATATTCGGGGTAGTGCTGTTGGATTTTTCGATCGTAAATGTGATTATTTGTATAGTGCAATAAAAGTTCATGGTCATTATTAGATTATTTTAAAAAGCATTATACATTTTTTTGTTAGTTACTTTTATAAAAAGCGTCGTTTTCGCTTGCGATTTAATTCATGTGAACACATGATGGATATGATGAAAATAAAATATCCCGCATTCTCGACTAAAAACTACCGCTATTCGCATTCATATGTTTTGAAAAATAAAAACTTTTTTTAATGTAATTTATTTAATAAATTTAATGTAATTTATTTAATAAAAATTGAATAAAATTATTTTGTCCATGTATAACTTTAGTAGATAGGTGATAAAATAATTTTTACAATATTATAAAATAATATCAAAAACCCGAATTTATATTAAAATAAAAATTAAAACATGACTGCTAATAATTTATGTAGCCTACGTCACTACCACCACAGCGTAGACAGAGACTCTGTCTACGCACCACAGCTACCTTCATAATTCAGATGATTGCAATGACACCTCATAAGTCACAACTCAAAATCGATCCAACAGTTTATACTGCAGGGCGTGTCAAAGAAATATTATAGGTACATACATACCTACACTCGAAAAACATAACCCTCTTTCTTCCGTAGTCGGGGAAAATTTTGGGAAAGTTTTCAATATCTGGTAACATAACACCCACACAGAAGCACCGTGTACGTACAGTGCAACGGCGAAATGACAGCACACATAGCTTTATGGAAATGACGATAAATTATTCGGTTTAGTTCGGCAACGCTCCATCTGTCTTTTATTTTGTAATCTAAGACTATGTATTAATTGAGTTCATGATACATATGTATATCTGTATATAAAATAACACACAATTGCTCTGTAAAAGTTAATCCTAATAAAAGCATACCTTCTTGCGGTAATGTCAAGACATCAGTGGGGTCTGAAGGAGGTCCTTCTCCCACGGTATTTACTGCCGATACTCTAAACTGGTATGACGTAGCCGCCTTCAAGCTTGTTAAGAGCACCCAACGTTGATTTGCTGATACATTCATAGGCTCTGTGACCCAATTCATTAAAGGGTCAGGCGTTGGACCTATAAATAAAACCAAAATAAGACGGTTTTCTTACAAACATAATATTTTTGAAGTGAAACTTCTTTAGCTTCGTTGAGTGTAAAATTTTAAGGTCACATCATAGCAATACGTCACGTCATGGAATATGGCGACGATTATAGCATCTTTGAATCTTGCCAAAGAAGTTTCACTTCTGACACGTGTGCTCGGCACACAGCTCCTTTTTTATCCTGTACTCACCAAATTCAGGAACAACACGTCGCTGTACGATATATTTCTGTACAGGCGAATTGCCATCAAAACCGGGCGTCCAAGAAACGTTGACAGCTCGCTGCGGGGTCGCATCTAGTCTCTCAGCCCTCACATTGGTGGGTGAAAAGGGCAGTTCAATGACGGACAGTACCGCGCGCCGCGTGTGATTGCCGCCCGGTGACGTCACTATACACTTGTACTCGCCCGCGTCACTAGCGCGAACCGCTTGCACTTGTAGTGCACCATCTCCCGAAACCCATACCCGAGAGCCAGCTGTCATTGGTCTGTAATGTTTTAAGTGATAAAATGAAGGGGGTTTCAATGCCTTAATCGATATTATTGGATGATACAAAGTACCGAAAGACATATTAACTACTGAATGATATTATGACATATTATAACTGATTTCTAAGAACAAACAATTGCTAAATAAATAAATAAAAGATAATAATGTGTTTTATTTAAAATCCGATATCTGAAGTAGCTAATGGCTTTATCACAGCATTATATCTAGATTCTAAAATACATAAAAGTACTTAATGGTTACATTGGGGTGGGGTACGTTGATAAACAATAGCACTTTTGGTATCGTTATCTTTAACAACTAACGATACCACGTTAATTTTTTGTTTCAATTGGCATCTTAGCTCATCAACAAAAATCTCCTTATAAAATGTTCTCAATAAAAAATCCTTTTAAATTATACTCACTGATTGTTGTGAAACCAATCGATGTTATACTTGACGTTTGGATCATTTGATACTTTACACTGTAACGTTGCCGTGTGTCCAAGTAGAACACGAGTATCTACCGGTGGGGCTATTATTTGAGTCCTTACTGCAAAATACATAAAGGTTATAAGTGATGCATTAGCCAATACACATTTTCAAAGATATAACAGCGAATGTTTACCAAGCACGGTGAGGTAGGCTTCTCCCGAAACATTGCCGGCTTCATTAGCACGATTGCAAGTATATTTCCCAGTATCCGCCGTGGTTGTACTTGTAATTAACAAGTCACCTTCCTCCAATGCTTGCAACCGTCCAGACAAATTTATAAGTAGGGAATCTGAAATTGGGTCAAAGTTTACATCATTAAAATTATAACTGCATATGGTACGTCCCAAGTCTTATTTATTCTACGCCACCTAGTTTTAAGTAGTATGTCTAGATAGTGCAATTAATACATTGTCACGTATAAATCATATGTACACATATTAATGAGAAACGCTTAAATCTAAATGAAACTACAAAATCAAGCTGTGACAAATCTTACTACCGCTACAAAATGTACAATAGCACACTATCTATTCCACTTAAAATTATTACCTTTCGTGTGAGATGTGTTGACGTGAGCGGGATGGTATGACTAAGCTAGTATCAAGTGAAGTCATGAATAAGAATGCAATTTCTAGTTAACAGTCATTAACAATTATCACATGTTTTAGCCAATTGTTATACAATAACAATTAATGAACCTATAAATAATGAATGTACGCAACATTTTTGCGTGTGATGATTAACGATTTGACAACTATGGGTATGGAATGATATACATGAAATATTGTAATTAGTTAGCTTACCATTGAAGTACCAAGTGACGTTTGGTGTAGGAGCCCCCACGGCTCGGCAGGTGATCGTAGCGTCCTTGCCATCCAAAACGGTAAGATTGGTCGGCGCACTTTGCATTATTGGCGGAGAGGCTACAAGCCACACAGTACAGTTAGTACGAGCGCTACATTTGTACACTATGAGAACACTTCTTTATATCTATATTGATTTGCGATTTAAAAAGTTACTAATTTATTGGAGACGCATTGATTTCATCTTAATCCGCATCATCACTTCATATTATTACGTTTAAATCGCAAAACTATTGGGTTAGTTCTCACACAGCGATTAGGTGTCAAGATAAAAAATTTAAGTATATTATGTACGAAAACTGCATGCACTAACAATAAAACCAACGAAATATGTAGATATAATTAAAACAGAATTAACGCAGCTGTGATATATAGGAAAATCTTTATGCATTTAAATTAAAATGAATAATGGTTCAATGGTAATTATATGAAAGTATTCCGTAGTACGAGTACTGAATATAAATCTTTTTTTTCCTAGTGAAAATGACATTATTGGCTTTCTCCAAATGAGAACAATGCTCATGATATGATTAAGTATGCAAAGAAAAATGATAATAGCTGTCGCGAGATATAAACTTCGATTTCAATTAAATAAAATTCATGCGAAAAGAACGAAATTGAATCATGCTATTTAATGGATTTATTTAAGGCTCATAATTGATATGTCGCTGATATAATAATATAAATAACCTTGATAATGCATCTACATCGGTGTCGGTGAAAAATTAAACTCTTAAAAGCAAACACACTGTGAACAAAAAATCTAAAATCTATAAATGTGCAGGGAACCACCAACAAAGAGCTTACTGCCAGCGTCAAATTTAAAAGTTTTTGCTTTTTTATCAGATGTCCTCATTCTTATTAACTTCATGTGACTGCGACGAGTTCGGGTAATATCCATCGCTGTATTACAGTAGTCATTAATAATATTCGATGAAAAATTATTATTATAGCCTAAGTAATACTATTTAGATAAACTTACTTTTGATTCTAAGCCAAGTATAAATAGAAGATTCTCCAGCTTCGTTATTTGCGATACATTGATATATTCCCATGTCTTCCATTTTTAGATCGCTTATAAGAAGGGACCTGTCTACTTCGACGCGATATCTCCCGCCACCGTCATCTACATCAGCGTTATCTGGCTCTCCGGCATCAGCCCCAACACTCGCAATTTTCCTAGCGTCTTTATACCATGTAATACCCGGTAGAGGAATGCCCTGAACATTACACTCCAATACAATCGTACTTCCGTATTCGCCATACGTTTCGGATTTAAGATTAGTTAACATGACAGGCTTCTCGAATACCGTAACACTTGCAGAAGCAGTCACAGTGGCGAAGCCCCCCGTCTTTAATCTGGCTTGACACATATATTCCCCGGTGTGTTTTAAATTGGCCGATATGAGACTTAATGTTCTATTCCATTGGTCATTTAAATCGTAGGTGACTCCAGCTAGGTCGATCAATATGCCGTCTTTGAACCATAACGTTTCGAGTTCATGAAGTGGTCGTGCGTTTGCTATGCAGTAAAGGTTTGTGTACTCTTGACCTTTAATTATCTTCGTGTCTTGCGGTTTTATAATAATTTCTGGGGCAATTTCTCTATTGTCGTCCCCGAAGACATTTAATTGGATATATGGACTATTTTCTACTTTACCTAATTGAGTATTGATCGCTCGTGCTCTGTCGAAAAGCAAAGATATCAGACATTGTAATTATAACTGTCAACAACATACAAAAATTGCAAAAAATAATATAGATTTGGCTCCTCATTACCGATATGCTCTTTGATCATCTTGCGATGCACACAAAATTACAAGCTGGTGTTTATCAGTGATAACATATTTCTGATCGTATCGCAATACACCATTGACGCCGTTTTCATCTTGCCATATAACAGATGGAGGTGGCTCCGATGCAATGGGTGGAAGGTTTAGTATAGCAGCTTTTCCAGATTCAACAGTCACTAGTGTTTCAACGGAATTTTCAAAAACTCCCATATCTGCAACGTAAAATGTTTTAAAACCATATCTCATTAAAGAACCCGGTCGGGTACGGGTCTATAATGAGAACTTGAATGAAATTCATTTTAAAATATAATGTACATATTTGAACAGAATGATATGTGGGCGAGGATTATATAAAAATGAAATGTAATTTTACATATTATTTTGCGTAGATTATTAGAAAATTAGTGTGATATTATTTATGATCTTCGAAATCTTCATAATATACATTATTCAGATTATAATTTTTATAGACTTTACGTTAAGCTGTTAGCTGATAAATAAATACATAAATAAAAAATATAATTATAATTGATAGATATGTATGATATAAAAGAGTACTCACATGCGACAACAATATTATTTTTTTCACTAAATATCGCACCAACATCATTCTTTGCTATACACTGATAGGCTCCAGCATCTTGTCTTTGTGTATTTTGAATTTTATAAAAAAGTTCAGAAGAATAGTCGCCTAGTGGCACACCATTTTTAAGCCACCTGTACATCGGTTGAGGAATACCTAAAAATAAGTTTAATACGAAATATGTAAAAGTTCGAATAGAATTGCTTTGCACCGGAGTAAATTCTTTGTTAATTTTGTTTCAATCCTTACCTATTGCGGAACACTGTAATATCTTTGTTGTGCTTTCTCGAACTATGCTATTTGAAGATGATGGTTGCATTGTAAACCGTGGTGGTTGCATTTGTGCTGAAACAACAAAAATTCTATTATAAGATTTTATTATAAGATTTATTTTATTACGAAATAAGCCCGAAAGTGGGAATTCTTAGAGTACTGTCTGTGTAACTCGCTAGATTTATAAAATGTTTAATGTCCAGTTTTTCTTCGATGATTGCTAATATGATGAAAATTGGAATTATTCAATTATTACAAGTAGACGTAATTAGATAGTGTGATCTATAGTGGACTAAGTTGAGTGACCGTAGCAAATGAAGGGGATCGGCTGCAAATATTATAGCTATATTCATTGTACTATGACTTTGTGTAGAACACAATACAAATCAAATAAATATAATAACTATCTGTTTCACTTATACTACGGATTTTAGGAACCGTTCACGTGCCTTCACTACGTGTGTTTTAATACGCACTTGATTTAATTAATTAATTAAATCAAGGCAAAATGTAGGCTTTTCTTTCATTATAAAAATCAGGTATAAAATTAAATTTATAACTGATTATTTTATTAGATACCTACTTCACGTTTAATTTTTTCTAAAATTTACACACATTATACAACTAGAGGCAATTCGAAAATATTATAATGATAATTGCTAATTAGCAATATTCGGTGCGTACGTTACGCGTTAGTCACATCTGCCACTTTTGTTTTTACATCCAAATCAATTTTAGATTCCGACCAATGCTTCCGACTAATAAAAGAATGTCGCAACGCAACTTGCGTCATCAACTGGCATATTATTGTGAACGTGTAAAGATGACTATGGGAGAGATTGTTCAAACTATTAATGCTCTATAAGTCTTATATGATTCAATTTCTAACATTCGTTAAGAGGTTTTGTTGACACAGCTAAAGAGCAATGCAGCGTCGCGCCGTATATTAAGAAGTTGATCGCTTAAGTGGCTGTGAAACACAGCTCATTGACCGAATTTATTAGCATCACGACATGATCACGACAGACCGATATTTGAATGTATAATTGCAGTTTTGAGCCTTATTTACAACGATATTATTATAGAAAGCTGTTTAGTGTTTTTGTAATTAACAAATCCTAGAACATTTTTTAAGTTTTCACTGAAGGGTTATTTTCAAACTTCCACCTACGAACCAAGTTTCGTTTATTAGCGCAATTGACGGTATTATTAACCAAAACAAAGAAACGAGTAAAAAGCACATTTGTTTCCGTGTTAACATTGCGTAAAGCCATATTGATAGCAGTTCCCTTAACATCGATACGGAACTAATAATTTCACACGTTCTTAGCAATGATCGTAACATATTAGGTATAGAGATTTGAATGGGTTTGAAGGTGGGATCCTTTTTTCTTCCGATATAAATTTTAGTTACATAAAAATATATAACCACAGATATATAATACTATACTAGATAAGATTTATATATCAGGCCCATATTGGTTTTAGTCGGAAGTTAAAAAGGATAAAATTTGAACGCGTTTTTTATGATCCTAAATGCTATGTGAGGGAGATATTACAGTAGTCAGTAGGTATATCTATTTGGATCTTCGGATAGAATTAACATATCATAACATAACTCTATATTAATACATAATATGTAGTTGTTTTATATATAAATTATATTGTTTTGGATGAAATTCTATGCAGGATATATTGCGGGTTAAGACAATAGCTTGTTCAGTATTCGTGCAATGTCATATTTATCCAAACACAATTTAACTTACCCAATATATCAAATGAATGATGATAATACATGTTACTGATATTTGAATAGGCAACAGCAAAACGATGGAGTAATTTAAATAAAAATGAGAGTAAGAGGTAAATAACTAACGTTCATGAAGATATAGTTTATTATTACGTTTAGAAAGTTACTTAATATTAATGTAGAAAGTTACAAATATGTAAAGAACCACGAAACAGTGTAACACTAATTAATGATTTTACGGTGGATATTATACAACATTCCATGTTCTGGCTAATGTTTCCTGATTCAAATAAAAAGATTATATTGTAATGTCCGGGAAGCGGCATTTGTTTAGATGTTCTATTGATTGACTGCATTAAAGCTGGCCCAGATAAAAACAAACAAGTAAGACTGTTTATGAATCAAGAATCCACAAACTAAAAATAGGAGATTTTAATTATTGTTAATGCTTTATTATAATTGAACAATATTTTGGATTAATATAAATAAGATAATGTAATTATTAATATACACATAATGCGAAATTCAGCAAAAATAAAGTAAATCTGATATTGTTTTTATTTCTAACAGCAAATTATTCAGGATCCACGTCTAATGTTGTATAATGTATATAGGCATGAATTTTTATTATATTAAGAGGGAAGGAGCTCAGGAAGAATACTTATTAGTGCCGTTTATCCACACATACGAAGCCTTTACTTCCCTTTCTAAGAGCGGAACATAGCTATCGAGTGTGGTGATAACGAAAAAAAATATTGAAACAATACCTCGGATGTGAAGCGGTTACGTTATAGTTAATCTAATTAAATATTTACATTAATTCATAGTTGTTCAAAAATAGTTTTAAAACAAAGTTAATGTTTAGATTAATGCAGATAGAGTATACAATTTGTGTATTTTAACTAGACCAAGGGCAGACACGGCAGATAGTTTTATCCCATGTTTCACGCAATATAAATACCATGAATCAAGCTATTGTGCTCTTGGGCGTTAATAGGGTGACGATGAGTACTTGTAATCAACATTGATAATAAGTGATAAGATATGACGAGGAACGTTACGCTGCAGCTGAATATGTAGGTACTTTTTGAATAACCTAGTTTCCTAGTAAATATTTGAACTGTTGTTAAATCCTTGGATATTTGAAACAAACATTCTGAAAATACCGTTATACCCACGGATAATAAGGCCACCGATTAAAAAAAAAAGAGAATTTTGATAGGAACACAAGAATTGCTTGTGTTATATCTTAATTTTATAAAAACGAATGAACCTGTTCGTTTTATATCTTCGTCTGAATCCGCATATTCCTATGCAAATTTAGGAATTTAAATCTGCTATATCTGATTTCCGTCGCAATCTGTAATATAAAAATAAAGAAAATAATGCAAATAAATTTACTATTGATAAAAAATATTTAATGTATATGGAGGTGAGCAACCTAAGTTTTTACGCAGCATTTATCGATACTTCGTAGAATCAGGAATATTGAAAATAATTTATTTAGGGGTATCGTATGATAGAGATTTGCTGTCTAAAGATATGTACATAGAAATCAATAAACGATATCTTATATCAAACTCAGTCACTTTTTCAGAAGATCATCATCAAATAGTCATGACTCATGAGCATAGAATAGTGAAATACGAGTTTGGTTTCACGTTTACCAATACAACGTACTTAATTATCCGAGGTAGTAAATTAAAGTACTCAGTAGGCACTTTAAGTACTAAATGCCATATAAAAGCGAGAATCGTCTGAAAATAACTCTACACCACACAACTAAGCTCCATAAAAAGCTTTACTATTAAAAACTCAGTTTACTCGAATCGCGTGTTTACGTGTGTTCATAGTATTTAAGTTAACGTAGTTATCGCTACACTTAAATCGCTTTGTCTGAACAATCTAACGTTTAATAACTTAAGGTGGAATAACTCGTACGAGTTTGTGAAATACTATTTTTTATATTTATTTTGCATTTAACTAATGCGATTGTTATAACTTTATGAGCAGGGGTTAAAAGAGAGACAATCTTCTAACCGGGTCAACATTCATTTATTTTCGTGGAAAATTTATATTTGGATTCACATCTGTCATCTTCATGGATAATGCGTCTAACGACGAATTTTGTTTGTCATCGTCACGCTTAGATGAATTAAATAGGAGCCCTATTTGCGAACACATAGTTAGGTATCTACTGTAATAAGTATATAGTCTATGGTATCTACTATGTAAAAATTATAATACCTAATACCGTTCACGTTCAGAGATATTAGCCGAAGATCAAAATAAATTTGTTGAAGGCCGAGATGATAATAATAAATAAAATAAAATAAAATTCATACAAATTACAATATACGAGTATCAGTAACTATGTACGTACATCTTTTTTTATATCCAAAAGTAATTTTTTCGAATGCTTAGGGGAATTCTTAATTTCCTTATTTTACTAGATTTTTCTTAAGGGTATCGTGACAAAACCAAACGTTTATCTAGAGAAAAAAAGAGCGCCAAAAGTGGTTTATCGCAGATAAAACCAAAACTAAAAGTAATTACACAAAATGCTCTGACAAATATCTTGCAAATGTTTTAATATAATTGTTTATGAAAAAAAAATCATAATAAGTATTACCATGTCAAGTAGAAAACGTAAAAGTGTGAAAATTAGAGCTAACTTGGTGATTTTTTTTTATCGAGTAAATTTTAATATTTTATGTTTTTGATTAAACAGAATCGTTGAACATATCATCTAGTTTGATATATATTTTATTTTTTAGATTTGGTCTTGCATATTACACGTATCATCTAATAGAAGATTGGTTATTTTGCTTTATGCGCCCCCTTAATATGTATTATGTAGTGGCTTTAATTTAAAAATGATTAAACATTATAAAATAAGCAAAATAAGTATGTAAAGTAGATATGAGATTGACAAATTAGCATACCATAGATATTTAAGTTATTTACACGTTTACAAAAGCATCTCAAAGTCTAGAACAGAACTAAAATGCCAGTTTTGGCTAAATGCCAATATTTCAACTGTTTCGCAAACTTTAAGTATTTACGTCTCCATTGTCCAAGATTCAATCAGACATCCTCGTTAAATGTTGATCTTATATCTATATAGGTATTTTATCATTTAGGAAAATCAACAATCTCAATAAATAGCTAACGTCGACTTTGTTCAGTTAAATAAATGAACTCATATTTCGTAAGTTACGTTTCCTTGGTATGAACAAGCGGCCTAATTTTGTTTCAGTTAAGGCTTAAAGGAGAATTGTTCCACGAAGTTTGATTATAAAACAGTAGAACGCAGATGTTTAATAAAATTTGTTTACGTTTACTTTTTGCTTAAAGTTAATTAAACATGCAACTTTGAGCTATAAAGCTGTACATGTAGCTTGTTTTTAGATTGAAAACAAATGCGATCATTTGTTTTTGGGCACATTGATCAAACATATAAGGTAATTACTTAAAACCAAACATCTCAATATGTAAAATGCATTGAGGCAACTATTTCGAAGTAAAGGAGCGTTTCCGTTACGTGACTCACACCAATGGCACGTAACGCCGCTGCTATAAGACCACTAACATACTAATAGAGAGCCACAGAAGGCCATTTTTTATTCGACGAATTCTTAAACTATATCGGAATTTCAATCATGTATCGTGTATAGTTTGTAAGAAATGAAGGAAAGTAATCAGAAGCTAGTGATGATGAATGATGATAAATAGCCATGTGAAATGATTTTATAATGACTTACATTTTATGAGTAGAGTCAGGAAACAATAAATTGGGGAATAATTGAATGCGTTGTATACAGAGAATATTGGATAACATGGTTTGGTCAACAAACGATGAGAACCGCTCCCGTTGCTTCCGCTTGTATTGTCTTCTGAGTTTTGTATATTTTGTACTCTAATAAGCCGGTTGCAACTTGTGGCTCGCTAGTGGCCAGTTACGCCGGTCGCTAGTGTAATTCGACCTACCACACCCGCCGCGTACTCTTGCTGTATTGACCAGAGAAACCTTTCGTCATCGCATGCTTTGTTCGCATGTAGAATGGAAACCTTACAAGTCATTCATTTGGACGTCCCAAGCGATACAATACTTTTTTATTGTTAGCTCAAAGAGTAAAATCATTTGAGTGTAATGACATACACAAAATTTAATTACCCGCATAAATAGGTGATTATAAGTTTGACGTTATCCATATGTAGTATTTAACCACAATTAAAACACAGATTTGCGATAGCGGCTTTGCTGAAACTGCAATGTTGCAAAAGTAAATTCAGCTCGTTGGTTCGGTAAAATTAAAAGGTCAGCCAGATAGTGGTTTACCGATGAGAAGATATTATAATTGCAGCAGATAAATATTATACGTTATGTTTTAAGGAGACTTTTTTGAATTTTCATTCGTAATTGTGAGATATTAGCCTTTAGACGGTACGTTTCAATGTTATATTAATGTTTTAATGCTTTTAAGGAAGGTCACAAAACAGACCGACTTTCTATAGATTTTTTATTTTTTATTATATGATAGGGAAGCGCTTGGCCACGATCTCGCCTGATGGTAAGCCGATACGTGGCCTAAGATTTTTCTATTTTAATAATAAGTAACAACATTCTCAACATTAATCAAGTGAATATATAGCAACCGAACACATTAAGTATATAAAAAAAATAAAAGCAACCAAAACTTCATCCTAAGCATTAAATAAATCCTCAGGATACCGTTAAAGCCTAAAGGATTTATTGCAATTACAAAATATGTACGTTCATGAATCATCCCGTTACAATTTAACCCAACGCCCAACGGTCACTCGCCAAGTAACTTAGGCTATGTAAGGTACTTTCTAGTTTTTATTATACAAGGTAGACAGACATGTCTTATAAAGACTAGGAAATGTATGAAGTTATCGTCTTGTAGTACCTATATAGGCTTAATATCCTTAATTTTTGAAAGGAAAATTTCTGAGTCTTTAACAATTTTTGATTCATGACGCCTTTGTTTCGTATTAACTCCATTATACATAACTGTTCTTCTTCTGTTTCTGGGAAGCGCAATACTGTGGTAATGGTACAGAAAATGTTAATAAAGTCTTAATAAGTTTATCTCGTTTACAGCCTACCTTGGACCTTATTAATTTCGCTCAGATAAGTTTTTCTTAAATCAAGGACAGGAAAAACTGGAAGGAAATCGGAGAGATTTTAACTAATATGTGAACGTAGACGACGGATTGCACTTTTTATTAGTACTAATAACATAAAACTTTTAAAAAGCAATTCAAACAACCTGTTAATGTCGTACCTATAACATCATTAAGCTTACTCATGTATGAAGGTAAGATGATATTATGTTAGTACTTGAATCGCTAAGTATTGACTACACAACTATTGACTTAAATTATATTTTCCGTGTTTAATGATATATGTTTAAATTAGTGCGAAACCTAGAAAGAATAAATATAAATAAGTAGACTATAAATTTTCGTCTATTGTAGAATATTATGTACCTATTCTGATAGAAAGCATTTCTGTATGCCGACTCCAGAAATCCAGAATTGTCACTCCTCGACTTTCTTTGTGGATCATAAGCCACACTTTGCATAGGCCAACCAACCCTCTGAACCGTGCCACGTTTGAGAGTAAAAATAGAAATTAATCGATCCTATTATTCGTGTCAGTTGTTTCAACCTCGTCAGGCTCAATTTAAGTAAGTTTAATATTCTTTCAAAATCCTATGCACACAAACACCGCATGATAACGCTTAGTATGGGTAATGGATATTGGGTATTTGGGTATGTCATACTGTATATTAAATGGGTTGTTAATTTCCGAATAATAATGAGCGTTATATTTTTAGTTAAGTACATATTTGATATAATAAAACAATACTAATCCGAAAACATGTGCTTTTTATGGAAGTATTGATATGTTATAAAATTTAGCAGTAATATTATGTATGATTTTTTTTTATAAAATGTTATGAAGTTCATAGGCGAAGAACTTGTAACAAATTTATTTCATTACATATACTGTATATATTAATAACATAATATGGTTATTAGTAATTATTACATAAAAACTAGCGGCCCGCCCCGGCTTCGCCCGTGGTACATATGAAAAATAGATGTTGGCCGATTCTCAGACTTACCCGATATGCACAGAAAATTTCATGAGAATCGGTCCACCCGTTTCGGAGGAGTATGCAGACTAACATTGTGACACGAGAATTTTATATATAAGAAGAAGATATACATACGACGACGTAATTTATACCCAAGGCTCGAGTATCTACCTATAGTAATAAACGTAATGTCATTTACTTGATGGATATGAATTTCTAATGTGAACATGTTACTACCCAGCTACTTAGCTTCTTTAATTATCTTAATTCAATTTTGCTTTAAAATATTACTGCATGCATTAACCATTGGCGTGTTTTAAGTTCTTTACTCTCAAGGTAAATAATAAGCACACTTGAAACGGCACGTATACTTTGATGTAGATGGTGCATGAATACTTTAATGCTAATAATAAAATAAAATACTTAGTTACTTACCACCTCCAATTAATGATCAAGTATAACGTCACAGTATAAAATAGCAAATTGTTTTGCTCATAGCCATATTTATAATTTTCTATTTTAAGCAAATATATCATATATGAACCTCTCCCTTCCTTCTATTATAATTTTGAGGTAATTTGGTAACATTTTTTAAATGAAAGATTAATCAATATTTTGGGAATTCTCAAAAAATAATTTTATAGACTACAGGCCCGTGTTGAAAAAATTATGGGTCATTTGACCCACCAGGTGACCTATCTAGAACGATATAAGAGCATAAAATAATAAGATTCAGCACTATGACGTCACTTGTAAGCTGTCCACCTGAGTGCAGATGAGAATTCGAAGGTTCAGGTAGAGATTTTCTCCCCTTGTCTCCATGATTTTTGTACGGCGTTGCGGAATAATTGATTAAAAGTAGTATAGAAATAGCATGACACAGATGCCGTACAAAATCAAATGACCAAATTTACCCCGGCAACTGTCGAAAAATAAAAATAAATTCCGACTTTGTGGACCACAATTTTTGTACGGCATCTGTGTCATACTATTTCTATACTGCTTTTAAGCCATTATTCCGCAACGCCGTACAAAAATCATGGAGACAAGGGGAGAAAATCTCTACCTGAACTTTCGAATTCTCATCTGCACTCAGGTGGACAGCTTACGAGTGACGCCATAGTGCTGAATCTTATTATTTTATGCTCTTATATCATTCTATATAGGTCAGGTGGTGGGTCAAATGACCCATAATTTTTTCAACATGGGCCTGTAGTCTATTATTAGGTTCATAAAGAACAGGTTCCTTAAGATTTGCAAACAATAAATACTAATTATTTAAATGAATTATATGTAACATCGGCTACTTAGGGCCGATTTTTCAATGCTTGGATAAAACTTATTCGTCGAATAATGTATAAAACTAACTACCATTTTAAAAACGTATTCTAATTGCCCGTATTTGACAGTTTACGTGACATTTTAATATTATCGTGTAATACTTTATTGGACGGATAAGTTTTATCCAAGCATTGAAAAATCGGCCCTTAGAAACATAAAGTGAATGATTAATTCCATAAATTAAGCAAGACTTCATTAAGCTTATTACAATTTGTTTGCTATTGATTAATCACCCAGTCAGAAACGTTGCAAACGGTATGAACTCACGGTTCCCGTAAAGTGAAAATTAGCAACACGTGCCCTTCATTCCTTCTCAAATAAATTTTATGGTGAATTATGTTTGCTTTGTTGCGGGTGGAGAAATAAAGTACATATTTATAACAGCCAGTTAGTTAGTACAACTCACTTATTCCATTGGTCACGTTGTACTAGAATAACGTGGTTATAGTAAATTATTATATCATTATATGATTATAGTGACGTAGGTAACCCCGAAATAAAAAGCAAGACAAATTCCAAATAGTGTAAAGTTAAGTAATTTAGATGTCTATATTCATTTTATATTGACACAACCCTCGTCCATGCGAATTCTATGAGGTGGTCTCTGCGCCATTTCACCTTGAATAATAAAAAAGGGTTGCAAATTGGGTAGGTTTACTGGTCCGCGGAACCGCAAGTTTGAATTTAGAGGCCCGATTTATTTTATGGTAATAAAACGGAATCAAAGTTGAATTGTCTGCATACTTATTAATGGTAATAAATATTTTAAAAATAAATTATACTTCAATTACTCTTAAAAAGACTTTAAAACTATTGTTTGAGCATTTCCGTAAACAGGGGTTAAGTGTTATCATTTCTCAATTATCTATTTTACAAGTAAATGGCGATAAAACAATTTCAATACATAAGTAGAGCAAGGGAGAGAGAGGCATTGAACCTTAGCGTACTGCGATACCTCATTGCCCGTATTTACTCGGGCGGCACACACGTTTTAATATTAATAACCCCCCATACAAGAGAGCTCTGGCAGCTGCTTCTGAGCGCTACTGAATTTGTACCGAGTTGAGACTGGAACCTTTATGAACGATGTTTACCACCGCTCGCGGTCGCCGCTGGCTTGTTGCTCTAAAAATGCACTTTAGAGAGCACTTTAATTATACTACCAGTAATATACTGTTAAAACATAATGCTGTTTTTCAGTATCTACTCTATGCAAATAAATTCCACGCCTTAAGGCTGCAGTCTAGCAAAATTGCGTTTTCAACAAGTTATTTGACAATTTTTTCCCGGCTAATGAAATGATAAACTGAATTTTTTTTTCTTGTTTATCAATTAGTGTTATATACGCAATGCGCGTGAATTTTTTCACATTTATAAAGTTACTTTATGTTACCTTAATCAGGCCTTCAAGATAAGTCTCTTTCCCCCAAAGACATTTCGAGCTAAGTTTGTGCACTCACTACGTTGCAACCGATTACAATTTACACAATCTGATCAGCGCATTATTATCCTTATATAGTCGTTATTAAAAACTGCTGAATACAATTGCCGAAAAACTTATGATTTTCTTAATTAGAACGTTATAAATTCATTAAATTTCCCATTTTTTGCCTTACAAAATCTATTGATAAATACTGCTAAAAGTTATTTTTTCCATTAATTTATTCGAGGTGGTTGAAGACCAATGAGTATTAATCCTTTAAAAAAATTTTTTTTTGAATTTTGATAATTCTTTAAATATTAAAAAAATATTTAAAATAATCAGGAAAAATCCTAGCGAATTTCTTTAGTCGCGCTCCTTGGGCCGGAGCGTTCTGACGTGTGCTCTACGCTCGATTTTCCTTCATGCCGAAGTGAAAGTTGCTCTACTTCATTAAATTTAATATTTTTGTTAATTGATTATTTTTATCTTAGTTTTGTGCAAATATTCGTATTTTTAAATATTTGATTTCGATATGGAAAATAAACGAAAAAAATACGCGTGTAACTACTAGAAAAAAAATTATTTTCGAACATAAAGTTAATGAAACCAAATAGATTGCAAAGGTGATTGGCAACAATTTCTTTATTTTACGGGGTGCCAGTAAAGGGATGTATATTTGTTTAAAACTAAAGTAAGCTCATAAATTTTCTTATAATATATATTTTTTTTGAAGTCCAAAAAGGTTTATTTTTCGTTTGAGAAATACGAAATATAATATAAACTTGTATTGAGAACTTGAACTTCCCAAGTTCATCCGGGGAAATCCCCATACGGGGAAAATGATTTGTTTACTCCAAAATTATATGCCGAGGTGTTTTAATTTTTTCTTCTAGTCATTTTCAACGTAGCGGCATGTTGTTTGATTATTAATTTTGTAACTTGAATACAGGATGTTGGTTTTATATTCTGATCTTACAGACGCGCTGACAAATTTAGTCCGCCATTTCTAGTTTAGTCCACCAACTCTAAGTACCAATATTAAAACGAATGGATTATCATCACGTCATCAAAACTCAGATGTAATGGAAGATCACAATAACATAGAAAATTCAGTGGGTGTTGAGAACTAAACAAACACAAGTAACAGAGACGCGAAGAATAAAAAAAGAGGACGAAAACGATAATTCGTTAATGCTTTCCCTTTTCGACGTATTGCTAGGATACATCACCAATCTGCAATAAACAAAACTGATGATTCCCAATTGCTGATTAAAAATGAAAAACAAATAATCGACAACAGTGGTGAAAATTTGCTGATCACAATGAAACATCCTTCAGATGCAGCATGTAGCAGATTTACTCATTTAAAATGTATCGGTGAACAGCGTAAAGGAGAGGAGGACAGGAAAACATTATGAATGTGGATGGTGGATTGTATACAGGGTGTAATCGTTAAGTATGTGCAGGCGATTATGACGTTATTCTTGCAGGTATCAAAAAACTTAAAACTGATATCGAAATTACTTTACCTAATGAGCAAAATGACAATAATAACTTTTTAAAAGTATAACGAGAAATATCTAAAAAATTTACTTTATACACTCCCATATCAAAAAGGGAAAATAGGACTAGTAGAAGTTAAATGTCTAATTCCGGCAAAAGACATGAATGCGGAAGATGCGGTTAAAAATAAAAAAAATAATATTTGAAATACAATGCAAAAAATAACACTTTTGAAATACAAATAAGCAGACTTCTGCTTCTGCAACGTTTAGTTGCAGAAGCAGAAGTCTGCTTATTTGCTGTTTGGACTGGAGTGAATCATTTGTTAAAAATAGAATATATAAAAAATTATGTAACGTTTAGGCAAAATAAAATGATGGACCATTATCAAGATTTTACATAAATTGCCTACTGTCAGAATTGATTGATTCGAGACTTCAGCATTCGATGCCCATCAAGGACCCATATCCTATATCATTCAAGCGATTGAAAAAAAAAATAAATCCAGTGCAACCGATAAAGCATCAGAATGCTAGCAAAAGATTTATTAGGTTTATCAATATAAATCTATATATTATACATAATATAATAAATCTGTAGAAGACGCGAAGACCGACATCCGCGCGGACGGAGTCGCGGGCGGAAGCTAGTCAGAAATAAATATCTTTTATTTTCATTTGCGTATTTTTCTATTTTATAATTTTTTAACACAAACATTACATTTTTTTATTATAGACAAAATTTGTTTATCCGTTTCTGAACAACTTTCACTAAGAAACTTAGGTCGAAAAAAATGTATAGAGTTATGCATTTTGTATGGAAAGGTTATTTTTTTTTATATTTCGTCCAAATTTATTTGTAAAAGTTGATTAGTTATATAAACATGAAGTTGAAGATATCAATAGAAAGTATTCGCAAATTTTGTGTACTGATAAAAAAAAATCACCCGGTGTAATTTTCACGAAAATTGTTTCAAATTGTCATTTTTGGTACTTATTACGAATATTAAATTATGCATACGAATGATTTAATTTTTAACAATTAAGTGGAGCAACTTTCCCTTAGTACATTTGTATTATTTACATATAGGATGACAGGATGCATTTGTTTGCACTACTAGACCAAGCCCTTAAATGTTGAGAAAAAAATAAAACATAGATTAATTTTATTTTTTCTTTTTCTATATAAAATGATACCATGTATACTAGGTACATTTAAGAAAATAAGAATAATTTCGGAGATGGTTGGCATCGATTTTCATAGAAATTTTACTTTCGAAGCGACAACCACCAGGTATTGATGCACTTTTTTATTGAATAGAAGATACGATTGACTGCATTTTTCATAATCATTTGTAATTTTTTTATCATGATTTAGATATCTTATTATGCAGAAGCAGTTGCAATCGTCTATATGTACATTTAAAAAAAAAAAAAAATTAACGAGTTACGAGTAAATCGTAGAATACATTATGTATATTATATAAGGCTATCGAATAGTTATCCATTTTTCTGCGAATAGTTAATTCTAAACTATAAAAAGGCGTAAGTATATAAAAATTCTCATTCATTACATATACAACATGTTAAGCAAGAAAATGCATTGATGTGTACCCGCGGCACTTTTGCGTTCGTGCTCCTGAATGCATTTTTGTTAGACGGCTAGGTACCTACTCATGTCCTTCAGCGTTCAAAGAGTTATTCCGTCATAATGTCTCATATTACACATTACTATGTTGTATCGATATGTTGCCCTATGAAACGAGCAGAATAAAGTACAGTTTTAAGATACAATTTTACAATTTTCTGGTTCCTAATAAATGTGCGAAGCGAACCTGATCTGTCTGGAATGTTGCATAGATGCGCGAAGTGGCTTTTTGTTCCCTATGTCCCCATTAAACAGGTCTGGCGCTACGTAGGTACTTAAGTTAAAACAACATGAATGTAATAAGTTAACCCGCCACATAATATTATTATACTTTACTCAGTTCCGCTAGGCCGTAATTCCCACCTCTGGGAAAAAGAGCATGTACTTTAAAAATGTTTGTATGGCTATTTCACGTAAACGTAGCCGTGATAATATCTTTATACGTGCTTACTTGACCAGTTTATATTTATTATTATTGATGCCATTCATTTTACGGTTTATTAGGTGCTGTTTGAAGGAAAGCGAAAGAACATTAAGTATTTATTTATTTATTGAAATAATTTCAGTAAAGTGTATGATTTATGTATTCATTACAGTAAAGTCGAAGGTTCGATCATTATCAATGCTAATTGCTAGCAATACAACTGTATGGCTAAGTGCCTTTTAGAATTCCTTTCTGACGCCCATACACCCGTCATAATTTCAAGCTTTGAGATCCTTTTGTAAGGGATATCTGTCATAGTTTTCCTTTTCTGCGGTCTAGCTTTACCTACTTGTTTCGTTTGGTATAGTTTTTAGTTGTTACTAAGCATCCTTTGTTTTGTGGTTGAAACCTGGGAGGTTACTTAAAACATCAACATAATACATTTTATATCATTTAATTATAATTAATATTCGAATATAAATGTTAAGAATATTTTTAACGCTTTTCAATAAAGTTATTTCTGTTAAATATACGATATACATTATCATGATTATTTAAAATGCTTCTAAGATTATGTGTACTTAGAAATGAATGTTGCATGTTACTCACTTGCATGAGCAAATTGTCGCAGTCTGAGTTCTGACGTTAATAGTCATTGAATATTTTAACACCACTTTAAGTTAGCTAAGTTCATTACGTATTATGATTGAGTTGTGTTCAGCTCAAACTAAAGTAAAGGTACCTGTCGTTAGCTACGGTTCTTATACCCAAAAGATTCTATCGTTTCTTCAAGTGCTCTGGGGAACAAAATACGTTTTTAAACAAAACATTACATAAGCGCGGCGGCTTGAAGAGCTGCGGAAAGCGTGCAAAAAAATCCCGTAAAAAAAGCATTCATAATATTCACATGGCATTCGATATGTTATCATGTGTCTTGTTATTTCGATTTCTATGGTTATCATAGTTATTGTATTTAAGTAATTTTGATATAGCAAAGAGGAATAAAACAAAACATATTGCAAGATTTCGCCTCACAAAGACATCAATTTCAAACAATAAAAGACTTTTTCTGGTGCTTATTAACACTAAGTCAACTCAATCTTCTTCTTATCTTCTTATATATAAAAATGAATCGCAAAATGTGTTGGTAAGCGCATAACTCGAGAACGGCTGAACCGATTTCGATAATTCTTTTTTTATTATATTCCTTGAAGTACGAGGATGGTTTTTATGTAGAGAAAACGTAAACATGTACCACGGGCGAAGCCGGGGTGGACCGCTAGTGATATATAAATATATGTATAATGAGGTCACTTAGTTTTACATAAGATCTCATTACGTTTCTTAGAATGCGGTTGTCTGTATTTTATACTAGCCTTCCGGCCGCCGCTTCGCCCGCTTTGTCCAAAACTTAACAAATTATATGCTAAAACCTTCCTAAAGATCCATGCTATAACATTGGTGAATATAGAATTACAATCGGTGACTATGTTTTTGTGTTTATCACGAACAGACAGGCAGACATACACATTACGACTTTGTTTTATATATCGTTCTTTTGTAGCAGTTCTTTAAACTGAAAAATCTAAAAAGGATCATATTATGTTATAAGTTTTTCAAACAAGTTATTATTGAAAAAGTCATATATACCTGTGTAGTGAGTAGTTTTGTAAGGATGATATTAAATATTCCATCCTAGGTTTATATTATATGTACCTGTATATATGTCACCATTATCTGGTTGAATCTGCTATTTGCTTGAATGACAAGCGCGCGCATTCATTATATGGCGACATTCAATTGAATGACCAGGCCGAACATTGCTTTAAGCGTCACTAAATGTCCAGTTAATAAGCGGATTGTAACATAGGCTCCCTTTGTAGGGAGCAGATATAACGCGGCATTTTGTTGAATTACTAGCTCGTATTTACGTTTTTTCATAACGTCCACAAGCAGTCGGTTGCGAGCCGACGGGACCCCGCAAAGCTCCTAATTCTATATACTCGAACCTAGTTAAAAATAAAAAAAAGCAACAAACCTAACCTTACCTACCCCCTTATCCAAAACAATGAGCATGCTAAATGGCGTTCAGTCAAGACGTTGAATGTTACATTCAACAACTTGACGATTCGTTCTTTCTACTTGTACAGATGAGTAAAGTTGTAAGTAAATGTAGCAAATAAATTCCAAGTTCGTTGTTACTTCCAAATATATAATATTTAAAAGTTATCAATTTCATATTTTAAAAACGTTTAAAATATTAATAATATTTTAAATGTTAACAAAAATATATTTAACTAAAATCGTTGTATTAAACGTTCTTACTTCTTAAAAGAAGGATAAAATCACCCAGTATGTTCACAACTTAAATTTTGAAATGTCTATCTTAACGCATGTTAGGGATAAACTCAAAACCCAAATATTCTTTCTTCTCCTAAAAGAAGCAATTTGATTCATCATAACATGAATTTTAACACCAGTTTGGTCACAGCGCATCTATTTAAAAATTACAAGGCTTACCATCTTTATGCATCTAGTGAACTTAAAATTCTTAGATATTACTATTTAATTTTAATTTTTATATTTTATGAACATTGTTTGGTTTTTGCTTTACAATCCATTTAAATATATATTGTACACATAAACATAAATATAAGGTTAAAGTTGTTTCATTTCTCTAACTTTGTAAGTTTATAGATATATTGTAATGTTTATAAAAAATATATTTTGTAAGCAATACCTTTTCTATTCAAATAATTCAAGATATTTTTTTTAACCTTGAGATCTTACATATGACTCACCTTAATTATAGCAACTATAAACATCTTTATTTTTAATAACTTACCTAGACTGTCGGCTGATGAAGTTATTTTTATCAAGCAGGCAAACATTAAAAACATTCCTGTTTTCAGTGACATTTTTTTCCACCGCTCTAGTTCTTCCATAACACAAGACCTTTATTTTGTAGCAGCTCGATGAACACAACTTTTGTTTATCGTAAAACAACAAACTTTTTTATGAAACACTAAGTTTTCTCTACACCACCACATATTACAATGCGTTGCTAGGTTCTACATTCACCACAACAATAAGGATACGTTAGTACCTGTGGGATTAAACTATACCATTAGCCAGCAAGGTACTAAAGTTCACTCAACTTTATATTATGCCCTATAAAGTAAGAAACTAATAAAATTAAAGTATTTTCATCATTTTGTAACGGATTTATAAATAATCTTTAGGTTAAAACACGCTCACTTGTTTTTAAAATACTTAAAAAACTTTTGCTAAAAGTTCGAAAGTTTTTAAAACTTCATTTCACAATCTTTCATTTGAAGGACGCTCGACTAGTGCGTTGAGCGTTCCCAGTGTTGCACCAACGACATAACATTTTTGTACTGTGCTCTCACTCCGTGTAGTGTACCTAGTTCGTACACAGTTCAAATTCGTTCTCACTTTGACAGAAAAGTACCGTTCCTCTACAAAGATTTTCATTCATTCATAATGTATAGGCACATTTCATTTTACTTTTAATAGAAATAGCAGTAGATATATTATATAATATATTTAGAGGAAAATTATTGACCATAATTAGTATCAGTAGTTTCTTTTTGTAAAAAAATTACAGAAAAAAATATTGTAAATCTATATATGTATTGTAATATTAACTGCAACGCGTCCGGTAATGGCTCACATATTTTTTTAATATTAGATATAAATTTATAAAGCATTTAACCACAAACTAAAAATATCATATTCAAGGTATGTATATGAATTTAAAATTATAAGTTCACAATCATTCACAATGAACGATTTGCTACAACAAGAAATAAATGCAATTAGTTATTTTTAAATTAAAAGTCTCATATATGTAGGTAATTAATGCTAGTACTAATTTAATAAGAGTGTTGAAAATATAATTATAATAAATTTTTATAAAGTCTCTGAATAGTCACGTGAATAATAAAATGATTAAAATTATAAGGCAACTTTGGTGGTTTAAAGATTATGCGTAATGAAACAATACCTTAATGTGAGCAACCAATGGCATCAAGATTCGGCTTAATGACATTTGACAAATGACAGTGACTTACTGCAAAAAAAAAATTATTTCTTTTCAACTAGCCTGTCATTACGAAAAGTTGAGGCGGGTTTTAAATCCTAGGTAATCATTGTTTATTTGAAATAAAATGAAATTATATATACGATATTAGTGAATGCATTTAGTGCTAGATGTTGTGCAAACATTATTTTCGCTACTTGTGAAAGTTTTAACTTGTGTATTATTGCTTGACTGTGCGGCTTACGAGGTTATACATGTAAAGGTTTGGTACTGGCTAAAACTCTTTTCTCTAATTTTTCAGCCATGGTGCGTATGAACGTATTAAGTGATGCTTTAAAATCAATCCACAATGCCGAAAAACGAGGCAAAAGACAAGTTCTCATTCGGCCCTGCTCCAAAGTTATTGTGAAGTTTCTCACTGTGATGATGAAGCATGGTTACATCGGCGAATTCGAGATTGTAGATGACCACAGAGCTGGAAAAATCGTCGTCAACCTAACAGGCAGATTAAATAAATGTGGAGTTATTTCACCCCGATTTGATGTACCTATCAATGATATTGAAAGGTGGACTAACTTATTGCCCTCTCGACAGTTTGGGTATGTATTATCTTGAACAGTACCTAATTTTTAATTATCACTTAATGTTAGTATTCTGTGAATATATTATATAGAAGCACATCAAATATTTTTGATACACCTATGATATGTATCACAGAAATGTTATAATAATACATATTATTTATTATTATAATATGAAGTAGTATTACATTGCTCTTTAATGCTGAATTATAAATTATAATATTTTAAAACAATATTTCTAAGTAATACACAAAATACTAAAGTAGATGTACATTTTTATGCATACTTTTTAAGTTTTTATAATAACCTAAAATCATAGTGGATAATTATTTGTCTTAATGGACTAATTATATGTTTAATATCTAGTGAACTGGATCTTGTCCAAGTTCACTAAATGTATTATATAGTAACTAAATATATTATAGATATTTATATTTATTATTTATTAAATGGTTGTTGTGCACAATTTTGTGACAAATTGTATTGAATAATACTTCTGTCTTCTGATTATTTTATTTTGTTGCATTACACTTTTGTCTGTATGTTATTATTTTTGTCAATAAGAGCATACGCACGACTACCGCGAATCACTTACAATCC
Organism: Colias philodice; assembly: GCF_061535455.1. NCBI lineage: Eukaryota > Metazoa > Arthropoda > Insecta > Lepidoptera > Pieridae > Colias > Colias philodice. The sequence continues at coordinate 6,778,599 of NC_143094.1, read as the reverse complement.
TTGTTAGTGATTTGATATGTTGTGCAAAATTATAACGCAGTAGCTGAAGGTGATGTTGCTTATATAGCTAACATTGTTTCAATTGTTGTGGACACTAATTTTAAATGAAATTATCTTAAAATAATAGTCAATTTTAAAATTTCTAAAGATAGTAGAAATCTTAAAGTGGTCAAAAAACATTTGTTTAGAAGATTGAGATTATACAGTAGAATACCGATTATCCGAATTAATTTAGACCAGGGTTGAGTTGGTTAATCAGATAACCAGACATATCACATAGGCTTGAAATAAAGAAAAACAAAGTGTTACACATAAAATTAACTTAAAAAGCGCAATATGAAGTGTCTAGTGGTTTTGCTTTATTGTCCATGCTTGGAACAACAAAGCAACACAAAAATTACTTGTTTTTTTTTTCAAATATGCTTAGGACCAATTTGGAAAATTGGCGATTCGGTTAATTGGCGGTTAACTGTACTCTGGTTTTGTTGAACATCATATATTTGTATTATGTTAAAAAGAAAGTCTTCAATGTATTATCTGTCCCTGTCAATGTTTCAAAAGGCTGGTGCAAACCTGGTTGTTTAATTAAAAATCATAATTATAAAAACATCTTATAATTTTCAGATACCTTGTACTCACCACTAGTGGAGGTATCATGGACCACGAAGAAGCAAGACGAAAACATCTTGGAGGAAAAATATTAGGTTTCTTTTTCTAATCTAATACACGTAAAAATGTATTTTTGTGTTTTATTTGACTATTATACTTGAAGCATCATTATTTTATCAGTATTTTTATATAGTATAATATTATAGAATAAGATTTGATATCATTACTTTGCATAGTAGATTGAAGTTCAGTAGTTTGCTTTCTCTGTATTATACAACCCTTTAGTATATTTACCAGAATACTCTAATTCTATCAGTGAGCCCCAGAGAGATTGTGGTCAAGCGCTTCCTCATATTATAAAGCTGCATATAATTGCATTGCATAGTTTTAAAGACATACAGTGGTGGTCACATAATTAAAGACACCCCCTAATTAACCACAAAAGATTTACATTAGGAACTACAATTATCTGAAAAATGTATTTAATCTAGTATTATTTTTATTAAACCATACAAGACAATATGTTCTTTAAAATGAGGGACAAAAAATAGTTATATTCCTTGTTAGTTTCGACACTTGCTCTCTGTGGGAATGTAACACAAACTTTGTTTACGTACGTGTAGCTGGCCACTTAATTAAAGACAACAAGAAATGAGTTATAATTTTTCATAAATAAAAAGAAACAACATTGTGCTTTTCTTCGTTTCGCCGCGTAATTTCATAAATCGTTGACAGTCCATAATTTTTTTGAGTATTTTTAACTTTTAAAATTAAAATTCATACGTTTAATTGTTTTAATATCAATTATTATGGTTAAAAACAAGAGTTGCGACTCGTCCACAAGAAAAATTATTTTTAACTTCCATGATAGTTAAAATGTTCCAATAATATGGTTATAAATGCTATAAAACATGGCAAGATGTTCCACACGACCGAAAACGTACTCAGAAAAGCAAAACCAAGTGAAACTACTCGGCCGAAAGATTCAAAAATGGTGTAGTTGGCTAAAAAAGATCCATTTAAAGGGTCGAAACTGATACAGTTCAGAGTTGTATGGTGCAGCAGGCTTGAAGGAAGTGTCTGCAACGACAATTAGACGGAGACTGTGTGAGAAAAACTTGCACAAAAGAGTATCTCGGAAAGTACCACTTTTGAAAAAACAAAATGTGAAGGCAAGATTTGACTTTGCTACAAAATACGAACACTGGACTGAACGAGAATGGAAACATGTGCTGTTTTTGCACAAAACTAAGATTAATATGATTAATTCTGTCAGAAAACAATATGTAAGACGCCATCTCAATAAGGAAATGGATCCAAGATACACTAATAAGTAGTAGTCATACATGGGGGTGGAAATATCAATGAGTGGCGCTGTTTTTCTGGACTTGGTGTTGGACCTGTCAAAAAGACAGAAGGCAACATGGATAAATTCCAGTACAAGCATATTTTTGAGCAATCCATGCTGCCCTATGCAGAGGAGAATTTACATTTTGTTTGGACTTTTCAACACGATAATGATCCTAAGCACACAGCAAAAGTAGTGAAATGCTTGTTAAGGAACCAATCTGTAACTGTTTTGGATTGGCCCCCCTACAGTCCGGATTTAAATCCGACCGAAAACTTATGGAATCAAGAAAGAAAGAAGTCGCGGCAAAGCGGTCATCAAACGTCGACTAACTTTGCAAAGCATTTTCGAAGAATGGAACCAAATTAGTGATGCAACTTGTACAAAATTAGTTGCTTCAATGCCCAAGAGATGTATACCCTCATTACTGCCAAAGGACATGCAACCAAATATTGAAAAGTGTAAAAACGTTTTGTAAATACGTCAGGCATTTTGTGTTGGAAAAATAATCTCATTAAAATAATAATTTTTTATATTTCTCATAAGGGAGCCTAATGTCTTTAATTATATGACCAGACCTTTGCTAGGTCAAAACTGCTAGTAGTAAGGATGAACCGATTAAAATCTAACAAACCAACAAGTTATGTAGATAAAATTTAGTTTAGCATTAGACAACACATACCTGAATATTTTAAAATTATTTTACAAGTTCCAATGGCAGTGTAGAAAAAAATGTTGAGAGAAGTGTCTTGGGTAGTATAAAATGCTCTTAGTGTCTTTAATTATGTGACCACCACTGTACATAAGGACCTATTGATATTTATTAAAATAAGTTAGTATGAGCTAGTTTATGCTAATATTATTAGGGCTTCCAATAAAATAATGCATTTCATTAAAAGGTTGGTAAAGCACTGGTCTATAATGCCACCGGTGTTTATGGACTATGTGTATGTATCGCCTAACTAGCAAGATAGCCAACTGTCGGAAAATTATGATCCGTAATATACCTCCTAATCCGTCCTTTTAATGCATTATTTTTCGTAAGAATGCAAACAAATCGCAGTTATGCATTATGTCTAGAATTTAGACTAGACAAGACCCTCGGGCCTCGCGTATTGTGCGCGAGTCGTGATACCTACTAGGGACCCCGTGTTGCGCGCGAACTCTTGCCCTGTGGACTGAATTCATCCCCGAATGCGCGTAATCCGCACGAGATAATTCTGACGAATTCGCCCATTCTGGACAAGCTCTTACTACGTGCGTACGCGCTTCCTCCTTCCTCTGTGAGGAGGCTTGAGCGGAACACGTCTCATGCTGCCTCACCGCCCCGGCCGACAGAACCTAACCCATCCAAATAAATTGAATAATCAATTTATTTCTTGCACGATTGCTTGGTCTCGAACCCCTGACCTAACGATTTTTAAGTCAGAGGTTCTCGCCACTGAGTCACCACTTCTCAGCTACGGTGATGCGTGGTGATTATAACAGTGCATAGAAAGGTCAATATTTTATTTTATAATTGCCCGAATCAATGGTCACTACTTTTTGCATGTTGTTTCGCTCGTGCGGTCTAAGAAAATTAACAGTACCTGACATACGTGTCGCATTTTTTAATATAGTGCCATCTACCGGAATTTTTAAATTTCAAAGTGATTAAAATGCGAATCATACCGGATCTTCCCATGCGAATTAAACGTTTTATAGCGGTAAAAAGTACCTAGCTTACTGTAGCTTCCTAACTATCCCCAGACGCTAAGAGCACGTCATAAATAAATATACAAATAAATAAAATTGCTGCGTTGCGAGTTGCAACGTTAAATAAAGATAAACTAATAAACAAACTTTCGCAACTATACCAATAATAAAAAAATGGAGTGTTTGTTTTTAGTATTGAAATAACCGAGTAACTTAGGCTATTTCTTATACTGATATTCCCACAGGAATATTGGATAAAAACTCATTCACGCGTGCGGGTGAAACCGTGGGCGCAGCTAGTTTATAATAGTAAATGATGAATATGGTAAATGGGTCAATCAATTTTTAAAGGTCCCGATCATAATTTTCTCGTATTTTTTTTTTTAACTTAATTTTCAGCATTTTACTATTTCATTTAGAAGATAATTCTTCGTAGATTAAGATTATATAGGCAGCAGTGATGTTGATTACATACATTTGTGGATTTAACTTCACGAACCGATCTATTCACGGGAAATAATGTCCTTTGGACAACTTACACAATAGTACTTTTTTAAATGTTAAATTCCCTTCAGAATTAAAATAAATTCTTCTAATATTAAATAATAAATAATATTTTGATATTTGTTCTATTTACACCCAAAATACGAAATATTTTTATTAAAATTGAAACTAATGATGTCTTTTGAACAACCAAACAATGTTTCATATATAAAAAAGTTTCAGTAAAGCGGAAATAGTGATATTTTTTACAAAAAAACTATTAAGGCGAGCTTGTTACGTATCGTATTATTGATTTTACTTAATTAAAATGAACTGATTCTCGATATAACTGAATGAATGAAGTATAATGTGATTTTCATATGGGGACATCTTAGTCGTCTTGATTTTTGAAATGTTAAAATTACAATTAAACTAGACATAAAATTGCGTAATAAAAATGTGTTCCCGAAACAGCCGAGTAATAAACAAAACATGAACTATTTAACTGTTAAAGTATAAGTTTTATATAATTATTGTCCTAGGGACAACCAAATTGTCCATGGAACAACCACTTTGGTTGGCCAAGTGACTGGTTGTCCGCGGGACATTTTTAAAATTTTGACCCGCCAAGTAAATACTATTGTTATTTTATATATTAATCTCAGCTCACACTAAATTATAGACGAAAGCGCATCTCGTGTAGTATAATTGATAACAATGCATCAAGTACTTATGTTTTAATCACAGTTGTCTGACGGACTGACAATAAAGCCACCCCACACTCACCAACGTTGCTCGGACGACTGTTGCCGTGATTTTATACAAATCAAAATGGCGTTTGAGCCCGACAGTTAATTATTGTGTTTAGCTTGTTGTTTAGGAATCTACCGCGCCATCTGTGTTTTGTTTTCATAACTAAATTACGGTTGTCTGTGAGACCTGTGCCATGTAGATGATTTATGGGGACAAAAGTAAAATGCCTGAAAATCGTATTATATCCAATAAAAAAAAAATTATTTGTATGTTTTTATGTCAATAATCATTAACTGAAACAAGAAGTGTATTTGGTATTTATGGTCGTGATAGTATGTGTTCGTGATGCGAAGTTTGTTAATGCATTGTAGCTTGGGGACAAATGTGATAGTACTGGAAAATTGCATTTAGTCTCTGGACAACCATGAAACTACGCACAAATTAATAAAACAATTAAAATTTTGTTTACAATAATGTTAGAAAATATTAAAAAGAATATAATTAAAACCAATTTAACTCTTTATGATTTCATGTTTATTAATTATCGTTCAGGGACATGATGCGTGTACCGTCGGACCATTAAAAGTTGATCGACCCAAATTCAAAATTGCCCTAACATGAGGAAAAAGCTACTTAAAGTCCTTTCTGGGCATTCGGGTTGAAAAACTGTGTCATTAGTTCCTCCAGTTAATAAAAAATATTAGCATAGGGACCTGATAAGTAAGTTAACAGGATGAATATATCCAGAACAGCCGATGATGATGAGTATGGGAAGAGCCGTCAGACCAGTTGACTTAAATTGCATACATGAAATCCCCGAATATCGTAAACCGAGTTTATAATTACGTTATACAACATATTATAATGAAAGTTACCCTGCTTTCGCTCTGTGAAAAACATAAGCTAGAGGCAAATTGTTAAGGCAACAAGATGATGATGGGGTATTTCAACATAAGTATTGGCGACATAATATTGTTAGGGTTCCGTAGCCAAAATGGCAAAAACGGAACCCTTATAGTTTCGTCATGTCCGTCTGTCCGTCTGTCCGTCTGTCCGTCTGTCACAGCCGATTTACTCGGAAACTATAAGTACTACAGTGATGAAATTTGATGGGAATATGTGTTGTATGAACCGCTACAAAAATATGACACTAAATAGTAAAAAAAGAATTGGGGGTGGGGCCCCCCATACATGTAACTGAGGGATGAAATTTTTTTTTTCGATGTACATACCCGTGTGGGGTATCAATGGAAAGGTCTTTTAAAATGATATAAAGTTTTCTAAAAAACATTTTTCTTAAAGTGAACGGTTTTTGAGATATCAGCTCTCAAAGTCGTAAAAAGTATGTCCCCCCCCCTCTATTTTTATAACTACGGGGTATAAAATTCTAAAAAAAATAGAGGTGATGCATGCTAATTAACTCTTTCAACGATTTTTGGTTTGATCAAAGTATCTCTTATAGTTTTTGAGATAGGTTGATTTAACTGTAATTTATTATATTTGCTGCTACGGAACCCTTTGTGCGCGAGCCCGACTCGCACTTGGCCGGTATGATTCACTTCGCACATGTAAAGGAACATAATTACTTTTTACCCGACTGCCAAAGAAGGAGGGTAATGTTTTTCGAGTGTATGTAAGTATGTATGTATGTCTTTTCCTTTGTGACCACCTGTAGCCTAAACGGCTTGATGGATTTTGATGTATGAGGTATCGTTAGATTTGTCTTGATTACGGGAGTGTCATAGGATACATTTTATCCTAAAAGTCCCACGGGATAAAGACATAATAATATTTTTTCTAAATTTCCCTTTAAAAAAATATGTATGCGGTATCATTAGATTCATTTCAATCACTCTTTTTTTAGTGTGCAGTCGGGTATTTTGTTTTTTTAATAATTTACTTGTTAGTTTAGTTTTTACCTACCGACCCGTTTCGACCGCCTCCTTGGTACAATGGTTGACGCGTGAGCGTAGCACCGAGGGGCGAGGGGTCCTGGGTTCGATTCCCGGTGGAGACGAAGAAAAAAAAATGTCTCGGTCTGGTAGGACACAGAAGGCTGATCACCTACTTGTCCCTAAAGAAAATCGATCAGTGAAACAGATGTATAATGCATCTGCCCCTTACCCCACTAGGGGACATGGGACTTCACTTAGTTTTTATAATACTTGTTAAATTTTTACGCGCCTTATGTTATTTCTCATATTATTATAGTGCAATGCTATAAGGCGCACAAATTTATTTGATAAAGAATGTTCTTGGTTACAAATTACACTGTAAAAATGAAACATTCCGTCTTTTTCTATAGGAGGTATAAACATTTATAGTTTCAAACTTTTTTCAAAATTCAACCAAGTTTCAGTAAGGAGCGATCAATCTACAAATAAATAATAATACACATTACTTCTCGTTATATGCATGACAACTACAACAATTGAACTGATAAACATGTGAAAATTATGTAGGTATGTCTAGAACATAATATTGTAGATTTTAGAAATCACACTAAATGTATTAAATGACGGTCTACATTATTTATGAGGCTGGTATGTTTAAACATGAAATAGCTCGGTGAACGACTAAAGGTAGCATTCGGATCTGGGCTGTCGCGACCTGGCAGCCGCGGCCCTGCAGCCGGGAACATTGTCACTGCTGTGCGGCGCTGCCAGAAGCTTACGGATAAACAGCGTCCGCGACCCGGGCAGCGACTGCCACGCGCAGTAGTCAAACAGCACTCAGTCAAAATAATAGTCAAATATACGAAAGCGAGAACTTGTGAAGAGATTGATAGAGGACGAAGAAGAGGACGATCAAATAATGTTGGTCTTACTATCATCAAAGAGGAATAAAATCGATTTATTTTATCATAACATTATCCTTGTAGGTTTTGAGTCGAGGCTCGTAAAGTGGTGGATTTTTAGCAATTAATTCAACTAAAAACTCGTCGTTTTCATCGGTAAACGTCGCCAGCAGCGCGACCGTACTGCTCCCGGAGCGGTCCGGCGGCGCTGCCAAAGTCGCGAGCAGGCCACGCCCCTCGGCCGCGCGGCTCGGTCGCTTGCGTCGGACACTATCGCATACAATTCCCTACGAAGCGGTACGGCGCGACCACGGTCGCGGCTGCGGGGCAGCGGCTGCCGGGTCGCGACCGCCCAGATCCGAATGCTACCTTAACGAGTGAGCAGCGGCTGTCACGGATACCAGCTGCAGCACCGCTGAGCGCACTTCGACAGGCAGCCGCGGCCGGCAGCGCGACGAACGACGCGAGGACGGTCGCCACCCAATACCATTCTATTTCCCCGCCATTCTTTAGTCGCGCGCCGTACGCACTATACTACGCTCACAGTTGCCGGACGAAAATGTATCACGCGTCTTTAGTGTGCTGAGGTTTCAAGTGTCTGTGTTCGTGTTTTGTAACATTCAGTATTTTTTATACATTTAAAAAGTTTTAAGAAAAAAAGGATGATGGCTCCCGAGACAGTGGTGACCGTCGACCATAACAAGCCTACCTCCCAGCAGGCGTCGCCGCAGCAGCAGCAAAGCGGCGCGCTGGACTGGATCAAAATCGATGTAGAATATTTCAAATCGACGCCTGGTTTACTCAAAGTCATTGAGTTGGTGAGTATTGTTTTCCTATGTTACTAATTTTATTCTCCCACGATGCGGACGACGATTATTGTAGGCATAACGCTACTTATCATTTCTCACAATGATACCAAATATTTTCATTCTTATTATTAATGATGTGTATTGTTTATTGTTTCGGATTTATTCAATCTTTTTTAACATTAAAACAAGTTTAAAGTTTCATGTCTTATGCGATCATTCTTATAAATAAATTTTAATTGCGCAGTTTGTAAATAATGACAAGAAACTCATTCGTGTCCGTGTTTATGTCTAGTTAGCACTTTTGCAGGCGGTGCTCAGTATTATTGCTTAGGTAGGTATTATTATTATAATATAACGGTGTTTCTTATCGAGGTCACATATAATGCATGGTGTGTGGTGACAAGTGTGTACGTATACTTTATGCATTCAAAGTGCTGAGAAAGTTTTTTGCCGGTTTGGAGGTCACATAGCATAGTAGGCAGTGTGTGGGTAATGATCACATAATATTATAAAATTATATTCATCGTGGCATGTTACCAAGACGTGTAAGTTAAACCTAAGTTATAACTCGCTCGGCGAGATAGAGAACGTAGGTTGGCGCAACTTTATGAAATCATTCACTAAACCATACCTACCTACCTACCGCAATAATAATTTGTACGTACCTATGAAATAATCTTAAAAAAAACATTATAAGAAGTATTGTAGAAACCCGTTTCTATAAGCACAGCGCTTTCGGATAATATATTTTACAATAATTATCACAACGAATTATGTATTAATAAATATACTATTTTTGTAGCAACAAAATTAAAAAATATAACAATGAAACGACATCATTACTAATGATAATTATTGTGTCATTATAAATGAGCGCATTACTGCGTGCTATTTTAGATATTTTTAATTGATTGCCAATTTCTTACTTGAGCACCTAAATGCAATTAAAATGTTATAAATTGCATGTACCTACTCTTAAAGCATTTTTATTATACGTTGACGAGTTATATAGAATAACAAATGCAGAATTCATAAAGTACCTACCTATTACCTAAGTAACTACCGTCATATTTAATTTTACATTAGTCATAAATCCATACTTAATATTATAAATGCGAAAGTAACTCTGTCTGTCTGTCTGTTACTCAATCACGCGGCACGCCTAAACTACTGAACCAATTTGCATGAAATTTGGTATAGAGATATTTTGATACCCGAGAAAGGACATAGGCTACTTTTTATCCCGGGAAATAGGATGGGTTTTATCCCGGAAATCCCACGGGAACGGGGCTATGCGGGTTTTTCTTTGACTGCGCGGGCGAGGCTGCGGGTGGAAAGCTAGTACTTAATAAAATTTTCAGAGAAGATTCGTTTCAAATATGGGTAATAAGTAATATAACTAATGATCAATAGGTATTACGTCGTATTCGTTATAATTTAGGCATGCTTCAGTCACCTACGCTATAACAGCTTGCTGATATCATCGTTGCCAGTTCGCATGCCTCAGACCGCGCCGTATCCTTGCAACTATTACGAATCCGTCCACCTCACTAATACATGTAATACATAAGAAATTTGAATTCGCGATAATTCTAACAGGTCGACCTTGAATTTATATCTTGTTTAAAAATTATATTGTATTACACCGTTCAAGTTATAAACCGTGTTGTGATATTTACAGAATCATAATCTTATTCTTTATCATAAGATCTATCTCATGCCCATTGCTAGCTAATTTCATAGATATTTGGAACCCATCATGGATGATGGGTTAAATCGTGTGATCTTGACTCTAGTCATAGAATACTAATTATCAATAGTAGCTAACGCTACTCTAGTTGCAAGAATCCTTATTGACTAGGTACCTAGATTATGCATCAATTATTTATTTTATTTAGGGCCAATTTTTCAATGCCAATGTTTTATCCAATAAAACTTATTCTTCGAATAATGTATAAAACTACCATTTTAAAAACGTATTCTAATTGCCCGTATTTGACAGTTTACGTGACATTTTAATATTATCGTGTAATAATTTTTTGGACGGATAAGTTTTATCCGAGCATTGAAAATCGGCCCTTACTCTTAGGGCTGATTTTTCAATCCTTGGTTAAAACTTATTCGTCGAATAATGTATAAAACTACCATTTTTAAAACGTATTCTAATTGCCCGTATTTGACAGTTTACGTACATTTTAATATTATCGTGTAATACTTTATTGGACGGATAAGTTTTATCCAAGCATTGAAAAATCGGCCCTTATGGAAATAACTAATAGCAGTGCAATAGTGTTCTTTCACATTCATTGTTTAATTCTTTAAATGATTTTCATTTATTTTTTAATGTATTGAGTATTGACATTCCACGTCCTTTGGCTGCGTACGTTCGAGTTGGATGATAAAAAGAGTCGATAATGTGGAATGAAAATAGAGTTAAAAAATAAAAATTGAATGCTTGTGAATATCATTTAGCTATAATATTATTATGTGTCACATACAAAAGGATGATTTTATTTATGATTTTTTATAACTACTTATTCAAGTGTCTTATTTTGATAACTTCCAACTCGAATGTTATTACGTATTTATTTTTGAATGGGTTCTGCAATGTAGAGTCTTGTATCGGATATCATAAATTAGATATACATTTCGATTTTCAGTAGCTTTAAACTATACATATACAATAAATCTCGGTAGCTTAGAGATATTTTCTTACTTTTTTATTGCAATTAACAATTTTATGTGAAAAAATTCAATTGAAATTAAATGATTGTGGAAATCATACATACTTAATATGGTTAATATTTTTCTAATAACAACGCCAATTAAAGTACCTAACCTTTACAAAACATTGACCCTTAATCTTTATGCCATCAACGCCCACATTATGGTTGCAATAAGGTTTGTAACCTCTTGCATGTTATTTCGGTGTGTCCATAAAATATATTATTTTACTTAATTTTATGATAAGAACATTTAACTGCACGATTCTGAAAATATAAAATTAAATAGATTTATTTCCAACATTCCATAATAAGGATGATTTCGGTTTCGTTATTAATTAAAAAAATAGGTACTTAATAAATAACTCTGTTGTAAATTAAGCCAGAATTTGAGAATATATAAATAGATAAATTATTATTAAATAGAATAAATTGTAAATTTTTGTATGACGTAAGATAGAAGTATAAAAAATACCCAATATCTTGGTAGGTCGCAACTCGCAGGTGCGACAATATGAATTCTAATGAGTCATGAAAAAGTGAACTATCTTATCAATGTTTGTAGAAAAATATATGAAACATGATATGTATTATCAATTATCATCATTGTTTATAGTCAAAGCTTATATTTCGGATTATTTATGTGAGTAAGACTTGAATGTGCGGGAAGTAAAAGAAGATTGTTTAAATATGAAATTTAAATAATTCGTACAAATGTGAATGCATTATGTGGTATTACAGAGGTTAATAATATAATTATTTTAAGTATATAATTATTACGTATCTTTTAGGCGTAACACTTCTTAAATTATTCTACTTTCGTAAACAAGTAATAGTTAAGTATGCATTTTATTTTATAATACAAAATGTTTTATGTGCTTATATTATACTTGTGTTTTTCGACAGCGTTTTACATCTTTTTCAAGTGAAAAACTTGACTGATAACAAATTTCGATAACATCGATAGCGATTGTTGTTCACCAAATGTGCGGAAACTATTGATAATGTTTGCAGTTTAGTATGAGTGCAATGGTTTCATTTTATCAAATAAGATTTGAAAATACAATGTTTTTTCATAAGATTAATAATTTACGTATATTGTAGGAAATGTAGAATAGACAGGTAGGCATATTAAATCTAAATTACACATTTAAATCATTGATACATACTTTGTACTTACCTACATAGAATTGCGTACCTATACGATTTTCATTGATATATAATATTTTAATCCAAGCTTCAAAATTCAATACCTAATACATTTAAACGATATGTTCAAGTAAAGCAGGACTGTGCATAGCTTTACGTATCAGACGGGTGAAAGCTGGTATCAAAATGAAAGTAGTTCTGGCGTCAACACATTGGTCCAAAGGCAGCGTGCGCGTCGGTAGATGTCGACATGATTAGCCGGTGTTACAACCTGACGTTTCTCATCATTTCACTTTTCGTACATTTAAGTAGATGGATATCTCTGTATGTTTGTATTTGGCGTCTCGTCACGTGAAAGGCGTGACTAGATTTTTTTTACAAGACATAAATCAAATTTTCATTATAATATCCATTTATTTCTGTAGTTTGAGAAGGTAACTATTTAATTTAGAATAAATATTAATTTAAAAGCTAAAAACATACTTAATATAAAAAAATATATATATAAAGTCATTTAAATTTAAGAACATTAGAATTAATCTCTCGTTCAAAATGAACCGTGTACGTTATGTTATATTATACAACTAGCTGTGCCCGCGACTTCGTCCGCGTGGAATAGTGCCTGCATAGTAGTTACTACTTAACACACAATTATTGAGTAAACACGTCTTGAAACACGTACTATCATATACAACTAAATTATAAGTACTTACACATTATTATAAAGTTAAGAAATAAAATAAATAATAACACAAAAGAACTGTTAGTAAAATTTATTACTAAACTGAGCTAGGTATAAAACTTAGGTACAGAAGAGTTCAAAATTTCCAGGATGTGGTTATTCTCCCGCTCCCATATTCCTTCTACTTTCACAGACGTTCAACTTTTCCCTTTCACCCCTAGTAAATGGCAGAACCGATTTTGATCTAAACCATGTCTGATCATACCTATATAATATTATGTACATGTCATATCCTTTCGTTTGGTACCTACTCCATTTGGATTATTTATCCCCACTATCACCCCTAAGGTGCCCTATATGTAATAAACAGATTAACCAATTTTGATAAAACATGACTAATTGTAATTCACACGTCATTTGATATGCCGCTTGATTGTATTATTTGACCACATTCGATTATTCATTCCCACTTTTACCGCTATAAATCAATAAATGGATGAACCGATTTTGATTAAATATGCCTCATCATACTTCTCACGTCAGGACATGCCCTTTCATTTGATATGCCACTTGGGTATATTATTTGACAACTTTTATTCCCACTTTTATACCTATATCCAATAAATGGATGAACCAATTTTGATAAAATATGTCTTATTGTACTTTACACGTCATGTCTTTCATTAGATAAGTCACTTGAGTATATTTGATAAAATTTATTTATTTATTCCCACTTTTACCCCTATATCAAATAAATGGATGAACCGATTTTGTTAACATTGGACTACTTAATTGTTTCTGACAGGTCATCTTTTTTCATTTGATATATCACTTGGGTATAACAGACAACATTCGTTTTTTTCATTCCCACTTTTACCCCTCTATATAATAAATGGATGAACCGATTTCGATTAAATACCTATGCCTCATTATACTTCTCACGTCAGGTCATGCCTTTTCATTTGATATGCCACTTAGGTATATTTGACAACTTTTATTGCCACTTTTATCCAATAAATGGATGAACCAATTTTGATAAAATATGTCTTATTGTACTTTACACGTCATGTCTTTCATTAGATACGTCACTTGAGTATATTTGATAAAATTCATTTATTTATTTCCACTTTTACCCCTATATCAAATAAATGGATGAACCGATTTTGATAAAATTTGACTAATTGTTTCTGACATGTCGTCTATTTTCATTTGATATATCACTTGGGTATAACCTACATTAACAACTAACATTCGTTTTTTTCATTCCCACTTACCCCTATATAATATAATAAACAACTAATGTAACAAAAAAACGCATCTAATTGGTATTACCCGTTAGCGAGCTACGGTGGCACAGACAGACACGCAATACACACATAGCGGACATAACACCCCTCTTTTTGCGTCGGGGGTTAAAAATAATACCTACGACATAATTTCAAAGACCTTTTATATAGAAAATTTACCTAGAAGTAACCATAATGCTACATATTTGTGCAGGTTTTAGACTTATGAGCAAAAATCTAAATAAAGGTCCTTTGACCCCCCCTACTACCCCCTCAGCATAACCCCCCCCCCCACGCTTGGGGACTTTCGATATGATCATCTGGACATGTCAAGGAATAACTTTAGCGTATAATTTACGTAATAAAGTAATTCATGTATAGAATGCCTTAGCAAATGTTCGCTGTGATTACTTAAATGGTCATAACTTTTTTATTTATGAACCGATTGACATGAAATAAACACTAAATGTTAAATGAAGCTTACCACAATATATTAGTGAAAACCGCATCTAAATCGGATAAGCCGTTTCTGAGATTAGCGTGTTCAAACATACAGACAAACAGACAAACCGACAAACAGACAAAAATTTTTTTAACAACAGTTTTGGGTTTGGGATCGATTTAGTAATAACCCCTGCTAATTTTTTTTTACATATTTTCATTGTACAGACACCACTTTTCTAGAATTTTATTATATGTATTGATTGATTAACACACGAGTAGGTATGTACATATTTTGTTTTCGTGTCTCATACTTATAAATAGTTATCAGAGCGTGATAAAAGAGAAACTCTTTGGTTTTACAATAATTGTGTATTATTTTGAAACACGTGAACATATTTATATACTTCGTCATGTCAATTGTCAACGCATGCATGTGTTACACTTGGGAATTTTTAGTAAAATTGTTAAGGAAACACTTATTTCAGTCATACTAGGCTCAGAACGTGGTAGTGGTTTTAAAATGTATGCTCTATGCTTATCCAGCATATTAAGTGTTAATGTAGTAAATAATAATGTACCTATGTTTATTGTCTTTTTTTATGTCAGAGCAAGCAAAGGGGCAGGTGGGCCACCACCGCCCATAAACACTTGTAACACTAGAAGTGTTGCAGGTGCTTTGCCGGCCTTTTATGGACAAATAAGTCTACGTCAAATTGTATCCCAATCCATCATCCGCAAAGCAGTCACACACATCATCACAAATTATCGCCATTCAAAATAAGAGTAGGTAGAGTAAGCTGTAAGTAAGATGCAGGTCTTCAAAAATACTTCCATTTAGGGAGAGGTTTATTTTTAATTGTGTTTTGAAAATAAATATTATTTTAACATGGAAATTCAGTAGGTATAAGATCATATAATTAACAATGTCGCGTAGAAACCTGACGCCATTCAAGGACTCATGATTAGCACACGTCATATAAATAGATAATGCCTACGTTTTCTTACTTAAACAAGTTTGTGTAATTGATTCGTGATTATGTAAATCTTCTAGATACATTCTTGTGCAAATACCAAATATACTTCCACCACAGAATAGTTAATAGTACCTAGCTACACTTCCACATTGAAAATTTTCATTAAGCTTTTTTTTACTGTACCTACATAATTCTGTCTTAAATTTTAATTTTATAAATATTTCTGTGTTTATTAAATATGGAATAATTTACGAATAAAATTTTATTCGTAGTAAGTATAATATTATCACTACATAGTATAAAACAAAGTCGCTTTCCCTGTCCCTATGTCCCTATGTCCCTATGTCCCTTTGTACGCTTAAATCTTTGAAACTACGCAACGGATTTTGATGCGGTTTTTTTTAATAGATAGAGTGATTCAAGAGGAAGGTTTATATGTATAATAAGATCCATTAAGTAGTGGAGAAGTACTGTTATTTTTGAGGTTTCTAATGTGATGTCGTAAAAAATTACATTTATTCCGCTTACATTGCAAACGCAGGCTGAACCCTACGAGTTTTATCAAAATAATGTACTAAGTATTATACACATTGAAAAGGTCTACAGAAAAGTCCGCGATGGTATATGTCTATCTCTTATGGATAACCCACAATAACTTTTTTTTGTCATTTACTTTTTACGACAAATAATGGCTAATTTTCGAAGCGATTTTAACCAATACAGCATTAATCCTTAACCAATTAAATACCATGGATACATTGTTCATTTAATATAGATCTATATGGCCCTTTACACCGTATGATTTAAGTGAATATTTTCGAAGATATTACAGATTTAAAAATTGCAGGACGTAGCGTTTGCGGCCGCCCGGCTATGTATTTTATACCCGTGCCGGAGGCCGGAGCGGGCCGCTATATTTTTATACCTATACAACGTTCACAATTTTTCTGTAGTGTATTTAGTATCAGCATTGCACCCGTGCGAAGCCGGGGCGGGTCGCTAGTAATCTATAAAACTCAATGTTTTTTATCGAAGTGCTATTCTGTACTCTGTAGGCTATATTCTAAATGTGATAGATATATAATATTAATTACAACAATTATTATAGTTAATAATTATTTAAGTATACTGAGACAAGAGTAACGATTTTTAGGTACAATATTAAGATGGCTAACTAACGTCTCGTCACGTCTTTTTATTCGTGTTTACTACCGTATGTATTTTTAATCTTACCGACAGCAACAGTTATTTTTAGAGGTCGTCTTTCTCTTGTTCTTTCATTGCGAGCATTATATAATATATCCTAGATGTTTAATGATCTACAAATAAAATTTTCAGATCTTTCTCATCAGGTGTAGTAGTCATTTAATATAGGTAGGTACCTGTTGGCTGCTATGAGCAAAGGCTCCATATAAATATATGGCCCGAGAGGAGTGATGTTTAATAATAATAATTGTTATTCATTCTTGTTTAGCAAGTCCATTTAAGGTCCTCTTGTGATCTATAATTCTTGCTTTACATGCGTGTAAAAAGTCCTTTGTGACATAAGACATTATTTTATTAATGACGTAATTGTGGTTAGTGCATTCAGAATTATGATGTATGAATATTACCACATAGTCCTTACAAATTAATTAATCCCTGAACAGTGTGGTTGATATTTTATTCTCGTTGGTGAGTTGATTAGTGAGTAGTGACATCAACTTCAATTCTATATGACGAGTCATCTAGAAGTAGATTGCATTTGACCTCAGACGGAGGAACGTCAAAAAGGTTCAAGTAGTTGCTCCTGATCTTTTAATTAACAATTAGAACTGACTCATGTAACAGCGAAAAGGATGTGAAATGGCAATAACGTAATGTAAAATAACGTCTGTTTGAGATAGTAGTTTTTGGAGAGTAGCAACGACCGAATCTATTAATTCTCTACACACTGTTATTAGCCCGTGACCTCATTCTATGAGTTTGAGTTGCTCATATTAAAACAATAGCTACGTAACGTCGTTGTTATATCTGTAGCTTTGTATTTTAATACTAAATTATTAAATGGCGTTCCCACGCTTTACCTACACTCTACAGGTAGGCCCACAGGTAGAAATATATTATGTATTGGGTCTTCGTTAGCGTCATTATTGGAAACAAGCCATCTTCACAAGGTTTTGCTTTTTGCTAGATACTGCGTTAATTGAAAAAAAAGGAAGTTCAAAGACAATAAAATTCTTCAGGTATTTTTATGTAATGATTTTGCTTTTTAAAATTGCGTTTTAATGTTGTTAAATAAACGACCCGAGCATTTATAGTTTCTCGTAATTGAAGTTGTTTGTAAATATTCGCTTTCTTTAAATCGCCGGCTTATAAGTCGTCACGAGTGAGAATTTGGGGCAATGAAATTGAAAAACTTTCATTGAAAAGTATCTTTTCTATAGGTAGTAAGTGGCTACACATTGAATATCGAGTATCAAGGTCAACACTTCGATTCAATACGACAATCGGTCGATATTGAAGACTACTAATTCCTTCTACCTACTTAAAGTCAGTCACGTCTTATAGCTGTCGTGGTCATATCGTAGATTTGCTCATTTCATGATATGATCGATCATTTCGTGAAATGGTCGCATTTCATGAAATGCTCGAATGTCTATTGGCCACATCATGATGTGGTTTGGGCAGATCAATGATAAGAAATCGTTTCTCGATATGGCCCACTAAACGCGCGGTTTTTTCATGAAATGATCAAAATTATTTGATCATATCGTAAAATAGTTACATTAATTATTGGTAGAGGCGCTGCAAGCGCTGTGTTTATGTGATAAGATGGCGGCCGCCGCGCTGGCGAAAATTTAATTATTCGCAGTTTAAAACTTCATAGTTCATTTTATTACAATATGAAGAAAGTCATAGCAAATAATTTACGACGAAGAGGTTCGAGTACTATGGAAAATGCGGATATCTTATATTGAGGAAAAAATGCGTCTAAAATCGTTTACATAAATATATTTATATATCCTATGTTATTATAATTGTTCCTTTTTTAAAAAGCGATTCGCTTCTAGCACTCGCCGGCCGCTACCGCGGCACGCTCGCTTTGCTCGCTCGGCTCGTGCGTTCTTTATTAAAGTCTAACCTAACCTAACCTAAATGTTTTCTATTGCAAAAACCATTCGCTTCTGGCATTCGCCGGCCACTGCCGTGGCACTAACTTATATGACAATAAACAAGTTCTAAAAATATTCAGAATTTTTTAATGTTTTATGGACTTTATATATTTTATACGATCTGGCCAAATGTGGATGACCATTTCGTGAAATGGCCACTCATATCATGAAATGATCAAATCTACGATATGACCACGACATAGCTATCACAATCGTGTTGTATACTTAGTTACTACTAAAGTCCGGTCGCGGAGCAGGAAGAATTTCGTACATTATTAACCTGTTATTACCTGTCACTGTCACTCCCTTGTAAAAATAATGTGTCTTGCTCGCACAGGTGCAATGACCGCCGTCCTTAGGGATTGTAAACCTTTAACCTGAGAGCGTAAGGTTTGTGTTTGCTTGATTGGTGTCAGGTGTTCAATTATGATTTTGTGAATTCAAAATTTACAAGAATAAACCTCAAACTCTTTATGTCCAATCAAAATCCGCCTAAGTCGTAATCGCGTATTAGACTAACGTATTTCTGCAATATTGTACATAGTAAATTATTTTTTGAAAAATAAGGCCATAAAGAAGTTTCATTTCTTATGTGTGTACACGCACACTTTTTTTTATATAATATATCGTGGTTATTGAAAAAGTTAAAATGTAACTAACTAATAAGTATTGTAAATGTATAAAGGACATTTATTTAATAAATTAGTAATTAAAACATTTTCTCCTCCAAATATTTCATGTAAACTGCACTTCATTCAAAAATGTTTGTGACCACTGTCAGTAGGTAAAGAGGTCATTGTACGAAATTCTTTCTGCTCCGCGACCGGACTTTACATAATATTTTATGGTACATATTAATATAGGTAGTTAAGATATTACAAAAATATAATAGTTTTTTGCCAAAAATATTTATAAATCAGTTTTGTCAAAGTTTTGTGCTTGTGTATTTGACAGCTACCTATATGAAAATATATTACTTGCTCTGTGATGAAAATAAAATGTACATTACATGCTTCTTACATGTTTGTTTTTCAATATAATTTAGCATGTACGTAGGGTGGAGTCTCCTATTATCGGCCTGCTCCTAATATCGGCCTTTTCGAGAAAACGGAATATAACTATAAATATCGATCTTAAGGGCTTGGTCTAGTAGTGCAAACAAATGCATCCTGTCATCCTATATGTAAATAATACAAATGTACTAAGGGAAAGTTGCTCCACTTAATTTTTAAAAATTAAATCATTCGTATAATTTAATATTCGTAATAAGTACCAAAAATGACAATTTGAAACAATTTTCGTGAAAATTACACCGGGTGATTTTTTTTTTATCAGTACACAAAATTTGCGAATACTTTCTATTGATATCTTCAACTTCATGTTTATATAACTGATCAACTTTTACAAAGAAATTTGGACGAAATATAAAAAAAATAAGCTTTCCATACAAAATGCATAACTCTATACATTTTTTTCGACCTAAGTTTCTTAGTGAAAGTTATTCAGTTTAACTAATAAAACGGATAAACAAATTTTGTATTTAATAAAAAAAATGTAATGTTTGTGTTAAAAAATTATAAAATAGAAAAATACGCAAATGAAAACAAAAGATATTTATTACTGACAAGCTTCCGCCCGCGACTCCGTCCGCGCGGATGTCAGTCTTCGCGTCTTCTACAGATTTATTATATTATGTATAATATATAGATTAATATTGATAAACCTAATAAATCTTTTGCTAGCATTCTGATGCTTTATCGGTTGCACTGGATTAATCTCTTTTTTTTCAATCGCTTGAATGATATAGGATGGGTCCTTGATGGGCATCGAATGCTGAAGTCTCGAATCAATCAATTCTGACAGTAGGCAATTTATGTAAAATCTTGATAATGGTCCATCATTTTATTTTGCCTAAACGTTACATACTTTTTTATATATTCTATTTTTAACGAATGATTCACTCCAGTCCAAACAGCAAATAAGCAGACTTCTGCTTCTGCAACGTTTAGTTGTCCCTGAATTTGAAAAAATAGTCATGATTCTTATCTATGACAAAAGTGTTATTTTTTGCATTGTATTTCAAATATTAATTTTTTTTTAACCGCATCTTCCGCATTCATGTCTTTTGCCGGAATTAGACATTTAACTTCTACTAGTCCCATTTTCCCTTTTTGATATGGGAGTGTATAAAGTAAATTTTTTAGATATTTCTCGTTATACTTTTAAAAAGTTATTATTGTCATTTAACTCATTAGGTAAAGTAATTTCGATATCAGTTTTAATTTTTTTGATACCTGCAATAATAACGTCATAATCGCCTGCACATACTTATCGATTACACCCTGTATACAATCCACCATCCACATTCATAATGTTTTCCTGTCCTCCTCTCCTTTACGCTGTTCACCGATACATTTTAAATGAGTAAATCTGCTACCACTGAAGGATGTTTCATTGTGATCAGCAAATTTTCACCACTGTTGTCGATTATTTGTTTTTCATTTTTAATCAGCAATTGGGAATTATCAGTTTTGTTTTTTGCAGATTGGTGATGTACCCTAACAATACGTCGAAAAGGGAAAGCATCAACGAATTATCGTTTTCGTCCTCTTTTTTTATTCTTCGCGTCTCTGTTACTTCTGTTTGTTTAGTTCTCAACCCCACTGAATTTTCTATGTTATTGTGATCTTCCATTACATCTGAGTTTTGATGATGTGATGATAATCCATTCGTTTTAATATTGGTACTTAGAGTTGGTAGACTAAACTAGAAATGGTGGACTAAATTTGTCAGCGCGTCTGTAAGATCAGAATATAAAACCAACATCCTGTATTTAAGTTACAAAATTAATAATCAAACAACATGCCGCTACGTTGAAAATGACTAGAAGAAAAAATTAAAACACCTCGGATCAATTTTGGAGTAAACAAATCATTTTCCCCGTATGGGGATTTCCCCGGATGAACTTGGGAAGTTCAAGTTCTCAATACAAGTTTATATTATATTTCGTATTTCTCAAACGAAAAATAAACATTTTTGGAACTTCAAAAAAATTATATTATAAGAAAATTTATGAGCTTACTTTAGTTTTAAAGAAATATACATCCCTTTACTGACACCCCGTAAAATAAAGAAATTGTTGCCAATCACCTTTGCAATCTATTTGGTTTCATTAACTTTATGTTCGAAGATAATTTTTTTTCTAGTAGTTACACGCGTATTTTTTTCGTTTATTTTCCATATCGAAATCAAATGTTTAAAAATACGAATATTTGCACAAAACTAAGATAAAAATAATCAATTAACAAAAATATTAAATTTAATGAAGAAGAGCAACTTTCACTTCGGTATGAAGGAAAATCGAGCGTAGAGCACACGTCAGAACGCTCCGGCCCAAGGAGCGCGACTAAAGAAATTCGCTAGGATTTTTACTTATTATTTTAAATATTTTTTTAATATTTAAAGAATTATCAAAATTCAAAAAAAAATTTTTTTAAAGGATTAATACTCATTGGTCTTCAACCAACTCGAATAAATTAATGGAAAAAATAACTTTTAGCAGTATTTATCAATCGATTTTGTAAGGCAAAAAATGGGAAATTTAATGAATTTATAACGTCCTAATTAAGAAAATCATAAGTTTTTCGGCAATTGTATTCAGCAGTTTTTAATAACGACTATATAAGGATAATAATGCGCTGATCAGATTGTGTAAATTGTAATCGGTTGCAACGTAGTGAGTGCACAAACTTAGCTCGAAATGTCTTTGGGGGAAAGAGACTTATCTTTAAGGCCTGATTAAGGTAACATAAAGTAACTTTATAAATGTGAAAAAATTCACGCGCATTGCGTATATAACACTAATTGATAAACAAGAAAAAAAAATTCAGTTTATCATTTCATTAGCCGGGAAAAAATTGTCAAATAACTTGTTGAAAACGCAATTTTGCTAGACTGCAGCCTTAAATCATAAAAGTTTTTATGCAAAAAGTGACTCTATATACATAAGCAAAACCTCCCAAATTTCGGTGTGGGTACCTCAACTCTTGAAAATTCAGTAAGCCATAGAGCACGTGAAGGTAAAAACGTGCGTAGTTTGGCGGCATTGCGTAGTCAAATCGCTGAGTCGACGCTTTACGTTGATAAGTATTTTAATGGAATTAAACAAACATATAGTATTGAATTTTATGTGTTCTCAAAGAAAAACAGTCAAATTATCGATAAAATAGTGTGTTTTTACATTTATTTGTCTTTTTAATGAAATAATTGCGGGGCCGAGATTGGGGATCTGTATTTGATGATAAATCTCAATATCGGCCGGGTGGTCGATATTGGGGTAATGCACGAAAACTTCAAATAACATGTTTAGCTATTTTATATGTTAGCAGTGATATTAATAAGGTTAGAAATGAAACAACAGCTCCGTTTGATCCCTGGATCCTAAAGTCGGCCGCCTAAAAACGATTTTTATTAGCTACGGCCGATATAAAGCGAATTGTTGCGTAATAACGGCCACCTTAGTTAAACCTTTTCTACTACCGTCGGACTTTACAATAAACAGGGAGGTGATGTATTTTAATTTTTGTTAACTAATTGCTATGCCAAAATCATGCCAGCACAATCTAAACTATCAAAAGATCAAATAAAAGTAAAACGTTGGCTATTGCAAATGTTTTCCTTTTTGTTGACCTTTTTGTTTGTTCTTTTTGTTGACCATAGTAAAATTATAGAGACAGTGAATGCCGTCAAAAATCAAAATATGAGCATCAGACAGTATCTCGACAATACGACATCCTGAGGACCACTTTACACGATAGACTTCATGGAAGAATAGACACAGAATGCACAGTTGGTAGAGATACCGTCTTATACCGAAATGAAGAAGAAGAAATTGTTCAATGGTTGATACGGATCTACGGTTTACCTATCTACGGTTTTCCTGGATCACGTGGCAACGTGATAAATAGCGTTAAAAATATTATAAAAGAAGATAAAAGA
Organism: Colias philodice; assembly: GCF_061535455.1. Lineage (NCBI taxonomy): Eukaryota > Metazoa > Arthropoda > Insecta > Lepidoptera > Pieridae > Colias > Colias philodice. The sequence goes on along the minus strand of NC_143094.1, from coordinate 6,754,694 downwards.
CCCAATCCGTTTAAAAATGGAAAACCAGGGAAAAAGTGGTATTCCTTGTTTTTAAAATGAAAGAAGCTGGCCAGGGCTGTAGTTACAGAAGAAAGTGGTTTAATGACTTACAAGAACATAATATAAAATCAATCGGAAACAGAAGACATATTACAAGACCCACGGATAATATTAATGGGGATGAGACGAGCTTTAGTATATTTCCGAAGACAGGGAAAGTAATAGGGCCTAAGAGATGGAAGAACATTTATGAAGTTGCTAAGGGCAGTGAAAAAGTAACAATAAATGTTTTGCTAGTCATATCTGCAGCAGGAGAATCTTTATGGTTGTTTTCCCTACATCCGTAGACCACCAAAAGTAATCTTTAATACCACACCATCCTCCTGGTTTCTTGGTTTATCAAATAGTGAGTGGATGAGAAGTGAAGTAATATTCTATGGATATGTTGGTTTAATGATTGGGTGATTTCTTATAACATTTCCAAGCCAATTCTTTTTCTAGTTGATTGACACAAGTCTCATTTAACCCCGTATCTTTATTTATTTTATAAGAATAATGAACTTGGTATATTACTTTAAATTTTTAAGACAATGTAACGAAAAGACCATTCATGATAGGCGAGTTAAAAAAATGATTTGTATCTCAATCGATTAGGTATAAAAAAATTTACCAGTTTTAAGTTTTATTCATCTAACTTCACTTAAGAAAAGGTATGCCGATATTAGGGCCAAATACGGCAGATATTAGGGTGTTATCTTGCTGTTAGTGGCCGATATTGAGGGAAATCGGCATATTCGAAATAAAAATTCTATATTTAATAAAGTAACAATGGATTCGTAATTTTGCAAATGTAGTAATGGAGTTTCAATATCTATCTACCCGAAAAAGGCACTGTAAGAAAGAAAAAGCTATTAATGTAAAAATTACATCCAGTCAAAGGTCAAAAAAAGTTGACATGGCCGATAATTGGTGCCACCACCCTAGGCGAAACAATTAATCTTAAATATGCAGAGGAATGCTCAAGTAATAAATTTAAGGTAAAAAATAAATAAAATTTCTCAAAACATCACATGTTATTGAGACCGAAAAACGTTTCTTAATTGATATTTCAATATCCTATTCTCGGAGTGGTCGATGATTGGCGTCTTGTTTATCAGTTTAATACGTTCGACTTTCGAGTATTCGACTTCCATACTTTTTCATCTCGTATTCATGTTGCTACGGGGAACAGCTGCAATTGTAGTGAGGTGTGGTAACGGGAAGCGCATAGACTGAGGTCGTTGACATAAAAAAATCTATTTGTAGTATAGCTAGTGGCCAGCATTGTCTTTACAAATGAAATGGTCAAGTTTGAGTCGGATATCTTTATGAATTTACTTCCGTTCATATTTGATGGCATTTTAATAAATATTTTTGGCTTATTTAGGTATTATAATAAAATTCCACACTTACGTTCCATTAAACATTGATTAGTATGTCAATAATAATCAAATTACCTCTAAAAGTAACATCTATACATATAATAAAATCGTAGGAAAGTCAAAACTGTACATTGAATATTTTTTTAAAAGAATACATAATCCATGATCTATAATCGATATAGAAGCCAAAAATATAGTTTTTAGAATTTTTGTCTGTTTGTCTGTTTGTCTGTTTGTCTGTTTGTCTGTATGTTTGACCGAGCTAATCTCGAAAAGTACTGCATAGATTTACTTCAAATTTTGCATGAATATTCCTAAGAGGTCGGGTGAGGATAGTTTAAACATATTATCATGATATCACCTTCGGGGGAGGAGCTGTGAGCCTTTATTTTTCTTACATATTCCGTGTACTACAACAGCGTACAATCTAAAGACTCATGTTTAAATGTTGGTTTCGAGTAAGCCATGCTATTATCTAGCTTTACAAAATAAAAACTATGTCATTTACGTAATTTGGGCAGAGAAACAGTTAAATGAATCTTAGCAGTATAAAGACAAATTTGAAACAGCGCCATCTATGAAGTGTTAGAAAAATCAAACACACGTTAACTATTGGAAATTAATAATCAAATGACGCATATATAAATGTTGTTTGACAATATCTAGATTGACACTATAAAAATTATGCCATTTAAGTAACTTGGGAAGAGAAACATAGTTTAAAGAATGTAAGTTGTATAATGTTAATTTTGTAACAGCGCCATCTATGAGATTTCGTAAAAATCAAATCAATTTAGATGTTAACACTACCGAATACACAGTTGGAAATTAATTAATAATTTAAATATAATTATGTTATTTATTTAACTCTTTAGCCCATATCTTTCCTTCCCTATAAGGTATATTTCGTGTAAATAATAAATATACTACATTTTTTAAAGTGAGGGTAGATGTTTATTATTTTAAGTAAAACTAGACACCATTATCTACCTACAGTTAATCTAATATTGATTGCGTTCATTAGTTACAATTTTAAAAATCTTCGTATTTTATAAATTTACTAGCTTACCGCCCGCGGGTTCGTCCGCTTTGTCTAAAACCTAATAAATTATATACTAAAACCTTCCTCTTGAATCAGTCTATCTATTAAAAAAACCGCATCAAAATCCGTTGCGAAGTTTTAAAGATTTAAGCATACAAAGGGACATAGGGACAGAGAAAGCGACTTTTTTATACTATGTAGTGATATTTATAAAGCAATTGAATGCCATAAAACCAAAAATATCAAATGCAATCTTCGTGTTTTGTGAATTTTCACCATCATGCGTTCCCACAAAAAGTAAGTTGTTACTTATAGGTATTTATTTTTTATAATGATAGCAATTCATGTTTTTTGTTGGTAGGTATTATATTACACTTTTAGAATGAAATAATAAAATGATGAATTCTTTTATTATTTTGAGGTGCATTGGGAACAGTAGTTTTTGATAAAATTTTATTTGTAAGTAGCTTTTTTTATAGATTTACAGTTAACTTTTGATTTTGTTATTTACTGATTCAATGCTCATAAAATTATATCGCCTTTGGAAGACGATTTCTGCTGATATTTTTACAACACCACTTGAAAATTGATGATTTGGAAGTATCTCGGGAAATTTTGGAGGATATTTTTCAGGAAGGAGAGGAGGGGCAGCCAACCACATATCAAACGACTACGTTTTAGTACCGAAAAAAATGTTATTCCAAATGAAACGTAAATTTTGCACAAACAACTGTACAAGTAATGTTTTTATTTTGACTTTGCGGTTATCTGATTATAATATTTATCGTTATGGCTATCGAGGTACCGACCGTACTGGGATCAGAGTACATGATACAGTTCATCATCCAGGATTGCTAAGAGCATTTTAACACTGAAAAAGAGTTTTTCTTTGAATCGTAGTTGCTTCATTTATTTATTTTTAATCATTTTACATAATATGTTTTATATTTTATAAATATAATATCATTTTCATTATTTAAGTAGATAAAATAAATTATGTAACGGTTTTATAAGAAAACACAGTATATTTATTAGGCGACGGTGATTTCTTCCAGGCAAAAGATATTCATCAGCTCAATAAAATTGAATAGTATGTTGTTAGTTATTCTTTAGATTCACAATTGTAATGAGCATTTCCGCAAGCAAGTTGTATCGTAGTTTAGATATATATCATAGTTTTGACTTATTAAAGTTCCAACAAAACCCTCAAATTTTTGAGCAGGGTTGATCAAGATAATTTGAAAAATGTGCCGTGTTAAGTATTATAGAAAAGGTTAGTTCGTTGGTAATTATTATTTCTTCTTCATTTACATGTTGTTAGTAAAAATAAACTTTGACTAACAGTCAAAGTATATTTTAACTAATACTACTTAATATCTATTATACCTACTTATGTTCAGTATTTATCTGTATTATTCATCATCATCAGCCCATATACGTTCCCACTGCTGGGACACGGGCCTCCTATGAGGGTACAGGCCATAATCCACCACGCTGGCCAAGTGCGTGTTAGCGGATGACACATATCATCGAACTGTTTTAATTCTTCGACATGTCGGTTTCCTCACGATGTTTTCCTTCACCGTTCGAGCAGTGGTGATGTTACAACATGCGCAGATAAATTGAAAAATCAATTTATTTCCTGCGCGCTCGCCTGGTCTCGAACCCCGGACTTATCGATTCGAAGTCCGAGGTCTCACCACTGAGCCACCACTGCTTATCTGTATTATTATTGCTTGGTAATTAATATATTTTCATGTCGTATACCTAATTATAAACATAAGTTTGATCTGTAATTAGCTGGATTTATTTTTACACACTCACAGACTTATATTTTATGTTAAAAGAGTGTTAATAGTGTAAAGCGCGTCACACACGGTGAAGATACTATAATATTTTATCTTAAGATACTGTTATATTTTATATCACAGTATCTTAACGCATCCGGTATCAGCGTTCGGACCATCATTTTTCTTTTTGTCATTGCGTACTAAGACCCCTGTAGAACCGCCATCCTTTTACAAATGACGCGAAATTTTGTGGGTAATAAAATATAACAGTATCTTAAGATAAAATATTATAGTATCTTCACCGTGTGTGATGCGCTTAAATCATGATATTTTTTCACAATTAATAATAATCCTTTTTTCTAATGGTGTTGGCATTAAATTAAACCGCGCTGTCGTTTCGTTCACAAAAAGTGATGTTATGAGGAGCATATTCGGTCCTCATATCATAAAAAATCTGTGCGAAAACAATAAACACGTGTGAGGCCCTCATGGCAGATCGGGGCGGTCTGACGCGAAGTGGGGACAGCGTTGTCACTGTATCGCTCTTGCCACGCTGTTCAACAGACTTATTCGATAGTTCAGTTTTGTGTTAAGACCGCTGTGACAACCAACCCGTGAGACAACCAAACCCGGTCTCCCCTACTATCCCGTGAGACCGAAATCTTCACTGAGAGGGTATGACGTCTCACAGCTGATCGCAAACGGCATATTGTACTATCCCGTGAGACCGAAACCCTCACTGAGAGGGAATTACGTCTCACTACTGATCACGACAGTCATATTTTATGTCGAGAATCTGAAACTTTACTCAATATGAAGACCGTTTGACAAATAATAGGGTGCATCATAATATTATTCGATCTCTTGAAGATGAACATGAGTATAAGCAATGACTAGAGTAGGGACGCGAATATTACAATTATATGAGACAAGAACGATTAATAAGTTTGTTTAATGAAAGATTAAGAATTGAAACTATTCGGTCTCTGGAAACGGACGAATAGCGAGAGGCCCGTCTTACTGCAGACAGATTTCGTCATAGTCTTAATGACTTGAGGTAAACAATCTACGAATTCGGTGGTGTGGTCTGACAAATATAAAAGTGGGTTTGCTTATAACCTCACAATTGATTACAGATCATCTTCTGTAAAGGCGTAGTATGTTCTTTTTGTAATGCTTTAAAGTGTAGTAAGGAGTCGGCTTTCATTTGAAGATACACCGGAACCTTTGAAATCACTACTTTTAGAGGAACATACTGTGCAATGTAAACTGTTATTAGACAATATTCGCTCATATAGTAGCGCGTTTCAAATGATCCTTTGGTGCTCAATAATTATCAGAAGGTCCGTTCATGCTTACTTTTAAGATACAAGGTCAATTTTACCATTTGATAGGATCCCTTTTGCCTGTAGGCCAACCTAAGTTTGTTTAAATAGGTATATTTTGTATTCGACTACAACGAATAGTGGAATACAAGAAATCAATATTTCTCAAATTTAAAACTGAACTCATTTCACAATTTTAGAACAGGTTAATTCGTATGTATGCAGTTTTAAATCGACATTAGAAGCTTTTCCTCAAGATGGTGATATCGGCACTCAGGAACTCCCTGGACGTGTTATAACGCCCAGGCCACAGTATTACAAATTTTTCCTAAAATAGAGCAACGAATGTATTTTCGCATAGCAACGGAGGGGAACTCGCAGGGGGTCAAGTGACGCGTCACGCGGGCCACTTACCACAAACATGCTTAGTTTGTGGTACCGAGCGCGAAAGATAGTCATCGTGTTTTTAGTAAAGTTACTATGTTAACTAACGTAATTTAATACTTAAGTACATATTCTATAATGGTGTGCTCAAACTGTTAATCTACATTTAATTTAGATTATTATATTTTGATACTAAGTAATGTAGAATTTAAATCACATCCATTCATGTTTTCTTCAGATTTTAAGATTTTCTTATCAGAGTGTTCAATTTTAATGTAAGTAGTTAAATTTTATAAGAGACAATAATTAAGAACATTCAAAAATAAAGTGTCACGTATTTTTTTTAAACGACGAATGACGAAAAACGACCTAATCGCGGACGAAGTCGCGGGCAACAGCTAGTACATAATACAGTGCATATTTTATTCAATTTCCATCAAATAATTTCCATTTTGTACACCAAATATCAATTTTATAAATAGTTTTAATAAATTATATTATTTATGTAGTTATATTGAAAAATTTTTATAGTACTGTATGGTGCGGATGTATGGTTACTGAGCAATAACAACATTTTTGGGTGCGACGGTCGCTGCGTTGGCAAGATACCCACTGACCCGAATAGTGTGAACACGTCGAAATAATATTTTACATAAAATATTACTATAGTAGGAAGTATATTATAGGGGCATTGTAGCAAAGTTATTAAAGTCTTATTTCTTACGTACTTACTTTAAACAAGTACTGCTTAGCTTTATTTTGAACTGGCTATAGGTATCCCAGACTACTGAATAGCTACTATACTACGTAAGCTGTTGTGTTGATGGTTATTTTGTGTAAACTTTCACGGAGTAATACTACAACTTACAAATAACAATGTACACCAAAGCTTTATACCAAAAACATCTTATCATAAGAGTATCGGGTTTATAAATGCTTATCAATATTCTCAAGCTGTAGCGGACATCCGGCCATCGACCTCTTGTTATTTAGAGTGAAATTTTAGCATGTAGGTATGTGTTTAGTGTTCATTCCCATTGATAGACAGCAAATGGCGGTCGAGTCCCATGTGTATGCGTGGCGATGCTGGCACGCACTTTCACCAGCGCTGCGCGGGCGCACGCGTCACACACATGGCATCGATTTTTGACCTCGTTTACGTTAAAGCGCCTTTGTAATAAATGCATGCATTGTAAAACGCTATTAGTTTCAGTCTCGCTGTTACAAAATCTTTGAAACTAGGAATCTTGCAGAATGAGACAAAACTTAAAGATGGCTTTTGTGTCATTGGAAATTTTGTCTCTTTTTTTTCAAAATACTACTTATGTGGACTTATAATCGCCATCCTTGATAAATAATGATGACATTTTTCTGTGCTTTTGGTTAAGTATAGATTTAAAAAAAAAATGTAGGTAGGTATCTAGACTTTACAAAATGTGTAGGTACATATTATATTTACCATTGTCTATGAAGGAAATAAGTATTTTGAGAGAAAGATTTTTGCTTTGTTTAGAACTTAGTTATGTACTTTTTATTTTGCAAGCTTAGAGCCGTCAAATGAGATGTATATTATACAGGGTGACTGGAAATTCGACGTGATCCTTCAAAGGGGTTATACTTGAGGTCATTTGCAACAAATTAAGTCCAGTTAACCAGGGGTAAAAAATGGATGGTTATTGAGCTAATGACCCTTTTCTTTTTGAGGTGATGCAAGTTTTGGGCAAGCTTTTTTTTTTAAAGTGATCGCTCATTCTTCGGCTTTCAAAAAAATATCAATTGAATGTTAACAGTGTAGTTGTTTTTTCACTTATAATACCACAAGAGCTTCAAAATTATCGGGTATTTTCCGATAGGTTCGTTGCAAACAAATGAAGGAGTCAAGTTTTTAGTCAAGGTTAAAAAATCACGAGCGCGAAGCGCGAGTGATTTTTCCTGAAAAACTTGACGACTTTATTTGTTTGCAGGGAATCTTGAGGGAAATGCCAGATAATTTTGAAGCTCGTGTGGTATTCGGGAGATTATTTTTCCGTCCCAAATGTCGGCCAATAATTTCACAATTGAATTGAACCTGTCAGTTTGACGTCAACGACCAGAGAAAATTTTCAAAAAATTATCAGTATAATACCATGTAGGTTGTACCACGTGACGTCGAATGGTGCAATTCTATTGGTCGATATTTGGGTCGGAAAAATAATCATAATTAATTGTTTTTGGTAAAAAGGCAGAAAATTTTATCTGTCATAGCTCAATAACCATCCATTTTTGACCCCTGCTTAACTGGACTTAATTTGTTGCAAATGACCTCTAGTCACAGAATACATAATAGTAGCTAAACGCTACAGAACGGACACTCTCCGCCTCCCGCCAAAATTAAACTTACCTCACCCCCGCGCGATCAGACATAAAATGGGCCATATTTTTCTGCAAGGACGATACGCAACGAAGATTGACAACATTAATCAAATTGACTTAAGGTAATTTTATTATGTTGGATTTGTGATTATCGTTTTTCGTAGAAAATGGTTAGATATTGTGCTGTTTACGGATGTATTTCATCAGAAAAACGCGATTTTTTTTTTACGCTAGTCACAAATGTGCCAACCATAAAGCGTTAACACACACATTTGCAGTCTCTACAGTGTGACTGTCAAAACGATCATTTTGTATGGAGTGTCCGGGGTGTGCTCTAGTATAAGTAACCCCTTTGAAGGATCACGTCGAATTTCCAGTCACCCTGTATATTAATAGCATGTCGTTATGTAGTTACATTATTATAAACGTAGAATAATATTGTATACCAAGAATCAAGATATGTATTACGAAATCTGGATAAATACCATTCAAATTATAAAAATTAAGTAAAAGCGTCAGTAGGCATTATTACGTAAACGTTGGTAAACGCAAAGAATACGTAATATGGTAAAAAGTAGGTACTTGTTTTGAAGTGAAAAGCCGACTCTCAGATAGCGTCACGTGTGAGATCGTTCGACTGGAAAATATTTTACTAGCACAGCAGCAAAGAGTAAACCGGTAAGAATTTAGTTGAAGTTGCATCTCGCATAAATATTGGGGGTCGGGACTACTAAAACGAATGTGTACACCTGTTTGCGAACATTGCGACAGCTAGGTATGAGCTAGGTCGTGCGGCGTTCCGGCATTGGCTTGGGCGATATGGAACCGGTTTATGTCGGAGGGGAGGCTTCACCGGACATTTACCTGGCACCGTTGCCCTAGTGGTACTAGGATATTACCGCTAAGATATTCCAATTACCTGCGTCAACTACGAACTGACATTAAATTAACATGTTAACGTTGATAGTGTACACAAACACGACTATGATGCACAATTGATATAATTTTTAGAGATTTTTATCGTGTTGTTGTTAAACGTCATTATAATTATAATATTCTACAAATCCAATCATATCCAACATAAATAAAATGAAAATAATATAATCTAGGTAGTTAGGTACTAGAACTAGATAGACTAAAAATCGAAAGTTGTGTAAATTGTATACCTACTCGCATACCTTGTGTCCTAGTATTATTTTCTTAGACAAGCGACTGAATATACGTATTACTATCGATTAAAATTATTATCTTCTTAGGTACGAATCCATTATAAGTAATAATGTCACACCTTAAGTTTTCCACCAAAATTTACGCGAGATATCAAAAACAATATTAGACATAATAGAATCAATATTATCGTCTAGTCTAGAGTCTAGACCATTAGTAAGGCTAGGCCGAACACGTTTGCGTTTAGTGGGTTTTGATAAGAAATAATAGCAAATTAAACAATTTTTATTTGTATGATGAAGCCTTACAAACACCCTCAATATATTATGATATAGATAAATAGTTAAGATACATATTTATCTAATTAAACTTCATTTCTAATGTATCATCAATCATCGATAACACTCTCTTGTATCATTATTGGATTGTTGTTCATAATATTAACGTATTTATATTTGAATTTCAGATTCTCGGCATAATATGTATGTCCCTGGGAACCCCGTTTGCGTCGTCGTGGTATGTGTTTGTTGCTGTGACGGCCTTCATCACGACCCTCATGTGGAGCTTCGTGTACCTGCTCAGTGTTAGGGACGCCCTCAAGATACCAATTAACTGGGTTTTGTCGGTAAGTTATCTGAAAATAGTTTTTTAATTGAATAAAATATTTGTTTGTTGAGAAAAGGGAATGAGATTGTAAATAACATAAGACTCCATTATCTCGAACTCAAAAAAGCTTATCTATGTTACTATACTTATCGGGCTTTTCATCGTAATCGTCGCTGTGAAATGAAAGAGCGACTTCTACTATTTTGAATCATAGGATATTGGAATATTCTACAATTTGATAAAAACTCAAACTTCCACAAGAATTGTTATCGGACATGTATCCGACACACGATAAGAATGAATTTTTACATGTCCTCAATCGATTTTAAATGGCTGTTGAATAAAGGTAAAAGAATTACTTAGAGGAAACAAATAATAGTTAAAATAATTAGTGTTTGCTAATAGAATATTTAAATATGAGGCAATTATGGTGATGGTCTGTCCGAGTGACGTCATTTTTAATTTGAAAATGAATGGAATAATTTTAATTACCTATTCACTTGGATATACAATTTCGTCAATTGTTATTTTTTTGTATTTTAAATTTAACATTATAATATTTCAAGTATTAAATACATATTTATTATTCTCAGTTTAATGTGCCATCAACAACATAAGTAAAAACATATCTTCTTACGTACAATACTCACTAAAGCTAATGAAAAGAAATTTAATTACATGTTTTCCTCTCAAAAATGAACATAAGTATTTTAACCTTATTATGTCTTTTTTACAGGAATTAATCAGCACAACTTTGGAGACGCTGTTCTACCTCATCGCTTTCATTGTGATGTTCACGTCAATTTATGGAAGCTATGGGCGTAATGTTGCGGCTGCTGTGAGTATTATTTTTTATTTACGTTTATTTTAATAAACTACCCAGACACAGATAATATAATACTAACTTTATCCTCAATGGAATAATATGCATCTGACTTCGTCAATAACTTTTCGCCGCCTAAATAAAAGTAACGGCAGACATGTTGATCAAGATAACAAAAAAATAAGTTTTTATTTCGCATTAGATATTGTAGGTTAATATTTTTTCTATATCTACAGGTGTTCGGTATCTTCAATACATTGGCGTACGGGTACAGTTCGTTCTTATTGTACCAAGAACACAGGAATGGCGCCACAGGCTTGGCGTGAAGCGCCAGGTCCCACCCACACCCCGCTGGGAAATAACCTCCGAACAATATCGTTTTAATTTAACTATGTACTATTATTATTGTAAAAAAAAACATATTTCTACGATATACAGTATGTCTGTGTTTTGATGACGATTTTATTTTTTGACTAGTTTCGATTAAAGCTACGCATTATCATTAGAAAATTAACGTATAAAAATTATTGAATAAAATTAAAATATTTTTGAAAAGGCCATAATAACCATACCACCTTGGTATGACAATTTAATATAGCTACCTACTTTATTTATTGTTCTCGGTGTGTTCATATTTTGTGTGACTGTTATTGTTTATTTTTTAATCTTATTACAGAAATAGCATTAATTGGTTATGTTTGTGGTCAGTTACAGCGTTTTTTGTATTAAGGCAACTGATACCGTCCAAATGGCGTTTTTTGTTGTCACTTAGCATAGTTTATAAACAGTTAATTCTATGATATCTAACTATATAAAACTTTTCATTAATGGTAATTTTGCACGTGTAAAGCATTGATCAGTTATTGTAAATCGTTAATGATGCCTAGTCTAATTGTTATGACGATTCATTTACTTTAAAAAATATTTCAAATTATTATTTTATAAAAAAAATTATCAATGGGTTTTGAAAAATACGAATGGATTATATAAAAATTGTAATTGTATTAAAGGACAAAAAGGAGTAATCTCGTTTAAATTCTACTTAGATTATACCAAAATGTAATAATGTCACCAATATTGTATTTAATAGGTATTTGTACGTATCGTCACAGGTATCGTCTACGTTTAAGAAAATATTTTTTATTATATTTATATAATCGGAATAACGGTTGATTATGTTGTTAAGTTCTGAAATATAACTTTAATGATTATAATCTATTCAAATAAGTACCTAGTGTTAACAAGGGAAATATAACACAATAGATTAATTTAACTATATTAATTTGTAAAATCAAAATAAATAAATGGTAACAATAATTTTGTCTTTTATTTTTAAACCTAAGTATATGGATATTAAATATCTTCCTCTTTTAGTTATTGACACGCAATATTACTGGTAAATAATAACTTATTTACCAGTACTACCTATTGCGTGTCAAAAACTAAGGTAATATTTTCTCCTATCATACTCGTAAAATATATTATACTAGCGGTCCGCCCCGGCTTCGCCCGTGGTACATATTTCGATAAAAAGTAGCCTATGTTCTTTCTCAGGGTCTAAAGATTATCTGTGCCAAATTTCATCAAAATCGGTCCAGTAGTTTATGCGTGAAAACCATACATACAAACCTTTCCTCTTTATAATATTAGTATAGATATTAATTACCATGTTTAGGGTGCACTCACACACATCAGTCACCGTCAAGTCACCGATGACTGATCGGTGACGGTTTGTGTACGTATCCACAAACACCAGTCACCGTCATGTTGTCCGTCAGTCACGTCGCCGGTTTGACTGAATCATTGAACACATACATCAGGTTAGTCAGTGATTAGACGTGTGTCACGCTAGAGAACATGTAGCAATTATTGACGGTAGCACGACGCTGACTGAACTGAGACGTGACGGCACCGGGTGAGTGGGGATAAAAGTATGATACATGTATGGAAAGATTATTTGACGTGCCTGACCGGTGACGTCACTGATAGATTTCGTGCCGGTGACTGTCGTGTGGGAACAGAGTCATACTAGAACTATTGATACATATTTTTTTTTAATCCTGTCCGGTGACGTGCCGTGACGGTGACTGATGTGTGTGAGTGCACCCTTAGGGTCCCGAAATCTATCAGTGACGTCACCGGTCAGGCACGTCAAATAATCTTTCCATACATGTATCATACTTTTATCCCCACTCACCCGGTGCCGTCACGTCTCAGTTCAGTCAGCGTCGTGCTACCGTCAATTGCTACATGTTCTCTAGCGTGACACACGTCTAATCACTGACTAACCTGATGTATGTGTTCAATGATTCAGTCAAACCGGCGACGTGACTGACGGACAACATGACGGTGACTGGTGTTTGTGGATACGTACACGAACCGTCACCGATCAGTCATCGGTGACTTGACGGTGACTGATGTGTGTGAGTGCACCCTTAAGGGGAAAGACGGTATGGGTAAAGTACTTACAGTTTTAAAAATACGACATAATAGACTACAAGCCCACATATGAAAAAAATATGGGTCAAATGAACCACCACGGGACATATCTAGTACGAAAGAAGAGCAAAAAATAATAAGATTCATCACTATGCCGTCACTTGTAAGCTGTCCAACTGAGTGCAGATGAGAATTGAAAAGTACAGGTAGACTCGGTAAATTTTGGTCATATATTTTTGTACGGCATTCTTAACCATCGATAGATCCATTAAAAATAATAAGAAACCGCTCAGTGCCGTACAAAAATGTTGGTCCACCAAGTCGGAATTTTAATTTCATTTCCGAGAGTTACCGGGGGTAAATTTGGTCATTTGACCATGTACGGCATCTGTGTCATACTATTGCTATACTGCTTTTAATCCATTATTCCGCAACGCCGTACAAAAATCATGGGGACAAGGGGAAAAAATCGAGAGTTGCAATCCCCTCTCTTTCCCCACTCCAGGGGGTCATTTGACACAACACGAAATAAATTTATTTTTAAAGTATTTTATGCATAGATAATATTTTTTCATGTGCCGTACATTTTCGTTGGTTCAAAGGGGAAAAATCTGAAAAAGAAAAAATCCATATAACGAAATGTTTGCTTTATATTTTTATAATAAAATATAAATATACATTAATATTAAGAAGCTCGAGGTGGTTAATTATCACCTTGGAAAGTCGGAGTGAAGTGGAATGGACTCCGTTAAATTGATGAACTAATAAAAAAGCTATGAACGAAAATATGTGAATTATATGCAATCGGCCCATGAATACAGGTAAAGTCACAAGCAAATGCTAGTATTATATACATATTCAAAATGTACAAGTAAAGCGCTTTCAAATGATACCAAACACGGCATATTTATCTTAACTTTATTTTTTTACTCTGTATGTTTTGTCCACTAGAGGGCGCCACATTAGATTTTGTGAAACCCCATATAGCCTTTAGCTAGCTGGTCGCTGGTTATCCAGTGAACAATTCAGATGCTTCTAATGATATGTTATTTGTCGAATTCTGATAAGTAGTTTAGAAGTTACGAGGGAATAGATGAACATACATACATGACCTGTCAAAACCATAACCCTCCTTTTGCTTTGCCGTAGTTGGGTAAAAATATGTTAATGCCGTACTGTATCAAATGGCCATAAAGCACCCTTAAAATTGTAGCTTTCGTCGCTTTCATCAGCCTAAAAGATGTGGTCTGCACAAAAATGTACGGCATCGTTTTTTCCTAATTTATCTATGTTAATACTATTTAAAACAACGAATAAAGTGTAGAAAACTATTATATTTCATTAATCTACGATGTTTAAACTTTAACAAAATTTCTGGTTTTGCATTTCTCTATAACTTTTTTTAGAACGGTTTCTTTTGAACGGCAATACTATACAACAATTGAATTTTACAATATCATGTTAAAAATAAGTTCCCGTACAGGGTCAAATGACCTTACAGCTCTTTATATCAAGAATTCGATGAAATTAAGATGATTATTGGTATACATTTAAAAGAACAATTATTTTTTGACGGCATTGCTTTTAATAGTACTTTTGAGTGCTAGATAATGTTTTGGAACCGAAGCCGTACTTAGTCAAATGACCCCCTGGAGTGGGGAAAGAGAGGGGATTGCAACTCTCGATTTTTTCCCCTTGTCCCCATGATTTTTGTACGGCGTTGCGGAATAATGGATTAAAAGCAGTATAGCAATAGTATGACACAGATGCCGTACATGGTCAAATGACCAAATTTACCCCCGGTAACTCTCGGAAATGAAATTAAAATTCCGACTTGGTGGACCAACATTTTTGTACGGCACTGAGCGGTTTCTTATTATTTTTAATGGATCTATCGATGGTTAAGAATGCCGTACAAAAATATATGACCAAAATTTACCGAGTCTACCTGTACTTTTCAATTCTCATCTGCACTCAGTTGGACAGCTTACAAGTGACGGCATAGTGATGAATCTTATTATTTTTTGCTCTTCTTTCGTACTAGATATGTCCCGTGGTGGTTCATTTGACCCATATTTTTTTCATATGTGGGCTTGTAGTCTATAAGCATGAATATCGTATTAGTAATAATATAATTCTGAAGATTTTGTTTGTTTGGACGTACGTTACATTGTGATCCCTGCGTGCTACAGGCTATAATATATTTACCACAGTTCTCAGGTGAAGCCGGAGCGGACCGCTAGAGTCATATTTATAGAAAAGTAGAGAACATTCAAATAAATAAATAAATATTTTCTAAATTAAATAATTGTCATCAGCGTACTATATAGCTCAGAGCTCTATTGTACACTTTAAAATAATTGGCAGTGATCATAACTCATTTAAGCTTTAGCGAATATAAAAATAGGTAACCTGCGGTTTTACCCGAGAATAAAGTCAAAGGCAAAGAATCATCCCCCTTTTCCATCTTTTAGAGGTTTATTAAAGGAACGAAACCCTGACGGACCCTGAGGGCTGAGTCCTCGATCGTCTTGTACGTCACTTCGTCCAAGTCGGTGCAGTAATGTCGCCGTGAAAGTGGAAAAGACAGACGGAAAGACTTTCTCTTCTCAATATAAGTATCGATGTCTTTTGCTTTAAATCTACTTAGTTAAAATACCAATAAAAAAAAGAAATGTAATGTTTGAACGTTAATTGAATTTTTCGTTATTTATGCGTAAAGCGAAAGTGATAGGTCATAGGTGTAGTCTCGAAGTCATTAGAAAGCTAGTTAAAATTGATTAGTTTCTGTGTTGCTTCGTAAAAATAAATTCATTCATTACATCGTGAGATAAAACAACCTAAAGGTAAGAAATTAAAATTTCTTTCAATTTTAATTAAGAAATTGTTATTTTTAATTGTTCTTGAAGGCAAATAAAAAGTAGAGTTGGAAAATGCGATATTCAAAAGATAATAAAGTCGGTAGCAATCGCCTTTTGCCGATTTTTATACATATTGTATTTGGAAGTTGCAGAAATAAGGGATGTATCATGTAGAGTGATCAAGTTTAATCCTGGATTTGATTGCAAATTTCCAGCTTACACGTTATATAGAAAGCTATATAAATATTAAATAGTTTTATGCAGTTATTAATTACTATTCTACCTCATTAACTCCAAGTGTCAAGCATTGGGTTCCCAAAGAGATGCTTATCGAAATGTTGAAGAATAATTTTAATTCATATTTCTCGAGACATTTTAATTGCATTATGTACCTACCTGTATTAAAATTTAGGTAGTTATTATTAGTCTTGCCTCATTAAGATCCTATGTACTTTATTCTAAAAGCGTACCACTTCCTCCAATTTATGGGAGTATACTCTGATTGGATTATAAAGGATATATATTGTATATTTTGATGTTATATAGTCGCCTTACGCATGCGCAGAGCAACAAGTGAGTCACCGTCTGATTTGTTGCAGTTGTTCACTGGACGCTTATATAGCTACTCGCTGTTTTCGCGATTTTCCACCTTTTTAAATATATAATACGACATCGTAAACAAAAGGTAAGTTACTTGATTTATAAATTGCATACGCTTAGTAAAATCTGCTTTTTTATGTGTTAAAAAATATGTACAACAAGTGTTTTTAAATAGGTGTATTTATTTTATTTGCAAACTCTCCTTCAATGTATTGTAAGAAATACGTGTAAAAAACCTCTAGAATTGGCGGAGACAATAAGTGAATAAGCCTTGTACTGAGTTGTACACAGTACAATTAACAATTACTTAGGTCCTACACACAATTAGCAGTATTTTATTTATATTTCTGCGAACTACGTACTGATAAAAATAATATGTCAATTATTGTTATCTTATGGTAATTTCTATAAATAGGTAAGTATCTTACTTATTATTTACCTCAATAAACATTATGACCATATCCGATTTGTATTAGTTTTGTTGAGTCGCACAGTTTTTTCTTAGTGTATTTGTAGGAACTATATTTAACAGCACATAACACTTAACAGATGTTATTTTACTGCTTGCGGAAAGTACCTAGGTATATACTCTTATATTCGCGACCTCGGCACATAAAACTCGTCACGGCCCGCCAACGCGTTGACCTAGACCATACATTTTCGGTGATGACTGGATACGACAATTTCATTCATCATCGACATATATAACATAACAATAACCTCATCGGTAACACGATGAATGACGTCATCTTTAGGTAGCAAACTTTGGCGAGCCACCATATACAGCCTTTAGCATGTAAAACATTCGTGTAAGAATGTACCTAGTTACTTAGTTATGTATTTTGAATTCAGTTTTGATTTATGTATATGTAAATAATAGTAGTATTAGGTACATAGGTATTTATTCTTATTTCAGACATTCATTCTTTGCGGATTAAGATTGAGCGAGTATACACAGTAAAAACGTATTGTAACTTATTTTATTTTTGTATAAATGGACTACAAAACCTTAACACTGGTCAGTAATAACAATTAAACCTAAAAATTTACGATCCTAAGGAATTCATTAATATTTTCAGTGAACCATAATGTCACACACGGTCACCATCACAAGGACAACCGCCACCACATCAGGCTCAGCGCTGTTTGTTAACACAGGTTACCTCGGCACACTACCTGGGTTACTTAAACTAGCGCAACTGGTAAGATAATATGACTCGTAATTCTGTATTATTATTTGAAGCATGATTATCGCGTGTCATGATTAAATTACTTCATCAACTAGAACTACTATTTAATTGTAAGTTTGTATGTGATGATACAGGAAAAATGCGTAAAGACGTAAGTACAGAATTGAAAAAAAAAAGGATGTAAAAAAGAATGAAGTAAATTTAAAATTTAAATGATTATAAAAAAATAGTTATTTAGTAGAGTTAGTTCTCGTATTTACATAAATCTCATGTCAGTTCGTTAATTTTAGTAAATTGATTCATCCAACTGCGGTTTAATGCTAGAAACTCGTTACCTACATGTAATTATCGCATTCCGGCTAAATACCAAGGTAATGTTATTATTACTCCAATATTGACGTGTTCTATCTATTCAAGATGTATTTGTATTTCATTGTTTAATAATTATAATTAATGATTTTGGTGACATTGTATGAAAAAGTATAAGCTTTAAAATTAGTTATATAAAAATACGTACATACATTCAGATATCACCTAATATAAAAGTTCTGATGTGGTGTGATCATAACCTAATTTAATTTTATCTGATGAGGCCGGAGTGTGCTGTTTGACCCATTTAAAAGTTGCGCAAGGTCTGGACCGTGGACTGTTTTAAATTGAAGAGTTAAGAACGAACGTCTTGTTAACAGGATCTGAGGATTCCCCTTATTTTCCATCGATATAACATAAACAAATAATCTTCACATCAATTGATCATCTTTTATACACTAAAAACTTTTTGAATTAAAATCTGCCAATTAAAACGACCTTTATTTTAACGATTCAAAAGACGCGTTCAATACTTTAGTGTTGCACTTACTACGAATTTATTTCAATTTTCCTTGAATTGTAAATAAGTGATGTCATTACATGGTCATTACGTTCATATACTTACCTATGTCTGATTCCTAGAGCAATTGAAAAGGATACATAATTTATGAATTACCTATCAACACTCGTTGCATAAACCTAGCCGATTTAAAATTGAAATTTAAAAAATGATAATTTTTTAAAATTAGTTTTTATAATGGCTTTTTAGAAACTGATGATATAATTATACACATAAACATTATGTATTTTTAATAACATTTTCTTATTTAATTTAAATACTTAGATATTGTGTCAAGACGTCAAGTTAATAATTTGTGAAAATATTTAACTCAATTTTTACTATACATTATTTTACAGGAAGTAAGGCGATACTGTTTGTTTTGTATTTAATCATATTAAAACTAATTAGTTTGAATTAATGAAGTGCTTGATAAAGCTTCTTGATATGAGTAAAGTATAATGAATCATTATAAATATATATTCATTATAATTCATTTATTTAATTATTATCCTCCCTAAACTAAAACAGAAATCAATTAATTGTTAAAAAGTTATTACTTAAGACCTAAAAAGCAGCTAAATATTAAATTCTTTGTCAGGTGCTTGGTCGCACCGTCATTGAAGAATTTATTTATATTTTAAGATATTTTTGTGCCGGTAAAAAATGTATATATTAGAAAAGCATAATTTCAGTTCTATAACTGAAAATATTGAAACCAGATGTACCTAGAAACGCGCAGGCCGCGGCCGCGGCGTGTGATAGTGCTCTAGCTTTTATTCTTGGTAGACTCTACATCAATTATTTCGCTTCGTCTAAAACTGTCCTTGAACCTTTGTCACATATTGTAATAAGGAATAGGAGTAATCTATTTATTCTACGGAATACTGAATTGATAGTGTACTTGAAAAATATATAAAGGGAATATTTTTTGCCTTCCCTCTGAATTTTCTACCCGAAAATTTGCTGTTTCAGAGTCGTAAGCGACCTTTTTGATGTTATTTTTGTAGTGCTATACGATTAATATTTTTTTTATCATTCTAGCTCTTGGGGGCAGCGTGCGTCGGTGTGGTCGGCCACTACTTGATACCATTTTCAAGATACAACCCAAATCCAGAACTTTTCTTCCTGCTGGTTTCAGTATCGTTTTTAATAGGAACTTTCTGCCTATTGACCTCATGTCTGGTATCATTTACTACGGCTTCTATGATATCTAAAACTATATATGTAAGTTGAAACGTATATTTTAGTACACCTAACGAACTTAATTATTTTTTTGTACTAACTACATAGGTAGTTAAAAAAAATCATTCGGAGATAAAGCCTCTTTCTAGGCAAAATAATGAAAAATGACCCAATTCACCGATCGATTGTTTCTACCTACAAAAATCTACTACAAAGATTGTGGTCAAGCGCTTCCGTATTCCAAATAAAAAAAAAGACGGGTTGCACTCCGGGAGTGCCGGCAGAAGTGAAAACTTGATTATTAACGTTGAGCATGTTTGATATCCATCCGTCTTACGCTTTTTCGATCAGGTCACGTGTCCTGACGCGAGTTTAAGATTTTATACCCATTATAGAAAAAGTGCTCAACGCCGCTAAAGATTAAATTTTCACTTCAAAAATTGGTAAACTTTAAACGTTTGTCGCTCGAACAAGGCATAGGAGAGATTAGAGATAGCCTTATTTATCTACACTTGAAACTGAACTGAGAATTACTTGGAGAATTGTGAAATATAATTTGGTTTTCGATTTCATCAAAATGTTTCATGTTTTAGGAAGTAATATACCACGGAATAGCGTTTGTGCTATATCTCGCAGCGGGCTTAACTCTCATGATTGAAGTTAACCACCAGAAGAGAAGTTATGGAAACGATTTTGAACCTTACCTAGCTGCTGCAGTAAGTACAGATTTTTAAATCAAGATATTAATAGTTAACGCAAGACAAACATATGTTATTTCATATTAAAAATACAATTCTTTACTAATCTTAATACTATTATAAAGGCGAAAGTTTGTATGGATGTTTGTTACTCTTTCACGTAAAATCTACTGAACCGATTACAATGAAATTTAGCACACATATAGAGGGTAACTTGGATTAACACATAGAATAGGTTTTATCCCGGAAATCCCACGGGAACGGGAACTATGCGGGTTTTCCTTTGAAAACGCGGGCGAAGCCGCGGGCGGAAATCTAGTATTCCTATATGTATTACAATTATGTATTAGCCCAGAATAATAACTAGTAGCTAGCTAGTATTAGGTAAATCGATGTAGTTACTATAAGTTACCTACTTTATAGTACTCTTAGCTAATATAGGTACTTACATAAGGTACTACATAATATAGGTACTTGTTCAATAAAAATGATACTATAATATTGATGAGTAAATACCAAAAAAAAGTTTGTCGAAATAACTTACAATGCCGCTGTTTCGCATGGTCCCTAGGTAAATCTCTAAGACTCGTACGTACCAGCTTTTTCAACTCTATTACTGTACTAAATAATCCCCAACTATTCAAGTGGACAATAATAATTAAATTGCATTTATGTACACCCTTAGTAGAATTTTTCACGACCATTTTATAAATAGGAACGATCATATTTTTTTTGGGTTGCCTGGTAGAGATCGCTGCCAGCGATAAGGCCGCCTACTGTACATTGATTAATTTATTGTTAAGTTTATAAAATGTATCATATTTGGTGTACAATAAAGAATTTTTCATTCATTCATTCATTCATAATAAATTTAATACTGTGACGTTAATGTAAACTTTTTTTTGCAGGTAATGGGTTTAGTAATGGCCGTCCTGTATTTACTTAGTACGTTTTTAGCCAACCGATCATACCGTGGCATATGAACGACAACTGTTATTATGGGTGTATAATTATATATTACCACTGCTTTAAATATTTTACTTCTTTGATGTTGCATTTTTAAGAGATAAATAAGGAGACAGTTATAAACCGCTGTTTTAAGCTAGATTGACACAGTAAATTTCTGAAGAATGGCTTGGTAATTCAGGAAAAGTCCTTGGTTACCTATCGGGTTTTAAATTCAATCAGCACCTTGTAAAGCGTAATGCTTATTTAATTTAACGCCGGACCAGGTACTCATCGCAGGAAGACTTTTGCCTGAATATAATATTACTATGAATTATGAATACGATGAACAAGCGCAAGAAATAAAAAAACTAGACTAATACGAGTTTTTTTTACTTTTATAACGTTTTTTGTATTGATGTTGCAATTTTTGAAATATGTGCCTTTTGCGAATTAAGCCAAGATAAATGTACTTAATTTATTGTATGAATGTAATCTTTTGTCTGTTAGCAAGTAGCACAATGAATAAGTGTTGTAATAATTTATGTAATTTATGAAGCATTGTTTAAATATTTTTCATAATAATGTTCCAGTGCTAGTGTTAAATAATTATTAATTACAAGTATACATTTTTTTATGTGTCACTATTAAAATATAATACTTTTTGGAATGTCGAATCTTGTTGTAATAAAATTTGTAATTTTATACAAATATGTATTTTATTACACTTACCTTATATCCCGGAACCACTCTTTGTTAGTACTATAGCGTTCAGAGATTGGGTAAACAATAAACACTTGGTTTTAAATAGCAGGGACACCCTCCTGGAAGCGCGCGTGCGGTAATCTATTTCTGTAAAAGGATTTCTACACACGCGACACATTCAAATCAAATGTAGAGATTGTCGAGACGTGTGAAGTGTTGTATTTTTTAAATATTCCCTACTATATAATTATTTTATAATCAGCGTAAACAGAACGCTATTGTATAAATATTTGGGTAAGGGAACTAGTTCATTGAACTTTTATTATATTGGCGTGCTAAAAACGTCTATAAATATTTTTCTGACTAACGCTCGAGTGTAAATGGTGAAATGTTTCAACTGTCCTGAATTTCCTGTCTGGTTCAATTAGTTTGCGTCGAATCCCTGGATCGTTGTTCGTGAAATCAGATGAATAATATTTAATTGTGTTAAAAATGACCCGAGGTCCAACTATAGTACGTGTAGCGCCTAACAGTGGGGGCGGTAGAGGAATTAAGTGCTGCTGTTGTCGATGTTGCGAGTGCCTCAATCTTGGCTATATGACAACGCAACATGGTTTAATTAAATTGGCAGAAGCTGTAAGTAAAAGTATTTTTAATAAAATTTATAAAAGCATTCATAACTTATAGATATTTTGTAAATATTATACCTTCTTTTTAAGTGGGGAAATCTACGTTTTTATTACCTTGTTTGAGATAGTACCTACAATATTTACTACATATAATACGTAGGAAATACAAATTATTTTATAGTAGGTACCTACAATAGTCTAATTGAGATAATTTGTCGCTTTTAAAATCGGATTGTTAATCTATGATTGGTGTTTTATATTAGCAAAATTGTGTTTTTGTATTCTAAAGCGTTATTAGTCGAAAGGAGAGAAAGAAGTGTAAATACGACTCTATCAGAATTGTTTATATTTTGAAAACTGTGTAGCTATTGTTCACATACGTCGCTTATATCTATTGTTCATATATGATATATGTATAATTGTCTCATGTTCTCCCGATTTCTGTGTAATTTTCATATCGAAAATTCATTGAAAAAATTATGGAGTAATGTATCACCCCTAATAAGGTTCTTTTAAAACCACTTAAGAAAGATAAGAAATACATATGTTAAATTATAAAGTTCAAATTTATATTCAATTATATAGATTTCTGTTATTTGAATTTGTTAATAATTTACGTTAGTTTTTATGTTTCATTTTAACAGTTGCTCGGCTCGCTCTGTCAGAGTCTCCTTGTAAAGTACGGTATGTCCGAAGCCAGCAGCATGGGATCAGCTTTCCACGGGTTCCTTACGACAGCATCAGCGTGCCTCCTCACCACATCGATACTAATCGCTTGTTATGTTCTGTCATCCAACTCCCAACATTTGATACGACAATCCATTTTTGTGAGTATTCATGTTTTTAAAATAATTGATTTTCAATCGCCTATTGCACGCCTCATAAGCGAAGCGTTGAGGTGGGTACTACTGTCACTTCGCGCAAAACATCTGATTTTTCAAACTTAAAATGTCTTTATGTATCATACATTGCACTTGTAAGATAATACATACACACACATATTAAGAAAAAACACTATTTTTAACGTTCATGATATTTTTGATGTCATTTTTGTTATTTGGGTGAATTTCAACAAATGCCATTTTTCTTATCATATCGGTGAACTTTTTCATTTATATATATTTTTTATTTTTTTCATGTTTAATGTAATATTTAGGATACTAAATACTCCCTTATTGGTAACCATCAACGTATCTTTTAAGACTATGGAGAAAATTCAGTTTGAATTCTGGTTTCCACCGATGTGACAATCCGGCACCGATTATCTTTTCTGTACACCGATATGATAAATTTATTCACCGATGTGATATACATATACAGCGATATGATAATCTATCCACCTTTGAACATCAAAAAAGAAATAGTAGGCTTATACATTTTTGAAGGAGTGACTAAGAACTGAATACCTGAACTAAGGGTATTATTTTCTTAGAATAAAAAATAATGTTTTTTTTAATTATCATTGTGTTTATTTAAAAGAAGTATAAAAAACAAAAATTTCTTGTACGTTATTGTACAATACACATTTATTAATGTGGCGATCAAGCTAATTGTTTTGCCATGTGTAGGTACACTTAAAACATTGTGGCGTTCTAGGTTCAACAATACTAAGAATAGAAACTTTATATAAGAAAACTTTATATACCTAATTAATCAGCCTTTTAAGTTTAACCTTAATCATAACAACACTACAATAATCACAGCTTTAATTATCACTTAATTTAATATTTTTAAAATCTTTGTTCTCAGTGCGTAAGTATCATAGATTACATAGAGATCGCTTATATCTTACATCTAGCAAATAATCTTTACCCTTAAAAAAAAAACTTAAATTAAATCTGTCAGTATAATTTGGTTATTATGTTAATCAGCCTTTAAGTTCAACATAAATCACTACAGAACTTGAACCGTCTTCGTACTCCACTTTTATTAAATTGCACCATAATTAGACTTTTAAGTCATAGAAGACTATGTAGTATACCTATAGTTAATCACAGCACTTAATTACGTACTTTTATAATTATTATCTGTTACAACAATTAAACCTCTTTTTTTCAATTAAAACTAAAAACAATAAAAATAAAAATTTTAAAAACAAATCAGCCCAGATCAAAATAAGTCATCATCAGTGTCACTGCAACCAAATATATAATTAAATCTCTGTTTGATGTCAGGAGTTGGTTTACGTGGCTCATTTTTTTCTTTTTTAAAGTTAATTTTAGATTTTATTCTAAATATTTCCTCATCGGTGTCACTGTCTTCCACGGTAGGACTTGAAAATCTATTAGATGCTTTTACCGTATCCTCTTTATTTACGAATTGAGTTGATTCCTCTAAACCAACTAAAATGTTCGTGTCAATTTTCTCTAAAAATGAACAGGCAGGAGTACTTTGATCAAGATCTACATAGTTCAATAGCAAATTTTCAGACATTTTTGTCGAAGAGGATGATCTGGGTGCCGCATTTTCCGAGATTTTTAATGTATTTGATGGTGTAAAATACTTTGAATGTGATGGCTGTGGGAACAAAATTAATTTGTCAGTTAACTTTACTGGTCGCATTTTAGTGATATCTATTTTGGATTTAGTTCTGGATTTTTTATTACTCGAAGTAGAAAGTTGAGGTTTAGACTTAATTTCGTGTTCGGTTGACAAATTGTGGAAGTCTAGATGTTTGCCATGTGGACATTTAACAACATATTTCATACATTCATCTTCTATACAAGAAAGTCGACGTAAAACTATACGATTTTTAGCTTCTTTAGTCCAAATGACTTGTTTGACTTGCAATGTTCCACGAAATGTGTTCAAATTTGTAGGGAGAAGCCAGTCCTTTTCTTCAACTTCATATTCTTCTACAGTACTAATTTTCACGCCTTGGACAGCAGATTTTAAATAGTTTACAAAAGAGTCTATATTATTCATATCACCATCGTGTGCAACAAATCGATCCGCCGTTCGCTTCAGTAGCCCACCTACTCCATCTGGCGCACCTTTTCCATGACCACATTCACTATAGTTCCATATTATGTTAGTCAGAGAAGAGCAGTAAATACTGAGTTGGGACATAATATAAAAAATTTTCTTATTCCGATACTGGCCTGATGGAGAATCAGAAATAATAATAAGATTCTGAACAATTGGAGCTTCCTGTTTAATTTCTTCTAATATTGGAACAAGGTGAGCCCAAACGGCGGCAGCATCATGGCGCAGTGAAGAACTAATAGTGCAGAAACATTGAGTTGTTATATTCTCTTCCTTATTTTTATAGTAAATTACAGCAGTGTGTAATGTGAATTGTTGACGACTGCCACCAAAGTGCATAGATTGTATTTCGGACCCGTACTTGGAGCTATAGTTCTCACTAAAGTCAATGTGAACGACACAATCCTTTTCAGTCATGTTTTGTTTGTAGTGCTTAAAAGCTTGACTTTGATTTCGTATATTACTACAATGTGTTAAGAACGGTTTCAGATTGTTTTCAAATATTTTGATTAGTTGTAATGGTTTAACGGTTATTTTTACTTTTTCTACATTAACGGCTATTTTATCGACTCCATTTTTTTTGTAATTCTTTTTTATCTTCTTCCAATTCCAATAAATAACATCTTTGGAGTTATCAAATTCTTGATAATTTAAATGACGATTCTTACAGACAGGACATGTTCTTTGCAGGCATTCTACCTTAAAAATATCACAGCAAATACTACTTAGAATTTCAGTCGTGGTGTTTTCTTTTATGATACGATTTCTTTTTAAAGATGATATAACAAGATCCATGTTCTCATGTTTCTCACATAGGCATGTATTTCTCAAGTTTAATTTTGGCTGCGTGACCCAAAACGGCCTCATTCTTGTAAAAGTGACGTAACTGATTGGAGGGTAGCCCGAAGTCAAATACTTTTTGTGTAAATTTTTAATTGTGTCTTTCATCAGCCTTTTCTGTTTTTTTACTCCATTTTGTGTGACAGTATCCTTTTTACCTGGGCAAAGATTTGAATTTTCATCATCCTCAAAAAACTGAACAACAATCTTACGGATACGTTTTTGCAGGTCTATATTTTTTGGCTTCGTTGGGATTCGTCTCACTTCTAAATTACTCTGTTTTAATTTCTTAAATTCTTGATGTAGTCTCATGTATCTCTTTTTGTACATTAGTTTCTCTTTATTAGCCTTTGCCAATTGTTTTCTTAAATCGTGTATTTGCTGAGTTTTAACGTTTTGATATTTACGAAATTTCATTTTAATGTCTTGTTTGAATTTAACAGTATTAAAGGATGTGTCTAAGTTAGGACTATTTGGGCGTAATGTTGATTCTTCTGAATTTATAGAACTAATACTTGGCGTTCGTAAAGGAGATGCTATTGATAAATCTAGGGGACTGCTTGTACGTAAATAGTGGGAACTACTCGCTACTATGGCATCAATACGCAAATTAGGACTATTACATCGAACATTCTGTCGCAATAGCCGTGGGCTATGAGGTCCTATTAGTTCTTGAGAAATACCGGGCTCATTATCTTGATTTTTCGGTAGCGATTCTGCGTCATTGGTCTCTGAAACACTTGTTGGGTTGTTGCGGGCACCATTTGCCTTATTTTTTTTCCGCTGATAATATGCACGGGCACTGATTCGGTTTTTCTTTTGTGCATTGCGACGTGCATGTGCAGTCATTTGGCTTCGGGTTAGGATAAGTCCAGCTGCCTTTCTTTTAGCTAAGCGTTCTCTGTCTTTTCTTAAATGCTGCTCGTTTAACACAGGATCACTTTTGATTTTAGCTTTTCTTATTCTTTCCATCAACCTCTTTCTCTCTTTTTTCTCCTCCTCGTTTAGTTTTGATTTCAGCATTCTTAAACAAAATTAATCTTAAACAAAATTACTCGAACGAATTGTGTGCGGCACGAGCTGCACACAAGTTAATATTTATGAAAGTTAAAAAATATAATATGTGTATATGTATGTATATAATGTATGGTTGTAGGTATGCTCCATTGTTTTTTTGTTTACTTTAATGAAATGACACTATGTCTACCAATATGATAAAATTACACCGAGGTGATAATATGATCTACCGATGTGATAAAACAATCCACCGATGTGACAAAACTATGCGTCGATCATGAATCAAAACACCGATATGATATTTAAGACACCGATTGATTTTTCTTATCACATCGGTGTAAATTATCACATCGGTGGTAAAAAAGACCACCGATTACAGCGATATGAGAACAGCGACGTGAGAAATTATCGACTTTTTTGAAAATTATGAAAAATGTATAATATTTAGGCTAAATTCAAGTACCTATAATGATGCTAATTTACTTACTATGTCTGTTAGAACCAAACAATCGTAATAAAACTTCACATTACACTAGAAAAATGCAACCACCGATAATATAAAATAATTGCTTGGAAGTAACTGAAATGTCGTACTTACGTAATTGGCGGGAATATGCAGCGATTTGACACACGTCCGTCCTGACTGCGCACTAGCACACACTAACGAGGGAAATAAAATTGGGGTGGGGACACTGTCGGACTCATCGATGCAAAGTTAGGTTTAAATTACTTTTGTGCAGCGATATGACAAAATTTTGCGAGACAAGTACATTTATGCCTCTCAGTAATAAATATTATGAATTACGTAATAAAATATGCTACATATTAATAATAAAACTAATATTCTATGAAATAGAATAAGTTCTATTCTTAAGTTACTTATTTTTATAACGATATAAGCGTTTTTGCTTGTAAAAAAAGTAGAGGGACAGCACCGATGTGACAAAAATAGAGGTTTATGTATTTATTTCTACCTTTGTAAATAGACTTAGACAAATAATATTTTATGCCACAACCCAATAAATACCTAATGAATACAAAAAAAAATAGTACAGAACAATATTCCTTTTTTCAAATACTAATTTCAATGAAGACAAAAAAAAAAGTCGTTTGGGAAATTCACCCATTTAAACTAGTTAAAAAACAGTTTAAAAAAGTTCTGTCTTGGACGTCCGTGTGTCTGTATGTGCGGATCCTTTTTCTTGTTAACACGATAGCGACCGAAATACTTTACTAATCGAGTCTTTTTTTTTCTCTTACGCTTGAGTATGCTCAGGAATAGAACCCTTTCATTTTTCAGGGTCTGATTCGATGTGGTTTAATTGTTATTAAATAAACAAAAATAATAATTAATAAATATTTATTAAAAAAAATTATGAGGCGTGCACTTTTGGATTTTCCAAATTATTTTTATTTCGTAGCAATTTTTTAATGAATTTTAATAAAGAGAGGCATCAGGCTAACATCGGCTACATGATTCCCGTTATAAAAAGGTGTCCTAATTGATTGAAACGACAGAAATAAACTCTACAGAAATAGACATAGTTATGGTAGGTCACTGGAACGTACCACGTGTTAGAAAGTTTATGTGTGGGGAAAAATACCTATTATAGGTATATCAATAGACTTTATTTTGTGGCGGTATATCATTATTCCTATATAGGTAGATATAATATAAGACAGAATTAAAAAATAAAACAATTGCTTAATAAAAACTATTGAAAGTTACAGGTTTTTAGTTCTTATAAAAGCTATCAAGACAGCATTACATTAAGTCTTCAATTGCATAGACACGTAATAGCTACTTAGTAATCCATACAATACACTTACAAGACATTACAATACAAATACAAGAGACACAGATGTCGTAATCATAATACTTTTCATTCAATTTCATAGTTGTACCTATTATACAATCCAATTGAGTAAAGTATATACTTACAGCTCAACACTTAAAATTCTATTTATATTGTAGGTAGGCACTTTGTAGTTTCTGATAGATTGATTTGCGTAATGTATTAAAAAGTGATTGCTTCTTTAACGCGATTTCATCGATGCAATCTAAGGAAATGAAGTGCATAATAAGTAATAACCTTAATAGCGTAAGCCGGTATTGTTGAAATTGTTTGCTAATTACGAATGCTACTATATGATGATAAAACGGTAACGTATGGAATCAAGTTATTTTATAGATGAGGTAGTTGCCTGTCTTGGGCATTTTTATGTCTTAATTAATATTTTTTATAGCGAAGAGATGTAATATAAACTATTTTCGATCATAGGAATACTAAATCAAGGCATAGAATATTTATTTATCTGCAGAAGGATAGGAGAATCAATAAAAAAGCTAGCTCTATCGAACTCGTTATAGAGGCTCTTTTAACATCAAAGAGGCGATGTAAAACATTCTCGTTTTCGCATTAATTGTAGACAAAACAATAATAATTAATTAATAACTATACCTAATACAAAGAGGTCTAAGGGACACATAGGAAAAGTATATTTTTTAGACAAGTTTGGTAGAGTGAATAAAAAAACCACTCAAGTGCTTTTAATCATCAAAATTATACAATATTATAAGTACTAGAAATATTTACTTATATAAATAATATTTAAGCCTACGAACGTTAGGAAGGTACCCGAGTCATTTCAATTGAAATTGAAATGACTTAGGTACCTTGTAAAAATCGAGTGAGTAATAATAAGCTGATAACGAAATAAAAGAACAAGGTCATTGTAGTGCGGTAGGTTTATTTTTTAGAATACAAGGTAGCTTGTAGCAATTTCTTGGGAAAATTACTATTACAAAGAAGCTAAATTAAAATTATTATTCTAATTTTAAATTGACAAAATATGTAGATATTATAACTAGTGACTGTAACAGAATGTTCAGAATAAAAATAGTAACTAATTAAAGTAATGACAAATTAGAACAGTTAAATATTAATTAATAATATACGTTATATAATAATACGTGCTAAATTATTTATAAAACGCCCGCATGGGGCACAATTACTTCTTGTACGACGCGGACGGTCCTCCTAACCTCCTTGCTGCAATGCTCCTCCCTGGCATCTATCCATTTACATTTACATTATAATTTTACAATTATCAACAGATATTTTCATCTAAATCAGTATACTATATTTAACATTGTATGTATACGTTCTTATTTTTCAGGAATGTGTATTCAACGCGGTGGCATGTTTCATGTACTTGTCGGCATCCTCTTACATGGGCGTGGCTGTTAACTTATATCTATACCCTCGGTATGCGCTTGTCAATATGTATGCTGCATACCCAGCTATGACTGCAGTGTATGTAAGTACTAGTGAAATCGCATTTTTTCTTAATCTATCGATTGCATGAAGATACTGTTGATAGAGGGAATGAAAGAAAAACATATTTCTGCTGACCCTGCTAAGTAGGCAAAGGAAATGGGCAAAGTGAAAATATCTATAATAATATCATAAAAAATAAATATTTTTAGTATAGATAGGTTAGAATTTTATTTAAAAACTGCTGGATCGATAAAAAACAGCTACACCTACCTACATAGAACTTTTTTCACGGTTAAACCCAGGGTTGGCTGGGACAAGAGTCCTTCATCTTCAAACCAAACCAATGAAGCATAAAACTAAGCATTTAATTCCAAATCTTTAATATTTTTAGGCATACAATAAATAATACGCACCTTCTTATCGCTACCTGAAGCATCCGATTTATTTTTATCATAATAGTTTTTTCCAAGAAATGTCGCTTTGTAGTCTAAAACCAATTAAGTCATTGTGATTAGTAAAAATAATGATCAAAGGAAATTTTATTTTTGTGAGCTAAATAAATGTCAAAAAATAATTATGTTTGTAGCAATATGAAATGGGAACAAATATAAATTAATTTCTGAACGCAAAGTTTTTATAATTTACTATAGCGGTCCTCCCCGGCTTCGCCCGTGGTACAATATTTACGTTTTCTCTTCATAAGAACCATCCTCGCACTTCAATATAATAAAACTAAATATAATAACTCGAATATAATAAAAAAAGAATTATCGAAATCGGTCCACCCGTTCACGCGTGATGCCGTGACTAAGGAAAACAGGTTTCATTTTTATGTACATATAGATATCATAAAGTTATTAGTTTTTAACACAGACCTCTCTAGTCGTATAATTTAGATAAATAGTATATTTTTTCTTTACAGTATATTGGTGTGGTGGTCGGGATAGTACACGGAGTGGACGCATATATATCATTTAAGTACTATAAAGGAATTCGATGATTGTTATGCCGATAATATACAAAAATAATTTGGAAAATCCAAAAGTGCACGCCTCATAATTTTTTTTAATAAATATTTATTAATTATTATTTTTGTTTATTTAATAACAATTAAACCACATCGAATCAGACCCTGAAAAATGAAAGGGTTCTATTCCTGAGCATACTCAAGCGTAAGAGAAAAAAAAAGACTCGATTAGTAAAGTATTTCGGTCGCTATCGTGTTAACAAGAAAAAGGATCCGCACATACAGACACACGGACGTCCAAGACAGAACTTTTTTAAACTGTTTTTTAACTAGTTTAAATAACAAAAATGACATCAAAAATATCATGAACGTTAAAAATAGTGTTTTTTCTTAATATGTGTGTGTATGTATTATCTTACAAGTGCAATGTATGATACATAAAGACATTTTAAGTTTGAAAAATCAGATGTTTTGCGCGAAGTGACAGTAGTACCCACCTCAACGCTTCGCTTATGAGGCGTGCAATATTAATACTTCATTCCATTGCATTTAGTTTTCTATACCTTTTATATACTTTTGATTTGTAATTAAACGTTATTTTAACCCGCGCTCTACATTGAAATTACAGCTTAGAAATTATGAAATTGTATTAGTACATGGAATTTAAATTATAATATAATATACATAGTTAAAATATTGTATTATATTGTATAGATATAAATACGTAATATATTATTATACTTAAGTAATGTATTATTATAATATTATGAACGAAAGCAAATTAGTGAAAGTAAAGTTGACTTGTAAACTATTAGGTACTTATATTATTCGTTGTAAACTGAATGTAAAATTGTAAGTGTCTATACTAATAAAATAAAATTGTGTAATTATATCTAACTCTGTATTTTATTTCAGACTTTATCCATTAAATTTAAAAATTATTTAACTGTATTCTTAGTTATTTCATTAGGTAAATTAAATTATTATGTAGGTACAATTTTGTAAACGATTGCTTGTTTTAAAATCCAGTGGAATCCTTACCATACGACCTCATCAAGATTTTTAGCGTTATAATTTCCGGTTCGAAGAAAACGGACATTCTAGACGGAATGTTGAGGTATCAATGTGATAAGCGTCCGGTCGGTACCTGGCACGAATTAATACCGCTTGACACTTGTGTGCTGCAGTTTACCACTTAATAATCTTATATGGTATACCTATAACGTGTTAAAAATGCATTTGGGCTTGAAGAGTTAAACAAGTACAGGAAATGTTTGGATATAAAGATGATTACCTACCTAGGTACTCGTGTTTCGTTATTCGTTATTCGTGTATATGTGTCTCATATCAACAACGCAATTACTATAATCAATAAGGAAAAATCAAAGTTTTCCTTCACTGACAATATAGCTATAATTTTATGGACAAAGATCTTAAACATTTATCTTATTTATATTATAGTATATTCTGTGACTTCTATGAGAAGTTTTCTTTAATTTTTTTTAATCATTCAAACAGAACAGAAAAATATAATATAAGTACACAAAACAGGCTTTATATTGTCATAATGTGTAATTAATACGTTGTGAGTAGTCAGTACATTAAACATTTGTTCTCGGAAGGTACAGCTGTATCATTATCTTATACTAGTATGTAGTACATACCTACTACATAGGTAGAGATGGTAAATTCCTTTCAAAGCGATTATTTCGTAGGTAGTTATGTTATAACATAACTACCTACGAAATAATCGCTAAAGTATACTTTTAGCTAGATAAAGAATCCAAGTCCATTCGGAAATTTCTATAGTTCCAAAAATTTCCATAATAAATCTAATGTAACCACGAATGAGATTTAAAAGATTCGACAAACGTGTTTATTGGTTTTGGCAATTTGATCATGTCATTAATTCTGTAACTCTTCTCAAAAACATAATTTGTAGGTATAAATTTGTTTTCCTATATACATATGACATACTTGTATATTATAGAATATATAAACATTTATGACCTCAGGGTAGAACGTGATTGCAAGAAATACATAGGTACCTACACGAAAAGATACCTTTATTTTTTTGTTTATCTATAGCAATTAATTATTGAACTCACTTATCTTAATGCAAAGAGTATCTAAATCGTATTATTTCTAAATATATACTATAAAAAGATGATTATAAAAATGTTTTGCAATAATGTTTGCTTGTTTTCGTCACCAGTCTCGACATCCGCTGCCGTGAAAGTGGAACGCCATACCGACGAAGCCTGCCACTTCGTCTATGCAAACACAAGTCAATTAAACTCATTCTCCTAGATAACTGAAGATAATGGATTATTAATAGTTTTTGATGTATTATACATTCACGTCGGTTAATTGGAGTTTTTGGTTTCTCTCCAAATTTTATAAAATTAAAATATAGTTGATCATTACGATTTTAACCACATAGACTGCGATTTGGATTCTTCACGCTATTTATTGTCGATATAAAAAAGATATTGAATTATTATAGTCGTCAAGATATTAAATTATTGATATCATATTAGTTATAGCTAATAAAGATATGGTTTTTAAATAACAAAACATGTTACGAGCCATCATAGTTGTGAAACGGTAAACTAAGTGGTAGGTATGGTTGACATTTTGAATTTTCTTCTCAAAGATATATATGTATAGCTAGTTAACGAATCTTTAAAAAAATGTAAAGAAAGGTTGCCCAGTTATATGAGCTAGCTTTATTACTAGCTAACCACCCTTCATAATGTATATTTTACAATGTACACACAAACAATAGCTTGACGTGTTATCTGTGACGATTAGCAGAGAGGGGCGGTTCATAGATATCTAAACATTGTACTTTTCTACATGACTCATGGGGCTTTAGCCTTGTTAATGCGCAGTCAGTTTACAGTTACATTGTTTGTTCATCAATACTTGACATCAATTAAAACATTAACTTATTCTATAAACGCAGCAACTGTAATTGATTTCACATTTGATTCAACTAAATAAACGAAAGGCTTCGTTTCGTAATGCTGTGATCTTGTCGGATACAACCTAACAGTGAGAGACGCGCCTTGGAGCGCTGCGCATGCGCCTACGAACGGCGCAAATATGTGGCAGTTTGGTTCAAAAATCTAGGATATAACGTTACCTGTTTGGTGTGATAATTGTGTTAAAATAAGTGCCAGCAATACTTGTTTACGAAAAGAATTCATATCTAGAGTGGAAAAACAAGCGTCTCTACACGTAAGTTCGAGGAAATTTAGCAGTTAGGTACTTCAATATTGTACCTGAGACTTGTGCCGAATCGATTTTCCCGCATTCTTGTGACATTGAATATGTGTACATTGTACATATCATATAGATAATTATAAAGATATTTATGGTAGCACAAGAAGGATACCTACATTTGATAGTTTCCCTTGTGCCAATTACATATTTTTAGTTTGGCCTACTTTTTCTTTTTTTAATCACAAGATAATCATTATACTTAATTTATTGATCTTGTACCTACATATCCTAACATCATTATTAAATGTATTCAGTACTGAGTTATTTATATGAGTTACCTGTAAAGTACCCTGTGAAGTAGATAATAGATATCTACCTTGAACAAAGGTTGCCAAGATACAAAAGGTGATATTATCACTTAAGAGAATTGGAGGTCTCAAAGGGGATTTATAATTTCTTTACTACTTTAAAATACAATGGAACAGCAAACACGATAAGCACACTTTACAGGAAGAAAACTTGGTTTTGTTTTTGTCGATAAAGGTGGACAAAAAACAAACTACGAGTTTTCGTTAGTTTGATTCTACGACACGGCAGAGGCGCATGTATTGGCGGAACACACATTGCTGAATAAACTGGATAAGAATGGCAATTAAATGTCATTATTTTTCCATCGCATATTGCACATTCATGGAATGACTTTAATTTTCTTATAAGAAAGAATATGGGAATTTTGGATGATCATAAGCCGATACGAAAGAATAGAGCCTGCAATACGAGCTGACGAAAAATGGTTATGCGTCTTGATTCTTGAATTCATAAATAAAAATGTAATTCTATAAAAAAATGAAAACCGTGTTAACTAAAAAACGGCTGAACGGATTTAAATGGGTTCGTTGGATTTTTCTTCGATTGAATTAGGATAATAATAAATAAATTTAAAAATTGACAAAATACATAAATGACTACCCGGGCGAAGGCAGGATGAGCAGCTAGTTCATAATAAAACGTTTGTGGTTACACACATCAAATAACATTGGTACATAATTAAATGCAGTTAATGTTACGTGTAAATAGAAATATTTAATATATAGCTTATTATGATCCTACAGTAGATAATTAATTATTGTTAATATATCGCATAAGCGGGTTTAATATGTTATTGACTTATATAAATTTATATTTATAAAGCATTTGAATGCCATAAAACCAAAAATATAAATTCAACAAAAAAGGTCGTGTTCCATCGTTACAATATTGTATTCACTGAAAAGTGCTTCATATTGGTTGAAATGGTTGTTAATCATCTCAATAGATGGCGCGCGGTGTGTCCCTTCAGACACATAAAACTGAAAGAATAGAATAAATTCGATTGCTCGGGCGGGTCACGAGTGGCTGAGTTGGTCAGGCATCCGCCCCGGAATGGCGCGAAGGATGCGGGTTCGAGTCCCGCCTCGTGATCGAATTTTTTCTATTCTTTATAAATTTATATTTATAAAGCATTTGAATGCCATAAAACCAAAAATATAAATTCAACATGTTATTGACTTATTGGTATAATCCCAATATAATACACTTTTAAAGAATTAAGATAAGGAGAATTATTGATACGAAGTTGGAGTTTAATGTTTTGATTTAAGCTTTTAAAAATGTTTAGAATTAGTGAA
The DNA here is from genome assembly GCF_061535455.1 of Colias philodice. Taxonomy (NCBI): domain Eukaryota; kingdom Metazoa; phylum Arthropoda; class Insecta; order Lepidoptera; family Pieridae; genus Colias; species Colias philodice. The sequence continues at coordinate 6,717,679 of NC_143094.1, read as the reverse complement.
GTTACACTAGCTGTGCCACGCAACTTCGTCTGCTCTATAAAAATTGTTTCTCCTTTTTGCAACATTTTCATAGAAGCTTCGCTCCTATTGGCTGTACTCTGTAGCTTGATATAATAATATGTATCTATACCTTGAGCTTCCTCGATAATGTATGGCAGACAAATTATTATTCTATATACTATCGAAACAGTCCTGAGATTAAGGAGATCGTTTAAATACAAGCCATCAGAAAACTTCAATGGGCCAAACAAAATTCCCGGGCCAAATAAAGGATGAAAAGTGTCTTCCATCGTTAAAGAAGTAACAAAGTCCAATAAATATAAACATTTACATATTCAATAATTTAGGAAAATAGCGCGACTAGGTACATCATATTTTTATGAGTGTTTCAATATAGCCCTTCAAAATATTACTTCAGTACAAACATATAACTTCAGTCCGTTAACAGGCGTCTTGTCTATTCTTTCATTATGTGACCGATTTCAAAAATTCATTTTAATTTTAATTTTTAATAATAGTCCATTCAGAACCTACGTGTGCAGGTTCAGAACAGGTTACAGAGAACTTAATCACTAAATAGATAATGCAGTTCCTATAATTTGATAAAGATTTGAAGGTAGAACTTGAATATTATTAGTATTTCTGAGTTATCAATTTCCTTAATCCCTTTAAATGACGATTTATCTATAGAGGTCGGTACTTCCCTGGTCTGGCCCTAGACATTATCTAAACATTATTCAGCTATTTTTAAGCGAATTAGTGAAAAAACAGTTTATTGTACTTATTGGTCATTATAATATCCCTGACTATTGAATTGACATAAAAATAGAATAGATACATATTTCGTAGATAAAGATTGTGTATCAATAGGTATGCAATACTCATATTTGCACGTACCTATATGGCTATTGATATTACTGTACTGACGCCCGACTGTAAAGTAAGGGTATGATTATCAATCTAGTATTTTATTGTTTCTGAGAAATTATTCGAAGAAGGATTTGCAAATATTGGAAAAGTACGATACGTCACACGACACGTACAACACCACAAGAAATCATAGTCATACTTAGTCTTCATACTAGCTCTAATCGCAAGAAATATGGAATCCAGGAATTTGATGAGACTTAAAATGATATTTTTATGAAAACTCGCATTCTAAATAACGTATGATCCATAATATTATATTTGATCTAATTCCAGTCCTAAGTACAGCGTTGTAAAAGTAACTAGTTACCTAGTAGTTCGAGCCACTTTATTCTGAATAACTTTTAACTACCATAAAAAATAGGAAGTTTGGGTTTAGGGTAAATACCTAAATTAAAAATAAATTTGATTCCCTCTATAACTATCTAAAAAAAACATTAACCTGATATATTATTGCCGCTACTGTTACCGACAGGCGTAGTTTGTTGAAGTAGCGATAAAAATATAAAATAAATCAAAGTATTTTATCTAAAAAATCTTAATGGACTTCGCCATGTTATCGTATCTGATTTTATGGAATTGTTTTCTTTTTTATTTAAATAATACTTATTTAAAGTAATTTGTAAAATGCTCTTGTACAAACTCAGATAATGAAATAGATAACATAAAATTATTACGCTAATGCGTCGGTCGGTGCAATGATAAGATGAGGAGATAATCTAGAAGATTGGTTTGCATTTATTTTAGATATTCTTCCTCTTCCGCATTATATAATTGCGGCAATTACTCTGTGGAATCAAGTGTTATTAAATAATCAATGAATTGGTCAGCAAAATATTGTTAAATAGATTTTTAATAATCCAGTCATTTGATACAAAATAGGGGTTTATCTGGAAATTATTTCGGTAGTATTAAATATGGGTGAATATTGGAAACATGGCGCAGTAAAGCAGTTTTTTGGCTTTATCTCTTTACAATTTATAATATATTTTACAATTTTTGTAAAAGGACATGTCCAAAAATATATGAACCAAAAACCCAGAATCGAAAGGAATGAAAAGTGTACCAATGGATTGACATTTAAGTATAACATAATGTTACCAAGGGGGCAACTCTGAAATCGTTATAGTATAGGAGCTAGGAGCAAAATAAAATGAGAGAGAAATTCTTTTAAAAAATAATATAAATCAGTTTACGTTATGTTGTGACTTAATATGACGTTGCTATACCTAATGTTGTATCACTTGTGTGACACATGATAATTAACTTCTTTTACAAGCAACAGCAACTAAGGAATAATAGGAATTTTTAAATACATGTTTTGTTTAACACCATTCATAAAAATGTTTCTTTTTCAGGATTTCAAAGGACATACATTTAAGACACAGTAAAAAGCAAAAAGAGAGTCATGGAAGAATCAAACGCTGATAAATGGGGCGTAGGTAAGATTAAAAATATCATTATTAAGTTCCAAGTTCGGATTTGTTTGACGCGGATTTGTTTGTTACTTTATTTACAGTATCAGATAGATATTTATTATAATTCAGTACTTTATAAATTGTTTGAACAATTGATGCTGAGATTATGTTAAAATAATATTTTTCACTACTACCTACTCTCCAGACTTAAATAAATCTAAATGAGTTCGACAGAGGTCTATGACATCTTCATCCGTATTTTGATAGTTAAGTTCCTTTTAATACATCATTGGGGTAAACCCATTACGCGAACTCTGTTGTTTCGACATAATCGGCATATCATTGAATTTAAAATATTATTTTACAAAAAGCAAGTAGATAAATAAAATTATTTTTATTTCAGAATTATCTGAGTCGACAGCAGACCCAAGCATCTCAATAATCGCGGAAGATGTGCCAACGTTAACCTTGGCTACTATATTGGGTGTAACGATAGTCATAGTAATAGCTATCGTTATTGTATTTGTTTTGGGAGTCTTAATCGATTGCAGGCAAAAGTAAGCATATACCAATCTTATCATAAGTCTTTTAGGGTATTGTCTTTCTTCGACGAATAGTGATAAAACGTAAATATACCTAAATATAAATATACCTAATTATTAATACATATAGTATAGCTATATTTTGATGTGGAGATTACGCTTTTCGTAGAAACGTACCCGATACCTACCGAACGTACAAAACGCACATAACAATTGCAATATAGAGACAAAATGTAGCCTATTCTAGCCTGCCAACTTATATTGTGGTCAATATAAATATTATCAAAAGTTTCTGAGAGCTATTCTGCAAGTTACAAACAAGAGCTATTCTGCATATTAACTATATATTTATAAAAATAATAATAATAGTTAAAAAAACTAAAAAACACGCTTTTTATAGAAACCGAACTAAAAAATGGAATAATTTTATCAAATTAGTGTATTGTCATCGGTCCTCAATAAATCTACAAAGTTTGAACGAAATCTGGCCATTTAAAGTGGGTCAAAATCGCGCCCAAAGAAGTCGGTTACAAACATACAAACATACAGGTGAAGCTAATATAAAGCGTGTAAAAAAACTGCGAACATGATAAAAACTTATTGATTAACTTTCAAGAGTTTTAATTAAATAATAGGAGGATGAAAGAGATTTCCTAAAAGAACATCTACAGTCCTCATTTTAGTATCTCGGATGAAAATTAGGAAAGCGCAGTATGAAAAAAGTGTAGAAAAGTGTGAAAAAAGGGTTTGAATATGGTCTGAATATACGAAATGAATAATAAAAAATAACCAGTAACGTAAAACTGCCTATTAAATTGTGTATCTCTTGGAGCTTTAAGAAATTCAGAGTAGGCCCTTGGAAAATATAAACATGTTTGAGTTTTTTATAAATTTGTTTGTATATTACGTATGGATTGAAAAACCTCTTGCGCATAATATTTATCCGAGCGCGGTGCTAAAGGCTAAAAAAGCTGACTAAAAAGCACCCAAGACTAGGCTAATACGAGTGCTTTTTTGTGAAATACAATTTAACTCGATCTAAGTTATATATAAACTCATAAGGTAACATTACGGTTAACATTCGTATTTTCTTATAAACATATTTGATTTCAAGTCACTTTTACCGTATATAGTGGAGGTTAGTACACAAATATGTCGCAACTCGAGAGTTGGAATTAGGCTAATCAATCCTTGCAAGTTATATGTATACGTATTTCGCCAATGGTAATGATTAAATTAGTCGGTTTGGTTACAAGTTAAAGAAATTCGCCTCAATTAAGTATAATTGCATTTTATTTAGAGACACACTGAGACTGATGCAAATTATAAGATCGAAGGCTAATTGAATGTTGTTCCTATTTGTATTTTTTTTTCTAAAACCTCACTATAACATTTATTGAATTATTAATATATTAGTAGATATGTAACTATGGGAAAGAAAGAGTCATTCAAAAACAAAAGAAAAATCGCACATAAATGAGTAACAAAGTTGTAAAATAATGAATTCGCATCTAATTTTTTTTTTTTTCACAGAAGGATGTTAGATCGGCAAATAGAACAAATGAAGCGAATCAAGAAGCATAAAAAAGCAAAGATCCAACCTCTGACTGACGTTCTCAGTATAGCTGATAATATGGAAGAATCAGGAGTCAGTCCTGCGCCAGCGGAGATGCTTCGGCAAATTCCCTAAATTTTTTTTATTTTTTATTATCTGTGATTGTATGTTTTTTTTAAATGATAATCTCCGTGGACCACATTTTCATAAATAGATGAAATGATGTTTATATATTAAAAAGTACGTATCATTTATAAGGGTTTAAAATGTAGAGCTGCAACTGTCCGATTTTTTTTAAATTAAGAATATTGTACCTATATAACATATATCTTTGAATTTCTTTTTTGACTCGAATAATGTAAAAATTATTAGTATTGTAAATAAGATATTGCTAAGTTTTAGCATTAGGTAGAATGTAGATTTATTCTCAACAATGAGGATAGGTTCATAATATCTACTAACATCGTAAAATTTTAGTTATATTTATACCTTAAATCATCGTAGTGACCCCAATTACAGACAATTCAAATTATTATTAAATAATACTGACATATTCTGGATTTATATGATCACTACGTGATTTATAGACCAAATCAGAAAAACCAAACCTAGGTTTAATTTATATTGTGCACATATTTGTAAAGAAATTTATGTTGTGTTCTAAAATAAATATTTTAAATAATTATTTTATTTGTTTCTATAATTTTTCAGTTCTCTACATCAATTTATTTATTTTGATTTTCTTAGCAGGTTAATTATGACTATTAGACCTTTAATTGTTGTGAATATAAATAATAACACTTATTGTAATTGTATGGAACAATTGTTGATGGACCTTTAAACAAATAAATAGACCTGTAAATAAATAAATGGTATAACTATTTAAGCTTATAATGAAAATTTTATGTATTTTCTCAATAAAGTTAAATATGCAATATCCTAAACTGATTTGTTGAATTTTATCAAGGTCTACCAAGTTAAAACTTATTTATTGCATTTATTGAATACCTTTAGCAATGCGGCATTATTACCTACCTATAATATCTGCTAGGCTTGGTTCTTGTTGATAAAAGAATAATGTACGCAAGCTACGTGGTGTGCTGAAGTAAGTATAATATCTATATGATGTAATATATACCTATTAATCATACATAATATATCTAATAAAACGTAATAGTTTACTACAACCACAGACTAATAATAATATACTACGTATACACTACAACAAAACAATTTTAAAAATTACATGCAGGTACATAAAATATTAATAGGTAAAGTCCGGTCGCGGAGCAGAAAGAATTTCGTACAATGACCTCTTTACCTACTGACAGTGGTCACAAACATTTTTGAATGAAGTGCAGTTTACATGAAATATTTGGAGGAGAAAATGTTTTTTACTAATTTATTAAATAAATGTCCTTTATTCATTTACAATACTTATTAGCTAGTTACATTTTAACTTTTTCAATAACAACGATATATTATATAAAAAAAGTGTGCGTGTACACACATAAGAAGTGAAACTTCTTTATGACCTTATTTTTCAAAAAATAATTTACTATACAGTACAATATTACAGAAATACGTTAGTCCAACACGCGATTTCGACTTAGGCGGATTTTGATTGGACATAAACAGAGGCGGCTCGTGACAAAATTTTATGGGTGTTCACTTGAAATAAAACACTGAAAATACATGGTGTAAAGCAGTACATTTATCAAAAAAATTACTTTTAAAGGAAATACATACGTCTTTCTTTTTGGTGTGCAAAAATATCTATAACTTAAAGCGACAAGACATTCGTATATGTCTGTTGTTGCTTTCATCACAACCACACAACCACGGTGTTTTCACATAATATTGTTCGGATTTAAACACACGCGTATATGTTTTCGTTTTTGTCGTACATTTTTGCGTAAGGTCAAGTTCAGGCCGTGGCAGTCCCTTATCTTTCAATTCAAGCCGAATTGGTAACGTTTTAACACACTTTTTAATGAACGCCACATTATAATTGTTCATTTTCACACTCACAAGTAATACTGATAACTACAGACTATTTCAACACGTATCTTATGATTTTAATTATAAAATTCCCGAATTTCCATTCGCGCGCGTGCATTGAAGTTGACTCGAGAGTCGAGTGTTTACTGTTTGTTTATAATATAGAGAGTGGCAACGTCGCGCGCAATCGCTGTCCTGTGTACGGGCGCCCAGGTGCGGCGGTAAAAACGAACCGGCAACGTTTGCGGGAGCGGCGCTCCGAATTTTGCTATTTTTCCATAGAAAATCTTCTGTTTCACGCGCGCAGGGCACTGGCAAACCCTCTCTTTCACTCCTATTGGATTTCGTATTAGGAAATGTACTAAATATTTTTTCATTGGAGCGCAATCCTGAGCGCTCCGCTTCGCGCGTTAATGTATAATGTATAATGGATATATTCATTGGTATTGACAGTAGTTTTTTACGATTACGATTGATTTTAAATAGTGATAATTAATATTAATAATTAAATTAAGGAGTATGATTTTATTATAATTATTTATGGGAGTTCACTGCACCAGCGCTCCTTAGGGCGAGCCGCCTCTGGACATAAAGAGTTTGAGGTTTATTCTTATAAATTTTGAATTCACAAAATCATAATTGAACACCTGACACCAATCAAGCAAACACAAACCTTACGCTCTCAGGTTAAAGGTTTACAATCCCTAAGGACGGCGGTCATTGCACCTGTGCGAGCAAGACACATTATTTTTACAAGGGAGTGACAGTGACGGGTAATAACAGGTTAATGTACGAAATTCTTCCTGCTCCGCGACCGGACTTTAGTATTCCACTTGTATTCCACATGCAAGAACGAGTTACGTATTCCATTATCATACTAGAGTGGACGGCAAAATAGCATGATTTTTAACGGAATGTTGTTTGTCTTCATTTTTTTTAGTTTCTCGGATTTTTTAATTTTCGTACCTATACTTTTATGTGCGTGATAAAATCACGTTTACATAAAGACCTTTTTAACTACTAGTAGCTAGCTAATAGTAATTACATATTCTGTGCTACTAGACAGAGATACGTAAGGTTAAGGCTAACTTAACTTAATTTTAACTAGGCCGTAGGAACTAGGAAGCTGGGTTAGATATTGAAATGTATACGTAGGTATGTATTGTTATCTACTATGCGTTGACCAGGTACCTGTATTGGAGTTTTTGCGAAACATTGCTATGCTGCAGTATTAATTGATAGGCTTAAAAAGCAAAAGCTCAGTAGGTAATGTGGATAGCCAAATAACAATACACCATTGCACCAACACTGCAAAAGCAAAAAGTCACTGCATATAGATCTGGCCACATAATGCAAATTAAACTGGTACCAGACGTAACAAAATCACTCACGGAAGAAGGAGCACTGGGTTGTAAACACATAATTACATGAGTTCGTAATGTTCCCATTTTCAGTGTGTAACAAACAGTTGTATCTACAGTATTTGCAATTACATTCACTGTATCAGTGAAAATCAATATATTAATAATCAATTACCGATAAGATTTCGACTAAGAATTGAATAAGCAAATACGCTTATCAGTTCTGTTTGGTTTTGCTAAGAAGTAACACACGAAGTAATCGTGTATTTTCAGGGACTTTTTGTATTGTTTGTTCAAGTGCGAAATCATGTGTTGTTGAATTATTATTAGAATAGAATGGGGAATTCTAAGTCAAAGAAAGTTCAGAAAGAACCAGATAAATTCTTCGAGCGCGCTCGTTGGAAGGAACAGAGAAACGAAGAGAAGAAGAAAAGGAATGCAAATCCAGTGAACAAGAGAACGGCTGTGAAGGACCCACCTGTGAGTCCAACAGCAGCGCTCAATGGCCCCACGCTCGGGAATTCACCATTACCAGCTTCTTCCCACGTAAGGTCTTATGACGAAGAGGCGTTGGATCGCATGCGGTACCAATTAAATCACGACTCAGATGCCTTTTTATTGAATAATATCCTTTTGTCTGTTCAATTTTTGGAAAATTATGAAAGGTATACGTTTCTATGTAAATTATGCTTTTATCTTATAGCTGATGAAATCACGTCGTAGATATTAAATAAGCTACACGCTATTATAAACAGAAAGTAATTAATTGTTATTTCTGGGTTTTTTGGCTAAATACATATTTGGTGGATAATTTTTTCTAGTCTAGTCTCTATGCTTAGTAGACTAATAAATATTGACAATCTCCAATGCGAATCTATAAATTAATTAGGTAGGTATTTTTCATAATCATAATCAGGGATTATGTGCAAGTTCTGATTTATTTTTTATCAAATCAATTTTGGAACGTAATAAACTTTTAAACCTAGCGAAATTCTAAGATTGAGCCAAGATTAGTTTTCATGAATTAATAACGCGATTTCAACTAAGATATATGTAATCACAGATAAAAGGTAAATTGTTATTTTTACGATGGAAATAGATTTAAAAGGGCCCGACCTCAAGAGTACTCAAGATATCTATTAAACTATAAAATATATATTATAAATTGTTAAACTTTAATATTCCGACAGATAACGTTCCATATTAACGGATATGAAATAAAGGTTTAAGTAGCGATAAAGTTTCAAGAACATACTTATGATGATATCATTATCGTATATATCATTAGCGGTGATTTCTTTTTATAATAAATCACGTTTCGATTGAAACATATCTGTTTGTTTCAATCTAATTTACATACGTCACACCAATGCGTCATGTTGCATTTTTATTGCAACAATTCATTTGCTGATTTTTAGATTAATTTCAAAGAACTTGAAAGCTTAGATATTGTCTTATGTCCAGAAGATAATAAGGAATTTCCGTTGATTTCATGCATTGATCATCACTACATAGTAGGTATAAAACACAGTCTTTTTCTCTGTCCCTATGTCACTATGTCCCTATGTCCCTTTGTATGCTTAAATCTTTAAAACTACGCAACGGATTTTGATGCGGTTTTTTTCAATATTATGTAGATAAAGTGATTCAAGAGGAAGGTTTTAGTATATAATTTATAAGGTTTTAGACAAAGCGGGCGAAGCCGCGGGCGGTAAGCTAGTTAATTATAAAAACAATACATCCGCATACCTAGTCTAAACGTATATGTAAATAGAAAGAAAGATCCTTTGCTTTACTGATATGAAGGAAATTTGAATAGATAGAGCAACAGGGTAAAGCTTTTATCTATCTATGTCTATATTCTATAGAATGATTGTAGGTACCATGCAAATAAAAATAAAGTGTTAGTTGTACCTAAGTAGTTACTGTATCAATTCCGTGGTTTAAATGAATTGTTAAATTATAATAAACACAGAAACAACTTATCAAATTTTTACATTTTAGAGAAGTCCAAGCGATAAAAAGCAACCCAATAAGTGAAAGACAGCACATTATGGATGAAGCTATGGTGCGACGACATAAACATGTTTTCTTCGGGGATAGACTCCAAGAATGTGTGCAAGATTATGTTTGCTATACAAAAAATCGAGATCATTTAGAGCCACTGGCGCCACCTCGGCTATACATTATTTATGATAACGTAGAGGCTAGTGAACCCGGCGACACATCTGATTATTGTGCTGTTCTTGATGCACCATTCTACAAACTAGGTATCGAAGATTCCAAGGAACCAGGTATTGATAAAAACATTAATTTATATTATGATTTATATGTAGATTGCGACAGCTCCTTATAAATATATATACATTCTTTTCAGGTTATGTAAAGTTAAAAAAGTTGGAAGTATTAGAAAGTAGTCTTTCTAAAGAAGCTGATTCAATAAACACTAAAAATATACCTTCTGATGATAGTATATATACCGATTCAGAAAAAGAGTCCAATGCTTCAGATACTATGCCTTATCCGAGAAAAGTACGTGAGTTAAAGGAAAAAATGCAAGTGAGACTTAATACTGAGTTAGATATTGCAAACGGAAGTCCGTTTTCTGATGAAGAATTGAATAATAAAATAAGCAGAAAAAGTCTTCTTACGTCTACTAATTTAGAACAACAGCAATCAGAAGTGAATAAAAATATTAATCTTAAAATACAGGAATCTAAAGCAAGAAAATCTATTCTAAAAAACGCCAACGATAGTAAAAGTAATACTGAAAACCATATAGCTGCTTTCGAAAATCTACAAATCTTCGACGATACCGAAACTTCTGGTTATCGATCTAACTCAAGTCGACAAACTGAATCGAGTGAAACGGAATCAGATTATGGCTATTCAACAATAACCGATTTAACGACACCGAAAAAAGTAGAACTGAGTTTACAGTCGAAAGATTCAGCCTCAACGGGCGTTTTACCCGATGAATGTTGGTTAACAATTAATGAGAAAACGTTTGATTGGAGTGATGATGACGAGGAAGAGGAAGTTGAAACCGCTTCAAAGATATCATTAAATAGGAATCTATATGAAACGCACCATTACCTCAACTCAGTAGCCTTCATGAATAACTTCGTGGATAATTTTATTATTAGTTTAGGTTCTGGTCTAGGGTTTCCCCAAGATTCTATTAATAATGCTTTAACACAAGGTGCGAGTGTGTACTGCAGTAGTTTAAGAAACGGTTTGAAAACGTGCTATGAAATTTATCCGGCTCTCTTGGCAGCTTGGCCCAATGCAGCTAATCAATGGATAATACGAGAAAGAAAGATAATACAAAACCCTAGAACCAATTTTAGTTATCAGTGGCCTACTAAATATATGGTTAGTAAAGCTCTCGGGTTCGGCTGTTTATTAGTTCCCGTAGGATTTCGCCCAAAGCGTGGTTTAAATCCGGACCAGAAATTACAATGGCGAGTAATATTTCCTGCAGCAGAAAGGTACTTAGAAAGCTGTTTAGCCCATTCTCATATGAGGTGTTATCTATTCATGTTAACTTTACACAAAGCTTTTATGGAAAATGAAACATCAAAGATAGGTGTTGATGCAAGTCACATAAAAAATCACCTTTTTTGGCAATGTGAAGATAACTATGCAAAATGGCCAGAAGACAGACTTGGTGAAACTCTTCGATTGTTCCTGCGTAGTTTTTATACTCATTTCGGACGTTCAAGGTTGCCTAATTATTTCATTGAGAACTGTAATGAATTTAAGAGTGTACCTAAACCGTTACTCTTAAAAGTGCAACGAAAACTGGCTGATATTTTGGAAGCCCCAGTCATGCACTTGCTATACGCATTAAATAAAATTAAATACATCAAAAAAGATTTCTATCCAGCATTTGATTGCCAGAGACTTTATCATATTTTAACATGTAAGAATCCATTGCGTATTATAAATCCGCAGCTACCCTTAAATATGAACCCCTCCAGCTATTCATCTGATAGCGAGGATGAAAATATTCAAAATATTTGGGATAAAGCTAAAATTCATGACAAACATTATCAATGGAAAAAAGAAAGGCAACGGCAAATAAAAGAAAGAAGAAGAGCAAATTTGGCGAATAAGAAATCTGGAAAAGTTTCAGGAAAGGAAAATGTTCACACAGAGATAAATAAAACTGTAAGTACTTAAAGTAATTAGTGTGTTAGGTATTTTTTTATGCGTGATTTTTGTGATTTGATAATGGATATTGATTATGATAATTTTATTTAATGATTCTATAATTGTTTCTTTTTAGATAATTTTGCCGACCAAAATGGAAACCGAGCGAAGGCGTTTAGTGTTTGAATTTTTTATTCCTCACTTCATTGCAATGGCTCGCTCTAGTGAAAAGTTTGATGCTATTCGGCAAGCAGTTATTTACTTGGAACAAGCAAGACGTCTTTGCATTCTATTGCGCGGAGAACCAGCAGGTGAAGCGACAGCCAATGAATATATCCACGTTATCCGGGATAAGTTAGCAGATTGTCAGAGAAAATTAGCTAACCAAGTTGGCTATAAGGTGTCAGTTCGGGAAAAAAGGAATCATGAACGATCCGTGCATTCTAATGTTATGCGCAAGCATCGACCAAAATATGAGCATATAATTAATCAAGATTCTCCTACAGATAATTCAGGTATAGCACCATTTACTTTTGTAGACATTCATGTAGATAGTTCAACTAACCAAGACGTAAAATCTTTTGTAGAAATCGAAGGATTAGAGGAATCAAAATTATAGTAGATGGGCACAGAAGCGATTTATAGATCTCAATTAAGAAAATTGAATTAAAGAAATCCAAATTTTGTTACAGCTATAAAATATTTAAAAAATGTGTAGATATTCTCATTTGTTGTACTTATGAATATAAATATAATATAAAACACATTACAATGTACGTTGTACGTATTGATTTAGGAATGTTTCAAAATTAATTTCTAAACTTATTTTATTGTTGTTTTAACAAATACGGTTAAATGTATCTATCTACAAATTATTTTAAATGAAAATTTAAAAAATGAGAGCTTTTTGTTTAACAAGTACCTAATTATTATTAAAAAAACAAAATACCCGACTGCACACTAAAAAAAGAGTAAAAATGTCTTTATCCCGTGGGACTTTTAGGATAAAATGTATCCTATGACACTCCCGTAATCAAGACAAATCTAACGATACCTCATACATCAAAACCCATCAAGCCGTTTAGGCTACAGGTGGTCACAAAGGAAAAGACATACATACATACTTACATACACTCGAAAAACATTACCCTCCTTCTTTGGCAGTCGGGTAAAAAAATAATAAGCTTTTCCATTTCTGATTATGAATTTTTTATTGATGTATGTTGATGTGAAAAGTTTAAGATGAATCTCTCCTGATTTTATATTGAATTGTACCTACTTCTACATACCTACTACATAATGTTTATTTGCCATTCAATACCTATCTAGTACTGCGTGAAAGTACTTTATTTTAGTTGCTACCTATCAATTTAATCAAGTCATATTTTTAGTTTACCAGAAAGAAATCGAAAAATAAAGTTTCACGTAACAACCAAATTCTAATCGATCAAATTCAATGCGTGTTCAAAAGTAGGTATATAGAAGTAAATAATGAGTCAATTATTATGTTATTCTTAACAGTATTTCATTTTTCTGTGACTCATTTAGATCGTACCTATGTTTATCTAGTTACCAAAATTTAGAATATTGTTCAACTTAAGAGTCATAATTATAGAGTTGAAAAATTTTACTATTATATAATTATTATATCGAAAAAATTGTATATCGTCGTATTATAAATACCTCTATTGGCTTCATAAAAAGAGAACAAGAAAAACATATTAAGTTGCTTTTTTGATATTGTAGGATTATTCAATAAAAGCCTTAGTTTTGAATGTATAGTTTTTATTTCTTTTTTGTTTAAGTATAACAAAATAAAAGATATTAAATAAGTGGATTTGCACTGGATACCATAGCTAGTAAAGCCATGCGCACATACATGCCGTATTCAGCTTGTCTGAAATAGGCAGCTCTTGGGTCTGTGTCAAATTCTGCTGATATCTCATCGACTCGTGGTAAAGGATGCATCACGATCATACGGCGTTTAGCACGCGTCATAAGTTGGGGAGTCACCACCAGCAGGCCACGTATCTAAAAAGTAGTATCAATTACATAGTTAATAATTTGTTATTAAAATTAAATATAAATTAATGTTATGAAACTAGAAGAAACAAATAACCTTTTCATACTCTTCTTGACTATCAAATCTTTCTCGTTGAATTCTTGTCATGTATAAAACATGTGTATCGCCCAAGACATCTTCCAGCTTATCGAAAACCCTTTGAGATATACCTTTCTCAGAGACATAATCCATTATGTGTTTGGGCATACCGAGCCCAGGCGGGCTCACGTATTGAAGTTGTACTTGATATAGGGTCAATAAACGCGCGAGAGAATGGACTGTCCGGCCATTCTTTAAATCACCAACCATTGTTATTGTTAATCCATTTACAGTACCGATTTCTTCCCTTATAGTAAAGATGTCTAATAACGCTTGTGTAGGGTGCTCACCAATGCCATCACCTGCGTTTATCAAAGGTTTTCGGCAATGCCTTGACGCGCGCTGCAATTAGTTAAAATGTTGTAGATATTCTTTAAAATATTATGTAAATTACCTACTTTAATTTAAAGTTAACTGAGAGGAGTCAGTATTATTGATAAGATAAGAAAAAAAAGCAATTTTATAGCATAAACTCGGTAATCAGTTTTACTCTTTTATAGATGATTTTCTATACTTTCGAGATTTAGTTTTACAGTACATATTTTAATGCTCTCGCCTCGTGATATTCTTTATAAATTTATAATTTCAAAATGTTTTTCGTAATGCGGGAAAAAAGTAAAAGAATTATCGTTTAATACTTACTGCGACTGCACCTGGTTCTGGGTGCCGAAGCACCACGACATCTGAGTAACTTGCCATAACAGCAACACTATCTTCTAATGTCTCTCCTTTTTTAGCAGAAGAGTTTGTTGCGTCTGTATGTATAACGGAACCTCCTAATCTTTGCATAGCCGCCGCAAAACTGCAACTCGTTCTTGTGCTCACTTCATAAAATATGGAAGCCATGACTTTTCCTCGTAATAAGTCATCTAGGAAACGACCTTTACTCACACTTGTTTTCATGAATTGAGCCAAATTGAAAATGTCATTCATAGTTTCTTTGCTGAATGAGTCCACAGTAAGTATACTTTTACCGAATAATTCATTACGTTGTCGCTGTGGAGCGGAAACTTGAGGTGGATAAGACGAACTATCACATCTTTGTCTTGTTGGAGGAATTGCAGTAGGTAATGGAGACATACTTCTAAATCCTGGTGCTTCATTAAAGTGAACGTTTAATTTATTTTCTGTTTTACCTTGTTCTACTTGATCCAAATCGTAATCACTATATTTGCTTATATCAAGAGTACTGTGGAATTCGAGTGCCGAGTTAGGTCGGCTCGTTTCCTGTTCTACCTTTTCGATAGCGTAAACTGGGAATGTTTGCTTTTTCGGAGTAGGCCATTCACGAACATTTTGACCAAAACCTGGTGGAACTAAAATTTTGCCTTCTACATATGCAATTTCTCCTCGCAAAGTGACACGGTGAACGGCTCCACATACATGCATTCCTGCAAAAGGCGTCCATTTTGATTTTGTGAAATCCATAGCATCAGGTATGGTCCATTCATAGTCCATATCAATCTCTACGTAAGTATTGGGTTGTTCAGGGAGATTAAATATTTTACGTGGGTTTCTGTGGAATTTATTTATTAAATCTTCCATAGTAAGACGTCCTTGATGAACGGCATTTAGCAATAAGGGTAAAATTGTTTCCAGGCCAGGGTAACCAGGTGGTGGTTTTTCTGAGTTTTTCTCTTCGACTGAATGCGGCGCATGATCAGTAGCAAAAATATCAATAATATCCATATTATTCCAAAGCTCTTGTTGATCTTCTGGACTACAAAGTACTGGTCTAACTTCAGCACGACCTTTACCAATTCTTTCTATATCATTGGTACTAAGGAACAGATGATGAGGACATACTTCACAAGTAACCTTAAGACCCCGTTCTTTAGCGGCTTTGATTATTAAAATTTCTTCTTTTCTAGCCACATGACAGATATGAATTGGTCTGTCAAGCAAAGACGCCATGAGAATAATTGCACCCGTCTTTTCACGTTCTGCATGCGCACAAATTGGAAACTTTTTAGGCCAATTTTGTAAATGTTTTTGCCAAATTGTCATATCATCAAGTTTAAGTGTGGTAAATGTCTCATTAAGATACATTTTTAAAGCAGCTGCTTGAGGCGCTAATTCAGCTGCAGTATCAGAGTTACTTGTAGATGCACCTATAAATAATGCATAATCACAACGAGCACTCACACGTGATAGTGCTGACACCAGTTCGTATGATCCACGATCAATTACAGGGGGGTTCGTATTAGGCATAGCACAGATCATAGTGATTCCACCAGCAAGGGCAGAAGCTGTACACGAGTCGAAGTCTTCTTTATAGGTAGCACCAGGCTCTCTTACATGAACGTGAACATCTATGAAGCCCGGTAATTTTATAATGTTTCTTGATGTCATGCAATCAGTATGTGTTTTCATAGGTGGCGCCCCGCCACAGCGTAACATGGCCTGAAATAAAAATAATAAAAAAAAAACATTTTTATGTAATTATACAAATAATATACTTTCCGCCCGCGGCTTCGCCCGCGTTTTTAAAGAAAAACCCGCATAGTTCCGGTTCCCATGGGATTTCCGGGATAAAACCTATCCTATGTGTTAATCCAAGTTACCCTCTAAATTATTATTATATGTGTGCTAAATTTCATTGTAATCGGTTCAGTAGTATTTGCGCCAAAGAGTAACAAACACACACATACACATCCTCACAAACTTTCGCATTTATAATATTAGTAGGATAATTTAATTACTACAAAAATAAACATTTTTATATCTATGTTATCTATGTTTAGATGGAGCGAAAATATTTTAGATATACAATTGGAATGCGAGCAGAAAAGCAGAAAAGCAATATTATACTTAAAACATATGTAGTTAAAAAAATATATCATACATGCATACATACATCATATTTATCTCATTAAGTATTATGTAATATTATTAAATTATGTATATTATATTGTACGTCATATCGGTGTTTAAATAAATACCCTGATTATTACCTGTACTAAGAGCTTAGCGCATTTGACGTCTGTTACTAAGGGTACAGCGTAATCTACAGCCAGTCGTCTAGTTCTATATCCATGTGTTGAAAATGAGGAAACTCGACGAGCTCCTCCTCTCATCGGCAAATTAATCACAAGATCCAATTCACGTCTGGCCATAAAGTCTGCTAAATGCATAAGTTCTCCATCCGACCTGGCATCGTCTAGATCTCCTATGTGTTCAAATGTCCATTGTACACTTTCGACCTGAAATAAACAAATTTGTTAAATATTTTGAGTAGATTAATATTTACAGTAGTAAAATGCAATTTAGGTATATAATATGTATGGAAAATAATTACGTCTATGCCATGTTCCGTATAAAAATCTCCAGTACCCATACTGGCATATAGTTTGTATCCCATCCTGTGTAAAATTCGTACACTTGGTAATAGCTCCATTTTGTGCTGAAAAACAAATTTTATTAATTTTAACCAAATTTAAAACATTAAAACTTTCATAATATCCATAAATGCACCAAATTAAATTTAATTACCTTAAATGTACCGATGGAGAGCAAAATTGCTTTTTTTGGTATCCTAAATCCTGTGCTCATTAATGATTTTAAATATGCTTCGTATCTGTTCTCACCAAAACAAGCCACTTCTCCTGTTGAAGCCATTTCTACTCCCAATGTAACATCTGCTCCGGATAGTCGTGAAAACGAGAATTGTGGAACCTTTACACCTACTTTACCACATCCACTCATAACGTTTACTGGTTCCACAGGTATACCAAGAATGACTTTTGTGGCCATAGCCACAAAATCGTGGTCAAGAGTCTTAGAAACAAACGGAAATGATCTTGACACTCTTACATTGCACTCTATAACCTTCAGTTCATTATCTTTGGCAATGAGTTGCATATTAAATGGTCCAGTAACATCTAATGTTTCAGCTATAATTCTGGCAATATCCTTTATTTTTTCTAAAGTTTCATTATTTATATCTTGTGGTGGTGTCACCAACGTAGCATCACCTGAATGAACCCCAGCATTTTCGACATGCTCCGAGACTGCCATACAAAGAAGTATACCATCTACAGCTACAACATCCACGTCTATCTCCTTAGCATCTAAAATATATTTAGATATTACGACTGGATGTTCTTTGCTTAATTTGCTTGCTGATTTTAGATATGTTTCGAGTTCCTGATGTGAATATGCAACATTCATAGCTGCTCCACTTAATACATATGACGGCCGAACCAAACATGGATATCCAACTTCTTCACAAAAAGTTATAGCCGACTCGAGATTAGTAAGCTCTTTCCAGCGTGGTTGTAATATTCCTCTACGATCTAACATTCTTGAAAATTTAAATCTATTTTCTGCATTATCAACCATATCTGGTGAGGTACCTAAGATAACTGCTTGTTGTCGGTGTAAGTCCATCGCGATATTATTAGGTAACTGTCCCCCCATACATAAAATTACACCGTCTGGATGCTCAATATTATAAATATCCATTACAACTTCGAAAGAAATTTCTTCAAAATATAATCTATCACTCATATCATAATCAGTACTAACGGTCTCTGGGTTGTAATTTACCATTATAGTTTTCTTATT
Source organism: Colias philodice (assembly GCF_061535455.1). Taxonomy (NCBI): domain Eukaryota; kingdom Metazoa; phylum Arthropoda; class Insecta; order Lepidoptera; family Pieridae; genus Colias; species Colias philodice. The sequence goes on along the minus strand of NC_143094.1, from coordinate 6,698,993 downwards.
TTGATTTTTTAATTCTCTTAAACAACCTACAGCACACCAATCAAATTCCACTGAGCTCCCTATTCTATATACTCCAGAACCCAGCACCATTATGAATTCACCTGGGAATTCTAAATCATGTATACATCCATTGTAAGTTAGGTATAAGTAGTTTGTGGAGGCTGGCCATTCGGCGGCAACTGTGTCTATTTTTTTAACGAATGGAGTAATTTTATATTCTTCTCTTAATTTTCGTACTGCTAGTTCTGTAATTTTAATAGCAGCAGCTATTTGTTTATCTGAAAATCCAATTTGCTTGGCTTTTTTCAAAGAATTTGAAGTTATGGGTCCCTTTATAGATTCAAGATTTTCATAGTAATCTATAATATTTTTCATCTTATTTAAGAACCAATGGTCAATTTTAGTTAGTTCATACAATTTGTCTACTGAGTAACCTGCTTTTAATGCCGCGGCAAGGATAAACATTCTTTTATCTGTTGGTTCTCTTAAGTCATTGTCATTAACTTTTATAATATAGGGATCAAAACCGTTAACATTTTCATCCACCATTCGTAATGCTTTCTGAAATGCTTCTTCAAAACTTCTACCAATGGCCATAACTTCACCAACACTTTTCATAGAGCTTCCAATTTTTGTACTAACTCGATTAAATTTGGCTAAATCCCATCGTGGTATTTTAACAACGCAATAATCTAAACTAGGTTCGAAGCACGCTGTTGTTACACCAGTAACAGAATTTTTTATTTCTGGTAGCGGAATGCCTAAAGACAACTTTGCAGCAACATATGCCAATGGATATCCAGTAGCTTTGCTAGCTAATGCAGAACTTCTAGACAATCTTGCGTTCACTTCTATTATATAAAATTCTTCTGAATTGGGATTCAACGCATACTGAATATTACACTCACCAACGATGCCAAAATGTCTAATTACTTTTATGGCGGTATTTCGTAACATGTAATATTCACGATTAGACAATGTTTGACTCGGTGCTACAACAATAGATTCTCCTGTATGAATTCCTAAGGGATCTACATTCTCCATATTACAAACTGTAATACAATTGTCATATGCATCTCTTACAACTTCGTATTCTACTTCTTTCCAGCCCTTTAAAGACTTATCTATTATTAATTGTTCGGAATGTGACAGAGCTTGGTGTGCAAGAATTTTTAACTCTTCTTCATTATTTGCAAATCCTGATCCTAAACCCCCCAGTGAAAACGCTGATCGAGCCATTACTGGATAACCTATTTTAATGGCGGCTGTGAGAGCTTCTTCTACTGATGACACCGCTGCACTGGGCGCAACTTTTTCACCTATTGCATTAATTTTTTCCGCAAATATTTTTCTGTCTTCAGTGTCTACAATAGATTGAATTGGAGTACCAAGAACACTTACATTATATTTGTTAAATATTTTACTTTTTTCTAATTCGACTCCACAATTTAAAGCTGTTTGGCCACCAAAAGTGAGAAGAACACCAGTGGGACGTTCTGCTTTTATTACTTGTTCGACGTATTCTGGTGTTATAGGTAAAAAATAAACCTTGTCAGCTAAACCTTTTGACGTTTGGACGGTAGCGATGTTTGGGTTTATTAAAACAGTTTGTATTTTTTCTTCTTGCATGGCTTTAACACCTTGCGACCCAGAATAATCAAATTCACCAGCTTGACCGATGGACAATCCACCAGAACCAAGGATTAGAACTTTTTTAGGTCTATCTTGAAGTTTAGGAGTAAATTTAATTTTTTCCGTTATCATTTCATTTACAATAGCTTGCTTTTTATTTTTATACGATTTAACTAAATCAATGAAAACATCAAAAAGACATTCCAGATCAGTCGGTCCAGCCGTGTGTTCAGGATGAAATTGAACACTGAAGAATGGGAGTATTTTATGGCATATACCCTCATTAGTCTTATCGTTTTCATTTGTAAATAATACGTCCCATTTATCTGGAAGAGTATCAGCATCAACAGCGTAACCGTGATTTTGTGACGTCATGAAGCATCGACCAGTTCCTTTGTGCGTGCAAGGAAGATTGTGTCCACGGTTTCCGTAACTGAAAAAAAAACAGCAAAATAGATACAGCACACATTTTAAAGGTAAATAACCTCGACATTAATTTAAAATATCAAAAATAATTATTTGATTATTACCTTGTTTTGTATGTCTTGCAACCTGCCGCAGTTGCAAGTAACTGGTGACCTAAGCATATTCCAAATATAGGCTTTATGTTTTTCTGGTCGTTGATTCGGAGACGCAATTGTTCAACAGTAGCTTTGCAAACTTCTGGATCACCGGGACCGTTACTTATGAATAGTCCGTCATAAGTGTTTGCATCTAGAGCATAATCCCATGGAACTAATACTACTTTTGCGTTCCTTTTAATCAAACATCTAATTTGATTATATTTTAATCCACAGTCAACTGCCATAATAGTTACGTCTCCATTAGGATTGAAAATTCGAGGCTCCTAAAATATAATTTAATATTTATTTTAAATATAAACTTAAATTAAAAATACTTATTTTTGCTATGACTTTCGAATAAAAAAAGAATCATAAAAGTTGATTCACCCACTCGAAAGTTTTAAGTTAGATATACTATATTCCAATTGAAAAGCTCCCTTTTTTTAAGAAGATTGAAAAGTAAATCCAAACGATATAAATGTACAATAATATATGAATTTTACTTTTTCATTTTTTGTTATTTCTTACGAATCAGTAGTTTACAAAAACCACAAAATATAGGATTCAAATATTATCCAGGAATTGTAATGTAGCATAAAAAATATGTTCACATGGGCATAAAAATACAGCTTACCTTCGAAGAAACTTCTGCAACTAAATTTCTTGTATTTGGATCAGTTAATGACGTCATAGGTGCGAATGGTGGCTCCCCTTGAATTATTTTTCCTAACATTACACCCTCTCGAAGTCGGAATGTAAGTGCTCTAGTGTCAACACCGCAAAGGCCTGGTACACCTTTTGCTGCTAACCATCTTCCTAGTGATTGCTTCGCCCTCCAATGGCAAGCTTCTGTACTAACTTCGCCAACAATCAAAGCGGAGGCCCAAATACGATCGGATTCGAACCATCTGAAGTTTTAAAATACGATTTTGAGAATGATCTTAATTTGGTTAAATCGTTTTCTAAAGTAAGCTTTGTTCTTATTTCTTATTGTTTATACCTTTAACTTAATCTGAATCTTTGCAATATATTTAGCTGCTGTAAAATTTAATTCAAATTCGTACAAAAGTTTTTTGTAAAAGAGTACATATCTAAGTAGTAATATAATAATATGAAATGCCTAAAAATCATTCCTCTTAGTTATAAACTTAAGACAATATTAACTAACTCTTTTCAATTTAAAATAAAAATTTCTTCAAAAATTGAGTAAGTAACTACGTACTTATTATTTACTTATTTTTTTAGTCTAGACTCTAGAGATTCAATCCATACTTACTATAATATTATAAATGCGAAAGTAACTCTGTATGTCTGTCTGTTACTCAATCACGCCTAAACTACTGAACCAATTTGCATGAAATTTGGTATGGAGATATTTTGATACCCGAGAAAGGACATAGGCTACCTTTTTTTGCGAAATATGTACCACGGGCGAAACCGGGGCGGACCTCTAGTTTATAATATATGTGTAACGCAGTTATGTTACCTAGGTAAACCATGTTCATCACGCTCGTTTTCATCAGGAACTCCATAATTACCCACGAGAGGGTAGGTAAGCACCAGTAACTGGGCGTGGTAGGAGGGATCCGTCAACGATTCTGGATAACCCACCATACCCGTTTGGAACACTGGAATACATGTTTAAAGTTAGAATCTTGGCGTAGATAATATGTTATAATTCAATGCTATTGGTAGTAATATGTGAGCAGATTTTAATTCCCCCAAATTCCGACTGTTTTTATTTATTTTATTTTTATTTACTATATTAATACCCATTTTTTGGCGGAGGCCTATGTCCTGCAGTGGACGTCCTGAAAGGCTGGAATGATGTTGACGAAAATGATGAGATTTTAATTATTTAATTTTACAGACTGATTCGCGCGAAGTAATTCATTACTACACCATCATCATTATAATTTGTAATACCTACTTATATAAATTTAACAATACTAAACCCAGCATATGTAAGACTTATTCCATCTCGAGTTTGAACAAATTATTCACAATATATATAATAATATAGCTATACCTAAAGAACATTTTATAAATATTGATAAATAGTTTCAGAATTTATTACCGACGCGGATGTTCGCTTGCTTTGTTGTATTGTTTTAGGAAAACTTTATTATTTGGGACAGAGTTCCTTGAACTGTTATCAAATCTTTAATAAAAATTGTTGTGTCTATAGATTATCATAAAAAAAAACAATAGATGCTAATTGAGCACCGTTATAATTTTGAACGTCGGTTAAGAAGGTTAACTGGTACTTACCAACTTCTCCCTCAACGGGAACTTGAGCTCCAAAGCTTCGTCCTTGGAAAATAGATCCATCAGCAAGAACGAGGCAGCAGGGAGGCCCCACTTCACAACTAAGATCATTTTTACCTTCCATTATATCTGAAACTTGTCGGAAAATATTTTTCGTCAGCAAAATTACTTTTGTATTACCAAGGTATGCCGATGAAAAAAGTGGGTACAGAATTTTATATTTAAAATTTAAGATTTATGTACATTTTTTAAGATTTCTTAATATTTGTCCGACCCTTCATTCCAGCATTAATTATAATATAAAATGTACCTATACATATATTTTTAATTATGCATACAAATATAACGGAAAGCGGTGGTTTGAACTATTTGAGGTTAAGATAAGTAGTGGATTGTTATCATAGTGCAGCAATAGATATGACCGACCTAGAAATGTTAAGGTTACGAGTTACTACAATTTTTAATGAAGCGATACGTTCCCTTTATAGTAGCTAGGGTCAATGCGCCAATTCTCGAAGGTTTATGGATATTATAATATTTGGAAATCAATTGACAACAAAGAAGTATCTCACACTGTTAACGATGAATATGTTATGAATAAGAATAGAAAACAATTTTAAGATATCTGTAAATACAACCGTTATGTACCTAACTATGTATATTACTATTATCTTTAGTAACCATTACAATACGAAATTCACAAATTACAATTACAAATTCTTTATCATAGTAAATACTAGGTAGGATTGCATTTCTATTTCTTCTCTCTGAAACATGAACTATCATGTTGAACCTATACGGTCTACATAATATTTATAATGAATACTTTCAGTAGGTAAGTAGGTACTTTATTAAGTTTTTCTAGTCCCTTTTGTATTCAATTAACCTTGGATTGAATAAAAAAAACGAACGCTTTCGTGTCCCACTTAAGGAAAGTTCCTACCAATCTTCTAGGTACCTAGATATTTAAAATAAAAAAAGGAAAAAAACATGAAAAAAACTGATAAATTACAAAACATTTTTACATTTAGGTAACTAGGTATTTACCTAGAAAGCTATATGCCTGAAAATGAAAATAAATATGTATTTATTATATCCATGCTGGCATTGAAATAAAAATTGATACTTTTTTCAGTAAATATTCAATAGCTTAATTAGGAAACATCTGCTAGGTACATACGTAAATAAATGAAGACATAACTAGGTATAGGTAAGATAATTAATTAAATTCTTAAAAATATTTTTTTCTCCGATTTTTTTGCATTTATTTTTGTAATAATTATAGCACTGAATAAATTGATCCAATTTTAATATTTAACATAGCCAGAAGTAAACATTTTTTTAACAAGTTTTGTGGTTGAAACAACATTAATACACGTGTTACATACAATGAAAAAAATATGACATTTAATATTACTCATAACAAGGTACCTAAATAAATACTTTGAAATTACGCTCTTACATATTATCGTCTATAAGCGAAGTTACACTCACATTTTAGGTTCAAATTGCCGGCCACGTGGTATTTTTAAAGAGCCACGAAGAACGGTCCGGCGCTGTCGCGAACTGCGCAACGACAGACCGAGCTCGTTCAGAGCTCAACTTCCTTCAAGTTACGCGTTATCATACTTCGTCACAATACCAACCAGTCGGGTCACATCCTGCTCTCGCATACACACTTTGCATATGGGCCTCTCGTTTACACATCACTAAGGTCAATGATGTGAATGATGCTAATGTTTGCTGCGAAGTTGGGTTTGGAATTTGAGTGAAATATTAAGTCTAGCTATATTATAAACAATAATAATGGGACATTTTGATCACGGTTGAAGGAAATTTTCCTATTTTACTTCCGCAGAAATTATAATTTGATAACCTGTTGAATTTAATTTATTGTTTAAATTTAGTTTCAATAAATTTATGATTACTGTAATTAAACATTAAAATCACCTTGTATATAATATATATCCTGTTACTTAAAGTACGAGAATAGTATAAAGTACCTACGAGAAAATTAAAAATATTTATTTTGATCCAACCAGTTCAATTGCCTACTGTATTTGAACAATATCTTTTTCTAAAGCCATTGTTCTTTTAAAAGACTGTGATTTTACTCTCTAAACAACTAATCAGTCAATTACATACTTAATTATTATCTTCAAATTTCAAAGGTATTTCATACGCCGAGATCCCTATCTTTTTGTTTACCTTTCCCGGTATTTTTCTTTATTCTTCTCATTAATCCTTTCTTTAATCCCATCCCATTCCTTGAATAGTCGGCGATCCAATTGCAGCGGCGTAAGGTCTACAGACAGCCTTATGCCTCTGCAAATGTGCATGGGCGGTGATAGCGCTTACTATCAGGCTTTCCCACCAGGTTCTTTCCCGACTATGAGATAAGAAAAAGAACTAGACTTCACAGGGAGCTAGATCTGGCAAATATGCTGTTCGAGCAGAATAGATGATTTTTTTAAGGCAGCCATCAAAATGCTAGCCAGGAACCGCAGGTTTGAAAGCCGGTGCGATGCAATCGTGCTTAAACTGCTCTTTTTAATTTCATGCTCCTCAATTGTAGTGAAGAACCTTCTCTGTAGTCTGTACTCAAATGAAAATCTTTCCATAAGAAGAAGAAATCTTGCCCTATTAAGTTATTTATTGGATATAAAGCAACATATTTCAGATTTTCTATTAACACTGGAAATGCCTGATTATTATCACCACTATATTTGGATCAGCGTAGTATCAGTTTTTTTGATAAGGAGTTGTAAAATATCTTGACCAAAAGGATTAAGTGATCAAATCAATAAGATGTCAACAAACTATCTGGCAAAATGACCTATATATATTATTTTAAATACTTTACTTTCTCAATTTCAGCCTATTCTAATTTTTGCGAATAAAACTAGGTACTTCTATTATGAAGTCTGTTAATAAAAATCTGTATGGTTAACTTGAGATGTTACGCACTTCGTACGTTCAGGTATTTAAATTATCTGAACTATCGACACACTATAGATAAAGTCATTGAAGTTGAAATGGTATAATCTTTACCTGCTTTTTGATAAAAAACAGTTAACCGAACTACAACCAACGCGTTACTAAAAAGTGAAATGTAAATATAAACATTTCGATTTAGATTTCAGCGTCCATTTAATATGTTAACTTAGTAGTATTTAGTTTTACGTCGCCATATATACTTAAAATAAACTATAATTTTACAACATTTGACCGACGGAGACCCCTACTACTGTGTAGTTAAAAATAACAACGAACCTAACCTTACCCACCCCTTGTCCAAGCCAACGATTTTTGCTAAATCACGTTCCACTGAACGAAAAGACGTAAAATAAATTGACGAGTTTTCGTTTAGTCATTCAATTAAATGTCGTCATTCAATGAACGCGCTATAGTCATTCCATCAAATACCAGATTCAACTAGATGACTGCGACATATAAAACATTTACTTCACTTTCAGTTTAAATTCTTTGCTGAAATAAAGAAATAATCGATAGTTATGTCATATGTCATCATATGTCATCGTGACCGCCTCCTTGGTACAGTGGTTGACGCGTGAGCGTAGCACCGAGGGGTCCTGGGTTCGATTCCCGGTGGAGACGTAGAAAAAAAAAATGTCTCGGTCTGGTAGGACACAGAAGGCTGATCACCTACTTGTCCCTAAAGAAAATCGATCAGTGAAACAGATGTATAATGCATCTGCCCCTTACCCCACTAGGGGACATGGGACTTCACTTTTTTTTATGTCATCGTCGTGTCTACTGAAGAAATTCGGTTATGTATATTAATTTAATCGATATTTTGTGTAGAAATAAGCTAAAGGCGAACCCCAAAAACAAAATTGTCATTCGTCCAATATATTACCGATGTTAGCTTAGGTTTTTTTTTTATTTATTGAAATAGCTGCAGCAGAAATACAAAAAAAATTGGGTACGGAACCATAATATAAACTATTAAACAAAACACAAAGCTACCATTGACCTTTTCTATAAGTATTCTTACTTATCTAAAATAGCGACTAGGAAGTACAAAGTCTTTCCCATTATCCAAATCATCATATAGAACGTAGTCAGTTTAAAATAAAATAAGAAAGAAAATCAAAGATCAATGTTGCTCGAAAAGTTTTATTTTTTCAATAATTAATTTAAATAAATACTGTAATCCAACGGACTAGTTCTGTTCAAAATAGGGTAGTCTATAAATTTGATCGTGTTGTTCAGCGGCGCTTCTTGCATCTCTATAATTTCGATTATATTCTGTTCGGGTGCAGGTTTAAGCCAAACTGCTGGGACGTACAATGTAATCTGAGGTCCAACCTGAGGCCAGTACCTTCCAAGGTGGTGCTTATTTACGTAGATATATCCCTGTTAAATAAAAGATAATGTAGGTCCAATTTTAAATTAGAAAAAAAATAAGTATTTTTTATTTTATGCGTTCTTGGGTAGCAATATCTATCTATCTATCTATCTATCTATCTATCTATCTATCTATCTATCTATCTATCTATCTATCTACATAAAATAATATCGAGAAAAAAGATAGTACAGGAAATTTTTATTAAAAGAGACCTTAATTATTTTTAAAAGAAGATTAGAATAATGTGAAATTATAAAACAATGTTTTATTAACCTTTCCCCAACCAGTGGTATCAATAAATGAGTCCAAGGGTATCTGTCCAGCTGGTAACACAAACGAACCGGTAAATAGTATGGGACTATCTAATTTGCTTTTTCTATTAATTATTTCTTGATTAGACCGAGGAACAATTTCTTGAAATACGCTTTTGTCCAAGGAATAGCCCGTTATCGACCAAGTACCATCAAGTGTTTTATTGTTCAAAAGGACCGTGCTTAAAATTCCCTGGAAAAATAGAAGGAATAAGAATTAACTTAATAAATGAATACCTAGATTATATAAAAATATATTTTTAGTATAGTATGAAAAAGAACGTACCTTGAAATCGTGTAATCTGTTGCCATAATTTATTCGTCCCTGATTCTCCACAAGCAACGATAGTACTGAGCCTGGCGTCGACTTAATACTTAGCGAATATATTTTATGCATTCTATTTATAACTCCTTGGAGAGTCTGTAATGAAAATGGAATCCTTAATTTGAAGTGTGCAAGATGCAACATCTTACGTATATAGTAATCTATTACCAGTTACCATACTAACATTATTAACGTAAACAAAAATCCAATCTCGTGGCTTTTGAATTTCTAATATTCCATTTTCTTCGTTTATAGTTGTTTCATATAATATCATTCCTGAAAATTGCCGCAGTTCTTCAAAAGTGGGCAATTTTGAGCCCGTAACGTCTGCGTATTTTTTGCCTAAATATTTACGACCTTTGTCCGACAAAAGGCTTACAAATGGTTCTACTGTGACTTCTCCGTAAGCTCCTTTATTTGTCGCTATTGGAAGTGTTATGTTATTTACTTCAGGATTGAACTGCAAAAAAAGAAATTATTTTAAAATGAGATGCAGATGTATCATGTAAAATAACCTAACCCAAATAATTTATCACGTTTTCGTAACTATTTTCTTTTGTCACATAAATTAAATTAAAACAAGGAATGAGTAGGTGCTCTTATTTCTTTTCCTAAACCAAAAAAAATATGGATAAGATGTCCTTATTCTGGCCAGCAGACCTGGAGAAAATGTTCATATCTAATGATTTCGGTAAGAAGAGCACTTACCTCAGCAATTGTGTTTCTTATAGCATAATACTTATGAGTAGGGTCACCCGCTTCAGTTAAAGGTGCATCATAGTCGTATGATGTTATGTCAGGCTGATAAAATGAACCATAGTTCGCACCTGTAGTGTAATAAATATTTATATTATAACACATAATCTTATATAATCTGACCAAGGCATGTTCTTGGTAAATAACAACTATGTCGGTATTGTGTCTATAAATAAATCGATAACTATCATTATAACTGAAAATAATACGGGCACTATAATAGTATAAGTTATTAGATAGACCGTGTTTATAATTTACAATAATATATGTATAGGTAGTCTATTTTAATATATTCTTATCAAGACAATATTAAGCATTAATAAATAAACAGGAGCATTTGTCATAATGCTGATAAATGATTTTTTTTATATGCGGCATATGGCCGGAAAAAGTCGACGACACAACAAGTCCTATTTCTATTTTTAAATATTGAACCTTGACCTCACCTATAACCAATCTCTCTTTATTCGTCTAATTAGTTTATTATTCATAAGGCCGTCATCAGACATTATTAAAAACATCCCTATCTATTTATTACTTCGCCCATGACATTTGTACATTGTACAATTGTTAATAGTCACAGTACACGTGGATTACCTAATGTAAATATAACAAATTGAATAAGCATGTTGCATTTTGTATTACAAAAAAAAAAAAATTATCACACCTGACATAAATCCAAAATTAGTGCCACCGAAAAACATATAGAAGTTAAAATTAATACTGTTGCGAAGCATATCACGGAGAGTAACGATCACGGCATCCGTGGGGACCTGCTGAATCTTCTCCGTCCAGTGAGTGAGCCAGCCTGGGTAGTACTCCGAATTCATGAGAGGACCAACCGGCATAAAGTTACGGAGATCACTGAACGTTTTCATAACGCTTTTTGATGCTGTAAATGAAATAAGGGGTAAATAAACAAGGGCTTTAATTTCAATTGTCCGAACAACGTATGAGGAGAAGTATCCATAACTTTATTATCTATAACTTTCAACAAATAAAGATTTTATTGGAAGAAAATACTTTGCTTTTCTACTTCAATTATTACGCTCTCGACTTTATTATTTTGGTATGTTGCCGCTCAGTATGTTAAAATAAATATATGTCAACTAAAAATTTAACATTTGTCTGTTCTTGAGTTTATTGCACCTCCAATTCATTATTTACTAATAATGGGTAAATGTAGGTGAAAATGATGTAGGTTAAAATAGACGAACTCTTAGCATAGCATCCTCATATTATATTTCTTGCATATATTCTAGAATATATGCAAGAAATATAATATGAGGAAGGTACTCACTTGGTCCAAAATCGATAGTTGTAAGAACTCCAGGTACGGATCCATCGAAGAAGTATGACCTGTATGAACCATCGGTTGTGTAGAGGAGAGCATCGGTACCAACGTGCTCAGAGATTATGTCACGCATTTGTTCCATATATTTCTTATCTGCACCATAACTGCCGTATTCATTTTCTACCTGTTAAACAAACACTGAATGAATTAAGAGTAAACTAAAAGTTTATAGGATAGCCACTCGATATGACTATTTTCAGGTATAGTTTCAATTAACTAATAACTTAACAAGACAGTAAATACATAGATGACAGCAAGTAGAAAGGTGAATTATTAGTAGAGTTTACATACGTTAATTATTTTTATATTTTTGTTTTATGGGATTTCCTCCACATCAACTCTTAACACAAGCCAACTAAACTAAAAACATTATCATAAAATATATAAATTATTACTCGCCTTTGAAGATAGTAAAGGCAAGATATTATCATAGTAATAAGAAGTAGGTATATGTGAATTTTTTTTTAAATATACTTTGCTATGACATTATTATTAAAGAAATTGCTTCAAGTGAGAGTATAACAGACAGTTTAAGGGTTATTAATGTTAATAAAAAAAATTGTATGACCCCTTTGAATCCATGTAGATTGAATGGTCATAGGTCGAATTATGTAGATTCAATTCATTTATTCTTAAATCAAATGAATAAATATAAATACGATTCTAAATACACAGCACATTTTCAGTTATATCTGTTCTTAATTACGAATTATTTATTTTATTATTTTTCTGCTATAGGTTCCAATTTATAATAAAAACGTAAAAAAAATCATAAAATGACTACTGCCTGTCTGCCTTCGATACAAAATATAATAAATTAAATAATTTTTCAACTTGAGATAGGAACATTAATCAAAACCGTCTAACGTTTGTCAGTTTTATTAAAAAAAACTGCAAAGCAAAAATATCTAAAAGATAGTCTTTTAATTTTTTCCGTTGATGATGAATGATATACGAATATTCGAGGCACGATTTTGATAAATTGGTGTAGAATTTAGATTGCAATTTGGTAATATTTATTGAAAATTGACACACTCTCACGTTTTGAATATGAACGTACGTACCAGAAACGAAACCACATTAAAGTCTGATTAATTAGTATACTTTTTTATTTTTTAGAATAAAAAAACATTAAACCATTATTTTTTATCAAATACCTGAACTAATATAATGGGACCTCCATTCCCAAATAGTAGTGGCTTCATTAAAGCAAAAAGTTTTGAAAACCATCGCCTAGTTTCGTCTACGAAATCTGAAATATTCAATAGATAACATTAGAATAAATAGGTTGGAGACGAAAACCACAATGCTATTGAAATGTGGTAGATATTTGTTACTCGTTATCAGATTTAATTTGTTTTCTGTAGGTATACCAGAACATAACAAAATACTTTTAATTAATGTGATAATATAAATGAGTCTATAATATACATAGTTAATTGATATGTAACGTAAATATATATATTTTATACAATATTAATTTCTTGATTTATTTATTTGTTAAAAGAAAAAATTACCTTTATTTGTTGTGCGTAACTTTATATTTGGATACTTCCCCAACAGCCAGTATGGAAAGCCACCCTTTGATAAAATAAACATAAAAAATACTCATTAGATATGCTTACTGTATAAAAAATGTGACAAAAATAAAAATAAAAAATATATTTTTTTGACAAGTGTTATTTTGTAATTCATACCAAATCCCTTTCAGCACAGATATAAGGCCCTGGACGTAGAAGTACGTACAAACCTTCTTCTTCAGCTATGTTTATAAATTTTACAAGATCGTTATCATCAGCGAATGATTCCACTCCCTCCTCGGGCTCATGGCTACTCCACTCCACGTATCTAAATATGTCAATACTAAATTATTTACTACTTACCTACCTATTGCTAAAATTTTGGCTTTCTCACTTGATAGATATTCCTAATTTAATATGAGGGTCGAAATATAATAGGTAAAATAATTAGTAATTAACTAAAATATATATGTATATAATTATAATTAATTCCATGTTAAACAAGACAGGCATTGCAGAGATATGCTTATTATATTATACTCTCACTTTTAAATGTATTTAAAGAAATTACATACAAAAAAAGTTAATCATAGTCTATCTAATTTAAAATTTGCGTTGATTTACATAAATACATATTTCATCTAACGTAAGTAAGAGGAAAACGTCTTTGTTTTTAGCCTACAGTTTGTATACTACAAAAGTGGGCAATATTATGAATTATGATCAGATTTTGATAAAGGTAAAGGAAACTTACGTAGAGACAGAGTTTAATCCAGCTGCCTTTATCTTTCTTAACCTATCCCTCCAATATTGATGCGGAAGTCGGAAGTAATGAAGCGAACCGGACATTATCCGGAAAGGAGATCCATCGAGAATAAATTCATTGCCCACGATGCTTATGTTGCGTTTTGGCTGAAAAAACTATTTCATTATCGTAGTTATAAAGCGATGAAAGTTATTCCAAGCTTACAATATATTTCGTGAAACATAATATTTTGTGAGAGATAATATAATACATATTTTAAAGGCAATCTCTCAGAAATATTAAAATTTATAGTTGTCAAGCAGTCCTAAATTGAAATTCAAGAATGTCGACCCAATTAAATCTAGCTACGTATTGTTTAACTGAGTATTAAAACAACACACTAACTTCACAAGTATATAAATATTAAATAGGTTTAAGGCTTATAACCTGATACATATTATTCTATTCTCATTTATTTTTTTAAAATCTTGCACGGAGTATTGTATAAAATTTTAAGGATAGTTTGATGTAGACGTTTATCGACAGTTGTGGATCATTCCACACTGTTCCACACAGACATCTTGATAGACTTTTTGTGTTCCCTCTACAAAAAACAGTTAAACACGAACACAGCTTCTCAGTTTTTTTTGCACGCCTCAAAAACGAAGTGTTGAGGTTGTGCTCTACACTCGACAAATCGAAAAAGGCAGTTTCTATCTCTTCTTTAGCTTCATAACTGCCAATTCCGCTAATCAGTCAAATGGAAATAATAAAATTTATTCGTATCATATTTTTTCTTGTATTCATACCACAATTATTAAAAATATGATCCTATTCTGCGCATCTGGTCAGAGGCGTATTAATTTACAACTGTTTGTCCGTAAATACTCTAATTTATTTGGCCATGAGACCAATTTTGAATGAAGGATATTTAAAAAATTCCCTAGTTGGTTCTTAAATATTCATCTATCTAACGATCATATTATAACATAGTATAAAAAAATCAAATATGGTATCAAATTCTCCTTAATCTTAAATCTACTCGTCTAACGTCTGCTATTTGGTCAACGTTTAATCAGAATTACTATCTAAATATTTTTCCATAATGAAAGTACGGTCTAACAGATTTTACTCATTGCAGGAAAAACCCATAACTTCAATATATATCGTATTTCTTATGAAATAAATAAACAGCTCTTATTTATACATATTACAAACAGACTCTTTTTTGTATAAGTATATGAAATTATTATTATTGTAAGCTTTATATTTTTTTAGGACCGGTTCTAAACGACATAGTGGATCTTCTTTGCTTGCACACAAAAAGCAATTGAGGACCGGTTTGGCAGTACTCTTTATAATAATATTATACTCGTTCTACCAGTAAAATCTCATACACTTGGGAAAATAGATTCGAGAATTTTAAAATTAGATACTTCACTACATAGTATAAGGCTAGATAGAAGCTAATAAATAGAAGCAAGTTAAGGGATTAAAATATCTCAATTATGAGTTTGTTCAACAATCAAACGTTCTGAAATTATTGGATACTAGCGGTCCGCCCCGGCTTCGCCCGTGGTACATATTTCGCAATAAAAGGTAGCCTATGTTCTTTCTCAGGGTCTAAAGATTGTCTGTGCCAAATTTCATCAAAATCGGTTAAGAGGTTTATGCGTGAAAACAATACATACATACATAATTACATAATTACAAACTTTTCCTCTTTATAATATTAGTATAGATATGTATTTCATTCGATTGACACGTTGAATGATTTATTTATTTTCAAATTCAGTAACATTTTCAGTACGATAGGTGGATGGATATGTGCAAAGATGACTGTTACTTATGAAAAAATAGATGTAGGTACAACGTAGGTGTATACTGGTGTACAATTGTACATACTTAATTCCTTCCAGTACCGATTGATAAAGAAAATACTCCTTTCTATTTTGACTACCGAACAGTACGACTACAAAATATTAAAAAATAATTACCTTTTAATGGTTCTCTAATATCCTGCGACATATGCTAATTATCATTCTCTACTTATTATGAAGGCTAAATTCATTAAACAACTTTCAGTGTTAATTGCTTATTTTAAGTTTAGTGTGGCGGCCAGTGGCAGTGTCAAAAGGTCGTTGAAAAGACGTTCATAAGATAGATATGACGGGTTAGCACCTGTTTGCATAATTGCAATTGCTTGCATACAACAGAATACTGCGACAATAGCATAATTACATTTCACGTAATCTTATATATAAAAATGAATCGCAAAATGTGTTGGTAAGCGCATAACTCGAGAACGGCTGAACCGATTTCGATAATTCTTTTTTTATTATATTCCTTGAAGTACGAGGATGGTTCTTATGTAGAGAAAACGTAAATATTATGTACCACGGGCGAAGCCGGGGCGGACCGCTAGTTATCTATAAATACAAAATGTATGTAGCGCATATTTTATGTTAGTAGTTTTTTATCGTATGACTACGATGAGACACAACTATTCAAGTGAGTTGCTGAAAAATTAATAGGTTTTTAAATTTATAAAAATCATTAGGAAAGTTTCAAGCCATTATTTAAATGGATTAGAAAGCTATCGTTATTCACTAATAATCTTCAAGAATAACTGTGTGTCTTCTGCAATTTAAAAAAAATGGCTTTCACTTTATATGGATTTAATGAGCGAGTGAACAAGTTATTTTCTTATAGTATTTTATGTACCTAGTTGCGGTTAAGTGATTTGTAGTTAAATGTAGATAAATTTGAAGAAATTTTGCTCTCATTGAAAATAAATTTACATAATATATCACAATGTGTATTTTAGTTACAGGTAGCCGTAGATGCAGCATATATTTTAGAGGGCTTTGCGATCTGCCTAAATAACTTCGATCATAGGTATTCCGGGCTCCAATTCTAAGCTCATAAACGGACAAGTAAAGTTGCTACAGGTAACTAAAGATCGGAAGGGATCGTAACATTTGAAATTGTTTTTTTAATCCGCTGAATTTATATTTCATTTGTTTGCAGTCTTTATAATAAGGTATTTATATTTTTACAGTGAAACGTATTGGGATCGCGTAGCTTATGTCCACATCTATTTAAAAAAAAGATCCTTAATGAGTCATATCTTACTTTTAATTCCTTCTCTGCTAAGTCGTTTCCTTGATTCAATTCCTTTAATTGGATAACAACTGGAACAGGGCTGGATGCGCTATCATCGCAGTAAACAATGGTAGAAACTGCAGCGCATAGGAACGCTGCTATTATCATGCATTTGTCCATTGTTTCATTCGTTTTTGTATCTGCAATAAAATATTTCGCAAAGTACAATAATTACTGGTAATTTCATAATCCTTGCATTATCGTAACTGCTATATTGTATTAACATGCGGTCGTTACAATAAATCGAATTACCACACTGATTAAAACTGTATTATGTATAGTAAAATATATCAGATATATATAGGTACCTAGTTAGTTCTATAATTAACAGAAAATGAAAAATAATGCACAGTGTACGAGTACGAGTAGGTATCAGACCAAAAAAAGAAAAGCTCGCAGGTTCCTTTGAATCTAATATAGTATTATGTGTGCTTTGAATTTTCCACGTTATTTAGGTCGTTTATGATGTAAAAAATACTAAAAATTATAACTAAACAGCAGATAGGATACACTTTTTTTTACATCCAGCGCCAATTTTTAGGTCGATCAGTTATTAAATGAAAGTTAAATATAAAAGTATATTTGTAAAAGCGAAATTAAACTTAATTATTACAAACAAAAATTTAAAGAAGAAAAAAAAATATATTTTAATGTAACAATGCTCCTAAGATTCATTTTAATAAATTCATTTTAATTTTAGTTCGTTTGAGAAATAAGATGCAGCTCATGTTCTAAAGACTAAAACGCGCATCGTATTACATCTGATATTATTATCGTCTACACCGCGAAACTATTATGCAGCTCGTGCATTGTTGATAGGTAGGTCCTTTTTATGCAATTGAAGAATGCAGTGTCTAAAATAGAAAATTGCATTGACTAAAAAAGTAACTCCAAAGTAAACTAAGCCGTGATCTGGAATTGAATACCAGCATTTATGGAGTTTACTTCTAGAGAGGGTATTACGAATACACAATGCATCTATGTGCTGTACGTTACCGGTCTTGCGGCAATGACCCCTTCGCTAGACACTGGAGCGGCAGTGAACTCTCTTGGCCCCAACTTGACAATCACATTAGTGCAAAGTAGGTGGGTTATTAGAGCGGACTAACGCCAGCAAGACACACGACCGTTCGCCTCGCTGTTCCCCTAGAAACTCGATGATTTTGGCCCTGCGGTTTACCGCTTATCATTATTTAACACCCATATTGCGTATAGACAGGGATCGTTATCATCAGGCAAACAAGATTAATATGATTATTGATTTAACGATTTACAAAATTAAAAAAAAATGCTAAACAAATCTAATGTCTTTATTTGCAATGATGTCCATGTAAAATATCTCGTGAGCCGTGAGCTTAGCACAACAAATTAGGTAGGTATATACCTCAGTTAATAACTATGAGGTATTATAATTATTGAGATAATGTCGTAGATAAATTAAACAGGATGCGTTTTGGATAATATTGATCCAATTAATATAAATAATAATATGTAGCTTTTCAGAAATTTACATTTACAGTTAATATTTTATTTAACACTTAGTTACATAAAATAATTTGTAATTAATTCATAAAAATCAAGATATTGTGAAAAATTGTGCTTTCAGACGTTGCTCAGGTAGGATTGTAGGTATAGGATTTTCAAATGCACATTCTTATAGTAGTAGGTATAGGATTTTCAAATGCACATTTATTTAAACTAATTTAAAATTACAATACAATCGTTATTTGCTAATAACTGGTTCTGATATTTATGTAATACGGTTTAATAGATTGCTATAAATTATACTATGATCATATTTCAAACATGTGTTTTATTTTGATAAGCTTGTAATAGGTTGGTATTACAAACAATATTATATAAATTAAATATGTACAACAATTTCAATATTTTTCTTTCAAAAAAATGACAAATAACAAAGTTCGTAACATGGGCTTAGCTTTCGCTATAGCTTTCTTGTTATTATAACTTCAATTTTAACTCATGATGTTCTTCACTTTTTAAAATATGACCGACAGGTGTACTCCACTATGGTTCATGGCAGTATGTACTAGTGGAAGCTCATTGCCTGGTTTAAAAATCTAAAATCTTGCGTTGCGCTTGAATTATTTATCTACTTTCTAATGGTTTGCTCGATAAATTCAGTAATGTTTCTCTTTAAAGTTTCACATTTAATATTTTATTATATTATCATCTATCATAACAATTATTATTATTTACTGTCTCTTCAGTTTTTTTTAAAGTGGCGTTATAAATAGAGACTGTAAAATACTACGTATGTACGTTATTAAACGGTATTTAACAATTACTGACATTTAGTTAAATGGATTATACCTATACTTCTGCGCCCTTTTACGTGTCATCATCAGCTGTTCATATTTGTACCAACTGCAGGGACACTGGCCGCACTGGCCAAGTGCAGGTGGACAGATATCACACTCATCAAATTGTTTGGCTCAGACATGCCCGTTTCCTCACATTGTTTCCATCACCGGTTAGAGCAGTGGGATACCTAATATTTATACACCTAAACAATGGCTTGAATGAAGTCATAAGCCAATAATATACAAATAAATAAAGACAATTTAAGTTTAGTGAACAATGTTCGGATAACATGAATAGGTAATCTTTTTATGTCTTTTCGTCTTTCTTCCTCCTCCTTTTTCGTACGTTGTGGGTAATATTTTCTCTTTTCACTTCTACTACGTTGTTTACTGATATAGTACGATTAAAATAACTTATTGATATACTTGTAGGTAACGAGTTATATTCAATTAGGTCAAAAAACACGATTCTCATTGAAAAAGAAAGTATTCATCTTCTAAGGGTATGAATGTTGATTATGGCATAAAAACTATTTAAAGTTTAAACTATGAGACTGCTTCTTGGTTTCAAAATACAATGGACGATGATTGTTTGTTTAATGTCTTCAACAGTAATCATATTTTATCTTTGATCTTAGCGTTTTTAAGATATAATACCTATGCGTGACTAAAAAGGCGTAGGTACCTAAATATGACAGATGCCTTATTTTACGTATGGTTTTTCTTTTAGGTTCTTATATGTAAGTTAATTAATTACATTTTATACCGATTAGATAAAATTTATACATATCGAAGTTTATCGATATTTTATTAATAAATAAATACATAATAAAACAACAAAAATCTGAAATCCTTTTAAGAACTTTTAATTTACTAATTACTATATGAACAACATTCACACAACCTACAACCTCCAAGAAAGAAAGCATGCTTAGCCCAAATAATGTTGAACCAATTGGAAAACACCCCAAACGTATTGAGCCAAGCTAATTTTTAACATAGTCCAATGTATTTACCCATAAGATTAAACTTCTTTTGGTTCATACAGTTATTGGTTCAATACATAAAAAAGATGAAATTAATTGTAAAAGTTATGAAGTTAAAGAATCTTAAGAGCAAAGTGTAGTTAAGTACATTAATGTAAACATGCAATTCATATGTGTCAAATTAGACATATAGTCCATTGAATGGGTCCCTCCAAGGGGGGTCTAGAGTGCGTGAGATAGTAACGTAAGATGTTTCTTCGGAAACATGTCAAGAGTCCCTAGGTAATAAACATACTAAAACCCCGGGACACTAGGAGGAGCCCCGGAGTGGGGGGAGGGGGGGAATGGGTCCATTTTTTCATTTTTCGCTTAAATCTCAAAAACGGTACATGTTAGAGAAAAACTTTCAAGGAAAAGTTGAAAGGCCATAAAATTATCTACAAGTTGTACCTCAATCATTTTTTCCTATATCCTACCGTTTCTGAGTTATACGCAGTAAAAAATGATTTTGGCTCAAACAATTTCCCTATACTACACATTAATCGATCAAAAAATATTTCTTTCTTCCAAAAAACTCAAATGTGCAACTTGTAACCGGTACTGATAGATTGCTCTTAATTAGGTCTATAATTGGTAAAATAAACACATTCCTCCATGGAAGCCTTTAGGAGGAATCGATTGTCAAAATATTATATTAGGGTAGTTTGAGTTACTGAATTTGATCTTTTTATTTTTTTCTTCCAAAAAACTCAAAAGTGCAACTTGTGACCAGTACTGATAGATTGCTCTTAGGG
Source organism: Colias philodice (assembly GCF_061535455.1). Taxonomy (NCBI): domain Eukaryota; kingdom Metazoa; phylum Arthropoda; class Insecta; order Lepidoptera; family Pieridae; genus Colias; species Colias philodice. The sequence goes on along the minus strand of NC_143094.1, from coordinate 6,677,878 downwards.
ATGGAAGTCACATTTTTAGCTTTTTTTATGTAACTTCCAAAATACGTTGTTTAGGAATGATATTTGTATACCAAAAGATAGTGTAATTATTCTGTTACAAAAGAAATAAACGTATTTTTGTGTAATATTATCAGTTGTAGAAATATTTTGTATTTTCACTCTTAAGAAAAATGTGACTTATAACCCCGGGTCAGGGATGGTTGTCACAATGCCTAGGGTAGGTAGTCACATACTAAATAACAGGCAATTTATAAATAGAAAGTCACACTTTGGTCTTATAATTTTACGGAATAGTTTTTAATTAAGAACTCTTAACCAAATGAAACCGTGTCTACGGTCTTTATTTCAGTCTGAATATTAATCAATCACAATTTTAGCAAACAATAATAATCGTGAGTCAATATAGAGTCATCAAGGACAGATGGACTTCCAGCAGGCTTGTTAGGGTGATTTTCCGGTGTTGATTGAAAATTTACGGCTAAAACAAACAACCTCAAAACGCAAATAAAGTCATCTCGTATACAGGGGGCTGGTTGATATGTGACAACCAGCCCCCGAAAATTTGTGACAACGAGCCCCATAACACGTTTTAGGAAAATAAAATTGAAAATAAATTCCGATCAATGAATATCTAAAAAACTATACTACGATATTATAAAACACATTTCATCATCATCAAATGCACTGAAAGATTATTACTGTAAAACAAGAACGTATAATTACGAGGTTCGACACAGCAGCACAAAAATTTACTTTTGCTGTGCGAAAACAATAAACACGTGTGAGGCCCTCACGGCAGATCGTAGCGGTCTGACGCGAAGTTGGGACAGCGTTTTCACTGTATCGCTCTTGCCACGCTGTTCAACAGACTTATTGGATAGTTCAGTTTTGTGTTAAGACCGCTGTGACAACCAACCCGTGAGACAACCAAACCCGGTCTCCCTATTGCACGCCTCATAAGCGAAGCGTTGAGGTGGGTACTACTGTCACTTCGCGCAAAACATCTGATTTTTCAAACTTAAAATGTCTTTATGTATCATACATTGCACTTGTAAGATAATACATACACACACATATTAAGAAAAAACACTATTTTTAACGTTCATGATATTTTTGATGTCATTTTTGTTATTTAAACTAGTTAAAAAACAGTTTAAAAAAGTTCTGTCTTGGACGTCCGTGTGTCTGTATGTGCGGATCCTTTTTCTTGTTAACACGATAGCGACCGAAATACTTTACTGATCGAGTCTTTTTTTTTCTCTTACGCTTGAGTATGCTCAGGAATAGAACCCTTTCATTTTTCAGGGTCTGATTCGATGTGGTTTAATTGTTATTAAATAAACAAAAATAATAATTAATAAATATTTATTAAAAAAAAAATTATGAGGCGTGCACTTTTGGATTTTCCAAATTATTAATTTTATTTAGGTCTATAATTGGTAAAATAAACACATTCCTCCATGGAAGCCTTTAGGAGGAATCTATTGTCAAAATATTATATTAGGGCAGTTTGAGTTACTGAACTTGATCTTTTTATTTTATTTTTTCCAAAAAACTCAAAAGCGCAACTTGTGACCGGTACAGATAGATTGCTCATAATTAGGTCTATCACTGATAAAAATACCAGATTCCACCACGGAGGCGTTTACGGGGAATTGAATTTTATCAGGGTAGTTACGATAATTGAACTTTTTATTTTTTTTCTTCCAAAAAACTCAAAAGTGCAACTTGTGACCGGTACAGATAGATTGCTCATAATTAGGTCTATCATTGATAAAAATACCAGATTCCTCCATGGGGGCGTTTACAGGGAATTGAATTTTATTAGGGTAGTTAGTTAAAAAGTTCAAGTATCGTAACTACCCTAATAAAATTCAATACCACCTAAACGCCTCCATGGTGGAATCTGATTTTTTTATCAATGATAGACCTAATTATGAGCAATCTATCGGTACCGGTCACAAGTTGCACTTTTGAGTTTTTTGGAAGAAAAAAAATAGAAAGTTCAAGTATCGTAACTACCCTAATAAAATTCAATTCCCCGTAAACGCCTCCGTGGTGGAATCTAGTATTTTATCAATGATAGACCTAATTATGAGCAATCTATCTGTACCAGTCACAAGTTGCACTTTTGAGTTTTTTGGAAGAAAAAAATATAAAGATCAAGTTCAGTAACTCAAACTACCCTAATATAATATTTTGACAATAGATTCCTCCTAAAGGCTTCCATGGAGGAATGTGTTTATTTTACCAATTATAGACCTAAATAAGAGCAATCTATCAGTACTGGTCACAAGTTGCACTTTTGAGTTTTTTGGAAGAAAAAAATAAAAAGATCAAGTTCAGTAACTCAAACTACCCTAATATAATATTTTGACAATCGATTCCTCCTAAAGGCTTCCATGGAGGAATGTGTTTATTTTACCAATTATAAACCTAATTAAGAGCAATCTATCAGTACTGGTCACAAGTTGCACTTTTGAGTTTTTTGGAAGAAAAAAAATAAAAAGTTCAAGTATCGTAACTACCCTAATAAAATTCAATTCCCCGTAAACGCCTCCGTGGTGGAATCTGGTATTTTTATCAATGATAGACCTAATTATGAGCAATCTATCTGTACCGGTCAAAAGTTTCACTTTTGAGTTTTTTGGAAGAAAAAAATAAAAAGATCAAATTCAGTAACTCAAACTACCCTAATATAATATTTTGACAATCGATTCCTCCTAAAGGCTTCCATGGAGGAATGTGTTTATTTTACCAATTATAGACCTAATTAAGAGCAATCTATCAGTACCGGTTACAAGTTGCACATTTGAGTTTTTTGGAAGAAAGAAATATTTTTTGATCGATTAATGTGTAGTATAGGGAAATTGTTTGAGCCAAAATCATTTTTTACTGCGTATAACTCAGAAACGGTAGGATATAGGAAAAAAAAATTGAGGTACAACTTGTAGATAATTTTATGGCCTTTCAACTTTTCCTTGAAAGTTTTTCTCTAACATGTACCGTTTTTGAGATTTAAGCGAAAAATGAAAAAATGGACCCATTCCCCCTCTCCCCCCACTCCGGGGCTCCTCCTAGTGTCCCGGGGTTTTAGTATGTTTATTACCTAGGGACTCTTGACATGTTTCCGAAGAAACATCTTACGTTACTATTTCACGCACTCTAGAACTTTTTATTCAATGGACTAATAGTGAAATTCGAATTTCTAATCATAACTTTTTGGTACCGGTGCGGTGGTAGTACTGGTAACTAATGTGCTTAAAATATTTAAGCAAATGATTGACGCAGCTTTCCGCTTCAAAGCAAGTAACTTTTTAGATATGAAAACAAATTTACTGATTTGAAATTTACTAATCACAGCTTAAATGATCTATTGGCATTATTTGAGGTCAATCAGATGTATAGATTTTACAAATAAATTGTAAAAAATATACATTGGCATAAAAAGTAACATGAATGATTAAACATAAGTAATATCTATCAAGTAAAATGTTATCTATGTAGGTATATCCAGGTGAAATAATTATATTGGCGTTAAACTTGGTCAATATGTGATATCGAGGTCGTTAACCCATTCAATCAGATAAACTTACTGCATTGTTAATTCAAAAATAGCACTTGTAATTTTCCTTTACTTATTGATTCAGCGAGCTATGAAAAATCGATGAACCCCAGGGCCCAGGCTAATAATATTACGTATCATTATTTTGTTTACGCTTGAAATGAAACATGAGCTACTAAACTTAATACTCTTAAACATTTCCGTTTTCCCCAAAGAAAGCTTCAATTATGGTGAAAATTCATAAGGTGTATAATTTTAAGCACAATAACAACGATTGTTAGCGCAGCACGTATTGCGCGACATCGTGACGGTGTCGTATCATGGGCTTGTGGACGGGTAAGCAGTAAGCACCAGACAAGCGAACCGTACATGTTGAGCTACATTTCACGCTTCGAATTACATTACACTGATGTGTTCGTATTGCATATTATCCACTGCTTAGATAATACCAAATATCAATACAATATATAAAATATTATTTTGTCTAGCCTTTTGTAGTTTAGGCACTCAGTTTTTTTAAACTTTGATCCGTTAAATCTTATCACAAATCCTAATTGCCAGAGCCGAACTGTGCTTCAACAAAAAAAAACCGTCTAATAGTTTTGTAACTTGTTAGTGTTGGCTATGTAAAGGTATTTTGTACCGCAAAATTCTAGGAGGTAAATACCAGTTCTTCTACAGGAAACTTAATAACACGAATATAAACATAATAGTTAAATGGAGAGCTGGATGTATAACTCGAACGGACGGGTTGACCTAGTGGTAGCGCATTGAAAGCGACAACGTCGTAATACTGGCAGGGAAGGTGGTCTCGGTGGTGCGGGTAAGTTGCGCCTGAGCGTACAGTGCGCGCGCACTTCGCCATGCAAACACTCTCGACACATGGCGCGTCGCCTGGCGCTGCTCGCGCTTCTGGCGTACTTCGCGACCGCGTTCAACACGCCTCTGCGATCTATCGATGTTTCGGAATCTGAATCTGACCCGTTTGCCTTTTGGGACGAGTACGAGGACTCTCCCGAAGCGACCCAGGCCCCGCGGCCGATTCCTAAAGTGATCATAAGGAGCAAAGTTCCTCACACTAATATAACTATGAAAGACAAAAGTGACCAAAAAAGTAAAATCATTAAAACAACCATAAACATTGAAAGCCATACTAACTTTATTGTGACAAAACGGCCGCCGTGGTTAAGTACTTTAAAAAACTCAATCACACGCTATCCCGTGAAGAAAGTGGTGGTTAATGATGAAGATACTTGGGTGAATATTGAAGTGTCTACGAAAAAGACAACAAAAAAGCCAAATGTAACACGTAAGCCCAATCAGAGACCAACAACCCGTCGGTCTACAACTACTACGCGCAACCCTCCAAAAACAACTCGACGTGTGCGAACCGCCTCTACACAAAGGTCTACGACTAAGTATAAAACTAAATTAAAAAGCACAAAATCCCCGCCAAAGAAAGTGCAGTGTCCTTCAAAGGAAACAGGATGGATACCATCTTTTCTTCAAAATAACAACTACAAGAAGCCATCAAAAAAACAAGTGAAATCAGGTTGGTTTGGAGGTACGTTTTTAATGTAGATAGAGAAGAGTTTTTGCAACTTTCTTTACTTGACGGTTGACCAAACGTGGGCACTTGGCCTTAGAATTTGCTGTTATATTTTCGGACCAATGATTCAAATTCAATCTCTTTGTTCAAATTGTATCAAGAAGACCGACATGAGAAGGGTGACAAGATAGTGGGTCCATTAATTAATATAGGATAAGTATGTGTATATGACATACAAATAATAATTAATAATTAGAAAATCATTTTCTTTTAGTACAAGGAAAAATATAAATTCCATTTTTAGTTGAAATTTAGATATGCAGATTTTTAAGAAATAATGACAAAATATTCATAATTATTTCTTAAAAGCTGTTGTAAATCTATTTAAAAAAAGTTATTGTTTCTACATTTCATTAGATGAGACAATATTGAGCATGTCCATAGCATATGGCCGAATTTTCTTATAAACGATTCTAAAATCGAATAAACTGAAATAGTAGGTTGTTTCCGTAGACAATTGAAAACTGGGTAAATAAAGATAGGGTTTCCACCACAGGCGCCATGTAAAAAAATAAGAAACAATTCACTTCACTTCTTTTAAAACAATTATTTCTTTCAATTCTGATGCAATTCTGCGAGGTTTTTAATTCGTAATGGTAAACCAATTTTAAGTATTATTTTCTTTATATGTAACCAGCTTTCCGCGCGCGACTTCGCCCGCTTTGACTAAAACCTAAGAAATTAATAACCAAAACCTTCGTCGAGAATCATAAAAAATATATATAAAAAAATAAAAAAACCGCATCAAAATCCGTTACGTAGTTAATTTTAAAAATTTAAGCATACAAAGGGGCATAGGGACAGAGAAAGCGACTTGGTTTTATACTATGTAGTGATATGAATTAGATCTTTGTGTAATTGAGTAGTTTTTTGACTTATGTTTAACCTATATACCTACATTACTACAGTTTTAATACATTATACATTTTTATGTTAAAATTATTATGTTAAATTTTTTTTTTTTTTTAATATCTGATTTTTCTTGCAATCTGCCTGAAAATTAGGCATTTAGCTAGAGGTTATGAAGGTAAATTAAGTGGCTTGAATGGTATTAGTCCAATGACCAATCCATTATATTACTCTAAGACCTCATATTATGAGGTCCTGTGGGGCCTTTCTTTTAATTCTTTTAAAATGTCGGATTTCCGTATCCATCAGATTACAGGCAAGTGCGTTTGGATGGTTTTTTAAACGTTTTGCGTAGCTTTTCAGCCTTGTGGAGATCTCCTGTTTCACTAGGGGTACATTCAGGTCACGATGTAGTTGGTTATTTGTGACATACCACGGGGCATCTGTTATCATCCGCAGCATTTTTGATTGGAACCGTTGCAGGATTTCCAAATTGGAGTTTGATGCCGTGCCCCATAGCTCAATTCCATACGTCCACATAGGCTTCAGTATGCATTTGTAAAGGAGTAGCTTGTTATCCAGCGACAGACCGGACTTGCGCGACAGTAGCCAGTACATCTTCCTAAGTTGTAGCCCAAGAGATTTCCTTTTATTAAAAATGTGTGTTTTCCAAGTAAGTTTTCTATCCATGTGTACACCCAAGTATCGCACTACTTCGCATTGGGGTATTTGTATATTGTTTAATTTAACAGGAGGGCAAGAGTTGTGTCTGAGTGTAAAGGTCATATGAGCCGATTTGACCTCGTTAGCCTTGATGCGCCAATCTCGTAGCCACTGTGACATCTCATTTAGATTCCGTTGCAGAATATTGGACGCAATTACAGGGTTTTCGTGAGTAGCCAACAGTGCAGTATCGTCTGCGAAAGTTCCCACAAGTACATTCGTAGTTACGGGTAGGTCATATGTGTATATAAGGTATAACATGGGACCCATTACGCTTCCCTGTGGAACACCCGCTTTGATGTCGTGTATATCGGATCTTTCATCTCCCACCTTTACGTAGAAGTGACGTTGAGTTAGGTATGATTTTAACAATAGATAAAATCTGGATGGAAGTATTTTACGTATTTTATACATCAGACCTTCATGCCATACTCGGTCGAATGCTTGTGAGATGTCGAGGAAGGCTGCCGAGCAGTATAATTTCTTCTCAAATGCGGTATTAATCTTTTCAACGAGCCGGTGAACTTGTTCAATTGTTCCGTGCGCCACACGAAATCCGAACTGATGTGAGGGTATTACTTGTAATTTATTTATTTCAGGTAGGAGTCTTTTCATAAGAAGAGTTTCAAAAACTTTAGATGATATGGGCAGCAGGCTAATGGGGCGATACGATGTTACTTTATCCGGGTCCTTTCCAGGTTTGAGAATAAGTATTATTTCGGCTGTTTTCCATTGTTCAGGAATGAACTCACGACGCAGCATAGCATTGAATATTTGAGTTAAAAATGAAATACCGACATCTGGTAATTCTCTGAGCGTTTTTGCCGTTATGAGATCATAGCCTGGAGCTTTGTTTAAATCTAGTTTATGTACGACCTGTTGCACTTCTCTTTTTGTAAAGCATTTGATAGGTGGGGAAAGCTGATGTACAAGAGACAGAGTATCCCTAACTTCGTCCATTTTTGTTGAACCTAAGTCTGTGTTTGGAGTGAATGTTACGGATAGGTGTTCTGCGAATAATTTTGCCTTGTCAGAGTTACTTCTCGCCCAATTTCCATCTTGTTTGCGTAGGGGAGGTTGGAAAGTAATCGGTCTTTTAATATTTTTCGTGACTTTCCAAAGCGAATAATCCGTTGCAGGAGTAGCGTCCAGGTCACGCATAAAATTTTCCAGATGTTCATTTCTTATTTTCTCAAGTGAATGTTTTAATTTTTTAACCAGCTTGTTGTACAACCTTTTGTGTTCAGGATATTTAGATTCTTGCCATTTTTTTCTAGCTTGTCTCTTTTTTTGTACGAGATCTGTAATTATTAGTGGATAGGTAGGTACACAATCTGATTGTTTTGATGTATCGGGAGAAGATTTCCAGGCTGCTAATTGAACACACTTATTAAATATTTCCACAGCATTAGTTATGTCATCATCGGATTTAAGTGGGATATTAGTGGTCATTGTTTCCTTTATTTGTTGTGCAAATTCATTCCAATTAGTTTTTCTACTATGAAGTTTGCAGGGCGTGTCAACTTGTAAGGGCTCGTTATAATATAGTTCAGCTAAAATTGCAGTGTGGTCAGAAGATAAGTCAAAACTAGACATACAGCGTAGTGATGACATCGTTAGGCCTTTGGTGACAAAGAAATCCACTAGATCAGGCTTCTTTTTAACGTCACTCGGCCAGTAAGTCGGTTCTCCGGTAGACGAGACTTTGAGGTTAAGACGATTGACTGTCTTTGCAAGTTCGCGGCCCTTAGGAGTTATGATTCTTGATCCCCAGTCGGTATGCTTCGCATTGTAATCACCTCCCGCTACAAATTTCTGGCCCAGGGAGTTGAAAAACGAGGTGTAATTTTCGCTTTTGAGGTTGTGCCGCGGGGGCATGTAGAGGGCTGATATCAATAGCGGACCATTTGAGGACTGTATTATAATATTTGTAGCTTGGATTTCGTTGCTAGAGAAGAAATTTGTAGTATGGTGTTTAATATTTTCTTTGATTAGTATTGCTGAACCTGCATGAGCTGTACCATCAGGATGATTTGTATAATATAATTTGTATTTTGGCACTGTAAAGAAGCTCTTAGCGGTAAAGTGCGTCTCAGATATCAGCATAATATCTATATTATGAGTGTTCATAAACATTTTTACTTCGAGAGCATGGTTTGATAGCCCATTGGCGTTCCACAAGGCAATTTTTAATGGTCTGAATGTAAATGCAGTTTGGACATGAGGTTCATGAGCAGAGTCGTCATGGTGGTCATTTGCTGCATCATTTCTCTGAACATGTTCATAATTTGCTTAAAGTCACCTGAGTTGACAGTTGGTTCATATATGTGTTCTGAATTAGTTGGGTCTTTGTCGTTTTCTTTATTATGTTTTGTTGGTTTTGATGTTCGGTTATTATTAGTTACTTCAGCGTAAGTTTTGGTTCGGTTGGTAGATTCTGTTTCCGGTAATTTATGATGATCTCGTTGTAAGTTGGTAATACTATTAGTGAAATAAGTTTTATTTCTAAGTGGTGGATATTTTTGCTTTTGGAGTTCTTTATAGATTGAACAACCTTTATAATTAGCTGGATGGTTACCATTACATAAAACACATTTAACTTCATCGGACCTTTCCTTGCGCGAACACTCAGCGGAAGTGTGGTATCCAGCGCATTTGATGCATCTAGGTTTTCTGCGACAGTACTTTTTAGTATGCCCATAGTCCTGACAGTTTGAGCATTGGGGTATACTTCGCTTTGGCCTAGGAGGTTCAAATTTGATGCGACAGTTTAGAAGTCCTTTTATATTGTATATTTCCTTATTATTTGTCTTTGGTTGTAGTTCAATAACAAACATATCTAAGGCCTTTTTAGTCCCCATTTGTTTTATGTTCCATATGTTAGTAGCTGTGTGATCTAATGCAGCAAGCGCTTCTCGAATATCTTCAGTGTCAGTTGATGGGTGCATATGTTTCAATATTACCTTAAAATTTCGTTCTTGTTTCGGCTTGTAAGTATAATATTCAGTATTTTTAGTGTCCAATTCTTTTGTTACTATTTTAAATGCTTCGCTGGAGTGGGGTTGAATTTTTACAACGTTATTTCGGATGACTTTCAATTCAAATAATCCTGGAACTTTTTCATTAAGTAAGTTTGTTAACGGTCGTATATTGTTCACTTTATCCACGAAGAGCGGTGGCGGTCGCGGTTGTTTCTCTGGTTGTTTTTCTTGGGATAAATCAGATGGTAAACTATCAAGTTCAGCAAAAGAGTTTGATGTAGGCACAGGTTCACTTAGCCAGTACGTATTTAGTTTAGTCTGCTTTAGGGCTCTATCATTTATAGGGCTATCGCGTTGCCGTTTCTTACTTTGGACACCGGTCCAAGTAGTGTGTTCTTTGTTTTGACGCATTTGATTCTGATGGTCGCAAGTTGCTGTAATATTAGCACGGTTTACTTCTGAGAGAGAATGTGATCTTGGTCTATTGAAAATACCAGTTTGGAGAATTTGTTGGGTTATCTTTATTTGTTTTTCAGGGGGTGATTGGTTCATTTTGAGTCCCACGAGTGAGGTCGATAATACAGGTCACATATGGGGTAACGCCTATTCCCATATGAAGGCACAATACTTCAAAGTGAGCCAGATCCATTGAAGTTGGCGCTAGAGACTGATCTACCCATCAGCCATGCATCCTATCAGCACGTAACCCACCTTAGGATTTGGGGAATTTTTAATGAGGTTTTCTTCCTCTCGATCCAGGCAGTAAAGCCAAGACCTCCGATCTCGCGAAACATGACCACGAGGTAGCGGGTAGTGCGGGTCATTTCCTATCCACACTGACAGGGCTTTTTAGGCCTTGTTGGTCAGGTTATTTTCTGCCGCCCGACATTCGGCGTTGTTACTCATTTTGCACCACCCAGGGGACACGTGTGGGGTGGGCCTAGGAATAGGTGGTAAATCCCACGGACGCGAGTAACTTTGTCCCCCTAAAAATTATGTTAAATTGACATTTGATTATTTTCATTTTATGAAAATTACTTTAATTTTAATGTATAAATTTGAGCAATACCTACGCATTAACTTTATGCCTATAATAAAATTTAAGATTATTGCTCATTACAAACTTCCGCAGACCGCACATAAATATCAACAACTATAACCTAAATAGATATCTAAATATTAGTACCCAGAATCGCATAAAACGTATTTAAATAGGTAATGGGTAATATGTAGGTACCTAGTAGATATGTAATTTTATATATACCTTACACTTGTTCCAATCTCAGATATTTTGGTTGTGACATCTAACTATAAGAAAAACTGATAAATCAGAAAATAAAATAATTATTTTGTGAACGGTAATCTACGGGACCCTGAAAAGGAAAGTGGCTGATGTTTTAAAATACCTTTATACATAGGTACTTTTATGGATTTATAGTAAACTAGGATTCCGCCCGCGGCTTCGCCCGCGCAGTCAAAGAAAAACCCGCATAGTTCCCGTTCCCGTGGGATTTCCGGGATTGTGTCATTTTCCCGGGATAAAAAGTAGCCTATGTCCTTTCTCGGGTATTAAAATATCTCCATACCAAATTTCATGAAAATTGGTTCAGTGGTTTAGGCGTGATTGAGTAACAGACAGACAGACAGAGTTACTTTCGCATTTATAATATTAGTATGGATAATACGATCTAAACGTTGATAAGAAAGATGTTATCAAAGCAGCTAACAATCTTCTTGCACCGTTAAATGTTAATGAAAGTGCTATAATTAACGTTTTTCTTTTTATTCATAAGATGTAAAAAAGTGCAGTATGTAAATACATATAGAACACCTATGAAAATTTTCTAATTTTTATGGGGTAAAGCAAACATAACCACACTTAAAGCAAATATTTTTTTTTATATTTATAAAAAATATTGTATTGTAATACCATACCAAAATTTATTAACTACGTGTGTTTATTTAACAGACGTATCTTGTAGTTGAAAAGATTTTTCACTGTCTCTCGTTCTGAAATTGCCGATAGAAAATTTAATATTGTTACAAAACCGAAATAAAGCTATATAATATTATTAATTACTATAAGTATAAATCGAACGATGAGCTTATTAAGCTCTACAGAATAAATGTAAGAACACATTTGCACAAGAAAATACCTACAGTACATTGAGTTACAGGTACTACGTCTACACTCTACAGTACCAGAAGTGTTAAATCTCCCCAAATCATAAACGAAAATCATCTGAATTAATGATGATATGAAAAAATAATATTTTTACATAATGACAACATCAATGAACAGTTAGTACTCAATAAATGTGTTACTAGTTTATAACCTAACTAGTGTTCCGCCCCTGGTTCGCTCGTGGTAGGTACATAATTACGTTTTCTTCTAAGTAATGGTAAAAGAAATTTTGAAAACGGTCCAGTAGTTTTTGAGCCTATTCAATACAAACATACAAAAATACAAAGGTCCTCTATAATATTAGTATAGATTACTTATTTTTGGAAACAATCGATACGGTTTGTAAATATCATTGATTTATATTTTATAACCGAGTTATAGCGGTCATCATTATGATTAATGACTAATCAATTAATTTCCTAAGTATAGTGATGTCCTACTTACTTCTTACCTTATTGATACACCATGATTTCATTTTTTTCCATAACATTCTTAAATTGTTTAAGTGAAAACGATATAATTAAAAAATTAAGTCATCATTCGTAGCTAAGTTATACGTGGATATTTTCCTGTTAAGTTTCTTGTTCATTAACTGCTATCGAGAAATCTAGAACCGACAAAACCCTGCTTTTTGTACTTCTTTAAGTGTCCGGTAATTTTCATCCAATAGGTTACCTACATATTATATATTTTTAAATTTAAATAAATGTACGTAATTTTTATATATGTTTATAATGTAGTATTTATGTAATTATTCTTATAGTTTTTATAATGAGTGAGTAAACGAGCTATGCCGACCACACATAAATTATATTTTTTGTGTAGGTACGTACCTAGATGTGTTACGTTATACCTACTACATAATCTTATTTTAAATTCTATATAATTATTAATGTGTAAGATAGATAACTCTAGCTTCGATTTAACATTGGATTAAATATTAGTGACTATAGTTACTCTAATGATTAAGATTTTTTGATGCTAGCTGACGGTTATTCGTTTAAAATAATGAAATCCTTAATAATATCTTGATATATTATAACATACATTTTAGGAATTTTCACAAAAATTTATAAATGGATTTCGGATTCAAAGTCGTCGTGGTTCAACGGAGGTTGGTTTCGTGAATCTGAACTGATATCTCCCACGACTACGACCACTCCGATACCACCGTCGACATCCACAAGCAATTGGTTCCAAATGTTCCTTGATTCAGAAGAAAACGACGAAACGACAACAACAAGCAGTGTTACTGGTATGTATGGGTGATCTTATTAAATACGATACGCGTAATAAACATTATGTGCAATATAGCTCATTACGCCATGCTTTCTTAAACTTGAATTGGAATTTTATTATATTACTTATTAGAAATTAAACATCATTATACGCGAGAAAAAAGCATACAAGATTTCCGCGATATAATAATAATTAGAGAGTATATATACTCAGCTGATATAATAAATTCTATTAAAAATTGTAAGTTTCATATTTATGCCGATGACACTCAGGTATACATTTCATTCTTCCCCACTGATTTACACAATGCCGTTAAATACTTGAACGATGACCTCGCAAGTATTGCAGAATGGGCTGAGACCAATGCATTAGTGCTGAATCCTGACAAGACGAAGTATATGTTATTCGGTTCAAAAAAGCATATTAAATCTCTACCATCTTTTGACGTCAAGCTCATGGGTAAGGCAATCCAAAAAGTTGACGAGGCACGAAATCTGGGCTTGTATGTCGATAGCTCATTAAGGTACGAAAAGCACGTAACCGATGTGGTTCGTAATTGTTTTTTCCGGTTGAGAACCTTATATAGAGTGCGTCCATACTTGTCTGAGGATCTTCGAGTACGTCTGGTGGAGTCTCTAGTTCTTTCAAAACTTAATTACGCTGATACTGTTTATGGTCCACGTCTCCTGGCCAGAACAGATCGGCTGATACAAAGAGTACAGAATGCGTGTGCACGGTACTGCTACACTATACCACCACGTAGACATGTCACACCTTTCCTAAATAAGCAGGGTGTTCTTAAGCTTCAAGCAAGACGCCAACTACATCTGGCCTGTCTCATGTTCGGAATTGCCAAGACCCGTATGCCTATATATCTGTACGAAAAGCTCAGCTGGACAACGAGCAGTCGAGATGTTGCATGCAGAAGCTGTGCTCAGCCACTTATCATTCCTCAACATAGTACTTCCACTTTTAGAGGCAGCTTCCGCTATGCAGCATCGAAAATATGGAATGACTTGCCGCCACCGATTAGGTTATTGTTAAACATTAATACATTCAAAAAACATCTTAAGAACTACTTAATCGATGAACAGCGAAGGTTAGATTAATGTCCAATGCTTATTTTTTCGTTTTCGTTTTTTTTTTTATCTATTGGTATGGGTCAATCCACAGAACAGTAAAGTAGATAGAAGTGTGATGTGGGCGTGGCCCACGTGTCAATGATAAGTTTAGATCACCTTACTTGCTCTCAGTTGTGCGCAGAAAAATATTCGAGTCGGTTGTCAGCTGTCAAACCTTTTTTCCATATTTATTCATTAATTATGACGTGTTGTTCGGTATAAAGAGTGCAAAAATGATAGCAGACGAAATAATATCAGCAATGAAGGCATTTCATACCGTCGGTAAGTCTTATTTTAATTTATTTTAATTATATTTTATGTTATAACTTCGCTTGTCGTAATTTGTCAAAATTGTATACAAATATCTAGTCAAAATCAACCTTAATCCATAAGAAATTAGTACTATTATAGATTGAACAGCAAACAAGACTTTCTGGAATATTATTGCAATAAACAAACGAATGTCGCTTTAGTGATGCTTGTGGTGCATATCGACAGTATCGATACTTTAGAAAAGACAAACATTATAAATATTAAATTTTATTTTATTTTTCCTTAGCTTTCATTTGTCTAATTTATTTATAGATTTCCCAAAGAGGCTAATTTAAAAGAGAAATGGATAAATGCAACGTGACGAGTTAACTGGATGCCGAACAGTACTAAGCGGTCTAACAAAGGCCACCGATACATCAAACCTACAGCAGTTCCAAGATTTAAAATAATGCATATTTTCTGTTTGTATTTTGTAAATATAGATTTATACTATTCTATTCCGTTTTTTATTTAATAATAATAATATAAAAAGACGTACTTAGTAGTAATAAACATACTCCAAAATGTGACGCATTATACTATACTCATATAAAAGAAAGAAAAAAAAATACACAAAAAATATTTATTTGTGAATTATCGATAACAAGGCTGACATCCCTCAGAGCATAGCATCAGATAAATATCAAGTTAATGTCATTAATGTTGAGTGACACAAATTTCAACCTTATCTCTATGTGTTGCGTTTCAAATTTATATCTATCGAAAACTAACGCCCTCTGTTGTGGAGTAGCTGAATGTTTTCGAATTTGGAATTTCTGTGCAATGAGAAACAAAACAGCTAATATACCTAGGGATGTTATACTAAAATAAACCGTAACATGGTGCGTTAGGGTACATATTGAAATGCTGAATTTATAACCTAAGTCAGTTTTTACTCAAATTAAGCTGTCCAATCAAAGGCATAGTTTACTTGTAGTGTACTGTATAACTATCGGTTTAAATGTGTGGGTTTGGCGACACTGGTTTTCATACTAATTAGACATTACAGCACTTCTATATGTTTTTACTGTTCTGTGGGTCAATCCTATCTTAAGTCTATTTATTTTATAGAACTTTTTATTTGGATATTTGTGTGGGTACGTTTTTTCACGATATGATATATATGTATGTAATATTATGTTTATCACATTATTTTTAATTAATTATTATTATTGCGTCGCTTCACATCCGTGAGTCGAAACTAGGTTCTAGTTGAAAACCAGCGCTAGGCTCATGCCTGGCACAAGCTGAACTAGGTCCTTTTTGGCGGTACTGCGGGCACAATTTGTTTTAATATTTTTTATTTTTTTTTCGTGTTGAATTTTTTGTGTTATTTGTATGTATTCTTTTCTTTATTGTCTACTTTTTGATGTGTCACGCTGTGTTGTCAAATAAATGTTTTTCTTTCTTTCTTTCTTTCTATATCATACTGAGTAGGTAGCAGGGCTAAATAATGCTTATGATTCAATTTGAATTGATGTGACTGTCATATTTTATTTAGGTTTATTGATTTAAATGTATTTTTCAGTGAACAAAAATAAGAAGTCATTAAAGAAAAACTATAAGGGCTATCAACTTCTTCGTGCTTATTCCGACCAGCAATGGAAACTTCGTGCCCTGATAGAACTACAAGAAGAGGGTGAAGGGTCTGGTATAATGTGGTGGACTTTGCCATCGCTTAACGGTTCCACAGATCTGTTGGTTCCACCAGACTTACTAGTGGATGTAAAATACCATCTTAAATCATCTAATATAGAATACGATATAATTATCTGGGATTTACAGGTACGTTATAAATTAACTAAATATATATTTTTGACGATCTTTTAATTGTAGAGATTAATTACCGCCATATTTTTCCAGAAAGCTATTTCCTATGAAAATCCCAAGCTTTCGAAAAAACAACGGCTTGAATTAGTTCAATTGAGAGGACATCCAATGACCTGGCGGCGATACCATCGATATGTTGACATCATGAGATATTACGAATACCTACAGCATTTGCATTCCGATGTTGTAGAACTTGTACCTTTAGGTCGCTCCTCTGAAGGATTGCCGTTGGTTGCAGTTAAGGTTAAAAAAACATTTACTCCTAGTTGTTCTAATTAATGATTAGTTTTACTTTGAGTTAATAAATCAGTATTACATAGATTTCAGCGCCTACGAATGATACAAGGACAAAGACTGCAAATCATAAAGGAACACGCAAGAAATGGAAATTACGGACATATTTAAAACCGGCTATTTGGATTGATGGCGGTGTACACGCGCGGGAGTGGATAGCTCCTGCTGTAGCATCTTGGATGATCTACAATTTGGTGGAAGGAGAAAAAGGGCTAGGTAGATTACTGATTTAGAATACTTGTCTTTCAAGTGTAGATAAATATTAAAATGCGAATAAAATTTATGGTTTTCTGTATAATTTTACCATCTAGGGCCAGATTACGATATGCTTCACCAGGCAGACTTTTACATCATGCCCGTACTAAACCCCGACGGCTACGAACACTCGCACACCCACGATCGACTCTGGAGGAAAACAAGATCACGCTTCTCCGACTCCGATGATTACTACGTTGGCTGGTGAGAACCTAGTTTTCTATAAAAACTTGTTCAACCTGCACGAATCACAACGAGCAATTTTAAAGGCATAATAGGACACGGTCTATGTAGGAATTTTAATAGAACACTATTTTATACAAATTGAACATTTTCCCCGCAATAAATAATGTAATTTTGACTATTTTACGAGAACTTTCCGTTTACACGAATGAAATCATTTTATGGTAATGATTTAATCCTGTAGTCTGTAGAAAGATAAAAGCCTAGGTCGGACGAATATGAAAGTTAAATTACCTATTCTGCAATATAAATTGACAGTTGGTATTCAAAACTATAAAATAAATATCTTAATGAGCACTTAGAATTCTCTGCAGTAGTATCTACATACTGAGTAGATAATAAATTAACCTTTCGAGAAACCTGGTTGTTTTCGCTTTTATTATGTTAAAGCACGTGCACATTAGCGTACCTACCTACTACATAATAATATATTTCTCTTAATCTATATGTTATTACAAAAACCTAAAGTAAGGTTTAAAATAATTAAATGTGACTTTTCACTAGGAGTTTCTTATCATCGTTAGGATATTACCAGAACAAGAATTACTCAGGGAAAACCGGATAAGTTGTTATTTTTACCGGATAAGCCTTATCGGCATGTTTAGACACTGTTAGTGTTTTTGCTGTGAAAGGTCGTGTAAAGATAATCTTAGGTACACACATATGTCGAAATATTTAACTAAGTAAAGGTTGACCTTGTTTTTAAAGTGCCATTTCCTTTTGAACTAAATTAGCTAATTTATTTATTTTTATTTTAGTAACTAGAAATCACTTATTAATACCAACAATGATAAGAATAACAATTGGGTAAAATTGTATGTATATCCATCTATTAATACACAGTACCCGACGACGTAAACATTTAATTTAACTCCATAATTCTTGAGAAATCTTAATGTCCATGAACATGAATATAAAAACGATTTCTTTCGGGGCCTTTTAGCACTCTCCCAGAAGCTTACGCAAAGGTAACGAAAACGTTTTCTTGTATGGAAACTTATCTTTAAAAATATATAATCTGTTCCAGGTTCCCATGGAACTGGGGTCGTACCGAATGCATAGGTGTAGACGCTGACCGCAACTGGGATTATCATTGGGGTGAGAAAGACTCCTCGCAGGATCCTTGCTCCGAAAACTACGCGGGACCGCATCCATTTAGTGAACCAGAGACGAGAGCTGTCTCCGAATTCTTAGCTGAACACAGGGGACAAATAAAGGTATCCTACTATTACTGCTAACATCAAATAAAAATACTATCAAAAATTTTGTAGAATCATATACAATACTTTTTAAAGTGAAAAATTACGGTAGAGTGGAATTTTTATAATGCCACCGCACGCTAATGCATAATTAAACGAAGTTTGGGGGACAATCACATAGAAAGTAATCACAAAAACATTTCGAAAATATTCCACGCTGCTAAGCTGTATAAGACATTAGTTATTACTTACTTTGAGTTTTTGTGGTGTGCCACTTTTTCCACCGATTTCTGAACGATAAGTTATATTTAAATTCAATTACTTAGTACGTATATAATATATTGAGCAGGTATTATGGTATTATTAGCGATGTTCTTGATTTCTCGGTTAAAATAACTTTAAAGAAATTAAAATCCAACAGAACAATAATTATAAATTAGAAATCTTAAGGTAGAGAACTTATAGCGCAAACGTCTGAGACCTGAGTCGTGGCAATTTATCATTCTCCAGAACTGAGGTAAACCGCATATCAAGAAGGCATAGAAATTGTGAGAGAATATGGTGTATTTGCCCGTAATATGAACACTTTCATACATTTCATCAAATTGAACACTGCAATCTGCACATAACAATATTATTCTCACTTATATCTAAGTATAAGATATAAAAAAAAATAACTGCGTTAAAGGTTTGATGTCGGTGCACGGGCTTAATACTAAGTGCTTAGTGTTTGGCACCGACTTCAAACCTATTTGATAAATAGCACATCTAAATATCTAATATTATGTAGTAATTAATAATATGAAATCTTTTTTATTTTTTACTTTTCTGTTTTTGAAGTCGGTTGTTTTTAACGCAGTTATTTTTATTAAATACTTTTTACTTTTTAGTGTAGGTATTTTTCAACACGAATCAAATGAGCCCAATCTCGATAAAATTGAGTCAATATATTACTGAGTTCCTATGACCACCTTCCGATTCCATCATCAAATCAGCTCTATGTCATGATAATGTTTCATCGCTATCCAATTTACATACGTATACAAAATTTCAGCTCAATCGGTTACCGGGAAGTGAATCAAAGTTACTTGCTACATTTCAATTAAGTCATCGAGTACAGACAAAAATGCTCATAAAATAAAAACTACTGGGCCTATCCGAATAAAATTTTTATGGGACCAATTCGACACCATTCCGCATCGAACAAAAAAAAGAATCACGTAAATCGGTTAAGAAACCTAGGAGTAATCGGTGTACATACATAAAAAAAAATTATACCGGCCGAATTGAAAACCTCCTCGTTTTTTTTGAAGTCGGTTAAAAAGTGAACAAATCTTTAAAAAATCTAAACATCTTATATTAAAACAAATTTAATGATAAATTTAATGATATAATGATATAGACGCCTAATGTTATTTCGTGTCGAATAAGATATAGGTTCATTACACATTCATGATACAACAGGTAGGTAGTGTGGTACGTAATTTTATTATTATACTAATAGTCGACGTATACCTCAGTTGGATTAAAAAAATAGGATGTTGATAGTTAATATTCGTAGTCTGTGTGTCTAAGATGAAACAGGGCGCCTACTTTCGAAGAAATCGATTGAGGAAAAGGGTGTTTGTGGGAATTGTATATTGTGCCTTGTGCAAATGGCAGGTCACTACGCATAGCCAATTTCCGGAACAAAACTTAGTACTTAATGGTACTTATAATAAGCACTATTACTATAGCTTTAAGGGGAAATTAAACATGGTGACATTACTACCTATATACACGGCCGTGTTAGTCTAATTTAATGACGTCGCGTAGGTTCTTTAATTATCCGGACATTTTTAAAAGACATAGTTAATTAGTTATTGGTAGATATCGCGTTAGAATATTTTCTTATAAACAGCTAGTTTTTAATTATTTATCTGAAGAATTATGCTAATTACAGGTGTACATATCCCTTCACGCATATTCACAAGCATGGCTGCTACCAAACTCTCACGCTCACACACCGTATTCTGACGATGGAGTCCTGGTGGAAATGGGAAAATTGGCGACTGCAGCCCTTGCAGACATGTATGGTACTAAATATCAGGTAAAATATGAAGATAGAAACTATATGATTTTATCGCCGAATATTCAAAACCACTCTAAATGTTGTGGAATACACACAATGCGTAAAATTAGAGAATTTTTAATGATTATTTATCGATGTTGTTATGTCTAGGTGGGCACAGCTGCTGACATTCGACAACCGGCTTCAGGGATGTCACACGATTGGGCAAAAGCAAGAGCAGGAGTTAAATTTTCATATCATGTAGATCTGCGGGATTCTTTTGGTCCGTATGGATTTTTATTACCCGGGTCACAAATAGTTTCTACAGCCAGGGAAACTTGGCAGGCAATTAAAGCAATTGTTGATAATTTGACACCGTGACTGCTCTGCACATGCCTTTACAAATTAATATTTTATAAAAAACTATGGTTTTATATTTCGTATACAAACTTAATATTTCTATTGTCCATTACAATTTTTTACCATGGCCATAGTGCTCGAAAATTGTTACAAAAGGTATTTAACTCTATTTCACTAGATAAATGGTTTACACTTATTTATATTAGCTGTAGAAAAAGGCTGTTACAGTAGATATAACATATTATATTAGGGTTTAGTTAGATAATATTTATTGTTAATATATGACTGTAGCTATAATAAACAGAAATATAAACAAAAATATTTATTTTTTATTTTATTCGATACTACTGCGATATTTGCAAATTTATTATTCATTGTTAAATTATATTGAAGTATTCTTGTCCGTTCATCTACTTACGTCCAAAATACCTTATAATCTGCAACTACTAGTAGGTAACTAATTACTATGTATTATGTACTTACTTTCTAATGCATTTCTTATATTCTTTAAAGGCAGAATTTTATAAACATGTTGAACGTTAAACTTTATATAAACTATTTTTACTAGGTATACCGTATAGAGCACTCCAAAATTAAAAACTTTACCTATTGATTATATCCACGTATTGTTGTGATGAAAGCATTACCTTTATAAGAGACCAACTCCGGAAAAACTTATCCTTATCCAAACGGAGAAAAATCCAACAAACATCATTAAAATCTGCTCAGCAGCTACAAATCCGTTCATAATGTCGAAGTCGATTGACACTCATGTACATATATCGCTTGCGACGAATATACATAATTGTACATAGATTAAAACTAAGGGTAAAAAAATGTGGATTAAAAATATTTTTATAAAATATAGGTAATCGTCGTCTATTAAACCAGATCAGATTTTCTAGGGTTGATCGTATAATACTGTTTACATAATCTATCTAATTATCTATATTTAAATTTAATATTTTTTTACCCAGCATGTGTTAAGGTTTAACAAATTCCTTAGTCAGAATTCTGGTAACTACGCTGAACACGCGGACTAAAAAGGCAATGACGGTAAAGGTCAAAGAGGTTACTTTTTGTGCAAGATCCAAAGCAATGTATTTACTATTTACCCATCCGCTTTGGCATTTGTACTTTTTATGTTATTTTGATATAAAAAAAAGTTAAGCCTAATTAGTTACCTAACTACTCCTTATATTAACAGCTACCTGTCAGTGAAAGTCCCGTCAAAATCGGTCCAGCAGTTCTTGAGATTTGCCAGAACAAACAGACAAATAGATAAAAATTGCTTTTTTGGTAACTACCTATATCCGCATTTAGTAAAAATCGGTTATCATCACTACATAGTATAAAACAAAGTCGCTTTCTCTGTCCCTATGTCCCTTTGTATGCTTAAATCTTTAAAACTACGCAACGGATTTTGATGTGTTTTTTTAATAGATAAAGTGATTCAAGAGGAAGGTTTTAGTACTATATAATTTATTAGGTTTTAGACAAAGCGGGCGAAGCCGCGGGCGGTAAGCTAGTTTCAATATTAAAAACAGACACTTCAACTTTATTATTGGTATTTGGTGTTATTGGTCTAATTAGTAAATAGATATATAGATGTTATCCAGCATTTAGGTAGATAACAGTTTTCGCCGTCTTGTCTTTGTCGATTGCTTGACCCAATATAGGGACTGTTAAACAGTTGAAACTACCAATGTCTATTGTAAAGTACCTACTCACTAACGAGCGAGAATTTTAACTTAGTGTCGAACTCATAAACTGAGTTCAGATTCGAAGTGAAATTAAAATAAAAGCTATTCTTGCTTGGATAGGGTAATTGTAAGACTAAAAACAATGAATTTAAATACATAGCTATAGTATAAAACAAAGTCGCTTTGTTAGTTCCTGAGATTAGCGCTTTCAATCAAACAAACAAAGTCATCAGTATTATTAATTTATTGTATATAGTCGTATAGAAGTTGGAAACTGATAAAATAGATATTTTGTACATGCGTAGATTAACTCATCACTCGAACTTTACTCGAACTATATTAGAAGTAGCCTTAGATCATTAAGGAAGTAGCAAATAGAAATTAAAGTCGATGCGCTACGAAAGAAGTCTCGTATGCGCGGCGCTGTGAGCAGATGCTGCAGCTGCTCGTTTTTTCATGATAAGTAGGTATGGATGTTTATTTATTTTACGCATGAGTACCGAAAAATTGAGAACAATAAGATTGCCATCAGTTATTTAGCACTTCTCTCTCGTTGGTAATGGTTGATGCGTGGTGTGCTTTGGTGTGACGTGTGAAGAGGCAATCTGAATTATTCTGACATGATAATATAGCCAACCTGTCAAAGGAGGATGGCCACATATGACCTGAATGCGAACATTAATCATCGGTGTATCAAAAAATAGTAATTTATGCGTGCTTTTACTAACGGGGTCTAACTTATTTTTTTCGGGCCGGGAAAATGTTATGTATTATTAATAAATAAACTCAAATTCATAACATTGTTTGAACGCATCCAAACGTCTTTCATTTTTACCTGTGTCATGCGTTTCGTTTTCACAGCGCAGCGGGAGTTAATTAGCGATTACGTTTAAAAAAATACTAGAATAATAATATATATTTCTTTGTTTTATTTCACCTATCATATTTAATAGCAAAAACAGTAAGAAAGATATAATTTATAGATTTAAAAAATATTTTTTGCCATAAATACATTTAATAATATACCTAAAATATGTAAAACGGAACGTATTTTTTACCGGCATAATAGACACAAGTCACAAAGGTTAGATGACACATGACATGACTGACGCGTAGCTGAAAAACATGATTTTGTTTATTATTTGTGTTGTATTGGCTTATATATCAATCAAATAAATAACATAGGCTACGTCGTCCACCCTTAGAATTTAGTTATCGCTGTAGGTATAACTCTAAACCATATTCATTATATACGTAGCCATAACCTCAAAAATGGCAAATTATGTAAAAATTCTAAGCTCCACCACTTTCAAATAATATATTTGCAATGTGGGATTGCTAAGGGTGGTTAGGCGAACCATTTAAGCCCTATATTAATCATGGTCGCGACATTTCATAGTCAGGTCTTGGTATGTATGGGCAGTGGCCGATGTCCTTTAGTTCCTATCTTTGCCGTGGCATATTTCTATAATCTATTTTCTACGTCAAATGTCAATTAATGTCAATGTCTAGTCCTAGAAAGATTTTTTACTGAAGTTTAAATTCGCAAATCAAAATAAACAATCTTATAAAATTATAATTAATTCGATTAATGGCATATCTTCATATTATGTAAAAAAAAGATAATGATCTGATTTTTGCTAACATCATTTTTCGAGGTCTATTTCCTTTTCTGACAGTGAAAATGGACTCTGAAAGCACTGTCCTGCCCAAAATGATTTCCGACAATATAATTGACCCTACCGGCTTCGATGTAACTATAAGTGCCCTCTTGGTTGGATTAGGGGCTGAGAAGTACTTATCTATTTTCAGGTAACATCTTTTAGAGTACATACTAAATATATCCTTATTTCTCACTTATAATAAATAAATTTGTTACAGGAAACATAATATTGGGCAATGTACCCTTATGGAATTAAACGACGAAGACTTAATTAAATTAGGAGTAGATGACAAAATTATAAGAGGAAAACTTTTAAGTGAAGTTAAGAACTTACCTATATACCAAGAAACAGTGCTCCAAACGTAAGAACAATATTTACTCTGATTATACCCTAAATTATGAACCCCGCATAAATTATAATTTATTTCAGATCTAATAATTCTTCACACTTGGGCCCAATAGAGATTATTGATATTTTAGAGGAGAGTTCTCAGCAGTTGTACCGAATATACCTGAGCATGATGGCCAACTCAATAGCACTCAAGAAATCTAAGAAAGTTACAGATTGTTTATTACACCAAGACAAATATGCTTCTGATGTATGCCTCACCACCCTTAGTCATATGACTAATATATTGAATTCAATGGATATAGCCTTGCATACAAAATTCAAGGTATAATATTTGTATGATCATAATATTAAAAAAATGCAATGATATGAATTATTATAACTGTTATAACTTGATACCAAAATAATGTATGGCAATTATTACATACAAGTGCCAAATAACATTAATTAATGTATTTAACTGTTTCAGGTGTTAACTTCAAAGTCAAACAGTAACAGAAAAAAGAAGATAGTTGTGGGAACAGTGGGCAGTGCTGTCGTTATAGTATTATCTGTGTTATTTGTCCGTTCATTGAAGCAAATCTAAGTTCCTAAAGACTTTTATATGTTTGTTAATAAACTGTTTTGCAAAGATTTTTAATAGTATTTGATATGGAAACATATTATTTATGTTAATTATTAAAACAATAAATACCTCAAAGTTCTTGAACATCTTGAATTGATTTGTTTTACTTCACATCTTTAAACACAAGCAAACTAAAAAAAATAACTAAAACTAGACAGAAAGATCAAAACATTTCTTCATAAATTTAAATTCAAAGGCAAATAATATGCATTTATTTTAAATTTTATAGGTATACTAGCGGCCCGTCCCAGCTTCGCTCGTGGTACATATGAAAAATAGATGTTGGCCGATTCGCAGACTTACCCGATATGCACAGAAAATTTCATGAGAATCGGTCCCCCCTTTTCGGAGGAGTATGCAGACTAACATTGTGACACGAGAATTTTATATATAAGATATTTTACAGGTGTATATTTTGTAATCCAATTGATTGATTATTTTAGATCCAATGAACTATGAGTCGGTGAATAATGAGTTTACACTTATACAATATTCATATATGTTTGCCTTTACTGTTACAGTAGATTAAAAAGTACAATTATACCACAGACTAATAATAATATACTACGTATACAAATTATACCTATATAGATAGATTTAAGTTAAATCCTTGTATATTTATTTTTTCAAGAAAACAAAGAACAGTTCACATATGTATCAAATAAAAATGCATCTTATAATTGCTCCCTTTTGTAAAAATTCGCTGAACTTCATAAATTTAAATTCAGGAGTATCATAAATATTATATTAAGCGTAGTATGAATAACTTAGCAAGCGATTTCCAAAAGTTAACAGTTTTGTTTGCATGATAAGTAAATCCGTACAGCGACCCAATTGTTTCGACCTCACCAATTAAAAGCGTAAGGTAAATGTTGAGCTGGCACAAAGCGGGCGGCGGGCATTGTTTGAGCATCAAGCGGGCGTGACGTCACGAGGCCGGGCGCTCCGGAAGCGGCCGGGAGGTGTTCGCCGGTAGCGGAGTCCTGTGTTCCCTGGACCGACGATATCGTTTATTGCAACCAAGCGCGCCAATTGAAGCGCGTGTCCGCTCCTCGCTCAGTCGAACAATGCTTGAGCCGTATCGCGAAATGTTTGTCAAATAATGTTTCCATTTTTTAAAGATATCTAACAGTTTTATAATATTTTTCCTGGAAAGTGTCAAAAATGCTGATTTTTTGTTTATTTACAATTACCTTGTTTCGTTGTGTTATTGCCCAGGATGTAATTACAGGTAAAATGATTTCTATTTTTTTTATATAATTGCAACTTATCCTAACAGAAAACATTAATTCTCCAGCTTAAAAGAATGACCTTACTGTAATATTTACGGTGCAAAATAATTTCTAAGAATTATTGTACTTTAAATTTGCATCGATTTCAGAAAGTACCTACCTACTCAATCACAACCAACGGTCACCGACAGTTTTGGTGATTCAGTTCAATAATTTCCTTTTAATCCCAAATTGTAAACCATATCAATTGAGTAAATATAAATTGATGACACCGGTGTATTATATTATAGCACCCCTGTTGAAAACAGTCGTGTTTAATTTTTTAAAGCTTTCCTTCTTATTCTATTAAGTATTTAAAACTTAAAAAAATTTTAGTCATCTATCCTGTTGGGCTCCAAACTTGCAATTATTTATCTAACTTTCCTGAACGTATTTTCTTTAAGTGGAAGCGGTGTTAGGGCAGAGCGCAGAGCTTCCATGTAATGTTACCGCCGATAAAGAAGACGACACACTTAACATATTGGCATGGTATAGGAACGGTTCTAGTACAGCTTTTTATAGGTAAATCATTTTTGTTTAAATTTTCTAGACAATGATCCGATATAATTAAATATTTCAGTATACAATTATAAATTGTCAATTCTTTAATTAAATTTGTATTCTAATCAAATGGCGCTATTAAATAATTTATTTCTCCTGTCTTCTCTCCGATGCAACTGTAACAAGGTCAATGTCACGAGTACGGCACACATTATAGAGGGTTACGACTTACAAATACTAATGATTAACTCCTTCCACAATGGAACTAGCTGTTGCGTGCATTGTAAAAAATAAAATTATATAAAGTTTAAACCTGTGGTTTAAACAAATAATAACAGCTGTCCCTTTATCCATTACCAAAAATGACATGATGATATATTTAGTGGACCTTAGTTTTTATAACTGCTTTTGAAGTACCTATAATAAGTAATAACGTTTTGCACCAGCAGTCGTGACCTTCGTGGGGGGTCCGGCAGCGTAATGTCACCCAGCAACAGATACCGATTACTAGATTCAGAAGAAGAAGGATTGGACAGCTTAGAAATTCTAACAGTGAGATCGTCAGATGTAGGCCTCTATCATTGCAACGCTGATTTCAAAAGCAGCCCCGCTCGTAAAACTTATGTACAATTGGCGGTTATTGGTAAGACTACTTTCATTTACAACTCACTTATGTTTATATAGCCGGCATAATTTTATATTCCGGTAACTCTTGTACCGTTCGCGTTGTTTAGTGTTCCCGTGGAAACAAGTAGGTTTGGGTACCTAGTACCCAGTTAACCGGATTTGGAAGGGCAC
Organism: Colias philodice; assembly: GCF_061535455.1. NCBI lineage: Eukaryota > Metazoa > Arthropoda > Insecta > Lepidoptera > Pieridae > Colias > Colias philodice. The sequence continues at coordinate 6,650,153 of NC_143094.1, read as the reverse complement.
ACAAGATTAATTGCTTATTGTGGCGGACATAGGTATTATAAAATATAAAATGCATATAGCAATTCACTACAAATACCCAGACAAAAGAAAAACTTGATCTCGATTCAATTTGACCTGCTCTAGTATGTTGTACCTGAATTCACAGCTAACCAACAGATTCATAATATTGACTGATGATCCTGCAATTCTGATAAAAATACATAGTTATTTTATGGAAAATTTACAAATATTTACTTATCTAGTGAAATGGCAGAGCCGCGGTTTCGACTAATTGGTAGGCAAGTTTAATGAGGAAGCTGACGGTACCGGAACAATTCACTCCATTTATACTAACAATTATGCACGTAAATATTGTCATTAACATAAAAACGACCAAGGTGTTATTAAACTCGTATTTGTAAGTCCTATTTTTAAATGCCGGGCAGTAAAACTACTTAGTTAATGAAAAATATATCTTACTGTATTGGTGCATGGTAGATATCCCCGCACAGAGGAAAGTGATATAGGCCTATTTGTATTTTGTAACTTGAAAGAAAAGTAATGCACGATGACTTGAGGAAAAGCTGTGGTCTAATTAGAAAGACACTTGTCCTGAAAAAATCTAGTTCATGCAAAGCTGGTACTAATACTATGGAATGGTTAATATTATTATGATCGTAATGTTTGCACCATCAATTCATTACGGTTATTTTTTCGCTAAAAGAAAATTTATATGATACATTACTTTTTTATTTTACTGCATTTTAAAATTTATCCTGGATCTGTCTAAAAAAAATCACTTTCTAAACATCTAATTTCATAGAACCGCCGCAAAGATTATGGGTAATACATGAGAACGGAACTCGAGTAGCAACAGCCAATGCTGGCTCAAACACCAGTAGAAATATTGGGCCTTATTACGTTGGAGATACAATACACCTATTTTGTGTTGCGTTTGGAGGTAAATTTCGATCATATTTTTGCTTATAGATATTTATTTAAAGCTGACTAAAAACCACCTAAATTCATTTACAGGGAAGCCACAACCATCATTATCCTGGTGGTCTGAACAACGGTTGCTTAAGAATACAACCACTCCGCTATCAGAACAACGTGTCCGAGGCGACTTGAGGTTTGGTCCTTTGAGTCGAGAGCACCATGGCCGTGTGTTTACTTGTTTCGCTAAAAATAATGACAGGACATCTCCGCTTTGTATAGACATTTCAATTGAGATGTTTTGTAAGTATTTGATCCTGCTATATTTGATAAAATTATTAGATTTGTTATTCCTATTTTCTTTTTTTCAACAATTGCACAATACTAAAAACTGATGTTATTTCAAAATTAGGTATATTTATTCATGTCGACATTGAAACGTTAAAAATAGAGGTCTTTAATTATCTTCTGGGCATTCAGTTAATGTATTCTATTCCATAAAGATGCGAATATTTACAGTACCACCAGAGCTGGTGACCATTCGAGTAGGAAGTGAGAAAAGCGACTCAGTGTTCAGTGGGCGAGCTCACTCCGGGGATGTATTGACGTTACAGTGTCGTGTGCTCGGCGCCAGACCTTTACCAACCGTTATATGGAGGCTGGACGATTCGCAGCTATTGAACCTCGAACAGAATATAACGGTAACTATTACTGGTTCCATCTGGTACAGTTGCTACGAAAGCTCTTAATACTGTCTGTGTTCTGGTTGTTGGAAGAAATTGCTATTAGGAAATATTTTAATACCTTGTGCCTGAATCTGTCTTGCATTTAGGTAAATAAGTCACGACGAAATATAGTCTTCCCAACCTCTGCATGTAGATATATTATTGTGACCAAATAAATCTATATCACAGTGAATAGTTAATTTATCGCAAAACATTAACACCTTTCAAGTGATGCTATAACTTCTGGTACTAGGGTGCTCATAAAATTAATGTATGCTTTAGATGGAACCTTCACAACAGCTAATGGTAAATGAAATACAGTTGAGTATAACAGCTGAATATGACGAGTCTCGCATCACTTGCTGTGTGCCGGCTTACCGCAGAGACTCGGAGGAGTACGTGTGTGCTATTGGTCAACATTTAACCGTCGTATGTAAGTAGATACATGCGACACTATCTGAGATTGAGTTGAGTTTTAGGTCATGTCATTTAAAGGAGTTTGTAACCGATATTTCATGCAGTTAAACAAATAATATGAACTTTGTTATATAATTAAGAAATTGTGGATCTGCTTGAGCAGTTTTTTTAAACAAATATTATCTTTAATTAATTATTGAGCGCATATTCTACAAATAACATGTTCTAGTCGCCATTGTTTCCATTAAAGTTTTATTTTTCTCTAGATCCACCGACGTTGCATATAGCAGTGGCTGATACTTTGGAAAATAATACGTTATCAGTCATAAAAGGTTCTAACGTTTCCATGAACTGTAGCTTTGAAGCTAATCCGTCTGTTTTTCAATTAATTTGGTTTCATGAGGTATGATGACAAGTTATTATTTATTCATAAATCGCCAAGTCAAAAATAATTTGAAATTCAATAAGCTATAATTTATAAATGGGCACATAGATGCTGCGAAATAAACTACCTAGTAGTTTAATAAGATAATACGAATATTTTTAGGAATCCATATTAAGCCATACCACAGACGAAACAATGGTATCTTTACACCCAAGTCTTGAGTTAACGGCGGTTTCCGAGTCTGATGCCGGTGAATACGTATGCGCTGCTACCAACGACGAAGGGTCCTCTTATAGCGAGCCTATTATCATTGATGTCGTGTGTAAGTAATTAATTTCTAGTATTAAATTTTGTAATGATATCATAGAGACATTATTAAAAATTGCAATTAATTAATAAAATATCGTACGTACCATAAGCACGAGTTTAAATTAATATAGTAAGAACCCGATTATGGTGCTTAAATTATTTGTTACGTAAAATACAAATAAAACGCTTTTTCTTATTTAAATATCAAAATGTAACCTCACCCTTTATCAGACCCGCCGTACTGCGAGGACGAAAGCGTGGTGGAGTATGGCGTGGTAGCCGAAGACACTATCAACATAACTTGTAAGGTGAAGGCGAATCCTGAACCTTCCTCCTACCGCTGGCTCCTCGTCAGCGAGATGGAGGGCACCAAGCTGCACTCCAACCAGTCCTATACTGTGGAAACAGAAGGCGATACTCTGGTCTATCAGAGACCGAACTGCACTACAAGTTAGTAACCATTTTATGTTCCCAATTAATGGTAGTGTCAACTTTTAACCTCTCGTAATCGTGAGTTCTTGTAACTAGTTTATTTATAAATACAGGTTACGAGTAGCGAATCGTTCAAAGTAATTAAACATTTGATGAGATTAAGGTGTAACCTCATAAACTTTGAAATATGGCTTTAATATAAAGTTTATAAACTTTAAAATTGTAATATCTTATACTTATTAGTAGCCAAATCGATGGGAATTTAACTTTATATTTTAATAATTATACGAATGGCCTTCTATCTGCGGTTACTATTTTAACATTATTTTTAAAAGCATATTTGCGTCCACTGAATTCAAACATTTTTGAGAGACTCATCCCTATCAGAGAATTTAGTTGGATAATATACTGAGCTTTAATTTTTAGCTTTAATATACTGCTGGGGATTGAATTCAGTGAAGAATAGTGATTTGCCGCAAACTAAGTGCACATTCATGGTAACAGATGAGACAATCCCACAGCCGCCGAGCAATTGCGTCGCTGTGAAGAATTTACAAAGAGACATAACTGTCACATGTGAGCCAGGACATGATGGAGGTCTGCCACAGGTATGTTTTTGAAGTGAAATTTCTTTAGGCGTGTTGAGAGTAAAATTTCAAAGTCGCGTCATGGAAATACCATCACGTTATGGTATAAGGCGCCACTTTTTGTCTCTTTGAAATTTGAATCTTGCCAAAGAAGTTTCACTTCTGACACATGTGCTCGGCACACACGCTCCTATTTATGTGTTTATACGTTCATGTTGATATTACTTATTTTTATTTTAATACAAACATGACCATATAAAAAGGCAGAATATTTCGCAGGGAAATTAAAAAAAAACAGTTATTCATTTCAACAGCTTAGCTGCTGAAGTTGCAAGCTCTAGTGTTAATTAGCTTACAATGTTTTGAATTTGAGTTGAGTACACCCATGCGTCTGTGACCTATATTCCTTGATGCTTTTAATTATTTCTAGAAATTTATGTTCACGGTGAAATCATTGGATTCTGAAGAGCAAATCCTTTCTATTATAAATCAAGAGCCGACGTTTATGATTCAAGAACCTAAAGAAGACTATAAATTTGTACTCGTAGCTATTAACGATAAAGGTGAAAGCAAAGTCATGGAAATCTTAAAAGACGATATTGTTGATGATAGTATTGGTGAGTTAAAACTAATTAGATCATTAAGTCTATAGAATTAAGAAATAAGCGAGAAAAAAATGTAACGGTAGTCAAATTACGCTTTGTCGCTCGGCAGAAAATTGTATACATTTTTTAGTCGTAAGTCGTAAGTAAATAGGACCCAAACATATTTGCATAATGAATATTAAATTTAGGGCAAATGATTCATCGAATAATTATTTTATAGAATTGTAATAAGTTATTGTTTTATTTACATTTATCGAATCCAGATGCGAGCAACACGATAAGCGCAGTGACGAACATAACGACGCTCGCACTGGCGCTGTGCGGCGGCGTGGCTCTGCTCGCGCTGGCCGCGTGCGGGCTGGTGCTGTGCGCGCACGAGCGCAGTGAGCGGGCTGACCTGCCACGCGACAGGCGAGACCCGCCTTTATGTGCTTATAACACTGATGGTAAGAATTAGTAGTAATACCTCGGAATACGATAAGCGCAGTATCAAATATAACAATTTAACTTATTTTCATTTATTATATTTATAATTACTATTATTAACACAAAAGCGACGCTTTGCCATTTTTGGCTAGAAACATTACCCTAACAAATTAGTTGTGAAACTGTTTTAGTACACTTACCCCGGTATCCTTAATAACTTGATTAAAATATCGAATGAAACTAATTGCTTCTTCCAGAATCCAATTGTGAAACCTACAATGACAGTGAAGACGGGAGCGACTGTAACCTTAGACGTACTGAGTCCTTTCGAAGAGCCATGGGCAAATACACACCAAAGAACTATGACGTTAGAAGGACCAGTTCGTTCCACTCAGCGAGATATCTGCACGATATTGCAGATCATGAACCAAAACGCGTTGATTCCAGACATACTGGTTGTAGAGTCCATTCGCTACAAAATATTAGCAGGAAAAAGGAGATGGATGTTCTCTGTGACCATCTCGTTATGCATCTTCCACCCGAAACAAACTATAATGTGCCTAAACCGGTAAGATTTTGTTAATCAAACAGTACCTAAAGATGGCATTTAATTACTGAAAATTAATAATTAACGTCCATTTTTTAGATGAACACATTCTACACAATGCCGCGGAAGACGAGAAACAGATTACAAAAAGAGATTAGCGACGAAACGTCTGAAATAACGCAAGCTTCAGATGGTTTCTCACTGCCACCGCCACCAGACGAGTTTGGAACTTATCGAGCTGCTTCCAGAATAAAGGACATACCAATAAAATCTACCCCCACATATACAACGATCATACGGCAAAATTCGGGGAAGAACTTAAATAAATATGCTAATACCATATCGCCTATGAATACTGTAGGATTGCCTAGTATTAGTGGACACCAACCTAGCCTTTATACTTACCCGGACGATGATCATCAGGTAACCAAAAATCCTTTTGATGATGAACACTAATTGATGATATGTTATTTAATAATTGATTTTTTTGTTCGCATCCGCTTACCAGATGGATTTGTATGCCGGTAACAATACATATATTTAAACAAATCTTAACGCCAAATTGTATTATAATTAGGTTAGGAGTGTTAGTCAGTATAATAATTTAATGAAAGGAAAATAATAATGAAAGATAAAATATGAACTGGATAATGTTGGAAGCGTTATTGATCCTAGTCGTGATATGATACTGAATGTTTTTTAATGGCACTTATTATTATGTAATCAGAAAATATACATAATATAAATAAATATAATAATATACTTACATGATATAGAAATTGTGTAAAGTACAAATGGATAATTATAGAAAGTAGTCAGGCAGTGATACTGTCTGCAAGATTTTATAGTTGGAAAATTATGTGGCTCATAAACTTATTCATAATTCGCTTTTTTTGTTTATATATTCTTATTAGACACCATAATTATTAGTCGTACATACAATACCTATTAGCTTAGTTCAGAGAGTGGTAAATGATTCATGATTGTGTTTTCTATTTAAATGTAAATTTATAAAAAAGTGATTATCTCACTGAATGAATAAATAAAACAATGTCAAATGTTTAAATTTAATTTATTTACAAAAATAGAAATCAGTGTTCCTTCCGAATTACATTCACTGTTATTCTTACATGCATACATGCATTTTTCAGCTTAGACAGGATATATAAGAATATATTATTATCAAATGTATATATTATGACTTTAATTAATAAGTAACTTTAAAGTAAAATTTTAGTTTTACAGTCACTGCCGATTAATAATAAACTGAAACATAATTGTATAATTATTATTTAAAAAGATATAAAAGTGTATTTTTTAAGGAATATTGTACGGATTTCTAATTTAATTATATTTTAACGTTACCAATGATCGATGTTTTTTTTTTCACCAAAAAAAAAAACTAACATAAATTAAAATAAAAATTACTAAAATTAATGCTAAATTAGTCCATTCTATCTAGATACGCCTGCGCCACGGTAAGTTTATCTATAAGTATTTGTGTGTTGGGTCGACTCTGAAATGAAAGGAAAATTGATATATTGTAATGCATAAACATTATAATAGTAACTTATTTTATTTAAATTGAGTTTAGAAATATTACAGCCTCATAAAGGTTTGATTGAAATTATAAGTAACTGTTTACTAATTTTTATGTTAGTTATTTCAAAATTGTTTTCTAAGGTGTTAAAATACAATATTTATAATTGAAAATAATAATAAAGTATTTAAACTTGCTTAAATTATTGCATATTATATGCACAGCTTGACTCAAATCCGTTTTATAAGCGTAGTGTGTTTTACAAATAAGTATTGTATTTGTATTAAGCACTGCAATTGATTCGGGAGTTTGATGGGCTATGCAACGTTTAGAATGATAGAATCACGTCTTGAACGAGGTGATTCTAAATGTGAGTAGGAATAAACTGTATGCGGTTGTTGTGACATAGTTTGTAAAGATTATGTTCCACTGCCTAAGTGAAGTTCAAACAGGTAAAAAATAAAAATACGATCTAACGCATTTGAACGATTTGAGCTCGACTTCGACTGTGCCGTTTAAGGTCGTATACACGTGCAAAAGGTGAACAAAACGTGATAAATAGGCTATCAGGGAAATCATCTAAACGCCAGTGTTTGTCATTTATGTATCTAAATTAATAAAATGAGAATAGGTATGTATGTATTGTGTGCTCGCACGGCACGTCGACGCGCGTCGCCTGCAGCAGTGTGTGTGTCGGGTTTACGCATAGGAATCTAAATAACAAGACACTAGAAGCATGGACGTATAAAAAAGACGGACGGAGTATCGCCTAAACATTGAGTGAAGCCTAGTAATGGCGGCGACACATCCATGTGTGTGTGACATGTTGCCATGGCAACACTATGGCAACAGCTGTCCTGATGACAATGGCGGCTGTATTTTTTTTTATAAATTTTGCCGTAATAATTTTGTAATTAAAACATTAAAGAAATAATTTGCTTCCCTGTGGAATGTAATCCCTTGTGTTTTGTTATTTAAAATTGTACTGTTGCGACACCATTTAACCACGCAAGACGGCATTTTAAATATTTTTTGTGAAACAGTGACGCAGTTAATCAGTCGGTAGTTCACGACATAATGACGGCCGACTAGCTTACTATGGTGAGAGTGTGTGCGTGTTCATTGTCTTTACACGATCGCTAGCTTACTACGGTGGCTTCACGTTGTTTGTTCGTAAAACGGCGTCCGTCTTTTTTTATACGTCCATGACTAGAAGTCGTAAGCGCGCGTGACCTTGTCGCCACTCAGGTGACTCTCAAGCCACCAGTGTGTTCGTCGCTGTTCAATTGCTCTCGAGACGTGCGTGTGTAAACATGGTGAGTTTCAGCATTTCCCATTGCGGAAATTATTCCACAAGATATTTTCAAGTAATACGAATGTCACCATAGAAATCTAACAAATAATGTCACAGTCGACCGTTCTTATTACGTTTAACACAAATTTCAACCTTATTTCTATGTGTTTAGGTTCAAAAATATATCTATTGAAAATTAACGCCCTCTGTTGTAGAAAAGCCAAATTTTTATGTATTTGTATTTTTCTGAGCAAAAAGAAACAAACCTCTCATGTACTTAGGGATGTTATTCTAAAATATACCGTAAAATCGTGCGTTGAGGGTACATATTAAAATGTTGAATTTATTTTTTAAGTTAGTTTTCACTACAATGAATATAATCCAATCCAATAAAAGGCATAATTTACTTGTGTGTACTGTTAAGCTATGTTAAAATGTGTTGGTTTTGGCGACAGTGATTTTCATAATAATTATGACATTATAGCAGTTCTAGTGTCTTGTTATTGACGTGACAACGTCTTATAATTCGATAGAGCCGGCTGCACGCACGAAAAAATATGACTCATGCGGCGTTACCTCGCTCTGAGGCGTTCCATGTGAGGCTGGAAGTGCAAGCGAGAGCGCGGAACGAACGATAAAGAAGCACAATTGGACGTTGTCACGTTCAACTATCGTCAGTAAACCGACTTTACAGACAACCAATTTTTGAAGTGAAAACTTCTTTAGCGGCGTTGGGTATAAAATCTTAAACTCGCGTCAGGACACGTGACCTGATCGAAAAAGCGTAAGACGGATGGATATCAAACATGCTCAACGTTAATAATCAAGTTTTCACTTCTGCCGGCACTCCCGGATTGCAACCAGTCTTTTTTTTTTAGATTTGTACGGGTGTACGCACCTGCAGCGCGGAGAGCGCCGCCTCGTGCAGGTCCTTGCAGCGGGCGAGCACCTTGCGGCGCGGCGCGGGCGGCAGCTGCGGCACGTCGGCGCGCGCCGCCTGCAGCAGGAGCACCGCGACACCGCACACGTGGCATTCGTCACCGCAACCGAGCCACACGCGCTCGTTCACGCTCACTAGCCTGCGTAACGACACACATTAACTTTCATGTATACCATGAACACAATGAGAGACATGTTGTTGTCTACCCGTGTTGTAGAGTGGAGACCGCGTCTCGGCAAACATAGTGTAGGACGCCCCATGACACGAGGGAGCGATGACTTGCGTAAGATAGCAGGGAAAAACTGGCGGCAAGAAACCAACAATAGGGCTAAGTGGCGTGCCATGGGTGAGACCTACGTCTAACAGTGGACGAACACAGGTTGAAAGAGAGAGAGAGAGAGAGATGCACACAATGTGTACTTTATGGCGCATCTCGCACTCCTTCCACTCCGTATCGAAGCCGTTTGCTTGCAAACTGCCGCCTGCAACTAAAAACCGCGCGTGCCGCAAGTAAAAGATGCAAATGCCCGGCATCTGATGCGCCATTATAGGTACATACTACATACTTAATACTTCTGAAAACATGTACGCACAACAGAAGATGACAAGATTTTCTTTATAAGGTTAATGGAATGAAATGAATGAAAGCTTATTATTTTAAAATTTGTAATAAAAAAATATATATAAACTTACTTCACATAGATGTCTAAAACTTGTTCCAAAGATACACCAATATTCAATACGGCTTTGAAAACCATACTTTTTTCAGCTTGAATTTTGCAGCTCAATATTTCTAATTGACGGACAATAAAATCTGTAATAAAAAAGGGTATTATAATTTTAGCTAAAAAAGTTAAGAAAAAGGTAAAGCTGTATTAACGATACTTACATAATGGGAAACAGTGTCCGGAATTTACATATTCTCTTCCTAATGTGGTTAATTTACTAAGAACTGAGGCAAGTTTTTCATCAGGGGAATGCAATGAACGAGCGGCTGATTCCGCTTCAGCGAGAATATTACTCCAAATGTTTTCCACCAGCAGAGCGTCATTGTGTCCTGAACATTGCACAATTGCGAGCTTGCATTCCCATAGATTGAAACGGTCTGCATACTCTTCGTACAACTGAAAGTAAAATATTAATATTTAAAAGATAAACAGAGAACCGAAGAAAAACCTTTGTTGTAGCTTAATTAAACTACAATCTATGCAAGAGCAAAGATGATCCTTGGTTAATGGTTTAAGCAGACTTTTGGCTCATAAAAAGAAATAATCTTTCGGGAAAAAAATCGGGACTTTTAAATTTTCAAAATAATCAAAATTGAAATTGCTTCTTGCAATGGGTACCGCGTGATCTGCTCTACAATGTCACACAAACCTGCGTGATATCCATAAGCTCATCATCCAGCCGCTGCAGCAGCGCGGCGGGCGGCGGCGGGCAGGCGGCCGCAGCCGCAGCCCGCACGGCCGCCTGCACGCGCGCCACCTCCGCGGCCTCCTCCAGCCGGCGCACGAGCTCGCCCGCGCCGCCCGCCCCGCCCGCGCTGCGCACGCACACCACGCCCGCCGACAGCCACGACATGCGCTGCGATAGCGTCGCACCCGTGCTGGAATAATACCACACTATCAAATATTCCATACAGATTAATTTGAGATAAAAAAATATATACATACTTTGTCTTTTGTTGTCGGAGGCCAAGACCCACTTTGGGGTCACTGCGCCAGATAGTAAGTAAGTAAGTATACATACTAGTGGTCCGCCCCGGCTTCTCACGTGGTACCTACATGTTTAAACTATCCTATCTTTCAAGTTGGATCGAACTGCACATGGTGTGCGAATTTTATTGTAATCGGTTAAGTGGTTTAGGAGTCCATTGAGGACAAACATTGTGACACGAGATTTATATATATTAAGATATAAGCATACTTAGTAAGGAATTATGTATAATTATTATTAAGTAAATAAATCGAACAAAACAATATTTTTACCGATTTTAATATAAGCTTTTTAGATTCGAATGGCAGAAAATAATTGAAAAGGTTCACTAAAAAAATCCCTGTCTGTCGATTTGCAATATTTGACCAATTGACTTTTGGTGTTTATAAGCAAACGATATAAATATCATTAGATCAATGGAAAATCTTGGTATTTTTCATTGTTAACTGCATGTAATTACCCCGGTCGAGTAGCAAGTCCCTCTAGCACTTCAGCCGCGGCCAAATGATCCCCGGCGCGTTCGAGAACCTTCCACAAGAGGTCAAGCAGTAACAGCGCCGTGCGACCGGACGCTTGTCGCGCCGCCGCTGATAAGTACGTGCGTAGCGATGCGGGCGCTACACCGCTTACTGATACTAATTCTGTAATTAATCATTAACGTTAACAAATAGCTTAAAATAACAAAAAAAAAGCAATCTACGCATTGTATTCTACAGTCGTTAAACAACAGTCCTGTGTGTGACGAATTATGTATTAGGTGATTCAATTCAATACATAAGAGATATAAATATTTTTAATTAATAAATGATAATTAAGTGTAGCTCACCTGATCCTAAATTCTTTGATATAAGCCACTCATAAGTTGCAACATGTAGGAGTTCATCTTCTCTTGACAAACATTCCGCGACTAGTTTTCGACCCTATAAAACGACAGTAAAATTCAGTAATACAGTATAAAAATACAAGATACATAAAAAAGAACTGGTAAGATGTATTTACCTGATAATTAGCATCAGCTGGTGACAAAGTAAGTAACGCATCAGTAGTTTGCGTACGCACACGCGGTGGTGACGACTCGGCACTGCCTTCCGCACTACGCTCGTACAAACGCTCTAACGCAGTACACACTTCGCGGTATATTTCCATCCTAAACACAAATATTGGTGAAATAAATATCTTTCACGAAAATTTATTCGTTATTTTTATAGCAAAATCCTAATTATATTGTTATGAAAACATACATTACATTGAAGACGTAAAATGTATGTTAAAAATAGTGTTGTCTGATGTCCAAAATTTTTGCTCAATATAACAACTATATTATACTGAAGTCGGCAACAATAAAATAGTAAAATATACAATTAAATAATTACCTCTTATAATAAAGCAAATGACCCTCTCGATCCTGCGACGGCTGGTCGCTCTTGTAATAATATAGTGCTCTGTCTTGAGGGTCTATTCTAGACGCGCAGGTGACGCACAGTTCCACAATACCAGAATAAAACCCAGCTGAGAGCAATTTTGAACATACTAGAGGTAGATTCACATTTGGAGCTACGTCCTAAAAGAGAAAATGCGTTAATTTCTATACAAGATAGAAAATAAATGACTATGTAGTTGAAAATAGATTCGATTACCTTACAAAGTTTCAGAGCCTGCTGAAGCATTTCTTCCCGTTCAGCGGAATTCTTTTGTTGTTTGGCAAACATTAATAGTTCATTTGCCTGCGAAGAAAAAATATATTTAAATTATTTCTAATGAATATTTTATTTTCGTTCAAACTTCGATTAATAAAATTCGATGTCATTATAAAACAGTAAGAAAATCTGGTATGATACGATTAAACATTATATGCGTACTTTAGAGCATGTAGCGTCCTCTTGTCTATACAGCGTAGGACACAATTGCCTCAATTTCTGCGAGATACCGTCAACAGACGCATTGTCACGCAAATATCCCGCGACTAGAGATCCCAATAACAAACACGCTACTTCTTGCCCACCAACCAGTAACTCCCTGAAACACAAAATACATAGAACAATCTTGGTATACAATACACAATATAATGTTCATTATTTTTTTTATTGCAACTATGTTGTTCTCTTGTTGCACTATGACAATTATTTCCCAGTAAGAAATGAAAAATTACAAATAGCTAGTTATGCAAATTCAATAGTTATCAAAGTATAATATTTACCGAAAACTTGCAGCTTGTAATGCACTTTGCTGTTCTGGCGGAAGACTGGCTGCTATAACGTGGAATTGATGCTCGCACAGGACTTTCCATAAACTGAGCATTTCAATGGCCATTGCTGCAATATAGACATGTATTTTCAGAAGTGCGTAAATAAATTATGAAGTAAGTAACTATTTTATTTATTTTTCAATTTGTTTTTCTAAAAAATATTTTTTTTTAACAATTAAAATATAGACTATAAGTTTGACACCATTCCATATACAAAGAAAAATGAAGTTTTTATCAAATAAGTAAACAGTACTAACTAATAAATATTTTTAGTGCATGAATAGAAGCTTGTTCATCAGAGTGTGGTGGGGCAACGACGCGTTGTATGAACGCCGCGACACGTTGTAATTTCTTTACTATGTAGGCACAATCTTCTCCTGTGACTTTGCTTGACATCTAAAATATTTAAAAATAGCACATTTATATTGATTATATTTTATTAATCAAATTAATTCTATATAATATATATAATGTTTTATAGTAGTAAAATACATTACAATTCTACTTACAAACTCCTTTTTATCTGGCGTCAGTGACTTCGTAACACACTTCAAATTCCAGATTGGTAAAAGTATCCTTCCTACATAGATATAGAGTCCATTGTGTTTCGAACTATATTCTACTTGTAATTGGAAATTTTCTCTATTTGGTTGAGTGACATTAGCAACAAATGAGGATTGGTTAAATGGTGTTCTATTTATATTTTGTTGGTATGGAGATTGTGGTGCTATGGATTGATTGCCTATTGACTGATTCATTTGCATCTGTTGGTACGATTGGTTCATTTGCATTTGTCGCATTTGATCTTGAGGGCGTATCGACATTGGAGTTGACACTTGGCGCGGCGAGAATTTTGGAGAACCTGCAGAAATAATATAATATATATCTATATATCTTTGTAAAATGGTACAATTGATGATAAAATAGTGCTTATTGTTAATGAAAGTCTAAAATATTAATTAAATTAATGAAAACCTCAAAAATAGAAAAAAACATTACTAAAGAACTTACCAACATATCATTTTACAAAAAAAATTGCATTATTTATTTATCATATATTTAATCATTTACCTATACTAGAAGGTGCATGAGACATCTGGTGCGGCTGTAGAGGTGCTGGCACTGGCTGAGAGCCATAAATAAAGAAGGCTCTAGACGCCCATTCGCTAATAGACAGATCGCCGCTGGTCGCCTCTTCACACGCCAAGTACAATGCGCACGCGCACGCTTGGTCGAAACCTTGCAACTGAAAACATACAGCTCTTAATAACTATTACACGACCTCACATGTAAATTTGAAGTTGTTAAAATTAAAACAAAGGAAAATAGGTGTGTTGTGTTTAAATGATAAAGACACAGGCATTGTAAATAATTTTAAATATTAGATTTGAAATTTTCGGAGGAATAGACTTTTCATTAAGATTTTACCAACCCAAAATATGAATATATAATATTCGTGTACAAAATTTCACTCACCTGGAACAAATCCTTCACCGGTTGCGCATCAGGTCCGCGATAATCACGAAGCAAAGCCCTAAGTAAGTCTGGTGGTGCGCCGGCGCTTATAAGTGCAGCGCCCCATGCGCTGACAACCGCCCAACGCGAACCGGACCATGGATCTAATGGAATTAGAGATCACAAATGTTATTTTGTCTGGTTATGTTTTAACAAAATCTTCCTTTCATAAATTCTGCATGACAATCAAATTGATTATTTTATTAGATATCGCTGCGTCAGTAACAACTCAAGCAAATTAAAAATATAACAAAAATATCACACATTAAAAATTGCATTGCAACTAAATTAAATAAATTTATTTGTGTAACCATTATCTGTAAGACTTCGCATAATACAATCGAAAATAATTTGAAGTTCAAATAACAAATAATAATTTAAAGATCAAATAAAAATCATGAAAAACTACTTAATATACTAATTTCTAGATTAGTTTATATCAAAAACAAATCAAACCTTTTCTAGCCAACAGAGCGGGCGACAAGTGCGAGTCGTGTATCGTCGGTAAGGCGGTTAGCGCCCACACGGGCCCATCTAGAGGTAACAAAGAATGTGCTTCGCTAAACGCAGCACCACCGAGTGCTCGTGACATACACCAGAGTGTTTCTGCGTCACCACCACCCGTAGAACACACCATTACGAGGGTACCTGACAATTAATAACAACAATTTCTTGGATGAATTATTATCATTATTAAAATTTAAGATTATATAATATGATCATATTATTTACATATACTGAAACAATTAAAGATCATCGAGTGGTTTAGATTTGATGAACACATTTAACTACACTATTAAATACACCATAAACTGTTTTTTTGTTTAATATTTAAAATGTGTACTTTTACTAACATTAAGGATTTTAAGCACATTTAAAAAGATGAATATAATAATAATTAGTTAAGAGATAACTCACCGTTATCATACACAGCATTGTGGACTTGTTTTGGTTTAAGAACTGAAGCATTAGGTGTAAATCCTGGTGGTAGTCTGACATGAAGTAAAATGAGATCTTGTGGTCTAGCTGGTCCTCCTTGATTGGGGCTAAAATAAATAATTTAAGCTTAATTGTTGTACAATAATAAAGTCATAGACACTTATTATCAAAATGTCATGTGGTAAGTATGCATAATTTGGAATAAGGATTATAATGACTGGCAAGTACATTTCTTGATAATTGATTATAATATACTACTAAACTGAACAGATAACTTTTGTTCTATATTAACATTAAACAGAAAACTTGCACATTAGATGACATTTTATACTTACTCTCTACAGCCTGTACTAAAGTACAATCTTGCTCCAGTCTGTGTGATAGCAACAACATTCAAATGTTCTGATTCAGACTCTTCTACAGCTGATATGGCAATTACTGGTTTAAAATTATTTGTTTCTACAGTCCTGAAATTAAATATGAACACAATTGTTATTCAGTTAAATGAACATGATTCAAGTAAAGATAAATGTACTAGTGATAGTTCAATATAAAAAGTGGTAAGTAGGTACTTTTATTTCAAATGACCCACATTTTTAAATTAATATAAATCAATTAAAACATTAGAATACTCACTTTACAATTTCTAGGGCAGATGATACAATTCTATTTTGACCTAATCTAGTGACTTTAGTTAACCCTTCACCATCCTCTCCTAAATCAAACACTTCAATGCAACCCTTTTCACTAAGCGTGTATAATATATTCCGTGAGTTGTCTACTTCAATCTTAACAATGGGGTCTTCATCATACAAGGCTGCATTAAGAAATGAAGGCACCAAGAAAGATAGTGCACTTGTAGAATGATTAATTTTCTTGCAATGTTTGCCGAACCAGCCTAATTGGGCCTGCAAACAAAATTTAAGTATGAATTAGCTTTTATAATACAAATATTGTGTATAATATTATGTAAAAATAATAAGTAGAAAAGTATTTTTAAAAATTAATAGTGTTTTCATAATATTACCTGATAAGTTATTTCATAAAGACATCCATCCTTTCCACCCATAAATATTCTGCCCTTGGATGTTGATTTCACACACAGCATTGAAACACCATCAGTAGGCAAAACAAATACAGGTTCCGGCACCAAATGTATCTCTTCAAATTCAGTTGATCCACTCTGCTTGCCACTTGAAAATGTTACACCTAAAATTATAAGAAATTTTAAACACAATTTATTATACAATGTGGGTGGTATTTTAAATTTTTATATGATTATGTTTGACCCAGGACATGTTTTTTTTTCTTATTAATAAAACAAAAAAA
Organism: Colias philodice; assembly: GCF_061535455.1. Classification (NCBI taxonomy): domain Eukaryota; kingdom Metazoa; phylum Arthropoda; class Insecta; order Lepidoptera; family Pieridae; genus Colias; species Colias philodice. The sequence continues at coordinate 6,633,287 of NC_143094.1, read as the reverse complement.
AAAAGAATGAGGAACAGTTTTTAACAAAAACATTTCACCAAATAAATATTAGTAGATATTCTATGTTATTTGGAACTTCATCATAAGGTTAATTTTTGTTAAAAAAAAATATATTATTGATGTGGAAAAACTTAAACACTCACCTAATACTACTATTTCTACTGTAGTCGTCAAGACCAGTAAGTACTTAACAAAACTCTGAAAGACTCCTGCCTTCGGCTTAACCAAACCCACACTGACAATAGTTTCTCCTAGGCCATCAAAGTATGCTACATCGCTGCCATGTTCAAATGCCCATACATAAATGTTACTATCAATTGCTAACCAAACTCTGCTTATTTCTGGAAACACCCCCATCAAACAGTGGCACTGCATATCTGTTTTAGCACTAAGGAAAGCACTGTTTAGATATAGGTAGGTAGTATAAGTTTGAAAGCAATTAATAATACTATAACACATTTGATTTATGATTCTTATAAATACACAAAACTATTTTACAAAGATGCATATTATATCAATATCTATCTAAGAAGGAATAAAATTAATTAAAATTTTATAGTCTTATTGTAATTGTTCATTGGATCAGTTAATAAAATTGTTAATTTAATGAAAATGATATTGTGTGCTTTATTTAATTTTATTTATAAGCATCAAGAATAAAAATTATTTAACTGGAGTTCTTTATTAAACTTATTTCAAAGGATACGAGCAAAATGTTCCATTATTTCTGGTGGCAATGGAACTTTATTTAATATTTTTAACTGCGACAAAGAAGCATGATTTAGTAGGGCTGCCAGGTTTCTGTAGTCTCCAGCATTTAGGCCACTACATGTTGGAATGCCTTGTACTGCTATGCCTGTTATCTGAAAGATTTTATCACATTAACATTATCACCGATTTTATTTTTCTATATAACGATAAAACGTGAAACAAACCTCTAGAAATGAAGGGCGGGAATTATCACAAGTAATGTACCGGTCTAGAGTACATCCCGCTAATTCCAAGCACTCCAGTTGCATTTTACAGTTTTCAAGTTGTCTAGGCGCGTCACCACTGTTACTAACACTCGGCATCTGATAAATATTACTTCTTACACATTATTTAGCACAGCAAAATATCAAAACAGAACCAAATCGACGAAAGTGAGGTTATTTTTTTTATTTTATTAATCTGTCAAATGTTAAATGACAAAAAGAACACAAACCTTTTTGTGAGGTTCAATCTTGGTTCAATCACCAAGGCGAGATTATTAATTTATAAATAGCATATGAGTGATTCACGCATTAAACAAATTTAATTCATAACAATATTGATACATTAATAAACTAGTAGTAGGTATTTATTTAATTCATTTAACTCTAAATCCATTCATTAACGGTTTGTACACATTTAAAAAGTTGAATCGTAAATGTCAGTTGTCACTATCATGAACAGATAATAAAAACATAACCCATAGGCCATAAGACATCATCATAGTTTATAACTCATCAGTGATCAATATCAATGCTTATTATTTATTTAATTAACCTTAGGCTTACCTTAAGCCCGTGCACCGACATCAAACCTTTCGGTCGGAAGTCGGTTGTTTTTAACGTAGTTATTTTTATTTACTTAATACTTTTTAGTGTATTTTTCAACAGGAATCAAACGAGCCCAAACTCGATAAAGTTGAGTCAATATACTACTGAGGTCTAAGTTCCTATGGCCACCTTCCAATTCCATCATCAAATCAGCTCTTTCTTCTTTGTCATGATAATGTTTCATTTCATCGCTATCCAATTTACATACGTATACAAAATTTCAGCTCAATCAGTTACCGGGAAGTGAATCAAAGTTAGGTACTTGCTACATTTCAATTAAATCATCGAGATCAGACAAAATGCTCATAAAATAAAAACTACTGGGCCTATCTGAATAAAATTCGACACCATTCCGCATCAAACAAAAAAAGACGTGTGGCACTCGGGGACTGCCGCGGTAAAGCTATTGCATGCTATGCCTTCGAGCCACACCTCCGCGCCCGTCGGAGTTCGGTGCGTGAGGTTTTTGATTTTTCGTTACTAAATTTCTGGATTCGGTCCCCACGCTGAAGGCCCGCGATAGAAGCTATGCAATAGCTTAAAAAGAATCACGTAAATCGGTTCAGAAACCTCGGAGTAATCGGTGTACATACATAAAAAAAAATACCGTCCGAATTGATAACCTCCTCCTTTTTTTTTGAAGTCGGTTAAAAATTACGCATTTTCGACGTTCCGTAGTCCCCTGTTTCCTCCTCCAATACTGGAGCGATTTAATTACTTTTTTCATAATTTAGTAGAGAAATGTATAGGCTATGTTCCTACGTTTTGCTTTTTTTATATAATGTTCAAAAATTAGTTTTATGGAAGACGGAACATAACGGAAAATCTGTCCTATTTCATACGTTTTGAAAGATTCTGAATATCTTTTTGATTAATTAAGATATGACAAAAAGGAAAACTTAGGAACATGGCTAAAGTTACCATAGATTAATAGTAAAAATTAATATATTGCTCTAGTGGCACAACCCAGGGAGGAAACAGGGGACTACGTTTGTATAGAAAAAACGGCTCTTTTGTTTGCTGCTCTCTTAATTAAAATTAAACCCGCAATATGTCGCGTTGGGGAGAAGAAAATACTTTGCTTTTTGTGTCACATTATAGAAGTTACGAATGTCTATGGAACACATTTTCCTTTCTAAATAAAAATAATGTTGCTCGTATAATGCTTAGGAGGCTTTATTAAAGCCTAAAGGACATGAATGATTCAAGTTTAACAATGAAATAAGCCTGGTCCCAAATAGCACGTCTGTCCGTACGTTTGCTTTGAGCATGCCTATTTAGGAGTATGCTTTAAATCAAGCATGCTTATTTCTGCAATGCAAATGTGAACAAGCTTATTAGCATGCTTTTTTATAGCTCGTCTGTCAGTACCTTTATAATTAATTAACAAGTGCTTAGTGCACGCTACAACAATGGCTTCCGATAAAAAATACAAAAACATACTGTTCCAATGTTTTATTTTTTTTCCTGTTTTACAAATGAAATTGATCTTAATCAAGGTGTTGAATTGCATGATAGAACTGTATTATAATGTTTTAAACAATAACTATTCGTTTTAATCGAACACAAGGTCTTCATTCAGTAATAGCTCTCCTTGTGGACCGTTTACAATCTCTCCACCGGACGCGATAAGTTGTCCTCTGAGGAATGTATGAACGACCGTCCCTTGTAAAACTCTGTACATGTAGGGACTTATCTGAAACAATAGCCATCGTATTATATCTAAGTGTATTGGTCAATAATACCTAGGCTAGGCTTTAAGAACAAAAAATATCGTCATAGCTATTAAAAAATACAACGTTACCTTATTTTTATATGTGATTATTTCAGGCGTAACTACAAAAGAAGCGTCTGGATCGAAGTAGATGAAGTCTGCATCATAACCCGGTTTCAGCATGCCTTTTGTTCTCAAACCAGTTAGCATCGCTGGACCAGACGATAAGTATCTACTCACAGTACTCAATTTGAATCCACGAGCTTTAGCTTCAGTCCAGAATAATGAGACGCCTAGGATGTAAATAACTAGTTAATTTATGTATTACATACCTATTACACAACTAGGTAATATTTTTTATTAACGATTAATTTCTTATCATAATTTAAGTTTTGTTCTCAATATTATCTTAATATACATGGGTAAAGCGCGTCACACACGGTGAATATACTATAATATTTTATGTTAAGACTAGATTTCCGCCCGCGGCTTCGCCCGCGTTTGCAAAGGAAAACCCGTATAGTTCCCGTTACTGTGGGATTTCCGGGATAAAAACTATTCTATGTGTTAATCCAAGTTACCCTCTATACGTGTGCTAAATTTCATTGTAATCGGTTCAGTAGTTTTTACGTGAAAGAGTAACAAACATCCATACATCCATACATCCATACATCCTTACAAACTTTCGCCTTTATAATATATATTAGATATTAGATTCTATAATATAAAATATTACAGTATCCGGTATCAGCGTTCTGACCATTATTTTTCTTTTTGACATTGCGTACTAAGACCTCTGTAGAACCGCCATCCTGTTACAAATGACCCGAAACACTAACACAAAATTTCCGTGTGTGACTAAAGGCGTTTTATATTTTAAATAAAATATTTCTCACCAAACTGAACAGACGACACGCCTCCCCACGCCGTCAAAAAGTTGGATCCTTTCAAACTGGCTACCGATGGCGAGTGATCTGATGCAATTAAATCGAACCTATTTTCTTTAATGTACTGCCATAATTTGTCCTGTGAAATTCAATATACATTATTTTAATAATTTATTTAGATAACAACACAGTTAGGTTATAAATTTATAATTTCTTACAACTATGTTAATCTATAAGTACTAATATTATAAAGCTGAAGAGTTTGTTTGTTAGTTTGTTTGAACGCGCTAATCTCAGGAACTACTGGTTCGATTTGAAAAATTCTTTCGGTGTTAGATAGCCCATTTACCGAGGAAGGCTATAGGCTATATATCATCACGCTAAGACCAACAGGAGGGGAGCCACGCGGGTGAAACCGCGGATCGCGGCTAGTGATTAGATACGTGGTAGATAAGGAAAGCCACAAAATACAGTTAAGGAGCAAAATTTTTGCAACAAATATCCGAAGGACCAATTTTCTTGGCTTCTTTACTTATAGAAAAAATATTTACCTTGTTAGTTTGGTTACGGATAGGCGGGGAACATTTATACTCTGTGTGTCCTGGAGGGATCTGTTCGGAACTAAGTGTGAGGTAGTGGTGACAAGTTTCCGCAGTCACACCACCACGCCATAGCGTGCTACCAGACTGTATTCTTTTTTCTCTAGCTTCCTCGAGAATTGGTATTACACCTTGAGCTGAGACGTGAACTACGTGGACGTGGATACTAAAATATATAATTGTTTAGTTATTTTCGTAAAGTTAGTTTTACATAAAATATTTCTGGAAATGAAATAAACGATTGGAATTTAGGTATTGCTTTGAAATAACCATTATTTATTATGCTTGACACATCCATTAATCAATATATCAATTAATTTAAGTACGAATGTATTAAAGTATTCGTAGATATTACATGAAATACTTAGTGGGTAACTTACTTATATTCCTCTATATATTTTGCAATTAGGGAAACAGCTTCTAGCTCCAGTTGATCCGGGCGTGTTGCCAAGTAAGTGTCGTAGAGACGAGGGTCTAATAAAAGATGATACCAATATACAAAGATCATATTATATTATTATTAATACAATCACCTATTACTTTTCTAACTAACTCTTATAATAAGTAAGTGGTGGGAACTTGGCGAATTGCTCCATATTTTTTTTCTAGTATTCCATATCTGGCATTAGATAATTACCTACTACAAAAGGTAATCGTAGATAGATGCATTTAGCGTATTTAGTCAAACTACTACTGAAATACATATTAATAACGAAGATATTCTGGCTTAGTGCATCGACACTAAACTGTGTAAAACATCGGGTGTCCTGGCAGAACAACATTTCGCGGTTAAGCGACTAATAATAATTCATATGTTTAACACAAACCGCACCGTCTAGTAAGTAGGTACTTCACGAAGGTATTATTACCCTTTTGAAAAAACGAAAAATTACCACATTTATAAATGCAACCTTGTGCAGAAATGCGGTTTCCTTGTCTAGAAAATGTGCATTGCAGATATGAAATGCAATGTCAATTGTTACGTTATTATTTCCTTTTTACCATTTGGTATGTATAGGTAATGCAATGTAAGTATCAATCTATACTAATATTATAAATGCGAAAGTAACTCTGTCTGTCTGTCTGTCTGTCACGCCTAAACTACTGAACCAATTTGCATGAAATTTGGTATGGAGATATTTTGATACCCGAGAAAGGACATAGGCTACCTTATATTGCGAAATATGTACCACGGGCGAAGCCGGGGCGGACCACTAGTTTACTATTAAAGGTATCTATTATTTTAACCTTATATTAAAAATCACAACTTTATATCGTTCAATGTAATAGATGGTCAAGTGTGTCTGAGATCACTCGAAAATCATGATGAAGAATTCCGTAGTACATGTCCAAAAAATAATTTATACGATATTATAATCTTAAAATAAAGAAAGATTATTATAAGGGGTTAATTGCTGCAGTGTTCATGCTCAATCTTATAACTTACGTTTAAATATTTTCAACCCGCTCCCTTTTTTCCCTACCTAAAATATTGCAGGTGTACCTACCGTTATTCCTATTTAATTCTCACTTTCTCCGATGGCAAAGGGTGCAATTGTTCCTAAAGGCTTAAACTTAAAATTATTCTTAGGTACTTACAAACTAAAGAAAATATTCTAAGTACGTAGTTAAGTAAGACAAAAAATTACTTAAGTAAGTACTTACTCGTGTATTTAAATATAAATTATTACCTGAATAGTACCCGTTTCCGTTGTAATTATCATTGTATGTGGTGTCATTCAATTCGCAGTGAAACTGAAATATGATTTACATGTTATTATTATGTTAATAGAGGACGAGTGAACCGAATATTACTGCACGGCCTCGTCTTTTGTTATAAAATACACATTATGAGAGTCATTAAACAAACATATTAAAATTTACTTACTGCTAAAACAATATCAGTTCCATTTAATGCGTCAAATACTGGTCTTATTTCGTCAGTCTCTAGATATGGAAATTCTGTTACACCACTATCGATAAGGTATCCTTTGAAGCCAACTACTCCAGCTTCAATCATTTGAGAATACTCATTCTGATAAAAATGAAAAAATAAAGCTATGAATACAATTTGTATTTGTAGAGTACCAGAATAACAGAAAATAAAATTTTTGTTCTATCGTGTGGAATGTGGAGTACTATCGTCTACCGATTTAAGAATTAAACGGTATAAAGCACAAAAAACAGTAACCTTAATTTCTGAGGAAATTGTTTCTGTTATTAAGTAAGTAAAAATAAAACTAGTTTAAATAGCAACTAGTTTTATTTTTACTTACTTAATTAACAAGAACTTACTTCATTACCAGGAATAGCGCCTCCCCAAAAACCAACATCAACAAATATTTCTTCTCTTGCTGCGGCTGCTTTAATTTTTAAATTCTCTAAAGTCGTCGTAGGTGGAATAGAATTTCTGTAAGATAAGAACTATGTTAGTCGTTAATTCGATATAAAGGTATTATTTTTCTTAGGGCCTCCTTGGTCTGGTGGTTATGAGGTTGTGCAATGTGTATTTTAAACATAAAACAACCATAGAGGAAGAAATAGACGAACAATGCTTCGGTTTTCGTACTCTCTAGCTTCACTCTATTTTGTTTCACCGGGTTTATAGGACTTTAAAACTTAGTCAATTAAATACATAAAAATGTGTGTGTATTGTTATTTTGAAAACTTCGCATGGAAATCTTACAGAGGCATATCCACAATAGTAGTAAAACCGCCCACGGCAGCTGCTTGCGTTGCTGTTACAAATCCTTCCCAAGAAGTTCGTCCCGGTTCATTGACGTGCACATGCGAATCAATTGCACCAGCCATCAATGCCAAATCTCCACCATCAAATACCTTTAATTAAATAAAAGGTTTAGATTTGAGCACTGTATTGTTTTGTTTATATAGGAATAATATACACCTACACCTTACATATACATAGGTACATACCTTTAGTGATTCTGGAGAACCCTGAAGAAGCGTGTCTACTGATTCTCGCGTCAGAACGCTCTCTATTATTCCTTTTTCATCCACTAGTATACCCCCATCGAACTCGGCAGTTTCAGTAACTACTCTTCGACTTAGAAACAGTTGCTTTCCTATTTCATATGGCTTAATTCCTCGACCCGAAGCATACAAGATTAAACCTAATAAAATAAAATATAGAAAATTCTTTAATTTATTTACTCTTAAATAATTGAGTAAAATACTTCTTTTTATCTTAAATTTGAACTAATTTTCGATTATTTTGAAAAAAACAGCGCGTTTCAAATCCAACAAAATTTTATGTAAGTTGTATAGATCCGATACGAGAATATAACATGTGAAAAAGTCAATACCTAAGAATAGGAATATTTTTCCTATTATCCGTAACATTATTAACTAAGAGTAGGTAGACGTTCTACGAAAGCAACGCGACTTCAGTAACTGAACTGAAAGTATTTAAGAACTGGCTTTGCATCCTCAAGGATTACATTGCTTATTGTTTTATATTTTAATGATAATATGTTGACACTCGACATTAACACACAATAATGTTTTCATGAAATTGAGGGTAATAACTTATTAATTGTGACACGCTTTAACATGGTTCACAGAAAAGACAGGAGAATAACTAATAAATTTTAACTTTGATCTCATCTATTGTTTTATAACTATGATCAATAATTATTATCCAATGACTTAGCTTAATATGATCTTAACCTTAATCTTAATACTTATGTACTATGTATTATAAAGGCGAAAGTTTGTAAGTATGGATGTATGGATGTATGGATGTTTGTTAGTTGTTACTCTTTCACTTAAAAACTACTGGAGCCGATTACAATGAAATTTAGCACACATATAGAGGGTAACTTGGATTAACACATAGGATAGGTTTTATCCCGGAAATCCCACGGGAACGGGAACTATGCGGGTTTTCCTTTGAAAACGCGGGCGAAGCCGCGGGCGGAAATCTCGTATTAAATATTCTGAAATATACTACTATCTACTTATTAGTTAAAAATGAAATAATAAAAGTTATAATAAGTAGGTTATTGTAATTAGTTTAAACTGACCTCAAGTGTACAAAACAATTACAATCGAAGCAAATAATAGACTCACTGGTCAATGTTAGTTAATCCTAGGAACTTCGTGATTATAATTATCTCAAGTTGATTAAATGATTAATAAACCAATTAAAGAGCTTTATCCCTAGATTCATAATGTCTTTAGAATATTTCATCACACTTATATTTTTTATCGTATAATATAGTGAATGAAAAGATGACAACGATCTCGACACAATCTCAAGTGCTCGTATACTTCACTACACAGTATAAAAGAAAGTTGCTTTCCGCCGTCTGTGTGTCTGTATACGTATAAGTAGATCTAAATTAGGCTACGGGTTTTGATGGGATTTTTTTTAATAGATATAGTGGTTTTGAAGAAGGTTTATATAATTTGTTAAGTTTTAGACCCAGCTGCAGCGGGAGAGGCCGCGGGCGGAAAACTAGTTAATAATAAATAACATGGTTTCCTACCGTACTTATACAGTATCGCGATATAAACATAATTCGGAAGAAACATGTTTTAAGCAAAATTGATAACTGGAATACAATGCCGTATGATCAGCATAACTTGAGATAACGTTTTGATAATTCTTTAGTTTCGAAATAAGATCGACAAAATTTTTAGCAGTGTACACTGTACATGCCTATTGATCCAAATTATTGTTATGCTATTAATACATATTCAAGACAAAGTTTTCCTATAAATTATCACATTGAGATTCGTTAATATTAAACACGACATTATCTTAATGTTTATGGATGCTGTGAAAAAAATTAATATTTACAACGCTTTTTAGTTTTGTTTGCAATGTAGTTTGAGTTGCATTTTTTTATTTACTTATGACGATGGTACCTAATTCAATGATACCATAAACTATAAAGAATTACATGGAATAAAAGACTTTATTTTATTAATAACTAGCTTAGCTGTGCCCCGCGGTTTCAGTTTTCACCCGCATTGCTCTGCTTGTGGGCGCGTTCGTCGGTCCTAACGTGATGATACATAATATATAGCCTACCTATAACCTTCCTCGATCAATGGGCTATCTATCACCGAAAGAATTTTTCAATTCGGACGTAGTTCCTGAGATTAGCGAGATCAAACAAACAAACTTTCAGCTTTATAATATTATAAGTATCTATAGATATTATTTATTTAAGGCTAATAAGGACTGGATGGAAGTTCATCTTCTATTCAAGGTGTCCCACTATTGGTATACTAAGCGCGAAGGGACTTGTAGTTTTGGTGCAGCTGACATATACCGCTTCGCCAATGTGAGCATTTTTGTCTATGAAAGAAAACTAATCTTAAAAGATTGCGGGTGGCAAAGTTGAGCGGGTTGCTTGTTTTGGGTGTACACATACAGCCGTACAAATAAAAACTTGCTTATTCAAACCTTATGCAATGCATAGATATGATAAGAATAAATAAAGAATAAGGATGTCATAATTTCTTACAAATAAATTTGGAATAACATCGATGTAACTATGTTCACGCTATGCAATAGGCGCGAAGCGGCAACGTCGCAATTCATTCACAAAATTATGAAAAACATTGAAATTGTCTACGGTTAAGCCTTGGTGCTGTCATTCGCTGACGCTCGTTTGACTTCGTCGAATTTGTTGTGAAGTTTCATCATACGATGTTCTGTTTATTTATTTTTTAAATATTTATTGGAAATAATTTAAATATATCATTAAATATGCAAGCAAATGATAGATAACGCTATCCAATATCTGGAGAACAGAAGATAAACCCACCTTGAGATAGAGAGTTGCCAAATAACTGGTACTCAAAACATACAACTCCAGGCGGCAGGCTTAGAAGATTTATATTTTCAACGAAAGTGTATATTATTGTGATAAGTTTAGAAATAAGTTTTATGTATGTATGGTTTGGCGCATGTTGTAAATAAATAAATCATTATAAATATCAAAAGGGTTTTTCATAATTTCGTATATTTTGACATTTCATACAAAATTTTCCATTTCAATAGGTACGTAATGAAATTATTAATTTGCTCAACTTTTTCTACTTCTCGTATTACTCTCATTGCTATTATCTCAAATTTAGATTGAAAATTGCTTCTAAAACTTGTAAAACACAGCACAATGTACTAAAAGATATGTTACAACTCGGTTATGTCAGACTTATACTAGGGTGGTAGCCGTAATAAGGACGGAATAGCATTAGTATGAATACTTATTACGAAGTTATACTAGGTTACATTTATTTCGTGTTTATTTGTATGATTTTTCCTTATTCTTAGTTTATTCTTTGCACAAAATGTTATAACTCGTTTATTTGTACGGCTGATAGAGTTTTAAGAATTCATCTATTTGTCAAAAAAATTCGTCTGGAATTTTATAAACTTCCAGACGAATTTTTTATTTTTTACGTAAGTAGGTACTCAGCGACCAGCGTATGCAAAACTATAACCTTCTTGGGGCAGTATATCGTTGCTGGGACACCCTGTACCTATATTCATAATGCTATAATACTTTAACAGTTCTAACTAATATATTTTTTATATAAGTTTTTAATTAAGCACTACTAAACTTTTAATTCTCTGAGGAATTCTATTGTATTACTTAATTATCTAAGAACAATATACCATTATTAATGAATTTTTAACTTTCGTTATTCGGAAAAATGGCATTTCAATTTTATTTCTTTTTCTTGTGTCATAACAATCAATGGGTGTTAGTTAAATTACGTTATAATTCTTCTATTTACAATAGGATAATATTCTTCATAAATTTTTTAATATTTGATGGAATACCAAATATCCCTTGACTTAATTATTGATGTCTGTATCAAAATAGCCTTAACTATTTTTTGCATATTTTCTACTTACGACAACATCGATTATTAAATTATAATAAATGATATCAGAATTGACCAACTTTAAGGAGGGAAGGAGAAAATTAAAGAACCTTTCCTAATTTTATAAGGCGCTTTCGCGGAGAGTCTGCTCCGAACACGTGCTGCTTCGAGTGTCGTAAATCATAATATGTACTTACAAACAAAAAAAGAGCATGTGTGCCGAGCACACGAGTCAGAAGTGAAACTGCTTTGGCAAGATTCTAAGATATAAATTCTACTATGGGGCAGGAATTCTACTATGGGGCAGGGCAGCAGATATAGAAACTATTTATTATTTATCTTACAAAAAAGAGCCATTCATTCTATATAATATAGTTTACGTGCTCGGGACTCACTCAGAGATCTCTTTAAGAATACTGGTATCCTTACTGCACCATCAGTCATCACAGTACCTATATCTTATATATAAAATTCTCGTGTCACAATGTTAGTCTGCATACTCCTCCGAAACGGGTGGACCGATTCTCATGAAATTTTCTGTGCATATCGGGTAAGTCTGAGAATCGGCCAACATCTATTTTTCATATGTACCACGGGCGAAGCCGGGGCGGACCGCTAGTATTTAATAATATTTTGCATGTACACAAAAACGTCGACTTACACAAAAGAGTAGGAGATAGACACTGTGGCTTGGTTGGTAGTGGCCCTGCCTTCCAAGCCAGAGGTCGTGGGTTCGATTCCCACCCGGGGCAAATATTTGTGTGATGAACATAGATGTTTGCTCTGTGTCTGGGTGTTAAGTATCTATATAAGTATTTATTTAAAAATTATATATGTATGTTTATCAGCCATCTGGTTTCCATAACACAAGCGAAAGCTTAGTATGGGATCAGATTGTGCCGTGTGTGAAAATTGTCCTGAAATATTTTGTAAAATTGTAAAACTGACATGATTTAAAAGAGCAACTATGGAGTTTCTTGCCGGTTCTTCTCCGTAGATACCTACTGCTTTCCGAATCGGTGGTAAATTTTAAAATATGTCATGACGTTTCAAAAGTTCTTCTATAAGAAGTCTAATTGAATAAATAAATGTTTGAGTTTGAGTTTAAAAATCTTCGCCTTACTCCATAACGATTTTGCCATGACTTTTTTTGATGATGAATTTTTACTCTCAACGCGCCTATAGAAGTTTCACCTCAAAATAAACCAAGAAAACATTGAGTGAGTATAATGTAATCTCATTCAATGTCACGTCTATTACTATGTATTTACTTCATTGATATTTTACTTTTTTAATCAATTATACCTATAATATCTATAATTTTGCTCATTTCCATTCTAATATTATCATTTATCAGCTATTTTTGAACAGATGCTTCGCCGGGGACATGGTCGGAGTTGTGTACCTATGTGTGGTATGGTTGTTATCGAATATTGTAACTAAATCTTGAATAACAAGAAAATGTAAATATTTCACATTACACGTAATAATTTTTATCTAATCTGTTACCTAACTTTCATGTTTGCCTTTGTGATATAATTATTTTGATGATCCCTAGGTACCTACTATAATATTATAAATGAGAAAGTAACTCTGTCTGTCTGTCTATTACGCTTTCCCCCTTAAGCCTCTCAACCGATTTTGATGAAATTTGGCACAGACAATCTTTAGACCTTGAGAAGGAACATAGGCTACCTTTTATTGCATATATAGAAGTGGATTTTCTTTTTGTTCGAATGTGGGTTTTTCGGCTTTTGTGGGAATCGAATCACAAAAATGTTAATATTTTAGAAAATTCTAACTGTAGTGTTAAGTGTATTGGACTGGTATTGGTTGTCTCATACGCTTACGTCATATTATGCCAATCGCGTGGCGCGGGCGGCGTACCGGCCGCGGCAGTCGGACGACTAGGTGCGGACGAGGCGTGTCGTCAGTGTTGGTGAGCCTCAAGAGTATAAGTATTCTTTGGTGAGCCTTGATTAGTATCCCAGACCAGTACAATACATGTGGCGACGAGGACATTAGTGAGTTCATGATAATAACAATAAAAATGAAAAAAATAACGGAAAGGTGACTAGGTGACAACAAAAAAAGTATATTAATTCGTCGTTTGTAGTTAATTATTAAGATTTTATATCTTGGCTACCTAAACATTGTAGTTATTTCCAAGTTCCAACCTTTAGTAGTGGAATTTAGAATAGGACAACAACAACAACAGTTATAAAATATAATACCTATAGTCAAAGATCCGAAGCTAAATCGACTAGGCTAGAATAGACTAGAATAATAAAATAGGTCTCATTCTATTATCACCCCGGTGATGGTCGATTTAAGGTTCGGATCTTCTACTAATCTTCTTATATATAAAAATGAATCGCAAAATGTGTTGGTAAGCGCATAACTCGAGAACGGCTGAACCGATTTCGATAATTCTTTTTTTATTATATTCCTTGAAGTACGAGGATGGTTTTTATGTAGAGAAAACGTAAATATGTACCACGGGCGAAGCCGGGGCGGACCGCTAGTACATCAATAAATGTTTAATATTTACCTTTAAATGACTGCGTTAGAACTTAGAACATAATAAATTAAGTAGGTAGAGATTGTCTAATCTAAAAATGAACACCCTTCCACTAAACTTAATTGTTTCAATGTGTGAGGACAAATAATTATTGAACCACTTTTATATGTGTGCGCGCGGCGATTCTACTGCAAACTTTGACTTTCGCGCACTGATTTGTCAACTAATCGGGCGATCAGTTCAGGTGCCTAGCATTGTATGGCGGGGAGAGTGCGCTATGTACGGAATGACACGTCCGTTCTATCGTGCATCGCGTCATTTATGCACTAGTTGGCCAACTGGTCCTGTCGTTCGGGCATGGACAGGACTGGAGGACTGAACGACCAATGAGGCAGACCAATTTGTGTGTATTGCGTCTATACACGTACTTTGAATGTGAGCGTAAACACAGTGGAGGGGCGTTCATTTTTAGATTAGACAATCTTTACCTATCTAACCGTACAGGCTTAGATCAAGCGTACCTACCATCGACCACACAACCACTACTGTCCGTACGGCGTACAGGCATGATTTTTTTTGTTATGCTTCATACGTAATCCGTCAAAATTAGTGAACTATCTATTGTTTATTGTTAATTGGTTAAATTGTTAAATGTATTAAGAGTAAAAAGAAAGTCATTCATTGAACAAGAAAGTACTATTGGACAATATTTAATTTGCTCGTGGTACCTACAACAGCTCACTCTTCCTTGACATTAGGTACATGAATTTTATTGTTACACGAATAACATTTTATTTAATATAGTGATATAAAGAGTAATATGTTCAAATTAAACGGGTATATTATAGGGAACAGGAAAAGTGTGTATCTGAAATTGGTATAAAAGTATGGGTGTATAAAATATGTATATTGTTATGCATTTATTGATTTTAATGATCGAGTTACAACTCGACCTTACTTGCTTACAAGCAAATAATAGCGGCTTGATAAATCGCTGAAATTGGTACCTAAATTACTTGATAGGTACATTGAGTATAAACACCTACAAAAAGCAGATTAAAATCTGATCATTAAATTGATTGATTGAGAATTGAGATTGGTCGATATGTTACTTAACAAGTTTATAAACGCTGTTCTCTAAGCAGATTAAAATATTTCAGATCGCCCCAAAGATGTCACTGCCCTCACTGGAGACGTTTGGCTGTAGTGGTGAATCTACTTCGGTGGGTGTACGATGGGAGCGCTGGAAAAGAGCAAGTCTTACACATTTTGGTGGATTAGACTTACAAGAAATACCCAACAACATACCTGGCGCTAATGTTGAGCCCAGTGAAGGTGTTCATGTATTCAAAGTAGCTATAACAAAATTAGATTCTTACTTTGCTCCACAACAAAGTAAGCTGTACGAACGACAGGTATTTCGGCTTCTTAAACAAGAACCTGAGGAGACGTTTGAAAAGTTTTTAGGAAGGTTAAGGAAACAAGCCGATAAATGTAAGTTTACTAACAAAGACGAATACATTATCGACCAAATAACCGAGAAATGCCACCTATCTGAACTGAGAAAAAAGATACTATGTATTGGAGATGAAATAACATTGGACCGTGTTATTACAGAAGCAAAAGCATTAGAAGTCGTAAGTAAACAGTTAGAAGAATTTAAAAATCCTTCTAAACGAAATGGGGAATTAAATAAAGTTGACAGCAAATACAAAATAAATTATAATAAGCCAAAGTATGTACAACATGGATGTGGGAGATGTGGCAATCTCAGACATGCGGGAAATGATACTAATTGTCCGGCAAGAAATAAAGAATGTCTCAAATGTGGCCTTAAGGGTCACTTTAGGCAGTACTGCAGGACTAGACAAAGCTTCAAGAGAAAAGGAGAAATGGATAGACATGAATTTAAAAAAAGTCGTTTTGATAAAAAAAAGATTGTAGATATTGACCAAGTAGGCAATAAAACAGAAGTAGAAAACGAGTACGTTTTTCATCATGATAGCGAAGCTGAAATTGACTGTATCATTGGAGGAGTGAAAACTTCAATGCTGATTGGTTCGGCCTGCAAGCAAAATTTGATAACAGAAGTAACCTGGGAAACACTGAAGAAAAACAAAATTAATGTATATAAGCAACATCCCAACCCTGCTGTTTCATTTGTGGCCTATGGAAGTACTACACCACTCAAGCTAAAAGGATCATTTAAAGCTCGAGTAGAAATAGGACCGCGATTCGAAAACTCAACCTTCTATGTTGTTATTAATGGTACAAGAAATATCTTGGGGAAGACTACTGCTATGGCATTAGGAGTATTAAAGATCGGACTAGACGTCGAAGTTAACCAAGTACACTAGGAAATATTTCCTAAATTCAAAAATGTAGACTACTTATTCATTTACCGATTGATAATTCAATTCCACCTGTATCACAACCATAATCACAACCCTACAGGTAATAGGAAAATAGATTAGAAAGTAAAATGTAAGTTCTTAGTAAGTAATTGTTTGCTAGTAAATGAGAAGAAATCTATGATTTTATTATAATATCTTCTTGATAATTTGATTGAATATTATTAAATACCTACTTAATTTAATACGTAATTATGTAATTTGATTTATCAGTAAAACACTATGATGCATTAATTATCTTTGATCATTTTATATTATGGAATATCATAGTATCAGAAGTAGGTTCTTCTAAGTGGGTATAGGTCTACCAGAATCTGATGGCATATTTATATTTAAAAAATAAAAAATTTTCATGTGGCAACTTTATTTTACAACTATCAAATTGGTTGTCAAATTATTTGTGTTGATGATTAATTTTTAGGATTTTGTCTTCAAAATCTTCAAAATGTCGATAAAACCGCTGCGATCACAAGCAAGAGGTGTTGTTTACAATGTGTATAGAAAAATATTCGATGAAGAAGGGTCAAACACATCACAATTTTCAATTTTAATGCGCGTGAAAGATTTTATTGCTAAGTTGGACTTACCCGTTTTGAGACTTTAAATTAAAATTGTTATAAATAGGTATATAATATTGTTTGTTGATTAAAATATAATTTTATGAAAACTTATAACAGGAGTTTCCAATTTGGCTATTTGTCAAGTCCAAGGTGTACAAATCAATTTTATAATGTGTTAATTATACTAACGAAAATAAACATGATTTTATTTTATAAAAATTATAAACAATCGGTAAATAATGTAACTAAGTTTTGATCTGCATTATCATTACTTACATTCATATTTTCAATCTGAGAACATGTGCAATCTTTTTTGTATGTTTTTATTATTTCTATGATGGTCGTATAGCTTTAGGTTACGATTATGAAATAAGAAGAAAAAATGTAATGATAAAATAAGCTGAACAAATTTAATAGCTTGGGAAGAAATGATTAATAAAACTAATAACTAAGTAGGCATCTATAAAATATACCTAGCATAGGCTTCATTGGATTTGACTATTATTTATTGTGCTAAATGAAAAACACTGTCCTATGTCACATCAATTTCTTATATTTTCAATTTTTTTAATAACAATCTTCCTTTCGGCTCCCCGATAATATCGCCATCGGAATATATTAATTTTCCTCGAAGGTAAGTTTTCTTCACAACTCCTCTCAATTCCTTCCCAATATATGGCGTTAGCTTAAACAATTTTTTCATAAAATTAGCAAGGTATACACATAGTAAATGGTAAATTAAGAATTATGATGACTGAATAGAAAATACCTAGTCGATAGTTTTGATTGTAATATTTCAGACTGATTAGCAAAACAACAACGTTTGGTGTTCAAACTACCTACAGCTATAATAAGTAAAATAAATTTTATACATTCTGTTTATTCTGTTCTGTTTATATAATGAAATTCACGATATAGTTATAACTGTAATGATTTTACTTAAATATTTTTACTCACCTTATTTTTATGACGAATAATATTAGATGAAACTACAAACGTTTCATTTGGGTCGAATAAAATTATATCAGCATCGAGGCCCGGTTTCAAAGCGCCTTTCTGTTTTTCGAGACCACAGAGATGTGCAGGACCACAACACAGGTATTTGCTTATAGCTTTTAAGTCTAAACCACGGGAATGCGCTTGAGTCCAAAATAGAGATAATCCTATAAAATTTCAGAGTTAATTAAAATAATGATGTTTGTGAGTTATTTTACTAAATAATTGAAAGCTCCCTCAGGATACGTGATATGTCAATTTATGGCAAGTTACCAATCATTACAATACTTGACTTGAATTAGGTACTGTATGTAATATAAAGAACTTTCAAATTACCTATTATAGGTAAGTATATTTATTATATTTGAAACAACAATTTATTTATGTTCTAGTAATTAACACCGAGGCTTGTGGTTAATTTATAAGTAAGAAGTTTAACATACCAAATTGCACTGATGATATTCCACCCCAAGCTTCAAGATTGTTCTTACACTTCAGCTCCGGTGTGCAAGGAGAATGGTCTGATACCACCATATCTAAATCATCTTTCAATAAGTGTGCCCACAGCTTCTCCTACACATTTTTGAATGCAATGTTAATTATTTGAGTTTTTAAACAAAAAGAGCAGGCGCACAAAAAAATTGAAGCTCAACGGGTACAGTCTACCTTATTATCCTTCTCCCGAATAGGTGGAGCGCATTTATATTCACTATGTCCTTTTGGGATTTCTTCAGCACTCAGGGATAGGTAATGGTGGCAGGTTTCAGCTGTGACTCCGCCTCGCCACGCTGGATGAGAAGCAGCCAAACGCGCTTGACGTGCTTCTACCAGCAGAGGCACTACATTCGCAGATGACACGTGGACTATGTGGACTCGTACGCTATAATACACATTATATGGTATTTTAAAGATTAGTAAAAATAGTAAAGATCACCTCACCTTCGAACGAACCCTTATTGGGAATTAAACCTCCCTATGGATTTTTATATGAACACAAAAATTTGATCTATATTAAATATACTTACTCAGTGGTCTTAACAAAGTTGTGAATGAGTGATATTGCATCTAATTCCATTTTGGGCGGTCTTGATTCTAAATAGGTATTGTAGTCCTCCGGATCTTGCATAATGGAAATAAGTATATTTATTAGAATAGAATTGACTTCATCGTATAATATACAAATTTAAAAAATGAGTAGGTGGCCTTAAAAAAACACATAATTCATAGTAATGCCAACGGCATAACCGAGTTTCATTATATTGTATTTTTATTTGAATTATGGAATAGGAAACTTAGGCCATCATTAACTTGGTATAGAAATGGTATAGAAATAAATTATGTACATAGGCGTAAATAAATACATACATTACCTATGTACGTTTTCCGTTTCAGCTATTTTGGTAATTTTACTCATTAATATAATTTATGAAATTTTTCTATTTAGTACGTACCCTAATATTTGTGTTATCTCTACCTGATATACCTACCTTGTGCTTTCTTTTTAGCCATGCACGGTGTATCGTCTTCCAGTTCCGCGTGAAACTGAAAGTAAGTAAAATAATTATGTTAAAAGTTTATTATTTAGTTTAAATGACGTTGGATTACAATATTTTCCATGAAAAAAAGTTTTTGAGTTTGACCACTACCATCTCTGTCCGCCTCCTTGGTACAGTGGTTGACGCGTGAGCGTAGAACCGAGGGGTCCTGGGTTCGATTCCCGGTGGAGACGAAGAAAAGAAAATGTCTCGGTCTGGCAGGACACAGAAGGCTGATCACCTACTTGTCCCTAAAGAAAATCGATCAGTGAAACAGATGTATAATGCATTGCCCCTTACCCCACTTGGGGACATGGGACTTCACTTCACTACCATCTCTGTGTTGAGTGTTTCGCTGATTTCTACGTATCAGCCTAATAAATATTATAATATAAACAGAAGACGACATTGTTATAACATAACGGATTATACTTTGATGTAACGCATATTAACGTAGAAGAGCTGGTGGTATTTTTGGGTTTTTCATAGTCTTAATTTCTTACTTTTATACGTAGTATATTATTTTCTGTGCTTTTATATTTATAAAAATTAAAAATCATGTTTTTATATCCATACTTAGTAACTATATTATTTAAAAAAATGATGTTTGTTAACAAACTAAATAAGTAACTATGTAGTTAAGTAATTGTATTTATACATAATATATCTTTATGCATCTTATTACAAATTCACGACTATTACGATTGATTTGTTTATATTGAAGAAGCGACTACATTCTTTTTATAATGTCTTTCCTTCATCGGTATCTTAACCTTGTTATTTTAAGTATGTAATTAATTAATGACATTAAAACATTTAAATGACATTAATTCACGCCATTTTATGTGTCGATAATGATCTCTTTTTCACATGCTATAATATCATGTCTATCTGTCGGTTCGTCTCTCTCCATTCCTAAGCTATGTACTAGCCCGCTTTATATGAAATTAGATTGGTACATAGATAGTTTGAGACCTAAGAAACTAGAAAGGACAGGATTAGTTCTATCCTGGAAATCCCACGGGAACGGGACATATGCGAGTTTTTCTTTGACTACTATTATATTTTTTATACAATTTCACATACAGCTAGTACAGATCCGGTTCCTTCAAGGGCCTGGAATGCTTTTTTGAGATCTTCAACACCCACATTAGGAAATTCATCCACTCCGCTGGGACAAAGAAAACATTTGAAACCAACTACACCGGCGTCGACGAGATCTTGGAGGGAATCCTGAAATACATAAAGAAGAAGTTGTATATAATTATATAGATAATAGATATATATACTGTTATGTTTTATTTATTTTTATTGTCATATAATCCCATCTTGTCCCATCTAGATCATAAAATGTAGTTAAGGTTAGCAATAAATCATTGTTGTGGTTGTTTATGGGCAGCATGTGAAGCTTACGAACTAATTCCACTCGTTTGGTCGCTATTACAATCATATACGAATGTTGGAAAGATACCGTTTATTTTATGTAAATTATACATTCAAATTATGTATACCTATCAGACAAAATATTAAGCAAAAATCTATTAGTTGATAAGCGCATTGTAATTTTTAAAGCGTTTTATTTTAAATTAAATAATACTGCAAATTAAATAACTTATAATTAGGTTTATTAGTCATATTTTAATATCTTAGTTCGTACCTGATTTCCAACTATAACTCCGCCCCAGAATCCAACATCAACATATACATTTCCGTTGGCAGACGACGCTTTAACCTTCAGATTCTCCAATGTCGTCGTCGGTGGAATTGAATTTCTGCAACAATCAACCAAATACATTTTGTGGGTGTAAGAAAACCTTTCAATTTCGTTAAAAATCAATAAACTGTATTCATATAGTATTTTTAAGTATATTTACATAAAATAGCGAAAAATAATCCATTTATTCAAACAACTATTTAACGAAATACCAGTCGCAGCTCTACAAAGGCTAGCTACTTTATTACTTGGCACTTGGATCTACATAATTATCTTTCTGGTGTGTACAATAATTATTTCTGGTTGCAGTAAACAGTTGAATGGATATAGTCGTATAGAATTATAAAAATAATCGATGGTAGGTACTCGTTTGTCAAAATTGCGTCTTTCGTGAATGGTAGAGACTGATAGTGGAGAACTGAATTTAGTTAAGGTTTTTAGTTTATTAAAGGCTATATAAATTACTAATTTATATATTGAAGATAATAACTATTGATTCCTAAATCAGACACTCTTGACCGGATCAATAAATCCACTTTTACAACACCTATTAATACAACAAACATAATATTTTAATGTATTGTATTTTAAAAAACGAAAAACAAGCGGAATAAATTCAGATGGTGTTTTATTCTAACTTGACTTTTATGAGTAATAAAGACATTTATATGCTATTAGACTGGCAATTGATAAACTTCTAAGGAAATTCATGTTAAGAATCTTAATTGAAAGCAAATAGGTATCCCTACAATCCTACATGCAAATAAAAACTGCAATTAGTGTTGATAAAAACACCTAGTATAATTAGGAAGAAATTTAGGAAGCGTTCGGATGCAATAATTTATGTATTTATTATTTCATGAGCATTAACGAAATTATAAATTAGAAACTTTATATTTACAAAGGCATATCAACTATCGTGGTAATCCCTCCCGCAGCGGCAGCATTGGTAGCGGTGCGAAATCCTTCCCAGGCTGTTCGTCCAGGCTCATTGACATGCACGTGGGAGTCCACCACGCCTGCCATTATTGCTAACTCACCACCATCTATTACCTGGGAAGATAATATAATCCATTAGTGAATAGATGATAAATCAGAGCCGAGCTACGTAGATCTAGTCTCAAAATTTTTCTGAAAAGAGCTGAGCTGATCCTTATTAATAGAGCAAGTCCATTAAAATATCTTGATGATCGAAGAAATTAAGAGCTATAAATTTTATTGGTCTCACAGGTCACTTGTTTAATATCTTAGCTGCATTTTATTGCAATATTTTGATTAATATACGATTTGAAAAAGTTCAAATATACAACCGTTAACATTTAATTTAAAATATATTTTGTTAGCATTAGCAAAAGACAAGACTTTTATGGCCTAAACAATATAAGGTCATGGACAATATTATATTATGTATTAAGATGCTATTATGCTGGTATTAAGAGAGGATTAGATATAGAAGGACTTAAGGATACCTAATATAGTTGCAGAGAACTTTATATTATAATTCGAAGAAATACACCGATGCATGGTGCATAATAAGTGCATTGGTGCATTTTGGCGATTCTACTGTCCATGGACCGAATGGGGTCCGCACGATGTTCACAATTTATATATACCTAAACCTTATGTAAACGTCACCTCATATAATATTTTGAAACTGGTTCGATTGGACAAGACCTGTGCGCTTTTTCCTTTTTTAAGAACCCTTGGGTAAACGTGAAGTTTATTTTTAAAAATGTTCCATACATTTTCAAAACTCCGGATGAGTAAATTTTGAAATGAAAAATAGACATAATAAGGATGTTCTCTATTGGTTCACAGTACTACGAGTTGGTGCTGATCTATTATCAGTTTTTACTTGGTTTTTACTCTATCTTACCTTCACACTATGCTTTACAAATCACATGTCAATGAATAATTAAATATCTAATGTTAATGTACCTACCTGGTATAGGTACATTATCATTAATAAAAATAAACTCACTATTTCAAAATGAATTCCATGGAATAACATTGCTTATGAGGTTGTAAAAAATTAATTGAGAAAAATTATATTTCTGAAAAAATAGTTTCCTACCTATAATAATGTTAATATCAAAAGATGGCATGTATTGAAAGATAATTGCATAGATCATATCTACGTACCTAATGTTTAAATAAAATAATGAAGATAAAAATGGAGAGTTATTTATGTTCAACAATTGATTTGACCTTATCAACGAGTATCTTGGCCTTCAAAAATTCATCTTCGTTTATAGATAGCAGCCAGAGACAAATAATCGCATCATAAGTAATAAAAATAAGCACAAATATTCTTACTTCAACACTTTGACGACTCTCCTTTATTATTTTGAGGGCTTCATTTCGGCTTACAATTTTTTCGATAACTCCATTCTCGTCAACCAATACACCACCATCGAAAATTTTTGTCTCTGTCACAACATTTTTACTAATAAACAATTGTTTGATTTTAGCTGACATTTTATAAAATCGATGCACAACGTCACGACCTGAAACCCTCGGTTCAACTGCTACAAATAACTGATAACAGTACGCTGACGCGTACTCTACTATTATACAATATTTATATTCTACTAATTAGAACTTCAATGTTAATGAATCGGCCTCTATCTTTAGTCAATAGCATCACTAAAAATAAAATATTGTCTATGTCTATTGTCTAGATATTTGGTGCTGTTTAATTTTCTAGAGATGTTCAAATACAGCTGTAGATACATATTTTGATAAAATACCGAAACATAACTAACGGCTTATTTTTTTCATAACCTGTCCTGTTTATTTGATTAAAATTAATGTTTCATAATATAGAAATAGACCTATCTCTACCTTGCAGCAAAGTTGACGAATCGCCTAATAAATGCCAATGATTCACCTTGAACTTGACTCGAAGAGGACTGCTCCCGTAGCAATACCCTTAGTATTGCAAATATCCAAGATACTCGGCTCACCTAGTTTTAAGTAAACACATATCAGACCGGTTCATAAAAATATAAACAAAAGGGCAGGAAATTCTTCAACGTTTTTCACAGTTCAATAAACTTTCTGCTCTTCATAACTTGAATATCGTATGAAATCATATGATGGCATTTAAAACAAAAATAAAACGTCTATAACTATACTACCTCTATACTGATAACCATAAACAAAAAAATAATTACCATTATTCCGTAATTTATCTGCTTGAATAATTAGTTATTAAAAGGTAAAGTAAAGGCAGAGGCATAATTTTTTAACATAAGCTTACTTTATAATACTTACATGTTATAAAATGCTATGTTGTTAATAAAAATGTACGTATTTGAATCGACTTTAACATAATTAGTATCTGGTTTATTTAAATAACAAGAACTCAATTAGTTTAAAGCTCGCGTTAAAGTGCTACCATGAAATTCGCATGTAATTCTGACAATCCCAAGAAATCAATCAATCAATCGTGTGATGCATGCCATCATGTGATGCATCGGGGTATCTAATAACGAATGAAGGGGTAAATCTCATAATGTGAAATTAACACATAACTAGTGATTGATTAAATACAATATGTATATGAATGCTATTATTATCAAACCAGTATATTTTTATACAATACCTTCAAGATATTTACAATGAAACGATCCAAATTCCATCCAAAATTTCTAGCGATATATTTCATAAATCAACGCATAATATTCGTCAAAACCATCAAATAGGATACCTACACGCTTGATAGTTGATGCTTTCAACTTTGCTTTCTGTTTTTTTTTTATGCATATAACTAATATATTCCAAATAAAAATATATACTTAACGTCATTTTAAATTCCGCGAATAAAACCCATTTCATCCTATCATATTTTTGAATTTCTTTGTAAAAAGCGACTATAGATTAAATCTATAGTAATATGATACGAAGCATTTTCTATGCCGGATCTTTTTGACAATAATAAATCTTTTAAATATATGTATATATCGTGTTATTCTTTCTTGACCAGTGAATTATCTTTCCCGTGGTCATCTCTGAAAAAACAAAACTATACCATTTGTGACGAACTGATAATTTAACGGAATTTAGTAGATACGGCGGAACGACCCTCACCCTCCTTATCCCGCAACTCATCAATGAGTTTGCCTGTCTGCTCCCAAAGAAGCTGTAAAACGCTGTACAAAATTTACTATGAACGTACGTCCTAAACAGAAAACTTCCTCGAGGAGACTAGGTCGTGTATTAAATCAATGAGCGTAACAAGGGCAATGCCAATTTCAGGGTCCACTTAGTAGGTTTACTGTTAGTCGATACGATGACGGTGACTGCATGCCGGCAAACAATGCGAGTGACATTGGCGGGAAGAAAGGAAGATACGCAGCTTGCATAGTAATTGTGGCGCTTTACCGTCTGCTCATCGCGGAACCACGTATTCCCACATGAAAAAGAAACCTCGCAGCTACATTATCACTGTTCTACCTACTTGACATGTACGTGGTAATTTATTAATAATAATTTAAATATATATTTAATGTGTTCGAATATTATATTTAGTGTATATAGTGCTCCACGAATGCTTCGCTTAACGTAAGTACTAATTACCTCCAGTGCTATGTTATTAATAAACTTCTATAATATGTTATAAACAAGATTACACATAATATATAACATTTTTAAATTTAAATATATCTTTAAACTTTAAAGGCACAGTACAACACATTAAATTTTTTATATTGATCGAAATAAATAATATTATAAATAAACCAATTACCTGTCATAAATATATTAATTATTTAGCTAGAGAAAGTGAACCTACTAATTACACACGAAAGTGTAAATTAATTACAAATAAAAACAAAATAATTAATTTCCAGAATTATGCTTTGTTTGAATTAATTTAAATAGTTATTACTTAATTGATAATTCGTTGTCAAACAAATTAATTTTGGGTTAGCAGTATTGAGTTATATTGTTGTTATAAAAGTTTACTGCTTAAAAGCGTAATAATGATT
The DNA here is from genome assembly GCF_061535455.1 of Colias philodice. NCBI lineage: Eukaryota > Metazoa > Arthropoda > Insecta > Lepidoptera > Pieridae > Colias > Colias philodice. Next base: position 6,606,915 of record NC_143094.1, on the reverse strand, counting down.
ATAAGGACAATAAATCGTTATGAATCAATCTTAATGATGCTTTTAATAATATTGTATTTGTCCCAAAACTAATAGGTTTAACATATAAGAATGATTTAAGACTCTATAAAACTGCAAATGTCAAGCTAGTATTAAATATATTTATAAATAATTTATAATTTATACTATCACCCAATTAAAAGGTAAGTATTTGACTTTTTGGGGTGTTTAGTTATCTGATTACTTTTCAATTTTATTTTGGATTATAAGAATAGAGGACATATCATATCTGGCAGTAATTATATGAATAATAGATTAAACATTTGCGGAACTAACATGATATTTAATAAATGCCAGTAGACCTTTGTTCGTGACATTTTCATATCCCAAAAAAGTAAGCGATGAATTAGCAACAACAAGCTAAATCATAACATTGCATTCGTTAAAATGTTTAGGTAGGTATGGCACAGCTTTGTCCTTCCAGAAAGACTTTATTTTTTTGTGTGGCAGATGAGTCCCAAAATTCGATAATACATAATACACATATGCGTAGGTGCGAGATGTGAAGCTCGATGACACCGAGGTATTAACACTAGGACACTCGTGCGTTGTCAGCTCAGTCGCACGGCACCCGCGACGCCGGCGCAGGCGTAGCTAACAATACTGGATACTGAGTGAAGACAACCCTTGCCAATCTTATCATTGTTAAGTAAATCTATAGCAGGTACGTTTTAGCTCTATTATTGAAATGTTGAAAAATCCATCTCTTATTTTTACACGAATATAGAAATGCTTTTTTTACTTTCAGAATAATAATCGGAGTTGTAAATAAAAACATCCCCGTTATGGGGTTAAGAATATTATCTGTGGTGAGTTATTTCAATTAAGTACATATTTATATTTTCTCTAAATAATAAATTCAATTTTCTTTGGGCAAAAAGATACGCAATATTTTTTATATAAGCAATTGAAAAGTACATATGTATTCACAAAAATAATATTATAATACGAATATGCTTAATAGCTAGTAGCTAACGCTACGAGTATTGTCTTAACAAATTATGTTTAAAACACACAACCAAACGCAAGAAAATACCAATGTATTAAGTGCACATTGCGCAATAAATGAATTTTATAATAGTGGCTAAAAGCAATAATTAAAAATAATGTATTGTTTTCATATAAGCGAATCTCAATACCTCATTAAAATGACATATTTATGAATAGTCATTAAGGTCATGATAGATGATTACAAATAAATACCTTATGATGCTCTTTCTGTTCACCGCAAATCTAGAGCAGCAAATTTGTCATTATAATATTTTATTAATTAAACATCAATTAAATATATATGTTACCTACTAGTAATTTTTGCTCTACATATAAAATATTGAAACCAGAACAAATATTGAAAAACAAAATATAAGTGTATTAGTGTTGATATAATCAGAGCTGATGTAGAGCAACTAAATTATTTTATTTAATTTAAGAACCAAAAAAAATGTACTCTATGAAACCTTACTTTCCCAGAATACTTATTATATTGGACATTGGTATTAACTATTATGTAATTCGTATATATTACAAAAATCTGTACATAGTTTATCCCAATTTGGAGAGTAGGTAAGTCCACACATTAGTAGAGCAATATAGGTCCGATGGTCACCAAACCTATATTAAAACGTATTATTAACATTAAATTAATATGAAATTAATATAATAATACTTAACGAATCCTTATAAATAATAAGGAAAAAAATGTAGAACCTTTTTCCTTTAGGAATGACATGGGAATTTTCAATACCGATACAGTTGTTGTTTTCTGCGTCTTTACAGACGGTTAATGATGTGATGTGTGAGCACCGATAATTACAACAATCGATACAATAGAATTAAATTCACTAACAATTTAATGTTCTTCTCTTCCTTATATGTATTATGTACTCATAAGAGTAGGTGCATAGTATTTTTATCAATATTATTTTTAAGGCGGAAAATAATCAATTCTCTACAAACTCATAAAATATAAAGTAATCGATTTATAGTCGTCATCTGAGTATTCAGCACACGATCTTATAAATAACAACATACGTTTACATCCTTGGATATTATCCTGTTAATAATTATAATTAGTAGGTATTGTTTTTATGCATAATATACTTAGAAGAATTCCTACTTTGGTCTTCGGTAAGACCCCCCCGGGATAAAATAAAAAACACCCTATAATAATATCTATACATAAAAAAAATATTCAGAATATCTAAGCGAAACAGCATATGAAAAAAGGTAAATCTTTACTTATACGACGCGGTTGACGCAGTGGTAAAGTAACTGCCTACTGAGGTCTGAGCCGGCGGTCCCGGATTCGATCCCCGGTCAGGGCAAATATTTGTGTGATCAACTCAATTATTTGTTCTTGGGTCTGGGTGTTATATCTATATATGTATTTATTAAATATTATATTTATCGTCGCCTAGTACCCACAACACAAGCCTTAATTGAGCTTACTGTGGGACTAGGTCGATTTGTGTAATAATGTCCTTTAATATTTATTTATTTATACATATTATAATGCTAAGCAGTTTGTTTGTTTGAAAGCGCTATTTTAAATTGGTCCAGTAATTCCTGAGATTAGCGCGTTCAAACAAAAAATCTCTTCAGTTTAATAATATTATTTGTATAGGTAGATTAACAATTAGCAAAAATAGTGAATCATTTCTTAAGAGACAATAAACGTATTGTTCAGAAATAAGAATAAATCCTAAATTATGTTTATGCGATTTTGATAATGACTGTATGTTGTTATAGCCTACCAAACTTTTAAAGAAAAATACACACAAATCACATTAAACATTTAAAGTATCGTAAAAATCGAATCATTAAAATAAAAAAACGATTCTGGTTCCAAAATATTAACTGATTCCTGCGAGGGTTTTTAAATGGGTGTAATAAAAAATCCGTGTCCTAATCGCTGGCGAAATGTCACTCGGGTCTCGAAAATAGGTTCCTTGTAATGGTCGTGAGCCGATGACGATGACCTCTGCTGCTACCTGCCAATGATGCCTGTATGCAAATTGTGTTATTTTCCTAAACAAGAGTCAATGTACCTGCTATTAATTTTACGGCAATTTATTAGATCAATTTCATGTTTAGATGAAAAATGTAACGTGTTTCCAATCTAATGATATACTTAACTTTATTTATTATCAACCAAACTCGTTTGCTCGCTAAAGGTTGTAGAACTTTATTTAAATTCCAAACTGGACACAAATTCTGTTTACTGATGAATACAAAATACATCGTTATTGTGCCAAAATATTTAGTTTATCTGTGTCGCAAGTTCATCAATAAGTCTAGACTCTAGATATTATAGTTTGAAATCTTTAACAGGAAATTATTATTCATTTTTTTTTAAGATGACTTATTTTCGGCATTTGAACAAAAACAAACGCTGCAACTACTATTTAGCTCTTTTTGTAATCATGTTATATTTTTATAATCGATTTTGTTAGCCATCTGCAGGATAAAACATGCACGAATTGTTTTGTCTTAAAAAATATGTAGAAAATGATTGAATTAGGAATTTGTTTTCCTGTAGGACTATTATTTAAATATTACACTATCAACAAGCCTGTACATAGATATTTTTGACTCACTGTAACATTGAATACCTACCTTTCACTCTTGATTAAATTTCATTATTATTGTTTACTTATTGTAGTGGTTGAAATTCATAATACAGATTATAACCATAGCCTATGATTGTCTTTCTGAAGAAAGCATTTTTTATGAGTAATCAATAATAATACACAACAGCACAACAGCAATAAATTACCTACATCATTTAAAAAGATCAAAATACGACTTAGTTTATCACTCAAACTGATTAGTTGAAACTTTCCTCAATATTATTCTTTTCTTGCATTATTTATTCAGAAATAAAACAGGTCATTGCCTTTTCCAAAACATTGAAATTAAAAATACACTTCGGCGAACAAGCCTCAAGTGTTGATCTTGGTCTTAAGTCTGTCAAGTTATGTAAATTACGCAAAGTTATAGTGCGATACATGATCTATGGGTCACTGACCGGATTCACCCACGCTTTTTTGAGTATTTTCATAGAATTAATCATTATGGCGCCAACAATAGATGATGGCTTTTTTTAAGACCCGCAGGAGACATCAAAAACGTCAATTATCCTTCAATGCTTTTTGCTAACAGCAATGTAACGGAACTTTTGAAGATCTAATAAAGTTAAAAAAAACATCATCTCTCTGAGTAATCGTCAACAATTGATACATCACATTGTTATTGAATAATGAATTCATTTTTTGTCAGGTCAACAGCCGCCTAGCCTTTGTTTGATAAACTGCCAATTTATCCGAAACATTATGGCTTATAAATGGTCTAAGAATTTGATACTTAAAATGTTTAAACTTATTTGATTCTGAATTATGAATATTTATGTTCTGTTCTGAATATGTAATTTAAAGTATTTTTATTTTTTTCCCCCCTTTTTAGTGTATTGCCCTGTGTGTGAGTGCGACTGCCTCTCCACGTTATCGAGATGAAGGAGCCTTCGATAGAAAAGCTGTTGAATCTGTTCCGGAACATGAACCAATTGCACCTCCAATTAGAGCATCTGTTGAAAGTATTCCCCTAAGGTAATCATCGCTATTTTTTAAAAGTTTAATTGGTAATTTTTAATCATAAGTTTAAAATAATATTTTTCATGAATTAAAATTTTTCAAACACTTTTTTTATTCTCACATAAAAACTGTATCAAAATCTATTTAATTCATTTAATAATTTTTAAGGTTTTTTTCTTTTTTTTTAAGTTTTCTTATCTTCACATGGAGTATCTACTATCTATGGCCTTCGCACTTCATGTGTCGAAAAAAAAGGGCGCCAAAAATTTGTTCGGCATTTAAATTGCAAGTTTTAAAAAATATAAAATCTTAAAAGATAATCCTATAACTTGACTTAAAATTTATTGTTATTGTTTTAATTTCTTGAAAAACATATTTTACCTTTTTTTTATAGGAATCTTCAGGACGAAAGCGAAGGTCGTTTACCATTGCGAGATGCCGTTGAAAAAAGACCTATTCCTGTTCTAGACCGGGAGTCCTTGCAGAAATATGTCGAGGTACCTATGTGATTATAATTATTCTATTATCTACTCTACAATTTATTAATATTGGAATTGTTAACTATTATTTGAAAAATTGATTATTTTTATAGGACGCAAAGAACGTGAATGTCTTCAAAGATGTAGAAAATCTCCAAAAATACTACGGCGCTGCAAGTCATTTAAATAAGTAAGTGATATAGAGTCTTAAGAGTATCTATATTCAATATAGTTAAATTTATTGTAATATGCGAATATATAATAATTATGTCCAAATTTCAGTAGTTCGCGTACAGATGAGAGACTGCACTTAGGAAATGCAAATCTCCAAGGTATTTATACAATAATTCCCTTCTTCGTTTCATTACATTATTATCGATTAGCACAATACATGTGCAATAATCATTATAAATTATTTTTAAATACAGAATAAATTGCTTTTTTTCAGAAATGCAACAGACCGTAAATGGTCCCGACGCTCGACGTTTGGTAGTGTGTTATTTGGAATCATGGGCGGCGTATAGAGCTCCACCCTTAGCTTTTACCGCGGGTCTAGTGCCTAAATCATGTACAAATCTGCACTACGCCTTTGCCGTCTTACACCCGCATACTTATAACGTTATATCGGCTAATGAAGATTACGATGTAATAAAAGGTGAGATAATGATGCCATCTTCTAACTTCTTTCTAGTGAAATACAGAAATTCCAATGGATTTGAAGGACATGTCCACATCCCAATGAATGTTTGACTTTTAGAGAGTCTGGCATAGCCAATAAGTATGCTATGATAGTCTCTTCATTATTTTACGTATTTGTGATTTGAATATTATATTGCTGCCCTTTCATGCTAATGTTGAGTTATGACCTAGTACGTGTCAATGTATAGTGAAAGTAATGCAAGAGTTCAGGTCAGTAGGTAGATACTATAAAAATTAAAAAAAAATCATTCATCGTGTGTATTTTCCATGACCACGTTTACTTATATTTTTATCCAAGTCCTCTGTAAACAATATTCATACCAGTTTTCGCTAATCAATTAGCAATCCTTTTAGCACGATGCACCTTCGTCCAAAGATTAAAATATTTGCAAGGCAGGCAACGAATATTCTCTAATCGTATAAATAATGATTTCAACCAAATTTTTTATTCAACCAATGTAAAAGTAAAAATCAACAATAATTTGCATAAAAATTCGTCGAGATTAGAAATTATCGTCAAATAAGAAATTATCAAACGATTATCGACGTCCCCCGCGAATAATCCGGTAATGACCTATTACGGGGTTTTTCATGTTATGCGTTTTTCGGCATCTAGAAGTTAAAATACACCATGTAAATTTTTTTCAGAATTTTTCTATCTTTATTTACGAAGATATGAAAAATTACGCGTATATTCCATAAAATAACATTAAAATGTATTTTAAACGAATAATATGGTTTTAGATCTTTACGAAAAATAATATCAATATGCTTCGACAGTAAACATTGTTACGATATTATTCAGGTAAATAGTTTTCTACATTATTTAATTAAGTGCTAGTACAGGCTTATTCGGGGTTTTATTAAGAAATCGATTTCCAGATACATTCATTATGGAGTGCAAGTATGCAAGGTATTTTTTTAAACACTTTCTATTACTGAGCAAATGATTTACACGGCCTTAGAAAAATTAAAAGAGATGAAAGTTTGATAGATAAACGAGGCAGGCATCAGCATAGACCACATCGAAACCTTCATCTTCATCTTCATTGGATGCTGGTCGTCCGACTCAGGTTCTACCTGCTGCCCACAATAAGCCCCCATCAGTATGGCTTCATGCCACAGAGGAGCACCGAGGACGCCCTCTATAGACTAGTGAGCCACATCAGAAATAAGAGGGAGGAGAAGAAGATTTCTGTTGTGGTATTTCTGGACATAAAGGGAGCCTTCGACAGCGCCTGGTGGCCAGTCATAAAGGTGCGGTTGGCCGAAGTTGGGTGTCCGGGGAACGTAAGGCGGGTGATCAGCAGATACCTGAGTGGAAGAGGTGTGAAAGTTACCTAACTTTCACACCTCTTGTCCCCCGCATACCTGCGGGTGTGAAGTGAGTAGAGAGACCAACAAGGGGTGCGTGCAGGGTTCCATAGGTGGGCTGCTCCTGTGGGACCTCTTGCTGGATCCTCTGCTGTGGATGTTAGAGGAGATGGATGTGTTTTGTCAGGCTTTTGCCGACGACATTGTGCTAGTGTTTGATGGAGATACTGCTTTAGAAGTAGAGATGAAGACAAACTGCACATTGAGGAAAATTGACGAATGGGGTGTCAGAAATAAACAAAAATTCGCACCACACAAGACATGTGCCCTGCTCTCGACACGAAAATAAAAATTTGACATGCCACGACTTGTAACGGGGAGTGTGGACATCCAATATTTCGAAAGTATTAAGATACTGGGCCTTACTATTGATGGCGGCCTGACATTGACCGAAACGTCGGGAGCGTTTGCAAAAAGGCAATCGCCCGTTATAAGCTATTAGCAAGAGCAGCTAGAGTAAGTTGGGGGCTTAACCCCCAAGTAGTTAAGACTATAATATATATCGCAGTTATAGAACCGACTATCTTGTATGCATCAGCAGCGTGGGCACCCACGACGGAAAAGATGGGGGTCCAAAAGAGGCTTAACACCGTTCAACGGGGTTTTGCCCAGAAGATCTGCAGAGCATATCGGACTGTCTCCCTGAACTCTGCGATGCTGTTGGCTGGGATTCTCCCTCTTGACCTCAGGATACTCGAAGCTTCGAGGCTTTATGAGATCAAGAGGGGTGTGTTGCACCCGGCGGTGTTGAGGGACAGGGAGGTGGAACGAATGGCTCTTGCGATTGAGGACCCACATCCGGCAGAGCAGGTAGAGCTGGGGCTCGGCTTGATAAATGAGGACACCTATGCTGACGTGGTTAACAGCCATGTCCACAGGGTCTATACGGACGGCAGCAAGATTGAGGGTCGAGTCGGAGCCGCCCTTTCCGTATGGAAAGGTGATGCCGAGACAAAGGCCATTAAGCTTGCGTTGCCACCGTATTGTACCGTCTATCAGGCTGAGCTCCTAGCGCTCAAAAGAGCAGTAGACATAGCCTGCAAGAGTGGAGCGGCAAAGGTCGGTGTCCTTATTGACTCCAGATCGGCGCTCCAGGCGGTCACCCTGAGTTCCCCTCATCCCCTGACTGTACAAACACGGGCGGCCCTCCGAAAAGCTGCATTGCAGAGGCGGGAGTTCTCCCTGTTTTGGATTAAGGCGCACGCAGGGCGGGGAACGAACGGGCAGACGAGTTAGCCAAGGAGGCCGCTCAGGAAACCGGATTACGATCTGTGTCCTGTTTCATTCGTCAAGCGTATTTTGAGACAGGCTACGATCAGCAAATGGGATAGGAGATACGATGTAGGAGGAACGGCCGGAGTCACGAAGCTCTTTTTCCCAAGCGCTGCTACTGCATACAAGGTAGTCGGGAAAAAGACATCAAACACCACACCACACAAGTACTGACTGGTCACGGTGGATTCGCATTCAGTGAGGTTCTGATGAGGATTCTGATTAAATTTTTAACTGTAATAGGACCATAGTATAATTTTCATGATTATGTAATCATGTGTAATAGTCGTGTCTTCAGTGCAGTGTCTATTTTTTATAATAATAATAACTATCGTGTTTTGTGAAACAATCCAAAGTTGTTTCATTTAATAAAATGTCCTGTATTTCATAAAATATACTATAATAATCATCAAATAATACTTAAGTAAACTATTCGAATAAACAGTAATAGTTATAACAATAAAATGTACGTTACTGTTAAACAATCGAATAACCAAATAATAGATTTTTACAAATGTTCAGTATACAAAACAAATAACACGAATATTAGCGCAACAAGATTTTACTGTTGCCGTCGAAAATATAAATTTACACGAACAATATCGTAAGTGACATTACTGACCAGAGCTTGACCTACACTAGTATAGTAAAATGCATCCAGCTAAATTATAACGAAGCCCTTGGGACTACTTAAATTTTGTTGAAATAACCAGATAGCTGAAAAAATTAGCTTCCATATGCGATATTAAAAGTCTCTGATACTTGTTGTTTAATGGAGTTATTAAGGAAAAATGGTTTTTTATTTTTCCTGAACATTTTCACTTTTACGATTACCGGATTATTCGCGGGGGGCGTCGTTATGTTTTGTTTAAATATGTAAGATCTACCTTTGTATATGTATTATTATTGTGTACCAGGTGGTTACAGAATAGCTACAGGTCTGAAACGACGAATCCCCGGTCTCAGGGTTCTTATCAGCGTTGGAGGAGACGGTACGGAACGGCTTTTTAGCGAAATGGTACAAGAGCCATACCGACGAAACTCGTTCATTGATAGTGCAGTCAACTTTTTGCGAGAACACGACTTCGATGGGCTCGACCTTCATTGGGTTTACGCAGGTAAAAACATAAACAACTTATTAGTCGTAAATTAGAATGCATTTAACCCTTTGTCAATTTGTATCTTATAAAGGATTATTGGGATGTTTATATGCCGATAAATAATAACAATAAATTTCTTGTTCATTTGCAATTAATTACTTAAAGAATAATATCATTTCAGGTGACAAAGACGACAAGGAAAAAGAATTACTGACAACGTTATTGTACGAACTTCGCGAGAAGTTCTCATCTTATGGCTTCCTATTGTCAACGGTGCTGCCACCATTTAGGTATTTCCTTTGTTTATTTTATTTGCTTTATTTTCCTTTTATTTGCTTTTCATTTCCTTTATTTTGTAATAGAGTTTGAAAGGATATTTTATTTCATTGTTAAAACTATGTACACACCACCTCTCAATACCTATGTTTTAAATGATTCATGTTTAGCTAAGAGAAATAATGATGATAGACTTAGGTAAACTGAAATAACAAGAAATTTTACTTAGTAACAAAGAGTCGAGTCGGATAAGTCTCTTTTTTAAGACTATTAATAATTATAATAGAAAAGTATCACGTTGGCCAAATGCGGCGTTGGAGATTTTAGCTGATATCTTTATCCTGAGTAGACGTGGGTGTTTGACTACCTATTCCTACATATTATTTTCTTTAACCGATTTAAGGTGCAGATAATTGATGCTCGTCCATTGCTCATTCATTCAGTTTTTAGTTCTCAATTGTATGACAAAAAAATTGACGACTTAACCACTACATACGATGACAAAATATAACTTCTTCCCAAATCTCAGGTACCAAATCGAAGACGGCTACGACTTAAGCGCAGTGAGCGGGGCGACCGACTACACGATCCTGCAGGCGTGGGACATGACGCACGGCAAGCGGGACGACCCGCCGCCGCGCGCGCTGCAGCACAGCGCGCTGCACCGCGACCCCGGCGCGGCGCCCAGGGACCAGCGATATGATAACGTGGTTAGTGGCTAATGTAGTAACAACCATTGAGATATACATATAGAGACGACACCGCCTACATCACTTATGTTCCGCTCAACATACGCCATATGGCGTAACTGCACGCTCATTTTTTATTTGTTTTAAAGTGAAACGCATCAAATATGCCTTCGTGTGTGTTACGATATTGCACAAATAATACAAATAATACGGAAAAGTGCAAAGGATTAACTTTCATCGGTAAGTACCTAAATAGATAATAATTTTTAAAACTTAGTTAGAGCAAAAAAATGGCGCACAGATTTTGTTCGTGGTGTCTCCTCCATACGTAGTAATATTATCTCAATGGTACCAACTAGGTAAGTACAGGTACCAATCGAAGACGGCTACGACTTGCGCGCAGTGAGCGGGGCGACCGACTACACAATCCTGCATCGACTACAGCGCACTACATTGCGACCCGGGCGCAGCGGCGAGGAACCAGCGATAATATGATAACGTGATTAGTAGCTTATGTAGTAACAACTAGGTAAATACGGATACCAATCGAAGACGGTTACAACCTGAGCGCAGTGAGCGGGGCTACCGACTAATCGATCCTGCAGACAGGATATGTTGAGCTGATGTATAAGTTGCAGTCAAGGTGCATTGAAGAAATGGTGAATGATTATGGAAGGACTGAAGTGTTGAACTTGGTTTATTTTAGTGTACGTGAACCTGATAATAGGCTGTGCTGTGGTTAAGAAGTATGGACAAAAGTAGATATATTTGAAATTCCTGCAGTAATAGTGCAGGCTTATATTATTTTATGCTGATGTTAAACGTAAAAAAATTATCACTAGAAAACGTCATCATCACATTTGTTCTTTCCTACTTAAATACAAAAATAATCCTCTATACCTTAACAAAACATACAAAACTTCGAAAATTCCAGGAGTTCATGGTGAAATACATCCTCCGACATGGTATGGCAGCAGACAAGTTAGTACTGGGAGTGCCATTATTCGGGCGCTCGTACACGCTCGCTGCGGCTACGCTACCAGCGCCTGGCGCGGCTGTTAGCGGTTGGGGAGATGAAGGAGTGTACACGCAGACTAAGGGAATGATGGCGTATTTTGAGGTACGGTATTGCTGAGTTGAATGTATGGAAATTATTAATTTAACAATTTGTAAAAAGCATTATTAGAAATAGAATCTCTCATAAGGTCTGCAATGTGAGTACGTACATATAAATGTTCAGATGATTAGAATAATAACTGATTTTTTTAATAACTTATTCATTATTGGAAAGTAACAAGCCATCTTTAAGGAGCTGACAACACCAAATTGAAGTTATTTGAGCAGTTTTTTTAGAAAAGATATTTTATTTTCTAGCCCGTCAAAAAAAATATATGTTAATATTATTATTATTTATTGAAATTATTCTTACAAATTATTACAATAACTTAAGTCTAAGTCCCACAAAACTGCACATGCAGTTTGTCTGTCTATTGTTCATCATATTTCGAAGATTGTGGACGGACAGCGGACTCGCTACATAATTGGACGAAATCGGCTCGATAGAAAATAATTGCAAAGATTGGTCTTAAAATCATCATTAAACGATTCTATGTCTTTATTTTTTTGACGTACGGGTCTGCAATTTAAAACATGAAGTCAACATATTCATACCTGAAACTCTAACGAGTAATATTTCGCATATGACTCACGCTTTTCCTTAAATCACATGTTTTCTTATTATATTCTTCTACGACCTGGCCCCGCCAAGCAATAGTGTTATTGCGCTCTCGTTTGTGCACACTTTCCAATCGTATGGGAGTAAACGATAGCGCAATCACTGTTAAATTTGCTCTTAACAGCCCCTTAAAGTAAAAAGTTAAAAAACAATCTTAGTAATATTATTTTATTCATAAACATAACACAGATCGTGTTAACAATCATGACAATGGTATTTTTTAATGTAGATATGCATGATGGAACGAGAAGGGAAGGGCGTCAGTGGTGTTGATGACGCCGGCAACGCCTTCGCTGTATTTGACAATCAATGGATCAGTTATGACACGCCCAATACCATTTTGGAAAAGGTTACATTTTAATTATCAGAATTTTTATTATAAAAAATAATTATGTATACGTAAGATACATAATAATTTTTGTTATGTTCCTATAAAAGATTTTTAGATCGCAGTAGATCAATTTCAAACCAGTATATTTTATCTTAAATAAAAATATTTTAATAAAAATTAAATATTAATATTATACACCTTTCAAAGCTATTTATTTCTTAAATTAATATCCTATTTCCTACAGATGAAATTCATAACAACTGCTGGTTTAGCCGGTGCAGCCGCGTGGGCTATCGACATGGATGACTTCCGAGGACTTTGTGGCTCACCTTTCCCGTTATTGAGTGCTATCTCAATTAGTCTTAATGGTAAATTACGAATATCTATCATATTATAATGTCTTCTCCATCCAGGTCCATTTCATATATACCTAAGTATTCTACCCTCATTTTTGAGCAACATTTTGCAGATACAATCAAAACAATTATATATTCGATTTTTTCATCTATAAAAAAAACCTTATATCATTCATTCATATAAATTATTATAAGTAATATTCATAATGCAATTAAGTGATAACACCGGTATCATTTTTAAACGTCTCATTTCATTTATACACAAGAAACAATGTCCTAACAAATTTTAATTCCTCCAGGTGAAGCAACTCTCACAGACCAATCTTCCCTCAAGATCGGTTCGTGCGAGACCAACACCCCATACTTAGCATCAGACGAAGAATCTTGTGCTCACTTCCATTTCTGTACCGGCGGTATTAGTTACCGCATGGTGTGTGAAGATGATCGACTTTATGATCCTTCTACTGGGTTCTGTGGGTAAGTAAATACGTTTAATAAACCAAGGATCCTGCGCACACTTCCACTTTGGTACTGACAGTATTAGTTGGTGGTATTATAGACCGCTTAATATTTAAACAAATAATTATGAAGAACACTAATAACAAAATGAATTCTGATTCACTATAAAAAAAAACACAAACTCATTGACTTTTTTATTTCCCCAGACATCAAGATGTCGCCAAATGTATTCCAGGCCAAACCCTCAGAATAAGTGTCGAAGACGCAGCACGATTTTTACCAGTCGCATACGAAAATGATTTCGAAGTACGTGATAAACCTAATTCCTTTTGTATTTTAATCTCATTAATGTGCATTGAAATATAATTTGTCATTCTATTTTAGTGGAACAATTCTCCAGAAAAAGCATCGCCAATGCAAAATTCATATACTGCTGTAGCGGAAAGTAAGAAAGGTACCTAAGTCACTTAAAGCTGTTAAAATTATATTGAAGGCTTTTTATATCTTTTAATATGTCTCTGCTTATACTCTTCACTTAAAACTATTATTTCTGCTTCTCCTTCTACTAGCTCAACCATCTTCAGAAAACCTTTTCGATTATAGAAAATTAAAATATCGCTATTCTTTTCCACTTACTAACAAACATGCTAAAGTGTCAACAGCTGCTTCGACTAATTACTTACATAAAACAAAATCTTCTTACCGCCTTAAAACTGGAAATTCGCTCTCCAATCATATTTCAGGTACCTATTTTTTAATATTTGAATACATCTGTCTTGCTTTATTTTTGAGTCTGATACAAATTCTTCTAATCTTGATATTGTATTAATATTTCTTCTTTCTTCTTATTTTGTACTAGAGGTCCGCCCCGGCTTCGCCCGTGGTACATATTTCGCAATAAAAGGTAGCCTATGTCCTTTCTCGGGTATCAAAATATCTCCATACCAAATTTCATGCAAATTGGTTCAGTAGTTTAGGCGTGATTGAGTAACAGACAGACAGACAGAGTTACTTTCGCATTTATAATATTAGTATGGATGTACATTAATTATTTATTAATATATTATAGGAAAAGAGAATAACAAGAAAGTGGTATGTTATATGACAAGCTGGGCCTTCTATAGACGAGGGGATGGCAAGTTCGTACCAGAAAGAATTGATACTAGACTCTGTACCCACATTGTGTACGCATACGCCTCTTTGAGCCCAGACGATCTTATTGCTAAGGAATTCGATCCTTGGGCAGATATTACTAACAGTAAGTATTTTACGTGATAAATATACTAAGTTGACAATGAACTTTTGTTGAAATCTACTGCCATTTTTAGAGGTCATCAATAATTAAATACATAACTATTTTTATTTCAGATCTATATGAAAGGGTTACTTCTCTAAGTGACGTAACAATTCTATTGGGATTGGGAGGCTGGACTGATTCTGCTGGTGACAAGTATTCGCGATTAGTATCATCCCCAGTATCTAGAGCTAAATTCATCGACAAGCTCATACCTTTCCTACGCGCGTATAATTTCAAAGGTCTTCATTTGGACTGGAATTATCCAGTTTGCTGGCAAAGTAATTGCAAAAAGGGTGCATTATCTGATATTGCCAACTTTGCGAAGTTTGTCAAGGTAATTATTAATTTGTATTGGTATAAAAAGAAACTCATCACTCTATTCTTCGTAACAGCGGTTTTCCCAATAAATGTAGACAAAATGGTTGAGAATTAGATATTAATTACATTCTTTATAATTTTGAAGCTTTGAAAATAACAACATTCTTACCAATAAAAATAAATAATTGTAGTTTAAAAAAACTAAAAAACACGCTTTTTGCAAATTGAAAAATGGAATAATTTTATCAAATTAGTGTATTGTCATCGGTCCTCAATAAATCTACAAAGTTTGAACGAAATCTGGCCGTTTAAAGTGGGTCAAAATCGCGCCCAAAGAAGTCGGTTATAAACAAACATACAGGTGAAGCTAATAAAAAGCGTGTAAAAAAACATTTTTCTTAAAGGAACTCTCTAAAGCTCTCCACGAAGCTGACATGGAACTGGGCGTGGCTCTCTCCGGGTACAAAGAAGTTATTGAAACCGCATACGATTTGCCCGCTATATCTGCGGCAGTTGATTTCATGAGCGCGATGACGTATGACTATCATGGTGGTTGGGAACGATCCACTGCGCATCATACGCCATTGGTGCCTTTCAAGAAGGATGCCCTTGCTTATTATTCTGTGGTAAGTGTTTTGTAAATAAAAATTTACTTACCTTTACCTACCTTTTTTTTTATTGGTAATAGAGAAGCGCTTGACCACAATCTCGCCTGATGTTAAGCTGAGATGTGGTCTAAGATGGAACGCGCTTCCCTAGAAGGTACCTGTTCACTCTACGCTTGATTTTAAAGTTCACCTTTTGTTGATTTTAAAGTTCTGTTTTAAAATTACCCCCTATTAATTTATGGTTAAATTTAACTGCACTCAATTTTAAATAGAGTTGCTCTGTGCTCATATCGTATTTAAAACATCATCTATTTTCAGGAATATGCCATTAAAGCTTTAATCGGCGGTGGTGCCGATCCGAATAAACTGCTTCTTGGATTAGCGTTCTACGGCCAATCTTATCGCTTAGCTGAATCTGACGGACCTAAAGGCCCAGGATCTCCTGCAGCTGGACCTGGTGAACCTGGTGAATTTACCAAACAACCTGGAATGTTGGCTTATTATGAAATATGTTATAGAGAAAAGAATCTTAGATGGAAAACTGGGCGTCAGGATAAAGCTGGTCCATACGCGTATTCAGATAACCAATGGGTCGGATATGATGACCCTAAATCAATCAAAGAAAAGGTAAGTTTAAGGATTTTTATAACAGTCTGAAAATTAGAGTTTTAAATATTCTTAATAATAATCAAGTGGCTCCATGATTGTATGATTTTGGCTACGAAACCAAATAGATTCATTTCTTTTAAATAATGTGTTCAGTATCTACCTATAATTGAAATATATGTATATGTATGTGTTATCTTTCAAAACACCAGCTTTAAGCTTATAATTTATAGGAATACAATAGTGAGACATAAAACATTCAGGATTTTTATTTATTTATATATATTCTACAATCACTCCTTTAGTAGTAATAACATAACTCTGTTCAGGTCGAATGGGGTCTCCGTCAAGGTCTTGGCGGTGTGACAGCCTGGGCGATCGATCTGGACGACTTCAACAACCGCTGCTGCGCGGAACCATTCCCGTTACTGCGAGCTGCTGGTCGTGCGCTCGGCCGTGCTGTGCCATCTCCTCCTTCTGCACCTTGTGAACGACCACCTGAACCTGTTACACCCGCACCGCCTACCACTACGCCTGCTGAGTCTGATGGTACGTTATACACCAATCTGCAACAACTCCACTACTAAAAAAAACTCAACTTTTTTTAATAAAAATCGAAATAAAAGTTGAACTAGTGAATTGTGTGTTTCTTTAAAAAATCTTTATGATTAAAAATTGCTAATAAATAAATCAGTTAATATACGTATTACCGTTCATGGTAACAGTTCTAATAGAATAGTCTGAAAATCCTGTAACTTTAATTTTAAATCACCCAGGTGCTGTTGGCGGTGGTAACCACGGCAGTCACGATCATGGTCAACACACGAGCACCACCTGGCCGAGCTGGACACCACCTTCCACACAGGCTACACAACAAACCTGGTGGCCACCAGCGACTACCACCCCTAGACCCACTACCACTACTACCACGACACGTCGACCTACAACTACTACGACTACTACTACTACGAAAAAACCAGCTTCACAGGACACAGGTATGCATTTGTTTTAATAAATAAAAATATGTACATTGGACATTCTTACCCAAAAAAGGATAATATATTAAGCATGGACGTATAAAAAAAGACGGACGGTATATCGCCTAAACATTGAGTGAAGCCTAGTAATGGCGGCGAAACATCCATGTGTGTGTGCCATGTTGCCATGGCAACAGCTGTCCTGATGACAATGGCGGCTGTATTTTTTTCTATAAATTTTGCCGTAATCATTTTGTCACTAAAACATAAAAGAAATAACTTGCTTCCCTGTGGAATGTAATCCCTTGTGTTTTGTTATTTAAAATTGTACTGTTGCGACACCATTTAACCACGCAAGACGGCATTTTAAATATTTTTTGTGAAACAGTGACGCAGTTAGTCAGTCGGTAGTTCCCGACGTAATGGCGGCCGACTAGCTTACTATGGTGAGAGTGTGTGCGTGTTTATTGTCTTTACACGATCGCTAGCTTACTATGGTGGCTTCACGTTGTTTGTTCGTAATACGGCGTCCGTCTTTTTTTATACGTCCATGATATTAAGATGTTACTTTTGAATTATTAAATAATATTAAAGTTGTTCATTTATAAATTTCTTTGTGTGTTCCTGTTCATTCTAGTCAGATAATTTTCGCAAAAACGATCCAATGAATTTTATCATCGATCATTCATTATTGATTATTGTTACCTATACATTTTCAAAGTACTATAGTAAGTAGGAAGTACTTAAGTATAAGCTCTAATTTAAAAGAAACATAATATAATAATCTACCGCGGTGGATATTCCATTACGTATTCTACCTCACTAAAAAATCATCAGGAACATAAAAAAATTGGTTGTCTGTAAAGTCGGTTTACTGACGATAGTTGAACGTGACAACGTCCGATTGCGCTTCTTTGTCGCTCTTTCCGCGCTCTCGCTTGCACTTCAAGTCTTACATGGAGCGCCTCAGAGCGAGGTAACGCCGCATGAGTCATGTTTTTTCGTGCGTGCAGCCGGCTCTATCGAATTATAAGACATTGTCACGTCAAAATGTCTTATAATAATCATCCCCCTACAGGTGTAGAAGGCTCAGTGTGCGTAGCGGGCGAGTACAAGGCCGCACCAGGTGACTGCGAAGCGTACTTACAATGTGAAGGCGGCCACTGGCGCAAGCATCGTTGTGCCCCTGGTTTGCACTGGTCCTCGAGAGCTAATCGATGCGACTGGCCTGCTTTTGCTATGTGTACAGGTAAAACTAATTATATCCTTGATCTTCATTTCTTCTTTTATTTTAGCAAATTTTATTAATATTATATATTTAAATGTTTATTTTATTAAAAAAAATACTTCCGTTAAAATATTTTAGTATATAATTTTTTATTGTCATTAATATCAAATTAAATTCTGTGACAAATTAAATCTTTTCATATCGTTTTATTTATTTTTCCAAATTTTTTATTTTTCTCTGTGCAATAGAATTTTTATTCGGATTTTTTTTTTTGGAAAATTAAATGTATCATATATTTTTATGATTATTTTAGCAAATTCAGTAAGTGAAGCAAGCAAAACAACAACGACCACGGCTCCATGGACGACGCGTCCACCGCCAAAACCAACCACTACCAGACGTACCACTACAACAACCACTACTACTACTACCACAGCCAGACCTACTACTACCACTACAAGACCTACTACTACCACTACAAGACCCACAACTACCACTGCAAGACCTACAACATCAGCTGGTAATTGCCAATATTTTTATTAATACGCATATTTGTTGGTAAAACATGTCTTTAATATTTTTTTTAATTTACAAATTGTTTCGATGTCGTATTTTCCGTATAAATATTAGTAGTAAAACTTTTTTTACCTTTCATAGAATGAATGGTTTTCATGAATGGTTACTTCTTCGTAATCGTTCATGTAAAAATATAAAATCAACAGTTTATCTGCAGTGGCAACAAAATATATGAGTTCACTTTTAAGAATCAAACTAAAATCAACTCTACCAACCATACAATAAGATCTATATTCGCTTACCTCTACAGGCACAGTCTCGCTCGAAGGCAAGCCCTGCAATGGACAGGACTACGCGCCAGTAGCTGGCGACTGCGGCTCATACTTACATTGTGATGGCTCAGCGTGGAGACGTCAACAGTGCGCTCCTGGCTTACACTGGAGTGCAGCTAATAAGCATTGTGACTGGCCTAAATATGCGGGCTGTCAGGATAAACCTAGTGAGTGGACTTTAATAATATTTAATTTGGTAAATCCAATCAATTAATAAATGTTTAAGTATGTATGTTTTTGATATATTCGTTGCCCCGTTCAATTGAGCATTTTATACATTTAATTTACTTTGTGCCTTTCTATTTCAGCACCAACACAAAAAACTACGACCACACCTAAACCGACGCGTCCACAAACCAGACCACCTAGACCACCAACAAGTAAGTTCTTTAGATAAAACTTAATTATAAATATCTTATCTTCACTCTTCAATCTTCTTTCTTGAGTATTTTATTCGCGCACAATAGTGACCAACCGCCTTTCCACCTCATGTTACATACCAACATGACAAAATGTTTCTAGCACCAAGCGGCAACGGCGCATTAGAGGGTGGTTCATGTGGTGGTAATCAGATGCACGCAGCAGCAAGTACATGTGACGCGTACTTACTGTGTGTGGGCGGAACTTGGCGCCGCCAGCTGTGCCCGCCCGGCCTGCATTGGGACAACCGTTCTAAGCGCTGCGACTGGGCTGAGTTCGCTATGTGCGAAGGTATCCTCACTTATTTATATAGCTCTAGTGGTACTATCAGGTGTACGGTAGAAAGCATTTAAAAGTAAACCTAGACTCTGAAAGAAATTAGTCGAGTTCTAATATGCGAAAGCATCTTCACTTCTCAGTATGAGGTGTCGGGAAGTAATGAGTTAATTTTACAATATAGTGCGTTGCAACAGATGGGTGGTTCCTTCACCTTTCTGTTTACTTAGCATAGGTATTTCCCGAAGTAATTTATCGAGTTCGCCGTGTGCGAACTAAATGAAAAAATGATCATGATTACAATAATTAGGTAATGATTCCTTTAAAATTCCAGTGAGCAAAGTGACCACAAAATCGCCATACCAAATGACATACAGTACAACCACTAAGCGACCAACGACAGCGAGATTTTCCACTACAACCAGAAGATCTGTGACGCAGAACGAACAATACCAGACACCGACGGTAAGTCTCTATATATATCTATGATTTTTCAATACAAATTTTTGCAATTACACTTTTTCTTGATTTTCAGTAGATCACATTACACACAAGTGGACCACACTTTCTCTACTTAAAATACGAAAGGGATTATTTCCACCAACTTTTATAAAAATACAAAAAGATCTTTAACTTTTATAAGTAAAAATGTTTTTCCACCCTTGACTCTTGATTTGATATTTCTTATCTTAATCAGAGTTACACTTTATCTCTCGATCCAAATCTACAGAATAAAACATTTTAATATTTTGGTTTCATGGCATTTAGACGATTTATAAATATAAATTTTAAAGAGTGATCGAATTTTTTCCATTATTTAAAAATTTACAAAATAAAACATCCACAGAACTGCCGCACGGGTACCTACCACCCGCACCCGCGCTGCGAGAAGTTCTACGTGTGCGTGAACGGCGTGCTCGTGGCGCAGAGCTGCGCGCCCGGCCTCGTGTGGCGCCGCGACCGCTCGCAGTGCGACTTCCCCACGCCCAACGCCTGCACGGACCGGCGACAAGTGGCTGATGGGGTAACTGCTAAACCGAATGCGCCGCTGGTGGAGGAGAAACCTAGTAAGTGCAGTTTAGCTTATACTGTTTTCACCTGAGGTAGCGTTTAGCTACGTACGTACGTCTTAGAACGTACGTACGTATGTATTCTGTGCCTGAGGCGTCCTATGGCTCCACTGGCAAAATTTACACTGTTTTGATGCAGCTACTTCTAAAATCTAAGCCAAGCGTATCACTTGTGGGGAACAAACCTAGTAAGTTAATAAAAATTTAACAGTTGTTCTCTACTGGTCCCACCTGCATGGACTGCTGCCAAGTCTCTGATAACAGTTTAGCAGTAGTGCTAAACCTAGCACACCGCTTGTAGAGGATAAGCCTAGAAAGTTTTGTGTCACATTTGATGTTATATTACCATGTGTTGCATTCCAGTCATACATAAGCCCCCTTGTATGTTTAATGTCGAATCGAGCGAAACAAAGAATGTTAGTTACATATACAGGGAATAACCCTTTAGTCTCTTCTTCCTTTTTTGACATTATTTATTGTTATATATATATATATATATATATATATATATATATATATATATATATATATATATATATATATATATATATATAATATATATACATATATATATATATAATACTTTCTTCTTGATTATATTTGCGTTGTTCGTATTCATCATGAATAAATTTTCTCCAATTATTATTCAGACTTCTGTGAAAGCGGACAGTACGCAATGGATCCTACTGACTGCTCACGTTACATGCACTGTCTCTTCGGTAAATTTGAAGAATTTGCTTGTGCTCCCGGCTTACATTGGAACCAGGTAACATTCATTTAATTAGTTTAATAAAAGAATATGTGACATAAACCAAGTATTCTACCGTTCTTTGTTATTAAAAATTTTAGCAGTTCCCAAATAAATTCAATTAAAAAGCCCTACTAAATAACTTTAACTCTGAACAGGACAAGCAAATCTGTGACTGGCCACAAAACGCTCAGTGCACGGTGAAAGCGCCAACTACAAGCGCACCAGCTATACCTGAACCGGAACAAGTGTTGGAGCCCCACGACCCTGTTATATCATCTCCTCCTGAATTGGTAGATGAGAATTTGCGACCTCCGCTACATAATAGTAAGTCTTCCTTGTATTATGACCAAATGCCATAATGAATCAAAAAAAAGACGGGTTGCACTCCGGGAGTGCCGGCAGAAGTGAAAACTTGATTATTAACGTTCAGCATGTTTGATATTTTGGAATGGTATCCGTCTTACGCATGGAATATAAGGGCTAAAAAAAATCCGTCTTACGCTTTTTCGATCAGGCCACGTGTCCTGTCGCGAGTTTAAGATTTTATACCCAACGCCGCTAAAGAAGTTTTCACTTCAAAAACTTTCGTAAATTTAATGCTTCTGCAAGTCTTTTTGTCATTTTTTTAACTTGTATACTTCACTCTATTTTTGCTTGATAATATTAACATGTATAATTAATAATTATAATTATTATTTACATTATGTTTTAAGAAATTTTATAGTTAGATATTATATCAGAAAAACTTTAATAAAATCAATCCAAACAATAGGCTAATCAATAAAAATCTCCATAATAGGTCGTTACAAACTGGTGTGCTACTACACGAACTGGTCATGGTACCGTCCCGGGCTGGGCAAGTTCTCACCCGCTGACATCGACCCGTCGCTATGCACCCACATTGTATACGGGTTCGCAGTTCTCGGTGACGATGGACTACTCACTCCACACGACCCTTGGGCTGATACGGAGCATCGTAAGTTGCAATTTTGAGATGATATTATGATTCGCCATTTTTAAGACAATTTCTAGAATCTACCCCAAATCCAAAAATATCAAATTTATACTTAGAAGAACGACCAAATTTATTACACCTGACCCTATCCAATCTTCAAAAATAATTATAATCCTTTCCTCAGATTTCTACGAACGCGTAGTGGACTTCAAGAAGTACGGTACCAAAGTATCTCTCGCTATCGGTGGATGGAAGGACTCAGCCGGTGACAAGTACTCAAAGCTCGTGAACAACCGCTCTGCTAGAGCTCGCTTCGTTTCTCATGCTCTGCAGTTCATTGAGAAGTATGGTTTCGATGGATTGGACCTTGACTGGGAATATCCTAAGTGCTGGCAGGTAGGTTTAAAGAAAAATGTTTAAATTCTCTTCTGATACATTTTTTCAGGGTCAACAATTATTTTAACGAAGGACTGCTCAAATATAAACTTAATCAAACCATTTCATATTATCTACACTAATAATAAAAAAGAGGAAAACTTTGTTTGTTTGTTTGTTTGTTTGATTGTAATGAATAGGCTCATAAACTACTGGACCGATTTTAAAAATTCTTTCACCATTCGAAAGCTACATTATTCACGAGTAATATAGGATAGTTTTTATCCCGGAAATTCCACGGGAATTCTTTGAAACCGCGGGCGGAGCCGCCGGCGGAAAGCTAGTATAAAATAAAGCACTTCCATCGTTGAAATAACCAAATATTTGTATATTTGGTAAAGAAAAAAACAATATTATAAACATTCTTCAATGTTTTAGGTGGATTGTTCCAAGGGTCCCGATTCAGACAAGGAAGCGTTCGGTGAACTTGTTCAAGAACTTTCAGCAGTATTCAAACCCAAGGGTCTCTTACTATCTGCTGCGGTTTCTCCCAGTAAAATGGTGATAGACGCGGGATATAATGTACCAGTACTAGCTAAGCATTTGGACTGGATCGCTGTTATGACTTACGATTATCACGGCCAATGGGACAAGAAGACGGGACACGTTGCTCCATTATATTACCATCCTGATGATGACAATACTTACTTCAATGCGGTAAGTTATGACAATTTTTTTACGACTGTTATGTACTAAGGAAAATACGTGAGAAAATTTAAATATCTTCTTCTCTTTCAGAATTACACAATGCACTATTGGATGAAAAAAGGAGCACCAGCATCTAAACTAGTGATGGGTATGCCTTTATATGGGCAGACATTCACAACGATGTCTGGCTGGAACAACCGTGGTGCGAGTGGATTAAATGCACCCGCTTTGGGTGGAGGAGATGCTGGCGAATATACTAGAGCTAGTGGATTTTTGGCATATTACGAGGTATATAATTTGCCAATCGTAAAAAATAAAGAACAACATCAGCCTTTAATATTAAACACATCACACTTCAACATTTCTTTATCTTGCAATATTTACGTTTGTTCCAGTTTACCCAAGATTATTAATTTCTGTAGGTAGTATTCTTCATAATATAAATGGCTAAATATGTGTATGTATGTATTGTCCTCTTTTTCCAGATTTGCGATCGTATTATTAACCGTAACTGGATCGAAGTTAAGGATCCATACCAACGTATGGGACCTTACGCATATAGAAACGACCAATGGGTATCATTCGACGACGCAGACATGCTTAAGAGGAAAGTTAACTTTATCAAGTCTCTTGACCTCGGCGGTGGAATGGTTTGGGCATTGGATCTTGATGATTTTACGAATAGGTAAGAATTTTGAAGAACCAAGTTACGGTAAAACTTTTAATATAAATTAATATAAATATTTCTATTTATATTAATAAATATTAATATAAATATTATTATAAACTAAAATTTATAACATTTACAGATGTAACCAAGGCAAATATCCTCTTATGAACGCCATCAAGGACACTTTCCTCAATCCCAACTCGGAGTTAGACACAGTTCAACCACAACTTCCTGATCCTCAGAATGATGTTGACGAAGACCTTGATGATATCGAAGTAATTGCAAGACCAACTCGACCAACTGCTCGTCCACCCACTCGCCCAACTATGGCGACAACTACACAACTTGCTCCTCAGACACCTAATACACCTATAATGGATGAACAAGAGGAATATAAAGTAGTATGCTATTACACCAATTGGGCGTGGTACAGGTAATTAGAATTTTATTTAATTAATTCAATTTAGAACCTTTGCTTTCTGCTTATAAAATATATTATTGTACTATTTTAATAGTGTCATGATTGAATGCAACTTTCAATTCTACCTGAAAAATTAAAAATATATATTTTTTTATATATTAATTAATATAGTATTGATAAAGATAATTTACACTGTCATATTTTGTCTATTTTACACAGACCCGGCCCTGGAAAATTCGTTCCAAGTGACATCGACCCATCTCTCTGCACTCACATCGTCTACGCGTTTGCGGTCCTTGACAGTACGCGTCTCGTCATCAAACCTCATGATACTTGGCTTGATGTTGAAAACAGTAAGTTTTATATTAGGATCCAGTTAAATATTAGCTATACACATATTAAATACCAATGGTATCATCTAGAGTCATTAAGGTTCAAAATAATTTCAAGAAATTAAATTTCTTTACAAATATTCTGATCGAGAGAATTTTCTGCTAGAGTTTTCTACCTGTTTCTGTTTTGTTCCGATATGTTCAGACGCTATAGTTTTTTTCCTACCCTGCAATAAAGGAACAAGGGACATTACTACATCCATCTCAAATTCAAACATAATTAATCCCACTGTTACCTCACCAATATACCATTTACCGTCTTTTTTCAGAGTTCTACGAGAAAGTAGTGGCCCTCAAGAAGCAAGGTGTCCGTGTACTCCTCGGTCTGGGAGGCTGGAACGACTCCGCGGGCGACAAGTACTCGCGCCTCGTGAACAACCCCGGCGCGAGGAGGAAGTTCATTGTGCACGCGTTGGACTTCCTGGACACGTACCAGTTTGACGGCCTGGATTTGGATTGGGAATACCCGAAGTGTTGGCAAGTGAGTGTGCTGGGTGTTGTCTAGAAATTATCTTTGTTTGTTAGTTGCCATAAAAAGAATAAGAATTTTTTCTGTGCTCATCATTGTCGATAAAATTAGAATTATGAAGTAATTTTGCCTTTGGAATTTTTTTAATTTAATTATTTTATTTTAGGTGGAATGTGAAAAGGGTCCAGTTTCTGACAAACACGGATTTGCAGAATTAGTAAAAGAACTACGTGTAGCATTCTCACGAAAACGCCTGCTTTTAACTGCTGCAGTATCTGCAAGCAAACGTGTTATCGATTATGGTAAATATTAAATACCTACTCCAATTTTATTTTACGATTCTACTTTTTTAAACTGGATATTCATGTTTTTTTATTCTCGTTTAATAAATTATTAATAGTTGAATTATGTTACATTTTAGCATACGATGTGCCCACACTGTCAAAGAACTTGGACTGGATATCTCTAATGACGTACGACTACCACGGCCAGTGGGACCAGAAGACCGGCCACTTGGCTCCCATGTACGCGGGTGAAGAAGATGACGATAAGACATCTAATGTGGTACGTGTTAAGTGTTGCATATATGCAAGTAAGTTCTTCTATAGAAGTCAATATTGTCAAACTGATCATGAGAAATTTTATAACTTTTTCTGTACGTTATGATACACGTCACGATGAAAAAGTATAATCTTATAAAGTGAAGTTGGCTAAATGTTAAACATTTCACTCAAGACTTCTTTTTGTAAAAGGATATATTATTAATATAGTTACATTAAAAATTAGTTCACTTAAAAAAAGGATAACTATAAGAATATTTCTTCAATAACTATTTATTATTTAAATAACCTTTTACTGATTGAAGTAACATGACTAACATATTCTATTCCTACCCGCAGAACTTCACCGTAAACTACTGGATACAAAAGGGCGCGCCTCGCAACAAGCTCATACTGGGTGTACCGTTATATGGACAATCGTTCTCTCTGCTTGAGAACCGTGATGACTCCGGTAATAGCGGCGGTATTGGTTCACCTTCCACTGCGGGAGGAGAGGCTGGTGATGAAACTAGGGCAAGAGGGTTCCTTGCCTTCTATGAGGTAAGTTTTATGCTTCACTTTGAAGTTTGCGATTCTACCGAGTCCTAACTCGGCGTAAACTCTGATAGTTCATTGAATACTTACTACATATTTTATCTAATCTGTTGGGTATTCTTTATTGATTAAACGTTTTGAATTTATAGGAATTAGCTAGGAAGATACAAAGATGTGATTTTCGTTTTTAGCTCATACAAGATGATACATATTAGTCAGAAACATTCACAAGAACTAGGTACCACAGCCATAACAGCTAACTTAAATGTTTACTATTCACATAAACTTCAATCTGCTTTAATAAATAGGGATATTTTTGAAATCATCAACATGTATTTTTTTTCACTCCTTGTACAAAAAGTCAACCTTCATTTCCTTATGAATAAGTATTATGTACCTACAGTGTGCATAGTTTGCAATCAGAATGTATCAAACTTTGTAAGACTTATCAAACAATCCCCGCAGATATGCGAGCGGATCCGCGTCCAAGGCTGGCGGGTAGTGCGCGACGCGGGCGGACGCATGGGCCCGTACGCGACGCTGCACGACCAGTGGGTGTCCTTCGACGACGACTTCATGGTGCGCCACAAGGCGGAGTTCGCACGAGCCGCAGGACTAGCCGGGGCTATGCTATGGGCTTTAGATCTGGATGACTTCGCGGGAAGATTCTGTGGGTGTGGGAAGTACCCGCTGCTGGCTAATGTTAATCATGTGCTGAGGGGAAAAACCGCCCCGCCGCCGTGTCAGCTGGAAGAACGTGAGTACCACAGATAATATTAGGTTTTACTATGTTCTTGGGTATGGGAGAGGATTAAGGATGTAAATCTTTGTTATGTAATTGGTTTAAATTTCTACTTACTTTCAGTTTATCAATATTCTCAAAATATTCTAGATTAATTATGTGT
This sequence comes from Colias philodice, assembly GCF_061535455.1. Taxonomy (NCBI): domain Eukaryota; kingdom Metazoa; phylum Arthropoda; class Insecta; order Lepidoptera; family Pieridae; genus Colias; species Colias philodice. The sequence continues at coordinate 6,579,129 of NC_143094.1, read as the reverse complement.
TCTCAGAACTGTTTCTATTCGGCACGTTATTATAAACTGTGCTTTCAAATATATATTTCTTGGTACAAGTTTTTTATCCTTAACAGTTGCAAGTCCGCCTAGCATCGAAGGACCAACTTCTTCGCCAAACGTTGAACCAGAACCAGAAAGTTCGACTACAGGATCTTTAGCAGATTCTGAATTAGAAACAGATATCGAGGTAATGTACCATTATTTTTTTATTGATTTCCTGTATGTTTATTTTGAATTTTATGTATATCGTTTCAAGGCTGACTATATAAATTTTAATTTAAAATAACTCAATAACAACAATAAATCAGAATGCGTGTTATATTTTTCCATACCTGCAAATATCCTTACCATCCATACGTGTTTCATACTACCCTCTACTATCATATAACTTAGGTAAAAAAAGCTTAAGTGCCTACAAATCCATAGTTCCCATTACCAAACAAATAATTAAAATCGATGTTTTCATCCCCACAGGTAGTCCCATCAAGCTCAGTAGAAGGCAAGTCCTGCACGAGCGGGTTCCGCGCGGACGCAGACTGCAGCAAGTACTACCTGTGTGTTGGCGGACGGTACATGCAACTGTCCTGCCCACCGCCTTTGTTGTGGAACCAGGTAACATTTATTTATTTATTTATTTATTCCTGATTCCTTACAGCTATTCTTACAATAATTACATAATAATTGAACAATACGCCAATAAAAAGGAATTCCATTAATAGAATTATTATAATAAACATGTGACAAAGAAAATTGAGTAAGAAAGTAGGAGGAAAAGATATACGTTAAAATAATAAACAAAATACTATTATTGTGATGAGTGTAGGTGTAGGTATGGTGTGTCGTCTATTGTGAGTGAGTGTGTAAATGAGAGTATGTATGTATATACTTTAAGTAACTAAAAATTAAGTACTGAAACCTATATTATATATAATAGTTATTATGAATTATTGGAAAAAACAAAAATACAACATTTTTTGAGTTTTATTTCTAGATCATTGGATGTGATTCTAAAATAGGGTGCAATATTAACCAGGGAATTATTGGATAGCAAAAATTTAGGCAATACAATAATAAGAAACTAAAGACCATTTTTATCATCGTAGATAATAGAAAGGTTGATGGAAGAAAGCGTAAGGTGGCTCAAAAGCTATTTACCATTAGTTAAATTCCTATCAAAAGAAATGTAATAGCAGATAACACAGTAGTGTAGCTTTTCAGTAGAAAGGCGGTATCATGAATCCGATTCGAACTAAATTGACTTGTTTCAGAACCACTGTGACTGGCCTGATAAATCTCCTTGTAAGACCAAGTCTAGCCTAAAATTGGCGTCTGAAGACAGCACCGACAACGTCATAATAAAAGAAAAGCCGATAGTCGCCTGTTACTTCACAAATTGGGCTTACTACAGGTAAATTATTAGCCCTATATAGCCCTACTAATATTATAAATATGAAAATGTGTTTGTCTTTTCTTGAAGTAAAACTTCTATAGGTGCGTTTAGGGTAAAATTTCGAGGTCGCGTCATGGAGTATGGGGACGATTTTGGTACCTTTGAATCTTGTCAAAGAAGTTTCACTTCTGACACACGCACTCTACACCATACAAGATAAGCTATAGCCAGAAACTTTTTAGAATATTTTGATTCGTTTTGTATAATATTATGCTATAGGTAACTCAAATGTCATTACACGTCATATTGAAAAAAAAACTACTTATTCTAAATATTATAGCTTTCTCATCATCTACAAAATCTGTCCTTATCATCATTATGACAAAATTTGTGAATAACGTAAATAAAACACATGTTTCGAAATATAAATTTATATCACATAAAAAGTCCCAACAAACAAAAATTCTCAATATATCCCCAAAAAAATAAAATTTATCAAACTAAAACAATACAGGAAGAACAACGGCAGCTTTGGCCCGGACCAAGTGGACCCGGCGCTTTGTTCCCACCTCGTGTACTCGTGGGCTCATCTCAATAGCTCCAATACTTTGGTACCTGGAAACCCTGAACTCGATGTTGTTAATGGTAAGTAGCATTTTTGTTCTTGAAAGGTCTTTGGGCATTGTGTTAGTTTATTTGACCCACTGTGTAATGTAGGTTACATAAAGAAATTTCAGGATTTTAGGTCAAGCAACAAATTGGCACTGGTCGCAGTCTTGTACCCTTGTTTCAGGAAATTTGTTCAAACTAATTTGAAGTATATTGTGTCCAAGGAGCATATTTTAATCGCAGAATATACCTTGAGTTAGATAACGAATTAGACTTCGAGACTAAATTGGATTCAGATCATACTTTACGTTACTAAAATGTTATTGAAGTATTTGTTTGCTTTTTTTGCCTCTTCTTGCTTTAGTTTTAATAAATTTAAGCTTTATGTCATATTCTTGTTTTAGATTTCTATGGCAAGTTAACCGAATACAAATTAAAGGGTGTGAAAGTAATTTTGGGTGTCGGTGGTATTGAAAACTCGGAGGGTGATGCCTGGAGCAAAATGGCGGCAAGTCCCGAAAACAGAAAGATATTTGTGAAATCAGCTCTGAAGTTTGTACAGAAATGGAATTTCGACGGTCTTCAGCTTGCATGGCAATACCCCGTTTGCAAGAAAGTGAGTATTAGCGCAATTTTTTTTTTGTTATTTATATTATTTAAAGCAAACAGTCGTTTACTTATTATGCATTAACTTAAAAACTAGTTTTAGTTTATAAAAAAAGAAATTTTCAAATAACACGATACTGATAAAAATGTTAATGTATAATGTATAATACATTATATAAGTGATAATATTCTAGTAATGTAAATGTTAATTGCAAATGACACCAATATAAAAAAAGACTAAACAATTTTAGCACATACTTATTATGATAATGGGTGCAAACTGCAAATTCTGTGAATGATATTACTAACTATTAATTTGTGCTTTTTCATACATTTTATTTTAGAATAACGCTCTTAAATTTGATTATAATAAATATAGAATACTCAAATTTTAAAAACATACACATATTTATATAGATATTAATTCTCAATCGCAATCAATATGTACGATTTCGCCTTACGGAGACGTCAGCTTAAAACCGCTAGCATCTCGAAATCATGCAAATTGTCTTCAACACATAATATACCATCAACTATGGTTTCTTAAAAGTAACTACCTAATATTGTTTAAATTTCTATTTCCGCAGGCTCCTTGCAACAACATCAATACAGAAGACAAAGATAACTTCTCCCTACTAATAACCTTACTCTCTAAAACTCTTCGTCGTCACAATCTAGAAGTTTCTGCGCTAGTAGCACCAAACCCAGAAATAGCAGCTTTGGCCTATGACCCATTGGTTCTTACTTCCGCGTTAGATTGGGTTTCAATCGCTGCCAATGATTACTATAGCACGAATACTCAGAGGACGGCCTATTTGCTGCCCTTGGAAAAGACGGAGTTCAATGATATGAGTTTGGTGAGTATTTTTTGTGTGTGCACATATCAAATAGTGGTAGTTATTCTGCAATACATTATTTGTTACATATTGAAAGATATAAATAATTTAAATCGTTTATATCAAAAGCCTTACTTACTCTTCGGCATATTTGTCATTACATTGACACAGTTGCTGGATGGAAGTAAGTTGTAGGATGTTTCGAAACCGGTTGTATTTTATTGAAATATCTAAATAAAGTGGAACCAGTGAATTGTGTTTCCTTACTAGTTGTAGGAAGTATGCAACTGTCGAAATGGAGTTAGTACTTAGCGGTATCAAAGTAAAGTTTTTTGCTTATTTGGTTCTATCGAAGTCCAGCTTCTATGCCTGCAACTGATTACGAAACACCCAGCAAAATGTATACTAATAATATTTTTGACGTGACAACGTCTTATAATTCGATAGCGCCGGCTGCACGCACGAAAATACATGACTCATGCGGCGTTACCTCGCTCTGAGGCGTTCCATTTAGGCTTGAAGTGCAAGCGAGAGCGCGGAACGAGCGACAAAGAAGCACAATCAGACGTTGTCACGTTCAACTATCGTCAGTAAACCGACTTTACAGACAACCAATTTTTTTTCCAGCAATCCACAGTAGAATGGTGGTCAAACGCAGTAGGTCCATGGCGTGTAGTAGCCGGTGTGCCCGCGTACGGGCGCTCGTACGTACTGCGCGGGGACAGTTCCGAGCTGGGCGCTACTGCTGTTGCGCCTGGAGACCCGCAACCAGCTACGGAAGTACCCGGCTTCCTTGCGTATTATGAGGTGGGTGTGAATATGGTGCTGGGGAAATTTAAATTGTAATGATGTACCTATAGCTACTAGTATTTTCCTAGTGGTTTTTTTAAGAACGTTATTCATCAGAGTTTTTATTACTTTAGTATGCATTTTATTTTCATTAGATATGAATTAAATAGGCGGTTCCACACAGAGCTAAAAGCCTCGCGAATCAGCACGCGCAGTGTGGTCATAGCCGCATATATTGAGCCAAGTTCACAACGATGTGAAAAATGTATTTTCCGAGCTGTTTCACGCGGAAAATGCTTCGCCAGATTGCTCACTCTGTGTGCACCCGCTTTATTTCAACTACTATAACCAATAAACCATTCCAGGTATGCGAAGCGCTCAAAGGTGGCTGGCGCGAAGTCACCACCCCAACCGGTACATACGCAACTGACGGCACCCAATGGGCCACTTACCTCATACCAAGCGAAGCTCACCGCGCGGGAACAATACTTTCCCAAGCGGGAACACGTGGTGCTGCTATATGGGCATTAGATCTGGATGACTGGCGTGGTTCTTGTAAGTGTACAAGACCGCTGTTAACTGCGCTTAGACAGGGACTTATGGAACCTGAGTTGAGTACTGCTATTTGTGCCTAGACTGTATCCCAAGGACTTCAGCGCTGCTACCAAACATGGTTTATACTACTTACTCAAAACAATAAGTTCTCTCAACCAATGACCAGGACGCTAAAAGCTGTTAGACTCACCCAATGACAAGGATGATGCATCTTACTATAATCTATTGTTATCTACTGACCAACTCCGCGTAGACTTCTCAACAAATGGTCAGGATAAAACGCTGCTAGAAAACGTGTAAATCCTAATACTATAGTTAGACTCGCCGAATGATTAGGACTCCAGTATAATATAATATCACTATAAGCTATTGTTACTGATCAACTATAAGATTGGTCAAACCTACCTATTCTTGGTGATGATGAAAGCACAGTGCAATGTGACGTCATGTGGAACAGATCTTCTGTCTACATTGTGCAATCTATCTTATCGTCGTTCAACAGTCTCATTAGAACTAATTTGCAATATGCGTAAGAGTGGTGCAATAATTACGTATTACTTACGAAAAGTACTTATTATTTGTATAAAAGATATTAGACTGACATTAGCAAAAACATGGTCGTTTTTCAAACTCATATTTTAAGGGATAATTTTAAAAATATGAATTGTATCTGAAACATGATTTCTGATTGATTTTCATTCATATTTCTTAACTTCGATTTAAGTTTAATGTTGGTCAAAATTTTAAATCTAATATCTATACTCAAAATGCTTTCGAGCATGCCATACTTTAGTTGTAAGAAAGAGTCTCAATTTAATGTTATAAGATAAAGTCTTAAGCCTTAGATTATTTAAAAAGAATTTCGTGATATTTTTACTAACCTTCCAACCGAATCCAATGAATGTAATTGAAATCAAGTACCTACACAGATACCTATATTTTTATACATATGCATGTCAGTTACCAAATGTTACCATACTATTTAAGTAAAGTTAATATTACTTTCATTTATGTGTTTCATATTAACATTTTGGAAAAGATTTATGTAAGTATCATTTCAGGATTGTAAAAGATATATTTTACAAAGTTCAAAATGTAAACACAACAATTGTACATTTTCAAATGTATAGGTACATAGTATAAAATAAAATGAATACAAATAGAAAAGCGTTTTATTTATTTACAATAACCCCGATCGAAGTAATGGAATAATTTAAAAATCTCTAGAATTTTCGATTATAGGTATACGGGAGCGCAAACACTGTTACGGCAGACCTATATAATCGATAATTCTAGAGAACTTTAAGTAAATTATTCCATTACTTTCATAAAACATATAATATGTATTTTTTTTTACAGAATTTTAAAAGTTTATACAGAAACAAGTCAAAATCACTCTAAAATCGATACGGCCTCTTAAATGTTTATACAGGTGTCCCACGCACCGTCGCGTCGGTATTGGGTATACTAAGCACATTAGCGAAGCGGTATATGCCGGCTGCGCGAAGCTAGGGAGGAAAACATGGATTTTAAAGAAAAATATTGGAAAACTTTTTTGACGTAATTTTGTTGTTTAAGTTTTTTTAACGTGATCAGTGTATGCTAAACTACAAGTAGCTTCGCGCTTAGTATACCGTGAGTGGGGCACCCAGCACCCTGTATACTTATCAACTACAGCTGGAATACTCGGCGTAACTCACGCACTACCCGGTTAAAAAGTAGTCTAGGTGCTAAATCCAGAGTACCTACAGTCTATCTCTGTATCAAATTTCCATCAAATTTCATACAGATCCGATTAGTTTATTTCCATAAAAAAGTATGAAACATATCTTTCTCCATCTCTCTACTTTCATCATTCACTCTTCTAGTAGCTAGGATATCGAAAACTACGAAAAATCAGCTAACATACCTACATGTTGTATATTCCGAGAGCCCACGATGTGAGGAATGTAAAAAAATTATTGACGTAAAGATAAATGCTGTTAATTATTGTCAATTATGATTTTTCAAATAAAATACTTACCCACATAAAAATCGGTTTTTCATATCTACTAAATAGGTAGCACATAGGTAGGTAGATACAATAGGTATAAAAGCGTCCAGAAACTTGCTCTATATAGATAACTAATATTATGTATACAGTATTGTAATTTTTAAGTAAATTGTAATGATTACATACTTAATTACAATTCTTTATCAAAGTATTTCAAGAGTTGACAAAAAATGTGTTTCAATTAAAGTGAAAATTAAACCTTACACTTTAAAATTACATACAGTGTGATTGTAGCGCTTATAAATCCAACACATTAAATCCAAAACTTCCATTCTGAAACATAAATAGATCTAAGTAGTTACAAGGTTTTAATTAATTTTTACGAGAGTATAAACAAAAGTTACACGAATACTTAATGACGCAAATATTTGCCGTTTTACGAGTAGAATAAAAACAATTACATTTCTAATTGATCGGTTGTGTTCAGTCTAACATCGTTCTTCATAATTGCACAGCTGGCACAACAATGAATAATTCAATCAGAATCACTCGCAACCTCCAAAGCTATGTTTTTAAGCCCTTTGTGCATCGATTCAGTAAATTTACATACAACCGACTATTGAACACTTCTGTGAGTATTACCGCAAAATATTTTAAATGCTTTCAGTTTAAATGAATTTAAACTTTCACGTTAATTAAGACTTCTTTCATTAACGTCGCTGAAAGAGATACATATTATTATACCTCCTTACTCTCTCTACGAATTGAGAACCTTCTGTCGTTTTAGGGAACCGCGTCGGTTAAAATCGAATATTTAACATTTACATTCTACTAAGATTTTTTCTAACTAGGGAATGACTGAGAAGAATTGTTATTCTATATTTAACTGTATTTATTAATTATACTCTACCTACATAAACTACGTAGTTATTAAATTTAAATAAATTATTATAATCTCTACCGCAGTTCCCAAAATCAAGTGTTAGTTTTTTCTAATTTTAGACGATCTTCATTGTGTTTTTATTTTGAAAATATTGGGGGTTTATCTAATCTCTAATTAATATGTTATGTGAAGAATAATTATTTATTACGATAGATAATATTTACTTAATTTCTATAGTATCACGAATTAACGTAGGTTCAATAGAAACAAAGAAATAAAATTAAATAGACTTGACTTAAGTATAAAATAATAATATACCTATTTGATATTAAGTGGCACAAAATACTAAATTGTGATAATACCTACTAACAAAGGTAGTAGGCGTTATGTAGGTACCTACTATTAATTATAATTTTAGGCAGCAGTTTTGTAAAATTAAGTTACATAAGCACTTATGGTCTAAATAAACGCTATAAGCTCGTTTCAATTAGGTGAAAGAAATTAAGATCCCCGTCCCGTGGGGACACGTTGCTGGGAAGGTGTGGGGAGACGCTGAACGACGCAGACCAATATTGGCCCTGCACGGCTGGCAGGACAACGCCGGCACCTGGGACACACTAGCGCCATTGCTTTGTGATAAAATTCCAATATTAGCCATCGACTTCCCGGGACACGGATTGTCATCGTGGCATGCGCCTGGTATATTTATTAAATATTCCTGTACAATAACCCCTGAATATTATGTATAAGTGTTAAGAACAAATTTATAAAAAAATATTAAGGGTACCTTAGACCCATGGCTTTCTTGATTAAAAACTTATATTGTGCATTTTATTTTAAGAAAAACTAAAATTTTGTATTTATTTCTTACAGGTTTACAATACTATCCATGGGAAACCGTTCGATTGATACTTGCTATAAAAACATACTACCAATGGGATAAAGTGACTGTTCTTAGCCATTCTATGGGATCAATAGCTGCGATTCGATATTCCTGCATATTTCCAGATGATTTAGATTACTTAATTGCAATAGATTGTCTGTTCCCAGAGGAATATCAGATAAAACAGTTCGTAGATAATTACCCTAAGATTATAAGTAAACTTCAGTCCATACTAGAGAAACCATATTCCGATCCACCCTTGTATTCATACAATGACATCATACATAAATGGCATGTAGGCTCGAATAAATCTATTTCCGTGGAAAGCATCAAAGTCCTTGCGAAGCGAGGTATACAAAAATCGTTAAATGATCCTGAAAAATATCATTTCAGCAAAGACGGTCGTATATCATACGCATATTACGATTTCGAAGATAAATTTTTTTTAGAGGCGCTCACGATGCGTTCTAAATGTCCAATCTTATTCTTAAAAGCAATTCATTCCCCATTCTCAATGAGCAACACTTTTGCACGATTACAAAAAACGATAGAAGAAAGCAACCCGAATTTTGAAAAATATTTAATTCCTGGTACACATCACGTACATTTGGATAATCCAGATGTAGTAATACCTCACATCGAAATTTTTTTACGAAAATATAAACTAATTTAAATAAGTAACTAGGTACATTTACTTTCATTTTTTAGGGTGGAAAACACCTATTTATGTAACACCTACCTAAAATGTTCATTGATTTTATAATTGTGTGATAATAATATAATGTTAAGGATATGAAATAAAATGGTTATATTATTTAGAAAACTACCTAGCACTTTTTTATTTATGAATATAATAATTATAATTTATAACTAGGTAACTACTTAACTAGGTATATGTTATATAAATTATTTAATTCCCTTTTTGATTTCATCTTTTTGAAGTTTTTTTGATTAACCTGACCAATAGGCGTAATTTTAAGGTTGTAAAGAATTATACCACAGGTTATACGATATACAATTATATAATAGTTTAAAAAAACCTAAAAAACACGCTTTTTATAGAAAACCGAACTAAAAAATAGAAAATAAATTTAAATTAAGAAGATGGTGGTAAAAATTTCAATGAATATAAATTATGTGAGTAAAAAAAAATTATTTTATTTAAAAAAAAGCGTGGGGTGCTTCTTAAGATATTATCGAAATGATCTCATGATAATCACTCTACTCATATCTGTCAATAAAATATCTATAACCATTGACACCATGCACCCCACGCTTTTTTAAAATGAAATAATTTTTTTTACTCACACTATTATTAATTTATATTCATTGAAATTTTTAACACTATTTTCTTAATTTAAATTCATTTAAATTTATTTTCTATTTTTTAGTTCGGTTTTCTATAAAAAGCGTGTTTTTTTAGTTTTTTGAAGTGAAAACTTCTTTAGCGGCGTTGGGTATAGGTAAAATCTTAAACTCGCGTCAGGACACGTGGCCTGATCGAAAAAGCGTAAGACGGACTTTTTTTTTTAGCCCTTATATTCCATGCGTAAGACGGATACCATTCCAAAATATCAAACATGTTAAACGTTAATAATCAAGTTTTCACTTCTGCCGGCATTCCCGGAGTGCAACCCGTCTTTTTTGAAGTGAAAACTTCTTTAGCGGCGTTGGGTATAAAATCTTAAACTCGCGTCAGGACACGTGGCCTGATCGAAAAAGCGTAAGACGGATTTTTTTTTTGAAGTGAAAACTTCTTTAGCGGCGTTGGGTATAAAATCTTAAACTCGCGTCAGGACACGTGGCCTGATCGAAAAAGCGTAAGACGACTGTTTTTTTTTTTTAGCCCTTATATTCCATGCGTAAGACGGATACCATTCCAAAATATCAAACATGCTGAACGTTAATAATCAAGTTTTCACTTCTGCCGGCACTCCCGGAGTGCAACCCGTCTTTTTTTTAGCCCTTATATTCCATGCGTAAGTCGGATACCATTCCAAAATATCAAACATGCTGAACGTTAATAATCAAGTTTTCACTTCTGCCGGCACTCCCGGAGTGCAACCCGTCTTTTTTTTAAACTATTATTTATTTTCTACTTTTTAGTTTGGATTATTTATAATAGCGTGTTTTTTTAATTTTAAACTATTGCACGCAGCACGACTCATGATGCGAAGCATCAGAGAGTGCTTTACGATCGAAAAATTTTTTTTCGCCTTATTTTGGCAACTATTTTTAGTATTATAGCCTTGTTAGTTAAAGGAATCAAGATATTTTGCATACTATTCTCGAGATAATTTAACGGAGATTAATTCTATACTTGCTAAAAATTAATTTAGTGCAATAGAAACGGAAAAAAATATCAAAATAGGTCAAAAAATTTTCCTGTCCGTCATGTATAAAACTCCGGAAACACTGTAAGTTATGAAAAAATCAATAATTTGAGTTAGATTTTTTTAAAGTGAAACTTTTATTACATCGTCTCAAACTTTTTGGTCTGTGTAGCGCATGTCGCGTGACGGTCGGCTGCCGAGTAGGTATAAAGCAGTGTTCGGAACCGTACGATAATTATCGTACAAATACGATAATTTTGTGCCTAAGTTTCACTTTTACCGTGGTTTCATAAAACCACACATTTTTGTGTCTTACGACTCAACAAATTATTTATATTCTTTACTAGCTGTGCCCGCGACTTCGTCCGCGTGGAATAGTGACTGTATAGTAGTTACTACTTAACTTTTATTGAGTAAACACGTACTACCATAAATAATTATTAAAAGAACTGTTAGTAAAATTTATTACTAAACTGAGCTAAAAAGTAAAAAAGAAATGCTTAATTAACTAATTATTTACGTAAAATTTCTTTTAAATTATGTCATATTATTTTGTAGGCACCAGGGGCGAGGGGAGCAAATTTGTTTTCCTTCCTTTCTTGTATGGATGTTTTTAACAATGTATCGTGCAGCAACTGAGCGCCGAGGCAAACGTCAAAACGCAAAGGAATAGAATCCGCTATCGATACTAATTGACGTAAGCGTATGATGTTTTGCTAAGGATTTGTTCACCCTACCAACGACGACGACGTCCACGAACAAAATTTTCATCCAGTCGCAATTTAATAAAATTGTGCAAAACACAATTAAAAATAAAATATTAAAACTTCCCGTCGTTCTGGTGTCGTCTGATTGTCTTAGACATACATCTTATATGCTTAGATATAGTTGACAATAAGTTGTTGCATTGCATTTAATCCAATATTCGTTTAGAATTGCATTTAATCCAGTATTCGTTGAGAATTTTCGTTAGTTTGAACGTTGTCAATTTTGCTACTGATTTAAAAGTGAACATGGATTGTGAAATAGTTTCACTTGAAGTAAATCTTGGACCTTGCCATCATCATGTGGTTCATATGCCGGGAGATGGTTCCTGCCTCTTTCATTCCTTGACATATTTAATGTGTGAAGAAATAGACTTTGAAGTGGCGTTGCAAGTCAGGACTACTATTGTTGTGACGACAATGGGGAAACCTATCATGATTCCGATTGTTAAGAAAAAAATAAAAAAAATTTTTGTTACAAACAACTTACAAAAAGAAATGAAATCCCACCAAAAACATTTTCATGTAAAATGTTGCCAAGACGAGCCCATATGACTCGCACTGTCAAAAAGTTATCAGATCTCATGTAGAGCCAAGCTTCTAACACTACATTAAGCTAGATTTAAACTAGTATGTAAGACAACAGCTAAGCAGCCTTTTTCCATTGTACATCAAAATATTCAAGGCTTGGCTAGCAAATTATTAGAAATAGAATTATTTTTAAATCATAATAAAATTAAAATATTTTGTGTAACAGAACATTGGCTTAAACAATGTCAGTTGTTAATAAATATTGATAATTATAAATTAAAAAGTATATACTTTAGGACAAATGCTATTCATGGAGGTTCTCTTATTTTTGTACACAATAGTTTAAAATGCAAGGAACGAACTGACATTGTTAGCCTTTCTGTAGAACGCACCATTGAACTGTCCTGTGTTGAGCTTGAGCGTTACATTATTGTTTGCGTATACAGACCTCCTTCCAGTGACTATAATTTGTTTGAGACAGTCATGGAAGAAATATTAAAGCGTTTAGGCAGGAGTAAAAAGAAGGTAATAGTATGTGGTGATTTTAATATTGATTTACTTTCACACACACAAACGGCAACACGAATAGTTAATTTGTTTCATTCATTTAATCTGTATAAACTTTTTGATGAACCCACACGAATAACACCTACTTCTGCAACTTGTATTGATAATATATACTGTGATTGCAAATGTTTAGAAAAATATATTCTCAACACGCTAACTTCGGATCACTGTGGCCAGAAAGTAGTTTTTGAATGGGATTGCATACCTACAATTAAAAGAATTAATGTTAGGCCTATAACTAGGAAAGGCATTCATACATTCAGAAATAATATTGATAATAAACTGCCTGACCTGAATGATCAATCCTTTCATAAAAATCCTTGTGAAATGTTTACAAATCTTTTTAAGTTCATTCATAGTGAATATGAAAAAATATTTAAAATTAAATCTTTAACTATTACCAAGGATTTACCATTCAGCCAATGGGCAACTCCTAGTATACACAGATGCAGGAACGTTCTTTACGAGTTATATGGTATGAAACAATATAACAAAGACTTGTCATTTCTTAGTTATGTTAGAAATTATTCAAAAACATTTAAAAAAGTTTGTCTCACTGCCAAGAGTTTGTATGTCAGAGATAAAATACGCAACTCTGACAATAAAGTTAAAACGGTTTGGACAATTATTAATGGTGAATTGGGCAAAAGCCAATCGAATGATAGTACCATAAAACTTGTCAATTCTGGTAGGGTCATTGACAAAAGTGCTGATGTTGCGCTTGCTTTTGAAGATTTCTTTAGTAATATCCCTGCTAGTATAACTAAGAATTTAAATTCGTCTTCAGCGCTTGCAGAGTCTTTATTGAGGGATCATGTTGCTGAGTGTAACAAATTATTTGAATTGCGACACGTGACTGCTGATGAAATTGTTAAAACTTTTAAAACATTAAATTTAAAAAAAACATGTGATCTCTGGGGTATGTCTGTAAATTTAGTAAATAATATCATAGAAAACATTGCCAATCAACTGGCGTTTATATTTAATCAGTGTTGTGACTGTGGTATATTCCCTGATTTACTAAAATTTAGCAAAGTTATTCCTTTATTTAAAAGTGGTGACCAAGAAGACAGTAATAACTATAGGCCAATTTCCATATTACCAACTTTGAGCAAAGTCTTCGAGAAACTAATTTTAAACCAATTAAGTAGTCATTTTGCATCAAATGGTTTACTGCACGCCAAACAGTATGGTTTCACAAAGGGGCGCTCTACCACTGATGCCGGAGTAGCTCTTTTGTCACATATATACAAAGCATGGGAAAATCCAAAGAATGCTTTGGGGATATTCTGTGACCTTTCTAAGGCTTTTGACTGTGTAGAACATTCCACTCTATTACGGAAACTAAATTTTTACGGTATCAAAGGTTTAGCTCAGGATCTCATAGCTTCATATCTTCAGAACAGGGTACAAACCGTTGTCGTTAATGGAGAGAAATCTCGCGGTGCGCCGATTAACATAGGTGTTCCGCAGGGATCTATCTTAGGACCGTTTTTGTTCTTAGTGTATATTAATGACCTACCTTATTATTTGGAGGATATGTGTGAAATAGTACTGTTTGCAGATGACACCTCATTAATTTTTAATGTGGATAGACATGACACAAATGTTGACGAAGTAAACTCTGCTCTTTTACGCATATCCAATTGGTTTAATACTAATAATTTACTATTAAATACAAAAAAAACAAATTGTGTAGAATTTATCCTCCCAAATGTAAAAAAGGTGAAAAGGAATATTATTTTAAACGGGGAGGTATTATACCCTGTGGAATCGACTGTTTTTCTTGGTTTGACATTAGATGAGAAGCTTCAATGGGGGGCCCATGTTACCACCACCGCTGCTAAGCTCAGCTCAGCTGCATATGCAGTTAGAAGAATAAGGCATCTCACTGATGAAGAAACGGCTAGATTGGTTTACTTTAGCTACTTTCATAGCATAATGTCCTATGGAATTCTGCTATGGGGCAGGGCTGCAGATATAGAAACTATATTTATATTACAGAAAAGAGCCATACGCTCTATATATAATTTGCGTGCTCGAGACTCACTAAGAGATCTCTTTAAGAATACTGGTATCCTTACTGTACCGTCGCAGTATATATTTAATAATATTTTATATGTACACAATAACGCTTACTTACACACAAAAGTCGGAGATAGACATTGTTATGACACAAGAAACAGAAATAAAATTGAAATGCCATTTTTCCGGCTAGCTAAAGTTAAAAATTCATTTATGGGTCAAGGTATACGCTTTTACAACAGAATTCCTCATAATATTAAAGAGTTTAGTTGTTCTAAATTTAAAACTTATATAAAAAATGTACTAGTTCAGAGAGCCTATTACAGTATTAAGGAATATATGGACGATAAAAACCCATGGAGGGTTGTCGCGTAAAAACCACAGGACAGTTCTTTGGCATATTATGTTAATATAATTATTATGATGTTACATATGTAATTTGTAAAATTGTAAAACTGATATGATTAAAAAGAGCAACTATGGAGTTTCTTGCCGATTCTTCTCCGTAGATACTGCTTTCCGAATCGGTGGTAAATGTTAAAAATATGTACCTAATGACGTTTCAAAAGTGCTTCTAGAAGAAGTCTAATTGAATAAATAAATGTTTGAGTTTGAGTTTGAGTTTACACGCCCTAACTCTACAAGGCCTAACTTCACAAACTCTACACCTTAGTCAAAATATGTGGCTTGGCCGTTCGTTACTACAAGAACTATTGTATAACACAAAAGTTATGAACAGTGAATTAATTTTTCACCTTACGCCGATGTGAATGTAGCGAAATGGCCAAGCCACTTATTTTGACTAAGGTGTAGAGTTTGTGAAGTTAGGCCTTGTAGAGTTAGGGCGTGTAGTGTTAGAAGCTTGGCTCTACATGAGATCTGATAACTTTTTGACAGTGCGAGTCATATGGGCTCGTCTTGACAACATTTTACATGAAAATGTTTTTGGTGGGATTAGTTTATCAATTTAACTTTTGTTAATATTATGCGCCACAAATACACTTTAACACCAAAAAAGTACAAATAATAAAAAGTAAAAAAACTAAAACCTAACTACGACAAAAAACGACGCTGAAAAAGTATAAAACAAGATTTTCAGAATACTGAACTGAACAAAGTTGCTAATGTAGTTGCAAGTTAATGGACACAGTAGACTCTACCAAGATGACTTCGTTGTAAATTGACAATAATGTCATACAATACTATTCTGAAGTATGCAATATTCCACTATGTAGAGATAAATTTTCATGTTTGGAAAGGCGTAGTCACACGTTACATATACCTATCTACCGTAGCACTTTGACAACGTGTGACTGCGGTTTTCCCGCAATTTTTAAATCTGTAATATCTTCGAAAATATTCACTTAAATCATTCGATGTAAAGGGCCATATAGATCTATATTAAATGAACAATGTATTCAAGGTATTTAATTGGTTAAGGATTAATGCTGTATTGGTTAAAATCGCTTCGAAAATTAGCCATTATTTGTCGTAAAAAGTAAATGACTTAAAAGTTATTGTGGGTTATCCATAAGAGATAGACATATACCATCACGGACTTTTCTGTAGACCTTTTCAATGAGTACAATACTTAGTACATTATTTTGATAAAACTCGTAGGGTTCAGATGTCAGTGAACTTAGCAGAGCATTTTTAGCAGATCAAAAAAATAATGTGAGTTCTTATTGCGTGCAGTTGAGTTCTAGAGTTCCTGATACTTTTTAGAAATAGTTCTGGCGTTTTTACCTGAAAAAACGACATTTGAAAAAATGATCTGCCAACTTCCCGTAGCAGATCATTTTTAGCAGATCAAAAAAATAATGTGAGTTCTTATCGCGTGCAGTTGAGTTCTATAGTTCCTGATACTTTTTAGAAATAGTTCTGGCGTTTTTACCTGAAAAACGACATTTGAAAAAATGATCTGCCAACTTTCCGTACTAGATAATTTTTAGCGGATCAAAAAAATAATGTGAGTTCTTATCGCGTGCAGTTGAGTTCTATAGTTCATGATACTTTTTAGAAATAGTTCTGGCGTTTTTACCTGAAAAAACGACATTTGAAAAAATGATCTGCCAACTTCCCGTAGCAGAGCATTTTTAGCAGATCAAAAAAATAATGTGAGTTCTTATCGCGTGCAGTTGAGTTCTACAGTTCCTGATACTTTTTAGAAATAGTTCTGGCGTTTTTACCTTAAAAAACGACATTTGAAAAAATGATCTGCCAACTTCCCGTACTAGATAATTTTTAGCGGATCAAAAAAATAATGTGAGTTCTTATCGCGTGCAGTTGAGTTCTAGAGTTCCTGATACTTTTTAGAAATAGTTCTGGCGTTTTTACCTGAAAAACGACATTTGAAAAAATGATCTGCCAACTTCCCGTACTAGATAATTTTTAGCGGATCAAAAAAATAATGTGAGTTCTTATCGCGTGCAGTTGAGTTCTAGAGTTCCTGATACTTTTTAGAAATAGTTCTGGCGTTTTTACCTGAAAAAACGACATTTGAAAAAATGATCTGCCAACTTCCCGTAGCAGATCATTTTTAGCAGATCAAAAAAATAATGTGAGTTCTTATCGCGTGCAGTTGAGTTCTATAGTTCCTGATACTTTTTAGAAATAGTTCTGGCGTTTTTACCTTAAAAAACGACTTTTGAAAAAATGATCTGCCAACTTTCCGTACTAGATAATTTTTAGCGGATCAAAAAAATAATGTAAGTTCTTATCGCGTGCAGTTGAGTTCTAGAGTTCCTGATACTTTTTAGAAATAGTTCTGTCGTTTTTACCTTAAAAAACGACATTTGAAAAAATGATCTGCCAACTTTCCGTACTAGATAATTTTTAGCGGATCAAAAAAATAATGTAAGTTCTTATCGCGTGCAGTTGAGTTCTAGAGTTCCTGATACTTTTTAGAAATAGTTCTGGCGTTTTTACCTGAAAAAACGACATTTGAAAAAATGATCTGCCAACTTCCCGTAGCAGAGCATTTTTAGCAGATCAAAAAAATAATGTGAGTTCTTATCGCGTGCAGTTGAGTTCTATAGTTCGTGATACTTTTTAGAAATAGTTCTGGCGTTTTTACCTGAAAAAACGACATTTGAAAAAATGATCTGCCAACTTCCCGTAGCAGAGCATTTTTAGCAGATCAAAAAAATAATGTGAGTTCTTATCGCGTGTAGTTGAGTTCTATAGTTCGTGATACTTTTTAGAAATAGTTCTGGCGTTTTTACCTGAAAAAACGACATTTGAAAAAATGATCTGCCAACTTCCCGTAGCAGAGCATTTTTAGCAGATCAAAAAAATAATGTGAGTTCTTATCGCGTGCAGTTGAGTTCTACAGTTCCTGATACTTTTTAGAAATAGTTCTGGCGTTTTTACCTTAAAAAACGACATTTGAAAAAATGATCTGCCAACTTCCCGTACTAGATAATTTTTAGCGGATCAAAAAAATAATGTGAGTTCTTATCGCGTGCAGTTGAGTTCTAGAGTTCCTGATACTTTTTAGAAATAGTTCTGTCGTTTTTACCTTAAAAAACGACATTTGAAAAAATGATCTGCCAACTTTCCGTACTAGATAATTTTTAGCGGATCAAAAAAATAATGTAAGTTCTTATCGCGTGCAGTTGAGTTCTAGAGTTCCTGATACTTTTTAGAAATAGTTCTGGCGTTTTTACCTGAAAAAACGACATTTGAAAAAATGATCTGCCAACTTCCCGTACTAAGTAGATAATTTTTAGCGGATCAAAAAAATAATGTGAGTTCTTATCGCGTGCAGTTGAGTTCTATAGTTCGTGATACTTTTTAGAAATAGTTCTGGCGTTTTTACCTGAAAAAACGACATTTGAAAAAATGATCTGCCAACTTCCCGTAGCAGAGCATTTTTAGCAGATCAAAAAAATAATGTGAGTTCTTATCGCGTGCAGTTGAGTTCTATAGTTCGTGATACTTTTTAGAAATAGTTCTGGCGTTTTTACCTGAAAAAACGACATTTGAAAAAATGATCTGCCAACTTCCCGTAGCAGAGCATTTTTAGCAGATCAAAAAAATAATGTGAGTTCTTATCGCGTGCAGTTGAGTTCTACAGTTCCTGATACTTTTTAGAAATAGTTCTGGCGTTTTTACCTTAAAAAACGACATTTGAAAAAATGATCTGCCAACTTCCCGTACTAGATAATTTTTAGCGGATCAAAAAAATAATGTGAGTTCTTATCGCGTGCAGTTGAGTTCTATAGTTCGTGATACTTTTTAGAAATAGTTCTGGCGTTTTTACCTGAAAAAACGACATTTGAAAAAATGATCTGCCAACTTCCCGTAGCAGAGCATTTTTAGCAGATCAAAAAAATAATGTGAGTTCTTATCGCGTGCAGTTGAGTTCTATAGTTCGTGATACTTTTTAGAAATATTTCTGGCGTTTTTACCTGAAAAAACGACATTTGAAAAAATGATCTGCCAACTTCCCGTAGCAGAGCATTTTTAGCAGATCAAAAAAATAATGTGAGTTCTTATCGCGTGCAGTTGAGTTCTAGAGTTCCTGATACTTTTTAGAAATAGTTCTGGCGTTTTTACCTTAAAAAACGACATTTGAAAAAATGATCTGCCAACTTCCCGTACTAGATAATTTTTAGCGGATCAAAAAAATAATGTGAGTTCTTATCGCGTGCAGTTGAGTTCTAGAGTTCCTGATACTTTTTAGAAATAGTTCTGGCGTTTTTACCTGAAAAAACGACATTTGAAAAAATGATCTGCCAACTTCCCGTACTAGATAATTTTTAGCGGATCAAAAAAATAATGTGAGTTCTTATCGCTTGCAGTTGAGTTCTAGAGTTCCTGATACTTTTTAGAAATAGTTCTGGCGTTTTTACCTGAAAAAACGACATTTGAAAAAATGATCTGCCAACTTCCCGTAGCAGATCATTTTTAGCAGATCAAAAAAATAATGTGAGTTCTTATCGCGTGCAGTTGAGTTCTATAGTTCCTGATACTTTTTAGAAATAGTTCTGGCGTTTTTACCTTAAAAAACGACATTTGAAAAAATGATCTGCCAACTTTCCGTACTAGATAATTTTTAGCGGATCCAAAAAATAATGTAAGTTCTTATCGCGTGCAGTTGAGTTCTAGAGTTCCTGATACTTTTTAGAAATAGTTCTGGCGTTTTTACCTGAAAAAACGACATTTGAAAAAATGATCTGCCAACTTCCCGTAGCAGATCATTTTTAGCAGATCAAAAAAAAATGTGAGTTCTAATCGCGTGCAGTTCAGTTCTACAGTTCGTGATACTTTTTAGAAATAGTTCTGGCGTTTTTACCTTATAAAACGACATTTGAAAAAATGATCTGCCAACTTCCCGTACTACATAATTTTTAGCGGATCAAAAAAAATTTTATTATAGCACTTATTGAGACAATCGGGTAACAGTCTTACCATAAAATAATATCTAATAATATGTTCATATTATATCTTACTAATTAACATTTCTTAAATTTATCAACTTATATTCAATCAAATCATGTTTTCATTTGGTAAGTAAATCAGTCCCTTCGTCCCGCTGTCCCCGTGTACATGTCGCAACTGTAGAACTCAACTGCACGCGATAAGAACTCACATTATTTTTTTGATCCGCTAAATATTATCTAGTACGGGAAGTTGGCAGATCATTTTTTCAAATGTCGTTTTTTAAGGTAAAAACGCCAGAACTATTTCTAAAAAGTATCAGAAACTGTAGAACTCAACTGCACGCGATAAGAACTCACATTATTTTTTTGATCAGCTAAAAATGATCTGCTACGGGAAGTTGGCAGATCATTTTTTCAAATGTCGTTTTTTCAGGTAAAAACGCCAGAACTATTTCTAAAAAGTATCAGGAACTCTAGAACTCAACTGCACGCGATAAGAACTCACATTATTTTTTTGATCCGCTAAAAATTATCTAGTACGGGAAGTTGGCAGATCATTTTTTCAAATGTCGTTTTTTCAGGTAAAAACGCCAGAACTATTTCTAAAAAGTATCAGGAACTCTAGAACTCAACTGCACGCGATAAGAACTTACATTATTTTTTTGATCCGCTAAAAATTATCTAGTACGGAAAGTTGGCAGATCATTTTTTCAAATGTCGTTTTTTCAGGTAAAAACGCCAGAACTATTTCTAAAAAGTATCAGGAACTCTAGAACTAAACTGCACGCGATAAGAACTCACATTATTTTTTTGATCTGCTAAAAATGCTCTGCTACGGGAAGTTGGCAGATCATTTTTTCAAATGTCGTTTTTTCAGGTAAAAACAGCAGAACTATTTCTAAAAAGTATCAGGAACTCTAGAACTCAACTGCACGCAATAAGAACTCACATTATTTTTTTGATCTGCTAAAAATGCTCTGCTAAGTTCACGGACATAGGGTTCAGCCTGCGTTTGCAATGTAAGCGGAAAAAATGTAATTATTTACGACATCACATTAGAAACCTCATAAATAACAGTACTTTTCCACTATTTAATGGATGTTATTATACATATAAACCTTCTTCTTGAATCACTCTATCTATTATAAAAAACCGCATCAAAATCCGTTGCGTAGTTTCAAAGATTTAAGCGTACAAAGGGACATAGGGACATAGGGACAGAGAAAGCGACTTTGTTTTATACTAACTACTAGCGACCCGCCCCGGCTTCGCACGGGTGCAATGCTTATGCTGATACTAAATACACTACAGAAAAACTGTGAACGTTGTATAAAAACATAGCGGCCCGCTCCGGCTTCGCACGGGTATATAGCCGGGCGGCCGGCCGGTACCGCCGCAAACGCTACGTCCCGCAATTTTTAAATCTGTAATATCTTCGAAAATATTCACTTAAATCATACGGTGTAAAGGGCCATATAGATCTATATTAAATGAACAATGTATTCAAGGTATTTAATTGGTTAATGATTAATGCTGTATTGGTTAAAATCGCTTCGAAAATTAGCCATTATTTGTCGTTAAAAGTAAATGACAAAAAAAAGTTATTGTGGGTTACCCATAAGAGATAGACATATACCATCGCGGACTTTTCTGTAGACCTTTTCAATGTGTATAATACTTAGTACATTATTTTGATAAAAATCGTAGGGTTCAGCCTGCGTTTGCGATGTAAGCGGAAACAATGTAATTTTTTACGACATCACATTAGAAACCTCAAAAATAACAGTACTTCTCCACTATTTAATGGATGTTATTATACATATAAACCTTCCTCTTGAATCACTCTATCTATTAAAAAAAACCGCATCAAAATCCGTTGCGTAGTTTCAAAGATTTAGGGTGCACTCACACACATCAGTCACCGTCACGGCACGTCACCGGACAGGATTAAAAAAAAATATGTATCAATAGTTCTAGTATGACTCTGTTCCCACACGACAGTCGCCGGCACGAAATCTATCAGTGACGTCACCGGTCAGGCACGTCAAATAATCTTTCCATACATGTATCATACTTTTATCCCCACTCACCCGGTGCCGTCACGTCTCAGTTCAGTCAGCGTCGTGCTACCGTCAATAATTGCTACATGTTCTCTAGCGTGACACACGTCTAATCACTGACTAACCTGATGTATGTGTTCAATGATTCAGTCAAACCGGCGACGTGACTGACGGACAACATGACGGTGACTGGTGTTTGTGGATACGTACACAAACCGTCACCGATCAGTCATCGGTGACTTGACGGTGACTGATGTGTGTGAGTGCACCCTTAAGCGTACAAAGGGACATAGGGTAATAGGGACATAGAAAGCGACTTTGTTTTATACTATGTAGTGATAGTGATGTAGTGATTAATTGTCCTCGAATTTTTTTTCTTTCCGAGTACCAGTATGTATGACGGGAAATTTTAATATTTTATTTTGAACCAATATTATCTGGAGGACAATTTTGGTCGTAGTCGTCGTCGTCGTTGGTAGTGTGACCGAACCATTACTAAAATATCATCAGCCGTACAAATAAAAACTTGCTTATTCAAACCTTATGCAATGAATAGATATGATTAGAATAAATAAAGAATAAGGATGTCATAATTTCTTACAAATAAATTTGGAATAACGTCGATGTAACTATGCTCACGCTATGCAATAGGCGCGAAGCGGCAACGTAGCAATTCATTCACAAAATTATGAAAAACATTGAAATTGTCTACGGTTAAGCCTTGGTGCTGTCATTTTGAGTTTTGACGCTCGTTTGACTTCGTCGAATTTGTTGTGAAGTTTCATCATACGATGTTCTGTTTATTTTTTTTTAAATATTAATTGTAAATAATTTAAATAAGTCATTAAATATGCAAGCAAATGAAAGAGAACGCTATCCAATATCTGGAGAACAGAAGATAAACCCACCTTGAGATAGAGAGTTATACAATTATATATATTACAAAACATACAACTCCAGGCTTAGAAGATTTATATTTTCAACGAAAGTTTATATTATTGTGATAAGTTTAGAAATAAGTTTTATGTAGGTATGTATGGTTTGGCGCATGCCGTAAATAAATAAATCATTATAAATATCAAAAGGGTTTTTCATAATTTCATATGTTTTGACATTTCATACAAAATTTTCAATTTGAAATTATTAATTTGCTCAACTTTTTCTACTTCTCGTACTTATTACTCTCATTGCTATTATCTCAAATTAAGATTGAAAATTGCTTCTAAAACTTGTAAAACACAGCACAATGTACTAAAAGATAGGTTATAACTCGGTTATGCTGACATAACCGAGTTATAACCTATCTTTTAGTACATTGTACTAGGGTGTACACTTATACTAGGGTGGTAGGCGGAATAAGGACGAAATAGCATTAGTATGAATACTTATTACGAAGTTATACTAGGTTTCATTTATTACGTGTTTATTTGTATGATTTTTCCTTATTCTTAGTTTATTCTTTTCATAAAATGTTATAACTCGTTTATTTGTACGGCTGCATGAGTTTATGTCAAAAATTAGCGATAGTAGTTTCTATTCTTTAACGTTATTCTATTCTCTGGCATTAGTCTTGGCCTGCTGATCAGCTTAATCAATACTCAGTTTTTATCAAATCCAGCACCAAATCCAAATCAGATCTTTCCTGTCTCACGCACGTAGTAACTAAACCGTTTAGACCGTGCGATAAAAATTAAATAAAAAACACCCAACGCAGCGAATAAAAGTGCATAGAAAAAGGAATAAATAATTTCACAAACTTCCCGAATAATATTATAAAGAGGAAAGGTTTGTAATTATGTATGTATGACGTATGGTTTTCACGCATAAACTACTGGACCGATTTCAAAAATTCTTTCACCATTAGAAAGCTGCATCTTCACTGAGCAACATAGGCTAGGTTTTATCGCGGAAATTCCACGGGAACGGGAACTATGCGGGTTTTTCTTTGAAAACGCGGGCGTGGCCGCAGGCGGAAAGCTAGTTTTAAATATTTATGTTATGGACCAGGTGATTAATGCGGACATTATTTATAATATTATTATAGTTTATTACATATATTATATATTGTAGTTTGTGTAGTGTATAATACAAGTATATTTATATAACTATGTGGTATCTATGTACAGTATATGTAGTTTATGTAGTATGTAGGCATTTTTTAATATATTCGTTCTTTTATTTCTTTTTTGCGCTATCCTTATTATTCTCACATTTCCTTTCCTACCAGGTTGCCTGGCAGAGATTGCTGTGTAGCAATAAGGCCGCCTATTGTGCAAAAATTTTGTACCTCACTAATTTGTACCACATTTCCTATATTGTTTTGTACAATGAAGTGTTATAAATAAATAAATATAAATAATGTCTAGCTTTATTGGGCTAAGTGATTAATTACTATCTTAACTTCATTATTTATCACATTGCACGGTCATTATTATAATGCTACATGACAATTGGGCAATTTGATAATAAAGCTTGAAAAGTTGTCGCAAAGCCAAAAAGTTGTGTACCTACCTCAGAATGCCATCGCAGTGGCAGTTGTTCTAATAAGGGCCGGCGCCCACTGCCGGCACGGCGTGGCATGGCAGGGCAGAGGATTTTATTACTAACTAGCGGTCCGCCCCGGCTTCGCCCGTGGTACATGTTTACGTTTTCTCTACATAAAAACCATCCTCGTACTTCAAGGAATATAATAAAAAAGAATTATCAAAATCGGTTCAGCCGTTCTCGAGTTGTTCGTTGTTCGTTGTTCGATGTTCGATGTTCGATGTTCGATGTTCGTTGTTCGTTGTTCGTTGTTCGTTGTTCGTTGTTCGTTGTTCGTTGTTCGTTGTTCGTTGTTCATGTTCGTTGTTCGTTGTTCGTTGTTCGTTGTTAGTTGTTCGTTGTTCGTTGTTCGTTGTTCGTTGTTCGTTGTTCGTTGTTCGTTGTTCGTTGTTCGTTGTTCGTTGTTCGTTGTTCGTTGTTCGTTGTTCGTTGTTCGTTGTTCGTTGTTCGTTGTTCGTTGTTCGTTGTTCGTTGTTCGTTGTTCGTGGTTCGTTGTTCGTTGTTCGTTGTTCGTTGTTCGTTGTTCGTTGTTCGTTGTTCGTTGTTCGTTGTTCGTTGTTCGTTGTTCGTTGTTCGTTGTTCGTTGTTCGTTGTTCGTTGTTCGTTGTTCGTTGTTCGTGTTCGTTGTTCGATGTTCGATGTTCGATGTTCGTGTTCGTTGTTCGTTGTTCGATGTTCGATGTTCGATGTTCGTTGTTCGTTGTTCATTGTTCGTTGTTCGTTTTTCATGTTCGTGTTCGTGTTCGTGTTCGTGTTCGTGTTCGTTGTTCGTTGTTCGTTGTTCGTTGTTCGTTGTTCGTTGTTCGTTGTTCGATGTTCGATGTTCGATGTTCGCTGTTCGATGTTCGATGTTCGATGGTCGATGTTCGATGTTCGATGTTCGATGTTCGATGATCGATGTTCGATGTTCGATGTTCGATGTTCGATGTTCGATGTTCGCTGTTCGCTGTTCGCTGTTCGCTGTTCGCTGTTCGCTGTTCGCTGTTCGCTGTTCGCTGTTCGCTGTTCGCTGTTCGCTGTTCGCTGTTCGCTGTTCGCTGTTCGCTGTTCGCTGTTCGCTGTTCGCTGTTCGCTGTTCGCTGTTCGCTGTTCGCTGTTCGCTGTTCGCTGTTCGCTGTTCGCTGTTCGCTGTTCGCTGTTCGCTGTTCGCTGTTCGCTGTTCGCTGTTCGCTGTTCGCTGTTCGCTGTTCGCTGTTCGCTGTTCGCTGTTCGCTGTTCGCTGTTCGCTGTTCGCTGTTCGCTGTTCGCTGTTCGCTGTTCGCTGTTCGCTGTTCGCTGTTCGCTGTTCGCTGTTCGCTGTTCGCTGTTCGCTGTTCGCTGTTCGCTGTTCGCTGTTCGCTGTTCGCTGTTCGCTGTTCGCTGTTCGCTGTTCGCTGTTCGCTGTTCGCTGTTCGTTGTTCGTGTTCGTTGTTCGATGTTCGATGTTCGATGTTCGTGTTCGTTGTTCGTTGTTCGATGTTCGATCTTCGTTGTTCGTTGTTCATTGTTCGTTGTTCGTTTTTCATGTTCGTGTTCGTGTTCGTGTTCGTGTTCGTGTTCGTTGTTCGTTGTTCGTTGTTCGTTGTTCGTTGTTCGATGTTCGATGTTCGATGTTCGCTGTTCGATGTTCGATGGTCGATGTTCGATGTTCGATGTTCGATGTTCGATGTTCGATGTTCGATGTTCGATGTTCGATGTTCGATGTTCGTTGTTCGATGTTCGATGTTCTATGTTCGATGTTCGATGTTCGATGTTCGCTGTTCGCTGTTCGCTGTTCGCTGTTCGCTGTTCGCTGTTCGCTGTTCGCTGTTCGCTGTTCGCTGTTCGCTGTTCGCTGTTCGCTGTTCGCTGTTCGCTGTTCGCTGTTCGCTGTTCGCTGTTCGTGTTCGTGTTCGTTGTTCGTTGTTCGTTGTTCGTTGTTCGTTGTTCGATGTTCGATGTTCGATGTTCGATGTTCGCTGTTCGATGTTCGATGTTCGATGTTCGATGTTCGTTGTTCGATGTTCGATGTTCGATGTTCGATGTTCGATGTTCGATGTTCGATGTTCGATGTTCGATGTTCGCTGTTCGCTGTTCGCTGTTCGCTGTTCGCTGTTCGCTGTTCGCTGTTCGCTGTTCGCTGTTCGCTGTTCGCTGTTCGCTGTTCGCTGTTCGCTGTTCGCTGTTCGCTGTTCGCTGTTCGCTGTTCGCTGTTCGCTGTTCGCTGTTCGCTGTTCGCTGTTCGCTGTTCGCTGTTCGCTGTTCGCTGTTCGCTGTTCGCTGTTCGCTGTTCGCTGTTCGCTGTTCGCTGTTCGCTGTTCGCTGTTCGCTGTTCGCTGTTCGCTGTTCGCTGTTCGCTGTTCGCTGTTCGCTGTTCGCTGTTCGCTGTTCGCTGTTCGCTGTTCGCTGTTCGCTGTTCGCTGTTCGCTGTTCGCTGTTCGCTGTTCGCTGTTCGCTGTTCGCTGTTCGCTGTTCGCTGTTCGCTGTTCGCTGTTCGCTGTTCGCTGTTCGCTGTTCGCTGTTCGCTGTTCGCTGTTCGCTGTTCGCTGTTCGCTGTTCGCTGTTCGCTGTTCGCTGTTCGCTGTTCGCTGTTCGCTGTTCGCTGTTCGCTGTTCGCTGTTCGCTGTTCGCTGTTCGCTGTTCGCTGTTCGCTGTTCGCTGTTCGCTGTTCGCTGTTCGCTGTTCGCTGTTCGCTGTTCGCTGTTCGCTGTTCGCTGTTCGCTGTTCGCTGTTCGCTGTTCGCTGTTCGCTGTTCGCTGTTCGCTGTTCGCTGTTCGTTGTTCGTGTTCGTTGTTCGATGTTCGATGTTCGATGTTCGTGTTCGTTGTTCGTTGTTCGATGTTCGATGTTCGTTGTTCGTTGTTCATTGTTCGTTGTTCGTTTTTCATGTTCGTGTTCGTGTTCGTGTTCGTGTTCGTGTTCGTTGTTCGTTGTTCGTTGTTCGTTGTTCGATGTTCGATGTTCGATGTTCGATGTTCGCTGTTCGATGTTCGATGTTCGATGGTCGATGTTCGATGTTCGATGTTCGATGTTCGATGATCGATGTTCGATGTTCGATGTTCGATGTTCGATGTTCGATGTTCGTTGTTCGATGTTCGATGTTCGATGTTCGATGTTCGATGTTCGATGTTCGATGTTCGCTGTTCGCTGTTCGCTGTTCGCTGTTCGCTGTTCGCTGTTCGCTGTTCGCTGTTCGCTGTTCGCTGTTCGCTGTTCGCTGTTCGCTGTTCGCTGTTCGCTGTTCGCTGTTCGCTGTTCGTGTTCGTGTTCGTTGTTCGTTGTTCGTTGTTCGTTGTTCGTTGTTCGTTGTTCGATGTTCGATGTTCGATGTTCGATGTTCGCTGTTCGATGTTCGATGTTCGATGGTCGATGTTCGATGTTCGATGTTCGATGTTCGATGATCGATGTTCGATGTTCGATGTTCGATGTTCGATGTTCGATGTTCGATGTTCGATGTTCGTTGTTCGATGTTCGATGTTCGATGTTCGATGTTCGATGTTCGATGTTCGCTGTTCGCTGTTCGCTGTTCGCTGTTCGCTGTTCGCTGTTCGCTGTTCGCTGTTCGCTGTTCGCTGTTCGCTGTTCGCTGTTCGCTGTTCGCTGTTCGCTGTTCGCTGTTCGCTGTTCGCTGTTCGCTGTTCGCTGTTCGCTGTTCGCTGTTCGCTGTTCGCTGTTCGCTGTTCGCTGTTCGCTGTTCGCTGTTCGCTGTTCGCTGTTCGCTGTTCGCTGTTCGCTGTTCGCTGTTCGCTGTTCGCTGTTCGTTGTTCGTTGTTCGTGTTCGTTGTTCGATGTTCGATGTTCGATGTTCGTGTTCGTTGTTCGTTGTTCGATGTTCGATGTTCGATGTTCGTTGTTCGTTGTTCATTGTTCGTTGTTCGTTTTTCATGTTCGTGTTCGTGTTCGTGTTCGTGTTCGTGTTCGTTTTTTTTTTTTTTTTTTTTTTTTTTTTTTTTTTTTTTTTTTTTATTAGGTCCACCAAACTGGACATAGCACTACAAAAATAGATATGGTTATTCTATGATACATCACAAGTAATAGGTGCTAGACCTTCTAGAGGTGAACACAGCCTGCAATAATAAGTACGCGAATACATATTTACATTATTACAATATTAACATAATTTAGAAAAATAACATTATGGATCAATTTAAATACAATATTTATGCAATTTTGGAAACTAATTTTTTAAATGAATTTAGGGATGCGCTAAATATATCGACGTTATTACAAACTTTTTCGTTGTAAGCTGAACACATGCGGTGCAATGACGAGTGTTGAGCGTAGTTTGTACGACAAAAGGGAAGACTAAACGTTTTCATGTTAGTGGGACGGCTGAATGGCCTTGGTACATGTATCCTAATTTTTCCTAATAATTGAGAATTATCTATTTTACCATTTATAATTTTGTATAGAAACACGATATCAGAAAGGGTCCGTCTGCTTTCAAGCGATTTCATTTTAAAGTGCATAAGTCTAGAAGAATAAGACGTTAGGTTACGGCAAAGATTGTGAGTGAAAGTTAGGTGGTACAGGAATTGTTTCTGAATCCGTTCCAACCGCTGTATGTGTACGGCATAAGTAGGATTCCACACAGGGCTACAGTATTCGAGGAGAGATCGTACGTAGCAATTAAAAAGCAATACTGGTACTTCAGAGTCATTAAAGAATTTGCTCTGTCTAATGATGAATCCAGAAAGGCGTGCGGCCCTTGTTGCTAACGAGTCTATGTGCTCGCGAAAGTCGACTTTTGTGTCCACCACAACACCGAGATCGCGAATGTTCGTGACTTCACCGATTGGAATGTTATCAATAGAGTAAGTTATATGAAGTGGATTACGTTTCCTTGTGAATTTTATATGATAACACTTAGATACGTTAAGGAACATGTTATTTTTTGCGCACCATAATGTAATGCTGTTGATATCGTTTTGTAATGCTAAAGTATCTTCATGGTTTTTTATTACCCTATACAATTTGAGATCGTCGGCGAACATTTGGTACTTAGACGTAATGTTGGCACCTAGGTCGTTAACGTATAGTAGAAAAAAGAGTGGACCGAGGTGAGAGCCTTGAGGTACACCTGAGGGTAATGGTCGAGCGACTGACTTGTAACCTCTGAGTACAACTAATTGGGACCTGTTACTAAGATATGATTCGCACCATCTGAGCAGAGAGCCGCAAATACCTGCGTGGTACAATTTTTGGACGAGAAGGCTATGATCAACCATGTCAAATGCCTTGGAGAAATCGGTGTAGATAGCATGAATTTCATTTTGTTTTTCGAGCTCTTCATTGATGTCGCTGACGTATTCCAAAAGATTAGACATGGTTGAACGCCCCGGAAGAAAACCGTGTTGACAGGGGTCAAACAGAGGTTTGAGATGAAAATAAAATCTGTTGTAAATTATGGATTCGAACAGTTTACCCATGGCTGACAGTATTGATATCGGCCTATAATTCTTAACATCACTCTGATCACCTTTTTTGTGTATTGGAGTGATGTGTGCAATTTTCCATTTAGTCGGAAAATGGCCGAGGGAGATAGATTTATTGTAGATGTGGTACAGAGGCTTTGTGAGTTGCGCAGAACAAGTTTTTAAGAACAGGGGAGCGATTCCGTCTGGGCCTGGTCCCTTGTTAATGTCTATTCCTTGAAGTGATTTGTAGATTTCAGTTTCAGAGATGTTGCAAGAGCCGAGAGATCCATTGTTAGTGAAGGGTGTCATAGCGAAATCTACTGAATGGGGTGCAAGTTTACTATTGTATATGGAGTGGAAGTATTCAGAAAAGAGATTACAGATATTGTGCCCACCTTGAACGTTTCGGTCGTCAAGATACATTTCATCAGGAATGTCCCTACTATTTGATCTTAAGGATTTTATAAAAGACCAGAAGTATTTTGGGTCTTTTTTTATTTGAGCCTTTGCCTCAGATTTAAGTCTATTAATACATGTCAGTAGCATTTTTTGGCAACGGTCACGTAACACTTGAAAAGTAACCAGGTCCATTGGATTAGAGTATTTTTTGTACCTGTTATGATACTTTGACTTTTCGTTTAGGCATTTAATTAATGACCGACTGAACCAAAAGGGATAGTTTTTGTTATTTTTTGGTCGTAAGGGCGTGTATTTTGTTATTATGGGAGTTATAATACTATAGAATGTATCAACTGTTTCGTCAACTGTTTGTTTAGATTTAAAATAGCTATCCCAACATATTTTATCTAATTCCTCTTTGATTTTATTGTAGTCTGCCTTAGAAAAATTGAGGCTAGGAAACTTATTAATTTTGGGTGGTTTGTAGTTTTTTAGTTTGATATGTATGTCTAAAGGAGGGTGATGATTATCAATTTTTACTAGGGGGAATGGATTGATCGTAACTTGAGATGAGTCTTTTGCGTTAGTGACAATAAGATCTAGCGTGCGGTCATTAATGTTTGTGACAGGATTTATTTGGTGGAGACTATTGAATGAAAGGGTGTCAATTAGCAGATTGTCGATTGGATTTGACGAGCAGGTTGGGACTAGATCTTTGTTTGTATCTAATTTCCATTGGATGTGAGGCAGATTAAAATCACCCGCCAACAAGATCACCGATTTCTTCGGTAGTTTATGCTGAACAATATTGTTTAAGTTTGAGGTGAAGTTATTTAAATTAGTTAAAGAGATAGGAGGAGGGAGGTATACTGCGCAAATAAATAGGGGGACGATGGAATTGCCTTGTTTCAGCTTAACAGCTAGCCATAGGTCTTCGATTGAGGATTCCCATTGCAGCTTACGAATTGGCTGGAACTTATTTAGGACAGCTACAAGTACACCACCTCCAGAGATTTTCTTAGAATCAGAGGAGCTTCGGTCCCTTCTGAATACCGTGTATCTATTGTCAAAAAGTTCGCGATCGAAAACCGAGTCATTCAGCCAAGTCTCCGTGAAAATAACAATATCAGCATTTTGTTTTAAAACATTTGTAAAAAGTTCTTCTGTTTTAGTCCGAAGACCTCTTACATTTTGGTATGTAATTTTTATTTTAGTACAATCGTTTATAACCATTCAGCAAAAAACTAATCGAATTTAAGGGAATTCAGAAAGTCTAAATCCTTAACCACAAAGCTTTTGGACGTTATGTCCTTCCTCATATAAATACGGCCGTTTCTAACCCACACAAATTGAACGTTTTTGTCCTTGGACACTTTACGAGCCGCTGCGTGTAATTGTTTGTTTGTAGGTGATAGATGTTCACAAACGTACACAGGTTTCTGTTCGTTGTTCGTTGTTCGTTGTTCGTTGTTCGTTGTTCGTTGTTCGTTGTTCGTTGTTCGATGTTCGATGTTCGATGTTCGATGTTCGTTGTTCGATGTTCGATGTTCGATGTTCGATGGTCGATGTTCGATGTTCGATGTTCGATGATCGATGTTCGATGTTCGATGTTCGATGTTCGATGTTCGTTGTTCGTTGTTCGATGTTCGATGTTCGATGTTCGATGTTCGATGTTCGTTGTTCGCTGTTCGCTGTTCGCTGTTCGCTGTTCGCTGTTCGTGTTCGTTGTTCGATGTTCGATGTTCGTGTTCGTTGTTCGATGTTCGTGTTTGTTGTTCGTTGTTCGTTGTTCGATGTTCGATGTTCGATGTTCGATGTTCGTTGTTCGTTGTTCGTTGTTCGATGTTCGTTGTTCGTGTTCGTGTTCGTGTTCGTGTTCGTGTTCGTTGTTCGTTGTTCGTTGTTCGATGTTCGATGTTCGATGTTCGATGTTCGTTGTTCGTTGTTCGTTGTTCGTTGTTCGATGTTCGTGTTTGTTGTTCGTTGTTCGTTGTTCGATGTTCGATGTTCGATGTTCGATGTTCGTTGTTCGTTGTTCGTTGTTCGTTGTTCGATGTTCGTTGTTCGTGTTCGTGTTCGTGTTCGTGTTCGCTGTTCGTTGTTCGTTGTTCGATGTTCGATGTTCGATGTTCGATGTTCGATGTTCGTTGTTCGTTGTTCGTTGTTCGTTGTTCGATGTTCGATGTTCGTTGTTCGTTGTTCGTTGTTCGATGTTCGATGTTCGATGTTCGATGTTCGATGTTCGATGTTCGTTGTTCGTTGTTCGTTGTTCGTTGTTCGTTGTTCGTTGTTCGTTTTTCGTGTTCGTGTTCGTGTTCGTGTTCGTGTTCGTGTTCGTGTTCGTTGTTCGTTGTTCGTTGTTCGATGTTCGTTGTTCGTTGTTCGTTGTTCGATGTTCGATGTTCGTTGTTCGTTGTTCGTTGTTCGTTGTTCGTTGTTCGTTGTTCGTTGTTCGTTGTTCGTTGTTCGTTGTTCGTTGTTCGTTGTTCGTTGTTCGTTGTTCGTTGTTCGTTGTTCGTTGTTCGTTGTTCGTTGTTCGTTGTTCGTTGTTCGTTGTTCGTTGTTCGTTGTTCGTTGTTCGTTGTTCGTATTTCGTTGTTCGTTGTTCGTTGTTCGTTGTTCGAGTTCGAGTTCGAGTTCGAGTTCGAGTTCGAGTTCGTGTTCGTGTTCGTGTTCGTGTTCGTGTTCGTGTTCGTGTTCGTGTTCGTGTTCGTGTTCGTGTTCGTGTTCGTGTTCGTGTTCGTGTTCGTGTTCGTGTTCGTGTTCGTGTTCGTGTTCGTGTTCGTGTTCGTGTTCGTGTTCGTGTTCGTGTTCGTGTTCGTGTTCGTGTTCGTGTTCGTGTTCGTGTTCGTGTTCGTGTTCGTGTTATTGGAAATAAAAATTAACATCGAGTCCTACCTTATCGACTGTAGAAAAAAGTTATAGAAAATTTTAATTATTTTCTTACCTTATCGACTATAGATGTCGGTTACAAACAAACATACAAACATACAGGTGAAGCTAATAAAAAGCGTGTAAAAATATATGACACATAACATTGGTTTATTTACATAGCGATGTTTGGTCGTGAAGATATCACGATTCACGATGCGAAAATGATAAACGATAATACTTTACAGTCATTATCATGTAGATCAAACATCATTCCTACTTTTATGATAAATTAAGTACAAAGTCTATGAAAAATTTTATACAGTAACGATGAATGAAATGAAATTTGTAGATTCTGAGAATGACAAAACTGGCCTTGACTCCTAAGCCTAACGCAAAGTAAAACACGCAGTTACTCGTAGTTTTATTCTGTCTTCACTCACGAATTATACTTATATTTAAAAACAAATCGTGGAGTGTTATTTAATTTCTACAAACAGTCGCGATGAAATAATATTCTCATAAGCGAGACTATTTTTATTTCATTGAATTAGGTCAATAGATCGTATAACCTATAAGGCGTTAAATAGGTTATGATAATAGTGTAAGAATTTTACTATAGGTAATATAAACAATGAATATCTCAACCAAGATGGCGCACCGATTTATGAAACCTATCATTTTGAACTCTAAAATACAAACCATAAGATTTGTTTTAAATTGTTTTGAAAATACAGGATGCAAACAATTGCATACTGCAACGGTGAGTGTTATAATATTATCTAATAATTAGTAACTATCAACCTAGTTCAAATTAAATATAATATAATTTTCATATAATTTGTATTACCTATAGGTATTTTATTCCTTATACTTATTACCTTTTTTATATTAGGTAGTTATACATATCTAATTAGTAATTACCCACTTATGTTAAGGATTTTGCTATGTTCTTGTATTAAAATATTTTTGATTAATGCTCAATTGCCTTAATAACCACCTACCTAACTGATTTAAAGAAAATTATAAAATTGTAATTTTTAATATTTTTGTCTGTCTGTCCGTCTGTTTGTTCCGGCTAATCTCAGGAACGACTGGAACTATTTTGGCGTTACTTTACTGACAGAGCTGTTGTTAAAGGATTAGCTATTCCGATATTCCCACAGGAACATTAGAATTAAAAGGAAAAACTCATTCACACGCACGAGTTAAAACGCGGGGCGCAGCGAGCAATAAATAAAATAAATAATCATTGTTATTGTAGACCGTGCCCGTCAAAGAAATTAAAATACCAGTACAATGGGGCCACATAGCTGGGAAAGCGTGGGGAGACGTGGACGGACGCAGACCAATACTGGCCCTGCACGGCTGGCAGGACAACGCCGGCACCTGGGACACACTGGCGCCATTGCTCTACCAGAAAATTCCTATATTAGCAATTGATTTCCCGGGACATGGACTGTCATCGTGGTATCCACGTGGTATAATATACCTAAATTAAATAACTACTTACCTATTGTACTTTTACATATTATATATTAATCGTAATTTCTATTCATTACAGGTATGCAATACTATCCATGGGACTTTGCACGTTTAATACTAACTATTAGGGATCATTTTCAGTGGGATAAGGTATCACTGCTTTGTCATTCAATGGGATCCATCGCGGGGATGCGATACGCCTGCGTTTTTCCAGAAGACGTAGATTTTTTTATCGCTATTGACAATATTATCACAGACGATTATGACTTAGACCAAGTGGTTGAAATGTTCCCAAAACTATTTCGTAAAATCCAAATTGCACAATCCAGAACTGATGCTGAGCCGCCTTCTTATACTTTGGAAGAATTAGTAAAGAGATGGCATTACGGGACTAAAAAATCTGTATCCATGGAAAGTGTTCACCATCTTGCGAAGCGAGGAATGAAAGCATCATCGGGTGATCCCAATAAATACTATTTTAATAGAGATGCTCGTTTGAAGCACACCCTATTCATGCCCGAAAATAAAATGTTTGTAGAAACACTTGTAAAGCGATTAAAGTGTCCGACCGCTTATTTTAAAGCTATTAATTCCCCATACGCTTCGGATCCGTTTGCAGTGGAGCTTCGAGAAACTTTAGAAAAGAATAATGAAAACTTTGAATGTCACTTTGTTCCTGGTACACACCATGTTCATTTGAACAACCCTGAATTGGTAGCGCCTATTATGACGAAATTTTTAGAAAAATATAAATTTATATGAACCTACATGTTATTGTTACCTACATGTTTATAGGTAAAATTTATAGAAAAAATTAATTTCAGTATTTATTATTTAATATAAGTTATAGATTTCACTTCCATAGAAGCTTGTATATTTAAACTTTTAATTATGGTACACAATAGGTAAAGGTATGTTGTAATACCACTAATCAATTTAACATGATTTTGTGATCTTAAATATATTGTGATGGATGTATGTGTTGTGTGTATTGATTTATTGTATAAAAAGTTTATAATAAACATAAAAATACTATGTGTGTAATTACTCTTGTTTTTTATTTTCCTAATGAAAAGATATCCAACCAGCACACATTAAAATCATACAACCAACGGGACTTAGTTGAAGTGTTATTGGTTTACATGTTGTTTACTTAATTGTTCTTAAACTTTATAGACTACAGGCCAATGTTGAAAAATTTATGGGTCATTTGAACCACCTGATAGATCACCTGATCTATCTAGAATGATACAAGAGCATAAAATAATAAGATTTAGCACTATGACGTCACTTGTAAGCTGTCCAACTGAGTGCAGATGAGAATTCGAAAGTACAGGTAGATTTTTTCCCCTTATCTCCATAATTTTTGTACGGCGTTGCGGAATAATGGATTATAAGCAGTATTGAAATAGTATGACACAGATGAATTTATTTTTATTTTCCGACAATTGCCGGGGTAAATTTGGTCATTTGATTTTGTCACCTGGTGGTTGGCTATGGGCTAGTAGTAATAAGTCTATTATTAATATTAAAACAAAATAAAACAATGTATTCAAAATATAAATTATACTATATTGTCAAAAATTTTATAACAGTTGAATAATCAAGATATTTTAGTTACGAAAGTAAAACAAAAGCTTTAAAAGTTGAGAAAACTTGGTGTAACTATTTCAATACAATTTCATATGGGTACATCATTTTCTTTTGATGTGTCTATGCTGATTGTTGAACTATTTAATGAATCACATAGGTGTACTCCCTTCCTTATAGGTAAAACTTTCAGGAGAGCTTCTTGCCACTGCATACCCTCAGAAATACGAAGCACAATCTCAAAAACTGAAATAAGTAAAACAACATATTAGCCTGATTGTACAACTATTAGAAAAAATTGATTGTAATAAATAAATCTATACTAATATTATAAAGCCTAAGAATTTGTTTGTTTGCTTGAACGCGCTAATCTCAGGAACTAATGGTCCAATTTGAAAAATTCTTTCAGTGTTAGATAGCCCATTTGTCGAGGAAGGCTATAGGCTATATATCATCACGCTAAGACCAACAGGAGCAGAGCAACGCGGGTAAAACCGCAGGAATTGACTTTTTGTAGGGATTTAACCCATTGAGCCCCGAACGGCCCGATCGGGCCACGACACAATAGATTTTCTATTGTGTCTGTGATTCCGGGGCCTGATGGATTAATATTTATTGAAGTAGTTCTGTCTGTCGTGTTATAGTCAAGAATTAATGAAATATTCAGTAACATTAACATTAAGTAATTCTAAATGTTCATAAAAATACTCACCATGGTCTATAGTCAAAACTTTCCTTGTTTTCATGTTTACATATTTATCTAGAGGAAGCTGTGCATGCCTGATGCCTTGTTCCACAGCCAACTTATGACACAACCCCTGAAAATGTACAGACAAACACAGGAATAAATATTTATAACCATTTCATACTTTCATTCCTTCTTACAAATTCTAATGTTATAATGAATATTATGTATATTTATTATCCAAATATTGGATAGAATTTAAAAGAATGCACATAACTATATCATAGTTACAATGTAGATAAACAGATTTTATGAGTTGATGCTAAAATAATCTATATTTCACATGATAATAATCAAATTTAGAGAAAAGCACATAGTAATGTAATGTAAAGTTACTATTTTGGTAGTTATTACCAACACTAAAATAGACAGTTAACAGTGTGTGGAACAAATTGGTTGTAACTTTGATTATTCTTTAGATTATTATGTTTTAAAAATTTAAATTTACAATTAGTTAACTTACTTAAACTTCCAATCCTTACCTTATGCTTGTTATGGTCTACTAATCCACCAATGATATAGTATGTATCCTCTTCAAATTGCTCTATAATATTTTCAGATTCACTAGACAGATAAACTAACTTTTCTATAGGAAAAAGCTCGAGGTAGGATTTTTCATGATACTCCATCTGAAAACACCTTTACTCTAAGTTGTGATTAAAACATTCTTAGATAAGATTGCAATCATTATTGTATATTGTTAAGACTTACATCCCAATGTTCATAGCCATTGTGCCTGGAAATGTCAACTTTTGATTTTTCTCCAAAACTTGTAACATGAAATTGGAGAGGTGCTTCGGATCGTCTATTTATTGAATAGCACCGTAGCAACTGTTTTATAACCTTATACCTATCTTTTTCGATCATTAAATGGTCAAAACTTAAATCAATTATAATGCTAATATTCTTCTTAATTTTTTCTAGCTTCATTTTCTTCAACATTTTTCTGTTGGGACCTAAATCTATATTTGCCGCGCGAGCCTCACGTTTCCTTTCTTTGGCACGGGCCTTTTCTTTACTACGTTTTTCGGCCTTGTGTTTTTCCCATCTAACTTTTTTCAACCACTTTCTCATTTGATTTTTATTGAACGGTCTTGGTAGTTCATTTCCCTCGTCGTCTTTTAAACCTGGGTCAACAGTGACATCAAATAAAGTGTAATGATGATAGCTATTTTCCTCTGGTGCATTATTCTCCGGCTTTTCAAAAAGTTCCTCCATTTTCTTAATAATTTTCGCTTGGACTTAAATTAAACGTTTAAGTAAATTATTCATTCTTTAATATGAACACACCTGGCATAGAAACTTAGTAACAGGTCAATGCAGGTTAGGTAAATTTAATGTATTTTCCCATAGATAACTTTTTTAATAATGTGCAAACATTAAAAACTGCTGCATTACTACACACAGTTACTACATACGTTGAAAATTGATAAATAATTGTACCTTTTGAAATGTTAAAAATATAAAATTACAATTATTAAATTAATAATTTGGAGGCAAAATTGGACATTTTACATGAAGGAGTCTGTCACTGTCACAGTCCACAGCGTCCACAGAGCATCTGACTCAAAGAATATACTACTATCATACTACTATACTACTCTCTAACGAGATTACGAGAGATCTGACCCCGTATATATTAAATTACTCTATGGATCTGACTAATTCTGAGCTCGGAGCCGTAAGCTGGGTATCGACTTCGCGCTCCTGGCGCGCGCGCCATGAATGACCGCGCCGAGAGTGCGCTCCGCGGAGCGCGTTCCAAATAATTGAAGTATATCAACTAAGCGCGCCTGGCGCGCGTGGCAACTGTTCCAGTGTTTGACCGTTCATCATGGAAGCGTCGTGTACGAGCAGCAGCAGCTATTGTAATTATTATACACAGCATAATAAAAAAGAAAAAACAGAAACGTCAAGTGCGTTGGTGGATAAAAGAGCTGTACCGAAAAAAAATGCAGTATGGAGTGACACTTATAAGAGACATGCAGTTCGAAGTGATAGAAGACACAATAAAAAACTTCAAAAGAATGTCTACAGAAGATTTTTATTACTTGCATAACTTGATAGAGCCAAAGGTGAAAAAAATGGACACCCAGTTTCGCGAAGCTATTACAGTGACTGAAAGGCTAGAGACAAGCTTGCAATACCTGTTCAGAGTTTCAAACACAAAAACTACGACAAACCCGTCTCCATTGGCGCGCGCGCCACGTTTGATGCGCGGTAAAAAACCGACACCCGACGGAACGGACCGCTCCGCGTTCGACCGCTCCAACGAACATTTTGGCGCGCGTTCCAAACTGGTATCCATTTCACGCGGCTGGAGCGCGCGCCAATGTTCGACCTCTTGGAGCGCGAAGTCGATACTCAGCTGTAGGGCCGAGGGCGTAGGCCGTAGAAAGAGAAAGCAATAGACACCGGCAATGCGTGTCGCAGAGAGAGATAAAAAAGATTACGTCACAATATTTAGGGTTACCGTGTGAGGAAATTTACCCCACAATTTGTAAGATACAAATCTCTCAATATCATTATTAACATAACATAAGTGGATAATAATGAGATA
The DNA here is from genome assembly GCF_061535455.1 of Colias philodice. Taxonomy (NCBI): domain Eukaryota; kingdom Metazoa; phylum Arthropoda; class Insecta; order Lepidoptera; family Pieridae; genus Colias; species Colias philodice. The sequence goes on along the minus strand of NC_143094.1, from coordinate 6,539,337 downwards.
ATACCCACATAATAATATTATGTAGGTAAATACTAAATACTTACATGTCTAAATCTAAACTAATATTTTAAAGAGGAAAGGTTTGTAATTATCCCCGTTTTCCAATTACAGCACTAGAGCGCATTATGCGGCATAATGCTTAACGTTGAATGTTCCAACTACAGCAACGCTTCGCACAATCGAGCAATAGAAAAAGTAATGCGCGTGAATTGATGCGTGCAATCGATTTATCGTTAGTAATTATTAATTGTTGGAAAAAATTTTAAAGCTTTCATTTCATTGTAGTTTTTTCGAAATAATCAAAGTTAATTCAAATTGTGTTAAAAAAATAAATATAAGTATGGATGAAGGTACAAACATTGAAAAAAATGTTAATGAAATAATCAAAATCCAAATTACTTAAATTACTTAAAATAACCGTAAATATTTTTCAACCAATTACATATTATGTATACCACTTTATTTACACATTAATGAGGTTATTGCTAACTCCATGGACGTATAAAAAAAGACGGACGCCGTATTACGAACAAACAACGTGAAGCCACCATAGTAAGCTAGCGATCGTGTAAAGACAATAAACACGCACACACTCTCACCATAGTAAGCTAGTCGGCCGCCATTACGTCGTGAACTACCGACTGATTAACTGCGTCACTGTTTCACAAAAAATATTTAAAATGCTGTCTTGCGTGGTTAAATGGTGTCGCAACAGTACAATTTTAAATAACAAAACACGAGGGATTACATTCCACAGGGAAGCAAGTTATTTCTTTTATGTTTTAATGACAAAATTATTACGGCAAAATTTATAGAAAAAAATACAGCCGCCATTGTCAACAGGACAGCTGTTGCCATGGCAACATGGCACACACACATGGATGTTTCGCCGCCATTACTAGGCTTCACTCAATGTTTAGGCGATATACCGTCCGTCTTTTTTTATACGTCCATGGCTAACTCTATGAATATTTTTTTTTCAACACTGAACTTAGCGCAACCTGTGCGTTTCACGTTCCGTGCACGTTCCAATTAAGCATCAGCATAATTCGGCATTGTGCGGCACTGAGTCGCATTATGCTCTGTAATTGGAAAACAGCCTATGTATGTATGTATGTATGGTTTTCATGCATAAACTACTGGACCGATTTCAAAAATTCTTTCACCATTAGAAAGCTGCATTTACACTGAGCAACATAGGCTATATTTCATTTTCAAAAAAAATAGAGATCCTTACCAAAAATGCAATAATGTAACCCAAGGTATAAAAAATTCCTTAATAAAAATTCTGTTACTGCGTGCGCTGCGGAATCTATTGAATATAGAACAAAAAAAAATGTTCTACGGTATTATAGAATGGATCAATATCTACAAGAAAGTCCGTGATATTCCATTCAAAAGATATAACGAATTTTTAAAAGTGTCATTTTACAGAAAATAGTAGGTATACTGTTTAATACAGTGAGCAGGCGTAGTGCGGGACGGGGTACAGGTGAGGAGGGAAGGGATATTCGCAGGAACTACTGGTACGTTTTGAAAAATTCTTTCAGTTAGATAGCCCATTGATCGAGGAAGGCTACAGTAGGCTATATTGTACCATAACACTAAGACCAATAGGAGTGTAGCCACGCGGGTGAAACATATACCATAACCTTGAGATAGGTAATACATATTATGTATTTACACATACATATATTATAATATGTATATATCATTATCATAATCCCATATGAAAATGTGGATGTTATGATAATGCAGATGAAAACTCGATTGTTTATTATTTTTTATAAAGTAAAATAAAAAAATAAATAAAATAATGTTTATTTTCGTAAGTAATAACAGATACACACATTACAAAATTGACTTGGCCAGCTTACAAATACTCCGTAAAGAAATATACATAATATTATACATATCATCCAGAACTGGAAACAGATTCTAAGTATTCCACTTCCATTTCTAGATCTTCGGATGAAGATGACGAAGATGATGATAAAGAAGTGTTTTTAATAAAACGCTCTTCGATTATTACTTAAATATCTTGTGTCATATAATCGTTTTCGATTTTTCTGACGTGTTCACAGCATTTCAGTTATTGCTCTGGCCCAATTTCAGAAAAAGCTTCCTCCACTATTTTTTTTTTATATCCGTAGCAGGTCTATAAACATTCTACTCAAATCATTTCTATTGGACTTAAGATTAAGTTGTTTAAAATTTAAAATATTTTTAATTTAAAGTATGAAAACGGGTAAGTCCAATTTACTAGTCAAATATTCCACGCGCTTCAAAATTGAAGATTGCGGTGTTTGACCCTTCTTCATCCAATATTTTTCTACACATTGTATAATTAACAACACTATTTGCTTGTGATCGCAGCGGCTTTTTCAACATTTTCGAAGATTTTGAAGACAGGGTCAACAGATTCCAATAAATCCCCATCTTCTTCACTTATAATTAATAAGACTTTTTTTAAGTTCTGCAATAACATTTTGTAGTTTAGCTACTTTTTTCGTTAAACGTCTATTTTTTTCTCTAAGAGCCTTTAATTTTTTCAGTCGTTCGAATGACAATTTTTCCGATCTTTTCCATTTTTTTCGCAACGTTCGAGGAGTGTACTCTGGAGTCTTGTCCTGAAATAAAAAAAAGAGTTTATGATTTAATATATGATTTTTATAACTAATTGGTACAGACACTAAATATTTTGTTAGTCATACTTACTATTGTTGGTTGTAGAGATATTAGAGGGTCTACTATTTCAGCTGGCTTTTGACTACTAGTAGACGGCAACAGGTCAACTGCACTATCAATCTGAAATCATACGATTTATATGTTAAATCTGTCATATTTTTACTTTCATAACATACCTCATTAATAGTTCTTGATAACGAATTAGTGTTCCACGGTTATAAGTTATAACGAAGATAATATATTTTCATACTATAGTAATACATAGCAAAATAATGCTATGTAAATATTCGGGGGTAAATATTATAATTTTTATTTAAAATACTTTGTTTACTTACATGAATGTTTAAATTATTTTCAATGTCCAAAGTTTCCTCATGCAGACTGGAGGACGACGTTGATGGAACACAGGCTGGCGGATTGGTATCCTAAAAAAATATCTTTTGTATTTTATAGAAAACTAGCGACCCGTCCCGGCTTCACACGGATGCAATGCTGATACTAAATTCACTACAGAAAAACTGTGAACGTTGTATATAAAAACATAGCGGCCCGCGCGGCCGGCCGGTACCAAGTACCAACGCAAACGCTACGTCCCGAAATTTTTAAATCTGTAATATCTTCGAAAATATTCACTTAAATCATACGGTGTAAAGGGCCATATAGATCTATATTAAATGAACAATGTATTCAAAGTATTTAATTCGTTAATGCTGTTTTGGTTAAAATCGCTTCGAAAATTAGCCATTATTTGTCGTAAAAAGTAAATGACAAAAAAAGTTATTGTGAGTTATCCGAGATAGACTACTTAGTACATTATTACTTAGTAAGTACATTATTTTGTTAAAACTCGTAGGGTTCAGCCAGCGTTTGCAATGTAAGCGGAACAAATGTAATTATTTACGACATAACATTAGAAACCTCAAAAATAACAGTACTTCTCTATTATTTAATGGATGTTATTATACATATAAACCATCCTCTTGAATCACTCTTATCTATTAAAAAACCCGCATCAAAATCCGTTGCGTAGTTTCAAAGATTTAAGCATACAAAGGGACATAGGGACAGAGAAAGCGACTTTTATACATACTATGTAGTGATAGTGAAGTGATTATGTTTATAGGAAATATTATTTTACGTTTTTAGTATTTTGTAGAGGCTAAGAGAAGCCAGTCTCAGTCATTTATTGGTAATAAAATGCACAAAATAATGTTTTTCTACAGGTAATTAAATTTAAAAACACAAAACATATAAAAGTCTCAAAAAACCTTAATTGATAAGTTTAATATGCAACTGAATATTTACCAGAATAGGTACAGCATTAGGGTATAGCATTGTAAGTTTTTTCTTTTGGATCAACATTTTTTTCTCAAAATGGTTGCTGCAAATTTTTGATGATGGTTTTGGTTTCCAATTTGTTCGTCCTGTAGCTACAATCCAAATTTGTCGTAATATATCCGGTTCAGGAAAACTGGAACAAGCCATTGAATGTTTCAGATATTTAATTAAATACACACTGCAGAATATATATTTACCATAATAGTGGGTAACAATTTGTAGAAAAGTTGGCAACACAAAATTTTTTAGGTTAAAATTTATAATTGTTATTTTTGTGGTTTTTAAACAATGTATTTAAGTCAACAGCACGTGATACACAATATATTAACACGCTAAAATATCATGAAGGCCTATTAACTGATAAAGAGTTGTATACTTACGAGTGAAAAGATAATCCAGGCATTTTCGTTCCACTATCACTTTTACACCCTTTAACGCTACACCGCACCATGGTATTATTATATGGTATTAAAAACAGTAAGTCTTTAGAGCATGCACTATATATTTTAGGGATGACGATAGCTAGCCAAAAAGTATAGTAACTATGTGTATTAGGGTGGAGTGAAAAATATTTTTTTTCATTTTCGTTTCGGCATACCTGTAAAAAGATGTCATTATTGCTCATAAATACACATGCAAAATTATACTTTGCAGATGATACATTTAGAGGTGCCCCCAACATCATGAACTTTCAGAAATTCAAAAAATTTAGTCGAAAAAATCATTAAAGTTTAATTTTGACGAATTAACGCTAAATCAGATTTTGTGTTATCTCGTTGGTTGCCAACGGGAAGACACAGAACCCATAATATTTCAATATATAAAAAAGTGGCTATCGCTGGCTACCAGTGGCTCTGGTCGGTGGCCCGTTTGCGCCGACTCTTATTGTAGGAAACGTTGATTTTAAACAGTGCCGTTAAGGAAATAACACTAATGTTAGTAATATTTCTTAATTACATTTTACACGTAAATACAATTAAGATCATAATTTAATATTTTTGATGTGAGTTCTATCTATAATTTCGCTTTGTTACAGTAAAGTGTTGCAAGTCAAAATACGACAAACGACATGTTGTCCTGTATTTTGTTTGCCAGAGAAGTACCCAGTGTCTCAATTACCAACTTGTACTGATGCTAAGAAACTATTACTTATTTATTAGATATGAATTTAAACCTGATAAAATAACAAAATTCATGATTTATCCGAAAGATTAGCTACGGAAATGTTTGATGTGTGGCGAAAAGCATCGCTTCCCACTATTAGCTTGAATAGAGTACTACAACTTATTCGACACACCGTATTCGATGAATATAGACGCTTATTAAAACCTTATCAAGACCGACAAACTAACAAAAAAGAACAAGAAAAGATAACTGAAGTATTTTGTCACTCAGTACCAAAGGTTATTTGATATTTGAAGTTGCAAATGCATTTTTTTATAACTCTCTTGTACTTGCTCAAAAGATTATACCGACTTAACTATGTGGCAATAATGTAAGAAAACTGAGCCTCTGACTTCTAATTTATCTGAAGAAACCTTAAAAGACATCGTGAAAAGCGGTTTGACTACGTTTCAGAATATCAAAGATTTTCTATGCCTTGCCCAGGCCGTAAAGCATATTATCAAATTGGTGACATAAGCTTCAAGTGCAGTTTGCTGAAAAAGTAAACAAAACGATTTTATAATGGCAAGAGCATCAGTATCACGACTGCTAATGCCTAATTTTGAAAAAAAAAACAGCGTTATCTATACTAATATTATAATCTATACTAATATTATAAAGCTGAAGATATTGTTTGTTTGAACGCGTTAATCTCCAGAACTACTGGTCCGATTTGAAAAGTTCTTTCGGTGTTAGATAGCCCATTTATCGAGGAAGGCTATAGGTTATATATCATTACGCTTAGATTAACAGGAGCGGAGCCACGCGGGTGAAACCGCGAGGCAACCGCGAGCGCAGCTAGTACTAAATAATTACTTATTTCTGATATTTTCATTCCTCTATAATATCATTTTCATTAATGAAATACGTTAAAACAACTAATCAGGCTATTATTTAGTGTATCACAAAGAAGTTTGTTATATAATAGACTTGAAGGCCATAAAAATACTGTGATTAAAAAAGAAATCAAAGTTTGCGAAAAAATCATATTTTTCTAATTTTCAATTGGGTTGGGGCACCTCAAAACATCAAGACAGGTAAACAATATTTTGTATGCTGAATTCACTCATTAAAAGGCACCTTTCTGTCGCTATGCCGTTTGAAAAAAACAAAAAAAAATTTCTTCCATACATTATCACTCCACCCTAATGTGTATGTAGCTAGCTGTCAAACTTTGTTTATCAAACTAGCTTGCTAACCTTGAAAAAAGTGGCACGCTCCGTGAAACAAAAAAAATTATCGTTCTCTCTCATTTCTACACAACACCGGCGTTGCTCTTTTTCTTGTGTGATTGCAACATAAGATATCAGTTTGTCAATTGGTTTCTCTGCCTACGATCTGACGATTACTTGCTCAGCATCTGAGCAAGTAATATTAAAGTCTGTCAATTACTGGACATTGGCGAAGTCCCTTTTTATTGGGCTATAATATTATATAGCTTTACAGCTATATAATAAAAGCTATATAGCGGGCTTGGCTGGCATCACAGGCTGGCATCATGGAAATATTTCCATGGCTGGCATAAAATATTTTATATTACCTCAGAACCACAATTAAACACTACAGAATTTGTAATAGCACAATGGGAAGGTACCCTAAATACTGTAGATAGAAAATTTTATTAGACGGAAACATTCCATTTTTTTTTTAAGAAAAAAGACTGCATTCTACTAAGTATTTCGAAAATTTGCTTTCAACACCTGGGATTCGAACCAACTAAAATCATGATCTTTTGTACCTATTACAAGTTACAACATCGACCGTTGCCACATGGCTGTAACGGCAAGTAACGGTCGATCTCGAAAATCTTTGAATGCGGTTTTCTATCTTTTCAAAAATAAGGATGGATCCCTCCCAAGTCAAACTTAATACAATATCAAACGAAAGGAATATATGCCGCGCCGCAGCCGAGACCGGGGATTCCTTGCTCCAAATAGAATGAACTACGGTCCACTACAGAACGGATGAGTGATGACGGTCTTCTACAGTACCTGAAAGGAACCTGAAAGGAAGTTAGGCATAATAAGATGATTACAAACTCTTCCAAATATTTGAACTGTGCCTAATTATAAGAATACAATATTATAGAAAGGGGCTAGTCTAGAAAGCGCTGTTTTGTACAGTTTTTTTTGTAAAATTCTTTGTAAGACATTTGACAAACTATAATGTTTTCAATTTATATGAATAAATGCTATAAGTAAATTGAAGGTAAATTGTTTTTCATTTAATTTTTTTTATGTTTATGAACATAAAAAACGAGTGTGTACCTAGTACCTAACTAATCCTACTAAAATTATAAATGCGAAAGTTTGTGAGGATGTGTAAGTATGTGTGTGTTAATTGTTACTCTAACGCTAATACTACTGAACCTCCTAAAAATGAAATTTAGCACACATATAGAGGGTAACTTGGATTAACACATAGGATTGGTTTTATCCCGGAAATGCCACGGGAACGGGAATTATATAATTGTATTTCTTTGAAAATGCGGGCGAAGCCGCGGGCGGAAAGCTAGTATCTGATATTGGCTCGATATTGATAACTTCATATTAGTTTACTACTTATAAACAAAAATATTTGAAATTGAATTATTTCTTTTAAATATTGTGTGATGTGTCGTTTTCATAATCGTAACCTTTCATAACCTGCGATTGTGATAAGTGAACAAATAACAAAGCCCAGTCAGCCAGCCACAATATCATAATATAAACAAAAGTATTGTGCGCAAAAATTGCTTCATTTATATTTTTGTAAAGATTGACTTGAACACACTGAAAAAAATGTCAGAGGTAAGAATTAATATAAAAAATAGTAAAATTTTCAATAGATACCTATATTATATAGTTTCTATAGAACCTAGTTTGATGCTTTTCATCGTACCATTTTATGTACCTACCTACTACATAATCATTGTAATAATTGATTCACGTTGACCTTTCTTATAGAATAGATATCAATTATGGGGTGGTTGTTTCGAAGAAGAGGCTTCACAGGATCTGAGACACTTGAACGATTCCCTAGCAGTTGATAGTAGGCTCTTTCGGGAGGATATTCGCGGCAGCAGAGCTTGGGCTCAAGAACTGAACAAAAGCAATCATCTTTCCGATGATCATTATAATGCTATAATAGAAGGTTTGAATAAAGTTAGTATTTTTATTTCTTGTTTATTTAAATCACCTATTTTCGTTGATACATTTTTAACCATATAGACTACTGGCCAGGTAGGTATGATTGCAAACTCCGATTTGATTTTAGGTAGAAATCGACATCGAAAGTGATTTAAATGCTCATGGTCGCCTCTTAGATAAAGAAGAAGACATACATTCTGTCGTAGAAAGACGGCTTCAAGAATACGCAGGTGATGCAGCTTTACATTTACACACGGCCCGCAGCAGAAATGACCAGTCTGCCACAGATACAAAACTATGGATGCTTAGTTCTCTAAAAAATATGAAAAAAGAACTACTTCAACTTATTTCGGTAAGTAATACTAGACTGCTTCTGCATTCTTTTATCTTTTAGAGAATTGTGATTTTTATGGATTGCGTTTTCCTTTTCAAGGTAGTGATGAGCCGCGCAGAAGATGAAATAAATGTAATTGCACCGGGTTACACTCATCTTCAGCGAGCTCAGCCAATACGATGGAGTCACTTTATGCTAAGGTTATAATTATTTCCTTCTTTGTGTGTTTAAAAAGAGACTAGTTGTCTAGTTCACATTTACGTCTGCAGATTCGGGTACTAAGGATTAAATAATGGATTAAAATTTAAATCTGGGGTATAACCGTCTGAAGGCAGAATATAAAAATATTCACTGAATGTAAATTTCAGCTATGCTTGGCTTCTAAAAGACGATGTTTCTCGATTAAATGAACAAGCCAGGCGCCTGTCAACGTGCCCCCTCGGTAGTGGTGCTCTAGCTGGCTGTGCTTTGCCGATTGATCGTGAGAGACTGGCACACAGTCTGGGATTCAATGATATCACACCTAACTCTATGTATGCCGTTGGGTCAAGAGATTATATAGGTATTTTTTTTTCTTTTTGTTATTCTATTTGAGTTTTTAATGAGATTCCTTGAATTCGTAAATATTCAATAACTTTCTTTCTAGTTGAATTCCTAAATTGGGCTGCACTATGTTCCGTACATCTGAGCAGACTAGCGGAAGATTTGATAATATACAGCACGCAAGAATTTGGATTTGTACAGTTATCCGATAAATTTTCCACTGGGTCAAGTTTAATGCCTCAGAAACGAAACCCTGATGGTTTAGAATTAGTGAGAGGTGCTGCAGGAATGCTATTAGGGGATAGCTTTTCGTTTAGTTGTACTCTTAAAGGTTTACCCAGCACTTATAATAAAGACTTGCAGGTCGACAAGGAAATAACGTTCAGATCATATGACAGATTAATGCACTGCATAAAAGTTATGAATGGAACGATAAGAACTATGACTGTGAGTATTATATTAAGATAACAATAGTAGTTACCTGATTTTTTGCTTTTTTTAATTATCAATTATTTAATTTGAAACAGGTTGATCAAGATAAAGCTATTGGCCTACTGGATTCCAGCATGTTAGCTACAGACCTCGCTCACGCGCTCGTTCGACGAGGTGTTCCATTTCGGAAGGCACATCATATTGTAGGGTCCGTCCTTAAACGCGCTGCCGCCTTAGGAGTAGATCTACAACACATGCCTCATAAGGAATACATTGCTATATGGTAATACTAGAGGTCCGCCCCGGCTTCGCCCGTGGTACATATTTCGCAATAAAAGGTAGCCTATGTCCTTTCTCGGGTATCAAAATATCTCCATACCAAATTTCATGCAAATTGGTTCAGTATTTTAGGCGTGATTGAGTAACAGACAGACAGAGTTACTTTCGCATTTATAATATTAGCATAATATTAGTATGGATTTAGCAAAAATTGCTTCATTTTCTTTACCTTGTTCACATATAGAATCTTGTAAAAAATTTACCCAATATATTTGTTTCAAATAATTCATAATTGTATTATTATTACTTACAATAATTGACAACGGACCAGAGGGCGGGGCTTAAAAAACATGGCTACGTATTGTGTGCAACAAAAGAATTAACCATAAGCTTAGATTATGGATTGGTCTCCGCGCGCGCGCTACGACTAGATACCGCCGGCGTACTTGAAAAATGCGGCAACTAATAGTACGCCGAATTCGGCGTACCCAAGCCAGTCGTGTCACAAGCATTGTGTGGAGAGGGTGAACCGATAATTTATAAAGATTTTGAACAAAATCTGAAGTAAAATGCCTATTTGTGTCATAAAACTATTTAAAAATAATACAACAAAAAATAAGAAAGACACTGGGATCACGTACCATCACTAAGTATCGTATTATTCGAAATTTCTCCTTTACTTCGAAAAATTTTTCTACGAAAATACGACGCCATTCAGTGTTGCCGTATTGCATATCCAAAAAAATACACGTGGTTGAGGAAATATTTTAGCAATAATTTGAACTTTTTTTTTCAATACTATTACTAACACATGTATAAAAAAGTATAATACAATAATTTATTTCTGTTTAACCATGTTTAACTGACTCATATAATATGTTTTTTTTTTAATTTCCGCTTTTTTACTTTTAAACAACCTTTGTGACTATAGTATAGTAGCGTCGCAAGTGGATTTGAGTCACATTTTCATGGATTCGATTCCCGGCCAGGTCAGGATGAAAAAAATATTTTTCAAACTTCTTTCCAAGATGCCAGATTTCCCATTTATGAGGTAAAATTTATGTAGCTGGCAGCCCAATTCTTCACACACACTAGCGTCTTTACAAATTGCCTAACACACACTACAGAAATGAGTTGCCGCCATAGAAATCTAAATAACAAGACACTAGAAGTCGTAAGCGTGCGTGACCTTGTCGCCACTCAGGTGATTTGCACATCACCAGTGCATTCGTCACTGTTCAGTTGCTCTGGAGACCTATGAGTGTATACATGGTGTGTTTCAGCAATTCCCATTGCGGAAATTCTTCCACAAATTGTAATTATAATTATAAAGGAATAATATTTCATCGGAAAATATTTTTTTTTAGAAATAATGCCGTTTTTCCTTAAAATTATAGAATATTTACAAGTATTACGAGTGTCACCATAGTAATCGAAATAACAATGAATGACACAGTCGACCATTCTTATTATCACGTTTGTTCGTATTGGAGCAAAAAGTCTCATATACTTAGGGATGTTATTCTAAAATAAACCGTAAATTCGTGTGTTAGGATACATATTCAAAAGCTTAATTTAATAGATAAGTTAGTTTTCACTAAAATCAAGCTGTCCAATAAAAGGCATAGTTTACTTGTGTGTACTGTTTAGCTTTCGGTTTGAATGTGTTGATTTTGGCGACAGCGGTTTTCATACGAATTATGACATTACAGCACTTCTATGTGTCTTGTTATTTAGATTTCTATGGTTGCCGCACTCACAGAGCTATTGTTTTTATGTGGGGCGGTATCTAGTCGTAGCGCGCGCGCGGAGACCAATCCTTCATCTAAGACCATAAGTTTACATTGAATTAGTGTCATCAATTTTAATTATTTATGTTTTCTATAAATGATTTTTTTCAATTTGTTGGATCATGAATGGATTAATGAATCCTCATTAATATCATTATGTTTTTTCACAGTATCCTTCTTTAAACTCCGATTTACTAGACGCTGATGTCGTGCCTCTATATTTTTTTTAGCTTTATTTGATTCTCTAGCAGAGCTTGGTAGATTACACGATGAAACACATGTTTTTTTAAAGTCATCTTTTTAGTAATAACACCTGAAAAACAAATTTTTCAATTAGTTTTAGATTTATATTTACATTTATATTTGAGGTTAAACATTGTCAACTTACTTGGTACAATAAAATCATTCCTTTGAAAATGTAATGAACACACTCTCATATGCGGATTTATATTTTTCAATTTTAAAGCACGCTGCCAGGCTTTACATCGATCTACTTTTTCTTTTTTTCCGAAATAATTTTCAACATAAACAAAACTGCTACCAGGTTTAGGTAAAGCATGAAAACTAACTCCTAAATTCGTATGAGATTTATGGAGATTTACTACCACAACCGTTCACCGCACAATAATACTCCAGTCAGTCTAGACATTCAATTCACAATAATTCCAAAAGTTTTCAAACTTCGGTCAAGTGAATGGTACATTGGGACGACAATAAATCCCATTTTGCAACCTTGTCCGCAGTCCGGAACTGCAATTAAATTATTTTTTGCTGTATGGTCCTGAAAAAAATTCCAAAAGTTCTGCAAACTTGGGGAAGTTTTCGATATAATATTTCATATCACGTATTAAATTTGCAACCAATCTCAGTGTACGGAACATCTTTTAATATTGAATATTAATGTTTTTTTTTTTTTATTAAACTGAATGAGGTTGCAAATTTGTAAATGCACCAGAATAGATGTTTTCGAAGTTTGCAACCAAGTTCCAAAACTTTTGTAATTATTCCGAGACCACCTTACTCGAAAAAATGACCACGAATTAAAAATAATTATAAATAAACATGTTCCGGTCAACGAAAAAGGTTGCAAATTTATACAACCGTTCGGTATATATTTCCGATAACTGTGTTAAGTTTGCAGAACTTTTGGAATTTTTTTGCACGACCATACAGCAAAAAATAATTTAATTGCAATTTTAACAATGTTCCGTACACTTAGATTGATTGCAAATTTAATACGTGATATGAAATATTATATCGAAAACTTCCCCAAGTTTGCAGAACTTTTGGAATTTTTTTCACGACCATACAGCAAAAAAATATTTAATTGCAATTTTAACAATGTTCCGGACTGCGGACAAGGTTGCAAAATGAGATTTATTGTCGTCCCAATGTACCATTCACTTGACCGAAGTTTGAAAACTTTTGGAATTATTGTTAAATTCTCGATTTTCAATGTCGATTCTGACTGATCTATAAACTCTACTTTTATTTTTAGTACGAAATTTTAAAGAATTTTTATTAATTTAAAAAAAATTTTCTTTTTAATAGATTCGGTAATATACTTGTGCACTTAAGTGCACACTAAAACTAGTTCTTTTTTTGAACACCAGGTGTCGTGACTCGTGACCAAAGTGGTCCGTTGTCAAAACGTAAATATAAATTAAATATTTGCATATTTAAAAAAATCGGCATACCTATTAAAATGTTTAAAAATATAATTCGATATTGAAATCGTTTTTTTTTTTTTATTAGCCCAGAGTTTGGATCTCGAGAGGAGCTTGAGAAAGTATTTTCTTGGGAATCTAGCGTGGAACAATATAAAAGTGCCGGAGGAACTTCGCGTGACACAGTTGGAAATCAGTTGCAGTTGTTACAGAAATGGTTACAAGACGAACATTGTTAGTTTTATTATTCAAATAAATATATGAGGAAATTTAGAAAAATAAATCATTCGTTTGATTTTAAATTTGTAAATTCACAGGGTCAAAGTAAGTTTGGGTCTTTGGTATTTAAAATAAAAGAAATATCTCCTGTCAAAACATAGGTATATTTTATACCATATTTTATACTAAATCTAATTATCGTTCGAGAAACGCTAATAATTATTTATAAGAGGTATTTACATTTGTATCTATTTCCTAAACTGTTTTTACATATAGAAAAATATTTTGACACTTTAAAAATATGTATGTACCATTCAAACAAGTTTCGAGTATTTTAAATCGCTGACATATTTCATAAGATTATAAATGTATTTTAAGATCAAAAGGCTTGGAACTACATGCAAGAACATAGATTATATTAAATATATATTCCGTATTAAATATTAATTGTTTCTTCGGCTATGCATATTACAACAATAATATAATGATTATACAATAAAAATATTAATCAAAAATTTGCTGACGAATACAAAGATATAAATATTCTTGCGTAGTAAGTACTCCCATCTTAGAACAATATTTTATATTACACATTACACATTTGATACAGTCTTAACAGTTTACAAGTAGTTTTTGGATAATTGAACACAATTTCACTTTTTTTCTTCTGGTATTCTCTGTGAGAAAATAGACTACAGGCCCGTGTTGAAAAAATTATGGGTCATTTGACCCACCACCTGACCTATCTAGAATGATATAAGAGCATAAAATAATAAGATTCAGCACTATGACGTCACTCGTAAGCTGTCCACCTGAGTGCAGATGAGAATTCGAAAGTTCAGGTAGAGATTTTCTCCCCTTGTCTCCATGATTTTTGTACGGCGTTGCGGAATAATGGCTTAAAAGCAGTATAGAAATAGTATGACACAGATGCCGTACAAAAATGGTGGTCCACAAAGTCGGAATTTATTTTTATTTTTCGACAGTTGCCGGGGTAAATTTGGTCATTTGATTTTGTACGGCATCTGTGTCATACTATTTCTATTCTACTTTTAATCAATTATTCCGCAACGCCGTACAAAAATCATGGAGACAAGGGGAGAAAATCTCTACCTGAACCTTCGAATTCTCATCTGCACTCAGGTGGACAGCTTACAAGTGACGTCATAGTGCTGAATTTTATTATTTTATGCTCTTATATCGTTCTAGATAGGTCACCTGGTGGGTCAAATGACCCATAATTTTTTCAACACGGGCCTGTAGTCTAATAGACATATGCATTTAATATAAAAAACTCAAAACAATGCAATGTGAGAAAGATCTTTTGAATTTCAAAGTGAGAATAATATTATGTACAGATAACTTAGAAAAATATTTTGTCATACATATCAATTTATCAGTTAGTGTTTATTATTTCAAAAGTACCATGAAGTAAATGCTGATTTTTTTTTTGTTTTGTTTGCAGGATTATTCATGTTTATACCATAATATATCATACTAGTGATTAAGGCTCTCTTACATCTGCTTCTTCTTTAAGTCGCAACTCAGAACATGGTTCAATCGGTCGTTCTTGAATATTGATATTATTTTAATAAGAAAAAAGAAAGAGGAAACAGAAGTAAATTTTTAATATTAGTAACTACAATGAAGTCCTCCTTTTAATGCTTAATTTCTGATCGTCCAGATATTATTTTCAATATAGACTGTAGAAGTCTGAGCCATGTA
This sequence comes from Colias philodice, assembly GCF_061535455.1. Lineage (NCBI taxonomy): Eukaryota > Metazoa > Arthropoda > Insecta > Lepidoptera > Pieridae > Colias > Colias philodice. The sequence goes on along the minus strand of NC_143094.1, from coordinate 6,524,030 downwards.
TATGTACAATAGGCTGTATAATGCTCTAGTTGTATCTACGCTGCTACTCCACGCTTCACAACAATGCCACTTAGCGCATGGATATCCCTTTTACGCTACGTCACTTCGAACTTCATAGAATAGTGATAACACTGAATTTTATATCACGATACGCAACTACATACTGGGCATACATGTATGTTGGGCACTAAAACAGGTCTAGCTGTAGCCTGGGTGAGACACGCGGTAGAGTACTAACCGTTCACGCAGTTCCGCCCAAAGCAGCGCGACGGACTGCTCCATTGCGAGAGCCGAGGGTATCTATGCAAGATTTCCGCACTTCAAAATAGTTCTGGTTATAACCACAGTCGATAGATAGTTGGTGTTCAGCGACGCAGCAGGGGCCGGCAGTAGCGCTAGAACTTGAGCGAGAAGCCGGGCGCCACGTTGAGCGAGCGCGCCTGCACGTGGAAGCCGAGCGCCTCGTCCGAGTCGGCGCGCGCGAACTGCGCGTACGCCGCGCCGCCCGCCGGCGGCTTGGGGCTGTGCGTCGTGCGCCGGTTGCCCTCCGACTTGGCGGGCCACGTGGGGAACATCGCCGGGTCGATCGCCACCGGGTTCTCCTGCAAATATTGTCATATTATATACATTGAACAGACATACGAACTACGCCAATGTCATGAATATTTGACAACAATATTCCTATACAAGCATAGAGTATATAAATAAATATAGTAATAAATAGGATAGCTTTATAGTGTATAATAATTGTAGAAGCTTACTTGCATTCCTCTAGAAACCACAATAAGAAACGTAGATTCATGAAACATAAAATAGCTTATCTACTTGTATATTTACTTCTTTTATTGTTATACCTTGAGACTTGTATACCATATAAAATTTCATTAAATTATATAATGCAAAATAAAATATTTTTTAACACATCACAAGCTGCATCCGATATCGCAACAAGAAACCCCTACAATCCATTCCACGCACCTTAAAGTATGCATGCTCGAGCGCGGCATCAGCGGACAGGCGACGCACGGGGTTGTACGTGAGGAAGCCCTGCAGCAGCGCGAGGCCGCTCTCCGAGAGCAGGTCGGCGCCGACGCGCTGCCGCAGCCCGCCCGGCGGGTGCTCCGCGAACGTCATCTTCTGCACCGCCGGCAGCTCCTTGTAGCCCGGCCACAGTAGTTCCGACGGCGTGCCGAGGTCCTGCAACGGACAACGACTTGTTACGACACTAGTTAAATGATAAATAAAAGTAAATAATTTAACTATGATCGAGAGCCACAAAAAAAACATCGAAAAAGTTTTAAATATAACCGAAACGCCAAAAGAGACAAATTTTATCTATGCAATTGAAAATATATCTCACCTTAAATATTCTATTCAACTGATCGACTTCTGATTTTCCAGGAAATAGTGGATTCATTGTAACAAATTCTGCAAATATGCATCCAACACTCCACATATCAATAGGTGTAGAGTATTCCTTACAGCACAGCAATAGCTCTGGAGCGCGGTACCAAAGCGTGACCACTATGGGTGTGTACTGGCGAAGCGGTGACCCATACTCCCGGGCCAAACCAAAATCTCCCACCTAAAAAAATAAAAATAATTATATTTATATCTCATAAATTTTTAATTATTTCACGAGATATTAAATTGTGAAAACAAAAATTATACCTTCAATATTCCTTTGTGTGAAAGCAACAGATTACTTGTCTTCAGGTCTCTGTGTAGGATCCAGTTATCATGCAAATGGTGAACTGCTTTTAATAATTGTGTCATCAAACATTTCACCTCACCTGAAAATATTAAATAGTTATTAAAATGCAATGTGGACTATGAAGTATGAACTATAGTGTGGTACATGACCACCATGGTATTTAATGCTGCAACTAATATGAAAACTGAATATGTCCGTAATATTGAATTATGCTGATTATGCGTGGACGATTGGCGCAAATAAGTATAATAATAAATTGAACCTAATTTAAAATTATTCCTACCTTTTAATGGCTTCTAATTATTGCGATATAACTCTATTTAAAATACTTTTTTACCTGGAAGAAACACCTGTTTCTTGTTTCTCATCGTTTCCATGAGGCTCTTCAAATCGTGTTCGACGTAATCCATGACAATGAATATTTTGTCCATATTCGAACCGACTACTATTTCCCTCACGGTGACTATGTTCGGATGCTGGCCCTAAAACAATACAATAGCGTTCTACCAATTAGTACACATAAAGGACTAAAGCTAAACTCCTTCCATTGTGAAGATTCTTCTTCCATTCCTTGCACCTTATTTCTAGACCAAATAAAGAGCAATTAAAACAATATAACAAATGTTCAATGAATAGAATGTAGTTCTACTTTTGCAAATTGGCTGGTAGACCTATATTGTATTATTAATATTTCTAATTGTTCATTTGGAATACTGATGGCTTGCCATACAGGTTTACTATATACAAACATATCACACAGCTCTGCTTGTATCATCATAATTATATTAATGTCTGTATTGGCAAATAGTAACATGTTATAGTAGATATAAATGAATTCATAATTTTCATTCATTTTCCGCATATTCAAACAGTAATGAAACATTAAATCTTATAAACAGTGCGCAAAATCATAGTTTATCATATTTACATATCTAATCATTACAAAAAATGTAAACATCGTAAAAACAAAATGATGTATCTATATCATTATAACTACTATTGCGCATTATTTATGAGTCGTTGATTGTAAAACTCTTTGACTTCAACTAATTATTCGAAACTATATCCTGGATTGAAATATGGTTTTGCTACCCAATTGCAAGTGCGCATGTTCCAAGGTTAGTTATTTGTAAAATCTGGATGTATTTATAAACACAAAGACAGCTAACAACACAGAAAAACAAAATAGCTGCAGCAAAAATAATTTGCCCGATTTTGTTAAAAGTATCGAGTATCTTAAATTTTCGGGTATAATTTGGGTCTCCATTGGGTAGATCGACATTTTAATATTCCAGATAAAATAATACTGACCATATATTATTGTATAATATGAATTGAAATACTAGCAATCTAATTATATACGGATTTGAGATTTCATCTTAATTTGAAATTTAAAATGATAAATTGTTTTTGTAAGCTTCATAATACCTTAAACATTTAAAATAAATATATTATAAACTAGCGGTCCGCCCCGGCTTCGCCCGTGGTACATATTTACGTTTTCTCTACATAAAAACCATCCTCGTACTTCAAGGAATATAATAAAAAAAGAATTATCGAAATCGGTTCAGCCGTTCTCGAGTTATGCGCTTACCAACACATTTTGCGATTCATTTTTATATATATAATAAATAAAGAGTTCCACATTAAATATTAACAAAAATTAATATAACATTTAACTTATGTCTTAAATAATAATTTGAGTTCATAAGATGAAGGTCAAGGGCGTGATTGGTATGTAAAAATTTTTAAGGCAGAATCCGATTCTTCCTAATAAACACATCATGTTAAATGTTGAAATTCATGTTAAATGCATAATATTTTGTTCCTTAACCCACATCTTAATCCGAATACATAAAATTTTAAATTCGGTAATTAAACGTGTATCCGTCGGGTGGTAGAAGCATGATATTTTTTGCAGAATGGCTAATCCGAAACAAAAAATAAAATAAAAAAGATTTACAAAATATTATATGTACATATATAATCTACACTAATATTATAAAGAGGAAAACTTTGTTTGTTTGATTGTAATGAATAGGCTCATAAACTACTGGACCGATTTTAAAAATTCTTTCACCATTCGAAAGCTACATTATCCACGAGTAACATAGGCTAGGTTTTATCCCGGAAATCCCACGGGAACGGGAACTATGCGGGTTTTTCTTTGAAAACGCGGGCGAAGCCGCAGGCGGAAAGCTAGTATATAATAAAATCCGATGGATTACGAAGGGACAGCTGTTAATTAAAATATGATAAACATGTGGTTGACCCTTATATCAAGCTTGTGAGTTTTCTCATCTTAAAAATTTTGTAGGTAGAGAAAATATTCAACAGTGCCTTGCAGGCCTTGTCTACATTTTTTTTCTTCGGGAATGGCTTTATGGTCCGGGAGCCAGCAATAAATTCCATGACCAATTTCGTTCAGACTTAAAAATAGAACAATGTTTAAGAAAAGTGTATCATTAACCATGGTGACCATTAGCTGCTTCATCTACTAACATCTACTGTTGGTGGTTTGAATAGCCGACTTCTGACAAATTTCAAGTCGGAGGTGTTAGGGAATTTTTACCGTATTTCCAAGGCTATTACTAAACCCATTTAACAAATCTTCAGCTGACGGTCACATGCTTAATAATAGACTTATCTCAAGCATTGTAAAAATTATCAGACCAAAAAATGAGTGACGAAATTTTTGCGTGACTCGCGATTCGCGAACCAATAAGTCGCTTATCTGCGCGGCCATGGCGTTAAATGGAGTTTCATTGAGTATATCGTTAATGTTAATAATAAAAATAAAGGCAGAATATAGCCAGTAGAAGCACTTATACTATAATTTATTAGTAATTTCCATAAACTTCTTATATATTTAATCATTTCTAAAAACATACAAAGGTACATAATCACTGAAAACCAGGGAAGTTGCTAAATTATTTAAGGCGCTGACTCCACGAGCGAGAGAATCGCGGCGATATTATCGTCGTGCCACGTATTTCTATACACTCTCTATGGAACCGTCTCCACACGGCGATATTATCGCCGCGATGCAACGAGTGGTAATGAGCGCGCGAAACGTCATTACATCATCGCTAGCCCGCCGCGTCTAGCAGCGGGCTCGCCACGCGCTCCCTACGAGCGCGCAGCGGGCGCGCTGTCAAACGCAGCGTCATTTCAGCGTTGCCTCTAGTCTTCTCGTAGTTCTCTTTAAGGAAACGTGGCGATACCGTTACGAGTCGCCCCGGAAACGCTGCGATTCCGTTACGACTCGCGACGATACGCGGCGGAATTATCGCTCGTTCGTGGAGATTGTCCGACGATATAAGGGCGGACTCGTCGCGATTCTCTCGCTCGTGGAGTCAGCGCCTAAGACAATCCATAAAAACATATAAGTTACTAATATATTTAAGATTAACTTTTCTATGTGATAGTAATATAAATATTATGCATTTATGGATGGTCATAAGTAAATAAAATTATAAAGATTAATTTAATTTATACATAAGACAACAATTTTAAAGAAAATTAACTTATTATCTACTTTAAACTCTAACGTATCAACTTAGGGTGATAAGCATAAATAGTAAATACCATCAGATTTTACAAATAACTCAAGACATCAAAACAAAATGGAGAGTAAAATATATGCATAATTATAGAATTTCATTAATATTATTAATTTACTAGGGCTTGTAATTAATGAAATTCTATTTAGTTAATAAATGAAATCTCGTCTATGCTTTATTGGAGTATTTTAAGGGTATATTACAAGTACACAGAACTTGCACTAATATATTTTGTTGTCGAAGTTATTGTTTAGGAAAGCCAGTTCAAATATCGATCGTAATTCTGATATGGCAATACAAACTCGGAATTTAGTTAGATATAATTTAGCTTATAAACAATTGTTTACAAAAATGTTACATAAAATAGAAATATTGGCTCACATTCAATTAATATTTCTTTTTAATTAGAATAACTTTCTTACATTAAAAAGTAAAAGAAAGTCATTCTCATTAACTCAATATAAAATTTAAATAATTCATGTTAAAATGATGGCAGATTTTAGTATTTTCACTATTTATTAGTTTTAAGTAAACGGGGATAAGTTCACGTTAATATCACGTAATATTATTTTGAGTAAACTATATTCTATCGCTACACATTACCAAACAAGTCTATCTGTTTGACGCAATCTCAAAAACTACTGCACCCATTTTCATTGTTTTCACCAATAGATAGAAGAAGAGTACTCGGGGAAGCTTATCATGTATAATTTGTTAAATTTTAGACAATACGGGCGAATCGGGGGGAAGCTAATACAATATATATTGAAATAACTTTCTGATACAAGTTTCTACAAAAAAGGAGGATCTAAAGAAAATTATATAACAACCTTATCGAAAGATCTTTTATCCAGTTAATGTTTTAATTTTGAAGAACCAATTCTAGCCTGTTAAAGACTATTGTAGTCATGTATAAACAGACTAAAGAAAACTTCACTTTTATGTATCATACAATAGAATACATTCTTTCAAAAAGCAGATACTTTTCAATAATCAAATGCCTATGAGATGATGGATCCATTTAATGTGTATATTTTTTGAATTGATTGAATCAAATTTAAATGAATTTGGTAATAGCACAATGAAAGTGATAAAAAGTCAACTATTGTAGGAATTTCCTCTGAGGTATCAAGGTTATGAAGCTATGAAATAGTTTTAAAAATTAAATCTCAAGTCAATTGGATATAAGTTAAGTTAGAAAGTTCGTTATAAAGAATGTCAAATAAAAGAAAACAAACAGTGAAAACCTTTGTACACTTGTAGTATGTAAGCAAATTGATAACTGGTTAAAATAACGTTTTATTTTGAAAAATATGTATCGGTTACTACAAGCATGAAACTATTCATATTAACTGCGCCCTAAACATCTAGCAAATACCGTTAAAATGACTTTAAGCATGCTTACTAAGTTATGTATAATTTTAAAATCTTTTATTTAAAGATAACAATCAGTGTCGAAAAAATAAGTTATATTGGACTTTAGGTCTATTCCTTGGCTTCGTTGTTATAATTTTCAGAGCACAGAAAGGTGGAAGGCGTTGCCTTTGTATGCATGTGAATTCGGGACTAACATAACATAACACTATCTATTACTAGTTGTTCTGGCAAACGCTGTTATGCCTTACTCTTATCATTTAGGGGTATAAAAAGATGTCCGATTCTCTGACCTACACGATAATGAGAATTTTATATAACAAGATATATTAGAGGATAGATAAGAACAATCCATCAAATAAAGTAAATTAGAATTAGAATAAAAATTACCAGGCACATATTTTATCTAACGGTGCATTTACATCAAACGAGTGAATGCTCATTCTATTCAAATTCTTTTAGTGTAAACAGACGTAGAGCATTCTTTCGTTGTTCTTAGGGCGTTCGAAAAGATTCTACGCAATATTCTAATACTGAACAACACTGAATACGAAATGAAGAATGCTCTTGCTCTAGCTCTAAAGGACGTCCAACGAGAAGCGATACGAAAAGTCATTCACCTTGAAAACAACTGTGGCGTTGACAAACTAATATCTATCTCTTTCCATCTTGTGCAGTTGCCGTAATGTCTCGTTCTCCCGGTTGTTCACATGACAAGTCAAGCCGGGTTCGCCAACATTCGGCCGGCCATTTTAAAAAGATTTATTCTGTTTTACAAATTTATTATAAGTGTTACAGACTCTGATTCTGACACTACAGACTTAGAAGAATCGGCGTCTGACTAAATAAATAATAATTTCTTTAAAAAAAATTGTTTTCTTATTTCCATAAACAACATAATATCATCACGCTTGTATTCCATAAGGGGCAGGCAGAGGTATTATTATTACATATTATATATATTATATGGTATATTATTACACACTCACATTTCGACTATTTGTTTCAAATCCCTATATTACAGGGGGCAAGTGTGTTGCCATACATAGAAACAGAAAATTATTATTATTCGCGTTATTTAATTTACATCTACATTATACAATAATTCAAATTAAATATGATAAAATTTATAAAAAAGACTACATATCCTTTTTTGTATTATTACAATTTGCCGGATATTTAATAAAAATATATTTAAATCCAACTTTAAAAAGGTTACGCACCCCTGCTATTCCGAATGACCTTGACTGTGGTTTGTTTACATTTGGTATCGCTTCTCCTTGGACGTGCTTTATGTTCGTTTGATGTAAATGCACCGATAAATACATGTCTAAACATATCCAGTTCCAGTTGTAACTAAGAGATAACTTCTAATTGTTAGGTAATCGTTTCTCGGTGCAATTTAAAAAAAGATTTGTTTCATTAAATCAGAAATTTTTAGCAAGAACATTAACAGTAAGAATAAAGGAGAAGTATTTAGTAAGAAATAGTTTGTGTCATTAATTGAACAAGATTTGAATGTTACATAATCTGGGGTGATAATTAATAATAATAGAGAAAGAAAAGAACAAGTAAACTTAATGATAACTGGATTTACTTAGAATTACCCAAGATCTTTTGGTAAATTAAAAAATTTCATTAAATTTAATTGATATTCGGCATTTACCCTAGGTCTCTTCAACACAGAATGGGTAATGGTGTTGCGAATTTTTTTATTACCGCTTGTATAAATGCAAACTAGTAAAGCATAATGGATGAAATATTTTTCTGTTTGTAAAAGAACCAGTTTTCTGTGCCATCATATAATATATCAGAATTAAAATCATCTAAACAGCAACGGTTAAAACCCATCTATTATTTATTTGACAAGCAAGACAAAACTGCTGTGACATTTTTAGTTGCAAATAAATAAAAAATAAATTTATGATTTTAATATGTTGATTTTATTTATAACTAGCGGTGTGCCCCGGCTTCGCTCGTGGTTTAGTTTACGTATTCACTCCATAAGGACCATTCTCGTACTTCAAGGAATTAAAAAAAACAAAGAATTCGAAATCGGTTCAGCCGTTCTCGAATTTTGCGCTTAGCAACACATTCGGCGCTTCATTTTTATTAAATAAATTATAATAATAGGAACAGTTCAATATAAAGCTTAATATTTGCAACATTCCTTACGAGTAAACGCCGAGTACAAATTAAGTTTGACTGAATCTTCAAATGATACCCAGACACCTTGGTTAATATTAACTAAACCCATATAAACCTAAGTTTATTTTTCTAAATCTATATTATTATGTGCATCTACCAGGGTTTCCCATCATTTGTATGTGCAAAACTGGCAAAATGTGATAAACTATTTACAAAGTCTACTGGCTAAGAAATTAATATTAAACATAAATGTTATCTTATTTTGTCATCATAATGTTCTACAATTAACTACAAGGTAATATGTGAAAATTTGTGAAGTTTTACACATGTTTGTGAATAAGAATAAATCACTGGCTTAACAGATTTTGATGAAATTTCAAATAAATTTTTAAATATAATAGTTATGTAAACTAGTAGTGAGAGAAAATTAAAATAGACGGTACCTTACCCTTTAGTCAATTAACCCATTGACCACCGAGCGCCCCGATCGGGGCGCGACACAATAGATTATCTATTGTGTCTGTGATTCCGGGGACTGATGGATTAAATTGCAAGGGTTGAAATAAATAACTAATTAATGATCTATGAAGTTTTATCTTGCCATTGAAATGTGATCAGTGTAAATCACTTTAGAGTAATTTCGGTGTCATGCAGTCAATACCTTATTGAAGTTCCGTACAATACTGTCTGTTATTTTACACACAATTTATATTACAGTTACCTTAATTAATGTCGAGATGTGATGCTTCATTTCACTTGTAAATGTTTGTATTGCCATTTCAGAAAACCATCGATATTTGATAGAAATATGGGTAATGGTAGGAAAAATTACTTTTCAAAAACAGTAAATTTGTAGGAGTAGAGAACATTGGAAGATTTTCCCCTGGAATAAATCCCTTATAAGATACTTAGGCCCGCCCGTGTATCGAAGTTGTTAACCCTTGCAATTGGGTCACACCTCTAGCACAACCCTCTTCAGGTAAGAGGTGCCGGGCCTGTAGGAATAAAATACATTGCATTAATAAAGTGAATAACACACGTGAGCCATCGAGTGCGTTTCCGCGCGGCTCAAACTTACAAGCTAAAGCTAAAACAGACATTACATTGAAAGATATACCTTTAAACAGTGAGTAATGTTGCATTACGATGGCCCAAGTGAGCTTATAATTATTAATAAATTGAGATTGTGATCCTACCTTCAGTAATGTGTTGATTTCCCTTAGTGATGTGATAGGGAATCCTTCTTTTTCCTTCTCCATTTTGAGCCGTTTCAGGGCAACAATCTCATCAGTGGTTTTGTCTCTAGCTCTATAGACAACTCCATATGTGCCCTCTTCAATTCTATTTAAACATTGAAACTCTTCAACTGATCTACACCCCTATAAAATATTTTTAGTTAATAACCATGTAAGCATTATTTTGCTATATGTTTCTGTTAAGTTACAGTTATAAAGTAAAATTTATCGAAATAAATGTAACTTACTGACTTTTCCATCTGATGATTATCATTATTTATAACTCATAATAGTTAAGCTCCCGTTAAATAATATAAATGATAACTAGATCACAATTGTGAAAATATAATTTTGTCATGGTAAATTTCTTAAGAGTAAATATTGTCTTACTACAAAATATAATTTAATTACCTGAAGGGCAGGGAAGTAGGGTGGCAATGAATTGATGGCCTCCTCTTTGAGTCTCTGACTTTCATCATCCTCAGTGGGTTTGACTTCTTCTACTGGAGTTTTCCCATTTTCATCAGGTGGCGGTGGGGAAAATGAATGGGACCTACTCCTACTTTTTGATCTAGATTGTGACCTGATGAAAAATTGCCAATTAGAATTTTTATATAAATCTTACTAACATTATGATGAATGCAAAAAATTAGACTTTGGTTTCTCAAGCAAATCAACAAGGCTACATGGAAATAGCGATAGTTTCCTCAATACAGCCATGTTTAGAAAAACAAAGTTGCTACAGTAATTTTCCTTATGACCTCAACCAATTTTATTAAAATAAAATTTACCTTCTAGTTTCATGTGATGAGGGGCTTGCATGGATTGATTTTGGAGATGGTGATTTTGACTTTGTACGATCTTTGGCCACTTTTTCATTCATAACACTATCTTGTACTTCCTCCTCTGATTTTGCGTCAGACTCTGAATCGGTAGAAGTACTCCCATCTTCGGTATCCGTATTGGAATGTTCACCTATAAATATTCATAATAATAATAGTTAAAAAATGTTTTAAAATACTCAGAAATAACATATTAAGTATTGAGGGTCCAATACCTGACATTTAACTTCTATAATTTAAAGAATTAAATAAATTAAAAATAAAATTATAAATGCAAAATAAATCCAAATTTTACCTAAAAAAATAAAATCAGAATTACCTTCTTCAGGTTCAGAGTGAGTGTCACTCTTCATTTCAACATCACTAGCGTCAGACACTTCTACAACTGAATCTCCATAGCTTGGTGAGTGCATTGTCTTGTTCTTTTTAGTTCTGCCTTCATCTGGGCTAATAGAGCGCTTCTTGCCTCGTCGACGACGGTCTTCACGACGCGCCTCTAATTCATTTCGCGATTGATGTTTTCTTTTAACCATTTCTCTTTCTACAATAGACAAAATACTTGTTACTAAAATAGTATAATATGAAAAGCATTTAAATTACTATACTACTCTTACTATGAAATTTTCCTTAATTAACAATACATTTTTCTGATTAAATTTTGTATTCAAAAACTTGAATGCATATCTTGAAAAATTAATTACTCATCTGTATACAATTTAACACTGATTAGGTACAATAATTAATTAGCTTAGTTGTGTTGCCAATTATATAATAAGCTAATCCTATACGAACATCATTCTATTTTTAGTAAACTGTATAAACTATAAATTGTTCTCTGATACAATAAAGTGATCTTATAAATAAAAATTTACCTGCTTCTATCAATCTGTTTTTTCGTTCTAAATGTTGTTTATCTAGAGATGAGTGTCTACTGGAATCAGACCTAACTTCTTTGTCATAATCAGAGTGTTTTTTAGTATCTTGTGTTTGAAGTTCTTTTGTCAATCTTTTACTTAATATTCTGCTCCTTAAATCTTCTAATTCCTTATCTCCAGAAGTTTTATCTCTATTTTCTTTTTCATTATTTTGAGAACCTCTAGTTTCTTCAGCCAGCATTTGTAACCTAGCATTTATTTGTGACCTCTGTGATGTACTTTCAAGCTTTTCGGCCTCAATATGCTTCCTTTCAGCTTCAGTATACTTATACTGCCTATCTCTATTAACATATAAATCACGATCCCTTTGGACATCTTTTTCTTTGTATGCCTCTTTACTTCTATAAGCTTCCCTTTGTCTACCTAAATCTCTATATGTATTATCTCTATAAACTTCTCTCTCTCTATAATGCTCTCTTTCCCTATAGGGATCTTTTTCCCTATAAACTTCCTTTTCTCTATATACTTCCTTATCTCTTATTTCTCGTTCCCTATACATTTCCTTTTCTCGTATGTCTTTATTATCGCGGTATACTTCCTTTTCCCTGTAGTATTGTTTATCTCTGTAGTAGTCCTTAGGTACATCATCACGCTCAATGGGTTTAACAACCTCACGTTTTGGTTTTTCCATCTTATCCCGGTCCCTGTTGAAAAAAGTCAATTATGTTGTACATCCCCAGACCACTGAGTCAGACCTTAAATTAATATTCAAAATTAATAATAAGATAAATATACAATATAGATGAAACATAATATATTAGTCCCTACAAAAAAAATACTAACCTATAGAGATGCTTTTTCTCTTTTCTCGTAACTTCTTTGTACCTTTCTTTGCCAGAACGTTTGTGACTCCTTTTGTCTCGATGCGACCGAATAACCGCTTGAGGCGGCTTAATTATCAAAGAATCAGCGTTATCGCGGTCCTCGTCAGACAAACTAGTAAAAAAGAAATAAAGAACGTTATACAGTCTGTAAATATCACATTGAAATATAGATGAATATGTACATATTGTCATAACCTGACAAATCTATGAACATGAATAGTAATGGAATATGTAACATATAGAATAACTTTATAAGAACTACTAACCTGAAATCCATTTCGTCCTGAATTGGACTTCGTGCTAATTCTCCGTCTTCACTTTGATCATCTTCGTAATTGCTCATGATTCGTCGAATCTATGTAGTATGAACACTTGAGTCCTTTTGAGTGTTTCAATTATCAATTAACAATATAAACAAACCACACTATACACCATAAAATAAATAAAAAATAAAACTTAATAATAATAAGCACTTAGAAACTGTATTACTTTAAAACATGCAGCTATCAAATCATATAGTTCGACGCCATCTTTACAAAATGGATAACGGAAGTTAAACGCTAAAATCAAGTCAGGTGTGCCAACATAACAAATTGATTATTTTTTTTTTTTTTTTTTTTTTCTGTTATGGCAAGAAGATATAACTATTTGCCAGTGTCAAGTATGTATGTATTAAAAAGGTAAGGAAACTGATCGCGGTAAGTAATATGGTGAGGAGATTAGGATTTGGGTTTTAAGTCAGAGGAGTTAGGAAATATTTATATATAATTAGATTAGGTACTGACTTATTTATTTATTTACATATATTATATACATACGTTTAATGTTATTACTTACTAGATACAAATATATATTATTATAGCTATAAATTATTTCATACTAATATACGAAGTTTAACATACGAACTCCAACAACGTATTTAGATATTCCAAGAATAATGATTATGCAAGAAAGTGTATTTTTTATATTGCAATAAATTTTTACTCTGTGCATCACAGACAATCACAGATCACGTAAACAGTGACAGTGACAGCCACAGGTGACAGCCAGGAGCCCAGAAATGCGAAATAACTTCGAATTAATGAATTTTGTGTTTTGATAAATCCATACAATATACCCATGTTTCATAAAATTAAATCTGTTTTTAATCTAGCAATGACACTTCTACACTGGATTATATTTTAATCTATTACTATTACCGAAATTTTTAAGAACACTATTTAACTGAGCAACGTTGGTCGGTTTTAATATGTTATTTTGATGTAAAGCTTCTATTAAGGTCGATAATAAATCTAGAATGACATTATTCGTAGGCTGATCACAACTTGGCTGTATTGCGCAACCATTATCAGGAGCTGGGATCTGATATTCCTTAATGAGAGCCTCATGAGAAGCTTTATCATATCCCACACTTGATTTAGGTGGAGATCGTGGTTTAAGGGCCACTGTCTTTTTATATGATGACCTCATACTGTCAGCATGTAATACATTTGCTTGATTTGATGCGAGATGTACAGTTGGGGTTGACTGTAATATGTCTGCAAAAGATTTCGAAATTTGTGGATGAAATTTACTTGCTTCAGCGTATGATATATTCTGCTGAGCCATTGAAATTTTAATGTTCCTTTGTCTATTAATCCATCAGTCCTCGGAATCACAGACACAATAGAAAATCTATTGTGTCGCGCCCCGATCGGGGCTTACGGTGGTCAATGGGTTAAATTCAGGACAGTCTTTATTTGTAGCATAGTGAGAGCCAGAACATACAATACACTGAGCACAATCTTCCTCAACTGTACATGTCTCACCAGAATGATCTAGACCACATTTGTAACAACGAGGTTTTGATCTACATATGTTTTTTGTATGGCCATATCGGCAACAGTTGAAACATTGAATTGTTGGGAAAATATACAAGTCAACTGGTAAAGCATTGTAACACATAAATATTTTTTGAGGTAGAACTTGACCATCAAATGTTAATATAACAGATTGCGATGGCTTCCAAATATTTGAACCATCAATGTTTACTTTATAATTTATACGCCTAATTTTAATAATTTTCCCACAGCCAGAAGGTACAGTTATATTATCTATAACTTCTTCTGGAGACCAGTCACTAGGAACACCCCTAACTAAACCCATTCTTGTAATATGAAATGTTGGGATTTTAGCTTTAAGTTTATATGTTATAAGATTACTATTATTTAAAAATGCATTAGCATCATAGAAGGTTGAAAACGCAACAGAACATCTATTTCTCCCTATTCTCTTAACACTGCCAGGAACAATGTTTTGAATTTTATTTTTCTTTAAAAAATTCCCAAAAGTTATTGGATGCAATGTGGAGCCATCTCCCACAGAACCTTCAATTCTCTGTACATGGACAATATATGGATATGCATCTGTTTGAATATAATTGGCACGGAAAATATCTGTAGGAGTAGGTGGAATCGAGTTTGATGATTCTGCTACATTATTTAATATAGAGGAAGAAGCATCATTAGCAATGTTTATTTCATTATCAATCATATTCTTTTTACGTCGCCGTTTTCTACTTAATTCAGGATCTATTAGCAAACTATCATTGTTAGTTTCTAAAGTGATATAACTTGCCACAAGAGGACCTGACCGTAAATCTGACTCCTCTGCAAAAGGATCGGGAGGGTCATTCATATTCCCGCCCGAAACTTCTACGAGGATTCTTACATACCAAAAATATAAAAGAAAACTTACCAATATATACAAAACTATATGAATTTACAAATATATATAATAAATACAAGTAATATTTACAAAATAAACACCTCTGACTACGAAGAAAATAATTAAAATTAAATAAGCTTTAGAAACACTCCCTCCAACTTCGAAGTTTCCCGCGCTTTTTTTCAAATTGATTATTTATGGCACAGATTTATGGCCACATTTATGGCAATAAAGTTACTTCCGTTAATAAATAATATTGACACTGAGCAAGTAATATTTATATAGTACTTCTATCGCGGGCCTTGAGCGCGGGGACCACAGCGGGGACCACAGCGGGGACCGAATCCAGAAATTCCGTAACGAAAAAAAACCTCACGCTCCCCACTCCGACGGGCACGGAGGTGTGGCTTGAAGGCATGCACGGCATGCTATGCTTACAATTTAGTCTTCGGATTTAGTGATATGCCGTTTCTCGCCGACTCAAACAATATTTGAAACGTATGCATCCAGAAGAAAAAGAAACCGACACAAAGTTACTTTCGATTAATATTATACTAGTAAAGAACTGGTATAGTATATTTGTAGGACTAAAATTAAATGAAAAAGATTTATTATAATACCGCGTATTTCGAATTCAAGTAGTCAGGCCATTATGACTACTAAATTCCTAGTATTCTTGATCATCCATGTCTAATAAAAACCAGTTATGTCAAAATTAAAATCTAAAGTCAAAACTCAAACTTATCAATTATCATGTATGAAAAGTCAAAATACAAATTAAAATAATGGTCATGATTTTAATGTTTTTTTTATTTTCAATTAGTATCAAAAATACAACTTTATGTTCTGTGTTAATTATTAATATGCAATTAAGCTAAAAGTGTAATGTAATGAATATATTGGGTATTGTCCTTGAATGAAGAATATTAATTGTAATATGATAGTTGTCAATACTATTATTTTCATGAATTTATTAACTTTGGCTTATTATGAGTAACGTTATAATCTATTATTAAAATGGTAAGATTCTTTCATTACACATTAGCGAGCTTTAATTAATAAAAAATTTTAAAAAACATTATGATTACCTCACAGAACAGTAAGATATTAAATACCCTTGCTAGCGCAATAGAAAATAAAGACGAGGAACTTAAAAAAAGGAAAGAAACTGCTAAGGAATTCCTACGTGAGCTGCTAGGCTGCATTGAAAACTGCCAAAATCGTTTCGGAGGAAAATCTGAACTTGCTACAGAAGACGATATAAGGTATACATTTTTAAGATGTCAACAAACATTAAATATGTA
This sequence comes from Colias philodice, assembly GCF_061535455.1. NCBI lineage: Eukaryota > Metazoa > Arthropoda > Insecta > Lepidoptera > Pieridae > Colias > Colias philodice. Next base: position 6,507,385 of record NC_143094.1, on the reverse strand, counting down.
ACATAATTCTAGTCTTTGGTAATTATATTTTGTATATATTCTGATATGATTTATAATGCATAATATTAGGTATTATTTTTTTTTACAGTACAATAGGGGAGCGCAAAATAAAAAACATATAAAAATCCCCATCAAAATCCGTTGCGTAGTTTTAAAGAGAACATGACTTTGTTTTATATTATGTTGGGTACGCAATTATTAAGAACACTATAGAACAAAATACAAATTATAAATTTTATGTAACATGCATTACATAAAAAAATGACCTCCAATATAATTACACTATATTAAAATAATGTTAACATATAAATTTATAATGTTAACATGTAAGGCAATATAATATATAATATGTAATGTGTGATTTATAAATAGTATTGAGTAAAAATATCACAAATTTTTATTACAGAATACTCCATCTTTGTGAAAAATGGGAAAAGGTTCTTAGCCACGGATTGAAGACTAGTTTATCAAATTACACCATTCAGAATTTTGTGTCAGCTGGATTAAATTTTACATTTAATATTGTAAATGTTGGTAAGTCAACATTTTTAATTGATCTATACTGCTATACATATTGGGTATATTATTAGATATGTATAGTATTTATTTTATTGAAGTTTTTAATTAATTACGTTACATAATATTATGTATTTGAATAACTTTTTCTACAAATTCTTTATTGTACACTATATAGGATATGATCAGTTTGATTGAAAAAAAAGAGAAGATGTTATGGAACAGGTAGTGGATAAATAATTGTTGTTATCTTAATAACTTATTATAATTAATTAATATTGATATTATAAAAAAATGAGTATTGAATGTCATGGCTTTTTTTGTAATTTTAAACATTTCCTTTCATTAGCCTAAAAATGAATCATATTATTTTTCATCTTTTAGGAAATTCACTATGGAGTTATTGTTGTCTGCACTTAACAAAGCACGAAAAAGAGCGATTTAAAATTTTGTCTAATATAAACACACCTCTAGGATATTTTAGAGCATTTCTTAGAGCTTCTTTGAATGAGCGTTCCTTGGACAGGTAGATATTTAAAAGTTTAAAGTATCTATCTTTTACAATTTTTTTAAATCTAAGGTTTGATTAATAATTATTATATGTATATTGTCTCTTAGGTATTTACAAAGCTGGATTTCACATGGTCTTTTAGTAGAGTATTATGATGAAGGAGCTATTGTTAGAAGTCCTGAAGCCAATCTCCTGCCTAATACGGCTGCAGGTAAAATTAAAAATAAATATTGAGTTGTGTATTTTATAAATAATCTTAACGCATGGGAAAAAAATTAATCAATATACTTCACATTTTGTTGCAGGCTTATCAACTGTTTTGTTTGCGTTATCAATAGATAGGGCGGAGTTGAATGACTCTCAGCATGCTAGCCAAACGAACAAGGCAGAATTAGTTATACCGCTTCCTACTCCGATCAAATCAGCTAACAATTCCAAACGAAAACCCCTTAGACAAGTTATATCTTTTGACAAAACAGAACATAAAAATAGTACGAAGGGAGGAAAGCCTTTAGAACCCGTTGATAGCGTATCAGAAGCGTCATGGAGCAGCGCTCCAGCTACGTGCTTAAATTCGCCAGACCCTAAAATAACATCGCCTATTGCATCCACAAGTGAGCCCACTAGTTCAGACTGTAGAACTGGTATAAGGCATTTCTTCCCCGACAGCGTCAAATCTCTTGACAGCCCTTTCCAAATACTGTCCAAATTATCTGAAAGCGCAAAGGAAATATTCACAAGCTCTTCCAGTATTGAAAAGAATAATTTGCGAGACGATGCGTCCGATTTAAGTGTCAATTGTTTGAAAATATATGAGAGTGATAGTGAAGAAGTAGCTGGTAGTATAGATGGTAGCACATCTTGTTTAGAACTTTGCTTTACAGAAGATGAAAGTGTGCCCGATGAAAAGGCACTAGATTCGGTTTTAGAATGTAGAGAAAAAGAATTCATTAACTTGCAAAAAAAGTTCAATCAAATTGAACAAACTAATAAAGATAAGATTCAGAAATTGGAAAAGGTTGTACTAGATCTAAGCAAGTAGGTATTCAAAGCAAATGTATATTTATTGTAATACGGAATCTGATAGTATATTATTTTATTGCACATGTTTTGATGTCATAATATGGTTTTCAGAGAAAATGATAGGCTGAAGGACCAGTTAAGAAATTATATGTCTGCCGTGGAAATGGGAAAGGCATTGAAATCAAGCAATGGCCATGACGAAGAGGTAACACAATATGAGCGAAAACTTGTTCAGGTTAGTAAAGGTATCATTACTGAAGTTCTCTTAAATAATATTAAATTGTAAGCAACTTACTGTGACAGACAGACAAACCTATAATGATACACCTATGTACACGAGTAGGATAGCGGTTTTTTTGTCCATTCCGATTCTTTGAAATGAGGATATTACGTTTATTGAGTTGTCCATGTTGTTGAAAATCTTTTGTTTTGTAAAAACATCAAAGATTAGATAAGATTATTAACTATAACATAGAATTGTTTTCTTAAAATAGTCATATTTATCGTGAAATCGTAACTACAATATCTCACGTACAGGTAGCTGAAATGCACGCGGAATTGATGGAATTTAATCAACATTTACAACGACGACTTCAAGATTTAGAAAATTCGGGACTGGAAATATTAGAATGTCCAGAATCTAACGTGAAAGTGTACATTCCCAGTGCGTTCTTAGTTGGAAAGAAACCAAATTCCTATCATGTTTATCAGGTATTAATAACTTATTATTCATTATTACGCCGTAAACATTTGTGGTAGTGCATTATTTGTTTATCTATATTTCCATTTATTTTTTCAGATATTCTTAAAGGTGGGACAGGAAGAATGGAATGTGTATCATAGATACGCGAAGTTCTATGAAATGCATACGCAACTCAAAAAATGTCATCCAGATATTGCTAATTATAAATTTCCTCCCAAAAAAACGCTGAGAAAGAGAGTGAGTACATACTGTAACAAATTTAGAAATAATATCTCACAATTAAAACATACCTACCTAATTTATGAAGATGTTAATTTTTAATTCTTCTTAGTTCTTTCCCGAAATATATGTTTTATTTTATTTTTGATGCATTGCACTTACTGGCTTTGACTAAGTTCGCTCCGGTTTAACTGATACAAAAAAATAATGATAGATAAATAGTTGAGTATTTTAAACGTTTCATACGTTCCCTTACAGAACAAAGTATTAATCGCAATAATACAAAAATACTTCTAAAGTTCTAAATTTGTACATTACAGGACGCGAAGGTAGTAGAACAACGTCGCATATCGCTACAAGCGTACTTGCGGCACGTGGTGCTCGTGCTGCCGGAACTGCGGGAGTGCACGAGCCGCACTCAACTCGTCACTTTATTGCCTTTTCTAGGGTATGTTTGACATTTTTTGACGTGACAACGTCTTATATTTCGATAGCCGGCTGCACGCACGAAAAAACATGACACATGCGGCGTTACCTCGCGCTCTGAGGCCTTCCGAGCGAGAGCGTGGAACGATTGACAACAGACAAAGAAGCACAATCGGCCGTTGTCACGTTCAACTATCGTCAATAAACCGACTTTACAGACAAACAATTTTTTTTGGATTTCTTCTCGAGTAGGTATTAATAATTTCTTGAAATCTCCGTATCATCTCCTCTAACTATGAAACATACAACAGCTTATCTCTGTAGCCATACGGCACATAAATAAATAAATTGTTTATTAAAAAACAATTCGTTTTCAGTACGTCGTCAACAGTCAAGGAAAATGGACTTCACAACCCATTAGCTCGCCAACATTCCAATGACTCTGTGTCTACTTATGATCCACTATGATATGTGTTTGCAGTATTGACTTGACCACACTTTTGACGGCTACGCAACGGCTATGTTAGATTTCTTAAAAATAATCCAAGTTGATTAGCCATAAACGATTATATGTAGAATATTCACAATGGCAGAGGTTGCGCTGCTGATGTTAGGTATATGACAAACGAACGAGTTTCCGAATCGGACATTGTGGTTTCAATGTAGTTTTATGCGTATGTTGAGTAATAACCACTTGTAAAAGTCTATGTGAAATGTATTTTTAACCGACTTCAAAAAAAAGGAGGAGGTTATCAATTCGGCCGGTATATTTTTTTTTTTTTTTTAATGTATGTACACCGATTACTCCGAGGTTTCTGAACCGATTTACGTGATTCTTTTTTTGTTCGATGCGGGATGGTGTCGAATTGGTCCCATAAAAATTTTATTCGGATAGGCCCAGTAGTTTTTATTTTATGAGCTTTTTGTCTGTATATTTGTAAATGTTGCAAGTGCAAGTTTGAAGTCGGTTGTTTTTAACGCAGTTATCACTTGTAGCTAAACGTATTTTAGAATAACATGTAGTATACATTTTCATACGGCAATAACTATCATTATATTTGATACTCTTATAAAAAGCGTAGGATTTCGCTCAGAAATATTCGCACGGATCTGAATACGCGACTTCACGTAGTATAAGAAAAGAAACGGTATGATAATAATTATTCGTTTTATTAAATAATGCTAAAACATGATCTCTGCATCATTACTTCCACTTTTTTCCAATGAATGTTAATTTTAATTTATTTTAATTTGTAACAATTTTTGTTATAGATAAATAGTTGTACAGTGCTTGAGATATTAGAACAATTTCTAATTTAAATTTAAAATCTAACCCATTGTTTATACTTTTTATGTACAACTCATGACATATTTGTATGTAATTTATAACATGTATAATTGAAAAGTAATCCTAAATAGATAATTTTCTGTGATGTTATTTAATTCCTGACGCAAGTACCTAGTTAAATATGGTTTTAAAGAAGCTATCTATTATATAAAAAACTGTGATAAAATGTTATCGTCATACAATGAAATTTCATTGCTGTAAAGAAATATTTATTTTAGCGTAATCCTAGTCCTAAACCCGAATGTATTGTATGCACGTTGTTAATGATTTTATTATTTTAACTAATTAATATTTTTAAGCTTTTCAGGTTAATTGTTGTTGTTAAAAGTTGAACTTATATCAAACAGAAAAACCTTAATCAGTACAATTTATTATCATCATATCACACATTAACTGGTACTAAACGATAGCCTTAAATTAGCTTTAGTATCTTATAAGTTATCGTAAAAACAAATAAGTAATAAAATATAGATTATTTTTCTTAAATCAAATTCCAAACTTAAAATTTTAGATATGTATGTTAATATGATGGCAATATATTATTTTAAATATTGTAAAATGTATTAGTTAACTAGGTACTGTATTTCTACTAGTAGCCAAAAACTCTAAATAAATACAAATAAATACAAGGTGTTTCATTCCATAATCCATATTTGCATTGATAACGTGGAAATAGATTCTAATATTTAACTGGATTATTATAAAATTATTACTACGATTGTATCCCCTTCATAACAGTAACTAGGAGGTGTGAGGCTACCAGCACATTTTATAATGGCTACAGCCATGCTGTTTATCAATCACATATTATTAGGGTGCTTTTCCTACTGTTCTATGGTAGCGTGGAATGTGTTTGTTAATAACCAATGATCGCTTCAAACTTCATGAAGCGATGTGATTGGCGACGCGGTTGGCGCAGTGGTAAAGTAACTGCCTACTGAGCCGACGGTCCCGGGTTCCATCCCCGGTCAGGGCAAATATTTGTGTGATGAACTCAATTATTTGTTCTTGGGTCTGGGTGTTATTATCTATATATATGTATTTATTAAATATTATATTTATCGTCGCCTAGTACCCACAACCTTAGATCATTAAGTAATGGATGGAGCACGCTGGCAAATGTTCTAACTAAACTTTCTGCTGGTTTTGGTGCGGGGAGGGTAACTCACACTTTGAAACACAATCACACATTCACAAAAATAATTTGTGTCTTTACAAACTCAAACTATTACAAAATGGACAGACTAGCATGTTTTTGCACACATACATCGATTACACAGAAAAATCTCTATACATATACGTAATAATACAATCGCTCTAAAGGGATGTAACCATATCGATATTACAAAAATAATAATTTTGTTGAAATTAGAAATAACATTAATATTATATTCATAAAAAATACTACACAGGTCATTTGTAACGTTTTCATCATTATTATATGCATACGAAAAAACAATAAAACGCCATTTTATTTGTATTTGAATATGTTTTTATTCAACACATCACATATTATATTCAATAAAATAAATATCGGTCCAGAAATTTTTATTATTTCTGTACCGAGGTGTCCATTCTGATTTTCTCCCACAGCATTCAATCCACCTTAGCCTTAAAGCAGGATTTTTTGTAAATCTGAAATATACGCAATATTCGTACATACATATAAACAAAGTAGCTGCTCCGCGCGGTTCCACCCCCGTGGCTCCACTCCTGTTGGTCGTAGTGTGATGATATATACCTTCCTCGATAAATGGGCTATCTAACACCGAAAGAATTTTTCAAATCGGACCAGTAGTTCCCGAGAATAGCGCGTTCAAACAAACAAACAAACAAACTCTTCAGCTTTATAATATTAGTATAGATTACATAATAGAAAGGTTACAAGATTAACGTTACAAAAAAACGGCTAAATGCGAGTCGGACTCGCGCACGAAGGGTTCCGTCTGCCAGTTAAAAGTAACCAAGCGTAAATTTTAATAAATATATACAAGACTTACAAAATAAACATTATACTCCTTTTTATGCAGTTGTGTAAAATTTTAATATAATAAAGATTAATTCTCATCTCATTTCAAATTAAGTTTAGAAAAATGTTTTTTTATCGACGTTCAAGTTAAAAGCAGTCCGTCACTAAGAAAGTCGTAAAAATTTACGACCTTTTAAGCGACGAGTTTTTAAATTCAACTCTATCACTGAGTTCATAAAGATTAAATTTGAATTTCTCTTCAAGATAGTCTCGCTACATCACTTTATAGTCTCGTGGGGAGTGCGGTTCAATATCGCGTTCTAAATTCAACTTTATCGCTTAGTTCATAAAGATTAAATTTGTATATTTTCTCTTCAAGATAGTCTCGCTACATCACTTTATAGTCTCGTGGGGAATGCGGTTCAATATCGCGTTTTAAATTCAACTTTATCTCTTAGTTCATAAAGATTAAATTTGTATATTTTCTTTCCATGATAGTCTCGTGAGGCCGCATCAATGATCGAGTACACACATGACTCGATTATTTGTCTTGATCATATCGCTAAACGATACATCGACGATTATTAGAAATTGCATTTAATTAGAAATGTACGTTAAAAAAATAAAAAAATATACACAAATGAAAGGTTATTCCATCTTTTTTAATATTCGACATGTTTGAATTGCTTCTGCAAGACTTGACAGTGCAAAACGGCATTTTTAGCGGAGCACTCGCAGACGTCCTTTCGATGTTTTACGAATACGCAGAGTGTTCGTAATCGATTACGCAAGTAGTTTTTATGAAAGCATAAGATTTTTCGATTCGAATAATCTTATACCTCGGCAAAAGGGGAAACGCCTGCGTGTGTTATCCATTACTTAATGATCTAAGCCCACAACACAAGCCTTGATTGTGCTTACTGTGGGACTAGGTCGATTTGTGTAATAATGTCCTATAATATTTATTTATTTATTTACACATCCTCGCACATAGTACTACGACGAATAAGTGCGTGTGTGTGTTATTCTAGCTCTTGTGTTGAAAATGTGTACAATTCCTATTTTAATTTATCGATTGAGTAGTCTTGCAGGTAAAATAAAAAACACTGTAGCAAATTAAATTCATATTTTATTTTTATAATAAATAAAAATCAAGAAAACACTCGTTTTGAGAATTTCCTATATATCAAATACATCGTACAAAAGATGTCGATATAAACTAAATCACTTGGTGCAAGGCAAGCCTTTCGGTTAGGGGTTCGCCCGCGCGGCTCGCGCCCTGTTTGAGCTGTCGATGCATCGGCGATGGAAACCGAGGATAGCCTCTTATTTCTCTACATATTATAACAAAAGTTAACTCACAACAAAGACGCAACTGCTTTCCGCACGGAATGCATCTCTGTTGACGTTTAAAACAAGTTTCGAGTGAAAGAATATGCGTTTTGATCATCATGATTATAAAACATTGTAAATAGAGGTATGTAAAAAAACGTTCAACACTTCAAAAGTGAAAAAAACGACATAATTTAGGTTTATGTAGTAAAATAAATAAAATATAATAAAATCAAGTATCTAACTTAAGTATGAAATAATTTACTAAAACTTTACACCTAAATAATATAAATGTATTGTAACACATTAAGGAGCTTTGGAACCTTTCAGCGAAAAAACGTGGCTTATATTAAATTTCAGTTGGTAATTAATAATCTCGGGACAATAACTCTAATGATTGTGATTGATCTTTGGTTTTCTGAACATGTGTCGACCATAGTTCCATAACTCCCAATGGGACGCAGCGCGGGCACTCGGCGTCGTTCCGCTCCGCAACAACCCTCAGACTGCGTGACGTGATTATTTCATAAGTACTTACATAAGTTACAGATCTACTAAGAAGCTAATGAATCTTAAAAGCAAATAGAGAACTTTAACCAAATCGCAGGCGTCTAAACCGATTCATAATAAAAACTTTAAACACATTTATTGTAATTCATAAGCATACATAGATTGTAGTAAGACTATTGGCAATTTTAAGACTGTAAGTGTAATCTACTTCAACGAAAGCTCTATTTGAAAGAGTTTTTAAATGACTACTGTTACCACCAAAACACGCGATATGGATAATCCTTCTACATAACATCACAGCTCACAAGCGAAAATGTACGACGCAGTATTGAAGATTAGTATATAAGGTGTCATGGATGATAACTAGTAATTTGCAAAAACTTTCTACGTGACTATGATAACTTTATTATTATGCAACAATTTATTTTTTCAAATTACAAATGAGATGTTTTAGTTGAAAGTGATTTTCATATTCGTCGCGGGAATACAAAAATCGCCCACTAAAGTGTCGTGCTCTGTGGCGCAGTTCGTAACCTAGAGGCCGAGAACTTGCTCATGGCAGCAAGTCGCCTAGGTACACACGCTCGTCATCTTTGTATCACTCGCATCAATAAAGAATGTAAGCTGATATATAGCTATTAGAAATTCATTTTGTTTCACCCGAACTGTATAATAAATGTGATTAAAGAGTAAAGTTGGCGGAATTGGTAAGGCTCCGCGAGTTGGTACCTCATGTTGTGACTAGAAAGTGAGTCGAGAAGACAAGCAAATACAGTGGATTTCATTAATAACGACCTCGGTTGTAACGACCTTTCGGTTATAGCGACGTCGAACTTACGTCCCTAGAATTTGAAGCATACTTTCGTATAAATCCATTCGGCAATAGCGACTCCGGATATAACGCCTAATTCGGGTATAACGACTTGTTTTTATGAACTATTTGGGACAGATTCCTAGAAATTCATTGCGGATATTGAGACGGAGTCGGCAAAGGCGCAAAGACTCATTCATCAACTTTAACTATTAAGCTTGTATTATGTAGGAATGTAAACAAAGGATAAGAATCTTTTGTTTACATTCGCAGATGGTCAAGTGATTTGTTTCTGTGTAGGATTACTTAGCACGTGCATGAAGTTAAAATTATGAATCAGTTACGTATCAATTTCCAGTGAGTAGTAGGATTAGGAAACGTATGTGAATATTGATGATCAAGTTATCACTACTGATAACTTGACGGATAATGAAATTATTGAGTCTGTACTTCAAACTCAAGAACAGGAGCATGAAGAAGAGGAGCATGAAGAAGAGGATTGCAATGTAAACGAGATTCCAATAATTAGAGATGCATTATGTGCTATTACAACGCTCAAAAAGTACTGTTTATTTGGAGAAGCCAGTAATAATTTAGATGTAGAGGGAATTATGAAAATGGAATATACCTTACTGCGTGCACAAAAGTCTAAACTTAAGCAGTGCACTATAACTCGTTTTTTAATAAAAGCCTTGTATAATATAAATAAGTGATAAATAAATAACTACGTATGTATAGGTATATACATAATGTACGTGATTTTTTATTATTTCGGATATAGAGACCTCCGGATATAGCGACAACATTAAAGTGGTCCCTCCGCCGTCGTTATAACCGAAATCCACTGTAATTGTATCCGTTCCCATTCTTTATTTGTGCGCGTCATACGTGTACGTGTTTGTTGAATAGTCGCGGTCGATACGTTATCACCCATTTCACCGGTTCTATACTTCGTTTCGTTAACTTATTAAATGCTCACATGTCGGCATAACAACGCTTATCACAATATATAAAAATATATATTAAAGAAGCTTACACTAGAACTACACATTGAATATGCACTCTGGGTTATGCATTTGCCACCACACTTGCCGCAACAGACATGACTTTAACGAAAATCCTTTTTTATTTCATTTTTTAATTTTTTTTTTTCTTTGTGCGGTAGCACATGCGAGTCTCTGAAACAACTTATAGCAGTTCATCTCAGATACTGGTATATAGATCAAATATATCTTCAGGGAAGAAATGAAATACACATTTGATGTTCTCCAATGATTGGTAACTGGCTCGGTATCTTTGTACTGACGTTATTATGAAACCTTTATATCATTCCTTCCCAGAAGATATGCCTTAATTTAAGAATATTTCATTTAGCACAGAGGCAATTAATTGGAACTAAATATAATACTTGTCATTTCATAAAATTTTCAATAGAATCCTTTTTCTAAAATCTTTAAGTTGACGCAAGTCAGAAGAAAAGTAATACTTTAAACAAAGTTGAGTTCTCTGGAATTACTTACTGATGCAAAGTTTCTGCACAACATAGTCTATTCGTCATAATATATCTTTTGTATTTGTCGACATGAGTATGGGATTATGGAAAACTTGCAAGAAGCTTATAACCATTTCTAAACATGTGCACTTATTAACATTAAGATTAAATAGCTCGAAATGTTAAGCCTTATGAGTACTACTATATTTTTGTTATTTTTTTGCTGTGTAGCTTACTTATTAGGCTTTTGATAAATACGTAAGTAGAATAATTTTATTTTTTTCAAGAATGATTTTGCCGCCTTATTTAAAAATACATCTATGAATTTTCACTTTAGATTCTTTATGAAGCAACGGCTATCTCTTCAACTCTCATCTGAAAAATTGTAAAATTAATTTTTATTTTTGTAAATATTTAAACACTTAAATCAGTTAAAATACTTTAAAAAAATGTAACAAACAAAGTGAAGTACATAATTGAATTAGTAATAAGTAGTGTTATTCTAAATGAACATAAAACAACTGAGCTCAAATTAGATTGTATACTTTAAAATGTTCATAACAAATTGGCAATACATTAATAAACTAGTGGTCCGCCCCGGCTTCGCCCGTGGTACATGTTTAAACTATCCTATCTCTCAAGTTGGATCGAACTGCACATGGTGTGCGAATTTTATTATAATCGGCTAAGTGGTTTAGGAGTCCATTGAGGACAAACATTGTGACATGAAATTTATATATATTGAGATAATAGCTAATAGAAGCGTGTCTCACCCCTGGCGCCTACAATGATGCTCTTCCTCTTCATGTCCTGTGCGGGCGCGGGTCGCACCACGCCGCCGCCGCCCACCAAGTGTCCGCCGCCAGCGCGGATCGGTTTCGCTGGAACACGAAGAAGTAATTAGTATACATGTTTATACAACACTTATTTCATGAATCGGTAAAATAGTTAACAGTATTACAGCGCATAATATATATATGAAGTCGGTTAAAAATTGATTGAAAACATAATCAAAATTGCTATATATTTTAATGATTTTGTGTAAATTGATCAGTTCCATATTCCATAGGAAATTAGTTGTTGCCATAATAATATTATGTTGGCAAATAAATTTGTATGGGGCTTTACATAATATAAATGTAACTACGATAACCGATATTTTCTAAAAGTGAGAGTGACAATCCTTATAAAATATCAATTTCGAATGACATTAACGATAAGATAGAAATTAGAAAGGCTCACCAATTTGTGCTTGCACGCCCCGTCTGGCGAGGTTCTTGGCGCGCACGGCCTCCTTGATCCTGTCCACCTCGAACTGATACCGCTTGCGGTCGCGCATCGCGCCTTCCTTCGCCTCCTGTTATTTTTCATGAGGTTAGTATATTAAAAGAAACTTAATTTACTAACTAATTCTAAAGATACAAACATATTTAACCATTAAATAAGGTAAATATTTTTTGCATATAGTTCTGCCATCTTAAATAAAGAATACAAAATTTTCCATGTACTAATGCGGATATTTTGTATTACCAAAACCTACACACCCAGCTCAGATTGAACAGTAAGATTTACTAGATAACAAGACCAATAAGCTGAAATATTCCACATCGCCTGAAAAAATAATTTAGTTCCCAAATATATTCACATCTCCTAGCATACACAAACAGAACATAATACAAAAACGCGTACCTTGAGAGCAGTCTCCAACGCCTTGACCCTTTCCATAGTGGCTCTCAACCGCTTCTCGAGCTTGGGCAGCTCGCAGCGCAGGTCCGCGTTGTCGCGCACCAGCTGCTTGTGCACCTTCGTCAGCTGCTCCAGGTTGTTCTCCAGGAACGAGATCTTCTGCTTCTGCGCTAGCGAGCCGCCCTCCTCCTCGGCGCCTTCTTCCGAGTTGGTCGATTTCTTTATTCTTGCCTGTGTTTTGTAATACAGATATTAGAAAGGTATAAATTCAAATTTTATGTTCAAAAGAAATGTATATAATAAAGCTGAAGAGTTGTTTGTTTGAACGCTCTAATCTCAAGAACTACTAGCCCAATTTGAAAAATTCTTTCGGTGTTAGATAGCCCATTTCTCGAGGATGGCTATAGGCTACATCATTACGATAAGGAAGATACAACAGGAGCGGAGCCACGCGGGTGAAACAGCGAAGCGAAGCTAGTTAATTATAACTGTATATTCATATCATCGCGCTCTCTCATGTGGATATCTAAGATTAAACAAAAAATATGTTTAAAATGAAACATGACAATATCTTACCTGCAAGTCTTGTACAAATAGTTTTCTTAGGTTGTGCAATGTCTGCAATTCCTTAGCCACAGTGTCTTCCAGTCCTTTGAGATCGGCGCGAGCTTGTTCGCGTCGCTCCACGCTTTGACTGTGTGATAATGTTTCGATTTAATATTACAAAAGGTAAACTATTTTAAATAATAAAATGATTTGTTAATGAAATAATGCTACTGGTATTAAATTTCCTACATTATAGAATTTTGGTTAAAAATGATAAAATTTACCTGCAAAGTGAGATATCTTCCTGCACGCACCCATCCATATTATGTCACGTATCGCTCTTAGGCCATTTTCTCAGAAAATGCCAACCCCCGGCAGTATGAATATGAATGGGATACGTGCGGAATAAAATGATAACTTAAAAAATATAAAAAAGCGAGGCGTTACAAGACCTTGCACTACATGTAACTTTTACTTACACCAACTAAGATTATTGTTTGTATAAATATTTGTATCACAAGTCAGTTTATTATATTGATTAATCATGACGTGAACAATCCAATCTAGAAATACTTGTACTAGGGTTTTGGTGTTTCATATTTTTCTAGATTAAATTGTCATTTAACTACATCGTTAAAAAGTCGTAACTTTGTGCAAACTTGTAATAGTAATGCCAATCATAATTTTTTTTTCACCATTTGCACAAATTCGCAACTTGTAAATATTGAGGCAACAATCACTCTTCGGCATTTGAGTGCAGACTAAGGAAGTGATATGGATTCTAGGAACAACATAAATGCAATTTTTATACAAAATCGTGGAAAAATCATTGGAATGGATGAAGTGATCATGCACTATGAAAAAAAATTAAAGTTTGTAAATGCCAATACGTAAATGCAATACTTGGAATGAACTATTACGATTTGAAATGCTTATAAATGCACTCTTCATTTCATTATCTCTAGGATTTCTTATTCTATTCATCTAGGAGGGTTAAGTATTCTTGTCCTCGTTTTATTAATATTTAAAAAAATATGATAGTTACTATAATATAATCCTAACTACAAAACTATATTTTAATCTTTGGTTTGATAAAAAATAATGGCTAAGTTTATCTAAGTGAAGTGTTAAAACTGATGGTCGCCACATGTGGTAGAAAAATATTTTATTAAAAATATTCTAATTTGAAATCTCTTTATTACATTATGTTTGATATTATTTACATATGTATTATTTACAAGTACCCAAGAAATATAACTCAATAATAGTTTTAAATTCCGTACACCGCTGTTTTGTGCATTTTGAGTTTTCTCAAAAAAATTCCTAATAATTTATTCATGTAAATAATATTTATTCGAATTTCCTTTAAAACTTAAAGCGTTTAAAATGACTAATAGTAATTACAACAAGAAATATTTCGTTAAAAGACGAATGTTTCTTTAAAAGACAACCACGGATTGGAAAACACTTAAATAACGACAACAACGAGCCTACTTTCAAACATTTACGTCTAATGAACCAATATTTAGATCTACTTATTATTATCATTATATACTTTCTCCATGCTTAAGTCACAATAACAAACAACAAAAAATCAAACATGCTAATTATTAATAACTACGTTAAGCATTTTAGTTGATAAATAACTTTCCTAATTTATTTGTTCGACTAGACTTATGGCTCACGACGAACTTCAAAGCGAAGCGATTAAAATGCGTAAAAAAATATAAATTAGTATTCTTAAAATAATTTCGTTACACCCGTTCGCAACTGTCTCACATGCATTTTCTATTAATCTAATTTGTGTTATTGCCGATTCAATATAAGACAGTCGCGACGAGAGAGAAGCGTTAATGAGTTAAACATGGTGGTCATGGATCTCTTTTAAATGAATTAAGGTTGCAGTAGTGTCAATAAACAATGTAAATGTTAAATAAATGCAACGTGAAATGTTAAGAGACCCATGATATTATCACAGAAAACAAGCCATCGAGCTTAAACCAAAACAACAATTTGTGGGTATCGGTGGGTAAGGAGTATCATGGTGACGGATATAAGTAAATGTAACTGGAGGGGATGGATGTTGCAGGTATGGCGGGGGACTTTAGAGATTGCCGAGAGCGACTTTTCCTCCCTGGCCGAAGCCTTTTCGATATCTAGGCCCATGTCGTAATGGAAACCCATCTTGTCCCTCTTGGGTGACATGATAAAGTCCCGAAAGTCGTCCTTGAGCAGCATTTGCTGGTTGGCGACCTCCTTTTCGGCCTTGTCTAGATTACGGCGCGGTGAACGTGACACTAACATGAGTTCCTTGAGCTTGGCGGACTTGTCGGCCTCCTCGCGTTTCAACTTCTCGTAGTCGTCCTGCAGTTGCTGTCTGGCCAGCGTCAACTCCTGGTAGGTACTGTTGACAATTGAATTACGATCATTAAATATGTCTTCAAGTAGGTACTAAATAATAAAAAAAACATGTTCCAATTAGATGACCTCATGTGAAAAGTTTTTTCTAATAATTTTTATATGGCTTAAAGATACAATTATATGTATAATCAAACAAAAATAAGTTAATTTATGTCACAAGTCACAACACAGTATTTATATCAATTCTCCCAACCTAAAATAAAACCAGATTCATATACAATCTTTGAAATTTGAAACTACTAATAGAGTAGTTTTAGCACACTATATCCACAACACAAGTGTATCTAGCACACAAACTAGTATCTATAGTGTATGTGCGGGACGCGGGTACTTCTGCGGACGCGGTTCTTCTGCGGACGCGGTTCTACCGAATACGCGCGGCCCCGTCAATAAAGTGGCACGGCGGAACACAGTGGAGTTTAGTCGGTAGGACCCTGCACTCAGCAGGGTGAGTCTGACATAACCCAGGGCTCTTCCCCCGAGTGCCCTGGGTATGCCTAAATGCATTCTCCACTATAAAAAAAAAATGTGCGGGTACTAACTCCTTGAGCTCCTGGTGGTGTCGCTGCAGCGCGGCGAGCTCGTCGCGCAGCGCGGCCAGCTGCGTGGCGTGCGAGGCGCGCAGCTGCTCGAGCTGCGCCTCCAGCGCCGCGCGCACCTGCGAGTCCGCGCGCTGCTCCGCCGCCGCCAGCTGCACGCGCTCCGCCGCCTGCACGCATGCAAATATTTCTTATATTACGGGAATAACATTTATGGCAAATAAAATCAGCACTGTTTTTGTGCAGCATTTTGCTGAGGCTGCATCCGTTTGCTAATCTTAAGATAAATTTTGTAATGTTGTTGGCTGTGTTTTTTGCAATAAATTTATTTATTTTCTTTCTTTCAAATACATGTAAGAAGAATTTGCAATAAATTTATATTAGCAGATATCTTTATAACTATTTAAAGCATTGCAATACAAAACTTTTCGGTGTCAAATATAAATTATTATGAAGTCTTTCAAATGTTGTTTTACATAGATTGTTCAATATGACTCAAATACCACAATGATATTTTTTTTAAATATATCAAAAAAATTACATGAATATTATCAGGATTGGAAAATTAACCCACAAAAATAAATCTTTATTCAAAAATCTTAGAAAATAAACTGAAGAAAAAGAAATCTTATTTAATTTAATCAATTTCATAAAAAATATGCAATGATTGATTGCAAAGAAATTACCTGCAAACGAGCACACTCCTCCCGCAAAGCGTCCGCGGCCTCTTCGAGCTGTCGTTTCTTATTTTCAGCCTCACGCATCGACTCGGCGAGCGAGGCACAACGCGCTTCGTGCTGCGAGATAAGGAGACGACATTCGCCCAACGAGCGCTCGTACTCTTCGATCTACATAAAAAAAATTGGTTGTTTGTAAATTAGGTTTACGATCGAGATGTTTACGTGATAACATAATGCAATGGCAGCGCTCGAGATGAGACGGGAGATCGGTCCGTCTCTCTCTCGTTATACCTGCGATCGCGCTCGTGAGGTTTTGGTGTGACACAAGTTTCTGAACATGTCACCCGGCTAAAACGATTTTAAAAACGTTATCACGTTAAAATTTTTAAACATTATTAAACTGAACATGTCATAGTTAACATAACCACTATCTTTAATTTTGAAGATGTTAAGCCAAAAATATACAATATCGATTAAGGCGTCGCGTGCCTTTATGTCGTCGAAGAAGCATGTCGAATTCTATTATCAAACAATGTTATGCTTGGAATTTACATTTGATTGCATATTATAATTTCCTCTATTTCTATCCTATTATTTTGCCCTCTCAACTAACAAATATACAAGATTTGTTTCTGTTATTAAAGGCATTCGTAAGAAAATCAAAATGATAACTAATTAGGAATGTAGCTCAAATTATAAATACTCATGATATAAGACACAATTCAAAACAATTAGAAAGAAAGGTGAGACAAACAATTCAATCATAATAATTACTATTGCATGTTGAAGTGGTAATTAACGACTATGCACTGACCTTCTGGTTAGCGTCGATATTAGCGGTTTCGAGCGAGTGGCAGCGTTGCACAATGTTTTTAACCTCACTCTTCATTTTGCTAATGTGCAGTCTGGCCACAGTGAATTCCTCTTCTAGTTTTCCAACAGTGTCCACGTTGAGTTTGAAGTCAAGTTCTGATCCTCCCACGGCCGCTCCGATTTCGGACAGATCCCGTAATAGGTTGGTAAGAAGTTCTGCAATGCGTTTACGTTGATGGGCAGAGAGATCGCGTAGCTGCTGGAGTTCGGCTGTTGCTGTTGTCAAGGCGCTCTGTTACGAAGAAAAACAATAGTTTATTTAAAAAAATCATTATTACTACTATTTTTATAAAAACTGTTGGTCAACCCAATCAGTTGTACATTTGCGAGTATAAAGCGCATAAAGTGCATCATAACACGCACCTGTTTGGACTGCAAGTCCTCCGAGAGCTGGTCGCACTCGCGGCTCTTGCTGTCAACCTCCTGCGACTTCTGGTCGTAGTTGACGGCGAGCTCCTCGAGCGCCTGCAGCACTTCCTTCACCTCCTCCTTGGCCGCCTCGTTCTCTTGCTGGATGCGGTTCATGTCGCCTTGCAACGCTTCGAAGTCGCGTCTGTATCGGAAATTTGTTTGGATAAGTGCTGATATTTCAATTATGGCAGAGCAAGGGAGCAGTTTGGCCAGTTATTTTTAAGTGACCACCACCACTTACTGAAGTAAACACTAGTAATGGTGCTTGTAACTTTGAAAAGCTTAACCCAGGTAGAATACTAAATATAGCATCCTTTCTTCATCCTAGTTAGATTAGTTGTTGTTTACAGACATTCCAAATTACCAAAACATGGCAAGTGACCCACATATTATCATCAAACATAAGAAGACATGAAGGAATTATAAGCCACATAATATATTTATCAACATTTGAGTTCATAAACATAAATACTACAGATATGAATGAAGCAATCCACTGGAGTAAATAGTGCATGATATAATATATTATATAATGAATAATGAGCATACAGCATACTATTAATATTACTATGAACTTTATTTTTTTGACAAAACTAATTAATTAGTAATTTAATCAATTATGCATTATCATCATAATATAACTATGCACTATCACCTTTTCCTTAAAATTCTCTGAATGAAATTTATAAACATTTTCGTTGTTGATAATGCAGATTATCATCATGACATGTTATCAATAAATGGTGCAATTTGCTTTTTTTGCTACGAAATTTATTGCTACAATACGCATTAGCGTTGATGTGCATTCACGTGAAAAATTTTAATGAAACATTATGTCTTATTTATTACCTAGCCTTGTTAAAATTAAATAAAAATGATGTTATTAGCGTTGTTTTACAGAAATTGAAATTAATTATTACTGGAGACTTGTATGATGATTAACCCCTTAGTTTTTTAGGTAAATAACAATGTATGCTACATATAAACCAAATAGTTACAGTGGTATTAATTACGTGTATTAAAGCCATTATTTACACTGCATGTTCTATTTTTTTTAAGTTATAGTCAGTCATTCATAATCATGTCACAGACAAAGTCCATAATTAATAAGCTATCATACATTAATAAGTCAATAATGTTGGTATGTGCAATAGAGAGCAACATTATGAGTTGTTTATATTCATATTACATAATTAACGAGATCTGTATCTGTGTTGAGGTATCTATGAAGTGAAATTCTTCTAGTTTTTTTTTTCAATAAAATGTGCTACATATTTTTAATTTATTACATTTTGCATGACTCACATTTTTTTTTTATATTTATGTTTAACTACAACATAGAAGCTGCAACATTCTCTTAAAAATAAGCCACACCTTTGAATACGCGTCCAAGTACCTTAATGTTTATTACATAACTTTTCAGGACTATATTATACAATAGCAACTACTGCGACTCATATCATGTACTAAATAGGCCCTATACTTTGTAGTTAGACCTTTAGCAATAAATAAGTTTATTAGTGATAATTGTAAACCGCATGATGATTGCTTTCAATGTTTACAAACTTTTGACATATACAAAATTAAAATAAAAAAAAAAATGTTGTGTGGTTTTATGAAACCACGGTAAAAGTGAAACTTAGGCACAAAATTATCGTATTTGTACGATAATTATCGTACGGTTCCGAACACTGCTTTATACCTACTCGGCAGCCGACCGTCACGCGACATGCGCTACACAGACCAAAAGTTTGAGACGATGTAATAAAAGTTTCACTTTAAAACATTTCTCCAACATCAGAAGACCTTATAAATTAAAAGTACAACCATGTACAAACTACAAGTTCTAAATCACATACCTTGTGCAAGCAATGAGTTCCTCCTGCTCCATCATTTGCTCCTTCAACTTCTCGACCAGCTGCGAGTGTTGGTTGATCTCCTCGTCCTTGTCGTCCAACTGCTGGTACAGCGCTTCGAGCTTGCCCTGCATCGCCGCGTCTTCCACTGCGCTCGACACCGCCACGGGGACAGGCTACACAATTGTACAAAAATATATTTTTTCGCGCTTAGTATACCAATAGTGGGACACCCTGTATATTACTAGAGGTCCGCCCCGGCTTCGCCCGTGGTACATATTTTGCAATAAATGGTAGCCTATGTCCTTTCTTGGGTATCAAAATATCTCCATACCAAAATTCATGCAAATTGGTTCAGTAGTTTAGGCGTGATTGAGTAACAGACAGACAAGAAAATTTAGTTTACTATAGTAAACTAATTTTTCTTATAATATTTAAAAATAGTATATTGTAATTAGGATTAGATTATTTTTATTTGTTTGGGGATTGCAGACTGCATATTATGATGATCAGGCATGATCTAGTTTAATTTTTAATATCATTAACTAGGTATATTTCAATATCTACATGTGAGATATGATAAGTAAAGAATCTCCATGTGGGTTAAAGATATAAAAACAGTATGATGAGCTTTATTTATATTACCTAAAATGCTATCATGGAATTTATTTATTTAAAAGAAATGGAAAGTACTATCTACAACCATCTTCAGACCTAGCTACACCCCAATGTGAATGTAAATAAAAGATGACATATTACATTACATATTAGAATAAAAATGATAGCCTTTTATATAAATATATAAGATGCATTTTAAAGAATTTTGTCAACCTACACATAATTATTGAATTATACACAGCAAAGTACCGCAGAAATGAACTGAGTAATCCACTTGGTCAAATGGAATGATTAGAATATTACGTCTGGTTTTAACAACTACATACTGACTCATCATTAAAAGCTGGCAAAGTGTTTTTGATCTATTTTTTCCATCTTTCAGTTGAGGATATTTATTTTCTTCTTCTATTTTGATAAATTTATTCAATCAGTTTTACACTTTTACTATAATATAGTAATGGATGATATTATCATCCATACATTTAAATTGATTTATAAGAACATTTTCTCTTGCTTCCTATTTTTAACATTATTATTATGGAGATAGCTGATTTTTACTCTCAGAACTAAACAAACCCACATAGTGGATCATTATCTATAATTAAGATGCAGATTTATAAAACACTTCAGTCAATAAATGAACAATTACATATAGAATACAACATCAATGAGTAACAGATTGAGTGGGAGTGCATTCATAAAATAACTGTATATATTAAGTCATAGTGTTTGAATAGACTTACCGCAACTGGGGGTTTCTCTTCAATGAATGATGTAACCGGAGTGGCAGCATCAATCTCAACCAGATTGACTTGTTCTTCAGGCCGTACAGTTTCTCCAGACCTCCAGCGGTTAACTTCGGCCTCCAATTTCTCAACCTATTTAAAGAACATGAATTAGTAGAAAAATATTACGAAAAAATAAATAAATTTTGTATTAGTATAATGTAAAAAAATGTAATAAAAATAAATACAGAGATAAAATGCTGCAAGGTAACCTGACCTTTCCTTTGAGTCTTGCAACCTTCTCCTTCTCCCTTTCATAGCGACGTTTCCATTCCTCAGCTGTGAGTTCCTCATTGACACACACAACATTCTTGACTGTTTTCGCTCTGTTAAACAATTAGTGATTTAATTATTGTGATCAAATTCATAAGGTAAGTATTACAATTAATATTATCCCATATATTCTTTTTGCTTACCTCTTACCAAAGTCCAATGTACTCTTAGTTTCACTCTCGTTGAAGGATGCTGGGGAACAGCAAATGACAATAGTGGTTCTAGCGTTACCACCAAGTGACTCTTGTAGAATACGAGTCAGTTTGGAATCTCTGTAGGGAATGTGGGATTTGTTGCCATCAGCAAGTGCAGATATAACATTACCCAATGCTGATAGTGATTTGTTAATATTTTTGGCTTCATCGAGCACAGTACCTTCAGCACCAGTTTTAGACACCTATAAAGTAAATATTTATTAGTTATATCAAGCAATCATCAATCACAAGTTATACAAATTAATGGCATTAAATTTAATGGCTTACCTTTTCTGAACCAGCCAAGTCCACAAGATATAGTTTTCCTGATAATTTCTTTTGATTTTCTAAGTTTTCTTGTTTAACATTAATCAGGAAGACTGAATGAGATCTAGATGAGTGTTCGTTCATGTCTGTAAATATAAAAAAAAAATTGTATTACTTTTCAATTCTACAAAACAAATATTATGATATACCAGTTGTTTAATATTATATTGTTTACACAGAAAGCTAACAATAACAATGTAATAAACAAAGTTGTTTTCTAAACATAACTTACTTGTAACTGCAATGTGTCTATTTGATTTTCCTTCTTCTATAACTTCAAATACTTCTTCTGGACTTGACACAAATCTCTCTGTAGCACCTTTTACAAATGGGACTCTGTTTTTATCTTCATGTACACTGAGGTTCACCTTTGAAACTGCAAAAGAAAATAAATATTAGAATTAATTAATAGAATTAAAACAGTTATTTTTAAACAGTTATTTTATTATTCAGAAAGTTATACATTACCATCTAATAAATCTCTGATTTTGTCCATATAAATTTCAAAATATGAAACTTTTATGTGAAACTCAAGATTTTCTTCCATTGCATAGATGTGATTGAATATATCGTTGACTATCCGTGGTATTATACCCTGTTTTCCTGGATCCCCTGCGAAATAAATATATTTTGTTAGCGTTTTATAAAGATTGATTAACTTTTAAATTATTTCCATGTTTAATAATTTATAATCAGACATACCTATGACACCTTCCATTGTGTGAGTTTTTCCGGAACTTGTCTGTCCATAGGCGAATATAGTACCATTATATCCAGCCAGCACATCTGATACAATGCTTTTTGCAGCCTCATTGTACACTTTCTCTTGTGTTGCATTAGGCTTAAATACTTTGTCAAACAAATATACTTTACCCTAAAACAATAAATTTTAAAACAAATGATAAATAAATAGCATATCATAGTCATAAATTAAATGATATTTAGAGCTAGCGCGCACGAGCAACTTTGTCTCCGCAACTATTTTGTCTCTCCCATCAATTTGTATGGGGAGTTGCGTCGCTACGTGCGCGCACTTTCATACTAGCCCATAGGTGGGAGAGACAAAATAGTTGCGGAGACAAAATAGTTGCGGAGACAAAATAGTTGCGGAGACAAAATAGTTGCGGAGACAAAGTTGCTTGTGCGCGCACTGTCTTATAATGATTATTTTTCAGCAATTTGTTACATATTGAACACCATTTGTACTTATCATATTATAATCTACACAAATTTAATGAATCTCAAAAAGTTAATTGAGAAAACCGTATTGAATAAAGTATAGTTCCAAAATCAAAATAACATGGATATTTTAAATGTACTGCAAGGCTAGATGAATTCTTATTGGAAAGTAAAAATAATATAGTAAATGAAAAGTAAATTCAGTAAGAGTATACCTATTGATTATGTAAAATAGGAAATATTGTATTGTATAATATAATTTCCTATACACAAGGTAATTACTAATGTATATTATATTAATTCATTTAAATTTAAAGGACATCTTAATTTTAATTCAAGTAATTGTTTTATATGCGTTCAGTTTTAGCGAAACTATGGAACATGAGGAGCTTCGTTCCAATAATAAATAAATAATTCTAAAATAATTGTATATCACTTCAAACTCATTTTACTTGCTGTGAAAATAAATATAAAAAGAACATAATATTTTCTACCATTTAACACCTACTGTTTTCGAAATATGTAATCTATTTAAGATTATTGTTTGTTTTTAAAATATAAAGTAAACAATGGACAAATTATTTAAGGCTTACAATCCTAAGAATTCTCAGGTCAAGGTCGGAAAACTATTTGTATTGATTTTCGACAGAAAAGGATTCTCACTCCAATATTGCGTCAAATACATCGGGAATCTTCAAATTTTCACTATTGCGATCATAATCAACCAAGCGGAATAAAAAAGAAAGGCCATTTCGTAGCAGGTGAACACCAGCCGTAATGTATTAGTCATCATGGTCTAAATTAGGGCGATGATAGAGGAAGTCAATATTGATACACGCATTAAATGTTTTACTTACCCCTATAGAAATGCAGTTGTCATCGGGTCCTGAAGGAAATTTCACAATAAATTTTGAACCAGCTTTTTCTTCAGAGTCATTGAGTGGCCGAAATCGGCATACGACTCTAATGCTGTCTTCAGCAGCTATTTCGCGATCAGCCGCCATATTTTACAACAATTAAGTTTACACTAAATACGGTCTACGGAATTACAAAAAATAAAACGTTAATGGAACATAAAACCGTGCATGAAGAACTACAAAGTTAAAATTTGTCACTGGGAAATCTTCATGACAGCAGTACCTAAATGTCGGCCATGTTCTCTGAAGAAGAAAGGCCTGAAATTGTTATTCTATTGGCTGGTCATTAAGAGCTGCCAACATAAAAGAAGAAATCGATTCGTCGCCAACTACCCACAAACATAATATGTAAAAGGTGCGTTCATAACTAAGTTTTTCTGAGTAGTTCGTCAAATCTACATAAAGGCGTGTTAAAAAGAGAAAAGATTTGATTGTTTGTTTGCATTAAATAAATTTTTCAACTCGTTTGCACATTTCTCTCATGAGCACAAAGCTGCAGTATTCCTGAGTATATGCTTTGTTTTATTGTGTTTTTATCCTACCATTCGGGCCGAGCAGCCGTTCTTTATCGAATTCATTTATTCCATCAAATATAGAATAGAATAGAATAGAATAAGAATTTATTCGCAGTAAAAATCAAACACATAAACAAAAAAAAAATCAATCAATATCAATCAACCCCATAATAAGAATCCCATAAATGTATTACATATTTATTATTTATTCAGTTTCTAGATGTTACTGAAGTGGTAGTTAGTATTTGAATTTCATTTCGATTCTTCTATAAATCTTTCAAAATAATTAATATTGCGATGAAAGTTTATCTAAGAAAAAACTATTTAATGACTCCTGACTTACTCCTGAAGTCCTGAGCATTTATACAAGATTAATGAATGAATGAATGAAAGATTACTTGGTTTAATAAAAAAATTGAGTATTAGAAAATTCTAGTTTTATTCTTTTTATAATCTGTACTGGTTGCTTTCAATTTTTTTGGTCTGTATTTATTTATGATTTTGACGTAATCGCATCAAAATTAGCATAAAATGAGCAAAAGGCAAGCAATAGTAACTTTTAAATTGTAATTAAATTTTCAATCTTTATTCAAAAATATTCCTTCATGATCTATATGTGCAAATAGTTTTTGATGATGAACATGTTGGTTTAAGTGTTAAAGTAATTGGTGAGTGATTATGTTATTTGTTTTACCATTTACAGACACCATTCATTAGTCATTTCGAACCATTGTAACTTGTAAGCGAACCCACACACTTCTATATGGTTTTTTAATCGTTAGATCTTACTAATGTACTGCATGGGAACAAGAAAATTACATTATGTACTTGAGCATTTAAAATATTCTGGTATATTTATTGTGCTCTTTGGATATTCCTAAACTCAAACTGTTCTTGTTGGTTTATTTGTTTAGTTTAATACACGTTATCTGCGTATATTTCTGTGTAAGATGTTTTAAAGGTCAAAAAACATTGAAGCCATGCAAAAACTATAATAGGTACATATTATCATAGTAATATAACAGAATATAACATACTTTTTATAAAATATACCCATAATATTATGTAAAGTTAGTTTATCGTTTTTCATAGAATTTGTTGAATTCCATTCTCTAATATTAATTGTTAATGAATATACACACTCATTTAAGATGATCAGTGACCACGTTTTCCTCCTTCATATTTCTGAAATCTGACCGTATTTTACATTTCTTATTAATGTGTTGTTATTTTATGACGTTGTTGGATGTAATGGACAGGCATATAAACAGATTCCTTTATTTATATTTGCTGTTTTTTTTATTACGATGATTCTTTATGCCGCACAGATATATTACTGAAATGAGACATGTAATCAGCTTGAAGCAAAGAAATAAGCAATTAAATTAAGTTTTAGTTACATCCCAAGGGCCCTTACAGTTTTTTTTGAATAAAGATTCAAAAAAAACTGTAAGGGCCCTTGGGATTGTAGTTTAATAGTTTTTAGTGCCTCTATCCAGGAGTACTATGTCGGAGTCGGAGTCTTATCACTAGAAAGACTGGCAACCTTTTTTTTATTATTTTGCAATAATAATTTCGTAATTATGTAATAAAAATACCTACACTAGGCTTTTTTTTAGTTTCGTACAAATGATAAACAATGGTCTTTATTACTATGAAGACGTAGTAGCCGTTGGTCTGACTACCAGGCTGTATCTCAGGAACCATTTACAGTAGACATTTCCAGAGATGATGTATTTTTGTTGGCGCTATAATAAAATATCGAGGTTAAGCAACGGTTGGCACGGTCATAAATTGGATGGGTCACTTTTATTTAGTTGCTCTTTCGTTTTTGTATGGGACCCTTATTTCGTGAGTCCGGCTCGATGTCGTCATGTTGTTTAGGTATTTCCGCCCGTGGCTTCAGTCGTGTTTTCATAGAAAAACCCGCATAATTCCTGTTCCTGTGGGATTTCCGGGATAAAACCTATCCATGTGTTAATCCAAGTTACCTTCTATGTGTGTGCCAAATTTTAATTGTAATTGGTTCAGTAGTATTTGCATGAAAAAGTACCTAACAAACATCAATACATATACATACAAACTTTCGCATTTATAATATTCATAGGAAGGATATAATATCATATAACATTAATCCATACTAATATTATAAATGCGAAAGTAACTCTGTCTGTCTGTCTGTTACTCAATCACGCCTAAACTACTGAACCAATTTGCATGAAATTTGGTATGGAGATATTTTGATACTCGAGAAAGGACATAGGCTACCTTTTATTGCGAAATATGTACCACTGGCGAAGCCGGGGCGGACCACTAGTAGGATATAATATCAGTAGTTAGGATGTACCATTTTTAAGCACTAATTCGAATTCCGTTTCCATTGCGTACCTACCTATCGTAACTAAACAAACATAAAGAATCCCTTTTCATTTTTTTTCTTATTTTGTGTCACAACCGTCTGTTAAAATTGTGCTGTTTGTATCAATACACTTAAATAACAATATGTACATAAAAATATGTTTATAGGTAATATAGCTACCGTTTTTGTAACGTTTACGTGGTTAAATTCAACAAAACCCCTTTGTATTATTGGATAGAAAATTAGTTTAAAGAATGAGCTAGTTTGTTGTCTATAAAAAACACGGTATGAATAATAATTACACTTGCAGTACGATAGTACTTATAGGGATTTATGTTTGGTGGCGCCGCGCCTGCCAGCCGGGAGCGGTCATCGACCCTCCATGCACCCTCTACCGTTATCGACGTTGTATATGGAAACCCGCTTGAAGATCGGCAAAATAGAGCTGGGATATAGCAGTTTAACTTTAACAAAAAATGTTGCATTCACAAGGTAACTTGACCTAACTGTTTTGTCTATACAATGTAAACAAACGGTATTAGAACGAGAAATTTTACGATAATAATGCAAATGACAACTCGGCGGTTTTTTTTATAATACCAATATATTTTAAACATGTAAACAATGTGTGTAAGTAGGGTGTAGACTGTAGGGATATGAATATAAAAATAAAATCCTTTCCTTTGAAAATAAAATCACGTAACTATGTATAAATATTTAATTAGGTACATTTTATTTTTAAATTTTAACACACCTTAAGTAAAATACGGGAACATGTTCACCGTATGCTTTACGCAAAAGCTTTAATTCACCTTTCTAGAAAAGTTCAATATTTGCAGAACCCTATGACGAACTTTTGATGATTTCCATTGATTTTCAATGTTGTGAATGTTTCGTTTATTTTTAACACACGGTTATCACAACAAAAAAGGTATTAACATCGCTTAGTTGTGATGTTATCGTTATGACCAGTTTTCTCGATTTTACCTTGATGAATTGATGTCGTGGTAAACTTGAAAAATAAAGATTTATTTCATTCACCTTAGCTGCTTTATGTTACGTCTTCGGGGCGTATTAATGCTGTCATACCCTTGTTTTATTGTGTTGACTTGGTTTTGGCACGTATTGGTTCCGAGAAGGCATGGTGACGGCGCCGCTGTATCACCCGCTGACGAAGTTATTTTCTGTACAATTAGTCACGCGTGTATCCGGCGCGGTCTGGTCGCGCGCTCTCTAGCAGACCGAATGTGTAATCGAAAAATAATAAAAAAATAATATGTATTATTTTCATTGACGCCGTAATAATTTGAATTAATTGTAATATTAATAATTATTGTACTTAAGCAAATTTTAATTTTGTGTTGTACATTTGTTTTTGTGATTGTTATTATTTTATAAATTTTAAATTATTAACTATTTTATTTATAACAAGTTGATGCCTTCTTAGTAATGTGAGAGTGAGTCAAGTGCAGTGATAAGAACGCGAATTATTACTTTATACCTTGTAGTGTAAACTGGGTCACTGGTCGAATAGTGAGCTTGCGAAATCATTGACTGCATACAAACTCTGCAATAAACTCTTATTTTGTACATAATGTGCTATATGTAGGTAAGTAATAAAATATTTTGAAGGAAATTTCTTGTAATTTGTAACTTCTTACATTTACATGATACTTAGTAGGTATAGAATAAAAAATATATAGATACTTGTTATAATTCGTACAATGTTTATGGTTTTTTTTAATTACATATAATCATATTTTTTAATACAACCTTATAACGAGGACAAGGTACAGTCAAGAGCGACGTATCTTTGCATTCATGATGCAATTATTTTTTCAACATTATTCAATACTATTTATCGCGAAAGAAAATCTTGTTTTTTTAAATAGTAAATTGTGTAGGTATCACGAGTTTTTCGACGCAGAAAAATTTTCAAAGACGTTCCTCGACAATCTTATTAGGCTATCTATAAGCAAATGAAACTCATTTTAAATACACTATCCCAATTTCCAAATAAGTTCAAAACTTATTTTTGTATATATATTTTAAGACAAAATATTACTATGATTTGAGTTACAATTTTTATTATTAAACAAAAAAAATAAATTATTGTAAAACTGTACTAGTCATATCCTTTGAAACATATTATGCCGTTATCATCTACAAATGAGTTGGGAGTTAACCCGAAGCCCAAGTAATCTGTTTTTCTGTATTATGGCCCAGTTGTTACGGCATTCCGCGACCTCGTTAGTAACGCGGGGGCGCCCTTACTCGCCCGCGCCCGTAAACGCCTACAGGTACGGATAACTACCGTGAATGTCCCATAAACTCGACAAACTCGCTTTTTTATACCTTACAGCTCAATGCGACGAAGAATTGTATCACGAAAATGATACGCTTATCAGTAATAGCAACCCACAACATAATGCAAACAGAAAATTTAAATTGTCCTGATAACACTAGTCCTCTTGTTATTAAACATCAAACATACGGATTAGTTGAAATACTCATATAGTAAACGATAACAAATAATTCATGACAGTGGTGGTCCAGTGGTCCAGTCCAGGTGGCTAAAACCTGGGAATTAAATAAAAATAGGAGCAACGAGACCAAAGGAACTTGTAAAAAATATAACTTTAAGATCAGCGTTATTCTGATTGCAACGCAACTAGTGGAAATCAGTGGCGAAATCGGCGTATCGTAGAATCATAATATAATACAACATATCATATGATCTACCATTCAGTACCTACTTAAATAACATTCCATACAATACTTATGACGAAAATATTTGTTCACAGATATTGATCAAGAAACGAATCGAAATGAAAATGAACACACGATCGAATATGCTTCGAATTTGCGTGTGGGTCTGCCTTTTGGCTGTATGTTACTGTCAAAGAGCAGAACAGCTCTTGGCTCAGAATCCATGCTCCAGTAAGACAACGTGCAGTGATTGCGCGCGAACGGCGACATGTGCTTGGTGCTTCGCCCCCGAGTTTAACGGTCCGAGATGCTTCAACCCCGCAATGGAAGGCGGAACCGCTGGTTGCGACGAAGCATACATATTCAACCCAGACAATCAGCAATCTATCGACACTATGTATAACAGAGAGTTGACTAGAGGTAAGTGTTTACAACCTAGCGAATAAATCAAGCAAGCTGTAAATTCGAACTTTGTATGAATATTTGTCTTTCGAAATTTAGAAACTATATTGTTACTTATCTACATAATTTTTTACATAATTTAGTAACAAGCACTAATCTGAATCTTTGTCACTGTCTCCCAATAAAAATGCCCGGACTTTATTAGAAGCATTTTTCGTAGCGCGAGGACGAATGGGTATGGGTATGGAGTCGACATACTACGAAGAGTCAATGAGTAGCAGTAGCAGCAGTAGCAGTAGCAGCAGCAGTAGCAGTGTGAAAGGCGGCGGTGGATACATGGCGGCGGCTGGTGGCGAGAACCTCGTACAAATCAAACCTCAACGAGTCAAACTACAGCTCAGGATGAGTAAGTGTGAAAATATTGTGACTCACGATAAGGCGTTTGCATTGTTGAGGTCATTTGATTGTAATTATATGTTAACGAGTTAAAAATAAAGTTATCATTGGTGTTTTCATTTATAAATAAAAAATAGCTGTTTATATTTGTCTTTACTTCATATAAGGCTAGTAACTAAATATAGACCAAAAGATAGCTAGCCTTATTATAAATGTTTTTCATTCATTAATCAAATTTTAATTCTGACATAATTTTCTTAGATTTTTTCCTGTTTACTAGGTAAATGTTTTAAAATTTTCCTCTGTACTTAAATATCTTGTGAAGTATATTATTTTTGTTACACATTAAATTTTCTTTTAGATCAAGCGCAAAAAATGACGTTCTCATACGCGCAAGCTCAAGACTACCCAGTGGATCTCTATTACCTTATGGACTTGAGTAGATCTATGAAGAACGACAAAGAAAAACTTAGTACTCTTGGAAGTTTGCTGTCAAGTACTATGAGAAATATTACATCAAACTTCAGAATCGGTTTCGGTTCATTTGTTGATAAACTAGTCATGCCCTATGTGTCTACTGTACCTAAAAAGTAAGTTTATCTTATGTAATGCGTCATTTTAAGAATTGCAAGGTTTCAAGGTCTTTAGAATATGTTGTTTATCACTAAATAATGAATTAATAATGAAGAATAAATTTGATCACTGTTTATAAATTTTCTTCATTTTAGCAATAACGCCATCATACAGTTTTAAATATGTAGTATAGTGATATTTAAAAATGCTTAATTTTCAGTCTCATCTCACCATGCGATGGTTGTGCTGCACCATACGGTTACAAGAATCAAATGTCACTCAGCAATGATACAGACTTTTTCGATGTAAGTAAACTTAAAATCTACTTTTTTAAAGATTCTACCATAAGTACCGGAAAAATGTCAGTGACTTGAATAAAAAAAAAAGAAAACCTGTGATCATGCTTGCCATATTATGTTCAAAGTGTTCAAAACGTCAGGTTAAATTATTATTTTATTAACAAATGACGTATCAAATCCGCCAATGAAGTTTTATTTATTATATTTTTCAGAAAAATAATCTGAAAATAATAAAATAAATACATAAATCACTTTCAGAAAGCGGTAGCCCGCGCGGACGTATCAGGTAACCTGGACGCGCCTGAAGGCGGTTTTGACGCGATCATGCAAGCCGTGGTGTGCAAGCAAGAGATCGGCTGGAGGGAACATGCGAGGAAACTGCTCGTGTTCTCCACTGATGCGGGATTCCATTATGCTGGCGATGGGAAGGTGAGCTGGTGAATGAATGAATGTATGAAATACTCTTTATTGTACATACACAGTAATAAATTTGATACATAGTTAAGATAGCTTATAATAGAGATGTACAAAGAGCGGCTTTATCGCTCGTGAGCGATTTTTGGTGGTGGTTATTACTTATTACCTTTTGAATAAGTTTTTTTTTACGTTTTGTAAACATAAAATAATATTACAGATAAGTACTGTTTTACATGAATATCACTGCTTCAATGGTATTTCTGGTTAAATGTTAAATAATAGAATGTACTTAGATATGTGTTTTTGGATTAGGAAAAATCTAGTGCTCTATTAAGAAGATTGTTTATTATACATTTGGCATTATAACCAAGAGTTGTTCCATCCATTTCCAAAAAAATTAACTAATAGCTTAATTACATGTGTGATTCAAAATTCAAAATTCAAAAAATTAATTTATTTGCCAAAAAACATGGTATACATAGATGTTAACAATTGAGTTCCAGCATGTTCAGCCGTTATTAACAGCATGCAAATTATGTCACTTAATTATAAATCAAAATTTCATTTATTATTTTCATTATCATTACATTTCACATTCTACAATCATTATTAACAAAGTCAATCAATCACAGTCAAAATTTATATTTGAAGTATTCTGCCAATGTGTAAAAGGAACGCTCTGCGAGGAATTTCACTAGTTGCCATTTTAATTTATTAAGTGGCAGTGATCTAAACTCTTTAGGAAGATGGTTAAAAATTTTGATAGCCATTGCATAGCTATTCCTGTTAAGGAGCGCAGTCCTACACAAAGGCATGCGCAAACGCGTCGGGTCTCTTGTAATGAAAAGCGAGCTATCCTCAAAGGTTGTGAATAAGTTATAATGATTGTCTTACTTATGTGTTAAAATTTTTTATCGGGTCATATAAATTAATAGCATTTTGTCGCGTGCTTAAAGTAACTCCATTTAAATTAAGTGTTATGAACATTAATAGAAATTATAATTTTTTATTGCAGTTGGGCGGTATTGTGCAGCCAAACGATGGTGAATGTCACATGGAGGATAATTCATATACTCATTCTACACTACAAGACTACCCAAGCATTTCTCAAATTAATCTGAAGGTAATGTTTACTCATGTAACCTTAACCTACTCGTAAGCATAAATTCATCTTAATTGAGTATAAGCCATAAACAATACAGGGAAAACTGGATAAATAATTCGTCATGAACATTTCGCAAAATTTTTGCATAAGTACTATTATTGAGTCATTACATAAATATAAATGTTGAAATTACCTTTTAAAATCTGCAGTCTATATGTTTTTCATACAGTGTATGGTTTTTTTTTTTCAATTTTAAGGTACTTACCAAAAACAACATAAGAAATTTTTAATGGTTTTTCACTGCTAAATTCATAATTTAATACCATAAATCATTTAAATTAGAAAAAGATCCAGTTTCACTTTCGAAGTTTATTTTGACCCATATTTTCAAACATGGTCTTCATAGAATTCTACTTGCAATGAAATTAAATATTTTAATCATCTCTACAGGTGAAAGAGCACGCAATAAACGTGATATTCGCAGTGACCGCGGAACAGATCAGCGTGTACGAACAACTGAGCAAGCACATTGAGGGCTCCAGCAGTGGCATCCTCAGTGATGACTCTGACAATGTTGTGGACTTGGTCCGGGAACAATATAATGTGAGTTTACGTAAATAATAATCGTAATAAAGAAAAATATCAATAATTATATCATACTAGCGACCCGCCCCGGCTTCGCACGGGTGCAATGCTGATACTAAATAAACTACAGGAAAACTGTGAACGTTGTATATAAAAAAATAGCGGCCCGCTCCGTCTTCGCACACGGGTATAAAATAGGTATATATATAGCCGGGCGGCCTGCCGGTACCGCCGCAAATGCTACGTCCCGCAATTTTTAAATCTGTAATATCTTCGAAAATATTCACTTAAATCATACGGTGTAAAGGCCCATATAGATCTATATTAAATGAACAATGTATTGAAGGTATTTAATTGGTTAAGGATTAATGCTGTATTGGTTAAAATCGCATCGAAAATTAGCCATTATTTGTCGTAAAAAGTAAATGACAAAAAAAAGTTATTGTGGGTTATCCATAAGAGATAGACATATACCATCGCGGACTTTTCTATAGACCTTTTCAATGTGTATAATACTTAGTACATTATTTTGATAAAACTCGTAGGGTTCAGCCTGCGTTTGCAATGTAAGCGGAAAAAATGTAATTTTTTACGACATCACATTAGAAACCTCAAAAATAACAGTACTTCTCCACTATTTAATGGATGTTATTATACATATAAACCTTCCTCTTGAAACACTCTATCTATTAAAAAAAACCGCAACAAAATCCGTTGCGTAGTTTCAAAGATTTAAGCGTACAAAGGGACATAGGGACAGGGAATGCGACTTTGTTTTATACTATGTAGTGATTTTTTAAAAAATTTTAAAATTTTCTTTGAAATAAAAATACAATGTCAATGTCCTTTGCAGAAAATCACATCAACTGTTGAAATGAAAGATACCTCAAGTGACGCCATCCAAATTTTGTACCATTCATCGTGTCTTGGAAGTAAAGATAATCTTGTACAAACGAACAAATGTGATGGATTGAAGGTAAGAATAAAACAGTATTTTGCTTATTGATTTTTTATACTTCAAATTTATATTTATTTCTGCTATTGTGTAGAGCAAAACTAAACTTTATTTCCAACTAATTTATTCTTATCAGGTAGGAGACGTCGTTGAGTTCACAGCGGAGATCACATTGAAGGAGTGTCCCAAAGACCGCAACAAATGGAAGCAAATGTTCACAATTTACCCAGTGGGTGTGTCTGAGAGTCTTACAGTCGAACTGGAGATGCTGTGCGATTGCCCTTGTGAACATCCTGGACATCATGTAAGTTTATGCCTTCAATTTAATAGAGGTTTAATTGAAATTAAATCCATCCCATGGCAGTAAAATTTCTATATTGGTTGTTTTCAAATTTGTTTACGCATGATGATTTCAAGAATTCTACAATTATATCATCTGTTCCTAGCTATTTTCCATTAACCAAAATAACTATGGTATAATTATTGAAAATTACGATCTAGCCTTATACTATAGGCTATAATATAAATCTAACTTAATTTGCTAGGTATAGTATGTCTAAGAACGCGTCCATTAACACGTTGATTGATTGTGTGTGTGTTTCGTTGGCAGGCGTACAACGACAGCCCGCTAGTGTGCAGCGGGCAAGGCATCTCGGCGTGCGGCGTGTGCGTGTGCCACCCGGGCCGCTTCGGCAAGAGCTGCGAGTGTTCCGCGCACAGCGGCGTGTCGCTGGAGCAGGAGCGCGGCTGCCGGCCCACCAACGCGACCGCCGGCCCGCTGTGCTCCAACCGCGGCACCTGCATCTGCGGCGTGTGCGAGTGCAACAAGATGGACGACCCGCTCAAGGTGACTGCTGTGATGTGTAGAGAGAAGACGTTACACCTCCAGCGTTAAAAAGAGTACCTACTGCACCATCAATCGGTAGCGTCGGTAAAAATAGATCTTGCCGGTCGCAGTGATACAAGCTTTAGACTAGTGTCTAATACAATACAGCTGCTGTTGTGCAGTAAAAAAATAATAATTGAATCAGTAATAGTGCTATGTACTAATCCCGGTCATGCTGACTGGAATTGGTATAATCATATACACATAGTAAAAGCATAAGAACTATTACTTGACTACTAGATATAAAACATTTGGCTGGTAAAGAAGTAGGTAGAAAAAGTTTAAGTAAGATATGTTAAAAAAGGTTCATAAGAACACAAAAGTAAGAAACATCCGATAAAATTCCATTCGTCACAGGTGATATCTGGCCCGTTCTGCGAGTGCGACAACTTCACGTGCGACATGAACCACGGGCAGATCTGCTCGGGGCCGACGCACGGCGAGTGCGTGTGCGGCAAGTGCAGCTGCCGGCCCGAGTACACGGGGCCCGCGTGCCAGTGCCTCAAGGACCAGAGCGCGTGTATATCGCCCGGTTAGTTGGATATTTTTATAATGCAAAAGTTTAAAAACTCAGGCCCCGGAACCACAGACACAATAGAAAATCTATTGTGTCTGGGACCGATCGGGCCACTTGGGGCTCAATGGGTTAAAAAAAAAATGTTGTGTGGTTTTATGAAACCACGGTAAAAGTGAAACTTAGGCACAAAATTATCGTATTTGTACGATAATTATCGTACGGTTCCGAACACTGCTTTATACCTACTCGGCAGCCGACCGTCACGCGACATGCGCTACACAGAGCAAAAAGTTTGAGACGATGTAATAAAAGTTTCACTTTAAAAATTCGTATTATTATAAGTACACTAAGTAGTAAAACAATAAAACAACTGTAGTACATTTATTGTCAGCTTTGATTAATTGTTATTCGCTTTCAAAATAGAAGAAGGCATTATAAAAAACAATCACAATCTCTATGATAGAAATTAACAGTGAACAGTACTCAAAAATACTGTTTACCCAAAGAAATAAAAATAAGAAATGTGTAACTACTATATTTTTTATTGCAGAAAACGGAAAAATCTGCAGCGGCAACGGTAAATGCGTGTGCGGCCAGTGCGTGTGCAACGTCGATGACGACCGACACTATACCGGAAAGTTCTGTGACAACTGCCCCGTAAGTTTCCATCATTTTTATTTTTTAAATATTTAATTAATTTAAGAGGACTACAAGAGCTAGCTGAACTTGAGTGACTCGCGCACACATTAACACAATCGACTCGATTTATAAGAACATTTTTTGGTCCTCTTGACGGGTTTTGTTTTATTTCCCATACTAAATA
Source organism: Colias philodice (assembly GCF_061535455.1). NCBI lineage: Eukaryota > Metazoa > Arthropoda > Insecta > Lepidoptera > Pieridae > Colias > Colias philodice. Next base: position 6,470,679 of record NC_143094.1, on the reverse strand, counting down.
TTTACAAAATAACAAATAATTTATCAGTTTTAAAGTAAGTAAAATGGATTCTAAAAATAATTTAACAACAAAAACAAACAATTCTGGCGGAAAAAAAAACAGTGAAACAAGCGACACGTCCGTCTAGCAACAGGCCTCGACCGATACTGTCGGTGCACGGGCGTTCACGCACACATGCGTACGTTTTTGGTTTGGGAATAAAAACATATTTACTAAACGCTAAATCGTTCCAGACGTGCCCCGGGCGGTGCGAGGACTTCAAGCACTGCGTGCTGTGCGAGGTGCACCGGCGCGGGCCGCTGTACCGGCCCGACGAGCCCGGCCCCGACTGCGGCGACTGCGCGCTCTACCCGCAGGTCGTCGAGGGCAAGATTGAAGGTGAGCGCTGGTGGTTTGTTTTTTTTTTTTGCTAGAGTCGGATATACTGGCTGGTTATAAAATTTTATAAAAAAGTAGCATTTATTTTTAATTTTTTTACTAGTATAAGCTATACTGGCAGGCTATAAAATTGAAAAAAGATAGAAGGTTTTTCTTTCTTGTTTTCTAACACCAGCTGTACTGGCAGTATATAAAATTTTGTACAAATAAGCTATGAAATGGCGTGTTATTCAGTGATGATGTAGAGATGTAACACGCACACTCGCGTAATTGTGTATAAAAAGCCGTGTGTGAAGTTTAATCGAACGATTAACAAAAATCGGGTGTAGTCATTTGTATGAATATTAAATGATAATAAATACATAGGGTAAATTTTTATGTGTTTTTATCTCCACGCTGCTGTATCAAGTAACTGCATATAAAGTTTAATCAAATTTTATTTTTTCAGCCAACGAAACATTGAACGAGCATTTGTGCAGTTTCTACGACGACGAGGACTGTCTGTACGTCTATGTGTACTCGTACAACGACACCAAGACTGTTCACATCCGAGCGCAGAAGGAACATGAATGTCCGAGGAAGGTATGTGTATTGTGTATACTGTTTCTTTTTCTATTGTGCTACATACAGTGGTGGACGTTTAATTAGAAACACGTAACAGATGAAGTGGTCATCAAATTTATTTACATTTGTGTATGAACGTATTAGAGATTAAGCATTATTTCATATTATGTAATAGAACACCCGTTTATCTAGTTTTATAAGAAATTGCTTAATTTTAATCAAACGTTAGCTTAAATTAATAAAATTAAACAACTTTAAGTGAAGTCTGATTTCCGACTATTTTCAGTCTGGACAACAAATTAGAAACAGCATGGTTCGAGTGTTCCAAAGTCAAAACCTGTTGAAATGCCGCCAATATTTTTATCTTCTACAAATATTTGCACCGTTTTTTAAACATTCCATCTAAAAGTTTCTGAAAATTAATTTACTTTGCAGTATAAATGGGTAAAAGTAAGATTTGTGACCCATTAACAAGAAAAATAATTTAAAGTTTACATTTTGACAAAAATTGGAGTTACAGTAAAATTGCAAATCATTTAGAGTGTTCGATAAAAAGATATTCAATGCTACAGTTTATTTAAAACAGCATGGTACTTCTGATCAAGTGCCTAAAAAAGCTCGACCATGAAAAACCACTGCTCGCGAGCATAGGCAAATAATTCTTTTCGCAAAGATGGATCCATTTAAAGGTTCCAATTGTATTAGGAAATATGTTTTTGCAAACGTGTTAAAATCTCATACAATCTAAGCCACGACGTTGTAAAGCCGTTGTTGTCTATAAAGATTATAACAATCTAAAAACAACCCCATTAGTGCCCATACTATAATGTTTCCTCCGCCATGCTGAAGCCTGAACTGTTTATTTATTATCTAAGGCCTGGTTAACTGAACGACGAGCCTTTAAAGATGGCAATTGCCATCAGAATTGATTAAATTAATTTTAATTTCGTCCAAAAATAAAACTTTTTCACTGGCGGACTGTCCACGAGCAATATTTCTTAGTAAATGAAAATCGTTGTTGTCGCTGTACTGCCTAGTAAGAACCTGCACTTTCCTGGCGTCTCTCCCAAAAATTTTTGCCTCGACTTACCGCCTGCAAATTGATTTCATCGACACATTGCGAGGTTCATCTTTGGAAAAAACTAATTTTATAATAGAATTTCAACTTTTAAATGGAACCATCTTTGCCAAAAGAATCATTTCCCTATCCTCGCGAGCAGTGGTTTTTCATGGTCGAGCATTTCTAGGCACTTGATCAGAACTTTTAAATAAACTATAGCATTGAATATATTTTTATCGAATACTCTAAATGATTTGCAATTTTCCTGTAACTCTAGTTTTTGTCAAAATGTAAACTTAAAATTATTTTTCTTGTTAATGGGTCACCAATCTTACTTTTACCCATTTTTACTGCAAAGTTAATGAATTTTCAGAAACTTTTAGACAGAATGTTTAAAAAACGGTGCAAATATTTGTAGAAGAAAAAAATATAGGCGGCATTTCAACAGGTTTTAACTTTGGAACACTCAAACCATGCTGTTTCCAATTTGTTGTCCAGACTGAAAATAGTCGGAAATCAGACTCCACTTAAAGTTGTTTAATTTTATTAATTTAAGCTTATGTTTGATTCAAATTAAGCAATTTCTTATAAAACTAGATAAACGGGTGTTCTATTACATATGAAATAATCCTTAATCTCTAATACGTTAATACACAAATGTTAAATAAATTTGATGAATACTTCATCGTGTTACGTGTTTCTAATTAAACGTCCACCACTGTAGTTTGAAAATGTATGTCGACGATTGTCCGTTTTTCGTAAAATTATTAATTTAAATGTTGTTGCATTGCCATGTTATGAAGTGTTCTTTTTAACCCATAAATATTATTTTTATTGGTTACTTTTAAAATGTTCCTGTTATTTTAGTACATAGAAGGCTCTTTGAACATTTATGTTTGTTCATTTTAGCTGACAGATAAGCTAAAGAACGTGCTGTAACGTAAGTGCAGTCATTTAACTCGATTAACGTTTGTCAGGTATTCATCCTGGGCATAGTGCTCGGCGTGATAGCGGCGATAGTGCTGGTCGGTTTGGCGCTACTGATGCTGTGGAAGATGGTGACCACCATACACGACCGCCGCGAGTTCGCGCGCTTCGAGAAGGAGCGCATGATGGCCAAGTGGGACACTGTGAGTATACTGTACTACTAGCTGGATCAAATCTTCTCATTTTTATAGCACAATAGCATTCCGTGCGCGGCTTCGCCCGCATTGTACTAAACTTAACAAATTGTGTATTTAAACCATTCTCAAGAACCACTCTATCTATTTAAAAAAAAAATCAAAATCTTTTGTATAACAACTGACACACAGACGGCTTAAAAAGTGTCAGTAGACGGTAAGGAGTCTACTGATACAAAAAACAAACCTTAACATCGCTCCGAAGTGACGTGAAAGAAAGAGAAACAAATAAACAAACACACTTGCGCATTTACAATATTAGTAAGGAAATAAGGATACCTAATATAGGATATAAATATATTTGAGGAGTGACATAAGCATCATTTTAATTGTGAAAGTGATATGGGGTACTTAAAAAAATAATAGAATAATAGTTTTTTGATGCCAAATTGAAATAGTGAATCAGACAAGTTTTTAACCCGTTACGCGTCCGGCGCACAGCCGGCACCGATCCCGATAGTGTCAAGGGAGTTCACGAAATCTAGCTTTTTTATGACTACCGAGTTTGAAAATTTTATTTACCCTATTGTTCTATAATTATATGCCATGTATTATATATTTTTGGAAAGAGGAAGAAACTAGTTATAGCATAAAAATGTAATCATGACGATATATTTTTTCTATAAAATTATAAAAAATTGATTTTCTTTTGTTTTAATTTTAATTGCTTACATACTAACACTTACATGATAATGCTGAGTCATCAAATGATCATATTCACGTTTTCATATCACTACACGATTGCCAAATACATTCACTTATATTTTCACACATTTAACACAACGTATTTCACTATGAATAATAACAAATCTCCATTATTCACAAACAAGAAAAAAAGCGCCATTTTGCGTCTTCCGCACTGAAAAGTTGAGACACTTTTTCACTGAGTATTCTTCAAATATCCCTAAAACCAATATCATAAACGTATTCTACGTAAAATTTCCAGTAATATACGTCTCAATTATCACTCATCTAATTATTCCTCTCGGCATAATTCACAATCCAAATATTCGTTGAACAAGACAAATGTCACAAACTATGGCCGATGACGCAACTCAATCAATGATTCACTTTTTTTTTTATTTTGTGGTTTTAGTCTCTATTGCCTGTCTCGGAGTCGTGTCGATTCGAATTATAAATGTTTAAGGCATAGAGAAATATTTTTTATACTGGAAACATTCACTTGTAAGTCTCTACTGATGACCTTCAATGTCACGGACCGCGTTACGCACAGGCGTTTGTGCGCAGGACGCTACAGTCCATTTTGAGTTACGCACACCCGCTGTGCGTAGGACGCGTCACGGGTTAAAAGAAAAAAACGATTTGTTCTTCATGCAGTTGTTTTTTCATTACTTCAATAAATATGTATTTACTTTATAAAATGACACAAGGCACTTACTTATCAATATGTGAGATCATAATTCTTTGTATTTGCTAATATTACTGTAAATGAGTGCAATGCGTCAAGGTTATTGCGCTCATTTCTTAATATATAATTATGATTAACTCATTAACTACTTCAATTTTGTTAATTTTTTACCCATACAAAAATTTGTATTTATTATATTCAGCTGATTTTGCGTCAAAGTTGACCATATATCAATGCTAACAAAGTTTCGGTCACTACTGTTTTACAAAATTATGTCTATTTTGTAATAATTTTGTTCATAAAATAATTTAATTCATAGAACCGTATATACCTTAATTTTACTTATCTTTATAATGTAATGAGATTTTATGCAAGTAATAATCAAACTATTTTATTTGCAGGGTGAAAATCCGATCTACAAACAAGCGACGTCGACCTTCAAAAATCCCACGTACGCCGGAAAATAAATACTTTCGACGTTATAGAAGCAATAAATGAAATTAAAGAAACGTAGTTCAGATAGTCATTATAAATTACATATAAATGTAAAGTCAGTATTTGAAAAATCGTGTATTTGTAAATGTTTAGATACAAGTATATAGATGCTAAATAAGCCTTATTATGTGCCTTTGATATATTTGTCGAACTTGTACACGGTAGCAATAAACAGCTATTTTTATTTAACGATTCTCCAATTCGTATCTATAAGGTCTGTTTTAATCTCATATTATATTTTATATCTAGTACGCTTTTGTACTTATGTGTGTGTGTATCATGTATGTAGAATGTGACTGTGTGTAGGTGACTATGATACAATAAGTTTCAGAGAATTATACAAATAATGTTGTTTGGTCTCTTATTTTGATTTAACCGAGATGATCTTTATACGAATATATATACGAATAAGAATTAGGGTTGTTGAGGATTCCTCTTCCGCTTCCTCATAATGAGGAAGTTCCGCAATATTTTGGGTTCCTCTACCGTTACCGCATCCTCAAAAATGAAAATAAAAAAATCCTCTTCCGCTATCGCTTCCTCAAAATTTAGAGGAAATTTATGAGGATGCTGATCCGATCGGGCGGCGAATTTACAAAGCCTATTTAAACTATGTATTTGAGTTACGAGTCGGACTCTACTAACGAACAAGAGTAGAGTCTTACCGCAATATTTATATCTGCGCCTAACACTTATCTCTAAACATAATAATATAACATTTTCTCTCATACTCAGTAGAAACATATTTTACCAAATAATGTTTGTCAAAAGTGATTTTAAATTAAAAAACAAACAAGTTGTTTAAGCTTACATAATAAGTACCAGTTAGTTTTTTTTTGTGGAAATCTTTTGTCGCTTCTGGCACTGATATAGATTAGGTTTTTTCTGTGGGTTTTTTCGAGTAATATGCATAAACAAAAGCTCATCTGAGTCCGGCTCGTGACTCAAATAGTATAGTACTTACAGTCTTCGTAAATTCGCGATCGGGCGAGCTAACCTCCCCTAACCTTAAACATCAATATGTAGAGACAGGAAAACGGCTTTTGTTTGTTTTTTAATTTTGATTATAATTTCCTATCATCCTCATCCGCTTCCTCTTCCGCTTCCTCATCCGCATCCTCTTCCTCAAAAAAATATCCTCTTCCTCATCCGCATCCCCTAAATTTGTGTGTAAAAATTCCTCTTCCTCCTCCTCTTCCTCATAATCACTTCCTCAACAACCCGAATAAGAATGTACCCTTTTATGTACGTATTTTTAACATTTTGATATTATATTGTAATGTATGATTGAGCACAAGAACTGCCTTTATTTATTAATTTGGTTTTAGACTTACAATATACTCGTATAATGGATAATGAAATTTAACCTGGCTTCCAAAATTACTGGTGCCTTAAAAAAAAAAATACAAACTAATATGACTAGTGCCATTACTAATAAGTATAATGAAGAGTGTTTTATTATTTATTAATTTTGATATAAATACATACAAAATGTTTTAGTTTTATTGTATATTTTAAGTTATTTTAGTTTTTAATAGCTTTTATATGCTGCAGTTTCTTTGCATTTCAGTAAGAATCCGTTTTTTTTTTGTATAATTTAAATATGTATGTGATAAAGTTTATTGTACTGATTGTATATTTTATTTCAACTGAGACTAACTATATAAAACATTTTGTGGCCTTTTAATAATAGCTAATAAATTTAATATTTGACAGTTTTGAGTTTTATTACCAAAATCCTCATATTCCTTTTACTCATTGCTCCAAAAATAGAATGTCGCATTTTGGAAAATATTTGCGATTATGACATTTGACATACACGCACAATACGGGGAATTTTTATCTTTGAATGACGCTTTTTGAGGGGCGTTGGTGTGAACTGCCGACTCAAAAATCTCCTTTGATTCAGAGAAAAGGCGTTTAGTTGATCTTCTAATTTTTAGGAAACCTCATATTATGTAATTTTCTTCAAATTTTTATGTTTGCGTTATTATAAATTTATATAGGATCCATCGCCCATTTTTGCACTTGATTACTATCAAGCTAATTTTCCGTGAGTAGCTTTATTTTGATGAGACGCCCAATAATTTCCTGTACGAAACTCGATGGTGGTAGCTAACAGAGGTAACAAGGATAAAATATTTTGATTTGATGGTTCTCAAATATTTATTACTAACTGAATGTTTTTTTTTGTTCAATCTCAAGATATTCAAGATATCTAAATTATTCGAAAAAATATTTGTCCTACAAAATCTATGGTTTGATCAAAGAGTCCCTCTTTCCAATGTGTATCGATAACGAGGTCATCCTAAATGATTACTAACCAGCTGATTTTTTTGTTTTCACTTATTTAATACTTATATAATTCAACAGACATATTGTCCTACAAATTGCGTAATAAATATTTGAGAACCATCAAATCAAAAATTTTTTTCCTTGTTACCTCTGTAAGCTACCACAATCGAGAGTTTCGTACATGAAATTATTGGGCGTCTCATCAAAATAAAGCTACTCACGGAAAATTAGCTTGATAGTAATCAAGTGCAAAAATGGGCGAAGGATCCTGGACTATAGTTTGAGTGGAAGCATGACGATATTCCACACTGTATTCTTCTTCCACAGGTAGCACCTTGACTCTAGTTACTTAAAATTCTATATTCAGATACCTACCTTCGTAGATATACTCGGTAACTTTTATCTATTCTCTCAGGAACGATAAAAAATATACCTTTAAAAGCTAAAGTTCACATTTCGGAGACACATAAGGTTATATCCTAAAGTAGGTATAGGTGCCTACCATTGTTTCAAACAAACAATCTTTTGACGTAGACTGAAATATCGGATGAAAGGTTTTTGGAAGTTATTAATTTTATATTTATTGAAACCTTGTCCTCCGGTTGCTCCTGTGGGGATAGAGACTGAAATATTTAGGTACATTTTATTTGTGTAGGAAAACACATAAACGCACTTAAATGGTTACCGACTGCCTCATCAGTTGAGTGGTTTGTTTATAACTTTATAGGTAGTATGGAGAAATCGCAATTTCGAGCCTCGTCATAAGTACCTAAAAACTTTTTTACTCGTACGAAATTCCCCCCGTATCTCGAAGGGCGAATAAGGGCCGGCGCCCACTGCCGGCACGGCGTGGCATGGCAGGGCAGAGGATTTTATTACTAATGAAGTTATTTTGAATCTTTTTTCAATCAGTTTAGTTATGCAGCATTAGTGGGGCTTTTAGCAGGATGCCACGGCATGCCGCGGGATGCCATTGCACGCCGCGGGATGCTCTGCCGTGCCATGCCGTGCCGTGCCGGCAGTGGGCGCCGGCCCTTAAGCTTTCGATGCTGCACGGTGCGCTATTAGACTACTGGCGCATGTTGAAAAAAATATGGGTCATTTGAACCACTAGAAGACCTATCTAGAACTATATAAGAGCATAAAATAATAAGATTCAGCACTATGCCGTCACTTGTAAGTTGTAAGCTGTCCAACTGAGTGCAGATGAGAATTCGAAAGTACAGGTAGACTCAGTAAATTTTGGTCATATATTTTTGTACGGCATTCTTTACCACCTACAGATCCATTAAAAATAATAAGAAAACGCGCAGTGCCGTACAAAAATGGTGGTCCACAAAGTCGGAATTTTTATTTATTTTCTGAGAATTACCGGGGTAAATTTGGTCATTTGAGTTGCATTCCCCTCTCTTTCCGCACTCCAGGGGGTGATTTGACACAACATGAAATAAATTTACTTTTAAAGTATTTTATGCATAGATAATATTTTTTCATGTGCCGCGTACATTTTCGTTGGTTCAAAGGGCAAAAAAACTGAAAAAGAAAAAAAAGTGTGCGTGTACTAGTGTACACACGTAAGAAGTGAAACTTCTTTATGACCTTATTTTTCAAAAAATAATTTACTATTCTTAGTTACTAAAATAGAAAAAGGTAATTTGGAAAAGTAATTATTTTTTAATTTTATTAATAATTTTAAAATTTTCTTATTCATTCCTGTTTCCCTTATCAAATCATAAAAAAATATATCTTAAAACTATAGTAGAGCCATTTTAATAGGCAACATTTGACGTCTATCAATTTTATCTTTGAAGAGAGGTAACCTGCTTAAAAACATCGATTAAAGTGAATTAATCGATACTGACTTGAAACATTTGTCAATCGAACTTGAAACACATTTATTAATATAAGATGATTTTTATTCAGAAGTAATCAATGCATTCATTAAATAATGCTATAATTTAAACATTCCATTTTACCAGATTCTCATGAGAATTGACGAGCCCGGTCAACTTTGGAGCGCAGCGCGGTAACAGCAGCAGCGTCTCGAATGCATTATATAAAAAAACTAGCGACCCGCCCCGGCTTCGCACGGGTGTAATGCTGATACTAAATACACTACAGAAAAACTGTGCACGTTGTATATAAAAACATAGCGGCCCGCTCCGGCTTCGCACGGGTATAAAATAGATAGCCGGGCGGCCGGCCGGTACCGCCGCAAACGCTACGTCCCGCAATTTTTAAATCTGTAATATCTTCGAAAATATTCACTTAAATCATACGGTGTAAAGGGCCATATAGATCTATATTAAATGAACAATGCATTCAAGGTATTTAATTGGTTAAGGATTAATGCTGTATTGGTTAAAATCGCATCGAAAATTAGACATTATTTGTCGTAAAAAGTAAATGACAAAAAAAAGTTATTGTGGGTTATCCATAAGAGATAGACATATACCATCGCGGACTTTTCTGTAGACCTTTTCAATGTGTATAATACTTAGTACATTATTTTGATAAAACTCGTAGGGTTCAGCCTGCGTTTGCAATGTAAGCGGAAAACATGTAATTTTTTACGACATCACATTAGAAACCTCAAAAATAACAGTATTTCTCCACTATTTAATGGATGTTATTATACATATAAACCTTCCTCTTGAATCACTCTATCTATTAAAAAAAACCGCATCAAAATCCGTTGCGTAGTTTCAAAGATTTAAGCGTACAAAGGGACATAGGGACATAGGGACATAGGGACATAGGGACAGGGAAAGCGACTTTGTTTTATACTATGTAGTGATAAGGAGAAAAAGTTTCCTCAAAAAACCACATAATACAAGATTGGTCAGAATTTTCTCGTTTCTTAAAGAAGTAATCTTTAATTTTCATTTTAGGACAAAAAAATATATAATTGTGAGAAAAAATTGTGTACCTAGTATGATTTCTTTATATTTCATAGGGCCCCCAGGCCCCAATTCTTGTGGTCCCAAGGGCCCCGGCATAATCTAAGACGGCCATGCATCCATGCCTTCTTTTTCTATCTCATCGGCCTATTAGAGTAATAAAATAAGACCTCTACTCATACTTATAAGCTATACGTATGTTATCACTCACACTTGTGCGCTATAACATTTCTATATCTCCTGCGCAGTTCGTTAGTCTTAATCGAGAATGCCCGGTAAAACCAAAATTAGGTCAAGAGAACTTGTAAAACAGTTGTCCAAAGGTATTTGTATTACATTTATTACTGGTGGCTCGCCACAACTTGTCCTGTTTGAACAATAGAGCGCTTTCGCCTAGAAGGAATGATGAAAGCTTTCAAGTTTCAAGTTATGCAATGATTCCATTGATCTATATTCAAAACTAGCTGTACCCGCGACTTCGTCCGCGTGGAATAGTGACCGCATAGTAGTTACTACTTAACACACAATTATTGAGTAAACACGTCTTGAAACACGTACTATCATATACAACTAAATTATAAGTACTTACACATTATTATAAAGTTAAGAAATAAAATAAATAATAACACAAAAGAACTGTTAGTAACATTTATTACTAAACTGAGCTATAAAACTTAGGTACAGAAGAGTTCAAAATTTCCAGGATGTGGTTATTCTCCCGCTCCCATATTCCTTCTACTTTCACAGACTTTCAACTTTTCCCTTTCATTCCTAGTAAATGGCAGAACCGATTTTGATCTAAATTCTAAACCATGTCTAATCATATACCTATATATTATGTACATGTCATATCCTTTCGTTTGGTACTCCATTTGGATTATGTATCCCCACTATCACCCCAAGGTGCCCTATATAATAATAAACAGATTAACCAATTTTGATAAAACATGACTAATTGTAATTCACACGTCATTTGATATGCCGCTTGATAATATTATTTGACCACATTCGATTATTCATTCCCACTTTTACCGCTATAAATCAATAAATGGATGAACCGATTTTGATTAAATTTGCCTCATCATACTTCTCACGTCAGGTCATGCCCTTTCATTTGATATGCCACTTGGGTATATTATTTGACAACTTTTATTCCCACTTTTATACCTATATCCAATAAATGGATGAACCAATTTTGATAAAATATGTCTTATTGTACTTTACACGTCATGTCTTTCATTAGATAAGTCACTTGAGTATATTTGATAAAATTTATTTATTTATTCCCACTTTTACCCCTATATCAAATAAATGGATGAACCGATTTTGATAACATTGGACTACTTAATTGTGTCTGACAGGTCGTCTTTTTTCATTTGTTATCACTTGGGTATAACAGACAGCATTCGTTTTTCTCATTCCCACTTTTGCCCTACATATAATTATTGGATGAACCGATTTTGATTAAATATGCCTCATTATACTTCTCACGTCAGGTCATGCCCTTTCATTTGATATGCCACTTGGGTATATTCGACAACTTTTATTCCCACTTTTATACCTACATATTATATCCAATAAATGGATGAACCAATTTTGATAAAATATTATGTCTTATTGTACTTTACACGTCATGTCTTTCATTAGATACGTCACTTGAGTATATTTGATAAAATTTATTCATTTATTCCCACTTTAACCCCTATATCAAATAAATTGATGAACCGATTTTGATATAATTTGACTTGTTGTTACTGACAGGTTGTCTTTTTTCATTTGATATATCACTTGGGTATAACAGACAACATTCGTTTTTTTCATTCCCACTTTTACCCCTCTACTATATAATAAATGGATGAACCGATATTGATTAAATACCTATGCCTCATTATACTTCTCACGTCAGGTCATGCCTTTTCATTTGATATGCCACTTAGGTATATTTGTCAACTTTTATCCAATAAATGGATGAACCAATTTTGATAAAATATGTCTTATTGTACTTTACACGTCATGTCTTTCATTAGATACGTCACTTGAGTATATTTGATAAAATTCATTTATTTATTCCCACTTTTACCCCTATATCAAATAAATGGATGAACCGATTTTGATAAAATTTGACTAATTGTTTCTGACATGTCGTCTATTTTCATTTGATAAATCACTTGGGTATAACCTACAACCTACATTAACAACTAACATTCGTTTTTTTCATTCCCACTTACCCCTATATAATATAATAAACAACTAATGTAACAAAAGAACGCATCTAATTCGTATTACCCGTTAGCGAGCTACGGTGGCACAGACAGACACGCAATACACACATAGCGGACATAACACCCCTCTTTTTGCGTCGGGGGTTAAAAATATAATACCTACGACATAATTTCAAAGACCTTTTATATAGAAAATTTACCTAGAAGTAACCATAATGCTATTTGTGCAGGTTTTAGACTTATGAGCAAAAATCTAAATAAAGTTCCTTTGACCCCCCCTACTACCCCCTCAGCATAACCATCCCCCCCCCCACGCTTGGGAACTTTCGATATGATCATCTGGACATGTCAAGGAATAACTTTAGCGTATAATTTACGTAATAAAGTAATTCATGTATAGAATGCCTTAGCAAATGTTCGCTGTGATTACTTAAATGGTCATAACTTTTTTATTTATGAACCGATTGACATGAAATAAACACTAAATGTTAAATGAAGCTTACCACAATATATTAGTGAAAACCGCATTTAAATCGGATAAGCCGTTTCTGAGATTAGCGTGTTCAAACATACAGACAAACAGACAAACCGACAAACAGACAAACAGACAAAAAATTTTTTAACGACAGTTTTGGGTTTGGGATCGATTTAGTAATAACCCCTGCTAATTTTTTTTTACATATTTTCATTGTACAGACACCACTTTTCTAGAATTTTATTATATGTATTGATGATGATGATGATGATAAACGAAATATTTACCTATAGAATTAACTTTCAATATTAATTTTCTATTTGATTGAAAATATAAATATGTAATAACCAAAAAAATCTAAGTACCTATCCATTACCATTTAGACATTAGACAGATACTTCCCGCACGGCCCTAAAGCTCCGTGTAGTTCGAAAATTCGAAATCAAGTAAGTGTCTTTATAAATAGGTACCTACTAGCCATCAGCCGCTGAAGTTGGCCCGCGTTAAGATGTAGAAGCCCTTCTGGCTAACATTGAGAGAACCGCAAAAAAATTCTTCAGGCTTCACTTAGGTAGGTATTTCATTTACCATTAAACTACTACATATTGTTAATTTATTTAATTATACCTCATAAAATGCTCTGCATTTCAAATCGAAAGGAACTTCGTTCCAATCGGGTGATCTACATGTGACACCTCAAACATTTTTTTATACAAAGACACTTATACTACCTTTACATACATATAGGTAGGCTATAGCATAAATAATTCACTTTCAAAACACAATATTGAACACGCAGTATTTTTCCTCATTTAAAATCGTTCAGATTGAGCAAGCTTGATAACATATTACATAGGAATTTGGTACAAATAACACGCTGCGAGGTATTTTGCGTTTTACCGATTACCTATCTGATTTACATTCCTGTCAGTTTGGAGAACTATCATTGGATTATGAGTGTGAACGCCTGAAACAAAAAAGTTGGTAAAAAATCTAAGTTGCACAACTGCGCCTTACATTTATGCAAATGACCCACATAATATAATGCAGCAATCAGTAGGTACGTATCCAGCATTAGAAATGTGGCCTTCATGCTCCACAATGTTCACGATATGTGTTATATTATTTTCTTTTCTTTGTTTCTATAGGCGGATACCAGATTAAATAAATGAAAATTAACTTAGCGTAGTTATAATCACGAGCTTACAGATCGTGACGTGCGACGTTAATAAGCTATGCCGATAGTGCAGCGATTAATAGAAAGAATATTAAAATAGACCGTATGAATTTATACTAAGGTCCGACTAAACAGTAAGAGATAGAAGAAATTAAAAATCCATTAAAAAATATTGATTATGAAAACTTTACGTAATTTATTTTATCGAATTTTTCTTAGTCAAAATATCATCTATTGGGTTGTTTAGAAATTTAGTTTCCGCTTCTATAATTCGAAAGCGATTCAATTTCCTCGCGGCCTGTTTAATTTTGGTTTAGGTACGTTTTACCTAATAGACAACTGTAAACAACCGACCGAAATCAAAATGAACTGATATATTATGGAAACTGGATAGTATAGTATTTCAATGTTTTATATGGTATACAAGTTAATCCTTCGTCCGATTCTCTTACGGCTCTCCCACTATAAATAAATTAAACTGGTGGTGGAAATTAGATTAAATGAATGAATTTGTTATATTTTGTTACTTAATTTGTTTCTGTAACAAGATTCATTTCCTTCATAAAGTATAGAATTTCACTTTTCATATGAAACATTTGTTTCGCTGAGTCTTTTATTTACGGGAGCAGACGTTTTAGACCGGGAGATACTGACACAAAATTTCGAGTCATTTGTAACAGGATGGCGGTTCTACAGGGGTCTTAGTACGCAATGATAAAAAGAAAAATGATGGTGTGATCGCTGGTATCGGTGGTTTAGTCGCGTGGGCGTTAGCCGAACTCGTCGGAAAAATAGCGAAAGTCAAACGATTTGTAACACAAAAATTTTAGTATTTACCGATAGCCCATACTAAAGAAGTAGGCGGTAGTGTCATGCCATACTTTTCCGGTGTGACTTACAGCCCGCCATACCGACGCGAATATGTTGATTTAAATAAAACAATTATTCAACCATTTGTACCAGGCTAATTTTTGCACAGGTAACCATCGTCGTGCAGCCATTTACGAAAATCGCCATGCCATACTTTTCGGACGATTCCAAATGGTCGCCATACCGCCGAAAATCTGCAAAAAAAATTTATTTCGCCAAACTTTTTGTACCAGTATTGCATTTGGACTTTTGGAGAGTATTTGATAAAATGTGACCATTATTATATTTGCCATACTTCTAGTAGGGGGAAAAAGTGCTGTCATACTTGAAAAATTAATTTAGTATTAATTTATATAAGTGAAGATTTCCAACACCTAGATCTTTGAAATTTTGTATTTATATTCTTTGATCCTCAAACTTCCAGGAAAAATAAGTGCCATACTGTTACAAATCGTTTGACTTTCGCTATTTTCCGACGAGTTCGACTAACGCCCACGCGACTAAGCCGCCGGTACCAGCGTTCACACCATCATTTTTCTTTTTGTCATTGCGTACTAAGAACCCTGTAGAACCGCCATCCTGTTACAAATGACTCGAAATTTTGTGTCAGTATCTCCCGGTCTATTTGTCTTCTGTCCCTGACCATAGTGACGCTACCAGACATTACTTGCTCTGTGCCGCTATAGCGATGTCACTAACTCACCAGCATATAACAACCAACTTACAACTTTTACTTACGTTATGATTCTAGATTAATGATGGATATTCTCCTCGTATCATTGTTCCATCATGATACAAAAGATTGTTGAGAAACAGATAAAAATACATACTAGGATACTAGTAGAGTCTAGTGATATCTATACCATAGCAAGTAAGCATGGCAAATGTTATGGGCAGGTGAAAAAATATATTATAAAAAAAGAAGTTAAAAGAAATATTATAGGTACTGAATATTCAGTGTTCTACAAATTTTGTTTGCATCGCAGTCCACGATAAAACGCTACTCTCGTACTCATGACCTTATATATATGCTGCACTCTTTTTCACGTGCTTCATGCATATTAATAGCAAAAGAACTCAACTTCAGAAAAACCTATTTAAAGTTCCATTCAACGTGTTTCTTGCTAGATGTTAATAACGTCTAACAATGTGGTTTCATGATATCATCGACTGAAATATTGTTACTATTTCACTTGTATTTTATCGAGAATTGTTTAGAGTAGGAACACATTAGTGGTATACAAAGGCTCCGCAGGTGGCTCGGCGATTAATCACGGCGAGGAATTCGCAGTGGGGGCGGGCGGGCGGTCGCGGTAGTGCCGCCTCGGGACTCCGTCGCGCTGCACGCTGCCTGCCCAGCGCCCTGACTCCACTTCTCTATCGCGACAACACATGGCATTCGACCCGCACTACCCTTAACAATTTTGCATAATATAAAGGTAAGATTATTTTCAGTTCTGCTTCTGTTGACTTGAAAATTGTCAACAGTATTTACCTGTAAGTTTTTAGGATTATCTATTGAATATTTTATTTCAATTTAAAACTAAACAAGGTGTTTTTATTAATGTAATTTAAATTGATTAATTTATGTCATTTTAATTCATAAAGCTTCATTAAATTGACCTAAATTTTTTACCGAAATTTTGTATAAAAATAATGAATAAAGTTGAGGCGGGAAATAAGTTTCTCAGTCAACAAGCGTACTTGTACCTGCAAAACAAGTTGCTTACACTAATTAAATTGGTTACAAATTCCGTCTTTGTATGAACTGAAACTTTATGAAGTTGTATCTTTACGTGGTCGTATATGTAGTGGTCGTATAACATTGCAGAAACTACAAAGATCAGGCGCGGCGTAGTGAAACTTTCTATAAGTACCTAGGTACTCGATTTTGGACACTTTTACTCCTAGTAAATAATAATATTGTTATGAATAGCATCAATATTTGAAATGATTGCAGTTGGTGATGATTTACAGGTTAGTAGCATTTATAAAAATAAATTGCTATGAGCTTAAAGCTCAGAGCTTTTTATGATTGAGTAATAGGTCGACGTACATTTGTATAACCATTAAAGAGTATAACAAACAACAAGTGATTTTAATATTATACATAGCCCAGGTATGTTATGGTGATGTATGATGGTTTTCAAGACGTAGGTTATCTGAAGCATGAAGGAGATATAGTTTATACAAAAGACTATTACAAAATATAAACAATTTTCAGACGTCGTGAGAAACAGCTGTTGATTGCATACATTTATAGAGGCAGTCGACAATTGTGTAGAACTGAAATACCTGTATCTGATAAATAATATTCTACTAACTATGTACATCTACTTATATACAAGTAGCAATTCACATAATTATAACATAGATTTTTAGTAAGCCATGCCGCCCATGCCTATGCATTAGTACCTTTTTAAAGGTAAACTATAGGTACAAAAGCTTTTGTTCCTTTGTGATTACTCATTTCCTAGTGCCGTGAAATGTATTTCATTGATTTTGCAAAGCGCAAGTCATCAATATTGTAAGCGCGGGCATTAAAGTTTGAGAGCTATAAAGGCCCAGAAATTACAGGAAAATCAAACCTGACGCATAAATAAATCATTTTGTAAAGGTATTTAGCAGACAAAATAAAAAATATTTAATTTTAAGTTATTGCTCTACAGTTCACTGATTAATTAGGTCATCCAGTCCTATAAAAATCACCCGATCAAATAAGACGAATAAAAATCTTTATAACAAGATAATTAATTGTTGTGTTGTTTGAAACTAGATAAAACTTTATTTACGTTGTATATTATGGGCATTGGGCTATGGCCCAATTAAAATATATTAGGTCGATATCATAATAAGCAAAAATTGTTGATGTAGGTACTTTGTATTCCAGAAACGATTCTTCTCATTTTTTTTTTTTTTTTTTTTTTTTTTTTTATTGTGTGATAGGGAAGCGCTTGACCACGATCTCGCCTGATGGTAAGCTGAGATGTGGCCTATGATGGAGCGCGCTTCCCTAGAAGGTACCCGTTCACTCTTCGCTTGAAGACCCCCATATTGTACTCGTCGGGGAACACATACTCAGGAAGCATGTTCCAGTCCCTCGCGGTTCGAATGAAGAATGTCGATCCGAACCGCTTTGTCCGGGTACATGGAACATCCACCATATGGCGATGCCTAGAGTCTGTGCGCCTCGACGATCGATGGAAAAACGGGGATGGCGGAATTAAATCGTGCAATTCCGCAGCGCACTCACCAAAGTGTATCCGATAAAATACCGATAAACTTGCCACTCTGCGACGGTGGGCGAGGCTCTGGAGTTTTTTGCCTACTAGCTCATCGTCGTTTATTAGCCTCTTGGCACGCCTCTCTATCGCCTCAAGCGCCTCCAGCTGGTACTTGGCGGAACCGTCCCAGAGGTGAGAGCAGTACTCCATGCACGATCGGACTTGTGCTTGATAAAGGTTGAGCAGCTGTCCCGGGCTGAAATACTGTCTCACCTTCGCCAGAATTCCAAGCTTTTTTGAGGCTACTTGGGCTTTGGATTCTATATACGAACCAAAGTTCAGAGTAGGCGTCAGGGTAATGCCAAGAAGCTCGAGGTGGTTGGTTATCGGCACGGATACACCCTGGAAAGTCGGAGTCAGGTGGAATGGACTCCGTTTAGCGGAGAATAGACACGCCTGGGTCTTAGTCGCATTGAACTTGACCAGATTGGCATCGCCCCAATCGGAGACCGCCTGTAAGGACAAGTTCATGCGATCGACCATCGTCTCTCGTAGAGACTGGATTTGTGCCGTACTGGTTCGCGCGCTGGATACATATCTCTCCACAACAGTGCTATCGTCTGCGTACCCATAGATACCGGGTTTCAGCAGATCGTTGATGTGTAGCAAGAAGAGTGTAGCGGAGAGAACTGATCCCTGAGGGACCCCGGCATTAATAGCCATTTGGTCGGACGAGCAGCCGTCGACGACTACCCGAAGCGACCGGTCTCTCAGAAAATCTGAGATCCAGGCGCAGAGACCAGCAGGCAGACCGTAGGATGGAAGCTTGCCAATAAGACTATCATGCCAGACCCTATCGAAGGCCTTCGAGATATCAAGGGAGACAGCAAGTGCTTCACCATGATTCTCGATGGCCTCGCTCCAGATGTAGGTGGCGTACGCTAGAAGATCCCCAGTGGACCGGTTTCGGCGGAACCCGTACTGACGGTCATATTTTTATAAAAGTAAAGAGAAGATATAATCACTTCACTTCAGGATTTTACTTAAGCCTAAGTTATTGCGTTTACGCTACGAATAGTTAGGTATAATATGTTTAATGTGTGTTTGCAAAGAAGCGTCATCAGAAGTGAATAATTTTGAAAATTTTGATGATATTATGCTTGAATTTATAAATATATATTTAGGTATAAATCGTTAGTTTTACTTGGGTTCACTGTCGTTCCTATGTTTGAATCATTAGTCTTTTATGCAGTCAAAAGGTTATCGGATATATTGTGTATCGTTTATGTATATAATCATAAGAACTTTATCTACCGCTTTTACTTTATTTCTTGCCTATGATAATGTTAAAAACATAAACTGTTATCTACCTAATTAAGCCAGTCTAGCTCGAGCCATCACGGACACGCTTAGCGTTTGAAGTTTAATCTAGTTTATTTCGCAACCTATAAACTTTACACAAAGCTAATAAGTAGATATAATATTTATAGATATGCGTTCAAAGGATAGGAGATAGAATGCATCAAATACGAAAAATAGGTAAAAAAAATACATCCTGTAAGTTTGTTGTGTTTTAACATTTGGTGCACTTTATTTTTTGCACCCAGACAGTATTTAATTCATATTGAGTAAACGTGGTACATCGATACGCAACCAAACTATCCACAAACAATATTAGTAGTCCTTTGTGTAGCCGCACAATTTACAAAGCATATCTCTAGACTCTAGCGTAGAACGATACCACAGAATAAAGTAGGTATTAAACTGACGATAAGCTTCCTCTGCAACCTATATGTTAAATTTAAACTTAAAAGAACGTGACGTGCTTTATGTATGAAGCGGATATGCATATTTTTTCATTAATTTTTCTGTTCATTGTTAAAAATAGACAACTCGTGTATTAGAATATCGGTCATCAAATCTTAAGTTAATCAAAATTACGTAATATGATATAATCAGTAATTACATATTAACTGTATTGTTAGCGTAAAATCATTTGTGATTACGAACATTTAGTGAGATCAATTAATCAGTTTACCAATGCAATACTAGCAAATTAAAGAGATCTAGTTGTTACTGTTATTTTATCAACAATAAAATATTAAACAATTTGTAATAAAGCATAAAACTTATTTCTGATATGTAATTTTGCTAAAATACGTTCAATTACTATTAGCCTTTAGTCATAAGTATAAAGTAACTATTTACGAAGATTAAAAAGACTTGCACGTAGGTTGTTACTTGTTATACGTAGCTACGTTCTCTGTGCATTATGAGATTTTCAATTTCAATCTCATAATATTATGATGTTTCTTTGTGATTGGTTTTATATTGTAAGTATGTTATGATTTCTTGGAAGAAAAGTTTGAAAGGTTGAGTAAAAATAGTACAAAATTATAGCAGTGTTCTTAAAGTCGTAGCTCCCGTAACTTATTGATGCTTATAATTGTTAATAGATAAAATAGAACTTTAAATACATTTTATTACGAACTATTTCTTTTGAAATCGATAAAGAAAGTAGTATATAATTTCTTTTTCTTTTAATTTTACATATTCTACCTACCCAATAGTGATAGCACAGATCAAGATAATATGTAATACGAAACTAAGATATTTTATAATATAGGTACAGTATACGTACACGCACCTATTAAATTAGAATGTGGTGACTGCCAAATTAATAATTCAGTAAATAAATATCGTAAAAAATTTAATCACGTTCTTAGGATTTAACTTAAGGGAGAGGGATTTAAACAGCACAATAAAGCGACGTTGAAGGCATTATAACAGGTCCTAAGGGAATAAGTATAACCAGTAATATTGTGTTTAACTTGATTTATAAATCGCCCTGTCTAATGATGATGAGGATTGTAGCTAATATTTAAATGTATACGACCGAACATAATGTAGAGTCAGGCCAGTTACCTACGACTATTTAAAATTAATAACCACTGTCGATATCGTAGATATTGTATGATATTTGATTTGTTGAATTTACAGTTTATGTATGATTACAATGATACAGGTAGGTACTTAGTTACATTATTTTTTATCAATAAGTTTGCATTACATTTGCGAAATCGAAATTTTTATTACAACAACGCTTTGTTAAACAAGAATTTATAATAGTAATTCTCTATTTACAATGATTTCTAATCATCCAGTCAACTAATTACCTACTCGTAGCCGTAGATAGGTTTTAAAAACTAGTAGAACATTGATGAAACCACTATTATGAATTCAGAGGCTGAAATAATAATCAGGGAAATACTCAGAAACATATCTTTCTTAATTAATCACAACACAGGCTGGCTTAATCTTAAGCGAAAAACAGTACTTTGTTTTACTTGTCCGTTAGAATGTTTTCTGCATGATAGGTATGTAAAATAAAATATGAGAAACGTTTGTCAAAAGTTATATTATGACAAGTTCTTTGTGATAAAGAAGACTGTTTACAAAGGATTCTACATTTAGAACAGTGTGTTGAAGAAAACGGCTCTCATAATATTATAAGTGAGAGATACACGTTGTAGCCATGTACCTACTCTCCTTTGGGACGTAAGAACCACTTATTCAAGCTGCTTTTCTATTACAGACGTGTCTCTCGCACGCCTATAAATATTATATATTTTTTTCGTATCATTTGAATTTAACATCAAGCTTTTATAGCAAGCTTGTAGGATGTCATTTGCAAGTTCGTTGTTTCCAGTACATTTACTAAATTAGGTACCTACTTGTTTGTACTACTTGTAAAACATAAATAGACCGTACTTATTTTAATTATAATTAATTGAGGCCATTTTCTTTCAATACTTACTTTAAATATAATACAGTAAAAGCTCATTTATAATATTTTAAAAGTTGAGGTGATTTTATCATTTTTTTATTTTTCTAAGGATTTTTAAATATTTGACCACATCGTATACTTATTGAAACAATGTCTATACCTACGTAGGTACTTGTTGTTTTACTCTAGCTTATAGCTACCTTCAATAAGTCGTTTATCCCGTATAATAAATTAATTATCGAATGCAAATATTTATAATTTCAATTCCAACGCATGAAAAGTTTCATGTAATCTCATTCAAGTTCCATCTTAGTTCCGGTCAATAGTCTAAGTGCCGGCTGTAAATTTCACCGAGAATCTCATGCCTCGAAGAACACGTAAGTCCGTCTTGGCTGTTGATAAACAGTGTCAGATGCCTGCGGGCGCTTGAACTAGTTTAAAGTAGGTTTCCCTGTAAAATGATGCTTCAATTAAACACGCGAAGAGATAAAAGCACAAATCCGTGAAATATTTAAGTTAACAACGTTCGAGCTTTTAAAATAGCATAAACAGTCTCTGCAACATTTTGTAACATAGGTTACATTTTGGGTGTTCCATGATCCATCTTTACCACAATGTTAATTAAGTGCGATAGGATATCATCTACATTCTACAGTATTGAATTAGCAAAAGATTATTTTTTTCAATAAATAAATTTTCCGTAAGACCAAAGGGTAATTTTTTTTACCTACAAACTAACTAAGAGGTGATGAGGATGAGGAGAAATTTGACCTTTACATTTTGAAGTTGCGTTACTAAAATAAGTCGAACGAAATGTTTATAATATAAAATGTAAACAACATTTCACATAAAATGTAATTAATTTCCTACTAGTATCTATACTAGAACTTTAAAAAGTTTATATGAAGCAGTTTATGTTATTGTTATATCACATGAGTAGATAAACTACATAGGTATGTATAGTGTTTTTAAATTTTACTAATAGACCCTATTTATATTGCTAAATAATTACTAGGTAGGTACGTGCCTAACCTAAATATTGAATTACCTATAACAAACATTCATAAATAATGTCAAATCATTGTTCAAATCAGGGAAATGAAAAATATTATTACCTTTTTGTATACAGGGTGTAATCGTTAAGTGTGCACAGGCGATTTTTCCGTAAGTATTACAGATAACAAAAAACTTTAAACTGATATCGAAAGTACTTAACCTAATGAGTAAAATGGCCGTAATAAATTTTTAAAAATAAATCGAGAAATATCAAAAAAATTATCTTTAAACCCTCCCATACATTAAGTATGAAATATGAATATCCCATATACATTTAATATGAAAGATTTTAGCTTTCTTTTTCTTTTTTGGTTTTCTGCTTTAATTACTTCGCAAATTTGAAGTGGCATTTTCCACGCTTTTTCCGGACATTTTCACGCATTTTCCGGATATTTTCCGGGGATTTTCCGAGCATTTCCCTGGCATTTTCCGGGGATTTTCCACGCATTTCCCAGTCATTTTCCGGACATTTCTCAGGCATTTTCCGGGGATTTCCAGGCATTTTCCGGACATTTTCACGCATTTTCCGGACATTTTCACGCATTTTCCGGACATTTTCACGCATTTGCCGGATATTTTCCGGACATTTTCACGCATTTTCCGGATATTTTCCAGGCATTTTCCACGGTTTTTTCGGAATTTTCCACGCATTTTCCGGATATTTTCCAGACATTTTCCAGGGATTTTCCACGGTTTTTCCGGAAATTTCCACGCATTTTCCGGATATTTTCCAGACATTTCCCAGGCATTTTCCGGGAATTTTCCGGACATTTTCACGCATTTTCCAGATATTTTCCAGGAATTTTCCACGGTTTTTCCGGAATTTTCCACGCATTTTCCGGATATTTTCCAGGTATTTTCCGGGAATTTCCCAGGCATTTTCCGGGGATTTTCCGAGAATTTTCCACGCTTCTCCCGGACATTTTCACGCATTTTCCGGATATTTTCCGGACATTTTCACGCATTTTCCAGGGATTTTCCAGGCATTTTCCACGGTTTTTCCGGAAATTTCCACGCATTTTCCGGATATTTTCCAGACATTTCCCAGGCATTTTCCGGGAATTTTCCGGACATTTTCACGCATTTTCCGGATATTTTCCAGGCATTTTCCACGGTTTTTCCGGAATTTTCCACGCATTTCCCGGATATTTTCCAGGTATTTTCCGGGAATTTCCCAGGCATGTTCCCGGGATTTTCCAGGTATTTTCCGGGAATTTCCCAGGCATTTTCCGAGCATTTTCCACGCTTCTCCCGGACAGTCCGGAAAATTCCCGGAAAATATCCGGAAAATGCGTGAAAATGTCCGGAAAAACGTGGAAAATGTCACTTCAAATTTGCGAAGTAATTAAAGCAGAAAACCAAAAAAAGAAAAAGAAAGCTAAAATCTTTCATATTAAATGTATATGGGATATTCATATTTCATACTTCATGTATAAAGATAATTTTTTTGATATTTCTCGATTTATTTTTAAAAATTTATTACCGCCATTTTACTCATTAGGTTAAGTACTTTTGATATCAGTTTAAAGTTTTTTGTTATCTGTAATACTTACGGAAAAATCGCCTGTGCACACTTAACGATTACACCCTGTATAGCTAAAAGCTGAATGAAATGTGAATGTTCCTATCCTTCCATTAATTGCAATTAAGTGCGAGTTCAGGGACAGTTTAACCACGTTTAACGAAACCTTTTAAACGACGACATGGCTTCATCGGTAAATAGCTCGTAATAGTATCATGTTAATGTTTGCGGTAATAGTCCCTTCATTGAAGATAATTTGTCGCAAATACTATACTATGAAATCTAGGTAAATCACATGAAATGCGGCTGAAAGGAAATAAATACTATTTCCATATTATGTTTCAGTTGTTGTTTTTCGATATCATTGCATTATTAGCATATTTTCATAGTTATCCTGCGTTCGCGTAGAATTACGTTTAAAAATTATTTTAATAGAAATACAATTTTCTTGTTTATACACAAATAAAATCCTTTTTGATATTATAGGATTAAACATTGATATTATTCAGTATTCAATATTTAGTTGTCAAAAAATTATAATGGATTGAGAAGCCTTGGTCCTTGGTGCACATCACTCTCCCAAAATTTGCTTCGTTGTGATATTTCGTTCGTTTTAAGGTGCGTATAAATTAAGCGCGGCAGCCGCGCGAGCCAATGTTCGACCAGAGTTGACGTTCATTTGCTGCGCGAGCCAATATGTAGATATATTTTAAGTTGAACGTAGTTGCCGCGCGCGGCAGGCGATCCATCACGAACATATCTTCTGTAGGTCGCCAAAAGTGTAGTCATTTTCTTTTTCAAGTCAGGAATAGGTATATCCATTTTCTTACTGATTTCTACCCACGCATCATACCTCAGCGATTTATTGTGGCATTGGGAGGATTTGCTGTTCCACAAAAATTCATTAGCGCCATACAATTGTATTAGTAAACGGCACTTTTCGTTGTCCATTTTTACATATACGCCGCGCGAGCCAAATCACCAAAACTACAAACCGTCCACACGGCGCGCGAGCGAACGACTGAAGCTCCTTTGATGCGGTCTCAAAAACCGACAGCGAGCGGATCGCCCCGCGGCACGTTCGAGCGCGGCAATGTTCGCGACGCCGCGCGCGGCGATCCCGTCTACATAGTGCGCGGCCGCAACGCGCGCCAATGTTCGATGGTTTGCCGCGCTTAATTTATACGCGGCTTAAGGCCCGGCGCAGACGGCACACTTTTTGTGCGATCGAGTCTGCGGCGCACAAAAAGTCTGCATGACGCGCAAAAAGTCGGTCGCGGATTTTTCACAGACTCAACGCACACGACGCACATCTTCGATCATTTTGTCGGCAGAGCTGTAGGGACGTAGACGCTATGGAAATCGTGCAGAGATCGCGAAGTATTATTTTGTACATGAAGTACAGAAAAAGAAGAAGAAATAGAGAATTTTGGGTACATCCTATACTTTCGGAAAGATTACTGAAGGGACAGTTCCATACCAAACATTTGATTCTGAAACAACATCCGGCAATTTTTTTCAAATTTTATAAAATGTCTGTTACTACATTTGATGAGTTGCTATTTATTTTGAGACCTGCTTTGACTCATTCAGAAACAACAATGAGGAGGTGCATTGGTCCAGAAGAAAGGCTGTCTGTGACACTCAGGTAAGTAAATAAAATATACATATTTATATAATCATAATTATATTATTTATTATAAACAACAACAAACTAAGTTTTTTATTATTCAAATGACAAATAGGTTTCTGAGGTACCTACTTATTATTTAAACCAAAGTCCAAAACATTATGAACAAAGATTTTCTTTTATTAATTAGGGAAAATAAAAAAACATAAAAATTTATAAGAATTACGTGGATTTTCATGGCAACAAATTTTTAAGTATGTTGTAATAATGTAGGTACACAATAATATCAATCTATTACAAGTGAATTGTCACTTATATTGTACTAAATAAAATTAGGGGCTTAACTACTAAATCACAATTATTATGGCAGATTATTATTATTAATCATACATTTTGGAAAACAAGTGAATTGTCACTTTTAAATAAAATTTGGGGTTTAATTACTAAATCACAATTGGAGCTTATTTACTAAATCACAATTGGGAGCTTAATTACTAAATCACAATTGGAGCTTATTTACTAAATCACAATTGGAGCTTATTTACTAAATCACAATTGGGAGCTTAATTACTAAATCACAATTGGAGCTTATTTACTAAATCACAATTGGAGCTTATTTACTAAATCACAATTGGGAGCTTAATTACTAAATCACAATTGGAGCTTATTTACTAAATCACAATTGAGAGCTTAATTACTAAATCACAATTATTATGGCAGATTATTATTATTAATCATACATTTTGGAAAACAAGTGAATTGTCACTTTTAAATAAAATTTGGGGTTTAATTACTAAATCACAATTGGAGCTTATTTACTTAATCACATTTGGGAATCGTATAGGAGCTACCGACGTTGACAAGTGAGAATTCTAGTACCTATAGTTGGTTCTTTGATATACTGTTCCTCTTACTATTTCGGTTAGAGTCCGGGCTGTCTGGCTGGTCGCAGTGGTTGCGTTTAGTAGTGCGCATCTTATCTGCACAGGATAATTTCCTTAATTTTAAGTCATTTTTTAACGCGTAATTTTTAATATTTTGCCTTTAGATAGATCCATCAGACATAGTTTTTTTAATGCAAGACGTTTTTTTCGTTGTTAAACATTGAGATAATATTTACTATACGTATGGAGGAGACACCACGAACAAAATCTGTGCGCCATTTTTTTGCTCTAACTAAGTTTTAAAAATTATTATCTAGTTAGGTTCTTACCGATGAAAGTTATTCCTTTGCACATTTCCGTATTATTTGTGCAATATCGTAATTCGTAACACACTCGAAGGCATATTTGATGCGTTTCACTTTAAAACCATTAAAAAAACCGCTCAACATACGTCATGTGGCGTATGTTGAGCGGAACATAAGTGATGTAGGCGGTGTCGTCTCCATATATGTATATTATCTCAATGTTGTTAAATAGGTGCCAGACGCAATTTTTTATTTCGTTTTTATAAAAAATTCAAATTATTTTAGAATGTCTGTAAATTTCATATTATGTTCTTCAAACATAATGTAATCTAAAATTAATTAGCCAGTCGCTAATTCGATTGTTAAGTATTAAATAATGTGTATAAATAAAAAAAAGTAATGAAGCATGCAGCTCATCAGCTAGTGTATTTTAATTATGCGACAGGAAATAATTGCAAGAATACAATATTATTTACACTTGTTCTTATAAATAAAAGCTAAAATGAAAAAAAAACATAAAAGTGAAAAATAAAATATTAAAGTTACCATACATTGAAAATAGAATAAAATCTATATCAATGAAGGTTAAACAACTACATTGTTAAATTTAAAAAGCCATCTTCATAATCATCATCATCTTCCCTCACACTGTCAGAATTATTTATGTTATCGTCTAAGGAATTGTTATTGTTTTCCAATATTCCATCATCTGTAAACAACTAGAAAATTAGTTTCAATAATGATGTACACACATACACACACACAACACACACACACCACACCACACACCACACCACACAAGACACACACACGTGAACACACACACAGTACACACTCGCATGTTTAAGTTTGTATTGAATTTAACTAAAGTAGTTAGCATGAATTTATATAGCTAGTATACTAGCGGTCCGCCCCGGCTTCGCCCGTGGTACCTACATGTTTAAACTATCCTATCTCTCAAGTTAGATCGAACTGCACATGGTGTGCGAATTTTATTATAATCGGTTAAGTGGTTTAGGAGTCCATTGAGGACAAACATTATGACACGAGATTGATGTATATATATTAAGATTAATGAATTAATATTGTTATCATCATCACTACATGGTATAAAACAAAGTCGCTTTCTCTGTCCCTATGTCCCTTTAAATCTTTGAAACTACGCAACGGATTTTGATGCGGTTTTTTGATAGAGTGATTCAAGAGGAAGGTTTATATGTATAATAACACCCATTAAATAGTGGAAAAGTACTGTTATTTTTGAGGTTTCTAATGTGATGTCGTAAATAATTAGGTACATTTTTTCCACATACAGTGCAAACGCAGGCTGAACCCTACGAGTTTTATCAAAATAATGTACTAACTATAATAGTACACATTGAAAAGGTATACAGAAAAGTCCGTGATGGTATATGTCTATCTCTTATGGATAACCCACAATAACTTTTTTTTGTCATTTACTTTTTACGACAAATAATAATGGCTAATTTTCGAAGCGATTTTAACCAATAGGTACAGCATTAATCCTTAACCAATTAAAGACCTTGAATACATTGTTCATTTAATATAGATCTATATGGCCCTTTACACCGTATGATTTAAGTGAATTTTTTCGAAGATATTACAGATTCAAAAATTGCGGGACGTAGCGTTTGCGGCAGTACCGGCCGGCCGCCCGGCTATATATTTTATACCCGTGCGAAGCCGGAGCGGGCCGCTATGTTTTTATATTCAACGTTCACAGTTTTTCTGTAGTGTATTTAGTATCAGCATTGCACCCGTGCGAAGCCAGGGCCAGGCGGGTCGCTAGTTAGTTATAAAAAAAAATTTTTTGTATAGAAGATTGTTGATGTACCCTAATAGTTTATTTTTTAGCCTAAGGAATAAAATGTACCAATGGAAGGTACTTGTTCCCACAACACAGGGAATCCTAGAGTAGGAACAATTCAATTTCTATGCATCGTATATTTTCGAAAAAAAAAAGTTATTTTTTATTGTTATTTAATTTTCGCGGCCGACCCTTTCTATCTCTCTTGCACTTTAAACTATCTCTCCATATACACAATCACCAAATTGTTATACTTACCTACTTTCACTACGTTTTTATTTGTACATATTTAATACTTAACAATCGAATTAGCGTCTGGCTAATTAATTTTAGATTATATTATGTTTGAAGAACATAATATGAAATTTACAGACATTCTAAAATAATTTGAATTTTTTATAAAACGAAATAAAAAATTGCGTCTGGCACCTATTTAACAACGAAAAAAACGTCTTGCAATAAAAAATTTATGTCTGATGGATCTATCTAAAGGCAAAATATTAAAAATTACGCGTTAAAAAATGACTTAAAATTAAGGAAATTATCCTGTGCAGATAAGATGCGCACTAAAAAACGCAACCACTGCGACCAGCCAGACAGCCCGGACTCTAACCGAAATAGCAAGAGGAACAGTATATCAAAAAAACCAACTACATATACTAAAATGACTTTTTTTTTAACGTTAATAGCTCCCGTACCAGAACTTAATTACTAAATCACAATTATTATGGCAGATTATTATTATTAATCATATATTTTGGAAAACAAGTGAATTGAAACTTTTAAATAAAATTTGGGGTTTAATTACTAAATCACAATTATTATGGCAGATTATTATTAATAATCATACATTTTGGAAAACAAGTGAATTGTCACTTTTAAATAAAATTTGGGGTTTAATTACTAAATCACAATTGGAGCTTATTTACTAAATCACAATTGGGAGCTTAATTACTAAATCACAATTATTATGGCAGATTATTATTATTAATCATACATTTTGGAAAACAAGTGAATTGTCACTTTTAAATAAAATTTGGGGTTTAATTACTAAATCACAATTGGAGCTTATTTAATAAATCACAATTGGGAGCTTAATTACTAAATCACAATTGGAGCTTATTTACTAAATCACAATTGAGAGCTTAATTACTAAATCACAATTATTATGGCAGATTATTATTATTAATCATACATTTTGGAAAACAAGTGAATTGTCACTTTTAAATAAAATTTGGGGTTTAATTACTAAATCACAATTGGAGCTTATTTACTAAATCACAATTGGGAGCTTAATTACTAAATCACAATTGGAGCTTATTTACTAAATCACAATTGAGAGCTTAATTACTAAATCACAATTATTATGGCAGATTATTATTATTAATCATACATTTTGGAAAACAAGTGAATTGTCACTTTTAAATAAAATTTGGGGTTTAATTACTAAATCACAATTGGAGCTTATTTACTAAATCACAATTGAGAGCTTAATTACTAAATCACAATTATTATGGCAGATTATTATTATTAATCATACATTTTGGTAAACAAGTGAATTGTCACTTTTAAATAAAATTTGGGGTTTAATTACTAAATCACAATTGGAGCTTATTTACTAAATCACAATTGGGAGCTTAATTACTAAATCACAATTGGAGCTTATTTACTAAATCACAATTGAGAGCTTAATTACTAAATCACAATTATTATGGCAGATTATTATTATTAATCATACATTTTGGAAAACAAGTGAATTGTCACTTTTAAATAAAATTTGGGGTTTAATTACTAAATCACAATTGGAGCTTATTTACTAAATCACAATTGGGAGCTTAATTACTAAAACACAATTAATATTGCTGATGTTATTACTATACCTTGGGAAATTAAGTCTTTTGATTGGTGGTGTATCTAGTCAAGAAAATAATTAGCTTAACAATTAGGTACTTAACTAATTTTCTAAAATCACATTCAGCCTTTTATCGAATTTTTTTGTTTATATTTTCATAATATACCTACTTTACACCTCGCCAACGTTGTCGTCGTCGCCAAGAGAAAAAAGTGATTCATTTTCGGGAGAAATTATTGATGCGTAATCTCTATAAACGGGTGAGGGTGTATATGACGAGCCGCTTGGCCTGCTTGAGTTTTGTAAAGAGATTGGCCTGGGAACGTATTCCGAATCTTCTGCAATGTCACTGTAGTTAGGGGGCTCAGTACTCGGTCTCTCAGCAGTGTCATATTGGTTAGACATATTTGAGTTCATCGATGGATCGGTTACAATTACCATTCGTTCATTAGGTATATCCAATACTTGCTGTGTTTGGTTGTGAATAGACGCTGAACTGCTTAAGGACTGTTTAAAATTTAAAACTGTTAGTAGTAATTGTATTCTTAATTGCAACTTTTGGTCTGATGAAAATTGTTTGACATAAGGCAGAAGCGACCGCAGAAATGATTCATCTTCATCCATATCCCCTAAGATTGTTCTGCTTTCTGAATGACGTAAGTTGTTGTTTTTCATCAGTTGATTGCCTTCTCTTAGTATTTCTAAATACTCCTCATCGTAACAATTAGTCTTGCTCTTCGGTTTCGTCTTTGGTCGTTTAGAATCAGTTGTTTCAGTATCTGAACTCTGCACTGTGACGTTTAATGTTTCGGCACTTTGTTCAATTTCGATAGAAGATTCATTATTCTCTACCACTGTAAATGGCAACAAAAATAGCAGTGAATCAAAGTAAATATATTTTCTCTTCTTTATTCTTCCGCTTCCAGAAGGAATGTTCTTTTGAGCACTGAGTTCCCTTCGGAAGCAACTTCTCAAAGAGTTCCACTTCGTCTGTATATCTTTTCCTATAAAAAAAGAAATAATTATATGTAGGTTACTAAAAGTTAGGTATTCATTATAGTTTTTGAACTATTTTTTTTTTTTGCAGGTATTTAGGACGAGGGTCATCGTTCGTCGAACTTGAAGAAGATTATCTGATTGGCGCATCTACTATTCGTTCTATAATTAAGGAAACCTGTACATCAATATGGGAACTATGTAAAAGTCAATGCTTTCCTGCTTTTACGGTGCAGAGATGGCTAGAGATTGCGAAACAATTCCACGACCGAACTCAATTTCCTAATTGTTTAGGAGCGGTAGATGGGAAGCACATACGTCTTAAGATGCCGCCAAATTCGGGTTCTAATTACTATAACTACAAGTCATATTTTTCTACTGTATTGATGGCAGTAGTTGATGCCGATTACTGTTTTACATTTATTGATGTTGGCGCCTACGGAAAATTCAGTGATTCAAACATTTTTAAAAACTCTACACTTGAGAAAGGAATTCTGGATGGTAAAATAATTCTTCCGGATAAACAAAAACTTCCTGGTGATCTGAATGGACAACCAATGCCGTTTGTTTTGGTGGGAGATGAAGCCTTTGCAGTTTCATCACACATAATGAGACCTTTTCCTGACCGCCATTTAAGTGTCCAACAGCGCATTTTTAATTACCGGTTGTCTAGAGCACGAAGAATGGTAGAATGTGCCTTTGGAATTTTGTGTAGCAAATGGAGAATATTTCAAAGAGGTTTAGACGTGAATATGCCACTAGCCATAAAAATTATAAAAGCAGGGTGTATTTTGCACAATTTTGTAAGAAAAAGAGACGGTATTCGTTTTGAAGACACGTTGTTTAACTGCTCTTTCGAAGATAATACATCTAATATTGGTGTGAGAGGGACAGATAATGGAATAGAAACGAGAAAGTATTTTACTAACTACTTCACCACTTCTCTGGGAAGTGTACCCTGGCAGTATAGTAAAGTCACATGAGTAAAGAAATTAATCATTAATTATGTATCAATTAATCTTAGATTACAAAATAAAAGACTGTATAAAACAAAGTCGCTTTCCCTGTCCCTATGTCCCTTTGTAGGTACGCTTAAATCTTTGAAACTACGCAACGGATTTTGATGCGGTTTTTTTTAATAGATAGAGTGATTCAAGAGGAAGGTTTATATGTATAATAACATCCATTAAATAGTGGAGAAGTACTGTTATTTTTGAGGTTTCTAATGTGATGTCGTAAATAATTACATTTTTTCCGCTTACATTGCAAACGCAGGCTGAACCCTACGAGTTTTATCAAAATAATGTACTAAGTATTGTACACATTGAAAAGGTCTACAGAAAAGTCCGCGATGGCATATGTCTATCTCTTATGGATAACCCACAATAACTTTTTTTTGTCATTTATTTTTTACGACAAATAATGGTTAATTTTCGAAGCAATTTTAACCAATACAGCATTAATCCTTAACCAATTAAATACCTTGAATAAATTTAACTCAAACTCAAACTCAAACATTCATTTATTCAAATAGACTACTATTTAGTAGCACTTTCGAATCGTCATTACATAAGTATTTTTAACATTTACCACCGATTCGGAAAGCAGTATCTATGGAGAAGAATCGGCAAGAAACTCCATTGTTCATTTAATATGGCCCTTTACACCGTATGATTTAAGTGAATATTTTCGAAGATATTACAGATTTAAAAATTGCGGGACGTAGCGTTTGCGGCGGTACCGGCCAGCCGCCCGGCTATCTATTTTATACCCGTGCGAAGCCGGAGCGGGCCGCTATATTTTTATATACAACGTTCACAGTTTTTCTGTAGTGTATTTAGTATCAGCATTGCACCCGTGCGAAGCCGGGGCGGGTCGCTAGTGCTTATTAAAATAATCCAATAATGATCATGAACCTTTATTGCACTATACAAATAATCACATTCACGACATTGAGATAATATTAATATGGAGACGATACCGCCTACACCACTTATGTTCCACCTCAACATACGTCATCTGGCGTAATTGCACTCAGTCGCTTGCTCGCTCATTGGCGCGAACGTCACGCTCATTTTTTATTTGTTTTAAAGTGAAACGCATCAAATATGCCTACGTGTGTGTTACGATATTGCACAAATAATACAAATAATACGGAAAAGTGCAAAGGAATAACTTTTCAATCAGTAAGTAACTAGATAATAATTTTTAAAACTTAGTTAGAACAAAATTTTTGGCGGGCGACATTTTGCGTCATTTGTCATAGATAAAAAATTTAAGATATGACATTGGGCATGAAATAAGTGTTGTTAGTAATATTTGCTGGCGTATATTTTTATAGTATAAAATAATAATTTTACATATTTAGAAAAGCATAGACTGGTTGTTAATTGAAAAAAAGTGAAATCATGAAATATGAAAATCAATTTTTTTTTGTTAATTGATTTTAATCAATTTTAATTGATATTGTATAAGCTACTGACTTGAACGTATAATTGAATTATTATTTATTTATCTGCACTAATATTATAAAGAGGAAAACTTTGTTTGTTTGTTTGATTGTAATGAATAGGCTCATAAACTATTGGACCGATTTTGATGAAATTTGGCACAGACAATCTTTAGACCCTGAGAAAAAACATAGGCTACTTTTTATTGCGAAATATGTACCACGGGCGAAGCCGGGGCGGACCGCTAGTTCAGAGATTAATATTTTTTCTATTCAAGGTTTCCATGTCTGAGCCGTGAAGAAAGGGAAAAATGGGCAGTGAAGAAACCTGGTTACCATCCGATAGAACTTGCGTCTGTTCATTGCATTTTCGCGATGAGGATAAATATACCACAAAAGCGGGAAGGCGTTTTCTAAAGAAGTCTGCTGTTCCTTGTATTGATGTTAGTAATAATAATAAAATTTTACGGATTTGTATAACAAATAAAATATTATTTTAGCCATCACTAACATTATTATTAGAGTCTGTCAAGCGAGTCTAGTCCCATGAAAAAGGCGGCAAATTCAAAAATCTTTTAGGTGTCAACACTGATATAGCACGCTGAAAACTTATTGATACTTGAATTTTTGATAAAAAAAAAAACATATTTGAAATAAATAAAAAAAAGCATTTCAATGTAAGTATTTATTTGTCACAATCAGAACTAAAATCAGAATCAAGAAATTCAATGCCTTCATATGAAAAATCACTGTCAGTATCATCATTACGCACAGAAATGATGAAAGTAACCTGTCATAGCAGCAATTTTTGTCAGATAGTCTGTTTCAGATTTCATTTTTTTATTGTCTTCTATGGCTATGACTTGCTTAACTTAATTATTATGAATTGTGCTTTTTATTAATTCATCATCCAAGGTGGCTGAAAAAAAACAACAATTTTTATAGTAGTTTTCACTTAAAGATGCCCCAGTAAGTTTCAAGGTCATGAACACGACGTCTGGATCTAAACCAAAACGGAAATCGTGATCACATCACAGTAAAATAAAAAAAGTTAGACAATTGTGCTAAAAGTATCAACACGTTGTTGCCAACCTACCTGATGTTAAAACGATTTCATCCAAAAGTCGTCGTTTTTGCGATAATACGTCGTCAGATTCACTCTGTACATGATTATATTTATTAATCATTGTAAACAACAAGCTCCTGACACTACTTTTAATAGGTTTCGGCATTATAACATTAAAAAACTCAACAAAAACCGGATAATTACGAGGTAACAACTGAATTTGTGACAATCTCTTTAACAGATCATAGTATTGCCATTATAAGAAATCAGTAAAAGGGTTGTGGACTCGACTCGCTTGACAGACTCTATTATATTTATTTTAGCCGAAGGTGTGCTACAATAGTACTGGAACAATACAAGCAATTTCTCAGCCGGGAACATGTTCTGAGGATGATGAACTAAATATAAATAAACACAATTTTTACACGGCTTTTATTTTTTTTCTAAAAAAGGCTCAATTTCTAAGGAATGAAACTTCCCATAGCCCTGACTGAACCTCCTCATCCTATATTATATGCCAGATATTGTTAGCCCCGCGTAGTAAAGTCAGTTTATATCTAAAATAAATATTAAGTAAGTACAAAGAAAATTTCAAGTCAACGTGCATGTAAGGAGTGGCACCCAATAAAATAGACAGAATGAAACAAAGTGTCGCCACTATAGCGGTGAGTCAGTGACATCGCATAATCTATGACTGTCTAGCCGTCATTCGCGCGCCCCGCGCCGCCGCGCTTGGCGCACAGATTTTGTTCGTGGTGTCTGCTCCATATTAATATTATCTCAATGATTCACGATCGAAAAATCCAACAGCACTACCCCGTAGATCTTTTAACCATTTACCGTTTTACCCATAAAAATGGCAAATTCATTTTCAAAATACTGGCAGCATACGTTGAAGTTTTGAATTCATTCGTATATGTAAAAATAATATTTAAAATAAGCCAAATAATCCACAGAAAACCTGTAAAACGATGTTTTATCTTTTTGTTTGTTTTCGGGAACAAATTTTACAGCGTTTTAATATCACAAGACAGCATTTTTTTACTAAAATATCAAACCCCTTTTGACGTATTGCATGACACTAGAATCGCTACCGATGGCACTGGCGGAGGTTCGTATTCGTTTTTGATTTCGTATTTTCTTTGACAAGGGCGATGGACGATTGACATGCTCCATCTGTCTTTTATTTTGTAATCTAAGCAATTAATTAATTATTTTGTTAAAAATACCAAGGTATAGGTGTTATACATAATAATCAAAGCGATTTTGATATATTGAATCTTGTTGTATCGATTCATAAATCGATAACTGTCATTCGTTCATTATCATTCAATGTCGATACCCATCCCTAATTTTTGCATAAGAAAAAAATAAACAAATAACCTCTATGCAACCTCTATGTTTTTCATCTAATCGTTTTTTTATAGTTTTGCAAGTTTTACTACTAAGGGCCGATTTTTCAATGCTTGGATAAAACTTATCCGTTCAATAAAGTATTACACGATAATATTAAAATGTCACGTAAACTGTCAAATACGGGCAATTAAAATACGTTTTTAAAATGGTAGTTTTATACATTACTAGCGACCCGCCCCGGTTTCGCACGGGTGCAATGCTGATACTAAATACACTACAGAAAAACTGTGAACGTTGTATATAAAAATATAGCGGCCCGCTCCGGCTTCGCACGGGTATAAAATAGATAGCCGGGCGGCCGGCCGGTACCGCCGCAAACGCTACGTCCCGCAATTTTTAAATCTATACTTGTAAAGGACGAGCACACGCAGGCGGCAACGGGGCTCCCCGCGCAGTGGCTCCACGTGTATGGGGCGGAGTTTCAATGCTACACGTGGAAGAGAGGCGCACCGCGGTTTCGATGAGGCGCACCGCGGTTTCGTCTATCGCGTTGTACGGTTGTACACACTACGCCACGTGTATTGCGTCTACACGTGGAGGAGGTGTGGCCTAGGCGGCACATGCAAGATGCCGCCGCCGCTTTGTACGCCGCCGCCGCTTTGAACCTCGCCGCCGGGCGACCGCTTTGTATCTCACCGCCGGCGACGCATATAAATAGCCCACATTTTCGAATTGGAGTCAGTTGACAGTTCCAGCAAGTTCTTATTCGAGATTAGTAGTGAATAAGTAATAGTGATTAAGTATAAATTGTAATAATGTAAAAAGGGAAAATAAATGTATGTCGAAGGAAGGGTGTTTACTTGACCACAAACCCCAACAATATACAGTCCACAACAATACTAATATTATAAAGAGGAAAGGTTTGTAATTATGTATGTATGTATGTATGGTTTTCACGCATAAACTACTGGACCGATTTTGATGAAATTTGGCACAGATAATCTTTAGACCCTGAGAAAGAACATAGGCTACCTCATATAGCGAAATATATGAGTCCGCCTCGGGCGAAGCCGAGGCGGACCGCTAGTCTGTAATATCTTCGAAAATATTCACTTAAATCATACGGTGTAAACTGTAAAGGGTCATATAGATCTATATTAAATGAACAATGTATTCAAGGTATTTAATTGGTTAAGGATTAATGATGTATTGGTTAAAATCGCTTCGAAAATTAACCATTATTTGTCGTAAAAAATAAATGACAAAAAAAAGTTATTGTGGGTTATCCATAAAAGATAGACATATGCCATCGCGAACTTTTCTGTAGACCTTTTCAATGTGTACAATTAACAATACTTAGTACATTATTTTGATAAAACTCGTATAGCCGTAATAAGGACGGAATAGCATTAGTGTGAATACTTATTACGAAGTTATACTAGGTTACATTTATTTCGTGTTTATTTGTATGATTTTTCCTTATTCTTAGTTTATTCTTTGCATAAAATGTTATAACTCGTTTATTTGTACGGCTGGTAGGGTTCAGCCTGCGTTTGCAATGTAAGCGGAAAAAATGTAATTATTTACGACATCACATAATTAGAAACCTCAAAAATAACAGTACCTACTTCTCCACTATTTAATGGATGTTATTATATGTACATATAAACCTTCCTCTTGAATCACTCTATCTATTAAAAAAACCGCATCAAAATCCATTGCGTAGTTTCAAAGATTTAAGCGTACAAAGGGACATAGAGACAGGGAAAGCGACTTTGTTTTATACTATGTAGTGATACGACGAATAAGTTTTAACCAAGGATTGAAAAATCAGCCCTAAAAAGTCTAATAAAAACTTAAACTTACCGTATTGTGTTTTTTCTTTAGTCGTCAAACATGTCCAAACAGGAGCGGAATAAACACTGCAGCACACTTCTTCCCACATTTTTCTTTTTAAATGTCTATCATGGTATTCCGCCTTAGAAGTGTCATAAATTGCTGGTCTGTTTTGAATTTCTTGAATTAACTTATTTACATCGACCTCTGGCATGATAATAGATCGCGTGCGTACGTCCCTAGCAATTGCAGATCGCCGACTAAAGTGTGCGCCGTCTGCGTTAGCGCTTGTTGAAGCAAACGTTCTATTTTTTTCACAGACTTTTTGTGCGGAGCGGCGCGATGCGGCGCGGTGCGATCTGCCCGAATTACACGGATTTTTTGTGCGCCGGACTTTTTGCGCGTCGTGTGCGTTACTGCATATAATTTCATAGGTTCTATTTTGACAGACTAAAAAGTGCGTCACGGATAGTCTGTCGTCTGCGCTGGGCCTTAATATGAGATTTTTCTAATAAATTATTCTTGGGTTTCAAATTTTATATTTTAATCTTAGATTTTAATATTATTTCATATTTAATAATTCTATTTCATTATAAGAGATTAAGAAGCTTGGTACGAAGTACGTGGATCTGTGAACTTGTAAAATCAACAATCGTTATAACTTATAATGAGAAGTAGTGATAATTACAGGAGAAAAATAAAAACCACTGAAACCGTTCCCCTTGATGAGTTGGGTATTAGTTTCTTTGTGTGGAAATGGGTTTGTCCTCGTTTATTGAAAATGGTTGGATACCGCTGAAAGCTACAGAAGTAGGACGTTTAATGGTAGATACTTAATATCACCAATATTGTTAAAATCTGTCTGTTCATGGGAAATAATATAAATTAAATTTATTGAAAATTCTTAGCGATTATTATCTTATAATTCCAAAACATAAATAATGAATATGCTTTATGAAAATTGATATCTCATCAATACTGAATTACTTTACCTATTTTACCATTTATCAAACACTTAACCTTACCAAGTTATCTTCAGTATTTATTCAATAAAATGCGGCACAATCCTTCTAAATTTCACCCTTTTATTGAACACGAGTTTACTAGATGAAAAAGTGAGTAGTTTGATTACTTTGACACGCGACGCAAGAAAGTTATTATTGAAAGAGCTTATGAAGTTTTTGATTAATATATATTGGAGCATGAGAAAGTTTACCATATAAGGCGTAAGCACTTTTTAACCTCAGCTATATTAGGCTGCGTTTATAAGTTACATTTAGGCGTCAAAATCAAATGTTTAATATTATTATTAGGTAAACTGTAAATGTATTATAGGACATTGATTGTTTGAGAGCATAAGAATTGGAATTAAAATAAAGAATTGTAAATGATCAATAGATAGGTACATGAATATTCTAGAATTTACCCCTACCTACCCGACCCAGTCATGCAGAAACACTACATAGGTATCTAATAGGAAATAAAATATGTATATCTATTATAATAGTATAATATTAAGCTAAGCAGCTGTAGCATAGTACCTAGTTATAATAGAGCAACTACAGCTGTAAAAAAGGGAAAAATTATCACAGTAAAGTAATGTTGTTATTTTTGAGCTTTCAGATAGGTAATTCAGAGATTTCAACGAAAAAAAACCCACCGATGTATTTAAAATTTTAAAAAGGAGATTTTTTAACGTGAGAATTCTCGATTCAAATTAGGGTGCTTTTGCGATAACGAGTGAAAAAAAAACAGTGTTTTTGGGATATGAAAACGAAATTTGATAGGTTATAAAAATTAATAATGAAAAGAAAAATTGTTTGTATGTAAGAGATAAAATGATATCTACAGATAAAAAATTAGAGGCAATGTGAAAAAAAAATATAATTTATACAAGATTAGAGTTGTACATACATCTTGCTACCTATAGTTATAAACTTAACCAATATAATTTTATTACATAAAAACCTAACAAATTTTTACCCTTAAAAACTCAACCCCTTCCACTTCACGACCTCTGGTCGCCGTTAATTTATTTTTCTTCTTCATTTTTCAATATACTTTTCATTTTCCAATGATTTTCATCCCACTATACTTATATTTTTTAACCTTTTACCATTTTTAAAAGCTTTACGCCTTGGTCTAATTATATTTGAATTAACAAATATCAAGTTCGATCAACATTGTATACCTATAGCACAGTATTACCATCCTACAGTATGGCGACGAATGTACTTGTGCAGAGAAACGGAGGGGAACTGGCGGGGGGTCGGGCGACGCGGGCCGCTTAATGCAATCACGCTGAGTTTGCATTAACTATCGCGAAAGGACGACGCAGTCGTATTTTTTGTGTAATAATTTTATTATACATAGGTACTTACATATTCTATTATGACGCGCAAAAACTATTCCGTTTACGAATGTCTGTGAAATCTACATTGAAATCCCAGAAGGAAACAATATTTCAGAAAGATTGTATTAATTGTATCTGTTGAATTAAAATCAAAGCTATATATATGTTGTCCTCATTATTTTCTAATCAGATTGTACATCCCAATGCGAATGCAT
This sequence comes from Colias philodice, assembly GCF_061535455.1. NCBI lineage: Eukaryota > Metazoa > Arthropoda > Insecta > Lepidoptera > Pieridae > Colias > Colias philodice. Next base: position 6,429,334 of record NC_143094.1, on the reverse strand, counting down.
TACTTAGTTAAATGGTATAATATACAATTAAGAACATCCAAAAATAAAGTGTCCACGTAAATAATATTTAGCAGTGCAATATCTGTAATTATATATTTATGAACAAATAATTACATCAGATTTAATAATCGCAATTATTTTGAATGTACATATGAATAAATGATTTCATCATAATATTAATAATCAAAATTGTTTTATTTCCCATTTGTTGCAACCCTAGCGTATTTTCGTGTGGCAGCGTAAGTACCTACGCTGGCGGCGGCATCAAAGGCGATTCCTTACTGTAGGAAATAATATTGTAATACTGTGCCTATAGTCCTATTATAACGGATTTTCTCACACTTTAGGGCAGTCGATTTTTATTCCTTATCGAAAGCACGCGATGGATAATTGTTTGCCTTGGAAAAGAAACCCGTATAAAATTGCGCTATTAAATACGATTCGCATGTAGGGTGGCGTATTTCCAAACTATACATAGCCAGAACGCAACCATAGGAAACTGCTCGTGTCTACTTTGTAATGCTGTTTTTAAGTTTTTTATTACAATATATACACGAATTTTGCGTACTGATCGTGTATACTTTGTAACGCGGATGCTTGCGTCTTCGTTCCAAACTATACACGATCAGTACGCAAAATATAACTAAATATACCTACTACTACACCACTTACGCTTGCTATATGTATCTACTTTTATTCTTCTTGATTGATTCAGTAAAATATGGAATAAAAATATTATAAGGTAAGCGTAGAAAAATAAATAGGTAAGAGATAAAAATAAGGGTTACCTATGGGTTAGGTTAGGTTCGTGTTTTTTTTTAACTACACAAAAATAGGAGCCACCGTCTTCTTCTGGACTTATTAGATTCTTACATTTTAGCACTATTGTCAATTGTAAGTCGTGCAGTATAGTCGGGAACAAAGACACAAGCATCCTCGATACAAAAAATATACGATTAGTACGCAACATTACTGTATACACAATACACATGCATTTTAATAATAGATTTCAAAACAGCAATACAATAATATAAACGCGAGCAATGGAAAGACGCCGCGCTTACTCCGAAACATACACGATTAGTCCGCATGCGTACTGGCGCTGTATATTATGGAGCGCTATTCTTACTTACTTCACTACAAAGTATACGCGAGTATTTGCGTACTGCTGTTGTATAGATTTGAAGAACTTTGTAAAAAAGTTATTTCCAAACTATACGTGATTAGTTTCACATCGTTGCGTACTGGCCTTGTATAGTTTGGAAAGACGCTGAACATCATCCAAATCCTTTATTATTTTATATTTATACTAGCGGTCCGCCCCGGCTTCGCCCGTGGTACATATGAAAAATAGATGTTGGCCGATTCTCAGACTTACCCGATATGCACAGAAAATTTCATGAGAATCGGTCCACCCGTTTCGGAGGAGTATGCAGACTAACATTGTGACACGAGAATTTTATATATAAGACTAGCTTTCCGCCCGCGGCTTCGCCCGCGTTTTCAAAGAAAAACCCGTTCCCGTAGGATTTCCGGGATAAAACCTATCCTATGTCCTTTCTCGGGTATCAAAATATCTCTATACCAAATTTCATGCAAATTGGTTCAGTAGTTAAGGCGTGATTGAGTAACAGACAGACAGACAGAGTTACTTTCGCATTTATAATATTAGTATGGATATACTTAGCCTTCCTCGATAAATGGGCTATCTAACACCGAAAGAATTTTTCAAATTGGACCAGTAGTTCCCGAGATTAGCGCGTTCAAACAAACAAACAAACTGATACACAAAAAGCTATAAGAAGCTGAATCAACACAACGACGACAACAACAAAAGAGGGCGTTAATTTTTGATAGACATAAATTTGAACCTCAATGTAATAATAGTTAGGTTTATGTGTGACGATTTAATAGGTTTGTGTTTAGGTTAGGTTAGGTTAGGTTAGGTTAGGTTAGGTTAGGTAAGGTTAGGTTATGTTAGGTTAGGTTAGGTTAGGTTAGGTTAGGTTAGGTTAGGTTAGCTTTTTAAAACTAAATTATTTCTGGCCACGAAATTTATAATCGTAATATTAGCTGTTTCGTCTCTCTTTTCTCGGAAAATTCGTAATTTTTCAAAATCGAAAAAATTCGGCTGTTCAACAACAAAAACAGGTACCTCAATGTACTAATAGTTTGGTTTCTGTGTGACGATTTATTAGTTAGGTTTGTGTTTAAATTTTTAAAACTATATATAAATTAGCTATTTCGTTTCTCTTTTCTCAGAAAATTCGAAAAAAAATTCGGCTATTCAACAACAAAAATAGGTACCTCAATGTACTAATAGTTAGGTTTCTGTGTGTGTGTGTGTGTGTGTGTGCGTGTGTTAAGGTTAGGTTAGGTATAAAACATGGGTAATATATTATCGAAAAATAGTAAATTTTCCGGACTGAGAAAAAATTTCCTAACCTAACATAACCTAACCTATCCTTTTCCACCTTATAGAAATATTTCCTGACGTATAGAAATTTTCCTGGCTTATATAAATTTTCCTGACGTATAGAAATTTTCCTGGCGTATGGAAATTTTCCGGACTTAGAAAAATTTTCCTAACCTAACCTAACCTATCCTTTTCCACCTTATAGAAATTTTTCCTGACGTATAGAAATTTTCCTGGCTTATATAAATTTTCCGGACGTATAGAAATTTTCCTGGCGTATGGAAATTTTCCGGACTAAGAAAAATTTTCTTAACCTAACCTAACCTAACCTAACCTATCCTTTTCCACCTTATAGAAATATTTCCTGACGTATAGAAATTTTCCTGGCGTATGGAAATTTTCCGGACATAGAAAAATTTTCCTAACCTAACCTAACCTAACCTAACCTAACCTATCCTTTTCCACCTTATAGAAATTTTTCCTGACGTATAGAAATTTTCCTGGCTTATATAAATTTTCCGGACGTATAGAAATTTTCCTGGCGTATGGAAATTTTCCGGACTTACAAAAATTTTCCTAACCTAACCTAACCTAACCTAAACTAACCTAACCTATCCTTTTCCACCTTATAGAAATTTTTCCTGACGTATAGAAATTTTCCTGGCTTATATAAATTTTCCGGACGTATAGAAATTTTCCTGGCGTATGGAAATTTTCCGAACTTACAAAAATTTTCCAAACCTAACCTAACCTAACCTAACCTAACCTAACCTAACCTAACCTAACCTAACCTAACCTAACCTAACCTAACCTAACCTAACCTTTTTTTTTTTTTTTTTTTTTATAGTGGAGAATGCATTTAGGCATACCCAGAGCGCTCGGGGAAAGGGCCCTGGGTTATGTCGGACTCACACCGCAGAATGCGGCGACTACCGACTAAACTCCACTGTGTTCCGTCTCTCCGCTATATTGGCAGGGTAACCTAACCTAACCTAACCTAACCTAACCTAACCTAACCTTTTTTTTTTTTTTTTTTTTAGTGGGGAAATCTTGCATAGATACCCACGGCCTCCGGGGAAGAGGCCGTGGGTTATGTCGGATTCCTACCGACCAAAACCCCACTGTGTTCCGTCAAGCCGCATCAGCGACAGGGCCACGGGTATGTGTAGAATTCATCCGTGACAACCTAACCTAACCTAACCTATCCTTATCCACCTTATAGAAATTTTTCCTGACGTATAGAAATTTTCCTGGCTTATATAAATTTTCCGGACGTATAGAAATTTTCCTGGCGTATGGAAATTTTCCGGACTTAGAAAAATTTTCCTAACCTAACCAAACCTAACCTAACCTAACCTATCCTTTTCCACCTTATAGAAATTTTTCCTGACGTATAGAAATTTTCCGGACTTAGAATAATTTTCCTAACCTAACCTAACCTAACCTAACCTAACCTTACATATCCTTTTCCACCTTATAGAAATTTTTCCTGACGTATAGAAATTTTCCTGGCTTATATAAATTTTCCTGACGTATAGAAATTTTCCTGGCGTATGGAAATTTTCCGGACTTAGAAAAATTTTCCTAACCTAACCTAACCTAACCTAACCTATCCTTTTCCTCCCTATAGAAAATTTTCCTGACGTATAGAAATTTTCCTGGCTTATATAAATTTTCCTGACGTATAGAAATTATCCTGGCTTATATAAATTTTCCTGACGTATAGAAATATTCCTGGCGTATGGAAATTTTCCGGACTTAGAAAAATTTTCCTAACCTAACCTAACCTAACCTAACCTAACCTAACCTAACCTAACCTATCCTTTTCCACCTTATAGAAATTTTTCCTGACGTATAGAAATTTTCCTGGCTTATATAAATTTTCCTGACGTATAGAAATTTTCCTGACGTATAGAAATTTTCCTGGCGTATGGAAATTTTCCGGACTTAGAAAAATTTTCCTGACTTATACGAATTTTCCTCATCTGTATAAATTTTCCCGACGTATAGAATTTTTCCTGGAGTATGGAAATTTTCCGGACTTAGAAAAATTTTCCTGACTTATACGAATTTTCCTCAGATAAAATTCATTTATTTATTCCTACTTTTACCCCTATATCAAATAAATGGATGAACCGATTTTGATAAAACGTTCACTTTCATCTTAATCTTAATACTATTATAAAGGCGAAAGTTTGTAAGGATTTATGGATGTATGGATGTATGGATGTTTGTTACTCTTTCACGTAAAAACTACTGAACCGATTACAATGAAATTTAGCACACATATAGAGGGTAACTTGGATTAACACATAGGATAGGTTTTATACCGGAAATCCCACGGGAACGGGAACTATGCGGGTTTTCCTTTGAAAACGCGGGCGAAGCCGCGGGCGGAAATCTAGTTTAATATATATGACTTAGATTCGACAACTTTAATTTTTTTCATTCCCACTTTTACCCCTATAGGTAGGTATAATAAATGGATGAACCGATTTTGATTCACTTTATCTAAGAACCAGCGTCGGAAAATATGCTGCCTTACAAAAAACCGCATCTAATTCGGATTACCTGTTAGCGAGCTACGGTGGAACAAACAGATACACACACACAGACACACATAGCGGTCAAACACTTATCACTCATCTTTTTGCGTCGGGGCTTAAAAATATATGTAATACGACATAATTTAAAGGACATTTTATGTATAAAATTTACCTAAAAATAAGCATAATTTTAATTTGCCCCTCCCCCCCTACTACCTCAGCTTACCCCCTCACTCCCACCCCCACCACCAGAAATAACTGTAGCGTATAACAGATAACTTACGTTTTATCGTACACTGTATAATAGTGTACCATAGAATGCCTTAGCAAATGTTCGCCGTGAATACTTAAATGGTCATAACTTTTTTATTTATAAACTGATTGACATGAAATAAACACTAAATGTTAAATGAAGATTACCAAAATATATTAGTGAAAACCGCATTTAAATCGGATAAGCCGTTTCTGAGATTAGCGTGTTCAAACATACAGACAAACAGACAAAAAAAATTTTAACGACAGTTTTGGGTTTGGGATCGATTTAGTAATAACCCCTGCTAAATTGTTTTTACATATTTTCATTGTACAGACACCACTTTTCTAGAATTTTATTATATGTATTGATTATAATACGATTTTTGAGAGTATATACCATAAAATACATGCTGCATGGACCAGGTATTTTCATATTCAATGCGTAAGGTGATAAAAATCTTTAGATGGCACGCTGTTCATTATATTATACTCAGATTATAGAACGAGAAACTGAGTATGGCTGGCAGAAGTACCTACCACTTTAATTTAATTATTTAAACGCATCTTCATATATGCGGAGTGCGGACGTTCTTTATACGTTGTGTTATTATTATTAACTTTATTTTAAACCTAAAGTATGCTTCAAAATTGCATACGCATTCAAAGGCATTAGTGAAAAAGACATAAAATTGAAAATCTCAATTCATCTTTACAGTTCAAAAGGCTATAAAATGTAGGTATGTATGTACTTTCAAAACTCTCTCTATTGAGTTTTAATAAATGAATACATATATTAAAAATGTACCTAAAATAAATCTGGGTAAGAAATCATCATTAATAACAAACCGAAACATTTTTCATTCTCCTATACAACAGTGTAGGTAATAGTGACTTCATGGGGTTATTTGCTTATCAAAGATCTTAACGATTCACCCTAGCCCAGTTTCCGCCAGCATTTGTTACCCTCGACTTTTTGAAGTGAACCAAAGAGCTATCGCATTTCATTTGGGTATAAATACATATGAATTAAAACAACGTAGGTATACATTTTAAGTCGTATGTTGTAATGTTCTTTCCGCCAATCTAGCGACCTATAAATTATTGCGAAAGCAGTATACCTTATTGGTACCAAATCATATTTTGACTGTAACTAGGTTTAGTGCACAGGATGTTTCAATTTGATCGTGCACTACGTAATAACGTCGTGGACCGACCTACCTCAAATTAGATATATATTATTATCTATTAACACATCAAAGAGGAATAAAATAGGTTATGCTTTGACTAAATATTTTAGAGAATTATTTTATCAGAAGTCTTGATTATTATCCCATCGAAGTGCTGATGAGGTCCCAGATTGAGCACGCCCTACTTCAAAAAGATTAATATTCTGTTGTAAGTACCTGTGTGGTTATTTACCGTGAACGAATTCATACTAACGAGCAAATGTGTATGGTTTTAATATGTATTATAAAATATTTTCTTTATATCATATAGTTTATATTGTATGTACATATACCTATCAGAATTTGTTTTTATTTAACGCAGAAGCCGTTCACCGAGCAAATAATCTATATTTTGTTGGATTTAAGATAACTGTATAAGTATACACAGTAATATGTATGCATGTTCCCATTTATCTTTAAAATGTTTAACAAGTTACTAATTGATGACACAACCTTCAGAAATTGAAATACTCGACTATAGTAATAAGTAATAACATCATTAGCATTCATTTCTAATAAGTTATTATTTCTGTAAACAACCGAAAATTCTGTATTAACTTAGCATTTAATTAACGGATAAGTACCTACTCAAAACTTAACGAAACAATTCAGAAGATTGTTGTTTACCTATACCTACATAAATTTTAATCCATTAAAAGCAATAAACAGACATGTATTTGAATATCTATCAATTACGGCGCGTATAATTGCTAATCAGCAACTAAAAATAATTATAAATGTTGGTTCATTGATGAATGTTACAATTATAATGAGGATTTAATGAAATAATTTGGAAAATCCAAAAGTGCACGCCTCATAATTTTTTTTTAATAAATATTTATTAATTATTATTTTTGTTTATTTAATAACAATTAAACCACATCGAATCAGACCCTGAAAAATGAAAGGGTTCTATTCCTGAGCATACTCAAGCGTAAGAGAAAAAAAAAGACTCGATTAGTAAAGTATTTCGGTCGCTATCGTGTTAACAAGAAAAAGGATCCGCACATACAGACACACGGACGTCCAAGACAGAACTTTTTTAAACTGTTTTTTAACTAGTTTAAATAACAAAAATGACATCAAAAATATCATGAACGTTAAAAATAGTGTTTTTTCTTAATATGTGTGTGTATGTATTATCTTACAAGTGCAATGTATGATACATAAAGACATTTTAAGTTTGAAAAATCAGATGTTTTGCGCGAAGTGACAGTAGTACCCACCTCAACGCTTCGCTTATGAGGCGTGCAAAACGCTGAACTGGCTTTCCGTGATGAATGAAAACCGTGTCGACGCTGTCGCTGGTCAACGGCAGTATTATGTTTTTTCCATATTTTTGTTTCCACAATTTCAACGTTATTACAACTTGTTTTATAAATGAGCATGAATTGTAATTAAAACAGGAAGTGGTTAAGAATATTATATTTTTATAACTGCCTTCCGTTGATATAAAATGTAGAGCATTAAGTAAATACCATAAATAAAAATAAAAAAAAAAATAAAAAAAAAAAAAATAAAATAACATTTATTTGCCAAAAACATGGTACAGAGAGGTGTGAAGAGATAATTGTTCAGCATGTTTCGCTTTGTATAAAGCATGCAAATATATGCGTAAAACAGATAGGTATACTAGATCTAATACACTACACATGCATATTATACAATCGATTTAGCAATTATCATTTAAGGTCAAAAAATTCTTTTAGGCTATAAAAACAATTAATAATCAGCCATTTCTTTAACTTATTTTTAAACACATTCAATGTCTGGTTTCTTATGCATTTAGGAACATTGTTAAATATTTTTATAAGCATAATAGGTCCACTTTTAGAGAAAAGCGCAGTTTTACAACGAGGCATAATTAGTTTGTCACGATCTCGAGAGGGAACAATACTCACGTCAGCCGCTTTTGTGAAATATTGGGGGTGTTTTTTAACAAAGACACAACACTCCAGTATGTACATAGAGGTCAGTGTCAGAATATTTAATTTTCGGAATAGTGGGCGACAGCTTTCTAGCGGCCCAACCCCGCAAATAGCTCTTATACATTTTTTTTGTGCCAAGAATGCTCTATTCATACTTGTTGAATTGCCCCATAATATAAGTCCGTATCTTAGTATAGATGACACATAGCCATGGTATGCGGTAAGAGCAATTTTTTCTGAACTTATGGTCCTTAAACGGCGTAAGGCGAACACAAATTTGTTTATACGCGAACAGAGATGATTAATATGTGATTTCCAATTACAATTGCTGTCCAATATAATGCCTAAAAATTTTATTTCATCAACTTCTTCCAATATAATGTCTTTATAAATTAAATTAATGTCACATTTTCTTTGTTTGTAATTATGGAACTGCATTACTTTCGTCTTTGCTAAGTTAGCCGTCAAGTTGTTTATTTCTAACCAGTCAATTATTCTATTCAATGTCAATTTTAAATTATGATTACATGTCAAATCCGAAGTTACATTAGGTATAGTCACAGAAATGTCATCAGCATAAAGGGTACATTTGTAGTTAGTTACGTTTGGTAAGTCGTTAATATAGAGTAAGAAGAGAAGCGGTCCAAGCACGCTTCCCTGAGGTACACCTGAACTGTTGAGTCTGGAGGTTGATCGTATAGTTTTTACTTCTGGACCAGCACCACTACATGCAATCTCGACACATTGCATACGATTGATGAGATAGGATTTTATCCAATTTAATGAGGGACCTCTTATTCCATACATATCACACTTATTTAGAAGGATACTATGGTTAACACAATCAAATGCTCTACTCATATCAAAAAATATGACCGTTGCGCTAGTACCACTATCAATATTTTCTAGAATGCTCTGCATAAGCTGGTATGCTGCTAGTGTTGTGGACTTTCCTTTTTGAAAACCGTTTTGTTCCTGTTTTAGTATTGAGAATTTACTTAAATAATCTATTAGTCTTTTATGCATTATTTTTTCGAATATTTTAGAAATTATTGGAATAAGTGTTATAGGTCTATAATTATTAATGTCATTTTTATCGCCTTTTTTGTGAATCGGTTTTACAATTGAGTATTTCAGTCTATCCGGAAAAATACCTTCATCAAATGATAGATTAATCAAATATGTCAATACATTAGCAATAAGATTAATACATAATTTAATAATAAAAACACATATCTCGTCATATCCCACTGAATTTGTATTTTTTAACGAGTTAACTACTTGAATAGTTTCAGTCTCGGTACAGGGGAAAAGAAACATAGTCGCTTCTCTGGGCTCGATGCCTAGTTTGCAGCTTGCTTCTGGGGATACATGGTTAGTGTAGTATTCGTTAAATGAATTTGCAATATGTTCCGGTTTCGTAAGCGTTATAGAGCCAGAGTTAATACATTCTAGGTAATTATGAATTTTTATTTCTTCTACTTTGTCACTTATAATATTCCAAGTAGCTTTGCATATATTGTTCGCTTTACTAAGGTAAGAACAGTTTTGATTCATTTGGGAGTTCTTAATACATTTTTTGAGCAACTTATCATATTTTTTAAAAGCTTCTTTGTTTTTTGTAGAATGTGTTTTGTAGTACGTGTATCTCAGTTTTCTTTTTCTTAACGAGGATACTCTTAACCCTTTCGTTATCCATTTAGGGCCAATGTTTCGATTTTTTATTTTAATGGTATTGATAGGAAAGCATAAGTTATAGAAAAGTATGAAGTAATCATGAAACTTATTAAATGCTTCGTTACAGTTGTTTTGTATGTAGACTTCACTCCATGATAGACTTGATAGACATTTTTGAAATTTTCTTATATTTTCTTTACAAAAATCACGCCTTTTTATATGTGACACTAAAGGTAAACTTTTTTTTTGAATAGGGCAATGTAAAGTTTGACCTGTCTCATGATCCGAAAGACCAAGTAGATGAACTGCTCCTTTTGCATTTTTTATGTTGCTTATAATTAAATCTAAGCATGAATTTTGTCTCGTTGGTTCATTAATATGTAGGATAAGGTCATAATTTAGGAGAATGTCTTGCAAGCTTTGAGATATATAATTTTCTTTAAGAATATCAATGTTCATATCTCCCGTTAATATAATTCTTTTTTTGTTATTTTTTGTCAGTTTATCCAGCAGTATTACAAATCTGTTTAGAAACTCATTTGGATTGGAATTAGGTATCCTGTAAATGCATATAATGATGATATTCATAGAGCGTATTTCGATACCGCAACATTCAAAGACCTTTTCCGTAGAAATATCAGTACAATAGGGGACTGGGGTGCAATCTATCAACTTATTTACAAGTATACAAACTCCTCCGCGTTTTTCCTTACTCCTTGAAAAAATACTACCCAACTTAAAATTTTTAAATCGAATATTTGACTCATCTCCCAATCTAACAAATGTTTCGGAGAAACAAATTACATCAATGTACGTATTTTCCGATAATAACTCATTCAGTGTAAGTTCAACTGCTTCCAGTTTGTTCAATAGGCCAGCTATATTTTGATGAAGTAACGTAAAATGAGACGCATTTAGAGAGCGCCTTGATTTAGCCGAAAAAAAGAAGACGACGATTCAGTATGAGACTTAATGTCATTTGAGTATTATCTATTATCACAGAAATTACTTGTCGCATGTTAGTGTACCTACTTATAATATAGGAAAAACATTTATAAAGGTAAAGTTTGACATAATTTATGCCAACGTTCATCAATATAAAATACTCGTATAGCAAGAAAAATAAGGTAACGAGCCTACAGCTACGTCCTGTATAACTTTCTGCCTTTTCAATATCAAGGTTTTAGAAAGCTAGTAAATATTGTGTATTTGACAGGCACGACCTATGGGCACGACCTAAAAAACCAGCCCTTTCCGCAGTCGCACCTTTACAGTTCACACAAGAACATCATATTTTATGTAAACGTCAATCATGGTAGATACGAGCAATCCCCGGAGCTTATCGGAGCTTGAATCCAATTCTTGCTTTTTCATTATCCAATATTGTATTGAATTGTATTGGGGCTTAACTCTACCGGCTCAATATAGATAATTGCTTTTCTAATATGTCCAAATATCTAATTATAAATATTATTCTATTCGTATCTAGATATTATTACTTAATAATAAAAATATATAACAGTAAAATAAAATGTATTCTCGCAAAGTTACCTACTAAAAATAATGATTTTATTGTTTTCTTCACACGACGCGACGTTTTGATTCAGATTTGATGGATACCATGAGATTTGTAGGTGTAAGCGTGAGATACATAAGATTATCCATTAACCGAAGTCTAGACAGTATATCGACTTTATAGTCAGACATACAGTTTTGTCTGTAGGAATCAATTTAATTGTCTTCAAAGAAAGAGATTCTGTGCTCTATATTTTTATGGTACCATATGTTCATGGAGTTCTCCGTCAACTGTTTACCGCTTTTAACTGTTTTTTTTATTAAAGTATATATATGAACAATATATGCTTATTGCATAAAGACTGGTATAACAATCAAAATGAGGAACTATTTCACGGGGTGAAGGTAACCTTGCGCGTCTAGCGCTATATGGGCGGTGTTAAGAACCTGCCCGAGCAATTATTCCCCACTCACAATAACTTTACAATGCAAGCATTCGTTTAAGATTAGAAACTAAATTATTATATATAATATACATGTATATGGAAATCAATAGATTGATAAATTACCTGGAACCTTTCAAATTATCGTCTCATACTTCGTGGTTTTTGTAATTATTAGTCTATATTTTGTAGTAGGTACTCACGAGGCATTCAATTTATTTTCAGTTTTTATAGCAATCCTATTAAAAATTTTAGTATACGGTTAAAATTTCCATGAATTATGCTTTTATAACTTCCAGAGGGACCTCTAGTATTTGTTTTAAAAACTTATTCATATATCGCAGCAGCTGAAATTTAAATGAAGTGTTACTCAATTGTTTCAGTAAAATAGTTTCACTCAAGTGAAATATATATCCATATTCCATACTAATATTATAAATGCGAAAGTAACTCTGTCTGTCTGTCTGTTACTCAATCACGCCTTAACTACTGAACCAATTGGCATGAAATTTGGTACATAGAGATATTTTGATACCCGAGAAAGGGCATAGGCTACTTTTTACCCCGGGACATAGGATAGGTTTTATCCCGGAAATCCCACGGGAACGGGAACTATGCGGGTTTTTCTTTGACTGCGCGGGTGAAGCCGCGGGTGGAAAGCTAGTCACCTATATGTAGATATACACCTCACAAACTAGAGAATGCGATAGTTGCTCATTGGTAAACTGCACTAGCTCGTATACCGCTCTTGAAAAAAGATAATATTATTAAAATATAACATATGCACATCATACATACCAACGGGACCCTACGGCTACAACTGATTCCCTAAAAATAGTAACATTTTCCGCAGTGCAGTAAAGTGTAAAATTTTAATAAACCTTTATCTGAGAAGAAGTGTAGCCAAGACATGGGATATGTAGGTGGGTGGGGGCCGGGTAGGAAGTATATAAACAGAATGGGTGATGTCCGCGATGACCGCCGTCGCCCGTCACTCAGCGACGTCGGCGGAGTCACCCCGCGCCACCCCATCACACCTTTGGACCTTTTCGCTAAATACGATGACCTCTATTATCAAACGAAACTTTAGATAAGCCCAAATAAAATTGTGTTGTCTCTGAAACAACGCAATTTTCGTAATGGCATTATTTCCATTAAACAAGACCTTTCCATTATTCATTTCATTTATTTTATAGTTTAAGAACTACTAACATGGACGATAACAATTTGTACCAAAAAATCAGTCGCATGCATAGCCAGTATTAGGTACCTATGCATTATCAATTAGTTTATGTGCTCAAATAATGAAGCGAATATTTATTGTATCTTTCTTGACATTTAACCAGGGCAGTCGGGTCTTCAAATATGTGACATGTCATGTCTTCCCCCGGGGTCTTTGTAACCCTTTATGTAAGAACTGAGAACTAAAGATACCCTTTGGCATTATTCATAACATAATTTATGAATATTAACTATATCAGCTTATTAATTTAGCAATGATATCCCTGGATAATAATAATTTAAACATTATTATAAGTATATATACTTATGTGCGGCTCCCAATCTTTACAGACATCTATCCTTTCTTATCCTTCATCTAATAATATAAACAAAGGGAAATCAAATACATATAATCCAACCTTCCTTAGACCATTATTACAAGGCTTGAAATTTATAGTAAAGAGGTGTGTAGAGTATCCAGAGAAGTACTGAATACAATTGAAAACTCTATATCGTCCAAATTTTACTCTAAACGGTCTTCTATTTTCTATGAAGTTTAAACCCAGTTATTGCGTTTAGTTTCACTAAACTTACCTCTAGTACATAATATATAATATAAAGTTTTACTCACATTGTTGCGAATATCTGTACAATTGCTAGTTTTGGCATCAGTCCAATGCTGACATCTTACAGCCTTAGAAGAATTACCGTAAAATAAATAAAAAGCAAATAACTTTTGTCGCTGATGATAATCTAGGTACTAGTTAAGTCTTTATAAAACCTTTATTTTAGGTGAACGTCGAACGAAAATTTATATCTTGCATATAAATTTTTTTCTCTCATCTTTAACATCTAGCCTTTGGAAAAATTATCGTGAAAAATCGAGGCTATCAATTATTTCGAAAAGTTACCGTATTTTTATTCGGCTCTTTATAAACACCCGCGGTGTGAATTTTATTGCATCGCATAATGATTTCAACTTTTTTTTAGAGTGATGCACAAATAATGAAGCAATTGTCGTCTTGTTTTTTAAGCTAAGTACGTTTTAATTAGATAATTAATTTTTGTAAGAATAAAAATATACTTTAAAACTAAAAGATATCTACCTACATCAAAACAAAATTTCGAATATTCCACTCCTTTATATTTCAATTTTTAACCTGAAAGTTCACATATTTCACCTTCATAACTTGACAAAAGATTATTATTTTAAGCTAAATATCTTAGTAAGTATATAGACTTTTATAGACCATTATTCCAGTAATAGTAGTAGTAGTAGTAGTTAGGTATATTATATCGTAAGACTGCAAAATCGCCATTTAGAACAGCCTTTGAATACTGAGCCTTCGAGTTAAAAGAAACTGAAACGCGGTTGAGAGCAGTGTAAAGTTTATGAATGCCTTTGCAAGATTGATGTATCGCACTTAACCCTAGCACGAGGCACAGTTTAACTACGATTATGTGCATTTCCTAATGCCCGACTTCCATAGACGGTATGTTATGATAACACTGTTTATTTAGGCCACCACTTTGTTCAAGTAACTACAGCACGATGTACCTATTTCATATATGAAATGTATTTGTCGGTATTACAACGTTGTAAAATTAATTGGTATTTAATATTCGCTGCATGTGCTGCAGTGTCTATAATTATAAGACTTTCATTAAAAAGTGGTATAATAAATAATTAAATATCTCTAGTACCTAGTATGTAGGTATATTACACTACTAGTACCTATATAGTTAGTACATATTTTATTATCTGTGGTTATATACATAATACATACAATAATTACAACACGAACGTAATGTTTCCGAATGTGTTTAATCTGAAATACTGTACCTATATTAGATACAAATTAATTTTTAATTTTAATATTCCTCATATTTCTATAACTAATAGGTAGTGTACTTTCAGGCTCTGTAAATTCTTATTTTTACCGACAAAAATAGGTATCATTAATTTATATTTTTGTGTTTATAATGAAGTATACGGATAATAATTTATATTCATTTATCATTTTTATAATCTGTATACTTCAAAATTTATAAAAAAATATGTAGAATATTATACAGGTACCTATAGCTATTGCCGATAAAATATTATGTGAAGCGGTGGTTTGTGGGTGGTTTGGTCTCCTAAAACCACCAATCACATAGAAACATTATTTATCACACATTAAATAAAATTACGTACGGTTTATGTAATATGATAGTAGGTGCCTTTAATCTTGATGACGATTCCAACTAAGATTCCAACCCTAACAATCTAAGTGCGGAAGACAATGACTGTACAAAAGTTTAAATATCTGCTTTGTTTACCAAGTTATTTTAATATCTCTTTAAACACAAATTTTTAAACAATACCGTCTTTCCATTGTTGGCATATTGTTGGATTAACCCATTTTAAAATAGGTACGACTTGTGACGAGCGTTTCAGCTCGTTTTTTAAGAAAATCAAAATACCTAGATAGGTATATATAATTTTTATACTTGATAATTATTGACACCGAATTTATTATTCCGAATATTGCCCATATTTTGATTCGATTCGATTATCCTAATTAGGTAGATAGCTAGGTACTGTGTATAGTATGCTGTATGGTATCTATTATTAATTATTAAACAATTTAAACAATTATTATTATCATTAAATAATAACTACTTGTAGGTACCTAGCCATAATATGGATACATATGATGTATTAAAAAGTATAGAAATAATTATTCTATAACTATAATATGAAAAATATTATATAGATAAGTACCAAACTTAAAATAATTTTAACATAGGTACCTACGTTAAAATTAATTTAAGTTTTAATCTAAGGCATCTTTGCTTTTTATAGAGTGTACGATAGAATTATTGTTTTTCATATCATTAAGCATTCAATAAGTATAAAGTATAGGTTTATACTTAATGAATGCTTAAAGTAGGTAAGTTTTATTCATTATGAATTATGATTATACTGAAGAGTTTATTGTAACTACGATATTTAAAAATTTTTAAAAATAGAACAAAGTTACAGGAGTTTTACTCAGTTGATATTGTTCATAACTTGATTAAAATTTTGTGTAAAACTTTAGCACAAAATTGATCGAAACTTTTGTAATTAATTTATTTTCTTATTGTTATATTATATGAATAGTAATGAATGTTAAACATCTATTGTTGATTGAGTGGTATCAAGATTGGGAATATATTAATTCTTGTATTTGGGTAAGGATAATATTTGTTTTATATAAATTTGAATTCATTAATCATTTCCATTCGGTATAATTTAAATTGATTATACCTACCTACTGTATAATGTTCTTATCATATAATTTTAATTTGATTACTTAAGTAACTATATATATAACAAAAATCTACCTATTTTCCATCTATTTTCTTTTTTGTATTGATAGAGTCAAATAGTCCGTAGATCTGCTTGCGTATTTTTTATTTCTGAATGAAACGAAGAATGTAATTTATGGACTAGGTACCTATATGAACAACTTTACACATTTTCTAGGATTGATCATTATATCTTACATAATATGTTTTGTTGAAGTAGGTAGCCTAAGTTTTGAACTTTTTGAAAAGATAGAATCGACATTACCTATCGCTATATAACGGTCATTTTCAAACCTAATTCAAATGGTTTTGTTTGAACATTTTGTTATGAAAATTAATTACCTACATAAATAGTTCTTGTCGTTCTTGTCAATAGTGAATAGGCTTTGAATAGATATCCTTTTGCACGCCTCATAAGCGAAGCGTTGAGGTGGGTACTACTGTCACTTCGCGCAAAACATGTGATTTTTCAAACTTAAAATGTCTTTATGTATCATACATTGCACTTGTAAGATAATACATACACACACATATTAAGAAAAAACACTATTTTTAACATTCATGATATTTTTGATGTCATTTTTGTTATTTAAACTAGTTAAAAAACAGTTTAAAAAAGTTCTGTCTTGGACGTCCGTGTGTCTGTATGTGCGGAGGATTTTCTTGTTAACACGATAGCGACCGAAATACTTTATTCGAGTCTTTTTTTTTCTCTTACGCTTGAGTATGCTCAGGAATAGAACCCTTTCATTTTTCAGGGTCTGATTCGATGTGGTTTAATTGTTATTAAATAAACAAAAATAATAATTAATTAATAATTATTAAAAAAAAATTATGAGGCGTGCACTTTTGGATTTTCTTTTGAATATTTTTTTTTGAATATGCACATCGCGACATTGTCTGTGCACATCGCAGACAATATGTCGATAGGGCCCGCATGTCGGGGTTGAGAGATAGGTAAGTAGAAATCTCTTCTTCTTCTGTAAAAGAAGAAGTGCAAAAGAAGGAGTGTTATGGTTTTTGAGTGTATGTATAAATGTAGATTGTAGGTATATTTAGATATTTCTTTGGCGCGCTGTACCTTCTTCTGAATCGTGGTAGGTAGCCGGTAGGTAGTGAAAAAGGCTATATAAATTAACAATCCGTTTTTTGTTTTCATAATAACTAATAATAATTCTTGTTCATCAGTATAATCGAAAATGAATGTATACGTACGTGTATGTTAATATAAATATCCACGATTAAAAAGCTAGGTACTCTGAGCTAGTTAGCCATTTTGTGCATATTATTTTCGATTTTTTCCAGGAATAATGCCATCTAGTGAATTAGTTTATAAGTATAGTAATGAAAGGTGCAGCTAATGACGACGCACTGTATAAACTCCTTATTTTCTTTACGTTCATAATAGATGGCGCTGTGAATTTTCCAAACGAATCAGTGCAAACTGCAAAACGTAGTATAATAATATTAGTCTGTGGCAAAACTGATAAGACATAGCTGTATAATATTTTTAGTTTGTGTCGTAAAATAAAAATATTTATCTTAATATTTCTAGTATTCGATTTCATTAAACTTTGTTATTGTCATTTAGTTTTCCCCTAAAAATACAAGTAATACAGGTCTATATTTATATTGAGTTCGCTCATTGGGTTCATTGTTTTCATCATAAGAATACAAATTGTTTTATTTGGCCTAGGTAGGTATCTACTGTACACTTACTGTACAGTCTACACGAAGTTTTGATATTTTTAGATTTTCATTACTTATCAAAGAAGATTCTTTATTGAATTCAATAATCTTTATATAATATAATTGGTACCTATCTATAAATTTTTCTCTTTATAAATCTAAGAATATAAATTTTGAATCTTTAAAATCTCGACGTTTGTGGAATTTATTGGTAGATCTCAAGAAATACAAATAAGTACTTTATAACATTTAAGCCCTTTGAATTAGGTATGTCGTTTATAGTTAGATACAAAAGAATGGGAAGCAAAATTATCGGTGTGGGGGATGCTGCTGGATCCGCGGAGCCCGGGAACGATTCATTGATCCGAAGCATTCTCGGCAATAAGACAGGGACCAACTACAAGAAGTTCAATAACATAACCTCTCGTTCACTCATTGTTAAATAATTTTCTTTTTGTTAAATATTTAACACGCATATTTATCGGTCAATCACATACCTACTTAATTTACATTTTGTTTATAAGATATACTATTTTGTAAATTAAGAACTTAATGTTCTCATATTATTTTAATATTCAATCAAATACCTAAAAAATTGAAGGTGGGTAGGTAGGTATCTTGTTTTAAAATTAACTTTGGTTTTACACGATAATTGAAAATTGAAATAGAATAACGTAGATGGTACTTTACTACTATAAAGCTTATAAACAAGTGTAGTAATTATTATTATTTGTATCTTGAAACTGAGTAAGTTCTACACAGTACACAATGAACATTCTACATAATGAAGTATGAGCAGTGCAGCTGGTCGTTGAATAAGTCAGATAAGGATAGATACATAGCTTCTCCCAGGCTGAGTGGCCGATCTGCGACGCACATTCTTCTCTCTCTTTCGCACGGGCGGCGGTTCGCACGAGTTCGTTGAGTCGCCACGCGTGCCCGTCCGTTGTTGCACATCGACGTCAACCGCTTTCAGTGCTATAGCGCGTTTCTTAGCGCTATATCTTCATAACCTTAAATTTTGAATTTCGTTTTATATTTTATTAAAATTATATTTTCGACAGAATACTCATGAATACTTCAAATTTATAACTTTAGTGGTGTGAAGTTAACGCCCAATAAAAAAGGCGGACGTGGAGTGTATTTTTGTGTAAGATAAAGTTATTACAAACGGCAAGCTGTGGGGTTCAGGGGCCTTTTTTTTGCCGCCGCAGGGGATGTACTATCCTGTAAGTACCTTTATATTTTTACTTATAAAATGAATAGAATATTTGAACTGTGTAACTAAATTATAACATACATACATCTTACAATCTTATCAAAACAATTATATTTTCTAAGAATATTGTGGCGCATGGCGTTACCGGGCTTACATGGACGCCTCGGGATAAATGATCAGTTTAACATGAAAAACTTATATCTAGATTATAAAATAAAATGCTAAAAGTAACATAATTCCGACGAGATTTTTGCTCTCTCGCCAAATGTTTAAAGTGAAGTTGCTGTGTATCGTGCGGAAAACGGGCAATAGCGACTATGTTGTAGTTATGTAGCAATCCGTGCATTAACTATCGTTTATTTATAAAGGACGCTCACATTAAATTTCCAAGTTCCTTAATTTAGCCGTACGGAGGAGGAAATTTCATCCAACGTTTTGTATCTTTACATATATTTAGCTTTGTTTATACCAGTATATAGGTATATACCTATAAGTATCATTATAATTTTATCAAATTAATCTATAGCCTTATTAACAACTCGCTCCAGACAATCCATTGTTGTGACATTGAACTGTGAATGAATCCATTGTTGTCGTTTCTTTCTAGGGAATTATGGTTTGTATTGGTTGGACAGAGAAAGATAGTGCGTAAAATCACTACTCATCTCTAATATCGTAAATAGTGCGTAACAAAATTATTATTTATGTTTCGAATAAGTATAATATTATACCATTGTATGATAAAATTGTATAGTACCTAGGTACTATATGTTACCATTTTCGAGTATTTAGCTCAGCCGTATTATTTTTAGCCCAGTCGCCCCTCAGATTGTGTAGCAAATAGCAATGCATGAGACGAATAGCGGCCTACATCCTACATCACCCTGTTAAACGAAACTAATTTTATGACGATCGTTCAAAAGCTTCTTTCGCTGCGAAATAGCCCGTTTATAAACAATCAATTAACAAGCTTTGATGATATTTTTATCGTATAAATTTATTGTTTTCATAATATAAATCAGGCGACGGCTTTGCGTAAGTCTTATGCTTTGGTTAATATTCGGTACGTAGGTAGGTACCTATTTCAAAAATTTCTGTAAGCACAACTATACTCTGTCCATTATATTATTTGCTTTTTGACAGCTTCACGCCTATGAAGGATTGTATTGTCTATGTTAAAATGTCATACAAATAATTATCGTTCTTCATGGACAGGTCCCGCCCACTTAGTGATGTCTACACAGAATTATTCAAAGATGGGTCGATAGATTATAATAATCGATAGAAATACTCTGTAAAATATATCCGATGCAGAAAAACTCTTCTATTATGTTATATAATTTAAACGTAAAGACAACCAAATTGTAAGATAGAAACCAATAAATAATAAAATATTAGTTTAGTTTAGTTTTAACATACAATGCATAGATATGTGGTCTTATTATTACATATCTTATTAGTACGTTTACGTTGTAATTATTATTTACGTACCTGATTCGATTTATGATAATATTTTTAATTTATAATTGAAATAGTATCACAATCGATAATCTTTTGAACATCACTTCTGGTATCACCCGTCGAGCTGTCAAAAAGCAATTCTTATAGTGGACAGACTATAGTGAACCGTCCTCGGCTTCACTCGCGTGCACTTCACGTGATCGCGCCATACCCGTTCTCCATACAAATTTCCATCCCCTATTAAGCTCCGTTCAGATTTTTGTCCCAGAAAGTTGCTTGTGTCCTTGTTACCATTCTGATATCCCAATTAAATCATGAATTAATTCTGTAATGTTATATAAGTATTTCATATACCCAGGTATCTAAGAGGGATGAGGGATACCTAGGATGCTACTTAAATATTACCACCACCTAACCATCAAAATATATGTGTCGTGGCCATATCGTAGATTTGCTCATTTCATGAAATGGCCAACATAGTTTGATCAGATCGTTAAATCGTCAACGTTTCACGGTTTGGTCATCGACATTTGGCCAGATCGTATAAAATATCTTAGAGAGTCCATAAAACATTAAAAAATTCAGAATATTTTAAGAACTTGTTTATTGTCATTTAAGTTAATACCGCGGTAACTAGCGCCGGCGAATACCAGAAGCGAATGGTTTTTTCAATAGAAAACAGTTAGGTTAGGTTAGGTTAGACTTTAATAAACAACGCACGAGCCGAGCGAGCAAAGCGGCCGGCGAGTGCCAGAAGCGAATCGCTTTTAATAAAAGAAACAAAAATGGTCGCATTTCGTGAAATGGCCATCCACGTTTGGCCAAATCGAGAAACGTTGACGATTTAACGATCTGGCCAACTAAATTGGCCATTTCATGAAATGAGCAAATCTACGATATGGCCACGACATATGCATGTAGACATATCTAAGGTTAAGAATCTCCTTTTTTCTATAGGTACGCTAACAAGGTGGGTAGGTACCTATCTGAATTCGATCAAATGATATATTGGCTATAAGGGTTTAAATACAATAAGTCTATGCTTAGATAGTAATCCTGGCTATGACAGCACGTAACGACGGTATTAATATTCTAAACAGAGCTATCTATTTTTAAATTCATTCTATGTATTACGAGGATGGAGGGATATGTAAAGAATAAAATACGACATTCATTGAAAATCGATCCATGTAACGATTCCACTTTTATACACTTTTGCGATGATTGGCTCAGAATCGGATGCGATCAGGTGTTCATAGCGGTGCTGAAACAGGATGAGGGATATGAAAGTGCGCAATACAGTTACAAGACGTACCTATCTGAGAAACGTTTATAAATATTTTATCAAGTCTTGATTGAAAAGATAGAAAAGTAATGGAATGACACAAACTGTGAAGAATGACACAAAATATTAAGGATGTAGGTATATTATTTAAAAGTTAAAACACAATATGAAAAAAGTATGAATTTCTAGAATAGCGCCTAAAGTAGCCGCAATATCGTCGGCTTTACGCAAAAATAATAGCCACGGCACTCACTTGAAAAGTAATTTTGCCACAAAGAAGGGATGATTATGGGAACCCGTTCAACGTTCCAAGGTGAACACGTCAAGCAGACGATAATATGAGCAAATTATTCTTATACAGCCCTTTGTTCACAATTTAGGTTCATGGATATGTATTTAAGTAATTCTGTTCTGTTGGGTCGGCTTTGCTCTCCGCTACCTGCTTGCGGATGTTAATGCTGAGTCGCAGGTAGGCAAATAGCTGCCAAATTCTTGGAAATCCAAAATGGGTACCATGTTTTGTCTCTTTCTTGTACCTATAGTTTTCTCCAATTTTAACGTGGCATTTATGTTGTATTCGTTAAACTTGAAATGTTGTACCTAGGTATGTTACCTATACCTACGTTTCATAACTTTTTCGAGATCTTGTGAATACCTATTATATTTTTCATATACATATATATTATTATAACTATAAAAATAAGTTGTAAGTTAAAACAATTAATAACTCAATAATAACCTCTAAAACCTTTAGTTATTTTATACTGAAGCTTAGTAGGTACATATTCACAAAGAATTTCAATACTGTACGCAGATTAGATAATGATTTTCACAACAATACAGATGACATTCCATAACCAGCTCTGAATATGAAAATAAATTAAACATTTTAGTAAAGGGATTTATAAAATTGTGTATATCGGCTTCTTGTAGAATGTAGATGCATAAAATTAAAATGAATAAAAATCTCGTAGGTAACATAGGTACATAATATGCGTTTTGCTTTAATATGCAGCTATAATTATTATGGACTGTATTCTTTTGTTTCCATACACTATCTCTTCAGTATTGTTTGAATTATGTTTTGAAGATCTTGTCCTGAAATAAAATTTGATGTTTGAAATTGATGTTTACCGTTCCTCAAAATAAATATCTTTAAGTAAATTTGCTTTCCTTAAAAGTAAACGATAATAAATACCTATATTACGTCAATATCGTATCGATCGTTTGTATAGTGGGTCTATTGTTTAAATTGGAATAATAATGTGGATGCTTATACCTAGGTAGCCCTTCGAAAAATTACCTGTAAATGAATGGTACATAACCAAATATTATTTGGCACCAAATGCGAGGCTTCATTCATTTTTTTACAGATATTGTACCTACTTAGTGTTTAAGTTGTTTATAACTTTAAAAGCTTTTATTCAAATACTTCAAAGTTAAAATGATATTTAAAATAGCAAATTCGTATTTATTAATGTTATTTGAAACCACAGATTTGTCATAATGTTAATTAGTGCTTTCGACGAACAGATTATGAGTAAACTAGCTTACCGCCCGCGGCTTCGCCCGCTTTGTCTAAAACCTAATAAATTATATACCTAATAAAACCTTCCTCTTGATCCCTTTCACTCTATCTATTAAAAAAAACGCATTAAAATCCGTTGCGTAGTTTTAAATATTTAAGCATACAAAGGGACATAGGGACAGAGAAAGCGACTTTGTTTTATACTATGTAGTGATATTGACCTTTACCTTTTAATCGGGTCAATTTTCAGATTAATTTACACAAACGGTATATTTTTTCATCAATAGAACAACTAAGTATCTATTTTTGAGCTAGCTTTTTACGGATATGTGTGCAAATTATCTGAAACATCTCCAGTAATTTGTATCGTGTTCTTTTTATCACATCTTTTATTTGCTAACATGAATGAATAATTTGCTTGGAAATAGGAAATACAAAACTGACAAAAAGCTTTTAACTGTCTAGTGTTTATAAATTAAATAAAAATTAGGTAACTTAAGTTAGTGTTTAAAGAATGTTCTTTACAAACTGTTGAATGCTAACAAACATATTTTAATTAAAGCATCTGCATTTTTAGTAGGTAGGTAGGTATTATGGAGTTAAACATTTTTCATAATAATAAAGTTTATAAAATTCAACGCGAAAAGCTGGTCATGCTTTATAAAAGTTCTTTATTCTTCGTAGGTACCATTTCGTACGATAGAATAGAATATAACGTTGCTTAATATAGACCGGGAAAATGAGCATGCCTTCGTTCTTTGTGTAAAATTTATCTGGCAGTGCGTCGGTGCAGCGATTCATTTGTCTCAGAGTCAGCTCGTTGACAGACGAAAATCAACAGACCAAGTTAATTGCGCCTTTTGCGTTACATTACTGCTTAAGGGCTTGGTCTAGTAGTGCAAACAAATGCATCCTGTCATCCTATATGTAAATAATACAAATGTACTAAGGGAAAGTTGCTCCACTTAATTTTTAAAAATTAAATCATTCGTATAATTTAATATTAGTAATAAGTACCAAAAATGACAATTTGAAACAATTTTCGTGAAAATTACACCGGGTGATTTTTTTTTATCAGTACACAAAATTTGCGAATACTTTCTATTGATATCTTCAACTTCATGTTTATATAACTGATCAACTTTTACAAAGAAATTTGGACGAAATATAAAAAAAAATAAGCTTTCCATACAAAATGCATAACTCTATACATTTTTTTCGACCCAAGTTTCTTAGTGAAAGTTGTTCAGTTTAACTAATAAAACGGATAAACAAATTTTGTATTTAATAAAAAAAATGTGATGTTTGTGTTAAAAAATTGTAAAATAGAAAAATACGCAAATGAAAACAAAAGATATTTATTTCTGACTAGCTTCCGCCCGCGACTCCGTCCGCGCGGATGTCAGTCTTCGAGTCTTCTACAGATTTATTATATTATGTATAATATATAGATTTACTAGCGACCCGCCCCGGCTTCGCACGGGTGCAATGCTGATACTAAATACACTACAGAAAAACTGTGAACGTTGTATATAAAAACATAGCGGCCCGCTCCGACTTCGTATAGATAGCCTGGCGGCCGGCCGGTACCGCCGCAAACGCTACGTCCCGCAATTTTTAAATCTGTAATATCTTCGAAAATATTCACTTAAATCATACGGTGTAAAGGGCCATATAGATCTATATTAAACGAACAATGTATTCAAGGTATTTAATTGGTGAAGGATTAATGCTGTATTGGTTAAAATCGCATCGAAAATTAGCCATTATTTTTCGTAAAAAGTAAATGACAAAAAAATTTTATTGTGGGTTATCCATAAGAGATAGACATATACCATCGCGGACTTTTCTATAGACCTTTTCAATGTGTATAATACTTAGTACATTATTTTGATAAAACTCATAGGGTTCAGCCTGCGTTTGCAATGTAAGCGGAAAAAATGTAATTTTTTACGACATCACTTTAGAAACCTCAAAAATAACAGTACTTCTCCACTATTTAATGGATGTTATTATACATATAAACCTTCCTCTTGAATCACTCTATCTATTAAAAAAAACCGCATCAAAATCCGTTGCGTAGTTTCAAAGATTTAAGCGTACAAAGGGACATAGGGACATAAGGACATAGGGACATAGGGACAGGGAAATCGACTTTGTTTTATACTATGTAGTGATATTGATAAACCTAATAAATCTTTTGCTAGCATTCTGATGCTTTATCAGTTGCACTGGATTTATCTCTTTTTTTTCAATCGCTTGAATGATATAGGATGGGTCCTTGATGGGCATCGAATGCTGAAGTCTCGAATCAATCAATTCTGACAGTAGGCAATTTATGTAAAATCTTGATAATGGTCCATCATTTTATTTTGCCTAAACGTTACATACTTTTTTATATATTCTATTTTTAACGAATGATTCACTCCAGTCCAAACAGCAAATAAGCAGACTTCTGCTTCTGCAACGTTTAGTTGTCCCTGAATTTGGAAAAAATAGTCATGATTCTTATCTATGACAAAAGTGTTATTTTTTGCATTGTATTTCAAGTATTAAATTTTTTTTTAACCGCATCTTCCGCATTCATGTCTTTTGCCGGAATGAGACATTTAACTTCTACTAGTCCCATTTTCCCTTTTTGATATGGGAGTGTATAAAGTAAATTTTTTAGATATTTCTCGTTATACTTTTAAAAAGTTATTATTGTCATTTTGCTCATTAGGTAAAGTAATTTCGATATCAGTTTTAAGTTTTTTGATACCTGCAATAATAACGTCATAATCGCCTGCACATACTTATCGATACAATCCACCATCCCTGTATACAATCCACCATCCACATTCATAATGTTTTCCTGTCCTCCTCTCCTTTACGCTGTTCACCGATACTTCTGCTACCACTGAAGGATGTTTCATTGTGATCAGCAAATTTTCACCACTGTTGTCGATTATTTGTTTTTCATTTTTAATCAGCAATTGGGAATCATCAGTTTTGTTTTTTGCAGATTGGTGATGTACCCTAACAATACGTCGAAAAGGGAAAGCATCAACGAATTATCGTTTTCGTCCTCTTTTTTTATTCTTCGCGTCTCTGTTACTTCTGTTTAATTAGTTCTCAACCCCACTGAATTTTCTATGTTATTGTGATCTTCCATTACATCTGAGTTTTGATGATGTGATGATAATCCATTCGTTTTAATATTGGTACTTAGAGTTGGTAGACTAAACTAGAAATGGTGGACTAAATTTGTCAGCGCGTCTGTAAGATCAGAATATAAAACCAACATCCTGTATTTAAGTTACAAAATTAATAATCAAACAACATGCCGCTACTAGGGCATGCAGAACCGAGTCCGGTTCCAAGTTTCTGAAACCCGGTTCCAAATCGAGCTCAGAACCGGGTAGAACCGGGTTACCCGGTTCTTTTATAATACCTCGGAAAAAAATACGAAATTAAACAAAAGTAACTGTAAAAGTACCTGATGGGCCTTTTATTTTACGCGGCTTATGTCTTATTTTATTAAATTAATAAAGAAACAAAATTTCAATACTTCTCTTTATTTATCAGTCTTATAAAAGTACCTTGTTATCATAATATCACATATAAACTTAAACCTTATTCATTAACTGCAAACTGTAAAGCAAAAAACCGGCCAAGTGCGATTCGGACTCGCGCTCCGAGGGCTCCGAACAAACCTATTTTTTTATAATGTTGTAACTTTAAAATTTATGTTTCTAGCAATTTTTCCTTTATCTGTGTTATAAGACGTTACTTTTACCAAATTTAAAGGCTCTGTGTTCATGTGAAATACTGTACCTGTAGGTTTTGAGTCCCATGCGAATGTCGAAATTTGTGAAAATTTTCAGCATTTACGGCTGTATCTTTTGATGCGTTGGCTTGTGAGTTTGACTTTTTCACAGCATCAAGGGACCGAAGACGTATTCGATATAAATTTCAGCTTGATACCAAAAACAAAAACATGACTGGATCATTATATGAAACAGTAAAATCAACAGCTTTTTAAATTCACGACAAATCTAATACAAATATTTCAGTAGCCTAATTTGTCATTTTCGAAGCCTAATTTTTTTTTGGTAATACACCCGTAGGAAACTTATAGCATCTAAGGTTAGACAACCAATCAGAGCCACGTTTGAGGCGTGGCACGAAAATTCGCGATGCACGTGAGTCTGACGTTGCCAGATAGAATAAATTTGTTAAAATAATGCAGCAAAATATAAATAATACTTTATATTTTAATATTTTGGTCGGAACCGGGAGAACCGGGTTTCATACTATTCAGACCCGGTTCTCAAGATCATCAAAAAACCCGGGTTTACCCGGGTTTTTCGGAACCGGGTAAACCCGGGTGCATGCCCTAGCCGCTACGTTGAAAATGACTAGAAGAAAAAATTAAAACACCTCGGATCAATTTTGGAGTAAACAAATCATTTTCCCCGTATGGGGATTTCCCCGGATGAACTTGGGAAGTTCAAGTTCTCAATACAAGTTTATATTATATTTCGTATTTCTCAAACAAAAAATAAACATTTTTGGAACTTCAAAAAAATTATATTATAAGAAAATTTATGAGCTTACTTTAGTTTTAAACAAATATATATCCCTTTACTGACACTCCGTAAAATAAAGAAATTGTTGCCAATCACCTTTGCAATCTATTTGGTTTCATTAACTTTATGTTCGAAGTTAATTTTTTTTCTAGTAGTTACACGCGTATTTTTTTCGTTTATTTTCCATATCGAAATCAAATGTTTAAAAATACGAATATTTGCACAAAACTAAGATAAAAATAATCAATTAACAAAAATATTAAATTTAATGAAGTAGAGCAACTTTCACTTCGGTATGAAGGAAAATCGAGCGTAGAGCACACGTCAGAACGCTCCGGCCCAAGGAGCGCGACTAAAGAAATTCGCTAGGATTTTTCCTTATTATTTTAAATATTTTTTTAATATTTAAAGAATTATCAAAATTCAAAAAAAATTTTTTTTAAAGGATTAATACTCATTGGTCTTCAACCAACTCGAATAAATTAATGGAAAAAATAACTTTTAGCAGTATTTATCAATAGATTTTGTAAGGCAAAAAATGGGAAATTTAATGAATTTATAACGTTCTAATTAAGAAAATCATAAGTATTTCGGCAATTGTATTCAGCAGTTTTTAATAACGACTATATAAGGATAATAATGCGCTGATCAGATTGTGTAAATTGTAATCGGTTGCAACGTAGTGAGTGCACAAACTTAGCTCGAAATGTCTTTGGGGGAAAGAGACTTATCTTGAAGGCCTGATTAAGGTAAAATAAAGTAACTTTATAAATGTGAAAAAATTCACGCGCATTGCGTATATAACACTTATTGATAAACAAGAAAAAAAAATTCAGTTTATCATTTCATTAGCCGGGAAAAAATTGTCAAATAATTTGTTGAAAACGCAATTTTGCTAGACTGCAGCCTTAAAACCGGCCCTTACTTTTTGAAAAAGTTTGTAATTTTTCCATGCTGAAGTTTCAATTTTAAAAAAGTATGGGCTTTAAAGAATACTCGACAATGTAAACGAATATAATGGGACAGTATAATCACTTTGTATGAAACTGGGTAGGTAGTTAATAAGCGGATTAAAACGATTTTTAATCTAGGCTACTTTTTATAAGTATGTTTGCGATGCTTTCACGTTTTTCTCTATGTTTACCCAAACAGGGATAACAGCATTTATGCGGCTATTTATTAATGTTTATATTTCTTCTTCTTTGCTATATTTTCGATTTGGGTAATTTGGGAATTTATAGCAATCCAAAACAGATTACAGACTACATCTCAATTACGCAAAACCAGCTAATACGTGGGTTAAATGCTAAATGACATCATAACAATTGATATAAATTCTGCTGAAAATAGAAATTGCACCTTCTCTTCTCTTGTAATATCTTGTGTGAAAACAGCAATATACACTGGTCATCAAAAAAATCGACCCACCTACACTATGTTTGCTATTTATCGATTATTTCACAAATAAGTCGTCTTATATTGTTGTATTTTGTTGTAAGGGTCTGATAACATGCTAATCATTATGTTTGTCGTAAATTTTACTGCACTTAATGATTCTTAACAAATTTTTATACAGAAATACTGTACAGTGTTGATTTGACGGTTTACGGCGGGACAAATTATGCCCGTGTTCCCAGTTCAAAAATGACTTTTTTCGGGATCTCTTGTTCATAACGTTAAGTTTAATAATTGATGCTGTAGTTTTGGTAAATTTTGTCTCAAAATAATGGATACTACTGTAGCTGAGGGGGCCCAAACTGTGGCTCTACTAAAACAGGGGTTATGTCAACTTGCCGTGGCTAAAAAGTAAAATCTGAGCTGTTTTGCAGTTCGATGAGTTTACCAAAGGTTTCTAGCGACTGGGCAGTATCGATGAAAATATTGATCTGCAAGAAATAGGGCGGCAACTCATAGGGACGACCCCTAGATAATGTAATCAACTCTACGAAATCGACATCTGTCTGGTGTAGATCTCTAGTGACGCCTGCGTGAAGATAAGGAGGTGGGTATAAATGACAGAACTGTTAGAAGAAGACTTTAGGAGTAAAACCTAAGACCACACAAGCCAGAAACAGGGCCACAATCAGCCACAGCTCATCGACAAACCAGACTTCAATTGACTCGAAATCACGTAAACTGGACTATAGGCCAATGGGAGTCAGTACTTTTGAGTGACAAGATGCGAATGACTTTATATGGTGCTGATACACGTCTTTATGTCATGCGATGACCAGATGAACGATTTGTTCAGTGCTAGGTAAGAGAAATGGTCGATTATGATAGAGGCTCTGTAAAGTTCTAGAGTGGCATTTCTTGGACAAGACGCACGGAGCTTGACGATAAAAAGATGCTCATTAAATGCTGTTCAATACATTACCGAGGTTTTGGACTATCATATGGTGTAATATGCCGGCTGTATCTGCAAAAACTTTGAGTCTATGCATGATAATGCTCGGAAACACGTAGAGCGAATCGTGATCCAGTATTTAGAAGAGGTCCGCATTAGAGTTACATTCTGGTTAGCAAAAAGTCTCGATTTGAAACCTACAGAGCACATGTGGGGCAATTAAAAAATAAAGCTTAGAGCTCGTAATTCAGCCCCTACTAGACATGTGCGCCGATGCTCTTTTGACCGGCGGCGGCGTCTAGCATCTTATTTGCCGGCGGCGGCGGCGTCATCGGCGTAATCGGCGTGGATGGGGAAAATGAGTAAAATACGCCTAAATCTCCATTAAATTTCTTATTTATACCATTGGCGACAATCAAAATCAGAAAAAAAACAAGGAATTATAAAATGGGGAAGTACGAGCAAAATATAAATGACAAGTACAAATAATATGCAAATTATTTTACCTTTTGTACTTGTTTCTTGCACATGTCATCTGAATCGGCCTTAACAAGATTGTCGTCATGTGGGATAGTGATGTCTACCAAGAAAATCCTGGAAGTTGCTCGGTCCATCACCACAATATCAGGTCTATTCGCTAGAATAGTCCTGTCTGTGATGATGGGCCGATCCTACTACCATTTGGCACGGTTATTTTCCAGGACCGGCTCCGGCGCGTACTTGTAATAAGGCACTTTTCCGTCAAGAAGGCCATACTTCAGAGCGAGCTCTTGGTGGATAATCCTAGCTGCTAGGTTGTGCCTGTGCAAGTACTCAGTGCTGGCGAGCATGGAACAACCGGAAGTAACATATCGGAGAGTTTCTCCAGGACGGTGACACATACGACATAAGTCCTGGGTCCCGTCCTTTATGATGTACTTCCGATAATTATTCGTTTTAACCACCTGATCCTGTATCGCACAGACAAAACCCTCGGTTTCCCCAAAGAGGTCACCAAAACGCAGCCAGTGAACGGAGGACAAGAAATCTACATGAGGTTCATGCAGAATCCTGTGGAACCTACCGTGTAGCTCTTTCTCTTTCCATATGGCCTCCCTGTCGGAAATGCTGAGCACTGCCGGCTTTTGCCAGTCCTGTTTGGCCAGGGACAGGGGAGTGAGTCCTTTGTCACATTCTATGACTTCAGCATGGATTGCATAGCCAACATTGCGAGGAAATAGTCTCTGAGTTTGCATATCTCACGATTGTGCAGCAATATATTAATTTATTTTATTATTATATATTTAAAAATACTAATGCTTTATTTAAACTATATACGCCGATGACGCCGGAAAAAAAATCGGCGGCGTCGGCGTGACTGAAACGGCCGGCGGCGTGCGCCACGCCGATCGGCGCACATGCCTAGCCCCTACAACAATAGGAGACCTGAAAACCGCCATGAGGTAAGAATGATAACGAACTCCTCAAGAGACCATCAAAATCTTGATTATTTCTTTAAAATGGTGAACGCAGGCTATCATTCCAGAAAGAAGAGAAAGTACTGAGTATAAATTCGAAGGAAACGTGATCATAAGTTTCATGATTACAAAATAAACTGCATTTGAAATAAAATAAAGAAAAGCCTGAAAATTGAGAATTTTGATCTTTATTCGAAATTGACAAATTTTTTTATGATGTTAATGATTTTATGTGTTTATATTCGTGTAAATATGCATGTTTAACTAATCAGTTCAGTTTCCAAACAAATTTTTTCTTTAGTTTGTGAGAAAACCGCAATTTTCCGTAAAAATGCAGGTGGGTCGATTTTTTTGATGACCAGTGTATTTTACAGTACGAGCCGGTTGCTTTTAATGATATTTCAAAGAATATTTAAGTTTATTTTTGTGATTGTTTTAACTGCTCGCTTTGTTTGCTCAATTACGGTTTGTGGTTTGGCATCAGTTGGTTTCTATTAGGAAAAAATACTTGCATAAACTAACATTCACTATAGGTATCGTGAAAGGAAGAGTCAATTGAATCTCTATTTACATTACGTAGTTTCACGATGGCTGATACATACAAAATTTTGATGCGAAAGCGCGACGACGCGGACGACGTGACGTCGTAGTCGACGACACGTACGACGACGTACACGACGCGGACGTGAAAGGAAATTGAAATGAAAAATTACTTCATTTAACAGTACTTACAGAAAAAAACCTTTAACGGAATTCAGTTTTCAATAGTTTTAAATAAGTTTTTTTACGTCTCCAATGTTATGTACCTACCTATGTTACATAAAGATACATAGATGGAATTATACCTATACCCGTGCTTAATTTTTTTATTTTACAAAGGTAGGTACTCAATATTTATTATTTACATGTAAATTGTTCGTTACATGTACATTGTTCGTTTATTATTTACATGTAAAAGATGGTAATACAAAATAACGTATCAAAAACATTCATCAATTTGCTTAAATGTTTTTAGAGGACATTTTACATAATGCCAATTCTTATATTCATTGTTACATCCATAGAAATCTAAATAACTGTGTCTTGTTATTTAGATTTCTATGGTTACATCTCCTATCACTCGGCTTCTCAAATAAATAACCCTATTGTTATAAAATACGAAATGAAAATATTATGTAGGTACTAGGTACTCCAAATTCATACTTAGCTAAATAATTTGTAAATGTAATAAATAATGTTTTCTTTTTTGTGCGAGCCTCAGTTTTGAAGTACAATTATTGGATGATTGAAGTGGTAGTGGACCACTTCAATCATTCAATTGACAGTACACGGATTATCATTCCTTGTACAATGTACATGATCATTGAAATAAGTACACATATCTTTCGTATTTATAAAAAAAAAATGTTTTGGTCAATTTGGCACGGGTCCAACAACGTCGCAGATAGCGAGTTAAACGCCATCGTATCACACGACCGACGGCGACATTAGAGCTATACATGTTATGATTTACATTCTTGATGGCGCTATATCATGGAATAATTTTTATCATTGTACTTAGTATCTATTAGCGTTTTTAGATATCTGCTGCTAAGTTATGACATGGATGTACCTACGTAAAAAAATTTGGCTGTGACACAATGAAAAAAGTCGATGTGTGTAGTCGTAAATTGAACACTGTTATAATAGAACAGTTTAGTTTCATTGTGTTCGAAATAGCTTTTAATTCTCTCCTTTTATTCAGATGATAAAGAAGCAGCTCTACAGAATGTTATTTCGTTTATCTGTTCAATTAAATTCTTCACAAATTCAGTCTCTGTAACTTTGTTCAATTGAAAATGTTATACACTCGATTTCAAGTTTTATTCAGAAATTTATTCCTTTATAGAAATACTTTGAATTTTTAAGCCAAAAATATGTCCATTCATTATTTAACATACCTTTATTTATATAATTATTAATTTTATTATATACTAGTTCATAAATTTTGCGCTTGAAAAGATATGTATTATATCCAACTTCAACAGGGCAAACTATTATTATATTATGATAAAATTATATCTATTTTGTAAAGCACTTACATAGAAAATGTCAATACCTTACCGTAGTATCAATAAGTAATCAGATGTTGTTTATTTACCATTTATAACACAACAAATATAATTAGTTATTTTAAAAAGAGATAACACGTCGAACCATTAATAATTTAAGTGTGCAATATAATTTTAAATTGTCTCCTATTTAATTGACTATTTATTATAATAAGTAGAAGAACGCATAAAATGTTTATTTCATCTATTATAATAACAAGCATTGTTTACCTTTCAAATAGCAACATTGTGATACGTATTTTAAATTAATGTTCCCATAACTAGTAATGTTTTCTCGCCGCATAAGGACATCGTGCGTTGATTCTTGTTTACGGTCAGATAACGAGGTCACGCTATCAACCGATAGAGAATAATTAATGTTTTAATGTGTTTACGTGGTCCAATGATTTCTTTATTGTCTGCGTCTTATTTGAAAACACTAAATCATTTAAAACAATGCGGTATGTTGGCACAATGTTAGGGTCCTGTAAGGAAAATTTATCTTCAATTGTTTTATTTTACAAGCGTAACGAGTGAGTTGAATTATTACCTAATCACAATTAAATAACTACATTCCTACCTAATGCTAGGTTTACCTAATGCTCATTTTTGACAATATTTAAGAAAAATCAGTGGACTCTGACTCAGTAAAATACCCATAAATATAATAAATACACTACCCGCCTAAGCTTTACTTTATAATAGGATTATAATATTATTCATATCAATTATTTATTCAAATACCAATAAAATATGTTTGAATAATGAATTTACAATTGGGTACCTACCTAATACTGTATATATAGGAACATTCATATTGAAACAAAACGTCCTGAAAGGCTTATGTTCCATTATAATTTGTGGGTATAAATGCAGGTGCAACTCACATCTGTTCCTTCATTACTGATCAAGTTTCTTTGCGGAGAAATAAGAAGGTAACCAGCCTTCGGCGTCCCGCCAGACCGTTTTTTTAAACTCGATGCGTTCAATAACAAAAGTCACACGAAACCGTTCGTTCAATTTTGACAAAATCTTTATAAAATATCTATAATTCTAATGATTTTTGGACTTGTTTGCGCTTGGAATTTGAACTTGTAAAAAACCTGAACCCGGTTGGAGCCAGCTCCAAATTCGTCCCGTTTTAAAGTCCTTTTCAACAAAATTTTCAATTTTATTTATATAAATTCTTCTATATATATCTTATAATTAAAATTTCATAAATTTAGGAGTCTATTCAAACATGTAATCATACAAAAAAACCCTTAAACTAATATAGATAAATTTGAATGAAAAGAGCTTTAATGGCAATATGTATAATTGCAATACACCAGAGAAAAGCGTAATTTAGTCTTGTAGATCTATTTTTTGCTTTGCTATTTCCACGCTATGTTTAACGATGATAAATTGAATCCTCAGTCACATTACTAATATAAAGTGCAAAATTTATGCGTTAAAATTTACAAACAAAATAAAATTTTTATTTTAATAGAAAGTCGTTAAACTTATATTTGCAATTAAACTTGGGCAGAGGCAAAGTTAATGGCTGCAGTTATGTTCGAAAATAAACTGTAGCCTTTGAGTGTAGTGGTCGCTTATCGTACCATTTATTATCTATTTATATTATAATTATGAGTTAATTATGTACCTAGTCCACTTTAACTCAGGTTTTCTTTACTAGATTGCACGACTTTCAAACCTTACGGACCTTACCTTTGTACTGATACTTTCTTTAGGTTTTCCCTTCAATTTCCAGATTTGTACTACATATTAAGCTTTTACTAGCGTTTAGCTACTGTATTATGTATTCTGTGCTTATACTATACAATATAATACGTGTCATTTTTAAGGTTTATAAGATCCTAATTGTTGACGTCTGTTTTGATAATGGAGGCCTCAGTAATTGATTATTAATTCATTGGGTGGATTTGCCACCTTAGAGTTAGTCTGTTAGAACGCTTAGGCAGGTAGGTTGAAAGGGTTGAATGCTGTTATAACATTCATAAGATTTAATAGTAAACCTTACTATTATTATGTGTTGAATATGTATCAAATAATAATTTATAAGTCAATTTATATGTCATTGTTAATGAATGAATGAATGTAATAAATAGCCGTTAAATGCGCCTAATGTTCAACTTTTTAAGTTACTTTAGCGAGCTTTCGAGTTAGGCCGTACTTTAAGCACGAAAGGATAGACTTTCGTTTTTATTTAACACCCACAGCAATTCGGGTATCGCATTGCATGTAGTTGGTATTTGAAGGCGAACCAGTTCGTAAATACCTGTTGGCGGCTTAATTGTGCGCGAGCACAAGCAGCTGAGGGTATTGGTATTGCCAATGTATTGCTGCCAATATTTTTTACGTTCGATGGACGCGCAAGTTAGCGGCGCGATGCCATTACCGCTGCAGTGAAAATTATCGCGCACTGTTTATTATAGAGCCAATTTAATAGGCAACATTTGACGTCTATCAATTTTATCTTCGAAGAGAGGTAACCTGCTTCAAAACATCGATTAAAGTGAATTAATCGATACGGATTTGAAACATTTGTAAATCGAATTTATTAATTTATGATGATTTTTATTCACAAGTATTCAATGCATTCGATTCTAGATGTCAGATTTCGATTTTTAGAGTAACGTCTCTGGTATTTAAAAAGAAAAAAGGTTTATTGACACAAAATTGTAGCGACGTCAGTTCTTCAATTCAGAAATTGTTTATTATGTTTAGAATGGTTTATCAGTAAAATGAAATCTTAAAATTACTTGTATCGGTAATTATTATTATAAATATGTAATCGTAATTGAAAAAAGTTAAGCAAATGTGCAGTTCTAATAAAACGAAATATCATGTTATTCTATGTCCTCGTTACTAGGTTACGTTGTTGAATTTTGTTGAACTGTCAAATGTTGCCTATTAAAATGGCTCTACTATAACTGCGTTCACAGACTTCACACGCGCGCGCACCATTAATCATGTGGAAAATGTTATATTTATACCATTGTAATTTGTAGGATTATATGAAATCATTAACACTTTTTAGTTGTAATCAATATTGAACAGACGTTGCAGTACTTTTGCTGATGTTTATTTATGGTGTTGATAGGAAACAAAGGAAGAAGGATCTTGTGGATCTTTCCAAATTTGTGACTTAATATTACTAGCTCGATCAATCATATTTAATGAAATAACTACACCCTGTCGTTCCTATGTCTGTCTATTTACAGGAATTTTATTAAATTTACTAGTAAGAATACAACAAAAATGTAAATAAAAAATATGATCTGAATAATAATTGAAGTGTTCCTATTTATTATACTACGACGGTAGTTTTAGACTACGATATAACTTATTTCATATTTGCGAAAACATTATTTCCAGCTATTTATAATTGTGTTGTTTCTCAGAGCAATTTGATTACGCAGAATGTACTCTATCTTTCAAGAGCTTTGTGCATCTGGTAGCTTACCTGTATTAATAACCGACCGCAAAATGAAAATTTATGTGCTGCGCTTGTTAAATGTAAATTTAAATGTTTATAATTTGCGTGTAATCTGTCTAAAGAATAATAATTTAGTTTTCGGAATACTTCCAACTTTAAAATAGACATGGGGCGGGTACCCGGCATGGATCCGGTACCCGGCGGATCCGGCACTTTTTTGAGGATCCGGCCGGATACCGGGTAATGGGGCCGGGTACCCGGCAGTGCCGGGTAATTTTACAGGAGCAGAAAAAAAATTGTAAGTTTTATAATCATTTATTGGGACACAATTTTTAATATTCATATTTTAGTATTGGCAGATTATGATGCAGAAAAGTTAACTTTTCTGCGCGAGCATCATTTAAGCGGCTTCTTTTTTTTTTCGTAAACTAGCTCTGCTTGAGAGATACTTTGCCGACACCTTACTTAATATGGGGTAATGCCCTCTGTTAAATCCCCACCATTTGTACGGATCGGTATTTCTTGCAGCCCTAGCCGTGCTTAAGTAATGATCCAATTCAGAAGCTGCAGAATTTTTTGGTTGAGCTCTGCTGGTTGCCGCTTCGTTATCAGCAGCTTCTTCGAAACAAGACCAAAATAAATCATGAGCCTCGGAAGCCACGTCGTTTGTTTCACCTTTTGTTTTGAGAAGGCCCTGCGTCATCTGCGACGACCTATAAGCGCTGCCGGGTACCCGGCCGGGTACCCGGCAAAAATGTGCCGGGTACCCGCCTGACGGGTACCCGGCAAAACCACTACCCGCCCCATGTCTACTTTAAAATATACAAACTGTATGAACGAAATATTGTTTTTTATAGAAATTAACAATTTTCGAACGTATACAAATATAAAACCAGTCACAACACTTGCACTATGCGGTATACCTCAGTGTTCGGTTTTCCTTCAATAATGTTATTGACATTTACAAATGTATGTATGCAATAAGAATAGATGGTTGTAATTTATTTCATTTTTACTTTTATTTTACATAACGTACTTTTATACAGGTTTTCTTTACACTTATTAACTGAATGCCGGCTATGCAATAAATTGAAGTTGATTATTATATGATCCTGAATTTGATCACTGTTTGTAGCAGTGTATTCATGTAAATGTATTCAGATAGAGGTGAGCAGGGCCAGTTATCCCAGACTGAAGTCGGCACATGAAAAATATTTGGGCTGTTGCCAGCGCTGCTCGAATCGCGAATGTCACTACCTATGCCGATGTACGAACTTGTAATGCTTGCTTTGCAATACATACTCACGACTTGATACTTATATTTATGCTTTGAAAGATTGAATCCTACAAGTTCGTATTGACAAACAGACAAATTAATTACAAGTTCGTAGGTGTTTTAAACACTATCCAAAGCGGAATGAAGGAGAATACTTTAGTTCGATAAAGTTATTTAATATTCATAAACGTATAAAGTATAAACGTTCAATTTCAAATGAAAACGATGGTAATGAATGAAAAATGGATTCATATTTTAAAAAGTATAATATGAATTTAAAATATTAATCGTTATTCGTTATAAATGGAGATAATGAAACGCACCATTCTATTGTACTTAACTAGCCGCTGTGTGGGTACATCAACGATGAAATAGGTCTTTAATAAAGAGAAGATATTTTAATATAAAAAAAGTGAACAATAATTTCAGTTGTGGTGTTTTTATTGTTCCCATGAAATCCTTGCAGAAACCTAAATGCTATAAAAAGAGTATCTTTTCGATTGTTATCATACTTGAATAATTATCTATTATAATTAATTCGTTTTATTATTGTTATTATCAGACCAGCAGATCTTTTTTACAAAAAAATATTACACATTATTGTGTTATGAATGATATTTTCTTTTATTTTCAGGTGAGTAATGGCAATGTCATCGATACAGGAACACCGACCTTACTGGTATTTATATTTGAACTTTTATTAGCATGTTTTATGCTTTGAATGTGTACTTAAATAATATTTGGGGTAATGATTTATTTTATAAGTACCTACTTACATAGTTTTATTATAAGGTTGTTACGTATTACCGAGAAATAATAAGCTTTTCATAGTGTTAAGACTGTTTGCATGCGTCTTTAACATTTTTCGATTTACCTGTTAAAACGAAATAAATGATATTACGAATACATTAACTTTCCATCTTTTTGTAGTATTCTTGTAAACGATATGATATGTTAGCTATGACGACAAAAATATGCTCTTTGATGTTGCCACTACCACGCGTATACAGGGTGTAATCGTTAAGTGTGCACAAGCGATTATTCCGTAACTATTGCAGATATCAAAAAACTTTAAACTGATATCGAAAGTACTTAACCTAATGAGTAAAATGGCCATAATAAATTTTTAAAAATAAAACGAGAAATATCCAAAAATGTTACATTAAACGCTCCCATACATTTTATTTCCCATACATTTTGTATTCATAGCAGATTTTCGAAGTGATGTCCTCATTGTGCAATACAATGAGGAGCTCTATTTACAGTTTCTAAATGAACGTCCCTTCAAAGTTGCGAAGTAATTAAAGCAGAAAACCAAAAAAAGAAAGAAAAAGCTAAAATCTTTCATATTAAATCTAGGTTGATCCAAAAGTAATGATAATTGGGTATTTCCTGTGCACATAAAAATATAAAATAAATGTTTTTTGCTTGCTCATGTACGACTAAGTTATCACAAAAAAATTATATCAACAGGCCACATTTCCAAGTATTTACATTAATTTGAATGTGAACCGTGCGTGCCAGAATGTTTACCGACGAAAAGAAGAAACAACGATTCGACATTTAGAGGGTGAATTTCTAAATTTTTAATGAGATCAGGATAATTTTTTGTCACGATTTGTGATCATGGACGTTACCCGGGTTCACCATGTTTATGCTGAAACCATTAAACAATCAATGGCCTGCGATGGGAGCTTCCAAAGTGACCATGAAGAAATTCAAAGTGAAAATTAGTGGGATAGATTAAAGCGGTAGTTTTTTTTGGAACGCTGAAGGAATAATTATGGTGGAATATTTTAAGAAGGTAGCCACTATATTGGGCTCTTACTACACAGACCAAATTAAAAGATTGCGGTAGGTTAGTAAGGAAAAGAGAATGGTAAAATGCGGGCTTGAATACTGTTTCACCCAGACAATGCACCAGATCACAAAGCGTCAGTTGCAATGGCTGCCATTCAAAAATCGGCATTTCAAATGCTTGAACACCCACCCTGTTTGTTAGATCTAGCTCCTAGTTATTTCTATCCCTTTCCTCGGCACAAGAAACACCGTCTTAGCAAGAAATTTTAAGACGACAGCGAAGTGATGGTCGCAGTAGAGGGGTTTTTGTGGATGAAGATAAAGATTTTTTTTTTAATTTTAGGAAAAAAAATATCGAAGTATATTATCTAGTTAGAAGACTATCTAGAGAAATACATAATTATTTCAACTGTAATGACCTTGTTTAATATTGATTATCATTACTTTTGGATCAACCCATGTACATGGGATATTCGTATCTCATACTAAACGTATGGGAGGGTTTCAAGTTAATATTTTAGATATTTCTCGTTTTATTTTTAAAAATTTATTATGGCCATTTTACTCATTAGGTTAAGTACTTTCGATATCAGTTTAAAGTTTTTTTATATCTGTAATAGTTACGGAATAATCGCCTGTGCACACTTAACGATTACACCCTGTATAACAAGATATAACCTGTGATATGACTACATATAAATATATTTTTGGCGCGTGTATTATAGACCTTAGTATGGTGAACGTGACACAACCTCTAACGCGTACCCGATTTGAATGTTAACTTTTTTTTATTAAACGCATGTATGTACACAAATATAAACCTTAACTCTTTACATCATAGATGAATATCGGGTGTTTATATCAGCCTCCATACGATGCATATAAATTAAAATATCTCGGGCTTGTCTGTAATTATCATTAAAATTTAAAACATATCAAGAATAGCCAAATGCTTAAGCGCTAAAGTAATAAGGTACATACCTACTCATAAGGTCTTGGCCCTGAGACTTAAAAATACTGGTACACGTCTACTAATAGCTAGTCAAATGAAACAAGTTAATCCGCTGACCGATAAAGACAGGCTATTAATTTTTATCATCACTTGGTATATGATATTTAAAACAAATAATACCTTGACCGCGACGTCAACGCGACGGTCAACATTTATTTGTTTTGTTGCGTTAATATCATTATTTTAACGAAAAGAAAAAAGTTGTTCTAAATGTATTATTAAATTAAGTAAATGTTTTTATTTTTCATAGACTCGTTATCTCCTTTAGATAAAACAGAACGGACTCCGTAAAAGAGACATCTAAGGTTAAATCCTTACGTTGATTAACATGCGAGCCGCGTCTGTTTTTATATTCACTCACTCAATTACACATCAGTAAATATTAAAGAGGCGACGCCAACAATCGGAAATGTGGAGCCGTATGAAACAAACATTTAAATAATATTATTCTCTTATTTTCACAAGTGCTGTAATGGGAACTGAGATATAATGAGTATTTGAAGAACAGTAAATAGGAGTAATAGTTGTGTACCTACCAATAATATGTTCATTTTTAATATTATGTGGATCAATAATCAGGAAAAGGTAAAAAAGCCGATTTATCTCATAAATTACAACATTTAATTCCTTTTTTTAACTAAGTCTGATACTACAGTCTACAGTATAAATATGCAAAAAATTAAATGACATTCTTCCCAACTTGATTCAGAAGGCGCTTGTTGGTAACAAAACTCCAAAATTAAGCACTTATAGCCACAAATTAACGTCAACGACGGCCACGTGTTATTCAAAAGTATTTAATTACAGTATCATTATATGAAAGAGCTGCTTGTGAGCTGCGTTTGATTCTATAAATAAAAGTAAAAAGATATGAAAACAAGATATTTGTACTACGTTTTTGGGATTGAAAAGATCACTAAATGTTTTATGTTTCAAGGAATAAGGTTCATTTACAAAAACTATATTATACACTATAACTTTTCTCCTTATCCCATTACCTTTTCTCAACATTTCTGGGATGAAGACTAACTACATCTGAAATGTTGGAAGAATAAAGATTTAAGAGAAAATTTGTCTAACCATTATTAATTTATTATAGAAATTTGAATATTACATTATTGCGCGATTTATCCATCAAGGCTTAACGTAGTGTCGTAGACAAATTCGGTGAGAGTGTAACCTTTGAAAGTTGTTATGATCGAAGTACCATTAAGGCCTCTCCTGGACCGGTGCCAGAGTTGAGATATTATTAGCACGTCGACAACGTTCGAGTTAATCAAGCTCAAATAAGATCGATAATTCCCGTAGGTGACGGTTTCAGAGAGCCAGCTCCCCGGATTCCTGTCACTCAGGATTACCGACCGCACTAACTTATGCCCCTCTTTTGGAGTCTTTTATTTTCTTATTAACGCATTTAGGTTCATGTATAATTTCGCTACCGTACTTATAGAGCTCCAACTTAAATACACATAATTATTGAAGTTTGAAATAGGTCAGAGCGTAATATATCATTATAGAGTTTCAAATATAGGTAAAAGAGAAAGTCACGGATGATAATTAATTTTCCGTCTGGAGTCTAGACTGTATGCAACATGAACCTGTTTGTTGTGCATTACCTGGAAGTAAGTAGTCGGCAGTAAGTACGACTGCGGCGGCCCACTGACACCATCAAGTGTGCAGTTTCGCAAAACATTTGACCTCAATGTTGCCGGCAAACGTTTGTACCTGTTTGAACATTACGATAGTTGGGTGAAGTCAATAATACGATTTACGAACCAACAATAACTTCCGCTTCTGGAAAAACGATAATAATTAATTATGAATTAATGATTTAATAAGCAATTTCCATGCACAATGACCCTAATATGAATGCTTTCTATAGACGTAGCGTGACAATAGCGTGATTTGTATGTAGATGCGTGCCAGAGAAATTCCTTTTAGTAACCGAACATATGCACATATTCGCTCTCAATTAGAATAACGACTTTTTGATTAATGAGCATACGCTATATTATCGTTTGCTTATATTATGCCCTATAGGTATATGTATAAAGTCATTTAAATTTATGCAAATGTTTTTAACTTAAAAATGTATTACACAGTGCTTCAAAAATAAAGACTGGGTTTAATATATAAATAAATAGAGAGCACTAGAAAGTATAAAGGACTTAATTAACGGGAGCGGCGACCCATAAAACAGAGTAGGTAACACACCTCGGGTGCAGTTTCAAAGATTGCTTCGCTCCAGCTGACTTCCTGATGTAAATTTATTTCTTCTCTTTTATGATCGTTTTACGTTTCCCTTTTAGAATTCAATCTTTCTTGAAATTAAGTCACAACCTTGTATTATAGTGTACTGTTATATTTGTAAATATGTATGTATTATGTAGATTGTAGTAGCTAAAATTTACACTGTTATAGCTATCAATATTACAGTTTGTTTCAGTAAGTTGAATCCTTTCTTTAGAAAAAAAACCATCGCACCAATTATTTTATCATAATTTTATGTTTATG
Source organism: Colias philodice (assembly GCF_061535455.1). Lineage (NCBI taxonomy): Eukaryota > Metazoa > Arthropoda > Insecta > Lepidoptera > Pieridae > Colias > Colias philodice. Next base: position 6,385,080 of record NC_143094.1, on the reverse strand, counting down.
ATAATATTACCTGTTTATACTTCAGTAATATTAATCTTTGTGTAAAGTCTAATCAGTATGAAACAGAAGGCTCGAGCAATAAATGTTGATTGTGGCTCGGTAGATACAGTGTAGGTCATTGTGATGAGCTTTGCAGTCCTGTATTATACATATTTGCATACATTATACATATAAATTATAAAATAAATGTTCGGCGCTCGTCTGCATAATATTCACAGCAATTAAGTGTATGAAATTCTTTTTCGTTTTTCAGACCGTTTATTGAATTTATAAATTAAAGACTTTTTAACGGATACGTCGGGAAAATAATAGAATGAATAAATCGCGTTTAAAATCCGTTAAAAAGTCTTTAATTTCTAAAGTAAAATCAAACATTACAAAATACGTTTATTGAATTATTTAAAGAAAACTTAATGTATAATTGTTTTTATGCTTCTTCATAGAAGGATATATTATGCATAATATGAAATTGTACATTCATAATTGCTTGGAACGAAATTAAATCGAACAAAATTGATGACTAAACCGTTTTAACTAGAATACAACGGCTATATTTCAATTTTACAGACCAATTATTCCACTCCCTTTATCTGGATCCAATGTAGGGGACAAAAAGTTCATTGATTGCATTAATTCTTGCCTCAGTGATTGCATACACCCGGCCCGTATGAGGCCGAGATTCACAGATCGCACTTTAACTTTACTTTGATGGAAAGATCTACTTTCACACAAAAATATATTTCTTAGTCTTGTCAAGCTCATCTTTACTTTCCGAAATTTATACTTTACTTGGTAAAGGCTAAGGAGTCGATAATCATGACTTTGGTCTCAAAGTAAACTTTACATGACTATGCGTATAAATCATGTAGGTCTTCATTTTAAACTAATTTCCTAGAACAGAAACGCATTTTAATTTGGTTGGGTTATATATAGCTCGAAACGTCATGTCGATTTGAGTGACATTAATTTTTTGTTGATTTGTTGATCGTTGCATTGCTTCGTTTGTCTTATAACATTATAATATTTTTCTGACGAATTTTGCTGTTGTTACCGGTTTTTGATATTTCTACTACAATCTTCCCGACCCTGGCTTGTTATAATGGACTTTAAACTGCTACCTGACTGACAATAATTATTATTGCAAATCCACGTAATACCTACATTGTGTTATTTTTCTAATCAATTAATTTTTGATATAAAATAATCTTAAAAATAATAATGTTATTATTATATATGGAAATATAACTTAATTCAATTATATGTTCTCAAAAACATAAATTATGCGTATAATATGTAGTTAACAGTCACACGTCTTTCCCTGTACTTTACTTTGAGGCCGTACTTTTCTAAGGAAAGTCAAGCAATTGTCTCTGAAATTAAATATGTTGAAAGTAAACTTCGGTCATACAAAGTTTACTTTGTGAAGACTCTTTTGCGGTAAAGTAAAGTCACGACTGTGAATCTGGGCCTGAGTCTTTACGTGTTAGTAGACTGTAGAGTGCCGTAAGTAGGACTTTAAAAAAATGGATGCATTGTTATGATCTGTCCCAGTTATCACAATTACCAGTGCGTTTTCCAGTGATTGACACAGTTCTAGACTTAATTGTTGAGTGTGTGATACTATCCGAGGTCACTAACCTTTTGGGATTTTATCTGCTTAAATAAATATCAATGATAAACGATATACAATATTGATTTATCCAAAAAATTATATGAATATCCTGAAAAAGGTATAATTTTCATCCGCATACTGTAACTTTCACTTAAAATGTTATCTGATATGTTAACAATTAATGTATCCCTCTTGTATCAGAGTCGTATCTAAATAATTGATGCTGTGTGAAATTCAAACCGTGTGGCGGGTGGCGGATGCTCTTGCCGGAAGGAGGCTATTTCAGCTATCTACCGAGAACACTCGCTATCGCTACCTTTTACTAACATAATCTTAATATGAGCATCTTTTACGACAGCTTTACGGTACTCAATCATATTAAATTACTCAATTTCTAATAAAAAATAGATAATAAAAAAAAAAAAAAAATATGATAGATACAGATGATTATTCGAAATTACGTTTTTGTTGTACCGTATATCGTATTATGGTCACGAGTGATATTCTCATACTTACCCGTACATTTATTGATAACGCATACATAATTATATAGTTTATTCGTTGTGAAAATGTAGATTTAGCACGTTAGCTGATCCATGGCTGTTCCTTTAAAACCAATTCCAAAATAAGTATGTTCTATATACTTATATTCTGTCCACAAAACCTATTGTATATTGTGCTTAATTGCAGAACGTTTTATGTCTGTAATTACGCCTACATACTAAAATTAGTGCACGATTTTCTACTTACGAATAAGAGAAAATTATCCCGATCCTCGCGAGTATTATAAGAGCTACAATGGATACAAATTAGTTCTGTGTAGCAATATTCAAGGATGTTTCTTCCATGCACGAAATTGTTCTGAGCCATTGTTTAAATGTACAACAATTAGTATTTTACTATTCTTCCTATTGAAAATTCGCAGGTTGTAATTTCCCTAAGACTGATTATGGAATAATGTAGGATTTTAAAGTAAAAGAATAAGTACATAGCGTACTTATTCTTTAAAGTTCATTTTATAATCGTACTTTTTTCATTCTTACTATAAGTTGAGATATCACGGCTCATGAACTATCGTTTTTCCATAATATGATAACAAGCATTAATGTTTTATATTTGTAGATAGTTACTTACCTTAGAAATCGTTTGTCAGTCATTGTTTGTAGAAATCTGATTCGCAGTATATACCTAGAGGAGTATTAACAATACTTTAATGTAATCTTCTTGATAAAGGGAAAATCTTTTCCTAATAAAACTTACACAGATACTTGGTACAGAAAGGGGCTTGTGCTCGCCTTACTAAATACTCTTAATGCTCCCTTAGTCACGTTCACGTACCGAATTTCAAACTGTTGAATATTAATCAATAAGTTATATAAGCTTGGAATATCTGAAATAGAGTATAATATTATTTAAGGTGATTGCTACGATCTGTTCCCAGCCAATATCCCGCTAGATGGCGCTGAATTCTACATTTCTAGTTTATTTGAGTTTTTGCGTAATTGGAAAAGATTAAGGTCGTAGGAATAGTCATGGCGGTTACTGAATATTATATTTTATTGAAATATGTCATATCATTGCCTTAAAATCCACCCAATTCGGTAAAAAAATGCATTATAACATCTGTCATTGCATACAGGGTCGTTTACACACACAGACGTATACAAAAATGATAAAGATTTAAGTCTAGATGGCGTGAATGTAAAACAAGTAGGATTGTTATAAAAATAAAAGTTATATTTGTTGGCGTAAACTATTTTGTTGTAATTTTGGGAAATAAATAATGTCAAAATTGATTACAATAAAACGCAGTTTTATTTTATTACCTACATTACACTATTGTTTTTTTTTTATCAAAACATGTATTTGAAGTAGCAAATATGATATTATGCTGATCCAAGCATTTTCACTCAAAACTAATATCACTAGTGATTTGTAAAAGTAAATTATTTCAATATACATTTCATAACCAACAAGTAAGAATAATTATTCATACAACAACAAATCAAAAACACTATTTACTATGGAAAAAAAACCAGGAAGGTGAAAAACATATTTACGATTTCGATGCACTCGACTTTTAGTAAAATAATAGGTAAAAATATTATTATGGTTTTGATCACAGACATATCTGTGGTTTTGATTTTAGCTACTAGTATCAGAAAGCTGCGTGTTCAATGCACGTCGGGGTCCCACAACTGTGGAGGAAGGAAGGTAGAATACCTCTATCGAATAAGTGAAGTTTCTCGACATACTCGATTTGCCGGCCGGCCTCAATGAAGATTGTCCGAAAGTTGTATATGTGCTCTGTAACGAAAAAATTTCGCTAGCGCGATTCAGAGTGAGGTGTCGTACAATATACCTAATGAAGTTTTTCATCTTTTTATTTTACTGCAAATACAAAATAAAAATTAAACAATGGTAATGTAAATTCTAAACAAACTACTACCAAAATACAATTAGAACAAAAATCATTTGACTTGTTTATTTCACCCAGAGGCCAGAGGCGGCTCGTGACAAAATTGTATAGGTGTTTACTTGAAATAAAACAACGAAAATACAATAGCGTTCGGGATGATTTATTACAAAATAAAACCGGCCAAGTGCGAGTCGGGCTCGCGCACAAAGGGTTCCGTAGCAGCAAATATAATAAATTACAGTTAAATCAACCTATCTCAAAAACTATAAGAGATACTTTGATCAAACCAAAAATCGTTGAAAGAGTTAATTAGCATGCATCACCTCTATTTTTTTTAGAATTTTATACCCCGTAGTTATAAAAATAGAGGGGGGGGGACATACTTTTTACGACTTTGAGAGCTGATATCTCAAAAACCGTTCACTTTAAGAAAAATGTTTTTTAGAAAACTTTATATCATTTTAAAAGACCTTTCCATTGATACCCCACACGGGTATGTACATCGAAAAAAAAAATTTCATCCCTCAGTTACATGTATGGGGGGCCCCACCCCCAATTCTTTTTTTTACTATTTAGTGTCATATTTTTGTAGCGGTTCATACAACACATATTCCCATCAAATTTCATCACTGTAGTACTTATAGTTTCCGAGTAAATCGGCTGTGACAGACGGACAGACGGACAGACGGACAGACGGACATGACGAAACTATAAGGGTTCCGTTTTTGCCATTTTGGCTACGGAACCCTAAAAATGAGCACCACATTTTATAAATGTCTATAACACTAAAAATTACAAAGTACAGGCTATTTCAAAACGAATTCAATGACTAGGTATCAATAATTAGTAAATCACCGAATTTGCATTCGCGAGCGTAGGTATCCATAGTGTTTGTCACTGACGGTCACTGACCTCTATAACTTATAGTTATAGAGGTCAGTGGTGTTTGTTGTGTAAACATGTATGTATTTGAGTAGTTAGTAGCATATTATATTCTGAATTTCTGATCCATGCCTATTCACTCAAAACTAATAACACTAATGATTTGTAACAGTAAATTATTTCAATAGGTAGGTATTTGAACATTTCCCAACAAGACGTAAGAATAATTATTCGTAGGTATACAAGATACAATAACAAATCTAATACACTATTTATTATTTTATTATTTACTAGCGGTCCGCCCCGGCTTCGCCCGTGGTACATGTTTACGTTTTCTCTCCATAAGAAGTAATAGCTAGAGAGCTAGCGCAAAGCTACCTGTATGTATTTGACCAGACCTGGATTTTTGTGTGTTGATTCCCCTATACCTACTATACATGAGATGAGGAGTCACTAAGCCCAGAGTGGTGGACGGGGCGCGCGCTTAGGTAAGACAGGTGGAAATTTTTGGCGAACTTTGAAACCATTTGACCACGTCTGCCATTTTGATATTTGAAAATAGATTATTATTACTATCGGAAAATAACAATGGCAGACCATTATCACGCGGATAACATTCTGGCAGACACTTATGAAAGTGCTGAAAAAAATACAATTTTGAAAGTATTTGACCAGATCTGCCATTCATATATTTTATTTATTAGGGTCTTAAAAACTTATTTTCGAAACGGCAGACATTTTCATTGCGTACAGACTTCAGCAGACAACAAAACTTTACAGACTTCAGCAGTCAACAAGACTTAGCTTCTACATGGTCAGATGTATATATGTATTACGTTCCCTGACCTTACATCAATGATTTACTTTATTAATGTTTTTATGGTCATTTACATTTAATTTTGAAAACTATGGAATAAAATTTATAAATTTGATGATACAAAACTAAATATACATTTGTAAAGAATCTCAAATATAAAGTTGTGTTGCAAATAACAAATCATCATTTAAATATTTAGTTTATTTCTTTATTTAAGAAACAATTAACAATTACAAAACAACATAAAAAAACACGCATGCATTTATTGAAATGTTCATTCATCATCACTATCGTATGGCGTTGTGTGACTCGTCTTCATAATCCATTGAATCGGATTCTGTAAAAGTAAAACGTAAATTATATAATAAAAGAAATGAGTCATTATAAACTTACCTAGTAAGGCAATGCCTTTGATGTCGCACGATGCCGCCGCGCCGCCAGTGTAGGTACTTCTGCTGCTACATGAAAATATGCTAGGGTTGCAACAAATGGGAAATAAAACAATTGTGATTATTACTATTATGATGTAATCATTTATTCATATTATGTACATTCAAAACAATTGCTATTATTAAATCTGATGTAATTATTTTTTCATAAATATATAATTATTATTAATTACATAATATATTGCACTGTGAAATATTTACGTATCACTTTATTTTTGATGTTCTTAATTGTCTTTTATAAAATTTAAGTGACGCATTCGCATTGGGATCAACAATCCGATAAGAAAAGAATGGAGACAACATATACATAGCTTTGATTTCAATTCTACAGATACAAAATATACAATCTATCTAAAATGATACAACGGATGTTTCCTGCGTTTTCTCGTCAAAATACCGAAACAACGTAATTATTGTATAGTAGTTGGGCGTGAAAGTAAAAAAACAAATGAAAAGTGTTTTCCATATGATTATTTATTAAATTTACGCGATTAAGAATAATTTCAACGATACAATTTAGTAACCGAGAATTCAGAGGATTAAAGAAAATACCTGCCTGATCATTTTATCAAACTCTAAAAGAATTATGGTTATTTCGCATCACTCGGTTTATTAGTTTGGTAATAATTATTAAAGGTAGTTACAACCCTAGCCATTGAGTCGAACGGTAGGCAACACAATATCGACTTTGTGCGGGTACATATGGTACATTTCTTCTTGCTGTGAAGCGTAATTATTATTACTTATTAAGATTTTTTAGGCTATTTTGAATCAGCTGTTCTAATTTAATTCTAGAAATTTATTAAAACGTGATTTTTTTAAAAGTATATTATGAGTTTATAAATACCTCAACCAATAGTTATTGTGTCCTATCCTCATTTCTTTATATCTTGGTAGTTAACTAAAGTGTTAAATTTACATAACCTCAACAACAACATTTACACTGCCACTGCACTAAAACTAAACTAACTAGCTCTCTAGCTATAAGAACCATCCTCGTACTTCAAGGGATATAATAAAAAAAGAATTATCGAAATCGGTTCAGCCGTTCTCGAGTTATGCGCTTACCAACACATTTTGCGATTCATTTTTATATTAGACTAGCGGTCCGCCCCGGCTTCGCCCGTGGTACATGTTTACGTTTTCTCTACATAAGAACCATCCTCGTACTTCAAGGAATATAATAAAAAAAGAATTATCGAAATCGGTTCAGCCGTTCTCGAGTTATGCGCTTACCAACACTGCACATTTTGCGATTCATTTATATATATATACTAGCGGTCCGCCCCGGCTTCGCCCGTGGTACATAATATTTACGTTTTCTCTACATAAAAACCATCCTCGTACTTCAAGGAATATAATAAAAAAAGAATGATCGAAATCGGTTCAGCCGTTCTCGAGTTATGCGCTTACCAACACATTTTGCGATTCATTTTTATATATAAGAAGATAAGATTATGTGAAAATAACCAGGAAGGTGAAAAACATATTTACGAAAACATAGTAACATAATATGGCTGTCGCTAAAATAATTATATTTCAATTTTATCTTTTTATACCTAGTAGAACTGGCCGACGAATAAAAAAAATCGTATTAGAATAAATACAATAAATTACGGAACAAAAAAAGGATTGTAACTGAATTAGGTATGTTTGTTTCTGGGCGCACCGTTTTCGACGACGCGACGCGCGACGTAAGCGTATAGGTATAGGTACCTACTTTGCTAAAACAAACTAATAAAATTGTGTGTCTGTCTGAAAATTCGGAAAAGCATATTTTGCAAGTTTGTAATTACTTTGATAGTTTACCGATTTATAATAATTGTAATTGTAATTGTATAATATATAATTTGCAATGTGGTGAAATTTCATAAAAATCACGGGCCAATTTTTTGTTTTGAATCCCACCGAAAATATAATTGCGTTATTAGAATAATTAATTACTATACCTACCCACGATCAATTATTACAATATAGTCTCAAATGCATACTAGAGAAATATTGCAATTTGATTCAATTAAAATGCATAGCATACAAAAATAAATTCACAACACAAGAAATTCCGCGCGCAAATCATAGCGCGTGTCAATGAAATCAAGAATGTTTTATATCAAGCCGACGCGGACGACGACGCGACGCCGAACAAAAGTACCTACGACGGACGACCACGCTTCGAGTTGCCAAACAACATGAGTAATAAATTGTTTACAAAAAAAACAAGTTTTCCATTTTTCTGTATGAGTAGACAGAACTTCAAAACGCCACCTGCTACGGTTTATATTATGAACGATTGTTATAAAAATAAAAGTTATATTTGTTGGTGTAAACTATTTTATTGATCAATAATTTTGGAATTTAAAATTGTCAACATTGATTACAATAAAACGCAGTTTTATTTTATTACACTATTGTTTTTTTTATCAAAACATGTATTTGAAGTACCATATAATATTATGCTGATCCAAGCATTTTCACTCAAAACTAATATCACTAATGATTTGTAAAAGTAAATTATTTCAATATACATTTCATAACCAACATGTAAGAATAATTATTATTATTCCTACCTACAACAACAAACCTAAAACACTATTTACTATGGGAAAATAACCAGGAAGGTGAAAAACATATTATTATTTACGATTTCGACGCACTCGACTTTTAGTAAAATATAGTAGGTAAACATAATATTATGGTTTTGATTTTTGCTACTAGTATAAGAAAACTGCGTGTTCAAACTACTTGTTTGTCTGTCTGAAAATTCGGAAGTACTTTGGTAGTTTACCGATTTATAATAATATTGTATATATCGTTGTTTAAAAAATATTCAAACACAATAAAATATGATATACTGATTTATCACTGGTTTCAGTGATGAACTGATGAGTCAATTATAGCCACTATACTTTCGTCATACGTGTGTATTAGGGCATGCACCCGGGTTTACCCGGTTCCGAAAAACCCGGGTAAACCCGGGTTTTTTGATAATCTTGAGAACCGGGTCTGAATTGTATGAAACCCGGTTCTCCCGGTTCCGACCAAAATATTAAAATATAAAGTACTAGCAATGCCCTGCGGTTTCACACGCATAGATAGCGATATCGTTACAGTGAAAAGTCTACTATAGGTCGGACTATAGGTTTAATTTTTAATCACATGAAAATCACCTTTACCCCGTCCCGCACTAAGGCCTTTTTTTTTGTTTTAGTGGGGAAATCTTTCATAGATACCCACGGCCTCCGGGGGAGGGGCCGTGGGTTATGTCGGATTCCTACCGACCAAAACCCCACTGTGTTCCGTCAAGACGCATATTGGTAGAATTCCTCCGTGACCCCCGCACTACGGCCTGCTCGAACAGTATACCTACTATTTTCTGTAGATTGACACTTTTAAAAATTCGTTATATCTTTTGAATGGAATATCCAATTCTTTTCATTTAAAAAGTATTTTGCTGGTATTGAAACAGTCTATAATAAAACATCATTTAATGGGATAAGGATTAATATATGTGTATGGATAACATGGTTTGATTACTGTCGGCACTTCTATTTACTTTGAAAACGTAAAAAAGTTGTTGTAGTAACATAACTACTGAAGATGGACATATGGTATCGCGGACTTTCTTGTAGATATTGATCCATTCTATAATACCGTAGAACATTTTTTTGTTCTATCTTCAATAGATTCCGCAGCGCACGCGATGACAGAAGTTTTATTGAGGATTTTTTTACACCTTGGGTTACATTATTGCATTTTTGGTAAGGATCTCTAATTTTTTTGAAAATGCAATATAGCCTATGTTGCTCAGTAAAGATGCAGCTTTCTAATGGTGAAAGAATTTTTGAAATCGGTCCAGTAGTTTTTGCGTGAAAACCATACATACATACATACATACTTACATACATACTTACAAACTTTTCCTCTTTATAATATTAGTATAGATTATTTATATTTTGCTGCATTATTTTAACAAATTTATTCTATCTGGCAACGTCAGACTCACGTGCATCGCGAATTTTCGTGCCACGCCTCAAGCGTGGCTCTGATTGGTTGTCTAACCTTAGATGCTATAAGTTTCCTACGGGTGTATTACCAAAAAAAAATGTGTGTGTGTACTAGTGTACACACGTAAGAAGTGATCTTTATGACCTTATTTTTCAAAAAATAATTTACTATATGGAACTTTACAGATATACGTCGAATCACGCGTGCGGTAGGGATAAGAAAAAGATGACGCGTAACAGAAAAATGTCACGCGTAACGAAAAAATGTTACACTAAATTTTTTTCCAACCCCGTTAAAGAAGTTTCACTTCAAAAAAAATTAGGCTTCGAAAATGACAAAAATTAGGCTACTGAAATATTTTGATTAGATTTGTCGTGAATTTGAAAAACTGTTGATTTTACTGTTTCATATAATGATCCAGTCATGTTTTTATTTTTGCTATCAAGCTGAAATTTATATCGAATACTCAAGTCTTCGGTCCCTTGATGCTGTGAAAAAGTCAAACTCACAAGTCAACGCATCAAAAGATACGGCTGTATCTTTTGTAAATGCTGAAAATTTTCGCAAATTTTGTCATTCGCATGGGACTCAAAACCTACAGGATACTCTCATACTCTCACACAGAGCCTTTAAATTTGGTAAAAGTAACGTCTTATAACACAGATAAAGGAAAAATTGCTAGAAACATAAATTTTAAAGTTACAACATTATAAAAAATAGGTTTGTTCGGAGCCCTCGGAGCGCGAGTCCGACTCGCACTTGGCCGGTATTTTGTTTTACAGTTTGCAGTTAATGAATAAGGTTTAAGTTTATATGTGATATTATGATAACAAGGTACTTTTATAAGACAGATAAATAAAGAAAAGTATTGAAATTTTGTTTCTTTATTAATTTAATAAAATAAGACACAAGCCGCGTAAAATAAAAGGCCCATCAGGTAGTTTTACAGTTACTTTTGTTTAATTTCGTATTTTTTTCCGAGGTATTATAAAAGAACCGGGTAACCCGGTTCTACCCGGTTCTGAGCTCGATTTGGAACCGGGTTTCAGAAACTTGGAACCGGACTCGGTTCTGCATGCCCTAGTGTGTATGATTGATGTGATTTGCAACGTGGTGATATTTCAGAAAAATCACGGGTCAAATTGTCCCACCGAAAATATAACTGCGTTATAAGAATAACTATACCTACGATAAATTATACATAATACAATATAGTCTCAAATGCATACTAGTGAAATATTTTATTTGAATCAATAAAATAAAAAAAAAATAAAAAATAATAATAATACAAAAATAAATTCACAACACAAGAAAATCCGCGCGCAAATCATAGCGCGTGACAATGAAATCAAGAACTTTCGAGCCGACGCGGACGACGAAGGAGCCTAACAAAAGTACCTACAATCATAGGCGGCTCGTGACAAAATTGTATGGCCGTGTTCACTTGAAATAAAACAACGAAAATAGGTACCTACAATAGCGTTAGCAGTACAAAAAAAATGAGCACCACATTATAAATGTCTATTTATACACTAAAAATTATAGAGTATTTCAAAACGAATTCAATTATTATTTAGCAATAATTAGAAAATCCCCGAATTTGCATTCGTGATCGTATTCATAGTGTTTGTCTACACTAATATTATAAAGAGGAAAACTTTGTTTGTTTGTTTGATTGTAATGAATAGGCTCATAAACTACTGGACATTTTACCAATGTTTGCAAGTTTGTGATTACTTTGATAGTTTACCGATTTATAATAATTGTATACTTATATCATTGTTTAAAAATATTCAAACACAATATGATATAGGTACTGATTTATCACTGGTTTCAGTGATGAACTGATGAGTCAATGTTAGCCACAATACTAATCACTTTCGTCATACATGTGTATGAACTATGATTGATGTGATTTGCAATGTGGTGAAATTTCATAAAAATCACGGGCCAATTTTTTGTTTTGAATCCCACCGAAAATACATATATTACTAATTGCGTTATTAGAATAATTAATTACTATACCCACGATCAATTATTACAATTTACAATATAGTCTCAAATGCATACTAGAGAAACATTGCAATTTGAATCAATTAAAATGCATAGCATACAAAAATAAATTCACAACACAAGAAATTCCGCGCGCAAATCATAGCGCGTGTCAATGAAATCAAGAATGTAATTTTATATCAAGCCGACGAGCGACGACGCCGAACTAAAGTACCTACAGTACCATTTACCTTCAGTGTACAATACAGTTTACAGACCTACGACGGACGAACAATAATGAGTAATAAATAAAAAAAAACATAGTTTCTAAGGTCATTAGTTTTATTTTATTTTATTGTTATTTTCTTTGAACGATTGGAAATGAAATTACTCAATTTTTACACATAACTTTGATTTATTAGAATTATGCTCATTATGCATAAGATAACGAACGCGAATGCACGACATCTAGCGCGTCAATGTCTAAACATCGCCTTTCGTTTAGACATTGACGCGCTAGATCTGTAATAAGTATATAGTCTATGCGCTAGATGTCGTGCTTTATGTCGTGTTTCGCTTGACAAAAGTCACGCACACTACTGTAGAAGTGTCAAATTTTTCCGGTATTTTACTGTTGTTTTTCTAAGTAAATATTGTAAATTATTGATTAAAAAGGTCGAACGCGCACACATTTCATTATAGAGAAGTGATAAAATGATTAGTTTTAAAGAAATAGTGTCTGTGTTAAGTGTTTAGAGGTAATCAAAAATGTATGGAGGGACGGTCGGAACATCAACCTTAACGTATAGCTATACTAAAATTGTGCTGCCACTTCGTACCTAAAATTACTTTTCAACGCGATATGAGACGCTTGTGATAAAATTAAGGTCGATCTTTGACCGATTTATAACTTTATAAGTACAATATTGAGCTGTATTGTTGCTATGATTGATATTAAGTAAATAAGAAAATCTCTTTATGTATATTCAGCTGAGAATCTGAGTTACTAATACTTATTAATTTTATTGTAACAGTATCATTATGGACACGATTTATAATCAATAATCATTAACATTAAGTATAAATTAAATGGCAGTACCTAGGTATATAAAAAACGGATAATCCATTACGAATGTTCTATATTTAGGTTTTAATCATGTGACAAAATTAACTTCTCCCTATAATAGTTGATAATTATTGTAGGAACTCGGCATGACGAATCGTCCACCACATGCTTGATCCAGTTAATATCAATTACGTTTCATTGTCTTTAATATAATTATCTTGTTGTGCGTACTGCGTAGACTGCCATATGTTGATCGCGTTTTTACATCCCTAGAATATTCTTTCAGAACTATATTTCATCACGTACCTAAGATAAATATTTTTTAAAGATCTTAGTTATCACTTTCTTATACATTTAACAAAAATTGAAGGTAAACATTCGCCCGAAAAATACCTTTCGGGAGGTAATGTTTACAGATTACATGTTTTTGGAGAATTACTGAGACTAAACAAGCCTGACGGTTGAACGTACGATGAAACACAGAACCGTCTATAAAAAAGTCAGTTTGTTTACGCGGCCGCCCCAGCGCCGGATGTGATTAGACGGCGGGTGGCGCACCGCTAGGATGCTGATCATTTTAACTTTTACTTCACTATATTACTTGGCTGTTCCAAGTTATAGTCGCGATCTTCAAGGGTGGCACTGAACGTGCCCCTTTTTTTAATGTTACTTGGCCGGCTGTATCTGTAAACAGTTTTCTTTTCTTATCTCAATCAATAAACAAACAATATTCTTTCACATTCTTGGCACACATGACTAGATTCCCTACAGGGCAAGGTTCGTTGGATATAATTTTATCATTATTATTGAAGGCAGAATATACAGAAAAATCCAACCAAAATTCGCCAAAATCGTAATATTTGTTCTTTGTTGCATATAGCAATACATAAAAAAGTGGAACAACGTGAGTATTGTGGTAGACACTTAGAATTCATATAACCTGAGAGCTCTTCGTTCCGCGACAAGCGAGCGCGCGCGGCTCTTCAGTTAGTTTCGCATAACCCTGTTACCATTACATTCTGCTAAATTATTGTCATTACATTTTTGTGATGCCTTTCCACATATTTACTTCTAATACTGGAGCAAAAGCAGTGAAGCTTGGAAATTCTCGGATGTAATAATGTTGCTTTCACGATCTCTTGTCATAGATATTACTTTGTTTACGACGTCATAACATTGAGTGTATAGACTAGAGTATATTATGTATATTATATAGATTATAGAGAGACCAACACGGTACATATGAATTGCGACAATATTTCATCCTATGTGATTTCATCATTCTGGAGTGTATTCTGGAGATATTAAACAATTTTATTGGAATTTCTAAATCACTTTTAATATCACTTTGTCAGTCTCATAATATACAGAATACAGTTTCAAAGCATCAAAGGAAAATATTCTTCAACAAAGATCGTTTGTTGTACGTGAGTTCGTATGAAGAGTACACCTTAGATAGCTGTATGCTAGAAATTTTGTGTCTGTGTTTTATATGTGAGAGGAAAATGTTCTTTAATATGTTTGTCGAACTACACCGTACTAGTTATTTACGAAGCGACAGGAGCTGCCTTCAAAATGAACCTATGAACGCCTTTTAATCGAGCGAAACCATTGTGTGAAGTACAATAAGACCAAAATTGTGCTATTCATGGAAAATGTATTCATTTTGATGATTTTTTTTTTGGATATTGCCTGGCATTGTAAGATTTTCCTGTATATTCATAAATGGTTTATTGATTCGCTTTGTACCTGTTAATAACAAGTACCATTAATGGAATTTTGTGTGAATTTTCTCTTAACAAAGAATTGAGTACTTCAGCACGAAAATTGCTTCGCTGAGTTATGCTAGTATGCAAGTATATTATATAAAAAAACATGTTTAAATATCCAAATGAAATATGAGAAGAATATAATATACATATAAACATAGTTGATATAATATTACTGTTACAAAATGTTGAAGCCGAGCATCGACAGCTGCGGTGCAAATTAACAAGTGCTCATGGAACGCGGTCAGGAGCAGTCGACGCAATTGTGACCAATAACCACTTCCTAATTTTCTCGCTTCCTCGCATCTAATGCGCTCTATTCCCGACATGAAACAGAATTGCCTCCGTAGGGAATAATATGACAGTTTTGAAATGTTAATCTCATTCGATAGTTATGGGCACATTCATATTCTATATGATTAATTATCTTTTATAGAATACATCATTACCGACACAATGTAGGTATAATCAACAATTGCCTAATATATTATTCTACACCTTCTTCCAAACAAGGGTATATGTAAGAAAAAGTTTTCCTGAAAACGGTATCCTTAATCATGAAAGGTTGATAGATTTCGGGTAGGCAGCGGTAGAGTGGGCGGGCACAATTTAATTTGGATTGCTACGAGAATTTAGGGTACCAAATGGATAAATATATTCTGCTCGGATCTTTTTCTTAGTTACAATTTTCTTTAATATTTAGTTGACATTGTTGATTGTTCATTGTATACATTTTCATTTTAAATATTGGTAAGATTAGTGAAATATGAATAAAAATAGTCGAGATTCGGATAATCGAGTTTCTACACAGAGTTTCTACTGTAAATAAATATATTGTAGTTTAGCTAATGCATGTTATTCTGAAATAGTGAACATAGTTTGCTTATTTATAAATCCCTGGTTGTAATGCATGACTGACGGTAAAATATAAATGCATTTTATATTCATAGTGCATGTCACAGCAGTTATTAATTAGTAATAGCGTAATGAGAATCTATAATTGTATTCATCGAATCAAATATGTTTAGCGAATACCTATGTGTCGTTTTACTCGAGTTTTGGCACCGTTGCTCGATGTCAATAATTCGATTCGTAGCCCAGAAACGTCAACTATAAGTTACTACTTATATTTATTGTGACAGAATTAGTATAGGCCGCGTCCCTGAAGTGGATGCTTTAAATTTGCTCCACGTCACAACATTGATATATTACGTCCCATATAATATTTGTCTAGTTATTGCCTGCAGCTACACCCACGCGCAAATCGCAGGATAATTATTGGTGTATTAAATTGGGACTCGTTTGTTTCTTACTGTAGTTATAAATTATAATATAACGTTTCCAAATCCTCGATTAAATGTCGGTTCAAATTTCAAAGGTCATTGAAATAACAATGTTATTAGAAATCTATAATGATGTTTACCTTTCCTTTAACCTTCACTTTATCTCTGCTGCCTAAAAGCTGATGTTGTATTTTTGGAAACGTAAACAGAACCTGCAACCATTACTGTATGTGTATGGAAATCTGTGTACCTACCCAGTTAATTACATGACTAAGCAGAGCGTGATTTTACCTTCAATATTATAATACGGTTATTTATATCCTTTTTACATGTTAATTACTTTTTGCACAGATCCTTATTTTTAACGGATGAAGAGCTTCAAAATAATATATTTATTATTTCATTTAATAATAAACTGAACGAAATATTTTAATAAAAATTGTACAATACTCTATGGGCATCTTATCGTATATAATCTGGCTAGATTCCACAATTTGCACAATTAACTACTAGAGAACTATTTTTGTGTATCTATAAAAATGTTTATCTATCAACGTGTTTTAATGAGATATCTCTCAATTTCAGCACATGGTGGGAACGGGTATGGCGACCCCGTTCCCTGCGGCGGCGGCGGCTGCGGCTGCGGCGGCACAGTTTGCGGCAAACGGGGACTTAGCTGGTGTAAAAGCAGACACAGCTACCGCGCAACAGCCCTCTATCGTCAAGAGCGAGGGTCCGCCTCCACCGGCACCCTTACCTCCCGGCAACTTCTCGCCACAACCGAACTCACAAACTCACAGCACACAAAACTCTACAGAAAGTCACAATACGAGCACAGTACGTATCGCCGATTCAATTTAATACATATATTACGTTCGCTAGGTGAACTTTGATGGTTTGAGTGTAATGAACTTTACAGTACTTTTATACAGAAGTTAACATATGATTTATATGTTTGTTTACTCTCCTTCACTCGCGTTCTTGATATAATTAAAGCATACGCGCAAATGACTCGTAATAATATTAATAACGCTATCGCGTAAATGGAAACAAAGAGATACGAACTTACTCATTTGATAACTCTTTTTCAAACTTAATCTTTTTCATTGGCTGTGTATTTACATATTAAACGTTTAATATGATGTTTTACAGCAGAGTGAAAGCGAAGTATCGGATGAAAACAAGGGTGTAAACGTAGCGGCAGTGGTGGCTCAGCAAGCGGCGGTGGCGGTGGCGCAGCAGGCGGCGGCGGCGCACGCGGCCGCGGCGGCCGTCAGCGCGGCCGTCGCCGCCAACGCGACCACCACCACGGCTTCCTCGGAAAAGAATCTCGTGCCCGTCTCCCAAGCGTCACAACCGAAACGCCTGCACGTCTCCAACATACCGTTCAGATTTAGAGATCCAGATCTGAGAAACATGTTCGGGGTGAGTCCCTCCCTTTACGCACGGCATGCCCTTCCGTTATTTTATTATATGTTTAGAACTCGATTTTAAATGTAAATATTTTACCTTCCAGCAATATGGCACAATACTTGATGTAGAAATTATCTTCAACGAACGTGGCTCCAAGGTAAGCACGTCTTCTTCATATTCATCGAGTGGCTCGCTGAAATCCATCTCGTATGGATTCCAATGTAGCCTCTTTCAGAATCGAGAAGTCATTGATGTTAAAAATACTTTAAGAAGCAATAATACATTTATAAATATATAGCTTTTGCAATACAATGAAATCGTATTAGTAATATACTATTTTACAACTGTTTACTTAATTATTTTATTATTGTTTATGTTTTTTTATTGTTTCTTTAAGTGAAATGCAGGAATAAGTAGGAAGTCAAATTCGATATAGCAAGTTACGTGTTCTAAAAAATACTAATAAATGAAAAGCTAAAAATTTACTAAGAAGTTGATGAGCTTATTCCTGTAACTAATAATTATGTTATTGGTGATTATTATAGTTATTGTTACAGAATTCAAGGTAATTAAATAATTATTCACAGTAACAATAACTATTATAATATTTACTATTTGATAAATTGCTGCCCAAACTAGGTTTCAAATTGAAAGTGTTATAATTACTTGTTTCTCAAATAATATTTGATATTTATTATAAATCCTCGCTTAGACTTAGGCAAATGGGCTTGGATAAAACATTAATCTTTTAAGAGTATTTCCTTCTCATAGCATTAATGGTTTTTAATGTTTGGTGCAGTATTTCTAATTGCATTGTATATTGACATATAATAATAATAATCATTTTTTAAAAAAATTCAATATAATTATTAATACAAATGAAATTTAATGTAATCTACTTGTGGCGGGGAAATACTATTAATGCTTGAATGTAATTTGCATATATACATTTCTAAATTAATCCTAATACATATAATATTCTGTTAAGGTTGAGGATCAACTTGCATTAAAAGTGTTTCACCAACATAGCTGATAAGTGCCAATATATAATTTGTGATTTTGCGATATTCTCAAAAAACAACTCAGTTAAATCCCCTTTACAAATATGTACGGTCATAAGTCATTACAAAATAATGTAACTATTTGATTGAATTGACCGCTTTTTCGTGTTTACTGCTTTCCTTGTGTCAGTTTGGTGACCGTCCCTAAGTAGTCCATGCTCGCTCATGTCTAAACGTATTTTTACTATTTTGATATAATAGCTCCAAGTTATTTTTCTTCAATGCCTCACATTGGATATGCAGTATTAGAGAATGATGCATCGTCACTATAACAGCTGATATTCTAAGTCATGTTGAGGACAGCTCTATTATTCATCACTAATGAAACGAGAATGTCATCCAAACTGCACCGCTGTGTGTGTTTTCATTACGGGTTTACTGCACTGGAAATTAGCCTTACTTATGTAGATGTATGTACGATTGATTGTTCCATTCATTTATTTTTTCTAAATCGAGTGCAGTTTGGATGACGAGGCATTCTGATTTGTATTTTAATACAGTCTTTTAGATCGGTTATGTTAATATTTCTGTCTATTTTGTTAATTACTAGTTTTCTCAGTCATGCGCTTTTCCTAACCAGGGAACATAATTCATTAGATTTGGGCATGTATACTTCGCTGACCCTTAAAAATGTGTTTATTTTGTCAATGAAGTATTTCCTAGAAGTAACTTTGGTGCATCATTTAGAGTGGCTTTGTCTCGATCGTATGTCATTAGTCTCGTGTGACGGTTGAGTCGTGTCGTCCGCGCGCCGGCCGGTCGGCGCGGAGCGCGCTCGCTTACTACATAGTCTCTTCCTTCCCTTATTTTTTCTCTCTCTTTCTCTCTGCCCAGATTATTGTTAATGTACAAATTGTTGCACTCAGAATGGCATTTTTTATAATAATAGAGCTGTCATGCTTTGATAAGTGTAAGCGTTATTACGTACGATCAGCGACTTGTTTGCCACTTTCACGACTGGTCTATTTTCCACTGTATTGTGTGCTGTGCTAGCTGCTTTTTGTATCTATGGGTTATCACCATGTATTTTAAATTAGTTTTCCTAAGCACGATCAATTGTCATTAAATGTAATTTTAATACCTTTTAAGTTTAAGAGCGTATATGTTATAATTTACTTAATATGAATAAATTATATTATCATATTAAAATATATTATTGTTATCGCTTAAAAATATTTATGAATATATTATTTGTAGATTCTAAAGCACTGTAAATGTAAGCACTATTTTTGCCAGAGATTTTGCGTACTGTTGCGTGTTAGTGTAAATATCATGACACGAAATAGTGAAATGCTTCATATATTAAAAGTACGGAATAATGTTACAAACCATCTGTTTCTGTTTTAAACAAGGATTATGTCATTGAATTACAATAAAAAGTAAGTTCTTGCCTAAGTAATACTCTATTATTTGCTTAGCCAAATTTAGTTTTCTTTAGTTTCCTGCATGAGCGATGACTTTTATAGAACAAATTGCAGCTAACATTTCACATATGAATTACTAGAAAAACGTAGTGTCTATCAATAATACAATGTCCCGAAGATAAATATTTCAAGCTATTTAAACGTTTTCCAAACGGCTAGGTCCAATTATTTTATGTATCAATGTACTGTAATCCAAACGCTTATGTGTACCCATTCAGCTCTAGATACCGCTCAAACTATCAACGTAATCGAAAATATAACGTTTTTGTCAACATTTTAACTAGTATTACTTTAATAATATGCAATGCATATATATGTTAATTTTTGTTGCACGTTGTTTTTTGAGCGACGCTGTTTTTAATGCATGTTTTGTCTGTCTTGCATGCAGGGATTCGGTTTTGTAACATTCGCAAATAGTGGTGATGCGGAGCGAGCACGAGAGCGTCTACACGGCACCGTGGTTGAGGGCAGAAAGATAGAGGTGTGCATGAATCAATGAATACCATCCGTAGCACTGTAACTTTAACATCCCGCTCCTACCGCCCACCGCCCACCGCAACCTGCGCTCGTCTGCTCTGTAGTTACTGCCATGCTAGTGCATATTAGCACTAAGTATGCCGCCGTCTTGTCTAATCCGTAAACAAACCTTATTTATTTTGTCCCTTTACTCTCTAGACGGTCATTTAATATGCCGATCGATTGAGAGAGTCTCACAGAGAATGTAGAACGAACCGTACCGTCTCAATGTCGACGAGGTAAGAATACCAAAATACACTCTAAGCTATCTTACTTATTTTCGATTTCCTTTTTTGTTTATTATATTACATTATTAACACTCCTACTGTATTATTATTTTCATGTTATATCGACGACGATTCCCTTTTTATAATATTGTCACGAATAGTAACCTCCTATATAATATGTTTATACATAAATAAATTATAATAAAAATTAGAGTTGATTATTGATTTTACAAATTTCTTCGTTAGTTTCATTGCTGTTTAATTACAATTAATAATATTAAATAATAAATAATGATTCTTGGGTTCGAACCCTGAGCAATCTCAATTATTATTATATTTTTTTTCGATGTTTTAATTTATATTTTGGATCTTTCTTCTCACTCTAAATACTTATGTTGTATACATCTCGTTTGATTCGTCCAGCACGAGTTAGATTTTGTTTGACATATTGTTTACTTCCCATATCAGGTAAATAATGCCACCGCCCGAGTGCAGACAAAGAAACCTCCAGCAGTGCCAAACGGTAAGAAAACAATAAATTATGAAATCTGATACTGACAATATGCATATACTTACCGAGATTAACATGATTACCACTTTTCCATGACCATAAGGCGCACTACACTTTAATTTATAATACTACTAATAATTCACTATAGTCCTGTTTAATCATAATTATAACATAGGATAATATTGTATATTTACCGAACATAATGCATCTTGGCATTTCTTTTAACCCATCCAGATATTCTGGCTAGAAATGGATCGATTCCCACTCTCGGTGAGAACAGGCATTATAAGAATCGGTGTTGTCCATGTTTCTGTGTCCAGCTGTCCACTTCATGTTGCATAGAACCTTATGGGAATGCTATTAGATGAATGCTACTTAGAGAATGAGCCCAAACTGGACATTGGACGTAGCCTTTACGTGTAGAATGTTGTAATTAAAGCGAGGCAAAGATCACGTGCGACAAGTCATTGACATCGCACACTTGCTTACAAGTTTACTGTAAACAACACATTGCACAATATAAACTTATCATAATATTGTAAATTATGGGAAAATCCGTGAATTATCTTAAAAAATTAAGCAAGATGCAAGATAATTTTGTGATCAGTTTTTGTTCCTTAATGATACTTTATCTTAAATCACATTTAATTTTAAATAATTTATCTCATGTGCTTATTATCACGACATTATGCTTTATTTTTACAAATTATATCTTCATTTGCATGGACAAATGAATATGAATTCAAATCAATACTTATAGTCTGTCCACTTTAAGAATTGCTTTTTGACAGCTCGACGGGTGATACCAGAAGTGATGTTCAAAAGATTATCGATTGTGATGCCATTTCAATTATAAATTCAAAATATTATCATAAATCGAATCAGGTACGTAAATAATAATTACAACGTAAACGTAATAATAAGATATGTAGGTAATAATATGACCACATATCTATGCATTGTATGTTCAAACTAAACTAAACTAATATTTTATTATTTATTGGTTTCTATCTTACAATTTGGTTGTCTTTACGGTTAAATTATATAACATAATAGAAGAGTTTTTCTGTATCGGATATATTTTACAGAGTATTTCTATCGATTATTATAATCTATCGACCCATCATTGAATAATTCTGTGTAGACATCACTAAGTGGGCGGGACCTGTCCATGAAGTACGATAATTATTTGTATGACATTTTAACATAGACAATACCATCCTACATAGGCGTGAAGCTGTCAAAAAGCAAATAATATAATGGACAGAGTATAAATACAGTTAAATACCTTCTTAATTAATCATGCGTGTTTTCTTTTTACTATTGCAAGAGGTTTTGCTTTGACACAGACACCAATCGAAGGCTAAGTCCAGTGTCACACGTGCCTGATAACACTTGCGTTTGATCGGATAACACCAATATTAGTCAGCTTGTTAGATAATTATCGTTCAATTTTAAAATATTTGTACAAAACTAGTTTCCGTTTCGACGTTTCTGGAATGATCTCAATCTGCACTATATTTCGATCCTGTTGTAGAGAATGTCTTCTAGATTCGTCTTCTTTGTTTAGATTTACATTTTCTCTAATAACATCGGAGCCGACATTGTATTTATAATGATTGAATTTGTTTCAGTGTGTGTCCAGTGGCCGGAAGGTGAGAATGCAACGTTTTGTTACTATCATTGTACGAATATTACTGATCGAAGAGAGCTTCCGCGATTACATCTTTAATAACATTCATTCGAGCATGATCTTTCCTTACTTATGTGGTGGGATAATGGTTTAGTTCTTTTGCTCGATGAGATGTTGTCATGTCATAAATTGATTTTTACGGCATTTGTATAAATTGAATTTAACGGCCATGCTTTTTTAGAGCAGAAAGTAGGAATGTATTAATCGATCGCACGGTGGTGAGCATTGAATTTATATTTTCGTGATTTCAGTCGTGCTGTAATGTGGCATGGCCTTGATACTGATACTTTCGATGTGAATAATTCATTCGATTATTCTAGTAATTGGAACTGCATTTTAGTGAATAGTTCATAGTAACGTAGATATATTGTCTATTTGTGAGCTGTGATTACTAAATAATCTATTTATATGTTTATTTTCGAAATTAAACTAAACTCAGTATAATCCATGCCATTCAGTATTTTATCAATACTCAGAATATTTCATTTGAAGAACTACTAATGAGTAAAAGGAAATAAATTTGGTTCATGATAATTCTGTCACCAACTCTGGAGTCAAATTAAATTATATTTCCGTATTGGCCTTGTCTTTTAGGCTTGCCAGAATATAGTTACGTAAAGTATAAAAGAAAATAATGTTATATTATCCTAAACATATTAAAATTAGAAGAAGTGCTAAAAATTACGACGAACCAGCGAGCTTTCAAAACCTCACATCTTGGAAAAGTGCACGATTTTCGTGCGCCTAGTATTTTACATTTTTATCAACGATGTGACTCGGAACTTGGAAGGCGGTCGCGTGAAGCGCCGACCAGGGGACGGCCGGGCGTTCCCATCTGGCAACCCTAGTCGATAGCGGTAGAGCTGTGGTTAGGTCAGTGTGTAGAGGCGCGGTGTGTGCGCAGGGCTGCGGGTATCCGGCGTGACGTGGCCGTGGCTGGGCGCGGCGCCGGCCGCCACGCCCGCGCCCCCGCTCGTGCTCGCGCCGCGCGCCGCACAGCGACGCAGGTACACCTGCCGGCTGCAGTCGTGAGCATGGGCCGCTAGCGCATCATAGCTTTCATTCACGTTATAAATGACCACATGACGGTCCGCTCTTACGTCGACTGCTCCTTGGATCAAGTTACACTTGCTCGACCGAATTCATATTGTATCGTAATTTTATTAATTCTAGCGAAGAGCATCTTTCACTATGGCGCAGATTGCGTGCGTGTTTCAACTGCAGCTAGCGCTCTTTAGTGAATGCCTCTCTAAATCTTATAAGAAATTAGGATTACGAGATAATATGAGCGCAGTGGAAAAAGTGTAGCATGGCTGAATGAGTTGTAGATTAAGCGTATACACATGCTCTACACGCAGCATGGTGCAGTTTTGCAAACCTAACCTTACAAAACTCTCCATGCAGTAGTGTGAAGTTTGGACCATATATCCGCTTGACCTATTCGGTCGTCCGCGAGTATAGTAAAGTATGCAGCAGTAGAAGCGCGCAATAGGCAATAGGGTATGCTCACGACTCCCGCCGCCCCCCTCCCGCACCGCCCGCCCGCTCACCCGCCCCCGCCCCCGCCGCCCGCATGCCAGTAGCAGTATGTGTGTTGCATGTAGCCCCCGCGGCGGCGCTGCGCGGCGCGGTCGTGATGCGCGGCCGCTCGCCCCGCCCGCCCGCGCACCCTCACCCCCTCCAACCCATGCTGCCCCGCGCCGCCGCCTACGCATCGCAGTTGCACGCATATGCACCGTGAGTACTCACACTTGCACCTCACCACGCTATATCCCACTCCCTCCTTTGTATCCCCGGCCGGTTGAATATTTTCAGTTTCTTAATATTATGTATTGTAATTTGTATAGTAAACGTTTTGAATTTAATGGGCTTACAAATGAGATAAAAGCTTGTGAAAAGCCATTAATTAACTCAATAAACACTAAAATTAATGAACAAGTGTTTTTTTTTCTTATTTTAATAAGTTTTCTTTTTTTTTTGGGTTCATTAATTATTAATTTTTTCCTTGACAGGCCTTCTTCATCCCATGATCCTGAGAAATCCAATCCATAATTGTTCTAACATTGTATTATATGTTTGTATCGGTATGAGCTCAACTACTAATTTCAATGTATATTGTCATTAATAGCATCGCTAAATAATATTACTGTAGTAAAATTAGTATAGAACATCATCAATATAAAAATGGGTAAAATAGGTCGGCAATACAAATAAAACTAAAATATAAATATGAAACACTTCATATAAAGTTGATAACGTTTTTATTGCCAATTTATGACTGGTAGAATATTAGTTTTAGCTATTATTACTTCACTCTCTCCTTCATCTATGTAGATATTGTTAACACTTTCTGCACTTTCATGCTAATGAACGGATGTAAGTAGAAACTAAGCAATTAGTCATGCTACTTAGAACTCTACTGTATTATCTAGACTAGATATGAAATTTAGAACACAATATGTGCTTATTACAACAGCTGTACTCTAATGATCTAATCTAAAGATATGAGCTTATTTATTAAAATCAATTGTCAGTTATTATGGTAGATTACAGGTAGCTAATTATACGTTTTGAATAAAAATAATCATTTATATTTTTTATTTTGCAGCGTATATTATGACCCGTTCTTAGCTGCAGCAGCGAATGCTGATTCGAACTACAGACTACAGGTAATACATATTTACGTTAATATTAATATATTAGACATACCTTTATCATACAATTTCACGATCACTATCTTTTCAAAAACATAGTTTATCGACTATATTTAACATATTATCTACTATCAGCAAAAGAAAATAAACGTACATATATTTTTATGTATTATATTCATTTCTTCTTAAGATGGTCGAGGAAAGCTTCGATCTAAAAAAATGTATATAAATGAATGAAGAAACACGAAAAACGTCGTCACACCCTAATGTTGTTACAGGCGGTGAAACCCGCGGCTGAGGTACTGTCACGGTCTAAGCTGGTTGATCTTTCGTCTATTTGTGTATTGTCTATCGCTTTCTAATTTGTGTACCACCACGCTAGTAAACATTTGATAATGTGGAGTGAGTGCTGGGATTTTGGTTGCTCCTTTATACGATATCCTTCAGATTGATTGATTCACCGTAAAGCAGGTTGCACATTGTGTTTGTGGTAACAGAGATCGCGACCGGCCCGCTTTCTGTTCAGTTATTCTTGTTCTTAGTTCTGTGGTGGGTGATTTAGTTCTAGGCAGTGCTCGAGCTGTGTTTTCCATTTGAAATGCTAATGTACATCATGCTCCGTGTAGAACATTGAGCCCACAACAAATTCATCATTGGCATACGATTCACCAACACTTGTATTTAGTTTTAGTAACTTTCGGTTCGTGCTCAATGTAGTTTGTGTTTTAATATGAACATTATTTGAATATTTTATATGCTAGGAAGATAATGCATGCTTTCATTCATATACGGCTCTTTTTTTTCTGCAAGTATTAATATAATTGCTGATTTGCAGAAAGATCGCATTATTACTCTGTGGAATCATAAAAATATCGCGTTGCATGAGTAAATATTGATTGAATATTCTTGCAACACCTTATTTATTGTTTGAATATTATTTTCATTTTAATGCATCAATTGCTTCCATTTTTTTATGTTTTACATGGTAATTGTAGTTTGATGAAAGTCTCCATTGGGAATTTATCAGCGTGGTAAGGTATCATTTAATTCCATCGTTTAATAAATTAAAGGATAACAAATTCATTGGAAATTATTAGAGTACCTAATTTAAGTCTGCGCCTTTGTGGGCTCATTGTTTGTAAAACTCTTATATCCCCTTTGTGTTTTTGAAAAAATATCCGAATATAATGCGACGAAAGCGAACAAATCAAATCTTTCGTTTCTACATTATACAATTTTAACAAATGGCAGATAGATACGAAGGCTGTATGTACTTTATATTAGTGTGTCTTAGCATTAACACTGGAAACGAGTTTGCAGATTAGCTGTAAACTTGTTAAATAATTCTTCTTGGCGTCTCAAATGCTTCATAAATAAGGGATGCAATATTGTATAATTTTGTTGTTACATAAAGTTATAATGGTGTTATTAATGCGTAGTGTTTCCAGGCGGCCGCAGCCGCGGCGGCCGCGGCGCCGCTGCTGAAGTCGCCGCTGACGAGCGCGCAGCACGCAGCCGCTGCAGCCGCTGCGGCGAACTACGGCGCGGCCGCTAGAGCCGCCGCCGCCGCTGCCGTCAGCGCTGCGCCCGCTCCCACAGCGCTGACTCCGCTTGCGGCCACGTATGTATCGCGTCTTCAATACATGCTACGTTGTGATATTAAGTCCCTTCGTACAGATTATAGTGTTATATTTTAGTGTTTCCTCATCGTAAGGCGATGATGCATGATTATAACTCAAATTTGTCGAATTTAGATTTATTCGCGAGTGTTATAGTGGGTGTAGTAGAATATAGATGAGGTTCGATGTTTGGTCGAAATATGTGTTTAGATCACACACATTGAATTCTTATCGAATCTTCGACGCACAAATCAATACTCACTATAGCCCGAGCTTAAAACTAAACAAATATAACCCGTATCACTGAAACAGTTGCGGCTTCAATCCAAGAGCAATCAGTGCATATTGCTTCGTAATTCCCGATAGATTTTAGGATTACAGTCGTACAGAAAATCGGTTTCGATCGATGATTATTGCTGACTAACGATAGCGATGTAAACAAACTGTACGAAATACGCAAAAAGAGGTTTAATGTTAAGAAAAACATTAAAATAAATTTGTTCGATGTTTCAATTTCTCTGTGATGGTTCTATTAAGATTTGTCCCTTCTGGCAAATTATACAATGAGCAATAAACTCGTGATTCGGACCTTAATTTCATAAACAATATAGCAACGTTTAGAGTTGTTTATTATAAGGTTTTTCCTTGAAATTGAGCCTTTTTTGCACAAAGAAATGTTTTGTCTCTTTGAATACTTACAAGATTTCTTATTATACTCACTTTCTTTGTTCACCGTTCACGTTAAACGGTGGACATAAAGGAGGGGAATCCATAAGAACGTTGATATTCTTCGTATTATTTATTTTATTTGTATTGTTTTCAGATACGGCAGGGAGTACGCAGACCCATATTTAGGACATAGCATCGGTCCAGTAACAGGATATGGGGTAAATGATTTCACCATTTACATTTTTCATTCTATTACACGTATAAATTTCTAAAATTACAAACATTTTTTTTCTTTTTACAGACGGCAGTCTATAGAAGTGGTTACAACAGATTCGCGCCATACTAAGCCAGTGGAACAACGTAGCGATTTTATTACTCGAATATTCTTAGTTTTTCGGTCATCTTTACGTAACATGACAATGAACTCTCTTTATAAACGTACAAAATTACGATAGAGTAACAGTAATAGTGGTAGCCGATTACTGTAAGTAAGCTTGGATAGCGTAGCGTAGGGCGGGCTATCGAACTCATTCATACCAAAGTCATTTAAATTTCTCATTGAAATAGTTTAAGTTGAAGTATCGTTAATCGTTCGATATTGAAATACAAGTGCGAGCAACCGACACGAACAAGTCTGTTTGTGAAACACAAAGTCTGGCGTGGAACACTATTAATACCTGCATATTGTTGATGTTTGGTATTCTCTAGCGTAGTTGTTACATACATACAATTGACAATAGATTAACTTGTAAAAATATTTAGTGAGCTTTGCACTTGCATATCATAGAAAAATTGTAAATATAATTCCAAACACATTTTACTAATCTAAAACATACTTTAATTTAAATTTACGTGGAACAAAATTTTAAGCTTTTAAAGTATCTTAAAGTAAGCTGAAAGTATAACATATTTATTGAACTCGTTAAACAGTGTCACCCATACGGTGGAGTCAATACGATTTACGGTTACAATAGTGTATCAGCTATTATTAAATATTTTCAATGTACTCGTTAAATACAAATTCTTTTGTATGAACTATTATATGACATATTATATTGATTAAAGTCAACCGTATTGTACCTTCGAGTGTAGGTAGCTGTTTTATAGTAGTTTTAAACCAGTTGATGTGGTGCGATTCTGATGAGGTGCCATTTGTTCGGTTGTTATATACAAATATAATAATATATTTTTCTGGTTACTCCTTCAAAGCATATTTTGAACTAATGTAGTTCATTTGTACGTTACAACACATACCTTACTCGAGTAGCGCCGGCTACTTCGCTACTCGGAAGAGATTCGGCTTTAGATTGCATTATGAAACTTAGATTTGGAACATATTGTATAGTTCAAGCAATATTGTACATTTAGCTTCTCAATAGGCTAACAGTTATTTACCGCAATTGTTTAACTTGGATCGAATTATTTACGATCGCTAGTTGTATTGTCTAATTTTACTGAATCGTAGGCGATAATGCTTTAAATGTAGTGTTTAAGAAAAGAAAAAGAATAACTCCGTGGAGTTCTTACATATCATTGAGATTTCTCCTTGTAATTATGATTTTATACTGTAATTGTTTCCTCGACGGTGTCTAATTTTACAGTGCTATTTTGTTAAACCTTCATTTTATTGAACAAACATTCGTACGGGTCCAACCGTTTAGATGTCGTAACTAGATCTTAACATATTTGCATTAGGATTGTAAAATATTTGTATGATTCGCTCAACGTTTATACCAAAGCACAAATACCCATCGATTCATACGTATTTCGAAGCTTTTGCATGTCATCGATTTAATCCTCACTAGATTTAATAGTCTTTCTCTCGGAAAAACTCCAAAATCTACGAGTCGTACATAATTATTAGCTAACTGTCAAATGAAATATCATATCGGCATTCTAGAAGTTAGAGAAAAGTAGTCTTTCAATTTTATTTGATTAATAAAAGCCATAGATCTGATGCGACTTCATGTTTTATCTCTTTTCTTTATTTGCTACATATGAAATGTAGCCAATGCAAGAGTCTCTTAATTATTTTTATCCAAAGTAGCAGTAAAACCTCTGTACAACCGCCTGTTACATTTATTGATCAAATAAACAGTGCTAACTATATAGTTTGTAATATGTTTCACATTTTTGCGAACGGCCACTTTATGTCTAGATCCGATTGCGTTCTCTTAGAAGTTCTAGTCTTTTTGCGCACAATTATATAGAAATAATGGTGCTTTGTTTTCTTAAAGATTTCATGTGATAGCTACGAAACTGTATTTCGTATCTGAATTTGAATTCAATGTAAGTTTATATTTAGGAGCTAATGTATAAGTTGTTTCGTGTCATATTTTCTTGATTGATACTTTTAATTATTTCACTCACCTAGTAGTGCCACTGGCTTTATTTTGTAAGTTTTTTTTGTATTTTATTTAAGTAGGAACGTTATGTAGTCACGTTGCAGCTTCGAACAAGTTTTTTGTGCTTTATTGCTAAATACTCATGCGTGAATGTATTTAATTTTAAGGGTCTTAATTTTAGATCTATATAATTTTTATGCAAATTTTACACCTAAGTACAGAAACTAAAGTACATGTGATCCTAATCATTGATTATTATTATTTATTAGGTTTTTTAATGTAACTGTAAATGCATAGTCACAAATCAAAGTGATTGATGAAAAAATCAATTTTGTATGAAACAGGTATACAGGGTGGGTTTCGAACGAGCGAACATTATGACGTCATCAACTGAACAAAACTCAATAAGTAAAACTAGTGACGTCTCTTGATACAAAAACGCCCTGTGTACTTGAATGCTCTCTCTTTATTTTTTATGAATGATGCTGATTTTATTGATTTTACATTTTTAGTTGATTTTTATTGAATCATAATTAGAAGAATCATAGAAAATGCATTATTTAAAATAATTTTTAAATCTTTTTTGTTACTTGGAGGAAAATCGGAATTTACATGACATATCTGACAAAATGGTTAGTGTGCTACGATAAGATTTTGAAATGAAATCGTCAAAATCAATGTATTATAAATATCGTAATCGTTAAAATAAGTGATAGCTATGTATTTTGTAACACGATATGTTTCTCTATAAAATGTTAAAATTTCATGACAATTACTCTTCTCATCGCGCTGTGCACAAAATTTTCGACTGCTTCGTCATCTGTTAGACATAAAAATTGTTATATCGTGCATAATAAATCATATCATTAGTTGCGTAGCACGGGCCCTGGACAGCTGCAGCGGGCAGTGGGCGGTGCCGCAACCTGTATATAGTGTTATGTGTTATGCCGCGGGCGCGACCAACCGTCCGCAGCGGACGTCGCTTACCGTTTGTACCGTCGGATTTATATTGTTAAAGTAGTGAGAGTTAATAAGTAACACTTGTTTGTCAATTGCACCCGTCGAAGCTGTTCCCGTTAGATTATTCAGATATTAGCAGGGTTATTATTACGCCTACGCGTCTAAAATTAAAGTCGTAGACGTGCCGCCACTCCACTTTAGTGAATGAACGACATTTTAATTCGCGGGACGTCTACGAGTTTAACTAGTTTCTCGTTTTCATTGTACGTGTAAGAACGGCGGACGTGAAGCGATCCTGTCGTCGTCGAGCGGACTCTTTTGCTAAAACATAAAACGTCAACCTGTGTTCGACGTATATTTTAAATCTTTGATTTGAAGGTTGAATCGTTTTATGTATTTAGTTAAGGTAGTGGTTCTCAGTTTGGATGTCGGGGAGAGTTGTTCGAGATGCTGAACGTGCGACAGGTTCGCATCGCGGGCGCGTGAGGCGCGTGCGTTGACGCGACGCAGATTTGACCAGTATTTAGATACTATTACCGTGCTCAATTTCCATGTCTGTATGTTGTTTGTATAATGTTAAAATTTAATGTTTTATAGAATTTGAATAAAATGAAATTACCCTCATCTGTTAACATAATGAATGTCTTCCGTTCGGCACATTTCATACGATATTGCACATTTTGTGTCCCGAATAGTGGAAATAATTTTAAATCGAGTCGAGCCTGGTGCACAGCGAGCTCTTACATACGATTTGTGATAAATGAATAATGGATTTTTTGGTGTGGCAATTTTATAAATAGTTTGATTGCAGAGCTGATTTTCTCTTTTAATGTAAATATATATTTTTTTCAAATGAAAAATGTTGAATGAAGTGAATCATTTAAAAGCCTTTGGCATTGTGTACTCATTTACGTTATTAATAAATATTATAGTATGAATTGCTTTATGTTTTATTGATGCATCCTCCTGATCCTTATAAATGAACAAATAATTTATCTTGTTTGCATATGCACTCGACACGACACGAGTTTCCATCGTGGAAAATAGAAATGCATGTTTAAACATAACATTAGCAGCTTCGACTGCAGCATAGTAAATGTGAATTGGTTACGGTACGGAATTATTGCAAATGTGGCGGCTATGTTGTGAGAAGCACTGATTGGGTAACTGTGATAATGTGCCGATAAGATTGCAAGGTTCCTTGATAATAAATAATAATCGTCTTTAGCACAAAATAATTAAAACAATCGGAATGGTAGATTATCTAGCTAACGTGATAAAGAACGCTCGTGTGTCGTTTGAACAGTGAAGTGCTGGTTCACTATTACGATAACGTCGCTGTGTTTTCTAAGAATGTTCTAAATCGAATTTATTGAAAAGTATTGCAATATGGTTCTTTGTCCGCCGTTCCGATGGTCTTCTAGAAGCCGATTTGATCTCACAACTGCAGTGCGAGAACGGCGTAATGCCGGTCGACGTGAAACCTTCTATGTAAGTAAATTCACTATAAACAACGAAATTAAATGGAATTCCAAACAATTCCATTATTAACTGCTATTAGTTTAGTCTACAAGTGCCTTTTTGACCAGCATTTTAAGCAGTCTCCTAAAATTATGAATGAGATGTCATACGATTCGATTATTTTTGATAAAAATGAAGTTCAGCTTGCAAAAAATGCAAAAGTTATTAACAATCAAAAAAATTGGATTCAGTTCAGTTCCGTTCAGAAAATATCTTAAAATAAAGATTTTTCAAATTTGAAAAAAGACCAATACAAGAAAACAATGTAAGGTCAAAGTTTAAAATTATCCCAGAGGGGTGAAAAATGAAAATATCTACGAAAACGAGTGTTCTGCATAGACTTGCATACTCGAGAAACTATTAAATCAAAGTTATTTTAAAAAGTTAATTAAAATCAGGGTCTTACTGGGTAATAAATTAAATCCGCCTGAAAAAAAAATTTATCATGATATTCAATTAGTTATGCAATAAGTATTATTTAATGATATTCTTCTGATTGAACATGAACATTACGAGTGTGTAGTTCAACTTTAAATTTGTGACATTTTTTCCTTTTTTGGAAGTCTTGAGAATATATCCATGTTGGAAAAATTATATTAAGTATTTCTCAGTTTTTATTAAAATTTACGGTGTTGCAAAATTTAAGTTTTATTGATATCAAAATAAGTATCTAAGTATCAAAAAGTAACTCAGTCATATTTTCACATGCAACGGATATAAAAATTCGTGCTTGCATTAGAGATAGAGATAGTAGGAGCACAGGTAGGAGACTTTGGAGTCATTTTAATAAGCAATAAACGTGCATTCTTTTGTCTTCTATTTTTATATGAATAATGATCAAAATAAGATTGTAGAATTGATAGAGTGATAATACTCCGGAATCAGCAATGAAATGATTAATTTTAAACGTCAATTCTAACAATCAATATAAAGTAGGTAAATAATAATTATAAATTATAAATACATACTTAGGTAGGTACTTATAATTTTTTTCAACTACTTAACTACAACAAATTGAAATTTTTGAAAGGGTTTAACCCCTTCAAAAATTGCCTAAGTAGTAAGTACTAATTAGGTATCTAAGGAAACATTTTATTAAGAACGGTTCAAAATTAGGTTTTACCACAGATAGGTAATAGGTATATTAATACTAACCTATACCTACTATTAGTTCTACTATTGTGCTAAATGCACCTAGGGACATTGTAACGACCTGCAATGCAACATGACCATAATATTATGATTGAAGATTTTTTTTCGTAGTTTTGTGGGTATTTTTGCCGAACAAAATACTACGTGAATTTTTCATGTTTGTATGAGGGCTTTGGAACTATTTTTTTTTTATTATTATACAAATGTTCAACCTATAAAGACAGGATATTCCATATCCCACCCAGTTGGACCCATCGTGTCAAATTTGCTAAGTCTGGGCGCCGCGCTGGTGACCCAGACTCATGAAGATAGATAAGCCAAATGAATTTCACTGTGTTTATTATCCACATTTTTAGTCCACTTTTTATCCTTTCTTACCCTACCTATTGGTGTGGATGGTATATTAAAAGTGGATGGTATTATTATACCATCCACTTTTTAACCGACTTCAAAAAAAAGGAGGAGGTTATCAATTCGGCCGGTATGTTTTTTTTTTATGTATGTACACCGATTACTCCGTGGTTTCTGAACCGATTTACGTGATTCTTTTTTTGTTCGATGCGGGATGGTGTCGAATTGGTCCCATAAAAATTTTATTCGGATAGGCCCAGTAGTTTTTATTTTATGAGCATTTTTGTCTGTATTTGTAAATGTTGCAAGAGCAAGTTTGAAGTCGGTTGTTTTTAACGCAGTTATTGACTTGTAATATTATCTACTTTAATTCACTACCAATTGCTACCAATTATCATTTTCTATTCTCAATCAAAATAATATGTATATTATGTAATGCTTGTGTTTTCTTAAATGATTTGTGATACGCTTTTCCACTTTGTAACGCATAAACAAAGCGACAAAGAAGGTAATTTTTATGAATGTCGACATATCTATAGATAGGGAATGAGTAAAGAGATTTGTGCAATAAAGCTTTATAATTGTGTTCTAATCTTAATGAGCAATGAATTCCCCGTTATTACTACACACTATTGAAATAGTAATATCGGTATACTAGCGTACTTAGAACTCATAAACGAGGTACCTGCCTATCATTAATTGTTATTCTATCAATCTATAATATCTATGATTAATCGTTGTTTAACTGATCTTTCTATGAAACATAAAATATAGCCATTAAAAATAATTAATGATTAAATAAATAGCAACAAAGTATATTCAGAAAAGTACTTAAGAATAGAATTTATCTAAAGTCGATTCACAAATTAGCAGTAGATAGATAATAGATATACAGGTATATATTTTCTTACTACGTATTGACAAAGTGGTCTTATAGGTGTTACCAGAAAATAATCCTGCAATCCCGGTATCAAATGGAAATTCATCAACTGGAAACGTTGCTGTATACAAAAAGAGTCTTACATTACCTACTGATCCCGGAGGCTCTAGCAAGAAATCGAGCTACATGAGTATACAAAGTGCAAAATCAAGCGAAAGCATCAATAATATAAAAGACTCGGATAGTGAAGCATCAGAGGACCCGAAAGTTAGTGCTGGCCGCAAAACGATATCTGAAATTGTTCAAACTAATCCGGAGAAACGCATGAGAAGAAAGAGAGGCGTGATAGCACCTCATGCTCCTTTGGATAGTGCTCGGTCTCTAACAGATCTGCAATATGAAAAATTTGCTAAGGATGATTTGTAAGTTATATTTACTTACTCTGATAATGTACATACCTAAGAATAGAAAAATGTTTCATCAAATGCGTAAATAATTATACCTACAATGCCTATATGAAAATACTTTTTATATTAACACTTTTCACATTCATTTCAGATCAATAGAACAAATAAAAAAAGCGATAATGGCTAACGATTTCTTAAAAAATATAATGGACGAAGAACGCCTAGACGCAGTCGTAGAGGCAATGAATCCTCAAGAGTTTCCTGCAGGAAGTCTCATGATCAGAGAAGGAGAGAGTGGAAGCCACTTGTATGTATCGGCATATGGTCAATTCGAAGTACTCAAGGGAGGACAAGTTGTCAAGAACTTTGGCCCCGGTGAAGCTTTTGGCGAATTAGCGATTTTATACAAAGCAAAACGTTTTGCTTCAATACGATGTAAGTGCAAGTGTAGTCTTTTGTTAATGTAATGTATAAGCATCTTACAGATAACAAACAAATCGCAGTAAAATTACAAATAACTGAAATATCATCATCATATCATCATTCACATTACACATAACGACACCATATCATGACCTGTAAAATGAAAAATTAACTACTATTGATAAGTTACGTTTGAATATGAATTATAATTAAAGCATCTATAGCGCCTATGATTTTTCAGGTATTACAGAAGCTAAAGTATGGACTCTAGAAAGGAGAGTTTTCCAAAAAATTATGGTACGGAGTGGCCGTCAGGAGCAAGAGGACAATATGCGTTTCTTATCATCTGTTCCCTTATTACAAGGGATTCATCCCATCGAACTTGCAAAAATCGCTGATTTTTTGAGAAGGGTTTGTAATATTATTAAAAACACATGAAAATTCGTAAGTATATAACAATATGATCACACAGATAACTACATAAAATTTATCTAACAATTTAGGAGTTTTTCGCGACTGGTACAGCGGTGGTGCGGCAAGGTGACAAGGGTGACAAGTTTTACATCATCAGAGGTGGTACAGTGATGGTTACGAAACGTGACGGGGACGGCGGGGAACGTCGGGTGGGCACGCTGAAACGGGGCGAGTACTTTGGAGAACAAGCCTTGCTGCACGAGGACCGGCGTCTGGCCACCGTAACTGCCATGCCTCCAGGGGTCGAATGTTTGACGTTAGAACGCGGGTACACAATTTTTATTTAAATTCATAGGATGTTTAATGATCTTAAACTATAAAAAACCATCTACTTCTAAGAAAAGGATATTTCTAACGATTATTCATCTACATAATATCTATTTTCAAGAATATTATAGTCATACATAACTATATACTTAATAGGTGACTTTGAAAATTAAAAAAAAATATATCTAAACGCATACCATCCACAGACCTTTCTCTGAATTATTGGGAAATTTGGAAGAATTAAAGAACATCAGACATGCGGTTCCTCGACCTTCTCAGCAAAAGAAAACTTCCGAAATAAAAAGCGGTATGTGAAAATATTTTATTATTATAATCAAGTTTTAATCCTATCTTGGACAATATGTATGTGATTGAACTTGATTGATAAGATATCAAAACTACGTATTTAATTAGATATCGTGACTAGGTACAAATAAAATATTTTAAGTCCTTATGTACAGAATAACGATAGCGGTTCTTTGAATTTCCTTCTAAATATTTTTTCCAAGAGATCTTGTAGATATCTAAAACTGTGGCAAGCAATACAATTTAATGATACGTGCATAAATTATTTGATTGCCTTCCATTTAACAAAATGAAAGAATTGAGGAAAAATACTAATAAACCATTTAACTGCCAAAACTACCAAATACCATGAGGAAAAATATTCGCCACTCACGCCTATATATTTTGATAGTTTTATACCAATTTAGAACCACTATTTGTTTATCGAAACTTAGTAAGTTTAAATCGGTCGGCCACATAATATTTTATTTTCCTCAACATTAATTTTTGTTGTCATTTTAGAGTATGAGTTCATCGAGCTGAAAGATTTAGAGATTGTGGGTACTATGGGAGTCGGTGGTTTCGGTCGAGTCGAGCTAGTGCAGTATAAGAAAGATTCTTCAAAAACCTTCGCCCTGAAATGCCTTAAGAAAATTGACATGGTTCAGCAACAACAACAAGAGCATGCCTTCAACGAAAAAAATATAATGATGTCCTGTAATAACAGATTTATTTGCCGGTACTCATTATTTTCTATTTTTTTTTATAGGGTAAACAGGTTGGTTTATTGAGTCAAAACATAAATTATTAACACACCTCGTAATATTTCAGGTTATACCGTACTTTTAAGGATAATAAATACGTATATTTCTTAATGGAACCGGTCCTCGGCGGCGACGTGTGGACAATACTCCAAAAACAGCGGTATTTCCCCGAGAACATCGCACGGTTTATGGCGGCGTGCGTTGTCGAAGCTTTCCAATATCTGCACTCGAAAGATATCATCTATAGAGATCTAAAGCCAGAGAATTTGATGCTAGACAAGAAAGGCTATATCAAATTGGTACATAAACTTACATTTCTATAAATTCATAATAACCTCCATATTATGACCTCTATATTTTTGTATATGTACTAAAAAAAGATGGCATTCATAATTATAAGTTGAATATTAATTCAAGTTAACATACTCCAAATGTTCTTGTACACAGGTTGATTTTGGATTTGCTAAACGATTATCAACAAATAGTAAAACGTGGACCTTTGCTGGGACACCAGAGTACGTGGCCCCAGAAATTGTACTGAATAAAGTAAGTGTGACTCAAATTCTTTATCTAGAAGGTTTTTAACATGTATTAAATTACATTGTGTAAATTAATATTTATTCGACCATGTTATATTTGTAACGGTTATGCGTCTTGATAAGACCTTAGATCATTTGATCTGATCAAGATATTAATCCATGTTATCTAATACTTGTTTGTGTAATGATTTTATCAGTTACTTTATACATAGAAAATTAGTGAATTAAAAAAATAGTACGTGCACCTACACACATAGTTTCTTTTTATTTATCTTTTCTACTCGGATTTTTTTGTAAATTTAAATTATTGGATTGTTTCTATAGCTTTACCAAATGGGCTATTAAAAACCAAACAGCCAATCTAAGGCCAATTTCTGCAAGACCCATAAATTATTAAAATATTAAAAGCTTCTATTCACTTTTAAGTTTTAACATTAGCAAAGTCATGAATGACTTAACAACTTTCAGGGACACGATCGAGCTGTCGACTGCTGGGCGCTAGGAGTATTCATCCACGAATTGTTGGTCGGCAAGCCGCCATTTAGAGCCGCTGGTGGAGATCACATGAAGACTTACACACTCATCCTCCGCGGCATAGATGCTGTATCATTCCACCCACGCGTACCGAAATCTGCACAGTTACTCATACGAAAGCTATGTCGTGCTGTCCCAGCAGAACGTTTGGGTTATTTGAAAAATGGTATCACGGATGTAAAAAACCACAAGTAAGTAACTCTTTGTGGTTTGTTTGTTGGGCGCTTTGATAGAACGATGTTTTGTTTATTCGCCATTCTTATATAATATGTACAGTAATGATAATAGCGTGTAAACAGTTATATGTTTTGTGTCGATCGTAAACTCTCAAGATGTTGGTTTAGGTATTTATTTTATTAATGAAAATTGTAAACAATAACGTTGTATCATATCTCAAAAGGAAGTTCTTACCTTCTAGCATATCAGTACCTATCTACTTAGTACTTACATACTTTCATTTCTGTTATATTTCTCTTTTGTTACCAATTGGTTACATTACTTATTTAGAATTTTCAATTTATTTTAGATGGTTCCTCGGTTTTGATTTTGAGGGGTTACGCGAAGGCAAACTAAAGGCTCCTCTAATTCAACCAGTTTCAAATGACTTGGACCTTTCCAACTTCGAGAAATATCCTAAAGACAAAATGCCACCAGATGAAACTTCGGGCTGGGATATTGATTTTTAAATCCGGTGATTGTAGTTATATTCATATTTACTTTAATGTATCTACTTATTACCTACTTAGACATCATAATCTTAACATTTATGTAATATGAACCTGGTACCTACAGGTACCATAAGTTTTAGTATAAGTTGTAAATTGTTACGACGTGTGTAAATAAAAGATTTATTGGTAAAGACGCAGTATTTTTTTTGGAACCTATATAGGTACCTATAATCATATACATATGTAAAAACTTTATACCAGTTTAAAAATAAAATTAGTATACACCTGTAATTCTTTCTGGCCCTAATTAAACGGTAAAGAGAAGATACGTAGGAGTACAGGAGTGAATAGGATTATTGATTATCTCAAAATTATAACATATCAAAATATTACATTATCGGTTGATTAATTAAACCGATTTTATCAATTATAGTAACGTATCTACAAGTAAAAACCTGCAAATATAGCATTATTAAAAGGAGGTCACCAATGCCATAATAACAAAAAAAGTAGGCTGTCATTCGACCTCCTGCCCCGCTTATCACCTGTACGGCCTAGGTTGTACAGGAAAGTGTACTAGAATAATGAGACCAATTACCGTAAACAAAGCAGAGATACATGCCGTGCGAAAATTTAACGGTCTATGAAACTGTCCTATCATGGAAATTTGAAAATAACAATTAATATCGATAATCCCAGGGATCCAAAGTGTCTCTCTTCAGAAATTTACAAGACTAATTAATAAATAATATTCATTTCATATCTAAAGCTAAAACTACTATAGGCCCACGTTTCGATTACTTAAGACGATGCGAAAGCAACCATTTCATACATAGAGCAATTGATTATGTGGATATTGGATAACTTATATAACTGGCGCTGATCAAGAAGCTCGACAACCCTGGAAACTTTACGCAGTGCAGTCGGCCGGCCGGCGAGAGTACTCGCCGACTGCCGCGGCCGTAAACAAGGTTCCACAACACGGCTCCTAGAGTAAATGTATTCTGTAGCCGAGTCACACAAATTGAATATATTTTACATTTAGTTTGCCGCGAGTGAGTGCTTTGGACTGCCGTCGCGTCTCCATGGCGCATCGCACACGATACAGTTAGCACAACATACCAAAGGAATAAAAACATTATTACAATACCATACACACACGGCTCAAACCATATACAACACAATGGACTATAACTAAATTTATTATATTAAAATACCTACTAGAACCCGTGCTCAGTGAATTTTAATAGTGAATTGGTTATTATATTATCTGAAATTGGAAAAGTATTCAAGGTGAGTTTATATTTTAGAAACAGTATTTTCGAATTTACTTAATTATTGGATAATTTTTAAAACACATATAACTACTTATAACTGAATAAATTATAGATGAAAGTTATAGAAAGTGTGGATACCTTACCTTGCCTATTACCTGCTTTTAGAGTAAAAATTACGGAAATAGTAAAACAATCGATTTTTGGTTCAAGGTTAATTTTCATGCATATTGAATGAATGATCTTTGATAACGGATAAAAGTAAATAACGAGCACTTTAAGTCAGTTTAAGTATAAATATACTTAAAATATATTTATTTCCGATATTATAATAATATACACTTTAATTCATTTGTGTAAGACACATTCAAAAACCTTGTCATGCCTGTGTAGACGTATATCTTGAAACAACCTTGAGTATATGCAATCCTTACAGGTAATAAGACATTATTATAAAAAAAAAGTATATAGGTAGGTATATAAATAAGCGAAATGTGGGAGTTTGATATAATTATAGTACCTATCTACTAATATTTAGCATGCAGATAGATTACGACCTGGGAATAACTACGAACGCTAAAATCCATAATAGGCAGGTACCTACCTATATTAAATCTAGTC
Organism: Colias philodice; assembly: GCF_061535455.1. NCBI lineage: Eukaryota > Metazoa > Arthropoda > Insecta > Lepidoptera > Pieridae > Colias > Colias philodice. Next base: position 6,343,534 of record NC_143094.1, on the reverse strand, counting down.
ATATTTTCAAACAACTTAAAAAAAGTGTGGATCTCAATTCGACTGTATTTTTTTCTTGTTTTTTGGATTTATTACATCAGAACTTGCGAACGCGGGTGAACGAATATTAATAATTAGATATAATTTTTTTGTTTGTAAGCTGGTGCCTTCCATGTGGTCTTTTTTGTCGATTCTTTTAGGTACTGCAGTTGACTTGATTTTCATCATTTAATTTATAATATATTACCAATTATTAAGACTTCACTATTTTGGTAAATAGGTACGTATATAATTTATACCTTCCTACAATTAGTTACCTTAAAAGTTTGTGTGATTAAACTGTAGACGAACCAACCGAATATCAATTATGCACTAAGGATTGCTCAAAATTGGATGCCAAAATTGATTCTTTACGTAGTCCTTCCCATACAAATTATTTTAATAAAATACGAAGGAAGACATATCTTATGAATTTATAATTATACCGACACACATTGTTCTTGGTAGCGGATGTTATAAGATTACTGTAACTACGTCAACCCTTGATACACATCTCGCATACATGTAGTTTCAGATTACACGGGCTGAATACTGATTACCGACCATCCAATTAATATTGCACGCCTCATAAGCGAAGCGTTGAGGTGGGTACTACTGTCACTTCGCGCAAAACATCTGATTTTTCAAACTTAAAATGTCTTTATGTATCATACATTGCACTTGTAAGATAATACATACACACACATATTAAGAAAAAACACTATTTTTAACGTTCATGATATTTTTGATGTCATTTTTGTTATTTAAACTAGTTAAAAAACAGTTTAAAAAAGTTCTGTCTTGGACGTCCGTGTGTCTGTATGTGCGGATCCTTTTTCTTGTTAACACGATAGCGACCGAAATACTTTACTAATCGAGTCTTTTTTTTCTCTTACGCTTGAGTATGCTCAGGAATAGAACCCTTTCATTTTTCAGGGTCTGATTCGATGTGGTTTAATTGTTATTAAATAAACAAAAATAATAATTAAGTAATAAATATTTATTAAAATAAAATTATGAGGCGTGCACTTTTGGATTTTCCAAATTATTTAAACATTGAGTCGACTACTGTGTGATAATATATGGTAATAAACTTGCTTAGACTATTGTTTTTGTTATACAAAATATATCCTTTTTGATTCAAAAAATACTTTGATGTAAATCTTTATTCTTTATCTCGCAGAGGCGGTAACATTTGAGGTTGATCCCAACGCGATGGTCACATGAGTGATGAGGATAGTTAATTCAATATATACAAAAATGTATATTTAAAGTCCTATTGAACCATAATCTACTCATTGACCTAATTTAAAAAACACGCCTTTCCTTGAGGAATAGATATATAACTAATTAATTTTTTCCAACACTATAATTACTATCTACATCGAAACTTGATTAATTACAGCGTGTCCATGACATAAAAAAAATTCAGTAAGACGATGCGTTTCATTTTAATTGCGTTTTTTGTTTTCTTGTTGTGTTTACTCTTCTGTTATCTTTATTAAGTCAAACGTGATTCATGACTTAATAAAGGACATAATATAAAATTCTATGTTTTTCTTTATTTGTCTATACCTAAATGATTTAACTTAAAATATTTTTTACACTTTTCCTAATTTTCAAATTAAAAAAAAATACGAATTTAAAGTCAGTAGTAATAAATGCATTTGAAAAACCAATAAGTATTTAATTTATCAGAAGGGGGGCTTATTTACAGTACATATCAAATAAGTATAAAATAAACCGCAATTTCATGTGCGTAGGTAACCTACTTACAATTTAAAATTACATGAACTTCAGATTTACTGAGTACCTATGAATAAAGTTACAAGAAGTGTAACTTACACTTCTTCTCGTAACATATAGGCAAATCTAAGAAACCTTTCATTTATTTCACCTATCAAATAACTCAATAAATAATTCAATATACAAAAAAACAAGAAAGGGAAACGGTATTCACACTTGACAAATTTCCAATCCATTTGTTTTGGAGATTTAGAGATCAAAAAGAGGTTAATAGAGCTTTTTAAATTTATAAGAATTGTTTTTTATCATATAATATGATATTTGAAATCATCACTAGTCATGGAAGTCGTGTGTGGCCGCGGCGATGGAAGGTGCCAAGCATACGCCTTAGCTGCAGCATTGCACTCGCTCAATCTCTACTGTGCTGCAATATCCAGTGCCCTCATTTGCTGCTGTGGCCGTAGACCAACCCGGTAGGTCCATACATTGTATTGAAATTATTGATATCTATAGAAACAGTGTTGCTTTATAATTTATCTGATAACTTTTATGTAGGGCACCAAGCCGCTGGAGATGTCAAAACATTCGTGGCGTAACGAGCATTATTTTGGGAGTAGTGTGGTGTTGTGGTGCAGCGGCGGCTTCTCTGCGGCCCGTTGACACTGTCTACTTGGTCGCATCACTGATGGCACCACTTTCCTGGCTCGCGGCAGCTGCGTTCCACGTGTCCTTATGGACTAGGCGCTCGCTCGCGCCTACTCTCTATCTAGCAGTTTATTGGTTCCTTACAACTTTATCATCTGCAACATTACTCTTCGAACATTCGAAAAGAGAATCATTCGAGAATCATTTAGAAGTATACATTCAAGGCTTAGCACTAATCTGTGCCGTAGTAATGGGTGGTGTTGATTGCTTATGTTTTTATGACGAGGTAAGATATATATTATAATATGTATTATATTCCTACAAATACCTCTACCTTAGTCTACACGCAAATTATTGTGATATAAAAAAATGAATGGCTTCTGATTTCTGAATAACATCATGCATGTGACTGTGCATGTGACTATGGTCTATGGAAGTGCGGCCAATTAACCTAAACAACGATGCGCGACGCACAAGGTGTGACCATGTATAGGGGACGTATGCTTTTCCTGTGCAACGCGATTGTACTGACCTCAAAACATGCCATTAATTTTAATCTAAATGCACGGTCAACTATTGTATAGTTCATAATATTGAGATTTATTAAAGTCTTTACTCGACTTTGTACTGATGCTTGGTTCTGATACCTAATACAAAATATGTACCTAACATACATAACTACCTACCTACTATTTACTTTAGGTATTATACATAATTGTTATTTTAATTAACAATACCAGAACTACAATCGTCTTTAATATTTAAACTCTGCTCTACGTAAATACAAATTTGTGATACCTACATATATTTTCCCATTAAAATTTCTTTCATAAAATCTTTCAGCATGTTTTCAGATAAATATCTATTATAGGGTGTTGACCTTCAGTTATTACTCATAGAAAGACGCCAGACGGCGGACATGCAGACACTTCAAGACTGGCGCCGTTTGCTGGCTTTGTCGTTATTAACTACTCGCTATTACAATACTATTTTATTATCCTTATCGTCTGTCGAATGTTTCAGTATAATATATATGTCTTCATAGATGTAGATAGAAAATTTTCATAATCTTATATATAGGGTGATTTTTTTGCTGGTTTCTTTTTGGCAATACTGTTTTTGATAGATCACGCGTGAATCGTGTCTTGTGTCTTTATCAAACTTGTTCAGTTTGGTCTATAATTTAACCATGAATCGACTTACGAACGAACAACGCTTGCAAATTATTGAATTTTACTATGAAAATGCATGCTCGGTTAAGAGAGTGTGAAATCGGTTAAGAAGTGCGCGATGCACTTCATCGATTGGCGATTTTATTTTTTTTTGCTTAAAATGGAAGAATTGGACATGCCTCACACGTGGTTTCAAAAAGACGGTGCCACATGCCACACGGCACGCGAAATAATAGCCCAATTGAGAGCCGCCTTCGGCGAACAGTTTATCTCACGTTTTGGGCCCGTCGATTGGCCGCCTAGATCGCGTGATCAAACGCCTTTGGACTATTTCTTATGCCTACAGGGATAAACCAGCAACGATTGACGCACTGGTAGCCAATATTGAAGCATTTAAGTATTCGTGATATACCGGCCGATATGTTGTAGAGAGTGTGCCGAAATTAGGCCTTGCGAATGGGCCATCTAAACTGGAGCCGCGGCCATCATTTGCATGAAATCATCTTCAAACATTAAATTATATTGATCGTTTTATCAATTCCATTATAGATTACATCAACATTTTCAAGTTTTTTGTGTTTTTTTTTGAAAATCAAATCCTATACCTCTTAAAAAATCACCCGTTATAAAAATGAATCGCAAAATGTGTTGGTAAGCGCATAACTCGAGAATGGCTGAACCGATTTCGATAATTCTTTTTTTATTATATTCCTTGAAGTACGAGGATGGTTCTTATGTAGAGAAAACGTAAACATGTACCACGGGCGAAGCCGGGGCGGACTGCTAGTCTTATATATAAAAATGAATCGCAAAATGTGTTGGTAAGCGCATAACTCGAGAACGGCTGAACCGATTTCGATAATTCTTTTTTTATTATATTCCTTGAAGTACGAGGATGGTTTTTATGTAGAGAAAACGTAAATATGTACCACGGGCGAAGCCGGGGCGGACCGCTAGTAATTTATACAATTAAGTATGTTTAAGTGCAATATGTCACTAAATGACAAATGTGTTTGTTCCCAGATTCACTGTAGATGAATATATATGAATACGAACCATGATAACTTAATTATTATTTGAAACTAAGGCCTAGTTTTTTACTCTCCTAAAAAGAATCATCATTTTAACATTTCAGGTAGCCAAATACACATCGACAACATACAACCAAAAAAAATCTTTAAATGATTCTACTGTAACATATAAATATAATGAGACCCATTTCTACGGTAAAATTACATTTTTTTGGCTCAATACATTGTTATATAAAGGATACGAAATACCACTTGAAACAGGTGATTTAGGACCACTACCAGTGGAAGAGAAATCTAAAACATGTTATGATAAGTTTAAAAAAAATCACATTGATAAACATGTAAGCATTTATTTTTATATTTATTCTAAAGTATTAACATTGAATGGTGTAGAATTTTACTGAATAGTCATTAACTTTTTAGACGAGAAAAACCAATGCATGTACGCCTAGCTTATGGAAAACTTTCGTCTTAACCGTATGGCCCAATTTCTATATTGCCGGAATTCTAAAATTATTCGGCGATTTAATGGGAGTTATAGCACCTCTAGGCCTTGGCATCATAATACAATTTATGGACAAAGAACAGACGCAAGTTGAGGACGATCCAGATGTCACCATAGATGAATTCTTCGATAACGGTTATGCTATGTTGATGGTTGTAACACTTTCACTCATTCTTCAGGCTCTATTATCTCAAAATTCAACACATTTACTGACAGTGGAGGGAACCAGACTGAAATCTTCTTTACAGGTATGTAACTCCTAGCTACATTCTACAACATACCCACTCAAGTGCCCACTCTTTTTCCCGTTTTTAACAAAAAGTAAGTTAAAGGTATATTTATAAATATCCAACAACAAAACGAATATCCTCATTATTTCTGTATGATTGACTAAGTACTGTTTACGAAAAGTAAAGAAACATAAAACTATATTTTATCTTACAAAAACCTAACACTGTTCTAGAATATGGTATTTGACAAATGTATGAGACTAGCATCATGGTCATCCGACGAAGGCGAATCAGATGAATTATCTCCTCTTTTACAAGCTCCAAAAAGCGAAGAATCAACACAAGCAGGAATGCTTATGAATTTGGTATCACAGGACACTTACAACATAATGTCGTGTGTTTGGATTTGTCACTACACGTGGGCAATACCATTAAAGGTTGGTTAATACACCCTTAAGCTATTGGTAACTCTATATATTTAATTAAGTAATTCAATAGACATTGTAACTCATACTATTATTTCTCAGATTTCCGTTATTTTATATTTATTATATACAAAGTTGGGGGTGAGTGCTATAATAGGAGCAGCCACCAGCATTGTAGTTATTACACCATTACAATTTTACCTCGGTAAAAAAATATCGGATAACTCCAGAAGTATATTAAAATGCACCGATCACAGAGTTTCAAAAATGTCGGAGATTTTGCAAGGGATGAATGTCATTAAATTATATGTTTGGGAAGATTTGTTTAATGAAAAAATATTGCAATTGAGGGAAGTTGAATTGAAACATCTAAATAAGGATTCGATTTGTTGGGGTCTCTTAAGTAAGTACCTATTTTTAGTCTAAAATCTTATATATAAAAATGAATCGCAAAATGTGTTGGTAAGCGCATAACTCGAGAACGGCTGAACCGATTTCGATAATTCTTTTTTTATTATATTCCTTGAAGTACGAAGATGGTTTTTATGTAGAGAAAACGTAAATATGTACCACGGGCGAAGCCGGGGCGGACCGCTAGTATACTATAAATATATTGCAAGCATTAATTTATTACTCAATAATTCAGAGTAGGTCATTTGTTACGACCAATTCGATAGGAATTTTCATTTCTTTATTATTTCAGCTTTTATGACACAATGCTCGTCAGTATTAGTAACAATAGTTACATTTACAATGCATTATTTTCTCGGGAAGACAAATCACCTAACAACCGTGAATGTATTCGCCGGGCTAGCATTGTTTAACCAGCTAACAATTCCACTACTTATTTTACCAGTAACTGTACTCATGGTTATACAGGCTTTGGTAAGCAAAATCTATTACGTCAATAAATTACTTTTGTACAAATATTTTCTTTAACGTGACACTACCAGTAAATAAAAGGGCGTATTTCACAGGTTAGCACGAAAAGAATTAGAGACTTTTTGGAGCTGCCGGAATCTAAAAATCTTCAAAAGGATAATGATTATCATATAAAATGCCAAGACTTAAATGAAGAATTAATTATGAATCCAGAAGACAAAATACTTATCGATGCTGAAATAAACGACACATTCCCTGATGGTGGTAAAATGCAAAGTCAGGACTATTTAATGAAATTTAGAAATGCTGCTTTTTCCTGGGGAATTAAAGATAATTTATGGCTGGAAATTGAAGATTTGGATATACCGGCAGGTGAACTTATAAGTCGTTATTTAGTTTATTCAAACCCCAAGTTCAATAGCTACTTAGTATTTACTCCTTCACATTAAATTTATACCTTTAGGAAAGTTGATCATGGTAGTCGGATCATCTGGGTCTGGCAAAACTTCACTACTCGCAGCTATAATCGGAGAAATGCAATATGAACGGGGACAAATAGAGTACTGCAATGGGTAAGATTAATTTTTTTATTAAATATGATGAATCATTGTATTACCAATAAATATTATGTTTTAAAAGGAATTTTTCGAAATGGTATGCGGGTCAACCACCTTGGCTCCTGGATTGGTCAATTCGTGAAAATATCCTCATGAGAAGCCCTTGGTGCGCAACTAGATATGCAAGAGTCGTGAGAGCTACTGGTCTCCGGCCGGATTTACAACTTTTGCCCGGTATGCAACATTATTTCTACTGATTTTGAACGAAATGTAATTGTTGCGGTAAAAATTAAATTTACTGCATTGCACCCTGTAGATGGCGATGACACCATTTTAGGAAGTTATGGAAGCCCGCTGTCGGGAGGCCAACGGGTGCGCGTGTGCATCGCACGCGCTTTGTACTCTCAAGCCCGACTCATCGCACTCGACGAGCCGTTGGGTGCCCTGGACGCACCCCTAGCGCGGCACGTGGTCGCACGAGCCCTGTTGCCGGCCGCGAGATCTGGCCGCACTATTCTTCTTGCTACTAGTAGATTGGAATTATTGCACTATGCAGACTTTGTAAGTTTTCTATTTATAACTTCTAGCGTTATGTGGCTTGGAAAATTTTCGGATCCACAGAGAGCTAGCAGCCTCGTGAAGCAATTGCTGCCCGAAGCAGCTAGATGTGCGACCGCATTCACATACAATTATGTGAATGCGGATCGATCGAGGAAAACACGCGTGACACGGCGAGGCTGTTCGCTCCTTTTTGTGCTGATGATGATGATGAGGTGTTTAGGTACTAAATAGGCGGGCCCACCCGACTGTTTAGTACATAAACATCTAGTGCCTTGTTTTATCCAATACCATTTACTAAAATTTAAGGTAATAGTAATGGAAGGTGGGCGTGTGAGCTGCGTGGGTCGTCCAGGAGCGTGTGAGGGAGCACTAAGCCAGTGGTGGTCGCTGGCGGGCGAGGCGCGCGCAGCCGCAGCGCGGAGCGGCGCCGGCCCGCCCGGGGGCACCGAGCAAGAGCGATCGCTTCTCATTCGAACGCTCTCCAGAAACAACTATCAGAGAAGCGTATCGGAAGACAACATTGTGAGTTTAAAATTAGCTTTTTTTAATGATTACAGGATTACGCATATAAAATTACTTTGCTGTAATTTGTTACAGTGTAAATAATCGAGATTATAGCCTGTATTTGTTCAATACTTTCTGAACGAATGCCCGTTAAAAGGTGTCTCTGTCCAATTTAATGTGTATAGATAGATAGATAATGTGTATAGATATAGATAATGTGTATAGATAGATAGATAGATAGTATAGATAGATAGATAGATAGAAGGTCCGTAGGTGTCTCTGTCCAATTTAATGTGTATAGATAGATAGAGAGATAAAGTAAGGTTTTTTGAATATCGTTTTATGCTTTTTATTGATATCAGTAGATAAAGAAAAATTATAATATTTCTCATAGATTGCAGTAAGCGAAGCGACTGGAGCTCACTTGTTGGCGGAAGTGTCGATGTGCGCCGGTGGCACTTGGCGGAGAACTTCACGAAAAACTAGAACACCGCTCGCAAGACAGTTCTCATCTCCGCCTACTTCCGTACACAATTATAAGTAAATTTCGCAATTTTTATGTCTTTATCTGTATTCAAAGTGTTAATTACTTATGCTCTACTGTTGTTTTATTTTTTTTGCGATTTTTACAAATTTATGGAACACAAGTGTGTTATGTAGGTAGGGTTTTTGCCAGTGGCGTAGCTATCATAGGGCCAGGTGGTGCAGTGCACCAGGGCCCCGGAGCTCAGGGGGCCCTCAAACCTCAGCTTTGAAAAAAAAATATTTTTTTTTAATTAAAAAAAAAATTTACGACACACTAAATTCATCAATGTTTCCAGTAAAAGTGTTCAACTGTCAAAATTAGATGACATCACTGATTTTCATACTGTACGCAGCAGCAACGGTTACAGTGTTACTAATAAATAATTAAATAATGTCCTATAATATTTATTTTATTTATTTAGTATTGACTACCCTCTCAAACACCGAACGACCCGATCGGGCCGCGCTATGACGAATTACGCCATTCTGTTAAACATCATGCGGCCCGATCGCGCCGCGCTTCCTCATTCGACTTTGGACGAAATCATTGGACGAAACAACGGATAAATTGAAAAAGTATAGAAATGACTTCGAGTCCTTCAAATCCAAGGCCACCGAAACCGCGAGAAAATACGATATCGATACTACCTTTCTAGAAAAGCGACGAAGAAAAACTAAAAAGCATTTCGATGAATTGGCTTCTGATCACCGATTCGAAAACCAGGAAGAAGTCTTTAGAGTAACTATTTTCAACAATGTACTCGAGATAATAATCAATCAGTTAGATGAGCGTTTTATTGGTATGAGTGCAGTTTGTAAATTGTTCGACTTCCTGATGCCAAAAAACTTGCTTAGCTGGAATGAAACGATTTTACTCGAGAAATGTGATCAGTTTCAGAAGAAATATTGCGATATAATTGGACCCAATTTCTCGCTCCAATTTCTTAATGTATATCATCTGATTCTCCCTCAATTGATGGAGACGTGGTCTATTCGCCAGCTTTGCAAAGAAATTATAACAAAATTTGGCGTGCTCGAATGTGACTTTACGGAAGTGTATACAGCGATGCTACTGTTTCATACAATTCCTGTTACTTCCGCAGCAGCAGAAAGATCTTTCAGTAAACTGAAGATTATAAAAAATATTTAAGAAACAGCATTCGACAAGATCGCCTCCGACATTTATCGTTAACTAGCTTTCCACCCGCAGCTTCGCCCGCGCAGGCAAAGAAAAACCCGCATAGTTCCCGTTCCCGTGGGATTTCCGGGATAAAACCTATCTTATTTCCCGGGATAAAAAGTAGCCTATGTCCTTTCTCGGGTATCAAAATATCTCTATACCAAATTTCATGCAAATTGGTTCAGTAGTTAAGGCGTGATTGAGTAACAGACAGACAGACAGAGTTACTTTCGTATTTATAATACATATTAGTATGGATTGCAATAGAAAATGAGGCGGCATCAAACTTGGATTTGAGTGAAATTATAGACGAATTCGCAAAAATTAAAGCGCGCAAGAGATTGTGAATTGGGCGGGGAATTCTGTTAAAAATCGTTTTTTCCATTAATTAATCTCATCTTTATAATAAATATTCTATATTGTCATGTGCGTCGTTGTTTATTTATTCCCTTTTTCTTCTATTAAACACATGGAGATTCTAATCGAGACGACGTATGGATTTAGCCTACTAGAGATAAGTTCACTTACTGTTTTCTATTCTTATTCTTATCAATAATTTTGAACGCAAATATAAGTTCAAACTACGCGGAAAGAGGGGAGGAGGAGGGCCCGATTCTTTCCCTATGCACCAGGGCCCTTGTCCCCCTAGCTACGCCACTGGTTTTTGCTTAAGCTTAAATTGCAAGGATGAAGTGTGTTTATCGATAATTATAATATCTACATTCTACATACGTTTCATGTATCTCACAAATGTTATTTCCATTTCAATGATTTTACATTTCTGGATTATTTAAACGACTAAGTAGATTGCGACGCGAAGTTCGTCGCTCGGTTAGCGCAGACGCAACGAACGGAGCTTTACAACGGGAGGCAAGTTTATTGAGACGACTTCTACGGCCACCGAGCCAACGTACTCTTATAAGGTAAAGATAATCCTATAATGTGTTGATGTTTATAGCATAATATTCCTATAACATTTAGAAAATTATGTTGATTTCGAAACTTTAATAGTCACTTCCTCTGTTTAGAACAACATATTTGTCATACAAAGTACCTAGTTACCTACTATATAATGTTAATTAGGAACTATTTAAAACCACGCTTTGCAATATTTTCATTGCACATACTGTTTGTAGGTCACAAGATAATTGGCAACACGTGTTTTGCGCTCTTGATATTATGTAGCGTTAAGAAATAATTAATTAAAGAGTCGGGCAAAAACGCTTTGGTTTCAATTACATAATTATATTTTTTTTCATCTGCACATTGATTTATGATGTTTACTCGACTTTGATTATTCATTAAATAAGAGTTAGTGATTCTTAATAATTTCCAACAAGAACTACTAAAAATTTAATATCCTCACCAGTATCATAATAAGTAAAATGTAGACAGCAAAGATAAATTATTAAGACAGATAGATAGAAATAGCTCCTAAAATCATATATTTTTAAATTTTAGAGCTTTAAAAAGGTATCTACTATTAAATAATAGAGTCTAAAGCACTTCTAAATGAATAAACTATTTTTTGAGTAAGTATATCAAAATTTTAGATGGACACCGAGGACGTTACGACGCTTAATCAGTTCTGAATCCGAAACAAATGTGGAAATTGGCTGTAAAGGTAATTATGAATATTTAATTAGTTATCTCCTACACTGAGCTGATACGTCTTAATTAAAGATAAATTCTCAAGAAAATATTTTTTATTACTCAACTATTTTCATTTAAATTTCAAAACATTTTAAATCATAAATGTGCCTAGTCTGTACCTAGATGATACTTACTGATTAATATTATACTATTGTATAAAAATACACGAAAACATTTTACAGATGCGACAGATGACAGTACATTAGATTCAACGTTTGCAACATTAACTTCAAATGGTGTAGAATCCATTGCTGTGAGCGACCCTCAGCCAACAAAAGATGAACCGGAGATATTACGCAACGAGGTGTGTACACTGTACATAACTGCCCCCCTAGTCAAGTGGCTTTCTGTTAGCGTAGCGTTCAATAGAATAGACTACGAATGTATGAGATTGACGTAGGCTGTAGATAAACGTATCTTTTTAGCATTCTCATACTATGCTACAGACTACCACGTAGGTATAATACTACATAATGCCTTAAAACTCGGTTTATATCATGAGTCACATTGCCTTCTATCTCAAGTATCGGAGTATTAATCGGATATTTATTGGATAATTTAATATGGTAATAATCTATTTATGTATAGAGTGCAATATGGAAAGAGTACATAACGAGCTGCGGCTGGTGGGGTGTGTTGTACTGCGTGGCGGCGGCAGCTGGCCAGGGCCTGGCTGTGGCCGCCGACTGCTGGCTGTCCCGCCTTGCTGATTACAATACGCGACAACCGCTTAGTGATGATCAGGTCTGATTTTCCTCTACATTATATAATAATCTCCAAATAAAAAAAATATTTATGCATAGTCGATATTTTGTACGTTTTACGAATCGACTCACAAGTTATTACAATTTATCCAAATAATGGGTGTCTATCTAAGGAAAACTCTTTTAAATATTGAATACTGCGTGGTATAGGTATCACAATTATAAAATTACAGTAGGTATTATAGACCGGGAGATACTGACACAAAATTTCGAGTCATTTGTAACAAGGATGGCGGTTCTACAGGGGTCTTAGTACGCAATGACAAAAAGAAAAATGATGGTGTGAACGCTGGTACCGGTGGCTTAGTCGCGTGGGCGTTTGTCGAACTCGTCGGAAAAATAGCGAAAGTCAAACGATTTGTAACACAAAAATTTTAGAATTTACCGATAGCCCATAAAAAAGTAGTAGGCGGTAGTGTCATGCCATACTTTTCCGGTGTGACTAAAAGCCCGCCATACCGACGCGAATGTGTTGATTTAAGTAAAACAATCATTCAACCATTTGTACCAGGCTAACTTTTGCACAGGTAACTATCGTCGTGCAGCCATTTACGAAAATCGCCATGCCATACTTTTCGGACGGTTCCAAATGGTCGCCATACCGCCGAAAATCTGCAAAAAATTTTTATTTCGCCAAACTTTTTTTACCAGTATTGCATTTGGATTTTTGGAGAGTATTTGATAAAATGTGACCATTATTATATTTGCCATACTTCTAGTAGGGGGAAAAAGTGCTGTCATACTTGAAAACTTAATTTATTATTAATTTATATAAGTGAAGATTTCCAACACATAGATCTTTGAAATTTTGTATTTATATTTGTTGATCCTCAAACTTACAGGAAAAATAAGTGCCATACTGTTACAAATCGTTTGACTTTCGCTATTTTCCGACGAGTTCGACTAACGCCCACGCGACTAAGCCGCCGGTACCAGCGTTCACGCCATCGTTTTTCTTTTTGTCATTGCGTACTAAGACCCCTGTAGAACCGCCATCCTGTTACAAATGACTCGAAATTTTGTGTCAGTATCTCCCGGTCTATTACGTTAACCGTAGTTAAATCATTATTAATTATCATAAATAATAGGTAGGTATGTGACCATTATTTCCTCGATACAATTTTAATACTACATTGTTATAAACATTAGATAAAACTTAAAAGCAGAAATATTTTTTTTTTTACAATAATTAAACAATGTAGTTAATTTACCGTCAGAAAGAATTGCGAATAAAATTTATTTTCTATTGAGCAAATCGCATCCAATTATCCTATGCTATTATCCGGATACAAATAAAACATAAGTAATTTCAATAATAATTTATTTTTCCTGTGTAAAAATAATATTTGCACGTCATCCTTATTATAATCATAAGTAGCACACATTAAAACGAGTGATATAATATTGCAGATGTGGGACATGGTACAGATGTACGCAGGCTGGTGTGCGTGCGGTGTGTGCGCGGGCGGGTTTGCGCAAGCGGCATGCGCAAGTGCGGGAGCGGCCGCACGCAGAATGTTACATGACAAGCTGTTACGAGCCACTTTAAACGCTCCTTTACATCACCATCACACTACACCGCAAGGCGCTTATATCCACCGATTTTCAAATGATGTTTCAGTTGTTGACAAGGTAAAAAATATATAAGAATTAGGTACCAATATTCTAGAATTGCATATTTTCAAGTAAAAGTCTCATTATTTATGCATTTTATTAAATGTTTTAGAAATTGCCAACTGCAGTAAGCCGTTGGACGCAATTGGCTCTGCTTTGCGGAGCGGCCTTTCTCGTGAACATCATTCTGTCTCCATGGACCCTGTTGGTTTTATTGCCCGCTCTTTTCTTTTTCCTAGCATTACAATCTGTATACTTGAAGAATGCCAGGTAAGTCAAGTATTATATAAGTTGTTTACCTGATTTCAATTCGTTGAATCAAAGTTTACAATCTTTAATTGATTTATTAAAATTACAGTGAACTACAAAACATTGAAGCAAACAGTGCAGCTGGTGTAGTGACACTAACTGCACAAACAAGTACAGGTGCGGCGACTGTGCGAGCGGGACAACTGCAAACTAGATTGCGAGAAGTATTCCAAAAGAGAGTCGATATCAATCATAACGCTCTACTGCTGCTAAATGCATCCAATCGCTGGCTCGGACTTGGTCTCGTAAGTATATGTTATTGTTACAAAAATATGTATATTAGTCATCTTTTGAAAGTTATATTAGTTACCAGAATCTATACCGTTATCACTTTAAATCCTTTTTATATCTGCATTAGATACTAAAAATAACAATTACTCATTTAGACCAACTGTTATATATTATAATCCATTGTTATAAGAAAAATAAATTAATTCTTTATCTATATTTTAAAATCTAATTAATTCCAGGATCTAGTTGGCGCTTGTACCGTGTTTACTTCATTATCTGTGGCCCTCTATAGTGGGAGTGCGGGAGCAGTGGCGGGTTTGGCGGGCACTTATGCTCTCATACTGCCCATATACCTTGCCCATTTGGCGAAGTGTCGAGCAGATCTACACTTACAACTTGCATCTCTTGATCGAATAATTGCGGATATTAATGTTCCTCAAGAAGACTACCGGGATGATTGTAAGTTTTTAACTAAAACCTTTCGGCTTTTCTTGGTTTCCTCTATCACAAGTAAAAGTTACATAAACCAAGCTATCATTAATAATGATATTAAAAACATCTTGCTTCTTTTAAGCAACTTAAACATATACATTTTAACCACTTTAAATAGGTCCAATACCAGCAGGGTGGCAACGAAACGGAAAAATAGAATTTCAAGATGTTAACGTTCAACAACGACCAAATGGACACACTATCCTGAAGAATATAAATATCACTGTTAAGCCTGGCCAAAAGGTACGTAGAAAGTCTTTGTCTCATGAATACACGATAATATTTAATAATATTTTTTTACATACATATAATACATTATGCATAGCAGTAACATATAGATATGTAAAGAACTATTAAATAACAATTGAATAATTAAATAATTTCAGATCGCTGTATGTGGTCGCAGCGGTAGCGGAAAGTCAACTTTATTATTAACGTGCGCTGGTGCGACGACCATACAAAGTGGTCGTGTACTCATCGATGGGCAGGATATTACACGGGTTCCATTAAAGCCGTTACGTCATCGCATCGTGGTGTTACCACAAGACACTACTATGTTCTCTGGAACATTGCGGGAGAATTTAGATCCGCTCGCTGTGCATACAGATGAAGAAATATGGCAATGCTTGAAAGCAGTTGGACTGTACGATTTTGTTACAGCTCAATCTGCAGGACTCGGTAATCCAATATTTTTAAAATCATATACATAACATCAATTTATTTTCCTTAACGGCTTAAAATTAACAGTACTATATTTGGTGTTCAAATTGGTGTTCAAATTAATATTTAAGGGGCTGACAAGACCAAATTGAAGTTATTTGAGCAGTTTTTTAAGAAAAGATATTTATTCTAGCCCATCAAAAAATATATATGTTAATATTCATCATATTTCGAAGACCGTGGACGGACTCGATACATAATTGGACGAAATCGGCTCGATAGAAAATAATTGCAAAGATTGGTCTTAAAATCATCATTAAAGGATTCTATGTGTTTATTTTTTTGACGTACGGGTCTGCAATCTAAAACACGAAGTCAACATATTCATACCTGAACCTCTAACGAGTCATATTTCGCATATGACCCACACTTTTCCTTAAATCACATATTTTCTTATTATTTTCTTCTACGACCTGGCCCCGCCCAGTAACAGTGATATTGCGCTCTCGTTTGCGCACACTGTCCAATTGTATGGGAGTAAACGAGAGCGCAATCACTGTTAAATTGGGTCTTGTCAGCCCCTTAAGTAACAGTTCTAATGAAGAAAGTCATAAAACTTGCTCTAAGTATCTTAAAACTACTGGTAATTCAAATTAAATTAAAAATTAAGAATTTTTGAAAGAATAGAAAAAATTCCTTCACGAGGCAGGACTCGAACCCACGTCTTTCGCCAGCCTATATATTTTTATGTACTTACTTTTAAAAACTTTTCATTTAGAAAGAATTTAATATAAACTCCAAATATCAAATGTATTTAACTGTTTATATTCCAGAGTGTTTGATAAGCAAGCACAGCGGGTGGGCCGGCGGGCGCGGCGGGCGGGTGTGCGCGGCGCGCGCGGCGCTGCACGCCCGCCCCGCCGCCGCGCTGCTGCTGGACGAACCGGCCGCTGCACTTGACGCGCCCGCACAGCGCGTGCTACTTCGCGCGCTGGCTACACTCGCACCGCATACCACTATTATTACTGTTGCGGTTAGTTCAGTTTCGTTCAGTTCGTGATATGGAAGTATCTTTAGACGCGTAGAGAGCAACTTTATGTGGGTTTGCTTTGAATGTGATTTATGTGTGTAATGTGTTACGCAAGACTGGTGACGAGTAGGGCTTTTTGTGTTTTTTCGTCTGGAGTTAAGACTACCTTTTGATGCTACATTAACTTTATAAGGAATTAAAAAGAATTAAGATATGCGGAATCTATTAACGGTTTTATCAATAAAGACAATTCAAAACTATATTGGACGTTTAGAATTTAATTTACTGTACTTTATCATTTATTTTTCTGTGTTTTGTAACTGACAACTAACATAAATCATCTTTTCAGCATCGTATATCATCAGTTCGTGAGTACGACAGCAGTATCATCCTTGACGACGGGCGCGTGGTGGAGCGAGGTGACATCAATGGTCTACTTTCAGAGCCTGCTAGCCGACTGTCACGCATGCTCACTGCACCCAACTATGTTGTCTAATCGACATCATTGTAAATTATGAATTCATTTTAAACAAATTTGATATAGAATATGTAGTAAGGTGCTTCTAGAATCCATCCACACTATGCATAGTGGATTTTATTGAACGTTATTCAATACTGATATATGTCACTGTATTCAGATATATCCTGGAACTTATTGAAATCAATATTAAATGTAAACGCTTTTGTATAAGTGTACGTAATTTATAATTAGTTGTAGTAGTACGTGTATTACTAAAATATAATAATGTAACATAATATTTAATAATAAGACTGATATTATGTCGTAAGCCAGTTTACTAGCAAATTAATATGACAACACCAAATGTGTAGCATTAGCAATATCTTTTGATGATTTACCTTTGTTATATTTGCGGGGTGAATGTTGATAATAAATGATTAAAACAAGCTTAAAGTTTCATTCCAATGTATTTAGACAACAATCGCATAAACTCATTTAAAGCTGACATTGAGCGTCTCACGACGTGCTACCAGAGTCAACGATACAACATAAAATTATATCACTATATAACAATTTACAACAATATTTACGTTGGCACCGATTTACATAATTACATTATATAAAAATATTTGTGTAACGACACAAACCATATAAAAATATTCACTTAAAGTAACTTACTGCCGTAAATATACTTAAAGTTATTACTCTAAATTAAATCTCGACATGTTTAATAAATTCTCTGTTTCACTTATACACTAGATTGGTATTCACGTGTAACACAGGACGGGCGGACCACGTTTCGTTTCATTTCATTATACATTGTGGAACCTTGCACTGCCACATCTTAAGACAACAATCTTTGGTCTGAGTCGAACTATTTTTTTAATCTATTATCCACTGATCATGTTTCAAAAGGCACATACTTAAGGCACTGAGTTGTAGTTATATACATTTTTACAATCGATAATAATCCTAAATTATTATTAAATGGTGTGAATTTCATTAATAAATAACAGTGTGTTTTAACCCTTAACAAGGCACAACGAACGAGCACCAGCCATTAACAATTTGGGTGCGAGAATTTGTAGCTCACAGGTCGTATGAATTTAGTCTTTCTACAAAAAAGAATAAATCAGGAAAATAAGACAGCTTACAGTTCATAACAATATTTTCATTAAATGATACCATTAAATCACAGAAAAGAAGCAAAAGCGCTAACCGAGTTTTCACAAATACAATTTTCTATTATCACCAATACCTATGTGTTAATCCACCCGCACTTTCATAATATTTTACCCGTCTCAATTAATTTTGTGCGCATCCTTAATACAATAAGGACTTGTGAACACCAAAAATTGCACAATAAATACCCAAGTAACATATTGATTACTAGATAGGGCCCGAGCGCAATCAACCACCGACACGTCCCTTGAAACCGATGCATTTAAATATACAGCTACGTTCAATTGACACATATTTGAGTATTTAATAATTTCCAATTATGTTCAGAAAATTTAATTGTCGTATATTTCATTTGTATAATAAATAAAAGATACAATTGAGTAGATGAATGCCTAAACATGGCCAAGTAGACTGAAGGTCCTAAACATGGCCAATTTAAGCCGGATCGAACTTCAGCATGAATATGTCGCACGTATATTGCATGATTTCGCTGTTTACAAACGGCACTGTCAGTGTACAAACTAATACTGGACGTTTGTCCCCAAGAAAACACGACACACCCGTCGATTCGCAAACGGATCGACGGGTGCATCGTGTGTCATTTTAAAATAAAACGAACCTATCCTAGCCCACCTTCTAAACCAAACATTTATGATTACGAACTCATGTCTAAATTGTAAGCCGCGGCATAATATAAAACTGCGAATGCTTGTAAACTGACTACGCCGTTTGTAAACGTCGAAATTATACAATTTGCATGCGGCATTTACAAATCGAGACATATAAATGATACATCGAAACAACTCTTCGTGCGATCCAACTGACAAGAAAAAGAAAATGTAAGTGCCATATCACACTAGCGGATTGCGAGCGGTTTCAAAGCGGAGCGGGTGCGCAACGAATACGTTGCGGGCGCGCAACGAACACGCCGCGGTTGCGCAGCGAATTCGTTGCGGACGCGTCATTTTGTATACTCTCGCACAAAAGCCAGCCCTTCCGCCTTGCCTAACTTCCATTCAATATTTCCATCGTTTCTGTAGCACTCAATTTTTTAACCGTACTGTGGAAATGCACTTACTTAACAGTTAACTAAAGATGTAATAACAACTGGAGTTGTTAAAAAAAGGTGCTATAAAATTGAATTACTAGGACTTTTAGAATGTACCATACATTCCAAAAGTATGTAACGACTGACCAGTATAATCTCTCCCATAGCAACGTATGTTATAAAGAGATTTTGTGAACCTAATTATGAGCAAAGTGATAGTGAGTTGCTGGTTGCTTGATAAAATTTTCTATTCACTGCTATTTATCTAATAATAAGATAGCCCTGTTTTAGTTAAGGAGCTTTAACATTTATTTCACTAATGAACTTTCTTAATGAGCAATTAAGTTATCTGATTGCATTTCGACCAAGATTTAATAGATAAAACAATACCCTAAACATTAACATGTTATGAAACTCGTAAAAAATAATGATCTCATAATTATTATACTATCACAAGTTATAAGTAACAACCAGCACGGATTCCATTTTGTTAATGAGTGTACATGACTGCGACGTTAAACGTTGCGCATCTGCCACGCGTCCGCAACGAATTCGCTGCGCAACCGCAACGTATTCGTTGCGCACCCGCTCCGCTTTGAAACCGCTCGCAATCCGCTAGTGTGATATGTCACTAAATGCCTATTTATTTACAAATGACATTCCCTTTCACTGTAAAGTTTACATCTAAAACAGCAACCGCATTTCAAAAATACTCTGCGCATCGAATCATATCAACATTTATTTTAAACGAGCTAGCTAATCTTCCAAGTTAAATCCACTTGCATATCGTATCCGTGCAAGATAAGGACACGCTTATAAGACGGTAAAACGAAAGTAGATATGAGGGTATCTCGCCGGCTCGTTGGTGGGCGTGTGGTGGGCGTGGTTTATGTGACGTCACGATCCTGGTGACGTCACGATCCTAGGTTATTCCTTGTGACGTCATCCGTCATCTTGGGTTAGTCCTTGTGACGTCGCGGTAGGATCGATCTGTGACTTCACGATAGGATCGGTCCATGGGACGTCACGATAGGATCGGTCCTTGTGACGACACGTGGGGGGTGTTGCGTGTGACGTCACGCGTGACGCTGGGTCGTAACCTTGTGACGTCACTTGGGGTGGGTCCGTGTGACGTCACGTTAGGTGGGCTCGCTCTTGACGGCGGCGGCGGCCGCGCGCGCCTCCTCCGCGAGCCGCTCGGGACTCGACAGGATGTCTGTGGTCGTGCACAGCACGCGCAGGGAGTTTAGCACGGCTGTGGAGGGGATGTACAACATTAATACAATTATTTGCCAAAAATAATACTACTTTATGTTTATTGATGCATGCAAAATATAAAGTATTTTCAGGACAAAATTGTCTTTTAGATGCATGGATATAGTAAGAATAATAAGAAATAATCTACAAGTAACACAATTTTCTAGATCTAAATGATCATTTTGAATCGAATACAGGGTGTCACGGACTTCCTATCGTATGCTTAATGGAGCATATAGTGTTTAACCTTCTGATGCTGTAAAAAATATTTATAAAATCCGGTCGTGCAGGAAAAATTATCTCAAAACTTTTCAATAAACTTCGTGTTCGTAACCCTAACTACGCGGGTCATTGACCTCGAACGCTATGCTTAACCTCGAACCTCGAAAATAAATATGTGCCTACTGTTTGGATAATATTTTTTAGAGTATACGAGACAAATACACAAGTACACTATCGTTTATTTATACCAAAAAAAAACTGAAACTGAAACTGACCGCGGTCGCGCCCTTTTCATACTTTTTACATATTTTAATCCTTATTTTTGTCTGCATTATGCAATGTGTTTTTTTCTTTTGCTTTACTAGGTACATATTTACTTATACTTTTAATTTTACGAGGAAGTCTTCAGATTTTTCATGAATCGAAAAACTTCATTAAGCTAATACACATAACAACACGTTCTGTAAACAACAAAAAAATATTTAAGTATCAAAGTTTTCATAACGATAAAAATAAAGTACGACTCCCTCAAACTCATAAGTCATAAACTACCTACATAATTAAGATTACTGACAAAATAATTATTGTAATAATAGTACCTACTCAGTTGTGAAGGCTAAATAATAAATTTATTTATTTAATAAAATAAGTCTAAAATATTGATAATTATTGATAATTATACGACCTTACCCTATTTGCCATTTGGGTTAAAGCTATTAAATTAATAATTATTAGTGAAAATGAATAATACCTAATACTTTGATTTAAGAAATAGAAAGTATGTTTTACTTATGATTTTTAGTAATTAGACAATAATTACATGCACACGGTAAACAATAATTACATGCACACGGTGTCATATTTACTAGAAGAAATCAACGGTTTCAAAATGCAAACACTCACCCGATTATCATGCACAGGAATCACAGGATCGTAATACATATTGCACAATGATGACTTTTGATGAGTGACGAAGGTAAACAAATATTACATAATGTATTAAATACCTACTACTCCAAATATCAATCACTTCTTAAAATAACTAAGTAACATAAGAAAATCTCGTAACTACTTAAATACATTATCTTACGGATTTATACAATCACTGCTTTAATAACTTTAACTAATTATTATAAACACAAAATACGAATTACGACGAACGATCCCAAATCTCCCGCGCAGATCTATCACAGCCCACAGCCCCTTACGCTAAGACGTTTGGTGGAGCACTAACAATTTAACAAAATTTGTGCAATTATTAACCCTTAATAAGCCATGGGGATATTATTTTTTCACCTCGGCATTGCCCACTAATTATTATTTTTTGTATTTTTAAAGATACGGTAAAATTTAAGGAACGCACCTTAAGATAGATAGTTCTTTTAATTTTTTTCTAGTAAAACTTCTTTCTAAACGTCAACTGTGAATGTCAGTAGACAATCGAAGTAAAAAGTTCATTAAAACGACCGTTTTTTCCCGAAATTCAAGATAGTTTTTTTTGGATCTACGCCCAGAAAAATTCCTGTAAATATGCAATTGTTTATAATTCGTAAAGAAGAACGTGTTATTTATCAAATATAAAAAAATAACGTACGAAAGCTGTTACTTTGGGTTATTTTTTCTAATTTAAAAAATGGTGGGAAATTAATACCCTGTAGCCGTGCATGAAATCTTCAAGTGGGAATATATTTCCCTTTATCCTGTAAGGATACCAAGTAGGTATAAAAAGTAAAAAGTTGAGTAAAGTAAAAAGTAATTTAAAAATTCATACATATTCATTCAATAAATAATAAATTTAATGATGCATTTTTATTTTTTGTCCCTGTGTTAAAATCGACGAGTAAAGGCGCGGGCAAAAGCGGCAAAAGTGGGAGATTATTTCCCACATGTCTGTTCATGGATATGGGAAATAATTTCCCACAAAACATAACTTTTAATGGTTATAGGGAAATAATATCCCACCGCCAAAAAAACCTATAAGCTACCCAATATTTTACTTTTTAATATTTTACTGTTTAATCTCGATATAACCCCGTACTGATGTATTAAAATAAACTTGTTTGAAGTCATGGCCGATTAAGGGTTAAAATACGCGGACGCTTACAAGTGCCGGCGGCGGTATCTTTGTGCACCTAGCAAAGGTAACGCCGCCTTCCGTTTGTGAAATGCCGCCTTTTAAAAATATGGTTCCGTTGTTTATTTAATATTTTATTTTACTTATCTTTTTATTATTTACTTTCAATTTTCTTTTGTAACTACAAATGAAACAATACAATCATATTATAATTTAATATGAAATTATCATGAAATGATATTTTTAAGTTTTATGCTGGGAATAATATTATTATTTAATAGGTATTTAGGTACCTTAAGTTGCTATTTATACTCTAATCTAGATTTAGGCACCATATTTTAATTATTGAGTTTCATCTAGCAAAAGTTGAAAGGAACAGATATGATTATGTAAGTATTCTAAATCATTCTTATTATAGCTATTTTTACAAACATTTCCCTACGAATCCCTAAACCACACTGTACGTTTATTCGTATTATTATTGAAGTTTGTAAGTAATTTTAAATTTTTAAATAAATTTTTGTTAGTCGCTTGTTTCATCTTTCGGTGTCAAGTTGCTATCGTTTGCGTTTTCTGTGTTTCATCTGTGAGTTTCTGAGTCGGTAATGTCGTATTATACGAACGCGGAGTATTACAATATGATTATGTGTGTGGGTGCAGAGGATGGTAATCAGCTCGCTGCAGCTCGAGATTTATATCGGCAGCGATAGGTACATAGACGGAAGAGAAGCAATCACCAGCGGAATTTACCGTCCTATAATTGTTTTCGAGCGTATTTTTGTTCGGTTCGGAGGTACCTAATTGGTAAAACTATGTTATGACAATTCAAAAGTGCTTCTAGAAGAATAAATGTTTTAGTATGTTGTGAAGTGAAGTGTGTGATAGGTACCTACTGCATGTTGTTTGCTGAAATTTCTACAAGTTGGTATGTACTATGTACCTTATTTCAATATCATTGTACAAAAACAATTGATACGCATGTATCTCAATAAAAAAATTAAGTAAAGATTAAATATGATTCAATATTAAAAGGGTGCGGTCAGAAGGCGATGGAACTAAGTAATTTTTCGTTTTTTTTTTATTTGTATAAATAAACGATAGTGTTCTTGTGTCTTTGTCTCGTATACTCTAAAAAATATTATCCAAACAGTAGGCACATATTTATTTTCGAGGTTCGAGGTTAAGCATAGCGTTCGAGGTCAATGACCCGCGTAGTTAGGGTTACGAACACGAAGTTTATTGAAAAGTTTTGAGATAATTTTTCCTGCACGACCGGATTTTATAAATATTTTTTACAGCATCAGAAGGTTAAACACTATATGCTCCATTAAGCATACGATAGGAAGTCCGTGACACCCTGTATAGTACAACGGTATAGAACACTGACCGGGTCTCATCTCGACGAGCGAGCAGTGCTGCTCGGCCCACAGCAGCGTGGTGCGCACGAGGTCGGCCCCGCTGCTGCACGACACGCAAACAATATAGTCTAACGGTATAGAACACTGACCGGGTCTCATCTCGACGAGCGAGCAGTGCTGCTCGGCCCACAGCAGCGTGGTGCGCACGAGGTCGGCCCCGCTGCTGCACGACACGCAAACAATATAGTCTAACGGTATAGAACACTGACCGGGTCTCATCTCGACGAGCGAGCAGTGCTGCTCGGCCCACAGCAGCGTGGTGCGCACGAGGTCGGCCCCGCTGCTGCACGACACGCAAACAATATAGTCTAACGGTATAGAACACTGACCGGGTCTCATCTCGACGAGCGAGCAGTGCTGCTCGGCCCACAGCAGCGTGGTGCGCACGAGGTCGGCCCCGCTGCTGCACGACACGCAAACAATATAGTCTAACGGTATAGAACACTGACCGGGTCTCATCTCGACGAGCGAGCAGTGCTGCTCGGCCCACAGCAGCGTGGTGCGCACGAGGTCGGCCCCGCTGCTGCACGACACGCAAACAATATAGTCTAACGGTATAGAACACTGACCGGGTCTCATCTCGACGAGCGAGCAGTGCTGCTCGGCCCACAGCAGCGTGGTGCGCACGAGGTCGGCCCCGCTGCTGCACGACACACACGCGCTGAACGACTCCACCAGCGCCGCGCTCACCACGCTGAACTGTGCAGTGCTCAGGAAAACATTGCTCATTTGTGCACACATACGAGTACTAACATAGCTTTTAACTCTCGGGATACTTAGGCTTCGATTGAATAGATTTCACAATTTTTTAATTTTATCCTTACTGAAGATTTAAGAATTTAACTTTAAAAGCAGCAAAATACGTTTATGCAGCAAAATGGAAAATAAGTAATAGCAGAACATAAAGAGGGTCACCATACCAAGTATGTATAGTACATACTGAATTATCAAAAAAAACACCCCTCCACTACCAATCATAAAATACACTTTATAACCGCCCTCCCACTCCCATATACAATAAAACACCATTCAAAAAGGATACGAGCCAATACTTCCAGTTGTGCATAGTGCGTGCGGCCACGTGCGCGGCGAACATCTCGCGCAGGCGCCCCGACCGCCCGCGCGACACCGGCGCGCCCGTCGCCGGCAGCAGCGAGTGGCAGTTGCTAACACAATCATATAATATATTTAACATCAAACCTATTATATTATTTTTTATTATTATTTACCAATATTATTTTAATTGTTCATTTAACTTTAATAACGATTAATTCTTTTTCATTTCATGTTCACGTTCATTGTTTATTGTGACCCTCAACATCATTCAATATACATCAACATCTTCATCAGTGTCAATATAATATCATCATCATCATTAAAATAATTGTCATCACTTTCAATGTAATACACGACTCTATCTCATCGAAATCAGTATACTATTTTGTACCCACTCAGGCATACCAGTCTAATAATATTATGTAGGGCAAACACAATTTAAAACAAGACGATATATCTATTATCAAGAGCGATGTACAATGCAACCAAATCCAAAAACAATGGATGTAGTGCTTTTACTTTGTGTAAAGATGATCTGTAAAGATGATCAGAATGCAAATTGGTGCAGTTGTTTTTAAGTTTATACAAAAACAAACAGACTTTGTTTTATAATGACTATTTAGCCTATTTCTGTAACCAATGAAATACTTACGAAATGGAATTATTTAAACATTCGATTTGCTGCCGTAAGCTCTCCATTTCTTCCTTTATCTGATTTCTTTCCGCCTTCAATTGCTTTATATATTCTGCACCCTTTTGCAACATTGCAGCTTTACTTATCTGAAAATACGAGACAATAAAACTGTACTATCGTATGTGTTATCTCTTTATTATTCATTATTTGATAAAAGGTATTCTGCAAGGGCAAAATATAGGCATGACACAGCATTTCAAATGCATCATAAGTGAGAGACATAATATTATCGTATAAACATAGCGCCATCGATCTAGTATTGCTTTAATTGGTTCCGATTGATTGAATGAGACGCGACCGTCGACGTGGGTTTGATTAAATAGACCGGGTTGATTTTATTTGATTACATAACGATGTATGATAACAAACAACAATCTACATACACGGCAGACGTCAGACGTGCAATCCTTTGTAGAATTTCGTTATCTTTGAAAATAAAATTAAAGACGTATATTTTATTAGCTTACCTACTCTTGAACAAACTTGTCAACTGTAAGATCTGTACAAAGGCAAATTAACAAACAATTCTTTGTATTTACTTCGGGGGACACATTTTTATTAATATCTTAATGATATGTGCAAAACAAATAGAGTTAATTTTAACACTATGAGATAATGCAGTTGTTTGCGTCATTCCATGTCTCTTTCTTTTTAAAGTATTTAAGGTTCAAATGAAAAAAGCAAAATATACGCAACTGAAATGTAGCCAAACTTTTTGCACTACATAAAATAATATTGCCAGAATATACTAAAGTACTAAGAAATAGATGTTTAATTTAACTAAAATATCATTTTAGTATTTTCATAGGGATCTACTATGGATGATATAGAAAACATCGCCAATCAATCAAATTATAAGTACATCATACCTGTCTTAAAATCAATAATAACACTAACTTATGTATGAATATTGAATACGTTTATCTATTTTCTCGTAATGCCGCATCGCAAGTTTTCATGGCAGATAGCGGTATACATCAATATCATAAAATTCTATCTATATTTACATTTTCCGAAAACCATATCAGTCTATTGATTCTCCGTAAACGTTGTATCCTAAATCAGTAGCCAATTAAAAAAAGCCATAAACATAAAATTTTACATTTACAATATTATTTTATTTTATATAACAGCACAATTAACAGTAATATTAGTAAGTAATAGTGTTGTAGTTACTTAAACAATAAATTTTGTTAGTGCAAATTTTAGTTTAATTTAAAAGTAGAAACGTTTAATTTAAAAGTGAAATTTCTTTGGCAAGGTTTAAATACAATACCAAAATCGCCTTACTCCATGACATGACGGTATTGCCAGGACGCGACCTTGAAATTTTACTATCAGCTCACTTCAAATTGTCTGTGTAAGTAGCTGTCGTTGGCCACCGGTGGCCCGTTTGTGCCGTTAAGTTAGTTCCATATTCGAATTTGGTGTTCCTTACCTTAGCAGCGGGATTAGTATTAAGGTGCGGTATGAGCGCCTGCAGCGTGTCGAAGCCGTTCTTGATGTTGTAGCGTCGCTTCTGCTCCGCGTGCAGGTGCGTGCGGCGCGGCTCCCGCGGCGAGCCCGCGCGCGGGGAGCCCGGCGACCCGCCCGGGGAGAGCGACTGCGCTCGGGACTGTTCACGCAACCGTCATACACTTATTTGTTTTTACTTGTATTGTAATGAATGGGAAAATGTGTATGTGCTTCTTTCACGTTGCTATGGAAGTTTAGTATGCTAGAAGCTAATGAATCATCTCATTCGCATAGGAGATACCTTTGCAATGGATCGGTAGGAAGCTAGTGTGATATAGACTTTTAAATTGTATGGATTTAATTTGCTTTAACTACAGACGTCTCAACTGGTAACATAAATAACATGCGACAAAACTTCCACTTCTTTCATTAGCAATTAAATATCTGTACAAAGTTCATGATATGGCTATTTACATTTTTAATGTGTATTTCTCACAGACAGATTTCAAGACGGATCCAATTGATTATAAGCTAAATTGATTCCAGAATTTTTGTCATTTCTAATGTGTGAAAAAATACTGAAATAATATCGGTTGAATGATAAATCAAAAACAAAAAATATATTGATCGATACGCTCAACAAAATTAAACATCAACAAAAAAATATCAGGGTGGACATACTTTCTTACTAAAAAAATTCCAGGCAGCGGTCAAATATAGAACAGTGTGCATAACAAGTTTGCAATCTTGTGAAAAACAACAGTTATTAAATAAATATTTATTATTTATATTACCCAAAAGTTAAACAAAATGTAGACTTTTTTCAATGTTCAATTGATTATCGGGTCGAAAATAGCTATAAAATTGGCAAAAACGATAAGAATACAATATGTAGGTCGCCAATGATACCAAATAGATGATTTTTATGCTAGCAACAAATAAATCATCTGCTATAATAACGACCGATTACGTTATTGTCGAGATAAGAACAACTGGGACCGAAGTCTACAGTCGGAGACAAATTTGCACAAGCCCAGAGCGTGATACTCGAGAAAAACAATTTGACAAATTGTCAGTATCGCAATCCGATTATGATAGGGGCTTTACGACTGATAACGTATAGGCCTTTTATGCGATTTCTTGTATTTTATAGAATTATTAAGATAAGCTGTATTAGGGGGAGAGATATAAATTTAAAATTGATATGTTTCTTTTTATTATTATTCATCATCACCAACCATGGCCGTCGCCATCGACTTTAGAACTGAGTACCCTAGGATAGATACATTAGATCTCAAAAATTATTCTGGTCAATAGATTTTTGCTTTTGCTAGAATTTATTACGATTTTGCCAATTTTTTTAAGTTTTTATTTTTTGAAGTGAAAACTTCTTTAGCGGCGTTGGGTATAAAATCTGATGTTTTTTTTTTTCGGCCCATTCCATGCGTAAGACGGATACCAATCCAAAATATCAAACCTGTGAACGTTAATAATCAAGTTTTCACTTCTGCCGGCACTCCCGGAGTGCAACCCGTCTTTTTTTTAGGTTTTATACTACATACTTAAATACAGAGTATTGTGAAATTAATTGGCATTTATGTTGGTAACTTTTAAGTTAAATTTAATCATATTTATTTATTTTTAAGCAAAAAATACAAAACACGCCACATTCTACTTGATAAGAAAAATTTTTAGATGACAGTCTCTAATCGAAAAAGAACTAATCTAACTAATAAGGAAGTAGGTATCGTATGATATATTTTTTTCTAAGAATAAGCTTTTAGGTGTTAAATATTAGGTTAGTTTTGGTAGCATATCTTGAAATAGAGGGGAAACTTTATTTTAATGGTACCTACCTATTATGTATATACAATTTTATACTTAAATATACATTATTTATACAAGTTTAAATGTCTGCACGTTTACACATGTTTAAACATGTCCGCAACTTTATCTAAATAAATCAAAACATTATCAAGGTACATCAATGACATATCTGTTAAGTATTTATTTTGTCATAAACGTTTATTAAGACAATTGTTTGGTTTTTACAACTTATTATAACAGTATATAAGGCTTTATGGTGATGGATGATTAGAATTTAGAAAGATGAAAATGATGGAATGTCCTAATGTAATTACATTTGAAAAGAAGTGATTCAATGTATGCTTTGTTTTTATCATAAATTGGAGTTAGATATATAAAATGTATTACTCATAAAGGTATATAAATTTGAAATAACTTACATGATGCGGCGACATAACATCGCTGCCGATGGGAGAGGGCTGCGCCCTCAAGATCGGAGACTTCAGGGGATCCGACCCTAAACCTTCCTCCGTACTATTGTTTAACTTATATAAGCTTTGAGCTGTAAAAAAATATTCAAAGTTTAAAATAATTTCGTAATAGCCATCAAAATCTCGAATTTAGATAAACTCCATTAAATTTTTCAAAAATCTTATAACGTCGATATCTTACTTATTTGTTGCATTAAAAAGATGTAGGTAAGTAGGTAAGATGTAGGTTGAACAGAAAGCAATATAGGGTAGGTCATAAAAAGAGGGTAGGAACTAGGATCGTTCTCTATTATTTTTTCATAAAAAAGAGGTAGGATCATTCTCTATTATTATTTCATAAAAAATCGGGAAGGATCATTCTCCATAATTATTCTTGCACAAAATAGAACGCACAATGTTGCGCCGAGAGCAGCTGCGCGAGCATCACGCTCGCCTGCGGCAGCGCGGGCTCGGAGGCCACGCTGGTGAGCGGCGGCGGGCGGCGCGCGCCCGACCCGCCCGGCCCCTCGCCCGCCGTGCTCGACGTCGAGCGGGACCTGATGCGCATGGCCGCTGGGTTCAGGTCTCGACCCTGAACATGTTGAAGTGAAAACTTCTTTAGCGGCGTTGGGTATAAAATCTTAAACTCGCCTCAGGACACGTGGCCTGATCGAAAAAGCGTAAGACGGATTTTTTTTTTTTAGCCCTTATATTCCATGCGTAAGACGGATACCATTCCAAAATATCAAACATGCTGAACGTTAATAATCAAGTTTTCACTTCTGCCTGCACTCCCGGAGTGCAACCCGTCTTTTTTATCGTATTTTGAAGGGTATGGGCCGATTTCATAGATTTCATGTTATTGCACTGTTTGCATTTCATAGTTTTCAGTGGAAGTTTATGTGTGCTTTCAGTCATAGAAATACCAACATTAGTTTACATCGATGCATTATACATATTATCTTACGGTATATTAGATACAGATATAGATACAGACTATTCTGTTACTTTGTGCACATCAAAAATCTTTTGATTTAATAGCACAAATGTTTCACGTTTTATCCGTTTAATATGGAACGAAATATCAATTATGCAATAATTTCAAAATACTTATGCATTATTTAAGTATTGAAGTAAACTTTTTTTTTTTCAAAAATAAAGAGATCGTCATACAGTTCATAATCTAAATTTGTAAACGTAATTATCAATTATAATGTAATCTTACAAATTTGGATCTTTTAAATAACGCTACTTCAAAAGAAAAGTAATTTAAACATGTTGCACTCAGGAATACCCTGATATTCATATAATATGATAACAAAGGTCTTCAAGGTCAAGCTTCAAGGACGATGCGTTAATTTTTCCGGTTGTCGAATGATATGACCGCGCATCGATTACAAATTGATTATTTTCGAAAAATTTTTTTTTAATAAAATGCTTATGAATCATTCAATTTCGCCAATACAAGACAATATCTCTAACAGACCTAGCATGAATTTTCTTTAAAACTTTCAGGATTGGACAACGCTAAAACAAAGGCTAGCTCTAATAGGAGAGAATTTCACATAGAATTTGTTCCAAATTTAGCAAAAGTTAATTTTCCTAGAAATGACATTATACGAGAACAAGTACACACGTAAGCAAAACGAAACTTACCCTAGCGCTATGTGTTACGGGCGCATCATGGCTTCCACTGGCCACAGGCTCGGTGACGACCCAGTCCGCGTTCAACTGCGAGCCCAGGGGCAAGCTGTGCGAACGGAACTGCTCCTTGTTCCGGACACTCGCTGTGCTTGCCGAACTCGTACCCACCGTTACTTGCGCCTAAATAACCAAATTTTTCAAATAGAATATGATTCGGTGTAAAACAATTTAATAATAGAGAAATTTGAAGGAATAAATGGGAATATTACCTGCTGTGAAGTAGCCGGCGCTAAAGGAGGTGAGGGGAGCTTGAACGAGCGCGGATTAGCAGTAGGCGTAGGTTTCGCCTTGAACTCCGAAGTATTTGGCTGCAAATACTGCATTTGCGGGGACGTCTGCCGTACTGGTGGACGAGAATCAAAGTTCTGGGGCACGTGAGCCTGACACTGTATCGGCTGTGAATAATTCTGGTATTGAGTATTCGACATGGGACTTGAATATGGCAAGGAAATTGCAAGACGAGTCCGAGGTTTTTCCCTATTATAACCGCTCCTCCCTTGAATCACAACTGTTGACGCATACTTCACGTTTTGCACTGGATGTTGAAGCAGCGATACTGTTTCTGGGGCCGTCTGGGAAGGCGGTAGTGCTGTATGAAAAAACAAAAAACAATCATACTGAGTACATTACACTTCGAAATTAATAATAATTACCACATAAAATACTACAGATACATACGGGCGTTGTATTTGGGATACGAATCCGGTTGGGGCATTACTTTATGTGGTGCATTCACATATCTTAACCTTGGCGCTTTGGTAGCATAGACATTGCTGTGAATTTGTTGTTCTGGCTGAGTGACTTCTTGTTGTTCGTACGTATTTTGCGGATAAGCAGGCATTATCTGTTGGGTGCCGAGTAGATTATTCTGCATTTCGGGTTCAGAATAAAGCCGATCATTATTGTACATCCGCAATGGCTCATTTTTAGGCGGCTCCGACATAGGCATCATTTGAGTATTATTACTAGTGCCTGAAATAGATATATGATTAAAAACATTCTCATTTCTAAACCTAAGAATTATTTATTTTTTATTGACATACCGTGAATAGTCATCTGACTTGTAGGCATTGTGGCAGTGGTGGCGTTGTGATTTCCTGTGATGTAACCTTGCGAAGAATATGTGTCCACTGACATACCACTCCTGTAAATGGGATCTTCTGTGGGAAGAGTCGTTTCTTCGGGTACGGGCGGTAAACGAGGCGTAGATGACAGAAGATCTGAGAAAAATAATATAATTTACACGGCTAAAATATACGAACGACTTTATAATAATTATAAAAAATAACGTTAAATTACCGTGAAGTGGTTCCAACGTGTCCATAAAATCATCAAGATTAGGCTGCAAGGGACCTAAGCTTGGTTGAATGAAGTCAGCTAAGCTTGCGCCCCTGGCTAAAATTAAAATGAACATCTGTATCGATAACCGGATCGTTATCATAAATATAAAATCTGTCGGTACAAAAACTATTATCAATACCAATTTCCCTGCAATCGGGGAAAGCAAATGGTTGATGATTAGTAATTGTGGAGAATAGTGTGTCACTCATGAAGTTAAGATAGTCCTCGTCTGTGAGCATATTGCCCGCAAGGTCGCTGCACTGGGACTCCACCGTGTCCATATCCGACATCTGAAAACCGGACAGTTGTAACATCTGAAAAGTTGTATATGTTTACTAACTGTACTCAAAATGTATTGTCATACTTCAAATATTCATGGTTTTTGCCCTTAATATTCCGAAACCGTACACCCATAACATTCATAAGCTTTTTTTAACAATACGCTCAAAAGCCCACGCCGATATCGCAATGAAATTTTACATTAAAAAATCTGCATAATCTAAAGATCACTTACAGAGTCCTGGACAGAGGTGTCCCCCTTGCCAAGGAGTCGCATAATATGAAACATGCGCCATTTTTTGTATTCTGCTATAACCGCTTCAGCTCGTCTCTTCCAGTATTTTCCTTCTAGAATCGTTGTCTAAAAAGGGAAATGTTTATTTTATTTGTATACTTATAGATAACCTTAAAAAATAAAAATTAAATTATGAACTTACTTCTGGTTTCACGTGTGTGTCAACATCCAAAGGGGAAGCGAACTGGCACACCAAAGTGTTTTGTTTCTTTATAACTAAAATAAATAGTTAGATACATTACTGTTACATAACACGCTAGCGGAAATTATGCTAAATACTTCCTATTTATGCTTATAGAATAGTTGAAACATATTATTCACTAAATTAACTAAATATTAACACCATTACATGTTGTTAAGTTAATCGATATGCCTTAATACCTTTCAAGACTTCTGATCAGATTGAAACACCCAAATAAAAGAGCTCAATAAGAACTTTAATTTTTTCATAACAAGAAAATTAATGTTAAAAGTATACATTTTGAAACAAATAAGAGAATTAAAAAATCAAAAAACCACAATCTAATACCGCGTACTTACTGTACACACGGCCAATTTATCTCTGAAACGGATTTGTAACGTAAGCGACCGTTGATAAGACATTCTCATGATTTCTATTGCAGTATAATATAAAACCAGATCTTTTTTGTCTTTAAATTGAACATTGAAATTTCGCCGTCAATGGTGTTATCTTGGTAGCCATGTGGCAGCCGCCTTGTGCAATGTAGCCTCATTATAGATTTATTTATCTACATTATTAGGTAAATGAACTTTCAAGTAGAATCCTAAGGGGCATACAAGTATTATCGATTGCTACCTAACGCATGGCTGTGATAGGAAATTTACAGAGATTCATACGTATACGTATGTTTTTAATATATATGTCGTGGCCATATCGTAGATTTGCTCATTTCATGAAATGGCCAACATAGTTTGATCAGATCGTTAAATCGTCAACGTTTCACGATGTGGTCATCGACATTTGGCCAGATCGTATAAAATATCTTAGAGAGTCCATAAAACATTAAAAAATTCAGAATATTTTAAGAACTTGTTTATTGTCATTTAATTTAGTGCCGCGGTAGCGCCGGCGAATACCAGAAGCGAATGGTTTTTTCAATAGAAAAATTTAACGATCTGGCCAAACTAAATTGGCCATTTCATGAAATGAGCAAATCTACGATATGGCAACGACATTATACAAACGCATTAAGGCATATTTATGTTAAATATTCGTATTTATAATTAACTGGTTTGAGTGCGGTGGCAATTATGGGTATGCTATTCCATTGTGAATTAAGTTTTAAGTTGAGACTATGTAACCAACTTAATTTCTTATTACATGACTACAAAAAAGTTCAAAATAAGTAAAACAAAATAGGAAAAATAACAAAAATTTCCGTCGTTAAAAATAGCCAACCGGATATTGAACCCCTTAATTTTAAAAGCTACAAAACTCGTTTTATTGTACCAGATTACTTTGATGATACAATATGTAGATTTTTTATTTTATTTACACTACGAAAATTTAAAGCCTATTTTCACACCTTGTTTTACAAATAACAAATCGTGATGATTTTTCAATAGGTATCTTACAAAATTTGCACATAAAAATCTATACTATATTAAGTACTGATACGAAATCGATGAATGAATGATACTTATAATTTTTTTTTATTATTTACTTGTTAATTAATTGACTTCTCAAAAAAAAACATCGCCATTTCATTTAAATGCCTTATATACTCTATTGATAACTATTTACAAATTTGATTTGTTTATATTCTCTACTCTATTGATAACTATTTACAAATTTGATTTGTTTATATTAACGAGTGTAAAAAAAGTCACGAGTTTAAATTTTCAGCGTCTTTGTGTCTGGTTCGTGTAAATGTTTGATTATACAGCCCAGCACGTATATTGGTAGAGAACTATGCAACATTTATAATAGCAAATTTTACACCATCAACTTAGTGTTATTATTAAATTTATTTTGATGTGCCAAAATGTGATTATAGTTATAGGCTTAAAAAAGCTTCATAAAGTCAGGTAATTGCCCAAATCGTGTAGGCGAGCGAGCGAGATGCAATCTGTTTTATGCGTAAGAGTGAAAGAGAACATGAAGCGCGTCTTATTAACGGCCAATAAAATACAATATTCTTTGTCCATAACCTATTTATGCTTTTGATACGTCACTTTTTCGGAAATTGTTTGATTTTTTTATTCCACATTTTGCTTAAAAAAATGTCTTGTATTGAAGACTAGCAATAACAAAAGTAAATAATTGTACTTACACTGCATGTGCCAACATCTCCATATAACATTGTTTAATCTGATTTTGTCCTTCCACCGGAGTTTGATACCTTTGAAACGATTCCATTTTGGTGATGTTAGTTTTTGTCTATAATAATGAAATAAATAAAATTACATCAATCTTACTCACCATTGCTAAATTAATGTTGGGGTCACAAACACTTATGAATAGTTTGAGTATTTATAACTAAATTAGTCTTTGAACTAGACAAATCCATTTTTAATTTACAAAAAATATGAGACAACATATTCAATAGTGGGTAAATAAGAATTTTTGTTTCTCGACAAATGTACAGCTTCAGTGTTGTACTGTACTGTACTGTTAATACAGAAATGAACACTTCGCGGTAAATATCTTATCTTTAAATTATCAATATGGGATCTTAAGCTTATTTTAAATAACAGTTTGATAAGCAAGCCACCTAAACATATCTTATCTTTGCTTCTTCTACTCTAAGCATACATGGATAAAATATGCAGTTAGAAACATATTTTATTCAATTTATTTATTAACCGACTTTAGAATGGAAATTGAAACTGTCATTATCCAAAGTATGTGGGTAGATTTGAACTCTGATATTATTTTAAGAAAAATATATTAAAACAGAGAATAAGTAGTATCCAGCAGCTTTAATTTTACTTTGGATTAAAAAAGTAATAACTACTCTTAACCGCAGTCCCATAAATATTTTATACTTAATGCAATAATTTTAACAGGACCACATCATATCATATTATAGAAAATGATGTGATATTTATCATTCAATCATCAAAAAAGACACTAAAGAATATAATATAAAATTATCAGAACTTAAGTAAGTCGTATATAAAAATTCATAAAGAAAATAAAATACTTTTCAATTTCTAACTTGTAAAAAATTTGAAACACATTTTCCTCTTGTACTTTCAATAATTGATTATCATTTAAGGCAAGTAAATAATGTTTGCTTATAATCTCATTAATATACAATTTACTTCTCAATATAATATATTGAATATAAATGAATAATGAAGCATACAATTTAATTTTTTTATATGTAATAATTACAAACCTGTAAAGATTTGATTAGTTTTTAGCCTTTAGAAATCAAAGTTGACACTTTGCACCAAACTAAAACTCAACATGTAATGAAAAGGTAAGTAATGCTTTCAAATCAATTTTTCTTATAAGAATGTTTTTTTTTATGAATAATAATAATCCAATAAAGTGGCATAATTATAGTAATTTAATTTTTTTTTGTATTTAAAAAAAATATGTAACATCTAAAAAATATGTAAATGCATGTGTAGTTCAGAATTACAAAGTAAGTTTTATAACTCTGTAATTAGAAATCAATATTTAAGTATAAAATATAATATTTGATGTTATATTTATAAATACACAAGCTATTAACAGACAGACTTATCTGCAGAAATGACCTGTCTTTCATAGACTTTGATGACCTTACGTTATCTTTGCACACTAAACCAATCAGAAAATGTGTTTCCTTATTTTTACACAAATTTTAACTAACCACCGCAATAGTCATGAGACAGAACATGGTTATCTTTGAAGTTAATATTTAATTTCATAAAACAGGATTATAGTTATTGGAATTTTCTTTTTCATATAAAACAAGATAATATGACTGTGTTTTCATAGACCTAACATAGACTTTATTAGATAACTTGCAAAGATTACTCAATAAGAGTGGAAAATAACCAATAGAAACAACAACATTTAATACATAAAGATATTAAAAGGTCAAGCTTTTGTTGTTCAAGACTAACTTACTCTGTAATGCCTATCTCTAAGAAATTATTTTCAAAATGAATTACCCATTTAAAATTAAAATAGTAACTGTTATTTACATTAAAAATATTTACCTGTATGCTAAGGTCATGCATTTGAATAATTTTGTAAGAGATATTTCAATAGAAAGTTGTTGATGTTGTTTACTTTCATCTTTATCTGAGAGTTGAAATGTTTCAGTAGAAACAGGTACTGTGTATGTTGCTACAACAGCCTCCTTTTGTACATTTTGTTCTTCATCTGGGACTGGTACAGCTAAGTCATCGTAATCATCTTGCTCTTCTGCTTCAAAATGCGACACCATAAAATGTCCAGAGTGTATTGCCTCTTTTCCAGGTCTGGATTGACGTTTCTCGACGTGGGTCATTTTTTTAAGTCTTACACTAGCACAGTTTATGATATAAACATTTATTAAATTAAATAATAATTCTTATAGGCTTCAACTAAAGGGTTTATCCATTTCCATATTTTCACATATCACTCACATTGTTTTTTTCCACATGCCTGACATTTGCTCTGAAAGTTGCTATATTTTAGCTATATACAGGTTATAAATGTAAGGAATTCAATAGATCTCGATCCGAAAACAATATTGAATGTAATGTAAAAATATTAAATATGTAAATATGTAATCAGTAATAACCACAGATAAAATTACTAAATATGATAATTATTGAATGCCTCCTTAATCCTTTAATTCAAACGCTGAATGTTATATTGACGGTTTTACTTTAATTAGTCACGTTGCGTTGGGTCCAATATTTTAAAAAATCATTGGTTGGGTCCGAAAGAATATAACAAGGATTTAATAAAAGATCATGAATAAATTTAGTATTTATTTTCTAGCTATACTTTTATTTCTATAGTAGAGCCATTTTAATAGGCAACATTTGACAGTTCAACAAAATTCAACAACGTACCTAACCTAGTAACGACAACATAGAATAACATGATATTTCGTTTTGTTAGAACTGCACATTTGCTTAACTTTTTTCAATTACGACCACATATTTATAATAATAATGACCGATACAAGTAATTTTAAGATTTCATTTTACTGATAAACCATTCTAAACATAATAAACAATTTCTGAATTGAAGAACTGACGTCGCTACAATTTTGTGTCAATAAACCTTTTTTCTTTTTAAATACCAGAGACGTTACTCTAAAAATCGAAATTTGACATCTAGAATCGAATGCATTGATTACTTGTGAATAAAAATCATCATAAATTAATAAATTCGATTGACAAATGTTTCAAATCCGTATCGATTAATTCACTTTAATTGATGTTTTTAAGCAGGTTACCTCTCTTCGAAGATAAAATTGATAGACGTCAAATGTTGCCTATTAAATTGGCTCGACTATAATCCATTAGGTACTTGTCACTTATTTCTACAAAGGTAGGAGGTAATTTTCAATAACTGTTTACGTCCTAAATTAGTCCTATGTCAGCAAACAGGCTAAATAAACCACAGAAAATCAGAAAATAAACTAAATTTGAGACAGTGGCTGACGGCTGTTGCACGCTGTGTCGTAGAAAACTGAAAAAGGTTGCCACTCTACTCTCAACTATGATGAAACCTCTATATGAGAAAATGGGCTATAAAAAAAAACACACGTTAGAAGTGAAACTTCTTTATGACCTTATTCTTCAAAAAATATTTACTATATGCAACTTTACAGAAATACGCCGAATCAGGCGTGGTAGGGATAAGAAAAAGATGGTGCGTAACGGAAAAATGTCACGCGTAACGAAAAAATGTTACACTTAATTTTTTTCCAACCCCGTTTTAAAGAAGTTTCACTTCAATAAAAAATAAAGATTACATTGGAAGTATGTACCGAAAAGTGTGTGTACAATAATTCATGCTCACACATCGTAAACACACCGAAAATGTTTATATAATATGTATAATAGAATCATGCTAGAATTGTTCATTTTATTTTATTTTTATTTATTTAAATGAAAAATTTTAATATTCTTGCGTTAAATAAATAATGGAACATTCACACTCATCACAAAAAATGAAGTCGTAATTTCTCTGCACAATAATAATTTACCAAAATATTAGGACATTTGAAAAAATAATACTGGCAACATTATTTTAGGCGCAGACATCGCCGCCAGAGATCGCCGCGACTATGGGACTTCTTTCGTGACTATTTTTTGTTTGGAGAGACTCTCGTTACTCTGTGGAAATACATTTGTTAAGTACAGCTGTCAACTTGGATTTTTGAGAATGTCAACTGTCAAATCTCAAAAATAAACAGGCAGGCAGTAACCACCAGGGCAAGATTTCAAATTCCAAGAAATATTCTTATACCTCTAAATAACCAATTACAATTGCCTCAATTTCTTATGAATTTTTTCGCCATTTAAACATAAGTATAAATTCTAGATTTTTTAACGTTAATAGAAGGGGAAAAATAATAGTGTGGTAAATTTCATGTTAGAAAATTTAACCTTGGGATATCGTACCTATTTATATATTATAAATTCAAAATGAATTCCCCAAGAGCTTCAAGTTCACCGTCATATAGAAATCTTAGATGCAAACATTCACAATCTCCAGTAGAATTAAAAGAAAAAATGAGAAAGGTACCTTCTTATTTCCATTATTCTAATCAAACAGTTTTTGTTATGTATCTTGATCACAAGTGTGGGTCCCCGTGATGTAATTAAATTTATTTTATTAGGATTACAAGGATAAGATACAAAAATGTCGAAACATGTTAATGAACAGGTTTCGTGGACCTTTAGCCGAAGATGATCTCCAACAAACTTTAACTAAGTTATACAAAGATACATTTAATTTCACTGAAGATTTTTCTATTTATGAAGAAGATAATGAAGTCCTTGAGGAAATAAAAAAAGAATTAATTCAAGAAGAACTTGAATGGTATATTCATCGTATTATGTATTACTAAGATAAAATAAAATTAATTTTATTCATATAACTTACATTTTAAATGATTGATAAATACCTTAAATTTCAGGTACACTCAAGAATATGAAAAATCTCAAACAGATAATATTGATTGGTCTTTATATCAAGTTGAAGATCACGTAATTTGTCCAGTGTGCCAAAAAAATGACTTTAAATTTAATCAAGGGGTGGTATCTTGTGATAAATGTAAAATAGTATTAAAAACTCGATTATCTTTATCAGAAATAAAGAATAGTATTTATGAATCAATAGAAAGACATAGTAAAAAATGCAACTTTGAAACTCAATTTTCAATGATTCCTGAATTAGATGAAAACCATATTTATCTCATGTGCGATGCTTGTTTAGAAATGCAGTTAATAGTGTAAACATTTTGATAATAATTTGTTATTGTTTAGAAGTATAATTTACTCTTTTTTCATAAATTTGTTAAATAAAAGTTTGTTCTTTTAGTATTTTTGAGACTTTCTATTCTCTCCTACAAAAGTATAGTATGTAATAATGAACTCTTAAATATAAAAGTATGCATATTTCTCTTGGTACTTGTTGCCACATGAAATACAATGAACTCTGCATTTTTTTAAAGTAGTAATACTTACTACTTCACAAATTTTTTTACTATCAAATATGAGAAATTTAAATTTATTTAGGGAATGAATATCATCATTTTATAGTAACACTAGCTTTCCGCCGGCGGTTCCGACCGCGGTTTCAAAGAAAAACTCGATAGTTCCCGTCCCCGTGGGATTTCAGGGATAAAACCTATCCTATATTACTCGTGGATATACCTATTCATTACAATCAAACCAACAAAAAAAGTTTTCCTCTTTATAATATTAGTGTAGATGAAACTGTTCAAGGAACACTGATGAAATAAAACGCTGTATACAAAATAAAAATGACCTTTTAATTCAATTCATGAAGCTTGGTAACAAGGTATATTGTTAATTATTATTATACTCTGTCACATATTCATATCCATGTTAGAACAATTTTTAATACATGTGAATAATTCCTACCAAACATTAAACTAATCGGTAACTTGTATAAAATGTACATTTTTATTAATAATAGTATAAAACAGTACCATTTATGTTACGGACACAATACATGGGCAGCATTTGTTGTTGATTTCTTTTTTTTGTATAAAATGGTCAGCTATGTGAATTATTCTAGGCCTGTAAAAAGAAAAAGAAATACTAATCAGCATTTAAATGTGCATTTTTTATTCAAGAATATAAGCAAGAGATGCACCTTTGTTCAAAATTCATAAGTAAGAGATACAACTTTGATTCAAAGTCCAGTGATATCTTTATAAACCAAAATTGTAAGGAATAAAATCTAGATTCTAGTCTGAAGGAATTTTATTAAGCTAAGACATAACATTACACAGAAATATTCCATTTAGTAACCTTCCAGACTAATGTATAGTCAGTCAAGTCACCATTGTCACCAGTGTCACCATTGCTATATAACTATTCACTTACTATATAGGTAGACCTTGTACATCCATAAAGTCTTCCGGTTGAGCATGTGCATGTGTGTGGGTGGACGCAGGCGGTATGGTGAAGGCGTGGTGGTGGGGTCTCGGGCGCCGCGGCGAGCGGGCCGTGATCACGCGCGGCTTGTGGATCTCGTCCATTACTGACGGTGCCACATACGTGAATCCCTGGATTTATTGTGTAATTTTAATGTTGGAACAGATTATTTTAAAGTTGACTATTTATTAGACATTTAAATACATATTTTTCATTTGTGCTGCAACATATCAACATATAAATAAATTGTATTGTAGCTAATTTTTATTAAAAAAATTAGCTATAATACAATTGAATATGCTACTTTTTGTAAGGAAACATTAGTATATTAAAGGTCATAAGATTAATGGTACCTGAAACATCATATTGGCACTTTCGCTAAGTGTTGACTCATCAGGCGAATCAATTGGAGTTTGGAGTGTGAATCTTGTGTCAAACTGGGATACATCATCTTCACTGGTCTAAAAACACAAATTCTTCATAATTTTTAAGGTTTATACTGTATTTCGGGCTCTTAGGTTAATAGTTTTTCTCATTTGAAACCTAAAAGCCCGAATCTGGGAAATAATTTATTATTTTGAAGAATTTTACAACTGGCCATTTCATACAAGTGGTTATGAAGAGATGTTATCTGTCACTAGAGCTAAAAGGTCTTGTAAAGTTCAATATTTTTATCCATGACATTTTTTGCAAAGTATTTAATACTTTTATGGGAACAAGATAATGTCGAAATATAATATGACCTTGTAATATTGTAATGAAATATCACATAATCAATATTTCATCAAATACTTAATGATACTTTAATTTATCTTTTAATATTTGCTATCTATTCATACACAGCAGTTGATAATCTCAGTGCCCTTGAATATTAGACATAATATAAATATTAGAGTATTTATTTTTTTACCATCATTACATAATATGTTATGGTAATTCATATAAATTTTGTATGAAAAGTAACAGGAAAGAAAGAAGTATGAAGCAGGTATGCTGGCCCTGGAAGAATATACTTAGCATTCTACAATATATTCCACCTTTATCTACTAATTATAAAAATTATAAATAAATATCTGATGTCTGGGAGAGATTTCTCAGTAATCATAAGGCTATCTATTTAAATTATTGGTTTGTGGTAATGAATAAAGTGTATATTCCATATCTTTTAGGTGTTATATTTTTTAAATAACAGTTGTTTTAAATAAGTTGTTTTAATATCTGTTGCTTGCAACATGATATACAGATTAAAATAAAAATGACATACCAATTTAGGTTTAATTGGAGGTTCTAATCTACGTGCGAATACATCATCCCAATGGACATGTTTGAAGAAGGCATGCCCGCGAACTGCAGCTGCTCCTGCAGCACCTAAGCGTTGCGTTTCTGAACGTTTCATAAGGCGTCGTATCAAATCGCGAGCATCTTGCGTGAGGTAGGCTGGCAACATTAGTTTACCTTTAAGTATTTTTTCTATAGTTTTTGTACGATTATCTCCTGTGAATGGTGGCTGAAAGTGAGAATAAATCAATTAATTTATTCTTTAAGTAATTTAAAAATAATTTGGAAAAGACAAAAGTGCACGCCTCATAATTTTTTTTTAATAAATATTTATTAATTATTATTTTTGTTTATTTAATAACAATTAAACCACATCGAATCAGACCCTGAAAAATGAAAGGGTTCTATTCCTGAGCATACTCAAGCGTAAGAGAAAAAAAAAGACTCGATTAGTAAAGTATTTCGGTCGCTATCGTGTTAACAAGAAAAAGGATCCGCACATACAGACACACGGACGTCCAAGACAGAACTTTTTTAA
The DNA here is from genome assembly GCF_061535455.1 of Colias philodice. NCBI lineage: Eukaryota > Metazoa > Arthropoda > Insecta > Lepidoptera > Pieridae > Colias > Colias philodice. The sequence continues at coordinate 6,299,628 of NC_143094.1, read as the reverse complement.
ACTGTTTTTTAACTAGTTTAAATAACAAAAATGACATCAAAAATATCATGAACGTTAAAAATAGTGTTTTTTCTTAATATGTGTGTGTATGTATTATCTTACAAGTGCAATGTATGATACATAAAGACATTTTAAGTTTGAAAAATCAGATGTTTTGCGCGAAGTGACAGTAGTACCCACCTCAACGCTTCGCTTATGAGGCGTGCAATAACATAAATGTAAATAAGGTTACCTGTCCAATCAGCATATCATACATTAATGCGCCCAGGCTCCACCAATCAACTGCTTTTCCATGACCACTTCTAGTTAAGATTTCAGGTGCCCTAATTGTTTTGTAAGCAGAATAATAATTATTGAAGAAACATGTGTTTATAAATATGCTTTTATTTCAAACATATTATTCAATTTCCAAACAAATTGCTTAGTTATGTATCTACTTTAAGTTAATGTTATCTTTTCCTATTGTGTCATAACATTGTTATTATTATTTACTTATGTTGAATCAAATCAACAAAACCTTTGTTAAAAATATTTTAATAGATATTCTTCACCATCTTGAGGGAGAGTTTATTTTTTAAACACGCTTTTATTAGCTTCATTTTTGTTATTATCATATGGATAAAACATTGATTAAAATTGACTTTACCATTTTAGTCAACTAATGCTTGTATGGCAGAAATGCTTAGTTGACAATGAAGTTTTACCATATTTTTTTTTTCACTAATTTGAGCTGTATTTTTTATTTATGGCAAATAAGTCTATTGAATATTAAGCTAAATATAAAGTGGACAATAACACATTCAATCCAATTAATTATAATTGAACATGTTTTAAACATGTAAAGAAAAAAGTTGTCATAACTGATTGCTGTTCTCCTATACATAGCTGTACTTACATATATTCTATAGTTCCACAGAAAGTGTGTGTAACTATGCCTTCCTGAATGTGTTCTTTACATAATCCAAAATCTGTCAGTTTCACATGGCCTTGTGCATCCAACAATACATTTTCAGGTTTTAAATCACGATAAATTATGCCTAAACTATGCAAATGTTCCAAGGCTAGAATTATTTCAGATAAATAGAAACTGAAACATAATAAGGATAAATAATATTAATATTATCACTTATGGGAAATAAGTAGGTAATTTTGTATATATTATGGTAATTATTGTTACATTTACTCTATCTTTTTGAGAATACTTTTCAAACATTTTTACAATTACTAAACTAAATGTATAAACAATATTGCAATATAATAATTTAAATGAACTTATTATTTTTTCATAACTGTTAAATACCTCTTTTTATACACGGGTTAAAAGATTTAAAAATATAATCTCATAAAATATAATATGATATATTTAACAACCTCATTTAATCATTAAAACTTACCAAGCAGTATCTTCTAGGAATATACCTTCTCTTTCAAGGTGCATAAATAACTCTCCACCACTTAAATATTCTAAAATTAAATATAATTTACCACCAGTTTGGAAAGCATATACTAATTCAACTATAAATGGGTGCTGAAACCAATACAAATAAATTACAATTTGATACTTAACTTAAAAAAGTCTTTTGGAAATTCCACGAGATTATCTATTTACCTTTACAGCCTCTAATATATTTCTCTCAGCTTTAGTATGAGCAGTATCCTTTTGATTGCGTACAATTGAAGCTTTTTTAAGAACTTTCATAGCAAAGTGTGCGCCTGCATCTGGGCCAGTGATTTTACGGACTTGAAACACTTTTCCATATCCACCTTTGCCTAAGACTTTGCGTAACTCAAAGTCTTGTGGACCAAGACGCTTGCATTGACCAGGGTTGACATTATCTTCTGATAATTGTATTGTTTCAGATCCTTCAGAACTACAAAAGAGAATTTGTTTACATGCATTTAAATTAGATTATTTATTTATCAAAGGTAAAAGTTATGTACTTACTTTACAATACTTTGTACATGAAGTTCTGGATCGTAATCAACCTGTTGTAAAAAAATAATATAAATACAAAAATATCTTGAACAGTGTCAGAAAATGGTTAGAGGTTAGAAATTATCTGAAAGGTATTGACACAGTAAATTGTACATGCCTCGTCCACTTCTATTATATCGTCTTCATCAGAGTCACCGACTGTAACTGTATCCACATCTAAATCTAAATCAAAAACACCTGCCATATAAGATGACATCTCAATATTATCACATCAGAAAGTAATGAGTTTTTTTTAAAGTCACTGTATTATATATATTTTTTTTTATATGACGAATTTAACATAGAACAATACAAATTGATGCTACGTTTATTGTATTATTTAAGTTTCAATCTTTAAACAAAATTATAAAGGCAGGTATGAAAGATCAAACAAGACAAACGCACAGCAGTACGAGGCAGTACTGCACACTTCACAGATAACTAATTTTTGTCACAGAGTCACAGACACAAAGCGAGATGAGAAATGACCACAGACTTTTTAATAAATGGTATAGTTCCAATATTTTTTAGCTAAAAACCTGTGCTAATAACCCTTTCAATTTTCAACACTCGAATAGCAAATAGCTGAACATAAACTTAACTTTTATATTATATATATCTGATTATGCCCTAATAAATGGACTAATTATATTATTTATTTATTTTGTTTCAATGGGTTAGGGAAAATACGCAAGTGCATCTACATTAATCCATTACATCTAGATTCCGCCATTTTTTCGTATTCAGAATCCTTGTGAGCAACAGTATCTTTACTGTTCATATATTTTTCATTAATTTAATATAATATTTTGCTTTAATTTACTTTATGTGTTCACAATTATTTAATGCAGTAAAATGTATAAATTCCTTCATTTATCCAAAAATCATTCAATTCAAATAATGTAGTAACAAATTAGCAAATTTAAAGTTATATTAATAAAAATTTGCTCATGGGTCGTTATTAAAAAGATAATGTTCCTGGCTTCCTGCCTATGAGAAAACACTTTATTATCTGTATATTTCAAGGGAAAAGGTGTTCCACTTGCAAATCTTAAAATATTTTTGTGACTCAAAGATATATTATATTTTGAAATATAATTCGAAAAAGTATTATGTGTAGAAATTGGATATTTGACAATAAGAAAAATAATCTATATTACGAAAATAGGTAAAACTGTACATTATAGGGCGTGGAATTTGGGGGTAGTGGGGGGTGGAGAGAGGGGGGGTGGGTACTAGGAACTTCCCCTGTAAAGGGGGGGGCGCGAAAATTAATAGTTTTCGAGATATTTACAAATTAAGTTTTGGTCCGCCTAAAGCAAAGGGGGCGCAAAGTAAGGACTTAGAAAATTTTTGATCTAAAGTGAAAATTGTATAGGAATCATAAAATACATAATTTTTATTCAAAACGCTAAAATAAGCATGTTTTATAAAAAAAACTTTTTCTCTAAAATAAAAAATGGCCGAGATATTCGCCCTCAAAGATTGATGATAAAACCTAACCTAACCCTTTCCCTATCTCCTCATGTCTTTTTTATATTGTCTCAGACACTGCCTTAGCTCCGGCGCTACGGGAAGTGCAGCCCTTCCGCCCTTGCGTGACAAAGCACGGTCGCCCGTACTCCACTTCGCAGCTTCAGCTTATTGGTCGCCTTCGGCGACCAGCCTCAGCCGCTCCGCTCCGCACGTCTCCCTAGCTTTGTCACGGCGGGCGAGGGCTGCTCTCCCTCCGCGCCTCCGGCTTTTTACATACACTCTAGGGGTAGGGCAAACAAGACCACGTGGAATTCGGGGTTGACAGCTTCGGTTCTGTGGCAAGTCTTATGATAATGCAATGCTTATTTTAGCGTAACGTTTTTTAGCTAGATTCGGACTTTCGCAGCTTAATATTGAATACATAATATTCCATCATTGAAAAAATTTACATTTTACAATCCGTCATGTATCTTGGTAATTATCAAGTTTAGAGAAAAGTTGCCCCAACAAAACATGCTTTTATTAGCGTAATCTTTACGATAAAACAATAATAAATAGGTGTTATAATGATACCAACTCCATCAAAAATTTTCTAAGTCCTGCGCCCCCTTTGCTTTAGGTATTTTTTTCCAGTTCCACATTGATCTGAAGCAATTAATATTAATTATTACTTTACAATAATAGTTTTCAATACTAGTAATATTGCATTAGCTCTTTGATTTGAAATATGACAGATTTAATGTAATAGACATTAGTATGACCTGTAGTTTTTTTTTTGTTTGAGTGGGAATCGCCCTAAAGTCGCTTCTGGCACTCGCCGGCCGCTGCCGCGGCACGCTCGCTTCGCTCGCTCGGCTCGTGCGGCAGTTCAAATGTTAACCTAACACGCTCGTCGCTTCGCTCCTCGCTACCTATTTGTATGCTAAAAGTAAAAGTTTAATAGTTTTGTACAGTTTTAGGGCTTAACAGGAGTACGCACGAAACGATCTCGACTGAAAGGTGGCAAACGAACGGTAACTGAAAATGACGTCGTTATTGTTTTGTTCCACGGTACAAAGCGTACAATTAATATTGGACAGCGCTAGTCGTCCGCTAAACGGATGAATAAAATAAATTAGTCGTCCGATTACCGGATGAATAAAATAATTTAATCGTCCGATAACATCTATTTATCTAAGTCTAACTTATATAGTTAGGTTATCGGGGTTTCTTTAGAGAACTGCCGCACGTATTATAGGTTTTTTGTGGGGGGAGGAGGGCACACGTAGGTATTTGATTTTTTTTTGCGCGTCGACGGAGCCCCGCTTCGCGGGGCTCCTATTTCTGTGTAGTTTTTTTTTTAAAGAAACCTAACCTAACCTAACCTAACGGCTAACCTAACCTAAACTAGATTTTTTTTTGCGCGTCGACGGAGCCCCGCTTCGCGGGGCTCCTATTTCTGTGTAGTTTTTTTTTAAGAAACCTAACCTAACCTAACCTAACCTAAAGGCTAACCTAACCTAAACCTAACCTAACGAATTGAGGGTGAATATCTCCGCCATTTTTGATTTTAGAGAAAAGTTGTTCCTATAAAACATGCTTATATTAGCGTTATCTTTACGATAAAACAATAATAAATAGGTGTTAAAATGACACCAACTCCATCAAAAGTCCTGCGCCCCCTTTGCTTTAGTCCAACCCAACTAGCTTTAGTGTTAAAAGGTTATCTAGTAATCCGAATAATCGGACGATTAAATTATTTTATTCATCCGGTAATCGGACGACTAATTTATTTTATTCATCCGTTTAGCGGACTACTAGACACTTCGATTAATATTTTTGTTAAATTATAAATTGCGAATATTAATAATTTTATTTTATTTAATCTATTTTACAAAAACTATACTTAATAATAATTATTTTTAATGTTGTTGTTAAAAAATATACAAATTTCATAAATAAAATTTAAATTATAATATTTTTTTTGTTAGATAGAAATGTTTTACCTGAAATGAAACGCGTTTGACAATCGCTGTAGGTCAATTTGACACTGTCATAACAGTAAGTTCGCGTTTCAAAGATAAAATGGAGTAAAATTTTCCGATTTTCAAAAATTCGTGACTCAAAAACAAAAAGTTTTCGCGCTGTGAAATTTCAGATTTAGGTTCCATAGGACAATAGCTAACCACAAAAAAAATTACGACTCTCAACTCCACGCCCTATAATGTACAGTTTAGCCCGAAAATAACACAAATTAATTTGTATTGGAAGAAAAGTTTTTTTACTTTTATGTTATTTGTTTTTTATAATATTGCGGTTACGAATTTCGGAATTTATACTATAGTCGGTTGTCGAAGGTGTAAACATGTACATAGGTTGTCGCAATTTATTTACAATAAGTCTTTTTTATACTTCTTATTGTCCTGAAGTGCGTGTGAAATAACGAAGAGACTATCTTTCATCTTAGAATTCCCTAATAAGTATGATACTACGTCCATATTAACCCTAATGAAACCTTTCAATGGCTAGTGACAACGACAAAACTTCTGTTAATCACAACTTAGATGGATCTTTAAAAAGTAACAAGAAACAAGGCACAGCTATATACAAAGGTAATGTAAGCATTTTATTTTTACTATATTCGATGTCTCAGTCTTTCTTGTGTTGTTGACATTAAAATGTCATGATTAACATTTACCAACTCCTAAGCAGAATGTTTATAAAAACTAAACAACACAAAGTATCACAACTTTTAGTTATTATGTTGTTTAGGGTATCTAGGCTAGATAATATAGTAAATAGTAATGTGTAAATATATTACTATAATATATTTACACCTGATTATATTTTGTGCATATGTTAGAAATCATTATGATATGGATATATTATATGTTTTCAGAAAATAACACAATTAATTTATATACAGGGTGTCCCACTATTGGTATACTAAGCGCGAAGGAACTTGTAGTTTTGCATACACTGATCACGTTAAAAATACTTTAAAAAAAAATTACGTCCAAAATTTTTTGCTAAATTTTTCCTGAAAATCCATGTTTTCTTCTCTAGCTTCGCGCAGCCGGCATATACCGCTTCTCTAATATGAGCATTTTATCTATGAAAACATAATCTTAAACGATAGCTCACGTGCTGGTGGCAAAGTTGGGCGGCTCGCTTGTTATGGGTGTACACATAGAGTTTTAAGAATTCATCTATTTGAAAAAAAAATGCGTCTGGAATTTTTTTATTATTTTTTACGTACTCAGCGTATGCAAAACTATAACCTCCTTTGAGCTTAGTATACCAACAGTGGGACACCCTGTATATGTGATTTTAACAACTTCTTTTTATGTACCTATATATTTTTAATTTATAAGTTACTAGCGACCCGCCCCGGCTTCGCACGGGTGCAATGCTGATACTAAATACACTACAGAAAAATTGTGAACGTTGTATAGGTATAAAAATATAGCGGCCCGCTCCGGCCTCCGGCATCGCACGGGTATAAAATACATAGCCGGCAAACGCTACGTCCTGCAATTTTTAAATCTGTAATATCTTCGAAAATATTCACTTAAATCATACGGTGTAAAGGGCCATATAGATCTATATTAAATGAACAATGTATCCATGGTATTTAATTGGTTAAGGATTAATGCTGTATTGGTTAAAATCGCTTCGAAAATTAGCCATTATTTGTCGTAAAAAGTAAATGACAAAAAAAAGTTATTGTGGGTTATCCATAAGAGATAGACATATACCATCGCGGACTTTTCTGTAGACCTTTTCAATGTGTATAATACTTAGTACATTATTTTGATAAAACTCGTAGGGTTCAGCCTGCGTTTGCAATGTAAGCGGAATAAATGTAATTTTTTACGACATCACATTAGAAACCTCAAAAATTACAGTACTTCTCCACTACTTAATGGATCTTATTATACATATAAACCTTCCTCTTGAATCACTCTATCTATTAAAAAAAACCGCATCAAAATCCGTTGCGTAGTTTCAAAGATTTAAGCGTACAAAGGGACATAGGGACATAGGGACATAGGGACAGGGAAAGCGACTTTGTTTTATACTATGTAGTGATAAGAATATACTCAACATTTTAGTACAAACAAAGATATCCGTAACCTGCAAGTACAAGTACCTAATATTTGCTGGTCTTGTTTTTTTTAATGAAGTTTGTATTTATGTCTATAATTTAATTTACTAAATGTCTACTTGGCTTTATTCGTTATATACTATACTAGAGGTCCGCCCCGGCTTCGCCCGTGGTACATATCTCGCAATAAAAGGTAGCCTATGTCCTTTCTCGGATATCAAAATATCTCCATACCAAATTTCATGCAAATTGGTTCAGTAGTTTAGGCGTGATTGAGTAACAGACAGACAGACAGAGTTACTTTCGCATTTATAATATTAGTATGGATTTATATTACCATATCTTTTGGATAAATTTCTTTCATTTAGATATACTTTATACTATTGCTGACATGACACATTTAATTTTAATGTTGTATATCCATTAGCTTCAATTTATTTCCTTACCAAAAATATTTGATTGTACTAAGTAATAGTTGGTTTAAAAGCAATAGTCTCATGAACTGCTGGTTTAAATAGAAACATTATTTTTTGTAAGTAAAAATTTTCAAGCACAAAGTTAAAATTTTGTCCAGTGTAAAGAGAAAACAGATATGGTAAAGTTATAAGAATATATATATTTATTTAATTTCTCAATATATTTATTTGAATAAATTGTAATACAGTCATGTCTTTAATCTTCCATGATAAGTAGAACTGAGCAATTAATATGTAAGACAAATTAAAAATATAAAATAGGTAGCTTAACTATTAAAAATCATAATCATTGAGATAGTATAATTGTAGTAGGCCCAAAATTCATGGTTTATAACTTATAAAAACAAAAATTGATTTTTATGTTTTATATGTTTTTGGTGGCATTCAAATTTTTGACTGCTTTAGTTACATCAATTAGTTTGACTATCACTATCTTATTTATATACATATTATACATATCAATTCAGTCTCGGAGATCCATACAAAATTCAGGTTATGTTGGTAATGTTTCGACAAATGAAGTATTTAATTTTAGCTCAGGTTTAAGCATATAAGACAACTTTTCAACAATCAATTCAAATATACTTGATCTTATAATAAATTTAGGTGTAGAAAAATGATTGTTTTAGCTGACTGATTTTATTGAAATTGCATTCATAAACTTATAAATGTTTGACTTTGAAGTTGCTATTATTCAGTTTTTGAAGCCAATGTTACACTGAAAACGAAAATTACCGAATCCGACTGTACACATTTTTATTGATTTTTTCATTCATCTCCATATTTTAGTACTTATCGCGTTTGCGTAAAACGGAACGTAAAAATTTTAGACAAGGTTTGTAATGTCATTGTGACAGTGACATTTGAAATGACATTGCTTGATTGCAATATTGATTATTTTGATATTCGCTTTTGAACTTTGGATAAAAATGTTTGATGTTTGATACCTATACTTATTTGAATATATAGAAAGTTATTTAGTTCACAATCCAGCAATTATTTATTTGAATGTGTATAGTCTATTCAGTATGAATTTTGCATTGGAAGATAGTACAACTGAAGATGTCCCTATTCTTCTAAAGACGATTATAGAACAGTTATTATCTCAAAACGTTCGAACAGAATCGATGCAGAAAGATGTTTTTTTCGTATTGATTATTATTATGATGTTGGAAAATGGATTTATGCCAGTCAAAAACGAAGCAAGTTCGATTGATAGTTCTAGTATCTTAGATGCATATAAGTTCTCACAATTAAAAAAAGAATCGGGTATTTATAAAGAAACATTCCTTTTAATGGGTCTCCACGGTGTCACAGTGGATTTGATAATGAGTCCAGTTGGATCTACTGTAATTGTTAATGCTGTCAGAAAGGATATAAGCTCTGAAACATATTCTGTTTGTTTACCATTAAGTCGCTACATAGTTTCTACACAAGCATCTACAATCCCTATGATGTTTCGAGACTTGAAACATTTGTGCAGTTTATTTAAAAACAAAATTATATGTCCCGTTAAAAGTAGCATACTTAATTTCTGTGGTTATCCAAGTGCCAGTTTGGCAGGAATACCAGATGATATATTCTTCAGCCTAATGATGCTTCTAAATGTTAAAGATATCTTGAGTGTTTCAAAAACATGTAAAAGGTTAAATGTTCTACTGAAAAATGACAGTTTGTGGCATGCATTATGTAAAAGAGATTTTAATAATTTTACTGAAAGTGATCCATGTGATTGGAAGAAGATTTATATTGAGAAATATAAAGCTGAACAACAACGAAAGGCATCCCGTCCATTTGGCAGATTACATGACTTTATGCAAATTGCAGATATGGTTTCATATATTGACAATTCTTTATGGAATGATTTTATATAGATACCTATGAATAAATTTAATAAACAATTCAACTGATAACATTGTTTTTCTTATCTACAACATAATAATAGTAACTGCTCTGATATTAATATTATCTTTACAATTTTCTCACTTTATGGTCTAGAATAAAAAAGAAATGCCAAGTATGTAATTTATATTATGTAAAACCATAAACTAATTCTATAACATAAAATGGTGTTTGAGAAAACATTGAGTTTCTATTATAACATAATTTTATATCCTTAGCCATATTTCTTAGAGGTGGAATGATTATTTTTAATATACATATTTATGAAGATATTAAACTAATTATTATTAAATTTTATTGTGTTGCTTTTTTATTGCTCTATATATTAATCATATTATAATTTCTTTATCTACCTATTAACAAAAAACAAACATTAAACACTGTTATGTATTAATATTAATCAATTAATAAGTATTTTATGTAACTGATGATTTATTTCTAAATATTTTATTTAATAGGTGATGGTGAAAAAACAAATTTGCAACCAGTTGGGAAAGGAGGTCGTCATTTATCGGTGCCATTTGATTCTTCAACTGCTAATGGTGATATAAGTAAGTACAGATGTCTGCAATTATAACAAAAATAAAGTGAATTAATCGATATGGTCTTGAAACATTTGTCAATCGAACTTGAAACACATGTCAATTTTAAAATTCATCAGGCGAATCTGTGGGCGAATCCCTATCCCAGTAATATACGTCTCTGGTATTTAAAAAGAAAAAAAAAGTTTACTGGCACAAAATTGTAGCAATGTCAGTTCTTTAATTCAGAAATTGTGTATTATGTTTAGAATGGTTTATCAGTAAAATGAAATCTTTAAAATAACTTGTATCGGTCATTATTATTAGAAATATGTAAGTAATCGTAATTGAAAAAAAGTTAAGCAAATGTGCAGTTCTAACAAAACGAAGTATCATGTTATTCGTCGTTTGTCGTCGTTACTAGGTTACGTTGTTGAATTTTGTTGAACTGTCAAATGTTGCCTATTAAATTGTAATCCAATGATTTAACTACATATTTAGCAAATCTTTTGTTTAAAATTATATGAGCAATTTTTTATGAAACACAATTTGTTAGAGAGATAACAACAAAATGACAACTAATTAAGTACCTACTTGAAAATATTTTTTTAAACTTTACTGCTTGGTAAATATGTTTTCCTGGTTGACATTCGAAATTATTATATTGAAAATAAAATTACTACTACTTTTCTACTTAAAATAATAATTGTAATGATTGTATTTGTTACTTTTTAATTTTTAAATTGAAATTTTGAAAAAAATCGATCATAAGGCGAGATTTGAACCTGCGTTTTTTTGCCATGATCCCGCTATCGAATGGAAAAATAATAATGCTCATAATAAATGCGCTGAAAATAAAGAGTATTCGATATATTGTATTCACTATTCATATCATGCCATTCAATCAACATTCAATAGAATAAACATTTTAGTAAGCATTCTTCTCTTCTAAAAGGTTCTACACAAACTCATTGTTTTTTTAAATTTTCCTTTTATTTTTTTCCTTTAGAAAAAATGCTTTCACAATAATTGGCGGAGGTAATCTCGAACTTAATAGGTTTTTTCCGAGAAATTGCATTAGATCCTGGATTTAATTTTAGACAATTAATGGTATATCATAGAGATGATAATATCTATTATACGTAATTGATAATAATGATTATACTTATAAATTATAATCTATACAAGTTTTATAGTTAGTTGATATTTATTAGATACTTAAATTACGTATTCTTTTTTATTCTTCCTTTCCCTTTTGATATTTTGCGATGGAAATATACGGAAATTATTACGGAAAAGCCGTATTTATTATCCTAGATATAATCAAACATTTTGCGATGCATCTATCTATACACGTGTTTAAATATGTTGGTTTGCGGTGAAGCGGGGAGGTTAGATAGGGAGAGGGATGCGCGATTAAGATGCGCTGCGCAGCTTCCATTTAGGTCCTTGCCTCTGTGGCGCCATCATTTACGAGTAACCGTGTTTCGCGAAGTACACGCTATAATATTGTGCTGAATTTATGAAAGGCCTTGTGCCGTAATTATGTGCTAATGGGCTGGAGGTGAGCGAAGTCGTGGAAGGCAGGCGGGTGGCGCGCGACCGGCCGCCGTGGCGGTGCTACGGACCCATGCTTACCCACAGTAGATCAGACGGTGACTTCCCCATATACACTAGAGGTGAGCGACTTATCGAAGCCGGAACTATCAGCTAGGCATTGCACTCCTCATTTTGTAAATCATTCCATTCAGAACCTTAGTGTTCTTTAATAAGAAGCAAGGGTTATACATTCCTGCTGTTTCCTACTCTGTTGTTCATAATGATTTTTATTTTAATGAGTTACCATAATTAAGCCATATATATGACAAACATTGAATAAATAAAATATTATGTGTATATCCATATAAATTAATCAAACTTCCCTATTTGCAATTTCATCTTGGTATGTGTACCTTGTCTACCAACCGATAAGTTGAATAACCTAAGTAGATGTTATGTACCTACATACATAATATCGTCTAGATTTTTATGAAAATACAAACTTATTTGTAGTCTCACTTTCTTCCACATTAGGTAACTAAGAACATTGTAATTTCAGTTTTTTTCTTTATTTATTTTCGGAGCCAGATGTGTGTATATATTTGCATTGTTATGTAAAATTTGGTGATTAATATGATGATCATGTTATATATGTACATATATGTATTTGTTTACGGTTCGCTGCGTGCATTATACGCCTAATAGGCTCGAGCTTAAAAACATGGTCCGTTTATTTTCTAGGGCAAAACGTTTTCTAATAATAATAATAAAGGCTGCACGTTTAATCTAACCGAGTCCACATGGTCGACTTCTCTCGCTGTGATCCCTCGGGCATCTAGTTATAAACCCTTGATCCTTGCATGATATTCAAGGTGAGACTCTGAGCTCTATTTTTAACCGATCAAACCTAATTTATAGCGTAATTTTCGTTGTCTCGAAAAAATCTAAAACAGTTGATGCCATATATCCCATTGAAAGTTTTTTGGTGTATAATTTAAATTAAAAAAATCCATTAACTTTATTGAAACTACTTAGTTTTATCAATGTACTCCTATATAGCATCGGAAACGTTACAGTCTTTACTTCCAATGCCATAAAGAACAATTTGATAAAATGTAACACTATCAATTCCTATCTAATCTTGTACGTCTCTGTACAAAGTCTTAGTAATAATTTGCTTTTTGTTTAAATTACACATTTGATTCGTGGTTATGGTAACTTTATAGATCTGTGATTTTGTGGTTATGTGTCCTTGTTCGTTCAATATGGATGATTTACATTTGAAAAAGAACAAGGCAAAGCGTAGACCCATAGATGACGACACTCGTAGTGAGAGTGGAAATCTAGATAAGGAGGATAAATCCAGTAAGTTTAAATACATCTATTTGCTATTTAATTATATTGCACGCCTCATAAGCGAAGCGTTGAGGTGGGTACTACTGTCACTTCGCGCAAAACATCTGATTTTTCAAACTTAAAATGTCTTTATGTATCATACATTGCACTTGTAAGATAATACATACACACACATATTAAGAAAAAACACTATTTTTAACATTCATGATATTTTTGATGTCATTTTTAGGGTTCCGTAGCCAAAATGGCAAAAACGGAACCCTTATAGTTTCGTCATGTCCGTCTGTCCGTCTGTCCGTCTGTCCGTCTGTCACAGCCGATTTACTCGGAAACTATAAGTACTACAGTGATGAAATTTGATGGGAATATGTGTTGTATGAACCGCTACAAAAATATGACACTAAATAGTAAAAAAAAGAATTGGGGGTGGGGCCCCCCATACATGTAACTGAGGGATGAAATTTTTTTTTTCGATGTACATACCCGTGTGGGGTATCAATGGAAAGGTCTTTTAAAATGATATAAAGTTTTCTAAAAAACATTTTTCTTAAAGTGAACGGTTTTTGAGATATCAGCTCTCAAAGTCGTAAAAAGTATGTCCCCCCCCCTCTATTTTTATAACTACGGGGTATAAAATTCTAAAAAAAATAGAGGTGATGCATGCTAATTAACTCTTTCAACGATTTTTGGTTTGATCAAAGTATCTCTTATAGTTTTTGAGATAGGTTGATTTAACTGTAATTTATTATATTTGCTGCTACGGAACCCTTTGTGCGCGAGCCCGACTCGCACTTGGCCGGTTTTATTGTTATTTAAACTAGTTAAAAAACAGTTTAAAAAAGTTCTGTCTTGGACGTCCGTGTGTCTGTATGTGCGGATCCTTTTTCTTGTTAACACGATAGCGACCGAAATACTTTACTAATCGAGTCTTTTTTTTTCTCTTACGCTTGAGTATGCTCAGGAATAGAACCCTTTCATTTTTCAGGGTCTGATTCGAATTGGTTTAATTGTTATTAAATAAACAAAAATAATAATTAATAAATATTAATTAAAAAAAAATTATGAGGCGTGCACTTTTGGATTTTCCAAATTATTTTAGTTATTTTGTGAACGGAATAAGGCAAAGCGTAGAAAAATGTCGTGTTTAAAAAATATTGATACTTATGAGATTGTAAACGCCAAATGAGCTTAGAAAAATCAAGGAGTTCGACCCATAAACCTATTCCGGTTTATGAGTCGAACTAAAGCCCAGATAATTTGTGTAACTTGTGTAATAACAAAATGGTTTTGCATGATATCGAATTTAAGATTTTTGGACCAAGATCCCAGAAATCATATAGATTTTTTTTATTAAGAATTTTTTGTTTTTCATTTGATTTTATGAAGAAATCATCATGAAAACACTGAAATGAAAAGGTGGCTTCAAAAAGGTGCTATAACAATAACAGTTAACTATAAAATTGTAAATTTGCAATATAAATATACGAGTACCTATAGCTCGAATGTGACGTATTTGGGTACTCTCGTCTCGTTAGAATTCAACATTGGTACCTATACATGGACTGATGGACTATGAATCATGGTGGCTATTCATTAAAGCCGTCACTCCGCATGCAATGAATCTTTGTTTGGAATCTACAAACCTTTTTGCTGTTAATATTTACATATGTAATTTCCATGTAGAGATCAATATAAAAATCCCGTGCTGTTTATAATTCGGAATACTAAGATTGGAATTTTTTAATATTCTCTTTCTATCAATGTCGTGAGTGGGTCTATCGTATACATATTTAATTTCCTTATAATGATCTCTACATGGACACTGAAACTTTTAGTGCAATATAAGAGCGTAAAAATTTATACGCAAAAGAAATGCAGGTATATAATATGGCTGCATCTATACTTATGGGCAACGGGTTGCATTGAATCGGGGTAGTGCACCTGCTTAAAGGACGTGCGGGGTGCGGGGATCGGTCGGTCTCGAGGGTTGTCATGTGAGGTAAGCCGGTGTTGTCTGTCGTTCTGATACTCGTTGCACTTAATCCGGTCGTATGCATACCACGGCGTTCGTCATTGCTAGCAAACGCTTGGCGTAGGTAGACAATGCGCCATGAATATTAATTGATTATTGAGACTTATTATGCGATGTAGATTAAATTTCATCTCAACACAATCAGTTATTTGATATTTGAAGAGAAGTTACATCCATGAGTTACATATACATTAGGAGCGGCTCCATTATCGCCGGCAATCAGACTTGTTGCGACACATTGAAGTGTCTGCGCTGAACATGCCATATTGCCATCGTTATGGATACTATAGTATACAACGGATCGTCGAGCAGCGCGCGTAATGTTGAGTGCAACATGCAGGGGCGACAAAAGGCAGGCGGGCCCCCACCCTGATACCCAGCCCGTCTCGGCCCGCGCGCCAGTCCGCTTTGGAGCGTCCCTCGCGGCGCAGGTACAATAACCGTTTGCGATTATTGTTATCCGTGATGTTCGCGCGTGTTATTGTTTAGTGATCATCATCAGTGCAGTGTTTTATCTAACACCGAATAAGTATGATGTTGTGAGTGCGACATGGCCGTGTGTAGTTGACATGTCGCTGAGCGCGCCCGTTCAGGCGGTGCGCGGTACAAGGACCAATAGCCTCGACCATCTTGATTTTCAAGAGCGCCGGCAGCTGATTGCGAGCTCGTTGTCTTTAACTGATTTTCTACATGTTGGGGCGAAGGAGGTGGCGGCTGTTGCTGGTGTGTGCAAAATATTTTCTGCTAAATTAATGTACCTACTTCATATTTTTTACAATGATTTGCAAAAATAATATATTTATTTATTGTCTCCTTTTATTATCGGACGCGTTCACGTTAGCGTTAAAGTTAATTTTAGAATGTAGAGTTCAGGAAAATTAAATTTACCTCTATCTGTCATAATATAACAGCGCTTATCTCTTTTTTTGCTTTACCAAAAAACCTAAACAAGGCTGTTTAGTAGCACCTATTTATGATTTGATATAAGTTTTTCAATCATAATATAATATTTTTTTTATTGGTGTACTAAATAAGAAGGTAGTAAGTATTTGATTACTCACTAATCACTATACGGCTACATGGTGATGTCATATATGGGTTTCAGTTTGTGGTCATTTTACATTTGCCGTGATTCAAAAATGGGCTTGGATTTTTTTTGTGTAATTAATTACCTTCTGAAACAATAGGGGTGTTATTGCGAGTGTGTATTTATGGCATCGAAGCTCTCAAAGGTGGGAACTAATTTTCTAGCGGTTAATAGTTTAAAATCTTGATTTTAGAGATGGTGTCTTAACTCTAGAGTCTAGACTAACCACCTCAAAAAACACCTCCAACCTTTTGAATTTAGAATTCGATTAAAAAAAATATGTAAGCTAAAAATAAAAAGAAATAACATAATAATAAAAAAGCTCTCGTCTTATCGTCACGTATTCATCGGTAAATGGTAGGTATAACTTTCGTGGCCATATCGTAGATTTGCTAATTTCATGAAATTATCGATCATTTCATGAAATGGTCTCATGGATTCAACCATTTCATGAAATGGTCGATCATTTCATGAAATTAGCAAATCTACGATATGGCCACGACATAACCTGCATTAATATTAAAACTAGCAAAAATATCCAGAAAGCAGATTCAACAATGGTTTGAGATCTTTTCATATTATACTTTATAACTAATTTATTAAAAAATGAAAATGTTTAAATTTGCGGATATCTTCATCTTCTATGTAGAGTTCTACCTAATTTGGGTATAGGTCCCAAAATAATAATTGATCCTTCTTCCATATATAATTTGTATAGTATTATAGTTTTAAGTTCCTATACAGAACCACAGAATAATCTTGGAGAGTATTTGCTGTTAAATGCGTAACCAACCATTACAAGATACAACGTTGTGATAGTGTATGGGTTCCGCATCATTGCTCGTCGGACACCGGACACCACGGTCGCGTGTTCATAATTATAATTACTTTTTATCTTCGTAAGCGAACTGATAGCACTGGAAACTAAATGAAACATGTCATTTGAGTTTACGTACTAAACATACGAAGCCAAACATGTTGGTTTTTGACAAATAGATGTGTAGATAGTAGATAGTAGATACCCACGAATGAATATGCATTACAGAGAAATAATCATATAAACCAATAAGTATTTAAAGTTAAGCTTCCCCATATAGGAGATACGATACACAATATGTTGCCTATGTTCACATAATATTTTATTAGACTATAGTAGAGCCATTTTAATAGGCAACATTTGACAGTTCAACATAATTCAACAACGTAACCTTGTAACGACGACATAGAAGAATATATTATTTTGTTTTGTTAGAACTGCACATTTGCTTAACTTTTTACAATTACGATTACATATTTATAGTAATAATGACCAATACAAGTAATTTTAAGATTTGATTTTACTGATAAACCATTCTAAACATAATAAACAATTTCTGATTTAAAAAACTGACATCGCTACAATTTTGTGTCTACCCTAATAAAAAAAAACCTTAATAATCTTTCCAATAGAAATAAATGTATTCTTCTGTTGTTCAAGGTTCATGTTTAGATGGCACCCATTGCGTTTATAATCCTAAAATTAATGAGTTGCTATATTGTTGGAAAATGTAGATAATATATAACGATCTTGATCGCAGTTGAAATTGCTGCGGCAGCGCATTATCATTAATTATTATCAACAAATAACAGTAATCGTACGATTCCACCGATAGGGGTAGTTTTCCTTAAAAAAATGTAGGAAGAATACGACCAAATATTAACATGGTACAAGACATGGCTTTCGAGCCAGAAATATCGGAATTTAAAAATTTCTCAAAACTGCACTTACTACCTCTTACTTACCTTACCTTTTATGTCTTCATCTAGATACGGATACATCGTTTATCTGTATTTAGAATACCAATTCGTGTTTCATTCATGAAAAGATAATTTAGATAGATTTCTTTTTATTCAATAAATCCTTACCGTGAGTCTATCGTAGGCTTTTCTTCGTGATAATCCGTCTTTTCTAGGAATAAGTGCTGTTTACTGTGACAATTTTCGCTTACAATATTTCAGAAGGTATGAAGTAAAATTGTCTAAATTTGTAGAATAGCATGAAAACGTATTAAAAAATGTAGGTACAAATATAAGCTTACTGATCTATATTAATCTTTAAGTTGAACCATTTCAACTTAGTTATTAACATTATACATACATGTACATACTTTTACATTGAGTTATTCCAGAAATATTACATTTATGTGAACACTGTTGATAATGAATTGTAGTTTCAAATGATAGTATAAATTATATAAGAGTAAACAATTAATATTCTTTCACAATTTTATAAATTTAGTGTTCTAAGATATCGTACGCGTAGTTGTTATCATTTTATAAACGCAAAGTAATCAAATAATTGGAACACCTAGATAAAAGTTATATTTCCGACAAATATTACGTATACTATATTTTTAAATGAGAAAAACATTCCTAAGTGTAGAACTTGTAAATACCACAATTACAAAATAAAATATTTGTAATATTTCAAATAATTAGTTATGCTAGTGTAGAAAATTCACCTGAAATTAAGATTTTTCGGTCAAGGTTTCTATAATGACTTAAAGTAAAATGATAAGAGCAAATCATATTTTATTTTAAGAGAGGTTATTTACTAGAGATAGGTGAGGATTATAATCTTTCATCTCGGCTGCACACGCAAACAATATAAATTATGTACAAAAGATAAGAAAGTTGTCTTTGAGCGAAGGCGAACGCTATCAACTGCAGGCTACAAAGTACGTATTTTGTTCTCGGACAGTAACTATTGTGATGGGCGCGGACATTCTTAACAATAGACTCGATGTAATGGGGCCATTGATTATGTCGATGTGTGTAGTATTGAACTATCGGCCACAAGCACCGGCTACATTTCTGAATGCGTGCTTTTGTGTGTGTAAATCATAGATTAATATTATTTTGAATCGTGAAGGTCTTATATGCAGTTATGAAATCGTGATAGGTTAACTCCATTTTTGCCGATACACCATTAAAAGATCTACCAGTCACCTTGTGAACGCATTAGTTTTTGTTTCCAAACAATTGCTAAATTCGTAACTTTCTCTTTATTTACAGCCAAGAAACAAAATGGCTCGGCGGTTCGAACAAATAGCCTGGGTTCCGGTGCGCGCACACCACCCGCAGAGCGGACCAAGTCAAAATTCTCAGCATTTGGTAGACTATTCAAACCGTGGAAGTGGAAACGGAAAAAGAAATCGGAGAAATTCGAAGCTGCATCTAGAAGTAAGTGTACCTCCACCATTTCTGCAAGATATCAAGTGGTTACTTAGTCAGTGAAAACTCAACTCTGGTGCTATTTGATGAGTCGAGATTTATCAATAACTTGTTGACTTAAATTAATGTTAATGTAACAATTGTGCATGCGGGTACGTTGTGGAGCTTCCAGTGACTTAAGTAATGTAAGATTTCCGATAAAGGAATAAGAAAATATATTTATTTTTATAGCCTGAAATTTCATCAGGTTAGAACGTTGGCTTAGGAAAATCTTAAGGACCACATTCATAGTTATTAATATTAATTAAGGATCCTATTGAAGACGACGAAGACGACGTTTTTCGTAATTTGTTTATCTGAGTAAAGAAAAATCATCAATTCTTAAATGTTAATTTTGTATAGAGCTAGATCGTAAGAATAATTAATTGAACTATAACGATAAAAAATCCGATAACTTTCCTTTTCATGAAGATGTTTTATTTATGGGGTTTATAAGAGGATCTAATCTGATTGTCTTCCTTGTAATAAATACTGAGTGTTGTTGATATTCTGTCGTAAATAATAATTTAATATTGATTAACGTATTATTTACAAATTATTGAACAAAATTATTTAAAAATGTGTTTCGCAGACAACGTAAATCGTAGATTTGTATTTTAAAGAATATTAACATTATCTAATTGTGTTCTTTTTTGAAAGAGCGAAAT
The DNA here is from genome assembly GCF_061535455.1 of Colias philodice. Lineage (NCBI taxonomy): Eukaryota > Metazoa > Arthropoda > Insecta > Lepidoptera > Pieridae > Colias > Colias philodice. Next base: position 6,279,257 of record NC_143094.1, on the reverse strand, counting down.
GGGATTGTTTTTCATTCAATTTAAAATAATGTAGAGATTATTACCTATGTATTTTCCTTTATCGTCACCACAATTTTGTAGTTGTTGTAGTTCAATATAGTAAAGAAGAAATCTTACATTCGATGTATTATAAATATTTGAAATTTTAGACAAAGCATAAATAAAAGAACCAAAAAAATCTGTAGTCGAGAGTCTTAAGAGCATTAAGTTGGTTAAATGCTCTAAGTCGAGAATAGATGATAATTTCCTTCTTTTCTAGTTTGATGATAATGTTGTCCTTCGCAAGTTTTATAGTAGTTTAGCTTGAAAACTGACGGCTAATGGGTAAACACAAACACAATATTTATAGTCTACAAAGTGAACTTGGAGTTCTCAGTTCTGTTTATTTATTACTAATCAATCAATGTTCTCTCGAGTAACACAATACGGCAAAGTTGTCGTTTGAATATAAATACTACGTAAATAATAAATCGTGCTATGTATTATTTTATATCTTAGAACTAGTTTTAATTAAAAGGCCTTATCTTTAATATTTATTTGTTTTACAGCTTTAGAAAGGAAGATATCCGTCCGAGCCAATAGAGAAGAATTAGTTCAAAAAGGTATCCTTTTGCCTGAAAGTCCTGTCACTCCCGTACCAGAAGGCAGTAAGTGTTGAGTTATAAATGTTAATTATTCTACTAAGGATTAAATATAATGGACAAAAGTAATTTATTAACTGGCTATTGAGTTTAAGTAATTCGCCTTCCTCTATTATTCGAAGAGGTAGTAAGAACAGATGGCCGTGGACTACAATGCATATTGTGTCATAGTTGTTACAATTACTACACCTTACACTTGCAATCATAATACATATTAAGATAACACATCATTTTCTACAAAAACTAGGGTAGCTACTTATATGATTCGATTTAATTATATGTATATCGAGGATTAAGTAGGATAAATAATTATAGTAATTACTAGATAATATGATAAAGCTAAATAAATTATCGACGATTAAAAGATTTACTTTCAATTATTGTATAATGATAATGCGCATTACGCAGAAAATTAATTAAATACGGAAAACGGTCACACTTAAACTATCGTAATTTCCCAACACATTGAATAGTTTCAGGAAGTAGGTAACTTATCTGCCCTATTATTCTCAGAAATAATTATTATCGAGCTCGGCGGTTTTATGAAACTTTTTATGATCCGAATCAGCTTTGTTTAACTTACGTATAACAATTTAAAAGTTTGGCACTCGATCTAATAGCGGGCAGATCATATTGCGTAACCTCATGAGACGGAGGCGTTATGTTTAACTGACATGTGATTTATGCTTTCTATTTCAATTGCGTAACTAGTTATGCTCATACAAGTAAGTAATAAAATAATAAAGCTATCTGTTAGCTATGCACGTATGCTATGAGGCAGGAAATAATGTGATTTTATTTATCCCTATCGAGGACGGCCATGTAATATTTATTATATGGTTAAATGAATAATCACTTGACACGCGGTAACTATTGCGTGAATTATCATAATGTTGTGGTATAAAATACGGAGTTAAATACTCCATAGTAAATCTTATTTTTTTTTTAAATCTAGTTCTTATTACTACATAATTACTCTATAACAAATACGAAAATACACCTGTATCTCATATTTTATAGGTCTTCATTAATTATTTAAGATAAATGTTTGTATAAAAATATATGAATGTACGGTACATTGCGAGTTACATTTCCGTGCATGTCTCTTAATTTTTTCTTTCAAAAGAATCTTCTCCTGACTCACGTATTCCCGTAGCCAAAGGAAATATAGATTCATATTTATATACGCAGATTTGTTATCTTAGTTGTTCATTTAATTTTTGTACTCACGACACCTTATGGCCTCGTTCAGTTCGATACCCCACGTTTGCTTTCTTCACTGATATATTTCATGTCGTATACAGTTATCTGGATGACGTGTTTGCGTTTTTGTCTACGTTATAAGCCTCCCACGACAATAACCAAACTGAGAAGCAGATCTTTTCTATATTTGGATCGCGAAATAATAAAATCAATTCATATTACTTGTATATTTTGTTGTTGTTCTTGCAGAATAAAATGTTTCTCATATAATTTTTAGAATGTTTAGTTTATTTGCGTCAGTGTGTGTTCGTATATCGTGCCTCATACATCTTATCAATATTATTTAGTACACACAACAAATGATATCATATTTAAAAAACTACGAATTCTTTTTCGTTTTATATTATAGAGTAGAATTATAATATTCTTGGAAAAAATGTACTTAATGAAAACAATATTCACTACATTATCTCGTAAGAACATAGTTTTTGCGAGTTTAGTGTCAAGGTAAATTTTAGCAATTTGCAATTTTAAGTTAAACGAAGTGTACGTCAATTGTAAAGCTAAGTAAAAGTGTAAGTCAATTTAGCCATTGTAGAGTCAAATGCCAACTGTGTGAAGCATCCATACGTCTATATGTACATGTATTTTAGAAAGAATATACGAATTAATCTATACTAATATTATAAAGCTGAAGAGTTTGTTTGTTTGTTTGTTTGAACGCGCTAATCTCGGGAACTACTGGTCCGATTTGAAAAATTCTTTCGGTGTTAGATAGCCCATTTATCGAGGAAGGCTATAAGGCTATATATCATCACGCCACGACCAACAGGAGCGGAGCAATGCGGGTGAAACTGCGGGGAACAGCTAGTAGTAAATAAACCCGCATCTAACACTAATCCTAATACATATAACACATTAACACTATATGTATTTGTTTTATATGATTCAAATATCCAATGATATTGGAAAAAAATCAATTATTATAAAAAAAACTCCCTACACCAGACGAAGAGCAGGAATACGAGAACAACCGCGCGGCGGAGCAAGCGAACCAGATGTCTGAGCGGCTGACGGGCATGCACGCGGCGCTGCAGGCGCAGCTCGCGTCGCAGCTCGCGCAGCAGCAGGCGGCGCTCGCGGCCGCCGTCGCAGCCGCCGCCGCGCACCACCACCATCAGAACAATAATGTCATTGGTATGTACGAGATGTTATTTATTATTCGTTGTAGTAGATCCGAACCTAATCGACCTTCACCGGGGTGGGTGATAATGAGGCCTATTTTATAATGAATTTAGTCTATTAAAAATATCCTGTACAGGATTTTTCCAGCAAATCCATTGTTAATACATTAATTAATAGACTAAATCTTTATATATAAAAATGAATCGCAAAATGTGTTGGTAAGCGCATAACTCGAGAACGGCTGAACCGATTTCGATAATTCTTTTTTTATTATATTCCTTGAAGTACGAGGATGGTTTTTATGTAGAGAAAACGTAAATATTATGTACCACGGGCGAAGCCGGGGCGGACCGCTAGTTTATTATAAAATAGGTCTCATTCTATTCGGGGTGATCCCGGTGAAGGTCGATTTAGATTCGGATCTTGGACTATTAGTAGTACGTACAGTCCCCGGCATGTTATTTGAATAGAATAGAAGAGAAAAACGTTTGTTTCAAGAACACAAAAATACATTAAAACAATCGAAAAGCAAATATTGGGCAAGAGTCGTTACATGTGCAGTTGTGCACATGTCTTTTGTCGCGAATTCTTCTTCTTTATGTAACTTTTAAAACGAGTTTGATTAAACATAAATGACGGCAATGGTCTAAGTTCCACTACCACTACGCTTAAATCTTGCCAATTAATGACGTGCCGGACACTGTACTATTATTTTGTGTATGCTGCTTCATTCCTGATAGTCGTAGCTTGATGTTCTGTTAGCTGAAAGCCCTCCTCGACAAATGGCGTATGGCAAAAATATTTTTTCAATTAGAACTAGTAACAGTAGTTCCTGAGATGTTAATCTTGTTCTAGTTCTAATCTAATTGCGTTCAAGCAACAAACATAATATAACATACAAAATTACAAATCTTTCCTCAAATTATATTAATTATTAATTCGTAATAGCATACCTATATACGGTATGCTATTACGAATTTGTTTGTAATAGCATACCTATATACGGTATGCTATTACGAATTTGATGTAGTTTCTAATAATAGGTATATTTACATACGATTTTGTTGCAGTCTATATACGACGATGTACGTATCTACGTTTATTTAACAATTTTTCGTTAACTGCGATTTATTTACCTTTACCATGACGGTAAAGTTCAGGACATATAGTACCTACTCCATAAAGTGAAGAAATTAGTTTCATTTCCAGATCTTCATCTTGATTAGTCATTGTTTCAACCAAGTTCTCTCCCGATTATAAATCAAAGACGATAATGAGAGAGATTTTTTAAGTTTTGTTATTGATTGTGTGTACAGCCGTTCCTTTCTACTGGATATTAATTATTTCTGATTACTTGTCTTCAGTTGTTTGAGTGTTCGTAACTAAGGGTCACTTTAATTCATAACAGCACGTGTCACATTAATGTTGTAAGTGAAAGTGTACCTTATGAGATATTCAAACTATAATCAAGTTAAGGAGAGGTTAAGCAATGTGTATGCTGATTACATGGAGTGTACGTAATAAATATTTGAATAATTACAAACCATAGAGTTTCACCTTATTATTATTTTTGCTTGTGTATCACCGTTAAATATACTCATTCATTATCATGAGTTGCATCAATTCATATGTATTAAAGAGTCTATCTACAATCGCAATCTTTTTAAAGTTTATCTCAATATTTCATAATATTTCGAATCTTATCTTCAATAAGTAGTTAAATTTGACAACAGTTAACAAGGTGAGTTGTTATGTTGTTATTATTGAACAAAATCTAGTCTTGAGAAATCGTTATTTTCCAACGGTATTAATAGTATAGGAAGTTAGAACGGCAAGTAAAAGCTACTCGACTTCCAGGATCTAGCGCATAACAACGTCGAACACGTTTACTAAGCGCAGAATCTGAATGAAGGTCTTCTTGCACAATTTGCCTTGAAGAGACAGCGACAGTGTGAGACGTAGCGGTTACTATCTGTGTTGGGAACATTCGGCAGTTAGATAATTAAAACGATAAGAGCTTGAACAATTGCATCGTTAGTAATTCGTTATCGTTATAAGTCAATTTTAATATGTATGATACGTTGATTTTTTTATTTGCTGAGCTTTTAGTGTCAACGCCATCTAGTCCGCAATAAAAGAAAGTATGTACTATAAAAACTAGACAACTGACCTCTTTTATTTGTAAAGACATACTCCAAACTAGGCTGGGTTTACTCGGATTGAGAAAAGCTTACGGTAAAGAAGCAGCTTCGTATCGAAATTTTTTTTTTAAATCGATCTAACTAGTTGTTTTTGACTTAAATCTCAAAACACTAACAAACACAAATAATACGAACTAAATGTTTATCACACAGTTCTTTAATGAAATTTGATCGAACCTAAACCATCTGGGCTTGACGCATTAGTCAGATTTACTATCACTGCTACAGAGCCATTTATGATAAATGATAATTAATATTGGTTATCTTAGTTAGTATGGAAAATCGTGTATTATGTTGCAATAGGGGAGGAATCTAGATCTAGATCTAGATCGAGATCAACGACGGATGCACTACACAATCTTATCGATCACGTTGTGGCTAATCTTGATATAAATAGAAGATGTGTTGCCGTCTTTCTCGATCTCGCGAAAGCTTTTGATACGGTATCGATGCCCCTGCTATTAAACAAACTAAATTATGTCGGTATAAGAGGTAAACCATTTGAATTGTTCAAAAGTTACTTAACCGATAGAACACAAATTGTTAAACTAAACGGCTTAATTAGTACTGAACAAACGCTTTCTTTTGGTATTCCGCAGGGAAGCATTTTAGGTCCAACGCTTTTCTTACTGTACATGAATGACTTGACAAATCTATCTCTTGACAACGGCAAAATAATAGCTTATGCAGACGATACGGTTTTAATATTTGATGGTCGAACGTGGGAGGAAGCTTTTTCACATTCACAGTCTGGTTTAAATATCGTAAGTAATTGGCTGCTATCTAATTCGTTGACTCTAAATTCTGATAAAACCAAATACTTAACTTTTGGCATAAACAAAAATTCTATAAGACATTCAAGTAACTTAACACTTAAAGCTCATTTCTGCCCTGATAAACTATCTTGTACATGTATAACTCTTCAAAATGTTGATTCCATTAAGTATCTAGGTGTTATTGTTGATTGCTATCTAAATTTTAATAAACATGCAACACTTCTGGCTGCCCGCATTCGTAAATTGATAATTATTTTTAAAAATCTCCGTCACATCATGAACTTTAACCTCATTAAACGGATATACTTTACATTATGCCAGTCCTTAATAAATTATGGAATATCTGCTTGGGGTGGCATGGCTAAGAGTTACATGCTTACCATTGAGAGAGCACAAAGATCAGTTTTAAAAGTCATGACCTTTAGGCCAATTGATTATCCGACCAAAGATTTATATAAAAAATGCCAAGTCCTAACAGTGCGACAATTGTTTTTGCTGCAACTTATTTTAAAAAAACACCAGGAACTTGAATTTGAATTAAACAGCACTGATAAACGTAGATCCTACATGGTATGTGAGGTTAAACGTTCTCAACACTATTTTCCTATGAAGTTTTATGCTAGATTAAGAGATTATATCTTATATATAAAAATGAATCGCAAAATGTGTTGGTAAGCGCATAACTCGAGAACGGGTGGACCGATTTCGATAATTCTTTTTTTATTATATTCCTTGAAGTACGAGGATGGTTCTTATGTAGAGAAAACGTAAATATGTAAGTACCACGGGCGAAGCCGGGGCGGACCGCTAGTTTACAATAAAGCAAATAAAATCTTAAACATATATTCTATGAATAACTATAAATGTAAAAAAACAGTCACAGATTGGTTACAGGAGTTGTCTTATGAATCCACCGAAAACTTACTAAAGATAAAACTATAAATTTTGTTTCACATATAAATATTATAAAATATATATAATTTGTTTAATATTTAATCAATTACATACTAAATTTATTAAAATTATAAATCAATATTTGTTTATTTTACCTATTTTTTGTATTTTTATTTATTCTCTTATTTATTTATAAGTTACCTATTTGATATATTTACTTTATTTTGACACACATATACACACACCCTCACACGCCTACACACACACACACACACATTACTCATAAACTTAAAATTTTATATTTATTTATTTAATAATCATATTTGTATAATATGCTTGCACATTCCATTTATATAACTAGCTCACTTCAAGTTTTTTGTTTTATTAAAGTTCAAATGACTTAGGGAGAAGCTGGTGCCTGTATACACAGGCTAGTTCTTCGAACTAAGCCTAAAACGGGTGCCACTTATACTTTTTACTTGTGAACAAAACTATAATGAATATGTCCATGTCTATGTATATGAAAGAATAAGAAATAAACGTTATTTATTATTATTATTATAATCATCCCATACCAACAAAGATGTTTGCACAATGTTAGATTTGCGTCATCACAATAGAGGCCCTACTCTTAATATTATGTTGACCAAAGATGTGGGAACCTAGCCCTATCTGCGAAATGGTCGAAACATTTATGAGTGAAATTGATACTACACCGAATGATAAATAGACGCATCATTATTTTGTAAAGATATTTTCCTTAAACTAATTTTTAAATCATACAACAGACAGCTATATTAAAGAATCATGTATCAGACTTATATAGGGCAGTGGAATACTTGTAACGAACGAACGGCGAACGAATTTATGGAGGAATTAATTAATTTGACACTCGGGTCATTAAAATTGATCGGCACGCAGCAATATTTGCTTCACAATTTTTATGATAATAACTAATGTGTCAGTAATACTTACCCGTATTGAAAAACATTTTATATCGTGTTGATCAGAATAGAATCTAAAAAAATATAGTCAGTATAACCCACGAACAATGATTAATATAGATCAGCCCCCCTATGCAAGTGGCTTTCTGTTAGCGTAGCGTTCAATAGAATAGACTACGAATGTATGAGATTGACGTAAGCTGTAGATAAACGTATCTACAGCGTATGAGATTGACGTAAGCTGTAGATACGTTTATCTACAGCTTACGTCAATCTCATACATTCGTAGTCTATTCTATTGAACGCTACGCTAACAGAAAGCCACTTGCATAGGGGGGCAGATTAGAATAATGTGATAATCTATTATAAAAAATGTGAATCCTCAGATCTTGGTAATACTAATTTGAGCAAAGTTCAAGTTTAAGGGGCCCTGCTCCGAAATGTATGTTTCTAAATCATGGTTTTTGGATAGAAATCATCATATTTAAAATCCTAAAAAAATATATAGCACAGATAAACGTTTGATCTAGTGACTTTTTTGGATAAAAACACAATATTAAACATTTGACTCGATCAAAAAAAAATCAGAAGTAACATCGATTTTAAAAGCATAATCAGTTTTATGAGAATTAGGGGAACGCTATGTTTATAAAAATTTGACATTTCATTTACTAATCAGGTTTTACAGGGAAATTTTTGGATAGATTTTTAATTTAGCCCTTATTTTTTTCTATATAAAATATAATACGTAAAATGCGACTCGCGCGCACCACGTCAGTGCCGCCAGAGTCCAGCCGGACGTCATCGAAGGAGGACCTGTGCTAGTTTTGCTCCCGACCACGTTGCAGTCGCCGCTCGCGTATTAGAACCGAGCGGCGAGTAAAACGGCGAGCATGTCACGGTATAAATAAATCAGTAGTTTGATTTTGTTAGTTATCCTAGGATTATTGTTGTAAATATAAATTAACTTCTTATTCTATACTATTAAACGAACAATATTTGCATATTAATATATTTGTTTGTAAATACAGTGTGGAAATTTTCGATGGGCCCTGGGTGAAAGTACTAGAAATACTGGAGATAGCAAATATCCTTTATTTTTAAAAAGAAATAGAACTGCATTCAAAGATTTTCAAAAATTCATTTTCTTCGACCGGGAATCGAAAGAACTATTAAAACCGCATCAAAATCCGTTGCGTAGTTTCAAAGATTTAAGCGTACAAAGGGACATAGGGACAGTGAAAGCGACTTTGTTTTATACTATGTAGTGATTTAAAATTATGTTTTAAAAATGGGTTATTGAATAGGAATAGCGGCAAAGTTTTGAAGTACTAGTAGAAAGACTATTATGATGTTGGTTGATCTGTATTCAATGAGTATGACAAATATTATTTTTATGAAACAACAATCCAAGATGGCGCCGACGAAAATTTGACTTTTTTCGTGATGGGTGTCATTTTCATGGTTTTTGGGGTAGCAATTAACGAATATGAGGTCAAAACTATAATCCAAGATGGCGCCGACGAAAATTTTACATCTTTCTTCATTCATAAAAAAGTATTTTATACATTTCTTAAAAAGCTTCGATATTGTATACAATAATACAAATCATTAATTGATTATTATTCAAATTGTTGTAAAATAGTCACACTTTTTTAAGTTGGTTGAATACACTAACTTACTTATTACATACTTATATTCAATTTTTATTTTGCCTTTTTTATTTGTTTTACTTTTAATTATTATTACCAATATTTTCAGAAGAAAATAAATTAATGTATCCAGAACGAGAGTTTCATTTTAAACTTTAAATGTATGTATAAAATAGACCAAAAAATTTTTACGAGAAATTAACAATAAATTATCTTTTATATTGTTTCTATCGATTTGAATAATAAAATAAAATTTGAAAAAGGAATGTTTCCTTTCAGAAAAATTTGCTATCCCTAGTATTTCAAGTACTTTCCATTCAGGGCACATCGAAAATTTCCACACTGTATATATACAAACAAATATATAAATATGCAAATATTGCTCGTTTAATGGTATAGGATAAGTAGTAAATTTATTTATCAACAACATTCCTACGATAGCAAATAAAATCGAACTACTGATTTATTTATACTGTGGCATAATCGCCCGCCTTCATAGGTCACCGGAGTTCATGCCGCGCCGGCTCCTGCGCAACGCGGGCGCGAGCCATCTCAGTGCCTAAAATGCCTAAACTTTCAGTACAAGGGGCTCTTAAGGTGATTGCAACGATCTGTTCCCAGCCAATATCCCGCTAGATGGCGCTGAATTCTACATTTCTAGTTTATTTGAGTTTTTGCGTAATTGGAATAGTCATCAAACCTAGGAATAGTCATGGCGGTTACTGAATATTATATTTTATTGAAATATGTTATATCATTGCCTTAAAATCCACCCAATTCGGTAAAATTATGCGTTTTAACATCTGTCATTGCATACAGGGTCGTTTACACACACAGACGTATACAAAAATGATAAAGATTTAACTCTAGATGGCGTGAATGTAAAGCGCGTCACACACGGTGAAGATACTACCTATAATATTTTATCTAATCTAGTAATATTTTATATTACAGTATCTTAAGGTATCCGGTATCAGCGTTCTGACCATCATTTTTCTTTTTTCGCTGTAGAACCGCCATCCTGTTACAAATGACCCACAAAGGAGAATGACCACGGGTGGTATCGGTAAAATTTTAGTTGTGCCACGTATTCGTTATATTGTTAATTCCTATTTGTATTTATAATGATCATATGTATCAATATTAAGTCTTAATTAAACCGGATAAATTGAAATAATAGTAAAAGTAAAAGTTTTTCTTTTAAAACATGTATGAACTTTCGCATTAGTAGGAAGTAGGATTGTTATAAAAATAAAAGTTATATTTGTTGGCGTAAACTATTTTATTGTAATTTTGGGAAATAAATAATGTCAAAATTGATTACCTACAATAAAACGCAGTTTTATTTTATTACCTACATTACACTATTGTTTTTTTTTTATCAAAACATGTATTTGAAGTAGCAAATATGATATTATGCTGATCCAAGCATTTTCACTCAAAACTAATATCACTAATGATTTGTAAAAGTAAATTATTTCAAAATACATTTCATAACCAACAAGTAAGAATAATTATTCATACAACAACAAATCAAAAACACTATTTACTATGGAAAAAAAACCAGGAAGGTGAAAAACATATTTACGATTTCGATGCACTCGACTTTTAGTAAAATAATAGGTAAAAATATTATTATGGTTTTGATCACAGACATATCTGTGGTTTTGATTTTAGCTACTAGTATCAGAAAGCTGCGTGTTCAATGCACGTCGGGGTCCCACAACTGTGGAGGAAGGAAGGTAGAATACCTCCATCGAATAAGTGAAGTTTCTCGACATACTCGATTTGCCGGCCGGCCTCAATGAAGATTGTCCGAAAGTTGTATATGTGCTCTGTAACGAAAAAATTTCGCTAGCGCGATTCAGAGTGAGGTGTCGTACAATATACCTAATGAAGTTTTTCATCTTTTTATTTTACTGCAAATACAAAATAAAAATTAAACAATGGTAATGTAAATTCTAAACAAACTACTACCAAAATACAATTAGAACAAAAATCATTTGACTTGTTTATTTCACCCAGAGGCCAGAGGCGGCTCGTGACAAAATTGTATAGGTGTTCACTTGAAATAAAACAACGAAAATACAATAGCGTTCGGGATGATTTATTACAAAAAAATGAGCACCACATTTTATAAATGTCTATAACACTAAAAATTACAAAGTACAGGCTATTTCAAAACGAATTCAATGACTAGGTATCAATAATTAGTAAATCACCGAATTTGCATTCGCGAGCGTAGGTATCCATAGTGTTTGTCACTGACGGTCACTGACCTCTATAACTTATAGTTATAGAGGTCAGTGGTGTTTGTTGTGTAAACATGTATGTATTTGAGTAGTTAGTAGCATATTATATTCTGAATTTCTGATCCATGCCTATTCACTCAAAACTAATAACACTAATGATTTGTAACAGTAAATTATTTCAATAGGTAGGTATTTGAACATTTCCCAACAAGACGTAAGAATAATTATTCGTAGGTATACAAGATACAATAACAAATCTAATACACTATTTATTATTTTATTATTTACTAGCGGTCCGCCCCGGCTTCGCCCGTGGTACATGTTTACGTTTTCTCTCCATAAGAAGTAATAGCTAGAGAGCTAGCGCAAAGCTACCTGTATGTATTTGACCAGACCTGGATTTTTGTGTGTTGATTCCCCTATACCTACTATACATGAGATGAGGAGTCACTAAGCCCAGAGTGGTGGACGGGGCGCGCGCTTAGGTAAGACAGGTGGAAATTTTTGGCGAACTTTGAAACCATTTGACCACGTCTGCCATTTTGATATTTGAAAATAGATTATTATTACTATCGGAAAATAACAATGGCAGACCATTATCACGCGGATAACATTCTGGCAGACACTTATGAAAGTGCTGAAAAAAATACAATTTTGAAAGTATTTGACCAGATCTGCCATTCATATATTTTATTTATTAGGGTCTTAAAAACTTATTTTCGAAACGGCAGACATTTTCATTGCGTACAGACTTCAGCAGACAACAAAACTTTACAGACTTCAGCAGTCAACAAGACTTAGCTTCTACATGGTCAGATGTATATATGTATTACGTTCCTTACATCAATGATTTACTTTATTAATGTTTTTATGGTCATTTACATTTAATTTTGAAAACTATGGAATAAAATTTATAAATTTGATGATACAAAACTAAATATACATTTGTAAAGAATCTCAAATATAAAGTTGTGTTGCAAATAACAAATCATCATTTAAATATTTAGTTTATTTCTTTATTTAAGAAACAATTAACAATTACAAAACAACATAAAAAAACACGCATGCATTTATTGAAATGTTCATTCATCATCACTATCGTATGGCGTTGTGTGACTCGTCTTCATAATCCATTGAATCGGATTCTGTAAAAGTAAAACGTAAATTATATAATAAAAGAAATGAGTCATTATAAACTTACCTAGTAAGGCAATGCCTTTGATGTCGCACGATGCCGCCGCGCCGCCAGTGTAGGTACTTCTGCTGCTACATGAAAATATGCTAGGGTTGCAACAAATGGGAAATAAAACAATTGTGATTATTACTATTATGATGTAATCATTTATTCATATTATGTACATTCAAAACAATTGCTATTATTAAATCTGATGTAATTATTTTTTCATAAATATATAATTATTATTAATTACATAATATATTGCACTGTGAAATATTTACGTATCACTTTATTTTTGATGTTCTTAATTGTCTTTTATAAAATTTAAGTGACGCATTCGCATTGGGATCAACAATCCGATAAGAAAAGAATGGAGACAATATATACATAGCTTTGATTTCAATTCTACAGATACAAAATATACAATCTATCTAAAATGATACAACGGATGTTTCCTGCGTTTTCTCGTCAAAATACCGAAACAACGTAATTATTGTATAGTAGTTGGGCGTGAAAGTAAAAAAACAAATGAAAAGTGTTTTCCATATGATTATTTATTAAATTTACGCGATTAAGAATAATTTCAACGATACAATTTAGTAACCGAGAATTCAGAGGATTAAAGAAAATACCTGCCTGATCATTTTATCAAACTCTAAAAGAATTATGGTTATTTCGCATCACTCGGTTTATTAGTTTGGTAATAATTATTAAAGGTAGTTACAACCCTAGCCATTGAGTCGAACGGTAGGCAACACAATATCGACTTTGTGCGGGTACATATGGTACATTTCTTCTTGCTGTGAAGCGTAATTATTATTATTAAGATTTTTTAGGCTCTTTTGAATCAGCTGTTCTAATTTAATTCTAGAAATTTATTAAAACGTGATTTTTTTAAAAGTATATTATGAGTTTATAAATACCTCAACCAATAGTTATTGTGTCCTATCCTCATTTCTTTATATCTTGGTAGTTAACTAAAGTGTTAAATTTACATAACCTCAACAACAACATTTACACTGCCACTGCACTAAAACTAAACTAACTAGCTCTCTAGCTATAAGAACCATCCTCGTACTTCAAGGGATATAATAAAAAAAGAATTATCGAAATCGGTTCAGCCGTTCTCGAGTTATGCGCTTACCAACACATTTTGCGATTCATTTTTATATATAAGACTAGCGGTCCGCCCCGGCTTCGCCCGTGGTACATGTTTACGTTTTCCTTACATAAGAACCATCCTCGTACTTCAAGGAATATAATAAAAAAAGAATTATCGAAATCGGTTCAGCCGTTCTCGAGTTATGCGCTTACCAACACATTTTGCGATTCATTTATATATATAACTAGCGGTCCGCCCCGGCTTCGCCCGTGGTACATGTTTACGTTTTCTCTACATAAAAACCATCCTCGTACTTCAAGGAATATAATAAAAAAAGAATTATCGAAATCGGTTCAGCCGTTCTCGAGTTATGCGCTTACCAACACATTTTGCGATTCATTTTTATATATAAGATATACTAGCGGTCCGCCCCGGCTTCGCCCGTGGTACATAATATTTACGTTTTCTCTACATAAAAACCATCCTCGTACTTCAAGGAATATAATAAAAAAAGAATGATCGAAATCGGTTCAGCCGTTCTCGAGTTATGCGCTTACCAACACATTTTGCGATTCATTTTTATATATAAGAATAAGATTATGTGAAAATAACCAGGAAGGTGAAAAACATATTTACGAAAACATAGTAACATAATATGGCTGTCGCTACAATAATTATATTTCAATTTTATCTTTTTATACCTAGTAGAACTGGCCGACGAATAAAAAAAATCGTATTAGAATAAATACAATAAATTACGGAACAAAAAAAGGATTGTAACTGAATTAGGTATGTTTGTTTCTGGGCGCACCGTTTTCGACGACGCGACGCGACGCGCGACGTAAGCGTATAGGTATAGGTACCTACTTTGCTAAAACAAACTAATAAAATTGTGTGTCTGTCTGAAAATTCGGAAAAGCATATTTTGCAAGTTTGTAATTACTTTGATAGTTTACCGATTTATAATAATTGTAATTGTAATTGTATAATATATAATTTGCAATGTGGTGAAATTTCATAAAAATCACGGGCCAATTTTTTGTTTTGAATCCCACCGAAAATATAATTGCGTTATTAGAATAATTAATTACTATACCTACCCACGATCAATTATTACAATATAGTCTCAAATGCATACTAGAGAAATATTGCAATTTGATTCAATTAAAATGCATAGCATACAAAAATAAATTCACAACACAAGAAATTCCGCGCGCAAATCATAGCGCGTGTCAATGAAATCAAGAATGTTTTATATCAAGCCGACGCGGACGACGACGCGACGCCGAACAAAAGTACCTACGACGGACGACCACGCTTCGAGTTGCCAAACAACATGAGTAATAAATTGTTTACAAAAAAAACAAGTTTTCCATTTTTCTGTATGAGTAGACAGAACTTCAAAACGCCACCTGCTACGGTTTATATTATGAACGATTGTTATAAAAATAAAAGTTATATTTGTTGGTGTAAACTATTTTATTGATCAATAATTTTGGAATTTAAAATTGTCAACATTGATTACAATAAAACGCAGTTTTATTTTATTACACTATTGTATTTTTTATCAAAACATGTATTTGAAGTACCATATAATATTATGCTGATCCAAGCATTTTCACTCAAAACTTATATCACTAATGATTTGTAAAAGTAAATTATTTCAATATACATTTCATAACCAACATGTAAGAATAATTATTATTATTCCTACCTACAACAACAAACCTAAAACACTATTTACTATGGGAAAATAACCAGGAAGGTGAAAAACATATTATTATTTACGATTTCGACGCACTCGACTTTTAGTAAAATATAGTAGGGAAACATAATATTATGGTTTTGATTTTTGCTACTAGTATAAGAAAACTGCGTGTTCAAACTACTTGTTTGTCTGTCTGAAAATTCGGAAGTACTTTGGTAGTTTACCGATTTATAATAATATTGTATATATATCGTTGTTTAAAAAATATTCAAACACAATAAAATATGATATATGTACTGATTTATCACTGGTTTCAGTGATGAACTGATGAGTCAATTATAGCCACTATACTTTCGTCATACGTGTGTATGATTGATGTGATTTGCAACGTGGTGATATTTCAGAAAAATCACGGGTCAAATTGTCCCACCGAAAATATAACTGCGTTATAAGAATAACTATACCTACGATAAATTATACATAATACAATATAGTCTCAAATGCATACTAGTGAAATATTTTATTTGAATCAATAAAATAAAAAAATAAATAAAAAATAATAATAATACAAAAATAAATTCACAACACAAGAAAATCCGCGCGCAAATCATAGCGCGTGACAATGAAATCAAGAACTTTCGAGCCGACGCGGACGACGAAGGAGCCTAACAAAAGTACCTACAATCATAGGCGGCTCGTGACAAAATTGTATGGCCGTGTTCACTTGAAATAAAACAACGAAAATAGGTACCTACAATAGCGTTAGCAGTACAAAAAAAATGATCACCACATTATAAATGTCTATTTATACACTAAAAATTATAGAGTATTTCAAAACGAATTCAATTATTATTTAGCAATAATTAGAAAATCCCCGAATTTGCATTCGTGATCGTATTCATAGTGTTTGTCTACACTAATATTATAAAGAGGAAAACTTTGTTTGTTTGTTTGATTGTAATGAATAGGCTCATAAACTACTGGACATTTTACCAATGTTTGCAAGTTTGTGATTACTTTGATAGTTTACCGATTTATAATAATTGTATACTTATATCATTGTTTAAAAATATTCAAACACAATATGATATAGGTACTGATTTATCACTGGTTTCAGTGATGAACTGATGAGTCAATGTTAGCCACAATACTAATCACTTTCGTCATACATGTGTATGAACTATGATTGATGTGATTTGCAATGTGGTGAAATTTCATAAAAATCACGGGCCAATTTTTTGTTTTGAATCCCACCGAAAATACATATATTACTAATTGCGTTATTAGAATAATTAATTACTATACCCACGATCAATTATTACAATTTACAATATAGTCTCAAATGCATACTAGAGAAACATTGCAATTTGAATCAATTAAAATGCATAGCATACAAAAATAAATTCACAACACAAGAAATTCCGCGCGCAAATCATAGCGCGTGTCAATGAAATCAAGAATGTAATTTTATATCAAGCCGACGAGCGACGACGCCGAACTAAAGTACCTACAGTACCATTTACCTTCAGTGTACAATACAGTTTACAGACCTACGACGGACGAACAATAATGAGTAATAAATAAAAAAAAACATAGTTTCTAAGGTCATTAGTTTTATTTTATTTTATTGTTATTTTCTTTGAACGATTGGAAATGAAATTACTCAATTTTTACACAGAACTTTGATTTATTAGAATTATGCTCATTATGCATAAGATAACGAACGCGAATGCACGACATCTAGCGCGTCAATGTCTAAACATCGCCTTTCGTTTAGACATTGACGCGCTAGATCTGTAATAAGTATATAGTCTATGCGCTAGATGTCGTGCTTTATGTCGTGTTTCGCTTGGCAAAAGTCACGCACACTACTGTAGAAGTGTCAAATTTTTCCGGTATTTTACTGTTGTTTTTCTAAGTAAATATTGTAAATTATTGATTAAAAAGGTCGAACGCGCACACATTTCATTATAGAGAAGTGATAAAATGATTAGTTTTAAAGAAATAGTGTCTGTGTTAAGTGTTTAGAGGTAATCAAAAATGTATGGAGGGACGGTCGGAACATCAACCTTAATCAATGGGACAGATACTTTCATGAAAATAAATATTATCTTCACTATTACACAATGCATAAAACTCTACACGTTAGATTATTATAGACATCACAATTGCATCCAATTACGTATAACATATAAAGATAACACCCCACGATAGTTTTATCACAATTAAAAATGAATCTATACGAGAACAATTAGTGCATTATTGAAAATATAGACTATCAAAAGCATAGCAATTGATATTATCTATCAAATGAAATATGAAAATATCGGAATCAAATTACGCGAGGATTCAAATTAACGAATAAATATTGAAATTTCAGCGGTAAATTAAGTTAATTATTCAAACGATACTTATAATTATCTCTACTGGTATCAGTGCACCAGTTTTCGTTAGTTAAAGACATTGATTGATATCTTATTGTTAGTTAAGAGTTAGTTCTTCGTGTTATCTTTCATTTACGTCATAGAGTTCTAATCATAGTTCCTTTGTGAAGAGTAATATTAACTTTTCCTCCTTGTTAATATTTAATACGAGATATATTAGACTTTTTGTAAGTATAAAGATTAAATAGTGAGCAATTTCAAAAATGTTATTAGTCTCGAAGTAACAACAAATAATAAGTTAATGAAATATGGGTTTCAAAGATATTCGTCTTATCTAACGATTTGAAGATAGTTCATTGAAGCAGACATCGTCTGTTACCCGACTGGAATGGTAAAAAGATAGGAACGTGGTGAGCATTCGTGAAGCGGAGAAAAGTGTGGCGGGAATTAGTGGTTTCCTGGCTGCCGGCAGGACGAGCGGCGAGCGTTGACCCGCTCCTGTCATTGCCGCAATGCTGAAATGTGACCTGTATTTATATATGACAGTAATTGAGTATTGATCCTATATTACGTTATGATATAATTCATTACTTTATAAAGGTTTTATCTTTTTAATCTTTGTAACACTTAACACTTTTGCTAAATATAAAAAGTTACAATGGTGACTTATTGTATGTATGTATAATATATATATTATGAAAGTTATACGTGTTGATAATTGTAATATGTATGAATTTACGTAATCCTTGGAGACCGGTTTATTTCAATTTGATAAGTTACAACAGACGCGTTCATACTGAAACTTGAAATTGATTCCTAAATAGTGTCCTGAAAGAATTAGAGCTTTTTTACCTTATTACCTGAAATTATATAAAAAATGCTTACATAACTAACTGTTAAAACCTATATGAACAGGAGAAAGAATAACATAAGACTTGTACAATATTTTATATTCAAAAGTAACTTATGGAAACGCTTTATGGAATATTTAACCGTTAGAAGTTGGTAGCCAAGGGCAGTCGTAACCTTTTAGGTGATAGCATCTCCACATCGAGAGCCATAAATGTTGTAATGGGTTTGCTCTGGTAACATAAAGGCAGTCAACCTAGTGAGAACATGCCCTAAGTCTAGATCGAGGGCGCGGGCTGCGGGGGCGGTGGCGAGAGGCGCGCGCCTCAGTGCTGGCCCGCCCGCGCCCGCGCCCGCCCGCCACCAGCCAGCCCGCGGCTACTCCACTGCCCTAACCTCTCTCGATCGAAAACACGCATCGACCACTCGATTAGCCCCTATGACTATTCATTACACTCCTGTGCTAAAGACTATTGAACTCGCGCAATTAACAT
The DNA here is from genome assembly GCF_061535455.1 of Colias philodice. NCBI lineage: Eukaryota > Metazoa > Arthropoda > Insecta > Lepidoptera > Pieridae > Colias > Colias philodice. Next base: position 6,259,795 of record NC_143094.1, on the reverse strand, counting down.
ATTGCATTTTTTGTTTCTTCGATTTTCTATTGTTTATTAGATTTGATTGGACTGTCTTCCGCGAGGTGCTATTTCAATCGTTGAAATTAGGATTTGAATAACAATGAAATTCCTGTCGTAATTGCGAAATCGATTCGATTACATTTTGAAGCATGACCATATGACGTTCTGTCCGAAAATTAACCCTAAAATATGTTCGGTAATTTTGTTAAATATGATGTCTGTTTAAAATAAATACCGTATGTGACTTGGGGTCGTTAGGCGCGAACTTTGCGGGCGATATCGATCCACACCGGCCTCAGCACGCGATCGCGCCCGTTGCACCGGCGATGAGGTCCCACAACTGTAGTTATGTACATTCAGTCGAACTACTTGTTTTAAAGTAAAGCCACCCTCACCTGGATTTAATTAATAAATTAAAATAATGTCAGCCAGTGCCCGGATTTTATCTCGCTCCAACAAACTGTGAAATATACAGATAGATGCGTTTTACGTTTTACATTTTAATTGCGATTAAACGCAGCAACTGCGACCAACGCAGTTATAGGAGGTTATAAAATTGAAGAGTTTGAGTACGGTGACGTGCGGTTTAAACGGATGGTAAAGTAAGAAGCGGTTGTCGAGTGCGGGCGCGGTGTCGCGAGCGCCTCCGCGCGGCAGGCGCGTGCCGCCGCCTCGGCCGCCCGCAGCACGCCTGTCCATGATGGGTTACATCATGGGCTGTGCATGCTTGAGAGGTGCGTAAGTTTTATGCATGCATATGAGAGCATATATTTTACACACCATGCAAATATCAAAACGAACATTGTTGCGTTCTATTTTGTATGCTTAGATGCAATCATGCAGCTAGAAAATCCGTTTTTAAACCTTTTTCCGTTATGCTGTTTAATAGTATTTTTTTTACTCAAATTTAAAACCACATTGTAAATCCTTAAATATACTTTTTCTTAGTATTTAGAAATAATACATCCAAAGTACTAAGTAACTAATTCCCTTTTATTCTTTAAACGATTTTTTTTTACTTTTACTTCTTTAAAGCGTACTTTCACAATTTGTACTCGTGGATGACGAAAAAAAAAACAACAGCTTTGCGTGAAAAATGACGATCAGCTAGAGCATATAAATAAGAGAGACTTTAATTTGAAATAGAACTAAAATCTCAAATATTTCATAAAATAAATTTTATTTTTGTTTCATCATATAAAATATCAATTAAAAAACATTAGTTATATCTAAATTCTAAATATTACGTTACATATCTTCGTATAAGACATTTTGAAAAACCATACCATTGTTAAATTTACGAACGTATTTTAGTCGAATAATGTCGACTTATCTGTTGTATTAATGTGGCTCGAAACGGTGGCAGTAAGTGCGGTGGCTTTGACTAATTACCAGATGGCGACGTGCCTTGCAAGCGAGCAGAGCTGGCAGTGTTCTATGTATTTTATATCTAGATCGTTACAATATTATGCACAATTAACAAATAGCGCGCGACGTTAAAATGTTTCCAACTAACGCACTTTCACATCATAGTAATTGATTATATCTGCGACTTTCTGTTTAGCTATTGTTTGCTTGCGTCACTCTCACAAATTACAACACTATGATTGCTATGAGCAAAGAGATCTTATTCTCGTGCGTCTAAATAACTGTCGCATACATTTTATCGCTGATATAAATACGAATATTCGCAATTTTTAATGGCATGGATCATCCAGACTTCGCTAAAGTCTTTGGCTTATGGGAAATGTTATACAAGTAGTATAACATTACTATGAATATCTTATATTAAAATTATATAAACACTAAATTTCGATTGTTCAAAAATCCCATTAAGTATGTAAATTGTTTAAAACATAATGGTACACAAATAATTCAATGAACACTCACGAAATGTAAGATGTGAAAATACAAGAAATATGTTATTTAGCAATAGTACCTACTATGTCCGCAATGAGTGGCACTCGTAAAAATAATAAAATAGTTTGGAAAATCCAAAAGTGCACGCCTCATAATTTTTTTTAATAATTATTTATTAATTATTATTTTTGTTTATTTAATAACAATTAAACCACATCGAATCAGACCCTGAAAAATGAAAGGGTTCTATTCCTGAGCATACTCAAGCGTAAGAGAAAAAAAAAGACTCGATAAGTAAAGTATTTCGGTCGCTATCGTGTTAACAAGAAAATCCTCCGCACATACAGACACACGGACGTCCGAGACAGAACTTTTTTAAACTGTTTTTTAACTAGTTTAAATATCAAAAATGGCATCAAAAATATCATGAATGTTAAAAATAGTGTTTTTTCTTAATATGTGTGTGTATGTATTATCTTACAAGTGCAATGTATGATACATAAAGACATTTTAAGTTTGAAAAATCAGATGTTTTGCGCGAAGTGACAGTAGTACCCACCTCAACGCTTCGCTTATGAGGAGTGCAATATATACTTAAAAAAAATATACTGTTAATATCTAAACTATACTTCGATATCACCACAATAATCTAATTGAAACTCACGCATTTTTCTTTAGCGTTTTTCAATGTAGAGTATAATAATTATATCTGCGATAATAGCACTGCATGCTTCTCAACTTGCATGCAAAGTACTGGCGTGAATATATGACGTGAATATTACTGGAGTTAATCATGATTGCACTTGGATCCTGACGTCACAGTATGGGTGCAGATGTGGGAGTAGATATCGTTACGCGTGGGAGGATGACGCTTATTCCTGGCTGTGTTTACAATTATTATTATTCATATTGCACATGTAGTTGCGCTCATAACTGTATCGAAGTTACAGTTTCACACATATCAAGAATATTAATTGTACGCCAAGAATAATTGTTGCATGAATGGATATCCCGAAATAAGTGCACGCTAATTTGTTTGCTTCGTTTTAATAAATTTTCCCTTTTTCATATAGATTGCATGAAATTGGGTTAAGTAATTTTAAAGATGAGTAGAATATTTAAATTATGGATAGTATATGTAAATTGTAAACACTCCATGTTACTTAAGCTGTAGTCATATCCAATGATATTTATTACCTTTTATCATTTTGGGTACATCATGATTTCAGTAATTGTTAAATTTGTAATTTGTTGATATTTTAAGGACTTTAAAATTCAAATGAACCCCAATAGAACCCGAAATTGCATCTCAATTCGCGTGATAATGTCAAAAATATATAAATTTCCATACAGGTGCCGGAAGGCTAATCAAATGCCATTTTTTTTTGTTAAAACCAGTCGTTATAAATTATAATATTGGTTAAATAATATATCTTTCAATTTTCATAATATTATAACTGCGGGTGCAACCTTGTATTTGTACAGAACATAAAATAAAATGGCCAGTCGTTTAAAGTCTAAGAATTTCAATTAACTCCGTAAAGAAATGCGTGGAATGTTGCTAATTTCGTATGACACAGTCGACGCACATACAGACAATAAGATAAAATGGTAAAGAGGAATAACGGCCCGTGATTTAGTCTTTATGTCGACCGTACCGCGATGCTCTTTGAATATCCTACAAAGTTTCTCAAGGACGAAATCCGGGTCATTGATCTAAGCACATGCTCATAAATTCAACACTGAAAGGAATAATCGTATAATGACCGGCTACTTAGAAACTTTTGCCGGTTTAATAATAAACTTTTCAGAAATATTCTATTATAATTTTCATTTCCATTTTCAAGTTTAAAGCATTATGTGCCATATTTATCGTTTAGTTTAGATTGGTCGAACAGGAAAAAGATTCATTTCCTATTCCCTTTTTATTGAAGAAACGAAGATGAAGAGTCGACCGCGAGAGAGTTAAGTGTCGTTTGTAAGACTTGAATCGGGTATTCAGTTCATATACAAGTGAATACAGGTCACTGAACTCTGATAAGCATACCGTTGCTAGTTTTTTTTGGTTCGCGTTAACACAAGCGCGAGATGAATGGCGTTAAATTAAAAATGCAAAACAAAGCTCGGCGACGCGTGGGCGGTTAGAGCGCGCAGGGCGGGCGGCGATCGAAGAGCGCGCGCGGAGCCGTGCTAGCAGCGAGGACGGGGAGGGCGCGGGGTAACGATCCGCCGTCGGCCGCAGTCTTCCAGCCGTGAGCGCGACGCGAGCATGAGCGACGTCGGGACGCTCGCCGCCATGGATGCCTTCGCGGGCGGCGCGAGGCGGAGGCCTACGCGCCTGCCGCCGCCGCCCCCGTTCGTTCCGCCGCCGCCGCCGCAGCGGCACGACCACTACTACGTGCGCCGCAAGTCCCCCGTGCCCAGACACTCCTCTAACCTCACGCTCTTCGCGCGCACCAATGGTACCCATCACCTTCACCACGATGCACGTATGCACCACTGCTGCACTCGGCTCTTCATTCGAATCTCACTAGTGAATATTTACCTGTAGCTCTTCAAACTTATTTAATGTCACTTCTATGCTTTAGAATAGACTCTCTTTTCAATACTTTAGAAAATATTATTTGCTCGAGCATCTAGACCATGTTTACATTCAGAAAATAAACCACAAAATTACTCTCTCTTTTTTATTATGCATTACTTCATTATCATTTTCTTTTATGAACTAAAGATAATTTATACCTCGATTTTATTCAATATTTAATAATAATGATTTTTTTTTATTTGATTAAGTAGAACATGACTAACATTGTGTTTTGAATAATTAATTAATAATATTATATTATTATAACTCTGTGATTCTCGTATACTTACTGCAATAACATATTCATGTTCAGAACCTCAGTCGTGAGGCCCACCCACACCCTCACCGCATATACCTTTCAAAACTTTAGCTTGGTGTTGGTATCATAAATTCTCATTCACCGTTCGTTCAACTAGCTTCGTATGCCATTTAATATTGAAAGCCTTTTTAATACATTGCAAAGTTTCAAAAGCTCTCACGAAACTTGAAATCGAGACGCGGTTTATAATAGAATTATTTATTTGTTATAAGGTATTTGGTTATAGACCAATAACAAGCAAAAGAGACACTGATTGACCTCGTAAAACTATTTGCGACGTACCCATACTTACGAGGTGTGCCGTATATACTAAACACGCAATACGCTATTATAAATGCACACTCGATTCAAATACATTCCATACCCATTATTCATCAAAATATATTTTCTAATCGATCTATGCTCAAGTCAATTGACGCACTGTTATAAAATATGTATCCTCAGTAGATATATCATTTATGATTTGATAAAATAGAGCTACATTTTTTACAGAATCATTTCGATTATTATTCATTATAAAATAATTATTTAAAAAGTATGATATTACTACATTGCAAACGTATTTTAATTTAACGGGTACGATATGAATGTTCACTTTGAGAACATATAATTGAAATTCAAGCAGAGGCTGTACAAAGGACATAGTTGAGCGAAATAATTCAGGGAATGTTGGGTATATACTGGCGTGAGGGCCGCCGGTCGCGGCCACTGCGCCCTTGACCCAGCACCGAGCTTCCGACTCTGCCTCTGCTGCTCTCGATATAAACGCTCTATTAATGCCTTTTGTTGTCACTACAATAACCTAGAATAACGTTTTGATGTTCTTATTGTAGTGTGCTTATTTAAAAGCGCAATATTAATATCGTGGAGAACAATAGCATTTATAATGTCTCATTTTCTAAATGTCTTTTAACAACGGCTAAACAATGACTCTGAATATGAGTTTTTTCTTTTTAAATGAACATTTACCTCTTGTTAAGAAATGATGCCTAGATAAACGACGGTGATGTGGGACGTGTCACTGCCCATTTAGAGGACGGCGATGAAAGATACAAAACATAAAAAATAAAGAAGTTTGTTTTGTTTAAAACATATTCGTTATTTTACATCCAGGGTACTTTGAGTTTATGATAATTAAATATATAGATAAAAAACCATGTAAAAAGTATTCAAATGAATATAAACAAAGAAGTGTGAATTTTTGGTGAATATTAAAAAAATAAATGACTATTCGGAGCCGTTCGACTCGGGCTACGCCCACATACCCTTCGTCACAGCATCTTTTAACATCGTTGGATAAATTCCACGCGTGGACAGTGTCGACCTAGTTATGTCTATTTGGTTTTAATTTAATTTATTTTTGTCTCCATTTTTTAGTGTCAAAAATCCTTTTTTTTTAATTCACCAAATAATATATTATTTAAAAACGTATTAATTGATCAATAAAAGTTGTAAATTCATAACAGCGTTAAATAGTTATCATAAATTCACGAACCACGAAAATAGAAACGAACGAAAAAATGTCTAGTGTTCAGTAGGCGAAAATGTATAAGAGTATCATGATAACTGCTTAGAGTATTGTAATACACATTATTATGTAAATTTGATCACATCGATTGGTTGGCGATGAGTTAAACGAGTACGGTGTGAGCACATTAGCAAGATGTGTACTCTTGACATTGTTTGTATCTATTGCTGGATGAGATCTTCTAGCCTATATTTCGTGCCATTGGCATATTTCAGTAATTACGTCACGGTTACTCGTTTGTTTGTGGCCTTCGGAGTTGATGTATTGACATTGATGTTTTCGTTTCCTGTTCTTGTAACGAGAAAGTTTTTGTGATATTCATCCAATAAAGTTGTTAATGATCTTCTAACTTTTGCTTCGTTTCCTGTTTCAATATTGTAATAAAAAAGTTATCTACCTTATTGTTTCTAAGCGACAATTTTACAATTAGTAGGATTTCAAATAATGTATGCCCTTAGTTAAAAATTGAAATACATTCATAATATTTCGACTCTGACCTTTTATCTTTTAAACTGTTTATGATAAACAATGTTAGAATGTCGTACACGAGTCTCGATAGTGTTACATAACGCTGCAGCGTTCGATGTCCTCGGATGAGGGTGGCTTGGCCAAGGGCGGCCGCATCGATCGCAATCGGATCTCAAGTATGCTCTCCCTCTCAGCCTGTAAAACTGCACATCGTTTTATCGCGATCTGCTCAAATGTAGCCAGAAGTGACGACGCTCTCTCCCAGTTATTGATATACTTTATTCAAATACAATATGTTCCGTGTGCTTGGTTCTTTATGGTAACTTCAAGTTAAACATTGATGATAATGAATGCTTTGACCTTAAACCACTCTCCTCCTTGTTGACCTTTTATTATTTATACCTATACGATTAGAATAAGTCTGAAGCCTGAAGGTTATACGAGCCTCAAGTATTAATTCACAAATAGCATTTTTATCATGAATGTGAAATTCATGCAGAAATGTTAGTATTCGTATTGCTAATAAATTCTAGTGTAATGTTTGTGTCGACATATTAGTTTATGCAACAAAATATACATAGTGGGTCGCAAAATAGATAAATAACTTGTTGATGCTATTTCGTATTGCTCCATACAGCAATGTTGTCAATCCGCAATGAAGTAGAAAATCTTTTGAGTGAAAGTTTTCAAATAGATGATATTGCAAATAAAAGTTTAGATACCTTGTTATAGCTTATTGTTTAATGGATAAATAAGTTCATATTTATTAAGCAGCTCAATGTCCTGTTTGGAATTCTCCGGATACGAACAGTCGCAAGTCGCAACTCAGTCAGGATGCGTCAGTTATTTATAATATTCCAAGCTGTCAAGGTCGCTAAATGGCGGCGCCAGCAATGAATGAGAACCGCGTTTTACAACAGAAACCGTCATTTGACTATCGCCTATTCTTAGACACCGTACGAGAAACACGTTAACGACGTTCTTCACTCATTCCAGTTGTCGCATGAAAGTAGACTATTTTTATAAAGAAGCGTTTTAAACGTCGCTTAAACTGGAATGGAATGCCAGTAAGCGCACATGAATGTTCGTAAATACAAATACGACTTCTGGCAAACACTTGGAATATTGTTAACTATTTAGGAAACTATAAATAGGACTATAGGAAAACTAGTTGTTTAATACGAGTTATGTGAAATATTTAATTTGTTACAGAACCAAAGAAAGACAAATTGGAAAATGGAGGTGAGCTAGTAAGACCGGAGAGACCAAACTCTCTGACGGCCGGCAAGCTTCCGAGGCGGATATGCTATCAAGGGGACGGTGAGTCATTACTCATTATTACAAGATAATTATTATCTACTCGTTTAAGGAAATCAGTAAGGAATGTACCTGCCTACTTAATGCTGATGCTGGTGATATATAACATGCATCTTCTTGATATTGAATATCTACTAAGAAAAAATGTTGCCAATAAATTTTACTGAATATCACTTACAAACTACTACAACTTAATTAAAACCAATATTTTTTTTATTAAAGTGAGTGCGATATTACTCTTATACGTCCATTACTGCCCTAATTACTTTCAAGGTCTAGGAAAAATTCAATTTAGGCCCGGGATTAATGTCTATCCTAAGTAAGGTAATAAGCAGTGAGGAATCCTGGCACGTCTCCAAGGTCTCTTAGTAACGTGTAATAACGTTCTCGAATGTTTTCTTGTTACTTTGTTTTAATAATGTGTACGTTTACGTATGTATTAAGTAATGTACCACCTTTGTTGTTAAAAAAGGTAATGACTTACAAAGTACCAACTGAGCACGATTTTTAGGGTTCCGTAGCCAAAATGGCAAAAACGGAACCCTTATAGTTTCGTCATGTCCGTCTGTCCGTCTGTCCGTCTGTCCGTCTGTCACAGCCGATTTACTCGGAAACTATAAGTACTACAGTGATGAAATTTGATGGGAATATGTGTTGTATGAACCGCTACAAAAATATGACACTAAATAGTAAAAAAAAGAATTGGGGGTGGGGCCCCCCATACATGTAACTGAGGGATGAAATTTTTTTTTTCGATGTACATACCCGTGTGGGGTATCAATGGAAAGGTCTTTTAAAATGATATAAAGTTTTCTAAAAAACATTTTTCTTAAAGTGAACGGTTTTTGAGATATCAGCTCTCAAAGTCGTAAAAAGTATGTCCCCCCCCCTCTATTTTTATAACTACGGGGTATAAAATTCTAAAAAAAATAGAGGTGATGCATGCTAATTAACTCTTTCAACGATTTTTGGTTTGATCAAAGTATCTCTTATAGTTTTTGAGATAGGTTGATTTAACTGTAATTTATTATATTTGCTGCTACGGAACCCTTTGTGCGCGAGCCCGACTCGCACTTGGCCGGTTTTATTTTTTGATAGTAGTAGGTACTTAATACTCTTCTTACATATGCGAAACTAAAAGAGTATATTATTTTGATTTTTTAGTAAACTTATCTCATGTTTAATAACACAATAAAAGGGGTATATTTGTAGGCTAATTGATCCAGATTTTAGATTCTAGGTACTCTAATTTTCAAAATAAAAATGTCAATCTCAAGATCGTGGATGAAAGTTTTATGAAAAACATGACGCGCTTTACTTTTAAATATTTTATAAAAGTTAGAAATGAGCACAATTTTAGCGAACTGATTTGAGTGGCTTTCATTTTAGGGATTTGGGTTAAACGTTTTTGCGTGGGTTTGAATATTTTAAATTCAAAACAGTAAAGTTGTAATAACGACGCAAATCTTCAAGTACAATTATTCATGAGTCGCTTTGTTAGATTATTTTGTAGGGATTTATGTTATAAATGTAGGTGGATGACAATACATAATATTTTGACACATAAAAAGTGATCTCGAAAAGTTTTACTCTATGCATACAGAATTAAGCTACTAGAAGTACAATCATATTAAAGTTCACCTTGATTGATAAAATAATATTTGTGCTATTTTGTCATTTTATGCTATTTTTTGAACACGCAAGTATTGTAAGTTATTACGCTCAACATAATATAGGTACTTTAAAATAATATTCAATGCAAGCATTAACAACTCTACATTACAATTTACATTAAATGCAGCTTTGATAATATATCGTAAATATATTTTTAGACACCGTTATTGAGACATTACAAGCGCGCATTGTCGTTTCCAGCTAGCTACGGCGGCGGGAGCGACGGCACGGACGGCGGCTCGGAAGAACAGCTGATGCTGTCGGAGCTGCCGGAGCCGCCGATAGCGGTGTCGGAGATCGGGCCGATACCGCCACCACCGATGTTCAGCTCGCCGAGCCCCACGCGGCACCATCACGCGCACCACCCGCACCCTGCGCATACCGGCCATCCCGGACACCCTGGCCACCCCGGCACGCACACGCTGTCCGATTGTGAGTATTATATTCACATGGTGTAGGCACATATCAAACACACATATCAAAATTAAAATGAAAATAAGGATGAGGATGAGGATGACATATACATTTGTACGGTTAACATACGAGTTCATACGCACTATGTTTACACGTGTTGGTAAATTACATTTAAATTACACCAATTCAATTAACAACAAATCGTAAAAAGTTCAATAAACAAGATGATAATTTTGTTCGAGAAGTAGGTATGTGTTCGTATTGTTGTCGCGTATAATTAAATTAAATTATTAACGAATAATTTTGACCGGCTTAAATCGCACGTTTTGAAACTTATTGAATAGATTTAGTTTATTCAGTATAAGATTAATAATTAAAAATGAAAACCAAATTTTAATCCCGTAGAAAGATATAATTAGAAAGCTAATAAAATACAAAAATACATTACTTACTAACTAGAGTTTGTAAAAAATACAAAATTTCAATCTAATAATTATATGTATGGAATGTTCATAATGTACTTTTCGTCTGGTTGAGCATAATGACTAATGATGTATTTTGGAATGTTTAACAAGAATGTTTCCGGCCTACTAAGCATAATCGGACTGATTAGATAAAAAATTCAGCATTCTTTTTTTTACCTTTCGCTTGATGACTGTCTTAACTTTATCTACTTCCCTTGAGTTTGTTTACGTTTTTACGAATCTATAATCTCTTAAACTCAGCCTGAGTAACTTATTTACATTTAGATATTGTTTCATAGTTACTCGTTAAAAATACCTATTTAGTATAGTCTTGGCTAATAAAAATCTATTATATGAAAAAGGAATCTTTTGGTCACTACATCATGCGAACACAAGGACCGATTTTGCTAAATCTTCAATTTAAAAGAATTAAGAAGAAGAAGTTTGCCAATTAGCGCGTAAACAACGTTTGTTGTATCAGCTATTATTCTTATACAAATGAAATGCTATAAATAGACATGTAATCAGTATGATATGAATGAACATCAACAGCGGAAGATGAAGACGACCAAGAGGAGGACGAGCCCGAGCCGGCGGCGGACACGACGCGCGTGGAGGAGATCCCGCCCAAGGAGCCGATCTTCAACGCGGTGCCGCTCAAGTCCGCGCTCAAGAAGCGGCCCGCGCAGAGCAACTCGCCCGCGCCCACGCCCCTCGCCACCCCGCTCGCGCCACGACAGGACCACCATCATGCTAGCTTCAAGTCAGTATACTATTTATTACGTTAAATTTGATAATAATTAACCTTCAAATATTGTCTTTAATGCACAGTCGACACATTCTTGGTATTTGTATTCAATTGGTAGGAAATGAGGCTGTTAAAAGCTAACGCTATGGCTTCACGACGATAACGTAGAAGTGAATGAATGCCCTACATTTTTATTCGACGGCCGCCCGTGATGGATGTATAAATAAATTGAAATTTCGAAACGTGCATTAGATCGATTTATGTGCAATTGTATATCGAAATTGTATTGTATATGTGTGTGATTGGTTGTTTAATTGTGACAATTCGTTTTATTCCATCACTTGGTGGCGCGCAGAAGGCCGCCGCCGAAACCGAGGATCCGTATATGGTAACAGCTCTCTCGTTATGTCAGTGTTGTCGACCATCCCTCACGTACCGACCTCCCGACGGTCCGCTTCGCCTCCGCCATGCATCGTGCATTGCACGCTTCCGACTCATTTGTGACTCGATAATTACTGAATTAACTGAACCGCTCTTGACTGAAGCTTGAAATTGTGCCAACTCCGTCTTGCGTATTGGACAATACTCGCACGGTGCAACTCGAAACTTTTTTTGGCTCGCGTGTTACAATAAACATAATGTAACGTTTAGACATATGGAATGCAAACTACTTTCAATTCTTGGAATTGTGATTTGTTATAATTTAATTTACCGAAAATAGTTAATACAACTTTTAAATAACAATATCATTTTCTATCGTTTTGCATTCACAGAAAGTTTTTGATTTGCATTGTGTACCTAGACGAAATCCTCTCAGGATAGATCCGGACAATTTTCAAACTTCACCTACAAGTATCACACGACACTAACCATCATGCTTATCACCCGTGATATACAGTTACTAATTCACAAAAACTATAGCAATGTACACAACACATACAGCGCATAGGAGCAATAGATATTACGACACAAATTAGTAATCCGACCTAGATAGACGCCAGCGCGAATATGCTATCGTTGTTTGTTTTACAGAGTCCAATAAATGTTGACCAGTCTTGCATGTATGTGTATAAAGCGCAATGCTTTAATTGTATTGTGAATGCAATGTCGTAGTCCTTTCAGTAGAAATAAGTTTGTACTATAATGGGGATACTTGTAATACATCGATTGTTCAATATATAAATGTTTCTATGGGATAACTTGCCTATTTTAAGATTAGGATCGCAAAACTTCTGCATGGCAACCACTTCTGTAAATTGACATATTTGCATAGTATATACCATAAAAATAAATCAGCTATATTTCTTGCCTCTCTTTATTCCTTCTTAGCCAACAGTATCTCCTTATTCACGTGTAAAATTCAACTTGTTTGGAAACAAATATTGATTAACCAAGGCATAATATCAAACATACAGAACAATTATACATATTATGAATCTATGTGCGTCTCTGTCGTATTTTGTAGATTTGTCAATGTTTAAATAAAGCACGAATGAATGACTAATTAATATTAATCAGCACCATCGACTATATCCATTTCACTAATAATTGTCATTTGTATGTATATTTGTCTGTTTTAAAAATAATGATATAAACTTGTATCGACATTCGACACCGTTCACATATAAATATGAAGAATGAAGTCAAAAAATTAAAGTACTAAACTTGTAAATACGTAATTTGTTTTTGTGCTAAAAGTATAACCATGTTATGTAACTACAAATAACCATGCCATACGATCATCAAACGAATATACTCCCAATGTACAATACAATAAAGTCCACATTCGGTTGTACAGTAGCCGGCCGGTGCGCATGGGCAACGCGCTGGAGAACAAGGAGAACGCGCGGCCGTGGGAGGGCGCGGCGGAGTACCGGGACGAGTGCGCGAGCGAGTCGGAGCGCGTGGCCGCCAAGCTGGCGCGCAAGGAGAGCCTCAACATCAAGCTGGCGCTGCGCCCCGATAGGCAGGAGCTGATTAACAGGTAATATATTATGAAAAGTGAAGTCCCGTGTCCCCGTAGTGGGGTAAGGGGCAGATGCATTATTCATACATCTGTTTCACTGATCGATTTTCTTTAGGGACAAGTAGGTGGCCTTCTGTGTCCTGCCAGACCGAGACATTTTTTTTTCTTCGTCTCCACCGGGAATCGAACCCAGGACCCCTCGGTTCTACGCTCACGCGTCAACCACTGTACCAAGGAGGCGGTCAATATTTATGAGCATAACTACATTTCTGCCCGCGTTTTCAAAGAAAAATCCGCATTTTTTCCGGTCCTTTGGGATTTCCGGGATAAAAAGTAGTTATGTTTTATTCTGGATCTTTAGCTACCTACATACCAAACTTCATAGTAATCAGTTCAGAGGTATTTGCGTGAAATAATAACAAACATCCATCCATCCTCACAAACTTTCACGTTTATAATATTGAGTAGAATTTGAAGAACTATATAGATAGTTCAGTGTATACTACTCAATTCAGTGAATAAGCGGTTGGTAATGTGTATTTTAATTTTTAAGAGATATTAACTACTAGCTTTCCACCCGCAGCTTCGCCCGCGCAATCAAAGAAAAACCCGTATAGTTCCCGTTCCCATGGGATTTCCGGGATAAAACCTATCCTATTTCCCGGGGTAAAAAGTAGCCTATGTCCTTTCTCGGGTATCAAAATATCTCTATACCAAATTTCATGCAAATTTGTTAAGTAGTTAAGGCGTGATTGAGTGACAGACAGACAGACAGAGTTACTTTCGCATTTATAATATGTATTAGTATGGATTAGGGAGGGTTTAATATAAACCTGTCTTGTGATCTGAACGACATGAACGCATTCATAGCTTATAAATAAGACTATGGGAATTAAATATATCACAGCAGAGAAGTGATACTATATATAGTGAGGTATAAAAGGGATGTAGAATCTTAACAATAGAATAGATGCCCGTGCTGTTCTTATTTAGATAGTTCGGAACCTATGAGTGCATGAATATGGATTGACATGTAAATTAATAACATCATTCTTGTGACCAACAGTACAAAAGCTCATCATCAGTTGGTTATTTATATTACGAAACTTATGGCAGAATAAATTAACTTTATGGTTTAAGTGCCTAGCTACAAAAATGCGATGTGCCCAGAGTTATTCCAAATAGCTAGGTGTGCATGACTCTGGGTGGGCAAAATGATAGACGAGTAGATTTGCGTGTGTCGTTGCAACCCTTGGAATGCGATGCATACAATTATATTCAGCATTCTATGTGACCAGAACGATATACGCTCATTAATCAGTAATTTATTCCGATCACACAACGCATAAAGTTAACGCATGGGCTCATGGTAAGGCCAATACTACAATGATTACTCGAGAGAGTTTAAATGCGTGACTTAATAGCAAAGTAGGTCTAGTAACTATCATTGCGTGTGTTACAGAAACGTTATAACGTGACGATTGACGTATGTAATCATTTTTTTTCACGGGTGGGGTTACAATATATAGAGCATAAGGGTCATCGTGAATGTGGGGTACTTTCGAAAATGTGTGAAATTCACATTTGAGGAGAGTTTTGTTGTGAATCGTTTAGATACATTATACTAGTATATTCTTTCTATTAAATGTGGTAGCTTTTCGAGTTGGTGAATGAGTAAACTTTGTTTTTATTAATGCGCATATGCATTAATAAAAACAAAGTTTACTCATTCACCAACTCGAAAAGCTCCGTAATATTCAGAATTTAATGTTATACAGCGTCAAAAAATTGAATTCCTATTTATATTGCGAGGAAAATCTCTCAAATAAATTAACGACTGAATTCTGAATTGCGTTTGACGAGTTCGTAACTTTTTTTTTCTCCTGCATCGAGCTCTGCAGTAATTAAAAATAAATACTCTTCTAATCGAAATGTGCAAAATATTGAGAAGTTAAAAAACAATCTAGAAAAAACATACTACTAAATATCAAAGACATTGTTGCGTAGAAAATGAAACTGTAAACATTTGAGTCTGTTGTTGGCACTGTTATGAGTGACAAATCCATATGACTTCGGAGCTGCTATGCACTTTAGTCATTGTTTATTTATATTTCTCTTAAATATATGTAACTAGCTGATAGTCACGATTTCGGGTATTGCGCGGAATATTAGCTCCATATTGCAACTTTAGTTTTAACTCAATTAAAAAAGAAAACTGAAATACAGGTTGCTTTCTCCAATTTAATAATGTAAGCTTTTATATTGAAGTGAAGCGATTCTTGTGTATAGTATAAAATGTAGCTAGTGACTTATAAATGAGTCTATTTTAAAGTGGTTGTAGGTCGCTAATTGATCGTCGCTCGCCTCACATAATATAAAGTATATGCTCTACGCGAGCAATGAGCGCTGACAGCTACTGCCTGGGAGTTTTATTTTAGTTCGTATCGTCATACGGGCTCTCCTTTTTTCCAACTTCCTGCTGCTATTTCTTGGCACGAGCATTGTTTGTATTATGCAAGAGACATGAGTAGTACGATAGTATTCGTTGAAAAATTTCGAGTATGATTTGGAAGCGCTTCCGTGACGTACCTGAGCACTGAGTGATCTCCAGTGACGATGGAAATTTCACGTGTACAAATTGCCGTAGTTAATTAATTTAAGCGAGTTTAGGTTTCGGATTTTTGGGATTTAGCCAAGAGTTTGTGTTAATCGTACATTATTAACATGTTTTCGGCCTCGAGTGATCTTTGGCAAATTTTATATCGGCGAACGGTCGCCAGTGCTCGTAGATAAGTGTGACGAATTTGTTTTGCCGCTGGTGCAGCGTGACTCTATGTACATTACTAGGTCGATATATTACGTAAATCTTTAAATAATGATTAACTATAATGCGTTTTGTGTATGGTGTACGCAGAAATATTCTGGTGGTGCAGAGTGAACACGAAAGGCAAGAGTCGTGGGAGGCGATAGGGGCGCGCCTTATACGCCGTTTGTCCATGCGGCCCACTGCTGAGGAACTCGTAGAAAGGAACATTCTTAAGAGTAAGCATTTTATTTTTTACTTTAATTTATGCATATTTCAACGTATTGCATTTAATAGAGAACTGTCATTATTCTGATATTATGTTTGGTGTTTATTATTACGTGTATTGAATAGAGCAATATTTTAATACGAGTTTTCTTTTATAGGTCAATCGCCAGCCGAGGAGAAAAAACAAAAGGAAGAAAAGAAGCGGTACCTTTTACGCAAGCTCAGTTTTCGACCCACCGTCGATGAGCTCAAGGAAAAGAAAATTATTCGATTCAGCGACTACATTGAAGTCACTCAAGTACGTTTATTTTTAGAGCACAGCGTGCCATTGTTACGGTACTGACCAGTCTCTAGGTTTGGACTTTACACTTGTGACGATCTATACTGTTACATAAACAAACTGTTTATTTACTGCTATACAATTGATTGGCTAGCCTTGTTGTTTGGATATCTATATGTTATTAGAGAGTAAATGGTACTTAAGGCAATACAAACTTAGTAAATACTATAAAAATCGCGGTAATAACAATGCTATAAATGTTAGGTTTCAGTACTATGGTAAATGGCAAAGATGTAATACGTAGGTGTGGAAAATGTCCAGGTTCGTCTGTAACAAAACCTATTGTTTATACAGCAATATCAATAGTAGAAGTATGTGAGCTATACCAGACCTTACAAAAACAAAAAGAATTAAATTTCCCAAAACGGGCATATACAAAAACTAATAAAATTTCATTATTTGCAAATTACAAATTGCTTAGATTAAAGATGATAGAGAAAAATTATATTATGTAATTACCTCCTACCTAAGATTTACCTCCTTTTCTGTTGCTGTCATTAACAGCACAGTTTAGAAGACGAAAATATGTAACATATTAATGACAGTATTTTCTAAGTAAAAGCCGCATATCAGCGGTGTGCTTTAAGAGCAGCCTATGTCTAGCATAGAAAATAAAAGTCTTATGATTATTATTTATCAATAATATAAGTAATATCGTCAAACTAAATTAAGAGGGATGGCTTATAACTATCATGTGTGTTATCTTTTAACTATCTAGTTATATAACATTTCCTTTCCCATCAGGTTGCCTGGTAGAGATTGCTGCTTAGCAATAAGGCCGCCTCTTGTACAAACTATGCCTTCTTTTTGTATCTTAATGTAATTTTTGTCCTAATTTTGTTTGTGCAATAAAGTGTTATAAATAAATAAATAAATAAAACATGTGTATATTGTGCAGGCGCACGACTACGACCGTCGCGCGGACAAGCCGTGGACGCGCCTGACGCCGCGCGACAAGGCCGCCATCCGCCGCGAGCTCAACGAGTTCAAGAGCTCCGAGATGGCCGTGCACGAGGACAGCAAGCACCTCACTAGGTGCGTACACTATACACTACACTTTACACTTTTGCACTATACACTTCAACACCTTACACTGCACACACTATACACTTCAACACTATACACTATACACTGCACACACTTTACACATTAGCACTAGGCACTACTGGCACTAGACACTTTGATGTTCAATCACCTTTTTTGTAATGAAAAAGTTCTGTAGTAAGTTAAGCAGCTTAAGTACAGCTAAAGTCCGGTCGCGGAGCAGGAAGAATTTCGTACATTAACCTGTTATTACCTGTCACTGTCACTCCCTTGTAAAAATAATGTGTCTTGCTCGCACAGGTGCAATGACCGCCGTCCTTAGGGATTGTAAACCTTTAACCTGAGAGCGTAAGGTTTGTGTTTGCTTGATTGGTGTCAGGTGTTCAATTATGATTTTGTGAATTCAAAATTTATGAGAATATAAACCTCAAACTCTTTATGTTCAATCAAAATCCGCCTAAGTCGAAATCGCGTGTTAGACTAACGTATTTCTGTAATATTGTACTGTATAGTAAATTATTTTTGAAAAATAAGGTCATAAAGAAGTTTCACTTCTTATGTGTGTACACGCACACTTTTTTATATAATATATCGTTGTTATTGAAAAAGTTAAAATGTAACTAGCTAATAAGTATTGTAAATGAATAAAGGACATTTATTTAACAAATTAGTAAAAAACATTTTCTCCTCCAAATATTTCATGTAAACTGCACTTCATTCAAAAATGTTTGTGACCACTGTCAGTAGGTAAAGAGGTCATTGTACGAAATTCTTTCTGCTCCGCGACCGGACTTTAGCTTAACTTAAGCTAGCTGTACTTCCTTCATAGAAGTTGAATAGTTGTTGAGATGGTCGTGATGAAATTAGTTAATGAACAATGCCTTTGAACTAATTGTGTGATAGTAATAAGATTATCGGATGTACAATTCGCGTCTAAAGCTTTTAAGAAGTTGTAATTTTTTTCATCATTGATATTGTATTAGTGCCAATTATTATAAGTAAAGAAGAAATAGACCTCAAAGATGATACTATTATATCTTCTGCGGATATAACAATCTTCATTAGGGATTAATCTAAATTATTGAGGTTTCTAAATGTAACGTATTTGGTCGCAGGTTCCATAGACCATGACGGCTGTGCCTTATCCCCGGAGTGGCGAGAGGAGAGGGAGCGCGCGGCTAGAGGTGGCTCGGGGCGGCTACGGCGGCCACGGGCGGCTGTAGCGGCTACAGCGGCTACGTGCGCCGCGCGGCTACGGCTACATGCGCGCCCGCGGCTACGGCGGCTATATGCGCGCCCGCGGCTACAACGGCTACGTGCGAGCCCGCGGCTACGGCCCGTGGCTCGAGGCGAGTGGAGGCGTGCCGCGACACTTACCTGTGATTCTAATGTATTTATATTGACTTCTTCCCACCTAGGAAGATTCGCATGCAATAAATAAACGCGACGCGACGGTAAAGTGTTGATCATTCTAAACTTACGTTGTACGATCGTTTAATGTTACGTTTTGTTGTTCGTGAACGTCCCGCGTGTGCGATGCCCGCTTTTAATGAATCATCTATTATTATTATTATATCGTAGATATGTCCAGTACAATTTATTATGATTATTGTAATTTTTTTATATTAAGTTCGCATATCTTAAGCGTACCTATACATTCTTTGAATTGACCTTCGTGAAAGGTTAGTGATACTGGTTATTGTGGTCGAGAGATTCTTGAGTTTATGAAGCTCTGTGAGATTTACGAATTTTTTAGTTCAAATGTGAGATGATCCATCGTAGGGAATTATGTAGAAATGTGATGTTTGTTACGCTAGCTTTTACCTACGTAGTCATTATGCTAGATTCGAGTGTAATATTTATTTCTTGATTCACAGCCATTTTTGGTCACAATTGATTTGTATAAATTTGGTCGATACGTATGGTTCTGACGAGCTTTCTTAAATAGAGGCGGTTAAAGAGCTCACGTGACGCTTGTGCCACTACTGCCATACACTTCCGTTAGATATTTAGACACAATATAAAATAAAATTTGCCAAAAAAACAAAAATTCAAGATGTCCAAATGTTCACGTATTTATTTAACCCGAGAGCTCAAATATGGAGGTATTTACTTATCGTAAAAATTAATTGATAATATTAGAAAATTTTCCAAAGTAGCGCTCACGGACTCATACTTTTAAAATATTGTAAATTAAATACGATCAAAAAGTAGTTTCATGTTATGGGCAATTCTGTATTAAATACTTTTTCGAGATTGTTGTTATTCGGTTTTGTTGTGTTGTAATGAGTTGTTTTCACGATTTAAATTCGTACCAAGAATGTTAATTATAATAATACATTATAAAGAATTGCACAATGCTGAATAAAAAACAACAACAATCACATATATCTGGTAAACGAGCTTTTCAATGACGTCAATTGAAAGTTCGTACTTTTGTTTTCTTATTTCAATAAAGATATGTTCTGCAAATCGGCGTTCGTGCAAATCTGTATTGTAACCTATTATGTTAGTTTCTTAATGTAAATTAAATTGGATGTATAGTGAATCGTAGATTAGATCAATTGGTTGCACGCATTGAAACGCTCGTTTATCACAACAGAGTTTCGTTATCTTCAGCTTACAACACTAGAAACTTCGGCGGGAACAAATTGTTATTCATCATTCGCTCTAGCTTAGGTATAGTTTAGGTAATTCAAACGTTGAACGAACTATTCGGTAAAGGAATTAATATTAAATAAATAATATTAAAACTTTTAAAACGTAGCTGTTAAATCATTAATGCCTTCGAGATTAATTCTGTTTAGTATAAATTCTCTTATTTATTTTAATATTTAAACGGTAACTTATCAAAATTATTTGGCCAACAAGCAATAATGCTATCGACTTTGTTATATTGTGATTTGGTTTAAAGGATTAACATTATTGTTTTATTTTCATGTAAAACTAATTTAATAAGTAGAAATGGAGTTCGTTCAAAAGCTGATTGTGTTAACGAGTAGCAATGCTTCCAAAATATATTAACGTGGTTAAACTTTGTGAGCACATATTTTTATAAAATATTCTAAAGACATTGTCATTTATAAGTAATTAATCAATCGTTCGTTTTGTATCAATCGAATATAAGAGAATCGTTCTTACTCTAGAATGTAAGTACCGGATAATAATAGTTCCATGTTACGCAGTACGTTTTACAGCAAAAGGTTAACGAAAATGTTAATATAATGGTTACTCTTGACACCATTCCATTTAGGGTAAAGTGGAAGCCAAAATGACGACTTATTTTTCTATACGATTTTGTTAGGTTTGCAATAATGAATAATAATATATAGGTAAATTGTAGGTGTTTATCGATATTATTATAAGACGTTCAGATTTCCAAAGATCTAAAGCTTAATGAAATTCATGTTACTAGTTAACGCACAGGTTGCTATCGGTCGAATGTGTCGTGACGTTATTGATTCACACTTTATGGCGATATGGGGGCAATATGGCCACCGGTATGGTTCACATCACTTAGTAGTATGTAAGCACATACTTATTTACCATAAAATGTGATAAGACTACTCTTAAAATATTATAGGTTTTTTAAATATTATTTTAACACGCAAATTCTTAATTTGTGTACATTTTTAAATGATTATTTTATAAATGCAATATGGTGCTGTCAATTACCATTATTATATTGGTTTGTGTTTTTCTTTTTAAGTTTTTTGTACCTTCTAATAGACATAATGATTGCAAACATTTGTACTGGGGTTGTTGCTATATTTTACACATTGAGTGCAACAAAATTCACACTGTGTCAAGTAATGTACATACTGCGACGAAATTGATAGTTGGGATTATCGATGTATAAACTTTATAAATTTTATCGATAAACATTCTTTATTTGTATCTGTGTAATATAATTTTAAACGATGTAAATTATGGAATCTCTTTAATTTCCTCTTATATCGCGAGTAACTGATATGTGCTGTTGAGGGAATGAGAAATGCTTACTTCAGTAATCGTTTTACTGTTGCTTTTATTTTTTAATCTTGTATAAATTATTAATGACATGTTGTAATAATTAGTATGTATAATGATAGCCATACAATTATTTGTTTTATATAACAATAAGTTTGTAAATACTACGATTATACATTAAATTTTATACTCGATTGTTTTTCAATCATAAACATTCCTTAGTATCCTACTTTGTTTTAATTTTCACTGAACACAAATACCACCTAACTCGTTCGTTATACATTTTTGGAACACCTACTCAACGTAAACAATTAAATGCTAATTTAATGCGCCGTGAGAGCAATATACCTCAATATAAAAATTTATTGCGCACATAAACAATGCAATCTATCTAAATGATAGACTCGCGTGATTAAGTGGCAAGTCGCAGTTTCTATAAAAGTAATGGAATATTAATGGAGGCTTTGACCCGAGTTCCTGAGGTTGTGGAGACTTTCGATGGCGTACAACTTATGGCGCTAACTAAAGAGAAAGTTAACTGTAGTGCGTGCCCGTTAGCGGCGCGGCGTTCGGCGCGCGGCGTCACTCCGCGCCGGCTCGCGCACCGAGCCACATGTCCGAACATCGCTCAAACTTCCCGCGCACGCATTGTTTACATTTTACATTACGATGCCATAACGAAGTAGATTGATAGCCGCGCTCCTGAACTGTGATCAGTGCTCTAAAGCCTCAAATTATAGGCGCTAGTGTTGTGAAAGGGACGATAATGACGTTTTCTGGAAGCATGAAGGAGAGCAAGCCGCGAACCGTGAAAGACAATTGGGAGTCAGAGGTGAGATCATATTATTAATATCCATTGTTAGGATTCATTTATGTCGTGATTAACATGTCGGCATGAATGGAAAGCTCATTCAATGGGGTGTATACTGTATACTCATTAACTTGCGCGACACTTTTTCTTAACTGAACAATCAGCACTTTCTCTTCTGTGTACTTTTTGATTATTCATCATATTTATATCGAAAAACAGTTTAACGTTAGTTTCGTATTTTTGCTACACGTGAACGTATTGCACTCCACAAAACTACAAATCACAATTGAGCTTTTATTATTTAAACGATTTTGCGTGTCATTCATGCTTTTACCGACATGTTTTCAATTTAATAAAATTTTCTTTATTAAATTTCCTCTATTTCGTAGACCTCTAAGTAGATGATACACAAAAAGTGGGTTTGGTAAGTGGATTTTCTTGTTTGTTTGTGTGTCTCTATAATATGCAAACACCGACAATGAATACACTTACACATATTGATATTATTATAGTTTTTATTAAGGTTGTATTTCACCTGGATTGAGTTTACGTAGGTAGGCTTTAGCGAATTTTTATTGTTAGGAATCGATTAAATTGTTAAATTATTTTTATCGGGCCTCACATTTAGTAAATTATGAGATATCGTAACTTTTGTTTGACTAATATTTTCACATCACACGTTAAACAATTACATTTTTACTAGGGATGTAACGATACCGATACCGATACCGATATATCGGCCGATATATCGGCAAGCCGATATATCGGTATCGCCGATAATAAATCAACCGATACCGATATTTTTTTATTAAATTTCTTTCTTTTCTTTTATGTTTTTGCATTGTATTCATTCATATTGTTTTATTTCTGTTTCTGTAATAGTGTTAAGGAAGAGCGGAACCTCCTGACACAAGCATTTTATTTGCTTACTAGGAGTGTTCCAATCACAAATTTGTTTATGTAAAGGAAAGAAATAAATAATTTTGAATTTTTTTAATTTTTAACGTGATAACGTTTTTAAAATCGTTTTAGTCGGGTGAAATGTTCATAAACTTGTGTCACACCAAAACCTCACGAGCGCGATCGCAGGTATAAAACGAGAGAGAGAGACGGACCGTTCTCCCGTTTCATCTCGAGCGCTGCCACTGCATTATGTTATCACGTAAACATCTCGATCGTAAACCTACTTTACAAACAACCATTTTTTTTGATATCAAATAATTCAAAAACCCGCGCCCAATGAACGATGCGGGAGGCCGCCCGCGCGTGCGCACTTTGTTTTCTGAAAAAAAAAACTCTACCAATAGTAAAATTTTATTAGGTACTGATTATATGTATATATAATATATTATATGTATAAGTTTAACTGACTTCGTAAAATAATAATACTAAAATAAATGGTTTTGTTGTTTTTTGATTTGGCATTTTTATTTAAAAGAATACGATTAACAGTTGTCTCTGTTAAATGTTGGTAACTTTTTATGCATAATTCACTATTTATTTTTCTACCAAGCCATCGATATCGGTATCGGTATCGGTATCGCCGATACATTACTACAAATATCGGTATCGGTATCGTATCGGCAAAATCATGTATCGTTACATCCCTAATTTTTACTATTTTTAATTCTTGAGGTTAAAGAGGTTCAACGACCTTTAAGACGAATTATAATCAGACTGCTATTCTATTAGACCAGTGCCGATAATTTTTGAAACAAAAAAATGCATTTCCTGAAAACATTTTTGAAACATTTAACTACTATGGTAATGTCATGGTAATGTATATTTTTTTACATAATAAGAAAGTAGAGATTTCAATGAACAAAAGGCTCCCCAAGTTTTTGCAAAAAACTCATATTTTTACAGGAGAATTCGGTAATTTTTGGTATTAACTTGGAATAAGGCGAAAAAATAAATATTTTCAATCAAATAAATAACAGTGTAACTATGGTGTAACTACTTTGGACATAATAAAGTAAGTTTCCACCATATTTCGTAGAAAAATTTTTGTTTGAAATATAGATAAAAATAAAAATCTAAAAACTTGGTTATTTGAATTTTTCACCTAAATTTTGAGTTTATGTGAATAGATTGTAAATGTTTTTATCATCTAGAACTTTGCAATTGAAATTTTTTTCCAAAGGACTTGTAGTTTTGTCCGAAATCGAGAGAAACCATTTTTTACCCTTAAAAGCTCCCTTCCTCCCACTTCCCGAACTCGGATTGACCGTAATTTATTTTTCCTTTCATTTTTACCATATTACCCTACTTTCTAATGGGTTTCATCCTACTGTAATTTTTTAAAGGTTTTTATCATTTTGAAAGGGATTGGCACTGCAGGTCTATATCAGATAATAAATTTATTACTTAAGTATTTACACTTAGCAAAAATCAAACGATAAACGATTACTTACTAGATTTTTTCTAGGTAGGGTAGGATAAGTAATCAGAATATTCTTGGAATCGCAATTATTAGTAATCAAAACGTTAGTGTGCAATAGTGAATAGGTATGTAGTTATTTACATTTTGAATTTGAAGACTTACATTTATTACATTTAAAATTATGTATCTTAGAAGAACTTAAGAGTAATTCCAACTATTCCTTTGCGTTATGAGAAACAAAAATTATTTTTCCAAAATAACGCTATTACCTCTACCATCATCAACCCTTTGAAGACATTCATTTTAAGAGCTCTACAAAATAACAATTTTCAGAATACCACTATAAGTACAGAAAAAAATAATTACTACTTATCTAATTTTATTTTCTTTTGTTTTATATAAAGATCTACAATAATCTAATGAGCTACGAACGCGTTTTACGGTTTACCTAATTTGCACAGTTGTTATCCATGAACAATACGGCAGGCATAACAAATGACTAAATTGCTATTGAAATTACCATTTTACTCATTCCCCTTTTAATAATTATTAATCGCACATTCTTCCTCAAGCAGGAAATTTAAAACTCAAAGCAACTTTAGTTGTTTGTCCTTGCTCTACCTCTCTCTCAAGCAACCCTAGCTAACTTTGCCTACTTTATATGTTACAATCTACAGATATCAATTTTATAAAACGCAACTATAATAAAAATATTTAATACGATACCTATAAGATTATTTATACATATCACATATTACTATCAAATAAAGGATTTGGTGATATATAATTAACTAAAAAGACATGTAGGGAATAAGACTATTCGCATTCAAATGTTTGACCAATTTTGGTTCCCAATTTCGATAGTGTGCCATCAAAGCTTTTTTGGCATTGATGAAACAGATAATAAAATTGCTCTTGCGCTTCTAAGCTCTCCTAAACATGACCTTTAAAAGCCAAATAAGGCATAAGCACACCTTCTACAATAAGGCTTTGTACTACTATTAAAACGATAAATTGTTTTAAACGACTGAGCTCTTCATTTCAGCCCACATTGAAAGGCAACCTTCGAATGCTTTACTTGGCTTCGAATCAATTACTCTGCCTACAATCGTACAAAGCACTTGGTGTGATTGATTTTCCATTTTGTTTATTCGGTAAGTCACATAGAGTTAGATAAGTGTGTCAGTGGAGTCGGTGGCTGCTAACGGGCGAGCGGCCATCAGCCATGTGATCCGCGATCCGGGTCGCCGCGCCGCGCTGCCCGCTGACCACAACCGTGTTAGTTCTTTTGCATTCAGATCGCATTAACAGATTCATAGAATTTAAAGGAAATGCGCAATACCAATAAGTAAATGAGAATTTGATCAAACTTGACAACAGATTGTGTGTTTGTTTGGTGCCTGAAAATATACAACCTTCCTCAATTCGTTTACTCCCTTTTCTACAGAGATAGAAGGCTTGACGCTTGAGGTATTTAATTAAAAAAATATACTGCAATTATCGCTCAACAGGTGACGCTCTTACAATAATAAATCAATAATGTAGTAACCTACATAGATATTATGGATGCCTACGTACCTACTTAATAAATTAAAACTGTGTGAGTGCACACAGTTTTAATTTATTAAGTAGGTACGTATACATTCATATTCAGTATTCACCTACCTGGGTTATTAGATAAAGCAACAAGCTGCAGCAAGGTGAACAAATTTTTAAAGTTCATGGACATTTTTCTCATCATTCGAACAGACATCTCGATTTCGTTATTAATTTAATTTTAAAATGTTGCTTTTAGTTTTTATTTTTAGTTTTAAATTTTATTTTATTTCGATGCGGTATGACTGTTCGCTTTAAGATTTTTCACAGCGTACAATGTAATGGAAAATCTATTTCTAACATATTTAGAACGCACATAGAGCAAGGCGCGGGTGCGGGTTTAGTATACGTAGGTACCTACTAGGTACCGTATAATTTATTTGTTCAGTGCATAATTACTAATTCTTATATAGCTGCTAGAAATATAATCTCTTACAAAATAGTTTATTAAGAACCGCGACTAAGATCTTATTACAATTCTCATTCATCAACTCGATGTAATACTATTCTGCCGCAACAGATCAGAAATCGCGGTCGATCTGAATTATGCTTCGATATAATAAGAAAGTGTCGTAAGCGTAAATACACTCATTTTTTTGGAAATATATACATAACTGTACGATAAAATGAAACATGTCCAATATTATTTAAAAAGTCAAGTAAGTAGCCCGTACAAAGCTTTTGCGTAAATGATCTTAGCAAATAGAAAGCTTAGTTAAATAATTTGGTTAACTGTCTCTGTCTCAAAGTAAAAAATGTATTTTTAATTATTTAAGTAGATTACAATCTACTGAATTAATCAAAAATACCTAACGTTCTATGTTTATATAAAACATGGAGATCGTGAAAGAATCTTGATATGACGCATATATTAGGTAAATTTACATACCGTGCAGGTGATAAATGTACAGTATGTAATCAATGTACGCTGTAACTTTTTTAGGACTAAATAGGCAGTAAATAGTAATTATACCAAAAGAAAAAATTGTTGATTTATAATCAATATCTACTTTCCTACCCAATTATCTGCTTATTAAGCTCACTCTCAATTCAATAAAAGTCACATAAAACGTTATTTAACAAATTAACAATGCTTTCGTTACATAGTTTCAATTGTGGTTTCAATAAATAAACCTTCTGTGCTTATGACAGACACACTTAAAGACAAAATAGATTTTATATTTTTTATAATAAAAGGTTCCTGTATATAGCCTAGATAGCCTTCCTCGATGCATGGGCTATCCAACACAACATTCTTGATATAAGCACGTTCAAACAAACAAACAAACTCTTCACCTTTATGATATTAGTATAGATATATAATACCCAATAGCGTGCAGCGTGCTCTTATATTTTAAAATGGCCTAAAAAACCTTTTTTGCACATGTTCTGTTGTGCATCATGGGCGGTCGTTTTTCATTCGTATAAAACACATACATACGAATTAATGTCTAGTAATGTAAACTGTACAAGTCCGCGAGGTCAACGTGCGGAGTCTTAGTACAACCGGACAGGTCGGTGTCGCTTCTATAGGTACATGTCCTTATTTATTGCCACGTCTTATAAAGGTAGGTGTCTAACTTAAATCTGACGATCTATTAATAAAAATGAATACCTAATCAATCTACGCCGCAGTTTTGGAATCTCTAAATTATACGTTTTAATCATATTAGCAACTAATATAACGTAACGGCACCAGTCTTGTACAGATTAAGGAAAAAATTGAAGGTTTTTGCAAATTTCTCGTAGGTTTTTTAACTTTATTGGATATTGTTTAGTTAAACCTTTAGTTCTATGTTAGTTTAACGTAACCAATGTTAGAAAAAAGATTACAATGCATAAATAATGAAGTTATTTATAAATTAAAAAACCACTTTTTTGCACCAGTGTTGGACAGTGAAAAATCTAATGATGGACACCCAGTTTTGGACAACATCCAGTTATGAACACCCATTTATGGACTGTACCTAATGTCGTTTCTCCAGTTATTTACACTTGGAGAAGACTTATAGTTATCAATAGAATCTTGAAAATGATGATTGGAATACAATAAATCGGGGATGTATTTATAAAAAATAGTACTTATTAATCATTTTGCATACTTATAATATTTACAACAGTCTTAATTTCCATTTTCTAGGCAAAAATTGGACAAATGCATCGTTAAATACGAGTTATGTCCGTTAAGAAACACCAATATGGTTTTTTTTCTCAATAAGTCAGGGATGAAAAATATAACTAAAAAAAGTACTGCCATTCCATCCATTTTGGGACTTCTTCTTCTTCGTCATATCACTCTAGGGGGGTAGATGTTACCCGCTTCACGATGTTCCGCCATATCTCTCTGTTTCCTGGCATTCCGCTACACTCGTGAAGTGAATCGCCAATCTGAATCCGCCAGCATCCTTAATCTGATCGGTCCATCGATATGGATTCCAAATTGTAGCACGAGGCAAAAAGCTTTTTTTAAACTGTTGTCAAGATGGTGTGGATGAAATTTAAGCGTGTGTGCTATATGGTGGTGGAATATAGCAGCAGACAACGATCCAAACAGTTCATCAGAGAACTCTCTATGATAGATGCGTTATAATACGCATTAAGTATGCGACTTCTCTACGCAGTGATAGAGAATGAAGCCGAGAACGAGTCGCACAGCACATAATGACCCATTGTTCTAACATATATTCTTCATGTTTAGATAGATATTGTGTTGTTGGACCCATTAGTGTAATTTTAACAAAAAATATCATTGTCCATTATAGGAACCAAAGCAAATCCAGTCATGGACAATTGTTGTACAATATTGGAACTCTTTGTTTGAAATGGTCGTGATAGGTATATTATTAATCAGAAAGAAAAGACAATACAGAAAAGCGCATGTAATTAATACTTTTAAAAAAAGTTTATTTTCGACATATGTCCATAAATGGATATATCCATAGAATTAAATCCAGTTATGGACACTGATGAATTTTATTTAAACAACATAACCTATCATGATACTAAATCGTGTAATATTTCGTACACTTAACTATTATAAATAAAAGTAATATCAAATTTTGCTGACATATATACAAAAATTCTTATAACCAAAATTGTGTCCTCACTTCCTTAAGGATTTTCTTAGTAAAAACGGATTTCTTCGAAACGAGTCGCAGCAACTAAACATAACGTTCTGCCATCTTCAAACATTTTGGCCGAATAAGATGAAATGTCGTATTTTGATAGCTTATGAACCAAACTTTTATTTTAAGTATTGCCAAATTATATAACGTTAATTTTGGTCTTAATATTTAAATTTAATATTTATTTTGTCCATTACTGGATGCTTGTCCACGACTGGTGCCGTTACCTTAATAAGCTATGTATATGTACCTAAGTTAAATCAGGATTTAACTTACACACACGCTTACTTATTAAGCTGAATAAAGCTAAAAAATTGAAAGTAAACACCACTCACACATTCAAACGCGCACAAAAAACAACTATAGTTATAGGTAGTATATTATGTAGCTAATACTTAACATGTTATTGCAATTAATTAAAAAATAATTTAAAATTTCAGATAACTTTTAATTACTTAGTTAGGTAAGTACTTTTTCTTATATTGTGTCTTAGATATTTTTTATTTGTGCACCTCATATCAATGTATTTAGAAATATATTTATAGAAGTTTCAAGGAAGTTAATAGATATTTCTAGATAGATGTGATAAAAAAGTCCGGTAGTAATTGTCACAACAATAGATTGAGTAAGAATAGCAGATAAAACGTATCAACTTTCACAACGCTCCATGTCTGGAGATCTAGCTTTTAATTAGTATAGCTACACAACTCTCAAACTAGTAGCACAGACTAATAATAATATACTACGAGTAGCGAATGTGTATTTAGCATGTGATTTAGCACTTAAGATATGTGTCTTTATGAATACAAATGACTATAATATTTACACTTGGTAAAATTTTCAATGACTTTAACCCAAATGAAAATTGTATGTACAAATTCTCGTAAACATACAATCAATTAGTTATATATTACTACGAATTAGATATTTGCATGAACAATATCTTGCATAGCTTCTGAGCTCTACCATTAGTTTGAATAATTTATAACTACATAATTATACCAGAAATCTAGAAAGCTTCGAGTTGTTGTTGAATTTTATATGAATGAGGTCACTTTTTAGATACGTCTTGTTGAAAAAGTCAAAAACCTTTTGAAAACGAACAGCTGTAGCGAATTCACTCTGGTTGAAAGTGAGGGCGTTCGCATTACTGTCAACGGAGTTCTCAATAGAAACCCAGTGAAAAACACGACCGATAGTATTTTGATGTCAATACGAAAAGCAAAAACGTGATCTGAAGTAGGTCACTGCAGGTGCAATTTGCACACGTCGACTTTTATAGCGAATGAATACGTAGGCAGACGTTAATTAAAATACGATTAACATTTATAGCATATCTGTGAAGATTGAAATACAGTTTCATCATCAACGAGTGGGTACGTACCTTCCTAATCCGTCCTAGTCTGTGAAAGCTGAGATTATTTTCATAGTATTGACAGGTAACTAATAGACTACAAGCCCGCATAGGACAAAAATATGGGTCAAATGAACCACCATGGGACATATCTAGAACGATAGCAGAGCAAAAAATAATAAGATTCATCACTATGCCGTCACTTGTAAGCTGTCCAACTGAGTGCAGATGAGAATTGAAAAGTACAGGTAGACTCGGTAAATTTTGGTCATATATTTTTGTACGGCATTCTTAACCATCGATAGATCCATTAAAAATAATAAGAAACCGCTCAGTGCCGTACAAAAATGGTGGTCCACCAAGTCGGAATTTTTATTTAATTTCCGAGAGTTACCGGGGGTAAATTTGGTCATTTGACCATGTACGGCATCTGTGTCATACTATTGCTATACTGCTCTTAATCCATTATTCCGCAACGCCGTACAAAAATCATGGGGACAAGGGGAAAAAATCGAGAGTTGCAATCCCCTCTCTTTCCCCACTCCAGGGGGTCATTTGACTAAGTACGGCTTCGGTTCCAAAACATTATCTAGCACTCAAAAGTACTATTAAAAGCAATGCCGTCAAAAAATAATTGTTCTTTTAAATGTATACCAATAATCATCTTAATTTCATCGAATTCTTGATATAAAGAGCTGTAAGGTCATTTGACCCTGTACGGGAACTTTTTTTTTAACATGATATTGTAAAATTCAATTGTTGTATAGTATTGCCGTTCAAAAGAAACCGTTCTAAAAAAAGTTATAGAGAAATGCAAAACCAGAAATTTTGTTAAAGTTTAAACATCGTAGATTAATGAAATATAATAGTTTTCTACACTTTATCCGTTGTTTTAAATAGTATTAACATAGATAAATTAGGAAAAAACGATGCCGTACATTTTTGTGCAGACCACATCTTTTAGGCTGATGAAAGCGACGAAAGCTACAATTTTAAGGGTGCTTTATGGCCATTTGATACAGTACGGCATTAACATATTCTTACCCAACTACGGCAAAGCAAAAGGAGGGTTATGGTTGTTTACAGGTCATGTATGTATGTTCATCTATTCCCTCGTAACTTCTAAACTACTTATCAGAATTCGACAAATGACATATCATTAGAAGCGTCTGAATTGTTCACTGGATAACCAGCGACCAGCTAGCTAAAGGCTATATGGGGTTTCACAAAATCTAATGTGGCGCCCTCTAGCGGACAACACATACAGAGTAAAAAAATAAAGTTAAGATAAATATGCAGTGTTTGGTATCATTTGAAAGCGCTTTACTTGTACATTTTGAATATGTATATATTACTAGCATTTGCTTGTGACTTTACCTGTATTCATGGACTGATTGCACATAATTCACATCTTTTCGTTCATAGCTTTTTTATTAGTTCATCAATTTAACGGAGTCCATTCCACCTGACTCCGACTTTCCAAGGTGATAATTAACCACCTCGAGCTTCTTAATATTAATGTATATTTATATTTTATTATAAAAATATAAAGCAAACATTTCGTTATATGGATTTTTTTCTTTTTCAGATTTTTCCCCTTTGAACCAACGAAAATGTACGGCACATGAAAAAATATTATCTATGTATAAAATACTTTAAAAATAAATTTATTTCGTGTTGTGTCAAATGACCCCCTGGAGTGGGGAAAGAGAGGGGATTACAACTCTCGATTTTTTCCCCTTGTCCCCATGATTTTTGTACGGCGTTGCGGAATAATGGATTAAAAGAAGTATAGCAATAGTATGACACAGATGCCGTACATGGTCAAATGACCAAATTTACCCCCGGTAACTCTCGGAAATTAAATAAAAATTCCGACTTGGTGGACCACCATTTTTGTACGGCACTGAGCGGTTTCTTATTATTTTTAATGGATCTATCGATGGTTAAGAATGCCGTACAAAAATATATGACCAAAATTTACCGAGTCTACCTGTACTTTTCAATTCTCATCTGCACTCAGTTGGACAGCTTACAAGTGACGGCATAGTGATGAATCTTATTATTTTTTGCTCTGCTATCGTTCTAGATATGTCCCCTGCTGGTTCATTTGACCCATATTTTTGTCCTATGCGGGCTTGTAGTCTATAAGCTTTATGTGTTTTTTCCCCAAGAGGGCTTTTCTGTTTATAAAGCCCGATAAGAATATAAGTAGGTACTATATTTAATTATATATATTCTGGCACTGGGATATCATTAGATTAAAAAAATCAGTGGGTGATAGTTTCATAGGAACTAGAGTAGGTACCCATTTGACCCAGGTCTGACTTATTTGATGGAATGTTGGCCTATGGCGAGCGTTGACGCAACTCTACCAATTTCGTGTGCTTTGGCATTTATAATAGTAACCACCAATCCCCTAAAGGTTTCAGTATACAATACTAGAGGATAGATTATCTTAATATCGATATTTCAAAATGTAACGTGACTTAAATTGTGTTGTACGGTTTATTCTGGCATAAACCTTATCCAAGTTCATACTTATTCAGTTATTTAAGTTCAACAGCTGAGCTTACGGAGCTTCTTGCTGAAGATCCATTATATCAAGCATTATATCCATTGTTATTTTTATAGTCATCAAAATATTACTCATAATTTTTTTCACCCTTAACCGAGCTACTTGTGAAATATCTTCTTATATATAAAAATGAATCGCAAAATGTGTTGGTAAGCGCATAACTCGAGAACGGCTGAACCGATTTCGATAATTCTTTTTTATTATATTCCTTGGAGTACGAGGATGGTTCTTATGTAGAGAAAACGTAAACATGTACCACGGGCGAAGCCGGGGCGGACCGCTAGTAATATAATAAAAATAGTAATCTACATATACCTATGTTATGAAACTTTATTTCACATAATAAAGCATTACTTTATGATGCCATTATATTTTATTACAGTATTTAAATCGCGAAATGCTCTGGTCCACATAATATTTATACTAACTTGTAACAGTTTCAGGAGATTACGTATTAATTGTTAAGTAACACAGACAGAGATGAAGCGTGTCGCGCTTTTGTAGAGAAAACTCTTATTTCTTCATTTACGGCTAATTAGGCTTCAGGAAGTATGACCCGTTACAAAATTGAGATTGTTTGTTAGATACCCAGATAAATACCTGTAGGAGGTAGTTCTGTTATTTCAGGTTTTTTATTATCCATACTAATATTATAAATGCGAAAGTAACTCTGGCTGTCTGTCTGTTACTCAATCACGCCTAAACTACCGAACCAATTTGCATTAAATTTGGTATGGAGATATTTTGATACCCGAGAAAGGACATAGGCTACCTTTTATTGCGAAATATGTACCACGGGCGAAGCCGGGGCGGACCTCTAGTAATAAATATAGTTTCGTAAAGTACCTACAGGACACAAAATAAAAATAAAGTATCTAAATTAAGTAGGTAGATACACATATACAATCAACACTTGTAGAGCGTAGACTGTAGACAAATTAATTCTTCTATGTGTTTTCTGTGCTGTGGAACTTTATCATAGACAAAGTAACTAGGCAATATTTCAATACCAATTTGCTTCCATAACTAGCGGCCAGTATAAATATAATATATAGTCCATTGAAAAGTTACATTTGGGGTTGCATTTTTTAGAGGACGCAATTTTATTTTTTTGATGTGTAGGGGGGTCAGTGTGAAGCTATCACCAAGTTTGTGGGGTCGCCACCCTTGTCCCACGGCCGCCATCTTGAAAATAGCGGTTGATATGGTTTTTACGATATATCTCATAAACTATTTATTTACATATTATCAAAAAAATAAAATTGCGTCCTCTAAAAAACGCAAGGTTAGGCCTAAAAAATGTAACATTTCAATGGACTATAATAGCCAATACAATCTTAAACAGTATACTGGTTTGAAATTTACCAAATTTACAAATATGCATACTTAGTTACATTAACATATCTACCGCATACGCTATGGAGTCTGCGAAGTCGGTCCATGACTAAACGTCGGGACTTTCTTCTGGGTCAATGCCAACAATGTTGCTTTCTCGCATAATATTTTGTAGGTTCTAAGATAAAAGAAAAGGTTGCCATATAGAATTGTATAGAACTCATTTTAGAATAACATTCAGAATATCTTTATAGACATTAAATTATTCAATTTGAAGTATAACAGCGAAACACGTTACAAATGAGCACACAACATCCGTTTAAAATATGTATCTAAGTTTATTAGTTTTAAATAGTCCTTAAAAGTTGTGAAAGTCCCCGTATAGTGAATAAATTAGCCATTTTAACGTTATTTGTCGTCTACTTGCGATATATCTTCTGTAACTCATTATAGCTATTGTATAGATGTAGATGTAGAGTGTAGAGTGTAGACCGTAGTAGTACTTGATTAACCTATCGAAGGCAGTAATTGCCGATCTTCCATTAGAAAATGCGATCCTTCCGCAGTTAAACCTGTCATAATAACGGTAGTATGATACTTTGCAGCCTGGTACCTAGCAGTTGAGGTAGTTAGGTGTGTTACTTGATAAGCTAGAATATAAGAGTAGGCTTTAATTATTATTGTTTGAAATATAGATACCTATACCTAATTAAGCTTCTCTACACGCTCTAAAAGAGATATAAACATTAGGTACTTATACCTTCATGTAACATTAATTTAAGCATTTATTTCTTAAGAACACACACAAAAATAACTTTTAACGTAACTTTTAACTTTTAACTTGTAACGTAAGCTTTACTTAACTCACCATACAGTATACACCTTGATAATTAACTATTAAGATTGATCTACGATACGATAATAGAGATAAAATCGTCGCCATTGATTATTATTTAACACATACATTTTTTTCTAGTTGGGCTATGGGTGGTCGAGAAATGGACAGCGGCGGTGTCGATCGCACCGGCCCCCGGAGTCTACCATGTCAGTGAGCAGTGACATTCGCTTCACCCGCCGCAAGCTAAGCCGGCCGTGCAGGGGCTGCTGTGCTGCGCTCGCTGCATTGCTCGTCCTAATCCTGCTGGCTGCAGTCGCTGTCTACCTCGGCCGTTGGTACCATTAATAATATTATGTATTATAGTTAAACATACGAGAATCATCGATAGCCATGTTAATTTAAGAAGGATTCAGGAAGTCAAATTGACGACATGGCAGACACGATTGGATGTATTTATTATTGATCGATTCCGTGCTTTACGCTTACTTTATCGCCCTCCGCAGCTCTTGCAAAAAATTGTTATGACATAAAGATTCAAGGCTAAAATATGAGCTCATATTATAGGTATAAACCTGTAATTTGCTAAAAAAAACTACATCGATTCTGCAGAAAATAAATATCTTCTTAACGCAAAAAATGTTATCTCAGATAATCCAAAAAGAGAAACCTCTAGAAAGTTTAAAATATGTAGTCTATGCTATAAAATATTTACGAAAAAAGGAATAACAGAAACTAGTGCAAATTTTCAATTTTAAAAAGCTCTTTGTGGTTAAATCCTTTCGTTTACAGATACTTAATTTTTACCTACTCTTTGATTGTTTAATGGTAATTAAATACCATTGTAAGCAGCTTTATAGATACAATATCAGCATATTCTCAGAGACTGCTCGCGACATTTAAGCTACGCCCGTCACCAAAGGAAAAGGCCAAGCCATCGGCCTTGCATTCGCTACAACAAGTGCACGATACTCGCGATGTTTGATCTCGGATGAATCTGGGATAACATCTGATTCATTTATTTGCTTTCTACATTTCCATTTACTTTACATGACACGACGTTATGTGCACATTTAGATATCTGATATACAGCTAAATTGAGAATCAATTGGGTTACAAAATGTTCCAAAGAAAGTTTATGCTAGTTAATTATTATTTTTTTTTAATTATAATGAAAAATAGTGTAAAAACACTGCGGAAGATATTTTAATATTATTTGAAAGAATTGTTCCAATGACGAAATAAATTTCTTACAGACATGTTCCTTTTCGGAGACCCATTGAAACGGCAGACTTTTAGAGGTTCATTCATAGTGTCATCGTGGGGTCCGCGCGAGGACCTCAGTATGGATGTCAAGGACAACAGTACAAGAGAAGCGCAGATGCAACAAATGTTGCATGATATATACAGCGGCTCAGAACTACGATCATGCTTCATGGATGCTGACATTCTTGCTTTGGATAAGTAAGTTCATACGTTTTTAAATACATAATTTAATAAAAAATACAAATTAAAACAAGGAATATTCAAAGTAGAGATTTGTAATCGACTCTCGATTCTCTTTTTTAGGTAATTAATTCATTTAATAGCTAGTATAATAATTTTGGTGCCGGTTAGGTAGGTACATAATATGTAGCTGCACAAATAAAAAATGTAAATCAACAATAGTGCAAAAGTTTAAGTAGCTTTACAATACAAAAGATATGCAACCTTTAATAAAGTCAAAAAAATAATATTTATTTATAAACTTTTAAATCTGCAACACGAAGTGAATCGAAACAATTAACGTTTCGTTACGAAACTGTTTTTATTGAACTAGGACAGATCGTATTCACAATTGAACCAACATAAATATTTCATCACTATCACTATAATGGTAATGGTACCTACCTATATTTGCAATACATGCAAGATGTGTGTGTGTATTTATTTTAAGATTTTATACAAATAAAAAATATACTTAAATGAAAATGATCTAACCAATTCTTCCGGGTTGTCTACAAAGAGAATATTATTTATAAGACCGCTCTCTGTACAGTTTATTAAAGCTGTAGCCACGACTGCTGCTGATGTTTTTGTAATTCTATGTACCTGATTTATAAAACATTAACAGTTAAAAATATATCTATAAACTAGAAGTAAATGTACAATGGTTCTAAAAGAAAATGAGGAAGAGCTTTGAATTTAAGTTTATAATACTAAAATACCAAAGAACCGGTTCACACGTGTAGCATGTGTAACTACACAAAACATCATAACATAGGCTGCGCTTCTTGCAAAATCGCTACACGTACGAGTTATCAGAATTCGAATAGCATTACGGATGCAAATTACTCAGTGTTCGGGTCAGCTCGATTATATGCGTGATAATATAATTAAAACTTGACCTAAAGTTCTGTTCATGGTCATGGTAAACTACTTTCGATATGAAATATGTAATATGTACATTATTGATTATACAATTGTAACGTCGATGTTTATAGAATTGTTGGTGACTTTTCTAAAATTGATATGGGTACCTACTTTCTTAAGTAGTGTACTTGACTCAATTAAGAATTAAGATAAAACTTTCACGAGAAAATTAATCATAAAATTTTCTCTTAGCGCATATTTAACTACGTACATTACTTATAGGTACCAATTAATTTATATACAGATAACTTTCAGAAAATTTCACATACTTATACATATAGGAAAACAAATCGAATGGGCTCTTACTTAAACTTAAATCTTAAATTTATTCTATTATAGATTACAATTTGGATCTGTTCTTTGTTACCGTTCTAGGTATTTATAAACCACCAATAGCCTTATACGTATTGTCCAATATTATTTGTAACGCAATAGACCGAGAAGTAAATACGCGTCACGATTTTAGTTCAATTTTGTCGTGTACATACCTACTTGCATAACAAAACTACCTATAATCAAGACATAATATGCCTCTTATCCAGGTACACGATTACATTGCAATTCGTATAATGTATGAAGCCAAAATACCTATATTGTTATTAATAACAAGTTTAATTTTCTCCCATGGATTTTCTGAGATTCCCTATGGCCCATTGTATATCTACCAATAGTATCAAAATACCTATAATAGCAAAAGTAATAAGTGCATAGTAGATTAATTGGAATTTTTAATACATCTCTAAGAAGCCCCATTGTCTATTGTTCAAAACTCTTATCTTCATCAAAGTTTCAACTTTATTGCATGATAACGATAAAAATGACCTTAGCCAAATTAAAATCATACAAGTATTGCACGTACTGACATGGTAATTTAAATTGGAGAAAGTTCGCTTTCACGGTCTCACAGGCTGAGATGGAGCGTGTTACAGGGCCATTAAGTATAAAAGTTCCGAATACATGAATGCTAGATATTGATCTTTCTTACTGCTTATCTGTATTATACATGTCGATTCTAATTTATAATACTTACATGATCTCATCACGTCTCGTAATTTAGATTATGTATGTGCATACGAATTAAATATAAGTCAATGTATTCAAATGATTTATTGGTCGAGAAAGACGAGAATTTAATTGCATGATACCTAAGCTAATTTGAGAAAAATCTTTCGAACATATATCTATATTGTACAATATTTTGAAGCCTAAGTATATAAAAATCATACAGTACCTACTTTTAACTGAATAGGTAACTAATTATATTGTATGGCAACTTCCCAAAATTATTTTAATAGCATAGAAAATAATATGTGCTTAAGTTATACAAACAAAACGTGGGAAATGACTCCGTCTACTTAAAAATTGAGATCAATTTTAGTATTCTTTGCAGACAATTCCGCAATCGGTGTATTGTAAAGCAGGCCACCGAAAGAAAGGGCTTATAACCTTGAATGCGGTTTAACAACACGGACTGCATAGAAAGTTCAGAGCTTAGAAATCTGAGCACGCATTAACTTTCTCAAGTCAATATCACAAAGTACAATGTGACATAATATGTGTATATTTTCTAAACAGTAGTTATGTATCGGTACGAGAAAAAAATATTGATCAGTTGCTAACTCTCAAGAATTTATGATAGAGAATTTTATATGAATTAGGTATCCAAACTTTACATAAGCCCAACATAAGCCTAAACTTATTATCTAAAATGTGTGTAACCACTAACCATCTTCTTATTTCTGTTAGCCCACAAAAACAAAAATATTTTGTATTGCTGAATTATCATTTTCATACTTTTACAGCGCTGATGAAGGTACCAGAATCCACTTTGAAGTGTCCTTTGAACCCATTTTTACTGCAGTCAGTACGTCTGAAGTAATAGAAGTGATGGCTCAAGCATTACTTACGCCATACTTTACTACTCTCGAAGCTATACCAGAGACGCTGCATATTGAGGTAAATTTTTAATAAATATATGTAGATATTTAAAATCTGAATCAAACGAATAAAATAATAATATATAATAAAAGTAAAACAAGTATGAAACAGGAAGTACAAGTGTACAGTAAAAGTGAAGTAAGCATTTTATTTATAAAACTTCAACTCTCGTTCTCATTAACATGATATAAAAATCGCAAAAACAAGTTTGAAACGTTTTCTAATTGGCCAGATTATCTTGGGAATAACTGTTCACAGTATAATTTATTTATATTTTTTATTCTAAGAAGGAGTAGAAAGTAGCTAAGTAGGTACGTATTTTTTCATTTTGCAAAATTTTGGATATTTTATTTTTGAATCGAATTAAAATATTTTTATAATACCTACATTGTTATAATATAGAAATACAATAAATGTAAAATCAACGCAATTAGTAAGTAGGTAATAAGCGTTAAAGAATTATTCGCTTATTTTTACCACGTATTAATGAGAGTAATAACTGTTAACACGTTTCTAGGAAAGTTCGGTAATATCGTCCGAAGCTCTGAAAGAAAGTGAAACTACAACAACCGAACTGCCAACAACGGAACCCGTGGTATTTGACATCGTGGAGGAAGTTAGAGAGTGTTCCCCGCTAGCATTGTCCTTGTGCAAACATCTGCCTTACAACATCACAACTTATCCAAATCTAGTCGGCCATGCATCCAAAGACGCCCTGCTGCGTGACCTTGTAGCTTTCAGAGAATTATTGGATGCAGAATGTTCACGCCTTGCTCAAGTAAGACCCTTTTTCATACTGTAAGATGTATATTATTTTTAAATTATATTCGTCCATGATATTATGTACACTGTTCAATAATGTACAGTTATCACAAACCTCCTGCATGCTTTCATGGAAATTGCAAAAGAAATATTACAAGCCTATATATATTAAAATTGAGAATTAAAAAAATTATGTGATTCGAGTCCTCGTCCGGAGATCTAAAGTAGCATTATCATAATTCATAATAAAGAGAAAAATCATTACAGATTTAATAACTTCGAATCTCAATATCCGTTACATTTAGTTTTTTGTTGTAAAATAATTTTGCTAGTCATTGCATTTAACAACCATGAGCACCGATACGCTTTAACGAAATTGTAAAAGTATTAATTTAACAAAATTTTAATAATAGGATTTCGTTTGCCAAATGCTCCAACCCCGATGTGAAGAAGGACGCATGATATACCCGTGTCGGGCGTATTGCCGCGCTTTCCACGCCGGTTGCGGTGACCGCTTGCCTGAACGACTGCGTCCACACTTTGACTGCGCACGGTTTCCCGATTATTTTGGGCCGGGGTCGTGTGCTCCAGAACCAGGTTAGTTTTCTATATACATACAAAGTATAGGTAACCATCACATAACATATAAAGTTTATATGTTCTGTGGTAACCATGCTGAGTCCAAGTAAACATGCCTGTCCTAACAATTTTATGAAAGTGGGCAGTGGCAACCCCTATCTTTTTTATCAGTCAAATCTTCCAATACATATTATGAAAAACGTAAGTAAAAATTTTTCTACCAAGGCATTTGATCAATTATAAAAAAAAAATAACAGTTAATTAAAAACATCACCAGATTGTCACGGCAGTTTGCAACGGTTGGCTTTATCGCGGCGCGCGTGCGACGGGGTCCCTGACTGCGCGGACGCGTCGGACGAGCGCAGCTGCTCGCACTGCGCGGCGGGCAGCCTGCGGTGCGCGCTGCAGCCGCGCTGCCTGCCGCCGCACCTGCGCTGCGACGGGACGCCCGACTGCGCTGATGGGAGCGATGAAGCTGGCTGTTGTAAGATGTTACTTCCCGTCCGACTAGGTCCCTTCCGGCCTCCTCCACTCAAGCGACAGCCCAAGCCGAGGTTCGAGATCCCCGTCAAGGGGGGACGCCCTTGTGCATGTCGCTACCAGGGTGAACCTTCAGTTCACCCCCGCGTCCGCGTTAAAATGTAGAAGCCCTTCTGGCTAACATTGAGAAACACCTCACAAAAAAAAAGATGTTACTCAGCGTATTTTTGTATTCCGCTTCATGTATTATCCATATCACTATTCTAAAATAATATTTTGCATTGAAATTGACAAAAGTGAAAGTAATTGATATCTTCTCTAACTTGAAATTAAAAAACTGAACATATTTAAAAGCAGTATGATGTATGAAGCGAAGAGAATTAATGGCTTTTTTGGTTTTGTGGTTTTAATTTACATATTACTAATTTATGGAAATGCTTTTAGTATGGGTGTCTCGTTCGCTTGCTTCGTGGAAGAGGGAGAATAGTGAAACAACGTTGGGTTCGATACGGAGTCGAGGCGGTTACGCAGTGTGGGCGGAAAGAGGACATTTTGGCAAAATTTGTGCAGCGCCTTATGAAAACGACAAACGCGCTTTGATGAGTGTCGCGGCTTCCTTGTGCACTTCTCTTACATTTAAGTAAGTATTTATTATTGATTTCATTTTATTCAAATCAAATTGGAGTTCTATAAACTTACTACGCTCTTATTCATGTTATTAGAACTGCTGTAACCGCTGAGGCTGTACCAGATGGAGAAGAAGACATTGAAGAAGAGGATATGCTAGATAGAAAAGTAGCAAGACCATCACCAGAGTATGTGGAAATAGTTGACCCTACTGCTGCGGAAATATCGTTTGTAAGAACTGAATGTCCTGAGAAGAGAGTGATCAAAGTTATTTGCGACCAATTGGGTAAGATTTGTACTTAACTAAATTTTTATAAAATTTGTTTTTCACTAACTGAAATCCGCAGCTTCATTCGCGTTTTATCCGATTACTTTGCCAAATTTTATACAGATCCGATGTACTTTTGTATGAATGAATAACAAACATCCATATAGTAAATCCATACTATTGTCGAGCCAATTTAATAGGCAACATTTGACGTCTATCAATTTTATCTTCATTGGGTGGTAACCTGCTTAAAAACATCGATTAAAGTGAATTAATCGATACGGACTTGAAACATTTGTCAATCGAACTTGAAACACATGTCAATAATTTATTATGATTTTTATTCCCAAGTAATCTATGCATTCGATTCTAGATGTCAGATTTCGATTTTTAGAGTAACGTCTCTGGTATTTAAAAAGAAAAAAGGTTTATTGACACAAAATTGTAGCAACGTCAGTTCTTTAAATCAGAAATTGTTTATTATGTTTAGAATGGTTTATCAGTAAAATCAAATCCTAAAATTACTTGTATCGGTCATTATTATTATAAATATGTAATC
Organism: Colias philodice; assembly: GCF_061535455.1. NCBI lineage: Eukaryota > Metazoa > Arthropoda > Insecta > Lepidoptera > Pieridae > Colias > Colias philodice. The sequence continues at coordinate 6,216,424 of NC_143094.1, read as the reverse complement.
GTAATTGAAAAAAGTTAAGCAAATGTGCAGTTCTAACAAAACGAAATATCATGTTATTCTATGTCGTCGTTACTAGGTTACGTTGTTGAATTTTGTTGAACTGTCAAATGTTGCCTATTAAAATGACTCTACTATAATATTATAAATGCGAAAGTAACTCTGTCTGTCTGTCTGTTACTCAATCACGCTTTAACTACTGAACCAATTTGCATGAAACTTGGTATAGAGATATTTTTTGACCCGAGAAAGGACATAGGCTACTTTTTATCCTGGGAAATAGGATAGGTTTTATCCCGGAAATCCCACGGGAACGGGAACTATACGGGTTTTTCTTTGACTGCGCGGGCGAAGCTGCGGGTGGAAAGCTAGTATAAAATATATTTATATACAAACTTTCCCCTTCATCATATTGTATGATAGATACAAAACTAATTTGTTGTCGCTAGAATGCGGTATGCCATCAGCGCGTGGAGCCAAAGCGGAGAGTGGTGTATCAGGCTTGACTCGCTCGGCGCAGCCCGGCGACTGGCCGTGGCACGCCGCACTGCTGCGCTCGCACGTGCACGCGTGCGACGCTGTACTCGTACACGCTTCCTGGCTCGTCACCACCGCTTCGTGTTTCCAGGTACATTTCAACTTTTTCAAGCTCGTTACTTGTTACTCTTGCACACAATTAATGCCTTATTCATAAAAAAAGAAAAAAAGGAATAATATCTCTCATAATATAAATAAAGTAGCCTTTTCCCGCTTCGCTTGCGGTCGAATTATAAAGCTATACCATCTACCTCGTTTTAAAATTAAACACCCAAAAAGGTTCATTAAAATCGATCCAGCTTTTTAGGAGTTCTGTAACAACAATAAATGTCGTGATTTTTATATATTTGTTGGAGGTAGATAAACATTCGTTGATGATATATAAATCTTCTAAAATAATTGTATAATTGCAGGGTCAACCAAAAGCCGAATGGACCGCCAGATTAGGAACAGTCCGTATTCAAAGCACAACGCCATGGCAGCAAGAGCGGCGAATTGTTGGCATGATAAGATCGCCAGTAGAAGGCAGCATGCTGGCACTAGTGCGATTAGAGGAACCAGTCGAAATGACAGATTTTGTGCGCCCTGCATGCCTTCCTGAAAATGGTTTCAAAGCAAACAATCAAAGCACCTGCAATACCCTTGGTTGGACCAGAAATAGAGATCAATTACAAAGAGTCCATGTGGTTACGACTTCCATGAATACATGTGAAAACGTCAGTATAGCTACTGGCAATGGAATATGTGCAGAGCCCCTCTACGATCAAGATGACTGTGATGTATGTTCTTTTCGACTTTCCTCTGAATTTTTTTTTCTTTGATTCACTAAATCTTTGATTAACGAAATGTATATTGTAATTTGTTTCAGGAGGAAGAATATGCTGGAAGTTCAATGATGTGTTTTGATGATAGTTCTAAACGTTGGTCATTAATAGGAGTAAGTGCATGGCGAATTGCCTGCTCGAAGATTGGTTTAGGTAGACCTCGCATCTACGATTCTGTAACATCACATGTAGATTGGATTCGAAAAACGATTTCTAATTCTTCTAGGTGACCCATATTCTAAAGCCATATTGTGGTTAAGACTGGTGAAATTAAAATTGTCCAATTAGGATATAGATTTATGACTAATCAAAACTATTTGTGTTGTCTTTACATGATTGTAATTTTGCAATAAAAATACAAATCCAACTTTTAACATAAATCTTATGTAATACTCTTCTTTTAGATATAAGAATTCTTAGAATTACTTTGTATAGTTTTATATATTATAATAAGTTGTAATATAAATTGATAGTTTTAGTATGTATAATACATAAAAACAAGATGTAAATAATTATTTAATTATACCAAAACAAAAATAAATTGGTCTGTTGTGTTACTGTTTTTTTTTTATTATTTAAATAACCTGTTTTCTACAAATGGCTCAGACAGGAAAAAGGTCCAAGGCAATATATGGCCAGTAACTATTCTCTAATCTGTGATATGGCACAAAAAGTCAAATTAAAATGCAAAAGCTACATATTCCTTTATTTTATTTACATGACTATAATTCGCTAAAATAAGTAATAAATATTATTTCATAACTACTTTAAAACCCCTTCATCTTTGAGTTCTTGACGAATCTTGTTTTGAACATCTGGTGGTAAGTGTTGCAACTCCTTTTCAATGTATTTGTGTAAGTCTAACAATGGTTTATATTGGAGATGTACCAGTTGAGATCCAGCTAGCATTGATAACATAGCTGATATAGAAAAAGAAATGTATTGACCCCAAGAGACTCCAGCAGGCATTTTATTGTACTGAATATTTTTCAATCTTAGATTCGACTATTGATTTAGCTTGACTCCTCTTGAATGTATTATAGAAATTGACTTCTCCAACTTTCCAGTTAATCATAGAAAATTCCAAACCTGCACCAAGTACAAAAAACATAGGAAGAAATCTATATATACCAAATGTTTTCTTTCCAGGCCATTTATTCACTAACTTGTGAATCCAACCAATTCGCATTTTCCTTCATAACCCGGATTCTTTCAAAACGATTAATGTATTATTGCCGTTCGCAGAAAATATTGAATAACTATAAATTGAGATAACCTCAAACAGACAGATATTACTTGCTCTGTGACAACTGACAGACAGGCGACAGCTGAGTGCTGACTGTCAAGTGTCAACTGTCAAGTGACACAAAACAGCTGGCAGAACACAGGCCAACTCTCAAGGGCCAACTAGAAATTGAATTGAATTCATCCGTGTTTTCCAATTACAGCACTAGAGCGCATTATGCGGCATAATGCTTAACGTTGAATGTTCCAACTACAGCAACGCTTCGCACAATCGAGCACTCTTAGAGCGTATACGCACTATGCGGGTAGCCGTCCGGCTGACCGCAAGCACAATTATGTACGTAATATTCATTTCTATGCGCACTGTGCGGTCTGCGGTAGTCGCATCGCAGTGCGCATAGAAATGAATATTACGTACTTAATTGTGCTTGCGGTCAGCCGGACGGCTACCCGCAATGCGGCTACCCGCATAGTGCGTATACGCTCTTAAAAGTAATGCGCGTGAATCGATTTATCGTTAGTAATTATTAATTGTTGGAAAAAATTTTAAAGCTTAAAAAATTTTCATTGTAGTTTTTTCGAAATAATCAAAGTTAATTCAAATTGTGTTAAAAAAAAAAAATTTACCGTCACGGAGATGTGCTGCGTTTTGTTCGGAGAAGAGGAAGAGAGCGATTAAGACTGATTGAGAAAGAGAATGGGCGAACGCAGAAATCGGCAGAATAGCTTAGACGTTTCTTTTCTGGAAACTGTAAAAAGATTTTTATGCACTTTTTATTGTGTTTTGGGCAATGATATTATATATAGAAACAAGAGGTAGATACGTCATCAACGCACCAAAACTGATTCCGTGAATTGGTCCTATTTGGGACCAATGCAATCAGTCAGATTGTCACCGGTCCCAGTGAGCGTATATGCCGATAGGTACATTAAAGTTGTCGAAAATGCCTTCCTGTGTGTTCAGAAAGTGCACGTATTCGTGCAAAAAAATAAAAAAAGATAAAGGAATATCATATCACAGCAAAATATATTAAATTATTACAGTTTAAGAGTAAAAATAACAATTTACAATTCTTTTATGAATGACACTTGCTTGACACGTGTATTGAAATAATGAAAGGGATAAAACATTGCTTCAATCACTAGTGTGACAAAGCTAGCGTACACTGTGTTCAAAGATTATCATGTAGATACGATTATTGAAAATAGAACGGTTATTTTATTAATTTCGATTTGGGTAAATACTTGATTATTTTTATATTTAAATCCACAGTTTACATCCAGTGCATTTAATTAACAAATGAAATCGTGATGCCAAAAATGTTTGTTTGCAATAATAAAATGATAAATAAAAATAAAATGATGTTGAATATACGTAAACATTAAAGAAAAGATTATCGCTACTGACGAAAAATGCTATTTGCTTTTCTGTAAATAGCTATTGAACATAAATTTTATTTGTGTTTTAGATAAAAAAGGCTTATACTTCATCCATTCTTTTATTTCATCCTTTTTTTTTCATCTAGGCACCACTATTATTATAATTATCCTACAAGTTGGAGTGATGACCTTGTACGGGTTTCGGGAACTGCCTTGAAACGAATAGCGTAAGATCGGTCCTTATGGAGTTCTATAAGGAGGATTATGCAGTATGCTCAGCAGTGGGTGTTTATCGGGTGAAATGATGATGACCGAAAACAAACACCACAGCTAGTAATAAATACTTAATACAGTTATATCTCCAAAAAAAATTTTTTTTTTCATTGTAATACGACATCATAATAATCATATAATAGTAAATGAAATTGTCACATTTATTTACTTGTGCAGGAAACCTAACATCTATATTCTATAACATTGAACCTTCTGTGTCGTTAGTCTATGCCAATTACCATGGCAACTATTTGTTTATTTATATTTAATTGGCGAATTCTTATGACTTTTGCTTACACCTGCGCGGAAGTGACAAACTATCTTTGTCTTTTTTGTTTATATCATTTTATTAGAGCCATCTCTCTTATACAGTCTGTCAATGTAATAAATTAAGTAAAATGAAAATTGTATTTGTGTGTGCCTGACACTGCATATGAAGCATTTTTTTTGGATATATTGTGAGTATATAACGTATCTATACTTAAAATATCATTGGTTTTGGGGGTTTGATCAAGCAAATGTTGACAATGATTTGCCGTTCTCTAACGGTGCATTTAGATAAAACGAACATAGAGCTCAGAGAACTAGAGCACTTATGAACAAGAGCAAAAGTATTCTTTCGTGATTTTTAGTGTAAACGAAAACACGTATTCAGTGTTGTTCTAGAACATTGCATAGAATCTTTTTGCACCCACTAAGAACAGCGAAAGAATGCTTTACGCCGTGTTTACGCCCGCGCCGGTTGACACTGAAAAAAATTGACATAGTGGCGTTAGATGCATTCGCTCGTTCGATGTAAATGCACCGTGAAAAATTATTGTCAAATGTCATTTGTCAAACGTTTGTCACTGTCACTTTCAACTTTGCTATTGGATTTGTGAATTTGTGATTGGATTTTTGACGTTGCAGAAGCCAGAGTATTTTCAAATGTGGATAGATTATTGTGAATATAATATGTTTATAAAATAAATTAAACTGCACACTAAGCGCACATGATATTGGATTCTATATTGTTTTATTTTATAATGGAAATTAACTGATATTATTATCTTGTTGACATAATATGCCAAAACCTTTAACGATATATTTTGATACAAATTGCAATGAAGTATTGTTCAAATAACTATCATAGCTCGCAAAAGCAAAAGTCGAAAAATCGTCTTAAAGAGCCGCCAACTAGACTCACTGAAAGTATAAGTCTAAAGTTAGGCGTCGAGACATGGGGCTTGATATCAGGTTTCTACCTTGAATCGGTTAAAGTGAACTGCTACAAGCCTGATGAACCTACAACTACAGCAATTTTTAAGATTTTAAGTGATATGGAAGGGCAAATAGTATGTGTATTAAAAGGGAAAACTGTAGGTTTACTTTTTGATGTAACAGCAGATGAATGGGCTGATATGGAAAATATGTGTCAGTATGGGCAGCAGTTATTCTACAGAGACTTCAAGGAAGGATTAAGTAAAAATTATAAATGTGAACAGAAGATTTTTTTCAACTTTTGTAAAACTAATCAAACCAAAGATATTTTAGTTGCAATATGTAAAAGAGGTGTGAATAACAGAAATAAAGATAAGGATGATATTCTTCTTAATGTTACTGAATTAATGAAATGTAACAGTGATATCATTGATAAGTATACTTATTATTTACGAAATATCTCATTACTTTCTTAGATTATTTATGTATTAATTTGTACAGTATAATTTATTTGTTTATGTCAGAAAGAGAATCATGGAATAAAATACATAGCATGAATTTATGGTGTATGGAAAGAATGTTTAATACCTTAGAAAACATTTTAATTTGTAAATGTAGATTTAAGATACACAATGAAATTACCTATTTTACTTATTTTACAGTTATATATAAATGTAGTTTTTAAACTAAAACACACATTCTATTAAGAAAGACTCATCAAATTATTGTATTGTCACCAATCCTTGGTAATATTGATATTGGTCATAATAAAATAAAAATAAATCTGTGCATTACAAGTGGATCAAAATTGAATCTTAACTCTACTAAAGTTTTATACTAACATTTGAGACTATTTAAAGTGACAGGACAGTGTGAAAATATTTTACATGCAAATAGAAATTACATATTTTTATTTACATCTCATGAATATTTCAATTTTCCCTTCAAGATTCAATATTATTCATCTTAGAGAAAAAAATTAAGTTAACACAATTTATAAAAAGTTAATTTGGTTTTAAATTAGAAACCAAACTGTATGTGTATTGTGTACCTATACATTAAAACTTATCAGCTCTTGTCTGGTTTATCAACTTGTACAAAATTGTGGTTCCTTTGCCATTCATGAAAGAGTAAGGTTAGTTTGTACTTGTGAACTATAAAAGAAACCAAACTTTGTTGAAGGAAACGTTGCATCATTTATTTTGTGATTACATAAAATTGTGCTCTTAATACTACTGGAATATGTTGAAAGCTTGAGCTATCTGACGAAAATAATACTCGAAAATTTTAAAATAATCCTTGAATTTGAAAATTTTCATAGACCATAGTATACAGTATTTTACTATTGAGATTTGTGAAAAAATATTTAATCGCACCACTGCGCCACCACCTGCACCACTTTTAGATAAATAAAAACAAATCAAAGTCGGTTTATCCATTTGAGAGTTACGACGGCACAGGCAGACATACAGACATCGACGTCAAACTAATCATTCCTCTTTTTGCGTCAGGGAGAATCTACGAAAAGAGCTTAAATTTAACCTGGATGCTTTATGTAATTTAAAAGCTTTTGTTGAGGTTAGTAAAAAGACCCATTTGGTACACCGTACATTGCAACATAATGCGCTTTACGTGGGATGATGTATCTAGGTAGTAATATGAAATCCGTAGTGTTGTGGGCGTTGACATCAAATGGGTACCACAATACTGACGATAGGAAATAAACATAATATGTACATCATTCTGGCCTTAGTAGTAACTGGTTACTGACTCGGCCGGTATCGGCATCGGCAGTAGGCTTTGCGCTAGCGCGTAGAACGAACGTGAATGCGCGCGCGCGTATTGTCGTATTCCGAGTGTAGCTGCAACGATCGAGATACAAAAACCCGAGATATGGAAGTGGCGGATCAATGGCGACGCCAGTGGGCTGGCAAAGCCGAATACGGAAAGGTGAGGCCGCGGCTGCCGACCGAAGCCAAACAAAATCTAGATTGACCATCAGTTACACTAAATATCAAGTCTTAAAGCTTAGCATGCTGATACACGATTCATGTTTGATTACATAACGGGAATTCTTTAAAAACGACTACTAATTAATTAAGTTAAATAATTAATTTGCATATCATGAATCAGTCCTCGGCTCTACTACATTTAATTAGTTGTTACATACATTTTATTCTGTACATTCACCTAATAAAAACAAAGCATTGTGTACAATCTGCTAATTGTTTTTAGTTATTCATATCACATTCTTTTCAGTACATTTTAAAATTAAATGTATTCACACACTATTCGAGTGCTGTATCCAGTAGGTAAATAAACATCTTAAAAATATAGCTCTACCACAGAATAATAACTAGTAGTAGCTCTACTACTTTATAAGGTTGCAATAACTGTATAGTCTGTAGATAAAGCTAAGGTTTTACTTTAAAAAAATGCTAAACGTTTCTTGATTTATATTTAAGCATCATCGCCGAAAGCATAAGGTGGTCGTTTCCTTATACAGTGCAAAACTTGAACGACGTGACTGCCCGAGCAACTTAGGTTTTTTATCATACAAAAATGAATCATTCGCATCTGTAATATAAAGTTCAATGGTGAAAAATAAATTATAGTTGTTGAAATAATTAACTCAATATTATGAATACACAAGTGTTGATTGTCGATGTTTCATTTTCAAAGAGAAAATAAGCTTTTCATTGTTATATTTCACGGAATATCAGTCAGTGGCTTTACAACTAGGTACGCTAAAATATATGAATTTTCGTTGATAAGTAGATAAATTATCCGTGGTCATAGTTACGTTTAAAAAAAAATAAACTTTTAAAAATAACATGGTATAACGTGCACCACTAGAGTTATTCAATACCTTGTTGTGTTAATATTTATTTTATTTCTCATAGGTTTTGTCCCGAATAGTTTGAGAGACCGAGTCCAAACTGTTATCATACCCAATAGGTATTTTAGATTTTTAGATCACTCACTTTCTCTTCCTTTTCTCTTCCTATAGATAGCATCTATTTTACTATTAACACTATTAATAGATAGATAAATTTACATTTAAATTACACATAACTGATTATAAATGCACGTGTTTTTTTCCATGGTGTGTAGAGCCAGAATCCAGAATAATATCCGTCAAAATTCTTAAAACAGTTTTTTTTTATTTAGATAATGAAATATTTACTAGGTACTTACCTATAAATTCGTAAAGTCCATATTATAATGAATCGTATACATACTTACCTACATTGATTTAAATTTGGGTATAGTTGATAGCGATTTATGTGCTTCTGTCACTCGTTAATGGAAACGTAGGATGAAGTATTTTGTTATCTATTTAAGGGTGCTATTACAGATTTTTAACAAAAACCGCTATTTTACGGTACAATTTTAACTCAAAGCAATTACACGCGAGAACAAAGTAATATCTTAATTTAAAGATAATATATTCAGTTCTACGATCATCTTATAAAAAATGTACGACGTCATACAAAATTGTCGCTGAAATACGATTTTCCCAGCACAATGATGGCATAAAATGCAAAAAAATGGGGTCTAAACCGGTACACTTTTAAGAAAATTAAAAGCCTAATCTATCTTCTTACCTATAAATTATTGAGGGATATATAGTCCTTTATAGATTCTGATAATTTTTTTGTATCTAAATCAAAATTTTATTTCAATTATAAGCTAAATTAAAAATACTTGTCGATTTCTTCATACATTTTGCTCTCGCGGTCGCGGGTCGTCAGACCCAAGTATATTTGTTCTGTGGTCAGACCGCGCTCAGAAGCGCTCTTGGAAGGACGGGTGTATCGCTCCTCGTCCCAAAAATAAAACGAATTAGAAAAAGATTATTTTGCGTGCACTGTCGTTTTCGTGATTTGAAATATATTTTGATACTTTATAAGAGTAAACTGTTTAAGTTTCTTATCCAATTATTTGTAATTTAAAATTATGTTTTAAAAATTACCTTGCCTGAGATGCTTTTTTTATGGATTGTTGAATGGATTGGTGGGGTGAAACAATTCAAGATGGCGTCGACGAAAATTTGACTTTTTTTTTTATTTATACTTATTTCTATATAAAAGAAAGCTTTGTAACTAGGTGTCCGTGTATCTAACACCTTAAAAATTCAAGAACGCCTGAAGTCTGAACGCAGTTGTTGAATGATTTTTTTTAATTTTCTACACTAGTATTTGGATAAAAATCTATCTGTTAAAATTTTGAGGATTTTATAAAAACACACATGTAGGCTAATAGAGCTGGAGGAAGAGCTAGGCTGAGTCTAGTAAAATATAGTTTGTAATATATAGATATTACAGAAATTATACTTATTCTAAATTAATTGTTTATGATGATAGAGCAGTAGACAGTAGACAGTAGACAAATTTTGATTAATCGATGTTAATCACGATCTAAAATATACAACAGATTTAAATTATTTCTATATACTTATTATGAAATTTACCAATTAATTGGTATCATGATGGTGTACACTGGTAAATTATTTTTACCAGGAATTGGGCAAATGTTATTCATTTCTGTTATTCATCAAATAAATAGATAGATATAATAATATGTCTCATTGACGTCGGATGTCTTTTAATTGAATAAATTACTATCAGGTAACTACCTCTAAGAGAAAGCTTAAACGTGAGGAAGTTAACAATGGTTCGCTGATTTCCTATACGAATGGAAACCTCAGTTCAGGTTATGGAGAATATTCTAGCTATTTTTCTTATATAGCATTTATTAATCTTTTAATTAATGTCATCATGCTGAGGTATTAATATAAGGGCTTTTACACTTTTACGCTTCACGCTGATGTGCAAATAACGATAGGTACCTAGGTACAAGAATTTTAGGAGGTCTAATCTCTAATCCCAATATAAATAAAAGCAAAAAAAGTCTCTGGACTATAATCCAGAGGTGGCGCGAACACCCTGTGATGACGGGTGCCTTTTAAAAAAAAAAAATCCCAATATAACTATGTAAATACATCACTTTTTGTACCAACATATTATCTATACAAATATTATAAAGAGGAAAGGTTTGATTTTTTGTTTGTTTGTTTGTTTGTATGAATTGAATAGGCTCCGAAACTACTTGGCAGATTTGAAAAATTCTTTCACTGTTGGAAAGCTACATCATTTCTGAGTGACATAGGCTAGGTTTTATCCCGGAAATCCCACGGGAACGGGAACTATGCGGGTTTTTTTTTGAAAACGCGGGCGAAGCCGCAGGCGGAAAGCTAGTTTGTAATAAGACCACTAAGAACTAAGAAACATTGATAAGTAAACATTCAAAATTAAATGTCTGTTTGTTTCAAACATAAACTGAACCGATATTGCACCTTTGTGCAATTATTACATAAATTTCTTTAAATATTTTTATTTAATAATATGTAATAATTCATAATTTCTTTAATGTAAGTAAATACTTTTAGTTACTGCTATAGTATTAGATCATTAGGAAAAATATTGGCTACTTTGTATCACAGTAACAAAACTTGAAACATAGGGGATAGGAATATTGGAGTTAATGGTGGTTCGAGATGTCGATAGGTACCTACACGCGAGCGAAGCCGCGTACACAAAGTTAGTTTGATATAAAACCTATCTATTAAAAATAAACGTTACATGTTTGATAATTATATTTTAATCGACATTTGCAATAATACGGAAGTTATTAAATAGTTAGTTGCATAATTTGAGTACCAATAAAACTTTACTTTTAAACTCAGGTGTGTTATTTCATAGCTGTTGTGATCGACAGCATGAACATGAAAACAAGTCTGTTTAAATTGATGCCCAAAATGAATACATAAATACAATTGTATCAAAATCATCAAATAGGTGGTAGCGCGTTGAAATCTTTTCTTCTTCTAATTTAAGTATCTTTTATTTTGTTATTATAAAAATGGAATTAAAATTGCCTTTGGTTCATTTAAAATTAAGAGCTCTCGGCTCTTTATCATGATATTTTATTAAATAAATAGAGGTTAGATAGGAATGTGATAAAAAACACAGAAAGTGTTGGTATTATTTTAAAAAGGAAGGTATTCTTTTGTTTGTAAAGATAGGCAGTATGTGAGCGAGGTGCCGGAAATCCTGCGCAAAGGCCGTCACGAGGTTAGGCTGTTCATCGTAAGATAAAGACACCCAATTGTAGCACACTGCACATTACATTAATTTTGTCATTGTGTTGTATAATAAATCGGTATTAAATGATGATACATGACAGGACAGTTGCACAATAAAAGAAAATCCAAATGATTGATGTTGGGGAACATTACCTACTGTATAGGTACTATTTGCACAGCTATGTCGAAAGTATTGTTTATTATTATGCGAGGCTTTTTATTATTTCTCGAAATCCATTGCTAGTTTTTTATTTGCATCGTTAACCTTGATGCTCCATATTTATTTCTTGAATATATTGATCCCTTTTAGTATACGTAAGATAATTTATTTTTAAATTGGTATTGCCTTTATTAGTAGGCACGAATTATTATTCTCCTAAAATATATTCGTTCGCCTCGGCTCTATCTTCCACTTCTTTTTCTTTACTAGTGATCAAAGACAAGAACTCCATAATATACCTCATGAGTGTTTTAGTACCTACCTATCTAGGACTGCCATCTGTACCTACATAGATCCTCGGAATTATATTTTTGGGAGAGTCCGCTGTATCGTATTAATATTCAATTATAGTTTTCCTACGTTTTCTGCTAGGACTGACTTTCGAAGAAGTTCACTCAATTTTTGGGTCTAATGCACAAAACACTGGAAAATACGCAATAAATTTTAAATGATAATCAGAATTCGGAATTTCTCATACCTAAAACCAAACAAACACGTCAGTAACGTAGGAGTAGCTGGGAGATAAAATACATGATCTAATAAATGTTTCACTTGACGTCATTTCTAAATATCGGAACTTATAATACCTAATACCTAGTCCTTAAAACAAAACTCACGAACCTACCTATTATACATGATTTATATAAGTGTTAATACATATTTGAGTAACGGTAAAGATATTATTATTATAATCATCATAAAGACTTGAAAATTAAAACGAGTATGACGTAGCATGAGATGAGGCTTTAGATGAATCAGGCAGTGTATCGGAGATTCCTGCCGTGACTCGCATATTAGACGTCAGAATATTATATTTTCACAGAATTCTAAACAGTGTGAATGTCAACGACCACGCAATGATCGAACCGTAAGCCTCTCTGCCCCTTCCTTCCCCCTCAGCCCTCCCTTTCGCTAATGTCCACTCTGTATAATTTATTCAATCACACCTTATTTAACTCTCTTTAACGGTTATTAGCACGTTCAATATTTGACTTTATTCTTTATTCGAATGCGTTCCGAGCGACCTTTGTTTTGATTTCGATTTGCACTCAAATGACGTCACCTTATCGTCAGAAACCACCAGCTACCTCACCTTGGTCCATTATTAAACCGGTAACAGGCTATTCGTAATACAGAGCAAATAAAACAAAAAAATTGGACTCAATGTGAACTCGAAGCTTTTTGTCATGATTTTCAACGTGTAAATTATATTATGATAATATGTATAATTTGATTTACTTATAAGGAAATAACTTAGGAATATGTATATTCAATATTGTATAATACCATAAATTTAAAATTCAAAATATTACCAACCTGCTTTCTTATTGTCGAAATTCAATTTTGAGTGACTCTTAAAACAGATGTTCGATGATTTTTATTCACGACAATTTTATACCATCCTTGACCATTCAATTTTATTAGCATTAATATGAATATTACATTGGTCCTTAACTTAATTTTCATTTACGTATAGTACAAATAGGTTCTTTATTTCAACCGCTCTGACCATTATAAAAGATAAATAAAAACGGGGATTTTTACTTTTCTCCGGACAATTTTCCTGCAAATATGCTCTTACCGATCCAATATAAATATTGACCAATAAGGGTTTATAGTTATGTTCTTGTAATTTGTATCAACAAAACCAAAATTCTAATGAACCATTACAATCACCAATCTGTTATTTTCTATAGGTAGTCATTAAGAGTGCTTTTGTTCTTTTTTATGTGGTGGTGACTAACTAAGTGGTACTTTGGTGATTCTAATAAAATTATTCTTATTCTATTCTTAATATCAATCTATATAAAGTCATCCCTCTTATTAACTTTGTAATAATATTTCTTTCTTTTCCTGGACCTGATCACCTAAAATAACACATGCAAATTCTAAACATGATATGAGGTACTACTAATTAATACTTCAAACTACAATTATTAAGCATTAGAAGTGAATTAGAACCCACATAGTAGTATTTATTGAAAAGGTCGCAATCACTTAAACAATTTCATTTCGCCCCCGCGTCTGCGATTGCACGTAGGTACCTGTTACTAGACAAGGTCAAAACATTCTACGTGATTTATAATCCTTAACACATTCAAAATTCTATTCAAGGAATAAAAAGGTATTTTGTCCAAATTTTACGCATTACGCTATCTATGTCTGTAATAAAAAGAAACATTTTTCCCCCCTTAGTTATTCTCCAAAAAATAATTTTTGATAGCGAGAATCTGCTATACGATTGGACCGATATCTAATAAGAATTAGAATTATGAAAATAACAAATACCGTTAACTCTACTACAAAAAATGTAATATGCTATCAAGTTTCATGGTTTGACATTAAAATATTTAAAATGGAATTCCAGGTGACAGAAGGCGGAGTGACGCGCCGCGTCGCCCGCGCAATGGAAGTTTTGCACGCAAGCGCCCCAGGAGCGCGGGTTAAAGTGATGAGAGCGGCCTACCACTCCACCGCCGGCCCGGGAATACCAGCTTCCTCATATCTAATGCAGTCATCGAGAAGAGTAAATAGTTTTATACCCTTTTTCTCAATGTTCCGATACTTCAATGTGCGATAATAAATTGTAAATAATATCATTCATAATAATTAATAATATATAATTAATAATATTATACAAATCATATTAATGTCAATAACAATATTTTTCAGGTCATAACATCAGGATATAATTTTTCTGAACCATTATCTTTGCCATCAAAACCATTAGAAGTATCGTCTACTCCATTTGAATCATCACCGGAGGTAGATGTCGAAAGATTGAATTATAAAGTGACAGAGCCAGATGACATAGAAATATCAGAACCATCAAAGTGGAGAGCTTCAACAGGAAAAAGTTCCATACGAATGCCAAGTGAAGAATCATCGTCAGCAGATAATGCCAGCATAATAGACCTGGATTCGAGGAATAGCAGCAGAAATACATTTACAAAAGGCTTCCGAGATAGTGAAGTTAACGAAGAAAACATTAAGAACATACATAAAAGAAACAATCGAGTTTCTCCACTTTTGGATGCTCCAGTTACATTAAGTACTCTCAAATACACATCTCTCTTAAACGGCACCGATGAATGGAATAATAGACGTAAAAGTTATAGCTTCGAAGATACTGCTCCCTTAAACAATAATAGCTATTTTAGTAATTATGATACATGTATTATGGATTCTTCAACAGATAGTGGTATTTGTAAATCGACTGAAATTGTAAACGATCACATTAATCATTCAGAAATCTCATCAAGGCGATTTAGCAAAGAAAGATTATCCGATTTGCCAGAAGAATCGTTTCAGGACTGGTTACATAAAAATAGACCAAATGCAATAAAATCGAATCGTACTAGTCCATTAAAAGATTACCACAGAGAGTATCGGCCTAATGAAAGCAATATATCTCTCCAATCGAAAGGGAAAGTTACAATAACATTACCAATTATGGTAGAAGATGAGGATATTTCAACAATTAATAAAAATGATAATGATCGCAAAACGAAAAAAGTGGGTTTTTGCAAAACAGAATTGCACTTTGCGGCTGAATCGGGTACTGTAAACATTATTGCAACAGATGAAAAGGGACCACCTTCTAATGATTTCAGGAAAAAGAGGAGCGTATTTGTACCTTATAATAATAAAATTGATAAGTCGATTACGCTTTTCGGAGACAAATCAAATGTACCTGAATTATCAGCAAATAACGATATAGGAAAAAGCGAATCTATGGATTTCGATGAGAATACGGCAGCTACAAAAGGTATTCTCAAAAATAAAATTCCGAAACCCAAACCATATCTTTTGGGAGAAAATATGGAGCTTGGGATTTCTAATATTAAAGACAATAAAGATAATGAAACGACATTTCCAACAGCCGTTTCACTTATAAATAGAAACTTAGAAATAGAAAAAAGGCAAAGCATTTCGAATAAAATACTTGGAAGGGAATCAAACTATATTCTTGACGATGATCTGAGGACACCCAGTTCAGGTATTTATCTTTTTAATTCAGATATTTTTGTATTTATTTTTAACTTTCACTATATAATTTTCTTCAATCTTTTAGGTCCGCTGAAGGCAGAATATACTTTCCTAGAAAAAACCAGTACCTTAACTGATAATTTCGATCAAAATATACATAAACAAAAATTAAGTGATTCTGCGGTTTTAAACAGAAATAGGCCTTTACAACAGGCAACCACATCGAAATCTAAAACGCGCCAACTGAGGGACAGTGATTTAACATACTTTGGCATTGATACAGATAAACGATCGCATCATATAACTGATAATCTTCAAGAAGAAATTTTTCACTCTGTAAAACTTGTGCAGAAAATATCAAATAGTAACAGTGAGGCTGAATCAGATGATAATCCGGAATACCAGAATATTTCAAAGATTACATATTCTGAAGTCCCTATTCCAAAACCGAGAACTAAACTCCTGGAAATACCAGAAAACAATCGAAGCCGAATTCTTAACCCGATATTAGAAAGAGAAAATGAAGTGCCTCACAGTCATCGAAGGTCACGGGTAAAAAAAACAAATGATGTTATTTCTTCTATTAATCGGAGTATATCTGAACCACCAAAGAGGGATTCATACAATAGACGAAATATTATAGCAGTAAAAGATTCGTCACCAAAACGGTAAGTTACATATGAACATTTATAAATTAACGTTTTTAATTATATTTCTTGTTCTTTTACTTCGGATATTATGTTTAATTAAACGTAGGCAGTATTAAAAGTTTAAATATATTTTCTAAAATAACAATAAAGTAAATATAATTATATAGTTATAATTTATATTTACAGATCTGTGTCCAGCCGTTTTAAAGAGAGAGATGTTTTAAAGAATGACAAAAGTAAAACGACCACTCAGCCTAAATCTAATAACAAACAAGTTGAATCGATTTATGTAAATATTGAAGCTCAAAAAGATAACACTTTAAAAAGTAATAGTGTGAAAAAACTTCACGAAAAAAGGTTAAGCAGTTCAAGGAAAGAAAATACGGAGGGCAAAGTTCCTGATAGTTCTTTAAAAATAACAGGTGAGAAAGAACCATATGGGAGTATAAAAAACAAACAAACTAAAAGCGAGTATCGTAAGCCTAAACGGACGGAAAAATTAATTACACCTGATCTTTCACATTCACGTCATGAAGGTTTTTCCCCAAAAGAAAGAAAAATAAAAACAAAAAATATTACTAATAGCACATCAAGTTCTTATGAACAATCGTCAGATCCAGAAAGAACTCGTAGGAACTTAAGCGGAATTGGTCCTGCCAAGGAAACAATGAAAGGACACGATAAGAAAGGAACTATACGATCGAGTAAACATATATTACCAACAAGTACTAATTCATTATCTAAACCTGTCAAAATACTTAGTACTGACTCTACTGCGCGAGAAAAGAGTCCTTTAAAAACGAGACCAAAAGAACTTGCCCCCGTAGCTGACAAAAATAATAGTCATAGCCCTTCAAAAACGCGGAGAAGTAAATATGTTATAAACTATGATGATAAAAATGGAACAGTTTCATCGATCTGCAAGATAAATCCTAGTCAAGATTCTTTAAGAAAGGACTACGTACCGAACCACAACAGACACACACCTAGTGATAATAAGGCGAAAAGTAAAGTTATAAATAAATCTGGCTTCCGTAAGTAATCGGTGTAAGTAAACATGTGCATGCCTATAATGACGTTATAAAAGAACCTAAACACGACATCTAAAACTCAAACGTGTTTCAGTTCAGATTCCAGAGCAACAATGGATTTCAAACGAGAAAAAAGTACATAAACATTTAAATACAAAACAAAAATTCAGAACGCATGTACAGAAATCTTGCCAGTTACTTTAAGCTTGAAGAAGAAAAGGCAACTGAAATGAAATGAAACCTTATTTATGATAAAGGAGATATTGTATTTTAATTTAATAATGATCTCATAACATTTAAAATAATATAAAAAACTAACATGGCTTTTACTAATTTTGAGAATAAATAAAATTTGTCATGCTATATTTAAACTTTGTGTTTTATTCAGATTGCATTACACGGTTGTCAGAGGGTCTCTGTCGGATGAGCTAACAAAAACTTGGACTTTGTTATTGAGATTATTTTGAAGATACAAAGAAAATTCTTTTAAGAATCCTCGTTCAGAATCCGAATGGTTGGTCAAAATAACAGATATTCCTCTCTGAGCAGCATCAAGTACATCGTGGTGTAACATTTCACCTGAAAAGAATTTACTCTCATAAAATTTTCAATTTGAAATGAATTCCAAATTGAATTTCCAATTTATAAAATTTGCACGGGTTCGAATTTACTTTATTAAGTTAACGCGGGTTCGAATCCTGTCTCGTATTCGATTATTTTCTATCCTATAAAAAATTGTAATTCGTGATAAATATAAAAATTACCCGTAAGGAACAGATCAGCCGATACATTCTTGAGCACTGATCCTCCCGAACCAGCACACAATGCAATTGTAGCCACACTAGTTCCATCCATTACTTTGCTTTTACCTAACGCCAGTCGCACGTGTTGGAGTCCAGTTAGATGCTTCACTCTTGTTACAGCGCCCGATATCGAAATGTTTTGTTCTAGTTTCAGAAGTCTACAAAATACATGCAATATTAATAACTTCCAAAATGCTTGCATTTAGTCAAAATTTTCCAAAAAATGAAAGAATGTTATCAATTTTACTCAAGATATTTAGAAATAATTTCTGATTAAAGTTACACTATACCTAGGCATTAGAATCTGGCCAGCCAAAGCCAAAGTAAAGGGCGGCAAATTTAAAAAAATATTGACCTGTTAACATCGGCTTTAGTAGGAAAAAAACATTTTGATACTTTTGATATTCTTAGAGGTGATCATAGTATATAGGTACATTAGGTACACAACACAGCAGGATTTAAACGTTATTAAAGCAAATGATTTGAACCGTTTTCAACAAAACTGACAACTAACTACGCCGAAACGCCATGATGACATTCCATAGTGTGGCCGCTAAAAAAAACACTGGGTTCAGCTTTGGCTGGCCAGACTCTACCTTCTTACAATAATTATTACGGTTACAATTATATTATTTAAAATATCATACATACTAGGAAAACTAAATCTTACCTTCCAGCTCCTGTTGTAGGATCGACTCCAGGGGTAATAGGCGAAGATTCGGCCACGGGGAATGCTGACGCGAGCCAATCATTGACACCACCCTTCACGCAATCCCAACTTGTGTGAGGAGAATACAATGATATACGTTTTTCTAACAATAGCGAAACAACGCGTTCCTTCCAAGCACTAAAAAATAAAATAAACTGTGGTGTTACATATTCTTTAAAAAAATATCCAATACATTTAAGACTAATAGGAAACACGTACCTTTGTTTCACCGATTTCAAAGGTGCGAATATTGGAGGATGATATGATATAATCATTTCACAGCCATGGTTATCAGCTTCTAATGCGACGTCTTCTGTTAGATCATTTGTCAATAAAATCTTGCTGATTTGTCTACAACAAGTAACATTCATAATTATATATCAAAGAAAATGAGACGGCATGCCGGGACACCCTAGATTTCGTGAAAATATAATGAGGTACCTAAAGGTAACTAGTTTTGAAGTTACTCTGCTCAAATAAAACTTAACAAAAGGCAAAAGATCTCTGTGCTTAGTGGAGGTCACTGGTCAATGTAGTTAAATTAAATCATTCTTTATAATTATGTTAAAATTCAGTAATGCGAAAGTATCTGTCGGTCTCTTCTTCACGCCTAAACCAGTGAATCGATTTGGATGAATTTGGTACAGAGATAGCAAAACTTGAGGCCTCAGAAGGACCATAGGAAAGAACGGGAACTATCCGGATTCTTCTTCGACTACGCGGGTGAAGCCGTGGGCGAAAAGCTAGTAGGTATTTTATAACATATAAATTTATTAAGTATGTACCTTGGAGTGTATGGTTCAACTAAGAGACCAGTATTATCCCAGCTTTCTGATAGAGCTTTTGGCGCAAAGTTTTCCAAAGCGGCTATAACTTCAGATAAATGCAAACTAGACATATTTTCACGTGCGGCCTTGGACAATGTACTTGTATACTTAGAAAAGTGAAGTCCCTTATTGAGAACAATCCTTGATAGTTTAAAAAACATTAGATTCTCTGAAAAAAAAATGTTAATAAAAGGGAGTAGTTACTTAATAGATACTAAAAAACCAATATTAATATTAAAACATTTTACTAGTAGAAGTTTTTAATTGCAGTTAATCAAGTATTAGATTGGCCCTGTAACATGCATTCACATATTTCTTCCATTAATGGAGTAACATTTCATTGACTTTTGAGGAAATGAGAACAGCAAGAAACCACATTCTGTACTAAAGTGCACAGATCAGTAACAAATATTCACAAATAATTTCAATAAGGTAAGGTATTATAAAAATATAATATAAAGGTTAAACTTTATATTTAAAAACCCATTATTGCATTATATGTCAACCATTTATTTACCATAACATTTCATTTAAAAATAACAATATATGTGAACAAAGTAATTATATAGGTACATAGGATAGAAGTAAACACAAGAATATTTATTCATCTACAAATTTCCAAACTCGAATTTCTCCATCATCACTGCATGATATAAGCTCTTGGTTGCCGGTAGGATTCCATTTTACACAATTCACATCTTGAGAATGTGCATTGTATTTTTTGCATATTAAATCAAAAGTGGGTGCATTAGGGTCTGAATTATCTGCTTCTTTAAAAATTCTTATTATGTCATCTCCGCTGGCTGTTGCTAGAAGACCAGTATGGTGACACCAAGCAATGTCATAAATGCATCTGGTATGATAGCCTGATAATGTGCATATACATTTCCAAGCTGCTTCTTCATTAGGCACACTGACACCCAATTCATTATTAGGCTTATACTCCTTCCAAATTTTCACGGTGTTGTCAGCACTGCAAGAAGCAAGTCGCTCCCCTGTCTTATCGAAACATAAACTCCATACTGTGGACTCATGTGAATCTAGTGTAGCCACACAATTCCAATCGCTGTCCAGTTGATCTTCCTTGTAAATTTTAACTGTGTTATCATATGAGGCAGAAGCTAATATCTCTAATGAAGGATGCCATGCAACCTATAAACAGAAACATATTTTTTGTTTATTTCAGCTTGTTTTCTATGTTCAAATTCTACATATGTATAAAATTATACTGACTTTTTTAACATCTTGATTATGAGCATTCAGTACTGCTTCACAGACATATTCATCGTCACCGGCAACTTCCCACACCCAAACAGATTTATCTCTGCCACATGTTGCCAAGAGTTGCCCTGAAGGTGACCAGGCTACGCTTTTAACTTCATTCTCATGTCCCTCCAATGTTGCATTACATTCAAACTGACCTAATAACATATTATGTCATTAAAAAATTGTATACATACATTTATCAAGATTTCTAAGTCTTGTTTCTCATATATACACACCACTTTTTTTGTCCCACACAGCAGTTGTACCATCAAAACTGGCTGAGGCTAAGAAATTTCCACATGGTGACCATGCAACTTCTCTTATTGTGCGTTGATGACCATCCACTAACATTGTCTTGACTGCCCATCCTTGGCTCTCTTTATTCCATAAATTAATTACCTTATCTTCCCCACATGAAGCAAATATTTTACCCGTAGGATGCCATGACACATTCCAAACTATTCCTTTGTGGGCATTTATTGATTGCAGTAATTCCAACTTAGCCATTTCTTGCTACGAAACGTTGAACACATGATGAATTAAAGGAAATGCTCGTAAATTTTAAGATATCGAAATATAAATACATACGAATAATTCGTTGTCAAATCTCTAGTCCCTCTAGTCAAGATAAATATACCCTCAAACTTGTATTTTTCTGGTCTTAGAGTTAATAACATTTTATAATTTTAACCTAGTAAAACATTTTTTTATCATTAAAAAATTATTCATACGTACCAGAGCTCGACAGAGTCTTGGTTGTGTATAATTATAAGTAAATACTGTCTGCTCTTTTAATTCTGTTTTTTAATAGTTTTAACTTTTATGAATAGTTCAAATAATTCATAAGTTCATGACAAAATATGACAATAAAACTTGTGTTTGAACTTGTGATTTCAATTTTCAAGTCAGTGCGCAGTGCCGGACATATTTTGACGTTGACAATTGACAAGTTATCATATCATAAATCATTTCTTGACAGGTCACAGGACACAGGTTCATGACATAAGATTAAAGGGGACCCTTTTGTTTAAAAATTTTTTTCATAGTTATTCCAATTCCAATATGTAATAGATTTAAAATAATCTTTACAGGATCATGTTTACTTGACTGTTTGTTTTAAAGAAATAATTAATTAGACCGGCATGCCGGATGATGAATGTACCGCTTTATATCAGCTATGAATTTGATATTCGCCGTAGACATATTCGCTAGTCGTAGTCGGTCATATAAAAAATGACAGCTGATACGATCATACGAGACAGTGGGTCGACACTTAGAACATCGTTTTGGTTAGGCTTCCATTATCAAGCAATTTTAAACTTCATTCAATTGACATAGAGTTCAAATTAATTTGTACTTCTCCAAGACCTAAGGTCAAGTCTGGCTTGCCAACATTTAGAAAAAATTAAAATATTTCTAATGTTGGCCTCTCCGATGTAATCATATAATAAAAGATTTAATATTTTAGTTTTAATTATTTATTATTATTTCTTCTTTTTTCTTAAACCTTATTTTTGTACATTTTAATTTTAAGCTAGTACATTAATAAATTATTTCTTTCTTTCTTCAATTTCTTGTCAATGGTTAAGACTTAAGCATAGACAACGTCTTGATGTTGATTTGTTGTTTGAAATTTGAATTCAAAATGGCGTTTTATTTTATTGTTTTGGTGGATGTTTACTAAGTTTGTTCTTCGTATATTTACTCAGTTAATGTACAGTCAATGATATTATATATAGAAACAAGAGGTAGATACGTCATCAACGCACCAAAACTGATTCCGTGAATTGGTCCCATTTGGGACCACTGCAATCAGTCAGATTGTCACCGGTCCCAGTGAGCGTATGTGCCGATAGGTACATTAAAGTTGTCGAAAATGCCTTCCTGTGTATTCAGAAAGTGCACGTATTCGTGCAAAAAAATAAAGAAAGATAAAGGAATATCATATCACAGCAAAATATATTAAATTATTACAGTTTAAGAGTAAAAATAACAATTTACAATTCTTTATGAATGACACTTGCTTGACACGTGTATTGAAATAATGAAAGGGATAAAACATTGCTTCAATCACTAGTGTGACAAAGCTAGCGTACACTGTGTTCAAAGATTATCATGTAGATACGATTATTGAAAATAGAACGGTTATTTTATTAATTTCGATTTGGGTAAATACTTGATTATTTTTATATTTAAATCCACACAGTGCATATAATTAACAAATATAGCTATTTATTATATACAATGAAATCGTGATGGCAAAAATGTTTGTTTGCAATAATAAAATGATAAATAAAAATAAAATGATGTTGAATATACGTAAACATTAAAGAAAAGATTATCGCTACTGACGAAAAATGCTATTTGCTTTTCTGTAAATAGCTATTGAACATAAATTTTATTTGTGTTTTAGATAAAAAAAGGCTTATACTTCATCCTTTCTTTTATTTCATCCGTTTTTCATCTAGGCACCACTATTATTATTCTACAAGTTGGAGTGATGACCTTGTACGGGTTTCGGTGCCTTGAAACGAATAGCGTAAGATCGGTCCTTATGGAGTTCTATAAGGAGGACTATGCAGTATGCTCAGCAGTGGGTGTTTATCGGGTGAAATGATGATGACCGAAAACGAACACCACAGCTAGTAATAAATACTTAATACAGTTATATCTCCAAAAAAGTTTTTTTTGAAGTGAAAACTTCTTTAGCGGCGTTGGGTATAAAATCTTAAACTCGCGTCAGGACACGTGGCCTGATCGAAAAAGCGTAAGACGGATGTTTTTTTTTTTGCCCTTATATTCCATGCGTAAGACGGATACCAGTCCAAAATATCAAACATGCTGAACCTTAATAATCAAGTTTTCACTTCTGCCGGCACTCCCGGAGTGCAACCCGTCTTTTTTTTTCATTTTAATACGACATCATAATAATCATAAAATAGTAAATGAAATTGTCACATTTATTTACTTGTGCAGGAAACCTAACATCTACAACATTGAACCTTCTGTGTCGTTAGTCTATGCCAATTACCATGGCAACGTTTTGTTTATTTATATTTAATTGGCGAATTCTTATGACTTTTGCTTACACCTGCGCGGAAGTGACAAACTATCTCTGTCTTTTTTGTTTATATCATTTTATTAGAGCCATCTCTCTTATACAGTCTGTCAATGTAATAAATTAAGTAAAATGAAAATTGTATTTGTGTGTGCCTGACACTGCATATGAAGCATTTTTTTTGGATATATTGTGAGTATATAACGTATCTATACATAAAATATCATTGTGTACAGTACATTTTTTTATTAGTAATAATTCTGCCAAAAGTGAAAAAAGAAGAAAAAGTGTTATATTGTGTACCTAAACTATGTTAAAATCTTTGTGTGTAATAAAATTGTGATTTGTGACTAAATATTTGCAATATGTACCCAATGACTGTTCTATAAGGAAGATAAAACATAATAATTACATAACAATTTATGAGAAAACGTCTCTAAAGTCTAACACGTCATGTTCTGGCTGTAGAATCAATTGGAGGAGATATTAGTATGTCCAAAGAAAACAACGGCTTCTTCATATACAATTCCAATATGGCGATCCGAACGGCAAGGATATATTGGTATCGAAATTTAGAACGAGATTTAATAGAAATCCCGCAAAATATTTCAAGGAAAAGTATAAAATGTGAATCTAGTTGTAATTCACATAATATTTAAGCCGAATTCAGTCCTACATGCCTAAATAAAGATATTCAGTAAAATTCAAATGGAATTATCCATTTTTGCTGATAATAGTGAGTTTTAATATAATATAAAAATGTTATTATATAATTAATATTATAATAAACTTATTCATCTACATTGTTGTTTTATTTTTAATTTCCTATAAATTTGAATATATGGATGAGATATAGTAGTGATGTTACCCAGCATCGATAATTTTATCGATATCGATATGAAGTTTTATCGATACTAGCACTCATAAAGAGACATCACTAGCAACGTCTACTTTTTAAATGTTGGCAGCAATGTGGGTCATGTTTGACGTAAACTTTTCATAGGTTGGTATATAAGATTTGACCTAAGTAATACATGCATATGTGTGCGTGAGCTCGAAATCGAAGTACTGAGTGCCGTCTCTTACTATATTACTTGCTCTGTGATACGAGAGTGTAAACAACAAAGTTCTAACCTAAAAATATCATTTTCATGTTCTATCTATTATTTATAAAAAATAGTTAATTATTTACGACAAAAGAGATTTTATCATCATCTTATATAAAATACAAATATTATACGATGGATAATAGTAACAAAATCATCCCACCACATCTAAATGCTGAAATATATAGAAAGGAAACCACAGGAACATGCACTCAATCATACTTGGATTTTGTCCGCACACACAAAGGTAATATGTTAAAATAATATTGTGTCGTGTATTAAATTGGTCATTAACGGCCTTCTAAAATGTACATAATATTATTCTGTAGATGGGTCCATATTAGTGGGATGTTCAGAACTAACCGGGCGATACTGGAATGGAGGAGCCTTAGTTTATCAAAGTAATGACGAAAATAAAAGCCCTAAAGGCAGTTCGAAAAGACATATTAGTTTAACAAGCAGTATTGCAGATGGTTGTTTCACTGAAAGTTCAAATAAGGTAGGGTAAACATTTATTCACATTTGTAATGCAATAAATTGTTTGTAAAACTCACTGTTTCTGTTCATACCAATTCTTAATTCATATTATATTTATACCTTTGAAGGTTATATTATGTGATGATACTGGTGCCATTCGTATTTGGTCGAGAAATGATGATGCATGGAAAGTGTGGAATGAAGAAATATTGGTAGCAGAACATGATTCTGCAATACTAACCATAGAGTGTCTTGAGCCTGAGAAATCATACATTACTGCTGGTGGAGATGGGCATGTAAAGGTGAGTGTCAGCTTTGTCTGAAAATTAAACATAATTTTGCTTGATACAAATGGTTAAATTTAATTTTTTCATGTCATATAATAATATGTTTTTTCATTTCATTCATTCATTTCATTTCATTTCAATATTTTACTTAACTTAATTTATAGGTATTTTTGTATTTGTGTAAATCCAGACCAAAAATATACCATTTTTTATTTATTGTGAATTTTTTAGGTATGGGATGCTAGTGAAAATATGTTATGTATAAGGAATTATAATCTTGCCCATAGCATGCCAATACACGGTATATCAGTTAAGCCGATGTCACAGTCCCACTTTGTGACGGGCTCGCATGACTGCTTTATTTCATTATGGGATGAACACACAGACAAACCTGTTTATGGTAAGAACTTGAATATATTTTGTATAAATTATAGTCTATTTGTATTGGCCGAATATTAAGAGCAACTAAGGTATTTGTAATTTCATAATTACAGTTTAATAATCACACTTGTATGAATGTGTCGTTGTTTGGTAGAAATATTATGACCATTTTTATAATAGTAATCAACATATTATACATATATGAAAAAAGAGTGGGTACAAAATTATAACCATTCCAACAAGGAACATATTTTGGGAAGGCAAGCTGAGTCTATATATTTTTTACTTAGTGTCATCTGACTATTTTGTTATTTAAGTATGTATTTTATAAATTGAAAATTAAAATATGTACTCATATTTCCTTTTAATTTCAGATGTAATTGAAAATAACTGTGGAATCCGTTGCTTACAATGGATTGAAGAGAACAAAATTATATTTGGTGATGAAGCAGGGGTCTTGGCTTTAGTTGATGTACGGAATTCTGATAATGTAATAAAATTATGTGAATTTCCTGCAGCAGTTCATCGGATTGCATTTAATCCTGAGTGAGTATTGATATATGATATTCATAACTAACAGACTCTATCCAACAATATATCCTTTATTTGTTGCCCTCTTGAAAATGGATAAGTTATTATGTAGATGTGGCCCTTTTAAGAAGGTAACGTGAAGTAAATTAGGGGCTAGAATATACAAAAAGTAAAGTTAAATAAAGAAATTTGATATTAATTACTAAAATTGTTGTTACTTGTATCTTTTTTTTATGTGAAACAGATTTTTTTGGAAACAATGCCTTAAAATGCTTTAAACCAATTTTAAAACAATTTGCAGGACAAACAAT
The DNA here is from genome assembly GCF_061535455.1 of Colias philodice. Classification (NCBI taxonomy): domain Eukaryota; kingdom Metazoa; phylum Arthropoda; class Insecta; order Lepidoptera; family Pieridae; genus Colias; species Colias philodice. The sequence goes on along the minus strand of NC_143094.1, from coordinate 6,189,173 downwards.
GTTGCTGTGTGCTGTGATAACAGAAAAGTTACAGTGTTCAACATAGAAAATGATAAACCAGAGGTTATACATGAAAACAGTGAACACTCTAATTTTGTAAGAGGAGTAGCCTGGGATCAACAAGACTCAAATGTTCTGCACACTGTGAGCTGGGATGGTGAATTAAAACAGTGTACTGTTTATAAATAATTTAGGCTATTGTTTGTAATAAAATATTCCCACCATCTGATTGTTTTTTTTTATTTCCATTGTATAGGTACCTGAGTGATACCTCCATATATTTCAAAAGTTATTTTGTAATTATTTTTTTTTACTTGTAGAATTTTACGATTTTGGATTATTCTAATGTTCATAATTTTTAAATTACTAGAAATGTTTTTACGATTTAAGATTATTTTGGTGAAGAATACGTTTTTTTTATACTGTTAATCTGGTTCGGATATGGACCTACGAAACGGACTAAGTTCCATTTTTAATGCTTCGTATTAGCGTAGTATATTATTAGTCTGTGGTATTAGCAAATGATAGATTTTTTTTTATTCCGAACTGGATTACAGAAATAAAAATCAATTTTTATGCTGGGAAAGGATATTTTATTTGAGATAAATTGTTAATTATATGAGTAAAGCATAGACGAGTTAATTGTTTGAGGGGGAAGGAGCCCTCCTCTCAGGAGACACGCACGGAGAGGAGCCGCGCCGGCCGTGGTTGGGACTTTTCAAGCGCACCATCGTATCCAAATGACGAAATCTGAAAAAAATTATTAACGTTACAATGGCTGGAACGGGTTTGGGTTCCACGGGGTCGGGTTTTGCACATTATACATAGGAGAGCAATATTCTATTCATTCATACCGGGACAACGAAGGACATAAAAAAAAAGTTTACTCACCTCAACGGCAAGTCGTTAGCGTCATGATCCACGCTTTGGAAGAAGAATGCTAGAGGCCAACTTATCCAAGATGACTGCTTCCTAAAAGCAAAAAAAAATATTAGTTTATTTCATATTTTCGTTAAAATTTTCTTTATATTTATTATTTATTTATATCACATGAAGTAGCTAACAATTAACACTTCACAATAAGTTTAGACATAATTATAACTTATTTTATTACATAGTTAACTAATTAGGTAAGGTTTCTAATTTTTGAAATTTTATTTAATGAGACAACGGTGGAAGGTAATGAAAATATAATTACGGAGTAGACGGCACAAGTTGGGCAGAGCCAGCATCTGATGGCGTGTCCGGTGTGGTCGGGGCCATTGGTGGTGGAGTACAAGGGGTGGTGGGGACCGGAGGTGGCGTCTTGTTGATCGCCGGGTTGTAGATCTTCGGGTCACTGACCATGCGGACGAAGAACGAGCGCTTGTGGGCCAGCGCAGCGCGATTGCGACGAGCGCGCTCCTCGTTGAGATCCTGCAAACATTATTCATAGATTATGTAATGAAAGTATAAAATAAAGTATAATGCTTTAAGATTATATGAAAAACTAACCCTTTCTTTGTCAGGGCCTTCCAATAACTCAGTAGCGAAGTCGCTTATTATGTCCCAAGCTATTTCTGTAAGAAATGAATAAGGATTCAGTGATTTCGAGTATTATGGATTCTTTTAAAATAAAATATATTTATCCAAGCATGAAATACCTATATCTTCCCGAGTTGCATGTTGGTACACAACGCAAAAACGTATGACGAAATGATCTCGAACAGATGCTGGTACCATGTGGATTTTTCCGGAGGCATTAATGTTGGTTAACAATTTCTTGTTAAGCTCATCTACTTGTTCAGAAGTTTCATCTGGACCACCTATTAGACGGAAGCATACTAATCCTAGCTGCAAAGTTATTAATAATTAAATTTTAAAATATCAAATACCTAACTAACTATATAGAAATGAAAACAGTTGAATGATGAACTTTAGTTGTCGTACAGATAATTTTTTAACTTAGGTTACCTTGACTTGATTGCAGACTTCAAATCTTTCATCTTTCTTAACAAGTTTTTCAAAATATTTAGCGAGTTCACAATGACGTCGCACGTATTTCTGGAGGCCTATAATACCATAGCTCCTTAACATGAACCATAGCTTCAGAGATCTGAATCGCCGACTCAGAGGTACTCCCCAATGCCGATAATCGATTGCAGTATGGTCGTAGCAATGTTGCAGGTATAAAGGGTCCACAACTAGGGCAGATGTTAGTAAGTAACGATTTGTCACCCAAAGTAGTGAACAATCAAAACTAGTCAACATGAATTTATTAGGGTTTGTATTAAATGAATCTGCGTATTCTACTCCAGCAAGGTGATATTTGTGCTCGGGGCAAAGAAAAGCACTGCCAGCATAAGCAGCATCAATATGTAGCCAGACACTAGGAAATTTTCGTACTACGGGTCCGATTTCCGGAAGATTATCAAAGGAACAGCATGATGTTGTTCCTAATGTAGTGCTGACGAAAAACGGAACTAAACCAGCTTCCTCATCTTCATTCATAGCCTGAAATTGACGAATACTAGATTACTAGCCTACATGCTACACATTCGAATTATAATTACTGATATAAATAGATTTAAATATTAAAATACCCCAATAAAATAATATATAATTCAGTACTTTGACGGAATGGTTTTATCCGTGGAACATTTCAGGAATTTGAGACAAAGTCATTAGGGGCGGGGAAGAGACGCCTTAGCGCCGGTACAACGCTTGGCACTTTTCAATTACCGCTCGATTATTTGACCCGCTATGCCATGACCTACTGCGGAAATTCATTAACTCATCTCCACCTATTAAACCGTTTCCATCAAATTAATAGACGGAGATAGGCATACAACAAAAAAAAAACAAGCTATAGGTGGATATTGTTTACAAAAATAAGAGACAATTTTTCCTGTACCGAGAAATATAAAATTACATACCTCTTTTAAAATTTCGCCCCTTAAGCATCCGTGTTCATCGGGTTGTAAAATTCGCAGTTTTACAAAGCAAATCATAGCTGCCTTTTCGACACATGAATGAGCCTCTTTAGAACAATACGCTATTAGCTTGGATAGCAAAAGCCCCTCGTCGACCGAAGGGAATTGGTGCTTCAGGCGTTTGATAGCCGCGGCTCGCGCGGCAAGCATTGACACAAGAACACTTTCGCTCGCTGAACCCTATAAAGGTTAATTTATAAGTGAATAGTAGAACGTTATGTATTTAATTCCTCTTTAAATAGCTTTATTTAAACAGTTTGTACATGTCAGTCAATTATTATGTTTAATAAAATGATACGTAAATAACATAGATTTACATTTTCCCAAAAAAAAAAAAAACTCCAACTTATAGCAGGTATAGCAAATACAATAAGCATATTAAAATTCTCCAGTTTCTTCATAAATCTTATATATATACGCATTAGTTATAGTACACTAGAGTAAAATGAGCTCCATTCAAATTGTGCGGAATGCCTTAAATTGTACTTACGAATTAAAATGTAGTAAACCTACCTCGATCACACCACCACCGTTACTTCCTTCCTCTAATGCTAAAAATGCCGGAGGTAATCCAATCGCCTTTCCTTTAAAAATATTTTATATTATAATATGTACCTATTATGTACCTAACTATAAATATGTAAATATTTTCATAACTAAAACGTTCAACTATAATAATTGTGTTGGAGTCTCTGTAAAATGAGGGTACCTACTTTTTTCGAAGATTAATATATTATGCAGTCATATGGGAAACTGTGATCACTTCTTATTAGTAGAGCTAATATTGCTTATATTAAAATAACGCCTGATAAATAAGTATACCTTGTATCTACCCACTTAAAAGGTCGGTCTTGCCTTTGTTTTATCGTGTAACATTAGCTTTGTCTAACAATCTTCCATTTAGGCAATTATTTAAATCAACAAGTTATTTTTATCTCAAGAGCCAAGTTTCCTTCGACTCATATCGTATTTAAAGCCACATTTTTTGATATACTAAATGATATTATCATAAATAATAATGGTCGAGGACCCATAATTATGGGATATAGAGTTATTTTTCGCTTGCGTTTACTGTCAATTGAAAATTTAAAACAAAAATATAAAGTCTTCTGAATTTTACCTACCCATCCAATCTAACATAATGATCTCCAACTCCGTGCATGCAGGACTCGCAGCCTAAAAATATATTATAATTTTAGAGGTTGAAAAGGAGGTTTAAGATGTATTCAAAAATTAATAATTATGAACGCCAGTTCCGTTGGTGGGATGAGCAATGGCCAGTGGGATCAACAAAAATTAGTGTCCGACCGAAACTGGTTTCCAGGCCGAAACCGAAACCGAAACCGAATGTTCGGCCGTGGATTCAGTTTCGGCCGAAACCGAAACCGAAACCGAAACTCACGTGGTCAAGTATGAAATTTCTAAAAATACTGAACTTTGGTGCATTTTACCTATTATTTTGCCTTAATTAGGGCATAAAATGAAAACAAAGTATATTAAATTTGTTGTAATCATTTCTTTAATATAAAATAAAAAAATAATATTTTTAAAATATTAATAGTTAATAACAATTTTTATTTTTATTATTTTTTCAAATTAAGTTCTCAGTAAAATCAGTCATCTAAATCAAATCAGTAGGTCATTGTTACTGTTACTTTAAATACTAAGTTTTGGTATTTTGAGATCTTTCTCTTTATTAAAGAGTCTTTAATACTTTGGATTGGTATTTGTACTTGGAATAATAATCAGTCTCTATTATATAATATTATATACTATAATAATCACCTCATATATAAAAATTATAATTACTATTACACCCAGTTCCAATCTCAAGTCTCAACATAGATAATCAAAAATTGTTTCCACCAGCGTGGGTCAACCAACGCTTTGACAGCGTCCGTCAAAGCGTTGCCGAGGAAAGCGAAGGCGTGAACGTGTGTGAACTAAGTTCACTGAACTTGCGAAATAAGTTTCGGTTTCGGCAAAAGTTTCGGCCGATTCTGGCCGAAACCGAAACTGCGGCCGAAACTTAATTTTTGGCCGAAACTCAGCCGAAACCGAAACCGAAACCGAACCTTCGGTCGGACACTAACAAAAATATACTTAGTGTAAAGGTAGTTTTTATAAAATAATCAACGGACTTATAATATTTCATTTTATTTATTTATTTACCGCATAGATGTAAATAACTTTTTAGTTTGACTTTAAAATAGTCAATAGACGTCCCGATTACCTACTTTATCCTATATAGAGCAGTTATATATCTTACCATACATCTTCATAATCTTAATAATGCTCTAAGTTTATAGTACCTACAGTTTACTGGCGTTTAGATATATTATGTACCTACTTATATTCACAGTAGATATGATATCTAAGATATCATTAATTTAAACAATGTCATATGACCAATTTGAAGTTTAAAGAACCCTGGAAGAGCTGGTTATTAGTTTTTATTAAATTTTTGATACTTCTCAACCCATCAACGGATCTGCAGCTGACGCTCACAAGGCTTATGATACACCTGGATACACCTCTGTGAAGTGAACAATAATTACACAAGTTTACAGCCGGGAAGAAATGATTGACGAAATTTGCGTCTGGCTTGCGAGCTACTTATAACGATTTCTAGAGCAATCACGCGAAAATTATTATACATTTCAAATTTCGTAATTTTATCCTGTTGCCTGTATAACTATTAGACTACAAGCCCGCATAGGACAAAAATATGGGTCAAATGAACCACCAGGGAACATATCTAGAACGATAGCAGAGCAAAAAATAATAAGATTCATCACTATGCCGTCACTTGTAAGCTGTCCAACTGAGTGCAGATGAGAATTGAAAAGTACAGGTAGACTCGGTAAATTTTGGTCATATATTTTTGTACGGCATTCTTAACCATCGATAGATCCATTAAAAATAATAAGAAACCGCTCAGTGCCGTACAAAAATGGTGGTCCACCAAGTCGGAATTTTTATTTAATTTCCGAGAGTTACCGGGGGTAAATTTGGTCATTTGACCATGTACGGCATCTGTGTCATACTATTGCTATACTGCTTTTAATCCATTATTCCGCAACGCCGTACAAAAATCATGGGGAAAAGGGGAAAAAATCGAGAGTTGTAATCCCCTCTCTTTCCCCACTCCAGGGGGTCATTTGACACAACACGAAATAAATTTATTTTTAAAGTATTTTATGCATAGATAATATTTTTTCATGTACCGTACATTTTCGTTGGTTCAAAGGGGAAAAATCTGAAAAAGAAAAAAATCCATATAACGAAATGTTTGCTTTATATTTTTATAATAAAATATAAATATACATTAATATTAAGAAGCTCGAGGTGGTTAATTATCACCTTGGAAAGTCGGAGTCAGGTGGAATGGACTCCGTTAAATTGATGAACTAATAAAAAAGCTATGAACGAAAAGATGTGAATTATATGCAATCAGTCCATGAATACAGGTAAAGTCACAAGCAAATGCTAGTAATATATACATATTCAAAATGTACAAGTAAAGCGCTTTCAAATGATACCAAACACTGCATATTTATCTTAACTTTATTTTTTTACTCTGTATGTTTTGTCCGCTAGAGGGCGCCACATTAGATTTTGTGAAACCCCATATAGCTTTTAGCTAGCTGGTCGTTGGTTATCCAGTGAACAATTCAGACGCCTCTAATGATATGTCATTTGTCGAATTCTGATAAGTAGTTTAGAAGTTACGAGGGAATAGATGAACATACATACATGACCTGTAAACAACCATAACCCTCCTTTTGCTTTGCCGTAGTTGGGTAAAAATATGTTAATGCCGTACTGTATCAAATGGCCATAAAGCACTCTTAAAATTGTAGCTTTCGTCGCTTTCATCAGCCTAAAAGATGTGGTCTGCACAAAAATGTACGGCATCGTTTTTTCCTAATTTATCTATGTTAATACTATTTAAAACAACGGATAAAGTGTAGAAAACTATTATATTTCATTAATCTACGATGTTTAAACTTTAACAAAATTTCTGGTTTTGCATTTCTCTATAACTTTTTTTAGAACGGTTTCTTTTGAACGGCAATACTATACAACAATTGAATTTTACAATATCATGTTAAAAAAAAAGTTCCCGTACAGGGTCAAATGACCTTACAGCTCTTTATATCAAGAATTCGATGAAATTAAGATGATTATTGGTTATACATTTAAAAGAACAATTATTTTTTGACGGCATTGCTTTTAATAGTACTTTTGAGTGCTAGATAATGTTTTGGAACCGAAGCCGTACTTAGTCAAATGACCCCCTGGAGTGGGGAAAGAGAGGGGATTGCATCTCTCGATTTTTTCCCCTTGTCCCCATGATTTTTGTACGGCGTTGCGGAATAATGGATTAAAAGCAGTATAGCAATAGTATGACACAGATGCCGTACATGGTCAAATGACCAAATTTACCCCCGGTAACTCTCGGAAATTAAATAAAAATTCCGACTTGGTGGACCACCATTTTTGTACGGCACTGAGCGGTTTCTTATTATTTTTAATAGATCTATCGATGGTTAAGAATGCCGTACAAAAATATATGACCAAAATTTACCGAGTCTACCTGTACTTTTCAATTCTCATCTGCACTCAGTTGGACAGCTTACAAGTGACGGCATAGTGATGAATCTTATTATTTTTTGCTCTGCTATTGTTCTAGATATGTCCCCTGGTGGTTCATTTGACCCATATTTTTGTCCTATGCGGGCTTGTAGTCTATATGTTACCTATATGTATATTATAATCACAAGAAATGCGGGAGATAATATAATTATAGGAAATATAAGTACAATAAAAAACATTCCAACTAAGTACCTATATACAGTATCTTTAATCTTTATCCTTCATTAATTCGATGATGTTTTAAAATAGAGAAAAAAAAGGAATGAAACGTATTGTTTGACCTAAATATACCACCGTCAGCAACAGAAATAGTGCATGTAAATAATTTACGTTAGTAGTTAATCACTTTGCAATCAATACTCAATAACGTTGCACCGATATGCCTTTTCTGGTTTTCTATTCACACAAATTAGAATTAAATTAGTATTAACTTTTAAATTCGTAAGCTTTGTGTAGCTTACATGGCTTACGAATTTAAAATTTAATACTTATTCAAAATGTAAGTATTTCTTATATTTTGTTGTGAAAATTGTAAAAGTAGGTAATTATTTCATAATCATCGGTGTGTTTAAACATCTTATGGAGGAATAAATAAAAGATACATGAACATTATGAGAGCTAGAGCTATGTAAAAATAAATCGATGTTTGTTTAACACGAAATTTTTTGTTTTTAATCTAATCAAAAAATGTGTTAGTAAAATTTAATTAATGTTATATCTTGAAAATAAAAAGATCTTTAGCGTTTTTTTATAAAAATACTAAAAAAATTTTCAGAACATAATTAAGATTTATTTTATTGTAGTTAACTACAATAAGTAAGTTTGAAGCATACGTTTTTATGCAAACTATAATAAATCCATAGTCCATACAGAACAAGCTATTTCTTTAAATAGGAAACATTTAAATTCTGCAATTCCAATTCCAACTGTTATTATTCTCACGTATTATATTAAACTATTTATTTTATACTAACGACTACAATAGTTTGATGTTTCAATTGTCGAGTGTCGTTAATTCACAAAAACAAATGCGTCTCGATTTTAAATTTACTCGAATCGTTTATTTATATAATTTACTTTTACCTAAACGATGTGTGCTAAGTTATGCTTGTAAAAAATTAACAAATTGTAGAGCGTCAATTTCATCATAATCGAAAATTACATCTATGAATTAATTTAAAGCACTACCTACCCACGAAAATCCAATGCATCCAATACCGGCTGAAAGCATGTCTCCGAGAATTGAAGGATATGCATTCCCTGATGGGAAATATGCATGAAATCGGGGATGTTGCCAATGGGTAACACCGGGCATGATCTTGTTCTCTACATCATTCATAACGTCGTCCCACGACTCGGGGTGGTAGGGCGCTTCGGCGGGCAAAGCATCTCGAAGGTATCCAGGTTCCACTGAAGGGGTAACTCGTCGTGTTCGCAACGTATTCATATACGTGCAGATGTAATCCACCATCTCTTTTCCCCTAACACGAAACTCCTCAGTATCCATGATTGTTTTCACTACTCGCTTTAACGGTTACTTTAAAACAGACCGCTATATAAGGTGGTCTTCATGAAACAAAGTGATGGTGTTACCGGCGCGACGTCCACCGACTGACTTGAGGACCAGCGGCAGAACTAAGGGTGGTCTGAAGCAGTGCGATAGAGCGGGGTATAATACGCGGGGGAGTCGAGTTAAACTGCGCACATGTACTGAGTAGAAGCGATTAGCGATTATTTGTATTCACAGTTATTTGGCTATGTTCTGCAAATAATGTCGGTAATGATTTTGATTTTATAGGTACAGAATGGGTAATCAAATCGAAATATTCTTACGAGTTACGAACTTAATTTTAAACTAAAATTGTTTTTAAATTTTACTTTATAGGTAAGTAAGTAAAGGTAAAGCAGTTTCAGTATGAACTATGAACATAATATTTTTGCAATCTGTTACTTTTCACACGAGCAAAATATTCATTGACGATGGAGAGTCTTGCAAGTTAATGAAAGTTTTATTTCAATATACTGAATTGAACTCTTCTACAGCTTTATTATACCTACATAGTTTAAGATTTATTCGGTTCCATCGTTGACAGCGAAGTATAAACTATAAAGTCATAAAACAATAGAATTAACTTTTTCAATTAATAATAAATATATTAAAATTCAAAGACTGAAGTATATAATGAATATTCAGAATAGTACTTATGACTATAAAGGGTCTGGGTATCCTTTATTGCTCATTTAATGACTTCGTTTTTGAGGTTTCGTATTTGAATATGTACAAGTATAACCTAATAAAATTTTCAAGAAATGAGGTAGTGTCTAGTGAAGTTATTTTAAAGGTTTGTTAAGTCTGTGAGAGCGATCATGAAGTAAAGTTCTCCCTCTCCTTATTTAAACAATTACTATATAGGTAATTATTTTGCTTTCTGATTCTATACAAAAAAAGTTATAATTTAGAAGTAGGTGGAAGTGGTAGAAGTGGTAGAAGTAGGTGCAGTTGGTACCTAGTTTATCGCTACATTGAAAAAAATATTTATATTAGTTTTCTTTTTACTCTACAAATAACAATGGACCCAATTCGTGTGTGTCTTTAATATTTTCTTTTGTTTCATTTTATCTGAGAATTTTATTTGAGAGAATAAATTAATAAAGTCTGCAATTTTTTAAGGATTTAAAAACGGTAGGATTCGAACCCGTGTCCATCGCCTTGCCGTAGAAAGCTTATATACCACTGACACTACCTCAACAACTATATTTTTTAAAATTTTCAAATATTTATGTGTTATTTATAAACTGAATTTATTGCAGAGCTTTTATAACAGCTGCTGTCTTCTAATAAAAACTAACAGTAAAGACCTCGATTTTTTAAACTTCCACCTTGAGAGAAAAGAAAGTTTCTAAATATCAATATGATATTCATCGTATATCGGTCGTTTATCGGTCGTTACTGAAAACCAGTGTTGCAGAAACTTCCTCTGTAACAAATGCTGATGTGGGGACTATTTTGGCATCGTTGCATGTTCTTGCTGTTTCTTGTTCGGAGCAATGATGTTATATTATGTAGGTATATTTATTTTAACTTTTCTCTGATATGGACAATGATCGAAATAGTGCTAAAATTACATTTCAAAGCCAATTATATTAAACGTACATTATAATTATCAATTATGTACCTATTCTATCACCACAATAAGACCTACCGCTCCAGAAAGGCCAGTTTCAATCTACACTAATATTATTTAGTGGAAGGTACCTAAAGTTAGTAAGTTTATGTGTTTGTTTTTAGGAAGTGGTCTCTATAATTTTGAATATTATTAGGTACTTAATAATTTATATCTATTTTTTTCATGACTACTCAATCATTGCTTATGTGATTTTAATCATGTGACATTTACTATATTATGAAAGAAGTGTTTGTTGCTCGAGACTGTAGAGGGCGCGAAATTGCCGGGTTCAACTATAGGTATCAAATAAAGAGACACCCTGCAGCTCTAGTCAAGTGGCTTTCTGTTAGCGTAGCGTTCAATAGAATAGACTACGAATGTATGAGATTGACGTAGGCTGTAGATAAACGTAGCTACAGGTTACGTCAATCTCATACATTCGTAGTCTATTCTATTGAACGCTACGCTAACAGAAAGCCACTTGACTAGGGGGGCTGGGGACTTATGCAGGTAGGGTGTCACTGGAATTCAAATAATTTGCATCAAGGAAAACACAGGAATTTTAGAGGGTTTAGCCTGCAGGAAGTAATGATTTTACCTTTTATAAAGAAAATAATGAAACAGTTTACCAACAGATAGAAAATAATGAAAATAATTAAAAAATAAAATACATTATTTAAATTGCTAAAGACTGGTTCTTACTCTAATGACCAATGGAATATGTTTTTCGAAAAATTATACCTACTTACCTCAGATTTCAGGATAGTTAAGTATATTAATTCCTAAATCCTAATTAAGTATATAAATAGGTACTTTACGAGAAAATATATCAAATTAGGTTATCATAATAGTTACCTCAGTACGCGAGTCCGACTCGCACTTGGCCGGTTTATTTTGGTTTTATAATTTCCAAATTCTTAAAAAAATTCATAGAGAAATTGCGAAATTGTCCAAAATGTGTTGTACTGTATATTTATTTACCAAACATATTATGTAGGTACCCAAGTTACCTATTAACCTGCCTGAGAAGTGTGCCTGATTTAGTAAAAGCTCAATTTCACACTGTTTGTATGCATTTCCTGAGAACATTTACTATGGTAATGTTTATTTTTTTTACACCATATGAAAGTAGAGATTTCAATGAATAAAAGGCTCCCCAAGTTTTTGAAAAAAGCTGATATTTTGACGGGTGACTTTTCGATTGAAAATTAGGTTGTTTTTTTGGTATTAATTCAAAATAAGGCGAAAAAATAAATATTTTCAATCAAATAAATTACAGTGTATTTGGGACATAATAAAGTAAGTTTCCACCAAATTTCGTAGAAAAAAAATTAATTTTGAATTAGATAAAAATAAAAAACCAAAAACTTGATTTTTTGAATTTTTCACCTAAATTTTAAGGTTATGTAAAAAAATTGTAAATACAACAGTTGTAGATCTTTTTATTACCTACAACTTTGCCATTGAACTTTTTTCCGTAGAACTTGTAGTTGTAGTTTTGTCGGAAATCGAGAGAAACCATTTTTTTCTCTTAAAAGCTCCCCCCTCTCACTTCCCGAACTCGGATTGACCGTAATTTATTTTTCCTTTTATTTTCATCATATTCTCCTCCTTTTCTAATGGGTTTCATCCGACTGCGATTTTTTTTTGTTTCAAAAATTATCTACTCTAGTCTATTTAAGGAGTTATTTTATGAAAGTTTATCTATCAAACAGCCATACATATTTTAAAAGTCAATGGCAGAATTTATATATAGATTAAATCTTCGAATGCCGAAGGGAGGCGCGGGTGTCATCTGAACGCCGGGTAGTCGCCTCTCTGGAACGCGCATTCTTCCCTGCCTCTGAATACCAATGGCATATTATTATGTGAGATCTCCACTTCTATTGTGCAATATACATCTACCGACCGACTTCATTGACATCTTATTTGCTTGAAAGTCGAGTCACGTTTCCAGACGAATTATTCGATAATTCGTTTCAAACACATGATTATATTACGACGCGTAAGATGCTCAATGATATATTTAAAAGGGAAATGTTATTTGGGTCACAGAGGAAAATAATAGGAAAACAAGATTGGATTAATTCTTATAGAAAGTACTGCCTGCGTCACAGTAGATATTATTATCATAAAACAAGAATGTCGATTGTACCCTTCAACTATAAGAGATTGTAGCTAGAAATACAACCAAATTATATTTAGGTAGGTAGTTAGATATTTAATAACCTGCGAAAATTTTCGATTGAACAGTTTCTCAATTACGCTATAAATACGGATTGATAAAACTTGGTCTCTACGATAAACGTAAAAAATTACCTACCTACTAAGTTTTGAATTACTACTGGATATTGAAAAGATTCTAATTAAGACACCTTTAAATAATTTATTCATTATAATATTATTTATGATAAGAAACTAATGAGTTCATGACTAAAATCCTACCTACCCTAGAGAGTGCAGGTCAAAGGACGTTTTACCCTTTAGCACACCTTTAGTAGGATTATAAAGGCAAATTTCTTGTGCAACTATACTAATTCACAATATTCCACTTTCTACGTTGACACAAATAAAATCACATTGAAGTAGAATAATATATCAAACTAGCGATCCGCCCTGGCTTCGCCCGTGGTACATGTTTAAAAGGCTAATAATACCTATGCATAATGTGATGATGTGAATTGATGCTGTAAGATGATTAATGATGAAAATATGATATCAAAAAATAATTTGTATAGGAAAATAAGAATCGCTTGGAAATTCAAAATTATACTCAATGGCAAAGACTAGACTCAAATAATGAAAATTTTCTGCAACTAAACACACGATTGCGCGGTATAAAGCAATTTGCTCGTAATCAAATTGCGTTTACGTTCGACTTTCTTAGGAACAGAAAAGTCGCACAAGGGACCTTATTGTAGGTAGTTCGGTAACAAAAATAATTATTATGCAATAAATATACTTCAGAAACTTTGATCGAGATTCGAGAATAGAAAAGAATACATAGGTAATATAACTTGGTGAAAGTTAATAATGAACAACGATTCAAGTTAGTAACTATAGGTACGCATTACATTGAATTTCTATTTAGAGGTAAATTCATATAAATTCTTTATATTCTCTCGATAGGTATATGATCTAGCTTCAGCTTCAGCAGTAAAGTATAAGCATAGGCGACCATCCGTATTTTTATTCATTTAAGATGAAATATCCCAAAATGCAATTAAACTTTTCGGATTGAAAATTTTGAAACTTCAAAGGATTCGAAGATGTTCGATGTTCAGAATCGATGAAAAATTGAAAAACGCGACCGTCTCTGACAGTATAATAAAACGATGTTTATTACTGGAAAAGAAAATAGGCTTGTTGAAATCTAATTTCGCGTAACCATAACGGGCACCACTCGAGAGCGATGAGCCATCCGCGACAGACGCTCGACTCATATCAATTCCATAATTGAGATGCGGCTTCTTCGGTTAAACGCACACCGATAGCTCGCCGCCTCACCCTTTGTTAGTTAAATGTCATGAGGGTTAATTAAGCAGAAACTTTTGTAAATATGAGGTACCTACAGTACTAAGTATATAATATTATTCTGACAAGAAGGCCGTGGGTATCTATGCAAAATTTCCCCGCATAAAAAAGCGTAAGGATATTTTACAGTTTAGCTCCAGAGCACCTCCTAAATGGCTCCTAATAGCGTAGCCGTGGTCGTGGTTCAACGGGTCAGTTAAACAGATTATTATAGATTATAATGCATTCGCCCCATTTGCCTTGCTTTACATTAGTTTTCAAGTGCCATCATTCAAAGGCAACTGAAGGCTAATGTGAGTACCTAATAAAATTAAAAGCTCCAACTATAAAAATATGAATCAACTAGATAAAGCTAGATAAAGGATGAATAATAAAAAAAACACAAACTACTTAACTTACGTATACTTACTAATTATTTTCTATAATATTATGCATATACAAATACTAAAACATACGTAGTATATTATTATTAGTCTGTGCTAAAACCTATATCTATACATTACATATTATTTTTCGGCTGGTACATCTATTTCTGGGACATCATCAGCGTTATCTTCTTCATATAAATGTAAATCGTCAATAGAATATGGCCCTTCGTTACATTTTGCACCATCACAAGAAAAATTATCAAATTCACAATGTTCCCCGATTATAACCTGAAAAAAAGTATCTGATAATAAAATAAAGATAAAATCGAATACTTACAAAGGATTTTTATTTTTTACTGTTGGTCTTAGCGTTATGATATAGGTATAGCCTATTTATAGCCTTCCTCGATACATGGGCTATCTAACACTGAAAGAATTTTTCAAATCAGACCAGTACGTAGACTAGTTTCTGAGAGTAGCGCGTTCAAACAAACAAACTCTTTAGCTTTATACTATTAGTATAGATTCAACGTTCGAGAAGAAATAATAATTTACTACTTGAACAATCTTCTTTTCTAATGTAGATTAAAAAGAAGAATTCGAAATTACTTATATACAAAATAATATATTATATATGTATAACTAATGATATATTATCATTGGGAGCGAAGAACAATCTTGATTCTTGAATGTCTTTTTGTTGTTATTAGTAAGTATGTATTTAATATTCATACCTTGCTGGGGTTTTCAGGGTCCGGGTTGGGATCGCAAAAACATCTCCCGCAGACACAGCTCCCTCTACCGTAACACTCGGGTCCGTCCGTGACGCCCGGTGGACGGCAGTTATTATCCCTCGTTTCAAGTATACCACACGCACATTCTGCGTTTTCCAGTAAACTCACTAAAAATTATTGCAAAACAATAAATCGTATAATTTCCTTTATTTGTTTGTGTTTAAGGATTATAAATACTAGCTAAACGTATACACAGCGAATGTTATGTAAAATTATTTCCCGCTTAAAATCTCTAACCTTAAAATCCGAATTTGTAAACAAGTTTATGTACATATTTAAAATCATCTGCTCCAAAACAAATTGAACAATATAATATTTTACTACTTATCACTCTAAAGTATTTTTAACTTACTTTCATGATTTGCCGATCGTAAAGAATCATTGCAAGAATGTTCAACAGTGGAAAACTCCGGAAAGCATTTATTTTGAGAAGGACACCAAGAACAATGGTCTAGTTGAAGACAATCAACACAAGATTTCTTGATGCCACAAATCCAGTTTTTATCCAAAGTAACAATTTTAAAATAAGCGCTACTTATTATAATGGAAAATATAATAAGCGTAAAGCTTGTGTTATTATTATGCATTTTGATTTATTTTCAGAGGTTTAAGTATAACACTAGTTCCGCTTTAAGATTCAACGATAACTATAATTATTTAGTCGACGATATGTAAAGTATCGTATGAACATTTGATAACCTTTAGATGATTCAGTTAAATTACGCAAATAATATTTACGTCCTTGGCCCAAGAATAGTTTTATCTTTGCCTATAACTATGTGATTGTTATTGTGTCCAAACTACCAAAACTAGGTATATAGCCATTTAAGAGATCATTGCTAACTAATATATTTTATAATAAAAGCTGGTAAGTAAGTAATTTTATATTAAAAAACATTTAACCGTTAGGTATACGGCTAAGGTACTTACGTATACGGTCATGAGATACAGCCGCGATAGACGGGCGGACAGCCGAACAGTCAAACAGTCAACAAAGTTCCAATAACAATGGTGGGGAACCCTAAGAAAGAATTATTTGAACCACAGATTTGAACCCTAAGATTATTGCAATTTTAAAATAAGTCAGGTTATAATTATTATACAGGGTGGAAGGTTAAGATGGGGCATGAAGGGCAGGTACCTTAACCGTTGTAGTTACATGAAAACGTTCTTAGGAGACTATCCTTAAATTCTTGAGAAATTTTAATCTACATTCACAGATTTATGAAAAAATGTACGGTCAGCAAGGAAATCGGCAGTTTTCAAAAAAATTTTTTTTGATGCCAATCGATCCAGTTTCTCATGGGAATCAAAACACTCTAAAAGACCAACTGAGGTATGAGTACTAGAAAAGTCAGAAATCGCGAAAAACTATTTTCATTCATGAACAAGTAAAAAGACAAAGGCACAGCAACTTAACATGCCAGCGACGCGGGGCGTGAGCGGGCGGTGGCTGGTAGCTCGTGCACGAGATGAAAAATTATGTAAATTTGAATATCGAACGAACACGTCACATTTTTATGGCTTATGTAAACAATAACACATAGAAAACAAAAGTTACCAGAAGTCACTCTGTCTTCACTAAAAATGTCCTTAAATAATTTAGAACGTTTAGATCTGTTAGAGGCTTACTTTTTAAATAATAAAAACCCAACAGTTGCATTGGAATGGTACAGGAATAAATACCCAATGCGATATGTACCGACGCGAAAGGTAATTGCGAATCTTGTAAAAAATCTAGCAGAAAGTGGCTCATTTAAGAAAAGCTTGACACGTCCGCGTCGTTCACGCGTATTGAATGAGAATACGGTGATAGCAATTTTAGCACTAATTGTGGAAGCATATCCCGAAATTTCTTCAAAACAAGTTGCCGTCGAAGTTGGTTGTTCGCACTGGATAGTTTTAAAAACATGGAAGAAATACGGCTACAAATGCTACCGCCAGGGGCGATTAGTCCAAGCATTGCAATCTGGGGACTATGCACGCAGAGTTGCATTTTGCAGATGGTTACGGGGCAAATTTAGTAGAGATAATGATTTTATGAGTTTTCTATTAGCGCATTTTTTGTTGAATCACTTATTTTCTTAGTTAATGTGTGGAAATAGTTTTTCGCGATTTCTGACTTTTCCAGTACTCATACCTCAGTTGGTCTTTTAGAGTGTTTTGATCCCCATGAGAAACTGGATCGATTGGCATCAAAAAATTTTTTTTTTAAAACTGCCGATTTCCTTGCTGACCGTACATTTTTTCAAAAATCTGTGAATGCAGATTAAAATTTCTCAAGAATTTGAGGATAGTCTCCTAAGAACGTTTTCATGTAGCTACAACGGTTAAGGTACCTGCCCTTCATGCCCCATCTTAACCATCCACCCTGTATATGTAAGTATATACGTCTTTTAACTTTTTAGTTGTTCGTATCTCATTTTATAAAACTGTACAAAGTACCCAACACGTAATTTGTCGGTTAAATAGGTAGAAATTAACCAGTTCAACTAATTTAATCAATTTAAATACGGCTGTTTAGATTTAAACTACTGGCTTTGTATTTACTATTTAGTAGCTGACACCAATAACGTATACTAGTGGATTCATAGAGCATTTGCCATTATTTTATGATGCCATATATTATAAAACATTTTATGTACAATATTATAATAAAATATACCTATTTAATAGTCAATATCATACCAAATTATTACAATCAGTTTGATACCTACTAAAAAATGTTTATTGTGCTAGCGTAAAACGGACTGTCTTTGTCAAAGGTCTTTGTGACAGCCGACTGTGTTCATGTCACAGAGCAAGTAATATAGTAAGAGACGGCACTCAGTACTTTGATTTCGAGCTCACGCACACATATGCATGTATTGGCTAAGGGCGAATCTTATATACCAATGACTAAGGAATCCTATGGACAGGGCATATTGTTCTATACAAACAACTGATTATACAAATATCATGCATTTCGATACCGAAATAATAAAACTAATACTGTCTCTTTCTAACCAATGAATATTCTGATAAGTGAAAAAATATGACTATACGTCAGTCAGTGCTAATTCTATACCGTTTGATATTTGTAGTTTGCTCAAATACCTACTGTGGCCGGTCGCCATTTTATGTTCTCGTTATTATGATGTACATGCGCTGTCATTGCTCCGTAGTAAATATTGAAAAATATTGAATATTTTTGTGATTGTGACAAACATTTGTGTCTTAAACATATAGAGTGGTCGAGGACAAACAGTGGCATAATTCCAAAGCGTAGTATTGTGGGATGTGGCTCCAGAAAGAATGAAAACCAGAAAAGTTTGTCATTGCACCGGTATGTATTTGTTTTGACTGAAATATTAGTTATTACTTTGCTGATTTAGTTATTTTCATGTATATTGAATTGAGGAGTAGTCACAGACTGTGTTTAGTGCAAAATTGTTACCAAATATAGCTTTATTTTGTATATTTTCGTACAAGTAAAATAATGAATTTGGGTGCTAGTGATGGCTTATAATATCGACATCAGCATTATCTTGGATGAAGACGTGCGTCTCCCAAGGCTGTGGCATTAATGATTAATCTCAAGAATAGTTGCTTTGGTGAATACACTTCCAAATTAACAAATAAATTTTGCCAAGAGCATCAGAAGGAAGGCGGAAGAAAAAATAAAACACTTAATTCCTTAAATTTACCTAATATGAATTTTAACTTAAGTAAGATTGGTCGCTTTTACAGTACTTTAAAAATGTATTTGTAAATAAGTCAGGTTAGGACTAAAATTATAGGTAATAACCTAAATATTCATTTTTTTAAGGTTACCAAGAAGTGAATATAGAAAAAGAAAATGGTTAGAAGCAATTGGAACTGAAAATATCAAGCCAAATGTAAAGGATATATCATATTATGTTCCCTACATTTCCCCGAAAGTGCTTTCAATAGAACAATGCATGTGATTCGTCTGCACGATGATGCTATACCAGTATGTCTGCCGCTGCATTCACACAGGGTGAGGTTTTTATCTGTCGACATATTGTGATGTCTTCCAATTTACTTTTGATCATTTTATTTAGATTTAGGTCTGTCATTTATAATCTAACGTTTCTCCTATTTTGAAGGGGGCCTGTGAACAAACTGAGATGGTTTTATATTTTTTTTTAGTACAAACTTGGGTGATATTTGGTTGTTGAAATATTATTGACTGAGGGAAAGTGCATTTTACTTTAAATACATGGGGTGTTTTAAGTTATTATACGGGTCCAAAAATAATCAATATGGCATCCCTACTTCTAGCAAATACCTATGTAACATTCCTTTTTCCATTCCTAATGTAACATTCATCATGCCTGGTTCAAAGTACTGTTTTTTTAATCTAAAAATAAATTTCAGCCTTGTGTCAGTCAAGGTGAACCTGCTTCATCAACGGCGAATAAATTGGATCCAACTCCGGCAGACATACAGAATGTTTCAAATATGGTAATTATTTTAAGTATTGCTTTATAAGCCAACCCTTTGTAAAATAAAATAAGGGAATTTGTAATATCACTTAGTGAAAATGTAATTTTTAACAGAAAAAATAAGACTATCTACGAAAAGAAGTGAGATGCCATCAATGACATATTATGTAGCTTGTACAAAAACAAAACAAGTACCAACCTGTTAAATACAGTAGAACTCAATTTTGAAAGTTGTTTTTTTACAAGTTAAGTTTTGATGACATTTGTGTTTTAGTGACATGAAGTTGTCTTTTAATGATATTCACTAGGTCTTCAATTATTATTTGCATGGCTAATACCATTTTAATGATTTTGCTTTATGTACATGCAAATTATGAATAATAAATGTAATATAACTAAAATGTAAAGTGAACAATGCTAGTTAATGTAAATTGTGACATTTCATTTCCAGGTACCAGTTGAGCCTCTAATCCCTATTATGGTCGACAGCAAGACGTGTTCCAAAAGGTATCCACATAAATTGACGGCAAAGATACCCACAGTATGAGCGTCGATCGTTCGATAATAGTGGTAGAACTATCACAACTATAGTAAAAGGAAACGATTTCGAGGGAGACAACAGTTAAAGAATGAAAAGAGTGAATCCGAGTGCAATCAGGCTGCACAAAATAGTTTAGTTCTTTAATTTTCTCTGTTACTAAGTAATTATTGTTTTTTCTTTCTATTACTGTATATTGTGTTGTTCATCGTAATAAAATACTATTATATACCTATATTAATATTTATTTTGTATCATTGTATTACATTCCTCAAAACCGAAATTAGTTCAGCTAAAAGGTAACAAACACGGTAACAAAAACTGTACAAAGTTCGCCGGGACAGCTAGTAATGTAATAAAACAAATCGAATACTAAATTATTCTGTTTTTCCGGAGCATGCGCCATCCCTCGTGGCTGTACCATAGTAGCAAAATGCATACAACAGATTTTATACCGCATTCCCGTAATACCACATTTGCTCTTTACTGGTATGCTTCTGTTAGTTCCGTTAAATACTACATTCAAATAATATCTGATATCGAAAACACCGGTCAAACAAAACAAAATATCCAATAAACCAGTTGATAAATTTAGCAGATAACTTAAATGCCAAATCGTAAGTCTACCGTAATCCTTAGATGGAAGTCAAAATTGAACTAGATTTATCAAATTATACAGGGTTACTTGTAAAACACCAGGAACCTCGCAGGACAAGATAGCTAACAACATTATGTAACAACATTTGTTCTACGACTTTTGATAATTTGTTATTTTCATACAAAAATAAATATTCATTTAATTTTCCGTTTGATTATTATAAACTCTACGCTCATCCCTGCG
This sequence comes from Colias philodice, assembly GCF_061535455.1. Classification (NCBI taxonomy): domain Eukaryota; kingdom Metazoa; phylum Arthropoda; class Insecta; order Lepidoptera; family Pieridae; genus Colias; species Colias philodice. Next base: position 6,167,852 of record NC_143094.1, on the reverse strand, counting down.
AACGAGAGGGGGAAGGGGGCGTCGCGTCGTCCTTTCGATAATGAATAGAAAATAGACTTACAAATGTTAGGAGAGTACAATAAAAGCTTAAAAATCACCTAAAAATAATTTATTGCGTTATGCCAATAGTCGTAGAACAAAATATGTTGTTACCTACTTATGATGTTATCTTGTACTGCGAGGTTGCTGGTGTTTTACATAGAGCAAGTAAGTGTTTTACAAGTAACCCTGTATAGGTGTTACCGTCACGAGCAGCCATCGTCATACTTAATTTTATTAATTGGCATTGTCATTTTTTTCCGCCATTTGTAATTTTACTTCTATATTTTGTACAATAAAGTTTAATTAAATAAAAAAATATATATTAATATTATTTTTAATATAATATATATATCGATAAACATAGTAATGTTTATCGATATATTCTCGGCACTAAACACCGCCATCTTGTGTTACAAGCAATATGGCGCCGGCCACACTTTTTTTGTAGGTATGTCGCTTCCATGTGATTCCTTATTCATTGTTATATACCAACATAAGCTCACTTACGTCAAAAATGACACACATTGCTGCCAACATTTAAAAGTTGACGTGCTAGTGATGTCTTTTTGAGTGCATATTATCGATAAAACTTCATATCGATATCGATAAAATTTTCGATGTTGGGTACACCACTACTAGTTCTCATCCTTATTCAAATTTATAGGAAATTAAAAATAAAACACCAACAATGTAGATCAATAAGTTTATTATAATATAATATTTATAATTATATAATAACATTTTTATATAATATTAAAACTCACTTTAATAGGCAAAAATGGTTAATTCCATTTGAATTTTGCTGAATATCTTTATTTAGGCATGTAGGACTTAATTCGGTTAACGGCTTAAATATTATGTGAATACAGTTGATTCATATTTTATACTTTTCCTTGAAACATTTTGCGGGATTTCTATTTTAAAATCTCGTTCTAAATTTCGATACCAATAATATATCGTTGCCGTTCGGATCGCCATATTGGAATTGTATATGAATAAGCCGTTGTTTTCTTTGGACATAATAATATCTCTCCAATTGATTCTACAGCCAGAACATGACGTAATAGAGAAGTTTTCTCATAAATTGTTATGTAATTATTATGTTTTATCTTCCTTATAGAACAGTCATTGGGTACATATTGCAAATATTAAGTCATAAATCAAATAATTATTAAGTACACACAAAGATTTTAACATTGTTTACACATAACACTTTTTCTTCTTTTTTCACTTTTGGCAGAAATACTACAAATTAACAAATTCAATGTACACTTTGATTAACTGAGTAAATAACAAAATCTACGATTTATGAAGAACAAATTTTGTTTAACTTCCACCAAAACAAAACAAAACGCCATTTTGAATTCAAATTAACAAACAACGAATCAACATCAAGACGTTGTCTATGCTTAAGTCTTAACCATTGACAAGAAATCGAAGAAAGAAAGAAATAATTTATAAATGTACTAGCTTAAAATTAAAATGTACAAAAATAAGGTTTAAAAAAAAAGAAGAAATAATAATAAATAATTAAAACTAAAATATTAAATCTTATAATATATGATTACATCGGAGAGGCCAACATTAGAAATATTTTTATTTTTTCTAAATGTTGGCATGCCAGACTCGCCCTTAGGTCTTGGAAAAGTACAAAATAATTTGAACTCTATGTCAATTGAATGAAGTTTAAAATTGCTTGATAATGGAATCCTAACCAAAACGATGTTCTAAGTGTCGACCCACTGGTTCATGTCTCATGATTGCTTTTTTCAACAATATTTAATTTAAAATCACAGTTTAAAATCAGATTATTTTTTAGCGAAATTGTTTACTATTTTAATGGATCTTTAATATTAAATACAAAATGGAAAATTATTTCAAAGGGAAAAATGTTGAGGAAGAAATGGAAAGAAGTAAAATCCCAATAAATGGTTTACCTGAAAACTTCCTTTGGATGCAGGTATTGGTTAGGTACTAAACCAGAGTTTGAAATCGTTTTATATCCTCCGGTTATACTAGACAAGAGATGTTTTTGTATTATAGGTAAAAGGAGGAAGTAAAATGGTGAATTTATTGTCACATGCTTCGGGCATTCTAGAGGATAAAGCAGCAACAGCTGTCGTATGGAGTGGGGCTGGAGTTGCAATACCTAAAGCAATCTCAAGTGCGGAAATATTAAAAAGGCAATTCGCAATCCCACACCAAATTACGAAACTGACATCTAAAAGGTAATTTCTTGACTGAAGGAATATTAATGAGTGATTTTAGAAATCAATAATATTATTGACACATATTTCATTTTCATCACACTTTGATTTTAGTGTGGAAGAGTACTGGGAGCCGAAGCTAGATGGACTTGAAACAATAGTAGTGAAGAGACAAATACCAGTGATACACATTTTGTTATCAGTTGAGCAACCAATAGATACTCCACTTGGGTAAAGATTCTCATATTATCTCTCATAATAATTTTATTTATATTATTATATTTAGCTTTTGTTTTTCGGGTTGACTTTAGAAACGTGCGGCACGAATTTCGGCGCGATTTTAATTTTTATCGATCGGTAATGATGCCCCGAAACATACATTAGCGGCTTTTCGTGCGGAAACGTGTAATTACAGAGAAATCTTTTTTTTAATTTTTGAGATTATGTTCAAAATTGTTTGAGTTACATTGACAAAACTACAAGAATTGTGTTTGAAAGAGATAACAAATGTCTTAATGTACATATTAAAAACCATAGTTCATTCAAAAGCATGTTGCTGAGGGGACAAGAATTCATACGGATTATAATTGGCGAGCATATGATTGTTTGGGGCAATATGGGTATGTTCATAAAAAAGGTAATCACTCAGACCCAGACAACCCATTTGTTGCCTCTGACCCATTTGAGTCCCAGTGGCATGTTGTAAAAAGATTTTTTAAAAAAGATAACTATAACCACCCAGCAAACTTCGGTGATAATAAAGAGTATGTGGAGACGATGGGTGGAAAAAAATAAAATGGATCCATTCATTGCCATTGTAAATTGTATCAAACATGTATACAAGATTTGAATAAATAATTATTTAAAAAAAATGTTTTTATTGTATGTATATTGCATACAAATTGTTAATCACAGAAACGAATCTGTCCACCCCGATTCCACGTGGTACTTGTCTGTCATACACTAGAGTGTATTAAAAAAGTCGGAGGCGCGTTCTGCAGCGCCGGAGCAGTCAAGAAAGCCCTTATGCGCTGATTACACCTAACGAGTACAGTGGCGAGTCAGTAAATACGCTCTCGGCCGAGACAGTTGCCGAACCGAGTGGGTGTTTACACGTATTTCACTAGTGGCGAGTCAGTTCAGTTTTGATCACGACGCGGACGTCTGCAATGGATCGAAAAAAAAAGAATTTAAACGGGTTTTAAATCGGCTGTTACCAGATATTATTAACGAATTGTGGGATTTATTAGAAATAATAAATAAAAATAATAATTCTTTAAAAAAATACAATGACGAAACGAACGAGTGGCGAGTGGCCGAGTGACGCGACGAGTGCGTGTTTATACCTGCCGAGCGGGATAGCGAGTGGGTACTCGGCCGAGTAAACAAATTGGGATTCTAGTGACTGTCTCGCCGCTCTTCTCGGCCGAGTACTCGGCCGAGCACTCGTTGAAGTGTTTATACCAACCGAGCACTCGGCCGAGGACACTGACTCGCCACTGTACTCGTTAGGTGTAATCGCCGCATTAATCTTCGTTATATTTCTAACTACATCACTACATAGTATAAAACAAAGTCACTTTCTCTATCCTTATGTCCCTTTGTATGCTTAAATCTTTCAAACTACGCAACGGATTTTGATGCGGTTTTTTTTAATAGATAGAGTGATTCAAGAGGAAGGTTTTAGTATATAATTTATTAGGTTTAAGTCAAAGCGGGCGAAGCCGCGGGCGGTAAGCTAGTATAAATATAATCTCAAAAAAATTAAAAAAAAATAGAAGGGGGGGTTTCCTCACCCCCCCAATTTATAGGGGGGTTTCCTCACCCCCCCACTTTATAGGGGGTCTCCCCTTACCTCCCCCCTCCCTTTCCCTCCCCTCCCCCCCTTAATTCGTGCCGCAAATTTCTAAAGAAATACCTGTTTTTCTCCAGTTACCTTACCTTTTTATAGAAACACTATATAGTACCTTTTTATAATTTATATATTTTTTTTATATATTTTCAAATGAATATTGACTATGAAGCATTTCAAATTAATTTTCTCTTTCCAGATACCAAACATTACATGGGAAGAAATTTTGGGAACAAGAACAATTCTCTAAACAAAACCAGCCACATAAGACAAAAAAACCATTTAAACATAAGAATGTTAAATAAAAATAATATCATGTTCTTTTTAAATGTGTTTTATTGACTTACAGTAAATTTTATATTATAATATTTATATTAATAAATATGAGAGCTCATAAAAAGATTTTTATTCAAGTACATTTTTATGCATCTACCATTTCTATATTATGAATACATACATCATGTAGTTATAAATAGATGATTATATATTTAGAACTTACACTTTTCCATTTAAAGTTATTTTTGAAGTGAAAACTTCTTTAGCGGCGTTGGGTATAAAATCTTAAACTCGCGTCAGGACACGTGACCTGATCGAAAAAGCGTAAGACGGATGGATATCAAACATGCTCAACGTTAATAATCAAGTTTTCACTTCTGCCGGCACTCCCGGAGTGCAACCTGTCGTTTTTTAAATAAAATGATGTTTTTCATGAACTTTTTAATCTGTTACATGATCAATATTATTTTTGTTACTACACTTGTTTTGTGCTTACAGCTTCTGAAATTTTCCATTTGAAGTACAGACATAAAATGTACATACAAATTAACAATATTTCAATAAATGAACTTATAATCTAACATAATATGAATGCTTTCTACTATAAATGGTTTAGTATTACTTAAAACCAACATAATGTGATTGTTCATATTGCAAGAGACACTACAGATTTAACTCTTCACAAGCCAGCCGTCACATATACACATACAAGGAAAACGTATTTCATGATAACTTAATTTTACATTATTTCTAATCAAATAACAGTCACTATTATTAGAATCGTCAAAGTGTAATAAATAGAACTGGTATTTTTTTAAATACTACAAGTAAATGATAGTGTTTCTATAAGAAACTTTTCAAACATCTTAAAATACTTATGAGATTTTAAGCTTCAGATTCACCAACAGGCTGATTTATTGGGGTCTCATCATCAAGCTTCGGAAGAATCAAAATTTCTTTTGATATTATTGAGTACTTAGTAACAAAGTATGTAAATCTTTTACAGAGGTGCGTTTCTTTCTCAAAAGCATCAAATATTGCACGGTGGTGAAAATAAGCATGGGAGAATATTCTGTACACTCTTCTACATACAGATCCCAATTTGCCAACAGATGAATCTCTGATGCTTACTCTGAAAACAAACAAATACAGTGTAAACTCTATATAACGTCACTTAAGGGACCGTGCATTTTTCGACGTTATAGAGAGTGGTCGTTAAATGGAGAGAAAGGGAAAATTGCATGATTGGTCCAGAGACAGGAATATTATTTTGACATTGCCTATGAAACCATGTTATCATCGCTTGATCAAGGTCTTCATATTGAGGTTTCTTCAATTTTTTGGCAGATCGTCCATTTTCTTCGACATGCAGAATTTTTTCTTTATTTTTCTACGACTGCATTTCTGAGAATCTTCGGTATGTCAGTAAAAAAGAATGTAAACAACTACATTTTCATTGATTTCGGCAACTTAGTCAGTACTTCCTAGTCCTAGTTCCTAGTGGTAATGTCTTATTGTGGTCGTTAATTAGAGTGAGCGTGATGCTATATGGAGTGTATTATTGTATAGACAACAATATAAACCAACCAAAGTCGAGAAATCTTGACGTTATACGGAGTTTGACGTTAAATGGAGTGTCGTTATATAGAGTTTACACTGTATATAACAATTTTGACCTCAATATTTAACACAAATATATTATAAACTTGTCTTCTGTAAGCATTTTATAAAATTCTGTAAGCACAACTCAAATTTAAACCCTGAACAGTATATATCAATATACTACATAATTACAGTATATATGAATACTAGCTTTCCGCCCGCGGCTTCGCCCGCGCAGTCAAAGAAAAACTAGTGTCCGACCGAACTTTCGGTTTCGGTTTCGGTTTCGGCCGAGTTTCGGCCAAAAATCAAGTTTCGGCCGCAGTTTCGGTTTCGGCCAAAATCGGCCGAAACTTTTGCCGAAACCGAAACTTACCTATTTCGCAAGTTCAGTGAACTTAGTTCACACACGTTCACGCTCGCCTAACTTCGTTTTCCTCGGCAACGCTTTGACGGACGCTGTCAAAGCGTTGGTTGACCCACACTGGTGGAAACAATTTTTGATTATCTATGTTGAGATTGGAACTGGGTGTAAATGTAATTAATAATTATTATTTTTATATAAGAGGTACCTAAAAGAGACTTATTATTCTTCTAAGTACAAATACCAATCCAAAGTATTAAAGACTCTTTAATAAAGAGAAAGATCTCAAAATACCAAAACTTAGTATTTAAAGTAACAGTAACAATTACTGATTTGATTTAGATGACTGATTTTACCGAGAACTTAATTTGAAAAAATAATAAAAATTAAATTTGTTATCATTAATATTTTAAAAATATTATTTTTTTATTTTATATTAAATAAATGATTACAACAATATACTGTGTTTTCCTTTCATGCCCTAATTAAGGCAAAATAATAGGTAAAATGCACCAAAGTTCAGTATTTTTAGAAATTTCATACTAGACCACGTGAGTTTCGGTTTCGGTTTCGGTTTCGGCCGAAACTGAAGCCACGGCCGAACATTCGGTTTCGGTTTCGGTTTCGGCCTGGAAACCAGTTTCGGTCGGACACTAAGAAAAACCCGCATAGTTCCCGTTCCTGTGGTATTTCCGGGATAAAACCTATCCTATGTCCCGGGGTAAAATGTAGCCTTTGTCCTTTCTCGGGTATCAAAATATCTCTATACCAAATTTCATGCAAATTGGTTCAGAAGTTAAGGCGTGATTGAGTAACAGACAGACAGAGTTACTTTCGCATTTATAATATTAGTATGGATAAATATAAATATTAAATATTTATAATAAAAATTTTTAATGTTACCTGCTTGGAAAATACTTGTTGCTATTTAGTAGACAAGCAGCACCATCTAGTGTGTGCCTTGTGTAATCAATGGCCGGACATTCTTTTGGTGTTTTATGTGCAGCACAAAGGAAAATCCACTGTTCTGTTGCAGTCATTTGAGTGCATGTTTCTGGCTTACACTCACTTTGCAGTCTAACCGTCAAACCATTCAGTTCCATACAGAACTGTCTGAAATAATAATACATTATTATTTTTAAATACATTTAACAATAAGAAGTGCAAGAAAGTTCCAATTACACACAGAAAATATATTCACATAATACTTTTTACTGAAAATAAAAACCACTATTGGATACCTTAAATGCTCATATTTCCAAACACCTTCTTCTTGAGCTTCTGGCATTTTTAAAATAGCCTCTAAATTTGATGGATCGCGGCGAATTGTTTGCTGAATTAATTGTTGAACAGCGAGAGTATTGTCCATTTCTTCGAACGGTTGATCAGGCCATCGGCAAAAATCCTATAAAACATTAATAATTTCATTATTACTCACATCCAGATTTAATCATAACTAGGTCATAATTCATATTTCTTTTTTTTAACCGATTTTTTACATAGTTTCTTATTATTGAAGGTGTTTTTAAAATTACCTTCGCCTTAGATCCCGGACGATTGCGTCTAAGTATTTGTACTCCATCCGCCATTTCTACGAATTAATTCTAAGGTAATACTTTACAACTGTGACTTCGTGAAAAAATAACTGCAAAATGCTATAAATTCAATATATACGGATGCAAATCCCTTTGCAAAATCTAATTAAAAAATTGAAGAATAAATCTTTCCCAAGCCTCTATGTCAAACATGAGCCAAACAATTAGCAAATGTCAATTCACAAGTACCTATAACTAGTCAGTACCACAGAGTAATTATTATGTACCGCGGTCATAAAAGTAGCCCATTCACGAAAAGACATTGAAAAATTTTTCCAACGGAGACTAACTGCGCATAAATTAAGATCAAACACGAAGAGATTTTACAATATCTTTTTATTATTATGTACCTAGTACCCAATACCTAGGGCATGGTTATGTTTTAAGGCCCAATGCGAAGAAATCCTTATACATATATCCAAAGACCACATCTGGCCTTCTGTCGCTGTTATCTCTAGTTACCTACGTAGTAACCTTATGGCTGGCGTCCACTAGGCGGATCGGGCCGGGCCGCATCGCAACGCAAAAATACGCCGGCCTATGTTTTGTATGAAACATCGTCCATTAGCGACGGATCGGGCCGGGGCGGGCCGCAACGCATTTTCGGATATCGCTTCGCAGGCGGATTTCTGCCGGCGGTGCGCTGCGGCCCGGCCCGGCCCGATCCGCCTAGTGGACGCAGGCAGGCGGATGTGAGCGGCGAGCGTCTGTTAGATAAAATCCGCCTAGGCGATCCGCCGCGCCCCGTACAGGTGGACGCAGGAGCAAACAGCGCGTCCATTAGAGACGGCCCGTTGCGATGCGGCCCGGCCCGATCCGCCTGTAATGGACGCCTAACATTAGAGTATAGATAGTATCTATAGAGTGCGAACAACCAAGTGGGAACAGTAGGCACAGGTGAGAACAACACGACGCTCCCGCCGCGAGCGCTCGCAGTCGTGGTTGAGTGCTCACGCAGTGCGTTGCTCTGGATTTTTTTTCATATTTACGAATAAACATGGTGAAATATGCAGTTCTATCTTGCAAAAACGATACTAGAAAATACACAAAATTGGAATCCACTATCATATTTCATCAGTAAGTCGATTGTTATACTTATTTTTATGAAAATAAATCTAGCATCGCGGGGGTGAGGGGGAGGTGGGAGGCGGACACGCGCAAGCTTGCTCGCGCGCCTCACTGCCGCCATGTTATCGTAGTGATGTGACCTGATCAACGCTGTACTCGATATAAAGTTTACTAGAAGAACTATATTTTAACAAATTATTTATTTAACTTTAAAATTAAAACTCTTTTAAAAATGTATTAATATAAATAAATTTGTGGTGTGTTTTGTATGATACACTTTCTAATATTATGAATGCGAATGTATTATAGTGTAAATGTAAAGTATGTAATTTTACGACATATTTTCTGAACCGCTAAATTGATTTTGAAGATTTTGATAGTAGAATGGAAAAAATGAAATAATTTTTTTTTTAATATTATATTTATTATATTATCATTTTAAATTGTGAATTATTTCTTATTTTTATTTAACATTTTAAAACACTGTTAATTATTGTTTGATTTATTATTAAAGAAATAGCTCTAAACCCGACATTTTATTAACTTTATTATTTAAAAAGTACTCACGTTTTTTTGATATTCCAAGCATGACGAAAGATTTTGAAATCCTCTTCCATAATGTGTGTATACGTTTACTATACAAGAAAAACCCTATATTTCGGTAATATACTTAAATTTAACGAAGATAAAAGCCATTTTCCAAAAAATATTTATTAACTGTGCCAAAACAGCTCGCAGGTGTCATGGCGTAGGCGTGACGTCACATTTTGGTAAATACGTAATTATTTGTACGCATTGCGAAGAAAATTAAAAAAATATTTATTTAATATGTGTTATAGAAACGAATTTCAAAGTTTATAAGTGGTGTGCAGTATTGCAGTGTGAATCCACATAAAAATAATGCTCAAAAATGTGTTAGTAATTATTTTAAGCGAGAAAATAATAAGAAATGATTGTATAAAGTTGGCGCGGAGAACCCCGAACCATGTATTCGTGAATTCGCAATTATATTTCTGTTCTGAGTCGATAAAGCATACGTGAAACAATAGAAAATAAATAAAAATGCGTATTCTCAACATATTCATAACAACAAAAAACATCTGACGTGAGTTGTTTACTTAAGCGTGACGTCACGCGTGTTTTAGTCAAAATGGCCAACTGCAGTATTTCAATGTTTTATTTTATTGATAATCTCATTAATCTTAATGTTTTTAAGATTTCTAAGTCACTATATGTAATTTATCTATTATACATTTTCCCTTAAAAACACTAATACGATCATTTATGGATACTGTCGTCATGCCTATTAATAGAAGAAATATTCAAATGGAATAAACAAACTTAATTCAGTTGGTAAACACAACAAAAAAAAAATTTACTTATGATACATATTTATTTACATAACTTATCGATAGTTCAACACGCAATTGATACCTACCCATCCCTATTTGTCACACACACATCGATATAGTATCTATAGCTCATCTGCCTAGTGCCTACGATGCGCACTATGCAATTTGTGCAATACACGCGCTCTATACTATTGTATTAATATATACTCTAAGGTAGTAACTAATACTTAATCTGTGGTATCTAGTATTTACTCTGTGCTCGTAGCTCATTAATGCATCTACAGACGCTCCGATTTGGTTGGTGCCAACCATCCGACCACGACCAAATCGGAAAGTGTGGAGAGCGGTCGGTCCGACATAATTATTATTAATATTGGTTTGACGTGGTCGGATGCGCCAGCAATTCCGACCAAACCAACTTCCTATCCGATCCAACCAAATTGGAACGTCTGGAAGCTTTGTTCCGACCAAATCGGCTCATTCCATAGATTAATATAGGTAATTGGCTCATTCACATTCGCAACGCCGCCGGTGTAGGACGTCAACATGAACGCCGAGGGAGTTAGGGAGTATTCAGAGAGAAAGCTTGAAACTTATAAGCGCTTATCGGCGCTTGTCATGTTCATATATTTTCCTGCGCGGGTTGACAGCACTGACAGGAAAATATATGAACATGACAAGCGCCGAAAAGCGCTTATAAGTTTCAAGCTTTCTTTCTGAATACGCCCTTACGGTCACCGAACGTGACATATTAATAAAATTGCTGGAACTATATAAAGACTTTCCCTGTTTGTGGGACTTAAGTAACAAAGATTACGCAAATAGAGATGCCAGAAATCAAGCGTATTTTATTATGTTAGAAGTATAAAAAAAATTGACAGTGCGGCTACATTAAAAACCTTAAAAAATAAGTTGTAAGAGCCGCATATGACTGTAATTTTCTCTATTTCTATAGTAGAATTTAGCCCATTCTCTTCGTACTATGGTCAACTGACATATTACTCTATGGTCAACTGACAGCTGGAAGTCCAACCGTCGGACAATCTGTAGCAATGTTGGAATCTCAGAGGAATAAACCTATAGAGTTCTTATATTGAGACAGAACAAAATACATATTTTCTAATCTACTTACTCTTAGTCAATAACAGCATAAGTCAGATTGAGATAGCGATAGAGTATCTGCACTGTCTTCAAACGTAGCGCGCCGGCAGTCAGTTTGTTTTCCAACCAGCTGGTGGGCTCAGTGCGTCAAGTGTTTTTAACGAAATATTTAGAAAATATAAAGTGTATAGTGTTTCTTTTTATTTGTCAGTGTGCTAAAATGACTATTGTATGTTTAGCTACCGGCTATTACTAGTCGAATGGGAGTTTTGGATGAAAACAATGAAAAAATATCTTTCCATCGGTAAGTGATTTTCAGCAAATTGATAAATATTTATGTTCTAACCCTATTTGAAGGTTTTATCAAGCGCTTTTTTATAAGTTTATGTTGTAACTGTAACATTTACCCACTTTATGGGGTTGTGGAATACAAAAGAATTAAATAATTTTTAAAAAATGTCACAATATTATCAAGTTTGGCATTTTGTTTACCACCGTAGTGTTGTAACACATCTAGCGTATATTATCGATTTATGACAAAAAATCTATTTCATATTAACGTTGATTTATTTATTTTGTTTCTTATATCAGATTTATATGTAGTTGTTGTAGCAAATAATTGATGTAAATTTTCTACAGCAGGAAAATAAAAAATACCACGTGGTTGTTTTATTTGACTTATCTGTTTAGTTTGTTGTTTCTCTTTTAGATTATTAATAAATTCATTTTGTTTTAGATTTCCAGAGCTAAATAAAAAATGGGTATAAAACATGAGACGTGTAGATTGGACGCCGTCGAAATTTGCTAGATTGTGTTCACTGCATTTCGAGCCTGCGTGTTATCAAGATGGATACTCTAGAATTGTGCAATCTTACGCTTACGTTTTTTTTTGTTCCTTTAGATAATAAATACATTTGTGTGTGAGTGAATTTTTATTTGGAAATTTTTTTACACATTTACTTTAAATGTGTAACTATGTGAAAATTAAACGGTTGATTAAATGACAGTTCTCATAGATGAGAAACTACTATTGAAATACATACTTAATATACATGCGTTTTCAAAGAAAAACCCGCATAGTTCCCATTCCTGTGGGATTTACGGGATCAAAAGTAAAAAGTGAAAGAGAAAGTTATCCATTCTCGCATAATTTCGCATTTATTATATTCGTAGAATTAAACAAATAATGTATTCAACTGAAATTTATAATTAATTTTGTTTTTTTTTTATTATTTATTATTTCACGAAACCGTAAATGCAAAATGCATTCACGATTTTATCGATTGAAGCACATCCCATCACTATCACCTTCTATCTATCTAAATACGTACCTATAGTAAAAATGGTGCCATGACTATGTTGAAACGTAGCTTGTAGTCTATAGCTATCTCATTCTTTCTTACGACGTTTTCTTTAGATAGAGAGAAACAAATATATGTAAATTGTATACGCTCGATACAAGTACTCTATAGGTTTATTCCTCTGAGGTTGGAATGGTTGCCTTGTCGGTTCCGATATGGTTGGCACCAACCAAATCGGAGCGTCTGTAGATGCTATTAAACTCAGAGGAATAAGCTCAGAGCAATATAGGTTTATTCCTCTGAGGGAATAAGAGTCATTAAACTATTTATAAGTTGACAATTGACATATCATGATCATAACTATCATTTTTTCATTAAAAAAGTAAATTGAATTCTGAAGATAAAAACAAAGTAAATTTTATTACTTAACTCTCGTCTGCTAGAATTAGAATATTTCAGAGAAGAGTCGTACATTATTTGTTTATATTTATAGTTTGAGATAAATTTAAAATTCAAAGATGGGGAAAGGATTTAACAATTATATGTGTAAAAAATTCTTCCATCCTGCTTCTCGAGATAATTTAAAAAGAGTGAGTTTGTTCATCCATATATTATATTCATATATCTTATATATAAAAATGAATCGCAAAATGTGTTGGTAAGCGCATAACTCGAGAACGGCTGAACCGATTTCGATAATTCTTTTTTTATTTTATTCCTTGAAGTACGAGGATGGTTTTTATGTAGAGAAAACGTAAATATGTACCACGGGCGAAGCCGGGGCGGACCGCTAGTCTTCTTATATATAAAAATGAATCGCAAAATGTGTTGGTAAGCGCATAACTCGAGAACGGCTGAACCGATTTCGATAATTCTTTTTTTATTATATTCCTTGAAGTACGAGGATAGTTTTTATGTAGAGAAAACGTAAACATGTACCACGGGCGAAGCCGGGGCGGACCGCTAGTACCATTATAATTAAAAGGAATAGATAATATTGTTTCATAACATTAAATTATAAATCTCGGAAATAAAATTGTTGTGAAATAACAAATAACAAGAATATTAATAATTGTAAAAATGATTGACCATGAAATTAATTTAATTTGACTCAGACCTAGTACATAGTCTTAATAATTAATATAGTATTATACCCTTTTTAAATTTTAAAATAAACTAATTTTTATTGTTCTAAAAAAAGGTATGGATGGCAGAACAGAAAACAGAAGCATACAAAAAGAAACAAGAGGAATTACGTGTACAGTATGAAAAGGAACAAGAATTACATGAAAACAAGTAAGTGAATAATAAGTATAATTGGGAAATTATAGAAAATAAATAAAGAAATAATTTAATTGTAGGTATCTATGACAATATGATTACAGGATATATTTTCATATTTATAACTCATACAATAACTTGGTCTTGTCAAATCTCATTCAATAATGATTGCCATTATAGATTGGCTCATTAAACAATTAATACTATACAATATAAATAGCTATAAAGTATATATTGTCATCAGAATTATTTATGTACATATATTATGTGTATCTTCTTTTTTAGAGCTTTACTCAGTAAGGATAGCAAAGATAAGCTAAGCTTAAATTTTATGTATGAGCCACCACCAGGTGTTAAAAAGGAACGGGAACGTGAAGACAATGAGCCAGAATATAAATTTGAATGGCAAAGAAAATACAATGCTCCAAGAGAAAGCTACTGCAAGGGTGACAATGAAATCAGAGATCAACCATTTGGAATCTTGGTCAGAAATGTGCGTTGTATTAAGTGTCACAAATGGGGTCATATAAATACAGGTAATACTTTTGTTTTTTGTTATTACAATACATGTTGTGTGGTAAATTTCATGATATTATTTGATATATTACTTTTGCATGTGTGTTGTTTAATTTTAAATGATGTGCAATAAATAATTTGATTTCAGACAAAGAGTGTACTATGTACACTTTATCTATGAGTGAGGCTCGTGCGCTGCAAGCTTCAGCATCAACACCACAAGAAGAGGAAGAAAAGCCTGATGTTCCCACATTGATGCAACAAATGCGTGATACTGGACTTGTGATGAAACCCGGCGCCATGCCGCTTGCTGCCACTAAAATAGTTGAGAATGACACATCATCGCTCACTGAAACAGATCTCATTAGTCAGCTGACTAAAAAGCAAAAGAAGAAATTGTTAAAGTATGTGTGCTATAGGCAATGCTGATATTATTTCTTTAAAGTCCAATAAAGCAGATACCATTACATTCATAACAAGATTGTAATTAAGTATGATTTCATGCTAATGCACTAATATTTGTTTTTATTGTTCTAGGAAATTGGAAAAACTAGAAAAGAAGAAAGAAAAATCTAAGAAGCACAAACATTGAACTAATCAAAAATATTGCTTCACATATTTTTTGGGTTGATGTAATAAAGTTTATATAACTATGATTAAAAATAATTGAAATTCATTTTTTGTTTTTATTTCAACAAATATGTGAAAAACAGTCTTTAATCTAGTTTAATTACAATACAAAATTATATTAAACATACAAACATACCAAACTACGAACAAACCACAAACATTAAATATAAAGCTATGAAAGTAATTCTCTATGAATTTAAAACTGATAACAATCAAAGATTTTATATAGTATATTTTCCCTACATTAGTTATTTGACTTCACTCATGAACAATAATAATCCAAATAATTTTTTATTCACTCACCAATTTAAACAAAATATAGTAATTATTGTGTGTTTTAAAAAGAGTGTGTAAATTTTTTGTGAGTATAATAAGTATAATATACATATTAGTTGATAACAATAATGCAATACTTTACTTATATTTCTAGGATTAAACAAGTATAATTTATTTTAATCACAGTTTCCAAACTAAAATTATTTTTACTTATAGATAATGATTAAACCTATAATTTAACATATGTTTTCTCATCAATTTCTATAATATCTTGCCTATCATTTCTTTCTTTCCAATGCAAATACAGAACACATCCAATAATTACAATAATGATAGCAGTTAAAACGAAGACACTTTTAAGAATAACTTTGCTGGGAGTCACAAATAACTGAGCTCTCCACTGGGAAGGATCATTGGGTGGTGCAGGAATTAAAACAATTTGAGAATTAGGAATGATTTGTGTCCAGCTTTTAGAGTACCCAGAAAGTCCTACAGTAAGTGTGTCCACAAAGTTAGGAGTACGGTCCAAACCAAATATAGAATAGGGTAATTGTAAAGCATAGTATGCTGATTGTGGAAGTTGAGCACAAACTCCAGTTCTATAAGTACCTTCTTGAGACCAGGTGTTGTATCCAATCTTTGGGCCAGGTAAATTAGTTCCTGAAAAGTTATAAAAAATTTAAATATTAAAATTAAAAAGTTAATCAATATTCTAAATTTTGTATTCTAAAGTGGGATTGTACAAATGATAAATTATTATGTAATAAATATGTTTTACAAGAAAATTTTAATTTTTGTTGTAAATAATAAAAATAATATTTTTGTAGCTAGATTAGAGCTAAAACTCCATAATAATAAAACAATTTAAAAAACTTACCAAAAGTAACTTTTCGAGTGTATAATGTACCATTTATTGTAGGCACCTTTTTATTACTTAGTCCAGTAACAACAATAACTTTAATAAAATTTGTATCATATTCTAATTCATTCCGAAAAGCTTTCATAACATATTTGTTTGTGGTCATATTCTTTTGAACATAAATAACATCCAACACTCCGTCCATGTAGAAATCATAAAAAGTTGCCATAACAACATTGTTACCAAAAGAGTTAAATTTTTCCCACTGAATTTCAAAAGTTCTGTGAAATTTGCATCCCGGTAGATTGCATGGGACATTATGCATTAAGAAAACTCTTGTCTCATTATTATTATTTGAAGGGCTAAGAGTCATTAGAATGTCAGGGTAACCATCCATATTGTAATCGCCACTTCGCATTGTTATTGTGTCTAGGTAAGGCTCATCTCGAGGTGGAATGAAGTGCCACATTGTGCCTTTTCCATCATTAAAGTCCACTTGCAAATCATGCCATTGCTTGTTGTCATATATAAGAATTGTACTGTTTATACAACCAAGATCATAACAAACAGGTACAACTAAAAAGAACTCCCCAGAAAGTGCCACATCAATAAATAATACTTGACCATATATAGTTGCAAATCCAACAAGGAGCTCTATGCTGTTATTGAATTTAAATCCACTAGGCTCTTCATTCAACCAAACTTCTACATCAAGCTTTGTAGTTACTAATAAATCAGCAGCATTATCATCATTGACATCTAAGAAGGAGTGTGAGTGTGGTAATTTTATTTCTTTATTATTTCCATCATTCATCAATATCTCTAGGGGTGTTGATCTTGAATTATCAAAGACCCAAAAGACTCTTTGATTCTGGGAATTTATTCCAAAAAGATCTAATATCATATCACGGTTATAATCCATAACTAGAGGTTGGCCTAATGTTATAGCTTTTATTAAAACTGCATCTGTGCAATTAAGGTCAGGCATACCACCCCATAATATTCTCACCTCGTGTAGGGAGGATGTTTCATTTTGAAGTTGAGTAGTAAAAAGAATGTCCATGTAGGCATCTCCATCAAAGTCACCTGGTACTATGCTTGTGATTAAAACATTACTAAAATTGCAGATATAAGAAGAAGGGCGTAAAAATGGTTCTTTATCATGAGCCAAAAGCACTTCTATACTAGACCCGTTTATTATAAAGGCATCAGTAAGTTCATCAGAATTAAAGTCGCCAAATGCAGCTATAAGACCCTCGTTATATTTTCCAAATGAACTTTCAGTCATATCAGAGATACATAGTGCACATTTTCCAAGAAAAAGTAATATAAGTGATTTGATTTGGTACTTAAACATTTTTCTCTTGATCAAGGTAAAATAATAGTTCAAATCTAATTATTTCAATTGACACGACGCACACAAAGAACTGGAATGAAAAAGAATAGCAATTGAGGGTAAAAGCGCTGCCAGAAATCTGCAGTACGCACTCACATCCTAGATATTATTAATTTAATAACACTTCCAAGTCTCGTAAGGAGCATTGTCTAATAATAAGAAAATATAATAAAAATGCTAGAAAATTATTTAATCAGCTAATGTCAAAACTTGTTTTTATTTTTTTCAGGTAGGCCGTAGGTACCTATATAGACAATGTCAATATGACAGAAGTCTCAAGTCACATACAGTGCGACACAAAAGAGATGAAAATAAATGAGGGCGCC
Organism: Colias philodice; assembly: GCF_061535455.1. Classification (NCBI taxonomy): domain Eukaryota; kingdom Metazoa; phylum Arthropoda; class Insecta; order Lepidoptera; family Pieridae; genus Colias; species Colias philodice. The sequence goes on along the minus strand of NC_143094.1, from coordinate 6,149,808 downwards.
ACCGTCGCTCATATAGCAACACTGATACTGCGACGCTAGCGATCTTGATACTATAGAATAAAAATCCAAAAATCTATATAATATAATCTAAAATAAATACCGCGATTTAAACCGTTATAATTGTTTCATTGTAGCAATAGTGTAAATTTAAGACAAAAATACATTAGTATTTTAATTGACCTACCTAGGTAAAATTTTACTTAAATGTATTTGGAATTAGTTTTTTATAAAAATCGGTCAAGTGTTTAGACTGCAGAGGCGCACATAGAATCAAACATACAAACAAACAAGCATACATGCAGCTCAAACACATTACCCTCTTTCTGGGTCCGTCGGGTAGAAAAAAACAAGGCGATTTGAAAACTACATATTTTTATTTTTTTTGTAGATAAATTTTGTACATTAATATAATTCATCAAAATCTAAATATTCTACTCCTTCAAAGGACTGATCATCACTCTGTTTCGAAGTACTGGCAAGAGGGTACGGGGCATCTTCAGTATCATCATTTGGTTCTTCAGCACTATAACAGCTATCTGAGTCATCTTCACTGCTCTCATCACCTCACACAAATTTGCCTTCATTTCTACTCCCTTCCTCTACTATCCTGCGTACTGTGCTTTCAGAAACCCCTATAACAAACGAATTAAGATGAATAAAATCAAATAGTACATTTAACATATTTTTATAGTAGCTTAAAACTAAAACTTCCTTTATTTTATTAATTTTTTTTTTTAATGTAGGAGGCCAGCGTCCCTGCGCTACTTTAGTAAGTAGTTAGTAAGCTAAATCTAAAATATTATTTTTTTTCTTATGGTTTGATTGATTAATAGATAGCTGTATGAAAACAGTTATCACTATACTATGTAGTAAAATCTAAACTAAGTACTTTATTTGAGGCTGGTTGGATTGGATATAACTTCTTGACTCAAATTGTGCTGGTCGCACTATAAAAACTAGTTTTTGTTTACATACAAATAACCTCAAATTAAATTGCGAAAACGTAATAATCGCCATACATACATACATTAAACACTCGTCACTAATGGAATATTCTATTTTACGTAGTACTGAGCAAAAATAAATGGAATCTCACCGGTATATTCTGCTGTACGTTTGTAAACGTTTTCCAAATCAGTCAATAAATTTCCAACTTGAAATTCGGACAAACACCGAATAAAAACTTTATACACGACATCACGGACACCGCTACGTTTAACCTTTTTCATGATGTCTCCTTTTTTATTTAAATTTCTTGTTCTAAATAACACTTTTATCTCAATAATTCTCCACTTTACGAAAAAAACAACAAATTTTTATTCAACTTGACAGCTACATTGCCAATTCAGGGTTGCCAGGTAATGAAAAACGAATTAGTTCCAAAATAATTAATTTCATCTCTTTTATGTCGTACTATACAGTTATTTTTTTTGTAATAAAACTTTACATTCAATACACGATTTTAAAAATGCAGTTTTGTAGAAAAACCTTTTTCAATTTTTACGATATTTTGTTGAAGAAATGGTAAATAATAATTAAAGCCTCTGCATAAATATTGAAACATGGTTTTTCTAAAATAAATTTACGTACGATGAATTCACCAGTGCAAACTTAGCACCCCATCAATGGAATTTTGGGTCGAAAATGACCTTGATCGTTAGGTCCCCGTTAGGTCCTTTAAGGTCCCACAATTTTTTCGTTAGGTCCCCTTTAGTTTTTTTTTAAATAATTTTTTAAATTTTAGGTATAAAAAAAAATGCACTTTAGCACCCCATCCATAGAATTTTGGGTCAAAAATGACCTCAATCGATAGGTCTCCGTTAGGTCCTATAAGGTCCCACAATTTTTTCGTTAGGTCCCCTTTAGTTTTTTTTAAAATAATTTTTTTTTAATTTTAGGTATAAAAAAGTTACACTTTAGCACCCCATCCATAGCAAAATTGGCAAATTTTATCAAAATCGTATTCTTTACCGTTAGGTCCGTATGGGCTCATCATTGAAATTGTTGAATTATTTATTTTATTAAAATTATAAAATAATAAAAACCTGCGCATGCGCCTTAGAGCATTAAGGCATGCGCACATCATACATAAACAGCGCGAAATTTAAAATGGTATCGTTTCATTTATTAAATAAATCTATTGTTCTGAGAGTGCTTATTTATTAAAAACCTACTTTTCAACCTAGAATTAAAATAACCTGGTATTAGTGTCAATCTATGGTGTCAATATATTTTTTGTAGCGGCCACAGGGCCACACTACGGTCGAGGTATAGATTCGGAAAGAATAACATGCAACAAATCATTATAAATTTGATTCGGGATGACCTTCGCGTGGACACTCGAGGGGGCGGTATTCCAGTGGAACTGCAAGTGATGGCAGTTATTCGATATTGGGGCCGGCATGAGGTAGATGTGACTTGTGCTCTAGTTTTGGATATATACAATAGAAAAGCCTGTATAACGATCTATTACATTACAGATCCAAGAAGATTGTGCTGACATTCACAGAATGAGTCAACAGACACTTTCCCGTTTGTCCCGAAATGTTGCTATTGCGTTAGCTTCTAAAAGTTCGCGTTATATTAATATGCCGTCGAACTCAACCGAGGAAGCCAAAGCAATTAGGAAATTTGAGGCCATAATATGCGGGATGAAGCGTATCATTGGTGCAATAGATTGCACTCATATTAAGATACGCAAAGTGAGTGGAGAGGCTGGACAGTACTATGTTAATAGGAAGGGACATTACTCCATTAACACTCAAGTATGAACATTGTACAATAACATTTTAGTTTGATCATAGTGTATTTAAAGTAATAAATTTTCATTGTTATGTGTGCTATTATGTGTTTCTAATTTATAATAATATTGATGACAATAATTACAGGTAGTATGTGACTCTGACCTTAAAATCTGCGATATTGTGTGTCACTGGAGAGGAAGTACACATGATTCCCGCATATATAGAGAAAGCTCAATAAAGCGGAGGTTTGAGGAGAATGAATTTCATGGGAAGCTGATTGGAGATAGCGGGTATCCTTGTACTTCGCATCTTCTAACACCAATATTAAGACCAAGGACACAGGCAGAAGAAAGGTACAACCTGAGTCACATACGAACGAGGAATACTGTAGAGCGTTGCTTTGGGGTGTGGAAGCAAAGATTCCGCATACTCAACGAAACAATGCGAGGGTCTCTGCAAGTGATCAAGACCACTATTGTTGCTTGTGCAGTTTTGCACAATTTAGCAATACTCTTTAATGAGTCTATTTTAAATCAAGGTATTTGTGCAAACTAATATGTAAACAAAGTATATTTAATAATGCCAATACATAAAAAATAAGCATATTTTAATTCTTTATTTTGTATTTTTCTAGATCCTTCAGGCCTTGAAAATCAATTATTAATCGATCCAACTATCCCTGATAATATAGAAGATGAAGACGAAAATATAAACAGGGCCATTTATATTGAAACTTATTTTAATCAATAAAAACCATATTTTATTATTTTTCAAAATTTATTTTTTTTAAATATTCCTCCTCTAATGCAAGTATTTGGAGCTTCTTCTCGTGAAGCTCCCTCTCTTGTTCTATTCTTAATAGGTGAAGCTCCCTCTCTTGCTCTATTCTTAATAGATGCAACTCTTGTTGTTGCTTCATTAATTCCTCCCTGCTTTTTTTTGCAAGGAGGAATAATTGATGCTCGTAATTGGAATTTGATTTCCCACTGTAAAAATAACATAAACATTAAACATTATTTCACATAAATCACAGCTGAACAATAAGCACAGGAAATTTCATGAAATTCTATTTTCAACATTACATACTTACGTTTTTTTTGGTTTAGCTTTGAAAATATGATGTGTAGGATTTATACGTGGCAATTCAGTGGAGAAATTTGGCAATTCAGGCTAAAAATAAAAAAATAATAATTATTTTAAAATAATATAAATTTTATTTATAATACTGATATTTTTGTATAACATAACTGATAAAAATATTATACAAATTATTATATAATATGATTACCTATGCATGTGCAGTGCTTTCATCATTTTCATTCAATTTCAATGTATCATCAGCAGACTCCTTAGTAACTTCCTATAAATATATAAAATATAATTACTCAATCTCACAATAAAAAACTATATATGCATAGCGCTATTATCCCTTAATGGATATTCCAAATTAAGGAATAATAGCAGTAGAAAATGTAAAAAATATAAACCTGTTGGCCATGTGTTGCATCGCTATCGAAAGGATTGTTATCAAACACAAACTCATTAGGAAGAGCTGCTATAAGCTCTTGATCTTCAGGCGGAGGACTTGGTGGCGGAGGTCCCCCGCCTGTCATGTTTCTTGCCGTTCTAAATTTGTGTTCCGAAGCCTTAGCTTTCTTCAAATTCCTCCACTGATTTTGTATTTGGCTTAAGTCCCTTTTATGGAGTGAAATGATATTATAACTGAAATATAAATACAATAATAATGTTATTACACTGTAACAATTTATTAAATACAAGAAACTGTTAGAATAAGTAAAACTAAAATAACCAAGACAAAACATCTTCCCATGCAAGTTTTTTTGCTGTATTTGTATTAGTCGACGTATCCTTATTCTCTAATATAATATGTGCTCGCTCGAGCACTAATTATTTTCGAAGCACTTTCTAAAGAGCAATATATATTTATTAATAAGCATTAAAACATGTAAGGAAATAAGTACATTCTATTAGATTTCTTGTGTACATTACGTACCTTATCCTCCTCACTCCAATTCGTCGAACGAGAACGTTTATTGATCATTGAACTCATTTTAAATTAAAACTGAATTTGAATTTATCAAAAATCTCAAATCTGTACAAATGTTTGAAATTTGAAAGTTATCAATATCCTGTCAGTTAAACGTCATACAAAATAAAGTCTACCATTCATATTTGTCAAAAAGTACATTTTTAGTCAAGTTTTACGTGAATAGCGGGTTTTATTTCGATAATGTTACTAGAAAAAAATACATATATTGACGTAACTTAGTTGAGAGACTGCTGAGATAGGTTTATAAGTACCTAAGATTATTTTAATCATTGTTTAAGGAGTTGAGAGTTATTTAACTGAGAGGTGTTTATGCAACAGATCAGTCAGTTTTTATAAGTAAGGCTGGTAATTTTTTACGACATCACATTAGAAACCTCAAAAATAGCAGTACTTCTCCACTATTTAATGGATGTTATTATACATATAAACCTTCCTCTTGAATCACTCTATCTATTAAAAGAAACTGCATCAAAATCCGTTGCGTAGTTTCAAAGATTTAAGCGTACAAAGGGACATAGGGACAGAGAAAGCGACTTTGTTTTATACTATGTATAATATAATAATGATAGTGATAGCACAGTATTACAATATTATTTCCTACAGTAAGGAAACGCCTTTGATGTCGCGCGATGCCGCCGCCAGCGTAGGTACTTACGCTGCCACACGAAAATACGCTAGGGTTGCAACAAATGGGAAATAAAACAATTGTGATTATTAATATTATGATGAAATCATTTATTCATATGTACATTCAAAATAATTGCGATTATTAAATCTGATGTAATCATTTGTTCATAAATATATAATTACAGATATTGCACTGCTAAATATTATTTACGTGGACACTTTATTTTTGGATGTTCTTAATTGTATATTATACCATTTAAGAAGTAATGCATTCGCATTGGGATGTACAATCTGATTAGAAAATAATGAGGACAACATATACATAGCTTTGATTTTAATTCAACAGATACAATTATTAATACAATCTTTCTGAAATATTGTTTCCTTCTGGGATTTCAATGTAGATTTACATCCGTAAACGGAACAGTTTTTGCGCGCCATAATAGAATATGTAAGTACCTATGTATAATAAAATTATTACACAAAAAATACGACTGCGTCGTCCTTTCGCGATAGTTAATGCAAACTCAGCGTGATTGCATTAAGCGGCCCGCGTCGCCCGACCCCCCGCCAGTTCCCCTCCGTTTCTCTGCACAAGTACATTCGTCGCCATACTGTAGGAAATATGGTGATACTGTGGTGATAGTCCGGCTAACGAAAGATAAGACTGGAAAAGGCGGCAAATTCAAAAAATCATCATATTAAGGTAACCTAATGGTAACTTAGGTTATAGTTGGAAATAAAGTTTTGATACTTTAATTTATTATTACGAGCTTTGTTTTTTTGAGAGATTAACAACCTCTACAAACTCTTCATCTATATAATATTATATATATGTAATCTGGTACAGTTATCTGATACAGATAAAAAAAAGAACAGCTAGTGAAAGTAATAAAAAACATAATAAAATACAATTAAATTTTGTTTAATCAATATAATCATATTAAATCTAAAAGCCGCGTTCAGCCGCGAATAAAGAATAAGAATCACTATCATTATCTCTGACATCATTAACTCTTCCATTTCTGCAGTTATTCCATCTTGTTTTTTTTGTACTGCTCTTCAACATGAATAACATGGTTCGGTCATAGAAGAAATCTCGTTGAGATACTGATTTTGTGTCTTTAAACATTTTGAACGGACAGATCGTTCAATTTTATATTGTTGCTTTAATAGTTTATAACTGGATTACTGGTATCATCCATGCAAAATAATAATAATAATATTAAACAAATCATATAATGTGCAATGCAATCAAGATGAAAAGTATCAAAATATCAAGTCACACTGTGTGTTTTTCCTTGAAAACTACATCTCTTTCAAATTGTTTCTTTTTAAATTTATTAATCATAGTTTAAAGTTTTCGTCATGTTTTCAACTCAGTTTTCAATTATTAGAAATCACTAAAATCCTAAGCTAAAATCGCAGAAAATAAAATCACTTTGACAAGCTTTGACACATCAACAACTCAGGTTTTAATGACAGTTAACTGTTAAGTGTTGCCAAATAAATTTTCGAAATAAAAAGCCAGTCTCATCTTTCGAACCAGACGCTTACCAGACGTGACTAGTATAGATTTATTTATTGATTTAATAAATGAAACGATACCAATTTAAATTTCGCGCTGTTTATGTATGATGTGCGCATGTCTTAATGCTCTAAGGCGCATGCGCAGGTTTCAATTATTTTATAACTAGTGCCCCGGCTTCGCCCGTGGTACATATTTAGTATCCTATATCCTTCTCCTGGCTCTAAACTACCTCCCTGCCAATTTTCAGCTAAATCGGTTCAGCCGTTCTTGAGTTATAAGTGGAGTAACTAACACGACTTTCTTATAAATATATAGATTTTAATAAAATAAATAATTTAACAATTTCAATGATGGACCTATACGGACCTAACGGTAAAGAATACGATTTTGATAAAATTCGCCAATTTTGATATGGATGAGGTGCTAAAGTGTAATTTTTTTATACCCAAAATTAAAAAAAAAATATTTAAAAAAAAACTAAAGGGGACCTAACGAAAAAATTGTGGGACCTTATAGGACCTAACGAAGACCTATAGATTAAGGTCATTTTTGACCCAAAATTCTATGGATGGGGTGCTAAAGTGTAATTTTTTTATACCTAAAATTTAAAAAATTATTTAAAAAAAAACTAAAGGGGACCTAACGAAAAAATTGGTGGACCTTAAAGGACCTAACGGGGACCTAACGATCAAGGTCATTTTCGACCCAAAATTCCATAGATGGGGTGCTAAGTTTGCACTGGTGATGAATTCAGTGATTTATGCTGTGGATATATGAAATTCGATTCAATTGTAACTCCAAAAATGATTTTAACTTTTTAGTAACGTAATCGAATGGCGTGGAAAATATTATATAAAAAGAAGAGTATCTATTTCAACAACTTCACATTTCACGTATTTCATTAAAATTAATTGATAATTTAATCTGTTTGCGCCCTGACATCTTCTAAGTTCACAGACATCACAATAATTGACAAAACTATATATTTCACCAAAATGTTACCATTGTTGGACATATAGCTATCCTATTTCGATACGACGGAAATCATACTTGCATGAGGAGTATGAAAGCATATTTTCTGTACCCCACAGCTGTACCCCTGGATACATCTTTTCAAGTTGAATGTGGATTTTAATAATTTTGTGTAGCCGAGTGATGCAGTTGTCGTTGTGAATAGTGTTCATTTTATTTTGGTTATAAACTGTAATAATTCACAAAATAACAATATCAGTTTTACCTTTCCGTGAAATATAAATATAAACTCAGCAATAGTTACTCAATTTAAGATAACTAAACGGCGCTTGTTGCCCTACGCTAGTTGTTATTTGATTCGTGTGCTAAATTGTGGTCCATAAATTAAATGTAATAGTTTAAGTCCGGAAGATAAATTCGAGTGCCTTTATTTTTAAATAATATCTTGGTCTTAGATACACCTATAATACTGTAATTTTTTCATCAATCGATGTAACAAACTTATATAAACAATTTGAGTCAGTTGAGCCTTTAATCCGGATTCGCATCCACATTTACTTATTGTCGTCGTTGTGTTGCTTTACGTTTTAACACATTCATTTTATCGTGTTGAGAGTATTTTTAGAATCGCCTACAGTATTGGAGCTTCAAGTCTTTGTAAACATAATATGATTGTGAATACTTGCGCTATTTTTCTTATGAACTTATAAATTGTCAAGTGATTCTAAAGTTTGTTTAATGTGATGAAAGTTAGTAATAAGTGTTCATATGAAGATAAAACGTTACGAAGGAGCTTTGTCATATTTATGGTAAGTGAATTTGCGTATTTACCTATCTGTTTTATTTTATCATCATATTGTTTACAAAAGGTATTACATATGAACATGATTACTTTAGAGATCAATCATTTATTTAGAATTAAAAACACAAATGATGTTTAATAATTTGCTATTGTTATTTAAGTAGCTAAGAATATTTTTTAGAAAACTTATTAGCATTAGTATTATAATTCAAAATCTATAGATTCACTTATTTGATTGGTGTTATTAAATTTTGTACAAACAAAGGCTGCTTGCTGTCATTCGACTATCACTCTAGATATAGTAATTAATAAAATGTTTCTGCATTCATCTAAAGTTTTTATCTGTTAAGAATTTAAAATCCATATCCAAGAGAAATAGGAAAATTTGATGTAATTTACAGTTTTGTATTAATTATTTCTATATTATGGATGGCTATTATTATGTTATTCATTGTGTATGATTGAATTACCCGCCTTAAATTTTAATCACATACCTATCTATATCTTTATAGAGAATTTCTTAGTCTCTACTTTTATAAAATTGCATATTATTACTATATTTGTAGTTTTTTTAGATGGAGTTAATTTGATGATTCAAAATAAGCACATCATACGCCACAAAGGTTATATTATCAGACGGTACTTATAAGTCAAATACTACTAACTCTCTAATATCAATACTTCTTATAAGACTATAGTTATAGTGTTAAACCTATATCCATACTAATATTATAAATGCGAAAGTAACTCTGTCTGTCTGTCTGTCTGTTACTCAATCACGCATTAACTACTGAACCAATTTGTATGAAATTTGGTATAGAGATATTTTGATACCCGAGAAAGGACATAGGCTACTTTTTACCCCGGGACATAGGATAGGTTTTATCCCGGAAATCCCACGGGAACGGGAACTATGCGGGTTTTTCTTTGACTGCGCGGGCGAAGCCGAGGGCGGTAAGCTAGTAAGTAATAAAAATAAATCATCATTTGTATTTCTAAGTGGAAAACTCGAGATGGCTCAACTAATTTGTGCATTTGTAGAAGTAGAGTAATGAGATTTGATAATAAACATCTGTTTTTTATTAAGACATTCTGCATTTATATTTAAACATGGCTTTTCTTTTTGCATCATAAGAGACAATATGATTACACCATAACTTTTCAGAAATTTGAACACCAAAGATGTCTTCGAAAATAAAGGCTATTTAAAGTTGATGTTTTAAATTAAATATTTTTGGCACCAACTTAAAATTAATTTAATTTATTATCTTTTTAAGTGTAAAATTTTACTATACTTTTACACAGGCACTTTTTGATATGAACTTTGTGATACTTCAATATTTACATTATACATACAGCAACCTACTTTTTAGAGTTTGTGGTCTATCTATTAATAAGTCCAGTGTATAACATAACAATACTAGTTTTCTTAACAAAACCATTCACTTGGGGATCTTGTGTTTTACATATTCCTATTTTGAATTTTGGTTGTTATCTAAAATAATGGTATATTGTTGTCTCTGATAATATAGTTGTTGTATCTTCTAGTTATCCCCAGCAGCTTTAGTCAGGCGGCACGGGGCCATAACCTTCCGCCTTACGCAGATACTGTCCGGGCACGGCTGCTTCGGGCGGTACCTGTGTAAAGTCGCGAGGAGGGAGCCCAGCATGGTCTGCCACTGGTGTGCCTGCCCGGAGGACACGGCAGATCACACTCTTGCCGTGTGCCCCGCGTGGGCCGAGCCCCGTGCTCGCTTAGTCGCGATAATCGGGCCGGATCTCTCTCTACCCTCCGTTGTTCGTGCAATGGTGGATGGCGACAGATCCTGGCGTGCGGTGATCGCATTCTCAGAGAGCGTGATCTCGCAGAAAGAGGAGGCAGAGCGGGTGCGCGAGAGGGATCCTCACGCGGACCCGATCCGGCGCAGACGTCTTATTGGGCGTCGTCGCCGTGTTGCGGCCGCTTTACACGGTCGCAACGTGCCTCCTTGACGAAGGGCGCCGGGCGGTGGAACGGGGAATGTAATCCATCGTCCGGTGCGGTGAGGCGACTTGAGACGTGTTCCGCTCATGCCGCCAACGGGAGGGAAGAGCAGGCAAACCACCTTTCCTGTTCTTGGCTTGCGCCTGGCCTGGAGATGGGCTGCCGCCGAGGGGGTCGCGGAAGAATTCTAACAAATACCCGCGGCCCCATCATTAAAGCGGCTCGACGGAACACAGTGGGGTTTTAGTCGGTAAGAATCCGACATAACCCACGGCTCCCTCCCCGGGGGCCGTGGGTATCTTTGGAAGATTTCCCCACTATAAAAAAAAAAAAAAAAAAAAAAGGGTAGCTACTAGATATTGTGTTTTTTCTTTTAAATGAAGCTTCTCCAATATAATTGCTTGTAAACATCAACTCCTGTTCTTTTCAATTTCAATAACCTGATTTACTCAGCTATAACATTTTTATTTACCATCTTTTTTTTTTTATATCTCCCTAATACACTGGGGTAGATCCCTTTAAAAATAATAAAAAGTGCAAAAAAATCGCAGTCGGATGAAACCCATTAGAAAAGGAGGGGAATATGATGAAAATTAAAGGAAAAATAAATTACGGTCAATCCGAGTTCGGGAAGTGGGAGGGGGGAGCTTTTAAGAGAAAAAAATGGTTTCTCTCGATTTCCGACAAAACTACAAGTCCTACGGAAAAAAGTTCAATGGCAAAGTTGTAGGTAATAAAAAAATCGACAACTTTTGTATTGACAATTTTTTCACATAACCTCAAAATTTAGGTGAAAAATTCAAAAAACCAAGTTTTTGGTTTTTTATTTTTAACTACTTCAAAATTTTTTTTTTTTCTACGATATTTGGTAGAAACTTGCTTTATTATGTCCCAAATACACTGTAATTTATTTGATTGAAAATAGTTATTTTTTCGCCTTATTTTGAATTAATACCAAAAAAACAACCTCATTTTCAATCGAAAAGTCACCCGTCAAAATATCAGCTTTTTTCAAAAACTTTGGGAGCCTTTTATTCATCAAAATCTCTACTTTTATATGGTGTAAAAAAAATAAACCTTACCATAGTAAATGTTCTCAGGAAATGCTTACAAACAGTGTCATAATTAGCTTTTACTAAATCAGGCACACTTCTCGAACTCTATATCTTCTCTTGTATCGGCTTTTCGGTAATATTTCAAAAGAAAAAAAATTATCTGTTCTAAGTATAATATTTTACAGCATATTCAAAAGCAAAATGATGTCGATAAAAACATTTCAGGTAGTTTGAGAAGTGTGCCTGATTTAGTAAAAGCTCATTTTCACACTGTTTGTATGCATTTCCTGAGAACATTTACTATGGTAATGTTTATTTTTTCTTACACCATATGAAAGTAGAGATTTCAATGAATAAAAGGCTCCCCAAGTTTTTGAAAAAAGCTGATATTTTGACGGGTGACTTTTCGATTGAAAATTAGGTTGTTTTTTTGGTATTAATTCAAAATAAGGCGAAAAAATAAATATTTTCAGTCAAATAAATTACAGTGTATTTGGGACATAATAAAGCAAGTTTCCACCAAATTTCGTAGAAAAAAAATAAATTTTGAAGTAGATAAAAATAAAAAACCAAAAACTTGGTTTTTTTAATTTTTCACCTAAATTTTGAGGTTATGTGAAAAAATTGTCAATACAAAAGTTGTAGATCTTTTTATTATCTACAACTTTGCGATTGAACTTTTTTCCGTAGGACTTGTAGTTTTGTCGGAAATCAAGAGAAACCATTTTTTTCTCTTAAAAGCTCCCCCCTCCCTTTTCCCGAACTCGGATTGACCGTAATTTATTTTTCCTTTAATTTTCATCATATTCCCCTCCTTTTCTAATGGGTTTCATCCGACTGCGATTTTTTTTTGTTTCAAAAATTATCTACTCTAGTCTATAAGAGGACTTGCAAATTTTAAAAGTAGAATGACAACCTACTGCCACCTAAAAAGTCTAAAAATAACTATATTTGAATAATTTACTTCTGTTCAGGTTGTTTTAGTGACAGAAAGATTACCACTTATCAACTTAGTACAATAAAAGTATAAAGGAGATAAAATACCTAATAAAAAGCAAGCAATGACAACCCTTAAATCCTCTTGTTACAATATGCTCAAGATAAGATACTTATGTTAGGGTCTGTCACATATTATTTTGGTTTAAATATCATATCTGCTTTTATCCTTCTTGCCCACACCTTTTTTTTACGTGAGGAAATTCATCATGAATACAGGCTGCTTCGGGGGCAGCAGCACGGTTATGTCAGACTCCTACTGATTAAAACCTCACGGTGGCCTACTTCCGCGCAAGTAAAGAGGGGATCCCGGGATCTCCGGTGGGAACGCTCACGGTACCCCTCGCCCGCCTGCCATTGGCAATCCACATGCATGTAGTAGCGACTACCCTACGCGCATGCCTAGCCCCACAACAGACCTCAGCCACAACCTTAACTTTAGTGTATTAATAATACACACATAGGGAAACAAAATTTCAGCTAGCTTGAACATGGATTCTAAAGCATTACAATAATTATAGGTACTAAATAGTCCATTGAAAAGTTACATTTGGGGTTGCGTTTTTTAGTGGACGCAATTTTATTTTTTTGATGTGTAGGGGGGGTCAGTGTGAAGTTATCAACAAGTTTGTGGGGTCGCCACCCTTGTCCCACGGCCGCCATCCTGAAAATAGCGGTTGAAATGGTTTTTACGATATATCTCTTAAACTATTTATCTGATAATAAAACAATGCTGACATTATTTGTTGCAAATTAAATTCTCTACAACTTTGGTTCAGTAACTTTTTGTCGTAGAACTATAAATAAAAAAGTTATAAGCGAAAATGTTCAGAAATTGGTAAAATACAAGGTTAGGCCTAAAAAATGTAACATTTCAATGGACTAAAAACTTTCTTCATAAATCATACCTAAGAAATCTCAGTATACTAATACATATAATATGTATATTATTTATGCAGAACTATATAGTATACTTTTATATGTATTTATTCAGAAAGCTGAAGAGGGTGTTAATGGTTTGTTTGAAATTTGAATGAAATAATTTAAATTGCAAAATTATTTCGTATTAGATACTTAGTTTATCCTTTTCTTGAGAGAGTTATTATCATGCTTCAACCAATAGGAGTGGAGCATGAATCATTTATATCTATAAAAATTAACCAGACTATTTAATATTATATCAATGTAGAATGTAGATACATTGAATTTTTTTTTAAAGTAGTTGCTATGGCATATGGATGTTTTATAGAAATCCCAAAACAATTGTTTGTTATCTTTTCTATTTGTCTCTTTGTCTGTTAATCTGTTTGTATGTGAGTCAATCATATAAAAAACGCCAGGCAGATATTGAAAAGGATCATTTTATATATAGACTTCAAACATATAACTGGGAGATTAAAAAATCCATTTTTTCCAAATAAATTTATGATGAAATATGCCTACGCATACGAAAGAAGAAAATCCACGAAATACATAATTTTATTATCAGAAATATACAGGGTGACTGGAAATTCGACGTGATCCTTCAAAAAAAAAAAAACTTGCATCACCTAAAAAAGAAAAGGGTCTTAAGTGGAATAAAAGTTATTTTGTAGTAAATTTTCCATAAGTAGTTAATTATTACTCGAAAAAATGTAGTAAACTTGGTGTACAAATTAAAGACGTAAGTTCCTTGTTTCATAAGCTTTCTAAAAAGGCACAAATGTTATCTACTTTTGCATGGGATCGAAATAAAAAGATTAAAGACATAATTTAAATTTTGGTCAAAAAACCGTCATAGCTCATTAACCATCCATTTTTGACCCCTGGTTAACTGGACTTAATTTGTTGCAAATGACCTCTAGTATAACCCCTTTGAAGGATCACGTCGAATTTCTAGTCACCCTGTATATTGCAAACATAAAATATGTACATATTCCTCTTGAAAGCTGCCAAAGTTGCGTGGGTCATCTAGGCCATTGTTATCGCAATGTGTCACGATTTAGTAAACTACCTACATTATATCTTTGTTACCTTGCTTTCCGTATTCATACTTTGCCCTAACTTTTATAATATCTCCGGCCAGTGCCGGCGGCCGACACTAGTTTTCAGTAAGAGTAGCGATTGCCGTAATCGGCAAATGTCAACGGGCGCAAAAATGCGTGAAAATATGTACTTACGATTGCTTGATTGAATAATGTGAACTTTGCATAAATGTAAGAAGCTGAAGTCATTAAAGTCCAATTACTAGCAAAAAATTTTAAAGGGGTATTATTCGCTTAATCTTTAAATAAAATTGAAAATTTTATGAATTAGCTTTCCACCCGCAGCTTCGCCTGCAGCTGCGTAGTGCGTAATCAAAGGAAATTCTCATGAATCTCATGGGAATGAGATGTTTCACAGCGGTGAAAAGTAATCATATCATAAAATTGTTCCATTGTGAAAGGAAGAAACAAACACACTTTCGCATTTATAATAAAGGTCAGAATCGAAGGAACAAGGGATGTAGGAAACGAACGGAAGCTTTTGAGGAAGATCGTCTGAAAAAGGACTGCAAATCTTGATAAAAGACGCGATGAACTGAAGGATAGCTATCTATACACTACAATTGTCTAGAAGCCACAATACGTACATAAGCGCTCATGTATCCTTAACATGACAGGAAATAAATAAAAAAAGGACACCGAAGCCAAAATCGGCTAGGAAGACATCATCATTGGTATGGATAATAGTAGAGAATCGGCTCTTCTTTGGATGTTTTGAAAGGACCCGGCTTTAAGTCCACATACAATGATTAACCAGTAATCTATTATAATTTTTTTACCTACCTATATAAGATGGATTATGATGCCATATGGACAAATACTAAGAATTATCTTACGTTGCGTTGTAGGTTAGGATATTATTTTATGGTACCATAGTCCATAACTAAAATAAAGGACTTCGCTAGATATTTATCGTAAATGTATTATCTTAATCATAGTCTGACAATAGTGTTAGTATGTCGGGGTGGCGGTGGTCGATTTTTATTATCTTGTATGGTGGGTGTGGTCGGGAGTGCCAGGCCAAACATCGGCTCGCCGAGATCGATATTATCACGAGCTAAGTATTCCACTTATAAGCTCCATCAAATACCGAAATTTGCAAGGATTTACTTGTATCCCTAAATACTCAACATAATATTATATCAACTTGATCTTTGTATTTAATTCACTTATTTGTTCTATTGATGATATGTACATACTAACTTTTATGATAATACGGATCGGTGCTTTTACGTCGTATTTATGGGAGAAATATTTTTTAGTCTGGTCTGAGTGATCATGCCAGGTTCGTGTCACATGGTTAGGTATATCACTGAAAACGCCCACCACTATACGTACAAAAGGAGTTTTATGCTAGTATCAAATCTGTTTTATTTTCGAACTAGCAGCTTACGTTTTTGATCTCGTCGTTATTGGTACCGACTGTAAAAGATAGACTTTACATATATTGACGAATAGTCATCATCTGTCTACAAACCAGTAGCCGAATCCGTTTAGTATAATGTACTGCGAACAAAATTCACTCTATCAAATCCATTTACAATAACAAAATTATGCGTTTCGCTCTGACTAGTGCGAAGAGAGAATTTCAAATTAAGCTTCGACAATTGGTTGAACAGTGATATGCTCATAGAAAAAATATGTTCATATTTGCACAAATTTTATAATTCATAAATATCAAACGTAAATCAATCATGGAGTCATTTGATACCTACACTTCAAATGGTTCGATGAGTAGGGTAATAGCCTTATAATGGCTGCATATTTTACACATTTTTTGTAATTATTTTCAGTAGATATACGTATATATTGAGATTGATCGTTGTTAATTTTCATTTTCGTCTTTGTCTATCTGTATCGACTGTACCATTAAATTATCATATTTGATGGTCCGACTTGAACTTTTTGGAAGGAATTTAATATGTCACGGTTATTAATTTAGATTTCCATCAGTTTAATGTGAAAATTATCTTTATAGTATTATATATTTTTAATTTAAACACATAAAATTACATGAGACTTAAAAAAATATGATAATTTTTATAAAAGCAATTTAACCGCCTTACAAAAGTTATCAAGTAAAGTGAAGTGGAAATTAGTGCTTATTACATGTTTTACAAATGTAGCATCAACTTCAACTTGCCTTAACTTTATTTTATAATTGTTTGAAGACGGTTTTTAGGGATGCGATCCTTAAGAAAAAAACCATCGCTAGGATCACTTTGCTGTCAAAGGGTGAAATTCAAATGAATTTCGAGGATTGCCCGAAGGCTTTTGCCAAACCTAAGATAAACCAGTCCTTCCGCGAAGAGATTGTGTTTCGGGATTTGACTATAACATATTATCTAACTTGACCTACTTTAAAAGTTTTATGATGTAGTAGGTACTGATAGTTCTGGATCTAGTGAGAATTCCATTTATTAAAAAAAATCCAACATGCCCAGGCGCCTCGGGAGAAAGCAATAAGTAGTGATATTTAACTGACGATTTTTTTTCCTTTGCAAAACGATAGATCTTATTTAATTCTTGGAACCAAAACAATATTGTGCAAGTTTCAAGGAACCCAAGTTGATTTTAAATATCGTGTTCCACTTACTCATGTACCTCAATTTTATAACTACAAATGTTTGTGTGCATGTGTTCAAATATGTTGACGTATGAAGTGTAAACATAATAAATTAAACATATTATTATTATAAAATTATGTAGTTCATGCGTATCTACTAACATAAAATACTTATTTCTAAGCAGTGTGACCGCTGAATCAGCTTACTTATGTATTTGGTGTTCTATTAATAGCTTTGTAAATATGTAACCAAAGTCGAGGTTACAATGCGGATATATAAATATATAAATGTGTGTGTCACGAACATTATTCATTTTACATATGATTTAATATTTTTGATTCGTCGATGACCCTGCAATTAAGTAAAGTAATTCATTTAGAAAAATCACATTGTTTTATACGAATTTCAATATCATCTTTCCGGAAATGGGTTTGTTGGCTGAAAAATAAATATTTTTGATTCTACGAATATAATCTTTACCTTTTTATTAATGTCTAAAAATAGCTTGAGAGCGTTATCTCTGACGTTATCTCAAGGCGAGATGGGTGTAGCTGTCGTTTGTGGCAGACTGTCCCCTCTGCAAGTACACTTTGACTACCCTTTGTGCGTAAACGCAACATAAAATTCATATAAAAATAGCGTTAGTTAATTAGTATAGGTATAGGTAGGTACATTTCCGCTGCGTTACTACTCTATAAATTGTTATTTACTGGAAACGCAGTAAGACTCATCTTGCCAAAATAACGTCATGTCAATTGGCTTAATCGGTCGCCGGCTGTGAGGCAATTACTTAGTTGACAGCAGGGAAGTAATTCCTACATTTGAGGGCGGAAAGCGAACTGCAGGAAGACTTCCCTTCCATAAAACTACAAAAATTTACCTCAACATTTGAACTTTTATGTTCACTAAATGAAATCAAATATAATTACCTATTTAACGTGCATTCTTTTAAAATACATCACTAATGACATGGTTTTGCTTACTGAGCATTATCAAACTCAAACAATGCGTAAATTTATGCTGCGTAATGTAGGTACACGTTCTATAAAAATATGTATATTTTATATATTTTTTTATTTTAACTAGCCGAATGTCCCGGCTTCGCACGGGACCGGGAATAAAAAGATAGCCTAAGTCGCGCCTGAATAGTGTAACTGCAGCTTTCATATTGAATTAAGAATTTTCATGTTTGTACATATCGGTACTTCCGAAGATATTTAAAAAATACATAAAAGTTAAAAATTTTAAGACTGTATTGCTTCAAAGTTAAATTTAACACCATCTCGTCACAGTAACAAGTATTTTAAAACTTTATTTTCTGTTTCCCATCACTAGCCCGTCTGTCAAAAAGAGTAAGCTATCATGTACTGATGTACAGGGTAGGTATATACTATATAAGTACATATTATGTACATATATTATTTATTACAATATTTATTCACATCTTATCAAAATTATTGACGCACTAAAGACATCGCGTATTGAGTAAAAAAATATTTTGTTTATAATATCCATATTATATTCAACTTACGAGTATTTGTAAATATTTAAACTAGATATTAGGTATTTAATTTATGGTATTAACTTCACCTAACAAGCAATACTTTGATTAATTATTTTTTTTAAGTTCACCGAATTATATAATAATTCGGTCTTAACCCTTAGAATGCCTCATTAGGTAAAAGGAAGAGTTATGGATAAAAGTCAGTCATCTCATATTTTTACAAGTATGTATACCTAGCAATGAAGCTATAAGTGTATAGGTCAGCCGTTACTCGTATTACTAGAAAGCGTTCGGAGCAGTTTTCTTCCAGAACGCTGCGCGCTGCGCGCTACAAGTTATTAAATCTCAGAAGTCGAAACTCGTTGAATGACATATTATTTCTATTTATGTGCAATCGCAAAAAATCTAAACTTGAACATCGATTGTATATATTCTTTCATATAGTTGTCGGTATCATGTATCTGAAATTCATAAGTATTACAAAAATTTGATAAGTTTAATTTTTAGCTGCCTAACAGTTTGTAACTAATATTTGACGCATCCAGGTGGTAGCGCCACGGTGAAGGCGACGGCATGTGGCGCGGCGCGCGGGTCCTTGTACTCGCGGCGCTGGGCCTCTTGGCCGCGTCTTCGGTCGATGCACTCGTTCCCAAGAAGTACAGCATCACTATCGGTTACCTTCCTTCGATCACGGGTGAACTCAGTTCGAGACAGGGGCTCGCCATTTCCGGGGCTTTGTCTATGGCCCTCGACGAGGTAAATACTATTCACTATATTCACTATTATTATCTGTAAATTTTATATTTCCATCGTAGTGAGTGAAATTATAAACGGATGGTCTACACATTAATATTATAGTTATTATTTATGTCACATGCTCTTAATAATAGAGTTATATTTAATGTTTCTATTTACACTTATTCTGGCTCAAATGGAACATATTGTTTATCCTCAGCTCAACAATGATACGAGGTTACTGCCAGATGTTCACTTATCGATGGTGTGGAACGACACTAGGTGCGAAACGGTGACGGCGACGAGGGTCCTAACAGATATGAGTTGTTCAGGAGTCGTCGCATTCTTTGGGCCCGAAGGACGCTGCCATACAGAAGCTATAATAGCGCAGTCTAGAAACTTGCCGATGATCTCATATGTTAGTCCATTTTTCGTTTTAATTAATTCCAAGATTTACAGATACTTAGTCCTATTTACAAAGAAGTAGTTCAGTGTACTATATTCATTATTTTTTTTCATCTTTCAGAAATGTTCCGATTACCAAACTTCGACATTGCCAAATTTTGCGAGATTAGAGCCACCCGACGCGCAGGTATGATGGAGTAACTTATTCATGGTTCATAAATTAATGGAGTAGATAAATAATTCTTACATACGTACTAATGTGTCTTTCGAACATTATTTTGTGTACCTTCAAAGTAATTTTTAATTTCACCCATTAGGATAGTGCTATAAAGGTGGTATATTTTTTTTTCTATGCAAAAGAAGTCAGGGAGATAAAAGATGCGTGAAGTGCTAATAACATTGATAGTCTTATATGACAAGCGCAGAGATGCCAACCGTTTACGTAAGTCGCAACATTTTGCAGGCCACAAAGTCGGTTATATCGTTGCTGCGGTACTACAGGTGGAACAAGTTCTCCATAGTGTACGAAGAGTTATGGGTGACCGTAGCTCTCACACTGGAGAATCACGCCAAAAAGAACAACATGACCGTGAACCATCAGCGCCCAGTCATCAACGGCTTTAAGTGCTGCGAAGAGAAGATGACCTGCTGCGCTCCCGGCTTCTGGTATCAGTTCATACAAGATACTAAAAATAGAACAAGAAGTAAGTTTTATATAAATAATCACCAGATTTTCGCGTATAAAGTGTATGTCTGATAATAAAGCTTAATTTTTTCCAGTATATGTGTTCCTCGGATCGCCATCGGGCCTAATAGACATGATGACGGCTATGGAATCATTACAGCTGTTCGTAAACGGAGAATATATGGTTATATTCGTAGACATGATGACTTACACGACCAGGGATTCATTGAAATATTTAATAAGTAAGTCTATATTTTATACTCAACACTTTCAAACTTTATAAACATTACAAAATTATAATTAAACTATTTCTAATTAACAGAAACAGAAGAACGAGCAGGCGAACTGTCGTGTCCAAATACTCCGGAGTTTAGAAAAAGGGCACAATCTTTACTTGTCGTAGCATCTTCAGAGCCAGACAGAAGTTATGAAGATTTTACTAGTAGAGTTCAAGTGTACAATTCGAGGAAACCATTTGAGTTTCCACTGCCGACCTTATTTGAAAATAAATTTTTAAAGGTATTTATTTAGCAACAAAATTATATAATGACTTAAGTTAAAACTTAACTCATATTCATTAAATATGTTGTTTCCATTGTTTTAGTACGTGTCTATATACGCTGCGTATCTCTACGATTCTGTGAAGCTCTATGCAACAGCACTGCATAAAGTAATAGAAGAGGAGACTAGATATAAGAATGAATCGCTCTCCTATGAGAAGTTGATGACCATTGCCACTAATGGGACACGTATTGTCTCCAAGATGATACAAATTACACCGTTTAAAAGTAAGTAGAAATTATTAAGTAAACAAAGGCACATGTACTAGTTTCGATATATTCATAAAAAATGACGTTATATTATTGGTTTTGAACATAAAATGCGTATTTCAGGTGTATCCGGTATGTCAATACGTTTGGATGAGCGCGCCGATTCCGAAGGTAACTTTTCCGTGTTAGCGTTCAAGCCGACCAACTTGACCGACAATGTGGTCAATTGCTCCCATAGCATGGTACCTGTCGGCCATTTTCAACAGTCCACCAAAGAGTTTCCGGTGCGTATTTATTTGCTTAATTATAATTATTCTGGTCTAGAAATAAGTAGGTATTTAGGTGGTTTACTTAATTAAAAATGATAAGTCGGTAATTATTTTATGGCTATGCTGGAAAAACATTTCTACATGCATTTCTGCCATTAATACCAACTTTAAAATTACGTAAAATATTTAGGACAAGTAAATTAGATATTAACAATAACTAGACGAAGTTATTTAATTGTTAGCTTATAATATTATTACAATGAAACTAAATTATCTATTAAAACAGTGTCACAACTTGCACCAATTGTGTGGTCGCGATACAGTATTGTTTATGAGCTGTCGCTATTAATTATTGTGTATCAATTGTTATAACTATTAATTACTCTGATACAGGATTACAAATTAAATCCGCGGCTGCAAATCGACTGGCCGGATAGCGTGAAACCTGAAGACGAACCGTCTTGCGGGTTTTTGAATGAAAAATGCCCCAAAGATGATTCACAAATCACATCGCTGGTTGTTGCGGGCACATTAGCTGTTACTCTGTTCTGTGCTCTTGTAGTCACTATAAGCATTTATCGCAAATGGAAGATTGAGCAGGAAATAGAAGGGTTGTTATGGAAAATTGATCCCCAAGAAATTTATGGGTATTTAAGTAGCGGTTTCGTTTGGTCGCCCAGTAAGGTAAATATCGCATCTAGTACATTATCTGATAATAGTAAATGACTCAAAAGATTTACAAATAAACAAGTTATGTTTCATTTCATAGAACAATACATGCTAAGTTCAAAGTGGAGGTTAACATATTTTGGTCTGTTTGAACGACTAATAAACAATATGTTGTGAAGCTATTTTTGAACCAAGGTTCTTTTATACGAATTGTCACATTATTTTTCAGTTAAGTCTGGCGAGTGGCATATCTTGCGAGAGTAAATGTTGTACGCAAATATTTACGTCTACAGCGCAGTATAAAGGCAACGTGGTTAGAATAAAGGAGCTTAAGTTTTCTAAGAAGAAAGTAAGATAAAGTTATTTAATTTTATGTTTAGTGTTTTTATCTATCCTTATGATTGTAAATATTTTCTTTTTTTATTCGTATACTTTGATATCGATACTGCACTTGCGCGGTAATCGGATAAAAGTAGTTGTGTTTATCCAATTTTTTGTACTTAGCTGTTTTTGCGAGAAAAAGTTACAAACATTGATAATGTATTTATTACTATTTCACTACCTATACCTCTTCCATACACTCTTGAAAATAAGTAATACTATTTTCACAATAGGATATTTTAAGTATTTTGGCTATTTTCAGGATATATCTCGAGAGGTGATGAAAGAGATGCGTTTATTGCGCGATCTACGGCACGATAATCTCAACTCGTTTATTGGTGCCGTCGTGGAACCGCTGCGGGTGTTGCTCATCACTGACTATTGTGCTAAGGGGAGCTTGTATGTAAGTAGCGTAGAAGTTGTTGATAAGATATATAAGTATCCCATATAAAAATAAATATATAGCAAACAAAAAAAAAGACCTTAAATGTTGGTTTTTTGCTTTATAAAATAAAATTATTCAATAACAGTGTGTGGCTTTGTTTTATTCATTCAAAATAACAGAAAGTAATTTGTATTGTCTTTTTCAGGATATAATAGAAAATGAAGATATAAAGTTAGATAATATGTTCATATCGTCATTGGTGCATGATCTCATTAAGGTAAGGTTTGTTATATGAAAGAGGGCAATATGCAAGTTTCTAATTATATAAAATTTGTTACTATATTGTGGCATAAAAATATAATTTGTAATTTTTCAGGGTATGATTTTCATACACACTTCACCATTGATCTTTCATGGAAATCTCAAATCTTCGAATTGTGTAGTAACATCGAGATGGATGCTGCAGGTATATTTATTAAAACACTTGTAGATCACATTATTACAATGTTTTTTTTTCGTTTATTATATGATTGTATTGTTAATTTTTTACTACTACTTATAGGTCACTGATTTTGGTCTACACGAATTGAGATATAGTGCGGAAAATGACTTCATAGGGGAACACCAATATTACAGAGGTAAAAATAATCTGAAATTCGAAAATCTAGTAATCAATTAGTCTTATTAAGAAAATATTTATAAACTTCAAAATTTAAATATTGACATAGATTCATAATAGTATTGAAAATTATCTTTGTTATCTTCATATTAAAATGTCTAACAACTCTTTTTATTTCAGGGCTGTTATGGAAGTCTCCGGAATTATTGCGTGAACTAGATTATCCAAATGCCCAAGTCGGGGGGACACAGAAAGGCGACGTTTATGCCTTTGGAATTATTTTGTATGAAATAATCGCCCGTCGCGGTCCGTTTGGCCTGACTTCATTAGAACCCAAAGGTTAGACTTTATTTGTATGTTATGTGTTTTTGTATTTGTTATAAGATAAAAAGTGAGGAGCGTGCGCAGTGCGAGGAAATTGTAGTATAACCATTCATTTTATTGAGTAAAGTTTATTTTATTTAATACGTAGACACTACCCAGCTACCTAATAAAATCATTGTTTTTATTGCAATTCAATTTCTATTCAATATCTTTTTGGGTTTATAAAAAAAATTTAATGTTTTTAATAGCCGTTCTAAATAAGACAAGCAGACGATTAAATGAGGTAATTAAAACATTTAAGAGTTACGTACAGCAAAAAAATACGTTTCACCAGTAACGGTGGGTTATTCGCACCGCACGGACGATCCTTTATTTTCGCAAAAAAAAAAAAAACATGCGATGCGGCAACAGTGCAGCGCCGGTAAGGCGAACGCTCGACAACAAGACGGCAACGTCGCAGCGCGTTTGGTGTGAAAGAAAAGGTCAATTTTGACAACTGCCAAACGTCAAAATTGTCAAACTCTTAATTCGTAAGCCGTCAGCTGAATTTATTAAACCATGGACTAATATCGTAAATTTAAACACCTCCTTAAGAGAAAAGTGCAAAACGATTGAAACAAGCATTTTTACGTTAGGTGTCACCATCAAATACGTGTTTCCTTATCAGGGCGTCCATGTTGTCTATATCGTCCGTCATGAATGAAAGTAGAATATAAAAACATATGAACATTGCAGAGATAGTGGAGCGCGTGAAGCGCGGGCGGCTGGAGGGCGAGGAGGCGTTCCGGCCGGACACGCAGGCGCTGGAGGGCCGCGCGGACGAGTTCGTGCTGGCCGCCATGCGCGACTGCTGGCACGAGGAGCCCGCGCTGCGCCCCGACTTCCCCACGCTGCGCACACGACTCAAGAAGATGAAGTCCGGCAAGTGAGTGTGCATTATTCATTACTAGCTTTCCGCCCGCGGCTTCGCCCGCTTTGTCTAAAACATAATCCATACTAATACATATTATAAATGCGAAAGTAACTCTGTCTGTCTGTCTGTTACTCAATCACGCCTAAACTACTGAACCAATTTGCATGAAATTTGGTATGGAGATATTTTGATACCCGAGAAAGGACATAGGCTACTTTTTATTGCGAAATATGTACCACGGGCGAAGCCGGGGCGGACCGCTAGTAAATTATATACTAAAACCTTCCTCTTGAATCACTCTATTTATTAAAAATAACCGCATCAAAATCCGTTGCGTATTTTTAAAAATTTAAGCATACATAGGGACATAGGGACAGAGAAAGCGACTTTGTTTTATACTATGTAGTGATTATTATTTCATTCTTCCGTGAAATCTTCCCGCATGGGAAGATTCCAGGTTCCAGGCTTAATGTTATCTGTCAGTGATTTAATTATCAACATTACAAAAAACAGTGACGTAATATGTAGGATAATCAGGCAGTTTTTGAATATTATTATATTGGTGTATTTGGTTAACCTTTGGCAAAAATAGAAATTAATTGGTTCGGACATATTTATCTCAACAATATACATAGATGGCCCAATAATACCCACTTATTTGCAACAGTATAAAATACATTTCTTTCATGAGTCCTCACAGTCATACACGGGACTTTGGTTCATAACAAGTGTAGTTGAAGTTTTATCAAATAATGTTTTATAGATCGAGAAACATTATGGACCAAATGATGGATATGATGGAGAAGTACGCTAATAATTTAGAAGAACTAGTCAATGAGAGAACGAGGCTATTAATAGAAGAGAAACAGAAGACGGAAGATTTACTGCACAGAATGCTGCCAAAGTAAGTTTGTCTATTTATCTTTTATATGTTAAATTTTCTTACATTTTCCAGAATTTCAAGCACTGCATTAAATGTTACCAGAAATGCTTGTACCACACTTATGTGCTTTAATAAATGTTTGTTCGATATGTGTAACAGAAACCTCGTGTCCCGCCTAACAATACGATGCGGCGTGATGCCTAAATGCCTTGCAGAATCCTGTTGTGATTAAATCTATATGTTATTTACTAAATGTTATGCCTTCTAATAAATGTTGTATTGAAAAAAAAATGGAGTTCCAAGATTGATATCTTACAAAACTACCATAGAATGTATGTAACTGTAAGAAGTCATTCCTATTGTTTGTAAACATCAAACACTTTATGAGCTTTTTGTGGGAACATGCATGTACGTACACCGTAAAATAATTGCTAGATGTAAGGCTATATTGTAAAAATACTAATTATTATTTGTTTGTATATCTCGGTGTAATGAATGTCGACGGAAGACGCAAATACAACAAGCCACATCGCACATGGCCGCACTTTCGTGCGCACTGGTTTACATTTGGTCCATAGTTTTAAAAGTGTAATGCCAAATCATTGAAGGGAAAATTTCACGACTATTTCAATGAAATATACATTCTATGAGTCATATAGAAAGTATTAATCGATTATTGAACTATATTTTCGATCTAATCATTGACATTTCCATCAAAACCATATTAATACATGTACATAAAAACTTATGTATAGATACATACTCAACTTCCTATAAATATCACAATTTTAAATTTATTAAAGTGCATTCGATGTTTCGATGGAATATTTATTGTAACCTTTGTAGTTCGCATTAAAAGCTCCATAGTAGTGGACTTGATGTAAAGCAGTGGTACATGCTACACGTTTTGATTGTGAAAACGAAAAAAACATTGTTCTTGTATTTACTTTGTTGTACTTGTGTTCTTTTCCAGATGTGGGGGTTGATCCATTATAGAAATGTCGTGAAAATGTCTTGAGGTAATTAACTCTCTACTGGTGATTGTAGTTAATACGGTTTGACTTGTGCTGTAGGTGGTAAATCTTAGCGATGTTTTGGCTCAATTTCCTTATTAACACAGTAGAGGTAGCTTGCTTGGGGATTGTGACGGTCTTGCGTAGAGCACAATTGTCGGTGTTGGCGTTTCCTCAGCTTTTTCTCGATAACGTCGCCTTAACGTCTAGTGTAAGCGAACGGTAACTAATTTCTCTATTGATTCTTGTTTTTGACACAAGTTTTTCTTATTGCATGAATTTTATCATTTCTTTTTCATTGATCTAGTTTGTATTTTTAATGTACACATTTAAAAGGTACATCGTCGTTTGTATGGTAAGTGTTGCAAATAGAGCCTATTTGTAGATTGGCATTTTAATATTCTATGTAGAAAAGTAGATAGTGTTATGTTTGGTTATTCTAGAAATATTTTTATAAGTTCGTTGTTAATAATAATAACACACTGAATAAATTTATTTTGCATCTCCATAATTAATTGTCCTTTTTTATACTTGTAAAATAAGTATAGGCACACTGATCCACTGGAAAAATGTGAGCAGGATCCTACAAAAATGTATTCGTAGAGGGTGTTTTATCTTAAAAAGTATAGAGTATACTATGGTTACTATATAATTGACGTCAAAAATTGTTACAGGTCAGTTGCTCGGCGGCTCACGACCGGCGAGGGTGTCGAACCGGAGTCCTTTGACTCGGTGACTATTTACTTTAGTGACATAGTGGGCTTCACCGCAATGTCAGCCGAGAGCACCCCACTACAAGTTGTCAACTTTCTCAACGATTTATACACTGTGTTTGATAGGATCATTAGAGGCTATGACGTGTACAAAGTGGAGACTATCGGAGATGCTTACATGGTGGTAAGTAATTTTTTTAAACCTGTTTTGATTGAATGAGTTCTTTTAAAAATAATTTTCATTATAAATTAAGACAAACTCATTAAAAACTCATGATAATTTTATGTCCTTTTTTTAGTGCCGTTGATTTTAAGTAAACAATCTTATTTTGCCCAGCACAAATATCCTTCTTTGTTTTACAATATGGCTTATAAAAGTGTAATAGTATAGGATCCCGCTATACAACGACCTTCACCGAGATGCTTATTTAATGAGACGTATTTTTTATGTTATTAAATATGCCAATAAATATATCCTATATGGGTTGCCTAACAAATTTCAGTCCAGAGTATTTTTAATTAATAATTTAATTTTTTTTTTTTAAACATTGCACCGGTGTGATTATTAAATAAATTTGATACCAATCGAAAGTTTGAAGCCCATAGAATATGCAAACGTTAGGTTGCCTATTTTTTTCCGGTCACAACCACGGGTTGCCAGGTGTAAACAGGTAAATCTATAGATACTAGCATTTTGCTACGGTCTGATTATTGAATCAAACTTAGATAAAATGAAAGATTATTTCATAAGGAACACGGTGGTATAGGGTTGCCTGCGAAAAATCAGTCCCGAATTACGGTTGTCGAATTTTAAATAATAAAATATCGCACAACATTACTCGTTTCATCCTCAGCAACTGTAGCACAGGAATCGACACTAGGATTCAACTGTTGTGGTTCTTCTTCAGTAGTAGATACATCGGTATGCTTCTAAAAAAAAAAACAATTTTTGCGATTAAATGAAAATGTTTGATTATAAATTTTAAAAAATTTTTGATAAGAATAGTTGATTTAAAACATCCTCATTTAATTATTCCAAAAAACAAAGGAAATCAGAACATTTTCTTGTTCAATTTTCAACTACCGTTTTTTAAGTAAATTACAAAAAAATATGTGTGTCGAAAATTAACAAAACCATAAGTGAGTTTTACTAGCAATTACTTCAACATGACAAAAATATAGAAGATGTATTAGCTTAGATAATTTTAAAGATTCAATTATTATGTACTTACTGGATATCTTCTTATATATATAAAAATGAATCGCAAAATGTGTTGGTAAGCGCATAACTCGAGAACGGCTGAACCGATTTCGATAATTCTTTTTTTAATATATTCCTTGAAGTACGAGGATGGTTCTTATGTAGAGAAAACGTAAACATGTACCACGGGCGAAGCCGGGGCGGACCGCTAGTTCAGCGATAAATTTAAGAAATTCTTCGTTATATTTTTTATTCAAAACAGTCACTTTTTTGTAGCACGTGGTATGATAACCTACAAATTGGAGTGACGCACTGGATAGCTCAACAAAATTGTATTTAAATTTTTTTTTTTACGAAAAGCTAACTTTAATGCACAGTTTTCAAAAGTTTCATCATCAAAATCAATTATTCCGATATTCGATATTTTATTATTTAAAATTCGACAACCGTAATTCGGGACTGATTTTTCGCAGGCAACCCTATACCACCGTGTTCCTTATGAAATAATCTTTCATTTTATCTAAGTTTGATTCAATAATCAGACCGTAGCAAAATGCTAGTATCTATAGATTTACCTGTTTACACCTGGCAACCCGTGGTTGTGACCGGAAAAAAATAGGCAACCTAACGTTTGCATATTCTATGGGCTTCAAACTTTCGATTGGTATCAAATTTATTTAATAATCACACCGGTGCAATTTAAAAAAAAAAAAATTAAATTATTAATTAAAAATACTCTGGACTGAAATTTGTTAGGCAACCCATATAGGATATATTTATTGGCATATTTAATAACATAAAAAATACGTCTCATTAAATAAGCATCTCGGTGAAGGTCGTTGTATAGCGGGATCTTAGACTATAATTAAAGATGTTTTAATCTAGTGTTAATTAAAAATTATCTCTACATTTTAGGTATCCGGTCTTCCAATAAGGAATAATGATAGACATGTTGGTGAAATTGCGTCTATGGCACTAGAATTATTGAACGCCGTTAAAAGTCACAAAATATCGCACAGACCAAACGAAATACTAAAATTACGAATAGGTATACATACAGGTAAGCAAATTGTTTCAACTTGTGATATTGGTAATATGTCTATGAGGCTTTTATTTGTGTAATGATAATGACACCAAATGAAAATGCATGGTCAGTACAAATCTTACGATGTGCATTTGAAAATATCAGTTTAAATTTCACAAATCACAATGACAAAATGCAGTTTACCTAACAATAATATCTTTCTTTGATCCTAAAATTTAATTTTTTCGTTGAAAATTGTGTCAGTATATCATAATATAAAAAAAACATCAATATTAATAAGCTTTTAATAATAAAAATGTACAACAGGCGCAGTGGTAGCCGGCGTGGTGGGACTCACAATGCCGCGGTACTGTTTATTCGGTGATACTGTGAACACAGCATCACGTATGGAGTCGAACGGCGAACCCCTGCGCATACACATCTCACCGTCGTGTAAACAGGCGCTCGATAAACTCGGCGGGTACATCGTGGAGCCACGTGGTTCTATACCCATTAAAGGAAAAGGCGTGGTACGTTCTTGTTGCATATGTCTTGTGCTAGTATTATATACGGTATAGTGTACGGTACGGTAAGTCAAACGGTGAGCCGCTGCGCATAGAAAATACGAGTATATAAAGCAAATATTTATGCCATATAATAAGGATACTGTTTATTATATTCTATGGTAGAATGATGTTTTATGTCTTTGCAGTTGCAAACATATTGGCTTGTGGGTGCGACTGAAAAGGCAATTCAGAAGAGATTAGTGGAAGGAGAGGAGCGTCCTCTGTTCTGTCGACCGCGACGAAGTCCTCGCTTGACTGACTCCAGACACCCTTCTATATCGGGTAAGTTCATTATTACGTTATGCATTTAAGTTGTGAAAATATATTAATGAATATTTTGTGTTTTTTCTAAAATTCGAAATTTAATTTTTAATCCTATGTTTTCTACTTCATTTGCCAATACTGCTGAATTAATCTAAACAAGCTGCTGATTTCGTTATAAATGTTTGTCTTAAAAATAAACAATTCCTACTTAATTTCTTGTGAGCATTTGTTTCTTTTAAACATAAGTTTAAATGCATCCAATTTCAGTTACATGTTATGCATTTTTTTTAAAGACATGTAATTTAATAAAGCAAAACCTCAATTGCCATTGAACCGAGAACTAGTATAGTAATTATTATTGTTGATTTTATTTAGTTTTCTAACTATGTATTTATTAATTGATCGGTCACTTATCTAATTATATCAACACTATCTTTTGTGAGGTTTTGCATTATTTCATAACATGTAAATCTAATATGCGTGCCTGCTTGCGTGCATCTATTTGTATGTGTACACGTGTACGCGCGACCTGCATACTTTTACGCACGTGTCCTTTCATATATGTGAGTGCACGTGCGTCTGTGTGCGTTCGTACGTGCGTATGTGTTCGTTCGTACGTGCGTATGTGTGCGTTCGTACGTGCTTATTGGCACTCACGTACACATGTGCACGCGTGTGTGTGTGTAACTAACTCGTGTGGTGCGGTGCGGCAGAGCTGCGCAACGAGGCGGGGCGCGGCGGCGTGCGGCAGCGCCTGCACAGCGGCGCGTCACTACCGGCGCACCCCGCGCTGCCCGCTCTGCCCGCACCCAACGTGCCCAACGCGCCGCCCGGCCGCGCGCGCTTTGATAGGGACTCGTCCATACGGAACAGGTGATTTGATTTTGATTCTTATTGATAACGCATGAGTTAATTTTAATGTAAAGAATATGATGTAGGTTTCAGCTATTGATATGCTCTTTTTTATTACTTTACGTGGTATGGAGTTAATGGTTCACGTGTATTTTACTGATAGTGTTCTTTATGCGCAAATAGATAAGACTATTTTATAATAGTTTCTTTTGAACAGTTATATGTAGGCCTAATTTATCAGTGGAATATATTAATTATAGCCTTGCCCGAGTCCAGAACTTTGTCTTATTATGACTATGAGACTAAGAACTTTAGAGCAATGATATTCCTTGTCATCATTTTGATATCCTTATTGTGTACAATTGCAGAAATGCCTTGAGCTCGATCGCGTCGTCGACAGCGTGCGACGCGGACGTGTGCGGGTCTAGCGAGAAGGCGCTGCGCGCGGCGCGGTCGCTGGACGCGCTGGTGCGGCGCGAGGCGCCCGACCGCCTGCGCCGGCTCCACACCACGCGCTCGCTCGACGCCGACGTCGCCATCGCCACCATCTGCGGCGGCGCGCTGTTCAACGGCGCCGCCGTCACGGGCGACGAGCCGCCGCGCGCCGACGAGGACCGCCCGCTGCTGCGCAAGGCGAGCCTCACCAACCGCGTCGAGCGCCCGCGCCGCAAGCTCGCCGACTCGGCCTACATCGAGAACTACAAGAAGTGGCGCTCGCTCGAGAACGTGGCGGACGCGAAGAGCGAGCGCGGCAAGATGCCCCGCTTCGCGATCCGCTCGTGGCTGCTCGGCATCTTCAGCGGCGGCACGCGCAGCAGCAACTCGTCGCTGCGCCGCGCGCCGCCGCTGCTCGACCGCGAGTCGGCCGTCTGATACGTCTCCCCTCATTGACGTAAGCTACGTTTCGTCGACTGTTCTCACGAGTCTATTACGTACGGATAGATGGCTCGAACCGACCGGCCCGATTCGCTAACGAAACGAGTACCTATTTAAACTGTTAAGTGTCAAATTATGCTCTTTGGCTGTTATTTTTATGAATTGTTTAAATCTAAGGTTTTTGTATATCGATGTCGCCTCCTATTTTACGCGCTCCTTTAAATGTATATTAGACATATATGTATATGAAACGCTGTTGTAAATAATATGTGTAAGTAAAACGATGTTACCGTGAATTGTGAAATAAGAGTTTAATGTTATTAAATAATTTCTATTGAAAAGGTCTCTTAATAATACTGACATAGATCACATCTACACTATTGGTTGTTGCTACAGCATTTTTGACACAGAGACAGGTGTCTTAATTTTAAACCATCTTGGCTTATTAGTGATTAGTTTTTAATACAAATACCATGTATTTTTACGAAGTAATAAAATTATGACACTCGTCTCCGTAATTGAACATGGCCAAAATGAGAATGAGAAAACATTTTCTAGATTTTACAATTTCTTGGACACCACAAGTAAAACATAGTTAGAAATAATATGAGAGTGACTTTCCAATGGATAACATTTAAACATTTCAATTGCATGTAGACAAATAGATACTTATTTTATCAAAAAAAACTACGATATTAATGAGGTCTTTTACATACGTAATGTCCCGTAAGAAGGACTTTACATATTATAATTAATAATCGTCATCGTCATTGTCATGAGATTAGGTGGTGTCCAGTGAAGCAAAAGCAGTAAAAACGTGTATTTCACATAAATGCGCAAACTTAAACTTATTGTACAGTACAGCAATTCGAAGCATACATTTACCATCTAACTTAAAATTATCTTAAGTTAAATTATAAGTACAAACTTAATTCGAACATTCATAATGAGGCAAACCAAATTAGTTTTGGTTTCATATTACACTAATAGGGCTTTGAAAAGTTTCTAGTTGCCAAATTACATAAAAATGAAGACGAATATAGTTTAAGACTTAAACTACTTAGTAGTTATTGTTCGGAACTAAGCTGCTGGTTTTTACAATTTGTAGGATACACAACACATCTTGATGCTGATTTAGAAACTTTTTTAATTGAGAAAATAGCGATTAATTTATTTAAAACTAATACAATAAAATCACAATTACATAACACGACATATAGATTTAAGTACAGATTCTAAATATTTCTAGAACGTAATAACAGTTAAATTTAAGCTACAATTTCTTCTTTAAATCATGTCATGTTCCATAGCAGTTTTAATTAACAGTTACAATTTAGCTACACTTTTTCGAAGTACATGTTGTTTCTAAGTAATTTTTGCCATATTCGCAACTATATAACACAATAACGGTTGAATTTTAGATACACACATAATTCTTCAAATGAGTGTGTTCTAAATTTAGGTAGTTTTATTTTACCACAAGGTCCACAATAGAACCTAATAAGAGCAACATTTTATTTTAGCATCAATCTGAGTAAAGAGTGTGTTCCAACAATTTTTTACCAAAAAAAAAAAAAACAAAATTAGCTACAATTTCTTCTGTCATGTTCCATAAGTGTCAATTGAACTAATGCCGGCTACTCACGTACATGCCGCAGGGCCGATATTGGTAGAATCTCGTTTGGTCGGGGGTCGGAGCAATTTCAGTTATTCTCTAAATTGATTGCCTATACACATCACAATTAAGGAGCCAATTAAGGGTCCAATTCCAATATTGCCCCTGCTGCAGGTACGTGAGTAGCCGGTCTAAGGCATTGAGGTATTATTACTAGAGAGGGCACCACGAACAAAATCTGTGCGACAAGCGCGGCAGCGCGGGCCGGCTAGTGAGTCATACACTTTGTAGATATTCTGCCCTTTATTACTTATAAATTAAAATCAATCAATGTAACAAATAAATATTGTTGTTTATCTTATTAAAAAAATATGAATAAACTTATCAATTAAAACCAATCAATGTAACAAAAAAAAAATTGAGTTTGAGACGATTGACTCCAACTAGTGTTACAAATAGAGTAGTAGCGATGTCCTCTCTAGTACGTAGTACATGTAACTCAATGGTCTAAGGGCATTTACACTACTGGTCTATGAGTAGTGGTTCAGCAGCGGGGTCGTGGAGCCCGTTAACGAGTACCCGCACGTCGCAGTCGCGGGTCTGTTCTATCGCGGGACAGGACACGCTTGCGTACTCTTGGCGGAGACTTGGCGCTTCTAGCTGCTGTACGCGCGGTGTTGATACTCGGTTCTCGCCGATTACCTGTAGTGTGGATTTAGTCATAAGTATACTAATTATCCATAGAAAGTAATACTGTACGTCTGAAACGCTTTATCAAATACTGAACTGATATTTTATATAAAATTTGGAATAGAGATAGATGATTGGAGAACGATGTAGGATAGTTTTTGTCATGCATTGCTGAATTTACAATATTATCCTTGTAACATGGTAGCATCAAATAGAAGCAATGCTATGGCAATGCTATTTATTTATTTGGGATTTTTAACATAAGTCCACTCATTGAATAAATATTGGCTTCATTACTCACTTCCATAAGGTATTCATCGCTCCGATGATGTAGTACACTATCAGTATGAGATTCTAAATGATTGCCCGAAGCAAATCTTAGTTTCTTTGGAGATTCTAAACTGCAACATCTGAAAAAATAAAAATAAACCAATTTTTAAATTGTAAGTATCTATAAGGCAGTTAGCAGATCATTTCGTACCAGGTGGTAAGAGAGAAAGCACCTAATAGTCCGTTTGCCTATATTTATCACTCTGATTTGATTAATGCAGTTATGACAGTGCAATGTAGTCACCAACTCACCGATTAATTATTATTATTATAAGCTAAGAAGCCAAGATACAACACACGCACCTATGCAACCCGCCCACTTGGTTCTTCCAACCACGTGTCTTCAAGGAACTTCTAGGCAAGTGCGGTGGAACATCACTAATAGCCGCTCGTCTCCTGGCCCTACTGGCCGCTGCTGCTGGCTCTTCACCCCGCACCCAGTACGTGATCTGATCCCGCTTGCCCTTCATGGCAACTATACCACGCTCCTCTACTATGTAACCTCCCAGTTGGTCGAGGAGGAGCTTGCACGCGGAACTGCAGTGGATCTTGAGAGCTGGTTTGAAAAGTTTGATTGTTACAAAAATACTAGACGTAAGAAGTACTTTGTAGTAATAGAGCAATAAGGAGAGTTAAGAATTAAAATAAAACATTCTAGTTTATTTTTTTTTTCATTTTAAATACATTTGAAATTGAATAGAATAAAGTATCCTTATAGGTACTTATAAGGATAAGATTTACTTACGAAGTCCTGTAGATTCAAATCGACTAGCAGTATTCACGGTGTCACCGAAGAGGCAATATCGCGGCATTTTTAATCCTACCACTCCCGCACACACAGGTCCTGAAAATAAGAAATGCATTTTGTTACATATTTATACAGTTTTGCTGTTTAAAATTTAATTAAGTTGGATTCAATATTTTAATCGATATTGAAAATACTACCCACATCATCTTAGATCTTATACTATGATTATGCTTATAGATAAAGCTACTCGTTTACGACCACAGGATATAGAAACAAATGAAAAAACTATAGACCATTTTTATTAACGCTACCGTGTAACATTCAACATACAATAATTACTCATCGTTTTCAAACAATTTAATCCTATATTCAAAACGATATCCATAACCCAATACCGGTATGACCACCGATACCGATATCTAACGTACCAGAGTGTATTCCAACACGCAACAACAAGCGATGCTCAGGCCGATGTCGCACCCGAAAGGCACGCGTGGCCGCCAGCAGTGCGAGCGCCATTGATGCGATTTCGCCCGCGTGTAGGATACCATTTCTTATTGGTAGTCCTGACACCTGTATAGATATAACACTTTTAATTGATGGTTCTTTTTAATAGAAGAGCTATTTAAGATCATACAGACAATAAGCTGTGAAGTTCGTATGGGAGATGCGCTTTCTGTGTATCCGTTGTAAGCCTCCAGAGAATTAAGACAAAATATCGTAAATAACCAACTATACCTTATTCCTTCCTTATATATTTTAACCATTTTTTTAATCCTGTTAAGGTACATTCTTAATAGGCAATACTTACCACCATGTACGCATCGCCAATTGTTTCTACTTTGTAAACGTCGAAATTTTCTAAAATGGAGTCGAAACACGTGTAGAGATCGTTTAAAAAATCGACAACCTGAAAAAAGTTTCATGTTAATAAATCAATTAAAATCATCCTGTTCGCTGATCTTATATGTTATAGTTATTGAAATAACTTGTAAGAATTTAAAAGAGCCATTGTTATTTGAAATTCATTAAAGTGTAATTAGGTATAGTCTATGAAACTGTCTTCTAAACATGGAATGTAGAGCGATACAACGTGGATACAACCAATCTTTAACTGTCAGGTAACGCTTTCTAACAATACGAAATCGATAATAGATTACGAATGTTACATACCTGAAGTGGCGTGCTTTCAGCGGACATAGCAGTAAATCCAACGATATCGCTGAAGTATATCGTGACTGAATCGTAGTTTTCAGGCAACACGCGCTTCCCTCGCTTTAACTGTTCTGCCACTGGGGCTGGTAACATTTCTTCTAACAGTGCCTCTGGAAAATATTAACGATCTTTATGAGATAATGAAACTAATATAACAGTGATAAGTAAGAAAAAATATAGGGATTGTGCATCTGCACATTGTTTTTTACATTTCCATGTAATAAATAAATGACTTCGCAAATAAATTGTTCGCCCCTCTATTTAGATAACTTGTACCATATTTCTTATTATAAACGAAGAGGTCGACTGTACAGCTTTAGTAGCATGTAATTTTTCAAATGGGGAGCCCTAGTGGCTAGTACCGAGTTTCACTTCTATAAATCATCAACTCTTTCAATTTATTAATTATATTCAGGTTCTACTTTTTTCTGTCCAAATTACGCCACAGGGTTATGGAATATGGAGCAAGTTCCAAAAATTCTATGTAGGTATATAACTACTTAAGTTTTTATAGAACGTATCCTTTTATAAAAATGTTCTGTAATACATAACTATATCTTCTTAAACATATATTCGGCTAAGACCTGTGGCAGACGCAGTTTACGTAATGGAATAGTATTCGTGACTACGAATTTGGATTCATTTGATACGAACAGTGGGTTAGTGGACCAATATCCAAATGTAGTTGATCGTGACCGAGAGTTGAGTAGCTGTCATACATGATATTATATGTAAATATATTCTATTGCGAAAGTTAAATGTTCTTATTGAAAGGGGGAAATATCCTTGATTTAATTTAAAATGATGCAATTAGTATTTTCGTTATCGTATTTTAATGCATATGTTAATTCTTTTTGAAAAAAATATTTTATCAAATGGAAGTAGGTTAGTATTTTTATGATGTATGATTATGCAAATAGCAATACGTACAATTCATAATGAAAACAACTTCCTTACCTGTTTTCTTCTTCTCTTCTTGCAATTGATCAGTCCTTTCATCGACGAGAGCCTCTAAATTATTAGCATACTTTTCCATCATTGCTATCATATTATCAAATATATTTGGTTTCCTGAAATCAGATTGAACATTTCAAATAGGGTGTACGATTTAAGCTGCAAGCTCAGGAAGGTGAAACAATTTTTTTGTCTATAATTATTTTATTTTTTGGTAATTTTTTGTCATTTTCATTCAAATAATATTTGAAAATTATAATTAAAAACCATTTAAGACCTTTTATTATGTATTAAATACAGTATGTAACATACATGCCCTTCCTAAGCGGTCGCAGACGTGTCCTTATAGCCTTAAAGTCGGGTCGTGTGGTCGCGTCCTCCACCCAGCACTCAGCGCAGCACTCGCGCACGCAGTCGAAGCGGTCCGCTAGAGCTTCTAGCGGCGGCCTGCATTAGTTACCTTTGTATTAGCTGTATTAGCAAGTACTCATTATTACAGAATTGTTTTAGCTCATTAAAGAAGCCCATGGGCATAAATTCATTTATCTTTTCATTCTAGCGACTCTAA
The DNA here is from genome assembly GCF_061535455.1 of Colias philodice. Lineage (NCBI taxonomy): Eukaryota > Metazoa > Arthropoda > Insecta > Lepidoptera > Pieridae > Colias > Colias philodice. The sequence continues at coordinate 6,111,264 of NC_143094.1, read as the reverse complement.
TTTAATATGACTCTATACGCAATTTCAGAAATCTATACCTACCTATACATGCGATTTATTGCTATGGGCGGAAGGAATACAAAAAAAAATAAGATAAGTCCCACTGCATTTAAATGATTACTGTGTGATGACAGCCAACTGGCTATTGTTATACGAAGGTTTTTTAGGAAGGCGGCGTTTATTTGCGAGATGTGTTTGTAGAGATTTTCTGCGAATTATCAAAGAAAGTTCCTTAACATCATTATCATGTTTCTATTTTCATAATATCCAGATATCGAAAGCCGAATCAAAATAGTTACCAAATCTTTTCTCTCGTACCAAAAGCTGAAACAAAATATCGGTAGACAGGAGACACGTACCTACCTGTAAGGCGCGGGGTGCGGGTGCGCGAGGCGGCGCAGCAGCGCGGGCGGCGCGGCCGCGTGCGCGCCGAACGGGCCCGCGCGCGTGTGCAGCTCGTACAGGAGCAGTGCGAACGCGTACACGTCGGCCGCGGGGGAACCAGAGCGGACTTCGAGCGATGTGGGGAAGGAGTCCTTGCCCCAGCCCGCTGAGCGGAGCAGCTCGGGGGATAGGTAGACGAGGCCTGGTCATTTGTAAAGTAGGATACGTTTATAAGAATTGTATACTGATCTCTGACGCTTTCGTTCTAGGTAGGATAGGTCTATCATTAAAATTATGTATGTATATTGTGATTTGTAAAAAACTGAAATTTTTTTCAGAAACCAAAATCTGAGTAAGCGTATTTTATAAAAAGCGCATAAGTATACCTACTATCTAACTATACATATATACGTAACTTAAAAAAAATAGTACATGATGATTATGTACAGAGAATTTACCTAGTACGTACTCTTTTTGATCTGTCTTTTAATCTGAGTGATAATGATAAATATCGCTATAAAAATGCCAATAACGTAATATTCAAAACATTTTCACCAATAGGAAAATTCCTTATTTACTATGTAATATTGCTAAAGCGCTACTATATAAAGTAAAGATTCCCGGAATCACAGCTTAGCAAATATTTACAAAGTGTTATTGGGTAAACACTACTGAAAGTTGGAAGGGAACCTTCTCAAATATAGCGCGGTTGTGAGAAAGTCCATCCCTCTATTTACATTTTTATTTTCTTTGGAATGTTATTTTCTATGAAAGTACAAAATCTTTTATTCGAATTGTTAATTGTGGATTCGGAACATTATGAATGAGTGCTACAATGGGAAATAATTTTAAAGCCCGTTTTATGTTAGGCATTCTGTTACCGTATCAAGATGCACACTAAAAGTGGCTTCATAAAATAGTAATATATTAAGATTTATTATAAAATATTTTATGGCTTGGATGTGGTAAGTAATCTCCGACATACATAAAGTGAGCAAAAAATTGGGACGGAGCTACTGGGAAGTAATATTCTTTAAGGATCGTAAAACGTAAATGAGAAAGTTCTGATAAAATAGCTATAAATACAGATTTATAGCGGAATTTGGGTTGGATTGATTCCCGAAAGCATTGCTATATTATGGTTTACATCTTACATTGCGAAGAGTTCAATATTACAATAAGATACCTACGCACATCAGTTTTTAGTAAGTTATTCAAGTAGGTACATAATATTATAGTCATATTCCTTGTCGAGAATTTCATGAATATTTGTTAGTAGTAAATTTTGACAAGTGTCCTAGAGATCCAGATTCCAGTCTGATTCTTCAGACTACTTATAGACTAATCGGTGATTATCATCCAACAACAAACGACAGGCATAAACTCTGTTGTGGATAAACACCAACCCATACTTACTTTCAATATGAGATCTCAAAGCATTAGGGTCGGACGGTGGCAGTTCCCCGCGTCTGAACTCCCGCAGACCAAAGTCCGCCAACTTTACGACCCATCGAGCGTCCACTAGACAGTTGGACGGTCGGAGCGAGCCGTGGTACTGGAGTGGCGACTCGTGGATGAATATCATGCCCTTGGGAATATAAATAATAAGTCTATATTTCGTATAAAAAATAAAACTAATTGAGTAAGTTAATTCTGACTTTTATGGGTTATTAACATTCGCAATCTTGTATGAATATGAATAAGATTATCAATTTGCACAATTTTTGTGGATCTATATTACATTTCGTAACCCGAACTGAATGTTAATTGATTATGTAAATATAATTGGTAATTTGGTACGATCAAATATTAGGTAGGTATGTGTAAACTAGACTATTTAATACCAGGTAGAATTTTCAAGGAATTTCAATGAAAAGTTTAATTGGATTGAATACTCTGAAACTAGGTAGGTATGCAAAGTCTTTAAAGCTTGAAGTTTGTTTAAGGCGAAGTTATTACGAAAATTGTAGCAGAGCAGTCAAAAGTTGTCATAAAAGTAATTACTCATTTCTCATACCCTGATAATATCGCCGACAAGTGACGCTATAAACATATTATCCAATTTTATGTCCTCGTTCTCGAGTATATCCTGGAAAAAAATAATAACTTTGAAGTTGGTAAATTTATACATTATAAGAACATTTATAAATAAAAATAAGTGATATGAAAACTTAAAAGTTCGAATCAAAATGCGGAGTCGGAAAATCGAAAAGGATTTAATAATAGTAGAGTCTTTATTTAAAGCTCTACCTACATATTATTGCATAGTTATATATTATCTGTGACTATATTTACGTATGTACTAACCGATGCAAATATTGTTGTAAAATAAAAATACAAAACCCTATATAAAAGTTAATATAACAGTGATACATCATCAGCACTTACTTTAAGGCTCCCTCTCGTACAGTATTCAGAAAGAGCGCACACATTGGGCGGCTCGATACACGCGCCCACGAACCCATTCACATTGTCATGTTGCAAATCCCGCATCTGTGGCAGTAAATTAATTATACCTTACATTGTTATAACTTTATAACTAAGTTGTGGGTGTATGCTAATTCAAGGTTAGTTCTCATGAGAGTTATCGGGAGTCGAATTTAGTTTCGATAATTTTGAGCCATTACCGAAGACAAGAAGTCTCAACCAGAATCTAAAATTCAATGCAGAATTACTTGATTTAGTTGAGAGAAACGACACAACTACGACAACGACAAACTAAACATTTTTATTGAATGTGAAAGTTAGCTTGTCACATTTTGAACAAACTATACTTGATCAGGCGAGCAATAACTTAATCAAAGTAAAAATTACAATAAATATCAAGTTGATAAATGTAATTAGATGCCACACCTGGATAAATCAGAGTTATTTTCGTTTTCTTTAGCCATGATAACTATATACTCGAACAGGAAAATAGCACCTAATCGTATCAATTACAGAATCAATAGAAGGTAGTATTTGGATGTCTTCCTAATATTTTGCCTAAATTGAATTGTTTCTAAAAATAATATACCTACTAACTTAGTTATTTGTTATGGTGCTTATTTTTAGGTGATATAAAGTTTATTACTCTCGTAAAATAATGAAGTACGTATAAGTTACAAGTACTACGGTCAACTGACTTATATCATAGGTTTATATTTATAAAATTTTGTGTTTGATAAAACACCAGACAGCAAATCTAAAAAAGTTCCCTTGAAAAACAAAACGAGCACGTTGTATTGTCAGTGAATTAAAATTAAGTTTATCTGGTGACAATAGAGCCGGGGTCGATGTCTCCGCTAATTTCAAAAGCTATTCATTTCGACTAAATAATACTCATAAATAAATTCAAAACAAACGTTTATTATGTGTTCTGTTTCTTATAAAAACAAAGGAAATAATAAATGATGACATATATCACGTAGTCACAAGTTATCCGCGCTATTTAATCAAGACTGCCGAGCTAATAGCGGCACTATTTTTGCCAATTAATCATAGAAATACATGTGCCGTATTCTACCTGAGGCGTGAAAGATGTACATAATCATTACTATGATTTATCCTCTCCTATTAGTCTCGCTTATAGCAGACTATTGTAAGGATTTCGCCGTTCGCGCTTCGGTGAAGCTTTCGTATAGATAAACCTTTTTTCACGGTTGGCTTATTTGTGAATCTGTATGATTAACTCGGGGTTTGCTCGTATGTCATTTTATTAGCTCAAGATGCCACAGAAAAAGAAATGGATGCTTATTTCTGTCTGTATTTACTCATAGAGATTTATTTAATTTTTTTAAACACAAGTAACAGTAGAATACATACAGACGAATAAGCTACCTTCGAATCGGCTCGACTGATATTGAGCGATAAATTATTGAAAAATAAGTTTTTGAGTTAGATTACTTACAATAAATTACAACCAAAAAAAATCTCTAAATAAATAAGTTGACTGTCAAAACTCACAATTTTAAGTTCCTTCTTGATCTCCCGATTAATATCAATATGGTGTCGTCGCACGCGTTTCACCGCAAGTAACCGCCCTCTATAGAAGGCGACTTCAGTGAAAATGGCGGAATATCTAAAGTCTAGGTCCGGGTTTGAGCTGAGAGAGACCTGGCTGGACCGAGCTCCGCCTGTACTGCCCTTCTCACAGATCGCATTGCTTGAGTTCGTGTTCAACCCCGCGCTGCTATCTTGCTGGAAAAAATCAGCTCTGACCAACTTGTCCTGGGATGTAATGTCACTTTGGACAGTCGATAGTGATTTACCGATCTAGGTAGGTATGTCATTAGTACAACCCGAGGGACCAATGAAGTACTAATTCACTGTTATGTTTGATAAGTGGTAAAGAGAGGATATGGAAAAATGAAATGTTGATGTATTCTATTAATTATCACAATATGTGAATGTTGTAGAAACCCGAAAAGTCAAAACATATTTGTATTTCTGTTCTAGTAAATGGTTTAAATTTAAATAGTAAATGATAATAGAATTGTTGAATTGTTAATGTTGTTGAAAAAAGCTCGACTCTAGTAAATTGTATGATATCTGTTAGGTACTTTAATATTCTACTTTCCAGCTCCTATATTATGCAGTACAAAGTTAGCAAAAAAACTAAAATGTGATGCAGTATTTTTGTTGATGGGATTAAGACGTACTTAAAGCAGATAATTCTTATATCAGTAGAAAAAAATAAGAAGCACAAACATGCAAACAACATATATAAATTCTGTTTACCTACTCAGTTTGTTGGCGCGCTGTTCGTCATCTGGTAGGTGGAGGTCTCTAAAATCGATTTTCCACAACAGAGAATCGAGTTCCTGTTCATACCGCCAACCGCGGTATAGAGCTAGTGCAGCCAGCGCTAACAGTACTAAGGTGCCACCAGAGGCTCCTAGCGCCCAAGCACCAATATGACCTATACGGAGAGACCATGTTTACATTAATTTTCTTAATAAAACACGCAGTAATTGTAGATTAATAATTGTTTTTATAGAAATTGTAAAGCTTGTCTTATTTTAGGACTTCTCATGAAATAAACTAATGGATTCGTATTCGATTAATTTGATACTTTCTTAACAATTGAACAAAGTAATACATTCTTTGTCTTCTTATTTTTTCACATTACATACATTTACAATAGAGAATAGGTAATTCTATCGCAAAACATTTTAAGAAATCGAAGGAACGAAATATTATACCCGAAGCACTTAGGCTTCGTTGTAAACGTTTCTATTCAATTTGTATGTACGTAGCCCAGACGGGATTCGAATTGGAATCTCTTAAAGTTGGGACCAGTCGAATTCAACGCTTTTAATTGGAAAAGCGAAAGCTGTACGATTTGTACGAAATCCCGTCTTTGAAACGCCGAGAATATCCAGTAGAAGATTTTCCTGCTGTAAGTCGTATATTTACAGCCAGCTAGAAGTGTTTTTTCTTTTAAACCATTTTCGAAATCAACAATATACAACGTAAACATTATAATTTATATGGTAGAGCTATTAAAAAAATTGTAACATATATGTTACAATTTTTTTAAGGATGGAAAATTAATATATCCTTATAAGGATGGAAATTTTTAAAAGTAATTTTTAAAAATAAATATTATACACATCAAAAAGAAACGGTTAGTTAAATAGAAAGTGAAAATTTTCTTAAAAATGATTCAATAAAAATACACTCGAAAGTTCAAAGCATTGTGGAATAAAATTCGCATTTTCTCTAAGTCTTTCATCATTTAGAAATAACAAACAGATATTCTATATCTTGTATGAAATACATACACTAGATAATATCGTCTGAAAGGGTATTAGAGTTCTGAATTATTTTAAATCCGTCAATGCGTCTCATACATACATATAAGGTTTTGATATTATGTATTTGAGTATAGGATAAAAGATGTGTTACTAGATAATATATAGACAAGATTTTCCTTTTACTGAATCTATTTGCCTCATAATTTTAGTAGTAAAGGACAGATATATTCATATTTAATGAAAAAAAAATGTGAATGTTTCATCTGATTAAAATCCTCGACGCCTCCAACAGAATCAAATTCGTTGAAACTACACTAAACTCATGTCACATCATATGTATAATAAAATGTTTAACCTTCACGACGTTGCAATTAAAACAAAATAAAACGTCTGCTAGAAAGAACAAGTTGTAAAGCAATATAAGTTGTAAAGCATTGAAAGTGTTGCGGATCGAGAGCGGCGACGCAGCGGGAGTCGTGCGGGCAATGGTCGCTGCTCAGCATTGCTTGTCCACACATTACGCTTTACGACCCACCCCTCACTCTCGCTTACAAGCTTTGCGCTTAATGCCGCCCGACCTCCAGCTAAGCATTACTTTTTTACTTCTAACAAAATTGGACCGCCTAATGTATTCCGGTCCCGTTGATTCTATTAGCCGCTAACACACTATACCCATTTAGTTAACTACTTTCAGTGGAGAGGCTTTTAAACATACACACAATAGTTATGTCAGGATTAGCATAACAAAGTTATACTTACTAACGCATTTTTCGCCTCGAAATCCACACGGAGGTTCTGAGAGCGGCACTCGTCCTCCTGGCCATTTAATATCTCGCAGGAGTCGTAATTCCTGTCCAAAGTGTATAAAACATAATTATATAGGTACATAAAATGTTAGCTCTCTCAAACATTTTCTTAGTGAAATAACGTAGAAACTTTTAATATAGCGCTAGCTAGTTGGCATTCCTTTCAACGAAAGAATGCCTATTTTCGCACATTCTTTTCAAAGTGCATTTATTGGATTAAATATTTTGTTGCTTTATTAATATTTGTAAACACATACCTACAATCAAGATTAAAAACATATGGCTTTGACCTAAAATGTTGAAATTTGATTTTGATACATTATTTATTCACATGAGCGTTAAAACTTCGCTTACATTACCGATGTTGATTTTAGTATCACGCAAAGTGTTTATTTAGATTATGCACGCCGTTTATAGGTCGTCAATTACTCGTACTTTACACATAATGACTAATAAACATTTCAAGTACGTTTAGAGAATTTTCTCGATGGCATGAACATCTTATCTTTTGAATTAACATTAAAGGAAAATCGTTAACAGAATATTATTATGGATGCTATAAAATTGGTATTTTTTAATACGTACATACCATTAAAACGTATTCGATGGCTTACTTACCGGGGCTAATTTGTGAAATACTCCAAGGGGATAAAGTCCTGGGGGTCGGGTTGGATCCACGGAGAGCAATGTGTAATTTCCCTCCGCATCCCCATTTTCATCCATATGGACACTGTATCTGTATGATAGAATATTATTTTGTTGAACCACCAGGAAATAAAAGAAAAAATATTTTTTAAAAATAACTAAAATGACTTTTTATAAAGATATCTGTGATGTACCTTTTATAGTTGTTTCTCTTTAGCAAAGATTATCTAGCCACGGTTGACATTGAAACCGTTGTAAGAGATAATCACCCGGATTTGTATTCATGAGGATATACCTAATGAGCTTAAAAACATGAATTGTGCTATGGTCTCAAGAATAAGTAAGCCGATTAGCAACAAAAAGATGCTTTATAGCTTTATAATGTCGTCGTTAAAATTTTATTGTAACTAATTAAATTTTAATTGACGTATATACAAACTCTATAGGAATAAAAAACAAATAAAAGGATATTTTTTTTACAAAAACGCCCACAGATTATAACGAAAGAAGTATGAACCAGCAGTTCTAAAAACGATTTTTTTATGAAATGGGTATCTAACTACCTACTATTTAAATGTAACATAAATATATTAATTCCATTTTCTTATAAAAGAGCAGGTGGGTCTCCTGATGAGGGGATCACCACTACCCATACTCACAAAGTTACCTTTGTGAGGCTTTTATTGGCTGTAAATTTATTTGATCGTATTAAAATGTTCTGATCACTCAACCTTAAAACAAAATAATTAAATTGACACATGATATTTTCTTCTTGATAGAGCTAAACTCAATACATATAATTAAAAAAAAAACATGCCTCGGCGCGCATAATAAAAGAAGAAGGTTATAGACTAACTGAAACTATTCCTTGATTAAAAGTTATCTACTTTAAGAATAAAAATTAGGCATAAGTAGTTGAAAATATGTTTTGACTGCTTAGTTATCTTTTATTTAGCAAATAAGAAGATTGATTCTGATAAATTCCAGACAAATTGCGAATTAAAGACGACGGTACCAATAGGAATTCGTATTGCGGAGAGCGGAAGACAAAATTTGACACGCCATGCATTTCAATTAGTTCACTGTCGTTAAAAGAAAGATATTTACGGGTGGGATAGTGATACTAGAACAATTTTACAGCACATCAACGCCGCAGGAATAGTAATTAGACCAAACGTTACGCGTAACATACTAAAAATAATACCAAATACAGCTGCCAATTCGTGCAAGTGGCTTGCAAAAATAGACTTAATTACATTAAATAATCAAGTAGAGTTAGGATTTTTAGCTAAAACATGTTTATTTAACATACATAATTATTATTTCATCAAAATAAATGCCCTGTGATATCGTTTCGTTTCTCATCAGAGAGATACGCGGTCTCAAACCTGGAGCCAAATGTTAGCCAACCGCAGGTCTCATTTTATAAAATAATTATTTCATTAAAACCTTAATTACACAGCCTATTGATATTTATAAGTATCTAAGACTATTTTGCATAAGAATTCGTCCTTATCAAAACGGGTTTGATGCCGTTACATATATCTCTCAACATGCCTAAAAACTTAAAAAGTAACGGTTTATTAATTATTTGGAAATTTTAATAGCCAACAAACGGTAAACACATCCCTTCAGAGGCACATATAATTATAATACGTACGGTTATCGTATATTTAAATCCTGATTTACATATCTTAGTTCAAAACTCAAGTTAAAACATTTATTTATTCAACAAGCGCTTTTGAATAATTGTCAATAGCATTTATTAGGGGGATCTTCTTTACATCAGTTCTTTACTTACCCCATAACGCTTCTGTAAGTGGTGTTCCTCATGTATGCGGCGATGGAGCGACCGTCCCTCGCTTCGATACCAGTCCTGAGGGCCGAGACGAGGGCTCTAGCGTACACCCATACAGAGTCGTGTAACCACGCTGCTTCCACTGGTATCTAAATCAGAAATTTGGGATATACGTGTTTGAATGGGAATTTGTGTTCTTTAGTTCAAAAATATGGTGCCTTAAAATATAGTAGAGTAATAATATGTAGAGATTTATGGATTTTTTGTCATCAAATAAATTCAAACGTATAAAAGACAATACTAATAGAATTATGATCATATATTATCTAAATTAGTAAATAAGACACTAAAAAATGTAAAATACTCTCTATAATATGTAAAATAATCTTTCATGAATATATTACAAGGTATAAATTCTAAAACACTCTATCATAGTTTAATCCTGGCAATCATGCATTGGAACTAGTTCTTGAGTTTAAGCTTTGAAAACTATCTATTAAACTTGGAGAGCAGAGAGCTATGCATTCAACTATGAAAGTTCTTCATTGCAGTTTAGTCTATGTAAGGAGTATAGGATAGGAATTAATGAGGATGTACCTAGGTACTGAAATTTGTAATGATATGATTTATTCCAAACAAAAGCTAATTATATTATGTATCTGAAATGACAGTTGTATAGGTGCCTACATTACAATTTTGTTTACTACTCTCCATTACATTACAATATTGTTTTACAGTTTTGAAGTAAAATTTGTAGATCTTGCATCTAATCACCACTGAATTGTTTATATAAGTCCTTTTCGGAGATGAAACCGACATATTATATCAACTCTATCATAATTTAAAAAACGGATTTAAAAGATTCTAACTCTACGTTTCTGATATACTATCGGTATTATATCCTTATTCCTTAAACGATGTTGTATTTCATGTCAATGTCTCGTTCATTGTCTATGGACAGAAATATTATTTCTTTTCGTATTTACTTCTATTCTTGACAAGATAATGTGTGTATCCAAATGCGTCCTTGTCAAGGACATTGATGTACTTGAAATAGCATGAACATGCCGCAGTTTGCAAATTACCGTAATAGCAGTTTAATTTAGGTATTTGGGGCAGCTATCGTTATCTCGTTTCCGGTTTCCACAGATAACATATAAGCTGCAATTGATCAAAGCGAACTGGCAATTAATACATCACACTCATAAAAAGTGTTGTGTTGACATGTAGGTTACACTTTATTGCGTAAGTTAAGGTTGTTAGTAGATAAGCTCTTCTTTATATTCGGTATTGTCGAGTTTGTAACTGTGATGATTATTATTTTATTTTTGAAGTGAAACTTCTTTATCGGTGTATTTCTGTAAAGTTGCATATAGTAAATTATTTTTTGAAAAATAAGGTCACAAAGAAGTTTCACAGCACAGAAGCAAAGAAGCAAAGAAGTACACGCACACATTTTTTTTGTATAATGATGAATGAATGAATGGTTGTGAAACACAGTGTGAAAGATATAGAAAGAACCTTTTTGTCATTGAAACTGAAAAATGCAAGAAAATGAATCTCTGAAATCACTTATTACCGATTATCGATCGTTTTATGAACTCAGTATTTATCGTATGTACATTGTACGGTACATACGATAAATACTCTAAGAGGCTAGAGCTAAAATGTTCGGCAATATACTTACAACTTTACCACCGCCAAGAGCGAGTAGGGGATTAGTGAAATTGAACGGAGGCATCTGCAATCGCCTGTTTACTGCCGCGGCGAAGGCGGGGTACGAGGGCGCAGGGGAGGGCGCTACAGCGAGATAAGAGCGAAAGGCCTTGATTGTCCTCGAGCTAGGTTCCCTAATCAAGGGACCCGCTAGATAGCGGATAGCCTCCTCCGGTTCATACTTTTCAACGTCAACGCCGATTGCTGCGTATTCCCCTGAAATGTGGCTCTATATTATATAGATATAGTCATCAGTGGACTAGCAATGTCGTTATGCGTACAATTCACGTAGAGTCACGTGCGTAAAGTTAAAATATCGTATATCGTCACTATATCGTATACCGTCGTCCGTTATATTGTCAAAGTCAATACAAAACACTTAGAGCATTAAACCAACTAATGCTCTAAGACAAAACAGACGTAGAGCTAGACGTAGAGACGTAGAGCATTGAAATTATCTTAATCAGAATTCATACACCGAAAAATTCTATTTGATTTATGTGTTCATTAAATCAATATTAACGAAAAAAAAATTAAAAGTGTTATTAGAATTGTATGTGATATTTATTTGTATGTGGTATTGATACTCAATATCATTTATTTTTGAGGATAATGAGATACTTAATCCTTTGAACGGGAATAAGAGATTACTTTTAAGGTCTTAATTGTCTCGAATGTAACATATTAAATTACATAAGGTAAGTACTTAATTTTTATTGAGGAAGTGCAGATAAGGTAAAAAGAATTATAATGATAAGAAAGTAACTTTTTCCACCACTTCCAAACTCAAACAATTTCATTAACCATATCATTTTTTCCGTATATGTATTTTCTTTGTAAACATAAACTTTGGTTCCACTGAATAATAACCGTTGCCATCAGCAGTCAGCACTCAACACATTGAGTTACTATGTACTACGAACGTATATAATACGTAGTAAAAATACCACAATGAATTTTTTTTATTACTCGATAAACATAAATTACTATTATGTATATATTTATACACGGTATTTTATAATTTATACACGGTATGATGAGCGTAAGGTTACATTTTATACGGTCTACTTTCGTAAAAATTTTCCACAAATAATTTTGTTGATAAAACACAGCTCTAAAAATTAAATCTACTTTTTGCCTTGCAACTGATAATTTTTCAAGTCGACACTAATTGGAAAGAATAGTGGTATTTTGACTCGTCATTAGTCTTTGTACTAAATGAACTTGGATAAAAAATCTTTAGAATTTTACAGATATAGGTAATCGTCGTGAAATTATATACCATTGTAGGACAGACAATTGTTTCATCTATTTCATTGATAGATTTTTACAGGTACCTAGATGTTCTAACGCAACAATGATTTACGCAGTCCTAAAACGATCTTCGATTAAAATGAATTTATATAGACCGTGAAGAACGTTAATGTAAAATTATAGTGTCCAGTTTTCGTATCACTCACATCATAGAGATATATGTACTTAGTTGTCAATAGACGAAATAAACGGACGAAATACATGAATATACTATACCAAAAACCAATACGTATCTGAGCAACAATAGTTTCGAGTCAATATTTACTTGATGGTAGGTATATAAACGTCCTCAAATACCATCATAAACTACGTAAGGTTATTTTTCGTTCATAGCATTGAAGTTTGAACAAACTGTTCTATTCGGTCCAACTCCAAATAGGCGTAAATTTACAAATAAATAGAATAATATTGTTGGAGTTAAACCGTTCTGCTTTTGACCCGCTATCGTGATGGATAGCTTGTTGACTGAAGATGAATGACCGGTAACTGGAAAACCTTTTAAACTCGGTGCGAGATATGAGAAAAGTTTCAGTGGTCTAATTTATAGCTTCTTCTAGCATTTTTTTTAGTTTAAATGTATACAGCTAAAGTACTTCGGACAATTGAAAGATTTTATTTCACGTTTATAATTTTTATTCAACATATCTACGTTTTGACTCTATAAATATAGAGCCAAATGATAGAGCTCTACATAAAATTGTATGAAATATTTTTAAATCCATCCAAATTTTATTCTCTCAAATTAATTGGATAATAGTAATTGTATATCAAATAATTAAACTTACCAGTATCCAATAATTTCATGCTGTCCAAAGCTAGCATAAGCCCAATGTGATCGTGATAATATCCGACGGACACGTAAACTGAAACAAAGAATTAACTAAGAGAATGTCCACTGTTATTTAGCAAACTCGTAAAAAGAGTTAACTTACTTCTTGTATCTTTGTAAGTTTCTCGTACGATATCTAAAAAAGGGTTGCGAGAGAAGTTTTCCCGTCTGTTTTCGTAGTAATAAGGTTGCCGGTATACTTGCACTGTCCGTATTGTTATTTTCTTCTCATTAGCTGCTGTTATGATTGCAAAGGCTAGTCGAGAAAAGTCATGGTTCGGAGCCTTGAGGTAGACAACGGCTACCTGTTGAAACGACATTGAACATTGTTTTAAAAAACGAATAGTTTTGTTAATCTTGACAATTAAATAGCCAATTTACTACGTAAAGTAATCCATATTTTATTGAAAAAAAAGGAAAATAGCTAATTTTGGTATTAACTATAAGCTGTAAATAAAAATATGTATTAGGTGTAGAGATAATATTTTACATGCATGAAATTGAAATGCGTTAGAACAGCAACCACGGAGCGCGAAATGTCGATGTCTGAAGGTCTGGTCCTAGCGAAGGTGGAGTACACCCTCTTATTGGAGCTCGCCACATCTCTGCAGTACTGTAGAACAAATTAATCTTAATGTACCTGTATAAAATATTTTTCCTCTCTCATATTAAAAACGAAATATTATCACTACATAGTATAAAACAAAGTCGCTTTCCCTGTCCCTATGTCCCTATGTCCCTTTGTACGCTTAAATCTTTGAAACTACGCAACGGATTTTGATGCGGTTTTTTTTAATAGATAGAGTGATTCAAGAGGAAGGTTTATATGTATAATAACATCCATTAAATAGTAGAGAAGTACTGTTATTTTTGAGTTTTCTGATGTGATGTCGTAAAAAATTACATTTTTTCCGCTTACACTGCAAACGCAGGCTGAACCCTACGAGTTTTATTAAAATAATGTACTAAGTATTATACACATTGAAAAGGTCTATAGAAAAGTCCGCGATGGTATATGTCTATCTCTTATGGATAACCCACAATAACTTATTTTTGTCATTTACTTTTTACGACAAATATTGGCTAATTTTCGATGCGATTTTAACCAATACAGCATTAATCCTTAACCAATTAAATACCTTGAATACATTGTTTATTTAATATAGATCTATATGGCCCTTTACACCGTATGATTTAAGTGAATATTTTCAAAGATATTACAGATTTAAAAATTGCGGGACGTAGCGTTTGCGGCGGTACCGGCCGGCCGCCCGGCTATCTATTTTATACCCGTGCGAAGCCGGAGCGGGCCGCTATGTTTTTATATACAACGTTCACAGTTTTTCTTTAGTGTATTTAGTATCAGCATTGCACCCGTGCGAAGCCGGGGCGGGTCGCTAGTTTCTCTATAAATTTGACTTCGTGGTCGACTTTGAATTCTTTTAAATAAAGACAAAATATGAGATACCGACAACACCGTTTTGATCATATTTATACTTAGTTATTAATAATTATTAGAATTTATACTTAAAAAAAATAGCCTATCACAAAACAATAAAAAGGAATTGTTAAGAACATTTTTCATTTGCTTTAATGAAAGTCTACATTTCTTTGGGTGTATTTCATTCAACGACTTGCGATAATTCAATTGCCAGGGTTAGTTTGTTTGTAATTCGTAACTCCATGTGACATTTGCGGTAAATACATTAGCAAGCCGTCCACGCTTAATGACGTGCAAAGTTTTTATGAAACACGACGCACATTCAGTGTCAAAAATGTATTGTATATAACAACAAGTCTTTGTTGTTATGCTAATGCTATACACAGAGATAGTATATATATGGACATAGTAAAAATTTAACGGTAAATTTCTAGCATGAAAAACTTCATAAAATATTTAGTAGGTACCGAACACATAAGAAAATGCAACAATAGAAACAATAATTTGGCACAAAATACTTTTACCTATAGGTACTTACACAAAAATAAAATTGCAATCGCAAAACTCTATTATAAATTATTTCTTATTATTGTCTAGATAGTTGAAGATACAGAGTAACTTAGAGAGATAAAATCGAAGTAACATGTTTATAGAGCCCTAAAGTAGTTTAGTTTATTGACTTTGATTTTGTCGAATAAATTAAGCTTGGAGAGAAAGTCGAGTTGATATTGTTGCATTGTGATACACCATGCTTATCACAAACATGAGATAATAAATGTAGGTAATATTTATCAAACTTTTTGCGATAATAATAATAACCTAATATGTCGATAGTCATATAATATACTCACATAGCTTATCATAGGAAGGTTAAAAGCTGCAGCCATACGCCCTTCGTGGACGCACGTTTCTTGTGGTCCGATGAACGCAGTCACATTAGCTGCCCATAAAGCCGCTACCTAAACAAGGATACGGCAATTTATAAGCAAGTAATGGAGACCAAGTTTAATTGAAATTGGCTCCCGTTATACGATTTTAACCACATACCTGTCGTTATCGCTATTTTTACCGACGCTCTATCACTACATAGTATAGTACAGTATAGTATACTGTATAAAACAAAGTCGCTTTCCCTGTCCCTATGTCCCTATGTCCCTTTGTACGCTTAAATCTTTGAAACTACGCAACGGATTTTGATGCGGTTTTTTTTAATAGATAGATTGATTCAAGAGGAAGGTTTATAGGTATAATAAGATCCATTAAGTAGTGGAAAAGTACTGTTATTTTTGAGGTTTCTAATATGATGTCGTAAAAAATTACATTTATTCCGCTTACATTGCAAACGCAGGCTGAACCCTACGAGTTTTATCAAAATAATGTACTAAGTATTATACACATTGAAAAGGTCTACAGAAAAGTCCGCGATGGTATATGTCTATCTCTTATGGATAACCCACAATAACTTTTTTTTGTCATTTACTTTTTACGACAAATAATGGCTAATTTTCGAAGCGATTTTAACCAGTACAGCATTAATCCTTAACCAATTAAATACCATGGATACATTGTCTTTACACCGTATGATTTAAGTGAATATTTTCGAAGATATTACAGATTTAAAAATTGCGGGCGTTTGCGGCCGCCCGGCTATGTATTTTATACCCGGCCGTGCGATGCCGGAGCGGGCCGCTATATTTTTATACCTATACAACGTTCACAATTTTTCTGTAGTGTATAAATTAGTATCAGCATTGCACCCGTGCGAAGCCGGGGCGGGTCGCTAGTTAAGCTATACGAGAAAATTAATTTTAAATTCCTAGTGTATCTTTTTGATATTAATTGATTTTATTTAATGAAGTATTCAATTTATTGGTCGCGTAGCAAGCTCCAAAACGACGACAACGCATACGAATAATATAATTTTATTTTGTTCTCATTTTTGATAGATAGCTAATAATAAAAAAAAAACTTTAAGTAAAAAACGTATACAGGGTGTAATCGTTAAGTGTGCACAGGCGATTTTTCCGTAAGTATTACAGATAACAAAAAACTTTAAACTGATATCGAAAGTACTTAACCTAATGAGTAAAATGGCGGTAATAAATTTTTAAAAATAAATCGAGAAATATCAAAAAAATTATCTTTAAACCCTCCCATACATTAAGTATGAAATATGAATATCCCATATACATTTAATATGAAAGATTTTAGCTTTCTTTTTCTTTTTTTGGTTTTATATCCGGAAAATGCGTGGAAATTTCCGGAAAAACCGTGGAAAATGCCTGGAAAATCCCTGGAAAATGCGTGAAAATGTCCGGAAAATATCCGGAAAATGCGTGAAAATATCCGGGAGAAGCGTGGAAAATCCCCGGAAAATGCCTGGGAAATTCCCGGAAAATACCTGGAAAATGTCTGGAAAATATCCGGAAAATGCGTGGAAAATTCCGGAAAAACCGTGGAAAATGCCTGGAAAATATCCGGAAAATGCGTGAAAATGTCCGGAAAATATCCGGAAAATGCATGAACATGTCCGGGAGAAGCGTGGAAAATGCCTGGAAAATATCCGGAAAATGCGTAAAAATGTCCGGAAAATATCCGGCAAATGCGTGAAAATGTCCGGAAAATGCGTGAAAATGTCCGGAAAATATCCGGAAAATGCCTGGAAATCCCCGGAAAATGCCTGAGAAATGTCCAGAAAATGTCTGGGAAATGCGTGGAAAATCCCCGGAAAATGCTCGGAAAATCCCCGGAAAATATCCGGAAAATGCGTGAAAATGTCCGGAAAAAGCGTGGAAAATGCCACTTCAAATTTGCGAAGTAATTAAAGCAGAAAACCAAAAAAGAAAAAGAAAGCTAAAATCTTTCATATTAAATGTATATGAGATATTCATATTTCATACTTAATGTATGGGAGGGTTTAAAGATAATTTTTTTGATATTTCTCGATTTATTTTTAAAAATTTATTACGGCCATTTTACTCATTAGGTTAAGTACTTTCGATATCAGTTTAAAGTTTTTTGTTATCTGTAATACTTACGGAAAAATCGCCTGTGCACACTTAACAATTACACCCTGTATAAGTGATATAAATGTGTTTGACGAAGCTGACAATAGTTATTAGCCTGTCTGTTACTTTCCTCCTGCAGAACGTCAGCCGCAGGCTTCGAAGATAGATTACCGAGCAAGTCGCACGACACACGTAGGGATATACGAGTGTATGAGCGCCTGCTTTGTTCTATAAAGTCTCGGTCATTACCTATTCAATAATCTCATATAAAAGTTTCATTAAAGTACTGAACAATTGAATAAACTAAAAGTTTATTTCTTATGGATTAACACATGATTAGTCTTTGTCTACTTTATCACTAAATAGGTATACCAAGTATGTATAGGTATAACTTTAGCTATAAAATATTTCAAAAGTTAGGCAATTGCCAATTTCGTTAAAGTCACGAGACAGAGTTTTAATGAAAAGAAACTTGTTTTAATTAAATCCCTTGGGTCTTTCTATAAATGTCAATGTTTTAGTGATTAATGTTTTATTTATATTATATTGTAATTTTTACACGCGACTTTCTATCTTTTATAACTACGTAGATTCATAGTTCAGAGCTACTAGTTGTTCTCCTGTATCTACTATATCTATTGCTTGCATATTTCACAGAACAAGTATAAATTTTAACTACGATCATTTGTTCCACTTCATCAGTAAGCAATAACAATAATATTAATTGGCCTGCGAGCGGGAAATAATAACAATAAATCAAACTGAAGTGAATTAAAGTTATAAGAGTTTTCAATTACTTTAACGCGTTCTGCCTTCCGATATCGCCCATTACTAGGTCATTGCGATTCTTGGGAATAACACACAGTTGAATATTATTTCTGGAGTGCACAGTTGAGTGCTTCGTGATGTGAATGAGCTCCTTCACGTCTCCTCAGTGTATACTTATGCAATACACACACCTGTTCAAAGATGTAAATCTTACGCTCGCATGAGCAAGTGTTCGAGGTTTTATAAACAGTTTATAAATATTTTGTAAGACATATATAGTACCTACTCAATAATTACAAGCATGCGGCGTGTGATTTAAATGCAAGACCTTTCCAAATAATCATATCACCTTTTATATAAGGGTTTAACCTATATAAAATACCTTGAGTACCTTTGAACTCTGAATTTCGAAAGAGGAAAAGTAAATCGAGATGTATTTATGGCGTTATTTGTGACATTCGTGACTCATATTTATCATAATTGCAAATCAGTTGCATAACATAAACACTATGGCAATGTATCTCTCAGCACGTTGAGATGACTAACAGAAAGTGTGTTGGTTACTTTATAAAGTTCAATGTTCTTCCTATGGGCTCATAATATTAATGGTCAGATGTGAAAATAGATTCAGCAAAGTGTTTTGATAACATTTTATAAAATTTTATATATTCATGAGTCATGACAGACATTAAGCTGTATCTATCCTACTAATATTATAAAGGCGAAAGTTTGTAAGTATGGATGTATGGATGTTTGTTACTCTTTCACGTAAAAATTATTGAATGGATTTGAATGAAACTTTACCAAAATATAGCTTGTACATCAGAATAACACATAGGATAGGTTTTATCCCGGAAATCCCACGGGAACGGGAACTATGCGGGTTTTTCTTTGAAAACGCGGGCGAAGCCGCAGGTGGGAAGCTAGTATAGATACATATAAATAAATAAATATTATAAATATTATAGGACATTATTACACAAATCGACCTAGTCCCACAGTAAGCTCAATTAAGGCTTGTGTTGTGGGTACTAGGCGACGATAAATATAATATTTAATAAATACATATACTTATAGATAATAACACCCAGACCCAAGAACAAATAATTGAGTTCATCACACAAATATTTGCCCTGACCGGGGATCGAACCCGGGACCGTCGGCTCAGTAGACAGTTATTTTACCACTGCGCCAACCGCGTCGTCAAAAAACATATATAACGATTTTTTTTATAGTCAATAGAATAATAAATAATGATTTTAAGAATTTTCAAGAGGAACTCTACATAACTTTTATCATTACTAACTGACGCACAAAAATATAATTCCTCTATCGTATCAAATTATAGCTATTGTAAACTTTACGAACCCCATAAAATGTCAGTATTCGAGAGCAGTTAACTCCAAAACTGAAATTTTAATTATAGTGAACTGGGTTATTGGGCGCATCCGTTTCATAATGTTTTAGAAAAAAGAAATGAATACAAACTTTATGTTGCATACAACTCATAAATGAATTCTTTAATAACATGTGGATCGTATAAATAATGCGAATGTGATAAAAAGAGAGAAGAAAGCCAAGGTAAATTGTTATAGTGTAAAACTTACTTGTCGAATTGAAACTTCTTCCTGTCCGTATGTTTCAGCAACTACAAAATCCAAAGAATGACCCATGGGCTTCAAAAGCTTTTCATTAACCTCTTCAACGGCCATTGATATTGCACCTGTTACATTAATTATAATCATTATTACTGATAATGTTTAAAGCATTGATTCGTTAAGATACAAGGCGAACACATATGAATTCCCCAACGACCAATAAATGAAGGTTTTACTGTCAGCCTAATAATACTTTAGCTGTAACATGTAACACAATCGTAACTACATGCCGCCAAATTATTTTTATATATTTCGATAAATACCCAGGATGAAACATGATTCAGAATAAAATTTAGGATAATGTTACGCAGATGGTGCCGACTGTGAAAACTCGAAAATTTAAACTGAATTATCGGTTTGTAAAAATTCAATAAGATTAATTCATAAATTCGAAATATAAGTATAATGTATTTGTAACAAACATCGAAGTTTGCATTATTAATTATTATGCTTGGATTGATTTTTTTGGTGATATATGTAAAATGTGATAAATGAATTTGTGCTGATTTATAAAGTAAGTATCTAGCAACTTCTTGAAATATGAAACTTTGAATGTGTAGGTAAACTACCTTTGTTTCCATGTCTCTAATTACAATATCTACCAAACGATTACATGACAGAAATTTAATTAAAATGTATTGCGAGTTATTTCTTTAAATAATTACTTTATTTGTAATTCACAACTATGATTAAATTAAGGGCTGATTTTTCAATTCTTGGTTAAAACTTATCCGTCCAATAAAGTATTACACAACAATATGAAAATGTCACCTGTATACTGCCAAAATACGGGTAAGCCACACATTTTTGAAATGGTCGTACTATACGATATTAGAAGAATAATTTTTAACTGAGGATTGATAAATTGGCCCTTAATGTAATATAAATAAGACCTAGTTACTTAATAAAAACATTAAACCACCTATATGTGAAGGTAACAATTCTTGTTTTCCACAACATTCGAAGATGTTCAAAGAATCAATAATTGATTCTAATTATAATATAATTATTATATTGAGACATTTCTACCATCTTCAATACATCACCAATATGTTATGTTCCCATTGCAGGGATATAGGCTTCTACTGAAGTTTTAATTTTCACTCTACATATCTATAAACTTTTAGTGCTTGGACATGTTTTTCATGGACTCTACCATTATAGAGAGTTAGATTTTGCAAACGCTTCTAGTTTCAAACGCGCGACTTTTGGATCTAGGTAGTGTAATTTTTATAGATAAAAATTTGATTTTCATTCAGAACGTGAGTGGTGTTTGTTATTGGAATATCCTGGAGCCACTCCGAACATGTAAACCCGTCACTCTAGCCGCTGGCGTAAACTGTCTCTCGGCTGCATCAAATCATCCGTCATATCATAAAAGATGGAATTGTTTGTGCTCGTAATTGCTAGCATATATCTACAAATAATTAGTATACACAGTGCAGTATATATGTACTTAATTTTTTTCGGCAGTTGACTGGTTTTGGTATAGATTAGTTGTGTCTAAAATCTAAATCATGAATATACGAAGAGATTACATTATTTACATCGAAAAAGCATTAGAAACTACATATTTACCTGATATTACTCTTCCGGGTCTAGGATAGTTCATATCACCGGGTTGTCTCTGTGATCCTGTGAGATATCCGAGTGTGAACTTCTCTCCATACGAACTTTTCACTGTTAATGTTACGACACACAAACAGCAACGAAACTGAAAAGAAGACCGCTAGCTCATTATTTCTATTTGTATTATATCATTCCTTATTCTGGATTTTTAGATTGGATGTTAATTGTAGCTCTAGCTTACTAGCTGGAGTCGTCGTGTGGTAACCTGAAGGCTATGCGCTAAACCCGACTATATTATAATCTCTATCTCTCTCTACCATAATTCAGTAACAAAGATCCATCCACCCATAATCACAAACTTTCTCATATATGCATATGAGATATAGTTATTAGGAAATAGTATATTTATTATTCCATATAGTAGGAAAAAGGATTAGTGTTCAACATAATATTTTTAGGTCTTACGAGGATCCAACGGAAAGGAAAATAATTTCATAAGTATATTTTATATTTTTATTTTATATCCCTACTTCACTTTTGAGAAACTTTAATTTCTTGGATAGATAATACTAGAACTGCAAGTTTTTATTGCGACCAGCTCCCTTGTTGACTGAAAATTGTAATTTTAGTGTTAGTAGAAGTCAACGCTTCCGTGCGCACGTGCGACCAACATTTTTCCGATATTGCCTGGATCGTAAAATGCTTTAAAGTGTAGAGAGCAACTGTTTTTAAACACACTCTTCTCAACTCACGATAAAGCTTTGTTGATGGAAGCAATTTATAGCATACAAACACGATAATCGCTACATTATGCGCGTGGTTTATTATTAACCAAGAATATTTTTCGTTTTAAACAGGAAATTGAATTTGTTTACAACAAACAATATGCATGGTTGTGGTAAAAATATACATGTTAAGAATTATAATGAACAACTTTGTATGAATTGTATAATTTCATGATAGTTTGTAGGTAATTTGTATGATCATCTGTATCACTGTATGTGAGACTCGAATATTTACACACTTAAGTCCTCTATATAAGTATGAATAATACCAACCATTTGAGAAGATTAAAAAGAAACGTAGTCTTCAAATAGGTACGTATGGAATAATTCGTCCGACTTTACGCAATGATATAAAATGTATGGCGGGCACCGAAACTTGTTTGCAGACAGACAGGTTCACAAGACAAAGTATATAACTTACATTCAATTTGGCTTGTATTGTGAAAGTAGGCATCTCGTGTATAAGTATATACGAGGTTAATTACAGCCCTCTTCAATATGTGTTAAATATTTAAAACATTTCAGTGTTTGGGTATTAATTAATTAAAGTCGCTACATTTTTTTTATAATATGCCATCGAAAATTTATTCTTGATTACTTTAATGATTCAGCTCAATCTGTCAATGTAATTGTTTATTAAAAATAAACGAAGAACGATACGTAAAAAAAATTATAAGCGCCGTTTTCTTTCCACCTTTACTATGTTAATTATTGCCCATTGACATAGTTTTGGCCTACTGTAGACGCAGGAAATATATTTTGTGTATGATATTCTTAAAAATAGCAATCGTGGGGGATATTAATATAACTATAACCGGGTTAAGGCGCGTTTGAGATAGTCTGACAAATATGTTAGCAAAATGCACTTCATTGCATGAACACTGAACAGTCATTTCCATTAGGTTGGTATGCAATTAGTCTATTCGGTTTGCCAAGTAAATTAATCAAATATTATTAGGTACTGCAATGAAGTTAAGATTAGAACGCTAAAGAGAACCTTTTCTGAACATTTTAATAAAATTGCTATTGTTTCATGAGAAATCAATACCCACTTTTTAAGATCATTCAATAAAAGATGATTGTTATTATCGGACGAGGGTAAAGCTTGGGCCTACTAAGGCCATAAACCGGGAATATTACGCGTTTAAACTTAGGAACACGTGTGTTTTAAGTTTTCGATAACCGAAGCTGAAATGATATAATTTCGTCTAACATATAAACAATTGATATGTTGATTGATAGCTGCAAAGGTGTGTTATTAAATAATTTATCCATTTATACCATCGCATTTTATAAGTAAGGAATGTGAAACGGTGCAGAACGGTTAGATAGAGCGTTTATAAACAATTTTACTTATATATAACTAGAAGTCATAATCTATTGTCCCAAAAATAAAAATTAAATACATGCACAAGTGCAAGTACGTATATAAAAACATTTGTGTTTGAGTTTATTATAAATCCGCCATAACTGCTTGCTGAATAAAAAGTACGATAGTCCACGATAAAATTAAAATCAAGCGACCCTTTAAGGCTACTTTTAATGGAGGCAGTAAGTATATTTATCCTTATTAAAATTTAAGGGCTATTATAGTGATGTTATTTTCTGATAATCGAAGAGGTCGATAAGAGTTATTACGATAGATAGTATGCTGTGCAGTGGCGGCATTGACATAGTTGTTGGGTGTCGTGTCACTACGTCAATGCACTGCATTGAACGCATGAGGATTTGCGTACTTATTTACCAAACTCCTTAGTATTATAATGAGAAATTTCAATAGTGAATGAGGACAAAACACTTTAAGGTTCAATTACAAACAAAATTATCAGTAATTTTATTCGCGCAGTAAAACTCATCATTAACCTAAATAAATTCGTAGTGATGACTGTAACCCCGTGAAAGTAATGGCGTTTACGGGGCATTTGTATTCATTACACGATGTGCCCGTATGTAGTATATTGTAGAAGGATTACACCCGCATTGTAAAGCAATACCTACCTAATGCCTGTTCCCGGCGCCCGCGCAACCTTCTGTCACGCGGTTGCGCTCGATACATACAAATGTTCGATTAGGTGCTCACAGACATTGCGTCATTATTAAATTACATATATACAATAACATTTTAATTTTATACAATAATAATTTAATTATTGATTTTATTGTTATGAATGATTTTTGTAAAGTTTGTACAAAAACAGTGGATAGGTACCTACTTGTTTCCTTTACGACAACTTGTTCTAAAAATTTGTTTAAGAATAGTGTTTGTGTCCAAATTCTAAAAAACTATGTAAATAATTGTATTGTAGAATAAATGCGTGCCACGTTGATTTTAAATTATTTTCATATCATACTAGCTTTCCCCCCGTGGATTCGCGTGCGTATTCAAAGGCAAACTCGTATACCTCCCGTTTCTGTGGGATTTTCGAGATAAACTAAACTACCTATATTTGTACCAAATTTAATCCAAATCGGTTTAGTGGGTTCGGACTTCGGTCTGAAGAAGACAATGACATATCTAGCTACTTTTGCATTGATAATATTAAAGTAAGGATTAATAAATAGGGGACTATAACTAATTGAATGTAACTAGGCACAGACCGGCAAATATATTTTTTACTTGTAAGATAAATTATTATAAAAGAACAGGGATTTCGAGATATTTCTGCTAGCATTGGAAAGCCCCTGGCTTAATTTTATGAATTAAGTTTCACATGTTATTTCAAAAGATAGATATACATATAGGTATATGTATTTATTATTATTACATCTAACTAAGTATATGTATCAATAAGGTACCAAAGTCTTTCCTCTGGAACGTGAAGAGATCAAGGCGTTTTTTAAATGTTCTTCAATAGAAAGTGTTGTTATCTGTTATGTGTGTGTGAATGTAATCGTAAATAATTTGAATATATTATGGTTGATGGGATATATTTAATACCTTCCTGAAGAATACATTTGCTACAAATGGACACCAACCTAAGACACCAATATAATTATGAATGTAGAGAAATATTCGAAGGAAGTCGAGGTTTCTATGTTAATGTGAGATTCTAAAATGGATGCTTATTATTTTATAGTATTCAATAGAAAAATATTATTATTAGTTGATGATCATTTTTGGTCAATAGGTACAAATATTTTTGTGGGAGTCGAACACGCACCGGCATAAATTGAGCCAGCTCGCACCGGGAAAGTTACCTACCACAACCCCACAGCTGAAGATCGTGGTGAAAAAGCAGTTACAGTAGTGACAAAAATGGTGCGGATTAAAGTTATTGGATAGTTTTTTTGTCTCCTCTAGGAAAAACGACCAATGTATGTGTATGTATATCAGTTGGATTACTATTAATAAGATGGGTGAAATATCTTAAGTTTGGTATACCTGGTAAAAGATATTTACCCGACTGCAAAAGGAGAGGTTGTTTTATGCCTAGAATTAACAATAACTTTTAAAAGGGACGATAATGATATTCGCTTGCAAAAGAAAATATTTTTAAGTACCTATATAAGTAGAACATTCATATATTTTTGTTTAGATATACACACTAAAAGTGAAATCTAAAGATAAGTAGGTAACCTACTTAGAAATAGATTACTCAATATAATTTAAATAATAATATAGGTATGTATATTTTAACTATAAACGAATTTATTTGTATTGAAATGGATGTCATAATATTAATAATTAGATTAAAATTTAAATATAAATAAGTTACACATTAATTAAAAAAAGCTCTTTATAATAATATTATATCGCTCTTATATAGTTCTAAAAATCTAAAACATACACACCATTGCTGCAGCGAAATTTGAAATAATCATTGTAATTAATTCATTAAGCACGCACTTCGATTTCGATTTATTTATTAATCACAGTAAAACACATTTCTAAATATCTTCAATTCAAAAACGTGAGCTAAATCGTGTCGTCATTATGCAAAGTTTTCCCGCGTTCGCACTGCTCCCCGCACGCACAACATCTACGAAGCGTTGACGTTTGCAGACTGGAAGTGCCACAGAGTACTTTTGTATGGAAGTGCGGCCGACATTTTTTAGACTTGCGACAGGCATCAGGCGATAGCTCGTATAGGCCGAGTTGCAGACTTCATTAGATTTTGGTTGATGATGGTTTACCATAGGAAGGCTACAAATTATCCATTCCAAATTTAAACCGTGTTCAAAGGAGACCTCTGTTCATATTGGGGCCTTCATTCAGTTTTTAGTCAATTGCGGGGTTGATGATACCAATTTAAGTTAGGCACAAACCTAACTTTTCTACACTGTTCTTATATTTACCTACTTCTAAGCTATTGTCTATTGGAGAAAAAAAGACAGATAATGGTGGACAAAAAAAAACAAACGCTAACGGGGCTAGCTGGTGAAAGATATCACGGTAATAATAGAGATACCTACTATTACCATGGCGCTACCACCGCCCATGAACATTTGGAGAGGCGTGGTGGATTGCAGTCTTCGTACGGCTCTACAAATGGATTGCCGACGTTCAAAGGTAAAGGATAAGGACCGGATTAAGGAAAGAATTAAGGAAAGGACTTCGAAGGATAAGGAAAAGGATACAGGCCTCCGATAGGTTTCCGACTCGACTCGTGCGATTCGCTCTTGGCCGGTTTTTTTACATACATAACAGTGGCATGGAAAAAAATATTTTCACACACGAGCAGTATACAAAGCCACGGTGGTTTTGTAGGTACTGTACCATTACCACACAATGCATAGGTACACTACATACTGGAACAGGTAACAAATAAAGCAGAATATAGGAAATATATTACTTATGCTAGGTACACTAATTAGTTGAGTGATATGTATAAGTTGACACATTTCCAAATCCACCAAAAGCAAGCTATATTTCGGTACTCGCTAGGTACACTTTGTGATGGAATGAAACTGTATCCAACTAAGAACAATTGCCAAAAATAGACTATTTCTATATCTCCTAGTAGTAAAATATCAGTTGGAAATGCTGATATTTGATGTCGTAAAAACGATTATCCGTTACCTCTTTACTCAGATGATGATATTTATTATAAGCTACATTCTGGACCATTTTATTGCACTCATTTAGATCATTTTAATGTTAAAAATTACCCTAAACAGAACTAATATTTTCAACAACACGGGAAATATATAGAAAATGTTATAAATAATATCACAAATAAGTATAAAAAGAATCGTCAAATTTTCACAAATTTTGCTGATGCGCATGAGTAATTCTAATGTGTGTTATTTAATTTTGTCTAATTTTGTTTAGTGGTAATATATGTACATTACGTTGGTAATAATTGTAATTTTATAAGTACGTAATTTTATTTTGTTATATCCAAATTACATGCACCAATATCGGCCCTCAAAATATTGATATTTAATTAAAAATGCGACAAGGTTAACCTATTAACACTTCTCAACTTTATTTTGTTAATATAATAAGAATCTTAAACAATAATATTTTCACTGTAAATAATGTATATGAATTATTTCAATAGTTGAGTTAGAAGCAAGTGGTCAAGGTAAACATGATTATCTTAACATGTCTATAAAATTCTGAACTTATGATGTGTTTGATAAATACTTATAGGTAAAAATATGTCATATTCAAATAAGACTTATAAATAAATAATAACAACAAAAACTTTATATTAAATTTATTTAAAATAATTATATTATGTTATGAATCAATATACAATAAATAAAGAGAATCACAGATTAACAGTTTCTTGCGTATACGTAAAACCACATCAAATCTTATTATTGGACTTTCTGTAACAAAAACGATAATTTATTCTCTCATGACATCATAGCTCTACTTAACTATTATTTCTTTATTTATACAAATATTTTTATTCAGTAATTGGATTGCTGATAACAAGATATAAATAGCTAGTGTGACAGAATTTATGTATCTTTTTTTTTGCTTACACTACCTAGACACTATTTTGGAAATGAAAACTACCTGCATTTTTACTGATCTATTTACTCACCATTGTAATTTCTGGAAATAATGCACTAAGATTGAAATTCCCTCGCGATGCAACGGGGAACGTTGAAACAGATCGTTCTGAGGTATGGCCTACATTCTGTACGTTTGCGGGCATTAGATGGCTGTTAAAGAAATCTGGCTGATACTGTGTTGGCATTTGATTGCTTACAAAATTGGGAAATTGTAACTCTTCCGAAATCATATTTGCATGTCTCTTATGTGTTGTTTTATTTTGCCATAGTAAATGACTATTTTCTACCCAATCATCAGACTCGGCGTTCAGTTTGGCTCTTTTTGTGGGATACTTTTTAGTCGTATCCTTTTTTGTACACTCAAGTTTATGCTTTGCAGCATCTCTTCTAGTAGTTTTGTCATGTTGAAAACTTGCGTTATTTCTTGCTTTTGTATCGTCATACTTTGGATTAGAGTAATTGCATTCAACAGATTGATTATTGTAATCTATAAATTCCCCTGTAAATGGCCCGCCAGTATAACTTGTTGGCATTAAATTGCTTCCACTTTGCATGAAATTCGAGTAGAAAGAATTGGGTATCGTATTGGCTGTTGTATTATATAAAGTAGTACCTGAATATTGTTGCCCTGCATAACTATTTTCCGAATAATCTAGGATAGGTGGATAATGTGATACTTGAGCGACACTGCTGTCTTGTGCTATATTGAAATCACAAAATTTCTGTGGTGGCACCATAAATTTTGCGTTTGTGTGATCGAGAGCTTTCTGGTTACAAGTACCTCCTCGTATCAATGCTTCAGCTGAGTAATTATTTTTTTGCATTTTTGAATTTTTTTCCGATTTATTATTCTTCGACTTAGTGTGAGAAAACTGGTTCAGCGGCTCGAAATGATTTGATACTTTTGCATCATTAAAACCATAACAATGTTGTGGATTAACCTCGACGCGGTGATTCATGGACTTACGATTATTATCGGTAACTATTTGATTTAAATTATTTTTCACATTAGTTTTGGTCTCAATAGCAGCTCCATGAGATCGCGCAGTCATATTATCAGATGACCTGTTCATTAGTTGTGTAACAGAGAGGAAATTTGTGCAAGCCTGATCTGCTGTTTGATGTGATCGGTTTAAAATATCATTTCTTTTTTTGTCATGCGGTCCTAAGGCTAAATCACCTACTAAAGTTGGCAAATGGATAGGAGGTGGTTCGATACTTATTTCAGCAGTTCCCGCTGGCTTAGCAGATGGCCACATTTGCAATTCTTCATGGCTTGTTTGAGATGGAAAGTGATGCATATTAATAGGAAAATAATTGTTATCACTTTGAGTGATTTTCTTAGAAGTGATGCTTGGCTGTCCATACGATGGTTTGTAATTTTCTTTAACTTCTCCATGCATTGGATCACAATTATTTTGTGACGATCTCGTTTCGGATGTCATCCAGTTAATGTGCATTTTACTGGGAGATTTCTTGGTATATTTATCAGGAATATTATGCTGATTTCCTGCAACGGTTGTATTGGGTTTTATATTATTTTCCGCAGGCCCAGGCATATGTTTAGTATTATAATGCTTTGGGGCACTTGTTTTTAAAGTGTTTGTCTGATTAATATCTGCTGTAGTATAGTGATTTTGTTTTGTAGTCAAATTTTTGTTTGATGTACTATTTGTATAGATAGAGGTAATATCGTCAGACCATAGATTACCCGTTTGGGAATAAAAGCTAGTAATAGCTTCAGAAAATGTGGTTTTTGTAGGTAACATATCTTTCTTAACTGGATTAGAAAGAGATACATGAAATTCCGGATTAAACGGATTATATGCACTTGTATATGTTGGAGCAGTTGAAGTGAAAATATTGTCTTTGTGAAGGGTATTAGAATTTGTAGTACAATTCACAAAATCTAGACTTTTATGCGACCAACCTAAATCAATATCATATGTTAGTCTAGATGTGTTTATTTTCATTAAATTATCTTCAATATTTGAGAAATCGGTTTTATTTTTGGTTGTATAATTGTCGACGGCACAAGGATAAAGACCGAGGCTGTTATACTCATGACCAGATGAAAGACTGCTTGTACTGTAAACTGTATTCTTAACTGCTCCTAATGGATCACTTTTGTAAAATAAACTGTTACTACTAACGTAATTTGCAGGTTGACTTGTTGTTGTTTTACTAATATTGCAATCAAAATCTAAACCGAAAGCCGCATCAGTCAGAGCACAAGTAGTAGAAATTATTGTTGGTAAAGGCAAATTTAAAAATGGATTTTCATTTGTAACATTAGACGATGAAGTTATGGTTGGAGCTTTAGTACTAACAGGCTTATTAAATATTTTATCATTTTGAACTTTATCAGAATTCATTGGCTTATTTACATCATTAGATACATTTTGAGGTTTACTGGTTGATTTTGATTTATTATTTGTTGATTTATCAAAATAATTTTGAGATTGTAATTCAGTTCTGCATGTATTTTCTTTAACAGGAGTGCTTTGAGGTGCTTCTTCTGTAGGGCTATCAGCTCTATTGCCACTAACCAAGGGGAAGGACATAAGAAAGGCGGCCGTCGGT
Organism: Colias philodice; assembly: GCF_061535455.1. Taxonomy (NCBI): domain Eukaryota; kingdom Metazoa; phylum Arthropoda; class Insecta; order Lepidoptera; family Pieridae; genus Colias; species Colias philodice. Next base: position 6,080,252 of record NC_143094.1, on the reverse strand, counting down.
GAAGCAGCAAGGAACTCTTCAGCTAATTCCAATCGCGCGTTGCCTCCATCAACAACATTTTCACATATTGATGTGTCTAAAATAGTTGGCAATTTGTTTTCTTTGCATTTACTTTCAATTTCTTTTTGATCTGAAGTCTTGGTTAATATAATAGGGTCACTTGAATTTGTTTTAACTTCAGAAACTTTATTGGAAGTTTCTGCATTACATTCAGGTGAGGTCTTTTCTTTTGGAGATATATTGGCTATTTTCACTTCATCAGTACTTTTTGAATTTAGTTCAGATGCATTGTCACTATCATTTTTGTTAGTTATGTTCAATTCATTTGATTTTGGTTCACTTGTTACAGGATTATTGTTGTCATTTGTTTTATTTTCTCCATGTCTTTGTGATTCTGGTGGTTCTTCAGGTACTATTTTCGTTGGGCTACTTTTAGAATTTTCTTGGACTTTAGAAATTTCAGTAACTGGGGCTTCATCACTTTTTTTATCACTCTCAGAAGTTACTGTTCCAGTACTTTTTTCGCATTTATCTTTCTTAATACTTTTCTTAGTAACATTTTTAGGCTTAGAATTATTTCTTTTAGTTTTTGTTGCAGATGGTGGATGAGAATATGCTGTTATAGGGAGCACATTAACCATTGTAGTTTTAGTCATATCATTTGTGTTCCTATTTACGAGAGGTTGTTTTTGCAATGGTTGTAAGTTTGTGTCTAATAAAACTATGGTTGGTTGAGCTGTGGGGAATAATATAGGTCTTTGAGGAAAAATGTAGGGAGTAGCTGGTACCATAACAAATGTATTGTCTGAAATTAAAATAAAATAATTAATTAAACTTTAAGTAAGTTAAAGTAGGTTATAAATTCATTTTTAGAAATATCATAATTAAGTATAAATCTATGAATGTATTTTGTAAAATTAAAATTACCTTTTTTAATATTGTTTGTCAATGGTAAAAGCTTAGGTAATTGTGACAAAGGTTTCCTGGGTTTTGGAGAAATTTTAATTTCACTTTTATTTTTCTCTTTTTGGCTGGCATTATTATTTTTTAATTTCTTTAACATTAATAGCTTGAGATATTTACTACCTGAAAATAAAAAGAGGTATTTATAGCATGACAATTGGGAATATTTACTCTTTTCAGTGTTTTTCCATATTCCTCGTAGATTAAGTTTTCACCTACTTCAGATCTCTGTAGTAGGTGAAAACTTATCCGTCTATCTAGACAGATAATTCAATTAAATATAGAGCTGCAAAAATACACCAAATAACTTACTTTGTTTATTTTTAATTGCACCAATAGTAACTTGTACACAAACATCTTTCTTATTGTGTTTTTCTTTTTCAATCCCTTGCAGTTTTACTTCTAACGCTAACACTTCTGCTTCTAGAAAGGAAAAATATAATATGTACTAAATTTCACATGGCACACCTTACTATGCAACCTATTCTGTTCAATTATAAATATAGCTTAAAAGTTAAACAGTATTCTGTAATAATGTATTGGCAAGATGTGGTATCAGATACTAACAATAATACAATCAGTGGAATTTAGTAGTAGTTCTCTGTGTTATTCTGGGAAGCAATTGTCACATAAACCAGGAGCCTTAAAACTGACTGCTACATGTCAAAAAGTATTTGAGAATATGATAAATATAATAGATCACTTACTAAGTTTTGACTTCTCCTGTGAAAAATTTGTCAAGCAAAGTATGGCTTTTTGGATTATTTCAATTTTAGGATACTGAGTATTGCCAGGTTTATCACCCGTATCACTTCCATTTTCTTGATTAATACTTTTTACCAAATCTCCTAATTTAGAAATAGCATCATTAAATTTAAGACGCCTTTGACGTTCCCATTCTCTACAGCGACTGAAATATAAATGATACGATTGCAACTGCTCAGTGCACATGGATAAACTTAAACATTTATGGAAAGGATTACATTTTATCATATTTAAAATATTAGAGTATGTGATGAATTCTTATGTACTTATTTAAACTACAAAAAATGATCAAAAGCATGCCTTAGAATATTAATAACATTGAGTAAGTAAATAATAAAACATGTACAAAAATAAAATTATCTAATGAATACTACCTTGGAGTGCGACTTTTATTAGTGTTGGAGGGCTCTTTTGATGTTAACATTTTATGCTTCCATGATAATGTAGTCCAATTAGTAAAAATCCTTAAAAACAATATGCAATTATACAAATTGTGATACAAATATCGATGTTATTATGTTCTGAATGACAAATGACAGATTGAAAATGTAAAAATATATAGATCGAGATATAGATTGACTTTTGAAATTTGACAAAACACATCAGTGTCAAAACTCAAAACCTCGGAGCAATTATCAAGCCTGGAGAAGTAACAATTAATTGAACAATAAAGCACTAGTTTGGCCTTTTTGGCTTATGGCAAAATGTCATGCGAAAAAAGAGGACAGATATATGTCAGTTCGACAGTTTGAAATGACATGTAGCCATTTCAATTTGTTTTAGTGACCAGTCTGGTCACTAACGCATGGTAATTTTAATTATTGTTTTTGAAGTGAAAAACGTGTTTTCTAGGTTCTTATGTTATTTTCTGAAAAGATAATTTACTAAAGATTACATGGCTTGTGTTGTTCGCGGCTGTAAAAGCCGTAGTACTGGGAAATCTGATGAAGATTGGAATTTGTCTTTTCACAGGTTAGTGTTTTGATCAATTTTGTTGTTAATTGTATTATAAATAAGTTAATATACGTTAGTTTCATAATCATCTATGTTTTATCTAACCGTAATCATTGAAATGAAATCATAATCAGCTTAGTTTTTAGAAAAAATGCAAAATATAACTTCCATAGTGTTGTGCAATTATCGATACTTGAGTAGGTACGAAGAAGGCACGAAGTACTTCATTGATAATGACTGCTTTAGGTTAGGAGAAAAAAAAGGTATTTAAGTATGGATTTTATTGTTATTTTCAGGTTTCTGACTTGAGAAAAATTAAAAGATGTTTGGGTTATAGACTGGGGTAGAAGCCTTTGAAAATAATGAAAAGATAAAAAAAATCGCAGTCGGATGAAACCCATTAGAAGAGAAGGGGAATATGATAAAAATGTAAGGAAAAATAAATTACGGTCAATCCGAGTTCGGGAAGCGGGAGGGGGGAGCTTTAAAGAGAAAAAAATGGTTTCTCTCGATTTCCGACAAAACTACAAGTCCTATAGAAAAAAGTTCAATGGCAAAGTTGTAGGTAATTAAAAGTTCTACAACTTTTGTATTCACAATTTTTTCACATAACCTAAAAATTTAGGAGAAAAATTCAAAAAACCAAGTTTTTGGTCTTTTATTTCTATCTACTTCAAAATTTATTTTTTTTCTACGAAATTTGGTGGAAACTTACTTTATTATGTCCCAAATACACTGTAATTTATTTGATTGAAAATATTTATTTTTTCGCCTTATTTTGAATTAATACCAAAAAAACAACCTAATTTTCAATCGAAAAGTCACCCGTCAAAGTATCAGCTTTTTTCAAAAACTTGGGGTGCCTTTTATTCATTGAAATCTCTACTTTCATATGGTGTAAAAAAAATAAACACCACCATAGCTAGTAAATGTTCTCAGGAAATGCATACAAACAGTCTGAAAATTAGCTTTTACTAAATCAGGCACACTTCTTGAACTCTATATCTTCTCTTGTATCGGCTTTTCGGTAATATTTCAAAAGAAAAATAATTATCTGTTCTAAGTTTAATATTTTACAGCATATTCAAAAGCAAAATGATGTCGATAAAAACATTTCAGGTAGTTCGAGAAGTGTGCCTGATTTAGTAAAAGCTTATTTTCAGACTGTTTGTATGCATTTCCTGAGAACATTTACTATGGTGGTGTTTATTTTTTTTACACCATATGAAAGTAGAGATTTCAATGAATAAAAGGCACCCCAAGTTTTTGAAAAAAGCTGATACTTTGACGGGTGACTTTTCGATTGAAAATTAGGTTGTTTTTTTGGTATTAATTCAAAATAAGGCGAAAAAATAAATATTTTCAATCAAATAAATTACAGTGTATTTGGGACATAATAAAGTAAGTTTCCACCAAATTTCGTAGAAAAAAAATAAATTTTGAAGTAGATAGAAATAAAAGACCAAAAACTTGGTTTTTTGAATTTTTCTCCTAAATTTTTAGGTTATGTGAAAAAATTGTGAATACAAAAGTTGTAGAACTTTTAATTACCTACAACTTTGCCATTGAACTTTTTTCTATAGGACTTGTAGTTTTGTCGGAAATCGAGAGAAACCATTTTTTTCTCTTTAAAGCTCCCCCCTCCCGCTTCCCGAACTCGGATTGACCGTAATTTATTTTTCCTTACATTTTTATCATATTCCCCTCCTTTTCTAATGGGTTTCATCCGACTGCGATTTTTTTTTGTTTCAAAAATTATCTACTCTAGTCTATTAAAGCTATAGCACAGGGAAAATTGGAAGCCTTCAAAACATTCTCGGCCTTGTTCAAATCATTTCGAATCAGACGGGAAGAAAAGTAAAGTGCTTTGCAGAGATGCTGTGCCACAAGTTTAAGGTGGCATCTATTTTAAATAATAAATATTGTAATTTGTTAATTAAGTAAGTATCGAAATAAAATGTTGTAAAAAATTTTTTAAAATTTTATTTGTTTTATTTGAAGCAATTTATTTTAAACTTTTACCAATTTTTTCCTTGTGGGAATGAGTTATTTTCCCGCGGTAAATTGTAGCCTATATGTTATTCTGATGTTTAATCTATAATATGTATAATTGTAAAGTTCCATAAAAACTCATTCAGTAGTTTTTTCGTGAAAGAATATCAAATGTCCATTCTTATATATTTTTGCTTTTATAATATTAGTAGGATACGATTATTGATTTGTAAAAAGATCAACCAGGTGGAAGTCAGATTCGCGCACGAAGGGTTCCGTATAATTCTATGAATGAATCTATGAAAACAGGAAAAAATACGTACCTTTTTACGAAACCATAAAAAACAACCTAAACCGAAATACCTAATAATATTTTTTTATAAATACCACTACCATACAATGCAAGGCAGTCAATACGCATCGTAAATGAATAATTCCAAATTAAACGAATCTTAAAATTTGGAATTACCTATCCATAATTCAAAATTAAAAGAATCTTAAATTATCTTCAAGCAATTTTATAACTTATTTTTTTTATTTATCGATATTTTAGTATTCGATAAAGTGGCAAGCACTACCTTTTTAGAACAAAAAGTGGCTACATGTGGATTTGAATGCCAAGCCGATAACACTGTGTTGTCTCTTTCTATCGCATTAATTAGGGTATTGAATAAAAGAGAGCCACTATATAAGAAACGTTCAATTATTTGTTACTTCTCCAGGCTTGTTAATTGCTCCGAGCTCAAAACGGTCAAAAAATCGGAGAGCCTCGGAGTCAAAACCATGAAGTTTATGGGATTGGGAGCTGCCACTTACGAAAAAGAAGAAGAAGAAGGCTTGGAACCTTGCTTGGAACCGAGTACATAATATATTACAGTAGATAGATACTATACTTAAATACTCTGAGCTTGGAACCAAGAAGTTATATTTAAAAAGAAACATTCTATTATTTATCTCAAAACGAAGATCATGCAATTTTACTAAGAATTTTACCATCGGAAAAAATCGGTAAGTTATTTGCAACCTTAGTTTGCAACCATCTTGTGGACGACATAATTTTTAAATATTATAATCTTTATAATAATCTAGCTAGACCTGTGAGTCTTCTTTCATTTTTATTTATCACTAGCAAGAAGCTTATATCTTATACACTGGAGATTTCAGTATGAACATTGACTTGAAACAAGAAAGTGTGACGTTGAATGGCGCCTGTATGTTTTTTTATCCCTTTCACACCTAGGTAGTTAGTTAGGTGTGAAAGGGATGAAAAAACATACGGGCGTCATTCAGGGTCATATTTTCTTGTTACAGGTTGATGTTCATACTGAAATCTCCAGTGTATTAGTTAAAAGCTTCTTGATCACTAGGCATGATCTAGACCACATAGACCGTATCGTAGACAAAGAAACTGTCTACGGACCGTACTTATCACAGGTACTTATTATTATCCATAGATAGCTATAGATTATTTATTATCTTTTCCTCTCTATTTAAATGTCTGTCGGCTGATTTATTTTCTGTGGTTTTTGTTATGATTCATTTTTTGTTCGTGTAAAATCCGTAAAATCGTTGAGTCTTGAGCATAGAGTAACTTATATAGAGACTTGAGTCTTGACATTTGTTTTGACCACAGTCCACATTGTTTGCTAATTGTCAATGAAAATTAAAATCTATTTTGCCAAAACCAACTGGATTTTCTGTTTTCTAATTAGTAATTAAATATCTTTAATGAGTTTTCCTTTTTAGTTCTTAAACCGTATTTGTCAAAGTGTTTCTCGTTTCTTAAGTTTTCCTTACATTGTATTTATACATATATTTTGTGAAGACATATTTTGTGATAAGTACTTGTGTTCTATATAGATTTTTGTTGGGCTATATTTTAAAACCATGTCTCTCTATCCGTCACTTGAGGATATGAAGGTGGACAATATGATACGAGCTCAAATGGCTCAGCAACAAACGGCTCCACCCTTTCAGCCTGTATCTCACCAACAACAGAACGTCGCTGCTCCAAGTGCACCCCGACAAGTTTATCCGGCTCTCGGTGATTATATGGGGCTGGAATTATCCCAAGATGTAATTGCTTTGAACATGCCAGAGTACCAAATACAAGTCGTAAGTCTTTTTATATAAGTTTAGAATAGTAGGTAATATCCTCTTTTGTATTGTATACACATTTTACAAAAATAATTGTTGTAATTGTAGGCGCAGCCTGGTACTGGAGCTAGCAATATTGTTGCGCCATTGTCGTACCAATCACCAAGTCTTTCGAAAGCTGTTGTGTCTGGAGCTATTCGTCAGGTGATACTATGCAAAGATAGGGATGGGAAATGTGGATTGCGACTTCACTCTGTTAATAATGGAGTATTTGTTTGCTATGTTGCTGGTGGGAGCCCAGCTGCATTGGCTGGCTTAAGATTTGGTGACCAGATTCTTGAAATTAACAATGTGTCCCTTGCTGGTATGACAATGGAACAATGCCATGCCATTTTGAAGAAATCTGGCCCCAATGGAATCACTATGGCAGTGCGTGATAGGTATATCTTATTATTGTAATAAGTTTCATTAAGTTGCAATTCAAATTGTTTTCCAATTATCATAATTTAATGCTATGTAAAAAGGTCAAGTAAATATGATCTATTGCGTATAGTATGTTATTATCTTAGCTATAAATTGAATGTTGTAAATAAGTTAATAAATATAATTCCTTTGTTTTTCAGACCTTTTGAGAGGACAATAACTCTCCATAAAGATTCACTTGGTCATGTTGGCTTCCAATTTAAAGATGGCAATATTGTTGGGCTTGTAAAGGATTCATCAGCCGCTCGCAATGGTCTCCTCACTGACCACCAAATACTTGAAATAAATACTATCAATGTAGTAGGCATGAAAGACAAAGAGATATCAAAGGTTATTGAAAACAGCCCTTCTGTTGTGAATGTAACTGTAATTCCCCAGTATATCTACAAACACATGATAAGCAAGTAAGTATCCTGTTATGTTATGAGTCATAGCATATTGTAATAGAATAAATAAAATTTCATTCCATTTTCCTTGATGACAAACTTTTGACTTAATAGGTTGATATGCAATTTGAATAAATATTGCGCAATCAAATAAAACTGGTTCAATATTGATTTTATTTTTGCATTTTATAATTGAAAAATTTGGAGATGTCAATAGTATTCCATATCATAGTAGGTATAATGTAAACTTTTGAATAATCCCATAATTTAAACTTTTTTAATATTTCTATAAGTTAAAACTTGTTAAAATAAATCATGCATTTTTTTCGGCCTAGATGGTTCAAAGGGAAATCAAATAAAATTTAAAATTTGGGATACTTTACTATTTTATTATGAAAAAAAAAGAAAATTTAATATGTCTCCTTGCTTCCTCCTTTAGTCACGCCTTGTTCCAGTGCTTGAGCTCAAATCAAATGAGATTCTTTGTTTTGTCATAAAATAATAATATAGTTTTCATAAAATTTAATTATTTTCAGGATGTCAAGTTCTCTCTTCAAGGAATTGGACCGTACACCCGCCGTTTAAAAGACTATTTCCAATTTTGACCCCCTTTTATATTTTGAATTTAAAATGTCACAAATTTGTTGTAGTTGCACATTTTGTACTCTTTTTATATTAACATACATTTTTATTCTTTATTGAATTTTCGTCCATACAATAAGTTATAGATTTTATTTCTTTAGGATTTAATTAGTCAGTAAGGGCTGTGAGTTACATTATTGCAAGCGAAAATGTTTGATTATTCATGAGATTTTATTATTCAACATTAACACATATTGTGACTGATTTTCTGTCATAGTATAATATTATTGTAATGATAACATCACTGCAATGATTTATTTTTGTAGAATCGTAGACAAACAATATTACTTAATTAATACATACAATATTTCATATACATATTATCTAAATGTGTTTCATAAATAATAAATAAGATTAGTAGATAAATTTTAAGTTGACAATTATTTGCATTTACAGCATAGAAAAAATAATTAAATTTAATTGAAATGATTTATATTAAAATAGTGACATGCATTCCTAAAATATAACATACATATTGTTTTTATTAAATGTTGAATAATATTTGAGATTTCTACAGATTTCTTTAGCTTGTACCTACTCTTTATACACTATTTATAGCACAGAAAAAAACGTACTGTTAAGGCCAAATATTATCTTAGATATAAGTTAAATGTAACATGTATCCAAAATTGTTTTGTACCTATGTTTAGAAATTATTTAGTTTAGTATCATCTTTTCTATATGTAATTTTTATGAATAAATTTTATGAAAATTACAGTTATATTGTTATTGTCATACAAGAAATTTAATTCTAGCTAATAAATTCAATCTAGCTATTTTATTAGTACCTACATGTTCTAGATATTAACTGAATTAATAGTTGATTTCAAATGGATTTTCAAAGGTCCAATTCGGTTTGAGCACAGTTTCGGGGCATGACCAAGACTTGGGAATAAAGAAGCTGTCGTTTTCTGTAACAGGACAATTCTTTCTGGCAAAGTATTCCATTACGTAGAGGCTCCAGAGTATCCCTGAAATAAATACCATTTAATTATATTGCAGAGTTATATTATAATATAATAATGTTTTTAAAGTGAAACTTTTATTACATCGTCTCAAACTTTTTGGTCTGTGTAGCGCATGTCGCGTGTATCGCGGCTGCCGAGTAGGTATACCTACTCGGCAGCCGACCGACACGCGACATGCGCTACACAAAGCAGTGTTCGGAACCGTTCGAACAGTTTCACTTTTACCGTGGTTTCATAAAACCACACAACATTTTTGCTTTTTTTAACAACTGACTCCTATATTAGTCTCTTCATTGATTAATAACTAACTGACCCTTGCAACTTAAGCTGCTTTAAAAAGCAATATTCGAAAGAGGGAAGGTAGAGAATAAATAGTAGAGGAGAAAAAAAACTTGGACCAAGAAAAAATATAATCTAAATTTAGTTACTTATATAACTACTTTAACAAAATTTTACTCACCTGTTCCTATTAAAAATGACAACCACATTAGGAAATTGAACATGTTAGGGAAGCGCCGACCGGCTGATGAGGTCAACGGTAGCAATAATAGCCCCATCACACCAAATTGTATAAAAAGAACAGGATAAAAGAAACCGAATGACAGTGCCAGTACGATTTCATGCGCCACGGAAGATACCTGTATAAAGAAATATATAGGTACTATCAAGTAGGTACGTACAACCTACATACCTATAAATATATGTATACTTTATTTATTTTAATAGTTACCTACGTTGTAACTTGTAGGTGTAAAGATCGTATAGTTAAAAACTTAAAAAGGTACTGGAAATGATTCATTGACCTCCTAAACTCTCAGTCCAATTAGAAGTTCCGGTTTGTGCAAGGTACCTATACATAATTATTATGATATCATCCACTAAAACTACGTGGGTGGCTGGTAGTTACTTAAATGGTAATTTATATTGAATAAGTAACGCAATGCAATGCATGCAATGAAGTCTATAATAAATGAAGTCTTTGAACTTTGAAGTGTGATATTGTATCGTCATAAAAAGACAAAAACAATGATTTATGTATCCAGGTAAAAAAAAATATGGGAGCAAAACTTTATCGAGAAATTAATTTAGACTTATTCTAACACTAGCTGCGCTCCGCGGTTTCACCCGCGTGGTTCCGCTCCTGTTGGTCCTAGCATGATGATATATAGCCTATATATAGCCATCCTCGATGAATGGACTATCTAGCACCGAACAAATTTTTCAAATCAGGCCAGCTGCCCCCGTCAATCTCATACATTCGTAGTCTATTCTATTGAACGCTACGCTAACAGAAAGCCACTTGACTAGGGGGGCTGGTAGTTCCTGAGATTAGCGCGTTCAAAGAAACAAACTCTTCAGCTTTATAATATTAGTATAGATTTCGTTGGTATTCAAATAGGATAGCTGAGTCACTTGTTGTAAAATGGAAAATACAAGCCTTTGATAAGTCCAAGTCTATTAAATACTTTTGGTACCTACTTACAATATTGTCATAAACGTTAACGAAATAGCAGAGTGTTTTTAATAATATTATCTAACTAAGCTAAGTATCATACATATAGTAGGTATGCTTTGTTATCTTTTATACCTAGGTCTTTGTGTAATTTAAATACTTAAATTTAGTAAAGATAGGAAAAGGATGCTTATACGGACTAACGGATCTTTTAAATTAAATTTTATAACGTCATAGGTAAGAGCGGAACTTCATGTAGGTAATCATGTTCTCCCGTAATTCAGTTAAATTCAAAGTATGTATATTAATTATTCTACTTACGAAAAACACGGCAAAATATGCAAAGATTCGTCCAGCACGCGGAGCCAAAGGGAAGTAAATATAATCACGAAGCCAGCAGTGCACTACACGGTTCCAGGCGCGATAATAATTGGAAAATCTTGATTGTGTCCACCAATCCTGAAATTTAGAGTTAGTTATATTAATTCCTGCCTCACACACTTATTTAATATAGTGACGCTTCGAGTGAAACAGGTATATGTATACCCTGTTACCTTTAGTACATTTATAATATGTTTATATCCGTTGAAAGCTGCTTACGTATATTAACTAAAATACATATCATTTTACTTTTAAGGCTGAACTTTTTTACGACTGTACTCGTACCTTTTATAAGCAAGTGTTACTTTTATAATACAATTAGGGTACCTCATAAAAGAGACGGTCTCCAAACGTCAGCATCTCGGCGAAAGCATTGAGCCAAGCGTGTAAAAGGCAATAAAAACCACAGAGGAACGATATTAATCCAGGGAGAACACAAGCGAACATTCCACGGACAACAGTTCCAGCTTCAACCTAAAATATTTAAAACAATCAATTAACTACTAACTAGTTACTTAGGTAAATGCAAAAAAACTGAAATCCAAGAGTAATTTAGTTCAAAAATGCCACAATTAAAGTTTTATTTATAACTTACTTTTGGGGATTTACCATAATCAGACCAGTAAGGCAAAATAAAACGCTCCCATAGAAAGCTGTTGTAAAATATTATGGCTGCGACCTCAGCGAAGTGAAATAATACCACATCCCATCTAATCCGCTTTGTCCTGGAATAAACAAAATTATTAATGTGACAAAAATTTTACCTAATGTATACGGCTTAAGGTTAAAACATTTTTGTGTCCATTTTGAGAAATAATGCTAAGGAGTAAGGATGAATATTTTTTATATTTAACCTAGAAAAATACCAAGAAAGATTTCGCAAAAATTAAATTTTGTTTTCTTAAAATCCATGATGAAAATAAGAGCAGTAAGATATTAAACCTATACTTAGTAATAATTAGTATCTATTTTATAAAATCACCATGGTGAGTGAATAACGAAAAAAAAAGTTAGAGCGGGGTAAATGAAACTCTTCATCATATTCGAAATTCAAATTAGATCTCGCAGCAACGAACAGTATCAAAATCCATATTAACTTAGTTGTGGACTGACACCCTGGAGAACATGGGGAAAGAGTAATTGTTACGATTGTGGGTATCTTGTGTGTACTTCTTAATGTGCTGGAATATTCTGGTAATAAAGTTGAACCATGAAAAATTATTGTGTCGATGTGGTAATTACCTGGGATACGAATCTCTGTATAGAAGTGTTGGTGCAAACATATAATATACATAGTGCTTGAATGTAGGCAACGGTGTTGGATCATCATGGCAACGTGGGATACAGGTAATTGCTATAGAAGAAATCTTCATCACAAATCTGAACTGAAAAAGAAACGCAATTTAATATTTCTTGCTTTGTAAGACATTTCTACCGAATACCTAGATTTTGTAAGAAATTATGAAAATATGTACCTAGTATATAAGACAAAGTTTTATATATATACTAGCGGTCCGCCCCGGCTTCGCCCGTGGTACATAATATTTACGTTTTCTCTACATAAAAACCATCCTCGTACTTCAAGGAATATAATAAAAAAAGAATGATCGAAATCGGTTCAGCCGTTCTCGAGTTATGCGCTTACCAACACATTTTGCGATTCATTTTTATATATAAGATTATTGTAGGTATTTGATCGTGTAACGCGTATCTATGAATTGTATTGAGATGTTGATTAATCTTGTTAACTATTTCTGTAAGCAGTCTCCATGATGGTTTTCATTCGAAATAACGGCAAATTAGTTTCACCATTCAGCGTCGTGGCTGGACGTTCTTTTAATTAACTCAGATTCTATATTCATCTCTTTCTAATAACAGATAAGGCGTATGTTGACATCCATGTTGTTTCCCTTTCTCGGAGCGATCGGACGGAGTATAGGGCCATATAGTGCGTTAGTAAGTAGGTATGTATTAATTACGCTGTTTTTTAGTGCAATGATGTTGGCGTATGCCACGTCTACTAGTATAATAGAGTCATTGGTACAGACCCGTTATACCTACATGAAGATTTATTTTGTATCTACATTATTGATAGTAAACCGAGAATAAAACTACTATGAACATGCGTTTATTACTCAATATCCATTTTAGTTCACATAGAAGCGGATATGAAAATGTTTATAGCAGAAATGATATGATATAAGTAATGTGATAGAATAAAGTAAGGAATAAATAATATAACATTGGTATTCATATATGGCTTCTAGATGGAAAATAAAACATCATTATGTATTTTCAGTTGCACGAATCAATCGATGACGAAAAAGGTCGAACTAAATTGGGTTAAATATAAAATGCTTTGAGGAAAAAGAAGGTAGGTACGTTTATTAATTTATTTGAACGCGTACCAAAATAGACTCGCTGATTTCCAATAACATTCTTAGTTACATAACTACATTAAGTTTTCTTGTGTGTAAGCCAAGCTTATATGTTGTCTTTATTTCTCGCTTCCACAGCAGATAAAGCTCTAATGAAACTTGGCAAGAACAATAAAGCTTACATAATTAACGTCTTTCAGACCACAATATGCTGTGGGTGTGAAATAATTCGCATTTCACGTTGAAGTAACTATCAAACTTGTTGAATCAAAACGTGGTAAAATATATGGACTAGTTTTCAATATTAGGATGACGATAAATAGAATTGGTGTTATGCGGTATGGAAACAGTAGGTAATGGTGTTTGTCAGCAACATACGGCACGGATGGCGTTATTTACTGTCGGCGGCTACCGGCTGACGAGGGTTTCAGCTGATTTATGTTACATTTTACTTTCTACACTGTTTTGCTGCTTTGTATCTTCATACGTTTTTCCCTCCCGCCGTAATGGTCAGGTTGGACACGAAACATTTTCTTGTCGAATTCATTACTTAGGTACGACTTAGGCTCTGGTGTTGGTCTAGACTCTAGTGTTAATGTAATATATTGTTGTGTATTGTTCAGTTTGTTTGCAATCAGTAATTCTATATATTATAATTAATAGTAGTATAAGAAATATGTTTACCGGTAACCACATCATTATTCAAAGTTACCTACCTAAGTGTCGTTTTTTATCTCGATGAAAATAAACTATTTTCTTTGTACTTTTCCAATTCTCTATCTGTTTTTGCACTCCCACTTCTTATAATGTACATTATTTTATTTTAAGCTTATATGGAAGCTTTAAAAACCATATGCTATTTAAATAATATAACGTTAGTTATTAAACTTTTACCTACCAAGTTGTATGACGGGAGAACTTATTTCTTAGGTAGGTTCTAAGTTTATGTCAAACTTATTAATAAGAATAATTTTACTTTCCACTAGCATATTTTATGAAAGCAAATGGTAATGTGCATCTGTAGTAGATAAATTAGGTATTTTATTATTAAAACAAAATAAAACACGTGGCACTAATCTTATGGATAGGTAATATATCTAGTACTACAGTTAGATTTAATTTGAATAGTGTAGGTGGGAACCTATTAATTATGTATTACATTGCATCGCATCGGTACCAATAAAAATGGCAATTGTTTAAATCTTTACGAAAAGGGAACGTCCATTAATCACGTGATGTTTTTGTAGGAATGCTCATAGGTAATTCTGTGAAGGTTAGGACGGATAATTATTATTCGAATTGGAGACTTAGAATAAATAATTAAAATTTATTACAAGAGAAAAGGCAATGGAAATAAAACAGTAAATTAAAAATGTTTATGTATAAAGAGGCAATTGACTGCAGTAGTCACTACATACATTTAAATAATTTCTTTAAAATAATACTTATTATCTTTTAAGCAAGTATCAAGACTGTTCACTGGATTAAAGAGACTTATACGTAGTTATAGGGGATAGCAGAAATATATTGCTTTTAAAATCTATGACATTTGAAGTACCTAATCTTTTTACGCTAAAAAGGTCAGGAAAATGTAAAAGGTGAATGATTGTGTATTATATTTATAGATATTCTTATTCTGTAAGAATGTATTATACAATATATGTAATGTGAATGTAAAAAACAAAAATGTATCTGTTATTTTCATCAAAGCTCACCCCAACTTATTTAGAAAACTAATATATACGTATAGCCGGAAACCTGTTATTAAGCGCGTAATTTATTGTTCTATCCCTATGAAATACCATAACAGATACAAATGAGTTACCATCTCGCAAGAAACTGTGACGGATGACCCTACAGCCAGATGTTTGCTTCCTAAATCCCAACACGTCACGCCAATTAAAGTTGTCTCCAAAGCGATTAGACATCCCAAACCAATTACGGACCATATTTGACATGCCGCTGAAAGAAACAAAAAGAGTATTATTAGTATAGAAGGATTATGACTAGATAATTATTTGTCTTCTTTTGTAGAAATATTAAAAGATTGGCATTAGATACTATCTATACCCGAAGGTAATATTTGTATGTCCTAGAAAGTTCTCTGATCACAATCATTAGTTTTTATCGCCTTAGTTACAACTAGAATGTTGGAGAAGAATACTTCGAGATTTTTTCGAATACTTGATTATTATGTAATTTATAATCATATTAACAATAGATACTAAGTTAAAAGGATCAAACTGTTAAATATTACGGAATTTGATTTTTAGGTAGGTATCTTTTGATGAAATGAACTTGTTTTTAAAAATTCATTTCAAGACAATTTTCCCAAATACACTTTTATATTTCTTATCCAAGAAGTTTGTTAGCGTGATTAAGTTTGAGACAGAATAAGCGAGTTTCTGAACAAAAAGGTCAGTCGGATAAGCCTCGGTTAGTTTTGTAAGAAATATTTTGGTATCCCGGATAAACTATTTTATACAATAGAGATAAAACATAGTAAGTTGATATTATGTATAATAATTGTGGATACTTAATGAATTAAAAAACATCCCTTGACCTTATGGGTACAATATAAAAATCTTTCATTATGAGTTTGCTTATGTTCTTAACTTCGATATTGATAATCTTGGCTGATCACAAGGATTATTGTTGTGGAAAGGTTGCAGGAAAGTGAGCTGAAACTTTGTGACCTGGTAAATTGGGCCATCGAGCGACTAAAAGATAAATTCTTACAAGATTCACTTTACTATAATTTTAAAAGATCTTTGATGCGTTATTTTTTGATATTGTAATAGAAAATATACTTTAATGGAAGATATAGTTTATATTACTTTGATATTTAATAAAAAATCGCTCCAAACAAATTTAAAAACCGTCGTACTTATTTTAATATTTCCAAAACTTCTCCGAGAATATAAAATAATTTATAACATTTTTTACGCTTACGAAAATGTTTTAGGTAAGTACTCCTTTCTAGTTAACCTTGTTTCTCAACGTATTGTTCTATTTGTGTAGCTTTATTGGAGTCAAGATTTTCTCAAATTGTATTTTCTGTAAGAAACTTCGTCGACATTTTATTAAGTACATACCTAAATAAGTATAGACAGGGTGTTATATGGCAGAAGCTATTGGATATTTTATCACATAAGCTTCTACATACTTTGTTATGTAATAGGGCATTGTTTTTATGTACATTATTCGAATGCAAAGGAAAGGTTCCGTTGTTTACAAAATTGTTTAAAAAATTTCCGACTGCCATTTAATATTTAAATATTCAACAACTTTACCTTACAATGCGGCTAAGTAGGTACCATTTTGAACTTTTCAAAGAATTGTAGCTGTCGTTGAGAAACGAAGGATTTATTATTAATTATAAACGTAAACTCATAAGAGAACAATGCTAGGAACGTCCGCGTCGGTCGGCGGTTCAGTCCGCTAAATTATGTAAGAATTCATAACTGACATTTTTAAAAATATTACTAGCTTTCCGCCCACGGCTTCGCCCGCTTTGTGCTTTAAACTATCCTATCTCTCAAGTTAGATCGAACTGCATATGGTGTGCGAATTTTATTATAATCGGTTAAGTGGTTTAGGAGTCCATTGAGGACAAACATTGTGACACGAGATTTATATTATTTATTAAGATATATCAAACGGCGGGCCGTGTGTTACGACATTATGGAATTAAGTACAATAGAAAATTGTAAATATTTTTTTGTTGCCAGGGAATACTTTGTCATTTCCAATCAATCGATCGGATGCTGCATTTAATACAGTATCTAGTCGCTTGCGACAAAAGGTCCGATTAGTTGAACCGAATTAATCACGGTTCATTTAAGATTTGTAAGTGCTTGCTGGACCATAAGCAGCTTCGTGTGCTGCAACTTATCACTTAGGCGCGGGTTAACCGTTAAACACAAGCGGCGCGGGCGAGGGCGTGCCATAAGCGTACCTCTTCAATCTGTTTTGCACCACGTCCTTCTTCTACATTTTGTATGAAAGAACTTTGGAAGGCGGCGCAACCGTGGCACAAGCCGCACAACCGTGGCGTGCCGTCTCGAACTTTATACGTTGTGTTAGTAGATAATTATTATTTATTTATTTTGAAAATGAACTTTGTGATGGATGTGCAATATACTTAACTATTATTTCAGAGTATTTTAAGAAATAAATTTAATTAAGTATAAAATATAGAATTATTGTAATTAATGCATGATGAGCCCCAATCTGTGACCACAACGCAACGTAGGTAATGAATTTTTATCAATTTATGTTTAGGTAGGTAACTATGTTCACAAAAATTATCGAAATAATTCACGGGTAAAATTAATTTGATAATGAAATATTACATTGTTGTATGCAACTCTATGGGTTATCAATTCAATATTTTTTAGGGTCAGCAAACTCGATTTACAACGTATGATGAAACTTATCTCAATTTATGTTGGTCAATAGTCTTCTTTTGGTTCATTCTGCGTTCAGAAAAATCTAGCAACATGACCAACACTTATACTTTACGTGTCAAAAAGATTCAAACATGTTATAATGAATGAACTTTATTTGCTATAAGTTTATTTTTCTTCGTATATTTCTTACGTTTATTCTATTCGAGCATTCCGTAGTCAATATCTCTTTTATATCTATGATATTTATCATTCCGTGTAATGTTCACACGTATACAGTATGCTAGCACAGGTGCATACTATTCCTTCAATCTCATAGTCCGATGGGGCAGAAAATTTGTCCGGAGCGACATGGCTCACGTTTATACGCATCAGTGTTAGTCTTGTATAAATACATAAATATACATAATTGTAGCCCCAACGTTAAACATTGAGAATTGAGATAATAGTGTAATCGATTAACAGAAAGTCCCATTATGTTTCCTAATATTTAATAGATATATATCTTTCCAGTTTCCATTTATCTATACATATACATAAAAATGATGGCGATTCATTTTTATTGTTGTTGAGCGTGAAACTCGAAAACAGTGCGACCAATACGGCAAATTTTTTTAAGTGTTTTTGTAGGTTCGCGTGGAGCAAAAAGACGTAAAAGGGCAGAATGGGGCATAACAACGTCTACCGGGGAAGCCACTAATAAATCTGGATGTAATCATAGATAGCTATGTCCAAAATAATAATAGTGGTCCTAAAATACTGACATTGCAAAATGAGTTTAATAGAGTTGAGAAGTTCATTTGCACTAATATTCTTGGCGATTGGGAAAAAATAGACATGTAAGTACCTAAATTATCAGTTTGCACGCATTTTATCACAGTTAAATGTTATTGTCTATATATGATAACCCTTTAATTAAGTGCTTATATTATATTCATTAAATGCGGCACATAAAATAACATGTTTATATAAGACTAGATTTTCGCCTGCGGCTTCGCTCGCGTCCGCGTGGATTGCAAAATTTTGTATCGTAGATTTTTTTTCATATAAAATGGATCTTATATGTTGAAACTAATACATAGGTCTTTTAACTTTTAGTATTTTGCCTAAAACTGTCCAGAGGTTTTGTGTAAAACACACACATTTCAACAAAAAAAAATACCCATTGTTTGGGCTCTATGAAACATGCATATTTCATTGCAATTATGTACTGTTTTAAAAAAATATTGAGTAGGTACACAGACATGGTCCGGTTACTACCTACTTTTTATATGATATTTATATGCTGACAATGAATCGTTTAGAATTCCCAAAACCAATAATAATTGATTAATAATAGAACATGAAAGAAATACCTGGATTGTTTTTAATAAGTTTCCTCGTAGCAGCGTATATCCTTAATCCTGGGTAAAATAGTAGCGCTAAAGAGAATTCGAACAACCAAATCTTAATAGCGCGCCGGATATCTCCAAATCCATGAACAACTGTTGCAATGCCGATATTAATTCTATTAAAAAAGGAAATGTCATATATGTTAAATTAACTATGTAAACATTTCCTATTATTCTAAACGTATTCATTGAATTCATAGAACATCCGAATACATATTAAATCAAGCACTTTAAGCATTAAGTACACACCAAAGGTTAGAGTGTTCATCTAATAGTTAATTCTGGGAATTGTAATAGTAACTCCTTAAGTCCTTTGTGGATCTTTTAAGGGTTATTTGCATACTATTATAGAAAAGGTTTAGGTGGTATTATGTAGACTCTATTGTATCAACTCGGGAGCTAGTTATTTTTGGATTATTTAAATGATGTGGAAAATCCGGGGTTTAAATACCAAATCCTATTAGAAAAGTAGGCTTTGTACTGGCGATATAATGTGAAATGAGATATGGATCATATGGAACAAAATATATAGGAGAATTTAGTATTTTACTTGCTTTCCACGTTCGACGAGGTCGTATGTAACTGTGTCGCAGAGAAGTACAACTAGAATAGCTACAAAGATATGGTAAATAGCTCGGATATGCAAAGAGTGCTCTTTAAGAACCGTCAAAATGGATTCCCTGTGCATGAATTCTGGTTCTTTTTTAACTCTGCCTTCGGATACTGTTCCATTGTGCTCTCTTGCTGAGTGGTGGCGATTGCGTAAAACGCCTATTTGTTCCATTTTATCTGAAATATAATTTTCACTTATTACAAAGCAAAAGTAAATTAAATGATTTATATGTGAGTAGATAAATTAATATTGGAAAGCTGGAAATTGTGGAAGAATTAAAAGATTAATGGAAAAATGATTATCATATTTCTCATTTTGAACTTATGCATGTTATATAAAACATCGTATATTGAACTATTTCGATATGGTCATGAATATAAATTATGAATACTTATTTTATAAACGGAATTACGTAGGTACCTACCTTTTTTTAATTTCACATTAAATTAAAGCGCCACTGTTTACCAAAATTTTCGCTTTTCTCTTTTCCAAATATTATTATTTTAAACTATTGCGCAGAATAAATTTTCTGTCACCAATAACGAGCAAATGTTTACGCACTTCAAATTGATAGCAAATAAAGCTTGTTTACGCGAATTCTAATATATTTATTCCCAATAACTGCTAGATGACCCAATTATAGTCCCTATGCGGGTAACTATTTGCACACATCGTTTGTTTATAATTACAATATTTGTCAAAGGGTATATATAATATGCCGATTATAATATCTACAACTGATACATAACTATAAACTGTCCACATACACAAACGACTTGTGATCACACGTACGTATATGCTTAAAGTAGGTATGTGAATTGTACTCGTATTCAGACATTTGGTTTATCAGAAAAGTCAAATACCTACATGGGACGCAGTGGACGATTGTTTATATTATCAACAGCTGTTACTTTGATAAGGGAAAAAGTGAACTAACAAAATATGTAGATATGGTATAAAAGGTACATGGAAGACATATACATATACTTAATAGACGTTACGTAGTAAAAACATTCAAATGCAAAATCACCCTTATAATACCATTTATTTATTGATACATTTTCTTTACTCCAAGAATAATTCAGTGTTTTATAAATACCTACCATTATAGTAGGTACGCCACATCTCTTGCCAAAACCGATGCAGATACCTATTTGATGAAATAATTTATTGTTGAATTAGATAGTTAATAAAAATATAACCTATTCCATTTATGCATACATATTTTCATCAGAAGATACATATCTGCTCAGGCTTTGTATTTGAAAGTAAAGACACGTTATGTAAGTTTTATAAGTAGGTTCCATTGAAAAAACTGGGGTATTTTCAATGGAAAGCCACCATGAGTACAATCTATGACGCTATAAATCCTTCCTTTCTACGTACCTAAGTGTCGTAGGTAGACCGCAGTTCATCGATTTTGAAAACGGATTCGGACCTTTGTTAACTGAATCTAAGATAACATATTGTTTGCCATTTGCGTTTGTTTTAACCTGGTTTTAACCTCCAAATTTTTTGGCATTTGTCTTCACAGCAAACAATGTTTTCGCCCTCGGTTCACGAAAAACATCTGAGAAAAATATTTTGATCAACAGCATTAGCTCAAGAGTTAATTTAGTTATTATGAACTTATTTAAAAAAAGTAGGAAGAAACCTTAACTTAATTATTCACTTAAAATTGGAAGTGTGATAGGGTAGAACGCTGTTTTTGACATTTGGTTTTGATATTCGTGGCTTACAAATTTAAATTATGAAGGACGGCCATGCCATTACCTAAGTACGGTTTTGACAAGGGAAAGTAAACGAATATTTGAAAGACATTTCCTGAGCTTCTAAGCTTTGTATTGCATAATGTGCTTGTTCTTAAAATAAATGTTAAATAATACTAAAGGAAAAATGTATATTCAAGAAAAATATTTCAATTTCGTTTTGCTTGAATTTGTTAGGGCTGTTTTATTGTTATGCACTGAGGGAATAAAAAAGTATTATTCGTGACATTTTTCTTTGTTATTTAATAGAACTCAACATTACTAATATTAGATATTATCAAAATTACTTAGTTTATAGTATTTAAGAGTAAGTCTGTGAGTAATTATTTGGAGTTTAATAATATATATATATATGTATTTTAATTTACAAAACATTAATTCGCGACAGTAAATAGTAATCTTCAATTCGGCCTTATTACAGCTATTGACCCATGGCTAGCTTGATGATGTCCCATTGTACTTGTTACAAAGAGTAGGTACAACAGTTAAATTGTAATTGTCGTAAACCACACAATATTTGTTTAATGACCACACTACACTACTAAGCTGTGAGAATATATTGTTTGTATAAATTAAATATGCAAATCGGACCAAAGTAAAATGATTTTCTCGTAGCCGTGTTGTTATGTGTGGCAAATTTAAATATTCACGGCGCGGTGTAAAGGAGTAAGCTGAAAGCAAACAAGAGACGCGAACTGTGAACTGGCAACCTTTGGTATTCAGTCGATACGAAGCTTCCTGTGCAAAGTTTGAGTTCTGCAATCTGCATGTTTGCTACGAAACTATCAGACCTAAAATACAATCTCTGTTATAACGTGCATAGCCGTGTAATGTATATAGTGTTGGGTATTTCGTGTATCTGATTTACATACACAAATATGTTATACGCTAAAATAAAAGCAAAAAACGACAAATTTACAATTTTATGTAAATTACGGACTGTATTTTATTTGCTGTTTGCAAAGAAATGGAACAGAAACATGCCAGATGTTTCCATTGCTGTAATTCATTCAACTGCAAAAGAACACTGAAACACAGAGCTCTCAGAATAAATAAATTTTGTTAAAACCTTGTTGTTATTTGTTAATGAAGTTTAATCCGAATTATGAGGCAAAATATAGTTTTGTACTTGGTTTTGTACAATGTTCCTAAAGTTAAAAAAATATATGACGAAAGAACTAATGTAACCTTTATTCGCGCACAGAATGAAGAAAATAAGTCATGTAACATATTATATAAACCTATAATTTATACTTATATGCATGAGACATACCTAATCTTCCTCTCCTATAATAAAATTCTCGTGTAGCAGTGTCGGCTGCTCGGGAAGATTGGCCGATTTTTATCCAATTTTTTCTCTTGTATGTTTCATAATAAATTATTTATTATTTTTATTTTAACCCCTAAATGACAGCCTTAGCCTACAAAGTATCTACAAGAAAGGCGTTTGATGGGTCAGCTAAGGTCAGTTAGGTAAATTCTATACATTTTCATATTTTTCCTAAATTATTAAATAAAAAAGACGCATCTATCGGATTATAGAGCATCTAACCTCTCTCATTTTAAGTCATAGTACAATACATATGCCATATGCATATCTGATATAATACGACTGTTTGAATAGATTTACTTACGTGGCAATGGTTATAAATTATTGCTAAAATTTTAGACACATTTAACATACAGGGTGCAGCGCTATGTCAACATGCGCTTTACTCTGAAATCGATATTAGAAATCTAGACTTTGTGATTTAGCATAAATTACTATCGACCAGCTCGACGTCGTTAAGTCAATATGGTTGTTCAAAGCCTCTCATAGTTCAGGGTTCAGTAACATTTCAGTAACATTTCATTTCAGAAGGGAGGATAGTTCTTGTGGTCTATACGAGCACATAATTGAGTTAGACATTGAATTACGCGCGTGGAAAATTAATTACCAAATCGGTTTACAGTTCAACGTTGTTAATTGATTTCTTCGTGCATGAACGTATTAATTTAATTAATTTCGTTATTTATTTAACTAGTTTTGGATATAAAGATAGTGGAACTATAAAATTGCATCTATCTTTAAATAGACAATCAATGTAACAATCGTCAAAAAAATCTATTATATCAGTATTCATTATTATATAAAATGTTTTTAAATATTAAATAAGATAAAGTTATAATAGTACCAGTCACAGTATAAAACTTCACTTTAGATTTCTTTTAACTAAGTTATCCCGTATCCACATTCCTAATAGGAAATTCAATACTTTAAAAAATGTGAAAAGCCTTCCGTTTTAGATATTTACAATTTAACACTCCAGTGAATATATTTCATTGATCTTATTATTACAAACAAGTAATTTACTAAGGTATTCTCTACAGTTCAATGTAAATTAGAAACAAATTTTATCTGACGTGCCTAGTAGGTACCTCCAGCAAAAACGAAATGACTAAACTTCCCTCATAAATTAAATACCTACCAACTCATTCGAATTAGAAATTTATGAGGGTAACAAAAGTATAGGAAAATGATAATAAATGTAGACAATTTTATGTAAAATATTTTAATTATTAAAGCCTATATCGGTTATAGCATTTGTATGTGTGTAGTTTTTATTTAGGTATAATGAATGAATATTGTAGTCTAGGACTTTGATTTCATGTTTAGGTGATATCAGCTATCAAAGATTTAACGTCTAGGTGCAACTTTGGTGCAAACTCCTTTAAGGCACTTGAGGGGTTCGCGACACACAGCCGAGGGGGTCTCTCCCAACTCCTTACTGTAGGTCTTACACGCCGCGCCTTCCGCTGAAATCATATAAAACATGTTTAATATAGAAATTTTTTTACACATCTAAGTATTGGAAATTGGAATAGAAAATAAATAAATGAGAAACAGTTTACGGTTAAATTCTAAAATGTCACGAAGCTGTTAAGCGCTTTATAGACTTTATTTCACGCAATTCTAAATAAAGTAAAAAAATGTATTTCTTGCAATCGTTAAAGTCCTCAGTTATAAAGATCTTCTAAAATGAGTTATAATATTTTATATTAACTACAAAACATGTTCCTTGGTTACAGTGAGATAAAGTTTCATAGTATTATTAATATTCAAAAACATAATTTGTGATAATTATTTTTGTACGTATTAGTCAGTTCAATAAAGAAACGAATCTTCAATGGCGGCCAAAGCTGACTTTGACAGATGGTAGGATCATCAAAAAAGAAAATAAAAATAACGTAAATTGATAATTATTTTATTAATTATTTCAAATTGTTTGTTGACAAACTTTTTTGTTATTGTATTTGTGTATTTATATGAATTATCATATTTACGTATACAGAATGTAATAAAATCCCCATAATACTTGTAATAAGCCCATAAAACTGAACAACTTTTCCCAAAGAACATGTTTTGTCAAATTCCAATAAAACATTATTTACTTTCGCAAATGCATAATTGTCATTGTAAATTTATGATAAAAACTATTATAGGGAAAATCAAATACATTTTAGTGATTTTATTTTTCCATTTTTTTTTTGCATACCGTACGGCCGTGTGTGAGCGAGAGGGAATGATAAGCGCCGCCATTGAAGATTCGTTTCTTTAAAGAACTAACTTATAGCGTCAGACTGTTTTCTTATCTTTATGTAGAGATTGTCTAATCTAAAAATGAACGCCCCTCCACTGTGTTTACGCTCACATTCAAAGTACGTGTATAGACGCAATACACACAAATTGGTCTGCCTCATTGGTCGTTCAGTCCTCCAGTCCCGTCCATGCCCGAACGACAGGACCAGTTGGCCAACTAGTGCATAAATGACGCGATGCACGACAGAACGGACGTGTCATTCCGTACATAGCGCGCTCTCCCCGCCATACAATGCTAGGCACCTGAACTGATCGCCCGATTAGTTGACAAATCAGTGCGCGAGTGTCAAAGTTTGCAGTAGAATCGACGCGCGCACACATATAAAGTGGTTCAATAATTATTTGTCCTCACACATTGAAACAATTAAGTTTAGTGGAGGGGCGTTCATTTTTAGATTAGACAATCTATACCTATATAATTAGGTATAATACGAGTGAATAGCTTTTTACAATGGTGATATGCAATAAAATTGTCTATTTAAAAATCAATACATACACAATAAGGTCACACAAGCGGGGCAGCAAGCGCATTTGCCAGCGTGGTTGGCGCGGTAGGTCGACGGTGTTTTGCAGCTCTTATCGCTAATTTTGTTTGTGCAGGGGTGCTCTTTGCAGTAGGAGGAACCGCACACGAGGTCTCCGTATACGAAGGTCATGGCGCACGCCAGAAGAACTAGCACGAGTGTTACTTTCATTCTGAAAATGAGTTACGCTTTAAAATGCGATTTGCAATCATAATAGAGTTGACTGTTGAGTTCTGTTCTCTCTTAGTATAGAGATAGAGATAGATATGATTCTTTGATATTATAATTTGAGGTGGATCTGGAAATGGCATAAGTCAGTATTTTTTAATCCGTCACCGCAATTTGTAGAAACTTAATAATATAGAGTCTGAATTAAATAAATTTAAAATAAAAATTGCATATGAAATTAATTAAATATTTTCGATTCATTTAATTATAAATTTCATCAATCTGATTAATCCTATAAGGAAATTATAAATGTTGCTGCGTAGAGTAGTTGAGATTCATTGTTACAATCAGCCTCATTTGTCCCTTTCGTCATTTTCTTAAAAAATATCGCATTTAAAAATTTAAATCCAACATTTAAAATTTACCATAAATTATTGTCCCAAAAACTTCGTTCACGGATGAATGCGGTCAAAATGGCCGCGATATAGGGCGCGTTCCCACTATGTCGTAACGACTAATTTATCGTTCGATGACTGTCGTCTCTACCTGTTCCCATTATAACGATTGTTTGTCGTCAACATTTTTTATCGTTTAGCGACTGTCGTATCTAGCTGTTCCCATTGGATCGCGACGACATTTTATCGTTTCCTGGCAGTCGCTTTGTCGTTTACACATCATCAGCAAGCTACAAATCTAGTCGCCTCTGCGTTCGCTTGGTGATTACTAGTGCGTTTACTCTCCTGAGTTCAATGGACGTCATAGAGTTGCCGTCCACGATTTTTTATCGTTTTACGACTGTCGTGCTTGCCGTTCCCACTGTCACGACAAAGTGTCGTCACTGCAAAAACTGTCGTAGACGATAGTAAATTGTGTCGTTGTAAATGTGAACACCTCCATTTAAACATATAAGCCACGACACTTAAAACTACACGATTATCTGTCGTCACGACACGGTGGGAACGCGCCCATAAGCGAGTTTTTCATCGTTCCATCTCTTATTACAATCATATTTCACGCTGATCGCGTCCAAACGAACGGAATCGATTAATATTGGTTTCGATGTGTCATGAGAGAAAAAAACAGCTAAGCCTTGCGAGCTTTGGTATTAAGCGACAATGAATTAAGGTCGTGCGCGGAATAGCAGATGTGCTGAAAGATCTTGCGATTACTGAAAAGCTTACATTTCTGATGGACTTTCACAAGATAATCTATAACGAAGACCATTGTATCACTGTACCTTGTATTGTTTATATAACATATCGTAATAAAGAATTTAGCGATTAAAAATCACTATTATACGATATACCGTTAAATTTTGAAAAAATCACTTTATAATCAAAACTATCTTAATTTTTTAATTCGTCATCAAACATTTAGGTTATGAAGTGGAAAATCTTGATAAAATTTAATTTTCAATTTTATATTTAATTGAATATAAATAATTATTAAAAATCTCTATAAAATATTCTTATCCATTACTATATTATTGAACGATATTAGTATTTTTTGTGTATTTAATTAATTATAATTATAATTTACTTACTTGATCAAAGGTGTCTCTTGCACTTGAGATGTAAAAATGAATGTGAGGAAGCAAATCCGTTTATGTAATATAGACGAACTTGTGATAACCCCGATTCATGTTTACTCTTTATTAAGATATCGAGAATACATTATCTAGAATTTCTCTAGAAGTAGCTGTTATTGTTACTTTATAATTCCATAAATTTTGTTTCGGTAAAACTCAGATAGTCATAATTAGCGTTTAACGCGAAATGATAATCTCGGTTATCTATTATTATTGACGTAAAACGTAAATGTATCTTTTGTACAAAAACATTAAAAATAACCAAAAGACCAGAATCCTAAAATGTATATCTTAAATACTTGTATTGAATTCAATTAATGTGAAGGTATTATGTATTTAAAGGTAATTAATTTCTGTATGGTATAAAAAGCGAATGAAAGAATTAGTTTACCATAAATTATGGGATAGATAAGTTTTAATTCAATTACCCCGACAAATATGCAAACTTTTCCTTCTTGCATTTTGCAGTAGGTATTTTATGAATCGGAACTAGCTCCACCAACAACAAACTTTCCCGCCTCACCCACAATTACTTTGCACTACGACAGTAAATTAAAACTTACTATGGCTATGTTATTTCGAATGCCATTAGCGAACTTTTGTTGACTAATGTGAAGTAATTTCGTTATCATATTATGAAGTGTCTATAATATAATATGAAGGTTGTATAATGTACACCTTCGGTCTACTCGTATACATATATATAAATTGTAATGTCGTATACTTTTCGGATCACAATTGGTGGGTCATTTGTAGTTTTTATTTAATATATAGGTAGGTTTACATTTTTTGATACCTAATGGTCTATAGATATCATCTCGATCTACATAATATGCACTGTAGATTATTTTATCTATCAATTTTTTTGTAAAGAAAAAGCATTCCCGTTCGTTTTATCTTTTATGTATGTGATCATTTATTTCTACAGTAACTAATGTTCATTATTCAAAATGCTATTTAATTACAACTGGACGAATAGTTCTTCATTATAGCCCATTTGAATGAACGTCATGCTTATCTATTCAAATCTTCAGCCATTCAAAATGTTGCAATGTTACGTTAGAGCCGAGTAAATAATATGCTATTATTTTAATTAGTCTGCATAGTTTGTTTTACACAAGCAAAACACGTAATGGAATAAGAATCTTATAACTTTAAATTTTGTTATAAACTCCATTAGTAATAATTGGTAATAGAAATAGTGTAACATAATGGTTCCTTTCGATACAGAGAAATACGTCTAACCAAGCAAAAAAGAGAAATATAAAGTAACAATTCAAAGAAAATGGATAATATAAAGAAGTTAATTAAATAAAAATCATGCTGTCTTGGACTACGAAAGGTGAATATGAAAATAAAATGCAGCCGTAGCGCATTGCGTAGCACGTGTAGACTGTAGCAGTGTACCTGTAATATATAACTGAATTTGTTTTAACTTCTAAAATACAATATTTGTACTGAATATATTATATTATAATATCATCTTCATAAAATGCGCATTTTTTTAAATTGTGTAAGTCAATACTGTGACTAGAATACTAAAACTTCAAAAAGTTATAACTTCAGATCTATCTTAACTAAATAGTAGGTACATATTTTTCATTTTTATAGCAGACTAAAAATAGATTTATATAATAAATAAAAATGCTTTTCTCTACTTGAAAATATTCTCACGTATGTTTTATCCAAGAGCTGGCGTTGGCAACTCTAAGAAACAATGTGCTGCTATTAACTATGCTTAATAAGCGTATACCTACAGCCGCCTGCAAGCAGCAGAATTGCGACCTATTTTCTTCAAAGTCTACAAATATATACTCTTTTTATATTTTTAGTATGATTTTGTTGGAAGTGAAGAAGGATAAAAGTTCATTTTCATTTCAGCAGCACATCAGCAGATCAATGAATGAGTTATAATTTTGGAAGTTGATAAAAATTATACCTAGTGATAAGCCTATAAGTATAGAGTGGTATGTATAGACCTGATTAGTTGGTAACTGATAATAATTTTGGGTCACTGAACTTGACAGAAATAATGTTGACAGAGCTATTAAATTTGCCTTCTATCCGAGAATTATTATCCCGGTAAATTGACGTAGTAATTTCTTGGTAATGTTATTGATAGTTATTACTTTTAACCGACTTCTTTAAAATTGTATTTTTGGGCGTACGTACTTATAAAATTTATTTATAGATTTCTAATTTTAGAAATAATTATAGCAATTTATTATTAAAGTTTGTGATACAGGATACAGCACAACAATACCTCGGAAATTAATATTCACAAACAACAACATCTCAGGATGCTCGAGAGATATTCATTACCGTGAGCCGTGACCACAGCGAGTACAATTTTCGTCGAGTTTACAAACTTCGATATCAGTAGGTAAGCTTTTATATGAAGAAGTGGTTGAGTTTTGAATTTTCGTGTAACCTCTTAAAATTATTTCGGTATAATTTATATACAAACTTATACCTTCCAATTTCCAACCAAATTAGTTCGATACTCAAAACATAATGCGATTCATTAGATAAACTAATATTACGAGAATTGAGGTTGTCAGTAAAGGTCAACGTTAACATTTATTAGAGTGTCGACTCCACTCTGGAACCGATATTTCGTCATTAAAATGTATACGAAAACGGATGATATTTATCTCTACCTAGCGAATTATTCGCCCTCATTTTGTTTTTCTATTTTTATAAATGGGGAGGTACCAAAATTATTTAAAGGCAATGTTGTTTGTAAGTTTCTAATCGTCTTTAAAAAAAGAGGTGCCTAATGCGACTGATTTTTTTCGTAAGTTGTTGAAGCATGTTAATTGTTAATATAAAAAAAAAATATTTTATAATAATTTGTAAGTTTTTAATGAAGACAATAAATTACGCCGAATTTCTTAGAAGATAAAAACAAATAATGTTATGCATCTTCATCAAGACGGATGAGAGAACACGATTCTTCTGTGTTTGTGATAATTCAATTCTGTACGCCGACTCGTGATACGGCATAAATAAACTTATTTGCAACGGGGAAGTACTAAGCGTAATTAATATTCTCAGAATAATTATATCCTATCATAGTGTAAAGTGTATTTTAATATTTCCATGTTCCCCATTGCATTCAATCTATTGCCGCGGGCATTAATTTGCTCGTGCTTCCCAACGTGAAGCTATTCCATTTTTAATTGATAAAGACATTACGAACAATGGTAATGATTTAAAAACATCAAAATACTAATTAATGAAGATAGTATACAAACTGTGGTGGATGGTGTTTGAGGTCTTTGAATATTTTGAGCCCCAATTAACCCTCTTACTTACTGTTACGTAAGTTATCTAGATTTTAGAAAAAAGTTAATTATGTTAAATCTCAGCGGCGTTATAGGTATCATCATGTTATAATATAATACCTAATTAAGAAGCAAAAGGATCATACTCATGTTTCACATTATAGAACACGATCATACTTAATTTTATTACCTAAAGAAAAATATAGCTCATTTCTTACTCAGACTAATAAACCTCTGGTATAATATTAATTACGTCATAACCGCGAAATAAGAAAACCGCGAGGCTATATCCATACTTTACTGTCCTGTATTTTGTAATTTTTTTTACAGGTATGCGAAGTTGAACAAATATACTATTATTTGCATTTATGAATAAAAATTTTTGCAACGATTTTTTATTTATAAAAAATATACCTCAATTAATTACATTCCATAGGCACGTGTAAGGGATGGAAACCTTTGGCATTTTCATCTGAAGCCGCTGCGCACTAATGGACTTTTATATGATTTCTAATGAAATTTTGTATACGCCGCGCTAATTGAATAGCAATGAGCATATGAAGTTACTTCCAAAGCTTTGCTTTATTTAAAACTTTACAGTTTCGCTAAATCAATCTCATACTTACATACTTACTACAACAAATGGTGCAAAAAATATGGAGTCTTTTCCCTTAATACATCTTAGTAATTAATTGCTTACATTTCTTCCTTTTTTGCGAAAAACATGTAACTAGGTAAAATTTTTATTACGTGCACAAAAATGTAACAGCATCTAAGTACAGGTACTTCAAGCAATAATTCACCCTTCACGCAATCCTGGAAAACAATCAGTTAAACTAATTCCTTTAGTACTTTACAGTACCTACTATTTAGTACATTTTCCCCTTTATACACTAATGAAACTAAATTAATATAGAAGTGGTTTAGGCTAAGCACAATAGATGCTTTGAGTGTTTGATTTAGAAGGAGGAATTGTTCACATTTCTACGCACGAGGAGTGACTAGGATATCTAGTTAGAAAAATATATTCCTCAGAGAAGAACTTACTCGGTATAATAAGTAACAACAAAAAGAGCACTATCACGAGAAATCCTGACTGAAGAAGTTTTTGAGACTATTCCTATTATACCGAGAGAAGGTATATTATTTGTTTATACTTTCTCATTTCTGTACATTCACCTATTTATAAACTACAAAAACCTGCGAGTTGCGATGTTATTAAATTAGGAAAAGGACGTTTTAGTCGTCAAGAATTAATTCCATTTGCTGCCGTATCTCATAGAGAATTAAAAATTAAAAAAGGTATAAAATAAAGCACCCACATAAATTAACATTTTACTCGTTTAAAAAATCCAGATTAGATTCTGTCGTTAGACACGTATTGTGGCTGGGAGAGGGAATAAGGGTGTATGCAATTAATTAAGTGGTACTGTTCGCAAATATTTGCCTAATGCTGGATCCAGAACGAGCTAAGAAGTTAAAGCTTTGAACAAAGGCAATTAATGATGCAGTGGCTGTTATGGTATTTTTCCCTTTGCTAATTGGCTATTTTTCATAATAAGCATTTACTTTTCTTGTGTGATATAAGAACTTAATACACATGCGCTACCATTTCCATTTTGACAATAGGTATCTAAATAGAAGATTGAAACTAGGTTAGACGATCGATACAAATAAACTTAATAATTGTTGTGGGATTGGATAGACTTGGGGTAAACCCTTTAATGTATAAAATTCCAATTCAATAGCAGTTCGTCTTTCCTCGCAAGTGTTTTCTTAGTGAGGTCTCGCCCTAATGCGTTTTGAGTCTCGCCATTTTCCTTTGTGTGGCTCTAAGAGTTTAATGTACAGATTTCAAGCTTTCTATATCTCTTATATTTTCTATATATCTCTTTACTTTTGGTATTAAAATTGTTAACTGTTTGAATAAATTGTAATCGAAATGAATGTCTTCCACAATGGTTGCAAATATCTAGTCATTTAAAATTAAATCTAAATATTTCTGTATTAAAAATGAAAAAATATTTATATTGGTTACAAAACAAGAAATACATTTTTTTAAATTTTATAATGCTTTGTAGGAAGATTTTACCTAATGAAAATTAAAGGAAATTGCACAGAAGATTGGAAAATTTCCGGAAACTTTACGGCGATTTAAACTGTCAATCACGGAAGGTTCTTCGGAATTATCGGGCCAGTAAGTCATAAGTGAATAAACAGGTGTAGCCTTCTTTTTTAGTAAGATTTATTTTCTATGTACCATGCAACATCATCAGATTCTAAATTCTAATTTTTAATTCGTAGATACTGCGAGAATGAATCTAGTTAACTATATATACCTACTTATTTTATAAGCACAGCTGTTAGGGCCGATTTTTCAATGCTTGGATAAAACTTATCCGTCCAATAAAGTATTACATGATAATATTAAAATGTCACGTAAACTGTCAAATACGGGCAATTAGAATACGTTTTTAAAATGGTAGTTTTATACATTATTCGACGAATAAGTTTTATCCAAGCATTGAAAAATCGGCCCTTAACCATTTATTTGTCTTAAATAACGAAAACGTATGTTATAAAAATTAATTGATTTATTAATATTACTTCTATTATAAGAAAAACGTGTCTGAATTATAAATATACATCACATATTATCAGATTATGCTAGACAATAAATTTAGCTATATTACACTTTAAAGTTTTACACCTTGAGTGAAAATGTCACGTTCCAACCATTATTTTAAATATGTACGGAGTACGTGAGTCAGACTTTTCTAAATGGCCTTTATGTACCTACTATCTCTTCGAAACCACGCTTCGAACTCAATAGTATTGGATTGATAAAATGTACCCCTTATATTCATATAAAATGTATGTGAAGCAGGAGGAAATTAGTGTTTATTCGTGTTTGTGAAACCTTAAAACTGTTTGTAAATTTATCTTTGTTGTGTTGGTAAAATTAAGAATAGAAAGTCAAGAATTTTATGACCTATCCATTAACATTCATACTAATTATACCGCTACAATGACAACACTCCTCAATAGCTTATGCAAATGCACACGGTTGACGGTGGCGTATGTACACTGCAATTAGTTAGATGTTCGACATTTGTGTTGTGAATAGGATCGAATATAATAGCCAATATATACTCATAATATGCGATCACATTAGACTATTTACTTAAATTTATAACTGAATTAAAAATTTTAGACTAGACTGCTTAGTTTAGCAATATTTAGTTGGGATCCAATAATATGTAAGCTTGACCATTTCGCATTGAAACATGTTAGTGTTGCTTAAAACCGGTAACTCGCATTATCTATATTTTTATGATAATTTATAAAGCAAAGCTCCGTTAAAATATGTATTACTTTTAAGTCCTTCTAAAATAATTTTCATGATACAGGTTTCTCTTAGAAGCACAACTCAGCGGACTTTGTTAAAGTAAAGTTTTCTGTCCTTTCCGACGAATAATTTATTCAGAGGGTTTTAAAAGCGAGGTCGGATTTAGCAAAATGTGTCTTAATATCGAATAACTTTAAGAATTAAATTTGAATTTTATTAATGTTCACAATGGACTGAAGCGTTACGCCTGGAAAAACATACCTAACAAAGTGTCTATCTATATTATGTTATATTTATTTAGAGCTTTCGTATTCCGGTATCAATTTTTATAAATATTAAAATCAAAATTTCACGAAAAATTGATATTGGGAGTCGTTCGTTATATCGTTTTCATGTTCTCGTAGAGCTTCTTCGTACAGACAAATAGAAGATTATTTTTATATTTCTTCGGTCACTTATCTGCTGATTCTATTGAACAATTTATTATTAGTATCAATTGATTTTATTAGTGAGTTAAACCAATTGTAACGTGACATTAATATAATTGGCTCTTTGGATCTTTCATATCAATGTTTCAGAACGTGTTTAATTGAAATGTTGAAAAACATCAAATAATAGACATGTAAATTATAGGTAGGTAAAATATATGTACCGTATGTAGATACGAAGTAGATACGTATATAAAAATTATACGAAGTGTCTAGTCGTCCGCTAAACGGATGAATAAAATAAATTAGTCGTCCGATTACCGGATGAATAAAATAATTTAATCGTCCGATTACCGGATGAATAAAATAATTTAATCGTCCGATTATTCGGATTAATAGATAACCTTTTAACTAGGGATGTAACGATACATGATTTTGCCGATACGATACCGATACCGATATTTGTGGTAATGTATCGGCGATACCGATACCGATACCGATATCGATGGCTTGGTAGAAAAATAAATAGTGAATTATGCATAAAAAGTTACCAACATTTAATTTAACAGAGACAACTGTTAATCGTATTCTTTTAAATAAAAATGCACAAATCAAAAAACAACAAAACCATTTATTTTAGTATTATTATTTTACGAAGTCAGTTAAACTTTAAGTAATACACATACAATCAGTACCTAATAAAAGTTTACTAATAATTGGTAGAGTTTTTTCAGAAAACAAAGTGCGCACGCGCGGGCGGCCTCCCGCATCGTTCATTGGGCGCGGATTTTTGAATTATTTGATATCAAAAAAATTGGTTGTTTGTAAAGTAGGTTTACGATCGAGATGTTTACGTGATAACATAATGCAGTGGCAGCGCTCGAGATGAAACGGGAGATCGGTCCGTCTCTCTCTCGTAATACCTGCGATCGCGCTCGTGAGGTTTTGGTGTGACACAAGTTTATGAACATGTCACCCGACTAAAACGATTTTACAAACGTTATCACGTTAAAAATTAAAAAAATTCAAATTATGTATTTCTTTCCTTTACATAAACAAATTTGTGATTGGAACACTCCTAGTAAGCAAATAAAATGCTTGTGTCAGGAGGTTCCGCTCTTCCTTAACACTATTACAGAAACAGAAATAAAACAATATGAAAGAATACAATGCAAAAACATAAAAGAAAAGAAAGAATTTAATAAAAAATATCGGTATCGGTTGATTTATTATCGGCGATACCGATATATCGGCTTGCCGATATATCGGCCGATATATCGGTATCGGTATCGGTATCGTTACATCCCTACTTTTAACACTAAAGCTAGTTGGGTTGGACTAAAGCAAAGGGGGCGCAGGACTTTTTGATGGAGTTGGTGTCATTATAACACCTATTTATTATTATTTTATCGTAAAGATTACGCTAATATAAGCATGTTTTATAGGAACAACTTTTCTCTAAAATCAAAAATGGCCGAGATATTCGCCCTTAATTCGTTAGGTTAGGTTTAGGTTAGGTTAGCCTTTAGGTTAGGTTAGGTTAGGTTTCTTAAAAAAAAACTACACAGAAATAGGAGCCCCGCGAAGCGGGGCTCCGTCGACGCGCAAAAAAAATCAAGTTTAGGTTAGGTTAGGTTAGGTTTCTTAAAAAAAAAACTACACAGAAATAGGAGCCCCGCGAAGCGGGGCTCCGTCGACGCGCAAAAAAAAATCAACACAGAAATAGGAGCCCCGCGAAGCGGGGCTCCGTCGACGCGCAAAAAAAAAATCAAGTTTAGGTTAGGTTAGGTTAGGTTAGGTTTCTTAAAAAAAAACTACTCAGAAATAGGAGCCCCGCGAAGCGGGGCTCCGTCGACGCGCAAAAAAAAAATCAAGTTTAGGTTAGGTTAGCCGTTAGGTTAGGTTAGGTTAGGTTTCTTAAAAAAAAAAACTACACAGAAATAGGAGCCCCGCGAAGCGGGGCTCCGTCGACGCGCAAAAAAAAAATCAAATACCAACGTGTGCCCTCCTCCCCCCTCCTCCCCCCACAAAAAACCTATAATACGTGCGGCAGTTCTCTAAAGAAACCCCGATAACCTAACTATATAGATAAATAGATGTTATCGGACGATTAAATTATTTTATTCATCCGGTAATCGGACGACTAATTTATTTTATTCATCCGTTTAGCGGACGACTAGCTTTGTCCAAAATTATATCTACATTTGAAACGTACGTAGAGATAAAAATTGCTCCATTAATATGAAATCGCTTGTCTAAAAAATGTCATTTGCTGAAAGCATATTATAGTGAGTAGGCAAATATGTGAAATTTTTATTTGCAAATATGTATATGGTTGATAATAAAGCTACATAACGTGTTTGATACTGCATAATAGCTTTCTCATAAACAGTATTAAAAATATAAGAAATGAAAGACTGAATAGCAAAATAATAGAGGTATAATTTCAAAAACCAACGACATTGGGGCCTTCAAGAAAAGACCTTATTTGTCCACAAAAGACCGGCAAAGTACCTGTAATACTTCTAGTTAATACCAAACACATGATGATGATGACAGATAATATAGGACCTACACTGTGTGTCTTTTAAAGATTACGTCATATTCTGCTTACAAACTATTTGGAAAAGACGTAGTTCATTCGACATAAATTAATTGGAATAAGTAAATCTTTACGAAAAATTATCACGAAACAAGTTTTAAAAAAACGAATCCACGCTTTGTGGTCGTAAATCTATTGAAAACGATCGGATAACGAGCTCAATAATTTGTCGTTCTATTCATAAAATAAAATGTATTATTTATTATTGAATCGAAGTAGTCCTTCTTAAATCTATTCAACATTCACGTAGTACTTACAATATAATTCTAGTACCTCTTAC
This sequence comes from Colias philodice, assembly GCF_061535455.1. Classification (NCBI taxonomy): domain Eukaryota; kingdom Metazoa; phylum Arthropoda; class Insecta; order Lepidoptera; family Pieridae; genus Colias; species Colias philodice. The sequence goes on along the minus strand of NC_143094.1, from coordinate 6,042,742 downwards.
TTAGGTACACATAAAGTATTAAGTACCTTCTATGTGTATTTTTAGAAAATCTTATAATTTATTTAAGCAACTAAAGAACAACGACATAATATATGTTTTAACATAGCTGTGATTAAAATATAATCGATTACCTAAGTAGAATAGAGCTACTTATTTATTATTTATAGTTTCAACTTTCAAGTGTGCAACGAAAAATATCGTACGGTGGGACTGGGGTAATATGTTTCTTTCTAAAGATTCACACTTGTAACAAATGAGTATTGTTCTCAGAAAAGTGCTTCCTGACCTTCGGGGTCGTTTTATAACTCCCCAACTCGAACATTCTTTAACTTGAGAACTATATTGTAGTTTCCAGTTGAACATCGCATACAGACTTTAAGATTAATGTTTGTTCCTGAATCGAGACTTGTTACTGTAATTTAAATAACATAGTTGTGTGGTTTGCGTCTTATCTGTTTGACTAACCGGAACCTAACCAAATGTTATATATTCGAATATCGTATTTATTATTATTTGAAATTAAAAATACTGCTTTGTTAGAGAATAGATGAATTGAAGCATTTTTATCATTTATTTCTGTTTGGTGGATTAATCAGCATTGACGATGATAAATCCGTTTTAGATTTAAAAATTTCTCAAAAGGAAATATATTTTTAAATTTTCTTTTGATGTACTGAGATTATGTGCTTGGTCGAAGAATTCGATATGAGAATAAACTAAACTGAAGTTTTGGATTGATTAGGTACTTATGTATCTGCTCTCACACCTGGTTCTTCTTAAAACATATTGTGCACAGTTTTACAATCGCACAACACTTGCATTGTAAAACATATTGGAATACAAAAAGGCATTGCATTTCGAATCATTCGTATTTCGTATCATCATATTTTATTTAGACGGCTTGAGCAGACGATACTTTAAGTGGAAATTTTTCCAACTTGAATTTTACAAGAGTTTCAAAACAATAAATGAGTGTTATCAAAGTCACGCTGCAAAGAGGATTTTTCTTTGTAATTTAAACTCGGAGAACAAGTAAAAATTGCAACTTCTTAACGCATTTATTGTCCTGTCTTCTTCTTTATACGTTTTATATGTGAGTCTGTGATATCCTTGTTCCTAAACGAATTAATTCATTAGGTAGAGTAGATTGGTATGAAATATTTCAAAAGAAAGTCTTCTCCGTCGATATGTTATCGTATGAGTTAATATCTGAGTGAAGAAATGAAGAAAATGAAGAAATTCTAAATTTTGTTATTAACTAATTGAAATTAAAGTAAAATTTAGTATAATCCTCACCAATTTATGTGCGGATGTTAATGTAGTAATATAGGAATCTACATTCGCGTAACAAATGAATGGTTTAACCACAGATAATATAATACTGTACATATTTCTTAACTATATTATACAATCCTGTGCAATGTGAGGATTTAGTTAAACTGTCTGAAAGTGTGTCAGTATTCATCCACATAACGCCAGGAGTGCGTGTGTGCACTATTGTTCAATTATTCAACGGTTGCCGCCGAAGCGTCACCACTCACCGTTTAAATGATGCAGGGTTGCTAGGGCATGTGTTGTAATTACCCTATCAATAATGCCCAGAATATTTAAAACATTGTAAAAAGTTAATCTACTGATATTCAATTAACACTCTATATCATGCATAAATCGAGTACGGAGTACGGACTTATTTTTTTTTAATTTTTTGCGAAGCGAATCCAATATAAATTCATTTATTTTTAATTACTTTACACAGCACTCAATAGAAAAACTACGAGAATATTCCTTCAATTCCATTTAATAAAATCAACATCAAGAGTTCAGGTACAAGACAAGTTAAAAAAGTGCACTATAATAGTGACTCTTCATAAGTAAAAAGCTTTCGCGTTAACCCTGTATCAAGTTAGCAAACCTTTGTCCCTCGAGACATCAGTCTCGGATCCAATCCTTGAATACCAAAGGTCACGAATCCCGTTGCTACGAGTCAGAATTTTCCCAAGCTTTCACTTCCCAAACCGTGTCAATAAGTGGATTAGTTTTTGCAGGTTTTTGCATATAATTTTATGGGTTTTTAGAAACAATTTTTTTGTATCAATAAAATACATATTTACTGCTTGTATCTTTTAATATGAAATATAACCATATCTCCCAACCTATAGTAGAAGGTAAATATTTCCAATAACATATTTATAAAATATATTCTGAAAGTTCTGTAATATACGCATACTTTCTATACTTAATGCTACGTACGCTTGATATATGTAGAGATAAAATTTAACGATAAAAGAACTTCATGTACTAAAAGTATCTGAGTTATATTACTTTCAAGGTAGAGAGCTTTGAGCAAATATTTAACGGGAGCAGAAATGCGGTTGCAGGCAGCGCAGTAATGTACGAGCCAGCGTTCCTTACAAGCAATATATTAGTAAACCTAGCATCTGTTAGGAGACAGCAAAAGATTCCTCGCTTGGATTTATCGGAAGTAATATTTTTGACAACAATGGTCACAAGTCGACATACATCTTTGAACAGTGGGTTTAGGCACTTAAGTGGATTAAACGTCTAACAATGGCGGTTTATTGCGTACAGTACTTCCTTGTCGCCTTAAGAACAACCATGACATGATTATTGTTTACGGCTTTTGAAGTAGCTTTAATTAACAACAATTTTAAAAAACACATTATAACCATAATTTATTGATCGAAATGTTGTCAAATCACATTAAAACTAATATGCTCTAAGCTCCACAAATTAAAGAATATGGGATTTGGTTTCAAAATATCGAGTTAAATATCGAATTAATTTATAATGCTATTTCTTGAAACTATCTAGATCGTATCTGTATTAGATTAGTGTTTAGCTGCGAGGATACAATAATCGCTCGTGAGAATTTGGGAGGTTTCGTGGTGACGTCAGAGGGGCGCGGGGCGGGCGAGTGGCGGGCGAGTGGCGCGCGCCGCGACACCAGCCCGGCGGCTGGCTATGCCTCTGCATCTACGGGCATATCTGTTGATCTGTTGCGCGCCGAGCGCGGAGGTCGCGCCACGATCGCGCCGCCCGCCCTCTACAGCGCGTAAACAAAACATAACGCGACCACGGACCTTGTGCACGGTCACGGCTAAGTCACCGCCTCTCATCATAACTTTCCTTGTGATTTTATTTCCTTGATATGTTTTGAGCGAACCGCGCCAGGGGTAAACGGCCCGACGAACGCCCACGGACAGTAGTAAATAGTGTCGTAACACCGCCGCCAGACTACTATCAGGGGATGCATCGTAAATGTACAGTAATTAGGTATGTAATGGTCACACATACTGAATGTCACTGATTTTTATCGCCTTGAAGTGAATTGATTTAATTTTATATTAACGCTGAAAATAGATATTCATTTGGAAATTTATTTTCTAAACAAAATAAAGTTACACCCAAAATGAATTAAAAAAAATTAAAAAATTAATTATTAAAAAAAATATATTTTATAACTCATTTACATAGCAAATTAGCATTATAGGCCAAAGCTATTTTTTTTAGCTTTTAAAGATATTATCGGACACAGAATACAATGAAATTAAAAAAAAATGTAGAGCCCAATTGCAATGTTTAAGAGTTCTTTCGTCGTTGAGATTACACTTTCATTACACACATACGTACACATACTAACTTCACATAACTTTAGTTTTTAGCTCCCTGTCGATATAAATGACGTATTGAATGCAATTTATCTACAATCGCCCGCAGCTCGTACATGATTGCGAAATATGTTAAACCATTGGGACTCGCTCATCTAGATTGGAATCTATTAAATAAAAAATACATTGAAACATTCTAAATGTAGCAAAAACTGTTAAAAAAATAACATTGTAATATGAATGAAATGCTAGTATGAAATCTCATAAAGTAAGTTCGCGTGAATAAGCGAAATTATAATCAATATGCCTATTCGCTGAAGGCTTTAATTTGACTCACCCTTAATTTAAAGGACGCTATTCAGATTGAAGCCTGTAATTAAAGTCGACTTACAAGGCTCTAAGTCTCTACGTTGAGATTACTGTCGATGGCTCCGGACCGAAATCCAGTCATTCTGAGGATTTGCCGTCTCTTGCATTTAAATGTTTTGCTAAACATAAATTTCAATCGGTGTTGTTTAGCCTACTACTGATTTGCAAAATTAATTGGGAAATCTAAAGTCAGATTATGGCGAAAGATGATTTTAATAGAGAGCGTGAAAACGTGTTCAAATAAATCAATACATTTATTGGTTTTCAGCATATTGTGGTGACTTAAAAAATTGTTTTTCAATAAGACAAAATAATAAGATCCGTTTGCACAGAAGTAAAAAAATTGTACGATAAGTAATTAATAACATATGCTATGACGTATAATTAGACATTGCATATATAAGTCGGTAAGTAACAGCTATACAAAGATCGTCGCCCAAATATTTATTAATTACGAGAGTAAACGAAAAGCCTCCATAATGCTCAAGTGTTACTTACTTTCATAACAATGATAATTAATCTAAGAACTAATTCTAATAACGTCGTCTGCGAAGGCGAGCATGATTTATCGGCCCACTTGTTTGTTGTTTCACGCTCGCGAGGATTTTATGACATTGTATCTTGGGTAGGGAATCGTGCAATTATTTTCGTGTTAAAATAAACGGACAACAAGGACAGCAAACAAGTACTATAAATGAAACTGCTGGTGTTATAATGTGGCTTCGAATGCGGATTCCAAAAAAGAAATATTTTAATGTGTATCAGATTAATACGCGTAGTGAAGTTTCTCGGAGTAGACGAACAAGATTCATATAAAAAATATAGATACATAATAATATTCCACATCATACCAGACATAACTAATTATAGGTACGTTAGATGCCTACTATCGTTCGCAACTTGATTTATTTACGAATTTAAAGTAGGTCAAACATTAGAGGTTCAGGCTTTATAATTAAATAGACGTGTTCCACAAAATATATAATTTCAGTATTCGTTTAAGTCTTTTTTTATGGTTGTGCACACAATTTAAAATCCATCTTTAGAAAAAACATGCCTCTTTAATCACGTTAATTGCACTTTTTCCTCTACGAAGTGATATCTTTATACATATTTCGTAGCAGATTTGAACAACAGTTAGTATATTGTACATATTTTTTTGTAATTTTTTACAGTTTCAAAACCCGTTTTTAGTTAGTGTTCTTAAACTGGTGTTTTCAAACAAATTTATATGTCACAGTAAGTATGATTCTATGCACATGGTCACAAATTCACAATAGAGTTATATTATGAATTCTGTAATACTGTTTGCTACAGAGCCGTATAAATAGCCCGAGGTAATGTAATCAAATAAGAGGGACGGAAGGAATTGTATAAGATATTATTAGTTATTTCCTTAGGCACATATTATATAGGTACCTACCTACCAAGCTTCATAATCTAAAAAAGCTAAAGAAAACTCCGTTTATATTGCTACTTATTCTGATTAATATAAATAGTAAGATAATGCATAAAAGCTTATGTTGCTGATGGATGAATTAATAAATTTAATTCTTATGTTATTTTAAACCACGACATGATTGGCAAAGCGGTGTTAAGACCGCAAGCTCAAGTCGCTAGCTTCCAATATCGGAAATCTATTACACCGTATGTACTTATATAACCGCAAAAGCCGCTGTGAAACATGAGATTTGTTTTTACTTCACTTCGATATAATTCTATTATGTGGCTTCGTTTCGACGATTCGCGTCAACGTAAACATACGAAATCTGACTTTGTACCTATGTTATAACAATAAAAGGAAACAATACAAGAATGATTCTAAATAATGCGTTTTATTTTTATAGAATACAATGGAACGAAACGGAGAGAGTACAAATTGACGGTAATAAAGCATCGTTTATTGATCAGGATATCGTTAAAGCTATTTGTAAACTTCTATTTAATTTCGTAATAGCAAGCTAAATCAAGCGAAGGTTCACGTACTATGGGGCTTGATATGCACTACCTACCTACATACAAAACCACAAATATATTATAATGCTTCATTATGATATGATTTAGGTACTATTGTTATTATTTTCTCTTTCTATAGAAAATTTTTAATTTAACGTTCTTGATATACATCTTTCTTATTATATTTTGAACAAACACATTGCAACAGTCAAAGCAATATAGCCCTACATTCAACATTGTTTTAGAATTTAGATAACCTAAATAGGAAATAGGAATTGAGCAATCAAATTACAATTCGGAATCTAACTTCATGCTAGTAACTAGTTGTATTTTTATTTGACCATTTTAACGAGGTTTTTTACACATAGTAAACTACTGTTTCTCGGAAACTACAAACACTGAACGAAATTCACGAAATTTAACGATAATTTCGAGGAATTTTAGTAACTGCATTCACTCACTGATTCCCATAGGATTTAAAAGTTAAATATTCGTATTTTATCACTTTAAAGTATCGCTTGTCTATAAAATAAATATAAATATAAAAGGAAATAAAAAATTTAATATGTCTGGCATTATTATCAGTAACGATGGTGAGTTGGGGCGAAAAATATGAGTTCACAATTTCTTTTTGGTTGTTGAGCCGAATTAAAATAATGCTACAGTTTGAAAGTAATATTCGAGGAAATTTTTGTCATTTGGGAACATTAAGATATTATGAATTCATTGGTATTAAATTTCAAATTGAATATCTATCAAAATTTACACTTTACAAACATCAAATAAATATATTGTTTTAAAAATATTGATATTGACTATGATTTTTTTCTCTTTTCAGTGTTGTGTTTCTTATAATATTGTACCTACCTTTTTATACCGATATATACAAATACTTAACTCATAAAAAAATTCAGCAACAAATAGTACATTAGATGTTAATCTCATCTCTATTAATAACGATCTCTATTATTAATATAATAAATCATGGTAAAGGTCAATAATTTGCTAAAACAATTTAACAAGTGAGATTAGTTAACGGGTTAAGATTAATTGTCGCCAGGTGCTCTTGAACCTTTATTGTACAAAGTTAATATATTTAATTAATAATCAAGGCAAGGTTTGCAACGTTTGATCTGAAACTAAAAGGCTCTATAAATAGATGAATATTTTAATACTTAGGAAATTGTAAGGTGGGAACGGTCAACGGGCTCATTATTGTTAAAATAACATAATAATTCCACGGACTGAAAATTATGTTTACAGCTTTTGAAAATTAAGTATGTAAGTATTTGACTTATTATCTTTTAAAATAATTTTACTTGTAATGTGCAGAAACAAACGCCTTATTATAGACAAAACATTTTAATAATGTTTTGTCTATATTTTTAAATTAATTTCATATGTTTTGTATAATTATAATTTTATTAATTATATTCGAAAACAGTACGTACACACTATGAGTACACATATATGTATTAAAATAGTTTTCATAGTTGACGTTTGCATCATGACGGTTTTGCGGTAAAATATCAATTTCGTGACATGAAGTTGAATTATTGTGCAATGAAGGTATTCATCTGAAATATATACCTACTATACCAAGTACTAGTTTAAATTATACACACATAATATCTCCATTTGTATTCGGGATCCCTTACAAAATGATCTGATTGAAAGTCTTACGTTAGAAACGTTCATAATATTATATTGTGTAGGTACCTTCTTTCAAATATTTTAAAATAGATATCATTCTTCATAATAACAAGTATGACCGCAATTATTGGGTACTTGAATTATAATACATTAAACTCAATAAACTTCCATTCCAATTGGGAGATCCATTAATAAATTTCAAGTTAAACTTTATAATATTTTACCATATGACGGATGTTGATGGAAACATTTTCGTCATCACATGAACGCTAACGTCGACCAACATGGATCGTGTGATTCAATAGCGCTTCAATATAATATGATAAACGGTTCTAGAAAATGAAACACTGAATAATTAACTATGAAAACTCTTAGTTGGAGTGTCGTTTAATTATCGTGTCTATTCTAATAGTTACTGTGAAATTATTTCAGTTGAAAATATGATTCGATATTATAATTTAGCTGAAATAAAAGAGAACTGCAAATGCTTTCAAACAAAGCCCGCTCAAGAGAGAACTACAGTCACAAAAGATTTATATCAATGTTTCAGAGCTTTTATTGAACATATTCCCATCTTCAAGATAATATTTGCACATCATTGCTCGTACTGGTAGCAGTAAATAGACCGCACTCACAATGAATCGCTATGTTTCAGCGCTCGCAAATACACGAAAACATAAAGCAGTTGTTAGTCAAAGTCTATACAAATTAATATTTTCGCGTACACTAGGTTCGTGAAAGCGTGATAGGTATATGAAGTGTAAAAAATTTATGACTACAGATTCCGGGACAAACGAATGGCCGACCGCGGAACGGTACATGAATCCATTTGAGCGCAAATACCGATCCAATTCTGGTTAGGTAATCCCGTCTAATCCACATTCACATTAAATATAGATGATGCTTGATGGCAAGAATATATCATTGTGTCTAGCGTTAAATAAATATTAAAGCTGTGATCACAGATGTTATCTTGTTTAGTTTATGAAAGGCATTCATGGCAGATGGGATGTGAGATGGCGTGAATATAACTTGAGAATCTTACAGCACACGCATTTATTATTTAGTAATGCATATTGTGAAGGTATGGGCGATATGTTCCTGTTAGTGCTTTAGATAGTTTAGATAATTTAGGAGGCGTGGAATATAGTCTGGAAATATAATTTATGTTTTTCTTTTATATTTTTCTCTTAAGTTTTTCTCTTATGTTCTTTTCGCAGTTTGAAAAATATTAAAATGTTAAGTCGTTATATTATTATTTTGTTTACAATCCTCCATCTTATTATATTTATCCGTGCTATATATTGCTTATAAACTCTAGTTTATGAATATTTAGATTTGGGCAATAATGTAGCAAACTTAAATCTTATACTTTTATGTAACGCTATCTTTTTTTAAATTATTTCAATCAGGTATTTGAGATCACCGCTGTAATAGATGGCACAACTATCTGTTTAACACCTAAGTTAAAACTTCAGCGTAACAGTGAAACAAGATAGAGTTTGGAATCAGTTAGTTTCTACTCCAATACTCTTAGCTTCAGGCGCAACGATGCGTAGCCCGGGACTCGAGCTCAGCAGAAAAGTTCAGGCGTGTGGTTGTATTACGCTTCACAGATTAGAACATTAATCGTTTCCATCGAAACTAGCAGATATACGAATGCGAACAAATAACTTTCATTCTCAGAATACTTCACTATATATGAACTTTTTCATTCATGCACGGACACCTTGATTTATATATTTAGAGCTTTAATTAGTTTTAATCATTGTTTTGAAATCTAATACTAAATAGGCTAAAGAGTGGCTTACAAAATGCAAAAACTTGTAAATTGTGGGCACAGCGTAAATAGTTTAGTCATCGTCAAAATATCGACTCTAGATATATGTACCTAGTCCATGCAGTGTAATTAATTTGCGAAGTGTAAAAACAGAATAGTGAAATATAGTTTCAACTCTTCTTAGAATTACAGAAATATTTTCAAACGTTTGAAAATTACGTAGTTTGTCATGTGGGCTCGTGGAGAAAACAGGTGACTCAGTTCTCGTAGGTGGAGCGGGCTTGGAGCCGTTAACATATGAGCCGATGTAGTTGCAAATGGCTCTATTTTGAAATCGTATTGGTTTATATATTTTGTAAGTTTGGCTCGGAGCTCTATTTCCTTAGTTTAATGTGTAGACGCTGTATGTAGTTAAATGGCACACTATATAAACAGTATACGATGACAATAAAATATTCAGTGAATGCAATTTTCTGTCGCCATATAGGGTAAAAGTGGGATAGATGCCGCACTAGGATAGATGCCCCATTTTCAAAAAACCTCACTTCCCAGAGTCCTGACTACGAATTAATGATTTAAATAGGAGCTCCTATCACCCCGCACCTCGTGTACGCATGAGCTGTTGTTTGGTGAAGACGTGTTTCGCTAGTGCGTGTTATAATATCGGCGGCGAACTTCACGAACACGTTAAAATTTAAAAAGGTTGATATTTGCCTTTGCATAACTTTATAATTATTAATAAATTTCACTATATTTCTTATTATGTCTATACACTGGTTCATTAAGTACAAATCTAAGTGAAAATAGTGGCTCTTTTGTTTTTATTTAATAAAAACAATACTGGGGCAGCTATCCTTATCAAAAAGGATAGTTGCCCCTTTTTTTTCGAGGGATAGATGCCCTTAGGGGCCTCTAAGGGCATCTATCCCTCAATACATATGTACATGTTAGTATCGATAATCACAGGGACTGTTTATATTTTTACCTGATTGCGTCAGAGGTTTTCTCTATGTTAACGGATTTTACTCGTTTAATTTGCTTTTTTTGTTATGTTTACTAACTTATTAATGATCTGCCCTTATACTGATTGTAGGAGAACCACGCCACGAAAATACAAAAGAAAAGAAGGAGTGCGAGCGCAAGTATATTCTTGGACAACAGAACAACTATGTGAACTTGACATTTGCTGGTTTATCATATTAATTTTATTAGATTTCGCGTTTATAGAGTATGTCAGGCATCTATCCCACTCTGCAGGCATCTATCCTCCTTAGTATTTTCATGGTGGGGCAACTATCCAACTAGGTAGGCATCTATCCTCAAAAAAGGTGTTCTACAAAAATATTTATTACACATTATCTATAAATGATAGGATTAAAAATATATATAGTAATTCAAAACAGATAATTAACCTAGCTATATTCATACAAAGTGTTCGTATAAGATTCATGTTATTTAAATTATGAGGCTATTTCAAAAAGTGGGGCATCTATCCCACTTTTACCCTATTACAGTAAATTTTTATGTTACTCTCTTTCAATACAGACAATTCGTAAATCGTAATCTTAATTAAAATGGTTTACTTTTTCTTTCGATAATATTTCACCAAAGTAGTATAAACGTTTACCTATTTAACTGGTGCGCATAATTTTTATTTTAGCATACATTTATTTGAAATATTTGCAAATTTTAGAATATACATAATACAACATTGAAATACAGATAATAATATAATGGATTAATATCCATTTACGGTAATGAAATGATTGATTAACAGTTACGCTCGAGTTGCGCCGATACAAGTAATTTGCTCTCAATAACTCAGTGTTTCCACTTCGATATGCAACTGATGAATAAGTTTACTCGAGCTGCAGTTAAATTAAGCTATTAGCGTTTCATTGTTTGTGAGCTGAACTGTCTCTTTTAAATGTATTTGAATTGTTCAATACAGTTTGGAAAAACTGTTTTTATTGGTGTATAGATAGAGTTAAAAAAACTACTACCTACATTAAACTATGTACTAATATTCTAGCCTTCTAGGTCATAATCTCTCTATATAACAAATTCAGGCGCAATAAATACAAAAGACAAATGAAAATATTCGTATGTACTTATTTTTGTTTATACCTTTTTGTAGCGTACGCCATACAGTAAACATTTTTAAGTGCTTTTGTAAATCATCACCTTATCTTATTGAACAACAACCATTTTGAAGTTTGCTCTCTAAGGCATTATCTGCAATATTGTTTTAACTTTGGTGTTACGAAACTCGAAGAAAAACAAAGTCCAGAATGTCCTTGACACAATATGTTTTACAATTTGTTATTGTATATAGTAGTTATATTGTTCGTAAACTTTAGGAATATCATATCTGGTTAGCACTGGATATTGTTCAGTGTTCTGTAAATTGTTCTCTACTAAAAAATATTCGGCTGAGGTATTAGAAATGCCCGAACCAATATTGATTTATTAAGTTACGTGGCTGACTGAATGTGTTTGCCTTGTTTCTATTTTCTATATTTTAATTTTGATATCATGTAATATCGTTGTTACCTACGCACATATGAATAACTCAAATTTAAAAGTATTTAACAAACAGTCTATTTCTACACTTTTTTTTGATTTCAATATTTTATGCTCTACGTAAAAGCTACGTCATAAGCTTATTTCAAAATTAATGCGAAGTTGCAGTGTTCTTAACTAGCAGGGTTTTTCTTTGCCTTTTAATTTGTTTCCTCAAATCAGTGGCAGTGCAGAGTGAACAACTATCTTTCTATCTTAGATGTTTTCATTTTGCTCTACATCAAACATATGCACAGCGGAAATGCACATAGCTACCAATATACCATTATTTATCTTGAGTCAAACTAAATTAACTAACTTTAATTAGCGAAGAGAAACTCATTAAGGCCACTACTAAGATTAAATGCGCTTGAAAATGATCTTTATTCGTGCCGGAAAAGCTCAGTATAGTATTACAGGAAAGGAGCTTACGGAAACATTCTACTTTCCACCATCGTGACACCGGACGCGGCGCTTCCTACTCCGTAATTCATATTCAGCACTGCAGAACTATTGCCAGCATATTACCATACCATTGCTGATATAACGGAAATACTAACCAAATAATAAATGGTCAAAATGCGAACGTCAGTATTGCACGCATTCATTTTTTGAAATTATTCACGGATGAATATCTATATCTCTATTTATATCTTTATATCTCTATCTATATTTTTGTCCGATTTGATCCTAAAGTGAGGTATCTTTCTATACCTACGTTAAAAAAATCAAGATAATATGGAATCGATGAAGTAGTGGATGGAGATTTATACCTACAATTGAAAGTTATAAAATGTAACTTCCTATGTATTATTTAAGAGGATTAATAGTACTTGTTTGATTAAAAATCTAAAAATCCATGTCTTAATTAAAAATCCTTGCTTCCCAAAGGAAGGGCAAAGAATAATGCAAGAAAGAACGAGTTTGCGAACACAAACGAGTAAAGAAAAATAGATCAATGTCAATACCAATCTCTCTGCGACTTTAAAAAGATTTCTTTATATCTAAGGATTTAGATCCGGATCTCTTTAATGCAAGCGAACCATTAAACCGTGAAGACTGTCGTTTTATTTTATTTATCTTGTCAAAATATACGTTAAATCATTCAATACTTTTTCGCAATTTTATCGAAACTTGATGATCGAAATGATTAAGAATAGAAACCAGATAACTAAACTAATACATATTTATATAGCAAACATTAGAAATACCGTATATAAAATATGCCATGTATTAGTAATTAATATAATCGGATCTATATGTTTGGGACTAACCAACAATTACTGAATATTTCGCTTGATTTCGCTTTTATCGGAGCTTTATGAGATCCAATCAAAAACCTAACCAAAATAAAAGGTCTACAACGACTGTTATGTACATTATTAAACATAGAGGTATATACAAAAGAGCTTTTAATATACGCTTTTATTATTTAATTGTTTGTTTATAGAAGTTTTAGTATTATTATCGATTGTAGGACTATAGTTGATCATATTTTGGAAATTGACTAACATTTTAATAAAGACTCAATATTTGAGTATTAGGGACGATTGATTAGATAAACTTTTGTTTTATTCTATAATTGTTGCAAGTGTGGTCAATTTGTAAAACTGGCACCGTATTTTGTAAAAAATAACTACATAAATATTATGTTAGCTATAAAATTTTGTCTATCATCTATCGTTTTATATGCGTTTAGTGAAATATTGTATACCTAGTTCGCAACTGATGCAAAGCCAGATTTGAAACTAGGAGACAATAAAACTAATCCCAACATCGAAATCGGATAACCAACTCACGTTAAAATAATACATTCCTATCACAATAATATTTTTGCATATAACATCGTTATTCGTTAACGAGTTTGTACAGAAGCTATAAATCGTCTAAATCATCAAACTGGACGTGTAGTGTTCGTGTTATTTCCCATCCAGAACTGATAGCATATTTACATAAAACGAGATTTATGGATATAGCTGCACTAGACCTATCACATACAAGTTGTATTTGCTTTGTTTTTGTCGTAAGTGGTAATCACTTTTGTGTTTTCCCATGCTTATTTGATATAAGATTGAAAATTAATATTGTAGCGATACACTGTTTCCACCATACACCATATGTCTCATATCCGTGTTCAGGGTCTGTAAAAAATATTTGAAAAGGGTTCTTGGCATATAGTTACTTGGAACTATAGCAACTGATGTCTGATATCCTTTCAACCAACATCGACCGAGATTAAAAGTTATATTTTCTGTTCATATGTAACTTCTATAAATATTTAACATTTTCGTCATGTTATGATATTCATAAACAATTCAGTCAATATGTAAAGTGTAAACATCTATCAAAACATCAATCGAATATGAATGACTGAAATGTGTAAAAGGGTTTTTATTTAGCTTTTTATATTTAAATTTCAGTAACTAGGGCTTTTATTTAATCATTATATCAGTCCATAATCTATTCCTGAATAACTGCGTTACCGTCACGTCGATTTTGCATTTGTATTGATGACATGAAACCATTAGCTTTCAGCGTTTCAAATATGAACCAACGCTAATGAGCACTAACCTACATCGTCTTTATTTAATGGCTGCGTCATTAATGCTAAACACGTATTTATAAATAAATGACATCTATGATAGTTCTACCACTTTCCTAATGAGTTATTCAAACAATGAAATTCGTGATATACATTTTATTTCTCTATGTTCTCCATTGTGAGTGTTTTATGTGATGTAACAAAGTCCGCAAGTAATTAAAACTATTGTTTTACAATCATTTGAAGTAGGTATAATACTTATAATGTACTCTACATTATAAGTATAACGTTTAAAATTTATAAATAACCCTGCAATGGCCATGGTATATAAGTTCTTAATTATAGTATTGATCTACTTTTCAGTTTCCTACGCTGCTAAAAACATAATATTTGTTTTCCATTAGTTAATAGTGCAATTAATTAGTAAAAAGCAAATACTGTTTCAGTTCATTATTTTGTTTTTCTAACTTGAACGTTTCGATTAATTTAGTCTCTACATCTGTAACGAAAATTAATCAATGCTCCATTTATTTTCATTTAGACGCCAGAAAATACGTCGAAGCTGTTAATACTTATTATAGTCTATTGTGTTGTGTATGGAATATTCTTTACAATTCAGAAAGCAGTCGGTCGTTAGCGAGAAAAGTTCAGTGTACCTATTGAAGATACAGTATTGTGTAAGTACCTACGTGAACGATCTACGAATTGTTAAGCTGCGAGCGCTGAACCGGTGCCATGCTGTTTCGTTTATTTTCATACTAATTGCACATCGAAAGTGACAGATATTTGATTTTGTTCGAATATATTTCCAGCTACGAATATTGTTTTAACATGTATGAAACGTTATTCATGCATGTATCGCAACCAACATCGCAACGCTGGCCGTGTGGAAAAACGTAGATATAGTGACAATGATTTATTCTGTAGATATTAATGATGGTTTTATACTGTGGTAAAATATACGCATAAAAATGTAGGAAAAGTCCATTGGTTCATGTTTGTATAGTGGACGCGGAAAACAATCGTTTTACTAACGACTGCTCACTTATCGGATAATTAAGGGTTATAAATTATTCTACGTAAAAATCCTTATTATTTTTTGCTTATATTTATGGTTTATTATAATATTATGAACACGTGTATGAGGGAATCACGATAATAATACAGTGTTTTTCTGATTTATTATTCTAAGATTAGCATCGACACCCTTCGGAATATGTTTATTTTCTTTTTTAGTGCCTTTCTGTTCAAGATAAAGTAATAATATATTTTACAGCTTCTAGTGTATCACGATTTACATATGAAATGCGTTGCCGGTAGCTCTTTTTTGTGCCGTTTCATTATCTGTTTTATTTTACCTAAAGGAGAAATATTTTTCCTTTTCTACGCTCAAAGTTGTGAATAAGTTTATGATAAAGTGTGACTTACGATGATTTTATTTAATAAAGTTTTGTATGGTATATAATGTATTATTATTTATTAGGTGCTAAATCAAAGAAATTATTATTATATCTTTTCTCTTTCAAGAATGATAACATAAACATGTAAAATGTCTAATCTTATAGTTGTTCTTTACTTAATTCGCTATTCTATTATGTTAACCCTTAAAATAAATGAATAACCGTTTCCAAGAATAAAATATTTCTTAAATATTTATCATCTAAGAACAATTGTTCAAAGCTAGAACAAAACAGATACCGTGTTGATGACATTCCTTTGAGAGCAATAGAGGTCGCGGAAAGAATCTAAGATAAATAAAATCACACTGCGCTACCGAGTTCTACAGCCATAACAGTAAACGATGAACACAAATATTATTCCATGTATGTCTTTGTGAACGGCTTGGTTGTTAAATAAATAAACTAGTGCTTGATTTAGAATCTAGATGATATCACAATGATGTATTTGAGTCGACAACACACGCAAGAAAATGAAATATTAATGTATGATATAAGTACAGATAATACTAAATTATTACTAATGTACATACTAAGTCATTATAACGAATGAATAGTTATAAGTAAAATAACCTACGATAAATAATTAATAGTTTGAATTTTGATAACAAACAATTTATATTTTGATTAAGAAAATAATTTTACTTTATTTAACGTGATGGGCTTAATTCGTTTGAGTGAGTTTTTAATGAGGTTGAAATTTGTATATCTACTTTGATGTTATTTGTTAAATAAATTTAAATATGATTTGTGGCTGTAAATTAATTATAATTTTACATTTTAGACTAAAAAGGGGTACGGTTAATTGATTTGACCCTCCCTTTTTTAATTGCTGATGGAAATAAATCTGAAACGCAGAGCTTCCGTGTGTATTTATATTCACTTTTGAAAAATATTAAACGACCCTTATAAATCATTCCAAGTGGAAATATAAATGGTAAATTATACCCAATTAGTCGTTGAAAATTTCAGAATGCACAATACCTTATGGGCCTTTACATAAAACGCTTATACCTTTGAAATACGAAATAATAAAGACGAGTTCTCTAAACGTAGTCAATTGAGTTGTGATCTCAATATCATTTTTTATTTTGTTTTTATTTTATTAACCTTATACTTCTTATATTTGTAGGTATGTTAGGTATGTTTAAGGGGTTGCATTCTAATGGCGAAGGTTGAATAAATGTAATTAGTTAAGGAACAATAGTTTGGACTATTAATTACACTTTACCCACTACAACAAATGTTCAAAATCTTTGAATTTTCTTCTTATAATTAATTATTGTTTCTTATGCGAACCTATTTCAATATTCCGAAACGATTCAACAAGAAAAAAACTTGGAAAATTCAATTTCAGCACTTAATAGAATAAACCTTTTGATTAAAAGCGATTACCGGTTGCTTTGGAAGTCTTCTAGGTACCTAAATAAAAAAGGTATTTCATTTAATATCAATCCGATTTACTTTTATTACTTTTACGTAATTAATAATCTTAACATCAATCACACGTAAATCTCAAGATATTTTACAAATACGATTCGATGTGTACCTACATTATGCCGTGAAAGAAAATTGAGGTAATATATAAACACACAGAATAAAATATACATACTTACTTTCTGTTATTCTGTATGTTTACTGAATGTTTTAATGATAAACAAAAAAGATTATCGAACGAATTGTATTTTTTATCATAAAAGTGTTTTCTATTGTTATTTCCTACTGAATATCTCTTAATTTATGTTTACGCAAATATTATTCCAGAGTTTCGACTTCGCTAATTCAGTTGACATTGTAGTCTGTTTAAACAGGAATCTTTGGATTTATTTTGTCATTTTATAGTTAAGAGAAAATACGTCTTACATAATTCAGTCACGTACCTATTCAGCGTCATTGCTTGAAGAGTTTTTCATGAAAGTACGAGTTTTCGTATAACTAGATATTACTAGTTAACTGTTAAGAGAATCAAATTTCAAAGTGAAATCTGAATAACTATAGGTATACACAATACTACGAGATCTAGGTACTCTGTGTTGTATGTGTAGGCATCTCATTTTTATTTGCATATAGATAAATATGCTTGTAGAATATTTTGCATTGCGGATTAAAATCTATGCCATTATTCTATATCTTCAACCCCAATCAATGGAAAATTTTTAAACATCTTCTAAAATAACACAACAATTATGTGTTATTTCTATAAAAAGCTTTTAAAAAAATATTATAATCCCTACTCTACTACTACGAAAACTATGGCGTCCACAAGTGAAAACATAAATTTTCGTAGGTTACCCATTATTATCGTATTATTTTTCACGATTCACAATTTCATTAGGTTACAATTTCCGTTATAATTAACAGGTATTTTGTTTCAGGATATACTGTCCACGATAATTACTGAACTATGGTGAAACAAGCGTTGGATTTCTCACGAAAATATGACTCTGACTGTAAGTATAGGTACTGTTAATTACTTAATGATAAAACATACAAATTTATGTATTAATAGATAAGTAGGTAAACCTTAACTAATACATAATATGCGTGATTTATAACTGATTAATAAATCCAAATAGACAAGATTCGAACTAGCAGATATCGTATAAGTATGATAATAAAACTGCGTTATTCATGAGTGCCCGCTCTATAAACCTTGTAAGTATTGGATGTTCAAAAAGGTTTTATACCTTTACCACGACGAAAGTTAAAACTATTTTCGGTAATGGAATATCGCTGTATCGATATTCTCTTTAACACATTATCGACACACTGAACAGAGTGAACCTCTAGCAGTAAATCGGCGCACCTATAGTATTATGCTAATGCCTTTTTTATCCCTCCTTTGATCCGCCCTGGTAAATCTAACTATCTCGTAAATAACTCTCGCAATACAAGGGTGGGAAATTTAGCAGCGTTTTTAAAAGGGTTTATCGAGTCGATCTCTCTACGGTGGATTTTGCGTCAAAGAATATCATTTATATACAGCAAAATCAAAACAAAAAATATATCAAGGAAACATCCATGTCACATTTTCGCGTATGGTGTGCGAATTTGTATGTATGATATTAAACGAAGATTTTCTTATCTCAAGTCACATTCGTGGACCACCGGTGAGAAAGCATGGAGGGCGCGGATGGCAGCGACGACCTACTGCAGTGGGAAGCGCTTTACCTACAGCTGCCGGCACACAATTCCTCCAACACCACCGAGTGGGTCCCCGCATGGAACGTCAGCGAGTCCAACAGGACCTGGTGGGACTCGTCCGCGCCCTTCGACTCCCCTGCAGCGCTATTGCGGGCAGCCGTCAAAGCAGTTGTATTGGGGCTGCTTATTTTGGCAACTGTAGTCGGTACGTATCTTAAATGTATTCGATAATTATTAATTATGCGAGTACTGAGTAGGTATATTCTTTAAAATTCTATAAAAATTGAAACAACTTGTTAACGTATTCGCCATTGTTGCAGGTAATGTGTTCGTAATAGCAGCAATATTGCTTGAAAGACACTTAAGAAGTGCCGCAAACCAGCTCATTCTCTCCTTGGCTGTTGCGGACTTGTTGGTGGCTTGTCTGGTGATGCCGCTTGGTGCGGTGTACGAGGTGGCGCAGCGGTGGACCCTCGGCCCGGAGCTCTGTGATATGTGGACGTCGGGTGATGTCCTGTGCTGTACGGCATCTATACTTCATCTTGTCGCTATAGCACTCGATAGGTAAGTAAACTAGAAGGAATTTTATATTTGAATGTAATAATAAATAATTTGGAAAATCCAAAAGTGCACGCCTCATAATTTTTTTTTAATAATTATATAAGTATTAATTATTATTTTTGTTTATTTAATAACAATTAAACCACATCGAATCAGACCCTGAAAAATGAAAGGGTTCTATTCCTGAGCATACTCAAGCGTAAGAGAAAAAAAAAGACTCGATTAGTAAAGTATTTCGGTCGCTATCGTGTTAACAAGAAAAAGGATCCGCACATACAGACACACGGACGTCCAAGACAGAACTTTTTTAAACTGTTTTTTAACTAGTTTAAATAACAAAAATGACATCAAAAATATCATGAACGTTAAAAATAGTGTTTTTTCTTAATATGTGTGTGTATGTATTATCTTACAAGTGCAATGTTTGATACATAAAGACATTTTAAGTTTGAAAAATCAGATGTTTTGCGCGAAGTGACAGTAGTACCCACCTCAACGCTTCGCTTATGAGGCGTGCAATTGGCAGTGCAATTCAAATTTTAAATATTAAAATCCAACATTTTTAGACGCATAATTCATATATTATGATAAAAAATAATAAAGCATTAGAAAAAATATGCTAGCTTTTAATGTCCCAATGGATCTTTATTGAGGTTCATTTTCCCCTAGCGCTATAATTGCTTATTGAGGATATTAATGGAAAGTGAATACAAAGCCAATCCGAAATGATTATTGTTTCTCCATTTACCCATACTCCAAATCCCAGAGCTCACGATTTTGCATTTTAGATTTAATCTAATAAATAAATAATTGAGCCATGCAACAATAATATTAAGTACCTATCTCCCGATTTATGGAATCTGACATAGATCGTTTTCCTTGATTAACTAATTACCCAATTTTACTGTGACTTTTTTAATTTTTATTTCTAACTATAAAATATAACTTTTTTTATGATGTACAAATGACACAATAATTATTGTAACATATTGAATTATTATTACGATGATATGATACTTATATTGAGTATCAATAAACAAGTAACATAATATTTTTCCTTCGTAGATACTGGGCTGTGACAAATATAGACTACATCCATGCAAGGACAGGACGACGGATAGGTTATATGATCGCTTGTGTTTGGATCGCCAGCTTCTTGGTATGTATTGCACCTCTTCTCGGATGGAAAGATCCAGATTGGAATCGTCGAGTTTCAGAAGATTTGCGGTGCGTAGTTAGCCAAGATGTCGGATACCAAATATTTGCGACAATGTCCTCTTTCTACGTGCCAGTACTAGTTATATTAATTTTGTACTGGCGAATATACCAGACGGCCAGAAAAAGAATACGAAGGCGGCACGGCGCGACCGCTAGAGGTGGCGTGGGGCCGCCACCCGTACCCGCGGGCGGGGCGTTGGTGGCGGCCGGCGGGAGCGGCGGAATCGCTGCAGCTGTTGTGGCGGTCATCGGGCGACCTTTACCTACGATATCAGAGACCACGACGACTGGAATGACAACTGTTTCATCCAATAACACAAGCCCAGAAAAACAGTCGTGCGCGAACGGGCTTGAACCAGATCCCCCTACGACGGGGTACAGCGCAGTCGCCGCTGCCTATTATCCTACATTAGTGAGACGTAAACCAAAGGAAGCCGCGGACTCTAAGAGAGAGAGGAAAGCGGCAAAGACATTAGCAATAATAACCGGCGCGTTTGTAGCGTGCTGGCTTCCATTTTTCGTGTTAGCTATATTAGTGCCGACGTGCGATTGCGAGGTGAGCCCGGTGCTGACGTCTCTGTCGCTGTGGCTGGGCTACTTCAACTCGACGCTGAACCCCGTAATATACACCGTGTTCAGCCCGGAGTTCAGGCACGCGTTTCAACGGTTGCTGTGCGGCCGCCGGGTGCGGCGCCGCCGGCCTCCGCCCTAGCTGTAGGATTGTACTCGTAAACGTGTCCCTAGAGCCTTCGCCCCAACCCGACTGACCTCGTTAGCTCGATACATTATGTTGTCTTGTTACATTTTCAGAGATATATTTACACCCCATTTATTTTTTGTACGTGATAAATGTGAATACTTATTTAGAAATAGATTAAAATACCTTAAAATAATAATAAATATACATTATAATTTATTCAAATACACATCCTATCGTTGTAAGATATTATAAGTACAATAGATTTTACTGTGATGCATAAAAATTTTATATAATTATAATATTTTATGGTAGATTTACTTATACTGTAAAAATCTACTTATTTCATCCCGAAAAGTTGCTACTAGTCATTTTATTTGAAAAATAATATAAATCATTGTTTAATTCGAATGTTGTTTCTTTTACTCAACTTATTATAGTACTCTACTAAAAATTGTCTCTTACCTTTTAATGAAATTAAACTGAAAAGTTGTCTGAATCAGAACCTCAACTTTTACATTTAGGAAAATGCAAACTTCAGGACACCACCAACACGATGTTTCAAATGAAATGCCAATTTCTGAGATTAAATTACACCTAAGACTTACATTAGGAAGACTTACGTTCTTCCGTACCAAAGTGAATTAACTTGTTATTCTAAGAGACACGTCTAATAGGAGGTGACGTTACTTTAGATGATCATATTATTATAGAACGAATTCCAACACAGCAGCGACTTAGTAATTTTATTAAAATACTTTCAAGGGAAGATACGTTATTAGCTTATACATTGAAATACGGTCTAAAAATACATTATTATTACATTTACTTAGATATTTTTATCTTTGAGAATATTAATACAATATGAGGTCCGATAATATGTTAAAATATCTGAATATGCGCATCTACTGATAGGTATTTTATTCATGTTAATTAATATTCTATGACCCTTATAATTAGGTGAAAACACAATTTAATTCTTATTTGCCATCAAATGAGAAGCGAAATAGATTCGATAGCGAAATATCTTTAAAGTCAAAAACAGTAACATAGCTAAATAATTAATAAGAACTGAGCTTTCACACAGATAAAAAAAGTGTTGAAACCCTTTTTTTAAAATCAAACTTTTTTGTGACTTAAAAGTTTGAACTTTGAACATAGCTACATTAGGTACTTACATGTTGACATTATCCACTAGAGATAATTGCAAAATACCTTAGCAAAATACACACTTGAGTATGTGTAAAGATAATATTGTACGAATACTCAACTTGTATTAAATTGTGTATAAAAATTTGGTTCACAATATAAAATATTTTCGAGACAGAGAAAGGTATCGAATTCAAATGAAGGCAGGGGCAACGTTGTCAACGTCTCTGCGGTCGGATTGATAACGTTTTAATTTCCCTTCGCTCCTTTCGCATTTTCTAATTAAACCTCTCGAAGTATCGCCTGAAATTCTTTATAGATTTGCGTCATATCGATCGTAAACCCTCAGATTGTCATCTAACGACGAAAGGTTCATATCTTTAATGACCCATTAAGGTCCGTACTTGTTCTTTATATGTCTGTCCGTAAAGCTTTACTGTTATTACGAAGAAGATAAGTTCGCTTGCAATTCATTCTTATATCGCAAAATAAACGCCTCTTTTATTAGAATTTCTTTATTGCTATAATAATTTCAAAGAATATTCGAAAATACTTCTGTTACCACCCATTTCATTATTGAAAAAATGAAAGGGAAATAAAGATGAAAGACTTGCTCATTTTATAATTATGGTACCTACGTTCGTATACTTTATTATGTTTTCCTTATTTTAAAATATTATAAGGTTTTTACACAGATTCAAAACGTACCCATTTCAATTAAGGACAAAATATATTGTAGGTAGTAATTATACGACTGATTTTTTCCAATATATTTTTCTATATTTACCATATTATTTTACACCACATACTGCCTGGGAAATGATACTACAGAGCGAATGTATAATATATATTGGTTAAAGTTTAAGTATGTTTTTTCACCCTGTAGGTACAAAACCAGTCAGACAACTATCACTACAAAATCAGTCAGATTGTTCCTGACTCTACCACACACCGGACATTGGCGAATTCCCTCTTTTGAGTGGGACCATAAACAAAGGAGAAGAATATATTGGACCAAGCCAGGTATAACTGTACAATAATAATTGTACATCCTTGTTATAAATTCATAGCTGCCGATTCATATAAAAGTCGGATATTCAAAACAAAAGCGTTAAATCCAAAACAATGAAACGACGATAACTCGAACTTAAAATCAATTTATCTTCTGGTTTGCTTTCAAACAAACGTAACTCATATAATTGGCTGCTATTCAGGAAGACACATTTCCAATCCTTTTGACACGATTCAAAGCCTTGTATTTCTATGCACTTTTATTTCTTTCATTTGCTTATGACTATAATAACAACTGCCTATGGATCAATTATAAAAATAATAAGTTGTACTATCTATTAATCTATGAATATTTAAGACGATGATGTTTCTATGTTGAGCATACTTTTTCGACAATTTATATATTTTATAGGTACTATATTATACAAGTGTCAAATTTCAGCGAAAAGAGCTTATATATTTGCAGCATATTTGTATTTAAGAATATTACTAACGAGTAATCAAATATCCATAACACCAAAACAATAAATTAATACGCTAAAAGTCAATAAAATTTTTCTTGTAAAATTAAAGTAGCTAGACGAATAACCTAAATTATTTCAATGCTTCACACAGTTATGCATGATAAACTAATATGTGTACCTTCCTGCTAAAATGGGCAATACAGTAGATCAATCATCCATTTTTCCCATAAAACACTAAACGACGGTCCCGTTCATATTACAAAAATATCTCGCCTGTCGTACTTACAAAGCACAAGTTATAAAACATAAAGCTTTTATAAGCTTTAAGCTCCTTTCGATGACAATACAAAAGTTTCCTTTGGAAATTAGCCAGGCTACGTGCTCAATCTTTTCGTAAACATTTTCATATCGATTGATACACGTGACTGATAGGGGGAAAACTGCTTTGTTCAGAAAACTTTTGTTGTTCTTTCTCGTACGTGACTCTATTAAACGCGTTTACTTTTCATAAAGGCCCATATTGAGATTAAATTTTAATATTGTGAATTTATTTTGAGAACAAAATCCAAACATTGTTAAACCTTATTGGATCTAAGAAAGTTTTATATATTCGTTTTGTATGTTTAATAAATTTCCCATTACATTTTTAATTAACTAAAAACAATTAAGTTTAATTGTTACTCAAACAAAAAGCAATTAGTTATGTTGAGTTTGGTTTTGATATTTTAAAACCACTTTGATTTTAACGCGCTATATAAAATTAAGCTAGGCTTACTTATTAGATTTTACATGTTATCATGTGATCGTATTTGCATAATTTTGCGACTTGATGCAATAACATACATTAACACATACTCAATATTGTCAAGACAACTCATGTGACTCAAAGGAAAATCATTATTTTTACGTAAGTCACAATCTTCATGGTCCTCTATATTGAAAATCTCTTGTTAAACAAGTTCAGGTATTGTAGCGAAACAGAGTTAAAGAAATAGACATGTTTGAATAATATAGGTTTTAAAATAATTATGTACTACTCTTGTCCTTTCATTAATTTCTACTTTATTTGATATCCGTTAATCGAAGGTGCGGAAGAAAAATAATAAAGTACACCACAACCAGGGGAAAGCCTTCATATCTTAGCTCCACAATATTTAAGAATTCATCAAAATAGAATAGCAACAGGTTAGCTAATGATTGATCGGTAATAGTATACTAGAACATGAATTTCATTAATCACCGACCGCCAGGCAGTCGCGTCGTGATGTCACTGCCTCGTTGATGACAGACTGGCAGAAGTTGCCATTTAATTAATGAACCCCTGCGAATTTATTTGAAATAATTTATTATAACTCATCAATACACATCAGTTTCATGTCATGAAAAATAAACTGTTTCTCTTTCTTCGTGACTTTTTAAATTTATTTTATAAATGTGCCTGCAAACTTGGTAGCTGATTATTCAGTTGTATTTAAGATATCACTTGTATATGTATATAGAGTGTAAATTAATAATAGGAGATTTCCAAGAAAACAGGTTCATCATATTTTACAAGCACTGATTGCAATCCAATTACTTAGTAGATCCATGCAAGCTTTCAATAATGTTGAAAACCAGGCCTAGGTATAATAAAAATAAGTAGCATATTTCAGTATCCTGTCACAAACAAATTAGGGAATTCATTTACAAGTTCAAGTTTGCAAGGGATTTGCCAAGATAAATTTTAAATGACATTCCAACAAACACGACCTTCCCTTGGTTTGTATTGTGTTTTATTTCATAGCGTTGAACACTGCTGGCTGTTATCCCAAGCGCTTTAATTTGTGCAAGGAATATCTTTTACAACAATGTGAAAGAGAGCCTATCTCTTTAAACCGTTGACAGGCTAATCTCATAATCTTGCTGGCATTGTGTTATGTGTATAAAGCTTCTGTCCCTGCACTAGGTAATTTCGCTTGAATTGTTGAAATCTGTATGTATATTTTAGTTCTTTATAAAATTTTATAATTCATACATAACTGTTCAAAAAATATCATCTCTTTTTCCCGTGTCTACGTGTATCCTACCTAGACTTTGTGATGAAATATCAGTATTACATTAAGCTTGGAAAGCTTGGAATATAATGTTATCATTTCCCTTTATGCGGGAACGTGCCTAAGTCATATAATATCACGGTCCTTATGTAAACAATCGATCGAGTTTCTTTGCACAAGTTGTGAGTTAACCTGTGATAGCTAAATAGGTACATTCAAGTCGAGGTGCCTGCTGTTTGCTGAGCGCCATTACAGCCATTAGTTAATGGACGAGTCTCCGGGTTAATGGTTGCAAAAGGCCTCACTTTGTAACTACGAAGGGAATTGTTCCACAGCCACTCTTGTTTAAATCATGGGTGTTCTACTGAGACGCTGTATTATTATAACCATACACTCCACATAAAATATTCATAATGTGCTAAGAGTGCTTGGACATTATGTACTTAGATTAAACTCACTGTTTGTTTATAAAAATATAAAACTTGTCTACTTGCAGAAAATCATTATACAGAAAGCATATTTACCGTATTTTTCAATATTCTATGGGATGAAAAAGAGTGACATGAGCACAAACATCCATAATGTATCCTTTGCTTTCCTTGAAGGGAGAAAAATAACCTTGCATACATGTCTGTGTTGTATACCTACGCAAGTTGTAAGTATACCTACCACACATACGCAATTTTATTTACGTAACGATAGTAACGTAACGTAAGTAAGTACCTATGTTATAGACATCAAGTAAAATTTAATCCCATTCTCAACCTAATAAAATAAAAATCATCCAGAGCGCATTTAAAATGTTTAAAACTAACGCCATCACCGAGAAGCTTACAGGCTTAGTATATTCAATGAAAACTGCCTTAACAGGAAACCTTAAACAAGTTTAATCAAAATTTTGAAATTCAGTTCTAAAATTAATCAAAACCGCCGGCAACAAAACACCGCTCGGCTAACTTTGCGTTATGAACTGTAATCATTCATTTTCAAGCAAAGAATAAGTATTCAAATGAGGACTTCAAAACTAATCTACATTTGCGCGCGACCCACAAAATGAAGCAATTTTACCTCAATTTTTCATCGTGGTTGTAATAAAAATTCAGTCTTTATGATTCCTAGCAACATATTAGTTACAACAACAATAACTTTACAAAAATACCTATTTAGTTATATTCTTGAAACTATTTTTTTTTGACAATGAATGATAATGGTAGACAGAATTCTTTAAAGATTTAAATGATGAAGTATAATATATGTATATGTGTACTGTGTAAGTTCACATAAAGGTGTAGGGTAATTATGCCACTTTAATCTGTTTGTGTGACAAAATATACAAAAATAAAAATTTTTATGTTAATTATCAACTTGAAAATCAGCGGTTGAACCCGAAAGATAAGAAAGCGTTGGACTTGGATGGCTATGCTAACGAGTTGGCCAAATTATGCGCCGGCTCTTAGACTGGCAGTCGTTAACGATGTCCTTAAAGTTTAATACTCATTAGAATAAAATTGGATTTATTATTAACTTTTCTTCTAGTTAATGGTATAACGTCAGAGGTAAAAATTAAAATCAAGATACCTAGTAGTTTAATCCACTTTGGTCACATATGGAAATAAAATTAGAGATTGCATAATAAATAATAATTAATCGATCGAAAATAAATTCAATCCGTAAAATCTGAGTATGTAAAATGCATCCGTGATCTCCTATACCGAATAATGTTTCATCAATTATTGTTCTATGAAAAGTCAACGCTTAGGTACCTATAACTGTAGCAATTTGATACAAACATATAAAGTAATGGTGATATGAAATCAGGGGCAATGCTCTTTCCTTACTGCTTCGCGTTTCAATGGTAGATGCTGTAAATGGATGATTGAATACTTGTCGTATAAAGATCAATCACCGTAACCTGAATCCTTAAAAGCATCCATACAAGTACAACATAAAAATTTATATTACAATTATAAATTATTTCTATTATAAAAGAAATATCAATTGTATTTTAGTAGGTATGGAGAGTCTTCTTCTGAATCTATATATAGATATCTATTGTTGCTTTTTTGCGTATAAAAATGTACGGTAAATGATAATAAATAAAGGGATATTATATACTTTACCTACTATCCTATCTACCGTATATCCTAACCTAATATTCTTACTGCATTTCGAGTATAGGAATCACAATATAATCATCATCATATTCATTCAAGAATATAGAGAATAAAGGCTTTATTTATTAAATGAATTATTATCCTTAGATTATTTATTAATATAATGAGGCATAGGTACTAAAAAACTCATAGAAATCTAAATAACAAGACACTAGAAGTCGTAAGCGTGCGTGACCTTGTCGCCACTCAGGTGATTTGCACATCACCAGTGCATTCGTCACTGTTCAGTTGCTCTGGAGACGTATGAGTGTATACATGGTGTGTTTCAGCAATTCCCATTGCGGATATTCTTCCACAAGTTGTAATTATACTTATAAAGGAATAATATTTCATCGGAAAATATTTTTTTTTAGAAATAATGCCGTTTTTCCTTAAAATTATAGAATATTTACAAGTATTACGAGTGTCACCATAGTAATCGAAATAACAATGAATGACACAGTCGACCATTCTTATTATCACGTTTGTTCGTATTGGAGCAAAAAGTCTCATATACTTAGGGATGTTATTCTAAAATAAACCGTAAATTCGTGCGTTAGGATACATATTCAAAAGCTTAATTTAATAGATAAGTTAGTTTTCACTAAAATCAAGCTGTCCAATAAAAGGCATAGTTTACTTGTGTGTACTGTTTAGCTTTCGGTTTGAATGTGTTGATTTTGGCGACAGCGGTTTTCATACGAATTATGACATTACAGCACTTCTATGTGTCTTGTTATTTAGATTTCTATGAAAAAACTATTAAAATGTTAAGCTATGGACGACGGACGTTCCTGTATTGAAAGCATTATTGTAACAATTAGAAAATGAGAAACTGGTACTTTGAATTAGGCAATAAAGACCAGGTACTATGTTACATGATATTTGGTTAGTACCTACATATTTGGTGGATGTGGTTTTTAAAAACATTATAATAGGTATGATTCAATTGACGCAATTACCAACAAATGTACCTGAACCTGACATAAATTCTAATTCAGGGTTTCACATAATTCGCTTTAAAAATGTAAAATGTACCTCTGTAATTATTACTTCAAATAAGGTATGTTGTACATTAGTATCCTACGCCAGACGGATTTGGGTGGACATTAATTAAATAAGGAGCAGTCTGCCCTTAACGCTTGAAATACGTTATGTAAATTTACGTAAAATAGATACGATATCTGCAATTCAGTTTCAAACGACCCTAAATGGCCCTTCTTTCAATGAAACTAACAAATTTGTGGACACGTTAATAAAGTTTATACTGCTTTTAGTTTGAAATCATAATTAATGCATGAATTGAAATCGATGGTATTTCCTAAGGGTAGGGTAAAAGCCGGATAGTTGCGCCACTTTTCAAAAAAGCTATATTATGAAAAATTATGTACTTAATAAGAATAATGAAACATGTATATCAAAAGATAGGTCTTTAAACCATCATATTAGCCTATTTTATTAAACATAATTATTAAAGGTTTTGAGTAAATCCTGTTTTATTTGACCTCTCAAATGAAGGATAGTTGCCTAATCTAGCGGATAGTTGCCTATCGTAAATAATACTTCAGAGGATACTTGCCTCGTGAGGGGATAGATGCCTCACAATATTTTTTTTAAATAAAAAAACAAATTTATATCAATTCACTTAATCAGTCTTTATTATTTGTTACAACTTTGGCATTAATCATCAGAAGTGAGGGATTTCATCTTTCCACGTCGCATGCAATACAGTTTCATCCATATTAAATATTCCATCTGGTTTAACCAGCAATTCATTCTCAGTTAAGACAGTAGGTAATAAGTAGATCAAAAAATTTTGCAACGTCTTCTTGTTGAGACCCCTCGCTCTTTCAATTGATAAACCCTCAGCTTGCCTCAAAACTATTTCGGGATTTCTTTCCAGAAAGCTTTTTAACCATTGTGGCCCAGCCGTTATGCTTTAACCCCAAATTTTCGGCAAACTGGTAAGCTAGCTGACGAATTGTATTTCTTTCAGGAGGAAATCCTGCGTCTCCGAGCTTTAGTATATGAGTCACTAGTCTTTTTTCATTTTCAAAATCAAGGACAGGGTATTTTCCTGGAAGTTAAATAAAAAATTAGCGAAATGAATATTGTACCGGCACGGAGATGCCTTATTACCAATAAAAACGCAATAATATTAATATTTGCTAGTGAAAGAATTTGTAGTTGCGGATAGTTGCCCCGAGAGCAACTATCCGCACAAGTTTCTAAGGCGACTATCCTTTTTGATACGGATACTTGCCCTTTTTATTTGCGAAATAAATCAACAATATTTTGCAATAAAATGTAATTAACAGTATAATTTAAAGTCTAATGCACGCTAAGAAACATAAACTATATTGAAATCACAATTAGTAACAAAAATATTCAATACAAATGACTTACCAATATAGTTTCAACGCCTATCGAAGTTTCACCGCGGAACAATTTCGCTCACACAGATGAAACGCGTGATTCTACACAAACGATTGACGTGGCACTGAGGTCTGCGGGAGGGGTACTTACAACTATAGTAAAGCGTTATTGCCACTAATGTCCGTAACATAGTGTATTCGAAACTGCGGCAAGTATCCCACTGGCGCAACTATCCGGCTTTTACCCTATTTCATAAATCATCAGCCGTTATTATCACGCTAATAACGTGCGTATGGAAACATTTTATGAAACTTTTATCTGCTCTATATAGGTTAGGTTTGGAGATTTTGAATCGTAGGTTTTATAGGATCTCCATAATATCTCATGAAATATTATTTTATTTAGGTACATATTACTTATCTACGGTCTTGATTTAGTCTTGTTTGTTCACTTATGCCTTCTTAGTGTATTTGGATTATCATGCTTACCTACCTAATGAGTAACTCTTCAAATAATAGATACTTATTTGTTGTTTACTTATGTATACGGGGATATTGAAAAAGGTATTTCCTCTCAAAGAAAAATTCATAGAACTAAATCCTCCATTATTTTGCCGTCCTACATGACGAACCCTTTGTCAAATTGATAGTGTAATCCTTATCATGTTTGCTTTGATGAACAGGAATAACCTTCCACTTTTTGTAATACTTACAAGTACAAACAGAATATTAAATTATTTCAATCAAATTCACATGAGTAGGATTTAATATTTTGTTTTTTATTCCCTTGGTTTTCTTGCTTAGATATGAATAAAATATATTTTACAAGCTATATAATAAAACTATAATTTTAATAAGTAAGAAACTACCTCTTTTTATACGTATACATGAAATAAAGAATTGTAACAGCAGTAGCAATTATCATATATTACAAAAGTTGGCTTGTTATCAAGACACGTACTTGAATAGTCAACTTACAAGCTGAACGGGGCCTGAAACAGACGTTAGAATTTAATGGTGACATGAACGATGTCATTTAAAATGCTGAAATTTATTTTTCATGACATCGTTACTGGGGCAGTTAAAATCTGTTATTTTGCAGTTATTCTATACACTATAATAGAATTTAATACGTGCAATAGTATAATAATTCGCCGTATAGAAATCGAGACATGAAATATTTCAATCGAATTATTTTTAACGTAAAATTTTATATACTTAGGTAAATGGTTAAAATTAAATATATATATAAATATAAAATATATAAAAATTAAAAATATTAAATTAATTCATAAAATATTAATAGATTCAATGAACAGAGGTATAATATATTAAATGCACTTATAAATAAAAGTAAACAACGAGCGACATGAGATAATAAAATACCGAGCGATCTATTTATCAATACTGTAGTAATACACTTTTACGAAACACGTAAAACACCTTTTGTGTGGCCGCCGTACTAAATTCACGTAAATGGAATTTTCATGTACCATGAATTGAACTTTCATCCTATGCAATGAATAGAGGGTTTGCCGAAATACAAAGAAATAAGAATATATTATACCTCTGGATTTATCTTGCGTCACTTAAGTTAAAGTCGTTTTTCAGATACTGCTATAAATAGAGTTACTGTTATTATTTTGAAAAAACGGGTAGTTAAGTATGATTACCACGAAAACATACATATAGGTATAGAATATTGTCATTAAGTTACGGATTACAAAAATGCAATCTTGGTATAAAGACAAAATTTTACAATTTACGCCATCCATCGTGTATCAATAGATCCCTGAAGTAGGTATCTACTTAATATTTTCTCCGCGGCTCTACAGTATCTACTTAATATTTTCTTCGCGGCTCTACAATCTGCCATTCATATTGAACGTGATGAGACTGTGAGATTGTGATTATAAAATCTTTCGGTTATTTTATTATTAAAAAAAGTTATCGTTCACAGCTGCGAAATCATTATGGAAAGACTAACATGACTGTTAAAATACGTTCTCTTTGATTAATGGCATAGATCGAAAGTAATAACAACTTTGGGTACATACTTTAAGTTAAAGCAATTGCATAAAATTAATAATAATATCTGTAACTTACATTTTTATTTTATTAAAACAAGGTTAAGATGACTTTGTTAATTTATAACCGATTTCTTTAATTAGGTTTCATTGTAAAACTTATTGAGCCTTCTTGATTTAAGGTATTTACAATATCATTAAGACTTCAAGAAGTAACGTGCTCCGAGGTGAGATATTTAATTATAAATTTTGTGATAAAAAGGTATCTAAGAAAATATATAGTTATATTAAAAACAAAAGGAACGAGCATGATGGGCGGCACACAGAGCGATCCTGTGGAGCGATCAGCCTCGCGAGGCACTTTCCGAGCGATCAAATCTCGCAAAGCATTTTCCGAGCGAGGCCACAGTATTACAATATTTCTTAATTGTAATACTGTGGCGAGGCAGTTCCGTTAAAAGAGCGTGTTAACAGTTAACTTAATTATATAATTTTCATTAGTTACAACATATTGGTCCATGGTTACAATTACATAATTTAGGGTAGTTATATAGCTAGACTTTCTAATGTCAATATCTCATACGATGTTAAGAGCAAAAGAATATATAAAATCTCAGTTAATTCGCGATAATGCGTTTATTGAAAATAAGTAATGCATAATGCATTTAAAAATACTTTCCATTTCAGATTTATAGGGAATATTAAGTAGAGTTTTCGTATTCTGATTTATAACTATACTAATATCAATTTCTAATAATAAGATCTGCCTAAGGAACTGTGATTTTAGGGACTTAATGGTTGCTTTATAAATACTTATATTTTTTTAATGGAACACATTTGTTTTAGTATAAATATGACATAAATCTGAATATTTCCTGTTTTATCCAGTTGCTAAAACAGGTGCTTTGCATAAGAATTATGAACCCAGTGGTCAGGAGGGTCATGAATAGGTACAAAAAAATATAAAAAAGTCTATTTATTGTTGGTTTACTTTACATTATTTAAAATTTTATAATTAGCTTCTTCAAAAACTATAATGAAAAGTGGCGACGCATGTAAAACTTTCGTCGTTAAGTACCTACTGGTACGAATGTCGCACCGTTAAAATAAACGACACTATCATCTTAAAAGTATCACAACTGTTTGTTGTTCAACTATAATAATTCAAACTCAAACTCAAACTCAAACATTCATTTATTCAATTAGACTACTATTTAGTAGCACTTTCGAATCGTCATTACATAGTATTTTTAACATTTACCACCGATTCGGAAAGCAGTATCTATGGAGAAGAATCGGCAAGAAACTCCATAGTTGCTCTTTTAAATAATGTCAATAAATTTACATAATATGTAACTTATATCTACCTAACTACATAATGTGCCAAAAAACTGTCCTGTGGTTTTTACGCGACAACCCTCCATGGGTCTTTATCGTCCATATATTCCTGAATACTGTAGTACGCTCTCTGAACTAGTACATTTTTTATGTAAGTTTTAAATTTAGAACTACTAAACTCTTTAATATTGTGAGGAATTCTATTGTATAAGCGTATACCTTGACCCATAAATGAATTTTTAACTTTAGCTAATCGGAAAAATGGCATTTCAATTCTATTCTTGTTCCTTGTGCCATAATCGTGTCTATCTCCTACTCTTGTGTGTAAGTCAGAGCTTTTGTGTACATGCAAAATATTATTAAATATATACTGTGATGGTACAGTAAGGATACCAGTATTCTTAAAATGATCTCTTAGTGAGTCCCGAGCACGTAAATTATATATAGAGCGAATGGCTCTTTTCTGTAAGATAAATATAGTTTCTATATCTGCAGCCCTGCCCCACAGTAGAATTCCATAGGACATAATGCTATGAAAGTAGCTGAAATAAACCAATCTAGCCGTATCTTCATCGGTGAGATGCCTTATTTTTCGGACTGCATATGCATCTTTTGCAATTGATCCATCTTTTTAATGTGAGTTTTGACATTTCAGACATAAATTCATAAAGATAACGCTAATGATATTAAAGAAGCATACAAAGTAATGATTCAGATTTGCGGTAGACAATTTTGTATAGATTTCCTATTCTTATCGTTTTATATACATACCTACTAGTGGTCCGCCCTGGCTTCGCCCTTGTTACATATTTAGTATCCTATGTCCTTCTCCTGGCTCTAAACTACCTCCCTGCCAATTTTCAGCTAAATCGGTTCAGCCGTTCTTGAGTTATAAGTGGAGTAACTAACACGACTTTCTTTTATATATATACATACTTATAAGATAACAGGTGAATGTACCTACGTATCGTTTTGGGTAATATATTTAGTAGGGTACCTAGGTAAGGTAATGGATTCTATAAAAGTAAGTACCCCAGTTACTAACTTACTATTTAGAAGTAAATACGTACACGTAGTAGGTATAAGGTACTCAATTTGTACGTACAAACTTCTGTTTTCAGTATAGGCTTGGAAGAAAAATTACAATTTAAAGTTACTCGTAAATTAAAATAATGAATTTTTATATTTACCCCGAACCTATTGAATACACAGTAGAGTTATTCTTAAACACCAATCACGTCGTCGTATAAATTACAAGCGGCGTAAGGTTTTATCATTTTATGTAGACTAGATGCAACGTGAGTAGGGTATGAATATGTCAAACGTCTTACAGATATATCGAATACAAGAAAGGTTTGAAAATGCGTATCATGTAACGCACCCTCGTTAACAGAGTGATGGATGGTGTTCTCAAGGCGTGCAAACGTCATTGTACGACCGGATCAGAAATTGTCCAATAACATGCTCATTTTGCTGGATACTAAATTGTGTTATTGTATCCCGCGATCGGCTTTCGATAAATTGTCCTGTGTGAAATATGGATACCCTCGCTGAGGTTATGTTACCAGCTATTGTGGTTGATTATTTCTTTCTTTTATTTCTGTATATAAAGAACAATAATTTATTTCTTTTATTTAAACTGAGAATAGGTTACTCTAATATCAAAGGTAATGTATAAGTTACCTTTTTTGAGTCTTAGTCCAATCTACTAATTTATAAGTCTCTGCATGCACCTAATTAATCTGATCTTTTTAACTTTATTCATTGCCAACAGTTGACTACCAAAAAATTGAAACGAATATTGGAAAGTACCTACAGCTGATTGCTGTTAAATTAAAATAGTACCTACTTAATCTAGATTTACCGCGTTGTTATAAGTATTTACATCCTACCTCTTACTTGATGTCTTAAAACATAGCCGTAAATTTCGAAGGCAACAAACGTTTACGTACTTAGTACGTTCAGAGGAATGGAATAATGAACCATTAATTGAGACCAATAATAAATCCAGCACATTACCCCAGATATCCATTGAGATTACCTACGTAACCATCTACGAAATTAATTTTTTTACACTAACTCCATCAAACAACGTAGGAATTGATATTCCCAATATTTTTTTCGCTAACAGATTTAGAATATAGATTGAACATATTTATTTTTCGTATTGTATTGCATATTGTATTGTACATTTTGATTCTAGAACTTTTCACCTTTATAACGCATTCTGCATATTTATGATACGTAAATGGATTGAGTAACTTTATATAGGCTTCAAATATTGATTTAAATTTGAAAGTAAATAGGTAGCTGCATTTCCTTCAAGTTTCAAGTTTCACTCATTTCTTTGAAATAATTTTAATTAAATGAGAGAAAACGGATATCTTCCTTTTCGAGGACATAAGAAAATTTAGCCTTGTCTTAATTTTAATTACTTAAATTGCAGGACCTGTAGTAATGGTCACATTATACGTCTAACAATTCCTTTACTTATTTTATAAGTAAACAACATTCGCGTTATACCTAAAGAAACAACTACTCTTCACCAATAATAACGACTCCGTAGTTCAGTGTATCCATGGGCTAAAGAATTTCTCTAATTTTCATCTCGTAGACCGTATGGATTCTTTAATAAACGAAGCTAGATTTTTCTCATTCTGCTTTATATTACTCTTTCGTGTTACTTTTCCACTCTCGACGTAATGTTTTAGTCACGGAAGGCTCATTTTTCATCTCACGAGTCGTTTCCTCCCTCTAGAAAATCGTTAAAGCGTTTACATTTTATACTATACCCGAATTTTCCTCCTTGCTCAAAAACGACATCGTTGAAAAAGCAATCAATGAGCGAGCTTTTGAATTTCATATCTAACAAAGCAAACAATATATTATTCAGAATAAAATTTGAATGAATTGAAAGCGTTATTATGTAGTTATTACCATATCTATTTAATTGTTGAACATTAACTATTTATTTGGTGTTTATTACCAATCAATGTTGGTATTATAATAATTGGAGATTCTGAGGTGATTTCG
Source organism: Colias philodice (assembly GCF_061535455.1). Classification (NCBI taxonomy): domain Eukaryota; kingdom Metazoa; phylum Arthropoda; class Insecta; order Lepidoptera; family Pieridae; genus Colias; species Colias philodice. Next base: position 6,005,591 of record NC_143094.1, on the reverse strand, counting down.
TGACTCGTGTTTATTTATATTTTGTTCGATTTTCAATAATAATTAAGGAAAAAGGAATCAGACGTGTAATGGGTTCAAATCAAGGTTGCGGTCTCTGCGAGTAATTTCTCTATCAGACTTCCGGTATCGGACAAGGTTAGGTATATGGAAATAATTGCGTTACACACGCAACCCATACATTATGTATCTTCAGGATATTTTTTCTAATTCGCTCTATATTTGCTATTTGCTAATAGGATAATATCAAATATTGCAAGTGAAGACAATATTATGTAGTTACTTAGATTATGTACTTATAAAAGATAACATTAAGTATTGTATTAAAATGTTCTACCTACGAAGAAAGGTGATAGATTTGTATTAGTAAATACTTCACATAGTGTAGGTCAGAGATACCTGCTGATAACTATAATACTACTTAGAACTAACTATATTTTCTGCTATCTGACACACGAGGTTTTTTTTTTAATTTTATAACATTTTTCGTTGACGCTCTACTCTTATAGAGCAATGATATATAAAATATAATCTTCTATATTAGATAAACTAGCAAACACAATAATAATTTTTAGCTCCAAACATTCCGAGATTAGTATCTTCAACCGTACAAAGTCTTCAGTTCTGTAAGTATAGTTTCATTATAAGAGTCATAATATAGTAAATGTTACAACATACTTGTGTTAACAAATAAGAGGCTTAATACAAGAAACTCTATTAAGGAGCTTGGTCCATTTTCATTCCCTATTCATTGCTAATCTGTGCCGCTTGTCGCATGTCTCATGACCATTGTGTATTTCTCTTTATAGCTGTCGGCATAAGGCCGACGATATTTATGTAATTGTTTGTATTTGTAATAACGGAATTAGACAATAGTAATTACATTATTATTTTGATGTTTATATTGATTTAGAATCATATGGCCTTGGTGATCGTTTTGTTTCTATATTTCGGTATGGTATATTTGGTATGATATTTCCGTTTTGTTAGGCTTTACAGATTCATATTTAATTAGTAATAGGTACATTAGACCTATTCTCACTTTCCGATACCAAAATTTACATAATTATCACAAATATTTAAAAACAGCAGAGGTACCAACTTAAAACCGAAATTATGAAATACTAGCGGTCCGCCCCGGCTTCGCCCGTGGAACATATTTACGTTTTCTCTACATAAAAACCATCCTCGTACTTCAAGGAATATAATAAAAAAAGAATTATCGAAATCGGTTCAGCCGTTCTCGATTTATGCGCTTACCAACACATTTTGCGATTCATTTTTATATATAAGAAGATTTGTGAATAATGTAATAAAATAAAAGACAATCAAATGCTGTCATTTAGAAAAAATATTGTTTTCAATACGGTTTCCAGATGTTATCCTAACATAATACAATATTTATGAATCATTGACAGAATCGTTAAGCTCCGGTGCCATAATCTTTTTAGGGTAATGTAAGTGAAGATCGATCATTCTCTAAATGTCAATAACGCTGATATCAGAGAATCAAATATCTTTTTCCAATAATAGAATTTTTGACGATATTACAGGTTACGATGACGCTTGATGAGATGTCATCTTCGGAGAAATATCTTTGTACTTTGTTTCAACCGTATTTACAAAATAATGAATAAAATTGGCAACTTGATCCCTACTGAGATTTCTTTATCCCATTTTCTTACTACAATACGTTTGTATTGTACCTATAGCTTATAAGTGTAATAAATTTCTCGTATAATCTTTCTTATACCTTAATAATAAATAGTTTTCAGATATATTCCTGCTAATACTTTGAGGTATTTTTTATAATATGTGATAAAAAAAAACATTACCAAACAGAAGACATAAATTAACATTAATAATTATAAATGAAGTGGCGATAGTTTTATGGGTAACAATAAAATAAATTTCCCTGGTCAAATATATTCATGAGAGTCATAACAATAAAACATGATGTTGATGAAGATGATCGTATAAGACCATAACATATGTAAACTTAGAACCCGTAAAACGGGAACCGCCGCGGCCGTTCGATATTTCGCACGAAAAGAAGTTACATTCACTTACCGTGAAGTTTTAATTTTAATTTTAATTTTATAAAATACAAATAAAGATATTTGCATGAAAATAAGCAGGAAATATCAACGGCGATCCATAGCAACGTGACGCTAGGGTGGACCAATAAATTTGGGGCCGTGTCATAACGTCTCAATACAAAAAATCTTTTATGAAATTATTAAGGTATTGTGCGTTTCACGAGAGAATTCCCCTGCCGTTATGTTGGCATACCTGACTGTCAAAAACGTCAAAGAGCTAAGAAGCGTTACAGAGTTGTCGAGGTTTTCCGAAATTTATAAATGTTTTAGAGATTGGCATCATGCCGCATACGCTTAGAAGTGGTGAAAGAGAAATGGCTCTGTAACGCTTCTAAGCTCTTTGACGTTTTTGACAGTCAGGTATGCCAACATAACGGCAGGGGAACTCTCTCGTGAAACGCACTATACAGCCATGTGCCATGTACATTATGCCATACTTCGAAATACAACCATTTATAAAAATAATTATTTAAAGGGCCAAATTATCATAATGATATTCAAATGTTTGCTGCTTTATTATATTTCAAGTAGGTACAATCCATACTAATATTATAAATGCAAAAGTAACTCTGTCTGTCTGTCTGTTACTCAATCACGCCTAAACTACTGAACCAATTTTCATGAAATTTGGTATGGAGATATTTTGATACCCGAGAAAGGACATAGGCTACTTTTTATCCCGGGAAAATGACCCAATCCCGGAAATCCCACGGGAACGGGAACTATGCGGGTTTTTCTTTGATTGCGCGGGCGAAGCAGCGAGCGGAAACCTAGTTATCCATATAAATTTTAATGATATTGTAATTTATATATTATATTTTAAGTGGAACTTCATTATTTCTCCAACTCTGATTTTTGTTTTAATGAGGTATTTTCACCCCTATTTATCATCCGGAGAATGATAATAAATATTTATCCATACTAATATTATAAATGCGAAAGTAACTCTGTCTGTCTGTCTGTTACTCAATCACGCCTAAACTACTGAACCAATTTGCATGAAATTTGGTATGGAGATATTTTGATACCCGAGAAAGGACATAGGACCTTTTATTGCGAAATATGTACCACGGCCAAATCTTTATTATATCCCAACACAGATGAAATAAGGATTTCAGGTTGAACAATATGTAATTAAACCTCCGTTCTAACATAATAAATTACTATAATATATTGCGGCTTCAGTTAAAATTTTAGTCCCATAAGTAGGTATCATAATACGAAGAGCGTTTAATTAACAATATCACGTTCACGTAATTGGATGTTCCAATTTCACGCTGAATTGTAAGCAGACAATAACCAAAAACGAGGCGTGAGACGCGATTTGCTGAGCTATGTCATCTGCATTGCAAATTTATTAACTTTAGCTTGCAGCCGACGACGCGCCATATGCGACGCGCGTTATGAGATGACTGTCATTTCACCACACTTGATTGAGGTTCGACTCACACGCGCACAAGATAAACAACATTAATGTACGTGTTCAATTTGGATATCAAATTTTTCGAGATACGTGATTCAATACCAAAAAAATTTTCAAAAATAGAAACTTCATTATACCTACTAAAAATAGTCAAGGGAGTAAACTGAAAAACAATTTCATTTTCAACAAGTTTATTATGCTTGTCATAAATAACATGAAATGTGTTAATTATGTATTATGTAAGGGTTAGCATCTGTGAGTGCTGAGTGATGTGCATACGGCCCTGGCGCGGCGCCGGCTCGCTACGTGTCTTCAACTTGCAACGTAGCAGTTGCAGAGTATTCTGCCAAAGACGAGTTTGTTCCTCGACTGCTCCCTGGCGAGAGCTTATAGCACGCTGTTCCTATATAAATAAAAATATATCATAAATAATATAATCATAAATTATTTGAAAATTTCTAAAGCTATGTTTTTCAATATTGATTTTTAATTATGCTACCCTTATTGATCAGAAATGCGTTCGGGGTGTATCGCGTATTGCCTTCCTCAAATATGATTATGAATATTAATGGGATGCTGCAATGGATGTGACATTAAGGGGAAATGAGCAACTCTCCATCATTTTACGAAAGGAGTAAATATTATTACGTTGTCGATGTTTGTGTTAATGTTTATTTCAAAGTTCATGTAGATTCCATGTTTATTTTCTATCCAGTAACACCTAATTAAATTGTATTTATAATCATAATCGGGTTCTAGAAGATCATTTCCGAGTTTGAGCTTTGTTAAATTTCTCGATAAATGGTTGAGTGAATTTTGTTTCACTTGTTTCCGTACATTAAAATGGGCTTCAATAAAATTTTAAGTGATTACTTAATTATAAACTTTTGAGCTAAATGGAAATTAATTATTAAAGCGATTAATTACGGAACAGACCATACTATGAAACTTCGCAAAGCAACCAAAATAAGAAATGAGAATAAACAAAGCATTTTGTAAAATCTTACTTCTTCCAAATTGCGGACAATCTCTTCCAAATCAAATATTTTTTTCTTCAACGTCTCCATCTTTGACGGCTTTCGTGGGGACTGCATTGAATTTTTCATTTCAAACATTACAACTTCCTGCAAACTTTCTGCCTTTGTAATCTTTTGCCTCAAGTTTTTCCATTCATCCTCCTTACTATTCAGTTGGTCTGTCAATTCCTTCACTAAATTCTTTAAGGGTTCCATTTGAGACGATATATTTATAGATGTAGCTTCGTACACTCGTTTCTTTTGCTCGTACATTTGCTGAATTGATTGAAATTCTTGTTTGATGGGTTTTATTTTATCGGCCAATGGCTGTAGTTCCTGTCGCACTTGTGACAGCTTCTGGGCAGTTTGTGCTACGAGCTAAACGGTGAAAATATAACACACGCATTAATAGCATAATTAGAAATAACATTTAAGAAATTAACATACAAATAAATGATTTAATAATAGCTATCATATTATGGAAGGGCTCATTCAAGAATTTTATGTAGGTTTATTTATTTTATTACCGAATGAGAATCATTTTTTACCTGTGATAAGTCATGAAATGATTTTGTCTTTAAATCCGTTTGTTCTAAAGATGCTTTTTCGGTTTCATCATCATCGATCTTCATCTTTCTATTATTTAATAAAGCCATTTCTATAGTTGGATCTGAATTGCTTAGAATTTGTAGAGTTCTAGTTAAAATGCCAGATTCAACCTGAAAGCAAAGTAAAGAATTGAAACTAAATAAATAATCAAGTAAATAATTAATTTATATAAAATAAAAATACCTTAACCGACGACAAATTAGCTCGTTGCCTTTTATACACTGTACTTTTAGAACGTAAAGAATTAACATACTTCTTCAGCTCTTCGCCTCTCAACACCATATCTCCAAGGAGTTGTTTTACCTATAAATAACAAAAAACAGATACTTATATCTTATATTAGTTAAATACAATAATATTACTCATAAATGGAACGTATTATCATGGACGAATATGTATTATAAACAGTTTTGTTAAAAGAACCTCTATATTATACATAGTTGATCCCTACTTTATAATCCTAATTGATATAATATTCTTAATACGGAGGTCGAAACCCAATCTCTCCGAACTCGATGTCGACCTGTTTTATGGAACGAGAAAATATTTGATCGATTTTCCATGCCCAAAGTTTGTTGGAGAGATTGATGCTATTTCGGAAATGGACGTAGGTTTTTAGAATAACGAAAAGAAACGAATCTCACAAAGTTTTTTTTTTACGATAAAACAAAGATAAGATTTGATGTGAAAATACTTTCTTAAAAATCTCTTTAAATATTTATTTTTTCTGTTTTTATCAACATCAAATTTAAATTTTATTAAAAAATATATTAATGATGTATGTATAAAAAAAACTAGTTAGGTAATTTTAATGAACGATATTAGCTACTGGCACATAAAACCTATGGTGGGAGCGAGCCAAATGGGACATCGCCCTATTTAAAATTATATCGTTGGCGGTACGCATCAATAGCTTAATGTTGCCGTAACAGCACTGCGATAAAATATAAAAATAACATTTTTATTATAGAATGTTCGATAAATTGATTAAGAGTTGGTTTATTCAATCTAACTAAACTAAATTGATTGATGAAGTTCGGTTTTCAATGGCCAATAACGAACAGATGATATTGAAGCGTAACAAGATCTTAATACTTCAGATTGTAGGTCAGCTAAGGTAGCTTCGTGTTCCTTGAGTGTTGCTGCAAGTTCGTGTACGTGAGAAGCGCTGGACTCCTTGTTGCGTCGTATAACAGACGCTTGCTGGCGGAAAGGAGCCAACTTATCTTCTTGAGAGCCCGATGTGGCGAGCCGTTGCTGCACCAATTGTTCGATCTCCCCGTTCACTTTGGTTATCTATGAAGCATTTTAATATAAAAATTTTGAGCTGACATCATAACGAAAGGGGACTATACATTTATAGTTCCCTGTCCATGTCTTAAACTACAATTACAATATAAAACAGTACCTACTACAATTTATTTGTATCATATTACGAATAAAATAATTGAATTATTAAGCAAAATATGCATTTTAAAATAAAACATTTACGAAAACAATTGTACCTTATCTTGTACTACATTTAAATCGCTACGGTTCGGATGCTGCTCCATTGTAACAGTTTGCATAATATTCAGCTCTTTCTGTAAATTACTAGTTTCCTGCGGCAACTTTTCTTTTACCAGATATCTGTTCAGCTTTAAAGTAGAGAAATAAAATTTTAGAACACGATCAGTAATAAGTATATTGCCGTTCAGTAAATATTTATAGATGTATTACCTGGATTTCTTCTTGTAAATGTTTAATAACATCGTTAGCAGTCCTAGGAGCGGCGCTCTGCCCATGAATAACATTCAAGTACCGCTTTAGTTGATCTGATGCTGTTTTGAGCTGCGTTTGTTGAGTTTCGTACTGAAAAATAATTATTCATTCCGACATTATCTTTTAATTTGATGCGTCACCCGTATCAAAATAAAGCATCAATCACTCTGTGGACTCGGCTTTATTTTTAAAGCCCTCAATAAATTAAGCATATATATTAAGTCCATAATAGACCTGTCGAAATATCGATTGATAGCATGAGAATTTTATTGGAGTAATCCCTTTTGATGACGTTATATCATAGCTCATTTTTTAAGTTTTAAAGTTAAATTGTTCAAAATTGATTAAATACGTCGTGAAAGCACAGTCTATTTATCCGCGATAGAGATATAAATACACAGTCATGTACCTTTTAACAAAAACTGAAAAATTCTACTTAAGCTTTTTTTTGTTTGGGTAAATATGTAATCACACTTTCCCCGTATAAACACTAACCTGGGCTTCCAGTTCCTTGGCTCGTTCCTGTTGTAATCTTAAAAGTTTACTTTCATGTAAAAGCTCTTCTTTGTTGTTCACGTCTGTTAGATGCCCTTGCACATTTTCTAATCTTTTTATCACTGAAAAAATATGAAATTGTATACGCATTTAAGTGTATGCAGTTTCTATTTAAGATGGAGAATTTTTATTTGATGTTCCTTAAATATAAAATGGGTTTATATCAAAAACGTTAGGTTGAGGTCGCGCTACGACTTTTTTCTGCGAGCGGTTTGCCGCTATAACTGCAAAAACACCCGAGATGCACAGCTAAAAAAACTGTGTACCTACCTTCAATATAGATAAGTTCAATGAAAAAATAAATTTGATGTGGTTCGCGGTTTTTACCCGCTAGCATTTTTAACAATCTACGGTTGCGGTTAAAAATCGGGAATCGAGAAAAACCGAAAGTGATGCTACTTGTATTCATTTGCTTGAAACACAAGACGAGGCTAAACACCGTGGCGGTTTTAGCCGAAGTGCGACCTATGCCTTAAGAGACAATTGTGCCAATCGTGCCTATGCCAGGCCTCCGTCACTCGCTCAAGGTCGCGCTATAAGTGCCTACCGCACAGTAGGTCGGTACCGACCCAAGCGGCAGTTGGTTGGCACACGCGAGACTGCGCACCCGCGTCACGTTTCCCGCGCTCGCTACCAAGATGCCCGGTTTTTGCGATGTGGACGGGTGTCGGAGTTCAAGAGTGAATAACAAGGAATTGTCTTTTTTTCAATTGCCTAAACAGGAACAAACCTACCAGGCTACTTTTTATCCAGGAGACACATATAGCGGGTCCACGCGGGTGAAACCGAAGGAAACAACTACTATCAATAAGATTTCATTTTTTTATTGTATAATGTAACAAATATAATTAACAATAAAAAATTAAGTGTTTCAGCAACTCTTGTGTTTAATTTACGCGCTCGGTACAACCCTAAAGTTTTCGTTTGATGACGCAATCACGCGGCGTGCGCGGGAAACTCGCTTCTCGATGCGTGTTCGTAGAGTACATTTCTTACTGCAGCCGAGTTGCGGCGCATTTTGTAGGTAAATATAGCGTAGGTATTTTAGCTTTTGTATGGGAGTGATGTATCTGTTACGAAGTAACTATTCTCTAATCTGTGCCTATGCTATCGCAATTTGAGAAGTAAAATACGGAATCAACCTATAGATATTATTTTCTTTTTTATTTCCAACTTTTCGGTAATATATCTACAGTAAATTCTTTTGCCTTAGCATACCTACCTATATTTTCGTTGTCTTTCAGTCTTTCTTTCTATATTTTCAATGGACAAGATGTTACTTACGTTACGTTACTACTTACGTTGTTAGGTACACTTGTATTTTAATATCCAGGACCTATCCGAACTGGTTTAAAATCTGATATTTAAAAATGAATGTTGGTTTGTAAAATAGTTATATTTAATTCAATGTGTAAAACTATCTAAAAAACCATCAGGTACCTACAATTTCCGAAGGTTTACCGCTACGAATATTTAAGAGGTTTCGAATACCCATCCCATAGGAATCTGGCTCCGAGATTAAATCACGTAGCTTACGTAAACAAAACTACGATCGCTTCTGTTGCTACGTTATATCTCCGTACAAATAATTTACCTTCCTCACATCCCGCGAATTCAATCACCCAAAGTGAATTAAAATTTAACGCTAACTATTTCCTATTGACACAATAAATATAAATCTACGTACTTAACGTATACATAGAATGAAATGTAAGGTATTTACTTATTTTTAATTGCTGCTTTGCAAATGTGACTTAAACAAATAAAATTACTAGCATTATGTTCTATCAGTATCAGCATAAAAAAAAACAGTCAGTCGACGAAATCTGAAATAATAAGATTCAAGTAGTTAGGCATATTTTTCACGAATCAATAATTACCGATATCTCGTTCAACTGCCATCTCTTTGATATCATTGATGATTTCCGCAGCACTTTCCTTTTGTAGGTGTCGCGTTCTTTTGTGAACGTCCTTAAACTCATCGATTAGATTGTGATACAACTCCAGTAAGTCTTGGATTGCATTGTTTCTCGCTACATCCGGTGGTATTTCGGGGACTTTTAAATATCTATAAGAAAAGTATTCGTTTTATGTGATAATATGAATTATATGTTATTAACAAATTTACGTTAATTATTGGATAATGGATATCTTCATTTTTATCGTCTATCGTATATTATCTAACAACTGTCGTACCGCGTATGATAACTTTCACACATAATGTAATTGAAATAAAAGATACTAATTTCCTAAATAAATAAATTATAACTCTACGTTAACTTCATATTTCTAACCGTAATAGCTTCTATTAGGAGTACGTAATACCGTAATAGGCACGCTTAATTATGACAGAGCATTCCCATGTGTTTATTTTCACAGCTTAATAGGTATAAACATCTAAGATGGTGTTACCTCAATTAATTTCCGCAACAATAAAACATTAGACGGAAGGGAATAAACTTCGTGCTAAAGCTAACAAACTTTCTCATACGTACCTCTTTTGTACTAAACTCCCTAATTGAAATTAACGAGCGCAAAAATAAAGCCGCATAACCGAGACAGCCGAGACTCTACCTCCTTCAATATATCTCCAATATTTAGCACATCTCATCGTAAGTGATTAATGAAGAAAACGACAAACGTACGAAGCATAAACAACATCGCAATTATAAGTTCCCTCCGCTTATAAATTCGTTATTTTGGTAATAAGTATTCGTATATTGTAATTTGGCTTTATTGCTCGACGCGAAATTAGATTTTATAGCGATAGTCGTCTACGTGACGCTATTATTGTATACCTTGCAAGATACGCTGTATTCTTAACTTGATCCTTATTTGTTAGAAGCCAATGTAACACATGGTGAATGGTCCTAGCATCTCCTGCAAGGAGTTGAGATCTAAATACAGCTGGGTCTACTGCAGACGGCGGCCGATACTTCACATTGCTCAACATTTCCAATAACCTCACCGATACAATATCACTTTCTTCGAGAGAGATATCCAACTAAAAAGGGAAGTCAAAATTTTTAGTATCATAAATCCATACTAATATTATAAATGCGAAAGTAACTCTGTCTGTCTGTCTGTTACTCAATCACGCCTAAACTACTAAACCAATTTTCATGAAATTTGGTATGGAGATATTTTGATACCCGAGAAAGGAATAGGCTACTTTTTATCCCGGGAAAATGACGCAATCCCGGAAATCCCACGGGAACGGGAACTATGCGGGTTTTTCTTTGACTGCCCGGGCGAAGCCGCGGGCGGAAACCTAGTACAAAATAAAAAATACTAACTAGGTGTACTTAAAACAGCGCAACTTTAAGCGTTAAATTTAGGTTGGTAATACCTAAAATAATATTCACCTATCGATATTCATAAAATATAACGGAGTCTTTCAGATGCAAACGAGGCAAGTTCCGTTTAAGATTTATTAATATAAAGGAAAAGTTACCTTTTCTCCAGCATTGAAATAAACCAGTAAGTCCACAAGTAATTGCAACAATTGCTTTTCTTCTAAAGCATCAAACTTTATCAAGTCATAATTTCTTCCTAAAGTTGCGTTGATTTCTTTCACAATAAACTTCATCTGCTCAGTCATTTTAGTTATTTGGAATTCTTAATTTCAAATAGTAAAATATAAATCTTTTCCCCACTTTTTCTGTAACCAAACTTGTTTACAACTTGTTTACAGCATTTGTTACTATAGAAACGGATCACGGCACCCAGGCACAGAACAGTAAGAGCTAGCGCGCACGAGCAACTTTGTCTCCGCAACTATTTTGTCTCTTCCATCAATTTGTATGGGGAGTTGCGTCGCTACGTGCGCGCACTTTCATACTAGCCCATGGGTGGAGAGACAAAATAGTTGCGGAGACAAAATAGTTGCGGAGACAAAGTTGCTCGTGCGCGCTAGCTCTAAAGACGTGGTAAAAACCATAGGTAAAAACGCCCAGGCCATCATTTCAGTCTCAGTAGTCAGTAGTACTCAGTACTTAAAAAAGTTTGTCTCTTTGTCTCATATGATTTTTATTAAGGTAAATAAAAAATGTAAAATTTTAATGTGAGGTATTGTGATATTCCTAATATTAAAATAAGAACAAATACAAATGAATATTCAATTAGTGCACTAAATTTTGTACTGGCGAGTCACTTTTTTTACAAGCACAGTTTACAAGTGATGATCTAGGACTCTAGGTGATCTAGTGTTGTTATTAAAAAATATATTTAACTATAACTCGACAATTAAAAAATATATTTTATGGAAATATTTGTTTATCATAAAATACTTTCATAATATAGGTACATACATGGACATATAAAAAAAGACGGACGCCGTATTACGAACAAACAACGTGAAGCCACCATAGTAAGCTAGCGATCGTGTAAAGACAATAAACACGCACACATTCTCACCATAGTAAGCTAGTCGGCCGCCATTATGTCGTGAACTACCGACTGATTAACTGCGTCACTGTTTCACAAAAAATATTTAAAATGCCGTCTTGCGTGGTTAAATGGTGTCGCAACAGTACAATTTTAAATAACAAAACACAAGGGATTACATTCCACAGTGAAGCAAGTTATTTCTTTTATGTTTTATTGACAAAATTATTACGGCAAAATTTATAGAAAAAAATACAGCCGCCATTGTCATCAGGACAGCTGTTGCCATGGCAACATGGCACACACACATGGATGTTTCGCCGCCATTACTAGGCTTCACTCAATGTTTAGGCGATATACCGTCCGTCTTTTTTTATACGTCCATGGGTACATATTATACTTTCATAATATACTTGCACAAGTTATTTTCTTGAAGTAACGTACTTGTAGTTGATGTTCCCAACTATCTTAACCAATATCAATAGATACGAAAATAGGACAGCAATAGGAGAGCAATAAAAAACAGAGGTTAAGTTGGAATAATTTATATTTCTATTATGATACAATCATAGATATATCATATTATTGTAATCGTCAAATCTCAACAAGTTACGCATACACTGTACACTTTGTGCCTTACACTTCAGTAAGTAGATCTCGTTATACAACTGCCAATCACGGAACAATTCGTCTCACAGCCTTATTGACTACATTCCACAAACTTCCCGGCTAGATGCTCTGCTTGAAGGGGAAACAAAGAAACACTAACCTATTTAAGTCTTCTACGAGGTTATAAAATTATACTAGTGGCCCGTATTCCAATATCCAAGTGTGAATCAATTCACGTTAGCTGTTAGATAATTGTATTTTTTATGTGGTTCACATTATCATTAAAATAATAAATATGTAATACTTTTTTCAGTAAATAACAAGTGATATTTAATACTTTTTATAATTTAATATTCCTATACGAATAATATATTTTATAATACTAGCATCAGTAAGATTTGTAGATAATAGTAATATCATAATTCTTTGGCCATGAATAAGAATATTTTGAATACGAAAAAACTCAAATTATAAATATGATTGTAAAAATGTATAAAGTAACATAAACATGATTTTTTATTGATTCTCAGTAAATTATACAGAAATACGGAAATTGAACCTTATATGAAACCACTCGGATACTGTAATACGAGCCTAAGCGTTCACGTGAATGACGTAATCAAAACACATGACGCGATATCACTGGCTAAAACCTACTTAGCACCAATGAGGAGAGAAGTTAACTTTGTCTATGTCACGACAATATTACAAATATAAGAAGGTAAAAAGTACGAAATTAGCACAAAAATGTAGTCACATAGTGCAATGATCACAAACAATAATACGGTTTTAATATTTGAAACAATTGATAATACGATCTGTTAATAAAATTTATACTAAATTCACAATAATAAATTATTTGTGGATATGCATATTCACTTATTCTATTTCTTATGTCCGTGAACACGATATAAGTACTTCAAATCCTCATTATAAAATTAACAATAAGTAAATAAATAATTAAGCTAATAGCGTTTTAATTACAAATAACTAGAGACGATTGTGTACGAACGAAACCTAATCGTGTTTATTTTCGTGATGCGCTTCGAATTAATTCACTTCTACTTACAACTATGGCATGCACCATCTTACATTTATTAGACCCTGAGTTGACAAAATAAGCACGCCGTAACAACAAATAAAGGACATATCGAATCATTTCAATACAAATAGAAGCAAAAATTGTTACATAACACTTTATAAACCAAATATAAAATTTATTGAAAATACTAAATTATCGTATTGATTTTTATTAACATAATAATTTGTACTCTTCTAAATTAATGAAATTATATATCATACATACAATTATATTAGCACTAGATCAATGTTAAGTGTGAATAATAATAATTAGTGTTCAATAATCGCTACCTTCGAAAATTGTTTAATTTACTGATAATCGCATTACCGTAATTAACTACAACCCTTTAAATAAAAAATAAGTAATCAATAACATAATTAATTTTCGTTCAGTGTTTCTATAATACACGCTTGGTCCTCGCAATCTTTCTCTCTTGACATAAAAACTTTAATCCTAATTTCACTTTTTGTTAGGAATGTTGTAAGAGAGAGTTAGGAAATGCAATCGAAGACCTCTTTAAGCTAATAATTATCATTGGCGCGATCATAGCCGAAAATTCGGAATATAAATTAAATTTTGATGTCAACAAAATAAATGCAAAAACATAAATATAAAAAAAATCCTACTAGAACAAACAACGTCAAAATACTATAAAATCAATATCCTCACAAATATAAACGTACACAATTATACAAAACATAAAAATCATCCTCGAAGACGACACATAATCCGACATCTACACGATACATCTAATAATAAGGTACCTCATATAAAATATCACTACAATCTAAGTCTAAGTCTAAATCACAAGATGAACGAAACGAAAATACAAGGCTGAACGCTGTGTGCGGCAACAACGCTATCGCTTCGAGGGACGCGTCTCTCTTTTTCAATTCCATCGAGCGGCGGCCGAGCGATTTGGCGCTAACGTGAACAGAGGACCGACGGAACGCGCGTCGCTCTCACAGTAGACCGCCCTTCCGGCCGAACAGGAAGGTACTGAGAGTGCCGAGCGGGGACGAGCTCACCGGCTGACTGATGGTGGTCGTGGGGGTCGCGCCCACCGTCCCTAGATCCGTTCTCGGACGGGGAGCTCGAGGGCCTCGCGTTCGCCTCCCTAGCGTGTTAGTGTTGGACACGCCGGGAATATCCAGCGCGCCTTCACCGGGATGCGCGGGCACGCCGAGCGGCGCGTCCGCTATATCCGGCCGATCCGCCGTCTGAGCGGCCGGCGACCGCAACGTTCTTTTGAGACACGTCAGCTGTTCCATGGGACTGCGGTGCACGAGGCCCGTGTACAGGGAGCCGGGAGTCTGCAGCGCGAGGGGGGCGGGGGAGCCGTCGGCCGAGGGGGAGGTGAGGTAGCGCCGCCGGAGGATGGACGTGCCGCTGGCGATGAGCGCGTGCAGGGAGGGCGGCGCGTCGCCGGGGCGCGGCGTGGGCGGCGGCGAGGCGTCGGGCGAGCCCAGCAGCGGGCTGTTGGCGGGCGTGGCGGTGGGCGTGAAGTGCGGGCGCGCGGGCGGCGCGCAGAGCGAGTCGCGGCGCGAGCGCTCGGGCGACACGGCGGCGGACGAGCGGCGCGACGTGAGCCGCGAGCTCCACGCGCTGCCGAGCACGCTGCTCGACAGGCTGCTCATGCCGCTGCTGCACACGCTGCTCACGCTGCTACCTACGAGGCTGCCATCGTTTGGATGTAACACGGTGCTGTTGCGGAATAAAATAAGCCTCGTGAACAAGCAATTTCTATATGCGGTTATATGTTAGCATGGATATAGTATGGTGATCGCAAGCGCGTTTCAACAATGAACGCTAAATGCTTATCAATATGTTTAAAAGTTAAGTTCTCAAATAAATATTTTATTATCTAGCATAATTTCTACAAATTAATATCATTATTAAATTAAGAAGGCATGATCTTTTTATCAATATTTCTTTTATATTTATTAAGTATACCTCTGAAAGCATTACTTACTTGAAGTTAGCTTTAAATTATTTTAATACAGCATAATATAGCTTAAATAACCCAATACTAGAATATGACGATTACCTATTAGTGAATGTATAAATGTGACTGGAGTGTGGCAGCCTCAACATGTCATCGTCTTCTTCGACATCAGATAGCCGATACATTCGCAACCCAAGCGCTTGTGCCGAACGAGAACCTCGCACACCTACACCTTCTTGTTCTTCTAGTAAGCCTGGAAAATTAATTTACATTGAAAATTTATAGACTGAGAAATCTAAATTGGCCTAATAGAAATTTAAACTTCTACATTATGATCAACTTAAAAATAAAAATGTTTAATTAATCAACTTAACCGATTATAAAAGTTATTGAATAAGTAGGAGCTATATGATATTCTTGGATCACATTTTTTATTATTGCACACCTCGGAGAGGTAGTGCTCTATGGTCACCAAATCAAAAAATCACGAACCACTCATCTTTAATAAATTCCACCAATAGCACTCTTTAACAAAAAAGGTACACCAATAGCAAGAGGATATTCCAATTAAAAATTCTGACTTTTTTTTATCTCAATTCAACCCAGAGGTAGCCGGGACGAGTGTTTACTAGTTCATATTATAGTTTTGCCTAACGGATCTTAGTCGTCCATTAATGTACATAATAATTCAATAAAGGATATTTTATTTTATTTTTTATTTATTTTGTTACCTGACATGGTGGGCTTAGCGAGCTGTGCCCAAGTGTGCAGTGTGAGCGAGCCCTCCATCGGCTTGACGATCTGCAGCTTGTGCGGCGTGCGGAACCGCGACACGCCGCCCGCCACACCCGCGCCCCATACCGCACTCTCCTCGCTTATATCGCGCTCTAAATATAAAAAAATAGTAAAGACAGTTGATTGATAAAGAAAAAAAGGATTTTTTAATGTATTTAGGCTTTTCCTGTACATTCATTTCAATATAATGATGTGATTAATGATGCAATAAAGCTATTCATTCTCATCATTACAATGTTATGACGTTCCCCGACGATACGAGTACAATGGTGATCTTCAAGAGAAGAGTGAACGGGTACATTCTAGGGAAGCTCGAGATCGTGGTGAAGCACATCCCTATTGTACAATAATAAAATAATTCATTCAAAAACAAGTCTATAATCGCGCGTACCTGTATGCCTGCGGTGCCTAAGTACATGCGAGGCAGCTAACGAGGCTCGTCGCGAATCTATCTCTTGCGGTGTGAGACGACGTAGAGCCGCCGCCAACTCCGCGGCGCCCGGCGCGCCCGGCACGCCTACGCCCGCACCGCCACTAGAAGAGTGTTTGATATTTAATAATTTTTAAGCACACATTCATAATAAAAAAAGTTTTATACAAACAAGCGAAGAAAAATTTTATAAAAACTACATACATTATTTAATAACAAAATTCAATATTAAGCTTCTTTTAATATCAATGTTTTCTTCGTTTATAGGAACATTTACATTTATAGCATTGTCAAGTCTAAAAAGAAAATTGATATTTTAGCATTAGATAAAACATTCTCACCATTGTATAGCAAAAAAATCTCGGTTTAATTCATATTGTTCTAAGAAATTAAAAATTAAATCAACTTACTAAAATTCAATTTACATTTTTTTTACAATTTGTAGTTTATATTTTATAAAGCTACTTACGGGTACATTTCTTCGGATTCCGCATCAGAGACGTCTTCAAAGAAGCTATCCGTAGAGATAGTTTTTGGCTTGGGTTTGATCACACTCGCACTCTCCGGTTCAGAACCGGACAACGACGCGCCTGACCATCGGGAAGCACACTGCACTGTTTCGAACACTTTTTGCATACTAGAACTGAAAATAATAAATACAAAATTGATTAATTTTCGAGAGCTAAGTCTTTTTATTATATGTAAAAAAATCATCTTTAAATATTTAGCTTAAATCTACTCGACCAAATATGAACAGAAATTGTAACTATAACATCAATCGTCTCAAAACACAACAATTTCGCCATCTTCATAAATATCAAAACAATTAATAATTGACTGCTTTATTTTATTTTTAATATGATATTAATAACTTCATCTGACCTGACCCATTTATACGGACAGTTTTCACTCAAACTTTGTACTCTTATCAACGATCCGTAGCAATACAATAATTTCATGAGTAAGTCTAAGCATGCTTTTTAGAATTTTTTAAAATTATTATTCCTAAAACTATCTTAGGCGCGGGTCAAACATAAGCGGCGCGGGCGCGGGCGTGCCATAAGCGCACCTCTTGAATCTGTTTTGCACCACGTCCTTCTTATTTTGTATGAAAGAACTTTGGAAAGGCGTCGAGACGGCACGCCACGGTTGTGCCACGGTTGCGCCGCCTTTCCAAAGTTATTTCATACAAAATGCCAATAGCGCACCCGATGCACGCCGGTAGTGCGCCCGATGCGCGCCGGCAGTGCGCCCGATGCGCGCCGCGCCGCTTGTGTCTGTCCCGCGCCTTAGTCAAAACACGTATTTTACTCACTGGGCCAACGGGTCGCCAATCCCCGAGTCCAGGCTCAGCTCGGAGTACACAGACGAGTGCATCTCCCTGTGCAAGCTGTTCGGTAACAGCCCCGCGGCCGCCGCCACGCTCGGCATGAGGCCGCGGACGGGCTCGCCGCGCTTGCGCACTTGACGCAGCGCCTCTTGCGCCTCCGCGAGGTGAGAGGCCACTTCTGCGTACCTCTCCTGTAAATATAATACTTTATATAACACAAATGACGAAAAACGAAAATGATATGTAATGAAATCTTAAGAAACATATAAAAACACTTCATTAAACTCCAAAAAAGCCAACACTTTTTTTTTAATATGGAAACATAACAAGCGTATAAAACGTCATCCTAGAAACGTTCATAAAACTTATTACATTAAAACTTGTATATTATCTTAAATATTCCATCCTAGAAATGTGTGTAAACTAGCTGACCCGATAGACCACACGTCGTTAAGTTTTCTTATTTATTAATGTCATCTCTCATCTTTTGTTAAATGAAAAAACATGTACTTAGATGTACAATCAAAGACATGAAGCTGGTATCTCATAAACGATAATAGAATAATTATAAAAAATAAACTTACTACACGCATTCTTCTAGCAACGTTTCGGATTACTTTAAACTTTTCATGCTGTTCATTTAAAAAAAAAACATAACAGTCTTTATCATTGTTTGTCTTTAAGACAAGAACAGTGTTTTTTTATATAGTAGGTTAAACAAACGATGCACACTTCATTCAGATAAGATAAAGAATTACAGCTTAGTATCTATTTATATGCACATGCTGGCATTCATCTCTGAGATCTACCGTTACCAGGTACATTGAAATTTTTTTTATGATTCAAGCGAAGTCATGCGACAAAAGTAATAACATTGTAAAGCTTTAATATTTATGTTAATAAAATGGACGTTATCTTGTTTGTTTAAAAAG
The DNA here is from genome assembly GCF_061535455.1 of Colias philodice. Taxonomy (NCBI): domain Eukaryota; kingdom Metazoa; phylum Arthropoda; class Insecta; order Lepidoptera; family Pieridae; genus Colias; species Colias philodice. Next base: position 5,986,623 of record NC_143094.1, on the reverse strand, counting down.
ATAATTTAATTATAAATTATTGAAGTATGATATATTAAACCGAAATAACTAGCGGTAAGTAATTATTGTTAGAAACGTGTAATATTACCGGCTAGTGTTTATAAACCGTATCAGCTTATCAAACATTTGCATTTATCTTTGTGTGCTATCATAAATCTATGTTATTTTTATGTGTTAAGGCCAATTTGCAAATAATATGAGCTAGGAATAAAAGTTGTTTTCATATTATTGATAGATCAAAAACACTCCGCCCAATATCAAAGTCATATTATTATATTATATAACAGTATTATCAGACAACATAATATCATAATTTTATTACATATACAATAAATTCAAAATTCAATTATAGATAAAGCAGAACAGACAACAACTTACATAAAATTTTTATGCTAAGCAGTAATTATTTTACAATAGTATTCAATGTGATAAAAAAAGATGAATCTTTAATAAATCACACAAGTGTTAATATTTTCTAATGCCCAATCATATTCACTTAACGCTTCATTAGAGACCACCTTATAAGGCGCAACTGTACTTTCCTATCTACGGCAATTACGTAAACATTTCGCGTCAACGTATCTGCATAATGCGATTTATTACACGTAATACTATCTAAAATCCTATTTATATTAAATCACGGGCGTCCAGTAACCCAGATGAGTGACCTAATTCCAGCGAGCGTGAATTTAAATAAAATAAGCATAATTTATAGTCTTTTCAGAAATATAAAGCATTCATTTAAAATCGTATCAATGAAATGAAAACCCTTTATAATTCAGTTTATATTCCCACTATATAGAATAGCTAGTTGACCAAATGAGGTAAGCTGTTTGTCATATAATAATGTATGGAAACCATATTGGGATTTGGGAATATTATGCGTATTTTCTCAAATGGATAAGTAGACTTTGCCTTTAACGTTAAATCAGTGTGGTTATTTCATAGAAAGTTAAGAGTTCGTGATATAATCTGAACTTACGTTGAATTGTATTGAATAATCATTCTAGAAACTAAAAGTCCTACCTTAGCATCTGCCAATTCTGACGCGAGAGCATTCTGGTTTTCCCTGGTTATTTCCAATATTCTAAGCGTATGTTCGTGTTCGGATGTTAGCTGAAAAAAACAAACGCACATACAATATAAGTCTTAAAAATAGTTACGGAACAGATAGGAGACCTAAAAAACTACACCCACATTTAGGTTATTGTGCCAAAACACACTTCATTGACATTTAAAATTGATGCTCGTTATTTGGGTTAGTCGGCACTACCTCGACTAACTCGTTCAGATTTAAGGGCAAACCTGTCAAGTCATTATGCATGTCGAATAACGGTTAATATGCTCGTTATGTAAATTAAGGGCTTAATACAAACAAATAGATCTATAAACAAAATATGTAAAAGTAATCAACGGCCAGTTATTTTGGGAAATAGAATGAAATGAATTTTTCTTGCCGGTTCGAAATTATAACGCCGCCACATTCCGACAGCCCTCGCACCAAAATAAACAAGGGCCTGTCAAGGCTGTGATAAATGATATTTCATTGTAAATAACTTAAAATACCATTAGCAAAATTCATATTTCTGTTTGTAATTATCACATAAAATATAATTAATACTTCGTAAACAGTTACTGTTCCTATTAATAAATCAAAATTAATTTACAGTTCTGGTCCCTTAATTAAGCCGATACTTGTAAATTATAAAAACTTAATAAGAAAGGCAACAAATTTATAGGCATATATATTAAGAAATAAAAATTACCTGCTGTAAATTTCGTTCGGTGATAGTCAACCTCGCGTTTGTCGAATCGAGCTGTTGCTGCAGTTCAGAAGACCGTTGCCTCTCCTCCGCCAACTCAGACCCAAGCTCATTTGTCTCCGAATTAGCGCTCGCTAATATAAAACAAATAGAAAAATACTTAAATTCAATCGAAACTAGAATAGTCAATAAAAAAGTCTAGATTATATCCAACTAAGTAGCCCGTTAAATATAGACTTCATTTCTCCGCGACGTGCCATATCACTAGTTTTCAAGGGCTCTATGAAACATTAAGTGAGTTGTCAATGCCATGCAATTTTGTAACATAACTTCGATTGAACAATAGGCAATTTGACAAGGTTTTGAAAACTGTCTCAAATTATTAAGATACGTTTATAGAGCACACAAAACACATGTTTCTTAATTTTTTGTAGTTATTCATTGAGAAAATGGAAAATAAAAACATGATATTCAAATACGCCGCCAAAACACAATTTTGAAGAATATGGCGTCTCGCGACCATGGTGACGTCACAGCGGCGTAAACACCAACTTGCTCCTAGTACTTGTTGTTCGTTTTTGTTTTAATTATAGTATAATTAAGTTAATCTGTTTAAAAACCAGAAAATGAGTTCTTATAGGTGGTGTGTAGTTCCTGGATGCAGAAATACGACTATTAAAACCCCTGACAAACTATTTATATGTGCTCCAAAAGATATAAAAATGCGTAGAAAGTGGTTGCAGTTAGCTCGCAGAAATCCAAGTGATATTAGATATATCAATTAAAACAGTTATATTTTTTTGTGAAGACCACTTCGATGTAAGTATGGTGTTGAATACCTAGTAGGCACTTTATTTTATTTGCAATACATAGTATAAATCGTCTCATTACTTACCTGCTTGATGTAAGATAATGATATATATAAATTGATGATGACGTGTTTGTATTGATATTGAAAATAATCAATACACACACGTCAATCCTATAAACTGGATGGCTGAAATGAAAAATAAAGGACTTAATCTAAAAAATGTATACTTCATAATTATTGTGCTATTGTGATTCATGTTTGTAGGTACAATTAACTAATAAAAAAAAGGTAATGAATGACGATTGAAATATTAACTTACGTAGCTGTTTTCACATTTCTCAATTGAGGAGCGTAAAAATCTTGGTTGTTTTTAAAGAACATGCCAACCATTATAGCACAGTATTACAATATTATTTCCTAATTATAGCGTCCACTTTAGGTAGATTTCTACTGTCTGCTTTTTCGAAATTAGGTTCCATGACAAACAAAAATAACACATAAAGAAGAAAACTGATTACAGACACCTTGAATCACAAGAAATAAGTTATACAAGAAACAAAACCAAAAGCGAAATTCAGCAACGACGTGAGTAAACGTTGGGATCTCTTGTTATTTACGCCGCTGTGACGTCATGGCAGATGCAGCCAATCATGGATGTTTTCGGTCACGTGGTCATTTTAAAAAATATGATGTTTTTTCTCGACGATTTATAAATAAATAAGTTATTTATATCATTTATTAATTTAAATCGCTTCAAAAACCTTAAATATATATGGATTACACAAAAAAGTAATTTATTTTTTATACTGTCAAATAGCCTATACTATTATTTTCACATCGTGTTTTTCGATGTTTACGCCTCATAAAAACTAGCTAAATTCTATATGTACGATTTACAAAAACGATTACTTTTTAACATCAGTTAATTATCGTATAGATTAACTTTAATTGCACGCTAAACATAAATCCTTGAGTCGAGTTATACCTTGAATACAAAATAAACTAGAGAATTAACTAAACAATCACGATAACGAAGAATTGTTTTCCTCAAATGACCACTTTTGTTGATCGTGATCGTCTGTAAATAAGCAATATATACTCAAGTCATTTCTCTTTAGTTTAACGATACTTTGTCGATGCGAAGGAATTTCATTTTGAATAAATTTAATGCCAATGTATTTGACGTAATATGTTACTATTGCGGTACATATTATCTTTAACTCGATGTAATTTATGATCGTGTTCGAGCCGATCCCGCTACATAAATTCCATTACCCTCGTTTAACATTCTGTACAATAATGTTACTCGACTATTAGACATAAAACATGGACGCAAGAAATTATATTATTACGGTATTGTATAACAAATACACACCTCGAGGAATTTAAGTGAAATAGTGTTTCTACAATTGATGTCGTCATTTCAGTCGAAACTTATATTATCAAACTGCATTTTGTTGGAATCTTCTTGTGATGAATGAAGGCAAGTTAAAACAAGTATGGTCTGACAGGGTGCGAATCTTAAAGACAACACGCTGCTAGGCCACCTTGCTTCACCGAGCCCGAGTTATCTTCTTCCTTCCTTCTTCACTTATGTCATAGTAAATAATAATAAACAATAAACATAATATATACAAATCATTCCAAGCAAGATAAGGTAATTCACATAAATATGTGAGTATTGAGTCCTTTTAGCATAATTATCTCTCAGTGGAATTTTGCTGTTGTTGAAGAAATAAAATATGACGGAAAATTATTAAGGAAACCGTATCAATTTAATCTGTACGTGTGCCCATTAATACTATAGAAATGTATTGATAAGTGCACGTGAATATTTAACTTATCTGATTCATGATTATTAAATAACCCACATATTTAAAGAATTTACAATGTCGAGCAATAATAAATTCACATGAAACGGATACATAATATCTATATTTTTTATACCTAATTAAAAGCTTAATCATCCTTATTATCACATACATATTACGATAAATCGTTGTCATGTGTTGCAAAAATAGCATGATGGAATGTATCAACTGTAACAACATGAACATGTGGGAACAAATAGCGTTGAACAATCGTTAATTGCGAAAGCTCGCTATAACTTGAGTACGAGCAACATAACCAATTAATCATTTGTATTGTTCTAAATAATGATTTCTTCCGCGCCGCTACCGTCTAAGGAGATGACGTAAGTTGTTCATCCATGAAATGTTATTAAGTAATTTCATGGTACAGCATCAGACGGAAGAAGCTCTTTCCGCTATTTATGATTTAGTACAACATTGCGTTATGAGCAAAAAAGAATATGTAAGCACGGTAAAGAAATGGCATTGTTTAACTTTCACCAAATCCATTTTGTGTTACTTATAAAATTTTACGAATGTTACAACTACCATTGTTATGTAGTGTACAATTTATTTTAGAGATCATTTGGATCAACAATGTCTGAATTATCACTAATACAATAACATTAACAAAAAATATACATTTTAATTGTTTAAATAGAAACGTTAAACAAAATATAATTAAATGTGTATTTTTTTGATGTTTAAAACTCCAATATGCATGGAAAATACACATAGGAGCGCGAAAACGCTATAATATGCAATTTGCAAACTAACTTGAGATGTATTTCTCTAGAGAAACACCACTTAAATATTATATTATACGCCTAAGACAATAGCTTTACAAATGAGGCTTGTTCTAAACTAGAACTCTGGGCATCGTTAAGTAGAACATAATATGTATAATACTTTATGTAATCTGTACAAAAATATAGAAATTTATAAATACAATTACATAACATTTTATTAAGAAAACACCTCAATATAAAGAAAACGCAATAATATAGATACTCTTAAAACTATACAGCTAGTTTAAAATAGAATTTCTTAAAATGTAATGTATTTTCTTCACCTTCATACAACTGAATCACATAATTTTTGCAATTAATTGACATAATATAGTTGCCCTAAATGTTCTTATTTTAGAGGACAATATTTATATCAAACAATATTATAATCCTGTAAATTTTAAATAATGATTAATGACTGAATCAATAAATATTTGTGTTTGTTTATAAACGTCATACGTCCTCTTATATTATTATACGTCGAAATTCTCTCCCTTCTGTGTGTAAGTGTATAACAAAACTTATTCAAGTGCGTAGGTATGTAGTGCTTACACACTTATACTAATGTGCGTATATGTGTGCGTAATTGTACCAGCATGCGTGTGTGCGCGTACTTGTACCAGCATGCGTGTGTGTGCGTACTTGTACCAGCATGCGTTTGTGTGCGTACTTGTACCAGCATGCGTGTGTGTGTGTACTTGTACCAGCATGCGTGTGTGTGCTAACTTGTACCAGCATGTGTGTGTGCGTACTTGTACCAGCATGCGTGTGTGTGCGAACTTGTACCAGCATGTGTGTGTGTCAAGAAGCTTATATCTAATACACTGGAGATTTCAGTATGAACATTAACTTGTAACAAGAAAATATAACCTTGAATAACGCCTGTATGTTTTTTTATCCCTTTGACAAAAAAACATACAGGCGTCATTGAAGGTCATATTTTCTTGTTACAAGTTAATGTTCATACTGAAATCTCCAGTGTATTAGATAAAAGCTCCTTGGCGTGTGTATATGGTGCACGTACCTAGCTGAGCAGCAATATCGCGCAGCAGCTGCCGCTCGGCGAGCTCCGCGGAGTCAGCGCCGGCAGCCAGCCGCTGCGCCTCCTCCCGCAGCGCGCGGTTCTCCCGCTCCAGCGCGCCGGTGCGCCGCCGGAGCAGCGCCGCCGTCGCCGCCTCCTTCTCTTCAGTGGGGGAGCCCTCTTCTGTATCATTTGTTAGTATCTGCGCACAGAGTATACGTGCTCAACACACCATTTTGGTTTTTCGTAGCTGTAGGTTCCGTGTTTTTTTTTTAACTTCAGTAGTCCACATATTTATAACGAGCAATGTGTCGCCTGATATTTTGGCCGATTCACGTTCAAATATTGAGTATTTACTGATTAATACATAATTTAAGCGTGCGTGAATCTAATATTTTCCGGCTTTACGGATCATAAATAATTAATATGTATTCGATTATTATTTTTAAGATGTTTTATACTGTCAAATATATTACTGGTTCACCTGCATCTGCAGCCCATTTATATTTTTTGTACAGGTTTACTTTATCGATACTAGATATTTTAGCGTTCGATGGACTATAGACAAATGCGGAATTTTTATGCTGCGCTGTCGTTATCCGCACCGAATTACAATTTATTATATTAGTTACGTCTGGGTTTAGGAAAATTATCATAAGACAGTATTTCTTTTTACAATACAATTTCGCAAATAAATAGTTAAAATATAATCATTATGATTTGAAGTGCTTCACGCATATAAAAATTAAAAATCGCGCAGTTATGCCATTAAAATTACTAGTATTCATTACTGGAAATAAAATATTTAAAAGTCTTTTAGTGACATAATTACCAAGTTTAATATGATGATATGATACAAAGGGATAAGCAAAAGTTTACAAGGAAAGACTATCTAATAAATTTAAAGAATTAAGGTGATTGCAACGATCTGTTCCCAGCCAATATCCCGCTAGATGGCGCTGAATTCTACATTTCTAGTTTATTTGAGTTTTTGCGTAATTGGAATAGTCATCAAACCTAGGAATAGTCATGGCGGTTACTGAATATTATATTTTATTGAAATATGTTATATCATTGCCTTAAAATCCACCCAATTCGGTAAAATTATGCGTTTTAACATCTGTCATTGCATACAGGGTCGTTTACACACACAGACGTATACAAAAATGATAAAGATTTAACTCTAGATGGCGTGAATGTAAAGCGCGTCACACACGGTGAAGATACTACCTATAATATTTTATCTAATCTAGTAATATTTTATATTACAGTATCTTAAGGTATCCGGTATCAGCGTTCTGACCATCATTTTTCTTTTTTCGCTGTAGAACCGCCATCCTGTTACAAATGACCCACAAAGGAGAATGACCACGGGTGGTATCGGTAAAATTTTAGTTGTGCCACGTATTCGTTATATTGTTAATTCCTATTTGTATTTATAATGATCATATGTATCAATATTAAGTCTTAATTAAACCGGATAAATTGAAATAATAGTAAAAGTAAAAGTTTTTCTTTTGAAACATGTATGACTACGTATGGAATCGGTAAAATACTAGTTGTGTCACGTGTTCGTGATATTGTTAATTCCTATTTGTATTTATAATGATCATATTTATCACTATTAAGTTGTAATTATACCGAATAAATAGAAATAAAAGTAAAAGTTTTGTTTTGACACATACCTATATCTATCTCTCTTGCAAACGTCATATGTCATAGTTTCTATTTGAAATGTCAAATGAATGTGTTCGACGCATTGTTCGATGTTATTTTGAAATAATGTATTACGATTTACTTTTCACATTTGTCTTGTAAATTAAAATATTACCTATGTAATAAAATATGTAAAACTTAACGTTCATCGTTAGTTTAAACTCGATTAAGTAGTTTTTTGTAGTGTTGAATAAAACTATTGTTTTATTTTTATTGTCGCGAACTGCGGCTTATTTACATAAAAACTTTAATCATATCTAAAAGTACTAACATCAAGCTTTAAATTGAGCTATATTTCATCTTGACACAATAAGTTTGATTGCGATACCAAGTGCCATAGTCACTTGGGCAATCTCCTGTGGTTTTCATTTTTCTGTATGGGTAGACAAAACTTCAAAACGCCACCTGCTACGGTTTATATTATTATGAACGATTAGCTTTCCGCCCGAATTTTCAAAAAAAAACCCGTATAGTTCCCGTTCCCGTGGGGTTTCCGGGATAAAACCTATTCAATGTGTCCAAGTTACGTTCTATATGTGTGCTAAATTTCATTGTAATCGGTTCAGTAGTATTTGCGTGAAACACACACATACACATCCTCACAAACTTTCGCATTAGTAGGAAGTAGGATTGTTATAAAAATAAAAGTTATATTTGTTGGCGTAAACTATTTTATTGTAATTTTGGGAAATAAATAATGTCAAAATTGATTACCTACAATAAAACGCAGTTTTATTTTATTACCTACATTACACTATTGTTTTTTTTTTATCAAAACATGTATTTGAAGTAGCAAATATGATATTATGCTGATCCAAGCATTTTCACTCAAAACTAATATCACTAATGATTTGTAAAAGTAAATTATTTCAAAATACATTTCATAACCAACAAGTAAGAATAATTATTCATACAACAACAAATCAAAAACACTATTTACTATGGAAAAAAAAACCAGGAAGGTGAAAAACATATTTACGATTTCGATGCACTCGACTTTTAGTAAAATAATAGGTAAAAAAATATTATTATGGTTTTGATCACAGACATATCTGTGGTTTTGATTTTAGCTACTAGTATCAGAAAGCTGCGTGTTCAATGCACGTCGGGGTCCCACAACTGTGGAGGAAGGAAGGTAGAATACTTCCATCGAATAAGTGAAGTTTCTCGACATACTCGATTTGCCGGCCGGCCTCAATGAAGATTGTCCGAAAGTTGTATATGTGCTCTGTAACGAAAAAATTTCGCTAGCGCGATTCAGAGTGAGGTGTCGTACAATATACCTAATGAAGTTTTTCATCTTTTTATTTTACTGCAAATACAAAATAAAAATTAAACAATGGTAATGTAAATTCTAAACAAACTACTACCAAAATACAATTAGAACAAAAATCATTTGACTTGTTTATTTCACCCAGAGGCCAGAGGCGGCTCGTGACAAAATTGTATAGGTGTTCACTTGAAATAAAACAACGAAAATACAATAGCGTTCGGGATGATTTATTGCAAAAAAATGAGCACCACATTTTATAAATGTTTATAACACTAAAAATTACAAAGTACAGGCTATTTCAAAACGAATTCAATGACTAGGTATCAATAATTAGTAAATCACCGAATTTGCATTCGCGAGCGTAGGTATCCATAGTGTTTGTCACTGACGGTCACTGACCTCTATAACTTATAGTTATAGAGGTCAGTGGTGTTTGTTGTGTAAACATGTATGTATTTGAGTAGTTAGTAGCATATTATATTCTGAATTTCTGATCCATGCCTATTCACTCAAAACTAATAACACTAATGATTTGTAACAGTAAATTATTTCAATAGGTAGGTATTTGAACATTTCCCAACAAGACGTAAGAATAATTATTCGTAGGTATACAAGATACAATAACAAATCTAATACACTATTTATTATTTTATTATTTACTAGCGGTCCGCCCCGGCTTCGCCCGTGGTACATGTTTACGTTTTCTCTCCATAAGAAGTAATAGCTAGAGAGCTAGCGCAAAGCTACCTGTATGTATTTGACCAGACCTGGATTTTTGTGTGTTGATTCCCCTATACCTACTATACATGAGATGAGGAGTCACTAAGCCCAGAGTGGTGGACGGGGCGCGCGCTTAGGTAAGACAGGTGGAAATTTTTGGCGAACTTTGAAACCATTTGACCACGTCTGCCATTTTGATATTTGAAAATAGATTATTATTACTATCGGAAAATAACAATGGCAGACCATTATCACGCGGATAACATTCTGGCAGACACTTATGAAAGTGCTGAAAAAAATACAATTTTGAAAGTATTTGACCAGATCTGCCATTCATATATTTTATTTATTAGGGTCTTAAAAACTTATTTTCGAAACGGCAGACATTTTCATTGCGTACAGACTTCAGCAGACAACAAAACTTTACAGACTTCAGCAGTCAACAAGACTTAGCTTCTACATGGTCAGATGTATATATGTATTACGTTCCCTGACCTTACATCAATGATTTACTTTATTAATGTTTTTATGGTCATTTACATTTAATTTTGAAAACTATGGAATAAAATTTATAAATTTGATGATACAAAACTAAATATACATTTGTAAAGAATCTCAAATATAAAGTTGTGTTGCAAATAACAAATCATCATTTAAATATTTAGTTTATTTCTTTATTTAAGAAACAATTAACAATTACAAAACAACATAAAAAAACACGCATGCATTTATTGAAATGTTCATTCATCATCACTATCGTATGGCGTTGTGTGACTCGTCTTCATAATCCATTGAATCGGATTCTGTAAAAGTAAAACGTAAATTATATAATACTAGCAATGCCCTGCGGTTTCACCCGCATAGATAGCGATATCTTTACAGTGAAAAGTCTACTATAGGTCGGACATGAAAATCACCTTTACCCCGTCCCGCACTACGGCCTTTTTTTTTTTTTGTTTTAGTGGGGAAATCTTTCATAGATACCCACGGCCTCCAGGGGAGGGGCCGTGGGTTATGTCGGATTTCTACCGACCAAAACCCCACTGTGTTCCGTCAAGACGCATATTGGTAGAATTCCTCCGTGACCCCCGCACTACGGCTTGCTCGAACAGTATACCTACTATTTTCTGTAGATTGACACTTTTAAATTCGTTATATCTTTTGAATGGAATATCCAATTCTTTTCATTTAAAAAGTATTTTGCTGGTATTGAAACAGTCTATAATAAAACATCATTTAATGGGATAAGGATTAATATATGTGTATGGATAACATGGTTTGATTACTGTCGGCAATTCTATTTACTTTGAAAACGTAAAAAAGTTGTTGTAGTAACATAACTACTGAAGATGGACATATGGTATCGCGGACTTTCTTGTAGATATTGATCCATTCTATAATACTGTAGAACATTTTTTTGTTCTATCTTCAATAGATTCCGCAGCGCACGCGATGACAGAAGTTTTATTGAGGATTTTTTTACACCTTGGGTTACATTATTGCATTTTTGGTAAGGATCTCTAATTTTTTTGAAAATGCAATATAGCCTATGTTGCTCAGTAAAGATGCAGCTTTCTAATGGTGAAAGAATTTTTGAAATCGGTCCAGTAGTTTTTGCGTGAAAACCATACATACATACATACTTACATACATACTTACAAACTTTTCCTCTTTATAATATTAGTATAGAAAAGAAATGAGTCATTATAAACTTACCTAGTAAGGCAATGCCTTTGATGTCGCACGATGCCGCCGCGCCGCCAGTGTAGGTACTTCTGCTGCTACATGAAAATATGCTAGGGTTGCAACAAATGGGAAATAAAACAATTGTGATTATTACTATTATGATGTAATCATTTATTCATATTATGTACATTCAAAACAATTGCTATTATTAAATCTGATGTAATTATTTTTTCATAAATATATAATTATTATTAATTACATAATATATTGCACTGTGAAATATTTACGTATCACTTTATTTTTGATGTTCTTAATTGTCTTTTATAAAATTTAAGTGACGCATTCGCATTGGGATCAACAATCCGATAAGAAAAGAATGGAGACAACATATACATAGCTTTGATTTCAATTCTACAGATACAAAATATACAATCTATCTAAAATGATACAACGGATGTTTCCTGCGTTTTCTCGTCAAAATACCGAAACAACGTAATTATTGTATAGTAGTTGGGCGTGAAAGTAAAAAAACAAATGAAAAGTGTTTTCCATATGATTATTTATTAAATTTACGCGATTAAGAATAATTTCAACGATACAATTTAGTAACCGAGAATTCAGAGGATTAAAGAAAATACCTGCCTGATCATTTTATCAAACTCTAAAAGAATTATGGTTATTTCGCATCACTCGGTTTATTAGTTTGGTAATAATTATTAAAGGTAGTTACAACCCTAGCCATTGAGTCGAACGGTAGGCAACACAATATCGACTTTGTGCGGGTACATATGGTACATTTCTTCTTGCTGTGAAGCGTAATTATTATTATTAAGATTTTTTAGGCTATTTTGAATCAGCTGTTCTAATTTAATTCTAGAAATTTATTAAAACGTGATTTTTTTAAAAGTATATTATGAGTTTATAAATACCTCAACCAATAGTTATTGTGTCCTATCCTCATTTCTTTATATCTTGGTAGTTAACTAAAGTGTTAAATTTACATAACCTCAACAACAACATTTACACTGCCACTGCACTAAAACTAAACTAACTAGCTCTCTAGCTATAAGAACCATCCTCGTACTTCAAGGGATATAATAAAAAAAGAATTATCGAAATCGGTTCAGCCGTTCTCGAGTTATGCGCTTACCAACACATTTTGCGATTCATTTTTATATTAGACTAGCGGTCCGCCCCGGCTTCGCCCGTGGTACATGTTTACGTTTTCTCTACATAAGAACCATCCTCGTACTTCAAGGAATATAATAAAAAAGAATTATCGAAATCGGTTCAGCCGTTCTCGAGTTATGCGCTTACCAACACATTTTGCGATTCATTTATATATATATACTAGCGGTCCGCCCCGGCTTCGCCCGTGGTACATAATATTTACGTTTTCTCTACATAAAAACCATCCTCGTACTTCAAGGAATATAATAAAAAAAGAATGATCGAAATCGGTTCAGCCGTTCTCGAGTTATGCGCTTACCAACACATTTTGCGATTCATTTTTATATATAAGATAAGATTATGTGAAAATAACCAGGAAGGTGAAAAACATATTTACGAAAACATAGTAACATAATATGGCTGTCGCTACAATAATTATATTTCAATTTTATCTTTTTATACCTAGTAGAACTGGCCGACGAATAAAAAAAATCGTATTAGAATAAATACAATAAATTACGGAACAAAAAAAGGATTGTAACTGAATTAGGTATGTTTGTTTCTGGGCGCACCGTTTTCGACGACGCGACGCGCGACGTAAGCGTATAGGTATAGGTACCTACTTTGCTAAAACAAACTAATAAAATTGTGTGTCTGTCTGAAAATTCGGAAAAGCATATTTTGCAAGTTTGTAATTACTTTGATAGTTTACCGATTTATAATAATTGTAATTGTAATTGTATAATATATAATTTGCAATGTGGTGAAATTTCATAAAAATCACGGGCCAATTTTTTGTTTTGAATCCCACCGAAAATATAATTGCGTTATTAGAATAATTAATTACTATACCTACCCACGATCAATTATTACAATATAGTCTCAAATGCATACTAGAGAAATATTGCAATTTGATTCAATTAAAATGCATAGCATACAAAAATAAATTCACAACACAAGAAATTCCGCGCGCAAATCATAGCGCGTGTCAATGAAATCAAGAATGTTTTATATCAAGCCGACGCGGACGACGACGCGACGCCGAACAAAAGTACCTACGACGGACGACCACGCTTCGAGTTGCCAAACAACATGAGTAATAAATTGTTTACAAAAAAAAACAAGTTTTCCATTTTTCTGTATGAGTAGACAGAACTTCAAAACGCCACCTGCTACGGTTTATATTATGAACGATTGTTATAAAAATAAAAGTTATATTTGTTGGTGTAAACTATTTTATTGATCAATAATTTTGGAATTTAAAATTGTCAACATTGATTACAATAAAACGCAGTTTTATTTTATTACACTATTGTTTTTTTTATCAAAACATGTATTTGAAGTACCATATAATATTATGCTGATCCAAGCATTTTCACTCAAAACTTATATCACTAATGATTTGTAAAAGTAAATTATTTCAATATACATTTCATAACCAACATGTAAGAATAATTATTATTATTCCTACCTACAACAACAAACCTAAAACACTATTTACTATGGGAAAATAACCAGGAAGGTGAAAAACATATTATTATTTACGATTTCGACGCACTCGACTTTTAGTAAAATATAGTAGGTAAACATAATATTATGGTTTTGATTTTTGCTACTAGTATAAGAAAACTGCGTGTTCAAACTACTTGTTTGTCTGTCTGAAAATTCGGAAGTACTTTGGTAGTTTACCGATTTATAATAATATTGTATATATCGTTGTTTAAAAAATATTCAAACACAATAAAATATGATATACTGATTTATCACTGGTTTCAGTGATGAACTGATGAGTCAATTATAGCCACTATACTTTCGTCATACGTGTGTATGATTGATGTGATTTGCAACGTGGTGATATTTCAGAAAAATCACGGGTCAAATTGTCCCACCGAAAATATAACTGCGTTATAAGAATAACTATACCTACGATAAATTATACATAATACAATATAGTCTCAAATGCATACTAGTGAAATATTTTATTTGAATCAATAAAATAAAAAAAAAAATAAAAAATAATAATAATACAAAAATAAATTCACAACACAAGAAAATCCGCGCGCAAATCATAGCGCGTGACAATGAAATCAAGAACTTTCGAGCCGACGCGGACGACGAAGGAGCCTAACAAAAGTACCTACAATCATAGGCGGCTCGTGACAAAATTGTATGGCCGTGTTCACTTGAAATAAAACAACGAAAATAGGTACCTACAATAGCGTTAGCAGTACAAAAAAAATGAGCACCACATTATAAATGTCTATTTATACACTAAAAATTATAGAGTATTTCAAAACGAATTCAATTATTATTTAGCAATAATTAGAAAATCCCCGAATTTGCATTCGTGATCGTATTCATAGTGTTTGTCTACACTAATATTATAAAGAGGAAAACTTTGTTTGTTTGTTTGATTGTAATGAATAGGCTCATAAACTACTGGACATTTTACCAATGTTTGCAAGTTTGTGATTACTTTGATAGTTTACCGATTTATAATAATTGTATACTTAAGTATATCATTGTTTAAAAATATTCAAACACAATATGATATAGGTACTGATTTATCACTGGTTTCAGTGATGAACTGATGAGTCAATGTTAGCCACAATACTAATCACTTTCGTCATACATGTGTATGAACTATGATTGATGTGATTTGCAATGTGGTGAAATTTCATAAAAATCACGGGCCAATTTTTTGTTTTGAATCCCACCGAAAATACATATATTACTAATTGCGATATTAGAATAATTAATTACTATACCCACGATCAATTATTACAATTTACAATATAGTCTCAAATGCATACTAGAGAAACATTGCAATTTGAATCAATTAAAATGCATAGCATACAAAAATAAATTCACAACACAAGAAATTCCGCGCGCAAATCATAGCGCGTGTCAATGAAATCAAGAATGTAATTTTATATCAAGCCGACGAGCGACGACGCCGAACTAAAGTACCTACAGTACCATTTACCTTCAGTGTACAATACAGTTTACAGACCTACGACGGACGAACAATAATGAGTAATAAATAAAAAAAAACATAGTTTCTAAGGTCATTAGTTTTATTTTATTTTATTGTTATTTTCTTTGAACGATTGGAAATGAAATTACTCAATTTTTACACAGAACTTTGATTTATTAGAATTATGCTCATTATGCATAAGATAACGAACGCGAATGCACGACATCTAGCGCGTCAATGTCTAAACATCGCCTTTCGTTTAGACATTGACGCGCTAGATCTGTAATAAGTATATAGTCTATGCGTTAGATGTCGTGCTTTATGTCGTGTTTCGCTTGGCAAAAGTCACGCACACTACTGTAGAAGTGTCAAATTTTTCCGGTATTTTACTGTTGTTTTTCTAAGTAAATATTGTAAATTATTGATTAAAAAGGTCGAACGCGCACACATTTCATTATAGAGAAGTGATAAAATGATTAGTTTTAAAGAAATAGTGTCTGTGTTAAGTGTTTAGAGGTAATCAAAAATGTATGGAGGGACGGTCGGAACATCAACCTTAAACAAAATCCGATTAATATTTTTAGTTTTTTATTCCTTACAAATGTGAAGACTACTAAAAGAACGGAACTGATCATATTAAACAAAATCCATTTCTAACACGTCAAGCTTTTCTTAATCTTTCTAATTATAGCGATCGGAAGTCCTACAAGTGGCGTTAATTAACCAGTTATGCAGTTACTAGCTTTGCACCCGAGACCCGCCTGCATTTTCAAAGAAAAACCCGCATAGTTCCCGTTCCCGTGGGATGTTCGGGATAAAACTATCCTATGTGTTAATCCAAGTTACCCTGTATATTGTGCTAAATTTCATTGTAATCGGTTCAGTAGTATTTGCGTGAAAGAGTAACAAACACACACATACACATCCATCCTTACAAACTTTCGCATTTGTAATACTGGTAGGTTGTACATACCTGGAGCAAGTCGCTCTTCGCGCTGAGCTCGTGCTTGAGCTGTGTGATGAGGTCCCGCGCGCCTCGCAGCTCGCCCTCGAGCGCGGTCACCCGAGACTCCAACCGGCCGTTTGCAGTCAGCAATTCCTTGCCGATGCGAGCCGTCAATTCTAGATCCTTCTCTTTCTGCGAATAAACAAATACCTTGCCTTACATGTATTTACAATCAATTTACATACTAACAATTATATGTTAAGTGTATTTATGATGCTTACAACTTATTCTCTAAAACTAATAACATCTTCGCACCTTTTTATTGCAATTTTTGATGTAAACATTAAACATCACGTTTTTATTGTACAGATACAAAAGAGACGTGGCCAATTCATTTTCACAGTCGATCATTAAAATGCAAAAAAATTGGCAAAAAATGAACACAACTTACTTCTTCTAAGAGCCTTGTTACCGCTTCGATGTCATTGTAGGTTTTTGTCATTTGGCTCACCCTGTTGCTGCATAGAACTGAAAACACACGGCTCACTTGTACACACTACGAACAATATTTGAATAGCCTTATCAAATATAGAACAAGAATCGTAGTGAAACAAAAGTAACTGATAAGATAATCGGCGTAAATATTAACAACGTATTAATTATAGCTCCATCGGTGTACTTGTTGATATCAATTGAAAATGGTTGTCTACACAATGAACATAAAGTTAATATTTACTAAACAATATAATTTCTAAAGAATGTTATTGATATCATAAAATATTTATTTACAAAGCTTTAAGAACTAAATAGCTTTATAGATAAGTTCAAAGGTTTGAATTGTTTGCTTTAACTAAAGAATATTGTAGGTGAATATAGCACATTTGGCAAAGTGACGCATTGACGTATTTTAATCAACATTTTATACCACACCCAATTCACTAGCTTTATATATACTGGCTTAATTCTACTGAAAAAAGCTTAGAAGAAATTTAAATTAAAAATTTATATCCAATTAGAAATTTACATTTACAAACTACAATTTGATATAGAGTTCAACAAAACATACGAGCAATATTACAACATAGATCATGACAACATATATTTTTACCGTTGTTTATAATCGTATTATAAACACTTACATATTTATCATTGTATACAAATATATTACAAAGCGAAAATAAAATAACTAGATTATATAGATTCTATACCAAAGTCAACGCTGTGTTGTTAAATACAAATCACTTATTAAAAACGAATACATATAATATGAAATCCATTCTGAGGAAATAACGACTGACCAGCAAAAATTTCATCGAAGTTCAACGAATCCGCGTTCATGGAAAATGTTAGGATGTTCAGTGCACTCAAGTCATTCGACGCATGGTCAACAAACAAGCATGATTATTATTTCACAGTTCCAAAGAATCACACCAGTATAAACATAGGTAATTGAATTGCACCAAGTTGGAAATCAGGTTTCCACACTAGCGTAAACCGTCAGTTTAAGTTATTGACTGCATACGCAACGAGCCCGACCGCTCGCGCCGGGTGAGCCTATTGTATTGTGCAACATGGGAAAACTGGAATACAAAGACAAAACATGTTGACTATTCATCGCTTATTGGTAAACACATTGGATGTTGAGAGTTGAATTCAATGAAGATTCCATCATTATAACACGAGTTTTTGCTGACAGCAATCATTTCTCTTTTGCATTGCATCATTTAAAGAAATACTCCCTCCGTGTTTAAGTCGTGTGATACTTTCCCAGAAATTTGTATGTAATGCCGTAATTAAATTTAAATTTTTACAAGATTCCGCATTATGGGTCAAAATAAGAAATAAACATCACACAAAGAGCCAAGATATTATTGGAGTACCTAATATTCATGACATGAAACAAATATTTTTACTAAGAGATAGTTCAAAGATAGTAAATCTGACAGTAATATATTAAACAACCTCTCACTATCATCATACATTTTTAAACAAAAAGGGTTATGTATTAACACCGACAGGGCCGCTTTCCAGCACTCAAAAAACGAATGGGAACTCAAGACATCTATAAAAATGCGCATTGAATGCTTCTGATTTTTTCCCACTCTTACCTAACGTTACAATTACATCGGATATGGATTGTTCACGGTTATATCTCTCACGAAGTCGGTGGACTTTCATTAATTGCAATCACATAATATTTTATAGAAACTTAATAAAAATACCTTAAATGAAACCTACACCCAACTGTGCCTATTGCGTAATATATCCCGTTGCAGTGTCTCAAGTTAATATAAAAAAACCTAATCATAAACAACACATTATATAACGAGACATTGCAAACCTTACAAATAAGAAGGTGCACATCTTCTAAAGCATTGATGCCATGGATGATGGATCGACTGAGTTTTAGATGATTGCGGAAGTGGTTAAAGAAAGTATAGTGTTTTGTTATAATAAGCTATAAAAGAAAGAAATGTGAAGGCTAGATGAGACGAGCAAAAGCGCAATGAGAGTAGAGACGACACCAAAGATTGCCGCTAATGATGTGAGCCAAGTGGTTTCCCAGCGTGGTCATACCTCGATCAAGGAGCAAGGTCCGTATGACGCGAAAGTAGAGACGGCCGAACCTGTCTCGAGCCACGTGGTAAAGGAAGTCGGGATATTCGCCCAGGCACTCCCGCAGTTCCGCGTCGGGAAGGTAGCTTAGCTCTTGAAAGAGCTCGCGATCGAAGCCGGGCGGCGGCGAGGCACGCGAGCCGCTCGCGCACCCCGCGCCCGAGCCCGCACCGCCCTCTGCCGTGACGCGCCCGGACAGCGGACATCAGCTCCGCCCCCGTCACGTGGCCGACCACTCTCCTCACACACCAAACACCACTTTTGTCCGAACGATCCTTTGATTATACTAAAAGTCTGTCCGTTTCCGAGAACTCCCTCCGACCAACTGCGATAGCATCACTTCACGCTCGTTCAAAATAAACATTTACTTTGACGACATCCAAAAATAAATATAACGATGAAACCTTAAGAGAGAACCGAGTATTAAATAAAGTCTTTAAATAGTCAAAAAACCGCATAACATAATATGTGAATTAAATTAAGAAACTCATAACAAGCTGATCACGCAGCTGATGTAAATGAAATCCTAGACTATCTTGACGCGACCTACGTCAATATGAAATATTTTTTTTTCAATTCTGTACTTATTTTCGTTTTAGGGACAATCGATTTTAACGCAAGTAGGTACATAAGTAAAAGAATGCCAAGTAACACCTTAATTATAAATAGTCTGGTTTAAAAAAAAACCTTATTCAATACTTTCAACATTTACGGGTTGAGCTCTCTACGTTCAAAGCTAGTCAATTGTCGATGTTGTTGTTGGTTAACAATCAATAAGAACAATAGAACTTGAAAACAGTTATTATTTTTATTTATATGTTAGTATAACTACTAATTGTCTGCTGGCAATCAATAACTCTTGCATCTCGTTAGTATCTAAACAATCTTTACTATTCACGGTCAAAGGAAACTTGGGAGTAAGAAAATCACTATTTACTTGGCCTCGATCTAAGAAAATGGGGAAGCATTTAAACGCTAAACGCTATCCAAATGAAATAGTTGAGTAATATGATTGTTAAGTTTTTTTTTTTCTAAAGTTAATTGAACTACGTTTGTTCTAACATTTATTGCAACATGTTTATTGATCGGTCACTTTTCTACACGTTTTTGAACGGGTCTGGCTAAGTCTGAAACTATGAAATATAACGAAGTGGAGAACTCGTCTTAGGCCCGAGATTAAAATTGTAATTTTTTTTACTATCAAAACCTATGATTTTGATAGTAAGAAAATTACAATTTTAAAGAAACTGATAGTTTTGACGAAATACATACTTAGTATAAAATAAGGAATTTACTATGACTGGTATAGAGGTGAACAAAATTGTAATGGAGGTTGTAATGGTAATAAACAGTAAATTTTATAGTATTGGAAATTTATTCTACTTGTATTAAATTTTCATCATTACTTTGCTTAGAGCTTTAGCTTTACTTGTATACGTAGTATATTATTATTAGTCTGTGGCTTTACTATTTCTAGAGTTTAAAGATATCTTTATCAATAGAAAGTTTGTAAAATAGTTTGAAATTTAGTTATTAGTTTAATGTGAGTTTTTATTTTTTACTTATTGCCTTCATATCTCATCATTTGAATTTAATTAGTGTGAGATAGGAGCTGTTTAGGAAAGATAAACCGATGATCGTCTTGAAATGGCCACTTTAAAACGAATAAATATTTTATCTCAACATCATCTCTAAGGATAAGATAAAATCTTATAGATCTTAAATCAGTTAACATAAATCTATATCTCTTATTAATTAATGAATTTAAAATTCAAGATTTTTATAATATTATATTGTGTATGATGTACACCTATATTGGTATTCCTTATAGATCCCAAGTAGGTACCACAATTTTTGAATACTTTGATCTCAATATTACATTTTAAACTTCCTAACGTTTTATATACGGTCAATAACATAGCCCTCGATGTGACCCCAATTTAAAAGATCCGATCCCAACGGGAATCAAGTACGTTTTATGACTACACACAATTACGTTGATTGATGCGGGAATATAAAACCTCGAATATAATCTACCTATATAAATTGCAAATTTAATTAATATTAATTTAGTTCCATAGTCCACATTCTTCCTACAAAGCTTTATAAGTTATAGGTAAGAATTTCGAACGTGATATTGTGATTAGGCACAATAAAATGGATTTAAATTACTTTAACAATTATTGTCCTATCACGATAAATGCTTTGACAAATTTTGTAACACTAGGTACCTCGTACCGAAGGAGTTTAAGGTCGTCGACGCACGTGAGTCAAAGAGTGACGTCAAACAGCCTCGCCTCGATTGTATATAGGCCTACAATTTGACATGCACATACAATTTCTTTTTTGCCTCACATTTATTTGCTGTATTCATATTTAAAAATAAATTACTTTCTATAAAAAAAACCATTAAGTAATGAAATGCAAAATTTCAGTTCGATTTGATAGATTTGCTCAAATTATAAAAATATGTAAGTACTTATTCGTATTTAGATGTATTCCCAACCCATACCTATTCAAAAATAGGTTTTCTATACTTAATAGCTATTCCTAAAACAACAGTTTTTATTTCCTCTTATTGCATAGACTAGTTTGCACAGTCTACCTTTCAAATCCACTTACTAAGGTAAGCAAGATCTCTTTATATAAAGTTATTATAGTATACATAAATAAACGCAGAGACCACAACTTTATTAATATTCATTAATGACATTTAAAATCAGTCTGCATTTGAATATGACTAGAACCTCTGATGGCTGGCTAAGTGATGTAACACGGTGACTCTTGTATACCCAGTATACCCGTGCAAATTGTAGGTAGATTCAATATTATGTTCACCGCAATTCCAATGATGTATTTTTGTAAATAAAAGTCGTACTTTATCGCTTACTCCAAAGTTCAACATATAAATTTTTCCAAAAATAAATATCAGTTTACATTGCCATTTATTTACCCTGTTAATAATCTGTTTCATTTAAAATGATTGTTAAGTATTAAATTGTCTCGTATAAAGGAATATGAAAACAAGATATTATCAAATAATGCTTTTATAATAATTGCAACTAATGAAACAATCAACTGCATTTAGAATGCATTTAAAATTACGTCTAGTTCTTGGAGAATCTTTTTCTACTACTAAATTTAAATGCTCAATACATAATTTTTAATATGCTACACTACATTAATGAATAATAATTAATAATTACATTTATTCATGTTACAAAACCATCAATGGCCGTGATGACATAGTGCACGGTGCACCTAACAGATTTTGCAGTAAATTCAGAAATAAAGTACTTAAGTATTTATTTTCAAATAATTATTAATGGTATACATTAAGATATTAAGTCTATTGTAATTGTAGTAACTTCAAGGTCAAAAAGTTAATATATTTATCAACACTTTGATAAGCGGCCAGACTTGTTTTAATAAAAACCTAATAAACTTCTTACACGCCTTTTAAATTATATTTTGCAATTTCCATATACTTAATTTAGAATTAGTAAATGAATTCCATTTCCACCAGTTTCAAGTAATAATGTACTGATTTGAAAATTAGTAAAAACTTTGAAATGAAGAAAATGCTACCGCCACCCTAAGATCATGTGACCTACGATATGATGTGGAGAAGTTAATATAATTGAATCGAATATGAGCAACACGAGCGCTAAGGAACGTACATCTATCACGATGCCTGCGACGTAATCATAACTGCAAGAAGTAATTCCATTAATGCAGTGTCGGACACACGAGACCACTCACTTTTCCACATCCACGAACCACATCAAGCTGATTAATCCACTTATCAATTCACCGAGGGAATATAATCAGAACGTATTGAGACTATATCGCACTACACGAGTCACTTTTGTCTTAAAACCATTACAATATCGTTCGGTAACGGTTTCAGCATTTGGGGTCAATGTTAATAAACTTTCACGATCAAGTGCAGTGCGAAAAATGCGTAAAAACGAATGTGAAACGACGCGACAGTACGCGAATATAAATTGACCGACGTCCACTTCCGTCCGTATCACAGCATTAACTACAAAACGCGGTTAAAATGTGCTTGTCTTTGAATGTTGGTAACATAACTATTGTACTATATTTTATATTTTTAACTCTATTGCTATGCCATAAGATTGATAATTATATAAAAGTTTCAAGTGAGTTTGTAATTAATAACGTTCACGCATCTGCATAGTAAAATGGAATCGTAATGTAACAGTATGGTACAGTAGCACACGTTATAAAGACCTGTAATAATTATTTATTAATAGCGAACCTGTCAAACTTTTATGCTGTTTAAAAATGCACGCTATATGTAATTATAAAATGTTATACAACTTGCAAAACTTGTCCAAGAACTAAGAAGCCGTAAAAGTAAATCAATTATAGCACTAAGGCATTATTAATTGTAAGCATAGGTATTAGGTTTATGTTTCATCCTTCAAATAGTATTGATTGCTTAATTATTGGACGTATATCTTTTGGATGATTAAAGAAGTTAAAAAAAACAATAGTATTTAACTTAATCTTTAATACAAAACAGGTTAAATTGCTAAGACCGACCGATAACAAAATCATACTTCCTGTCTCCTTTTACTTATATGACTTATATATTATATTGTCTTCAAGGCCAATGGACACTCCTTTTAGACGTTCCAGGAATAGAAAAAAATTTATAGCTATGAAACACTATTAATATTAAATAAGAAGATAAAGACTTGATGGAACAATCACTCATTACTTCATGGTAATGGCATGTTAAGCAGATTCTTACTTATAAATTTATAAAGAATAGAAAAAATTCGATCACGAGGCGGGACTCGAACCCGCATCCTTCGCGCCATTCCGGGGCGGATGCCTCACCTCGCCCCGGAATGGCGCGAAGGATGCGGGTTCGAGTCCCGCCTCGTGATCGAATTTTTTCTATTCTTTATAAATTTATATTTATAAAGCATTTGAATGCCATAAAACCAAAAATATAGATTCTTACTTGTTTTTAAGAAAAAATTTTAATCATAATTAAGCACAAAAATAACATTTAGTTTGTTTTTGTGGCAACATTTTAAGTTTCTATGCTTGACTGAATACAAATATATTTAATTACATAAAATACGCGTACGCCGTACACGGTACATCATATTATAAAAAATAGAAAATAAATAAAGCACTAACTATATTAATAAAATACTTATGTATTGATAGAAAGCATTGTCTTATTTCAAACATTTATAAATAAAATAAATCATAAAACCCAAACAGTATATAGAAAAAAATCTAGGCCTACTATATTTACGATTACTCAAAAATGCAGTATGTGTAGTATAGCATACACAACAAGCTACACATAATAAGAATACAATGAACGTAATAATTATACTGCTCTCACGGTCAAGATAAAGAAATCGGGTGGCGGTGGGCCACAGCTGTTGCGCGATGCGGGGCGCCGTCGTCGCGGTCTCCCGTACCGAATCCAGAACACTTCAATCAATAGCAGCGATTCTGCGTCTAAATCCGTACCATGTGGGATAAGTATACTTTGCAATCGATGCCGGACGTCATTTCAATATCAAATAATTCCTATAAAAGTTACCGTATGTTACACCCGAATCGCTAATTTCACTATGTTTAAGTCTTATAGTCACTAATTACAGTAAAAAAAGTATATAAATCCCATGGATTCCTTAAGATACGCGACTAAAGAAGGAGGATGTATAGGGACGGCTATGGTGTCTGTCGTACGGTGCAGCGGTGCACCGTGCCTTTCTATGTTTGGCGCAGTTCGTTTTGTATGGGTGCATGAGGTGCGGCGGCGGTGGGTGTCGCGGTATCGATCGGCGGAAGGGTGAGCACGCGTGTCGCGTGGCTACCGGCGCGACCGGTACTGGAGTTCGCGGGAGGCGCCGCGCAAGCGCTCTGACCACACGCTACTCACTGCCACAATACGCCGCGGCCGTACCGACCGCCTGAATAAAATTCTTATCTATTCAACCATTACTTTCCTATCTTTCGATTCCTTTCTGCACGAGCCGAAATTGCAAAACACAAATTACTATAAGGTCAATACAGACGACGCAATTATTCAGACAATAGACGAAGATATATTTACTAATAGAATATAAAATTTATAGATCGTGCACAGTAGGTACGATAATGACTAATGTTCATCATATTAACGAGCGAGACAGATATGACGACACACAATATCTCCGCATCGCGACATTTTATCGTTAAAATAAACCATAGGTAGACAATAATTATTAATAGAACTGTTATCATAACATTATACTCATAATTTATGAATACCCTCCTACTGTATTGCTGTAGATTCAACTGCAATACAGTAGGAGGGCATACATTGCATGCATGCATAGATTATTATTCTACACTGTATTCTACATTCTACATTGTACACTGTATTACAGACTGTAATATGCATTTCCAATAAAGAGCCAAAGATAGGTAATATGTATTTGTGTCCTTGAAAAAATAAATTTTTCATGGTCATTACTCATTATGCTGATCTGGATCACATCTCGGCCATCCAGCTTGTAGCTTTAAAGGAGACATTGTCTAAAACTAGACTTTAGCAGTAGACTTTGGTACTTTGCCAAAATTTATATCCATAAAAATACATGTGGTATTACTAATTGACCTCTTTTATAAGGCATCATTTACTTCAACAAGAAAATTTATTATGTGTGCAAACATGACCTCTGTTTAGCCTTGACTTATATTGAAGGCAATATATCTGTTTGTATTGAAAAATCTATGGACGTTTTCCACGATGACACATTCTTTTGTAAATTTTAACTCATAATTATATCCATTATATGTAAATTATTTTGCATGTTAACGTTAATAATAAATTACATAAAAAGTCTATTTAACACTATTTTTTACATAATTATTACTATTAATAAATAATACTATTGTTTACATTTTCAATGACAATATCAATGGAAGGAAATGTTATTTGTTATGGAAATGTTATTTTTGTAAACAACCAACAATTATTATTCACGGAAGGTTCAAGAAACACAGTGAGAATATTCTGTTACACGTTAAATTATATTTTTAGGTAATTAATAAATCTTATTTTCTTATTTAAATATTGAAATACCCACAAACGTAAATGTTCGCCGATTACTGAGATTATAAATGTTTTCATGTACAAAAAAAGAAGATGCATTACAAATCATAACATACTCTTATAAAATAAAACCTATACCGTACCATCTTAGGATTATTAACGCTAAAGGAAAAAGAAATTCCATGTAATCGTCAATTTGCCAAATACGTGCAAAAACACTACTTAGTGTTAATCCTTAACACGACAGCATTTAAAATAGAAAGTGATTTCGCGGTTTGTGTAGTAATCGGTGGTTTGTTTGTTATGACAATAGATATATCCGTGAAGTTGTGTTGTAAATCAAACCACATTCTTCCACCAGTAACATGATACATTGCACGATACATTACTTGCATTACATAAATGTAACTCGCACCCAAAAACCAACTACCAACCAACATTTTAATGCTGATACGTATATTCAGGCACAAATTTCACTATACAAATAAAAGAGATTCCACATGATATTCAGTCTTCTCAATATAGAAAATTAAACACATCAATCGTAAATATAAATTAAATTTCACTCTCATTTTAGATCGTTTCAATTATCATAATATTTCCTCAAATAAAACAGACTGGAAAGTGAATTAAGGAAAAGAAGATTTATTTGTCATCACGCCTTCTTATTAACTGGCATATAAAAGTTTAAAAGTCGAAATGATTTATTACTATTTATAACAACTATGCCGACCACCAGCATCCTTTGTTTATTTTGGTAAAGCGTGCCACTCGGAGACCAAGTGATGGTGACAGAAACACGCATCGAATGCAGAGCTTAACATAAGTGACACGAAACGGATGTTACACAAGAGATATGCGTTTCATAAAGCTTGGCATGTTTATTTGTGGCTCACTCCCCTTAATTCATACCTTTCCGCTATCGCTTCAATAAACAATTAACACGACTTGTAACAACTTTCATTTTATAGACATTATCAAGTTGGTATACATTTTAATATTTATAGGCTTTCAATTCAATACTTACGAAAATAGTTGAGCGTTTCCCTGATCTGGTCAGGCGTGAGAGCGAGGTCTTCCGGGTTGACTGGCAACGCCGGCGAAGGTATGAACCAATCTTGATTCTCGTAACCTAAAAGTGAGAATATTCACGTAAATATAATGCAATTTTTTAATGGACGGCGGAGTACAATTATTATACATGGTATGTCACCATATCGAATACGGAAAGATTGATGAGACATTAGATAAAACACATCAACACATAGATCTACGTGTAAGCGATTTACTTTCCATATGAAAGTTAATGAAAAAACATTAGCACTTCTTCCAACCATTAACAGTAGAAAGTTTGAAACAAAAGCACCATCGTAGTGTATTGAAATCGCCGATATGTATACGTATATTAAAATAATATTTTAATTACAAAAAGTGCGTTCAATTTAAATGTTAAGCGAATCGTTGAAGCGGCTACGTCATAGGAACGCTGAATCACACCTACAACATTCCCCAACCACTTTCAATCCAGTCCGTTCCTGTTTGTTATCACGTGACTAAATCTACATAGAAATATATTCGACTCGGTGTCGCTACTCGCTAGTTATGGATTAAACTTCACAAACTTTACAGACTGTGTGCTCGACCCAAACACCAACACCTGTGTGAGTTCAGGTGAATTACGCAACACGCCCAAAATATTATGTCTTTTTGGCCATGTAGAAGAAAATGAATCCTCGGATACATACAATATACAATCTATCGTAAAGGACATGAAATTGTTTAAGATTTTTGAGGAAAGAGCAGACAGACTATATTATGACATCATTTGTTCAAATAAAACAAGGCTGCATTTATGAATAAGATTTACCTCACAATGCAATGGCATCGTAAGTCAAAACAGATACCTACTGAAACAATAGCAAGAATTTTGAATCCATTGCTTTAGACACTATAGAGATACAATATAGAAACATTCCATCAAATTTCTTAATTTTGATCTAGAACATCTTTGGGCTTCGTCATAATAATGTATGTAATTCATGATAGTTCGGCACACGGCAGCATACAATTTGCAATGTTTTCACATGTACGCAGAAATGCAGACCCATTATCGCATACCGATCCTCAGAACTAGATGTGCAGCGTGCACTCCTACTAGTTCTTGTAACGGGTTGACAGATGGCACGCATGAGACCGGTCGGGAATGCACTGGTCAACGGACGATGAGTCGCGCGATGAGACACCATTATTTATAGCGTCATCGGCGACGCCGGCGCCGGAAACTGTGCCTCGTACACTAACTGGCACGGCACAGAATTTACAAACTTCACTTTACTTTCTGCATTGAATGCAAATCTATCCAATTTCCCTATCTCATAATGTATTTGCATAGGTATAATAGCTTCTATTCAAAACAAAACTGCTGCTAACGACAATTCTTAACAAATTCTAAATCCCAACCGAGTCAAGAAACATTGTATTAGAATATTATTTAAACCTACAGTCGACATCGCGTAATAAAATGGTTAAACTATTGCAATAAAGCTGACGGCACAATGGACACCTTGATTGCAATAAAACTTTATTATTATTAGTCTTTGTCCATTGAATAATATAATAATATTATATCATCTTTCTTGTTTGTCAGGATTTAGCTTAACATACAAATAGTTCATCCCTCTAGAGTCTAGTCAATATATACCTACTTCCTATTCCAGCATTTCAATTTAAATCGATCCGAAGAGGAGACTGTTGTTATTTTAAAAGGATGTACATACAAAGAACAAGTCATTACTTTGTTCATCTAAACTATTTTTGTTAATCTAAGCCGCGGATCAGAGCAGCGTGTAACTTGTGTTCGTCTTGAAGAACACGAGATGATTGCGGCTTGGGTCAATTCTTGGAGGCTCAAGAAAATTTTCCGGGTATCGCATTCTAAGCTTATACTTAACTTACGGTACCATCAAAGTGATATAAATGCATGAAGAACTACAGCGCAATGTTCGCACAAATAAACTGCGGATAAATTTATTACATATAAATTTTTAATTAATCAAGTAAAAAAAACTATCCACCTCTTTTTTCAATGAAATTCACTCAGTGTGTCACTAGTACTTCTACTTTACGTAGTAACTTACGTAATCATACTCAGTGCCGACGAGAAGGTCAACGCAGGTTTTTGCAGAATGATTTCCAGAAAATACACCTTTTTGTAATACTATTTGATAAAATTTATAAAAGTGCTTCCATTCATTTAATTTCAAACAAATTTATTAAAAACTAACACCTCAGGTAAAACAATTTATTTTTTAACAGTTTGTTATAAGACTGGCGTATGCATCTGTCCTCTTAAAATATAAGAAGGTATCTATACTAATATTATAAAGAGGAAAAGTTTGTAAGTATGTATGTATGTATGTATGGTTTTCACGCAAAAACTACTGGACCGATTTCAAAAATTCTTTCACCATTAGAAAGCTGCATCTTTACTGAGCAACATAGGCTATATTGCATTTTCAAAAAAATTAGAGATCCTTACCAAAAATGCAATAATGTAACCCAAGGTGTAAAAAAATCCTCAATAAAACTTCTGTCATCGCGTGCGCTGCGGAATCTATTGAAGATAGAACAAAAAAATGTTCTACAGTATTATAGAATGGATCAATATCTACAAGAAAGTCCGCGATACCATATGTCCATCTTCAGTAGTTATGTTACTACAACAACTTTTTTACGTTTTCAAAGTAAATAGAAGTGCCGACAGTAATCAAACCATGTTATCCATACACATATATTAATCCTTATCCCATTAAATGATGTTTTATTATAGACTGTTTCAATACCAGCAAAATACTTTTTAAATGAAAAGAATTGGATATTCCATTCAAAAGATATAACGAATTTAAGTGTCAATCTACAGAAAATAGTAGGTATACTGTTCGAGCAGGCCGTAGTGCGGGGGTCACGGAGGAATTCTACCAATATGCGTCTTGACGGAACACAGTGGGGTTTTGGTCGGTAGGAATCCGACATAACCCACGGCCCCTCCCCTGGAGGCCGTGGGTATCTATGAAAGATTTCCCCACTAAAACAAAAAAAAAGGCCGTAGTGCGGGACGGGGTAAAGGTGATTTTCATGTGATTAAAAATTAAACCTATAGTCCGACCTATAGTAGACTTTTCACTGTAAAGATATCGCTATCTATGCGGGTGAAACCGCAGGGCATTGCTAGTTATTAATATACGCGGAAAATGATGTTGTGATGCTGGGCACAGGAATGTGCGAAAGAGAAAAAAAGGTACCTAAGGATGGCACGAGGTCTACAGCCTGCTATCAATTTGTCACGAGCTACCATAAATAGAAAACATCTTGAGGTCGCATACCTAAGATGATTCCTGGTGCATCTAGCGTTTATACAACTTTTTTATTATAATTGGAACGCTATGTAACGGGACGTTGTACGGTTTAATAGCATTTATCAACGCTTATCTCTATCGGTTCATAATTTTAGATATCAATTGAGACGAAAGTGAACATCAAACAAAATTACATTCAAATAAATACGGATACTGAAGGTAGAATCGACATTGATAATAATCGAGGATAAATACTTACAAAATATGTTTCTTTTGAATTTATGATAATAGGTCAAATACATATAATGGGTCTGTCATACAGGTACATTACTCTCCTAGCATAAGAATGTTAAATTTTTATTTGGCAACAAACGCAGCCGAGGTGCACAAAGAAGGAACTTTGACATTTAGATATTGATAAAGCAGCGCTTACTCAAGTATGTCACGATCCGATTGTTTGCCTATTTAACATCTTTCACAATGTAACAACCTTCTTAAGAAAACGTTGAATGCCATTATGATTTTCTATTCTACTCTTATTTTCGTTCATGAAAGCATCTATCATCAGATACACAACTGTGTTTATTTGTTTACTCAAATTTTATTAGGCTCTAAATATACCTTTTTTTACTGTGTATTGAGAGAGACTAAAGTCTAAAGATCTATAATAAGTTTTTAAAAAGATGAACCGACATGAACGGTAAAAGAAATAGAGCTCTTGCTTGATTTCTGATTCTTATATTCATTAATCAAACTTGTACTTTTACTCATATTCAGTGATTGATAGTTAACATTCAGAGCGATGCACTCTTGGCAATATGAACGAAATAATCTAAATACATATTATATCACTCCGTAAAATTTATACAACAATAATCAATGTTTTCACAACTACATAAGTTATTGCAAAATGAAGGTATGAAGTAATATGCACGCAGACCTATTTTTTATAAATTGCATAATTTGATATAATCTTTTACTACAGTTCATGTGCTTCGCGTTAAATTGTTTTTTTTTTCAATAGAAAGCGACGATGAAGATTTTATACATAGAATCATATAAATTAAACGAGAAACTTCATGTGCAGACGCCAGTGTTAGCGTTTGTCGGTTCAAACCAGTCAATGGAGACAAAGACCTTTCGATTCCGACAACTGATTCTCGTACTACGATTACAACGGTCTTTTGTGAATTACTTTTACTATTATTGTGGGTTTTTATATCTCAATATCTCATCGAGGTATTATTATAGAGAGGACCAGGCGCGTAGCTACCGCCGTATCTGCCGTATCAATTATGGCCCCCGCGCCAAGGGGGCCCCCAACGTGCGTAAGCAATAATTACTAAAAACTTCCCAAATTTTTTTTTTTCAGAAATGATCTGAAAAAAAGCAATTTTCTGGCCTCTTGTGTGTATATTTAATTTGAATTGTTTGTAAACATTTTGTAATAAGTGACAGATAGATAATTATGATAAATAAATATTTCTTTTAGGGCTGATTTTTCAATCCTTGGTTAAAACTTATTTGTTGAATAATGTATAAAACTACCATTTTAAAAACGTATTCTAATTGCCCGTATTTGACAGTTTACGTGACATATTAATATTATCGTGTAATACTTTATTGGACGGATAAGTTTTATCCAAGCATTGAAAAATCGGCCCTAAATTTTATGCAAACATTTTTTTTTCTTTTGTGAGAAATCTTTACCCTTCCTAAGGGCCCCCAAACAAATTTTTATATGGGGCCCCGCCAAGGCACGCTACGCTTCGTAGTACATAGTAACTCAATGGTATACATATTGTAATTTGTTGTACAGTAGGTAGTATTTCAGGAGAGAATCAATTGTTGCGATTGCGTTGTACGCCTATAATACATCATAATTTTCATATCATTTATTCATTTTTATAATATTTTTTTGGAATAACTTATAATTTTTATCTTAAAAATGATTATGTACCTCCGAACTGAGTTAAGCTGTCGGCTCGTAATCGATACTTTGGTATATGTTCCTGCAGAAGGCTGACGATCTCAACCTCGGGCACCTCCTCGCTATTGCACAGCTCTGACAACAAATAATAAAGCATGTTAGTTAATTAATTGATGCATATCTTACCGAAAATGGCATGGAAAGGGAAATTGGAAAGATAATGAACTGTTAGAAAGCTACAGGTTTGAATACCATGTCGTGACTCGTGACTGGAGAACTGAACTTGAGCGCAATGCGGTCTATACGCGTATAGAAGTACATACTTAGTTGTACACGGACGTATACTAGCAGTATTTAGAGCTTGCAGACAAAATCAATAGTTCCCTCCCGACGAACCTGACTAAGCTGACCGCGACATTTACGGGGCATACACCCCTAATAATTATATTCTGGGAGCTTTGCATTCTGTAGGGATACGAGATGCAAATAAATATATAGGTAATAATTTTTGCATACTCAAATATAATTACAATGAAATGCATGTATCCATCATATTGGAAAAATGTCGCTTTAGATATGTACATGCAGCAGGAAGGTCATTATATAACACCTCTTACTACAAGAAATTTCTATATCGATCATACTAATTAAGCAAAAACGATATTCATTATCAATATTATTCCAGCGTCGGCCACCGCCTTAATCTAACAAGAGAAAGTAAGTTATGTCTTATTAATTACCTACTTTATAACAACAGTACGGGGACTGACAACATCGGAGTGGCCAAATAAATTAAGAAAGCTAATTTACTGATATCTCCTCATCAACTATTCATATCGACAAGAGGTGTCGCGTAGTTTAAAACGGAATGAAAATTACGGTTGGATTACAGGAATGAATCCAGGCCACTTTACTTAACCACCTGAATGTGTTTTGGAATACAAAGGTCAAAGGTATTATTTCTAAATTATACTGAATATCTTGGATCCCTAATAGTACTTTTATGAATAATAATTCAATTTGATATCGGATTTTAATATAAGTACAGTAATCCAAAATTAATAATGCGCATGCAAATCTTCGCTATTTGTCGTATTTCCGAAAACACTCGAATCGTTGAATCGTAAGAGCCCTAAACAATGCACTTGCATTTTACACCTTGTTCAAAAGAAATAGAAGTCAATTCACGGTCATACACAATCAAAAACAAATCGGGCGGTAGGTGACGGTAGCCTGTCAGTCAAAAAACTCAAAAATCCGTCAGTCGTCTTTAAATATTGGTGGTGACTGCACGAGTTCTCTTTGTGTAGAATTATATAGAGCTGCTATTACATATCCTTCTTGGTTTTGTTTTTAAAGGTGAATTGAATTAATTGATGAAATGATTTACACAGGTGATGGCAGTAGGGAAAGTCAAAATGAAGAAGAGCATAATGAAAGTTCCGATGTATCTAACATGTCAGAGTCAGTGATTATCTTTAATCACTGATTTTGATTGTTTATATCTTTATTTTTTTGTAAATATCATAATATTGAAGAATGATCAGTACTGTTAATAATTTTGAACTGAGATTTTAATGATTAGATTTATATAAATCACAATTTCAAACACAGGTTTAAGTGTAAACCTGTGTTTGAAAACCATATTTTATACAATATAAATTTTGTGTTATTTTCACCTTCTTTTCTTCCATCACCAGCTTCAGTAAGACACTTTAAAAGTACTATAAATTTTCCAAGTAAATCAATCCAACAAAGATATATTCGCAATCGTGGGGTTATCCTCGCTATTTACTTACAAGAAATTATCGAAACAAAATCGTTACTTACAAATCAATATTAATTTATTTTAGAACAAAACACATAATTTGACTAAATTATGCATGATGAAAATGCATTTAACCACTCTATATACATATCATCTTCGGACGCTCCGGGAATATGACAGTTGCCGAACAGCGACGAAGATTTCTATGCGCATTATTACTTTTGGAGTACTGTAGATAATATAATATTTTTATGGTAAAAAAAAATTACATACTTTAACTTGAAATGTACAACCAAACTCTCTACAACCAATAGACCGTATGTAACTGGTCCGCAATTTGTTTAACATAATAAAACGGAGGTGATATGAAAATAATTAGTTTTTAAATTCTTTTCCAGAAACAATGTTTGCTTTCTTCGATTAGTTTTCGTGTAGCCCATTCTAAAACAAATATCCGAATTAATTAGGGTCTCCTTTAATCATGAGAAAAAGGTAAATATGATTTATTTATAACTTATAATATTATTCTTAGGGCCGATTTTTCAATGCTTGGATAAAACTTATTCGTTGAATAATGTATAAAACTACCATTTTAAAAACGTATTCTAATTGCCCGTATTTGACAGTTTACGTGACATTTTAATATTATCGAGTAATACTTTATTGGACGGATAATTTTTATCCAAGCATTGAAAAATCGGCCCTTAGATGACAAATCAATAATCATCTACATTAATTTAGTATACATTATAATAATCCACGTGAGTTCTTATCACAAACGAGCCATTTATCAATGCCACATTTAGGAATATCCAAAAAATACAAAACGTTAATGTTCTATAACGAGCGTCGAGCTCTTTCGCGTTCCCAATATCTGTTTTCACAGATGTTTGTCTTTTGCGCTCCAGTTTCAGATCTCGGTTAATTTGCACGCGCAATTTATCAGCATTATGTAGTACATATTTTATACTTACAATTACTATAAACCGTCACACTAAAGATTCATAATGATTGAACTCACCGTCGCTCCAGGCGAAAAGCAAGTCCTGGCGCTTGTCATGCAAATCGTTGCGTCTTGGCGGACGCGGCCGATAACGCTTCTCACTCATAATTGTGTTTCATACGGAACCCTCTCTTCACGCTTGCACGCACAAAAAAAAGCGTAATCGTTGCAAAAAATCATTAAAAATAACAAATAATTCACATTCAAATGTATTCTTTCGCATCAAATTGTGTGTACGTGCACTGTGTTATAGCGTCCCCTATAATCATGTCTCCTAATCTAGATACATGATAATGAGACCGACGTCACCAAGTTCGATAATACATATAATTCACGGTCGACAATGCACATTATTATTTGTTATGAACATAACTGTAAGCAAAGATAAAATTAAATTATTTCTACATTTACAAGTCTTCTTTTTAGCATTGTGTATCGTAATGGTTAGGATTATTGTACCTACATGAATGGAAATTTAGAGATGTGTAATACAGAGAAGGTAGCAACAAGGTAAAAAATGATGGCCTGATGGCAACAAAAATATGTTTACAAAATAAAAGATAAGTATCAAAAAAGAAACCACTTTAATTTATATTTTCGTAGTTCATCTTATAAAGTCCTTGGGACCAAATACATAGAAGCCCTTGCTTCTCACAAGGCTAGATGTCCCTTTTTCCATTGAATTGTATTAAATTCACAAAAAAAAATTTCTTGTCAACCAGCCCTTTACAATTGATGGGTGAACTGGATGGTAATTGTATGATTTTCAGCATGACAATATAAAGCCCAATATTTGCAAATAAAAAACCAATGGTTTCAAGAGGCTCATGCTCTGTTTGTAGAACAAGGCCAAGGTAAAAATTTTCTATGCAAGAGTGCACATTGCTATAATTATCAGGGAAGATGTTAATGAAGTGAATGCCACTATCATAATATGCAGGCCAAACCATACATAAATACATGGAGGTACTATGCATGTACATAGATTTTGTGTGAAGCTGGAAACTTCACATTGGCTGGAAATTCCATCGCCTACAGGGTGCACCTTCTTTTTTAGCAGTTTTTTAAGAACAATAACATGCAACTACATTTATACGGAAATAATATGTAACAATACTAATGTTTTATTAAGAGCGCTGCAAGTAAAATAGATACGAGGCCACACGCACAGTTCAGCTGTGAAGGCGGCTCGGTCGACGACTCGACGCACTCATTCAAACTAATAAAAATAAGGATGTCGTCAATATTTGGCATCGCTTCCATAGAGGGGTCACCTCCGTTATCTTCTATTATTCATATCGACCTTGCAAATAGGAAACGAGATCCAGAAAACCCGCTTTGTAAATAAATTACCTAGCCAAATAATTAACAATAACCAGTACTACATACCACTATTCTGTGTGTTTTGTTTAAATTATTTTACAGTTACAAATGTGTTGATTTAACACAAATTGATTGTGCCAAAATGTTTGTAATACTATCTGAGAAATGAGAATACATTTCTAAATATATCATAGAATAGAATAAATTCAATTTAATACATTCAAAATATACATTTATCATTAAAGCAATTGATGATAAATTTAGTTTACATTTACTACAGCCCTAAACAGTGACCTAATAGTGCCTAATGTATGCATTATCGAACGCTCTTTCTTGCCAAAATAATAGAACTAATAAAATGCAATAAACCAATACAAGGATTGTAAAAACATTCATATAAAAATCCACGCTATTAGTTACATACGTAACAGCTTAGATCATTAACGTAACAGTGAACAATATATTTGTGCTCAACTTTTCTGAATTACAAGCATTGCATTAGAAGAAAATAACATACAAAAAAGTATTAAAGGTACTCCCATACCTTCATTAACTTAATATACCCATCATTGTTTATAATAATAAATTAACTGGGCGGTATATACCACTATTGAAGTTTACTAATTATATAATAGGTGAAACATTTTTTTCTAGGATATCTTTCAAAACATACTTAAATTTTACGTTACATTTACATTACATGCTAATACTCTTCATAAACTTTATTTCAAGTTTTACAATAATTCTACTCATATAACCGCAACATATAATATGTCAAACACACACGAAAAAATTTAAACATATAACATCAATTGCAGAGCGTAAGTACGATAGGCCCGCCGTCGGCGGACTCGCGGCGTTGTACTGGGGATGCGCGTGCGCAACCCGCCCGCCCAGAATAACCTTGGCACTTTGCCAATAGCAAAATTTCTATCTTTGCTCCCCATTCATAAAGCCAACCCTAAAGCCTTTATTGTTTACGTGCACTCTACCTTGTAATAGCGAGACGGTTAATGAATGTAAATTTTTGATAACGATTCTAATTTCGATACAAGTCGAGTCACGAGTGGCTTCGGCGGCGAGAACGCTTCGTATTATTGGTGTTATTAGTTATTATTTAAAAATAATAACTCTTTGAAATTTGCTAACAGTATTATGCAAACGGCTCAAATATGTATGCGATTAAATAAATGTTAAAAACTTAAATATGTTAATAGAAAAGAAAGAAGCTTTACTCTCCAATAAGATTACGTAAAATAGAATTAACAGGACAGCTTGCACAAATCCACAAATAATTAAAAGTCTTATTTGACTCAAAAAAATGAAGTATAAGCACATACTCCATGTAGTAAGTGTCATAAATGTTGTGTTGAGAGTAGCAATCCTAATTGAATGTGAACATGTGAGTCATGCTGTGTGCGTTTGCGTCAGGTCGTCAATTGCAAGTATGACAACGAGGATAATCAAATATAATTGAGACCACTGTTACATAGTGGACGTAAGTCTGCTGAACTTTCGGGAAACACTTTCGAATATCAGCATAACTTTAGACGCGGTTTATAGACGTGTTAGATGTCTATGCAATAATGTACTCTGTTTAATCTAAAATAAATTATAATGTAGCTCAATTTAGGAGGTTATTTTAATAAACGGGTAAATACTAGAAAAATCTACTTATACCGCTTAATACAATATGAATAAGGTCTACTATTTCTACACATCCTAATATAAGTATGACTCATTCAAAGTGAACCGTTGTTGCTTACGCGTCGTTGCGTGAAAATCGACAAATCCATTCAAGGTAAACAACCCTGACGATTGTAGTGCGCTAATACTTTGTTATATTGGCTTCAATACTTGTTATTTATTTAGCGTCAAAACAAAACAGACCAGTACAGAACCACTTGCAGTGTATCCTGAATAGTAACTTTCACTTGCTCCAATCGGTGGCACTTGCTTTGAAATTTCTTGCATGATATACAGTGTGACCATAAAACGTGATGTACTTTTCATATAGATGCAAATGAGCATTCTAATAGGAAATTTCAATATTTAATCAATTTATACATGTCTGCTAGCCAGTCAATTATCTACGAGATAGCGATCGATATAACGTGTTAACTATGCTAGTCATGCTTCATTGTATAAATGGCAGCTTGCACCAAAAAATTGTATGGCGTTGCCGAAGTTCAGTACCTATTGTGATCCTAAACAGAATCCTTCAGTCACTTTCATAAATCAAGGTCTAACACCATACTTCTACTAATAATATCTACATATTACAATACAGCCTATTTTACTTTAATTATTTATAAATATAATACAGAAAAAAGTGTATCTTGCATATACGACACTAAAAGTTGATAACCCATTCAGTTCGTGAAAATTCATGGCTTTGCATCAACCTAATACAGGGTTTAAATGGGACTAAAGAATAGGAAACGGGAGGTCTTGGCATGTAATCTATGATCTATCCCTAGTCCTTACCAGTTATAGTAGCGACGTGACGTGTTGCGCGCGGAGCTAGCGAGGGCGCGCGAGCCGCATCCTGAAGGGCCGCCAGCTTGACGAAGTACTCTAAAAAAACACAATAATCTTTACAAGATATACCAAAGCGAAATTTATCGTAGTGCTCTATGATCGCAATTAATATGAAAAATAATTTATCTTTCAGGTCTGATGAAGAATTATCTCACATAATTGCCATTAATACTTCTAGCTTCAGAAACTAGACCAGTTATAGTGGAACTCATACAGATTTATTTATTTTAATGTTCAATCAAAGAATTATGTTTCGAAATAACAATAAAAAAGTAAAAAAATTTAAAGGAAAATTTGTAGAAATTTTGGCTTTCACTAATAATGACATTCTAATTTTTTGTTATTTTATTTTTCGGTTTCGCATCAAATCCATGTAATTATTATATACTATTTGATGAACTTATCTATTCTGATGTTTTGTAATAATGCCAGAATTTGTATGAATCAAACAATAAAATATAATTGGCATATTCAATAAGATTTAACAAATACTCGTGTTATGATGATTTAGAGTAGAGTAACTTTAGCATAAAAAATGATTTCGTCACTCAATAAATATTGCACACATTATATAATGAGAACAATGCAATACTGAATACAGATATAAGAGTAATAATTAACATTGGAATATAGTTAAACTAAGAATCTTCTATATAAATTACTTATTCCATACCTTCTAAAATCATCACTACTTCTATTTAGACGACAAACAAAGAAGGAACAAAAAATACACCATTTTGCACTTTGTTCAAGTTTACTTTGATATAAAGTGGAAAATTCAAGATTTGTTGATATAAAATTTTGTATATTATGTAAGGATATCAGCTATATCTAATCTTATTATAGGAATTGAATCATTCATTGCTAATACAATATGATTGTTTACATTATAAATCCAACTTAGAATAGACCTGATAAATCATATTAAAAAACATACATAGGTAGGTATAAAACATTGGTCATTTAACATAATCAACAGTATGTTTTTTACATACCTAGGTAGTATTATTCAATTCAATAGGAAATACTTACAAAATTATTTTTCTAAATCGCCCTTGAAGTCCAATAATTTCTGTAAAAGAAAAGTAATTTAAGTAGGTAATGCTAAGGTTGAAAGAAACAAGAAAATAAAATACGTATAATATATTAATTATTCACTTAAATGAGAAACAAAGATCAATATTTCTTCAAAGGAATTTGGCATCTTGTATTTCAACACAAGTTAAATTTAAGTAGGTACTTACGTAGATTTTCATAAAATAATTTTATTGGATTTAGAATTTTTTATTATGAGTTTCAGAATGGCTACTTGGAAGGCATAAATTATTCAATGAAGATGAAATAAATACTTACAGGCATTTTTACATCATCAGTAGGTAATCTTGTGGTCACCAGCCTTTTTCGCACCAAACCATTGTCAGTAAATAATTATTTCTAATGTTAAAAGCAAACAACACTGTTCTATTTATTAAAATAAATATCTATAAAGATAAGTTGTAAATTCAGTAAAGTTATGGATAAAAACAGTCATCAATTTTCCAAATAAAAATTAACAAATTATAAATATTCCTTCAGAATTTAGATTCCGTGCTGTCAAATTGTCAATTCGTATCTTTCAACTGATTTGATCAAACATTATTCATCGTACTGGATCGTGTTCGAGGATGCATGTATTTTTGACTAAAATTATAGTATAATTGTATATAATGGCAACAATTACGTGAAAACAATATATATAAATTATAAGAGTTTCTATAATTTAGAGCTGTGGTAAAAAATTCAGCGTTGAATTAATATATATTATTGAAAATTTGATTATATAATCAAAACTAATATTAGTAATTTACGAATTAGCTATGTACACATTCATTAAATAAAATACATATTGACGACGCTTATAAAATTTTATCTGAAAATTTCATTTAACAATTTTTTCATGCAATTGATCACAATGTTTGTGGAAAAAGCCATCAGCGTCATTTGAATTGCTATAGCAAACACAAGTATTACGATAATACCTGAAATAAAAAGTATAATTATATTATTACATAAGAGTAGAAAAATTTTAAACTCTCTCACAATATTGTAATAAATTTCATTTACAGCCTACCTTCAAATAAAATTATGTATGCTACAAGAAGAAATACTAATAGAAACAATGAAAACGAAATTGATAGAATCATAGTAATTCCGCCTACAAAAAATGATAAAAATATTGTTGTAATTAGAGGCTTTTCCAATAAAAATAATAAAAATGTTTTGAGGTCCTCCTCTAATTTTTTGCTTAATAAATTATAATGCAATAAAGACAGTCCATAACCTGAAACAAGTTTTAAATTTATTAATAATGGTATCAAAATTTAAAGGTATAAATTGAAAACACAATACTCATATTTATTTTTTTAACTTACTGAGAGGAAGTTTAACAGCCAATAGAAAAGCGTTATTTATATCAACTTCCATTGATATATCTTGATTCTTGATTGATCTTGATCTTGAAGATTTTTTCTAAATAATTTTGTCAACTACCCTACACTAAAATAATTAAAATTATAAGGGGTACTTCACAGAATATAGCAAAAATAGATAAAAGATGTAAAGTTTTTTAAATTCTTGTTGTAAAATTTTGGATACACAATATGATCAAATTGTGAAATAATTATGTTCTAGTACTACCACCAAAGTACCGCGCTATAATATTTTTTTTTTATAGTACAGTGTAGATAGAAAATAAAAAATTAAAAGTTATTTTATGTTTATTTTCTCTAGCAACTTTATTTTTCGCGCGCTAGTTGACAATTTGAAAATGTGACAGTTACTTTGAAGCCCAAACTCGAAGAATTTTTTTACTCTTTCAAAAAATTTAAAATAAAATATAAATTTAACTCCAAAATAGGTATTCAAATTAATGTGTAATACGTAAGACGTTATATAGGTACATTCACAATTTCTTAGTTGGTTTCTATTGGTAAAAGTCAAAATTTCATAATGGTAAGTAGTTCGTGTGGTGCATTGTTTTACTACTATAATTAAATTTATTTGTGTTTGTGTTTATTTCATAAATATATATACTTTTCAGGTACAATATGATGAAAACTTACTATCGGATATGTTGCCAATATACTATTCTAGGCTATTTCCACAAAGTCTTTTTTGCAGGTGGTTATCATGTGGAAATTATCCACAACCACTCGCCAATAGAGAATTATCATTTACTTTAGCAGAAGATATTTATCTAAGATATCTGTCTATAAACAATCAGAAGGAATTACAAACATTATTTCAGAAAAAATGTCCATATAAATTAGATATTGGGCCTGTGTATAATACTAAGTAAGTAGTATAAAAACTGTATAGATTTATTTCCCAAAAATACTTTCCCTTAAAATGAATAAATACATAAGAATCTCTTATTATTGGATATATTAAGTGAGAAATATCCTCTTATTTCAGACCATCTATAGGACGGCATGATGCAATTGTGCTGGCTAGAGAGCTTGTATTTGATATAGATCTGACAGATTATGATGAAGTAAGAACATGTTGTCAAGAAGCAAATGTATGCGACAAGTGTTGGAGGTTCATGGTTGTAGCGTGTGAAATTATTAATGTTGCTTTAAAAGGTACGGTCTTATCTTTGATAAAAATTATATCCCTTTTATTCTGTGACATTATTGCTATTGAAGGTGTGCTAGCTATGGCAACGGCTAAATGATGTTTTTCAACATGACCAAACATAAAAGTTGCTTGCTTTTATTAAATTATTTACTAACTTTTACCCCTAACTCTGTATGGTTCTTTATTAATGTTTTGCATCTATAAAAACTGTACTCAATTACACATAGGTACTTTTATGTGATTCATCATGTAATTGAAATAAAACAATTTATTTCTTAGTCTTAATATTCTTGTTTTGGCTTCAATTATTGTATTTATTAAGAGTTAATGATCTATATTGTATTGTGTATAAAAACAATTCTTATTTAAATTTTATTAATTTCAGATGATTTTGGTTTCCAACACATATTGTGGGTGTTTTCTGGTAGGCGAGGTATTCATTGCTGGGTGTCAGATTATGAAGCCAGGACCTTGGATAGTCCAGGTAGAGCTGCAGTTGCAGATTACATGTGTCTAATAACAGGCGGAGATAATCAGTATAAAAAAGTTCATTTGGGAAGTGATAATTTGCATTCTAGTATCAAGTAAGTTATCAGAAGTTTAAGTATGTTATGTTTTGTAACTTTTGATAAACTTATCAGTTTATCAAAATTAGGGAAAAAAACATGAATAAAAACAAATATTGTGGAATCTAATATCTATCAATATTTTATTAATATTATTTATATTTATATGAATAAAGTATAGTATTTATTTGTTGGTTTTATTGCTATTGAATACATGTTAAAACTATTATTTATATTTTCAGGAGATCAGTCAATATAATTGATAAATATTTCAATGATATAATGGAAGAACAGGAGTTCCTATCAACACCAGAAAGACTAAGCAGCTTTGTAAAAATTATTCCAGATGAAACACTAAGAAAACAAGTAGAAGAGACATTGAAGAAAATGCCAGCATCATCACCAGAACGATGGGAAACATTTGTTAATTTGTATCACCAACATTGTAAACAAGTATGTTTAAATTTATATTTTTGGTTTTATGGCATTCAAATACTCTATAAATATAAATTTATTAAGCATTTGAATGCGTGGTGTGTCCCTCCAGACACATAAAACTGAAAGAATAGAATAAATTCGATTGCTCTGGCGGGTCACGAGTGGCTGAGTTGGTCAGGCATCCGCCCCGGAATGGCGCGAAGAGATGCAGTAAAGAAAAACCCATATAGTTCCCGTTCCCGTGGGATTTCCCGGATAAAACCTATCCTATTTCCCGGGGTAAAAAGTAGCCTATGTTCTTTCTCGGGTATCAAAATATCCCTAT
The DNA here is from genome assembly GCF_061535455.1 of Colias philodice. Lineage (NCBI taxonomy): Eukaryota > Metazoa > Arthropoda > Insecta > Lepidoptera > Pieridae > Colias > Colias philodice. The sequence continues at coordinate 5,942,320 of NC_143094.1, read as the reverse complement.
ACCAAATTTCATTCAAATTGGTTCAGTAGTTAAGGCGTGATTGAGTAATAGACAGACAGACAGAGTTACTTTCGCATTTATAATATTAGTTTGGATATTTCACTTCTCGATTTTCACTATGACTTTATTAGCAAGCAAAAATGTGTTATTGATATTTTCAACAATAATGTGGTGTTAATGTCCAAGCCATTTTATTAAATTATATTTATTTGTTGGTGACCTTGCTTGCTGTAATGTGAAAGAAACAATGGGACAAATTAATTCTAATTATAAGATTTCATTGTAATTCATGATAAATATTTCAGAATGGAAGTGCTATGCGAAAGTTGAAGTACTTAATAGAGGAGATGAAAATCCAGTATTGCTATCCAAGGCTTGATGTTAATGTAACTAAAGGATTTAATCATTTACTAAAATCACCATTTAGTATACATCCAAAAACAGGGAAAGTATCTATTGTATTTAAACCCGAAAATGCTAAGAATATGAAATTGGATGATATTCCCACAATCAATTCATTGCTTGATGATAGTTCAAAGGAAAATGCGCAACATTCAGCAAACATGAGAACTGCTACAAAGAATTTTCAAGAAGTTGTGTTTACTTTGGAAAAGACTGAAGCCATGAGAAGGAAAAATGAACCTAGTGAGTTAATCTGCTATTTATTTATACCTCTGATGCCATAGATTTCATTATTTCTAGTCTGGCTTATTGTATTAATAATTTAATATCCATTTTGGCCAATATGGGCACTGTCTATGCACTGTATTACACCAAGGTGACATTTATTTTGGTATAGATATGAAAGGGGTTTGGGTACTTTTGTATGAGCTAGTGGCGTCCGCGTCGTGATGACATTTCGCGGCCAGTTATGAAACTTGGATATTTTAAAAAGTAATATTATATTGCGTATATAAGCGTTCATATACGTTTTGATTAGAATTCTTAAATAAATAAAGGAGAAACCTAAAAAACTCAGAAACATCTTATAATAAATCATCTACATTTTATGTAAATGAATAATACAAAACCAAATATCTCTATTCCTAATAGGTTTCGAGATTTGTGTCCATAATAACTTTTGCGGACAATATATAATTGCTCTTTTAAAATGTGGAAGTTTCATCGATGGCCGCGAAAGTAGTACATCACGGCCCCAACTTTACCCAAACCCCTTTATATATTTTCAAATAACCACAGTTTTGATGAATATTATGTATAATGTCTATATTTCTAATAATCGACAACAGCTTAATTTTGCAAGCACTTAAATCACATTTAATTTTCAATTTTTAAAGATTTAACTAATGGAAGAAAATTGTTTAATATCTTCTTAATTTGTATGTTTTCTTTTCAGGTGTATCTATTGATTTTTAATATGGAAATTATCAGAGGAAAAAATAAAAACGTGGATTCTCTTATATTTTTATTAATTAATAAAAAATGCACATAAAATATATCTTTATTATAATTTTCAGTAATTGGTCAGATCCATTCGTCTATGTATGTCGTATTATCTCATTATCTTCTAAAGATCTTAGGACCTCATCCTTCAAGTAATTATTAAGCACAAAATATGACATTCAAAAACAGCATTACTAAGTTGTTCTAAAATAAGATGCTTCAGAAACATGTCTGAATTGTAGCAGAACAAGCAAAAGGTGATTTGTGACTTTGAAGCTGAACATTTTGTTGGCCTTTATTCATATTTTAATCCCATAGTTTTCACTTTTCAATTATCATCGATATTTTTTTAAACTTTAATCCTTAGTACTTCTCAACCATTCTACAACAAAACTTAATTTTCGTGAACTCAATTTTTGCATGGAATCAATTTAATTAAATAGAGCAGCTCAATGCTACATTTAGAAAATCTTCAAATCCAATAGTTACAGTTCCATTTTGTTGAGTGTCTCTGGCTCTAAATGCTTCAGTAAAGCGTTGGACTTGGACGCATAACACAATAAAGTTATCAACCGAAATTTTTCCGTCAGGGTCACTTCTTTTCGACAGAAAATTGATAAATTCCGGCGAAAATCGAAATCCCATTTGTGTCAAAGCTGAAACATAAAAATATTTTAACACTACACAGACACGACAGACAGACTAATAATTCTCGTTTTATATGAATTATTAATAATTTTAATAATAATTCTTCCATCTATATAACTACCACACTGCATCTTGGATAAATGTAATTGCAACAGTGTGAAACTAAATTTAAAAGATGTTTTTTTAACTAATACTTAAAGAATAGAAAATGATTTTCTTCGTCTCTATGGCATACCGCGGCAACGCCTAGTCTTTCGGCCACCAGCAGTATGCTTATTCTTGAAACTCACTCATACATTGATAGGATAAGGTTGTATACGTCTTAGTAGATATCGTTTTATAAAAAAATATACATTTATATAAAATATCTATACGATTCGTTTGAATCGAAATTTATACATACCTTTCGATAATTCCTGTTCGTCGATCTGTCCCGACTGATCCGTATCGTATGTTTTGAACACTGCTAACCACTGATTAATGTAAGTATATAACTTTTCAAACTCTTCAACGTTTATGTGCCCAGAACGGTCCTTATCAAACATTCCTGAAAGGACAAAAGGTGACTAAAGAACAATAATCTAAAAATGATTTTTGTGTGTCAGTCTATCTGTATCGATCTCGATATGCAGCATACATAATATCATGCTAAAACTAGTGTGTGTATTAAACTGAAATTGCTGCTGATTAAACTGTTACCTTTCTTTCTTTCATGAAGTGCATAAACTTAACACACGTAATTTAACTTTATTAACAAACAGAAGACAATAACTTATATTTACCTATCATCAAGTTACAAGCAGTTTCAGAAAATGTTTGCCCCTGTGCGTTAACTAGGGCGGCCTTTAATTCAGCCGCTGTTATATATCCCGATTGATCTTTATCCACAGCGCGAAACCATTGCACCACTTGAGGTGAGACGTTGCCTCCAGGACCGATTGAGGGATAAGGACCATGTCCCACTTCCAATTGTCCGCCCTGTGGTTGTCCATAACCTGGTTGACCATATCCTTGCTAAAATAAAATTTAAATATTTAAAAATATTGATACTGACCGGCTGTAACGAATTTTAAAAACTTTTTTTAATTCGACAGAATCAAAATAAGGTACAGTTAGTTAACATGGACGTCGCGTAGTTAGGCGGGTATGGGGTCCCCTTTACGTATGTATCCTAATAAGATAGCTTAGTTTATAATAGATTTGAATTGTCCTACTAGTCTATTGTACTTATTTGATAAAAAAGGGTCAAGAAACTAGATGCAAAATATAACAACTTTGCATTTTTGTGATTTAATTCGATTGTTGAGATAATACTTGTCGGTTGTTACCGTTGCTTTTTTGTGGGCCCCAGTCCCCACCCACATATTTTGATACATTGCATCAATATCATGGAATGCTGCGCCGCGCCACTATTAGAAAGGTAAACTTTTAAAGCTATTAGCTATAAAAATCATCTCAATTATTTTAAAAGTGGGTACTTACTAAATAAAAATATATAAATTGCTTAAAATATTTTATTCCATAAAGTAGGTATAAATAGCAGTATGTTACTAATATAATATTTACATGAGGGTTGTAGAAAAGTTACCAGGCATCTTGAAACAACTGTTCAAGCAATATTCATTAGCAATAACATTTATAGTAAGTAGAATATATAGGTACTTTTAGATTTACATCTTTTTAGTCTGCAGGATTCGTGGAATACAAAAGGCACCATATTTATTTTCTAAGGTTTATTTTAACGCCAGTACTATAAAATTATAATTCTATACAAGTAATATGACCCTTGTGTTCTGACTGGTCAAATTAAACAGCTATAAAGTGAATAAATTAAGTGCATTTAATTTCTGAAGGTACATTGTTATTGTAATTGTATAGGATCCCGATATAAAACGACCTTCACCGCGATGCTAATATGAAACATATTTTAAATTAAAGTTAATATCTCAATAAAATATAAATAATATATTGCAAATGGGTTGCCTAACATATTTCAGTTCAGAATAAGATTAATTAATTACTTATTGAAAATAGATTTTTTTAAACATTTCACCGGTTTCATTATTAAACAGTTTCAATCGAAAGTACCTATGACGCCCATAGAATATGCAAACGTTAGGTTGCCTATTTTTTTCCGGTCACTATTTGGTTGCCAGGTATAAACGGGTATTAAATGGTCAAATCGATACTAGCATTTTGCACCGGTCTACGAATATTTCGTTGTACTATTAAATTAACTTCAAAATTATAAACTATATTATAAAATTTCATATTGTCTATGGTTGTATGTTTGTCCTGAGAAAATGCACGTAAATATGTGGTATGCTTAGATTATAGATTGGTCTCCGCGCGCGCGCTACGACTAGATACCGCCGGCGTACTTGAAAAATGCGGCAACTTATAGTACGCCGAATTCGGCGTACCCAACTTAACCCAAGCCAGTCGTGTCACAAGCATTGTGTGGAGAGGGTGAACCGATAATTTATAAAGATTTTGAACAAAATCTGAAGTAAAATGCCTATTTGTGTCATAAAACTATTTAAAAATAATACATCAAAAAATAAGAAAGACACTGGGATCACGTACCATCACTAAGTATCGTATTATTCGAAATTTCTCCTTTACTTCGAAAAATTTTTCTACGAAAATACGACGCCATTCAGTGTTGCCGTATTGCATATCCAAAAAAATACACGTGGTTGAGGAAATATTTTAGCAATAATTTGAACTTTTTTTTTTCAATACTATTACTAACACATGTATAAAAAAGTATAATACAATAATTTATTTCTGTTTAACCATGTTTAACTGACTCATATATTATGTATGTTTTTTTTTTTTATTTCCGCTTTTTTACTTTTAAACAACCTTTGTGACTATAGTATAGTAGCGTCGCAAGTGGATTTGAGTCACATGTTCATGGATTCGATTCCAAGCCAGGTCAGGATGAAAAAAATATTTTTCAAACTTCTTTTCAAGATGCCAGATTTCCCATTTATGAGGTAAAATTTATGTAGCTGGCAGCCCAATTCTTCACACACACTAGCGTCTTTACAAATTGCCTAACACACACTACAGAAAAGAGTTGCCGCACTCACAGAGCTATTGTTTTTAGGTGGGGCGGTATCTAGTCGTAGCGCGCGCGCGGAGACCAATCCTTAATCTAAGGTGGTATGTATAAATTATGATTTTTCTTTTTAAAGTTATTTAACCAGAATGATAGTAATTGAACAATTTCTCACATAACATATTCAAACAAACTTAATTTACAACAAAGAGTCAACATAGCGTAAATTAGAATAGCTTCTGATTGAATAATTATCTGGGTTTATTTATGGAAACTTCCGTTATTCTTTACATAAAAATTATATATTATGTAGGTACCATTCAAAAGGAAAATTTTAAAGAATTCAAGTGAATACTAGCTACTGTTGATGATATAAATATTTATTTTCACTACTGTAATCCTGTTTACAAATTATTATGTACAATAAATATTATCTAATCAATAACCTCAAATCTATATTTTACAACTAAAGAAAGAAATATTGTGGTAATTTAATGCTATATCAATTATTGAAGGATTAGGCAATAGTCAATGGTTATTACATACACATAGTAAGCTCATTACACTTCATATTTTGCATGTGTAAGCAGTAAAACAGTCTTATGTTATTTATAGCCATAAAATACATTGATTTAAATTGTTAGACAGTGCGCGCACGAGCAACTTTGTCTCCGCAACTATTTTGTCTCTCCCACCCATGGGCTAGTATGAAAGTGCGCGCACGTAGCGACGCAACTCCCCATACAAATTGATGGGAGAGACAAAATAGTTGCGGAGACAAAGTTGCTCGTGCGCGCTAGCTCTTAAAGTGGATGTAAAAACTAAGGGTTGAGGCAAATTTCAGATCAATCCTATTTTTTTTTCGTATTATGATGTTACTAATAACTACAACATTATTATGGTTTATAGGTGAAGCTTTACATTACTTTGTGCCCATTTACATTGTTTAATCTCAGCACTTCTCTAATTACATAATTTCTAAGCTTAATTTTCCTTATCTTAATCAAGTCTATCAATTATTGTTACTTGGTTATATTATTTGTTACAGGCAATATAAAAATAATTTTAAAAAGCTGCACTGCAAAAATATGTCAAGTAACTTACTCAGTAAATCAAGTAAAAAAAAATTGTTAATACAATTCATCAAAACAAACATTAATTCAATGTAGCTACCATACAATCACATGAAAGTTGAAATTACAGGCAAATGACAATAACATTATGTAAATTAGAATAAATCTTATTCACTAGTTCTAATTATATTTATTGCCTAAATATAAAGATAAGAAAATAACAAGATTCAAACAAACACATAAATGACATTCAGTCTTTACATCAAACCAATACTGGCAAGTTTATTACATTTTGTACTAAAATAAATGTATATAAAACACTAATGAACAATGCTTTTCCACTAACAACAAATACTGAGGCACTGTATAAGTTTCACTTCGTTAGAGTAGTTTAATTATGTTAAAATATATACTATATATATGTATGTAGATAGATAGATAAAAAGGTAACAATTATAACTATGAATAAATATTGGCATACAGTTAGTGAAAATGCAATGTTTTAACAACAATATTCATTAAAAATTTAATACAAATACATCATAATATACTTAAACATTACCACTGTGACTAGAAAAACTATAAGTAGCTGGTGTGACACACACTTGAATAGACGGTTTGAAGGAAGAAGGTAGAAGCTTATGTGCTTCTGGCACTGGGGAATAACTATGACATAAAGCAGTCTCAAAATGCACTTGTTCACTTCTATCAGTGGGCACACCATCAAAACTAGTTTGTTTCGCAGAGTCACCTGTACCACTGTCCTTACATGAAGAATGTTCAGATATATTATCGGGGAACATATGAGGAGAGTCACTGTCACTATGCACTACTTGTGTCATTTTCACACTTTCGGTGGGATAGTTACGCACAGCACCTGCCATACGTCTGCGAGTATGATAGATAATAACAACCCAAATTATTGATGTGCCAACTGCACAGCACACTACCGTTATTACAATAATACCTGTCATATTTTCCTCCTTCACCATTATTGCAACAGGTGGTAATACTTTCAATTCTATCATATCTTTTTTGGTTCCCAAGTCATTTGTTATTTCACACTCATAATGACCTGCATCACTTGACTTGGCACCAATAATAATTAACAATTGATCATTACCAGTAAGATAATGACGTTCAGAGGGCACAATGGGTGTACCATCTTTAAACCATTTTAATACTGGAGTTGGAGACCCTTGGACCATACACTGTAGGACCACTGATTCACCACTAGTTACCTCTTTATTCTCTAGTACTCTTATGAAGGAGGGTTCTTGTAAAACAGTCAATGTTGCATTTGCTATGATAGTACCAGCTGGATTTTTTGCTGCGCAGCTGTAAACACCCATATCTGTAGTTTTTGCATTTACTATAAAGAATAAATGATCTGTTGGCATAACATTCATTCTCCTCTCTCTGGCTGCTGGAAAATCATTGCCACCATCTTTTTTCCATGATATTTCTGGTGGTGGATCTCCTGTAGCAGCACAATTCAATGTGACTGTCTCACCAGTTTTCACTGTTACATTAGTGGGTGTTTTCAAAAAACGTGGAAATGTCACAATATTCATTTTAGCTTTTGAAGAATAAGTTGTTCCAAATTTATTGCTTACCACACACTGATATTTTCCAGAGTCTGTATGTGATACGTCAGGAATCATTAATACAGATGTAGCTTGTTGCCCTTTATGCGTCAAAGTGACATTTTCATATACCACAGGATTACTAACATTGCCATTATTCTTTCTCCATAGAAAAGTCATATTGCTAAAAGGATTTGAAGTAGCAGAACACACTAGATTTGCAGAGCGATTTTTGATAGCTAAATGTGATTTGGGATGTTCAACAATTTTGGGTTTAGGTGAATCACCACAATTTTCTTCTTTAAGTTTAGATATTAATGTACCACGAACTTCAGCTGGGTATGCACATGTAGCAGTTACTAACTTTGAATCTAATTTCTCTCTAATCCATTTAACCATCCAAAGAATATTACAATCACAAAGCAGAGATGAAGTGTTAAAATGGAGTTTTCTTATTTTTGTCATGGAATCAAATGCATGCTGTTGTATTGATGTAATATTATTGTTTCTTAGATCCAATTCTACAACATTTGTTAAGCCTTCAAATGCTCTAGAGCTTATTGATTTAATATGATTTGCAGATAGACTAAAAGTTATTAAATTTGTTAATTTTGAAAAGGGTCCAGACATGTCTTCTACAGTCCATGATATTTTGTTGTTATTCAAGTATAGTGACTGCAATTGTATAATATGACTAAAAGCTTCCTGTGATATTGATGATATATTGTTGCTACTTAAATTTAGTGTATGGAGGTTGGTAAGATGTTGGAAAGTACGGCCTTCTATTTGTATTATATAATTATGAGATAAATCCAACACCTCTAAATTTGTACACAACTCCCAGGAACCAATATCAATGTGTGATATTAAATTATTAGACAATGATAATGTTGTTAACGATTCAAGGCCATACATCCAACCTTTAGATATACTCTTAATTTTATTGTGATCCAATTGCAGTAAATTCACAGATTTAAATCCAAAAAAGGCACCATCCATGATGTTTTCTATATTATTGTACTTGATTTTCAAAACAGTCAAATTGGAGAGTCCTTGAAAAAGTAGACCATTGATAACATGCAGTTTATTATGATTGAGTTCCAATGTTTTCAAATTAGATTGATACATAAATAAATGATTAGGTAATGATAATATTTCATTTCTGTTCAGTTTTAAAGTGATAAGGTTAGTTAAATTGTTTAGAGCTCCATCCTGAATCACTTTAATATGATTACTATTTAAACTCAATGTTCTCATTGAACTATTTGCCGGAAATCGGCCGACGTCTATTGACATGATGCTATTTCTGTTTAGACTAACTTCTTGTATTTGATGTTGATCAATAAAACTCGGAATGCGTTGTATCGCATTTTTGTCAAGTTTTAATATCTTTAATGATATTAACTTATCCAATCCTTCAGTGACGCCTTCATTCAACTTATTGTAGCTTATGTCCAGTTGTTCCACCCACTTAGGAATTCTTGGCACGATTACCAAATTTTTTTTTGAACAATCTACATATTGTTCCAAGCAGTCACATTTTTGAGGGCATTCATTATTTTCAGCGAGCGTAAAACATCGCAATAACATCAAAATCGTCGTCACAATGCGTATAATATGGGAGACTCCCATTTTTATGCATCGAAGAAGCTCGATTCATTGAATGCAACCGATGTTTTGTTCTTGTTCTTACATAATTCAAACAAAAATATGTTTACACTTAGAGTTCCCACAAAAGTCCGCTTAATAGCACTTTATTAACGCATTACATTTTGTCACTAATACGCAATATAACACAGAAAAACAACACCACTCATTATTTACAGCTCTCAACACGACCGCCATTTTCTTTAATGACAAAGACGATAGAAAATGTATATGTAGTAGAAACGAGTTTTCTATTGTGTATCTTTACTCAATAGATGGCGTTACTATCTATATAGCTGAATTTGATATTTTTGGTAGGCTGTGGTTGTAAGACATTCAAATGCATATTTACATTATATTTATATCTTTGTAGCTTACTAATTCAAAATAATACTTACTTACTTATTAATAATGTTGTGTACGTACTATGGATTTAAATTTCAGTTATTCTATTTAAATAAAGATATTATTAGCCATAGTCCATTGTTTAGGCATGAACACCCCCTTAATGGTTGACCGTTTTTGATAAAATTATATAAATACTTGTGAAAAAAAAGATAGGTATACCTTAGGGGCTTAGGGTTTATTATTCAGATGCAAGAGGATTGACACCTTATAATTTGTTATAGGATTTAAGGCATTAAAAATGAGTATGGCTATGCAATAAACAATTTTTGCAATTATTTTTTAATAGGTACATTTTAAAAAACATTATACTAAGTAAGTAATGTTTTTCATAAGAAAGAACAAAAAAATGTTGATAATAAACTATACATAATTTTATGAATTTACACTTGCAATACTTAATTACAAACTGATTAAAATATAATAAAGTATGAATATGAAAATAATTGTTATTTTGAGCGGATTGGACTGGGATGGATGCCTCTGGGATCTATTTTATGTCTGTCTCATTCTACGATGTTGAGAAAAAGAGATAAAAGAAAAGAAATAATCACAATATATCTCTTATTTGTTATTTTTTGACTTGTTTTCAACCAACTTTAAAAACAGGAGTTCTCAATTCACTTCAAAACTTTCAACTGGGTGAGTTCCATTGAATTGAAATTTTGATTATTTCATTTAAATTTTCAATTTTATCACTTCATTTAAAGTAGTAAGTAAGTAAGAAGTTAATTTTTAAAAAGTTGCAACATTTAAAGCCATCATTGCAAAACAGAATGAAAAATTATTACACACAAAAATATGAGGATGTTATTGAACTCAGCTTTAGCTTGCCATTCAAATTTCAAATACATAATATTATGTATAAAACAACTAATTGTTTGACATAGCATATTACACATGATTATTATTAAACAAATATACAGTCAATAGTTAATAGTTATCCATCACACAACTCAACCTGCTGATAAGTAGACCATGTGCTATCCATAAATAAGTTTTTGGTTTGAAAAATGTGTATTGTGTACCAAACAGCTTAAAATACTAAAGTATGAGATTACTGTTAGATTGGTTACTTACATAAGCCATAGTGATTTATTGTGATTGTTGTTCTAGATCCTGTGAACACAAATAAATATTCTAAGATTTGTATAGTTATAACATAGTCGTATACATGCACTTATATTCACGAATATAAAAATATGTAAGCACATATATGTCAATTAAAGGTGTTTCACAAACATTCTCATTGGAAAGGTTAAATGCATATAATTACAATTTACATACAAATTTTACTAAAACAATAAACTAATAATAATTTTATTTCGATATTGGAAAGTCTTACATAAAACATCAATATTTTTACAACTTGATATTACAATGGCATCCAAAACCTTTCCGCTATGAATGTTTTTAGTGCATACAATAACCAAGTGGTTTTAGAAGTTTACATTGTTTGGTGAGAATACATTAAAATATGGGAAATTAATTTTGTGTAAGCATGTTGTGAGTACTTAAATTTTTATTTTTTTGTATAGTGTTGTGCAAATAAATATTTGGGTTTACTGAAGTTTTATGATATATACGAAGTCTTACTTATATTTTATTTTCGATTTTAAATTGATTATCACTAAGTAGCGAAGTTGACCTGAAAAATAAAGAGAAACATAAAAATATTAAGTTTTGGATAAGGTATATTACTTGGGAATACAAAGTGAATATGAATTTGTTCTATTACCTTAACGTTTTATTTAAAAGATATACGAGTCCGGATGATTCTATTAATTACCGTAATAAAATAATTATTTTCTCTACAAAAGTTTTAATTATGTCTAATTACTAGTAAGACAAATCACCTCTAATTTGTTATTGACATTTGACAGAGCAAGTAATGTTCTTGACATTGATTTTGACGTAGGAAAATAACACAAAGATAAGCTGTTCTGTGAAGATAAGCATACCATTCTCGGGACCGGACGATGTGAAAGACAGGTATTGAAATGAACATTTTACTTACCCCCGATATCGGATCGGATAATGTGAAAACGCTCTAAGTATGCAATAGTGGCATTATCCTACGTAGCCAGTCACATAGCCAGTGCCGTGCAGTGAATGACTGAAACAACGATTTATTTCATAATTATTAGCACAAACAATTAACATTTTGCACCACAGAGCAAGTAATATAATATGCACAGCCACATAACTAAAATTCTTTCTAACTAAAATTATTTCTATGAATCTCGGAGCAATTAACTAGCCTGGAGAAGTAACAATTAATTGAACAATAACGCACTAGTTTGGCCTTTCTAGCTTATGGCAAAATGTCATGCGAAAAAAGAGGACAGATATATGTCAGTTCGACAGTTTGAAATGACATGTAGCCATTTCAATTTGTTTTGATCACCAGTCTGGTGATCATCGCTTGGTTATTTTAATAATTTTTTTTGAAGTGAAAAACGAGTGTTTTAGTTTAATTTGTTATTTTATGAAAAGACAATTGACTAAAGATTACATGGCTTGTGTTGTTTACGGCTGTAAAAGCCGTAGTACTGGGAAATCGGATGAAGATAGGAATTTGTCATTTCACAGGTTAGTGTTTTGATCAATTATTTTGTTAATTGTGTTATAAATAAGTGAATTTACGTTATTTTCATAATCATCTATTTTTTATCTAACCGTAATCATTGAAATGAAATCATGATCAGCTTAGTTTTTAGAAAAAATGCAAAATATAACTTCCATAGTGTTGTGCAATTATCGATACTTGAGTAGGAACGAAGTACTTCATTGATAATGACTGCTTTAAGTTAGGAGAAAAAAAGGTATTTAAGTATGGATTTTATTGTTATTTGCAGGTTTCTGGCTTGAGAAAAATTAAAAGATGTTCGGGTTAAAGCTATAGCACAGGGAAAATTGGAAGCCTTCAAAACATTCTCGGATTTGTTCAAATCATTTCGAATCAGACGGGAAGAAAAGTAAAGTGCTTTGCAGAGATGCTGTGCCACAAGTTTACGGTGGCATCTATTTTAAATAATAAATATTGTTATTTGGTAATTAAGTATCGAATTAAAATGTTGTAAAAAAAAATTAAATGTTTATTTGTTTTATTTGAAGAAATTTATTTTAAACTAGAGGTGCCCCGCGTGTTCTCTGGGAACAAACAAACAATTTTTTCCCGTGGGAATGAGTTATTTTCCCGCGGTAAATTGTAGCCTATATGTTATTCTGATGTTTAAACTATAAATTAAAATTTAATTGTAAAGTTTCATAAAAACTCATTCAGTAGTTTTTACGTGAAAGAGTATCAAATGTCCATTCTTATATATTTTCGCTTCTATAATATTAGTAGGATACGATTATTGATTTGTAAAATGATCAACCAGGTGGAAGTCAGATTCGCGCACGAAGGGTTCCGTATAATTCTATGAATGAATCTATGAAAACAGGAAAAAATACGTACCTTTTTACGAAACCATAAAAAAAACCTAAACCGAAATACCTAATAATATTTTTTTATAAATACCACTACCATACAATGCAAGGCAGTCAGTACGCATCGTAAATGAATAATTCCAAATAGATTCGTGTAAATTATCTTCAAGCAATTTTATAACTCAATTTTTTTATTTATCGATATTTTAGTATTCGATAAATTTATGGCAAGCACTATTTTTAGAACAAAAAGTGGCTACATGTGGATTTGAATGCCAAGCCGATAACAGTGTGTTGTCTCTTTCTATCGCACTAATTAGGGTATTGAATAAAAGAGAGCCACTATATAAGAAACGTTCAATTAATTGTTACTTCTCCAGGCTTGTTAATTCCTCCGAGCTATGAATGGTGGAATAATACCACAGAGTAAGTAATAGGTTATAGGTATTTATTTAAGCCACATTTAAGCTTCTCTCTGCCAAACACGTCAAACCACCGTCAAACTCAAAGTCACAATCGTCAATCGTTTATTTTGTCACGACTCACGTACCTATTTATTAATTTATTTATGTAGAATACAATAATACATTAATAAGAAATAAATATCAAAGTTATTTCCTCTCAAAACAAATAAGCATTTAACAATTAACTTATATCAACAGATTTGAACTAAACACAATGGAAACATATGAAAGTGTGTTACTTGTTAAAAATGAAGTTTTTGTATTTAAAATACCTCCTCGGACTACCAATAGAGGATACAGGTAAGAGCTAAATAGTTTTAACTGAGTATAAATTTTATAATGTTACGTTTTTTCTAACTATTGCTTATCTTAGGGCAGCTGATTGGAACTTACAAGAACCTCAATGGACGGGGCGTATGCGTTTAGTCGCGAAAGGCGACGAGTTAATCATGAAGTTGGAAGATAAAACTTCTGGAGAACTATTCGCGAAATGTCCTATAGATAAATATCCTGGAGTTGCCCTTGAGTCTGTGACAGACAGCTCTAGGTATTTTGTTGTGAAAATACAAGATGACAATGGTAAGTAATTGTGTCATCCTCAGAAAATAAGAATAAATTGTAATTATTTATATTTATGATTTTTTAAGCTCAATTAAAATCACAAGTAGGGTTTATGGTACTTCTACATTATAACATTTATTTTCTAGGTCGAAGTGCTTACATTGGCCTTGGTTTTGGAGATAGATCAGATTCTTTTGACCTTAATGTTGCACTTCAAGATCATTTCAAACACTTGAGAAATGAGCAACAATCAGACCAGGGGCAGCAGCAGCAGCTTGATCTCAGTTTTAAGGATGGAGAAACAATAAAAATTAACATGAAAATAACGGTATGAAAATAGGTTTATCTTTCCTCTATTTTATATGAAATTTTTAATTTTATTCCTGTATGTTGTAACAAATATTTTGCTATTTTTGTTTTTTTGTCAGTAAATGCCCACTTATAATTATTGTTGGAACTCAACCTTATGTGTATTGAATGTATTTTTCTAAGCACATCTCATGACAGACTACTTAAGTTTTGCTCTATTTAAATAATACCATTAGAAATAATTGTCAAGCTTAATTAATCATGCCTATTTATACAGAATATTTCTCATTTTATTGTTTATTTTAGAAGAAAGACGGTAGTGAAGCAAGCAGACCCCGTCGCACGGGGGGTGTAGGTGGGGGCTTGTTGCCACCACCACCAGGCGGTTCCAAACTACCACCACCACCTTCGCCACAACACGTGCCTACTCCATCATCAGCTAATCCCACTGGGTCTAACACTGAGTGGGGTGATTTCAATTCTGCTGGGTATGTAGTCACTTGATATTGTATTATTTACTAGCTTTCCGCCCGCGGCTTCGCCCGCGTTTTCAAAGAAAAACCTGTTCCCATAGGATTTCCGGGATAAAACCTATCCTATGTCCTTTCTCGGGTATCAAAATATCTCTATACCAAATTTCATGCAAATTGGTTCAGTAGTTAAGGCGTGATTGAGTAACAGACAGACAGACAGAGTTACTTTCGCATTTATAATATTAGTATGGATTAAAAAAAAAATTGTAATAAACTTGTAAATAAAACTCCAAATGACTTAATAGATTGCTTTATTGAATAAAAATATTTTTGTAGTGCTAACAGTAACCTATAGATACTTAATAGTTAGTTATCATTGCATAAAGCAGTAGTGATTCCTGTTTGACCTTTCCATTTGCATTATTGCAAATTGCAATATTCATAGTAGATAAGAATTAATAACAATTTCTTTATGGTAAAAATAATTTTTTATTACTTACAACTGTTTATATTTACCATGTTTGCAATTTGCATACCTATAGCATGAATCTTCACTATTGATATTTATAGTCTTAATTTTATTCTATTGATTCAATAAAAATTTCATATACATTATTTACTTAGGATTATTTAAAACTGCTAATTTTTTATTATTTTTATATTTCAGAACTGCAAGTCAAAAGCCAACAACCCCAGCGAATCAACAGAATTGGGTTCAATTTTGAAGTTATTGAAATGTATATATATATAATACGTTGATGTATGCTGTTTAGGGTGTTGCACAATACTTACATAATTTACTTAACCAATTAGTCAGTTATATACTTAATTGAAAAATATTAACTGTGTAAAAATTCCAGTCATCTAAAATTGTTCATAAACAGCTATAAGAGTTTTGTTATGGGTGTGCATTCATATTATATAATATATAAAAAATATTGAAATGTAATTACTAATTATACTGAAGGCATCTTTATAATAACAGCACATTATTTATAGCATACAGTATTCATCGAATTTTTATTTGGATAGATCAGGGATGGGCTACCATATTTGTGTTTACTTATAACTTTTATGTTTTACTGTAGGATATCTTGATAGAATGAGAAAGACTCATAAAAATCGGTGTATAATCATATAATTGTGTTATTACCGGCCATTATACGAAAGAATGAAGATGTTTAGAACAATATCTATCGTACATTCAATCTTTTCTTTAATTTATTGATCCTACAATGACAGTCTGTGGCATACCGAAGAGAAGGAATTTGTAATAAGCAATCAAAAGCTTCATACTCCAAATAAACATTTGTTCAGCAACACCCAATCGACAATGTTGCCGAAAACTGTATTATTGTTGCCATTCCTTGGAAAAGTTCTTATGAGAACTTGTAATATCAACTCTTCAATACACAATGTTGCAATGTGAAAATCGATCATTTCATAGTATAATGTTGACAGTAAACATGTCGATTGATATAGTTAGCAAATGTTTATGAATATGGGGCTTAGGGCGCTTTCAAATCCAAAAGCTCGCGGTGCCCCACTGTTGCCGCACCGAGCGTTTTGTGTGAAAAAAGATCGTCCGTGCGCTGTACGTCTAACGCGTCCGACACGAAACGCATAATTTGAAAGTGCCCTTATGAATGCTAACGTAAATAAAAAGCATTAAAAGTCTTGCGCCGAGTAGATATTATGTGCTCAATACTACACGTCCGAATATCTCTGATCTGAATATGTTTAACTGTTTTTATATTGCGGTTTTTTGCTGTGCTTTGAGCGAAGAAAGAGCACATTACAAATAACCAAGTAGGTCGTAGACATGACAATAATAATTTGAGTACTTTTCTTCCTTAATTATAAAACAATAATGAAATACCACTTCAACTAGTGATATTAACGTCAGTACAAAGAAAAATAATCAATGATTCGATTGTAACTTTTTATGAACCTATCCCAGTTAAATGTGCTTTGATCTATTATTTATTATTGCCTTTGTTACATATCTCTAGGCTTATCACTTTCTAACTGTAGAATATAAAAAATATGTGAAAATGTATAATTATTTCGCAATTGTACTTTAATGTTTAATCATTGGCAACTTGCATAGTTGTACTACATATTATAACGTTGTTAATTGTATTGGTGTGACTTAGAGCGTAGTAATTGGAGTATAGAGACTATAGACGGCTCACGATAATTAAAATACGATGATTTATTTTGTTTCCAGAAGAAAAAATGTCGACAGAAGTCTACAAGAAGTGGTATATTTTTTTTTTTTGGAAGAACATTTGTGTAGACTCAAAAGTATACATGGCAGTTATATGAAGTAAAGTGAATTGTAAAGATATACAGTGTGGAAATTTTCGATGGGCCCTGGAGGGAAAGTACTTGAAATACTGGAGATAAGAAATTTTGCTGAATGTATTCCATTTTAGAGATAATATGTGTCGAAAATATCTACTAGTTTAAGACCTATTTGCGTCGATTTGAAGAATGAAATAACAAATTTCAATTTTTAAGTTAGTTCGATTCCCGGTCGATGCAAGTGAATTTTCGAAAATCTTCGAAAATAAAGGAATGTTTCCTTTCAGCAAAACTCGCTATCACCAGTATTTCAAGTACTTTCCCTCCAGGGCCATCGAAAATTTCCACATTGTATAATGTATAATGAGAATCAATATTTCGTTGCTGTTCTTGCCTAATGATACCTTATTAGTTATCATTGAGCATTTAGATGATAAATGAATGATGTTATTTCGTTAGTTAATGCGTCATAACGCAGTTTTTTACCATCTGGCACTTACTTCATAGGCTATTATCACATATTTAAAGTAGTTATTAATAGGTACATATTTTGTTATTGTGTACGAGTGTATGCAATAGTGTATAATATAATCTTTATCTGTATATGATGTGTTACTCATACCGTTTATAATTATTAATTATTATTTACTTTATATAACTATCTACCACTACATTTCTGACTTGTGCAATAAAGTGAGTTGGGGTAAGACCGGACGGATTTTAGACGTATTGAAATGGCTCGTAGGTGCGACGCCCGGGATCTAAAGGTCGATGCAAAACAAAAAGTACCACCACAAGTAGTTGCCACCGTAAAAAAATACGCTCGTATTCGCCGAATTTTTGATGTTTACGTTCTTACCCCATGTCCGGACTTACCCCAACTCACCTACATTATATTATTTACTTTTGGCTTACTTACTATAATAAGATATAGGATTGAGCGTTTTCTTATGGAATTAAAATTAGCAATCTCAATGTATTTACATGTATCTATTAGAACAGTTAAATCTATTATCATATATGTATCATATAGAAAAACATTAAACGCTACGAATTGTCATTTTTAGGATCGTCGGTTAAAATAAAAAAGGGATTATTATTCGTACTCTATTGTTGGCTAACTCTACGTTATGCTATGTAAAATATTTTCAAAGCTCTCCCGATAAAAATATAACGTTAGCGTACATTTGTTTCATTTAAATTCTTAAGTAGTCAGAAATGAAGGTGGTTAGTATTTTTAAATTATTAACTAGCTATAGGTAGCTGTCGTAGATTGTTTTTGCTCTAAATCAACGTTGATGAAAATATGAAAATTGTTAAAAAGAACAGGTCGCACATAGATATTTATGTAAATAGCAGATAAGTGAAGATAAAACAATTATTTATATCATGTACCTACATCCTTTATTTTCTTACATAAAGATGATCTGTTCTTGGTATTCTACTTGATGATGTACAAAAATAAATCAAAAACAGTTACAACTGCCGCATTTTTATTTAAGCTCTGGTTGCTGATATAAGAAAACTCAAATCAGTCAAACTTGATTCTAGAATCTTCTATGGTAAACTATGTCAATGTGATCAGTTCAGGATAAGTATATGAACTCATTTTGTCTCGAACTCAGTTCTTTACGTCGGTGTGATTCAGGCTGGCTGATGCTCATGATTTTAGAATAGCCGAAACAAGGAAAGAAAATAAACATATGAATAATTGTTGTTTGTTTAATTACAGATGTTTAATTTTATGTATATGTAAACAACAGGAGAATGGACAGTTTTCACGGTAGGCTCTTCAAAATAACTTTTTCCGCGCTCAATTACATCACGACGGAGACACTTTTTGTTTTATAAAATTCAATGCTTTTAAAGCCGGTCGTTAGGGCATAGTACCTACATATAAAAAAATAAAATAAAATACGTCATACACAATTTTTAAGACTTAAGTTTTCGATTAGTAGATACGTGTACAAGTATATTTTACGGTTTACCATAACCATTAATCTATCATTAGAAATTAGAATGAGATCATGAAACATGCACCTTACCTAAGTTTTCACATATTGACAACGATTAGGAAATCATTGTCAACTCATCATACTATTACTCATACTAATACATATTATAAAGCTGAAGACTTTGTTTGTTTGTTTGTTTGAACGCGCTAATCTCAGGAGCTACTGGTCCGATTTGAAAAATTATTTCGGTGTTAGATAGCCCATTTATCGAGGAAGGCTAAAGGCTATAGGTATACCTATCATCACGCTAAGATCAACAGGAGCGGAGCAATGCGGGTGAAACCGCGAGCCACAGCTATTTATTATAAAATGCTATCCTACAAACTTTCCATCAGCCAGCGCCTAATACGTTTAACCCCTGCGTGATTATATTAGATTGAGATTGTTATGTTTAATGTGCTTCAGAAAACTGAGGAGGGCGACACAGAAATTCCATTAACGAGGATCCAAAGTGAAGAAAGCGAAAGTGCCTTGCGCATTTTAATAGTACCTAACCTATTATTTTCTGAAATGTCGAGAATACGTTGGATGTGGATAGTTCGTGTTTTTGTAAATGTTTTGTAAGAGTTTTATCAGAATTATACCAGGAGGAGCAATAATTATGTTAATGCTTTACAGTCTACAATAAAGAAGAACTCCTCCCCTGTATAAATAGCTAGCCAAAATATCCACTACATTTAAGAAGAAATAAAGCTATATCTGTTATTGAATTACCCCTGAAACCAACATTTAGACTATATAAATATTAAATATTTATGGGTTCGAATTATAGATAAACGATAAGATTATACAGCTGACTAATGTATAAAAAGTACCATTACTATTTAACAACTATAAACAACAACAACCTTCACACGTCCTGTAAATTGTAGGTAGGTACAACCATGTACAACTTCGTTAAAAATATAACCATTTTACAAATTAATAACGTTCCTTTCTTTGCTTTTATGTTAAGGCTTTTCATTTTACAAAATTCATGTCGGTAATGAATACGCTGTAGAGATTTAAGATCTTAATGAGCAAGGTTGAGAGTTTAGATTGTTGTAGGTACCAACGTATGAGTAGGTATGTATGTTGGAGAAATTACCTACTTGGTCCAAATGAGTTTCCTTAGAGGACATGGATGTGAAAAGCGGATGTCATTACTGGAATAGCGAAGTTGACCTAGAAGTGGGTAATTTCCAGAGAATTTATAATTACCTACCCACGAAATCTACATGTGAAAATTTTTGAAATGTTTATAGAATCTCTTCCATTTAGATCCAGATTTAACACAGAAAATATATTAACAGGACTTCTCCGTGTCCTCAAACCTTTAAAAACCTATAGTTTTTAACCGACTTCAAAAAAAGGAGGAGGTTATCAATTCGGCCGGTATATTTTTTTTTAAATTTATCTACCTAATCTAGTGTTTGTATTGAAATAATATAGGTAGTAAGAGTAGCGTTAGCTACTACATATTAAGTATTCTGTGGTAAGAGCCTATTAGGTATAGGTAAACTCACAGACATATTAAGATGTCTGTGTATATAAACTATTTCTTAAGTTCATCTGACAAACAAATCATCTAACAAACTTCGTACCAATTATAGATACTTAGTACTTACATGTAAAGAGATTTATTACCACTTACTTGCTTACCTAAATCACATTATAGCGAATGCTTTACAGTTATTAAATTCTCAGTTTAATCTTTGCTGAGCTTTATATGCGGTAAATTAAGGGACGGGAATAAACACGGCGAATTGTATGCAAATCTCACTAATCCGATTTAATCTTTTAGTACGCTTAGAACTATAAGTACACGAGACACGTTCTTCACAATAATTTAACGTTATTCAAAAGGTGGTATGTAGGTAGGTAACATTCTGAAATATCGATACCTCTAATCCTCGGATTTAGAACTACCTATATTTTATCTGGCTCTAGAATCTAATCATTGCATGGCTCTCTTTTGTCCCAGATTTATTTAGGAAATAATGCTACAATAAGTAGATATCTAGGTATATACGAGAAGAGAGTGCTCATTCACTAAATTCTAGAGCTCACTCGATAGATAGGATTAAAGGAAATATTTTTTATATATCGATGTCACGAAGCTGAAAACATTTATGGAGCTGAAATTCATCAAGACACAACTACACAAGATGTGTAAGTTGTAACTATCATACAGACCTTCCGCTATTAGGTTACATTCTTTTAGAGGAGTCCTTCAACATGGTTAAGGTTTAAATTTATATTAATTTATCTGATGATTAATGAAATAATATTATTAACTATTTATGTACATACGTACAATATTATTTGCCATTTCTCATTCAGATATACCTGGTATACATCAGGTATAGGTTTGAATGGTAAAACTGCGGATAGAGTAGGTAACTACCTAGTTATGGTCAAATATTTTTTTTTAATTATCCAAACGGTCAACGCTATTGAATAATTCAGTTTAAAATTTTGTTTTTTTTATAGCATTTGAATAATGGCTTCTATAAATATAAATTCAGTTTAATAACAATTTACATAGTACAATATAGTTACTTCGTTTTTTTTATTATAGACAACTTCCTCCTGAAATCCCAAGACTACAAAATACACAGGAGTAATTATTTAGCAGGGACGTTTATAATATGCAAATACGGTCTAAGAGAAACGTTAATAAATTATTTATTGCGTCTAGGTTTCATAGATATAACTTTGATACTATAAAAGTACCTATAAGCTTCTAGCGTTGAGCCTCAGCGGGACTCAAATAAGATTTGAAGTAAGCAAGATTTTAATAATAGCCTCTGAAGACCGTCGTACCATAACAGTATTAAAATTGGTGTAACTTAATTTTACTAGCCATTTATAGCATGATTTATTTAAGAATTGTATTAAGAATCTTAATTAGGTTGGTGGAGGAATAGTCTGAGTGATAAGTTGAAAATGGCGTAAAATAGAGATAAGTCTCTTAAAAATACGTGCGATAGCTCATTTGATTCGGAATGACATCTAGAAAAATGTATCGGAAATGTGCACACAAAAAATTGCAAAAGTTATAAACAAATTAAGTTGCAAAAAAAAGGTATTTCGTTTATTGTTCGTTTAACTCCGATATTATTAACATTTCAGAAATTTTGAAAAAAGATTCTTAAAGAGGAGGAAATTTCCAACGAAAATCTTCCGACTCCCGGAATTCTATCTCCATATTTATAATTTTAATTTAACGCTGAAAATAGCCCTCCGCGCGGCATTTTTAGTTAGCGCGCGCGGCTTCAAAACCGAGCACGTCACACAGTTAATTATTTTTTTAAGGTATTAAATATTAATTTAAAAATTAAAAAAAATTATGCTGTATTCCGAACACTTCAAAGAATTTGCTCTCGTTGGAAATTTTAATTAAAGTTAATTTTTCAACAAATTAGACAAATGTTAACTAACGAAATTTTTTTAAACTTCCGTCCTTATTGCACATTAAAAAAAATGTTTAAATAATAGTTGGTAAAATTTTTCACTTCGTGGAGCCCTTCATATAAATATACTTAACAAGATCGCACCATAAAAGTTTAAAATTTTTTATTACTTTGTTTATAATAATTTTTTCAAGTTAAGTAACTTGAACAAAAAACTAGAAATTTCTAGTTTTTTGTTAATTTTAAAAAATTATTATAAACGAATTATCTTTGAAGTGTTCGGAATACAGCATAATTTTTTTAAATTTTTAAATTAATATTCTCCATTCCATTTTCAACTTATCACTCAGACTAGAAAGTTGTAAAGAGTTTAAATTAATTTTAGTAAAATTAATAGTTTTAGAGATACATACCTACTTTCTTATTAAAATCGGCCACTGCCCATGGCCTCGCAGTGCAAAAAGACTGGAGCCTCACAGCCGAAAATAAATTAAAAATAAAATCGGCCAAGTGCGAGCCGGACTTACGCTCGGAGGGTTCCAAACAAACTCTCAAAAATAATATTTATTAACATTAAATGTCAGCTATTTAACTATATGAATATAATCCATACTAATATTATAAATGCGAAAGTAACTCTGTCTGTCTGTCTGTTACTCAATTACGCCTTAACTACTGAACCAATTTGCATGAAATTTGGTATAGAGATATTTTGATACCCGAGAAAGGACATAGGCCACTTTTTATTGCGAAATACACGGGCGAAGCCGGGGCGGACCGCTAGTTAATTATAAATGTTTGATTATTATTAACAGTTCAGCATTATAATAACACTTTTACGTAGTTACCTATTTATAAAAAAATCTATCAAATGATTTCTTGTTCGGTTGAGAAGTGAGGTAAGCACTTCTCGGCGAGTGGGTGGAAAAAATATTTCAACATACATTTTATGATTCATATTGTAATTGAGGGTCCAATAATTGGGTATTTTAGTGTTGGTTTCAAATTACGATATATTTTTATCTTATCGCAAAAAATCCACAGTACAATCACACCTTATACCCTTTTATACGCTTCGCTTTTCCCCTTATCACACCCATCACTGTCAATTATCCTTTATCTTTTATCAAGGCTGTAACATGAATTGCGTAGGTATAATAATCCTTCATGTGTTATTTAAATAATAAATTCTTTATACGTTTTTTTGGTTTGTGTGACAGTTGTAAGAGTATAGGGGTAAGTTAATTTACATCTTTATTTTTTTCTAAGAACTTATTTTTTTTATAATTATTATACCATGTTAACTGTTGTCATGTACCATGTTGTTAAACATTTTCATAAGATAACATGTTACGCTTCTGAATTTATTTGTCATATCTTCGAAGATGTCGCGAATATTTTTGCAGTTTCCTTACAAAATAATTAGTGAATTAAAACAATTTAATAACGTTATTTAAAAATTAAGCTTTATAATTTTAAGTAAACGGGGTATAACACAAAAACCAGTGCGATGAAACTGAGATAGGTACGGGCTTGTTTAAAAAATGCGCTCCAGTAATTTAGTAACGTAGCGAACTACGTTCGGTCGGTGCATCTGGGGAAAATTGCATTTCACGCCTCGCGGCGCAGGGTACCGGTCCTGAGTCTTCAGTCTGGGGTGTGCATTACAAGAGGGGGTTGTTCAGTGCTCGTTACTAAGTTATGCGCCATATATAAACTGTTAAATCGATGCTCTCACACGAAATGAACAGATCCTACTATCCGTCTAATGGTAGCTACGAAAGTTTGTGAGGATGGATGGTAAGTTTGTAACTCTGTTGCGAAAAAACTACTGAACGAATTGGGGTCTAACTTTACGGTAATATAGATTACTAGAGGTCCGCCCCGGCTTCGCCCGTGGTACATATTTCGCAATAAAAGGTAGCCTATGTCCTTTCTCGGGTATCAAAATATCTCCATAACAAATTTCATGCAAATTGGTTCAGTAATTAAAGCGTGATTGAGTAACAGACAGACTGACAGAGTTACTTTCGCATTTATAATATTAGTATGGATATGTCAGAATAACACACGAGCTAGAGAAATAGTACTAGATTTAGTCCGCCGCGTGGCACAGCTCGTATATAATAACTTGCCATTACCATTCCTCTGATTCCTCATACAGTTATTAGTTGGTACCTAAGTATTTTCAGATAGCCGCTAAAATGGTCTACAATCTATGAAAACGAATGCTTTTCTATTCTATGTGACGGTTACATGTTTATTGTTTAACCCTTAACACGGCAAGCCCTGAAATAATGTACCCAGATATGACCTGAATTGGTTTTAGTGATAGTTATTGATTAAAAAATACTAGTTATAGTAGAGAAAAAAATATAAAAAAAATTCTGTAAGTAGGTTTTTCAGGATGTCCGTTAAAACGGCCTATGCCAAGAACCCCGTCTTCATTGCTGTCTCAAAAAACGGACAACGCTGTCATACAGCTTATAAAATAAGAATGAAAAATAAATAAAATTTACTTAATATATAACACAATTGAAAACTATTTCAAGTAGCATTTTATTGTTTTATTGTATCACAGTAGTTTCACTATCTATTATAACAAAAAATTCTTCAATTATAACTAAATACCTAACAAATGATAATTGAGCCATCTCGAGCTCAGTCACGCTATTTAGTTGTGTGGAAAGTTAAATAACATTTATTATTTCGTGTCAAGCAACCTTTGGTTTCATTTAATACAAATAATAATGGTTTTTCTAAAATGTGAAGTGATATTTGGCCGATGATTAGGACATTTAGACGAAATGCATGTGGAGGTCGAGGAACTCCCGGTTCTATTGTAGACCCAACAGATTTAACTGGTCTTAGATTATATTCATAATTTTGAACTTAATTAAAAATAATTCTACATATAATTAAAGACTGTAAAGCAAGAAAATCCCATAAAAGTGATATTTTATTAAAGTACGAATCATGGCATCGTCCGTTTCTTGGGACATGCCAATGGGTTCTTAGTTACCTGTATCTACGGCACTGTCCCAAAAAAC
Source organism: Colias philodice (assembly GCF_061535455.1). Lineage (NCBI taxonomy): Eukaryota > Metazoa > Arthropoda > Insecta > Lepidoptera > Pieridae > Colias > Colias philodice. The sequence continues at coordinate 5,916,481 of NC_143094.1, read as the reverse complement.
GGACCAGCTATATTTCGAATATTTTGTCATAGAATTATTTGAATATTTCATAATCTTTAGAGCTAAAACAACACTTTATCTCACCTGAAAGTTAAATCAATAGCAATCAAACATGGAAACTATTTCATTAAAGCTATTATTGACCAGAAACACAAACCATCACTAATTCCGGGAATACCTAAATTTAACAGTCATCTAGCACACGAATGAAATGTTCTCTATAATTGGCATGTAGGAGAAAAATAAAGGATTGTTAACGTACTTTCTCCAACGTAGTCAATTTTCTCGATTTATTGGAACTTTCAAGATTTACACGGTAATAAGTACATGTACTAAAAAAGTGACAGAAAAGCTTTAAGGGTTAAGGTAAAAAATTTCGTACTCAACCTATGTTACGTTGAGTACTTACCCTACGGTCTACGGGGTTTCGTTCTGATAAATTATTAGCGACAGTCTAACATGCTAATGTACATTGCGAGCTTATGGGTTAATAAAATTAAAGTGAAGACAGTCAAGTTAATCCTTTCATTCAATAGAACGAGTAGGTACTCACCTCGTGAGTAATCAGTTTTAATTTGTATTTTAACTGTGACGTGAATCTTTTCACATAAACCCTTTAGTATTAATTGTACTTACCTTATTATTATGAACTTATAAGTTTAGTGTATTCAGAACACCTACACAATTTTGTAGAGTTAAACTTCATGATCTCAAAATTTTCAAAGGTCAGATATGAGTGTTTGAATTTAGAACAAGCGAAGGGGTAGAGAAAGATGGAAAATAATGGATTTTAGATCTCAGACCTTAATTATTAATTTTATCTTTATTATTAATTTTAAATTTTGTATAGAAAACGCATTGTTTTTTTTTATAAAAATCACCATTAATTACAAAATCGTATGCCAATCGATTATTATCAGCCTTCGATGTCTTAAATACCTTCTAAGTGAAAAGCTTTTATTACATCAATGATTGGCTGCTGAATCATGAATGGCGGTCGACATAAAATTCTGATTGTTGTTTTTTTATGAATTTCTTTTTTCTCGATAAAATAGAGAATCAATCTTACTGTGACGATTCTCTAATGAGGACATAAATAAAAGGAAAGAGGTATAATGAAATAAAAGAACGGTGCGAAACATCAAGTTGTCTTTATTCATGTTTACAATACTAATATTTTGTACTACGAGAGAAAAATCATTAAGTTCATTCTATGTACAAAAAATATGTTAGTAGATATGCAATCATTTGATGCCTATCTTCATTAAAGACAAGAATAAAATCTCAAGAATAATAAACCGAGTAAATAAATAAAAATTTAGGCACTGTATCTTAAATATTTTCTCAACATATCACATTCATTGGCTCTATATAGAGTATATCATACACATTATTATATAATTCATATTTTATACTAGTAAGCGTTTCATTCTTAAAGAATTATTATCAAAGATTTATTATTAACACATTTTTAAGGTTCTGTAGGGACTTCGCAATAGGTATTAATTATTATACCTGTACCTATAAATATCGGTATTGAAATGTCACGGCAGAGTGGAACATTGAAACTTTGACCAAGGTTCCTTAAACACAATGGCCACCGAGTAATTACTACTCTCTACAGAATTATAAATCGACTTCTTTTGATTTTGTGCGAAATTAATTTATGTCTTACATATTTCATTACTGTGGTATATAAATGAAAGATATCACAACCAATGCCTCGATATAAAGTTATTGACAAAAACATTGTTTTTCATTGCCATAATCATGTGTTGATTTGTCTCAATAAGTATTATTGCATGTAATCTTATAACATAAGTATTAAAATACACCTAAAATTTGACACATTTTTTACTACTTCACGAGATTAGTCAGTAATGTTCATCCTTAGATTTTAGTAATATTTGATATATTTGATGAATTATCATCGTTAACATTACGATATCAAATATTTTTTACACATTACAATCAGATAGAAGACATAAGAATAATTTATGTTGACTTTATGACTCCTTTGCAAAATGGTTGTTTCACTAGAAAATATTTCATCGAATTGAGCTCTAGGAAGACTGCATTTTCTCACATTTTTGGCACATCTTGTTTATTAGTATAAAGGTACGTAACAGGTAAGTATTGTCAGACAATTTACAATAATTATCAAACAAAATAGAAATTACGAAATTTAAATAGATTTAAGATTTAACGAAAGTACTAAAGGTCCCATTGTGAATTGTGATGAAATAAGTATAAAATGTAAGGTCTTAGGACACAAAATTTAATTGAGTATAGGACTATTGAAAAACTGTAGTCACTAAGGAAATCGTTTAACTTACACCAATACCTAATTACATTCTTTGTTCAGAAAAACACGACTAAAAAAAGAACAAAGAGATTTAATGGCAATATTTTAAGAATAACACACTGCTGAGAACATCTGCTACGTATCACACATTTAAATGACTATAATCTAAACAGTGACTAGATAAATAAACAACTTTAACCTAATAATCAAATTATTTATATGATTTCTGATATGTACATTTATTATTGAAACGAGTGAAAGGAAATTTTATTTCGCCGACAGGAATATTTCACTAGTTATATTATAAAAAATAGAAGCTTTCAATTAAACTTGTTGTACTTACTAACATTGAGAGTTAACTTGAAATTATCTACTAATGAGCATATTGGAATAAATAATCTTAACTGTTAAAATTATTTTTGAGACTGTACGTGCTCTGGTTGGAGGCTCTCGTCGGCAACAATCGTTCGGACACTTCACTTATATCACTAGCAGAATACCTATTTCTTTTCATATTTGCACCTTTACAGTCTTTGTCAAATAGTCTTTTTGCCTCTGGCTGTGTATTAACACACTTGGCGCTGCCGGTGGGACTTATTTCGGCTTTATCACTGGCCGTACTGGAGGGAGATTGACTTCCGTTTTCAGATTCCACGATTTGTTCTAATCCACTTGGCCGGCGACTTCGAGTGTCGTAATACTCTACAGCTGGAGCCATAACCGGTGTTAGGTTTGCCATGGGATCTAAGCCGAGTAAAAGCATCACGGTCGCTGGATGTTCCATTATGTATTGTGTGACGCAGTTCAAAAAAGGATCCGTTTGAGTGCATCGATTTACTTTTGGTCGCTCCGGAGTTATTGGCCTCTCCTGCTGTAATGCAATATATTTTAACATATTTGTCAAAAAATATCATTTGTTTATATTGTGTTAACTATTAAGAATATATAAGTACCTGATCCCAACAAAACACATCAGGCGGATGACTGCAGCTGCGAGCTAGTTGATTGGGTGGAGTATTCCACTGCAAGTTAGGGTTAGAATGTGCGGCATGCCATACGGGACCTGTCATCTCCTGTAGAGCGTGGATTGCATTCCGTACCTGTTTACAAAGCAAATTTACACTTGGAGAAAGATAAACTTGCGTAAGTGTTGAAGACGAATAATAAAATACTTCTACCTATTGTAAGGGCAAAAACAAAGCAAAAATAATAGTAGATAAATAAACAGCTCTACAAATTCTAATGACGCTCTTATAAAATTACTGCTTAAATAAAACATTACTTACATATGCATTTAACTGCAACAACATGTTAGATTGAAAAAAAAGATTAATAAAGTTTGTTTTGTAACCAACGGACACAGCTGAATGAAATGCACGAATAAACGTACTGGGTTTACGAATATCGCACACGTATGCGCACACGTTATTTGATTGTTTACCAACCTCCATGCTGAGCGCGGCGACGTCATGATGTAAACTGGATACCTGTGTGTCGAGTCTCTCTACAGACGAACGTATTTCTAAATTTAAACCTTCCAAAGAGTCGGCTCTAGTAATTTTGGGCGTTGCTACGGAACGTTGTCTTTCAATTCTCTCCCGTAATTCCTTATGAGTTAATCGGGCTTGCCCGTCTGATCTGTAAAGAAAATGTTTAATATTGTTTTGATCACGGAATAGCGATACAAAGATGATTGTTTAAAAAAAGTGAACGTTAGTAACCTAAATCTTGCATGACGGGGACTACTAGTACTAGGAACCAGCGGTTTTTTCGGTGATAAAACCTGATCTTCTGCTGCGTTTTCATCATCTTCCGATATCGATGGTAGAGTTAACGAGGGGTGTCCATTTCCATCAGATTCCTGTTCTGCCTCATATCCCTCTCTCAAATTGTACGTGAGGTCATGTTGTATATCGTGTATAAATTCATGCTGGTATTCTGGATATAAGCGCAGTACCTCAGCGAGACCAATCATGTTAATGCACTTGAGATCGCAGTAAGTGAGCGCCTGTAATATTAAACTTGCTCCATTATCAAGGCCTTAATTATTCAAAGTTTAAATGCAAATTTCATGTTAAGGGAAATTATGTGTACCTTCACATCGCTACTAGATTTGACGACGACGTCGGGGTTATTAGACTGCGATGTACCCGTACTGTTGTAAGCTTGTAAGTGGGTATTCATATCGCAACCCACTAAATCACCCTTTCCTGACCAATAAACATTGCACTAATTAATATCTACTTCTCGTACGGATACTTCAACTGTTTTATACTTGAGTATTTTGGTTCAAATTGTTCAAAACAATTGTATTCATCAATTCACATAATAAACCCTTAAACAGCTTTTATTCTAAATTGCCACTTGTATAAATGTCAAGTAGCAGAAATAAGTCTTAAATACAGGAAATCTTGACGCATTGTTGTACTGACTCACCCAATATAGCAACAACCATATCGTTTTGCATCACTTCCATTGAGCCGTTACAAATGTAGTAAATGTATGTCAATGCATCGCCTTTGTGCACGAGATATTCGCCGGGTGCACAGAAGTTGTTTCGAATATGCAGAGATAGAAGCTTGAGGCAGCCCTGAGAGGCGGACTCGAATATAGGTAGCGACAGGATTTCCCTATGTAAATGTAGCGAAACGTCGCCTCTCAATTCTTCGGGGAATTCTTTTAGTGTCTAAAAAATAATACACCTACGTTATTTTTGAAGATAAAAGCTGGAATCGTAAATAACATCCATAGAAATTAAGAAAAAAGTTCTCATCATCTTGTTCTTTGTTAAATTTTATCTTTATCTTATTAAATTATTACTTAATGGCGAATGATGTTATTATCCTTTTTCTTAAAAAACAAAAAAGCTTAGACGGTGCAGATAAAATAGACCGTTTTGTATTTCCACCTCATTTAATTCGGTTCAAAGCGGGAATTTTTTTTCAAAAGAGACAATAGAAAATGCTTTTCATTTTAGGCTCACGAATAGAAAAGCGATTATAATATTTCTTATTAGAACAGTAGGTATGTATTTCAGGTCTCGTTTACAAATGCTATTAATTTTGGCGAAACAATTTATTAACATTGTAGGAGGGAGTGTGGGAGGAACTCTATTATACAATATATATACTCTACAATATATCGTACCTACATTAAATATTTCTACGCAAATCTCCTATTAAAATATTTATCAGATATCTGCATACTTATATAATAGTAATCAGTGAACTTACCTCGTGGATATCAATACCATGGTTGAGGGACCACATCGTCTGAAAATAGTCTTGCATGCGTTGTTTCAGCTCCTTAGGGACTTGGTTGATAGTTAGGAAGTCCTTCAGATCTCGCCATTTACTTTGATACATCGATCGGCGCGAATACATCCTTTGTATGATTGCGGTTACGTTACCGAACACCACAGCGTGCATTAGAGCTGATAAAACGATATAAATATTATAGTGTGTGAGCGTTCTATTTTTTTTTAAATCGGGTGGTACTTAAGCAAATATTATGAAGTACCTGGGTCTAAAATATATTATAATTTATAATAGTAACTAAATTCTGTATAAAATAAAATCTAGTAATTGTCAAATATGTATACGACGTGTACACTGTACACGTATAAAATATATCTAGTAAAAAATATTCTAATTCAATTTATTTTATACTGAAAGATTGAGATATTGAATAACAGCGAAGCTGCCAACAGCAATACAAGAGAACAAAAATAAAGAGAACTCTCATTTAAGATTTCGGTTTCATTTTCTCTACTATTTGAAGATCGAAGCAACGTCGTTATTGCATTGTGAGATTAAATTAATATCTGAAGGGTTTTGTTATGTAATCTGACGCGCTTAGTATCACAGATGCTGAGCGAACAATACTTTTAAAAGTAAGAAGTTATATTTAATATTAAGTTACATTATCCCATTATAAAGAAGTTTCGTAGTTTGGGAGAAAATATGTCTAGTTTTATAAAAAAACCTTGAGGTGTTTTGAACAACGGGTATTTTGAACGTTGAGACATTTTACTCTCTTTTAATAATAAATATAGGTATAAGGGTACATAATTGTAAATGTGAGACAAGAGATAATACTCTATCAAAATGATATTTCTTAACCCTTATTAAAAAGTATTGAAATAGATTAATAAAAACAAGAAGGAAAGCATGAGCACAGTAAGTAGTAGTTTTGGAATATTGGTGTTGTTAGTCAAGATATACCATGACTCTAGTCATATGACAGAAAAGGTATAATGTATAAATATCTTCCTCCTTTGTTTCTATTATTTCCAAGAAACACGTTAACTATATTTTGTCTGTAAGTAAAAGAAAATCCTCTTTATAAAATATGAGAAATCTCGTTATTTTCAGAGGGTGAATAATTCCCCTTTCGCAGGCAACAAAATCTAAACAAAAGACTTAATCCTTCTCTATATTTAGCTAAGCAAGAGTAAAAATAACGTGATAATGAAATAATGTTGACCTCATAAGAGGCAACTCATGTATAATGTAGTAATTACATAGAACTAATTTTATATGCCCTCGGATGTAGAGCACAATGCCTACTACTATACAAATGTAAAAGTTAAGGAAACCTTAGCCTATTAGCTCAGTTTATTAAAATAATCTACTACTAACTACATACTTTTAATATAGTTAGATATTTACGAAGGTATGTATTACTATGTAAGTATGTTTATGAGTTAAAGTTTTAAATCACTTATCGGTGAAATTCTCTAGCTGACCTAAATTGTCGACTTCTGTATCACACAATCAATATAGCTATTGAAGGTCTAATAATATTCACCAAGGTATTTATTAACTTTATTTCGAAATAATCGTATCTTGTCATTCACACACATAGATGATATGTAAGTAGAATCTAACCTCCGACCAACATAACCAGTATGCTGAAAATTTTCTCTGGCAAAGTGTTCGCTGACACATTTCCGAAGCCGACGCTCGTTAACGACGAGCAGGTGAAATACAGCGCCGTCACATAGCTTTCGCTGTGTGATATGTTCACTATTGGTATTTTCAATCTTTCCGCCAAGTTATTGATCCAACCTTAGGAGACAAAAAGAACACGTAGCGTTAATGAACTTCGTTTTTGTTGCGATTCGAAATAAAGGTATGTTGCTGAATTCAAAGGATTCTTTATGACTACAAACTATCATAAAAAATGTTCTTTCGTTTAATCCGTAAAGAGAAACGTCTCAATCGTTATTTAATCATAAAAAATCTAACAATTTGGACTATATAAAATGGAAATTACCTAAATCCCAACTTTCATTTTTGTGATGTTCGATCTCTTTTTCGGCAATGATAAACCAAATGCAGGCGAGCCAGTGAGCAACTAACGTGAACGACAACATGAGTAGCGTAAGGATGAGGGCTGAGTATTGCGAGTAACGGTCCATCTTCTGCAGCAGTCTCGCGAGTCGTAGCAAACGGGTAAGCTTCACTAAGTGAACATTCCCGTGCGGTGACTCCTGTACAAAACCGAAAGATTACATTACCATTAGATATTATAGGTAATACCTTAAAAATGTAATTTAATACATTAGCGCACTAGTATCTTAAAAATTTAATTTAACGGATGTTAATTTATAAATATTACGGAAAATGAAATATGGAAAATGAAATTCACTCGATTAGTAAAGTAGAATTATTTTCAAAAGGTGCGCTAATGTTATGTTGTTCTCACGTGGAAAATGGATGGACGATCCAATCATATATTTTCAACGTATATTTTCATAAGTGCCTATACGTGACAGTATACAATATACGTTAACATTTTCGTTTAATTCACACTTTGTAACCTACTGTGATAAAGTTTCTATTTATATCCATCGTAGGTAGGTACTTCAAACATAAACGCTTCGTGAAACACTGTACGATATATTATTACGTATTAAAATCACGTGTAGCAACAAGTTGATTTTACAAGAGCTTTATGGATTTAACTCTCCTGGCTCTAACAATAGCTTTTGAAACATTTAGTATTCACGATAGCTATCTATGATCTCTTATGAAGTGGATCGAACAATCGAGAATTTCAAACGAAGCGCACATGTTCAGAATCTAAACAGTTGCGACAGCGCGGCGCTGAAACCGTTTGAAGTTCGTTGATACAACAATAATTAAAACTTCGCTGTTAAATTAATTAATTAGGCGGCATTGCTAACGTGTCTTACCGTCCCGCTGTATACGTCTGAAGCGTAAAGTAGGTCAAAAGGGAGCGCGGCCAGGAGATCCACCACGAACCATGAACGTATATAATTAAGAGCTATCGCTTTGGAGTCGGATACCACTTCCCCTTTCTTGCTTACAAACGTCGTTCGGAAGTTAAGGACGATATCTGAATATAAGAGACATCTTAATAAGCTGATATTGAAATCATTTTAATTAGATTTTGTATAAAATTTATATTTTACCTATAATAAAAAGTGCTTCCACTATGACATCGCTCGTTACACTTATCCTGGGGTGGCCTTCGTCGACGAAACTGGCGTTATATGGCACAACAACCGCTACATAAAATGTTGCTATTAGGATTAACCAATCCCAGAAGGTTTTAAAAACGCCATAATGCGAGATAATAAATTTTGACTTTTTTATCGCTGACGTTTTGTACTCGGGAAGCGGGGGATCCGACGAATGTAGCAGGTTCTAAAATGTTCATAAATTGTTATTTATACATTCATTATTTTCGTACATGTTAAGATTTACATATAAATCTTAACTATATGCAATTCATTTGTTAGAAGCGATCGGGGTACCTTACTGACATTGTTGAGTTTTAGTTTAGACTTCATTTTATCCGGTTTGTAGTGTCCTGAAAGCTGGTAAAGAACGGCCCTGGAGCGCCGCCTGCCCATGTTAGCGGGTGAAGGCGCTTCGGGGTCAAGATTGCCATTCGGGTCTGGAAGGAGGCAACTAGATTCAGCTCGGAACCGGGCGCCCAAGAGTGCCGCTGCGGGTACAAATGGGGACAACGCTAGAGTTACCACGCCAGCCGAAGGCCGCACCGCGGCTCCTGTACGCATAAACCACCCTGTTACTAAACTAACTGTTTGTTTGTAACCCTTCCACACGACTTTATAAAAAAAAAACGTTTCAAATAACATTAAAATTCAACGCGATGAATTATTATAAAGGACGTAAAATATTATCGAAATAATCTAAGCGCTCGTGTGGAAGGCTCCTAAAAGCCGTTACATTAAGTGCTATAGACGTAAAAACGTTACAAGTACAGGATTTTCTTTGTGCCGTAAGCTATGAAAAGTTTTTGATGATGGAATCACTCGACAGTCACGCAAAGGATAAGCATAATGAATATTCACGAGAAGAAATGTGAATAAATGCGATACGAGAAACGGATTATTTGAGGTATTACTGTTTTGAGGTAACATTTGAAAGTAAGAATAATTTACCTTCTCGGATCATAAAGAAAATCCCATACGCGTTTATTTTACTCCAAAGAAGTAGGAATGGATGAGATAGCAAAAAGTTACAAACATGCGTCAGACTTACCTATTCACAAGATTAATTATTTTAAGATTAAGACGAAAATACATGCGCATAACTAACCAAATATGTTTATCTAATATTGTTAAGGGATTTTCCTTTTTTTATTGTTCAGAAATGAAGATTTAAAGAATAGCATTACTTAATTTATTAAAATAATAAATTAATACCACGATGCAACTTTAAGTTAGAATAAATATAGTTTAATACGATACTTTTAAATAACCTTTCTCAGCACTAACATGCATTTTGATGAGCAATTTGATGCAACCAAGTTGTTAAACACATTCGATTAATATCACTTTTCAATGCTTTCAAATATGAGAATATTAAAAAGTGTGTAAATAATTTCATTAGAATGTTTTAAGTATGTATTATAATTTATTGTATTAATAATAACGAGAAAATTCAACGACTTGTTACTAAAAATCAAAAGGTTTTATTACTTTGAAAATTCAGCTAGACATATTTGATAGTAACAAAAGAAATTTATGTATTTTTACCCCAAAAATTTATCACTGTTAACGAACCTGACACTTTTATTGCAATACTAAAATAACAGGCGTATTATAGCACGCTATAAGTGTTTATTACGCTCATATTACGGATATTAATTACCTGAATTTCCTTGAAGAAACATAATATGTGAGCGGCAGATTCACTAACAATGGTCTATTAACTTTCGATAATTACAGGGTGGTTTCGGTAGGTATTACATATGAAGCGTAAATAATTTTATCTTTACACAGAAAAATTGTATACGATATATTATACAAATAAATAATGGGAGTTATCATATATACTTTCCTTTCTGATCACAGAATGTTCTATGTGTACTGTGTAAGTAGTTCTAAGGCTTCTGTACAACTATTAAAGAGTTAAATAAATAAATAAAATACATAAATGTTTAAAATATATATTACCTATTGCCGGCTCTACATATAATTGAAGAGAAGTTTTTCCAGGGTTCTACACTAATCTATACTACTGTTATGAAAAACGTTCTTAGAATAAATAAAAATAATGGTAATAACTAATTACCAAACCATACCTACTTCAAATATTAGCTAGCTAATTAGCTACCTAAAACACAAATTTAATGAAACACCTACAAACATTTAAATGAGTTTTTACCGTGCGATGACGATCCAACGAGGGGTCTAATGTCACAACAACGTGCTCGGAACACGTTACAGGATTGTAAAATGTACATTTCGAAAGAATTATGTTATATCAATAATCATATTAGTACTAATCTAAAGGTATTCCCCACTATATGATTGCAAGAGCCTAATTTGTAATTGCTCGGTAGATCTACGTGGTGGATTGCAATATTTTAATTGTTACTTATCTATTGGTCTATATATTTTGTAGTCATGCTTAAGTACTATAGATATCCTTTATTACTAGTAGGTATATTTTAATTGGAAGTAGAGGCTTGAAGAGAATGCACGAGTACGTATAGGTACATTCAATATTTACACAGTATTTTAAAGGGTAGGTAGGTATATGCAATTAAGGTATCATTCAAAATATTGTTTTAGTCTACTTACCGCTATCGAAGTCCTCATTAGTATTCATGGCGGCCATCTTTGTATTTGTGATATCCTTGAATGAGGCGAGAAACAACACGACCTCCCGTTTCTCATTTTTAATTGGAACGATATCGAGCAGGCACCAGAAAGGTGTTCCTGTAAAATAAGACTTATGTAATGGACTAATGGAATATGCATTAGTATTGAAAAAATAAGCTGTAATAGTAGGTCAACCGTTAATTAATAATTTTATGTTATGGAAAATCTCTATTATTCTTTAGTGATTAATGTATTATAAAATTAAATAATTTACTAAACTATAAAACTATACCTACATATTAGAAATCTTTGCAATGGCTACTTCTCTTGTTAATTTTTATTAATTATGAATGAAACGTACATTAATTTAATTTAAATTAGAAAATGAACAACATAAAACCTACAGTAACATTTTTAATAACATTAGACGATGTTTACGACGTTCTACTGAAATACCAACCCGTGTCGATAATTACGTCCACATTCTTCCCGAAGTTCTTGGATTTGAGTGGATGTTATCATTAAATTAAAACATCATGTTTGCATTTTATTAAAACAGCTTATTTATTCTAAGTATTTTACTGAGTTTATTTTGTGTGGAACTGAAAGCAACATAGTACCCACCAAAAAGATATTAATTTTAAGGTCTTTATATTCAGCAGCTGAATTATATCTACTATAATTAAATTATTTAAAACTCCAAAGGCTTGTTTGTATAAATAATTGTGACAACGCACATCTGTGTGCTTGTAAAAGTTTAATTTTGACGAAAGGAATCGTAAACTTGTTATAGGATTTTGTTTACGATAGCGGCTTGGAACGCGTTGAAAAGCTTTTATGTACACAATTAAAGTGTTTTCATTTACTGCTAAATATTTCTTTCATATCTCACATAAGTATATTTGTGTTTGGAATAATTATCTACTCGGTACAAATTTTCCATCTAATAAAGCATATGAATTTATGTATTTTGGTCACGAAAATCCTAATCATTTTCTTTCCGTCATAAATTTAAGACCCTTTTTTTTTCATTTTTCCGTCCCAATAAAGCTCTTTTTCAAACTGTGACATAAAAGGTTTGTTATTCTTGTAAATTTAAACGAAACGACTAATTTACTGTGAGTGGCAAGAAACTCGACTAAGAGTAATTAGCTGTATTTCAACTTCCAGAGTGGCGATGACAACTTGAAATAATATCCTCTACTTTTCAAGTGAATTTTAAAATGAGTCTGCGAAAATTTGCTTAATTCATGAAAAAATATCAAATACAAGTTAGGAATTTGTGTTAAAAGTTACGATGTATCAAACCGCAGCTGTAGTCATCAAAATGTAGTTAAGTATGTGTTATAATAAAAATCACAGTAAATATGTACATATATATATTAAAAAAAACTAGAAAGTTAGTATGTATTTATTTTTAATGTCTGTAATTTTTTGTACATAGGGATCTTTTAGCATACCTAGAATTTCGATTTTAAATACCCACTGAGGCTTGAACATACTGTTGAAATTAAACATTTACTGAGTATTGTTATATCCCTATTGAATACATTTAATCATTATAGTAGTTTGTATTAGAGAGATAAGAGAACAAAAGCAATCAATCCAATTGGGGTGAAGAGAACAAGACCAGATAATTAAAAGCCTTATTTCTAATTGAAATGAGTGATTGTTGCTATAATGAAATATTGTGTTAACAATTTGAAAGAAATTTCTGAAGAATTTAAAGAAACATAAGCGTAGGTAACGTAACCTAAATCTTAACGATTTTCTTCAGTCATGTCAAGGTCCTTTGACAGATTTCTAAAATCACTGGGATTAAATCAAATATTAAAGATATGTGATAAATTCATTTATACCGATTTAACTGAACATAAATTTTAATTTTAACTCTATTTTCATATCCCCATAGCTCCATTGTGTTTTAATTCATCATTTATGTATTTGCTATTAAACTCTTATAATGTAATAGATAATGAAAATTGAAAAGTTGTGATCAGAATTGGCTTTCTAATTTGCAATTAAATTGAGCCGTCAAGTGCAATCCAAAGATAAGAGTGATCCTTATTCTTTAGTGTTCAATAGGGAAGTTTATCACCGGAACTTGCTATTACAGTAACCGTCATAATATTATCTGGCTTATCTAGTGTTTATCTTATTCGATTGTTTCTATTTTTGTGTGATCTACACAAATTATAACAATTGTTTAATTTTAAACAAATTACATTTGTTATTAATGAATGCGAAATATGACAAAAACCTATTAAACATATATGAACTCACTCGTTAGATGGAAAGTGATGAGATAAAGGCGATCAATAGATCACCGAGAGCGCGCAAATCTCTTCGTGCTATAAAGCTTGCTGCTTGACACAGCTTATCCAACTCCTATCCTAGTTTTATTTAGACAAAATTGGAAAAGCAAATAATGCACCTCAACGCAGAAAGAGCAATACACAGATCTAGCTTTGATAACTTCACTGATGCGCGATTGACCCGATTCGACTCACATGCACGGATGGCGTTTAACTTGACCCAATTTATGTCAAACATCAACACTTATTCAAAACACTCATTGCTTTATAGTTAAATAGCCAAATTTCTATCCTACAATGCGAAAGTTTGTGAGTATGTAGATATGGATGTTATTTACTCTTTCACGCAAATACTACTGATTACTGAACCGATAAGGCACACACATAGAGGGAAACTTGGATTAATAAATACAATAGGTTTTATCCCCAAAATCCCGCAGGAACGGAAACTATTTGGGTTTTTCTTTGAAATCGCGGATGAAGCCGCAAGCGGAAAGCTAGTTGGATAATAAAATTACCAATTTTCTTATAGAAGATGAGCTCCAGCTTGAGTTCATGTTTGGAGTCGAGGGCTGCGTCGATCTCGCGGCGGTGGTCTTCGTGTGTGTCGGGCCCGTGGAGGAACTTGCACGCGCAGCCCTTCTGCATGATGTGCGCGCGCGCCCACCCTGTCAGCTCGCAGAACCCGTCCGAGCAGTACACGATGGGGTACGACGGCACCTGCGCGTTCCCCAACACGAAGTTGCTGTCTGCATGCATAAATACACATTATAAGATATTTGAGCTTCGTATTGTTGGTTGTAATCTATAAATATATATCTAGTAAAATACTGTGTTTGTTTTATCAATTTCCAATCAAATTTTTACCCGGTAGGTCAGAGGTCGATAACGTGACCGCGAATTCAATCCCTAATCCCCTATAATAACATATAGGTTACCTACCTACATAAAACAAGCTGGAAAAATACTGACTACGTAGGTTATTGTCTAGTTCTACTTTATTTTATGCCACTGAAATATATATCGTACCTACTTTTAACAGGAGACTTCCCTATTGTTCCGATAAACTGATTTGGGAGGAAATGTTTAACAAATATCGCGTTGATTGTGTAATCAAAGCTATTAATTTAAAATCCAGAATGGCTTTTAATTTAAATATTTACTTTCCTTTATAAATAGACCGAGCGAACAAATCGGACCAGCTGTTGCTCGAAGTATGAATATCTGCACTTAATTTAGTCCAATTGGTAACCACTAACCACATTCATAACGTGAATTAATTCAATGCGAATGCTAATTTTAACCCGATGTGTTCTCAGTAAACATTGTTACAATACCATGCATATGGTATTTTAAGCAGAATAATACAACATGATAGCTATGAATCAAAATCATCTCAGTTTGTGGCTTAGTGACTACGCATGCATGCGAAATTATTCCACAATTTCGCATCTGTTCCACTGTAATTGTGCCCTTAACTTTTGAGGCGAAAATTGTGTGGATAGCAATATGAATACCGAATTATTAAGTGACAGACGTTTCATTTGTTAGAAGCGTCGTAAATTGAAACAGTTCAAACGTGTTTCTATATCTATGCCGGCAACTTTGAGGTCTGTGATTGATGCGGGTAGACTCTATCTACTTTACCCACGATTAAGCCTCTTGTCGTATTTGCCGTTTTGTAGGATGTAATATCAATTACGGAAAATTGAATCAGACCCGATGTTGATATCTGATGTTTATAGTGAAAGACTAAATCGATCTTTTGTTACAGTCAACACTGCATTTACTATCGCAGGACAACGACCTTTAACTTTTTTTAAGAAGAAAGAAGAGTTAAAATGGACTTCCTATCAGTTTCTATTTTTTGCATTGTTTACCTACTTCTATTAAGAATGAGATATATCTGAGCTACATTGGAGTAGATTTATTCTTGAAAGTATTGTAACTCTTTATTAGAGCTCTTATCGCTAATCGTTCTTTTAAAGTCGCACTTTTATTGAGCAATAATTTATATTTCGCTGTTACGAGACTCTCATACGCTTTATTTATAAAGCCATTACAGCTACAAGTAGATTACGATGTAGAATCTATATTAAGATTCATTCACTCGTCTGTAATATCTTCCTTTCATAATCATTAATGAAACCGATAATATAGAGTATAAGTAAATTACTTAGCGGCACATCAAATGTGGTTTATACATGTAAGTATGTATATCCTTATTGAATCAATTATAAAAATTCATATATAGTATAAAAAGTGAAGGACTGTGGTTAAGAAATGTAACCTTCGTATCGAAACCACTTTTGTAATCAATTTTGGTTAAGCCTAGACCCTACATATAACTAGAGCACTTTACAGGTCCGAGCAGCCCACGCATTGTCAACTAGTTTGATGAAAATGAATAATGAAATTGTATGCCTGTAGCCAGAAATGCATGCATTTTATCCGATTTACGCTAAAGCAATAACGAAAAAACAAAATTAATTCTGGAAAAAATATATAGCCAAGATTAAAACGATGATTTCTCCAGAAAATATTCGACGACGAGGCAGTAATGAATCGAATTGCCCAAATTACAGATACTTTTCGTATTAACGAATGCGAAAATATAAATATAATTCTACGAACATAAAAAATTGACTAATTTATTTATAACGTGCGTAAAAGCTCTTTAAACAAATAATTAACAAAATGTGGAAAGAACTAATAGATATATTTAGGCGGAATAAAACTAAAAAATCAGGCATTCACCAATCTCTTCTCTCATCTCATTCTCAATTGAAATTTTTCTACTACATATTTTCTGAAATTCTTTACCTAAAGGTCGATATCTATTGTTTCCATCAAAGACACAGCTCCGGGCTAAGGCGGGTCAAGTACGTTTTTCCTATATACACACTGTCTATAAAACCTTTTTCACCCTACCTGTATCTAATCTCAAATTTTGTTCATCTTCCCAAAAAATTATACACGGTTTTCTTTGGTAATTCGCAATTGTCTTTCATACGAAAATATACCGAATGAGAGTGGTGGGAATTTTAATAATCTTATTTAGAAATTGGAAATAAGTATCTTTATAATTAAAAACATGATCTAAGATTACTCATATTATATTCCATACCTTTTTCCTCAATTAAGTAGGTAGCTCTATATTTAAATCTTTATTTTTGGAATTTTTATTTTTGAAGTTCCATTTTCAAAATAAATACAAACCTTATAATATAGGTTCAGCTACATATTACCACACCTTAAGTTACCAGATTACTATTTTATAATCAAATTCGCTACAGTTATCCAGTTGAATAATAGATAGAAAAATATGAACAGACCAACTTGAAACACTCCCAGGAGAGAGTCCCTCCCACTCAAATAAACATAACGAATAAATAACTTTCCGGAGGGCAGTCTAACTTGTGCAGTGAGTAGGTACTAAAGTCTAAAGCGCAGCCAACCTTCAGGAATATTACAAAGTGATATAAGTCCGAGGGATAAGTTTTGATTGCTCCACCCGATTCTCCACGATCACCCACCTGCTAACGGCGCATTCAAACTCATATACCTGAATAAGTATATCATATAATATAACCTTTTTTGATGGACTTGCGAGGTCCGATAACGGCAACAAATTTGTTTGAATAGCTGTTTTCCTCGAACACGACGAGGGATTTTCTTTGTCCAATAAAGTTAAACAGGTGTTCGTTTAGGCTAGTTAAATACTTTAGCTTTTATTTTAATCTATTTAAAATTAATCTTTTCAACATATTATGTGCATACTGTTATTGCTTTAACGTAATAAAATATGAATTATAATTGAGCATGTAGTTATCTGAAGTCGCCACATATTTTTATAATATCCGTAATATCCATTTAATATTCCGTATTAACTACCATATAACTTTTACGAAAAAAGCTGCAGGAATGCGTAATTCTTTTTAAATCCGCTCCAATCCTTACAATGACCTGATCCCTTGGGAAAAAAGGGAAAATTGATGACACTGATGCGGTTGAATATAGCTTCTCTACAATGTAACGAAACTAGGATATTCATCTTACTTACAGGTCAATTCACTTGGTGTATTGTACATCTGTCTATAATAAAATGGAATGGGACAGATTTTGACATATATTTGATTATAGATTATTGTAATTGAACTTAAATATCATAGTACCTACTTATGTTATTTTAACCCGATTTGTTTCTCAAGTTGTTTGATTTGCTCCGGCTCGTACCTATTTCATTGATCTTTGCTAATTGAATAGGTTCGTAATTATTAGAGCGTTATTCCAAGAGAACACTTATTGATTTGAATATTGAGTAAAGCGAATGAAAATTATTAATTAACCAGTTTGAATGCAGTGCATTTTGCGAAAAATTTTGAAGTTTGAACTGCACAAGGAGTCTTCCTCCGTGTGACTCGACTTACACAAATATTTACGTACCTATAAGAAGGTACATGACTTTCCAATTAGAGACATTCGTTGAACATTAATTTGAATAAAATATTGAATAGAATGAAGAAGTTATTTTCGGGGTCAAATATACTTATTGGAACCGCTGGAAGCTTACAAAAACTTTCTCAATTAGGCGAGGCGAGACTTGATTCAGACGTGAAGAGAAATAAAGTTTTACACATTGGTTGTTAATTAAAGTGCTTACCAAAATGTTTTACTGGATAAACATTATGGTTATAATAAAGTGTTAGATAAGCATTGTTTTCTTAGAAACATAATACCTACCTACTTAAAGTTTATATTTGGTATTGCATTTAAATATATAACTCGCCGTGTGGTGCCGGCCTAGAATAGCACTACCCCATCTCTACCCGTGGGTGTCGTAAAAGGCGACTAAGGGTTAACTACATGCAAACGGGCAGCAGCGTTATGCATTATCTCCCCCACCATCAACTGCACTCGCCAACCCGCCTGCCAAGCGTGGCGAGTATTGGCATTCTTTTCCCCCAAAAAGATACACATAAAAAATACACATGAATAGTGCAACAACAGTGGCCTCTACAGAGTTTCACAACAAGTGGGCCTTAGCATGAACATGGACAAGACGAAAATCATGTCAAATGTCCATGTTGTGCCCACTCCGGTTTCAGTTGGAAACTCTATTCTCGAAGTTGTTGACGAATACGTTTACCTGGGACAAAGCGCGCAGTTAGGTAAGTCCAACTTCGGGAAAGAGGTCAATCGTCGAATCCGACTCGGCTGGGCAGCGTTCGGGAAACTACGCAACATCTTTTCGTCCAAAATCCCTCAGTGCCTGAAGACGAAAGTCTTCGAGCAGTGTGTTTTACCGGTGTTGACTTATGGATCTGAGACGTGGTCGCTAACCGCGGGCATGGTGCAAAAGCTTCGCGTCGCTCAACGAGCTATGGAACGGGCTATGCTCGGGGTTTCTTAAGGCAAAAAGGTTCTTGAGTGGCGACCACGTACAGGACGTCGCAGTGTGGGACGGCCTGCAACGCGATGGACAGACGACCTGATCAAAGTGGCGGGGAGCCGCTGGATTCAGGCCGCTGGTGATCGGTCGTTTTGGAAATCTTTGGGGGAGGCCTATGTCCTGCAGTGGACGTCCTGAAAGGCTGGAATGATTACATTTAAATTATATTATGTTAATCTAATTACAAACTAACTAGAAGAAAAGTTCAATACTTACGCTAACAGAAACCTTTTTTACACAATCATGTTTTGACTACATTACAATACATAGGTGTTATAATATCTCCTCACATTTCAATAAATAAGAGTACATATCTAGGTACATAGATGTGAAAATTACAATGCATATGTTTGTTTTACGAGAAAAAAGAACGTAGGTACCTGTTATATTCCCACTCGCATTTTAGAAGTTATAAGTAGAGTAGCGATTCTTTTCACTGCACGTCAGGTTTTTCATGGAACTTTTTGCTTTTAGCTTTTGTGTCAACGCGACAACTGATAATTGCGAAAGCATTAATGTCTATTTTCGTTTCATATGAAATACTTATAAAGAAACTGTTTGCTTTCATAAATATCAGGTTTTCATAATTGATTTGACACAAAATTCCAAAAGTGTGTGTATAGCTTTTATTTCCATCGGCATTTTGGTATTTTTTAAGCTATTGCATAGCTTCTATCGCGGGCCTTGAGCGCGGGGACCGAATCGAGAAATTCCGTAACGAAAAAACCTCACGCTCCCCACTCCGACGGGCTCGGAGGTGTGGCTTGAAGGCATGCTATGCAATAGCTTTACCGCGGCAGTCCCCGAGTGCCACACGTATTTTTTTAAATAATAAACAAGAGTCAGTTACCTAGTTATGACTTATGACTACCATAGCTTATCGTGTCATTGTATGCGATTTGAAAGCACATTTCATTTCGTTTAATAGCATGTACATTTAGCCTTCTAAACGTCTACCAAAGTCTTATATAAATCAATATACATATCAACATAATGCATTTCTTCGAAACCACCGTTCAGTTTGTGTAGAAAACGCTTTACAATTTTTAAGAAAATAATGTTAACTTCTCTCTATGTCATTGAGATAATATGTACTACGTCTCTATGTTCAGGAAAATAACAAGAATGTTATAACTTAAGTTTATTTGTGTTTGACAACATATAACACTGCGTTCTAACTTGCTGCAACTTTGCAACATTCACATAAAATATGTAGCCTCACTTAAAACTTAGGTAGGTACCCAACTACTGAATTTTCAAGCTCCTTAACGTCAAACATCAAAAATTATTTCTTTGCCTCGGAAATATAACTAATTTTTACTATGAGATGGACTAATCGTTATAATTCAGTTTCCTAAAATTATTTAATTAGATATATGTATTATATAAGAACAGCCTGGATAAGATGTTAAAATATATCTAACCATTTCATAATTAATATGAATACCTACATTATGCAAAATTTCGGTGAAAACACGTTATTATCATCAGTGCGTTTAATTCACTCACATCTATTCGGTGACTAAATCAAATACCTATAATTTAATGTTGGAATTAATTGATTTTCAATTTATGTTAATCGTAGCCGTTTGTGATAAACTGACCGTTTTGGTCAACGCTTTATTATAAATTTAAATTGGCAATGTAAATAAAAAAGGGATCTTAAATAACTAAAGCTTTACATGTCGCATCACTGGACTTCATTTTAATAAGGCAATAGTTATTATTATATAAAACGAAGAGGTGACGCCCGCTATTCCATTCGCCCAAGTAGCCTTAATTCCTCCTTCTAAATAGCTAACTAATAACTGGCTGTATCTCATTGAAAATTCTGTCAATATCGAGTCATAATAATTAATAGAAAGGCGAATAAATCATTGTTAGTTTTATTAACATCCGTATAACATTTAATAGGACGCCTCTAAGATATTTCATGCTGAAATTTTAGTATATAAAACACACATATTCGAAAGAGGAAAGAATATTCGTTGAAATTATTTCACCCGTAGTTAGTTAGCTACGTAATTCCAGGGTTACATAGACTATATTTTTTGTTGCCGTCCTGGGCTAAACCGGCCGCAGCGGAATAAAACTAGAAAAGAGATAGCTCAACTGAAGTTTTGTTAAAGTGTTGCTTTAAATTGTAAAACAGTACTGTTATCTTGATGTAGTTATAGTTAATTAGTCTAGCAGACGTCTGCTCCCTCCGTACTCAGTCCCCATTCGATTATGTCTCCAGTCTACGGACAGGTGCTTAACGACTTCCAGTTATAATGAAATTTAACGTCCCGCCACAATCAAGTTAGATGATATTTCCTTTATTTATAGTGAAACAAGTTGCGCTATCAGCTTGATAGTTCGGTTAGTGTAAACAAATTTGTTTAGAAATAATACGTTAAATGATACCTAGATACCAACTCATACAGAGTTGTCGGTCTATGTATAAAACGATGTCTAAATATACATTTCTTTTTTCAAAAATATCCCATGAATGATTAAAAAATACAAAGAGAGAGATAGTAACGGGGTACGGTAATTTATATTTCACCCCAAATTCTTCGCAATTCTGATCTCTCTTTAAATTAGAACAATGCGATGAAACTCGCATTCATTTAACTTATTCAGAAGTGAAGCCTTAAAGATGAACCGGGGACGACAAAATGATTTTCTGTAATACCCATGGATCAATGAGACACGACCTTAAATCTTATTTCATCCCTCTTGAAACTTATCATAATATTTTCATAAATAATCCCAGTTCCAAAGTTTTTGTATAAGAACAGAAAGAAAATATATAATAAAAACTTTGCGGTCATGAAGCGTATCTCCAGGTACGTCAATATTTGTTCACCAAAATTGAAAATTGATGAAAATGTGTATTGAGCTTATTATTATTTTCTTTCAATATTCTACAGGCCTTTGTGGACGAAAATGCCATTGTGTGTTTCAATCATTACTTAAAATACTTGATTGTAATTCAGGGAAGCAATTTATCTTTACCATCGCTGATAATACTGTATACGAGTGTATTATTTTCTCATATTTGTTTCATAAGGTTACATATACCCTATAGCCATACATTATATTACAGGAAGTCGCTCTCCAAGTTGTTAGACTGTTTATTCTCTAAGGCAAAGTGACGGGTAATAAAACACATATTAATATTCAAGAAACACGCATTTTCCATCATGTATTTTTTTCATGTATGATTTATAAATTTCATGTATACCTAATGCATGTAAATAAATATGGAGTATGTGTAAATAATAAAAATAGTTAGCAGTCTAAACGCATAAAATGAACATTAGACGTAAGAGGTTTAGAACGCATTAGATTACAAGCGCTCGTTATTTTATATTATAAGGATGTTTATTTATATGTTTAAGAAACTCAAAAAAAGTGTTAATGGTATAATAAATGCAATGTAGATTGGTTGGATTCTATGTCAATGATGAGCGAAAATGTCAAGCTACGCAATCAGAGAATACTTTTTCTACAACCTCTTAGGCAAAGCTCTTAGGTTATATCTGCCGTCGCTTTTTATTCATATAAAGCTGTTCTTGTTTGCAGGAAAAGAATTCACGCAGCGAATAGGCCCATTTAACTAGAAATAACTTTATTGCGGTCATGACTGCAATATGGTGCACGTTGGCGAATCTCTGGCTTATTTTACTGGAGTACCTACGGTCAATGCGCTGAGGATTCGACTGTATCGAAATAACACTCAGTTAATTGAAACTGGCGCCAATTGCTACTCATAATGTGCAATTCGACCACTTCAATTAAATGTTGCACATCAAATTTAAAGCCCTAAATACTCTTGGTTTTATTACTCGCATCACCATCGCGTTTAGAACGCTGAAATGAACAATAAAATCAGCTATCTCGAAATGTAGAGAAGTAATGATTTATTTAATAGTTGTAATACGTATGTCACTGTTCGCTAGCCACGCTCATTAGTGGTTCACTATTAATTAATTGTGTAAATATTTGGTTAAACTAAATAAATAGTGGTTACAATCAAACAATAAAGTGAAGCTAGGCAGTATTTTATTTACTTTAGAAATATAACGTTGGTTTATTAACTGATAGTACAAGTCATTTCAAAACTGTGAGTGGTTGAGTTAGCTCCGTGTAAGCAGTAAATCGTTTGCAATTCAAATATGTATAGGAAAGCTGAATCGTTTAATAGAACATTAAGATTTGCTTTGCATAGATTTCGATTGTTACAAGAATTATAGAGACTTGCTGTTCTTGGAAACAATATGTTATCTTGATCCCTGTAACCAGTTTACCTCTACAATATACCTACCTAATAATATTTTTAACAAAATACTTAAATATTTTGGATACCTGACAATCCTGAAAATATAATATGTAGTCTCACTTCGATTCTCATATACCTATCGACCTACATTTACATAAGTGTAATACATGTATTATTGTTATACACCCTTATTCACATGCAAACATGTTCAGTGTTCACGCTTCACCCTCATAATAGTTATTATTTTTATAAGTAGTCTCTCATATTCATGAAATGTTTGCTGAGCTTTAGGATATCTACCATAATATAATAACGTGAAGCATGTCTGCAGAAGGGTCTGCAATCTGCATACCTATACGATAATCACAAGTCTTCGTTTTGACATAATTGGCATTCCATTATCTGAAGCTAGCTAACTTCTAACCTAACCTATAAAACTATTTTTTAAAAAGACAATTAAGTTATTGATTATGTAGGCATTTGGCATTATTAAATGATTTATAATAAAAGCAAGTTTAATCCCTGCGATCTTTCGTAACGAAATATTATGAATACAAACATAATATGTATTTCAAACACCGTTACATAAAAAGAAACGGTTACTGTTACATTATATGTAAATAATGGAAAGCTTGTTTTTCATATGTATCTACTCGACTAATAAAAGGCCCAATATGTACGTTACCCACAGACCCCTTTCATAGTCATTATTCATGTAAGTACGCAGAACAAACACACCCAAATGCTCTTTGTGTGGTACAAATGCGGGAAAGTATTTCCAGAGCTCTATTAACCCTCCAGATATCTGTAATTAATGGAACTTTCTTCCTACTTCCTTTCGATGTTGTGGATCAAATAAAAACGAGTTCCCGATATCGTTGTCTTCCAACGATTTCAACCAATTATTCTCAAGGGTGCTCTCTCGGAGAGTATCTACTATTTTTAAAATATAAACTTAAAGGTTTCCAACTCTGCACGTAGTACCTATAATTAACTATAATGTAGGTAATGTTGGTACAAAATGTTATTTCATATTTTGTATTCTGATTTTCTATTTCGATAAAACGCTATTTTTAGAGATTAAATAACAAATCCTACTTACTGTTCAAGAGGAATTATAAAAACTTATTTTACACGTGTAACAGAAGTGTAACATTGAATGAGTCTATTATTATAGTCTTCGTTTTAATAGTTTTTTAACAACTTAACTGTTTTACAATCCTTTGATTTCAAAGGGCAGTAGTTCATTTTCACTTCGTGTTTTTACTCTTTTCATTTTGAAAATTATTAATTCTAAAATATTTATTTACTAAGTACACATAGTTATAGACCGTTAAAATTTTTCATAACGTTGGCTCGCTCAGAGCGTGTCATTTAATTTTAAAATATTCAATGAATGTTTTATCTCCTACGACCTACATGGAGAGTGAAATGTATGATGTGTAAAAAGTATTTTTTTCAACTTTATTGATATTTGCATTTTGCACATAATAATTGCTGAGCTCGGTCACAAAGATTTAATGGAAAACATGAAACTGAATAATGATTTAAGATAGCGGAAAATGTTTGAATATTTTACTCGTGATATTAAAAACGATAGAAGCAATTTAATACATCGTAAAATTTGTACCTACCTACTTTCTTTATTACTAAATTTGTCCCTTAATAAATGGGATATTTATGAAAACCATAATATTGGTGATAGATAAACACGAACTTTGAAAAAGTGATTGAATACTATAATTGAACCGTGTCACGCTACCGATCACATACAACATTTCTATAAGACCTTTTTTCGTCTTTTTCATATAAAAAAGCTTACGTGTTCCATCGAAGCGAGTGGCGATAGTATCGAGGAAGGTATTCTGGGGCGCGAGCAGCCCCTTGCGCACCGGCATCACCCCGCGCCGCGCGCCCCGCGCTTACTCCCCCTCCACCTGCAAAAAATAACATTACGCGATATTACTATCCAAATCCATCAATCTATTTCAATCCCAGAACAGGAAAAACGTTTAAGCACGCGGTAAACGCAATAAATTTTGCAATTTTCACGGCTGCTCTGAAGCATATCCTTCGCGATCTCTGTCAAAACCAGCTTTTTGTAATTGATTGTATAAATTAGGTGATTTTCATCATTGATACCTACATGATAAAATAGTGCAGCACGTAGAACATATTTATATTATAGTCACACTCAGTAAGTCAGATGTATAAAATATTTAAGTAGGTACTTAAAAATTAATAAATGAAATAGAATCCAAAAATTGATAAATTTATCTGAAATCTTATTAATGGTTATATAATTTAAATAAGCATATTCATTTGAAATGTGTTTTTGTTTTCTGATATTGTCACAGTTTACATAATTTTGTAAAATATATTCCGACTCAAAGTTTAAAATGGAAAACGCGATAATTATAGCGTTTGTCTGGATAAATAAGCAGTTTTGTTTATTTTTTCCGCTCCGGCCGACACGTTTCAAATCAAGAACGAGGAGATAATTTTTAAGTGCTGACATGAAAAGTACATATTATTTCGCATGTGATTTATAACGCAATACTGACAAAACGCTGTGATATTTTATGATTTAAAATGAATTAAGATCTTATTGTAACGGATATACAAAGTATAAAATTTTATGACATATTTTATGCCAGAATAAATATTTAATACGACGTGTACCTAACTGTTAGATTAGAGAACGAAAGCAAATCTTATTATAGATTATGGTATAACAAATTTTAATTTATGTTGTCGGTAGCATCGGGATTTTCATTAGCCGTCGCTATAAATCTCCCTGTATAATTAAAGCTCTATTTAAGGTGACCCATAAACTGAGCGGGCTAGAATATGCCTGCAGCCTTTCTACCTTCTCGTAAACTTTTTATGTTTCATAAATGCGCGGGTAATAAATATGAATTAATGGGTTTTCGAGGTTAGATACTCCCTTTGTTAGATGCGTTATAGGTTCGCAATAAGATGCGGTGGTGCTTCATGTGTGTCGAAGTGCATTGCAATAACGTCTAGACTCCAGAGTCTAGACAATATTTTATTATAGTATTTTCTTATATTATACGCTATTATAAGAAATATAGTCTCATAAAATCTGTCACATAAAAGTACGGAGTACGGACCCACTCTACTAGTATTAACTATTAAGTATAGTAGGCGCAGATGTATTATATATTGCTTACCTAAATGATCGATTTCTTTAGACGAAAGTAATTGAAGGTGTAGATCAAGACTTTTTATTAGGCACAATTAATTAACGAAGATAGAGTCATTTTGTTATTTGTTCACTTTATTATTAATTACCACTACGCAAAGGAAAAAGACGTCAGTTATATATAATTGTAATTAATTATTACTATGACTATAAGTTACAATGTATTTTGTAGTAGCAGTTATACGCAGATGGATAATATGCGTAGATATCTATTAAACAAAAGTATCTATTACTGTTATAAAAGCAATGACTTAAAGTATAAGCCAAATATTATTTCAACTCAACGAACGTTAATCCAATCTTTTATGTTGAAAGCTACAAAATAACGATGACCTAAAAGGTAAAATGTATTTGTTTTAAAAAAGGTTAAAATATCACAGACAATTGTAAGCGCTCTCTTTATTCAAAGTAAAAATTATAGCCGGTTCAAAGAACTGATGTTTACGTGCCATCGAGTAGGATCCTTATTTAATTGCAATAAAATAGGGATTAAACAAATCAGACTATCTCAATATTTACAAAAGTCACAAAGTTCACTGACAAGAAACAATAAAATATATTTATTAAGTATATCTTCATATTCATATGTATTTTAAGGTACATTTCAGTTTTTATAATAAATCAGATGTAGAGGTAAGAATCAGGTTCAAATAGGCATAAATTTGTATGATTTACATAAATTTCGAATGGAATATCTCAATGTAATATCTCTCTCTAATAGTCGTATAGGTAAGCAATGAATATATAACTTTAAATTCTATGGTACTCAAATAATCTTCTATATATATAAAACTCAAAGGTGACTGATATAGTGATCTATCAACGCACAGCCCAAACCACTGGACGTATCGGGCTGAAATTTGGCATGCAGGTAGATGTTAGGACGTAGGCATCCGCTAAGAAAGGATTTCCCGAAATTCTTGCCGGAACGGGGAAAAACGGGGATGCACGTACAAAGTCGTGGGCGGAAGCTAGTAATTCATAAATATATCATAAATAGTGTCAATATGTTTGGAATAAAGGAAAAAATATTGTAATTTACTAAGAGTAATTTGTATTGTGGTATTAGGGACTGAAAAGGTTTTTGGTTTACGAGAGATTCAGCTTCTCCAACTAACCGAAAACTCAAAGACATAGGTATGTATAGATATATAGAATAAGCCCGACTGGTCACAAAGGAATAAGACGGGAGTCGGGACACTTGTGGGTTAATCTTAAACGTTTATTGTAGCATTTTCGTTTTACCTTGCCGAACCTACATTGTAGGATAAGTGATATTTAAGATAAAACACATCTGTCTTGTAGAAACTAAAATATATAAAAAAAGCCCTATTTACGTTTCCAATATTAAGGAGCTTAATTTTTTCATGCGAACCTCTAAATTTTTTACGTAGATACAAAGTATGTACCTGAAATATAACTGAAGATTATTACTTGAGAGAAAATGACAAGAATCACTCAATCATAACAACTGTGACGACCACCTGGGCACGTGCTTTTTGAATTCATATATAAGAACGAAAAGTATTACACCCTTTTCTATAATATGACATGTACTGAATACTTTGGTAGATAGGTAGGTACTTACTAAACTAACATTTCGGCACTTAGCCATTGACCACATATTGATCATTTCTATCACAGAAAGATCAAATAAAATAAAATGATAATTTTGAAAGTAACTGATATCCTTGTATTTAGTCCTTCTGACAAAACTTCCATTACGAAACTTCATATTATGTAATTAATTATAACAAGTTTTATTGGATACAAAAACAAACATAACATTCATCCAAACAGACATTACGCAGATGTCATATTGCTTCAATTAATGTGTTTGGAAGGTTCGCTATGTAAATAAACTCAAGCTGCGTACGGATTGCGCGTAGCCTGGTACGCGTTCCCAGTTTACGCGTGTCCGGAACGCCTAGTTCATACCTGCAGCTACGCGTTCACTCTTGGGGTACGCGTACCGCGCGAGCCAACTTGAGCGCGAGCCGATCGTCAGTCGGTTTTTGGTCACGCGTCAAAGAGAACTCGCGAGGCCGGCTACGCTACATTTGGACGGCAAAATAAATGAACTCACGTGCTCTTCGAGTTTTAATAATGAAAATATTATCAGATTCATTCAACTTTATGAATTTCACCGGGTCATGTGGGATAGCACACTTAATGATTATCGAAATAACGATTTACGCCAATATGCATGGAAGGCAATTTCAAATGAACTGAAAATTCTGAGTCATGGCGAATGACATAGCCATGGGGCTCGCGGAGCGTTTTGGATCGATTGACCTCGCGTACAGGTTCGCGGCGGTCCGTACAGGAGCTGTACGCGTATCCAATGTACGCGTGGACAGTGTTTCTCGACTACGCGTAACACTGGAACGCGCTATCCGTACGCACCTTCATATAGTACATTGAAAATATGTTAGTAGATACTAGATATACTATATAATATTATTATATTATAGGAGCATGTATTTGCGGACACTCACAATTCATTATTGATAACGGCCGGTGCAGCGTCGTGTTTCTATTATCTGATGATAACGTTGGTTATAATTTATTGGCAACAGAAATCGTGAATTGACTAAACGTGAATAGAACTGTAGATATTGTGTACATTTGAGTATGGAAAATATAAATAAAAATAACCTACAAATATAAAGCTATTTGATTTGAGGAATAGGTACAAAAAAATCTTTAAGTTTTGCAAACATTTTGTTTTAACTTAAGCTATTTTTCGCTTTGATAAATTAGATGACTTTTTAAGTTCTGCTGAGAAATGGCCAAACGTTCCTTATTGCATTATATCTATTCATCCGCAGGTTTCTCTTCCACCGTTGTAAATTTTGTTTTTGAGTTGATACAATGAGATTAAAATTAATTAAATATTCACCTTTTATATGTAGCTCGAGTAAGCTTTCTAAGTAAAGATACTTACACCTGAATATTCAAAGCTTCAATTTTTATTTAGTTAAATAAAATGAAATTACACAAGATCATGATGTAACCGATATAGACCTATTTATTTCAATTTTGCTGTAATAATTTTAAATACCAAATAAATAACCACTACATAATCAAATACAAACGTAAATTAAGTTTAATGAAAAACCAGATGAGACCGGGAACAAATGCGAATAAAAACTCGAAAGATATGAAATAGGAATAATATGTAACAACAAAAATGTTAAAACTAGATAATTTTATGGTTTTTACGACATATTAGCGACATATTCGTTGACACGCAACATATACACTATGGGCCACGATTGAATGTTACAAATGCTTTTGTTAAAGTTTACCGTAAAGATGCATATTAATTTTCATTTGTATATAAATGTGACCTTACAGATTGCTATCTTCTCTCTTCTCAGAACCTCAAACGCAAATATCTAGTATTATTAACTAGCCTCTTAGCCTTTTTCCAAAGAAATGAAACTCCTTTAGAAATTGAACCTTTTATATGAGGTCGATGGTAAAGCTTTATTTATTTTTGTTGTTGATGATATTATTTTAGATGTTTCATTGAATAGGCTCAAGAAAATATAAAGAAAGACTAATGATTTTAGCACCTTCTTCTTAATTATCCGATCTTTAAATACTACGTGACGTGCGTTATGAATCGATATAAATATTAATGATTGATCGAATAAAAAACCAGTCAACTGTATTATGCAAATAAAATTTGTTAAAAGGAAAACCTTTTTATAAAGTTTGACGTACCATCCAAGTTTCGAACAGCAAATAGAAGTAGCTAGTACTCAAATAAAACTTAGAGTTTTAAAGTATTGTGCATTGCGATTTGCGACCAAGAACGAAATAGAAATTGGCCTGTACATATTTCAGAGTAGGTTTCCGCCCGCGGATTCGCCCGCGCAGTCAAAGAAAAACCCGCATAGTTCCCGTTCCCGTGGGATTTACGGGATTGCATCATTTTCCTGGGATAAAAAGTAGCCTATGTCCTTTCTCGGGTATCAAAATATCTCTATACCAAATTTCATGCAAATTGGTTCAGTAGTTAAGGCGTGATTGAGTAACAGACAGACAGACAGAGTTACTTTCGCATTTATAATATTAGTATGGATACAGTCGGTAATACTGAAGTAGAACATTAGAGCGACCCAATTGTAGAGAGTTTATGTAATAAAACTCAACGTGGATTCGTTAGGAACTTTTTTCATAAATGTCTTAGAAAAATTTTCTTTAACTTTTTGTTTTCGTCGCTAAGCGTGAAAAATAGAGGGACATTTGTGACGTGGATCCCTGTTATTTTTCTTAAGACACGGATCTACGTTGAAAATTAGAAAATAGACAGACATATACGCAGTACCTACGTATATTACCTATATTTTTCTATTACCTACAACCGTAGTATACCGATTTATTATTACACATTATTACTACACCAGAATTATTTATTTCCGTTTGCAAAATTCACTATTTTCCATGAGTTAAAAATATTTACTTTGAAGAGCAAATGGGATGAAACAATAGGATGTAATAAACATTATGTTTACATCATAAAATTAGATGCAAGTACTATCTCATTTGAGTGTTACATAAAGTTCTGATGACTTTCAAGTACTTTATCTTCTCTTTATCTCTAACAATAACATGGATTTTACAATATGAACATTTGAGGAAATTCCTAATAAATAAAAGTATTATTTATACAAAACAGACACTGTAAAAATTTAAGTATGTTTTTAGGGTTCCGTAGCCAAAATGGCAAAAACGGAACCCTTATAGTTTCGTCATGTCCGTCTGTCCGTCTGTCCGTCTGTCCGTCTGTCACAGCCGATTTACTCGGAAACTATAAGTACTACAGTGATGAAATTTGATGGGAATATGTGTTGTATGAACCGCTACAAAAATATGACACTAAATAGTAAAAAAAAGAATTGGGGGTGGGGCCCCCCATACATGTAACTGAGGGATGAAATTTTTTTTTTCGATGTACATACCCGTGTGGGGTATCAATGGAAAGGTCTTTTAAAATGATATAAAGTTTTCTAAAAAACATTTTTCTTAAAGTGAACGGTTTTTGAGATATCAGCTCTCAAAGTCGTAAAAAGTATGTCCCCCCCCTCTATTTTTATAACTACGGGGTATAAAATTCTAAAAAAAATAGAGGTGATGCATGCTAATTAACTCTTTCAACGATTTTTGGTTTGATCAAAGTATCTCTTATAGTTTTTGAGATAGGTTGATTTAACTGTAATTTATTATATTTGCTGCTACGGAACCCTTTGTGCGCGAGCCCGACTCGCACTTGGCCGGTTTTTTTTAATTGGAATCAATCTGTAAATTGTTTGAGTGATACAAATTCTGTCATTTATTATTCGCTCACATGCATAAAGTTGATGGTAAATGGTAATCTGCTGCTGATATAGCTATATTCATAGATAGTTAAATTAGACTTCGGTCTAATTCCACTGTGAACCCATTTATAATAATTTACATTTAATGAAAGATAAATTTCTCTCTCATGCCTCACTCTCGGTGTAAACCATTTAACGAAATGACAAATTTTGCGAGATCTTGGTTCTGCTCGTAAAGTGAGCACGGTGTTAATTTCAGATTCGAAATAATTTCTGAAAATGTGATAATAAAATGCTCGTTTGGCCCAAATGGATTTACGGGTCATATTTTATATTTAATAGTTATGTCACTGATCAATAAAGTTTATATGACTTGCTAATTCCATGGAGTCATGCTAAATCGTTTTATCCAGAGTTTGCCGAAGGTATACCGTGTACATAGAGGTATAAACGTATAAACTTGCATGCATAGTAATATCTGTGGTAAAATGGGCATTTATCCACAAATCGCCGTCAAGAACCGTAAGCCCGGTTAAGCTGTTATAGTAGCACTCCGGCTGCCAGCGATCCTCGACAATAAAAATTGTTTTCAAATTTTGATCACAAGAATCTTCTTTTCTCTTCTTCTGAAATGCAAACAGCTGAAAGACAAAACACAGGGTCATCTGACTTATTCCTTTGGTATTAGAAAATTAAATATTCCATTCATAAATAACTTTATTTACTCACTTATTTTCCTTATTCGCATCTACTATACGAATTTAGTTCCACTGGGAATACCATAAGCTGGTGTAGGTATATTTTACGTTAATACAATTATATTTGTACAATAAATTTTAGGATACAAGTTACAACCCAATATTTAAGCCCAATCAAAATGATCGACCATCCATTATTTAGGAAGCCTTTTCGTATGGAATTTCGTATAAAATAAATTACGTCAAGGATTACAAGAGTACAACACATGGTATTGTTTAGGCTGACGTTGATTTAGAGATTCCTTCACAGATTATGCTACTTAATGGGAGAGCTTTTGTTCAAAGGTTGTTATAATTTTAATCCAAAATCTTAAGGGAAAGTGTATGTACCTTTACGTGGAATATTATCTATGAGGGTTAACCCAATTTATAAAGGACCAGATTAGCCACTTAGTAACGAGATACCTTTCTCAGCTTCACCTTATATCGATTATTGGGCACGGGTGATCATAACATTACCTACATATTAATGCTTCATGCTATTCAAACCTGTTTGATATTTATATCATTTGTGTACAAAAAATCTGCAAAATATTTATATTTCCAGCTTGATAATAATAATAAATTTATTTATCATATTGTTTGATAAATTTATGACGCAATCAAAACTTTATCTCGGTTATTGATGCGTATTATCGCATTATTACTTTACCTCATTGACATAATATTATAATCATAAAATATAGTTTGTTTGTTTACCTCACTCGAACCTACTTAGAAATCGACATATTGCTTTTTCAATA
This sequence comes from Colias philodice, assembly GCF_061535455.1. Lineage (NCBI taxonomy): Eukaryota > Metazoa > Arthropoda > Insecta > Lepidoptera > Pieridae > Colias > Colias philodice. Next base: position 5,882,979 of record NC_143094.1, on the reverse strand, counting down.
CTTTGATAATGTATACTGAGAAAAAAGAATACATCTACAATCTACATGAAGTGATATCTAGATGTCTTTTATGAATTAAATTAACATCATAATATATGCTACATAGAGTATAACTAGAGAATACGTATAGGTATTGTGGAGCCAATTTAATAGGCAACATTTGACGTCTATCAATTTTATCTTCATAGGGTGGTAACCTGCATAAAAACATCGATTAAAGTGAATTAATCGATACGGACTTGAAACATTAGTCAATCGAACTTGAAACACATGTCAATAATTTATGATAATTTTTATTCCCAAGTAATCAATGCATTCGATTCTAGATGTCAGATTTCGATTTTTAGAGTAACGTCTCTGGTATTTAAAAAGAAAAAAGGTTTATTGACACAAAATTGTAGCGACGTCAGTTCTTTAAATCAGAAATTGTTTATTATGTTTAGAATGGTTTATCAGTAAAATCAAATCCTAAAATTACTTATATCGGTCATTATTATAATAAATATGTAATCGTAATTGAAAAAAGTTAAGCAAATGTGCAGTTCTAACAAAACGAAATATCATGTTATTCTATGTAGTCGTTACTAGGTTACGTTGTTGAATTTTGTTGAACTGTCAAATGTTGCCTATTAAAATGGCTCTACCTTAATACACAGAATTTGAAAGAATCACAGTAAAGTAAAAACAATTGAATTTTTGCAACATTAAACAACAGTCTTTACTTTTTTTATTTGGTCGCTTACTTAAATCCTTTAACATAATTTATTTTAATACGGATTTATAATGCCCGCTTTAACTTTGTATCTGGTCAGTTCACATCTAAACGAGATCCCTTTAGTTCATTGTAGATGCCGTTTCAACTCGAAATGGGGTATAACGCGTAGCAAACTGCAAGCTCAAAGCTGGCCGGAGTGACAGCTGGGAGGCTTTAGTTCTTATCATACCGTAATAGCTCTACGCTCTTAACTGTGTTTAATCTGATTGTGTACTTACTAAGCTGTTATTTGGATGCTGAGAATTCGGAAATGTTAGGTTTCCTTCGCACACTTTAATGAAAACATTTTACATATTTTCATGTGAAGATTTATAATACTGAAATGTATGCAAATAAAATAATACCTATATCTGTCAAGACTACTAGATTGAAAGGCGTGAAATGAGCGATAATATTACTTCATAAATATTGGCAGCAATATGAAAAGAAAATAATTTTTAAATTAAAAATAATAGATTACATTACAAGGAACATAGTAGAATTCAGGTGTATCATTTTGTAAAAATAAGATAGAGAGGGATATAAATCTCTAAGAATGCGGAATAAGTATTTGAAATGATTTCTCACTGCGCTTTCAATTACTGGCTTGTCTTTTGCATGAATATTTACTGGCCATAAATTTAAAGGAAGAAGTGATTATACACCATGGATAAATTGTAGAAAAACTTATATACTACATAGCTGCAATAGGTAGATGTATTCACGATGTATTTATTCGTTCAAAAACTGTAATTTAAAGTGCTTATCAGCAATCATGTCTAGGAGAAATTTGTTTAATTATATTTGTTCTGCTTCATCAGGTACCACAGGTACAGGTTTATCAGGTACTTTAGTTATGGAAAGCTCATAGGTAGTAGTAGCTCATAGATATTATCTATGGCACATAGTGAACGATGATCTCCCAAGAAACTCTTGTAGTTGCTGTTTTATGCTAAATAGTTAAGAAGTCCGTAAAACCGATATTATACAGCAGCATCATAAGAAGATGATTGATATACCAAGATTATAAACAGTTTGTTAAGGATAAACGACATTGTGGAACCAAAAGTTTTTATAATTTTGTCAAAAAAGCTTAAGAAAGCTTTATTTAATCTTAAATTTTTGTTGATTCATACCAGCTGTTTGAGGATGTATTGTTTAAACCAGATGTAGTGAAAGGTGAGAGTACGGAAATCTTAAATTAGTTTGCAATTAAGCTAAATATATAAGACGGCCTACATTCGAGCATGAAACAAAGCACTTCACAGGGTAAATACGGAACAGATTGCAACAAAAGCTATCTTCTTTTTTACTGATAGCTAAAATAAAAGTAGCTAGGTATATTGAAGTAGAAGCGATGTGGTTCGAAGTAAGCTTTTTATATTAAAAGAAAATTTATTTAAAAACGTAGGTACAGAATTATTATGGATACTGCTCAAGGCCAGAAGTTTAATTTTCTTATCCGGATAAGTAATGAAAGCTTCGTTGGTGCGTCATAGTAAGCATAAATAAAAGAACTTTAGTATATTTATTTTCTTTGTTTTTCTCGTAAAAAGTGAACAACAAGTCATTGTCCTTCAAATAGAAACTAATTAGCTGAACCTTCTATGTCAATTTAGTTTTATTTTTAACTAGCGGTCCGCCCCGGCTTCGCCCGTGGTACATATTTACGTTTTCTCTACATAAAAACCATCCTCGTACTTCAAGGAATATAATAAAAAAAGAATTATCGAAATCGGTTCAGCCGTTCTCGAGTTATGCGCTTACCAACACATTTTGCCATTCATTTTTATATATAAGAAGACTAGCGGACCGCCCCGGCTTCGTCCGTGGTACATATTTACGTTTTCTCTACATAAAAACCATCCTCGTACTTCAAGGAATATAATAAAAAAAGAATTATCGAAATCGGTTCAGCCGTTCTCGAGTTATGCGCTTACCAACACATTTTGCGATTCATTTTTATATATAAGAAAGAAGATAATATTTATGTTTTTCTTTCTATTATGAATTAAACTGAACCTTATACCTATGAGAGATATACATGCCTGTGTTTCTTTAATCTATAGAATAAAATATCGAATGAAACACAATAAATATCTCAAACAACATGAGAGTATATAGAAAAACAGATTATAAATATGTATTTATTTTTAATCAAGAGCCTCAAAAGAATTGTATAGAGCTCAAAATGTTTCAATATTAATTAATCTAGTCTTAACGAAATGTTTTCATTTCTAGGTTACCCGAAAATACGCTCAGATTTTAATTTTTTACAAACTAAAACATATTCGAGGAATACGGAGGGAAAACACGAAAAATAGCCACAGATTTTTATACCCTCCGTGCTTTATAAAACTCATTCAGCTGCGCAAACTTTTCCACTAGATCAACGGCCTAGTACTTATAAGCTCTAGTGCAAGTCATCAACTTACAACCATAATACATACCTATGAAATCTTTTATCTATAACTAATGAAGCCTTACAATATATGTAGGTTTACTAGCTGAAGGCCGCGGTTTCAGTCGCGTTGTGCCATGGCAAAAAGTGGCCTATATGACGATTGACGACTATAATCTATCGTTGGACCCTTACAAATCCCCTTAACTGTTTTAGTGTTAAGCAGTAACGAACATATTATATCGATACAAACTTTTGCGTTTATACTATGAGGAGGATTTTAACTAAATGGATTTTATTAGTTATTTATTAACTACAACTAGTGAATAATATATTCAAAACTATAAACACTTCACAATTATTTGTGGCCACATATTTTGATAATAATTGAATTCTGCATCATCGTAGCATAACCGCAATATTGGAAATTATATAGAATATATATATTTTATAAGCTCAGCATAAGGAAGAAAAAGAACTGAATATTTTTTTATGTTTTTGTATGGTAGATATCTATATCTGCTCGGATTCGGAAAAAAAAATTAAAGTCCTACAAAAATAGTAGGTACTTACTAATCAATTGGAACCGGGGTAAACAGACTAGTATTATAAAGTGAAAAGGAATTGCTAAATTAAAAGAAATGTTTACATTATAAAATCGAATTAAATTTGCAGATATATTATGCCCTTTACATTTTTCTTTTATAGCTTCAAAAGACGTTAACGAGTATCTCAAAGAAAACTGTGTTAAAATTGTTTTGTTATTTTAAAAGCAGTAACAAGCAACATCTGTTCAAAACCACAGTAGACGCAATCATGGTTTACCTACATTCTACAAGTTTATTACATTCGGAAATCATTCGGCCCCGCTTCTAAAGTGCGGGAGGCGGACGTTTTTCCCACATTTTCCTCTCTTCATAAAATATAAAATAATTGTACCTACATATTTTAGATGACAGGTTAATAAACTAATGAGTCTAAACAAACTTAATTGTTTGATGACAAACGGGTGATAAGAAGATAAAATGGTGTGTCGTATCGCTCTGGCGTCGCTCCAAACAATTTTTTCTTTCACACTGTTTTATTTCCATTTTAATCATACGAAGAGGGTTAATGGCACGTGGCACAGAATGCGTTTGGGAATGATAATGCCATTGCAATGATATCATCAACTTCAGGTGGATTAACGAGATTTCAAAGAGATACGCTAATAAAATGTTACAAAGTGTTTGCATGATAACGTATACCCACGCTTTTCTACTAAAAGTAATATCTGCGCCACATTATAACAGCTATTCTAAAGTTATTTGTTTGGACGCTGAAATATTTTAATAATATAAATTGGTGCGGTTATAAGTTTATTCGTTTATTTTTATATACGTATGGGCAGGATTATAATTTTATGAATATATAAATTTTTCTATGATAAAACCACACATTTATGTTGGTATATTGTACCAAATTATAGTATAGGTATTTTAAGTTTTAGAATTATTTATCAAGAGCAATTGTTTGAAAAACTGAAAAATAAACCTTCGATATGATTGCTGCGACGGTATAAACCCAATATATTTATATGTGTATGGATGATGATTGATTGATAGAGGTAGCTCCAATTGCTATTATGTTTATTTAAAATAAACTTGAGACAAGGTACGGAGAATCATTCAAATTTAATTGAATCTCAAATTGCTACACGACTATCTACAGATTATTATCAATATTGTAAAACATAGCTTCGTAGCTGCGTACACAAAATGTAAGGCTTTATTTATACACCCGCTACTAATCTTATATAAGTTACAACGAGATAAAATAATTGAACATGGCTCCTTCCAAGATTTCATTATTCAAATTTTACATGATAAAATCACGATATACATATATTTACTTTTACGTATTATAGTGTACTTACATATTATTATCTCTTCTTCTGTTATATGGATAAAATATTTTCTTCTGTTGGTTACCATTTAACAACGACAACTCGACCGATAAAAAATCTCCACTGGAAGGCTTATATCTTTGCTGTTTAGGTAATACATACAATATTTTTGTTTATACCAGGTCAACACAAGAGAAGCCGGGTGTAGCATCTAGTATAACAATAATATAGAGCTTCTATAATTTAATAGCAATTCAACAAAAATTTATAACAACGACTACAACGAAACGTGTCCGATATTTTCGCTTGAATACTATCAATTAGTTACCAGTTTACGTGGGTGGGCAAATTGCCAAAATCTGGAAAACACTATTGCTTGCCTTGACTCATTCTTCATTAATTGGTTTACTTGTTGGGAATAAAATTTTGAAATTGTCAATAAAATTCTGAAAATAGAAATTGATAGGATTGTTTGTAAAAAGTTTTACTTATTTTTTCAGTCCTTCCATTAAGAAAAACTTATTCGAATCAAATTGGTTTTAATTTCAAGTTTCAACGCTTAATGATAGGTAATTATTATTTGGAAATATTACTATAATTAACCCTTTATTTTAGCATAAGGCTTAAACAGTTTCGTTTAATTACATTTTGTTCTCCGCATTAGAATTTGGATGTATCAAAGTATTTTAATAAAACGAAAATAGCTTTAAATTCCTTCGCGTTCCCGCTGACTTCACAATAGCAATTTGTTTTGTACTTCCCTTAGCCTAATCGTTTAATGTAATATTCCTCGCTTGTGTACATTTCTGTTTAAATCTAAACTTGTTTATCATGTTATTTAAGAGCTAGTCCTGAATCAACCGCAGACAAATGAATTACCCGTGCAGACTCATAATTCTGTTTAAACTCCGAGTTAATCGGAACATGTGACAAACTCAAATAAATGTATCTCATTCTCTATTATTCCTGTGGACTGTGTATCGTTTTCAGCAATCGACGTTGTGTTATTATTTATAGCTAATCGATAATATTTTACTTACAGATTCTTTGGTAGAATTTCAACAAATATTTCTCTTGTTCTCCTACAAATGTTTATTTACGGGTCACGAGTTAATTTCTACATTTACCATTTCTGTGAAAAGGAGACATCATACCTACATCAAAAGTGAGGCATACCTTACGAATTTCATTCCAAATCGTTATTTGTCAACGCTAGCATGTCGTCAAATTGATTGTCAAAGGTAAAGCCTTTTGCAAATGATCAGAATCCCTTTTTGTGGTTTACCCATATACATGTTGATGTTGATTCGTCAATTCCCTTACAGAAGGGAATTGACGAATCGTTGCTTTATACAGGAGAAATAAAATTAAACATGCACAAACCACATGAACCAATTTAAAATATGAAACTACGTTGCAATAATATGTTAAAGCTAACTACTTAATAAATAGGAGGAATGACGATGTTAGTGAATTTATCATATAAAAAAACTCAATATAAGAAATGGATACATATGGTTAAAGTCGCAACATTTTCAACGCTCGGTCATCGGTGTTTATTCTCCTAATAATGAAAGTTCGCTTATTACTTATGTAGTGCATTTTTTCACTAAGGGCTGATTTTTCAATCCTTGGTTAATACTTATTCGTTGAATAACGTATTAGACTACCATTTCAAAAATGTATTCTTTGCCCGTCTTTGACAGTTTACAGGTGACATTTTAATATTAGGTACCGTGCAATATTTTATTGCGCGGATAAGTTTTAACCATCGATTGAAAAATCGGCCCTAAGTATTAATTTTCTGTCACTTCGCATGGGAACTAGTTAATGATATTTTTGGGGGGGGGGGGGGGAGATAGTAAGAAGGTTGAACAGTGACATACAGACAGGGCTACTTTTTATCGCGGTGAAAAATCTATTTTTAAGCTGCGAGCGGATAGCTTAGGTATATATTGACATAATGTTAGTATTTTGTTTTCTTAAATAATTCCTGGATTTTCGTTCAATTCTATTACGTTTACATATCATTAAAAAAACCTCATTCATGGTTAGAACTTAGAAGTAATGGTCTTGGAGAATTGTACCTTATTTTTGAATAGAGGAAACCTTAAAAGTCTGTCATTTTTCCTTATTTTATGGAAGAATACACATTACGTTAAAGTATATTTTGTCAGAATAGATATTCCATTAATGTTTTGTTGAGTATCCACACAATATACCTATTACCTATAACAACAATCAGAGTGATCATTTTGTTTGTTGTTTACTTGTCACGGGAAATTACAATGTTAGCTGTATTTATATGTAGACCAATAATACATATTTGTAAAGTTGTGTAGTAAGAATAATTATATTAACGGGTCCCAGTTATACTTGGTCTACATATTAACTCAACATCTAATAATTCTCTAACTCCTTAATTAACAAGTTGTTCCTTTAGGAAATTCAACTTCTAATCTGCAGACAACAAAGCGTTTAGATCTTCTGTGAAACATTTCGATTTGTTTACTACTCTATGAACTGAGATAATGTGATCTTAATTAAGACAATTACTTATTCTCTTAAATTGCTTAGGAAAACAGGATGAAAAAGTTAGAACAGTATAACTTTACCAAAACTATAACTTTCAAGCCACCATAAAATCATCATGTGAAATCTTTAAACAAGAACTCAGTTCTGAAAATAGGGAACAGTTTAAAATAAAATGTAATGTAATATATGTTTCGCAGTATCTATAACAAAGGAATAAGTGGTCTTTCATAACAATCGATTTTTATTGATCATTTGCCGGGCCACCTCTCGTAGCCGTAAATTTCAGGGTAAAAATAATCGCCATTTGGTCTAAAACCCAGTTGACTGGGCTATACAATTTTTCCGCTGTCCCTGATCGTATAGAAAAGCTTGATTTACTGGCCTAAGGCTCACCGCAAATATTTCTACACGTCTGCGAGTAGTGTAGCGTAGTGTAAATAAATATTTGCTACCCACCATGTTGCTTTATGATTGTGGTATTTATTCAAAGTATTTTTAAATTTTTATTAGGATCTGTGGCGGCTGATTGTGTCGGTAACATTTTAATATTCTTCATTACTTCTTCTTTACCTACAATCCTACATTCATTAATATAGTGTGTTAAGCTGATGACCTCTGATGACTGCAGTCCGCGTGAACCTAAACGTCACGTCGGACAAGATCCGCCCTCAGTTCCTTGTAAATACAAATTTATTGTAAAATAAAATTCAATTGTGTAGGTACCTAATACTGATTAAGTATAGCACTCTGTTTTACCTAATCGATATTTCCCTCAATGCTTTTTTGCTTAATTGATAGAATTTGCTATAAATTTTCTCGTTTAATAACAACACCGTTTAATAACAAATATAAGATTCATTGTATTTTGATTGTAATACTTATTTTTTTTATTCGACAAAAAATTTCAAACCAGGAAGCTGTTTAAATCTTGCCATTCTGAGTTTAAAACGAGGCACACGTTATCGTTAAAAACAAAAGTAGGTAACAAACGTTTAATGATTGAGCGCTATAACTCTATTATTAGTCACATTGCTTTGCACTTAAACAATTGTTCAGAGTACGTTGAACAACAAGAATAATTACACGCTTTTCATAATTAGCACGAGACAAATCATAAACCTCTCATAATCCTGTTTAAGACTTTATACTGTATGTACGTGTTATCTCCACAGGTATGACAAGTTTATCTTGTGTCAACCTGAGTAATGAGATTGCTAGGCTTTGTGGCCCTGGAAAATCACAGCAGAGCTGTATGAATATGCACGTGTATGCACTCACTCAGTGGGTCCGCGCCGGTGTGGCGGGAAAGGGATCGATGGAGCGCAACCCGCCTCTATCGGTCATTGGTTCACCCCCCACCAACTAATCACTTCACGTTCACTATCAAAATATCACTTTAAAATCGGCAACTACTCCACAACACTAAACTCAGTGCGAAAAACTGTACCTAACACAAACATTCCTTATGAATTTAATTCGACGAATTAACATAAAAATGTATTTAACACTGCCAAATTCTATACTATCTGTATTGATCGGAGATAGCGGATACAGATAAGCATTCCACAACTTTACTTCGGCTCTCTAATCATCGGGGATTTGTTGAATTGCTTCATTCTGAATAAGCAAATTTTGATTGCCGTGAAGTGAATATTTCTAAGAGAAAGTTTAGCATAAAAGGTAAAATTTAATCTCGTCCCTATAATAAATTAAATTTGTTTGAAAATGTTGTAAAGCAGTTTTATTTATAACATAGAGATATTGATATTTTATATAACGATATCATACAAATTAGTCGTATGTTGAATAATATGAACACATGATTTTAGTTCAAAAGGGTTAAATTACTGCCACTTCCGAGACACTTCACAAAGGTACACTGTAGGTACAAAGGAGCTCTTTTTGGTAGGTTCTGTTTACGCTTTACAAAGCATTGTCAAACTGGTTAAAAGGTTCCTAGATCCATGTTCAAGTAAATATAATATTATATATTATACGATTCAAATAAAATAAAATCAAATAATTCACATATTTAACATTATGCTTCACTTAAACATTTAGAAATGAGGATAATCAAACAATATAATATATTCAAGATATAAATAAAAACATAGATTCTTCCTTGCAACCGTGAGTTTCAACTAGCTTTTATTAATTAATGTTATCGTAGACATACTGCGTAGGATCTATTCATGTGTAAATAATAGAGAGATTATTTATTATGGAAAAAATTTAATATTGCTTTTATAAGCACACGCTAACATAACATAGTAAATTGTCCCATCTTTTCCGCAAATTGAAAGATTTATACTGAAAGTATTTGAATCGTCCTTAAGAAAGCTATTCCCACAAAAAATTATTTACTTCTAATATAGAACAGGATTATTTATTTATTTTGGAAAATAAATAGCAGCAGTTGCAGTTTCAGTAATAAAAAAAATACATTCGCTAGCATTATAATAAAAAAAATCCACAGAATACTACAAATGCATTACCTTAATTATAACCAATCGGTTTAAAGTTCAAAAATTCAGTGCGCGTACACATTAAACACGCGATATGTTTTTGTATGCATCGTATTTTTAACACAAAGATTTAAGACACGTGCGTCTGGTTTCTCGAGGCGAGACCGCGTACGCGGCGTGACGGGCAGCGCGGGGACACAGACTGCCTGCGGCTCGGCCAGGGCGGGCGGCAGGCACCGGGCGGGCGCAACAGATACGCTACGTTCTACAGGTTCCCCGGGCCACCTCTCGTCTCCCCTAGCCCCAATACTTCCTATCGGGGACTTAAAAACACCCTCATTAGTGTCACGATGTTTATTTGTCTATAACTAGTTATTGTTTTGGGGATTTAAAGTTATAAAGAAGAATAGCCTGAATAACCGCCAAAAATTGATTTTTACTTGCTCTACAGTAGTATACATTAAACATATTGAAGAGGATATTGTAATAAAATAAAAAACAAATATTAAACAATAATAGTGTTCAAGATACTTATAGGTTTCATATTATGAGTTTATACATATATGCATTAGAAATAGAGTTTATTTTTTATTTTCATAATTCTTACTATTTTCGCTCTACATATTTGATTACGTAATATAATACTCTCGAAAATTATGTCTTTAATATTAATTTGATAATGGTTGATAATTTGGTGGGTAAATTATATTTTTATCGTTATCTAGACAGGAGGAAAAACAAATAAGGTGAACTCATCGATGATATGTGACTTTGTGTATAAAGTAACAATTAGCAACACGTTTACCCTTTTGGCTTCGATTGTTCATTTAGCATGAGATTGAATTAGCTGAGTATACTATTATATATATACCTTAATACAATTAATTGTCTGTTGGCAACACGTCGACCTGTTATTTTAATAATGTGGTAGATATGTAATATATAACCTTTATATTGAATACCAAAAAAGTTGTGACGTTTATAAAGTTTCTTTTATAGGAATAATAATTTCATCATAGTAGTTTTATCATGTTTTATAGTGTTATAGCAGCCCGGCTCCTTCCAGGTTGACACTGATGAAAAAAATAGAGCCTATTCGCTCGGTAAAAATGTATGTTATTAATCAGTTGAGAACTTTTCCTTTATCATAAGAAACAAACAATAAATTCTTATCTTTTTAATATTTGAATAGAAAAAATAAAGGTATATTAACATTACGGAGACAGTTAAAGTCCCTGTTACTAACAGGCCAATTTACATCCTCATTATCGTTCCCATCATCAGAACTAGAAGCAACCAATAAGCGTTCAAGATAAGTCACTTGCTAATTGCATAGTTTACTGCAAATAACGAGAGGGTATTGATGTACCTTTAAGTATATAGCCTATTACTAACAGAGTCATTTTGTTATAACGATTGTTAGAAACATGTAAATAAACATTAAATACTTTAAACGGATTAGTTTTTAGAAAATTCTTTAACTAAAATGACAAGATAATAAATACGTAGATTAATAGACATTATTATAATTCTTTATAACTTTAAAAAAATACGAAAAAGGGACGTGGAAGTGTTTAAAATTGCTTTTCGTGGTTAATTTCCTTTAAAAGTACCTAATTGATGGATGGTGAAGCGTCCACAAATTATTAACGTCATTTCCCATTTTCTTTGTTGTATAAATAAAATTCAGCAGCGAGCAAAAAATCACAATTCACGTAAAATATTTACACGTTACAGGATTTATGGCGCACTATAAACAATTTGTTTTTAAATAATTTATTTATTTCGAAGCATAAAAGTGTGTTGTTAGTTGTTACAAACCGGCAATATTGAAGTTCTTCGAATGTATTTTTATGTTAATAAATATGTGATATTTTAGCCTAGCCTAAAAAAGACAATCTTTTTTTGTGACCTATCCTTCGTATTTATGTCTGTCTAGAGTGTCTGTCATTATCTTTGTAACGGCTGAATTTTTTTAATGAATTTTTTTGAAGTACCTACATTAGAGAATTATGTATTTACTAATAGATAATATTTAATCTCATTTAACGTGGGCTAAACTCTGGGTGTCGTCTAGTATATTATAGTTATGATTCATAGTACCTATCAGTTTGTTTAAGGTCAAGCAAATAGTGAGAGCAGGTACTTATTGATCGGTTTTCCAATTACACGTTGTAAACGAACAAACATTCGGCAATATATTTCATGAGAAAACACACCGATATATTGTTCGTTAGATGTGGAAATGTTTATATTTGTACAGTCGTGAGTAATAGGGTAGAATAGATTTTATAAGTGTAATGTATCATTAAATCAATCAGCAAACTCACTCACTTAAAATCTCAACCTGTGAAGGTTAGAGGCAACTATTAAAAAGGGGAATAGGTATTATCAATATAGATGTCCATTTTGAATCTGAGTTAAGAAAACTGTATTATAAGTATTTGGTGCTTATAGGTTGCAGTATCTTAGTAACCAGGCTCAGTCAGCTATAGATTTTGCGAATGAACTAGGGGTAAAATCATGTGCTTATTATATTTGGGGCTTTATACGAAATTGCAGATTTGCGGGTAGGTATAAGATACCCAATATTGGCCAAGTCTTTTGAATAAAAGCTTAGAAAACATGATACGAAACTGTCGTAGCAGTGCTATTCATACGATGAGTGATGAGTGTGGAACGAGCAATCTCTACCTCCCCTCAAACATTTCTAATCAGAAAAGAGATTCCCATTTTTTCGTTCGTTACAATATTTCTTAAAGTTCGTTTAGTTAAGTTTATTCGTATAACTCTACATAGCGAGATCTACACAGCTTATCGTGAAACAGTGAAAGTATAACGTAACCACTTTATCTATATACAAAGAATATTATTTTGTATAATTTTTCTTGTAGTCTTTCTTTACGTTCGTATTATCAAGGTCTCAAGGGATAATAATATAACCTAACCCTTTTTTAAAAGTCTTTTATCACCTGCACCAGGAAACCTTTGAAAGCTCATACATGTGGTGGTGATCGATCGCTGCAAGGCGACACACCAAGCTTTTCACCGCCTTTTTTCATAAAAAAATTCTTTCTATCTATTCACCCATATAGTATATTATATATACCTACAATTAAAATAATAAAGGTTCAGTTCTTACCCACATCACATACAGAAGTCTTAGTTAGCGCTTGAAAGCAATTATTTATACAGCTCTACCAATAATATATACATATTAAATATAAATCTCCGAAACAAAAGACCTATCAAGAGATTGCGATATATGTATCTATGTATACTATATTGCAATCAGTAAATGGATACAAAATGATTTACAAATTGCAATGCTCGCTCAATCGTTGTTTCAGTTATGGCATGTAGTTTCAATCTGATTCAAATTCCTATCTGCAGACTAATAATTAATCAATATTCGTTGTTTGTTTACAGACTGGAGTGCCACTATTTTGGCTTACTAGGAATAAATTAGTTTGGTATGTTTAGCAGCCTTTTAATATGATTCTTATTAAAACATTTCCATTTGAAATCCATAGAGGGACTTTAAAACTGCAAAGTTTTGTTTGTCTTTTGGTTGTCTGATAGGAGAAACGTTTTTACAAAATAATATTTTATGCTCTTATTTTGTAGTTTCTAGTTTCTACATTGTTTTCCACTACATATAATCTACGCGTATGAGCTAGTTTCACCATAAATTGCCACTGAGGGTAGGAAAAATTGGGTTCTATTTCGTAACAATTAAGGAATGACTAAAAATTTAAAACAATAAAACTTATAAAACAGCAGTTGGTTATTATTTGGTATTGCATAGATATGTAAAACCTACTTCAAACCAATCATAATATTTAAGTACCTACTTACGTACCTACGTACCTACCTACATACCTACATAAAAATCCTTAAAAATCGGTGTTAATAAATAATATACTTACCGCTTTACTTTCGTAGCTATCGACTCTCAATTTGCTTTTAGTTAAATCGTTTTCGTACTACGAGAATACCACAATTTATTCGAAATACGCTAAGATTCAATTTTATGTAGCCCCTACTTCTCATAAAAATAAAGCAGCGGTTGGGATAAAGTATTCAATGCGCAGATTTTCTACTCACATTCCATTTATATCTATAAAAGCCCCCATAAAATGGCGGTAGCTTCGATTTCCAATAGAAAACAGTGGCAGAGAGTGGACGCAAATGGAAATAAAACAAATCACATGAGTCAGCACAACAACGCGTGCATTGCATCCGTTGTTCAATAAAACGTCCATAAACCCAACCGTTCTCGGGACTTTTTGCGTAATAAAACTAGTTAGTGCCTTTTATTATTATTATAATATGACGTAGGCGTTCTAGTACCCAGAGCCAGCAATTTGAATGACCAGAAATTATTTCAAAGATTTGCTAACGGGATTGTAAAATACGTTCGCTTGGGTGTCTAATTGTTAAGGGTCTAACTGTAAAAGGGTACTTATTTACAATTACAAATAGTGTCTATTTATATACATAGTAGCATAATTAACTATCTTTTATGATCCATGTCCCCAACCCTTCTGCCTCATATCCTGCAATTACTATCTTACGGTGACTTTTACATTAAACGAATATAGAGCTAGAGCTAGAGCAAGAGAATTCTTTCGTGATGTTTTATTGTAAACGAAAACTGTATCCAGTGTTGTTCAGTATTTTATTTATTTATTTACATTGCATAGACTAAGAACAAAGAAAGAATGCTCTACGCCCGTTTAGACTAAAAGAATTTGCCATAGTGGGGTTAGAATGTGAATTCGCTCGTTTGATGTAAATGCCCCGTTACAAAAATCAATATAAAAACGAAAATAATACACTGATACATTAATGACATGAAGGGACATAAAGAGTAGGTAGGTACGTGCCTATGTATATAACTTGAGCGTAGTGGATCATCATAATATTAATATTCCATATTGAGGTTTCAGTTCGGCTGCTATCCTGAATTTTCATTACGAGTTTAATTTTCAGGTCATATATTTTATCATCATTTAATAATTTTTCGCGTGAATTGGAATGTGGATGAATTGTAATGTATTTCAGAATTGCTCTGGTCAGGAAAATACAAATGGCTCAATTATAATTAGATTTATATTATTCTTACTACTAACTAGGTAGGTACCTACTAGTTAGATTAACATTTGTTTTTACTTTTTACTAAGGATTTGAATTTTTCAAAAGATGTTTAATAAACTCGTTAACCATTCTATTTATAGGCATTAGGGAGTTTTATCTAAGTATTGATCGCGCTCTACCTATCAACCAAGTTGGTCTAGACTGTTTTTAATATTAGATACATAAGTATATCTCTAATCTCTATCGACTTCGCATGCAAAACCCGCTATTTGAAATAGAAAAAATATACATATTATATTGTTTCAATAATATCTAGTAGCACCATTGAGATAATATGTACTACGTACTAGAGTGGCTATTCCAAACAAAAACATTGCGCGCGGCCGATGTGGTGGGGTACGTGTGGAACGAGCGGGGCGTGGCTTCAAGTTCAAAGATTAAGGAATGCGTTCAGATGCGACACATCGTGCAATCTGTTTACTCGGTACTATCTGGTGGTCCTGATACTAGGGAATTAATGAAAAGAGGATTTTATATTAAACTATGTATTTTAATTTCCTTTTAATAATATCAATTTAGTAAGCTTTTGTCGTTTTGTGTAGTAATCAATAGTTTTATCAGTTTTTGCTTCATGATGTAATCGAATTTTGTAGTATTGGTTTATAATAGCCCTAATTAAATGGATACGATGATTCAATGTTCATGGCTGATTCAGTGAATGTTGGGTTAAATTTGTAATTGTTGTGCATAATAATTTATAAATCTTATTGGAACAACTGTTGATGAACCTTTTTTTAATAAATAAAAATAGGTAAATAAATAAATATTACTTAATATAACCTACCGTTTCACTTTGCGTAGTCGGGTAAAAGTATAAATATTTAGGTACTACACCACGGTAATCTTTCCTAGTGTATATTGTATATTCATAGTTAAAAAATCCAGTTACATTTTTTTAACAGACTCACCGATAGTGTCACGTCTGTGCGTACAGAAATGTGTTAGTCTATGAAAAATGGCGCGAATCGCAGAACGCCTGGTGATTTTTCGCAAAATGATAACAATATTACTAAAATGCATGACTTACTCATAATAAGGAAACTTACTGGTGAAAAGTCACTCCTCGGGCTTTGTTTGTATTATAGGAACTGTTAAAACAATATCTTAGCACACACGAAGGCATTTTAACAGAGCAATAACACGTGTTGACGCGGCAAGCGGGGGGCACATTCCGGCACAGATTAAATGAGACTTGTGACTTTTGCCTCTAGCTCGTGTTAAAGAGAGTGTAGTAGCGATGGCCTCTCTAGTACGTAGTACCACAGACTAATAATAATATACTACGTATACAACTAGTAGGTATAGGTCATAGTATAGGTACTTTATAGTGCCTATAACCACATACTATATCGAAATGCATATTGCACGCCTCATAAGCGAAGCGTTGAGGTGGGTACTACTGTCACTTCGCGCAAAACATCTGATTTTTCAAACTTAAAATGTCTTTATGTATCATACATTGCACTTGTAAGATAATACATACACACACATATTAAGAAAAAACACTATTTTTAACGTTCATGATATTTTTGATGTCATTTTTGTTATTTAAACTAGTTAAAAAACAGTTTAAAAAAGTTCTGTCTTGGACGTCCGTGTGTCTGTATGTGCGGATCCTTTTTCTTGTTAACACGATAGCGACCGAAATACTTTACTAATCGAGTCTTTTTTTTTCTCTTACGCTTGAGTATGCTCAGGAATAGAACCCTTTCATTTTTCAGGGTCTGATTCGATGTGGTTTAATTGTTATTAAATAAACAAAAATAATAATTAATAAATATTTATTAAAAAAAAATTATGAGGCGTGCACTTTTGGATTTTCCAAATTATTTGTATCTTAGGGAGGTCCTTTAGGTACAACAATTAAATGTAACTATAACCTAATAAATATTGTAAAATTTTAGGATACATCCTTTTTTATTATTAAAAAGTTATTAGTGTCATTTTACTCACTAGGTAAAGTACTTTCGATATCAGTTGATATCTGGCAATAGTTACGAAATAATTTCCTGTGCACACTTAACGATTTCACCCGGTATATACAGAGACATGAAGTACGTAAGACAATTCCCAAGGTGGCCATTTTTATGATCAATATCTCTTGGACTTCAGGACTCTTGGGGAGACACTCCAAAAACTACATAATATTATAATTACCTTTAAAGGGATAAGATTGATTGAAAAATGCTTTACAAAAATTAAAGCGCCTTCACAAATAAAAAAAAAACTTAAAAACAGAACGTAGGTAGGGTAATACTATACAGAAATCATTTTTTTTTAATAAAAACAAAGTGCTGAATAAAACTGCTGAACCAAAGTAAATGATCAGTTGAATCAAATGCATCCCATGAAGATGAAATAAAAATGTGGAACCTATGTGGAAATTAAAACAACTTTACTGAAAACTTTTATTTTCACGGCTTCTTTGCCTTTGTCGTAATTACCCCCATTTTTACACTGTCATGGCTTCCGTCAAGTAAATTGAATATTTTATAATAACTAGATAGCACGCGTGAAAATAATATATAATTCAGATAACATTATCTTTACTGAAATAAGGTCACAAATACTTCATATCAAAGGAAATTTGCAACAGCATCTAGTTATATATACCTACTTATTTTTTCGCATCTTATTTGTCTCAAAATATTAGGTAGGTATATTGGTGTCCTAATTCCGTTGTAGAAAGGCAGTGTGTGTGCCATTTATATTTAAAATTTTATCCCATGAAGTGAGCAGTTTGTAATGTGTTTATCATATTCTTAATTTGGTTTCTCGGAAACAGCGCCAACGATTTTGATGTTTTTTTTTTTATATTTACGTACCTAGTTTATTAATACTATTAAAATTGATGTAAATAAGTAATTCAAGATAATTATGGCCTTCATAACATTTTATTTTTATACAAAATCACAATTGTTTAAATGAATAATTAATTTCAAGCAGCGCCATCTATTTTTTGTTACTTACAACTTACTTATATAAATTCAAGAGTCGTATTTAATGAATGCTGCTAAGTGCTGCCATCTGCTATTATTACTCAATACCAATAATTAAAGTTACGTTATTATAATATGGCCAATGGTAATTAATTATTTTGCTTTAATAATCTGATTTTGATAGCCGATACCGCATTATCACCGGAACAACATAGAATGAATAATTTGAAGAATTGTTAAACATAAAGACATAATCATAATCCAAGCTCACCAAGAAGGCAAGCCGCAAGATCACATCTAGATTGTATTTGCATAAGTACCTACCTACTCAAAACTGTACAAAAAACGAATTATGCTTGTTAGGTACTGACGCTCCAGCTCCGCCCGCCTTCGCTCCGCCAGGCTTCGTGGTAGATTTTATACCTATAGCCTATAGCACTGAGGCATCACATGCCAAATGCGCATCCATCACACACTATTATTAAGACTTTTCAAATCGGACCGGTAGTACTAAGGTAGTTCCTGTGATTTGTGCTTCCAAACAAACAAACACAGTACAAACTTTTCAGCTGTATATTATTAGTGTAGAAGTATAGATATATTCTGTGTATACGTATCGATAATGTATATTTCAATCTGAAAGCGCATTGGAGATCGACCTTCACCTATTTGATAAGCAGATAAGACCTATTTTTCATGTAATATTTTTGATTTATAATCTTGACTATTTTTAATTAAATAAAAATTGTATTCCTCACCTTTAAACAATTTCTCAACAGATTTTTGGTGAAAAGGAAATTTTCAAAATTAATTTATAGCCATGAACACTTTTTCATGGACAAGCTATCTTAAGCGTATTAATTATTATTTGATTAATAAAAAATGATAATGGGGGAGACCGGAGAAGGTCGATCTGCTATAATAAATTAGCTATAATTCTCTATTATTGAGTATGAAGAAAAATACAAATGCATATTTTCATAATTGTATTTATTATTAGAAACATCACAATATTAAGTTACGAATAGCAATCGTTACGTAACTTTCATAAGGCCGCCATTACACTATCACAAATGCATAGATGCTTGGAAGTGACAATATTGTAAACAATACCAAGATAAAAAATAAGATAACCATAGATGATAATGTAGTAGCAGGCTTAATACTCATTTTCACACAAATCCTCAACTAAAGGTAAATTAAATGCAAGTTATATGACAACAGTTCCAAACACGCATTTGAGATTGAAGAATACACCAATATTTTAATTTGTACCATGTCTAACCACTCTTACGATTAAAAACTTGAAAAGAATATCAATTTTGGTTACCGTATAAAAATGTGCATTATTGTGATTTTATAACCGACCTTTTTATCTAAGTATCATTAATTAGTGCCTGTATAACTAATTTGTACTATTTGTATTCCCATTTAAGTCTGTACCTAATATTGTCTAAAATGAGCATACCATTATTATAAAAACTGTAAACAAATATAAGTATATGCAACAAGAATAATTCTATCACTGTTACTGGAGCAGAAATTTTCCTAAATTTAGTCACTTATGTTACCTAAAACCATTGACTTACTTATTTTTACCCGACTGCCAAAGAAGGAGGGTAATGTTTTTCGAGTGTATGTAAGTATGTATGTATGTCTTTTCCTTTGTGACCACCTGTAGCCTAAACGGCTTGATGGGTTTTGATGTATGAGGTATCGTTAGATTTGTCTTGATTACGGGAGTGTCATAGGATACATTTTATCCTAAAAGTCCCACGGGATAAAGACATAATAATATTTTTTCTAAATTTCCCTTTAAAAAAATATGTATGCGGTATCATTAGATTCATTTCAATCACGGGAGTAATTAATATAGGATACGTTTTTTCTCAAAATTCCCACGGGAACATGTTAATTCTGCGTCAACGCAAAGCAACTCATGCGTTAGCAAGCAAAAAGATAGGGCGTGGCCTGGCATGCGGCGCGCGGCGCGGTGCGGAGGGGGATATGCTCGAGTATACAGCCCGATTGCGGGCACACGCATGAGGGCACACGTCGTTGACGGTCGTCTCTAAATAGCGATTTTTTCGATACTTCGTCGTCTGACGCGAAACTTATAAAGTATAAATAACTCGTTCTTTTTTTTTTCTTTCGTGTTTCTCTCTTTAAATTTATTCGTTCTTTCTAATTAATTAACTCGTTCTTCCGTTCTTTTTTTTGGTTCTTTCTTAAATTCTTCATATTAATTAATAATATAATAATAATTATTAATAAAATAACTAGGTAGGTAGATATTTTTGGTTAGTTTAAGTAACATACTTTTAAACAATCCTCACTTATTCTTTTTGTATTTTTTTTTTAGTTATAGTTCAACTGTTTTTTTTTATTATTATTAAGTACTTCTCCATTAGTACTGATTTTTTCGGCAATAGGTATCAGATCATTTTAAGAAATAAAAACATACAATATGGGATTATCTCGCAAAACAAAAAGGGCTCAGGCTCGGGCTAAAAAATTAAAAGCCGAATCTCCTGAGGCACGCGAAAAAAGGCTTTTAGAAGCAAGAGTAAGAATGTCCCAATGGTACAGCCAACTTTCACCTACTTCACGTCAAGAGCTTATAAATAACAAAAGTACCCGTAGACGTACTTTACAAGCACGTGAGTCTAGCGTTGATAGGGAACAAAAGCGGCGTAGGCTTGCAGCTAGCAAATCTGAAAAGAGAGCTGCTGAGTCCCCGTCGTCTCGTATGACACGACTCCAGCAGATGCGGGAATATGCCACAAACGTTCGTGAACATGAGTCTCCATCATCTCGCGCTGCTCGACTCGAGCAGATGCGGGAGCATGCGGGAAATGTTCGCGAACACGAGTCTCCACCAACTCGCGCTGCCCGACTCGATCAGATGCGGGAGCATGCCGAATTAATTCGTGAGCATGAGTCTCCATCATCCCGCGCTTCTCGACTCGAGCAGATGCGAGAGTATGCTGTGCAGTCTCGTAACAACGAATCACCTGGCTCGCGTTTAGAAAGACTTTCGGCTATGAGGTCACAGTCTCGTGTTCGACGGCAGTTGTTTACAAATAGTGATGCCACATTCAATGAAGCGATTTCTCAAGTGGCGGATGTGGTGTGCTACGTATGTCATAAGCTTCTATACAAGAAACAGTCACGCAGTATCTTAACTGCTAATATTACTGTTCTACCACAAAATGTTTCAGACCGCATAGATTGTTGCAATAGATGCGCCAACAAATTGTCAAGGAATCAGTGCCCGTCAAATGCATTTTGGAACAACATGACTGTTGCACCTATTCCGCCTGAAATTGAATGTCTATCAGAGATGGAGCTGCGGCTCATTTCTCGGATAAAACCGTTTATAAAAGTGGTGCGTCTGGGTGGTCGTTACGGACAACAGGGATTTAAGGGGCAAGCCATCCTCTTTGCACAGCAAGTTGAAGAGATACCTGAACAGCTTCCATTGAATATAGCAAATGCGGGAATAAGTGTGGTCACTGAAAATTTAGATAACGTGACAAACAATCGACGATACTCGGTAGACATCGAAAAAATTAAGAAAGCATTAGAGTGGCTATTGCGAAACAATCATTTGTACTCTAATGTGCAAATTAATACTAACATTACCAATGAAGAGATACGGTCAAGTATTCTGGAGGCAGTTATCACATTAGAAAATGCAGATCACATTAGAAATGAGCCAAAAAATCACTTCAAGGCTTTGGGACATGACCGTCACATCTTGCGTGGGTCTTTTCACCAAGGCAGTGATCGGTTTGAAGAGGAATCCCGTGGCCGCCAGTGCACGGCTAATGCCGCCACGGCTATCGCCTACTCCAGTTCCAAACCATTAAATGAATGGGCCCCATCTGACTTGGATCGAATTTTATTAGCTGGTAATACATATTTCAACAGGTGCATGTCACGACTTGCAAACAGACCGCAATTTTTAAATACTGAAGAGCTATTACCCGCAGTTTCTGTGGCCGCTACAGAATTCGAATTAAATATACAGCCCGATGTTGTCGTTGGAGTTGTTAACTCGAGTGCGCCATCTGACGTTCTTGAAGGATACTTCCCTAATTTGTCTTCGGGGATTGAATATTTTTTTACAACACACGATAAAGGAATTATTACATGTCAAACAAATATTGCATTGGCGGTAATGAAAGTAATCGTCGAACGCAATCAGTCTCCCGATGTCGAGATCCCAGAATATTACTTATTCGACTCACATTCTCGGGGACCCAAAGGTTATGTTGCACCTAACAGAGGAGCCTCCATGTTGATGAAGTTTGCAAATCAAGGCGATTTATGTCAACATCTTGCTGTTGCACTACAGGTAAGAGGCCATCGAGATATGCAGTATAGTATCACAGCTATAAATGCAACACCCTTGGTCATCCCAAATGAATCGCCAGTACTGAATGAACAACACGACACTCAGATAGTTAGCGACGGCAATCTGAATAGCAGTGATCCTGTTCACGAAGAACACGCGTTTGTTACTACAGCTCTTATGCCGATTGATACTAATATTCCAGATCTAAACGAAGTTGTTTCGAACGCTAATACCGTAGAAGAGAGACCAATACCTATCTACGAACTCAAACGGAAAACTGTGCCCCCGGTCAGCGTCTTGAGAGAGCAAAGAGCAGAAGAGCTAGCGTGGATAAGGTTATTCCCAGATGGTCGAAATGGGCTTAGGGAACAAAGACCCGTTCCAATAACACCGCTCGATTACTACCAAACTCGAGTGATGAGCAATGACAAACGGTTCCAATTTAACGAGTACATATTTTACGCCCTCTCGTTAGTAGAACTTTGCAAGGCTCAACAAAATGTTTCAGTCTGTGGCCGGTTGCGTCAGGATGGAGCTGAGCCCACAGATGTTGTACAAAATGTGCACCTGGTAATGCGCAACATACGTGGCACGTCCGCGTACTGGCACAAAGCGTATACGGATCTTCTTGCCATGGTGAAAAATTTAGGTCCTCCTCATTGGTATCTTACTCTCTCTTGTAACGATTTAAATTGGCCCGACATGCTAAAAGCCCTTTTAGTTGCCGATGGCCGCCCAAATTTTTCTTTTGAAGATTTGACCTTCCTTGAAAAGCAGCACCTTGTCGAGTCTTACCCAGTCACGTTATCAAGACAATTTATGTTGCGCCTAAACACTTTGTTTACTAGGCTGAGAAGAGAAGAGGATCCGATTTTAGGAAAGAAAATTATTGATTTTTGGTGGCGCATAGAATTTCAGCTACGAGGTAGCCCTCACGTTCACATGGTTTTATGGTGTGCTAATATGCCGGCTTTTGACACCCCTGAAGGTATTCAGTTGCTGGAGCGTGTTGTCACGTGTGAGGTTCCCGACGCTGAGGACGACTCAGAGATGCATGATTTAGTCGTTCAGTTACAAACACATCGACACACTCAAACATGCTTCAAAAATAACCGAAACGTTTGTAGATTCGCTTTCCCGAGACCAGTGTCTGAAAACACTACAATCTTAGACGACGAGCAAGCAATGAGAAATGGTGGAAGATTTTATATATTAAAAAGAACAGATTCGGAAACCATGATAAACTGCTACAATTCGAGATTATTAAAACTGTGGCGCGCCAATATTGATCTACAGCCTTGCGGGTCAGCTTTAGGTGTGGCGTACTACATCTCAAAGTATATCTCAAAAGCTGAACCTGCAGAGGTCTCTAGATCAATAAGGCAAGCTATAAGTGCTGTAAGAGACCGCGGTGGAAGCAACTTAAGACGGCTGGTTTTTGCTATCCAAAACGCAATCTTGTCTCACAGAGAAGTCTCTGCCAACGAATGTGCGTTTCGATTGTGTCATTTAAAATTAAGAGATAGTTCACGTAAATGTGTTTTCGTAAACACTTGCGCGCCTGAACAAAGATACCGAATGCTTAGGATTGACACAGAAAGTTCCGAACCGTACAAAAATGTATTTGATAGGTACGTTCACAGACCTCTTTCTCTGGAGCAACTTAGTTTAGGTGAGTTTGCGATTTGGTACGAGGTTGTCTCTACTAGAAACGATACAGAGGAGGATGAACAAGATGCTGATGCCTATGATGCTGAGGATGAGGACGTGTCTAGTCGTCGATACATTACCTTATTAGACAACGTAGGTAGGATGAAAAAGCGGACACGTCCAGCTATACTCCGAACGCGTTATTATACGCTGTCTTCAGACCCAGAAGCATATTACTACTCATTGGTCCTGACTCATATTCCGTTCCGAGCAGAGGAAGAGTTGTTGGATGGTTTTAATACTGCAAAAGAAGCTTTCTGGGCCAAAAGGCATCGACTACGTCCGCTGCAAGAAGGTTTTGACGCCGAAACTATGATGCGGTGGGAAACTGAGATCCAACAAGCTATAAGCCGCATTGTGGCAGAAAACTTGGCAGCAGGAACCGTTGAGGAACAAAACGATGACGCAAATGACAACAATGACGTTCAGCCTATTGAACACATACTCGACGACGGCGGTCATAATATTATGATCGAAGAAGTCGAAGATGAACCAACTGACATAGGCATGCCAGACAATCAGTTTGAAACATTTGTAGCTTCATTGAACATGAGTCAACGACAACTGTTTCAAATAAAAAAATTATTATTAAAAAAACAAAATACCCGACTGCACACTAAAAAAAGAGTAAAACAAGCCCCACAATAATATTGATCAATCAAATGCTAAAAACTAATTATGTAATACCGTTTAAACAATACCTATATTAAAATACACTACAATATGTGTTCGTAATCGATAGTTAAATAAACAGAAACTTATTTTGAATACAAATTTACTGAATATAATTTATAAATGTTGATGGAAAGCATCGCAGGCGGGGACCAACAGAGGCTTATTTATAGTCATTTCGGTTGTGCACCATTTAGCAGAATTTTCGTTGGTGGCGGTCAAGGTGGTCCCCGCCTGCGATGCTTTCCATCAACATTTATAAATTATATTCAGTAAATTTGTATTCAAAATAAGTTTCTGTTTATTTAACTATCGATTACGAACACATATTGTAGTGTATTTTAATATAGGTATTGTTTAAACGGTATTACATAATTAGTTTTTAGCATTTGATTGATCAATATTATTGTGGGGCTTGTTTTACTCTTTTTTTAGTGTGCAGTCGGGTATTTTGTTTTTTTAATAATAATTTTTTTATTGAAACAATTTTGTTAACAATACACATTATTCTATGATCTAAGATCTTATTTACTAAATATTATTATTAGGTCAATTTTTTTGCGTCTTCGACTTTAACTTTTATTTTATTTATTTCTTGTAAATCACTGAGAAAGTAAACTCCACTATAAAAACTTAGGCACCAAACATTAAATACGCATAATTATTGGCTTTTACATCGTTAACCGACCTGAATTTCAATCATAAGTTTGATAATTCTCATACCAATGAAAATATTTTAACTGGTTACAAAAAGAACACAATAACTAAGAACACATATAAAATAATTGACACTTGTAAAACCAACATTATTTCCCCACAAGTCACATTTTAAAGGTATTATTATTGATTTACAGCCAAAACTGATCAATTTCATGATTTCAAAATGGTATAGTAATATCCGACTGATTAATAAACTGCATATAAACCATTGTCATAAACTTCTACAATAATATTAACAAGACATCACTAGTGACGAAAAGGAACATAATTTCATGGAAAAATCTATAAGGAAAGCGCACAATTCAACTTCTTAGAAGGTAAAATATTTAAAAACACACATTTGTTATTGTTAAAATAATAAACAAATTGTGCGCCGTGATAAAATATTTTCAAATTAAAACAAGAAATCACCACTGGTATATTAAAGGAAAACTAAACACTACAAAACAATGTTACCTTTTTGTAGATGCTACATATTATATGGCAAATATTACATATCTAAATCGAATATGAGATCATTTTTAAACTTTATTTCCGAATATTGACCCTTGTTTAACTTGTCCGGATTATACATGTTAGAGTTATGCTTGATATTTTCGCAAGTCATGGGTTCGTGTTTTCCCTTTCTAGGTGTTTCCAAAGATTTACTTTTACGGTGGGAATTTCCGTTGGCCATATCAATGTCTTGATTTTCGGTACTGGGATTATTTTCGTTTCCATTTTCATCTGTGTCATTTGCAGAATTGTAAATGGTGTCGAAATCAGACATGTTATTTTTGTTTTCGTGTTCAGCATCAGAAGTATCCGCCAGCCCGCTGTCACGGCGTTGCTTCAGCGCTGATTTTATTCGAGGTTTTGAAGACTGCAATAAATTATAATTGAAAGTTCATTACATGCAAAAGAAACCCACATTTGTTTAAGGCTTAATACAATATCAGATGGACTTGGACATAATAGTATATTAAAATAGAAAAACTGTTTTATTAGATTAAAAATATTGATTTGTGTATTAATCCATCGTATTGCGCATATATCTAATTTATTTATTAAACATTATGGATTAATACACCAAAAAAAGAAAATTGCATTAAAAAATTTTAGAAAATTCGCATGCCACACCCGGAAATTGAAATGACATTTTTTTAAATTAACACACACTTTTATTGCATCAATCATTAGAGTCATGAAATCTCCCTAACAAACCTGATTAATTAAATGCAAGGAAACCATGAATTCTGGACTTATAAAATTTCAAATCTTAAACTCACTCAATAATTTTGGCAACTTTTCAATCACCCACTAAAATATCAACCATGGCAATGACTTTGTAAACATGCTTAGCATATAGATTACGTAATTAATGGTAACATGCTAACAACCTAGACTGAGTCAATGTTTACTATGGAAAATTTGACAAACCCTCCTAATAATAACATAAGTGTACATTTCCACTGTGTTAAAAGCTTATTGATATCGTTTATTATCACCATAAAAGACATATTTCATGATGAAAATTAGTACAGGATGTGATAATGAATGTTCTGAATTGTGTGATGCATAATTTTTAATCATGGTAATCGAAAATAAATGTTCATAAAAATAATTGATTAGAAATTTTTAATGGGTGGTTCTCAATACAATTCAAAAAGCTCACCTGCATAGAATTTGACAAATCATCTTCTGCTTCGCTCTCACTTTTACGTCTTTCTGAATTTCTCTTTTTACTTTTCCTACGTTGATTTTTTCTTTTTTGACCTTCTATAGATGAATTATACCTGTAAAATTTTTAAGGGCTGTTATAGATGGTGTAAATTTTAAAATAAAAACAAAATATTGTACAGTTGAACCTCGATAACTTAAACCTCGGTAACATAAAAACCTCTGTAACTTAAAAAAATAATGTGTTCCCTTCCCATCAGAGCCCAAACTCAAACTCAAACTCAAACTGACAAAATGGATAGACCCTTGATAACTTAAAACCTCTATAACTTAAAATATTTTGTGTTTCCCTTGGACTTTAACTTATCGAGGTTCTACTGTATTTAGTTTGTTTTTACAATATTAAAAATTTTATTCTCTTATTAATGGTAGGTATGTAATAATAATAATAAATAACAATACTTACCTATAAAATTGCCTTGCTATAACGTCACTAAACCTAACAGTCTTTTTTAAACTTGATTCTTCTGGAATACAATCAGAACTTATATAATCCATGGAGGATGCAACATCTCCATAGCTTGACTCTGAAAAACTTCTCATGGGGATGTGTTTAACCAATATACTTTTTGCACCATTTTCAATTTTATTTTGCTCACTCAAGGTAAGCTCTGTTTCTTTTACATCTTCACTATCTTTGCTCTCTTCATCATTAGACTCTTGGGTCATAGGAGTTGATACAAGAATATTGGTTTCCGTTCCCAAGTTGGTAACCTCAACAACAGGAACTACCTTTTCTTCTGGAATTTTTGGTAAAGTCTCACTGGCATCAATCTTTGCAGTAGTCTTTATCATAGAGACATCTAAATACTCTTTTTTCATGGAGTCCTGGCTTAAACCAATAGAAAATTCAGTGGGAACTTTTCCAGCCACTTCTAGCTGTAGGATTACATTGTTGTCCCAAGCTTCACCTATAGCATCATTGAATTTGACATCATCAGAAAATGATAGCATTGCTGCATAATGTACAGGAACAAAGCCTGAACCTATAGAAGAAAACTTTATTTGCACATTGTTTGAATCATTCTTTACCTGCACTGATTCCGGATCAGTGTTTTTAACATGAAAAGTGAAAGCAACAATATCATCTAATACATTGAAAGTATAAGCAGGTAGAGTATAGCCAATAGAGGGTAGAAGGAATTGTTCTTCATTTGGTTCATCTTTGTGTACTTCTGAAGGAACTGTGGCTTCATTTGAAATTGAGTGCAATTCTTCAATTAAATTATCTCTAGTCTCTTCTTCACTATGTGATCCAGAAAGCTCTTCACTCTCTACACCACTATCTGTTTTTGTACTTCCTTTATTTTCAACATACAAAGTCCTTCTTACTACTGGCAGAGTTACAATCAACAAATGTTTTGTTTTATCAAATTTAGCATTACCCCTTTCATCATCCACAGGATAGGGAAGTTGAATGTCAAGTTTATACTTTGCTGGTTTCTCAGAAGACAGAGTTAATTTTTTTTCTTGAACATCTAAAATGCAATCCTTAGTAGATGACAGTAATGGGAGATTTATTTCCACAACAATTTGACTAGGGATAGCACAATATTGTTTACTGTCTTTACTAAATGTATAATCTTGGAAATCAACATCCTTTTGTTGTTTAATTGTATATTTTGGGACAGTATAACCATTTTTAGTGGTATGTGTAAAATCAATTTTCTTAGATTTTCTTTTAGTTTGATTGGTATTCAAATCAGTAGTTTCACTGGGTTTATTATTTTGATGGTAAATATGTTGTGGATACAGCTTTTCTAATATATCAGGGTCAGTACTGGGATTTTCATCTTCATCTTGTGGTTTAAAATCAGGATCTTCTTTTCTTATAACAGCAGGAACAGACATACCTTTGTAGTAAGATTTGGGAAACCGAATATTATTTTGATCTAAATGAATATCATATGTTTTTTGGAGTCCATCAAAAGCCGTCTTATTTACTAGGTCACGAAAACGCTTATTTACCTGAGCCATACGTAAGGTGTCGGGATGAAATACCACATCATATATGATACACCTTTCTTTTTTGGAATTGTAGTCTTCCCGAGGAGGTATTATTGAGTATGGTATCTGCCAGCTCATACCTTTTTGCCCATTTTCTTCGTGAACCTTGCATGACGGCTTCTCTACATTTTCATTACTGCAGATATTAATAAATGCTTTCCTATCGCCCGCTACACTGGTCTTAATAACATAACCGCCCTTTGGATTGATAAAAGTAACGTCGTAGCCACGCTCCTTTTCAAGTTGGGTCATTTCTTTCTGATACACGGCTTGATTTGCCGGGTCACGTATCTCTTCACAATATTCACCCAGTAAATCTCGAAATTTCTTATTCTTCATAGCATCCTGTATTACTTCTAAATCAGCCCGAGTTAGTTTAGAGTCTTCATCACGAGGTTTTACACCCGTAGCCATTATGTTGTTTTTACTGTTTTAAAAATAAATACGAAATAGCACGCTTATCGTCGCAATTTGTAGTTCAGCTGACTTTTGTGTATTACTCCCAAGTTCGAATGTATTATGTACCACAGAATACAGTTACGTAGTAATTGTATACTCTTTGATACAGATCAAAACTCAAAGACATCGACCACACATTTCATCTGGTTACCACAGACAACATAAGCTCACAGTTATTTAAACGTCATGTGAATGTGACAAGCACTAGAACAACAAGAGTCAAGAATTGAACGCGTTGAATGCTCTGATTGGCTTATTTGAATAACTCATACTACACGTTCAAATAAAATCTCATTAAAGTATTTGTGATTTTATACATATAATGAAACGAAATAATTTAAAATCCAATTAGTGTACTATGTCCCCAAAGAGATTTTTCTTTTAATAATATCATTTTTTTTATCAAAATGAGGTGTGAATTTGATATGGTATAATATGGGTATAATACAAGGTATAATATCAAGTAGTATAGTGTCAGAAACAAGAGACAGGCTTATTTTATCTAGGTTAGCAAAATTATATCGATGTAATCCGTAGATGTAATATACCAATGCAAACGTAGCACCCCATCAATGGAATTTTGGGTCGAAAATGACCTTGATCGATAGGTCTCCGTTAGGTCCTTTAAGGTCCCACAATTTTTTCGTTAGGTCCCCTTTAGTTTTATTTTAAATATTTTTTTAAATTTTGGGTATAAAAAAATACACTTTAGCTCCCCATCCATAGAATTTTGGGTCAAAAATGACCTTAATCGATAGGTCTCCGTTAGGTCCTTTAAGGTCCCACAATTTTTTCGTTAGGTCCCCTTTAGTTTTTACTTTTTTTATATACAATTTTTTTTTAATTTTGGGTATAAAAAATTACACTTTAATAATTAATGTAATAATTGTAATTTTTTATACCCAAAATTAAAAAAAATTATATATAAAAAAACTAAAGGGGACCTAACGAAAAAATTGTGGGACCCTATAGGACCTAACGGAGACCTATCGATCAAGGTCATTTTCGACCCAAAATTCCATTGATGGGGTGCTACGTTTGCATTGGTATGTAATATAGATTATTTATTACACATGTCTATAATATGTACCTAATATTTTTATGTAGTTTATTAGTAGTATTCAGTGTTCCTGGACGAGGTTCTGGATGTCATTGTCAATGACGTATTTTATGTAATTGATTACGAGATGTCAAAAATATTAAATGCCAATAATAGTTGTCAAATCTATTTAAATTTTATTACTTGAAAATTGAAAATAAACAATTTATCCTATAATATGAAACAGTAGTCTCGCATAATATGTTTTATTTGTAAAATCGGTAAACAGGAATTATTTAAAGAATAGAAAAAAATGGATCACGAAGCGGGATAAGTTTATTAACTCTTCGTACATTATCCAAATTACTTGCTAACAATTTTTATTAAAAAAAATGATTTTTGTAGCAAATGCAACTGCAATATACATTTTTATGCATGGAAATCAACTAGCACAATCCTAATCAGTGCTGAAAATAATATATAACTATTAAATCTGTATTAATTGCATTTTCGCCTTATAAGCTATAAGTAATGAATCAGTGTTCCGTATTGAATTGTGGTGTCAATGTTATAAACAACCCAAATAAAGAGACTTTTCACAGGTAAATGTTAAAAATTATAAATTTTATTTAGGTTGCTAAAAAAATCTGATGTTTAATTTTTATTTAAAATACTTAATACAATAAAATTTGTATAAAGGCAGTCTTTGTGAATTGAATTTTTTTTTTAAATATAGATTTCCTGTTGAGTCTGTTTATAAAGAAAAATGGATACGAGTTATAAATCGAGCCGACTGGGCACCTACCAAATATTCAGTTATATGCAGTAAACATTTTAAAGAAGACTGTTTTATGACCAGGAATGGCCGCCGTATTTTAAAGAGAGCATCCATACCTACTATAGCTGTACCGGTAAATACTATATAGTTTGCATAATATTTAAGGTTAGTCAGTTGTAAAAATATAAACATTATTCTTATTAAAATTGTTACAGGTAAATTTTAAAGTAAAAAAGCCAGAATTAGATAAATATATTTTATCGGATCCATCACAGCCCAGATCTTTATCCCCGAGGAGACAAAAATTAATCTTTCAATGTTCTAAATTAAGAGAGACTATAAGAAAAAAGCAAACACATATAAGAAATTTAAGATCACAAACTAAACGATTAAGAGAAAAATATGACAAGGTTGAGGCAATTGTTGTGGAGGTGCTAAGACATCCATATTTACAAGATCAGGTTATAGAAGTAGAATCATCTTCACAATCATCCTCATCATCATCATCATCTTCATCATCGTCTTCATCTTCATCTGAAACAGAAAAATAAAGTTATAAAAATCTTTTCAGCAAGAGTTCATTAAAAAATGTATAAAGGCAGGGTAACAAAATATGTACAATAGAAGTGTAGGTGTTTTCATCCATCAACTCTTGCACTATAGACTTGAGTTTGAGGATTATAATTAAGGATAAATATTTAATGTTTTATATTTATAGATAGGTAGTTAAAATAATGTTTTCTTCAAGTAAGGAAAGACCTGCTCACAAACAAAATATTAGATATTAGTTTTTATTTAGTATACCAAGTAGGTACATTAGATAATTATCAATGCATAATTTATTTTGTAAATTTGTAGAGCCAAAATGAAGGGGTTGCTTTGCAAAGTACCAAATCATTGGCTGAAATTATTTACAGACTAAATTAAATGTGTAATTCCTATAGCTATGTGGTAATAGATTGTGTTCTAACAAATATCTTATTTCTTGAAATGCTTACACTAATATATAAAGCATTTACTTGTAATGTATCGGGCACAATGTTTAATACCTACATAGTACCATGGACCAATATACTCAAGTATATTGGGTCCATGATAGTACTGAAAATAATTTTAGTCTATTTAATCTAGTCAAATGTGTCAAAGTTAAAACTATTGATATAATTTATTGAAATAGTAATTAGAATATTATTTTTTGCAATTTTTTGTTATTATAGCTTTGTAAATATTGCTTTGCTATAATAATTGTTTTCTATTTGTGATAGAGAAGGGGTAACATCATCCGACATCCATGTCTATGCTTTTAGTTTTATCCATAACCATTTCTCAAATTATTTCTAAGTCAACATATAAGTAATACTTAAGTAAGTAATTAAAGACTATCTTTTTATGAAAAATATAATTGCACAACAGAAAGTGTTTGAATACTTATTTGGATAAAACTCCTTATTCCTTATCACCTTTAATTTTGTTCTCAAATTATAAAAGATTAAAATTAAAATTTGATATTTTTACTTTTAAGTATTTTTATTTATAAGTATTTGCTTTAAAGAATACAGTTTATGATAATAGAGGTACCATAATATGTAATAATGTAACAATTCCACAGATAGATTCAATAAAAAAATGAGTACATACTTAAGTACCTACCTATCTATACTATATTACTATATTATGAAGAGGAAAGGTTTGTATGTATGTATGGTTTTCATGCATAAACTACTGGACCGATTTTGATGAAATTTGGCACAGACAATCTTTAGGCCCTGAGAAAGAACATAGCTACCTTTTATTGCGAAATATGTACCACGGGCGAAGCCGGGGCGGACCGCTAGTTTGTAAATAAATGTAAATATAATATAATGAAATATTCTAATATAAATGAAAAGTTAGAGTGTGCTCTTGGAGATAGTAAGGAGTCTAGTGAGTGACAAAAGCTACTTTTTCCCGCGGTGAAACATCTTATTCTTCATCCCATGGGAATTTCCTTTGACTATGCGGGCGAAGCCGCGGACGATAAGCTAGCTGCTAGTTCCATACAAATATGGCAACTTTTAATTATTAAAAATAAGAAATACATGTACCATGGAAATACCTTTTTAATAAATGGTATGGTACATTAAGCTCGGCTTAGGCGCTGACTCCACGAGCGAGAGAATCGCGACGAGTCCGCCCTTATATCGTCGTATAATCTCCACGAACGAGCGATAATTCCGCCGCGTATCGTCACGAGTCGTAACGGAATCGCAGCGTTTCCGCGGCGACTCGTAACGGTATCGTCACGTTTCCTTGAAGAGAACTACGAGAAGACCAGAGGCAACGCTGAAATGACGCTGCGTTTGACAGCGGGCCCGCCGCGCGCTCGTCGCTAGCCCGCTGCTAGTCGCGGTGGGCTAGCGACGATGTAATGACGTTTCGCGCGCTCATTGCCACTCGTCGCATCGCGGCGATAATATCGCCGTGTGGAGACGGTTCCATAGAGAGTGTATAGAAATACGTGGCACGACGATAATATCGCCGCGATTCTCTCGCTCGTGGAGTCAGCGCCTTAGCTAAAAAGTCCGATTAATTTTCATTTGTTAATCTAGTTTATTTTACGCATAGTACCTAATAAGATTTAACAAAACCAAGAACAAAACATAAATTTATCTTTTTTCTAACTCAATACCTAGGTACGTAGACAGAGAAACCACTGTCTACGCCTAGGTACCTACCTAATCAATTAATATCTGCCGTATTATTATAGTACTCTTTTGGTACCTAGCATAGAGTAACTTATATAGGATGGTACCTAGTATATTCTTTGAACAAGGCGCAGACCTGTCAAGTGTCACTTGCAAAAGAAGTGGTTGTCAGTTGTCAATTGTCATGAATCTAAATAGAAAACACAACAAATAGGAATTATAAATTTTGAAACATATCATGCTCGTAAATCGTCTACTTTTCAGGTTTGAATATATTGAGAGTAACTAACTTAATTTTGTCTTTTTAGTTCACTCATATAAATATCACAAGAAAAACTACTATGTTTAGCGTACGGTCTGTTAGGTTATATAGCAGGTGGATGCATAGAAGGCCTGCTAAAGTGATTATTCCTTTCGAGAAAGAGTCTAATGTTCAATTAAAAAAAGAAAAAGTGATAGATTTGAAACCTGTATTATTGGAGAAGGAATTAAAAAAAACATTGGATAAGGATAATGCAATGAATATAAAAGAAACCTCAAAAGTTCAAGAGAACATTACTGTTAAAAATTTAAAACCAATCATACCAAATGATGTTATAGAAAAACGAGAAACAAAAATTAAGAAAAGGAATTTTTACCTAAGTCAGAAAAAAGTCTATGATGATAATGGTGAAATACTGTATGAAAAGTTAAAAGAAAATGACAGTAAAATAAGGTATGTTTTGTCGGTAAAGTCTCTTCAATATACCGTGATTATCTAGATTATACTGAAGCCTATGCTATATTGTATTTTTATTATTCCGATGCATTTTCAGTTCACTCTTAGTCAAGTTGAAATCCAAAAAGGAAAGAACACGGACAAATCAAATGCTTGTTGAAGGTTGGCGCTTAATTGTTGATGGATTGGAAGCTAAATGTAAACTAAAATATGTTATGTTCAGTCAACTTCAAGATTTACAGAATCTTCATCCATTTCTTCCGAATACTGGTGTGCAAATATATAAAATACCTTACAAAGATATTACTAAGTGGTCAGATCTTGAAACTCCACCAGGAATTTTTGGTAAAGTAATTAGATTAAATTTAAATTATTATGTCACTTCAATTCCACGCTAGTTATAAATTATAGTAAAGCTTAAATTAATCAAATTGCAAAATTAGCCTTGTCTGTAACACAAAAAAGGATTTCAAATCTATATACTAATATTATAAAGCTGAAGAGTTTTTTTGTTTGTTTGAACTCCCAAATCTGGTCTAACTGGTCAGATTTGAAAAATTCTTTCAGTGTTAGATAACCTATTCATCGAGGAAGGCTATAGGCTATATATCATCTCGATTAGACCAACAGGAGCACAGCACTGCGGGTAAAACCGCAGAGCAGAGCTAGTTAGATAGATAAAATATATGATAATTAATTCTGTAATGTAGACATGAGGAGACTCGAGTCCATTATTATTTTTCTACTACTATATCTAATAATAATTTATCAAATCAAATGATAAGTTATCATTCATATGAATAAGCTGTATAATTAATGTTTAATAGTATGTTCATAATTTGATTTATGTGTGTTTAGGTGTGTTTGAAATGCCTACTGTTGAAAATGTAAAGAGGCTTTCAAGAACTCTGCCAATGGTTTTAATTTGTGACAATATAAGAGTACCTGGTAATCTGGGTGCAATACTAAGAGTGGCGGTGGGAGCTGGCTGTGAAACTGTGTTGCTAACAAAAGGTAAAATGATTGTATAAATACATTTTATATGTGATGACATGTAACATGTAAATGCTGGGGTATAAAAAAATATGAAATATTTCACACTGGTGTAAAGAGACAACACTTTTAGTAGAATTCATATTTGTTTTTATTTATAGGTTGTGTGGATGTTTGGGATCCAAAAGTTATAAGAAGTGCAGCAGGAGCTCATTTTAGACAGCCAATATATACATCATTGGACTGGGAAGAAATACCAAAGTATATGGTGCCTGACTCTTCACTATTCATAGCTGACAGTAATATTACCACAGATAATATAGAAACTCCAGATCATACAAGTAATTCACTATTGTCACAGATACCTGTGTTACCATATTATGGTGTTGAATTTTCCAATTTGAAACATATTACACTAGTAATAGGTGGAGAAACAGAGGGTATAAGTGAAGAAAGTTACAGGTAACATTCATTAAAATTATTTTAAATATTAATTTCCATAAAAAGGATATGTAATATAAATATATAATGCCCAAAACATTATTATATAAAAAGGTTGTCCATTTAATTTTGGTACCAATAAAAATATTATAGTTTTTGAATTAGAATAGTAAAGTGGATACAATTGATGCCTGAGGCCTTAGACAAAGTAACAATTTAAAAACAATAACGAAGTTAGAAAAGGCAAAAATGTATGGGATTGACATACGCCGCGTTAGATCACGTGGTCTATCTAATGTCAATCCCATAAATTTTTCCTTTTCTAACTTCGTTATCGTTTTTTAATTGTTACGTTGTCTAAGGCCCCTGCATATTGTTGTCATAATATAAAAATAAATTGTATTTAAATTATCAGTAGTTTCTTGGTAAAAGCTTTTCTTCTGAAATTATATTTTATTTTTGCAGATTAGCAACAAGCACAAATGGCTTGAGGCTAAATATTCCATTACAAAGAGGTGTAGATAGCTTGAACACAGGAATGGCAGCGGCTGTGATAGCTTTTGAAATAAGAAAACAGTTTCTACAAGCTTGGACTAAAGAAAAACTCGAAAGAGAAAAGGAGCAAATCATGTAGCATTTATACTGTGATAAATAATAGTATTAATTAAAAATGAAAAATGAAATTGTTGTTTTTTATTTCTTTTAGATATAGTTACCAAAGTCATTTGTTTTACTCTGTGAAGTGATGGTTATAATAAGAGCCAAATAAGGAATAAGGATTAACTTTACAGTAGCCAGTAGGTACATTCAATATAGGCCTAAGGCCATAGTAAATTACCATGTACCTTCCTGTACTAAGTTCCTGTATAACAAAAACGTATTATGTATAATCATGTTGACGAAGCGCGCGCGATAAAAGTGACAAACTGGCAAACTAGCCCCTTTCTTTCGAAGCTAGTACCTATTTAAAAAAATCAGTAGATTTTCAGTTAAAATAAGATCAGTAGAATTCTGGAAAAATCAGTAGGTCCCCCGAAACTCCCCGAAAAGTCTAACAGCATTGGTCATCATGGCAGATAGAAAACTCTAATTACTATTATATGTGGGTGTT
The DNA here is from genome assembly GCF_061535455.1 of Colias philodice. NCBI lineage: Eukaryota > Metazoa > Arthropoda > Insecta > Lepidoptera > Pieridae > Colias > Colias philodice. The sequence goes on along the minus strand of NC_143094.1, from coordinate 5,845,429 downwards.
TGAGACACTTTGCAAAAAAAGATCTGTCCACAGACAGTACATATATTGGATACATCCCATTGTGGAAGCTAGATTGTAGATACTCAGAGGGAGCAATATACTCTTTTTAGCAAGCTACAAAACGCACCTAGAAAGTGGTTTAATTACTTACTCTCGTATGAGCGAATCCACATTCAATTATTTAATTAATAGATAATTCATCGTATTTTTTAATATACCTATATGGTATTTTTAATTCTTATTATGCTATTGCATAGCTTCTATCGCGGGCCTTGAGCGCGGGGACCGAATCAAGAAATTCCGTAACGAAAAAACCTCACGCTCCCCACTCCGATGGGCTCGGAGGTGTGGCTTGAAGTCATGCTATGCAATAGCTTTACCGCGGCAGTCCCCGAGTGCCACACGTCTTTTTCATTGCCCTATTAGAGAAAAACGCAGCCGCCGCGCATTGGCCTCCATCATGCACACAGACAATTAAGGTACACCTACACGAATGGCACACATACATAAATTATCGTCCGATATCGGATCGTATAGTGCCACAAACTTATCTGACCCGGTGACGGTGTCACTGATGTCGCTTTCTTTTTATATAAACAAAATATTTCGTATGAAAAGTCTGTGAAAATCGTAGAGTGAGAATGAACCATAGAGGAGGCACTAAAATGACAAGGAATGCGTGAGAGAAATACACTTATGACTATAAAGCTAAGAGCAAGAGAGACAGAAACATTGTTTTTTGTTTCTCTCATGTTATGCGATTTCTTTTGTTGGGGACAAAGGCAGTTTGTCCCAAACAAGCGGCTACAGTCCATTGTTTTGCTAGTTTTCTGTTTTTTCTCGCTGTTAAGTGACTTCAAAGTTTAATAAACGTTGACAGTGATCTGTTTTAATCCGACTTTAAGTGAAAATATGGTGCGTTGTAGTGTGATTGGTTGTAAAAATCGGCCGGAACGAAGATTACCAAATATTACCTTTCACACGTAAGTAAACTTATTTGAAGTATATTGTTTTATAGAACTGGATATAGTTGATACATTTTCATTAACTCTAATGTGAAATTATCTACAAATATATAATATTTTCATCGAAATAGACGTAAACATTTTTTTGTGTTATCCGACTAAATTACGAAGTGTTCTTGTTGTTCAGGACGCCATTTGTTTTTACGTAGTTTCAAATTTATGGTATAATCATGTGATTAACATTAGGGATACCAGTACAGGGTAAAATTTTCCCCAAAATCGTGAAATGTTTTTTTAATATTAAATGTTAATGTTTGTGTAAAGTTTGTTACACGGTTCGGTTTTCCGGTTCAGCTTTCCTCATTTGCATTGGTTTAAGTATTTTTTTTTTCAATGTCGGTTTTTTTGTATATTCCAGGTTACGATGCACATCATAACGCTGAAGACTGCGAAGCTGGCCCTTCCACACGAGCTGCAGCTGCCACTGAAGGCAGCGAGGACCCTGCCCCGTCAGGAGAGGCGGTGTTGGAGTAAAATCCGGAAGGCCACCCCCCGCGCCTTCCTCACCGAGGTGCGGCGCGCCTTTATAAGAACGAACGAGCGGCGGAGTCGTCCAGGACAGTCCGTTTGCCGAGTGCGCTGGTCGTGTCCACTTGTTGCTCCCGACCACGTGCTTCGCGTTCGTGCTATCCTACTCTTGCATACGCATTTCTGAGCGTACTACGCCGCTTTGTGTCTAAAGTCTGGTTGTTGTTAGTCGCCCCACGAGGAGTTTGTCTCTGCTCGCGAAACCCGATTTAACCCGCAGCGCCGCCTGCCATTTGTTCGGTGAAAGCCGTATAAGTGGAGAGGGCGGTGATGCGTGTTTAATTGATTTAGCAGCGCAGGCAAACGCCCACGTGCCCAGCGATGGAGCACGCCAGACCTAAAGGCCCTTCTCAGGGCCACACAAACGCGACCCCCGCGCGCAGTTCGCGCCCGCGCATAGTCACGCGCACTGGCCGCGACGGAGTAGCCCGGTCGAGCTCGGCTCCCGGGCGCCCCTCCCGCCCCTTTTGGACGCAGCCCCGACGATGGGGAATACCTGAGGCCGCCGCCGCAGAGGACGTGCCTGACCCGGACCTGGAGGTATCACCACGGACCGCATATTTGTCGGATGCCGTGCTGATAGACCGGTTCGTTTCGTCGGGCCTCCTGTCGCGCAAGCTGCGCGGCTGGCTGGCCTCGTACATCGAGATGAGGCGAGGCGACCTGGCGCGCATACCGCCGGGCTGCCTGGAGGAGCCTTCGCCGGAAGACGAACAGGTTTTACTGGCAAAACTTGCCGTCCTCCCGATCCCTCCGGGCAAGCCACGGGCGAGGCGCCGTCGCCCCCTCAGCAGCGACGAGGAAGAGGAGCAGGTCGAGTCGGCGCAGGCCAAGCGGCCTTGCCAGACTCCCGCCCTCCTCCCCGCTACACCCGCTACCACCACCGCTACCGCAGACATCATGGAGATAGACACGGCCGCAGCCACACCCGTTCCGCCCACTTACGCGGCGGTAAGTGCAGGCGCCGCCGTGCCACCACTCCACCCACGCGATCCGCGCCGCCCCCGCCGTATCAACGTGGAGGCGGCCGAGGAGCCGCAACCGGGCCCGTCCGGCTTGCAGCGCGCTAGTGCGCCTGCGCAGCCGACCGCCCCCACACCGAGGGCGACAGCAGCGCCACCTAGCGCTGCCGCCCCCGCGTCCACCACTGCAACAACGGCGCCGCCTAGCGGCGCGTCGAAGACACCCCGCTACCCGCCTATCGTGGTTGAGTCGCTCCCAAATTGGGCGACTCACCTGCGAAACATTACCGCCTCGCTGGGACGACAAGTAAGTGCGCGCGCCTACGGGACCGGCGTGCGCTTCTCGCCTCAGGACGAGGCGGAATACCGGGCGGTCGACCGATACTTGCGCCGCATTCAGGAGGAGGGAGTGGAGATTTCCTGGTTCTCCTACTCCCCTGAAGCGGAGCGCAGTGTAAAGGTCGCTGTCCGTGGCCTACCTGTCAACACCGAGCCCGAGGAGCTGATGACCGCGCTGCGCGACCGGGGTTATGATCCTGAGTTCGCGCGGCCCATCCGCGCCCGTAAGGGGCGCCCCGGCTGCATATTTTTAGTCATCCTAAGGAAGACGGAGAACCTCACGCCGGGCATCTACGCAATCAAGGAGTTGCTGTACATGCCCGGCGTCACCATTGAGGCGTGGCGCTCCAAGCGGGGCCCCGCGCAGTGCCACAGGTGCCAGGGCTTCCGGCACTCGTCGCACAACTGCCACAGGCCGCTTGCCTGTGTGCGTTGCGGCGAGAGCCATGCGACCGCGGACTGCCCGCGGCCGAGGGACGCCCCTCCCATCTGCGCCAATTGCGCGGGACCACATCCCGCCAACCACGCCTCATGCCCGGTGCTGCGGCGCGAGGCCCGCAACAAGAAGGCGGGCCCGATAGCGCGCACCACAACCACCCAGCAGCAGCAGCAGCCGCAGCAGCCGCGCGCCGCACCCAATGTGCGGCCCAGCGCGCCGGCGGCGCCACCCGCGCCCGTGGAGCCGGTGCCTCGTGGAGAGGCCCTCACCACGGGTCTCATGGCGGCAGCGAATGACGCCCCCGCAACCTCTACAAGAAACCGAAAGGGGCGCAGCGGTAAGAAGCGTTCCCGCACGCAGCCCCCTCGGGCCGCTACCGCCTCTGTGCCCCCCGCCGGCCCGCCCGCGCACATTCCGCAGGCGCCGGCGCATGCGCAACAGCGCCAGCCCGAGCGCACACGAGCGCAACCGCCGATCTCCGCTCGGGTAACTTCGGCGCAACGAACACAGCCGAACTTGCCCGAACCTGCCCGAGTACCTCAACGCAGCACAGCTCGACCCAGCTCGACACAGCTCGGCTCAGCACCGGCACACCTCGACCCAGCCAAGCGGACGGTCATACGAGCGGCGTGCCAGGTGCTCCAGAGCACGATGGACGCGCTGGAGGAAGGCGCCGACCCAATACCCATCCTGATGCAGGGCCTGTTGAGTCTCGTTCAACAGTGAGTATACGCTTCATTTACTGGAACGCGAGCGGGCTCAGCAAGGAGAGAGCGACACTACTGCGCCACCTCATGCGGGAACAACGAGTAGACGTCGTCCTCCTAAACGAGACGCACCTGGGCGCGCCTGACAAACTCAGCGCGTCTGGCTACGTCTCGTACAGACAGGACGAATGCTCCCCGTATGGGCGTAAGTACCGCGGACTTGCGATCCTTATCCGCAAGTCCATTCCTCACACCCCACTCCCCGCTTTCGCATCCCAATCCTTTTCCGCGCTCGGCATCGAGGCGGAGTTTCCGGTGGGCAGGCTGCGAATGTATGCTGTATACAGGCCGCCCGGGGGGAGAGTTGACACGAACGAGGTGAAACGTCTTTTCGCCTCGAGCGTGCCGACGATCGCCGCGGGTGACTGGAACAGTAAGCATTCGCACTGGCTATCCCGCCTCGATTGTTGCAACGGCAAAGCCCTTTATAACATTATCGATTATAACGACATTGTTATAGAGGGCCCTTCCGAACCTACTCATTATCCTCGTACAGACTCCCACCAAGCGGACGTCATCGACTTTACGATTCACAATGTGATCCGCCAGTCGATGACGCAAACTGTTATTGTGGACGATCTCGGCTCAGACCACCTGCCGGTATTGGTCGAGATCACCGCAAACAGTTCCGCGCTTGCCCCATCCTACTCCCGCCGCTGTGTCAATTGGGAGTTATTTGCGAATACGCTTGAGCGCTCCACGCCCTCACGCGCGGTTTCAAGCGCCGAGGACGTGGAGATATTCGCAAATGACTTGCATGAAGCACTTAAGTCCGCTCTTTCCCAGGCCACGACACTCAAACCGTCCACGTCCATACTCCCCCCTATTCCTTCTCACATTAAAGCCCTTATCCAGAGGAAGCGAGCTCTGCGACGGCAGTGGCAGCATTCGCGCTGTCCCACCCTCAAGCGGCAACTTGCTCGTTTGCGAGAGCAAGTTAGCGATGCGCTTGAGGCGAACAGGATCGAGGGCTGGCACCGTGCGATCGACTCGGCCGCCGAGGACTGGCCCTCGCTCCACAACCTCTGTCGCAGGCTTAAATCCTCAGCCGCCCCCGCGCGCCCACTCACCGATTCCGCGGGTAATTATATATACGCCCCTCAGGGTCGCGCTGACTTGTTCGCCGAACATCTGGCACAAGTTTTTCAGCCGAACCCCCTGACGCCGTCGAGCGCCGCCCACGCAGCAGTGGTGAACGAACACCTATCAGGTTTTCTAGCATCACCGATACCGCCCGCTGAGGAAGTATTCTTCACCTCCCCGTCCGCCGTCCGCCGTGCGATTTCGCGTACAAAGTTGCGCAAAGCGCCCGGTGAGGACGGCGTGACGAACGAATCCCTTCGCCACCTCCCCCGTAAAACAGTCGCGGCTTTGTCGCGGCTGTTTAACGGTATATTGCGCGCCGGTCATTTCCCTTCAGTGTGGAAAACCGGTCGCGTAATAATGATCCCCAAACCCGGCAAGAATGCCTCCTTAGCGGGCAGTTATCGACCCATCACCTTGTTGAGCACAGTCTCCAAAGTGTTCGAGTCACTACTGCTGCCTATGCTGCGTCCGTACGTGTCGCCGCGCGCTGAGCAATTCGGCTTTCGCTCGGCACACAGTACCACCCTTCAGGTATCTAGAGTATTGCACCATGTTAGCTCCGCCTTGAACAGGAATGAGAGAGCGGTCGCAATATTCCTAGATATCGAAAAGGCTTTCGACCGCGTCTGGCACGAGGGTCTTATATATAAGATCCTTACCACTACCCAATGCCCCGCGCGGCTCGTGAGGATATTGCACTCCTTCCTCACGGACCGCTCCTTTCACGTTTCCGTGTCCCCCGCCATTTCCCGAAACCACTCTGTGCAGGCGGGTGTCCCGCAGGGCAGCTGTTTATCGCCCGCGCTATACTCCGCCTACACAGATGACTTCCCCTCCCCCGCGCCAAATTCTAATCAAATCCTCGCGCTATACGCCGACGATGTAGCTTTAATCGCCGCATCGTTGAATACAACGCATGCGATGGTTAAGGCGCAACGCTGGCTTGATGAGTTGCCTGCGTATTTCGATCGTTGGCGGATATCTGTTAACGCGCGAAAGACACAGGTGATTCGGTTCGGTGGTTTGACTCCCTCCCACCAACTCACTCTGGCTGGTGAGCAGATCCCATGGTCCGATACCGTCCTTTACCTAGGTGTAACTATTGATTGCCGGCTTCGCTTTAACAGCCACGTGAAGCAGGTAATTAACAAGTGCAAAGCCGCCCACGCCATACTTCGTCCGGTGTTATACTCTGAACTCCCGCTGCGTATAAAGGTAAGCGTTTATAAAACCTACCTACGGCCGCTCCTCACGTACGCCGCGCCCGCCTGGTATGTGTATGTGTGTGAAAGCCTGCGCCGCAAAATGCGTGCGCGGCAGTCACTCGCATTACGCGCTATCGTCGGTGCGCCGAGGTATGTGAGAAACGAGCTAATACGTAGCGATCTCGGTGTAGAAACGCTGGATGAGTTTATCCTTCGTCTCTCCCAAAACATGTTCTCGCGGGCGGACGCCTCCTCTCACTCCCATCTCCGAGAGATTGCTCCGCACCGCGCCATTCCCGGGTCGCGTCGTCCGAATCCGCGCGATCTACTACCACCCCCCTCTCCTAAGGCGAACACGCCGTCCTCACCACCGGCATTGCAAACAATGCCGGCACCATACACTGCGCCTCCAGCGCCACCTACCGCCCACGCACTCTGTGCGCCCCTCACTACTCCCTCCTACCAAACCTACTCCCACGCGCAAATAGCGCAATCCTATACAACGCCCCCACCCACGCAAGCTCCGCCTGCGACGGCGCTTCCTATCGCGCCGTCTGTCGCCTCACCCTGCATAACTCCTACACAGTCGGTACACAACGTACCCAGCCAATCCACCGCCCACTCCCACGCGCAATTGGCGCCTCCTATCACACCCATCGGTTTTGTGTCGCTCCCGGGTTCCCTGTCCGTCCCCGGCTTAGACACAAGTCTAAGACGGGCTCGTAAAACCAAACACAGGTCGGTCGAGTCTTCGCAAAATGCGAAAAGGTTTAAAAAGTCGGGCACAGTCTCCTATACTGTGCCCCAATTAACAAATATTTCTATCCCCAAACAGGGCGATTCGTCCTCCCAGTGACCTGCCCGTATTAGCGGGCAGCGCTATCAACCTGCTGCAGAGGACGAATCGTCCTGAACAGCATCCCCCACGCAGCCTCCTAACGGAGGCCGCGTGTGTGAAGACCCTTGCTGCGAGTCGTCCATTTTCGTCTGCTACTCGCGCGCACATTATCGCGGACCCTCTGCCCATTTATTTCTACCGTCATTTTGCTGTTCATTTTCAAATAAATGTATTTCGTTTAATTTACTTTTAATTTGAACTATTTCCAGTACGTTTTTATTAGACTACATTTACGGCTGTATCTTCTAATTGCGTTGACATAGAAATTTGATTTTATTACTGCTTAAAGGTATAATAGACCTAAGTTTTTGATGTGAATATCAATTATTGAATACCTACATTACATTTGCGTTCATGAGTAAAGGGGTTATAAGATTAATTTTTTTTTTTATATAATGTAATAAAAAATTCATGTTTTTCGTAATTATTCCCGTATCTGTTTTATAAGATATTATTCTGTCTTCTGATTCAAATTCAATTTGAATCTGAATCAGAAGAAATAGCAATTAAAACCGCATATTCTGAAACTAGCAACTACTTGCAAGGGAATCACAACCTACAAGGTACTCCCCACGTCCTATAGCACAGACAAAGAAAAAATTGCTACAAGCAACATTTAAAGATACAACATAATAAAACAATTAGGTTTGTTCGAAGCCCTCGGTGCGCGAGTCCGACTCGCACTTGACCTTTTTTGTCCTAATTTTACTGTATTTTCTATTATTATTTACCATTGATTGAAATGATATCTAAACTTTAGCCTTGTTTTTTTATAAAAAATATATGAACTGGGATATTTCGATATTTGTGGTTAATTGCGAGAAGTGTAAAAGCAAAAGTTGTAATAAATATTTTAAATACCTACAACTTTACCATTAAACTTTATTCCGCAGTTATAGTTTTTTTAATCCCGATCTCAGATCGATCGTAAATAACTTTTCCTCTAATTTTTGTTACCTATATTCTCTTCCGTTTGAAATTGATTTCATTGTTCTATAATATTACTTTTATGTTTCAAAAGTTAATAAAAAATCATGTTGAACAATATTACTTTGTTAATTTCAAAAGTTAATATTAAATTAGTGGTCCACTTAGGTCGTGCACATGGCCCAGGGGGGGGCATGGCCCATGACCCCCATGACCCCCCCCCCTGGATCCGCGCTTGTACCGGCCGGCCGCCCGGCTATATATTTTATACCCGTGCGAAGCCGGAGCGGGCCGCTATGTTTTTATATACAACGTTCACAGTTTTTCTGTAGTGTATTTACTATTTAGTATCAGCATTGCACCCGTGCGAAGCCGGGGCGGGTCGCTAGTTAAGTTAATAAATAACAAAATCTTTTCAAATCTGTCTTTTTCTTCATAAACCTATCTTACAAAAAAATACCCAAACATTTATAGATATTTTGCCAGTTTTTCGGATAAAAAGTTTTTGTAATAGTTGGCAACATTGACGTAAGGATTCGCCATCTCGTTCGGGTATACGCCGATGTCGTCTCTAGTACATTCTCCCTCTACGGTGAAAATGTGACATTTCAAAATGGCGGCACGTAGTTCCAGTTTTTGCCACCGGGTCAGATAAGTTTGTGGCACTGTAAGACCTCATTCACACGAGAGCTTTTTTAACGTCCGTTAAAAAAGCGTCCAAATAGAACAAATGCATTCCCAAGTATATGTTCACACGTCAGCGCTTTTAAAGCGCGACGCTTTTTTATCGCGCAGTGTTCTATTTTCAACGCTCGGCGTTGGGCGTTAAATAAAATAGACCATAGGAAACTTCTTACTATTATTCAGACGAGCGCTAAAAAAGCGCCGGCGCTGCGTTCAGTATGCCGCACGCTCGCTCAGCGGTAGCACGTGTTTGTTGTGCTTATAATCATCAGAAAATCGATACGATGTCGTGGATTGTTGATCCCGAACTATTAATTATAGATGTGGAGTCTCGTCCGTTTCTGTATTCAAAATCGTTATAGACATTTGAAAATAATTAAAAAAAATTCCGGGGTATTGCCTTAACTCTTCGTACAGTGTCACAAACTGCCCTTTTAAGTATCTCTGTTCATTCAGAGGATGTACCCAGAATGCCTTTTGTTTTCTTTTTCGTCTTTTAATAACACAAATCGCTAGTGCCAATCTTTCTTTCTTTCTTTCTTTCAAATATACCTAACATATAAAAATTAAAACAGTAGGTATTTTTATCATATTCCTTTAGTAACATGTTTATCGATGACGAGTTTGAACAAATACCTAAGTAGGTACCTACAAGTGGTTTATTAAGAACAAACTTTCCGAGGAATTCTAAGCAAATATAATAATATAAATATCATAAAGATATTACGCAACTGACATTACGTAATTATTTTAGCAGAAACCATTTCCACGTCTTACTGAAGCTAGAGACGAGACATGAGTGATTTTAAAGCGTTAGTATGAACAACCACAGAGAGAACGTTTAAAAAGCGCCAACGCCGGGTTTTAACGCAACGCTTTTTTAACTCTCGTGCGAATGAGGTCTAAATGTGAAAACGCTTGTCTGTCTGTTATTTTGAAGGACAGTGCTGCCAGAGTAAAATAGTCGATTAATACGAATGTATTCATTTTTAACTTTGTATAGAATTCAAATGTAAATAAATCAAAAAAAGAAGTTGCTTATTTTATTTTTAACTTTTGATTACGCTATTTATTTAGGTAATTCTATGAAATAAAATATTATTAATTCTTATTGTGAAATGTAGCTAGCAACAATTTTAATAAGAATGTCAGTTTTGATTTCAGTTTTTGACGTTTAACGTTTTGATTGAGGTTTTCGTTACCTACATACAGTGGTACCAACTTAGGGTAATTTACCCTATATTTAGGGTAAAAGTAATCCAGCAGGGTAATTTCTAGGGTATGAATTTTCCTAGGGTATTTTTTGGGGTAACAGTCAATAACCGCAAATAATTACTTTGAATATTATTGTTTTTGAACGCGCCCATTACAGATTCCATGTCGTAAACGCACCGATTGCTTTTGTGTTTCTCTTTAATCTCGCTTATTTATTGTGTCGCCTGCTCTTTATTTTCGTGAGTATGTGTTGTTGTGAAAAATGGGGTTGTCTTGTGCTGGCGTTACGCGTTCAGGTGTGAAAAAGTATGCACCGAAATACTGTAAAGAACGTAGAAAGGGCATTTTCTCTATACTCAGTCATCAAAACAAAGTAGGAATAGGCTATCCCTGCATTGTAAGATTCAATGTAAACATATTTCACAAATCTTGTGTTAACTTCATTCCTTCAAAAACAATGTTGGACAAATTTAATAATAGCATGTATGACAAAAAAGATAGTGATGCGGAGGATACTTTTATTGTTATGTGCCAATAATATTATAATATGAATAAATAATGTAGTTTTTTTTATTTGTAAAGAAGGAAAAGACAAGGATATTTTTTAGGGTATTTTTTTAAAATAATACAGATTCTAGGGTAAATTGAGACCAAGCCTAGGGTAAAGTAAAAGCTTGACCTGGCAACACTGCCTACATACCTACCTTACATATACCTACGTTACATTCAATTTTGTGTTTGTGATTTACTTGTTTTCTTCATCTTTATCGACTTTCGCTCCATATTAAAGGCACTGATGAACCCTGTTATTACTACCAATCTGCGCCAGCACACCGGACTTTGATTACCTGCCTTTACGACTCACTACTGCTACCCTACCTGGACACCGACTTTGCATCCGATTTTTCATTTACAAACATGAACTGTATCAACTGTGGTATTAATGCTAATCGTAACAATGCTATACGTATGCATTTGTTACAAGATAACGCAATAATATCAATTATACAACAGTGGACTGCTCCTCTAACGGTTAGTGGATTAGTATTATCTAAGGTATTAATTAGTACTAGCTATTGAAATCAAACACAACGTAAACATAACGTTTTTAAATATATATACATATATTCATTTATTTTGTCCACTTGTAATATTAATTATTTATTTGTAGATCACTCACTCTGATCACATATGTGATGCATGCTGGAATCTTGCAAATGATTCTTTAAGGATTAAAAATCATGAAGATGACACTATTACTCTGGGTCATCAACGTGTATGTGTTTATTGTGGACGTTCTGTATTGCGCACACGGTTTCATTTACTAAGAACTGATTCTCAACGCGAACAAAGAATTAGAGCAGTGATATTAGAGTGGATATTACCTCGTCAGGTAAGTTATTGAGTGTTTTAATAATATTTTAAGTAATAAGTAATCCAATTATCTTCTTTTAAAATCAAGTAAAAATGAAATGTGATTTATCAAAGTATTTCTTTACAGATTGGAAATAAGGCGACATATCTATGTCATTCTTGCTGGGTGAGGGCTGACAGAGCTGCATCACATTTAAGTTCCAATACAACAACATCCAATCCAACAACATCCAACAACACTTCAGAACAAGATGTTACTTCTACTTCATCTAGTGAAATAATCACGTTACCTAACTATATAAGACCTGTAGAAACTGAATCTCACTGTTTTTTGAAAGGATGTGAAAGAAAAGTAAGAAATCGTGTTCCAGTCAATGTAAGAAAACATTTACTGACCAAATACAATTATTATGTACCAAAAAATAATAGGCTGTGTGATTTTCATTCCAATACTGAGACATTGGATTTTATGGATAGGATTTTGGACAATTATATAAATGTGTTTACAGCTGTTCATATTGAAGATATGCTACAATTAAAAGAGAGCCTCTCTTAATCCGATTTCAGAAATATTTTTAATATGCCTGAAAGTTCTTTTTAGAAGTGGTTTCGCTTTACAAAAGACCTATATTTTAATATATTGTAATATTAAATGAGGTAGCACAATTTAATGAAATGAATAATGTTGCTACTGCACTAGCCTTAAATTTATTAAAACTGAGGAAGGGGATTATCAATGTTATTTAACATTCCAAGGAGATTGATGGAAGATTGTATTAATGAAGCTAGAGAATTACTATATAATTATTTTGTACCGCATCATTTGGGTATAAATCATATTATTAATAAGAAACAAATAATTAATTGAAACTTGATTATATCAAACCGGTTATTTTGTTAACGGAAATGAATGTAATCCGTCATTGTATACAATTCCTAGGAAATGTATGTAATTCCTAAAATGGCACGGACATGTGTGAAATAAATTATTTTATACTTACACATTACACATTTCCTAAATAGCAATCGGAAATGTAAAACATTTAAGATTGGAAGGTACGTGGGGTGAGCGGGACGAGGGTGTGTCTCAGATTAATGTGTGTCCGCCGTCTTGTCTTGTCTGTCTTGCCGCAGACAATGCACGAGTACCGAGATTTGCACTACGGTCAGTTGCCAACTCGCAATCCACTGTAACTGGCCAAGGATTTAAGAAGTCCCTTTGCAAGAAAAACTGCTTATATACCAAGATGTCTGTTTTAAAAATACATAAAGTATTAGGCTCTTCCAAATTCCATTCGATCCTACCCTGCAAAAGTAAATAGCTATATTATATTTGGACTGACAAAGTATTATAATATAAAGATTTACTTTTATAATATGACTATAAGTTGATTTTTTGATACATATGTTAAAAGTTAATACATAGATGGTTGATTTTAGAAATGTGAATTAGTAAGATAATTTGAACATATTATTATTATTTTACGGTAGAACTGTTTCAATAAATGCTATAATAAAAAAAAATAACGTGTTTTATTACAGAAAGCATTTACTTTATAGGTACATTTCCTAATACGATATTGGAATTATATACAATTCCCAGGAAAATTATACATTTCCTAGGATATCTATATGCAGCGTATTTCCAAACTATACAAGGCCAGCACGCAACGCTGTGAAACTAATCACGTATAGTTTGGAAATAACTGTTTTACAAAGTTCTTCCAATCTATACAACATTAGTACGCAAATACTCGCGTATACTTTGTAGTGAATTAAGTAAGAATAGCGCTCCAAAACATACAACGCCAGTACGCATGCGGACTAATCGTATATGTTTCGGAGTAAGAGCGGCGTCTTTCCATTGCTCGCGTTTATATTATTGTATTGCTGTTTTTAAATCTTTTATTACAAGCATATAACTACGAATGTTGCGTACTGATCGTGTATAGTTTGTATCGTGGATGCTTGCGTCTTTGTTCCCAACTATACTACACGACTTACTTACAATTGACAATAGTGCTAAAAAGTAAAAATCTAATAAGTCCAGACTCCAGAAGAAGACGGTTGCGAGGCGACGGAGCCCCGCGAATGTTGTTAAAAAAATACGAACCTAACCTAAGCCACCCCCCTATCTGTTACCTATTTATTTGCCTAAGCTTACCTAATAATATTTTTATTCCATATTATACAATTCCATAATAATCAAGAAGAATAAAAGTAGATAGATAGTTACATAGTTGTCTACAAGTCTTTGATTACCTATATACATATTTATTATTTCGTTCAATCGTAAGTGGTGTATTATATTTAGTTATATTTTGCGTACTGATCGTGTATAGTTTGGAACGAAGACGCAAGCATCCGCGTTACAAAGTATACGCGATCAGTACGCAAAATTCGTGTATATATTGTAATCACAGAGTTAAAAACAGCATTACAATGTATACACGAGCAGTTTCCTATGGGTGCGTTCTGGCTATGTATAGTTTGGAAAGACGCATCTATGCATTAAATAGTTTTTTAAACAATATCTTAAACATTTCCGAAATAGTATCGGAATTTTACACATTTCCTAAGATTTGTATACAATTTCTTGATTTCATACATTTCCGGTAACATATATACCTATACCTACCAAAAGAAAACAATATAAAAACTTGGTAATGCCACTTTTCTGTCTGTGCTGATAGTTACATTATTGAAATACTTATTATTGAACATATTTATATATTATTGAAGTGCTAGTATCCAGCAACCACTTGAGATGCTCAAATTATGCAGCATGAGTTTTTTAACGAACCGTGATGATGCCGAGGTCATCTCAACAATTATGAATGAAAAAAATGAATGAAACCTAACCTAACCCACACCCTTATAATCTTATATTATGTTAGGTAGGTACTATTAAGTCAATAACCTTATCTTATTGACTTATTTTACCGGTCAATAAGGTTTTTGACTGGTTAAGGGTTTTGACTGTAGCTTAAATATTATATTGTAGTACCACTAACCACAGTATTACAATATTATTTCCTACAGTAAGGAATCGCCTTTGATGTCGCGCGATGCCGCCGCCAGCGTAGGTACTTACGCTGCCACACGAAAATACGCTAGGGTTGCAACAAATGGGAAATAAAACAATTGTGATTATTAATATTATGATGAAATCATTTATTCATATGTACATTCAAAATAATTGCGATTATTAAATCTGATGTAATTATTTGTTCATAAATATATAATTATAGATATTGCACTGCTAAATATTATTTACGTGGACACTTTATTTTTGGATGTTCTTAATTGTATATTATAATTTATAACATTTAACTAAGTAATGCATTCGCATTGGGATGTACAATCTGATTAGAAAATAATGAGGACAACATATACATAGCTTTGATTTTAATTCAACAGATACAATTAGGTAATACAATCTTTCTGAAATATTGTTTCCTTCTGGGATTTCAATGTAGATTTACATCCGTAAACAGGCCCAGTAGACAAAGTAACAATTACAAAACGATAACGAAGTTAGAAATCGCAAAAATGTATGGGATTGACATACGCCGCGTTAGATCACGTGGTCTATCTAATGTCAATCCCATACATTTTTGCGATTTCTAACTTCGTTATCGTTTTGTAATTGTTACTTTGTCTAAGGCCCCAGAACAGTTTGTGCGCGCCATAATAGAATATGTAAGTACCTATGTATAATAAAATTATTACACAAAAAATACGACTGCGTCGTCCTTTCGCGCTAGGTAAGGCAAACTAAGCGTGTGCCTTACGCGGCCCGCGTCGCCCGACCCCCGCAAGTTCCCCTCCGTTTCTCTGCACAAGTACATTCGTCGCACTACTTGTAGGAAATATGGTAATACTGTGGCGCGAGCTACGAGTATTTATTATCAGTAGGTATGCAAAACCAAACCATTCAAGAGCCATCTGGATCTGTTTGCCTACATGGAGACTATGACGATATGAATGAGAAATCTCGTTAAAGGTTAGAGAATATTATATAAAACCATAAACTACGAATTACGAGTAACTATAACTAGGTACATTATAACAAAAAAAAGTCAAAACAGGTGATGTAATTATAATTAAATGTAAAAAGACACATTTATAAAAACATAAAAGGAAGATTGCTCTAGAAATCTCGCTTCCTTCGCCCGCGGTAAAGTAATTTCGCGAGAAACGCTGCTTATAATTTTCATGGGCGTGAAAACATAAAAGGTTTTTTATACAAATCTGGCGGCTAAACGCAACATTTAAATCTTCATTCCACCAAGAATGTAGACTATTTTTTTTTTTTTTTTTTTTTTTTTTTTTATTGGTCTACAAAACTGGTTACAAATGTTTGTGATTTATTCTATTACTTAATTATGTACTATCATGCAGTTGATTCATAACCTTCTGGATGTAGACACAGCATGCAAATTTACAAATTTTAATTGGATACCTTATCTATGTATAACAATAATTATAATAACTATTTATTTGATGAAATTTAATAATTTATTCCTAATTGAGACCAGAGAACCACTAAATATGTCTATTTCTGATCGGATACTATTTGCATAGGTACACATTCGAAACAAAGGTGCATGTTGACCAAGATTAGTTTTACTTGAAGCTGGCAGAAAACATAATCTGTTATGTAAACGAGTAGTGATACGCGGAACTGAAAGACAAATGCGCTCCAAGACATCAGGACAATCTGCTTCCCCATGTAGAACCTTATAAAGAAATAAGATATCTGCTACTTTCCTGCGTGTATGTAAACCACTCAAGTTAAAGTACGATAGACGCTGGTCATAGGAAGTTAAAACCCTACATTTATGGTCTGAGTAACTAAGATAATACAAAAAACGTTTCTGGACTCTTTCAATTCTATCGGAATGGACTTGGTAACTAGGGCTCCAGACATAAGTAATATATTAACTTTTATATAAGGAATTTGATTTGAAATTTCGATCATTCATAGGATCATTTTCATTTCGATCCTATATGTAGAATACCTATGTAGGTACCTAAGTATATTTATTTGAAATCCTCAAAGAGTTCACTCTGGCTCGTAGAGTTAAATCTCGCGAGGCATGACTTATGTAGGTATATCATGAATAGCCTAAGAATATAGGTATCGAGGTTAATATAAAATCATATACTAATTTATTGAATGGACTGTAGTCTGGACTGGAGCCATTGTTCTAATTTGTATTTGGCATCAGTTCTGGAAAAATAAGTTCCCAAATATGAAGTGTAAGTACTTAATCGATTTTATGTACGATATATAGCCTGTATCTAATAAGACAAATTCATTAAATCGATCCTAAATATGTGTCCAAAATTAAATCAGTCCGTTTAATGTGGGTCAAAATTGAGTCCAAAGGAATCGGTTACTTACACATAAACTTATGAACATATAAGTGAAACTAACACTAACATTTTGAAAAAATAATCCATTTTATATAGAGTTTTCGTACATTTCAGATAAGTAACTTTTTTAATTGTTCATATTCCTGTAACCATCAAATCGAGTGATAATTTGAATAATGAACAAGTAGATATTTAAGGTTAAAGCGTACCAGAAAGCTTTTCGAGTTCAACGAAACATCCTCATACATTACCTACCTAGAGTGTTTCGTTAAGCACTAATAAATCTAGCTTGGTTCATAAAGACGCCTTGTCCGGTTTTACTTACTAACATATTATTAAGTTATTAAGTACATTATAATTATCACATCCATCAAAACAATAAAAAGAAAAAATCGAACGTGTTTGCTCTGAATTGATTGTTAATTTCGCTTATTGCATTATGAATTTTTATATTAATACCTTGAGTATATTTGTCTATGTTAATACATAATAATATAAAAAGATGCAAAGTTTTTCATTACAACCAAAGAATATACCTACCTAAACTGCATTATGATCTTTACCAAAATCACGGATCTCTTGAGAGTTCTTGGAAAAAAGTTTTGTTAAATTTTATATCGGTGAGCTTTGCTTATTTTCTCGAGTTTTATAAAAAATCATGTTATTTTTATCCATAAAAATATTTTTTATCGAGGTAAGTTAGTTGGCTCGGTAACTTTTTATTATAGATACTAAACAACTAGATGGTTCATTGAGCTCCCAGGCAAACAATATGATATTAATATTAGATATCTAGGCATTGAAAGTTAATTCAATTCCGACCATCACGTTTTTACACAGGTACACCTATCTTTATATCTTCACTTCAACACTAATATTTATGAAAGATGATAAATTTAATTGTTTGTATTGGATGTAGTCAAAAAATACTGTACCGGCTTATTGCATTTGGAATCGATGCGTTCTCTTACCCACAGAACTATATTGTGCTTTTACCAGTAAAAAAAATCTTATAGGCTTTATTTTTAATGTTTTCATCCATATTTAATAAGGGCGAGCTGCTAGCTTATAACCTTAACCGACTGGAAAAAATATATTAAACATTCATAATTTAATTTAAAAAAAAATGTTCAAATTAGACAAATTAAGAAAAATATGTTCTTTATTTTTAACCGAAACCTTTTTTCCTAATTTGCTCTTATTATCGAATCTTCATTCTTCAGGAAATTTTATAAGTCTATTTAATTAAAGTTTGTAAGCCCTTTGATAAAAAAATTTAAGTAATTATATACTACAATAATTTGGAAAATCCAAAAGTGCACGCCTCATAATTTTTTTAAATAAATATTTATTAATTATTATTTTTGTTTATTTAATAACAATTAAACCACATCGAATCAGACCCTGAAAAATGAAAGGGTTCTATTCCTGAGCATACTCAAGCGTAAGAGAAAAAAAAAGACTCGATTAGTAAAGTATTTCGGTCGCTATCGTGTTAACAAGAAAAAGGATCCGCACATACAGACACACGGACGTCCAAGACAGAACTTTTTTAAACTGTTTTTTAACTAGTTTAAATAACAAAAATGACATCAAAAATATCATGAACGTTAAAAATAGTGTTTTTTCTTAATATGTGTGTGTATGTATTATCTTACAAGTGCAATGTATGATACATAAAGACATTTTAAGTTTGAAAAATCAGATGTTTTGCGCGAAGTGACAGTAGTACCCACCTCAACGCTTCGCTTATGAGGCGTGCAAAATTATTAGAGCGAAGTAGGTACGTAGATACCTATTGTTGAGTTAATTGTATTCATAACGTATTATATGTAGATACATAATTATTATACTAACCAAGTAGGTTTATTATAGGTAGGTACAATGTTCCGCGCTTACTCCAATACCGATGTTAAAATCTTGCTTTCTTTAAATTTGTTAAAAATTTATATTATTAAATTATATTGTTAAGTTAATATTAAGGGAGAACGTAGGTTTATCTTTTGCAAAAATATGAAACGGGAACTGCAGTATCTCTGGAGAGTGGAGACTGCGAATTAAGCTGCGAGCGAAAAGCTAGTTATATTAACATTGTTACTGAGACGAAGTTATTGTTATACTTTTACCTAGGTACTTGTTAATTTGTTTAAAGATTAAGTAACTGGATGTACATGGGGATAGTTTATTAAATTATAAAGAAAAGTGAAAATTATTTCAAGAGTTTAAAAAAAATGAATAAGGGACCATTAAATGGTCCCTTATTCATTTTTGTTCTACAAGCTCATAATACACCTGCATAAGTACGTAGAAAAAATAAACGCCAAACGCCTTATATATTGTACGAACAAATTCTACTTATACGCAAAAGGGTTCGAAATTAGACGAGCGTGTAAAATAAAATTGATATTCCAATTTATCCTATTTGTTGACTGTTCCGATAGACCAAACTTCATGAAATAATGGATTGACCAAAACATCATGAGATAAACGACGGTTTTTAAGTATTATTTTTCTATTGCCTCCGAAAAGTTATTTTTCAATTTTCATAAAAATTAAATGAGGTAATTTTTTTACAAAATAAAAGCGTGAAAAAGATGCGTCATTGATTTCTAATGTATGGAGTTATTACCGAAAAAAAGAAGAGATAGTAGATAACTATAGGAGCCACGGCCTTGGCGCTGGGGCAGTAGTGCCTTTGTGGCTCTGTTCTGGGTCTGCCGACCGTAAATAGTGTTCAATGACGTCGGTAATAGCATAGGCTCCAGTCCAACTAGGTCTCCGCTTGAAATATGTTCAAGCACATATGACTATCCATCTAGCTATCCCCGACATTATCTGAGTTTAATTTGTATTGTAATCTGTTATAGTCTTGGAGCTGAAATCATCTACCTCGTTAAATGGACTATCTAACAGTGAAATAGTTTTCAAAACGGACTCGTGGTTCCTGATATTAGCGCGTTCAAGCAAACCAACCGACAAACAAACTCTCCAACTTTGCTCCATAAAGCACCCAAACCGCAAGACCTAACAAATGGATAGTTTAAAGTATTAGTTTAAAAAAATAAGTGCAAAAAATACCTTATCGATAAGTATGTATATTTATTAATTTTTATTTAATATTTTTTAAAAGTATTCTATTATAAGTGATATATTGATTTTTAAAAGCAAGATAGAGTCGTAATGAATTTAGCTCAAATAATGACTTTATTAGGACTGTATTGATACATATATACAAAAGCAAAATATAATTTAAATAATTTTTTTTCTGTAACCATTTAAACGATGTGATGTAACAAATCCAAATGATCAACATACCAAATTGCAGAAAAAAACTATGTAGAGACAAATAGGAGAGAAATAAATTAAATCCTAACAAAATTAAATTTAAATGTCTCGACATTCCTGTAAAACTTTGTAAGTTGTAACTGTCCAGAGAGAGAAAAAGCTTAAATTCGTAAAAATCTTAGAGCTTTAAAGTACATGGAACTTATCTGACAATGAGGGCGTTGTGTAACAAGGAGTACTTATGTTACATAAACGTTTGGTAATAAAAACTTTTACGATGTAAAAGGTTTAAGTTCATTTAATTTAATAAAATAGGTGAAAATCGAACCCTCCCCAAGAAAATTTTGAATGAACATACTAGGTAGAGCTATAAACTACACGTGGCCTATCTTTCTCGAAGGAAGAAATTGAGGGATTTTTCAAAGGAGAATTCGTAGTGCCTAGTTAAGGATGTTCGATGTGGGAAGGAGGCGTCGTCGGTCAATACTAGGTGGTGCGGTGCGGGCGCGGTGCGCAGGCGTATCCCCCGGCCCCCGCAGTTGCCGGCCCACTCGGCCAACTCGCGAGTCAGCCGTCGTGCGCTGCGATCGCGCTCGACTGAGCTCTCCTAGTCATTCTCGAGCCATGTGAATGTTTTCATCACAGAAGAGACCTGTCAACTTTTGTTTCCATCGTTTGGAACAATGAATAATTCCCTGGATAATTAGACTTTATCTGAGCGTCTGCTCCTAGACCTCGAAAGACAGCTTTCGCCGGGTGTCTAGTTTTTCTCAAGCTTGTGGCCGTTGACACTGCAGCGTGCGGGTCCCGCAGTGCGCGAGTGTGTGGTTGATTGGCAAACGAAAAGACGTCAGCTGAGGCGCGTAAACATTATAGAGTTTTAATTGACGAGACGATGGCTACAGTTCCAGCGTAAGTCCCGAGACTTTCAAAACTGAAATCATGTGGGGACTATTACTACTATTTATCACAGGTAAGTCATGTTATGCTGCTTTTTTCTGTGTTTGTTTTTATTATTTATCCGAATAGAAAAAAGAAATAAAGGTAATGTGTACAATTACTTAAATAAAATATATACCTATATCGGGAAGGTACGTTCTTACTTCTTGTCACTTATGTTTGATCGCTTGTTCTTAATTGTTTAAATTATTATCTAAACTTCTCATTGAAAGTACTTCCCACGCTGTTGTGTTTTTTTTAAGTAGAAAGATAAAGTACTTATTACATGGATTCAAACCGCGGAATGCAAAAAGTTCGCGAACTAACTTTAAAGGAACTCTACTACTATTCAATTTAATTCCCATGAAGACGACTGACTCATCATAAATTGGTTTCGCGTCGTTTGTTTTTTTTATGTTGCAAAAAGGCTTAAAGTTGATTACTCCCATACGAAGTTAATGCTTGTCATTTTAAAATGAATTGCCTCCATTATTTCTGGAAGTGGCATTTGTCATTTCACGCTAAAGGATTGGGAAAGGTAGCGATTATACATGTACCAATTTATGGGATTCAATTTCGTATTATTTAATTAATAGAAAAGTACTCAGTATTCAGCAAATTGTACCTATTATAAAGACATCGATAACGTATTATTTACTTGGGGTAACTTAATATTATGTGGATGTTATGATTTCTAAAAGGGCCGTTGTGAGAGTAAAAGGAACAAATTGGATCATTTCTAAGAAAAGAGAACATTTTTTTGCTTACCCAAACATAATTTTAGCATTATTAAGAGGACGCAAAATTTTAGGGTTCTTCAGGAATTTTTTATTACGCCTTTTTATGAAGGACAATTGAAAAGATCGGAATGAGTGGATACGGAAATCGATCAGCCGTTGAGCAGCTTTTTTATAAATAAAATAATTTGTAATATATTGTGCATGAATTACTTTTATGTGTGAGATACATTCTTTATAATATGTAATTCTTTAAATTTGTTGATTTGTATTCCTTCTTAAATCTGGTCAAGATTTGGGGAAACTGACAGGTGTTCAACGCAGGTACCAACCTAAATTAAAGAAGCTTAGCCCGCTCGGCAACTCTTAACAAAGATTTGTTTAAAAATGGACGAAAAAGATGCCAGATGCGATGAATAAATTTTACTTGAACATTGTGTAAAAGTTTCCTGATTGAACTAAGTATTATTATTATTTATGAGTTTAAATAAAACAATTCTTAATAAAATAATACTTTTTAGGTACTTATATTGTAATATTAAAAACATTGTTATTTAAATGATGACCTAAAAAATCATGATAAGAGTAAAATAAGTTATGGATCTCCAGAGAATGTACCCTTTTTCTTCGAACAAGTTAGAAACTAAGAGAAATTGCGTATCGATAGTTTTTTAGGTCGTACCCTTTTTAATTTTCTTAGATGAATTTTTTCTTCGGAACTCAAATACATATAGGTACTACTATTATTTATTCGTATGTAATCCCTTTCAATTTGACTAACTCGCATTCATTGTAGCAATTATTATGATTGCAAAAAGGCATTATGCCTTAAAAATCAGAATCTCCTAAAGCTAGTTAATGAGTAAGCAAATGTAAATACATTCAATTTTTAAGTATCTGTTAAAACACTGTTTACTGAATTATAGTCCAATAAAAATGCAATTAGAGCTTTTAATATACTGGAGCGCAATGTAATAGGCGTCCCAACTCTCAAGCTGCAACTAGTTTTTTTCTACAAGTTTAAACTCAAAGGCGGATGCTGGGCGCACCTGGCCTTTACAGTTTTTTTGTAGGTACAAAAATGGCTTAGATTTACACTCTTAAATTGTAGGTAGATCGATTTACGGGCTATATGAAAAAAGGTTAATCATATTCTATATGAAAAAAGGTATATCATTGTTGTAAGATATAATTTTGCAAAAGACAATTCCATCTTAGCTAGTAAATAAATATGAAGTCTTACACGAAATGAGCTTTATTAATTTTCCCTAAAGATTTGGACACATTCGTTGAATGTTAAACTAAACTGTATAAATTGAAGCACATTATACCGTTTCGGTTAGTTAGTCTGGTTAAATGGTAGTTGAACGTACTAATAATGAAACTATTGACTATTGAATGTATGTGAGGACACAGTAATGGTGCTGACTACATTTTGTTTGCTAATTTGAGAATTTGAATTTCGGTTTAGGATAAAACATTAAACGGCAATAATAATAAAATATGTAATGTTGAATCGTATCAAACATTGTCGGTATGGCATAAGTTAAGCTAAGTTGTAGATTGTAGAGCTTAAATTGTAGAGTCTGTAACAACGACGTCATGTCGTTGGTCTCTAAAGTCCATATATACCTATTACTTTTATAGACTAAGAAAGAGTTTATCCTTGAAATATTATGTACTTTTGATAATAGGACGTACTTAACATTAAAATTCATAGAACAGATAGGTACATTAAAACTATATAATATATATGTATATGAAAGGAAAGCAACGCTTTGAGCCGAGAGCATGGAGATGTAAAAAAAGTCTAAAAAAAGAAAAATATACGCAATATAACTTTTATGGTAAATAAATAATTATTTACCATAAAAGTTATGTTGCGTATATTATACTTATTATAAAATAAGTACCTATATTTTAAGAGTTACGAGAAAGATATGACACAGAGAAATGGATCCCGAGTTAAAAATAAACGCACAAGTATGGAAGCATGCATTTTTGTCATTGTTCTCATAATAATACAATATCTATTTTGGGGTAGTGACAGAGTCTGTTACGGAATGAATGTAGGGAGCCGATAAGTGGTCGGGGCGCCAGCTTTCATCTGGTTTGAAGATATGTGTTTACAATCTTCGCGCATTGGTGTGCGTTTACGCCGGGTATACATTACTTACTAAAAAATACATTTGCTTTACAATATCTTACTTCTTGTTGCAGATAAGTTATTTCGGAATTATAAATATGTATTCATTGATGAGTTCGTTTGAATAATTCTTTGTTATTATAAAGGTTATCGTAATTTCACGGTCATAAAAATATCTTTGGTATAGGTACCTAACTAGTATTGTTTAGAGTCATTTTATTTTTATATAGAGTGAATACAATGTTTATACGATTTTTGTCTAAAAATGAGAATAATAATGATTAAGCATAACATAAAATGCGCAAGATTCTTTTTACTTAATTCGAGAGATATAATAAGTAAATTATTTACTCCCAATTACTGAAAAATCTGTAACTACTAATGTTGATTTTTTTACAATATTTCGCAGACATTTGGAACGGAAATTTAAAAACAAATCTTTTTTATAAGCTAGTCACTCCACAGCTCAAATATTTGAGATCGGGGAACACAGAGGCGGCTGCGAATGGTATTTACGATTACAGTGTCCTCCCTGCTCATTCACAGTAGCGGTGACGTCGGCGTCGGGACTTATCTCATAAGATAACCTTTTTATTTATTGCCTCCCTCGTGTATCGATATTCGACAGCGCCAAACATGTTTCTCGTAATGACAATACGCGACGCTTTTGAGCCCTAAATTAATTAAAACTTATCATCTGTTGACCTTTTTTTTTATACGACGTGTTCTTTTCATTTACATAAAAATCTGTCTCAAGAATATTCGTCGTAAATTGCTTTTTGCTCTTCTATTTCGAATCTTATTTCGAACAGCACGCGTCTGATAAGATTTCCCAGAAGCAAAGGGATTTAATGAAATGAAATTTTCTTATTTTTCGACCAATTGTTCGTTGCTTTAATAATATCAGATGTAACATTATATAATAGGGCAGCGTCTTTTGTATTGTATATATTATTTTGAAATGTTTGTGTAAATATTGTTACTACATTTTCATTTTTTTAACAATTCTTGTATAAACTTATCTTTTTGTTGTTGAAATATTTTAATATTGGTCATTTCAAAATACAATAGCAAATTGTTCGTACTTATTTAAAACAGAAATTCTTAAGTAGGTGCTATATAAACAAACAATGAAGTACAAAATTTACTTCTTTTGTTTTGTTGACCTTGAATGAGGGTTGTACAGCTAGTCTCGGCACGTGCATAAAGTAAAGCGATAATGATAGAGTGGCTAAAGGGGACTCTTAATCAACTGAATAACTAATTGAAGTCAGAACACTCGAATATGGGCAGCGGCCCTTTTGCGGCACCCTATGTGCTTTTGTTGTACTCGTAGCGTAACACAGGAACAGTTGGAATCGTTTTATATGAAAATACATATTATGAGACTCATTTTGTTATTAAAAAATGGCTTATTTAAACTTTTGCGTGGAATTTCACCAGATTTACGATGCCGTGAAATGCCAAGCGTTTACCTCGGGCTAGTTTGAAAACAGTATTTTGTGGTAATCTTGATAAGTGTGTCAACTTGTAGTTGTTTATTAAATTAATTAACAATCTGTCATGTTCAGAGCGACGGAGCGCAGCGTGTGACGTTCGTGACTTATTGGGTCAGCTTGTACAATTATAAACGTTTGGGTGGGAAAAGTAAATTAACAAAACTACTAAATTGTCGGTATTTGGTAGATTTGACTGAAAACATGAACAATTGCGTCATCCTGGACAGAGAATCTTAAAAAAGAAGGCTCGGCTCGAAACCTACTTGCTCGAAAAATTTAACGGCAAATCGTGGCAAACTCAATCCAAATCGTGATAGTGAATTTACTATCCACTGTTATATTTGTTACCAAATTAATTATACAAATTTTTATAGCCTCGATCTCAGAGCAAATATTAATAAAGATGGGTGCCGGAATGGGCGTCTCATAAAATATATAAGCCGTTATTTGTGCGGTTTAAAAATGTAATATGTTGTACGTAATTGGGTCAAAGAGACGGCCAAAGAAGGTCGAGGAGGATGAGAAGAGGGTGTACGTACTGTGCGTAGAAATGTTTATATTCTATTCGACGCGACATTATTACAACACTACATTCCCACTGAAAATTTTATGGTAATGCGACTCACAATCACGACCTCGTTGGCAACAGATCCTGGTATTTGGATATTTCATTCATTCCATGTATACTTACATAAAGAAAGCACACATGTCGTTACGTAATGGCGTTGAAATAAATAGCTTTTCACATAGCGCGCTCTTTGAAGTGGAATAGTAAACGACAAATTTCGAATTGCTATTAAAGCACTATGTATGTTTAATGGTATGGGGTCGTACGGACGATAATAAAATTTGATTACATTTGATCATAAATCTTTTTTTTCTCATTATCTCAGTCAGTAACGCCGGGCCGTCGCAGGCGCGGGAGACAGGGCCCAAATCCCCATGTTTTGACATACATACCCGTCGTATTTATGACACACAGCCCGCTTGTAGCGATCTGACACGAGATTTATGAAGTCACCATGTGTGCTTAGAAGATTGGATTGCTTTTACGCAATAGGAATTATGTTTTGTTATTATATTTCAACGTCGCCTACATTGTCCATAAAATTGGATGTGATATTGAAGGCGCTTAAACAGTTTTTGGTGTAAATTATAATTTATTAAAGTTCACTGAGAGTAGTTATTAATTTAAATACTTCATTATTTTTATGAATACAACCAATTATTACGATGTGATAGTTAAAGTTCAGCACGTTTGCATCAGCAATTTATATTTAAAAGTTCAATTATCTACTGACCGCAATCATTCAATAGTATGTGTAAGAGCAGAATTGTATAATGACTAATAGCCACTAATTGAATGTTTTAAATTAAAAACAATTATGGTCGAGGAAATAACTCGTTAAATATAAATCGCCCTTATTTGCTATCTCTACTAACAAAGCCGTGTTAAAGCTGTATTTAAACATGGAATAAATAACAATTGTCATAGGAAAAGGGGAACTATGGTCCTAAACTTATAATCATAATTTATCCAATTTTATGTGAATATAGGTAACGGTATTTAAAATGCATAATTCATAATTGTTATTTATTCAACATAGTGCTATGAAATATTTATCCGCAAAATTAAAAAAAATATTGAAAATTTCCATAACCTAATGCATGATTTTTTTTATTTGTATCAGTACCTACCTACATTTCGTATCTAGTGGTTTGTTCTTGTAAAAATGTCATGCAGAATTATTTCTCACGTATTAACTTTTTGAACATATGGATCCACTTGTTACCAAGCTGCATTTATTTGCTCTCATATATTTAGATAAAAAATATTGCACAACAATTTAACTTACGCAGAGTAGGTTGAGCCATGAGAAAGCTCTATTCTCTGCCAATCCTTATTGTGGAATGGATCCATTAGGGTAACATTCTGCAGACTCATGTAAAACATTTGGGTCGCTACAATTCAAAATTGTCGTTCAAATATAAGAGTAAAAAATGTTTGCCTACTTTCATCAAAAAGTCAAGAAGGTTTTATTAACCATAGAGCTCATGAGCTCATTAAATAAATGAAAATACCTAGCTTGCGACTAGAAAAAATATTAAAGTATAAAAGATGGGAATACATTTTTGATATACTTATATGCTTCTTAATTGGGATAGTGTTGGATACATTAATTAATTAATATCAACTTTGCATAACTTAATTTGCGAGTTATAAAGTTACGTATACCAACATTTGATATTAAAAACTACACTTTGTAAGAAATCTACTAATTAAAACTGGAAGGGTTCGCTGCATCATCCACTGTGACGATATAATATTTTATTTATTCCATAGAAAGTAACCTAAGAATAAGAGAAATCAATTACCATAACATTAACTTCGTGACCCGCACAGGTTTATCTCGATAATCACACCCTCATCTCACATCCTGTACTCCAGTGAAATTAATGATTTTCTAAACATGATTTATTTTCATTAACTGTTAAATTTGTGTACAGATAAGGCTCACAAATATATTACGTTAGTTCCGGTGTAGGGCGAGCGGTCGGCGCGTCGATACATGGAAAGCATTTTAAGCAATTCCAATGATATCGCTTCTTCCATTGTTCCATTTATTTTGAGCGCGACCTATCGATCGCCTCACATAAAGGAATGACTTCATAAGATTCAATACCTAATACGGATTATGTCACAAAAGAGGAGTATAATGCATAAGCTCCTTTCAATGATTAATACTGGCCGTTATTAGTTTTATCGTTCGCATCGATGTCTTTTTTCATAATATAGGTACTTTAGAAATTTTAAAAGTTAATTATGCATATTATGTTGATTGATCAGTATGATTACTTATTTAAAAAAAGATTTGTTTACATTGCTAATAAATGTAGATAAACTACATTTTTTTCAGATGTGGATTACCTTTTTTGCGCGTAAAACTTGCTAAATATATACCGAAATAGATTCATATTTTAATCTCGTACTAACCTACATACCAAAATTACGCTTTCGTTGGGGTTGTATCAGGAAAGATTAAGCCGGGATGGGTTGCATGAACGTGAGATTAACTTAAATTAGAACATGTTTAATCTAAACGGTAGTCCACATTCCAATCTAAAATGCAAATTGTCATAATATACATTTTTTTATTCATGAGTGGTCATTGGGTTGCGCATAACTGCTTTAATACGATTAATCGGGCCTGTTTTGTAATAAGCCATTGGCTTGATAGTTGATACCTATTAGTGTTCATAATATATGGAAGTAGGTATACAACTTGCGGCATGAAGCCACATAATGTGGGTAACACGGTAGCAACTTGATACAAATCTCAAACATTGCTCTGAGCTCACTTAACATTCTTACGGTTTTCAAGTTTTCTATGAATGGACTCAATTTGTTTGCTAATGTCGTATTTAACTTTAAAATTGTACTTTTTATAATAGTAATGTATAAGTATAGCATTGAGTCGAATTTGTTCTCAATTAGATTTATTTGCTTTTAGCGCAACTTTCCCTGTCGTCTACGCGAACTTTTTACCATAAATCGCAAAGATTTGTTCAATACATAATTTATCGATGTTCCTTTCAATGAGGAGTTACGAGTTATCTTTTATCGATACTTTATATCGGGCTTAGCTGTTAGAAATCTGAGTAGAAATTTTTGCCCCACGCCGCGTGTCGCGATACGGGCGCCGGGTTTCTCGAAGAGGGGATTATCCAGACATATGAGGGGTCATACAATAAAACACATTCCCTTCATTCTTAAAACTTTGCAACTTTATCGTTCTCCGAAAAAGCTGAGTAAAATTTGCTATTTACTTTACGTTTGCAATAACGATGTGATTACTTTTTATACATAACATAATTAATAATAGAAAATTTAAAAATTCAAAATGACGGAGAATAACACGCTTGGTGGATAAATATTACATATATAGAGATTTAACATAATAAATCTATCATTCAATATATTTTTACGCGTAAAAATGTGCACAAATGAATATTCACTAAAATATTTAATTTTGTTGATAAAATATTATTGATATCGATTCGTCTCATTCAGAAAAAAGTACTTAATAAATACCGTAAAAATATTTACTACAATTGAACCTTTGGAACCCTTGAACGTTAAATGGCTCTTGGCGGAGGGCGGGCATCTGTGTCCTCTTAAGGGGATAGTTTGTAGGGACTAGGGAGAGCTCTACTAACCCCTCTATTTAGTTTATTTAGTTACTGAATGCCGAGGTCATTGCGAATTTGTTTTATTCTAATCGTAATAGAACATTTAAGGGCTAGTTAGAACGTAAACATTGTATGTATGTTCAGGTGCCTACTGATTAATACGCTTTTGATAAAATTTATAATTTGTGTTTTTATTAGATTTCTTGCTATATTTTGAAAGTATACATTTATTATTGTAGATATTTTATAAATATTCGATTAATTAAATTTCAGGGTAACGCTTCGAATTCTTCGAACTAAAATATTATGTTTACATTTATTAAAATGTTTCATACCAAATCACTGGAAATTGTTGAAATACCAAACTTTACGCATTAATTGTTTCATATAAAGAGTATTTCACGTTCATTTATTATAATAATATGGTTTGCAATCCTGTAAGCATGGATAGTGCAGTCCATTAAATTATTGACGTGATAACAATAGTTGCAAATATTTAAGCTGCAGTGGTTATCAGACAACACTGTCATTTTATGCACCGCATAAATACACACCAACTGTATTTACGATAATGTAATTATAGTAATTAATGCAATTTCACGCGTTATTATAAAGAGATGCAATTTTAGATAAGTATAAATACAGTTTAAAATCGTATTCTAATTTGCATGTCGATTAAAAGTTTCAAGGGATACCTATATTTGATTACTTCATTATAGCAAGCAATTTGATAATTTTAAATTATTGCAATCTCATGTTTTTAACTTTGGTATGTTCTCAACTAAACTAATATACTCTTCAAACTTAGCTCAATTAAAGCAACAGTATCTTTAGTGACAACACGGTGTATAAGCCCACATAACTTTTGGCTTTCTTTTCAGACCATAAAACCGTATTATCCCCTTTATAACCGATTATATAAACCTTTTAGGAGGCCTGGCTCTCATTTTGTAATTCTGTAATAATCCCGGCTCAAGCAGTAATCGTTGTCGCTCGATTTTATTAGCCTATGCCATTGGTTAAGCTGCACTTAAAAGCATTTTAATTAGTGAAATGGACACTGCTAGAACTACGGAGTCTATTGACATTGTAGAAGTTTACTCTTCCTACTTTAATTAAATGAAATGATATAGTTTAAGTTGTATTTTCTAACTGCTTTAGGAGAGTGCAAATTACTAGCTTTGAAAGTGGAGCTTTTTGTCTTTCTAGTCGGTTATTTAAATTTTTCTTCAATGCTTTCTATAACATTTGTAATTAGGAGATATTAAAAAAAAATATATTACACATAAAGTAATACAAATTAGAGTAGAACACAGTTGAATTCCAGGAACAATAATGAACACATGCAGCTCATCTTAGAGATGAAACTGTGAAATCTTACATCATTCAAACGGTCACATGTCTAAACAACAAAACATTGAGCTTCGCAAAGTCGGCGTTATTGCATTACTGGATGCAATTTTGAGTCCATTAATCTTTGCCGACCTGTTTCGTTGTTGTGCCGTTTCAAAGCTAACGTGCATTAATACCTTTCCTATTTCCGCAAAACGAAATAGAATATTTTCTTTGCAAAATAAGAAATATATTTTACTTGAAGCGGGATGAACGTGCTTTTTAACAAGCTTTTTTTTCAATCGGTTTTACGTACTCAAGAGTGAATTTATGTTTATATTTGGTAAGAGCAACGAAAATATACAATTGTGTGGCAGTAGATAACTACTATGTATATTAAAAATATCAAAAGATGTTGACAGGTATTTATAACTGATTCATGATATTTCAAGAACACCAATTCTTTCATAAAAGCTCAATATAAATCGTTCTTCACAATAATAATATTAACTAGTGAAGTACCTATTTCATAAAAGTGAAAGGGTACACTTAAACTGTTAAAATATTTGTTTAAACAACATCACTCCATAATCAAGATCAATGCATCTTATAAAAATAATCACGGCGATGGATCTATAAACATTGGTCGACAGATCAATTTAAAAAATCTTTAGATATACACTTTGAAGTGTCTGTTGCAGGGTTTAACGAAAGCCGATAAAGAGAGCTATTCGGAAGATTTATAACCAGCCAAAGTTAACGACATTCGCCATTTGGGACACGCACCGTTTGTAACTTGCTTCAGTCGAAAAATTTACTTTAAAACTTCCAAGAACAGCTTTGTTTAAGTGCATTCTAGTACGTGACGACAGAATAGAATTCTGTCTTAGGGAGAATTTCGACTATTAGCTAGCAAATGTATTGGTACACGAGTGTTCAGTTAAATAAGAGTTGCTTTCGTAAAAGCTTACTCAACCGCTTTTAATTTACTGAATCGAGTCACAAAAGATTTCATCTGTAAGAATGCTAGCCGAGGTTCCAATAGTGATGATCGTGCATATGCATCAAATAGTTTCTTTTGTTAAACGTTCCACACTAAAGCCGCTATATTAAGTTTAATCTTTTATTTCCTACGCCAAACCATAACCAATCGAAATGATTCAATCGAAAATAGTTTCCTAATATTAAGAGCTTGAAATGTTATATGCATAGTTTATGAGTTAATTTCATTATTTTATAAATTGTTACTAATCTTAACCCTTAACTAGTAAGTCATAAACGGTCTGATAAATTCCAGTAAATACGTAAAAACTGAGACGATAATCTTTTGATCTAATGTTTTAATAGGCTTTGCGTTTGACCCTTGCGAAGAATGTACTAGCGCATATATTATGCAAAATATGTATAAGTAATGCATAATTTACATATACATTGCAATTTGCATATCCCTCTTCCTCTTACTGTATAAATTTAGATTTCAGGTAATTATGCGGGTATAAAACCAATAAAAAATCCAAAACATAGACTCTCTTCTTTAAAATTATAATGTGAGTTTACACAAAGCTATTCGTTTGGTTTTGCGTCATGTATTGTGTATAATTTCTAGTTTCTACGGATTCGAATGTCAAACGATCATAAAAAATTCATCGATGCAAAAAACATATTTCACTATCTATAGGGACGTATCTAATATTTTTTATTAACACCAACGCTTGAACATAGTGCGGTTTCTCTTTTATTGCGAGTTCTATAGGTCTTTCGGCTTTCGCAAAAAAAGGGAAAGGCAGGTTTTCCCTCAAATGGTATCACGATGCGCCCCCTTTGTTTCGTCTAACGTAATTATGGAGCTTAATTACACGACCACAGCGGTGTAGATAACGATCACGATAAGTCAGCGATACGTGTGGATAATAATAAACGAAGGCGTCTGAGGAACGTTGCACTTTGTTCCCGCTGAAAATCACGGTGAATAAAAGTGAAGTCACTATCTGTAGGTACACATGTCGAGGACTTTAAAGAAAACACCTAAAGAGAAACTCGTTTTCGTAAAGAAGTGGTAATGCACAATGCGGTGCCGCGCCGTCTACTGTCTAGCCATTCACATTTCAGTGACGCCGGCGAGACGTGTCATGTAGAGGGGTAATGAAAAAGTTACGATTTGGTCTCATATAACTGTAACTATAGTGACTTTTACATCCTGTTAAAATGTTGCCGAACATTCAGTCTATTTTAAATTGAAGACGCGACATGCGTAAACAAACCTTTCCTTAAATATACACAATATAATGTTGGACAATAAATTTTAATGGCAGGTCAATAAAGGTAGGTGTTTTATTGCCATTCTTCAATAAAACTGAGCTATTTCCCGTGAAGACGATTAGACTTTATGTCCTCAGATGATGCAAGAATGATTCATTACAAAAATAATTTGTATACGTACGGAAATTGTTTATATAAATTCGAATTTGTATGCATGGGATTTATGTGGAAATAAATTCTCAAAATTACTTAACTTTATACAAACGGGTTCAATGTAATTAAAAGATTGCATCTAAATCGTGGACTGTCAACAAAACGCTCGCTACAAAATGGCAAAGCTTTAAGATTAAAGAACTATACTTCCTTTGTGGAAGAAAATCAATTATGTATTTATAAAATAACAAGAGTTAACAAAATTATACTTTTGTAGAGGGAATATGTTTTGCGATTTTTAAATGTTATTCGTATTCTGCATTCTGTTGTTACTTTGATCACATCTCCAAAATTCGATGATCGTCAATTTGTAGAGATTTGTAGAGCTAATGTGAAAAAAATAAACAAATATATAATTTCTCCATTGCGTCTTATACATATATGTATTATAATATGTCATTTATTTCGGAAATTAGATATCTACAAGTATTGTACTTGTATAAATTCAAACACAAGACAATACGAGCACAACTTCTCTTCAATTTAAATACAGTCAACGTACTACGTCTTAATTTAGGTAATACCAAAAGCTCTTAAGAATTTCAGATGCTACTTCGTAGCGAGTTGTCGAGTCTTGCAAACTCTGAAAATTCGGCATAAGGCTTACTTGCTCTACAAACTTTGTTTTGTACATAAATTTCCTTGAACTATTTGTATCCATCGTGTATGCTTAATCATAATATTCAACGAATGTTTAAGTTAAATTAGTATTTGAATTAGGTACTTTTAGTTTCTACAAAAAGATAGCAGCAATAAACTACGTAGACTATTTAATTATATACTCGTATTTGTACGAATCACGAATGTTACAAACGTGATTGGGTTTGTCGATTAGTGTTCAATCAGACGGAACTGATTTTAGCTTAGGAGGTCGAATTTGGGATATAGAACACCTCTTTTACGTAGTGATTAGCTCGTATCTGGATTTAACTCAATCAATAGGTATTCTACTAAACGAACCAGATTTCTATTACCCGGTTTTATTGATCAGTATATTTATCATTTTTTTTTTGAAAGAGTATATATGTTGCACACCGCACAACCACAAGTAGATTATATATTGAAAAAAAAAACAACATATTAATATGTAAATACAAAATTGAATAAAACTTTTCTAGATAAAACATAGGTATGTATTGGTTGTCTTTAAAAAAAGAATGAATAAACTTTTAACAATGCAATGCCACAGTATTGTAATGGGCTTAGCGCTGATTCCATATTGTTGTTACAGGTATTCATCAGAAAATAAATATTCATACTAAGGTTTTCATTGGGCTCATAACATATAAGCCTTTCCGCTTCTGTCTTAAATATGGGGCGCCCATTATTTAATAAAAGTAGTTGTATGAAAAGGAGTAGTAGTTTGTATAAAACGTAATTTTTAAACATTGGAATGTCACAACAAAGACACTGTGTTGTATGATATATTGTTTTCTAGATAGAAGATATGTATTTTATGAAACATTCTTTGCTAATCAAAGACTACAATCTTACTGAAGTCGCATATTTCATAGTTATTTTGTAAATCGTATGAAGTTATACGAACATTCTTGTTTCTACGTTAATAATAACTGAGATGTAACTTGCTCTATTTTCAATATTTTTAAGTTTGTTTTATTTTAAAACTCTCAATTAATCTGCCTTGTTATTCTTTTACTTAGAAAAAAAGATGGAATCCCTTCTGATCAAATACTGACTCTTTATCAATTAGTCTATACTCTCTACTAATTTAGCATTCTTTGCAAAAAAATGTCCACAGTCATTAAGGGCTATTAGGAAGAAAGCCAACTCATAACGTAATAAGCTACCCTCAGTGTAGGAAATAATGGTATAATTGAGTCTTCGCAATGGCAGAGAGCTCAGGTAACCTTTATATGGAGCTAATGAAACGGGACCTTTGAATTATACGACGAAAGCTCCGCAAATTACCGTTATGGATTGTTCAGAATCCTCGGTTTTCCCATTTCTGCAAGCAGAGTTTGTTTATCTAACCAATGTAATCCTATTGAACTTTTGAAAATAAAGAAACGGATTACCTCGATGATCTAATCTAACGATATGAGTTACTGAAAAGGCTTGTATATTTGCGAATTACATTTGCTAACGATTTGTTCGGTTTGTTCAGAAGCTTTTAGAACATTTTCATCAATAAAGTAATCTATCAATACAATTTGCGTCAGCATTGTCTGATTGAATACAGATTGTAATTCGGTGCATTCATCGTTTTAGGTGCATTGGCCGCGTCGACGTTTTAATTAAATTGACTCGTGTCCACCGCGACTCGCTGACCCGCGGCGAGCGCCCGGTGGAATACGACACAAAACCATTTCATTCCACTCTCGTTATGATGTTACAGCCGTTTATACTCTGTGGCCAATATGTTATTATTCCGTTAATTGGTAGCATCGATTATTACGGTAGCATTACTCTTTAACACAAATAATGAAGTTGGTTTAAAATTGCGACCAAACATTTTTACACTATTTTATAAAATTCGTTAGCTCAAACCAACGCTAAAATATTATAAGGAAATTGAATTGTCAACCCACTACTCCTACTTTATGTTGTGGAACGTGGAAAATTGGGTTACAAAAATTATATTATACTCGACCCGCTCCGTATCTTTGTACAAAGCAAATATTGTTGTTGGATAAACTAGTAAAGAATACTTCGAACGTACAATATTTGTTGTGGAGGATAATATTTTGCAAACTATTAGAAGGTTTCTAGTCTGGTGTTCTTGTCTAGGTTGTTCTTGTTAGTGCTAAGTTCTGAAGGTTTATAAGAAAACAAGAATTATATTGACTCATAAGAATCGTATGCAAAAAACATTAGGTACTTACTTAAAAAATAATACGGAGGTTACTTATTCTAATTTAATTTACTTTTTCAAACATGATTTTTACGATTTCTATTAGGTACTCGTATAATAATAATACAATTCAATATTTTAAAGAACACATTAAACAATTAAAATTAATCTACTCTGTTCTAAAGGTTTTATGTTAATTCAAATTTCATACTAAAATTATGCAAGATACTAAATTACCGTTATATCTTTGACGAAACGCCGTCGAAGTTTCATTAACAACTTCCTCTTCCTCATTACTTAACATCAGAATTAACGCGGGATACGTGTAGGAGGAACTTTTAGTTGTCAACATAATATCTCAACTCCCAGAGCGAACAGCTTTTGTACAAAAAGTAGATGTACTCACGACTAAAGGCGCCCATACGACCGACCAGGGTCAACGGTCGGTTGCGCTTACGTATGGGAACTGAAGATAAATATTTGAATTTCAACACTTAATACTTCCATATGCTTAGCAAATTGATTATGAAGTGTTCGGGTAAGCAAGTGGTGTTTATGTTGAGGATTCTGGGTCGAGTTAGTGCTCTAATGCGTGTGCGCATGTGGAGATTTATGGGGAATGCTGGTAAAATATTGCACCAGGTGCACTGTTATATTTTACCGGGAAAGTTTAACAGGAAGCGTTAAAAATAATAAAGTAGTTACTTACATGTCTGCAAAGCGGAACGCTAAATATAATATTATGACGATGTATTGATAGATTCTCAGACAAGTAAATCATAGGTAGGTACGTCGTTATGTGTATTTTTTTTTAGAAGATCAACGATTTGGTTTTTGAGCGAAAATAAAGAATAATAATATATGTAGGTATAATAAAATTTTATTAAAAGTTTCGATGCTTTATCAAATATCTTGTAAGTTTAGCGGTTACATTTCTTCAATCGTATAAGTACCCATTTATATTCACTTTATTCCGTTTTATCTTTAACAGAGAGATAATGTAAAGCAATCTTAAATTAAAAAATATTACACTTTGGAGAATTCAGAAAACGTGTTATGTGAGCCTTACAGAATAAAATATAATCTACATAAAAGTTGATTAAGTACCATAATATATTTTTTATTTTTTCTTGCATCTAATTGCGTTCCTATTACAAGAACAATATGTTCCTTTTTACGAGAATAACAGTAAAAGGCGTAAATTTAATTAGCCAAGAGGGAGCGTGACGCACGGATCCGGAAGAAAAGCAAACAATTCTGTACTTAACTAGATTAAAGCCGGAGTAAAAAGGTAAACGATCTTTCTATCAATGTGGTCAAATTATATATGTGCATATAAAACATAGACAATACATAAGTAACCTATTATTTGCTTATATTGTCGACAAAGGCTAAATTGCAAACCGATATACATTTTGATGATAATTTTCCGGTCATAAATATTAATATGAAACCCCTGTATAATACTGGACTTACGAACTTCGGTCCTTTGTATTGTATAGAAATTGTTTATTACATTGACATAAGCAACAATAACATTTTGGGGTTTTAGATGATGAATGGTTCTATTATTAACGATAATGCGGTATATTTTTTACAATGT
Organism: Colias philodice; assembly: GCF_061535455.1. Lineage (NCBI taxonomy): Eukaryota > Metazoa > Arthropoda > Insecta > Lepidoptera > Pieridae > Colias > Colias philodice. The sequence goes on along the minus strand of NC_143094.1, from coordinate 5,807,582 downwards.
TAGTGAGATTTGACAACATTTTAATGGCACATGAAAGTAATAAAATAAGACATTTGTTAATCCCCTTAATGATACCGATAAAATCAAAATGAAGAAATATGTATTAAAATAATACTAAGAGAACATACCTAGCTAAACATTTGAGGCTAAGTTTGAGGCTTAATAATTATAACAGCCGTCATTGTCATGTCTATTCCTCTAAGATGAGCGTCTAATGAATAGTGAATATGTATTTAGAACAATATTTATATTGGTACATATCATGTAGGAGAATGTAACTGGAGAGCAAAGGCACTGGATCTACCCACAAACGAGATACCGCACTGCTTATTCATCGTCACTTAATCATTCGATACAGATTTCACTGTATGCTGTTACTCCTCTCACGAAGGGAATTTATTTGAAATATGACCAGTAAAATAAATTTATAACGTAATCCAGCTGTTCTGTTACAACATTTTAGTTGGGATGCAGTTTCAAGTTTTTAATGATTAGACTTTTAACAACTTAATAATTTATAAGAAACAACTTGTGATTCATAAGATTTTTCCTACTATGTATTGTTAGAATAAGTTTTGTAAAACAGGAAAAGTATAAAAATTTTCATAATTATAATTATCTTCTAATGATCTAACAATAAATCGTTAACAATAAATAAAAAAATAGTGACTTTAAATTATAATAAAGATTATGTTACACAATTTGAGAGCTTTTTAGTACCTATTTTAAGTGAGGACCGATGATCTCATTAAATTATTTTAACTAGGCATAGAACAAAGGTCTAGCCAAAATAGTTCAAACAATTGATTTCGGTTGCCTAAAGAAACACAATAACAATTAAATCATCTTGCATATTCATTATGTAAATAGCATGCATATAATACGGCAACATTTATCTGTATGCGGAATACGATTTGCGTCTATGTAGAGTAAGGACTTCCGATTACGTAATTACATTTCATGGAATCGCATCTGACACAAGGACAAGAATGCGAGTTATGCTGCTTGCATTAAAAATTATCGAATTCCTGAATAAAACGTACCTAGAATACAAATTAGTATACTTAATACTATCAATCGGAAATGTATGTTTAGCATTGAACTTCCCTTCGCATAAAAGTTTTAAAAGGTAAAAGGTAGAATAATGCTTAACACAAAAACTAATCTGAGCTATATTTAATTAAATAATTAAGTTCTTCGATCCTTTTATCTATATTTATATAAGTACGTCAATCATTTATTAATAAACATTTTAGTATTTACCAACGTAATTGTATTTACAAAGGTTCTAAACTTATCTTTTGAAGTCTACTCAAGATAACATAAATTGGACTAGTTACCTAACTCTAATTAAATTAACTTAACCAAATTTTGAAATTAAAATAAATTATCAAGACCACTATAACAAATTAAATATCATGGGTAATTGGCTTATGCTTATAAATAACAGGATAACGTCTACTCTTTTCACGGCTTCAAAAGAAGATACTCCCATATCCAAACTAGAATTTATATTACGTATTGTTGAAAATTCAAAGTGTATTATGCATTGTTACTATCTCGTACGCTTTAATGGTACTTTATACTCCCAACATTGCAGAGACGAGCTAGTTATGATAATAGAGGAGGTGCAGGCGTGCATGTCAATGGTGGTGCATGTGAGATTACACCTTAAATGGCTGTTTATCACTACACGAGTTTAAATGCTCCTACTCCCACTTTTACATAATATATTGACTGTTCCATATTGTTATTAATAGAGAATTGTCTTCGAAACAAGAAATAACATGAGGCATGTTGTGACCACTCACGAAGTGGTGTTATTTTTCCTTCTACCCCTAGTTACGGTTTGTAATATAAAAGTTATCGCGTAATCGGCATGCAACGTGTGTCCGCTCACGCGAACTTATGACCTTAACAAAAACTTTACTGCCTTTCACTCCGCAGGGCTTAATTTTCGTATGAAAATACACCCTACAGGACAATAACTACTTCAGCTTGATTACGGCGCTTTTATGCGTGTTTATTTATGTTTTTGTGTTTACTAAAATGCAAAAGTATGTATTTGGTTGGTATAACTGATAGCGTAATGTTTTAATCAAACCCTAGTAGATAAGAAAAAAGTTACTTAATTAGTGCTGGGAGTAATAACCTAAATTCTGTAAGCTGATTAAGCTTTTTATTCATAAATTAAATAAAATAAAATTCATAAAGAAATCCAAAATATTGGATATTGTAGCGTAGCCCGTAATTGTTCATACTCCCATTCGTTTGTTAATCCCCTCAGTCCCACATTAATTAACACGTTACGAAAAATTTTAATATCATACATAATAATTATGAAATTAAAAACTGAAAATTAAATCTGAAAATTTCAAAAGCGAGTTTTCTCGACTTCCGAAGTTAGTTACTTGTCAATTTTTGTAGACATTTCTAATTAAACTTTCCAACTCAGATCCTCGTTCTTGTTTAAGTTTTACATTGGCGTTATAACTTTATGCCGGTTCATATTCGTATTTATTATAGATATTGTGTATAATATGTTATCATTTAAAATATTTCTTTCATAATAAGCATTCATTTCATCAATTACACAGCCGCTTTCTGCACAAGGAACAAGACCGTAGAATTAGATAGCAAAACAGTCCGTTTTTAACGGTTTTCGTAAAGAAGAGCCGCCTATCTATGTTTAAACATATCCCGAATGACATCAACATTAAAGGATGAACACATCTTATAGAATATAATATATACCCAGTATAATTATTATTACTACTTAGCTACAATAGCTCTTTCCTTACACGTGCCTTATTTAACGTTGTCTAAGAATTTAATTTAACGATGAAAATGTCTGAAAGCTTAATTAACGCCCAGGAAGTGCGGCGTTCAAGAAATATAGCTATGTATGTAGGATACGTAGAAACCTAGGGATGAAATCTTCCCTCCCCCTGAGTATTCAAAACGAAACCATCCACGAGGACGCGTCGTTAGCAAAAACAAATTCATTCAGAATTGAATAAGTAAAAGAAAATGTTATGTAACTCAATTAAGGCTTGAGTTACACACCCACACATCCTTTAAATAAAGGCTCGTTTATTAGTACCTAATAAATAATAATGGTCTGAATAATACATGATATTATTTTATATTAATGAGAGTAGTTTTCTAGTAAGTAAACGAGAGCGATGAATATCGTTTAATATCGAAATTTTAATAAGTAACAAACTTCTCTCAGATTTATTTTTACGCTACCGAGAACTTAATACTTTGTAGAGAGAGCTTTAATTATTTTCAGAAACGCCGTGTGCACTTCTGGAACAAGTTAAAATTCGAAACGAAGTATCGATTTTTCTATTTTTATATACGTACCTACCTACTCTTTATTTCAACACTGCTCACCTCGTTAGCGTCTTTTAATTGAGTAACTAAATTCAGGACTGGCAATGTTATAGTTGGTGAGGTCAGATTAATTGGTTTATTTGTTATTCCTTAATCCTTATGAGCTCTATATTTTTAGGGTTCCGTAGCCAAAATGGCAAAAACGGAACCCTTATAGTTTCGTCATGTCCGTCTGTCCGTCTGTCCGTCTGTCCGTCTGTCACAGCCGATTTACTCGGAAACTATAAGTACTACAGTGATGAAATTTGATGGGAATATGTGTTGTATGAACCGCTACAAAAATATGACACTAAATAGTAAAAAAAAGAATTGGGGGTGGGGCCCCCCATACATGTAACTGAGGGATGAAATTTTTTTTTTCGATGTACATACCCGTGTGGGGTATCAATGGAAAGGTCTTTTAAAATGATATAAAGTTTTCTAAAAAACATTTTTCTTAAAGTGAACGGTTTTTGAGATATCAGCTCTCAAAGTCGTAAAAAGTATGTCCCCCCCCCTCTATTTTTATAACTACGGGGTATAAAATTCTAAAAAAAATAGAGGTGATGCATGCTAATTAACTCTTTCAACGATTTTTGGTTTGATCAAAGTATCTCTTATAGTTTTTGAGATAGGTTGATTTAACTGTAATTTATTATATTTGCTGCTACGGAACCCTTTGTGCGCGAGCCCGACTCGCACTTGGCCGGTTTTTTTTTATGTAGGTTACGTGGAATCAGGTGACATTTTTATGTAAACCTTTCAAAATTAAGTAGGTAAATATTTTTTGAAAAAGTGTTATTTCTAATGTGCAATTTAATTACATTCTATTTTATTTAGGCTCTATAATGCTAATGCTTCCATTCCGTTAGGTATTTTGCGCGCAACGCTCTCGGGATTTTCATTTGGTAGCATTGTATTTTAGGTATGCTGAATTATTCAACAATGGGATGCAGATAGTGCAGAAATACGTTTTATTTCACTCTGAAACATTCTAATAATGAATTATTAAAATGAGTATTGGTTTAAATGAATGACACGCGTAACGTATTAAACCATTCGTTTCGCGTGTCACACTGATATTTTTATCTCGTCCAAATAAATGAAATTTCGATACTCTTAACTCGGAAATTAAATTGAACGTTATCGTCCAAGTTATATATGAGGAAGAGAAACATTTTCTAATTAAAGTTTTCCAGTGAGTTTTCGATATACTCTCTCCTAGCTTCTAGCTTTAATAGTTCCGACGTCGATATCACAGTAGACTTCGCCAGGCTTTTAGATTATCTATGTAAGCAGACTTGCCGGGTAATGTATGTGTAAACTGTAAAGAAGCTTCACGCTACGCGGTTATGACGTGTACGAAAATGCAATGTTACAGAAACGCTGCACATATAGATCTTCGAAGTTCTGCTTTTTACGAAGTGACAATTTTAACAATATATTCCTGTGCTCTTGACAAAAGTAACTTCATCCTTTCAACGCAGGGTAGAGGTATAGTAGGTAGGGCAAGCTGGGTATGGTTGCACTGATCGATATTTCGACACAAAGGCGACTAGCCTTTTGTGTGCTACTAACTTGTCCCCACATTCAAGCTGGACTTTGCGTCTATATCTAGCCAGATTTGAGACTTAATTAAGCTTTCAATAAAAAGGTATCATGAGATTGATAAGTAAGTACCTAACCCTATTAGAAAACTCATGAAACAAAATACGTTCATATTTGTTTCATTAATTTAGTATTCATTCTAAGAAAGTTGCAGAAATGAAGGCGGAACAATTTTCATCTCGCTTTGCATTTCGCAGGCAGCAAATCTTGGCCGCCTCAGGGAAGTTATATAAGAAGTCTCGCGTTCAGGCGCAATATCTTCAAATGAAACCTCCGCCTACGCTACGTAAACTTCCGTAAACAGGCTGAAATAACTCCAGCTTTTTCTAAAAATATTCTCGTAAAATTACACCATAAAAGCAATATACAGGAGTAAATTAATGTCTTGCCGTAGATATCAAAAATTTTGATTGAATCGTAAACTTCCTCAATTTCGAGGTTATTTGAGCTTTTCTTCAATTGTCATTTTCTTTAGCAAGTTAATGTACTTTTTATATATTATATATAAGCGTTTCTGTTTTACTTTTATATACATATACGTATAACGGCGGCTAATATTTATTTTATTTTATAGACAAAAAACCCTCTAATATTCCCTCTGTATATTTATTATTATGATTAATTTAAATATTACTTGTTTAAATGTAACGGGGTGTGCGCCCAGTATTACGTAAATAAAATCCTCACTGAGCATTGCATGTTAGGTATTTCTAATCAATAATTTCAGTTTCGTGACAATGGCTATTATAGTGAGCCGAGTGTCGTCGTAAAACAACCAATTCAATAAAGTTTATTTTATTATGTTATCTCTAGGAACATAGGTATGCATATTAATGGCGTACTGTAGTCAAGTTCAGAAGTTGACGATTAAATTAAACAATATTTGTTAAGACCTTTCTGCTTGTATTTGTGTTCCTTGTATTCCCCAAAACTGATCTACAAATATGAAGATCTAGATAAAATCTATTTTTTGAAATAAGCTTAAATCTAAACTATACCAAATATAGTTACATAATTTTACATTATAGTTAGGGCAGTTATATCGTATACCCAAATCTTTTTATCACTGATCACGTTTCGATTTAGGCCATTCTAGGAAATTGAAGCGATACAATGCCTTCCACCTTAGGAGGTAGGTATTCCAATTTCATTGTGTTTGTATTTGTAGACCTAGTACACTACAAGATACAATTAAATAGACAGAAAATTGGATAGTAGAACGAATCCGTTGTTTTTTAACTAATATTTTTATATAAACCTATTATTATTTACAATATGAAATTTTAAACATTTTTCTAATTTGAAAAGTGCAAGATAGGCCTCGAGAAATAACAGAAATAGAAATCCAATTATACTGACACTTCATTTAATAAAGTGAACTAAAAATCAACCCAAGCTACAGTCAATCCTTGAAAGCCTCACAAAAATAGCTTGTCGAAGTCGATATTTCTAAAACCAGTCCTCATTACTTTATCAGGTCTCCATTAGCTTCTCCTGGAACCAAGAATAGATCGACTTTATGCGTGTTCGAGCCTTGTATTTGCATAATGGACACAACATCCAATAAAATAACATAGGGATGCGGAAAACGAAGTAATATAACATTGTAAAACTGTTGTACGTACAGAAATGTCAAAGTTCTGGGGCGGGTTGAAGTTGGAAAGAGGAAAACAGACTGTAAAACTTTCCTCGGTTTCCAACCATTTGTCGAGTCACGCAATAGATTGACCGATTTTATATTAACCTACTTTGTACCACAGAGTTTGTGTTTTGAAAGGACGTATTTGATGTTTTAGTGAGTATGTGAGTATTTATCTGATATTAGTCTGGAGTTGACGATAGTATGGGCGGAGTAATGAATAGAATAATGTAATGAATTTCATATTTTCATCTTCGTTGCCACTATCTAATTCCAGCAGAAGTACCTACGTAGTTAATACTTTGTATCAACCAATTTCCGTATTTATGAATATGTACTTGTCTTATTATTTCGTAAATTTCCCTGCTAAAAACATAGCTCTAACAATATGAAAGTCTATAATTTACTATGCTGGCATATACGTGAAACATGTTATGCATTTAGTAGGTATGTGAGAAGATGCATAAAACAACAGTTCTTCGATATCCTCCTATATTTCAACGTTCGTTACATCATTCATATGGGGTTAAATAACAAGGAAATAAATCGAGGCTGTCTCCCATGACAGATATTGTTTTAATGGAAGAAAAAATATTCGAGATTTCTTTGTCTCGCAATCGGTAAGAAAACATCTTTCTTTGGAACGTATATTGTGCGTTTATTATAACGCTTTGTTCTTACATGTAAAGTATATATGTAAATGAAACAATGTAACGTTTTATAGTGACAAGCAATTTTCCTGTTTCTGCAAGTTTCGGGCACACACGCTCCATCATGTACGAAGTAAGGGTGTTCGCAGTTTTTATCGCGTATCCTGCAACATCCTCCCGTCATTTACAAAACCCTCGTGGTGTCGACAATGGACTTTTTATCGGCTTGCCGCCTTCTTCACTCTCTCACAAACATGTCGTTTGCCGGTCATAACGTTCCAAGCAATATGGTGCTGTATCGTGCCGCAAAATTTAGTAACTGGATTCACACTCACTGTTAAAGTTTTCTGGCACATCAAGCTGCTTCAATTATCGTAAATTTCGAAGTTGTTACGTCAATAACAATGGTTTGGTTAGTTGTTGTAATATTTTTATGGCGGAAAATAATATACTGTCCATCGAAAATACTTACTGCACACAATAGCACATAAAAAGCTTGTCAGTAAAACATATGTGGGTGCAGGAATTTAAGGGATTGTAACAGCTTTTTAATCTGTGCTTTCAATTTTCAACCGAATCCGATGAATTTCATTTTTTTGCTTAAATGAAAGAAAATCGAATATCGAACCTTTTCGAAATTTTGAGAATTTAATGAATTTGAGATTAACCCAAAATCTGAAAAAGTTAGCGTTCTCCAAAATTAAATTCTCATAAATTACTTCTGTGTATGTGCTTTTTATAGCTGATTTAGTACAGAGTGCCGTGAGAAATTGATCTTATGCAACCTTTGAGAATAAGTTGATAAAAAGCACTAATGTGCCGCATGCGCGTGGGAGATAAAAGTAATTTAGTGGCCCCTCAACGGGAAAATGTTATCGGAAGGTGCTCTAGTTGCGAATGTTTGCTCGTTCACCTTACAAAGCAACTTAATATATCAAACTGTCGACTTGGGACTTACCCTGTGCTGAGCCACATGATGTTACATGAACGTTGTTTGTCCCCGTTTAGTATAGAACTTTGCTACTGTATTTTATTGGACTGTTTTCTGTTTTGTCTCTTTTCCAATATCCACATACGTATATCTACGTATATTTAAAGTTTATAATGAAGTTTGTTTGTATTATTAGAAGACCTAAAGCCCTTTCACTTCCTTCAGTTCAATATGGGATAAAGTTTAATCGAAACTCATCGAATGCAATTGTATATTGTTAAAATCGGGGTCTCCTGCTGTGCATTCGTGAGCTTGCTGACAGATCAGGTACGTAACCTTTGAAAATAAACGAGCATCAATAAAATATGTTGCTTGTGGAATAGGAACATTTATAGTAGCATCACAGCCAGGGCCTTCTTTGTGAATAGATAATTGTATAGTGGTTTTTTAAACGCTGACTTATCTAGGTAATAATGAATGATAAAGATAATTTAGTGCCACTAGTAATTATTGGAGTAATTTTCAACAGTTTAATCAGGTAATGTAAAAGCTCTAAATTATTTGTAGGTAGGTATGCGTAATTGCAAGTAATTACGTTTTCGTTGGGAATAACATAATGTCATTAAATTAGCTTAATTATTCAATAAAAACGTACATAATATAGTAGATATGTCATATGGTAGGATATACTTTTGAAATCAATTCCAATTAAAAAATATTTATGGTCTACCTAATAAAGTGGAAATCACACTCTTCAATATCACCTATTTTAGCCAATTAACATAATATCACCTTAATTATAACGCAAACGAAATCCACAAAGCAAGGTAGAAACGTGGTTATTAAAATTTCATAATTTAAAAAAGAGCAAAAATTAACTGTTTGTTGAAAAATGCAAACGTGCAATTTACATAAATTCTCTGAATTGAACGGCACCTCGAAAATCCACAGGAAAGCTCCACTTTTAACTCTTTACTGGAGAGGTTTATTTACTTAAGCCTGAAAAAGAACTTATTTGAAAACGTGCCTACTAAAAGGAATATAAGATTATAGACCGGGAGATACTGACACAAAATTTCGAGTCATTTGTAACAGGATGGCGGTTCTACAGGGGTCTTAGTACGCAATGACAAAAAGAAAAACGATGGTGTGAACACTGGTACCGGCGGCTTAGTCGCGTGGGCGTTAGTCGAACTCGTCGTAAAAATAGCGAAAGTCAAACGATTTGTAACACAAAAATTTTAGAATTTACCGATAGCCCATAAAAAAGAAGTAGGCGGTAGTGTCATGCCATACTTTTCCAGTGTGACTTACAGCCCGCCATACCGACGCAAATGTGTTGATTTAAAAAAAAACAATTCAACCATTTGTACCAGGCTAACTTTTGCACAGGTAACCATCGTCGTGTAGCCATTTACGAAAATCACCATACCATACTTTTCGGACGATTCCAGATGGTCGCCATACCGCCGAAAATCTGCAAAAATTTTTTTTTTTCGCCAAACTTTTTGTACCAGTATTGCATTTGGATTTTTGGAGAGTATTTGATAAAATGTGACCATTATTATGTTTGCCATACTTCTAGTAGGGGGAAAAAGTGCTGCCATACTTCATAAATAAATTTATTATTAATTTATAGAAGTGAAGATTTCTACCATCTAGATCTTTGAAATTTTGTATTTATATTTGTTGAACCTCAAACTTATAGGAAAGATTAATGCCATACTGTTACAAATCGTTCAAAATACGAATAAAATCATACAATAAAAAAAAATCTTATACACATTCGCCACCTCCCACAGGTATGGCATTATCACACTTCTATTTATAATCATTCAGGAGTTGTTGAAAAAAAAATTTAGGGTGTTACAAATGGTTCGGCGAAAAAAAAATTTGCAGATTTTCGGCGGTATGGCGACCATTTGGAATCGTCCGAAAAGTATGGCATGGTGATTTTCGTAAATGGCTGCACGACTATGGTTACCTGTGCAAAAGTTAGCCTGGTACAAATGGTTGAATTGTTTTTTTTAAATCAACACATTCGCGTCGGTATGGCGGGCTGTAAGTCACACCGGAAAAGTATGGCATGACACTACCGCCTACTTCTTTTTTATGGGCTATCGGTAAATTCTAAAATTTTTGTGTTACAAATCGTTTGACTTCGCTATTTTTCCGACGAGTTCGACTAACGCCCACGCGACTAAGCCGCCGGTACCAGCGTTCACACCATCGTTTTTCTTTTTGTCATTGCGTACTAAGACCCCTGTAGAACCGCCATCCTGTTACAAATGACTCGAAATTTTGTGTCAGTATCTCCCGGTCTATTATACGGAATACGTTATACGATGAGTTTATGTTGCAATTTTCTTTTACGAAAGTAGATAATGGTCTTTGACATTGTCTAATGTGTATGTACGTTATGGATTTTTCAGGATGATACATTTGAGAAAATTGTTATGTGAACAAGAACCTATCTGGCAATATGCAAATATTCAAATTTCATCATGCCAGAATTGCACAGAAATTGATTATGTTTCGTACTTTGGTTTCATATATCGTCTTTACACGTTTAAGATGATTAAATGTATACTTTTAAAACTTAATAATGTTAATGCATAAGATAATTTATGTGCATTACAACCTACGTAAATTGTAAGTCTACTTTCTCAATATATCTTAAAATGGTATGGAATCCATTTATTACAGAATCTGGCGAGAAAATGAATCAAACCGGTATTTTTACCTATATCTGTTTACTCGTTCACACGTTATAAGATATGAACTGCTGCTATTGTACTGTGACAAGTTTCTATTTTTTACATGTTTCATATATTTAAAACTATTATTATGCTAAAGTCTAAACCATTAATACTTTATTGAATTTGGATATAAATTAATATATCCTTCTTTGAAATTTAATGAAAATAATTTATAGGTGGCAGTAAACCTACCTATAGGTAGTCACGGTAAAATACATCACAAAGAAAGTTCTAATAAATTAGATACAATACTTATAATATTAGTATAAGAATGAGATTAAATTTACTGCGCAATAAAGTGAAATTCTTCCAAGAAGTTTCCCTACAAACTTCATAAAGCACAGTTCGGAGTTCTTTGCATACATTTCCGATCACGAAAGATTTTCAATAAGTAACTCTTTGAACGGGACTGCACTTCTAGTCGAGCAGTAATTTGATTAAGCCGAGTGCATTAGTGATGTCGACGTAAACGGAACTACGCTTTTCTCTCCCAGATATATTCCTGAGAACTCGTTTATTTCGACGACTGGAAACTAGCGTCCGTTGTTTGAGAAGTGTTTGAATCGTATTCTAATTGGAGCGTTTCTGAGAATTTTCAGTGTTAGACGATGAGTTTTTAACAAGAAAAATGTTGACAATTTTTCAACCGTGTTTTAAATTTTTAGTGCTATAATATTTTTAAGTTGATAAATGTGGTGATTTTAAAAAATGATAGTGAAAATTGACTCTTAAAAAGGTAGCTTAATATATTTTTATTCTCTCGTAAAATGGTGTAGAATGTTAACGTAATGGGTACGGTACCTACGTCGATAATTATTGTAAAACCACATCCATTATCTATGACTCTGTACTCCACAGGGTATGCTGAGAGTTGTCGACGCCGCGCCGGCCTTTGGACCAATTAATAGCATTTACGTTTTGAAAGTCACTATTTAGTACCCAAATTGTGTACGATAAATTTGCGGTTTAGGGAAACAATACCAATTGTACTTAACTGTTAGTTACGAATGAATTGTGAATTGGCATGTAATGTTTGTATACAATTTGTGATGTTAGAATACTTTGTAAATTGTAATTATCGAAATAGCGGAAGAACAATTGGAAATAATAATTCTAAAAGTTCAGGTTAATATCATAATTCGTGAAAGCTTTTTCCGGGAACTTTAATAAACAAAATATAAGCTACAGGCAAAATGTCTTGTCACTCGTATTCTATATTGGGGCATGGCGCAGATGTATTTCTACATCTGTTGCCCTGATCGATTTTACATTAGAGGAGGTTTAAGTTTAGCGCTATGTGGTTATGCAATATTTATATCGAAGGATCCATATAAAGACTTTTTTTTATTCATCGCTATTGAAATGCTAACGTAATACAGGGTTGGTTTTATTCGATAATACTGAAAATCTCCTTTAGGCTTTTTGGGGACAAATGTAACATACATACTCCCTTTAGTAAACGAGAATTCTGAAGATGATTTATATTCTGTACTAAAACAACTTAATGGAAATGGCGCTTTTACACAGGTTAAATGTTGCAGCGGGATTGGAGCTCATTTCGCTACAAAGTCGTTTGAAAATGGTAATGATAGGGTATAGTGATAGGTGGATTAAACGTGCATGATAGCTCCAGTGGATGGTATGGCGTGTGAACTCGCAAACGTTAGATGCGGCCCTTATTTGCATAACCGGACGTGTCACGAATAAAATGGAAATCACCTAACAGCGAGAGGAACGACGCTTAACTGTGATGCTCTCAATATTGCCTGCATTAGCCAAGTTCGCTATTAATGCGTATTCGCTTTGAATGTACCGGGCTTATTAGCTTTCAGTACGGACATTTGGCTATGAAAGGTATTGTGTGCATTACGAGTGCTGTCTATGTTATCGTGTTCTAATACTAAACTATGAAGCTTACATAAACAGCAAGGTAAAGCCAGAAATAGAGTGCTTTAATATATGTTTATTTTTAATATAATTAATAAATTTAAAGAACCCTTTGGTTTTAATGAATAAAAATTCCGTGAATAAGTAAGTATATTAAATAAGATATTTTATATTTAAAGCGAAACATTTTTTAAAAAAAGTAAGTAAAACGTATTAAATTATGAACATTAATATGATAGATGAGAATAACTTACATACGCAAAATGATAACATCATTCCAATTAATTAATTACCATTTATGATAAACGAGCCGCTCGGGCACACTCGGGGGCGGTTTGCTCTTAAAATATGAAACTTTGCGACATCTTTACCAACCCCCGAATCCAAGTTATGAATTATGGATCCTTTTAACTTTTTCCACGGTCATTGAATTTAAAGTAAATTACTCAATGTCAAAATGCTTTTAAGTTTTGTAAATCACGCCATTTACTACAATGTTTCTACGTGATAAATAAATCGATTTAATGTGCAAGGCAAAATCGTAGTTATTTTAAAAACGAAATACGACCCCAGTGTCGACTTGAAGTCAATTTCACGGGTGATTTGCACACTCTTGCTTTATTTCTACCCAAGCCTAGCCCAGTGCCAGCAAAAGCTGAAACAAATTACAATAACGTAAAGTGTAAATGGAATTTTCTACCGTACCAATGTGCTTTATTCTCTCGAGACCTTTGACTCTAATAATTTTCCAGTCCGTAGTTCTTCGGATTATCTTTGGAATCTTTAGAAAAGTTAAAATGATCCCTTCCGTCTTAATTCTGGATATTTTTTTAAGCATAGTTTTATACTTTGTATTTAAGTTTGTATTAATAACTTTTTAAATTATTTCGACACTTATATAAAAATGTAACAAAAAGTACATACATTTTACAATACTTTTCTTGTTACAATGTTTTTCACGTTTCAATATTCATTTCCAGTCAATGTATGCAATGTTTCTCATCTAGAGTCATTAAAACAACCCTGCAATACGCCAAAGTAAGCCTTACAAATCCTTATCCCGCGACCCAACAAATAAGGGATATGAAAACAAAGATCAAGGGGTGCCACAGTCAGAGGCGGCTCGTGACAAAATTTTATGGGTGTTCACTTGAAATAAAACACTTTGTTGCTTTCATCACAACCACATAATATTGTTCGGATTTAAACACACGCGTAGGTATATGTTTTCGTTTTTGTCGTACATTTTTGCGTAAGGTCAAGTTCAGGCCGTGGCAGTCCCTTAGCTTTCAATTTAAGCCGAATTTGTAACGTTTTAACACACTTTTTAATGAACGCCACATTATAATTGTTCATTTTCACACTCACAAGTAATACTGATAACTACAGACTATTTCAACACGTATCTTATGATTTTAATTAGAAAATTCCCGAATTTGCATTCGCGCGCGTGCATTGAAGTTGACTCGAGAGTCGAGTGTTTGTTTATAATATAGAGAATGGCAACATCGCTGTCCTGTGTACGGGCGCCCAGGCGCGGCGGTAAAAACGAACCGGCAACGTTTGCGGGAGCGGCGCTCCGAATTTTGCTATTTTTCCATAGAAAATCTTCTGTTTCACGCGCGCAGGGCACTGGCAAACCCTCTCTTTCACTCCTATTGGATTTCGTATTAGGAAATGTACTAAATATTTTTTCATTGGAGCGCAATCGTGAGCGCTCCGCTTCGCGCGTTACTGTATAATACAGTATTATTCAGGTGTATGGAATGATGGAATGATGGATATATTCATTGGTATTGACAGTAGTTTTTTACGATTACGATTGATTTTAAATAGTAATAATTAATATTAATAATGAAATTAAGGAGTATGATTTTATTGGGAGTTCACTGCACCAGCGCTCCTTAGGGCGAGCCGCCTCTGGCCACAGTTGTATTTGCATTTAGATGGCGCGACAACTTATTATAGAGACGTTAACGAAACGGGAAAAAGCGCCAGTTATATTTTTCTAATTATAAACAAACCATTTTCCAGACGTTCCCACTTAATGAGGCTTTCGTCTGACTCATTTCCATAAAACCAAACAATTAAACCAAATTAAAAATGTACACAACCGAGCCTTTTGTTCACAACGAGTGATAAAAACTTTCCCAACAGTTCAAACATGAGTTGCAGTGCGTCACACGAACAGGTGTACAGTAAATCTTTGTCGTCAAACAACAGATAAAGAGCACCGTTAGACGACTTGGACCTAAGGGCCTAGGTGTGAAAAGTCGATGCATGTGTGTGCCAAGTTGGAGCTAAGACGGATTAATATGCAGACGTGTGAACAAGACTGCTTTGTAAAGAGGGTGATCTGTCTAGGAAACTGATGGGCCGATTAGTTTGTTACGGCGTTGCGTAATCGTTCGTGAAAAGGCTTCCATTTGTAATTGACCCTAATCTACTTAGCTTGGAATGGATCGGACAAACTATCAGGGATCAGGCGATATTTTCTATGCATACATAGATTCTCTGTTCTTTCTAGTGTCCTTAATTATTCAGGATATTTATCTCTAGTCTTGACCTCATAAATAAAACATTTGATATCCCATTAGTAGATACTTAATTACGTATTTATGTAAATAATATTATAATGATTTTATCTTAAGAACTT
The DNA here is from genome assembly GCF_061535455.1 of Colias philodice. Classification (NCBI taxonomy): domain Eukaryota; kingdom Metazoa; phylum Arthropoda; class Insecta; order Lepidoptera; family Pieridae; genus Colias; species Colias philodice. Next base: position 5,792,074 of record NC_143094.1, on the reverse strand, counting down.
TACAGCGTGTTTGACACATTTTATAATCCCATGCAATCGATAGTTCAATGATAGCTGCAACTGTAATGTCTGGTTTTACCACTTCTGGATATGTTCTATTTAGTTTATCTCTATGTTAAAATTACAAATAGTGACAAATAGTTTATGAAAATTGTCCTTTATATTTTTTATATATTTATAAGTAATGAATTTAGAATACCTTTTGGGAAACAAACCATTGAACATTAGTGCAATTTCTATAATGTTGCATTATAATTTATACAATGATTTGAAATTGTACCTATATTACAAATGCAAATAGAAGCCACGAGAAATGTAAAAGGTAAAGCAAATTCATAGTGGTGCTCTTGAACTATTCTCAAGAGGTTGATGTGCTGAGTGGAGACATTTTCGAGATATCTTCGCCTAAATAATGCTGCCTCAGCGAGCATACAGATCTCAGACTTGAAAACTTAATGGCACATTTTCAAAATCTTAATATCTAAGATAATGAAGTAACTAGTGGAATAGATTGCACTTAGAACTTTAGTATCTACCAAATGAATATCAATATTTACAAAGTAGGTAAATAGGTAAATATTTTTAACAATCGTCCGTGAAAAAGCTTTCATTTGTAATTGACCTAAGATATTTGATGAGTGATTCTTTGTAGCTAAACGATAAATAAGTTTCCTTGTTTGATATTGCTCGATAAGAGAAGAAAATAGCAGTATATTACGCGTTTTAATTCATGGTAGTATGCGTTTGTTACGCGATAATCGTTTAAAACAAAAAAAGCTCTTGTGATTATAATGAACGTTAGCTTTATCGAATAACTTTGTAAATATTATCGCATGACTCAGAAAATGCACGGTTCCAAGAAATTTATCTCAAACATACAACCGAGTCAATATAAGCACATGACTTTTCACCTGTTTCTTTCTCTTACAGTATGTGTAACAGTGACAGCTAATGTTTGAGATCGATTCTTAACAGCGTTGACCGTAATCGTAAGTTATTCGGCCAATCCCTGAGTACATAAAAATCCTTTATGCTGTAACCAGTAATAAATATCGTTCATAAACAGGTTTACAAAATCGTAAACGATGCACAAATGGTTTTGTTATTTGAGCACTCTTTCAAATATAACATAAAAGGATCAAAGATTTACAAATAGCTCGTGGAAGTTGTTATTCGTGTATTGTTTAAAATTGATTGCTTTATTGTTAAATATATTAATCAATTATTTTAGTACTTAAATTGTACAATAAACGACTTAGATAAACTAAACTTAACAAGCTGTATGTTGCTCTCATTACAAAAAAATACTGTTTTCAGGAGTCTGTTACGAATAAAAAAGAAAATATTATAATGGTTCTCATTTATTCTCCCTTAAATTACGTTAAAAGACAAATTACGTACGAAACTTCCTTAGATGAAGTCTCGAATTGGGGTCGAATTAACCTGGTCCAATTTAACCCCAATAAGACACAAGTCTGCGCATTTACCGCTAAGAAGAATCCCTTTATCGCGACTCCCATTTTTCAAAGTACTCCCCTTAAAGCCACAGCCAGTATCGGAATTCTTGGTCTCGAAATCACGAGTGATGTGCAGTTCTCTTGTCATCTGGAAGGAAAAGCTAAGTTAGCTTCCCAGAAATTAGGTGTACTCTGTAGAGCGGGGCAGTATTTCACTCCGAGCCATCGCCTTAACCTTTATAAGGCGCAAGTCAGGCCGCATATGGAATACTGCTCCCATCTCTGGGCCGGTGCACCTCAACAGTATCTCCTTCCATTTGACCGAATCCAACGGAGAGCTGTGCGCCTCGTTGGCGAGCCAAGTCTAACCGATCGGCTTGATTCTTTAGCACTGCGTAGAGAAGTCGCCTCATTATGCGTCTTCTACCGCATTTATCATGGGGAGTGCTCTGAAGAACTGTTTGGAACACTGCCTGCGGCTGAATTCCACCACCGTACAGCACGTCACAAGCTCAAATTCCATCCATACCATCTGGACAGCTGGCGATCAACAACAGTTCGCTTTAAAAGAAGCTTTTTGCCTCGTGCTACGGAAATTTGGAATCTGCTCCCGCGGGCAGTGTTTCCAATGAGATACGATTTGGGGACCTTCAAGAAAAGAGCGTACACTTACCTTAAAGGCCGGCAACACACTCGCCATACCCCTGGTATTGTGGGTGCAAGTGGGCGACGATGTTCACTTAACATCAGGTGACCCGTCTGCTCGTTTGCCTGCTATTAACATAAAAAAAAAAAAAAAAAAAAAAACGTTTCAGTACCTCCTGTAAATGTGACAATACGGCAGAATGTATTTAATTGAATGTGGTACTATAAATATGCTAATGTTGGCTTTCGTTATTCAAATTGAAAGAAACGGAGCAATTTATTTAGTAGCCACCCCGCCATGCACGAAGGGTGAACCATAATTTTTTATGCGCCGTTCTGTTACCTCGATTTTCTTCGGTTTATTGTTATTTTATACAAATTTTGAAAACCTCCATCGGCTTATGTTTAAAGAATATTGTTACAGCTACATTCCGGGTAAAAGATGAGATAATAACAAAACGGTTAGCCTCAAGCTATAACATTTTATTACGAATCCTGAAATTATAATTTGAATAACATTTCGAAATATTATTTATTTGTTGAAATATATCAGTATTTTACAAAGAAACATTCAAATTGTACCTACATTAGACCGTTAACGATTAAGTGAAAATGCGTAGTTTTCAAGTGTGATCATTGTAATGGTATCTGAATTATTATGAATAAGAAGTACATTTATTATATGAAAAGCCGTGTTGTGTTAATAGTGTTTAAAATGACATTTATTTCATAATGAGAAATAGTCGTAGTAGGTATCTAAGCAAACAAAAAAGCTTTTAAAATGAAGACGTCAAAATGAACACAGAAAATAGGTATTAATAACGTAAGGTAAGTATTTTTTGAAAAACAATTCTCAAATTACAAGAACCGCAGATTTTTATTACGACAAAGTATTCGCACTTCGTTAAATTCCCGGTTCGCAGTTTTAATTGCTTTTGCTGTTGTCGTAAAAAGAGAACATTCGGGAAGGCTTTAGTTTTTCCGATCGATTGGAGCGTAGAGGGCGATAGGCGTTAGGGTGAGGCACAAAGCATGATCGTAACTGCACAGATAATATAATATACTATAGGTAAGTTCCAGCCTAATCCAAGATAAAGCAGGCGTGACCGCTGCGCGATATGCGTCTTTATTGGACTGACCTTTGAAGGGCACTGAGACATTCTCCTTCAGTTTTAGGTTTTTCATGCATAAAAAAGTCGAACTTTATAACTTGCCAGACAACGTTCACAACGTTTGTTTTGCTATCGATATTCTGCAAAATTGTGAGCATGTGGAATAAATAACTCAGGCCCCGGAACCTCGGACACAATAGAAAATCTATTGTGTCTGGGACCGATCGGGCCGCTTGGGGCTCAATGGGTTAATATTAGTTACTAGATTTCCGCCCGCGGCTTCGCCCGCGTTTTCAAAGGAAAACCCGCATAGTTCCCGTTCCCGTGGGATTTCCGGGATAAAACCTATCCTATGTGTTAATCCAAGTTACCCTCTATATGTGTGCTAAATTTCATTGTAATCGGTTCAGTAGTTTTTACGTGAAAGAGTAACAAACATCCATACATCCATACAAACTTTCGCCTTTATAATAGTATTAAGATATTAAGATTAAGATTAAGATTAATTTCAGACTGGAAGATATTATCATAATTGATCCAATATAAATAAAAAACAAGAAATCCTATTCAGTTAAATATTTTTCAATAGCCTGATCCAATTTTATTTTAATCAACTCGACTTTCGAGGGTTCTCAAATTAAAATAACGATAGCGGGACGGAGTTTAGTGTTAACAAGAATTGTTTTACCATTTATATCATACATTGTCATAAGACAATTATGTTTACAAATGAATTTATAAATATGTGCTTTTGCTAGTAAAACACAAATTAAAATAGTATATTACAAAGCTTTCAAAGGTTGTTAATTACGTTAAAGCTGTACAGCGACGGAAGATTCCATTATCGTACAAATATTAGCTCATTTATTACGGCTTCGTATTATGATGACAGTATGACCTCATCTATTTCAGAAATTAGCTGTCAGTACATCTGCCTCATTTATTATTTGTCTGTACATTATGTGCCCTGAATGTTTGAATATGAAACCGAATTATCTATACAATCATTGGTACTAAAATCATATAAAATTCTTTAATACTACATTTACAATGTTATTAATTAAAATTAAAATGATTCCTCATAAATATTTCGTCATTGTGTCATCGATGATTAAAAAACGTCAATTCCATTTTCAAATTTACGCGCCAGAACGTGCCAGAACCTAATACAATAACATACGGAAAATTAGAACACGTATGTACTGATATCGTAGGGAAATATTTCTCAAAATGCAATAAAGAGTATCATATCTTAGCGGGATTGAAAGCCAGCTATTCTTTGTTCTAAGCGCGTCACGTGCTAAAGCTTTTTATTATACGTGCTCTATCCTCGCGACGGTGAGAGCTCTACGGCGCGTGTTCTGAAGAGTCATTCCGTTGCAAATGAAGCCCTCCCGTGCTCAAGGAAACCACTATTATCATATAACATTGTTTTAATAAGTGTTTGAAGTTGGAATTACTTTTATTGCTACTTTAGAAGACGAATGGCGATTCTTTGTGAACATGTGTTAATAAGTGGTGATAAGTTGTGACTTTTGAATTTTCTTAAAGTTAGATACATATTAAATTAAAAACATGGAACATAAATATACTCGTGTACCTGCGTTATAAGGTTAATACATGCAGTTTTCACGATTGATTTAATTGTAAGCAAACTTAATTATGTACATACTGTAATCAGAGTAAAGTTGTGAATAAAATTCGTTGAACATAACTATTTACTTTCAGGTTTAATTAAAAATTTATACGGAATCATGCTATGAATGTATTCCTGTAAATCATTTTGCAAATGCAAAATTAACTTAATGAAGAGCGTAGAGACACGTTCCAATCGGAGAATGTGACACAAATCCCCGCAATCAGTGAGACGACTGACGATGCGACGCCTGACGATGCATTCGTCAAAGAAATTGTATTCTATTATTCATTCAATTCAGACCCGGTTTTAATATTAATGAGTCTTTAATTATTGCTGAATGCTAATCATAAATTTACATTACCGTTCGCTAAATGTTATTATTTAGGGCTAGAATAAATTAATACTAAACATTCATAATTCATTATATTGTTATTTCTTGTACTAGATTCCAACAGCCTTCATAAATTAAAACAAAACCTAATAATACATTCAATTGTTTGTAAACACTGAGGCACAACACAAAATATCTCACTGCATTACACGATTGCAGTTGGAAGCTCGCCAACATTTAAAGCGTTCTTTTATCTCTTGTCAACCAAAAAAATAAAAGTGTGCATTTACGTATGTCACGGTATTTACTAGTGATGACAATGTTATTTTATTGTTGCATTCACTTACATTGTTTGTTCACAGGTTCCGTGGTAGCGGTAGAAGTCCACTTCGAGAATAAAGACAGTGGATTTTTTCTCAAACACACGGCGAGATGGAATGGAGCTGGACCTCCACCGGAGCCGATGGGTACCGCTCTACCTGGTGCCCTTCTTTCTCTAGATCGTTTCACGGTACTGCAAGGTTCAGCTCCGGCGTCAGTTAGAGCGACTTACGGGCCTTTTTCAACAAAACAGACAGTGCCGGCTCGATATGCCGTACCTGATCCGTTAGAACCACCTCGAAGGAACGCAACATTACTTGAGTTACAAGACGCGACTGCTCATAGGCTCGACGTATCCGCCCACCTTGTATTCAGAGAATTACCACGCGATGCTCCTGTTCTGCGGGTTTTATTCCACACTGGTGGTGAAGGAGGTGCGCGTAGAGCTGCTTCACGACTTCGCAGAGTGTGCATAACACTACATGCAAGCTTAGGATCAAAAGTGTTAACCGCAACATGTGGCCCGGAAGGAGAAGAAGGTGCATGTCTTGCAGAGTTGACTGTGCCTGCAGCTTGGTGGCCCGCTGACGGCAAGGGGAAAAGGCCTCCACGAGCGCTTAAATTAGCTTATAGTGCAGCAGAAGCTAATAGTGGTGAAACTGGAGAAGGAGTATGTGGAAAAGTGTCAGTTCAACCCGCTTGGCCCTTGGGAACTGTGACGCTGGCCGGCGCACGTGCTGGGTACAGAGAGGCTCGGGCAGGCGACACAGCACTCCTTTTGCCACGCGCACCGTTATATCCTCATTTTCGTTTGCACATTCCTTTTGTGGTGCGCCGAGATGCGAGCCATTCTATCGGACATGTAGTAATCAGGTTAGTATTGTTCTAAATATCAATATTTTAAATATCTAATTAATTACAGTTAAAATGTTAACTTACTAGCTTAGGTACTGTTAATCAATTTTTTTTTTATTTTTTTATTCATGAATAGGTAAACATTTGGCCGCTGTTTCACCTGATGGTAAGTGACAACGCGTCCTAAGTTGGAACATGTTTACCTAGAAGATGCCTATTCACATTTGCTTTAAATTTGGATAGATTGTAAGAAGGTGGAAAAACTGTATTCGGTAGAGAGTTCCAGTCCTTAGATGTTCGCAAGAGAAATGATGACGTGAATCGCTTTGTGCGAATTTTAGGGATGTCTACAACATAAGGATGGAAATCTGCTCGGCGTCTGGTTGTTCGATGGTGAAAAGGTGATGCCGGTATCAAGTTATGTAACTCCTCGGCACATTCACCAAAGAATATTCTGTTCAATTGTTAATAACACATGAATAATAATTATAACCTTATTTTAATTAATTTTTATGATCGATCTGATTCATATTTAATGTATTTATTTTCAAATTTCAATTCGCATCAAATGAGACACGAGACGAAATATTTCCATATCCTTGTTTACTTACTTCAAGTAAAATCAATACCAATCAGCGCTACCGAGTTATAACGGTCGTATAGTAAAGAGCCTTTAGAGAGCTCTTAAGTCCTGACATTGACGTGCAAATTGCTGTCACCATAAAATCTCTTTGAGTTGACATCAACTACGTCCCACGCACTCTGTAAAATAACCACATATAGAAGAGTTTACTTATTATGTTAGTACTAAAATATTTGTAAAGTTACATATATGAATGTGTATTGTGTAAGGAATAAATAGCTTTCTATATTATTATTTTTTACTTAAGGCAATTTTGTAACAGCTTCCTAATATCGCTCTTGATATTTGTTATAAGTATTAAGTTACATGTCTTCATTGAGTTTGAAAAATTAACAACTAGGTTTATTGCTTGAGCCTGAGCCAGAACAACTCGATATTAGAACTACGTTAATGAAGAGCTTTTAAGCAGTGCTTGACTTTTCATTCAGAATCAGGTCAACGCGACATTTTAAATTCTCGATATTTTTTGTCATTTTAATATAAAAAAGTGAAAGTTTTTTTCTATTATAAAGAAAAAACATTGTAGAACAATTATTTAAATATCTACAAACCAGGTAATTGGAAAAAGTCTTTCATCAAAGGCGAAAAGCAAAAAATAAAGGTTGGAAGGAAGAACATCGCAATTTAAATAATTAACTATTCAATCTAGCTTTGTTTAATGAATTACAATTTCAGATTTTTTCCTTCCCGATCGTTCGACCCGGTTCGAACATTTTGTTGACTTTACGAGCTGACTTTTACTTACTTGCTATCTTAGTAAATTTGCAAGTCACTAATTGAATAAATTCCTTCCTTTGTTTATCTTTAATCATAAAGAACGTGACTTAGAACAGTAATGGTGTACGGATTTGCGAGAGAAATTATAGTACTAAAGCTAGGATACACGTTCATTGTTTACATAAATTCCTCCTTTGTAAATACGTTAAAAGATATAATTGTTATTTGTTCGCGCTGATTGAGTTTATTTGATTGCCTATGGATAGAAACAAATATGCAAAACAATGAAATGCCTGAAAAAAATCACTGAATTTAAACAAAGCGAGAACGCCGTTGTTATTGTTTCTCAAATATTGAGGATTAAAAAACATTTCCACTGTTTTAATGAAAAGTGAAATTGAAAAATAAACGATTGTTTTGGCAGGATGAAAGTGAAATCTGGTTTGAGGTTGGTGAGTGTGACTGCGGCGAACTCTCACTGGGCGGTGACCGCGGAGGTGAAGCCTAGGAGCGCTACTGTGACAGCTACCCGACTTGAGCAACCACTTCGAGACGATAGTGGGCTAGAACTGTAAGTGTTTCTTTAATAAACGTACTGAAATATTCCTCATAAAAGATAATTTAATGCTTTAAATGTTCTTCAACATATGCTCAAACTTTTTCACAAAAATGTAAAGTCTATATTTTTATTAGGTAATCGAATATCGATTTTTTATAGAGTAAATATTATCTTAAAATTATTAAAATGTCTGCTTTAACCGGACACCTAATATATTATTATCTACCTAATTGAAAAATTAAACTGTATGCCCTATTTTGAGCTTTGAGAATTTAGATACCTAATGCAACTAATTTTAGTTAGTTGCTAGAAAAGTGACTCAGTTAAAGTTAACAGTTGAAATAAATTCGAAAAGGGTTGAAATAGTTTCGTATTTTCGTATAATTTTAAATTAAAGTAAACAGTTGAAATAATTTCGTATGGGTAATTTGAACACGAAATTATGTATTTTCAGCCCTATACGAGAATATACATTTTTGTCAAAACGAAACATTTGAATAATATTCAATCCTAATACGAATGATCTTACTTCGATATAAAAATGTAATAGTATCTAGCAGATACAATTTCATAAAGTAAACGAAACGCATTCCAATTGAAGAAAAGCAATTTGAGAAAATAAGTTTTATCTTCATAAAGTTTAAATAAAGTACAAAGTTAGGCAGATCTCGGTAAATTTCCCCGAGGATACATTAAAGAGAAAACCTTTTGTTCACTTGATAGTAAAATTTAAATGCGGCTTCTAATAATACGTTATTTTAGACAGCCTATTTTTCTTGTTCGTCATTTTAACGAACAACTCATTTTATTTATATTTTTTAGGGCTGATTTTTCAAACCTTGGTTAAAACTTATTCGTCGAATAATGTATAAAACTACCATTTTAAAAACGGATTCTAATTATCCGTACTTGACAGTTTACGTGACATTTTAATATTATCGTGTAATACTTTATTGGACAGATAAGTTTTAACCAAGCATTGAAAAATCGGCCCTTACTAGATGAATTTAATCAATTTTTTGATTAACTTTAAATAAAATTGTCAGATGTTGTTTTGAATCATATACAGTCATTGTTTAAACATTCATCTAAATACATTGTTAATTTTTCACTAGTTTAACATTTGCAATGAACACGTCGTTCTTGGCAGGGTTTATTGGCACAGTGCCTATTTAAAATGGAGTTTAACGTTTTGCACATACAATTAAAACAAACTAAATGTTAAGTTCAAAGTAAGAAAAGTCCCTGTTTACAATGATAAATCTAATTATTATTTATACATACCTACATATTATGTTAGTGGATGGCTTGGTATAAATTGCACTTAAAACGATAATGAGATTAATTGCTATAGTTATAGATATGTCATTCTAACTCTATCTCAGATATCATCTAACAGAAATACGTTACCTTGACATTCATAATCCTAAATCAGATTGCATATCTAAAATCAATACCACAAATTAATTCCAGCAATCCTTTCAAATATTGAATAGTTACTAATTCCATACAGGGACGAAGAAGACACTAGTGGTGCGGGAGGTCCGGGATGGGAAGAAGTTCTAACATGGTTAGTGGAAGTGGGCGCTGAAGGAGAAGGTGACGCTGAGGGTTCAGAGGGAGAATCAGGTCGTGGTACAGCTCGTATCAGCTGGTCAGCAAGAGTATCGTCCACACCAAGTGGCACTTCCACTACCGAAGAGACTCCTCATGAACATCGAGTGAATACTCGACTGGATATTGAAAAGGATGATATTCAAGCTGTCCTGCCGATTTCTAAGGTATGTATTTTAGTACATGTCATTTACGGTTAAAAAATGAATCTTGTTATTTATAAAGATTGTGATGAGTTAAAATGTAAACTTTAAGTTTCGAATAAAATTTTAAACGTATAATAGTAGATAATAATATATAATAGTACAAATCATTAGTGAAAACAGAACCTATGGTGTTTTTATAAGTGGATAACTTAATTTTGAGTACATGATAGTAATCTTTGCATAGTTACTGAAATCATTATTACAAAATAGTAAAATAGGTACCATAGTTCGTTACTTCTGATTAAACTCATTAAACGGTTATAAAGTTTCCAATGAGCTACGATAATGTTTAAGCTGATTATCATGCTATTATAATTCACTTAATTTTACGACTACCTCGATCGAGTCTGCCGCACGAAATTCACAATTTATTAAGACACCGATAGTAAAGATAAATTAAGTAGTTTCATCCTCAATAATTAATGGATCAGGGGAACGAAGAGCACTTTTTAAGGTATTAACGCAATAACGATATCTTTATTGACTCTCAAAGGTTCTTAGATTGACTGAGGATTACCAACTAATTGGGTTATAATGGTATCGTATTGAGAGATAATATATTACTTAAACACTCACCTTGGCTTTTTAGTATTATTACTGTTACACGATAAGATCACTATCGAGTATTAACCTAGATTGCTAAAATTAAATCAATAAGTATCAAATGAAACAAGTCAAGTACGTACCGTATTATTTTATGTACCTTTTACCTATCCGCCTAGATGGTTTTAAATTACAAACCTCAACACATTGATATTTTATGAATGTAGAACCTGTGGTAAAACTAAACTAAACTATTTTTAGACAACATACATAATATAATATGTTGAAATAAATAATAGTTTAAATTATAAAAAAAAACATAGTATAATTTAAACCTCTAAGTATTTACTAGGTGTAACGTTTAACAGGTAGGTATAGTATATAATGTGTAAAAAAAACACAACGTTTACCGTTCGATCCATTTCCTTATAATTAAATTTACCCGCTTAGTGGACACGGACTATAAAATGAAGCTATTATAATAATCTTCTTGTGTGGCTCGTAAATTGAAAACACTTCTATCAGTGAAATATTTCTCTAAAGTTATTAGCGTCAGTTATTAAGTTTCCCTTCGGGCAATCAGCGGCCATGCGGTTTCATTGATGGACAAAACTCATTTCGTGATGGAATATACCTAACAGATAATTAAAACAGTCGTAGCCGATACAAATGAATCGACAATTGAACTAACTGTAAGTGCGTGCTCTCAATTAGTATGATATCATTTTATTGCCGCAACATATATAGAAGTTATTGTGAGCCGTTATCTTTCAAATTAATTAGGGTACATAAATGCCGACACTTAAATGTGGTTTATATTATTGTCGTGACAATTATTTTCTATTATCATATTATGTTCTTTGCTTCAATTTACTCGTGTATATTATGTTAAATTTAAAAATACAAAATCTTCGAGGATTAACGTTGAAATGAATCTAAATTTCCCAAGTAAGTTCCCAAGCTTTAAATTCAATCAATCAAAAGTAAAATGTAGTATGAATATCGTGTCAACAATGATTTTGTTGCCCTGGATGTGAAAGTGGTTTCGAATAATTTAATGCAAATTATATATAAAACTATTAATGGTTTTGGTAGATTGGCTCTAGTTTTTTTTTAATCCTAATTTTCTTATTAGACTAAAACGCAGCATGAAATAGAAGGTACTATATTTTTTTAACATCATTTATTTATTACAAAGTTTTACTTATTGTTTTGTTTTAATATTTAATTAATTCAAATGGATATAAAAATAGAGAAAAATCATGTAAACTTATGAAATAGTACAAGGAAATAGATTGTATAAGCTTCTCTTCTTAGTTAATTTTGGGACAAAAGTTTTGTAATGGACCATCAGTAATCTGCCATCATGTGACGGTCCCATATACCCTGATACCTTTATTCTATAATTTTTACTTCTTTTTCGATGCGTTCTTCCTGTTTCTCACAGAAATTTCGCAGATTTACTGGACATCTATCCAGGAGACTGTGGGGGAAGTTTAGCTTTATGTTCGTATTTGCTCATAAAATAATGAAGTTTTTTAACAACTGTTGTGCAATTTCTTTATAATTTAGTGTTTTTAATTTACCTTAAATTAACCAATACTATATCTCTCCATTATTTACTTTCAGCATCAGTTATAAAATTTTGTTAAATTTTCATCTTTTATGAATTTTCGACACGCCCGTCCTGTAGGGACATCGGGTATTCTTCTTATACTTCTAGATTCCCTCAAAGGATTAAATTTTCATATTTATTAATTATTCCTAATGGATTTGCTTTGTCTAATTCTATTTATAAAAACATCAAGGGAATTTCGTATACCTATCCACTTTGCTGACCAAGTGCTATTGGGTTTCTTCAACTCAATACAAACCGAACATTGTTGTTCATAAAAATGATTTTTTTACAGAAACTATTTATTATTCTGATATTCTACAGTCAGTTTTATAGAATAGGGTTATGTCTGAGCGAAGAAATGTGCAGACGTAATTCACCAAAAAAATAAACACTTATTAGTAACCCGTATTCTGAAGGGACGTAAGAAAATTTAATATATGAAAATCCAAATATAAAAAAAACTAGAGCCAATTAAATAATTTTAATGATTACATTCGCAAACTGGGTGCTTGAAATATATAAATATGTAGAAATATCCAGGGCAACAAAAAAAAATTGTTTTTTTGTTGAGCTGTGTAATAGAGGATTCGTGCTTACATTATTTCGTCTATCCAAGGTCTAGGTATAACGTAGGCTTCATTAAAAAATATATACGTAACAATTTAAACTACTTAACTACATAATATTTAATATAATCGATACTTCAAATTTTGTAATATAATTATTATACTAAGAATAGTACGCTTTTTAATATTAAAAAAAATTGATTGAGGGTATAGGATTTATAAAAAATCTTTGTATTATTATTTTTGTACCACGGTACAGCGTAATATATCTAATTCCGCATTATTCTATGGGGTCTAATCCCGCCCGGGATGTGATTTTTTCCCATTCTTTAAAATTTGTCATTTATAAAGCAAAATTGAATGCGACAAAACTAAAAGTTATATATCATATTTGTTTAGAACTGGGAGGTGTTAAACACAGCAGTGCTCACGGGTCGCCAAGTATCGCAAGCGATGAAGGTGCTGATAGTGTCGCAGGCGGGGCAGGTCGCTGACGTCACGCTCCAGAGCTCTTGCCACTCGGAGGACGAGAGTGTCCTCAAAGTGAGTAACACAATTAATAGTGGCCGTAATGGGTGCGCACTTCAATAGATTGGAGGCCATATCGATCGAAGGGTCGCTCTATTTGCTGATAGTCCACTTATGACCACATCTTACACGTACTTGTGTCAAGGTGCTAAGTTATTAATGTTAGACATTATCGACCTAAAAGCACCCACTATCCAGTAAAAATATTAAAGACTCTTAGGTCATTAAAATGCTGATCAGTACTTCTCCGCACAGAAAAATGTATACAGACGAAAAATTAAGTGTTCCTGACTTGTTAAGTGCTCTCAATAAATTTTCCTCAAGAGGTCAAATGTTAAGGGACATTTTCGAGGCCTCGTAAAGTACGGGAGGTTAATTGCCTTTCTGAAGGAAAAATCTATTCACAAATTTCATCCCATAAGGGTCATTAACGCCCTAGAGTACGTACTTGTACCAATACCCATTCTTCTTTTAAATAGGTGTCGTCATCGTGCAGTTCCGTCTATGTGGATGGATCAGAAATTCGAGGATCCTCAAACGCTTCAGTGATTGTGAAATATGGAACTTATACTGGCCTAGCAAGATTCACTGTTTGGATGCCGGAATACCCGCTTGAAATCGACGTGGATGATAATAGACTATCACAAATTAAAGGTAAAGCCGCATTCTATTTAATCTACAAAACATATTATGTGTATTAAAAATAACAATTGCTCGTTAACAAAACGAAATGTTTTTCTGAACATTTCTGTTGCGTTCCATTTATTATTCGGCCGATGGGAGCCGTTTCGTGTTTCATGTAAGGAAACAATGTTAAAATCGTCATAGTTTTTTTTTCATACGCGAATGTACAACCTACATTCCATCTGCATATTGACCTAGATGGGGCATTGTTTTCTTCCCAGGTTGGAAAGTTTTAGATGAAACGAACGCTAAAGACAGATTAAAAAGGTCTCTTTCATCGAGGGGGTGGGGGGCAACCAGACCCGATGGCCCTAATACCTTGACGGATCAGCGCTCTTGCCGGCTCAGATACCAACAAAGCAACGTCGAGGTTTGTACTAAATAACGCTAAAAATATAAAAGACAATTTTAATTTTTAATAGGCCTCAATATTAAGTCCATGACGTAAGTAGCGTACGAATCAGGTCACATCAAAACAATAAAAACTTTACTTGACCTAGCCTTGTGCCGATAAAACTCAGCAGTTCTCACTGAAATGTATCGTCATTTCGTTTAAAAGTTTCTATTTATAGAATCTATAGATATAGACAAATTGGAAACCGAATAGTGTTTTATACAAGCAATGTCGGTTTAACACAAAACATACTTAATAAATATTCAAGTAAGTAATAGGTAATGGATTAAAACTAAATACTTAGCTTAAGATATTTTTCGCTTAAATTATAGCAAGCTTAATAGCTTCAAGAAATCGATTAAAACGATACCGGTGCAATAAATCATCTGTGTACTTCAGTATTTTATTTACGACGATAAATTATTGGTAATCTGTGTCAACACATTTTGCATCCTGGAAGTTAGCCAATTTATGCTTTAGACAAAATAAGTCGAACATGGCCATCCACCTAAATTCCTATATTATAGAAAATAGAATAACGGATCTTTGAAGTAGCTATATGAATTTGGCACTCTATCAAACGGATCCTGTTTTTAGGGATATCTTTTTTTCTTGCATTTTTATTCGATAGAATTTGTTATATTGAAGAGTAACCGGAAGATTATTTCAAATTAATATCGTTGTTTTCTTCTTTCTTGCTATATTATTATTAAATGCTATACATATCATGACATATTATCTGTTATTGGTATGGATGTTTGTTAGGTACTCGAACACGCAAAAACTATTGAACACAGCTTTTGACGACTTACGTTTCGAGTTATATTTTATTAGTCCGGAATGAACTCGAATATCTTAAAAACATTACAAAACTATAGAAATAGTCGTTTTCGCCCACGAATTTCTCCGCATATCATAGTTAATTTATCATATTACGAACAAATTAAATAATACGTCATAATAATAACATGTTTATTAATATGCCTAATAAAATGTATATCCACAGGTATACGCGCGTTTCCTAGCCAAAGACCACGACTCAGGTCGGGTCTCCTACTTCGTGTCCCGTCGCACGTGGCTCAAAGTGACGGAACTAGTGTTGTCTCTGATGCGTGTATCGGACCCGCGTATAGCGTCACTACGGAACCGCGTGTTACAGGGACGCAGTACTGGACGCACTGAGGTGCAAGTGCTGTCGCCTATAACGGGTAAATATAAATAGGTTTTTTTGAAGTGAAAACTTCTTTAGCGGCGTTGGGTATAAAATCTTAAACTCGCGTCAGGACACGTGACCTGATCGAAAAAGCGTAAGACGGTTGGATATCAAACATGCTCAACGTTAATAATCAAGTTTTCACTTCTGCCGGCACTCCCGGAGTGCAACCCGTCTTTTTTTTTTTAATTATACATATATGTTAAATTTTTGCCAAAGCACACGAGCAAAGTGACTTAACAGACACTAATTATTGAATTAATATAATTAATAATTAATTAATTAATTATTTTTAATTATTTTATTATTATTACTTGTACACGTAATTGTATACATATTTTTGGCGCGTATTCAAGCGTTATTGATAATCTAGACAAAAAATACTAAAGAAGTAATGAGTTTGCAAAGCAAATTCAATTAACCAATTAATGATTTCGTTCCTTAATTTAAATTCATTGCGCCAACTCTACATAAATATCCGAGAATATTTCTGTCTGGATTCTTAATTTTCGTTATTTTATTTTTCACTACCTACTATTAACACGGCGTTATTCTATGCAACATAAAGTTTTCTGTGAAAAATCAACTGTGTAACTGAAACGAGTCCGTGTAAAAACAAAATGCGTATTAAATTGCGTAACTCGAGTCTAAGTGTTCGTATTACGGTGGCATTACGACTGCTCATAATTACCACAATTATGGCTAAGAAATACTTAACCTGGAATTCTGAGCTTTTGTACGGTGTACTGTTTCTATTGATTCTAGAAAGGAAATAATAGTATGAATGTTGCAAACAAGTCTTTTAATCAAGCCTCGTTTAAGCCTATAATTACCTCCTACTTGTGTCCGAAAACGCCTACCTACTAACTTTACTCTACTAAATTGATTTATTTAAACATTTTCAAGTATCCTTGAACAAGTTTGAAATTGAGGTTTATTTGACACCAATTTTAATAAACCAATTGATTGATATTTTCCAAAACTTTCAGTCACTCCTATAAACACTTATTTTACATTCTTATATTGACACTCCTTGAAAATAATACAATAATGTTTTCTTCACAATAAAATATTTGGAATTAAAAAGACATAAAAAAATCTTTATTACAGGGCGTGTAATTGGTCTCCGCGAGGTCCGTGTGGTCAACGACAAGGTGTCGATTACCCGACTCCTAGTGCGAGTGATATCTGGTTTACAACTGAACATTTCTCCAGACACGGCCATTGAGAACGGATACGTGTCCGAAACTACTGTTACAAGACGATTGACAGCCCAATACCAGGTGAGATGGGGCTTCGGAAGCTTTAGTGTGATTTATTAGGGCAGGAAATTGATTTATCGGAACGTAGACATGAAGGTAGAATCAAATTGTTCGATGAATTTTCGTTTCAAAGGATGTAGTATATTTGAAAATTATACATATGCTCTGTTAAAATAACTATACGCAATACACATTAATCTTTGTTTCAGTTTTAAGATGGCATAAGAAATGCTGACTTCGATATAAATTTATAAAATTGAATGCCATAAAACAATAAATATCAATTTCATGCTGACTTCGATTTAATTTTGCCAATATGACCTTCAAATTACTTTTTAAAAATAGCATTTTTTCTTTTACTATTTTAATTCTGAATCTCCTTCTCAATCAATAATTATTATTATTTTTTTCTTCTTTATTACAGGAAGGGCTTCTAGACATAGACATAGAGTTTTCCGACGGAACTCACACAGCACTGCGCGATGTGGCCACATCGGACTACCACTTGTTAGTGGAAAGCTTGGATATCGAAGTTGTGGCCTTTGCGCCCATGCTGGCTTCGGTGCATCCTAGAGTTATTGCTGTTGGTGAAGGTATGACATATTATTTTAAGAAATATTAACGAATCCAGATATATTAATTAAAATAAAGAGTAAACGTAAGTTCATTATTAATTATGAGAAATTTGAATTTCTTTTTTGATAATATAAGGGTTTCATCTCGTGCTGAAAAGGAGCTTTTTATTATTTTTTCAATAATAAACGTGAGTTCATATTGTTTGTTATTTTAACTGACAAGCTAATATGGGGGTTATCATGATTCATGATGTTTTAAATTTCCAGTGTGAGAAATTGATGGCGCTAGACGACCTGTAATTTTTCTACATTAGAAATAATACTATAAGACATCATGGTACGGTAGCTTTGAATCTGGCCATAAGACTAATATAAATCTAATTTATCACAGGTAGCGGCGAACTTCTACGCGTAACCCTGCTAACGCCCGACCAGTGTCGTTCCGGTCCGATCCGGCGAGTATCTCTCCCCGGGAAAGGCGACACCAAAACTCCCGCGAACATTAAGAACATTCCCGGGGCTCTAGCCACTGCTGCTGCTAGTGTTGATGTCGACTTCACTGGAACTGATGCTCCACAGAGACCAGATACACCGCAAAATGATGATATCATGGCCAGGGGTGGGATCAGAACTGGAATGAACGATCTGACTGATTTGCTTAAAGGTAAAGGTGTATTGAGTTGGTTGATAGTTCTGTTGAGTAGTTATTTTTTTGGTATGTCAAATTAAGTAAAGTAGCATAGTCGTATTAATAATTATTTTATGTTATCTTATAAATCAATTTTCATTTGTTTTTTGAGATATTGAAGTAATATTGATATAATATGATTAAAATAATGTTATAACTCTAATAACTCATTGTTATGTAGATAATATACAATCTTAGTTATCCAAATTACTGTACCAAGTAGAATTATTATTAAAAAAACCCTCTAATAAAACCAATACTAAACTACCATTTGTGTTTGTAGATATTTCACGTATTAAAGATGAAAACAACCACAATCCCACAGTGCAAGCGCAGCAATACGGATCCATTCACCGACCGAACGCCGCTCACCATCCAAGGCATATTGCGCAGAAAAATGAGTCGCAAGTACAAATCGGTTGGTATTACATATAAATATTATATGTTTATTCCATGAAAAAATAGGGAGGACAAGAACATTTTTTTATATAGAGAAAAAAAATATTTTAAATATTTGGTATGTTTACTGAACTCAAATTTAACCAATAATTTTGTCGTTACAGGAATGACTATCTTACTGGGAGCATTTTGTTTCGCGATAATGGTAATTATTATTTATTTCACTATTCATTCTATGTTAATTGGACGATCTTTTTCTTATTCTTTAATCCCTATTTTTATTTATTTTTATAGGTATTTGTGGTGTCATGTGTTGTATACGCATACAAATTGAAAAGAGTGAACAGTCCAGGAGGTGGTGGATGTAGAAACAGTCCCGGCGCTACTGAAAGTGGACGCTTACAAGTTACTAATTTGGTTGGAACTACACTTGGTCTAGCTAAAGAAAAGCCCTCAAGGGAGTCTACTACTAATGCCCATGATTGGGTGTGGCTCGGTAAGATGACATGAAATTTAATGATAAATTAATAACATGATATTAATGTGATCACAAATAACACATTTAGGTAGATAAAATGAACGATAAAAGTTTCACGTTTCAATAAAATATCTGTTAAGGCATATAACTAATTTTTATTACACTGTTCATTTACAGGAAGGGCAACAATCGAAAAGAACGGCAACCGCCACCCAACAAACAGAAACTCGATGCAACCGATGCAATGCGACAAGGGGAACAACAACCAAGAGATGCGCATAACGTCCAACCCTTTGAACTACAACTACGTCGACCCAGATGATGCTATCCGAGATAATGGAAACATTATGGTCACCAGCTTCGATAACCCCAACTCCATAGAATTACCATCGCAGAACGAGAAACGTGACAGGATCATAGACTCAACGACATATTGCAAGAAACCCTCGAGACACGCGCGGACTAACTCCGGAGACGGTCATTGGCAGTAAGATTATCATTGCCATCATTTCTTGCATGCTTCACAACCACACAGACATTAGTTACATGCTGACTAGATGTTTGCTACTATTTTTGCATTTGTGTATAATGTGTTGTGTAATTTTAGGGATACCAATAACCAAGACGAGTATCGACCGCCCGTGCCTCCGCACAGAAACTCTTCGACACCTCAGCCTCAAGTACCGGTGCCACCACGGAATTCCAATAAAGTGAGTTGCCATTTCATTTTTTGTTGTAACAATGAATACCAACTTGATCCCTCATTTCCTCTTGTACGAATGTATATTAAGATTATGTGCTTCTCCACAAAATTTTATTCAGATCCGATCAGATGTTTTTACTTGAAATAGTAACTAAATCAGTATGATTACTTTTCAAACTTTCAAATCTTTATAATAATGATCTTGCAGATTTTGCCGGAGTCAGTCATGCCACCAGCTAGACGAAGCCACTCCAGGAATCATCATAAGAAACACGATCGCGAGCACGAGCCTACCAAGAGATCTCCGGAAAATCAACGCCACCCAGACCGGTACGTTTTTTTATATTAATTTTTTTATTTATTTACTCTTTATTGTACAACATATTAAAATGAAAGTACATAAAACAAAACCATTTAAATTGTATAAATGGCGGCCTTATGGCTCAAAGCCGTCTCTGCCAGGCAACCTTCAGGCAAAGGACAAATTATAACTTAAGGTAGCCAATTTATAATAACTGCTTCTACAACAAATACCTATCTAGATTTGAGAGTTGAAATAATATTGTTTGATTGTGTAATATTTTCATAATCTATTCAAAATTTAATTGAAATCATGTCTCCATTTCAGAATTATTGATTTGAATAAAGCCGAGTCCCCATACATTCCGAGCCGAGAAATTAAAGACCAATACAAACGCGACTCTTACCCTCTTCGACTCCGCAACGACTTTGACGACGATCCAATGGAAAACCTTACTGATAAGGACGATTGTGCCAGATTATTTGAGTTTGATAACGATGCTCCTCTTATCATGGAGAATAAGGACTATCGAGAGATTGTTGGCCTCAACAGAGGAACTGATGACTCACGACGCACCTTCACTAAGCCGGAAAGCCCTGACTACATGCACGACTCTGGAATCGGTAATATTATTATGTATTTTATTATAAGTACCACTTTTCGATCGTAATTACTATTTGGAACACTTTCATTGTTCATTTTAAAGTATTTTTTTATCTTATTACATTGTTACGCAATCCTTCTGAGTTGTAAGAATGCAAAAAGCAGTAGGTATTTTATTTCGAAAGTAACTTTTATTAAATGTTAACCTTTTTTACTTGAATTAGTTCTATGAAATGGTTCTATCAATATTAAATCGTAATCTCTGTCATTTCCAGGTCTACCTGATTTGCAAATGAGACACAAGAGTAAATCAAAGGATGCTAATGGCAAAGGAGATTTCGTTGAATTGTCCAATCAAAATAAAGGTAAGATATGTTTAACTATTTCTCATTATTATATTATATGACTGTACTCCTTTTATACCTAGATGATTGGTAGAAGTGTAGAATTCTAAGGAAATGTTAAATTACCAATAGTGGAGCATTCGTTTATTTACCATAGCCATAGGCAAATTTCTAGCTCCCTAGAATCTCTATCTCTTTTAAATTATAAAGTAAATACTTAACTATTGTGCGCTCCATCTATTATAGACAGAGCGCACCTATTATAGACAGAGCGCACCATAGAAATCTAAATAACAAGACACATAGAAGTGCTGTAATGTCATAATTCGTATGAAAACCGCTGTCGCCAAAATCAACACATTCAAACCGAAAGCTAAACAGTACACACAAGTAAACTATGCCTTTTATTGGACAGCTTGATTTTAGTGAAAACTAACTTATCTATTAAATTAAGCTTTTGAATATGTATCCTAACGCACGAATTTACGGTTTATTTTAGAATAACATCCCTAAGTATATGAGACTTTTTGCTCCAATACGAACAAACGTGATAATAAGAATGGTCGACTGTGTCATTCATTGTTATTTCGATTACTATGGTGACACTCGTAATACTTGTAAATATTCTATAATTTTAAGGAAAAACGGCATTATTTCTAAAAAAAAATATTTTCCAATGAAATATTATTCCTTTATAAGTATAATTACAACTTGTGGAAGAATTTCCGCAATGGGAATTGCTGAAACACACCATGTATACACTCATACGTCTCCAGAGCAACTGAACAGTGACGAATGCACTGGTGATGTGCAAATCACCTGAGTGGCGACAAGGTCACGCACGCTTACGACTTCTAGTGTCTTGTTATTTAGATTTCTATGGAGCGCACCTATTATAGTCAGAACGCACCTATTCACGTACATTTGCACTAACTATATCTCCACGAACTATGTCTTGTTTCCACCAGGTACCCCATCCCCCGAAGTGAAGCGCGCCACCATAGTGGGCAACCCGATGTACTCGCGCGGGGCCGCGGGTGTGGGGGGAGCGGGGGGTGTGGGGGGAGTGGGGGGTGCGGGGGCGGGGGGAGCCGAGCCAGCCGTAGAGCCGCTCGGCCTCGACGACCTGCACATGGACTACGATCAAATCATGCACTATTTCCATAACCTCAAGGTATAAACCGCCACAGCCCACCGTCCCCACGCTTCTAGTGTAGACGTTGCTGCTTGCGATACCGCTCGGCTGCCGCGTTCTATCATATCGTACCGCGTACGTCGGTGTCTACGTAATCTACTTATGAATTAGAGCCTGACTTTTGATGCATTTAATGTCGATGTAGTATAGTATTTTATATGACTACGTTTTATACGAATATACATTGTGTCGTGCAGTATTAATTAATGTAAGGACGTGTAGCTGTGCATTAACGGTATTGTCTCATAGAAGTAACGTTAGTCTTGTCTCAGCGAGTATAATGTACGCCTCGGTAGCACTACCTTTATATTACGTCTAGTACCGCCTCTATATCGATGACATCATCCCCTATATTTGATCTCGTAGACAGCTAGAATAGAATCCGTCTCTTCTCACTAACCTAGAAGTAGCACATCTCACAGTCGATCACAATAATCAGTAATCACATTGCAATCGCCGCAAACTATGACTCATTCGATAAAATTTTTCGCAGGAATCGAACGCCTGAGTAGAGCAGATCATTGCAAAGATCCGGCAGATATTGTCTACGTTTAAATATCAGCATATCACCAAAGCTGCTCCGATCGACGTATACAATGCGCCCGCCGGAGCGAGCGGCGCCGGGCGCGAGGATAGTACTATTGACTCACTCAACAACAACCTGCCGCCAAGCGACGCACACACACACAGTGCCGCGCACACGCAGGTGCTCTGTGACTCGATCGCGCACAGAAACACCTTTATGAAACGCCGCCTTAAGTTCCTCCTGGAACACTTAAGCGAGGCGTACGAGTAGAGTTGTTGGTCAATATATTATCCTCCGTACAATATGTGTCCGAAGTGGATCCTTGCAGTGATCGAAAACGATATAAACTATGTAATTGTTTTATACGTATACCTGTAACGTTTAACGTATTTACTCTAGTCATCGACAAAGTTGCACATGTTTATGTATTTAATGATGTATCTGTGTGCATGTAGTTAATACTCAAATATATTATAATCTATGATATAATGTTGTAGATAGATCGCGTTGTTTGTCTGTTTGACGATATGACTTCTTTGGTTTTGGTGTCTCGTTAATAAAATAATATAATATACGAGCTTTTAGCGGTTGGAGCTATAATTATTATCCAAATACCAATAAAAAAAACGTTGCATTTTTCTCTGAATAGTATGTACATATTTTCCATTATAGATGATGTGAAAACGCTACCTCACTTATGTCTTAACTTATAGCTTAGCAATTACATAGATCCATGAGCAAAGCAAAATGTATTTATATAACAACTATTTAATACGCGTATTTAATTATTATTTTAGGTTCTACCTAATTTATTCCACTTCTTTTTCCCTTAACAAAGACATGAAATAGGCTTTAAGACTGCAATTTGCCAGTGTTTAGAAAATATTTATTAGTTTAGGGACTATTTATAAGACAAACCTAGTCAAATATGTTTATGTAAGGGCTAATTTTTATTTGCTCAAATTTACTGTTTTCAATAAAATACTGAATATTTTACGTTCCTATTGTTTTACCACTTCATTTATTGATGTTGAACAAAATAAAATTTGGCCTAAAATATCTTCCACGTTTGTGTAACTTTATATCTTGGGACATTACTGTACAACGTTCTATACACACGTACATTATATCTCAATCAATATTGTATAACTTTGTGATAATATGGCTGCTCTTGTTGATTTTTGGCGGCCGACTTTAAATTAAAAAGCCATATCATATTATGAAATCTAGTTGCTTGTATCATATATTGTAATGTATCTTATTAATTTATTAAAATGTAAATTGCATTTACTTGTAAGTTAGTTTTATAGGTTTTGTAAATATTGTTATGATGTTATATAATTTATAGGTATGTGTGCGAAGATACAAAGGAAATAGATGTATAAATGTGGTAGAGTTGCTTATATACTATCGACAGAGTAGGCTGCACTGAATTATATAATAAAAGTTTCATGTCTGTTATTATTGTACACGGAATAGTAAATGTAATTGATCTTGTAATTGTGTATTGATGTGACCCTTCTAGAAGATGTTTCTAGCGAAATCTCCCTTTTATGTTAACTATTTTTTCCTTTTCAAAGCAAACTGTTATAACGATCTATTCAGCTTTAACTTTAATCTGATAATATTGATATTATTCGTAACGTTTGGGCTTTTGTCGTTAGTTTAGGGACAAGTCACAGATCACTTATATACCTACATTATGCAGTAGAATTTGTTACTATAACAATTGTTTTTGTTGGGTTTTTCCTTATATAAAGAAGTTTATTAATAAATTATTGCTACAGACTGAGGCTTGTCACGAGAATCCCTTAATGAAATGTCAAATATAATAAACAATTATGAAAAAATCCAGTTGTTTTTTATTTACATCATCCGAATCTAGGTATGTGAAATAATCAAAAACACTGAAAGGTGGCCGATTTGATGAAAACTAAAACTGCATTATTAGTTTTTTGATAAATCAATATTCCTTACCAGTTACCTATAGAACCCATTGATTTTGAAAAATAAAACTTTAAGTACCTGCAGGAAGGGGAATTGGAAAAAGGTTATTATATTCTGGAATTCAGTAATTTCTATTTTAATAGGGTTATACCATGAAGGTTAAACACTCGTTAAATATCGATCGTTGTGGGCATTACCTCAAGAGAAGTGATATTGGGCAATCATATTATTAGCATATATTTTTTTCACTAAAGCATCTTTTTTTAATGGAACTAAATCGATCATGAGCTGATCAGTGATAACAAAGCAGAACCTCATACAGCTAGTTTTCGAGTCAAGTGACTACCGATTCTAAAGTAAAGTGAAGTCCCGTGTCCCCTAGTGGGGCAGATGCATTATATGCATACATCTGTTTCACTCATCCATTTCCTTTAGGGACAAGTAGGTGATCAGCCTTCTATGTCCTGCCAGACCGAGACATTTTTTTTCTTCCACCGGGAATCGAACCCAGGACCCCTCGGTTCTACGCTCACGCGTCAACCACTGTACCAAGGAGGCGGTCGATTCGAAAGTAGAAGGGCAATAATTAATCTAAGCCGGGCGCTACAGCAAACAGGCTCAAGAAAATATTGCCCACATTCAAATCTATGAAGCAGATTTTGAATACGTAAGTAACTATATTCTCTATATTGTATGAAGAATAGCAGTACTGTTTTCTAATGAGTATTTTGTACACTATTGACTTATATGCTGTTGTGAGTCTTTCTTATATTTTGCAAGTATCAAAGAGTTGTTAGATAATAATATTGTCATTACATTTCACATTTTTAATCACAGTTTTTAATAAAGGTAGCGCCATCTATTGAAACTTATAAATTTAAGAGTGATTCAAATATGTACACATTAATGAGTAACGAAAAAAAAAACTACAATTATTACTATTCACTAAATTCTATTGTCTATTCCATTACATCTTACAAATATTTGCAGAACCATCTATGGTCATATTTCGATATATGCTTGTGACAGCCGCCCATATTGTTTTGGATTAAATATTTCATTGTGTAATTATTTTGGTTATTTTCTTCCCTCCACTGTTCGTCGGCTGCAAATTTCTCCATTATTTCCTGTGACACTGGCTCAGCTTTGAAAGGCAGTCTCTCGGCAATGATTCGTAACATGTTTTTTACCTGTAAGATACAAAGTGTAAAATAAATCAAGAGGTAAAAAAGGAGAGATTATTCGTTTTTTAAACATCGAAATTAGCTATAGTAGATTAATTTGAATAGGCAACATTTGAAAGTTCAACAAAATTCAACAATGTAACCTTGTCATGTGTTTCCTATTAACATAACTCCAGTATAACTTAACATTCATAACAAAATAAGTGTAATTTCAATATACCAAATGAATTAAAAAAAAATGCATACACAAAGATCGAATGGACTTAATCATGATAATATAATGATTTGTTTTATTATTATAATCTTATAAACTGATAACAAGAAGAAAAGTAAAGAAAAAGACAAGAAGAGACTGTAGTGAAATTCTACCTACCTCAGCATATTCACATTTTCCACCAACTTCAAAAATTATGCGTCCATTTTTTATTGGAGTGACATAATGGTCAATAGCACCTTTACCACCTCCCATACGTTGGCCCTGACCCTTCTTTGTGATTGGTTGCCATGGAGGATCAATACGCCAGATTGCAAACATTTTCTTTTGGTCTAATCTCCTTGCAACTTGAAGACGGACCATCTCAAAATGTTCATGACGCATTCTACCGCCACCCCTTGCCTTTTGAAAGATTCCTATATTAATAAATAAATATTTTGAAGTTGATCCTAATATGGATCAATCTATTAGGGCTGATCTGCAGATGTTTTCTTTATTCGAGTTATTAATCTGTTGTGATGAATGAATAGTTTTAAATTGAAACTTCTGTAAGTGCATTGACATACCATATTTTTTAATCTTGCCAAAGTGTTTTCACTTCTGACTTTGTATGCTTGGTACACACGCCCTTTTATTGATTGAAACTTCTTTAGGCACTTTGAGAGTAAAATTTCAAGATGGCGTCATGGCAATACCGTCACATTATGCAGTAAGGCACACGCTCTTTTTATCATGAAGTTTGTTTATTTTATGATATTATTTAAAATGAATGATAACCATAATAACATCAATGTGGGTTATTGTGAATGAAAACCCCTGTTCACAATTACCCACCCTTACTATAATAATTGATGTAGCTGAAATAAATTTTCATGTCATCTTGGAGCTTTTTAATGTAGATTTAATTAACTTAAACATATAAATATTTATATTATAAAATATTAAAATATATAAAATAAATGTTACTGACCACAACACCATACTGTTGCAACTGCAGTGTATTGTGTACTGGTTCTGGTCCTCTCATGTAACGCAACCTCTTTTGCATTTTAGGTGGTTTTATATTAGAAGGATAGAGGGGCACTTTATCATATACTCTCAATCTTTGCCGTTCCGGTATCTGAATATCTGAAATATTTTTAATAAGATTTTATTCCATACGCCCAATTATTAGTTTATTTTTATTTATTACTTAGATCTAAAAAAGTTATACCGTCATAGTTTTTCGGAGGAGGGAAGTATTTTATTCCCGCTGTGAAGATCATCTGAAGTTTTTCAGGTCGTAAAATATCTGTAATTTAATTCAATAAATTAACAAATAGGTTGCGATTCAAATGATTATCGTAATATTGTTTCATTTTGATTACACACTTGCTGCGATATTCCACGTACGCCTCATCATTTTGTATGATATTTTATTCTAAAAAGGCATTCAATATTAGACTTTTAATATATTTTTGTATGTAATGCAAAGAAAAATGATATTATTTTATATAAACATTTTAGGTTATGTGAAATTAAATTTATGCGAGTTTGACGTTTTAATCCAATGGGCAATGGCTGTCATTAGTCATTTCAACGTCAATGACAATGACATACACGAAACGTTTTAAAATTTAGTTTAGTTTTTCATGGTATTAATCAGTTCTTTAAAGAAACGAATCTTCAATGGCGGCGCTTATCATTCCCTCTCGCTCACACACGGCCGTACGGTATGCAAAAAAAAAATGGAAAAATAAAATTACTAAAATGTATTTGATTTTCCCTATAATAGTTTTTATCATAAATTTACAATGACAATTATGCATTTGCGAAAGTAAATAATGTTTTATTGGAATTTGACAAAATATGTTCTTTGGGAAAAGTTGTTCAGTTTTATGGGCATATTACAAGTATTATGGGGATTTTATTACATTCTGTATACGTAAATATGATAATTCATATAAATACACAAATACAATAACAAAAAAGTTTGCCAACAAACAATTTGAAATAATTAATAAAATAATTATCAATTTACGTTATTTTTATTTTCTTTTTTGCTGATCCTACCATCTGTCAAAGTCAGCTTTGGCCGCCATTGAAGATTCGTTTCTTTATTGAACTGACTAATAATTGTATGTAATTCTGTGATAATTATAATAATCGGAAAAAACAAAATAAAACGATATAATGAGAACTACGGTATATCATCTGATTTTTAAGTTAACGTCCTACTACAACCACTGGCAACCTTCTGGCAACCAACTAGGTTGCCTAGCAATAAATGGTAAAAAAACAAATAATAGGACATAGGACAAACATTTTTTAATATAATGATAAATTTGCAAATGGATTAACAAAGGAAGAACTAAATAACATAGTACGAATATTCTATAAAATAATTTTAAATTTAAATGTAAACGTTGATAAAAAGAAAAGTAATATGAATTATAAAATAATGTTGAACTTACAAAAGTGCTTATATATCAATAGTTACGTTTATTGCGTATGGACCATTGTTGAATTATTTTATTTTTACGTTAAGGTTTGTATACCTAACTACTAATTTAAATTATTTTTTAAGATGTTTTTTCGCTAGAAAATCTTAAAATAGGTATTTTAGTCAGTGTGTAGAAAAGCTAATTAAGTATTTTTAACCTAACTACTAATTTAAATTATTTTTTAAGATGTTTTTTCGCTAGAAAATCTTAAAATAGGTATTTTAGTCAGTGTGTAGAAAAGCTAATTAAGTATTTACTAGTGAATAGCTGTCAAACGAACCAACAATTCTCTTTCATTTACAGAATAATGAGTATGATCAGCTTATAAAATATCTATCAATAACCTTATTCATAATGTTCACCAGCATAGAAAGCATAAGACTGTATCTTGGACATAGTGGAAATTTATTATATAGGGTAAGGATTTGATATTTAATACACAACAAAAAAATTATTAACTCTTTTTGTGTTATTATTACCAGTTTATTTATAAAATTAATATGTGATTCAACTGAAGATAGGAAAATCGAATTTGTGTCAAATGTATTTTAAAGTTAATTAGAATACTTAGTTCATAATTCTCGAAAATCCAAGCCATTCTGTGGCTGTGGGATATGTTTTATAGGACATACAGTTTATAATTATTAGTTATTACTTATTACATAATAGTACGGGTGACAAGTGGCAACCCTACCACTAAAAGAGTACCTAGTTTATAATATTAGTACATGTATTGCCACCACTACGCAAATAATAGTTTCAATTTAATTTACCTATATTATTAAATCATATCATTTCAGGTCCCAGAACTGGCCAGCTTTATAATGTTAAGTGTATTCATGCAATTTCCCCTCATAACTTATTTTCTATTCAATCCATACGTATTGAATACTCCTCTAGAAGTAACATTGCATGCTATACTTTGGATTTCAATTTCGTCAGAAATTCTGCTTATGCGCTGATTACACCTAACGAGTACAGTGGCGAGTCAGTAAATACGCTCTCGGCCGAGACAGTTGCCGAACCGAGTGGGTGTTTACACGTATTTCACTAGTGGCGAGTCAGTTCAGTTTTGATCACGACGCGGACGTCTGCAATGGATCGAAAAAAAAAAGAATTTAAACGGGTTTTAAATCGGCTGTTACCAGATATAATTAACGAATTGTGGGATTTATTAGAAATAATAAATAAAAATAATAATTCTTTGAAAAAATACAATGACGAAACGAACGAGTGGCGAGTGGCCGAGTGACGCGACGAGTGCGTGTTTATACCTGCCGAGCGGGATAGCGAGTGGGTACTCGGCCGAGTAAACAAATTGGGATTCTAGTGACTGTCTCGCCGCTCTTCTCGGCCGAGTACTCGGCCGAGCACTCGTTGAAGTGTTTATACCAACCGAGCACTCGGCCGAGGACACTGACTCGCCACTGTACTCGTTAGGTGTAATCGCCGCATTAGTTTTCAAGCTTTAAAGCAAGCATCTTCCATAGCAAAGGGAGTTTATTTATCCACTTCAAGAAATAGACTTTTATGAAACTTGTTTGTGATAAGGATTATTGAATATTAAAGGTAAAATAATAAATACCTATACAAAAAAAAATATATTTAAGCAGATGTGAGGACTGAGGAGTAAGAAAATTACAAAATAAATGAAGTACATAAATAAATGGAGAAATAAAAAAAAATGTATTTATTTATTATTTTATTACTTCACATTAAAGCTTCCTCATTGGTTTATTATATAAATCTAAGTACTTTATAAGCTAAAATAGTACAGAATTTAATAATGTGTTACTTTTGGAACTTTACATACAAAAATATTTTAGTACCTTACACACCTTTTCTATGTTACTTCATACACTACAAAGGCGAAACTCTTCAATGAAGGTATTTTTAATGTTTGCACAAACAGCACCATATTATTTTTGATACAAAAAATAATTAATTTGCTTAATCATAATATTATTATTCAATTGAATTATTTGCATACAACTGTAATAATACCTAAGTAGGTACTTGTTATTAGGGATTTAATCAATATTATCGAAAACACATATTTTCAATTCAAGGACCATTTTAAATACATATTATGTAATCCTTACTATATTTTTTCGTGAAATTATTATAATATGTATAAACTGTTATGCCTGCTCCTGATTTGTGCATATCTTATGTCTATTTGAATAAATTAATTATTAATAAATATAATACCATTAACTATTGGGTTTCTGGCTAAAAATTATTAATTCAAACAGTTTTATCAATTTTAATGAAAATCTGGAAATAAAACAAAATATTGTTAAAGTAGACCCGGGGTATTCCGACAATCGTTTTGCAGGGCAATGTTGGAGTATCGATTTGATATTAAAATAATTTCTTCGAGTAGGGCACATAGTTATGGGGGAAGACACGTTTTTTTGTACAGGTCAGGTTCAAACTTGTCCAAACATGCATGATTGACGCAAAAATTGGGAAAAATTAGGTAACAGACATGTCGGATTATAGGGGGCGGCTGATTAGACAGGGGCCGGTGTAGCGCGGGTCTACTGTATGTAATTTTTATCAAGAATAGGAGCAATGCTTGCCATTATCAAGTTCAACATTTTTTCTTAATTTGTAATTCCAGATTAATTGTTACATAAAATTTATAAATACATATTACAATAGAAAATCTTTGGCTCTTTCTGTTTTTAATAACTCAACAATTGTTGAATATCACATTACAAAAATTATTGTATTCGTTACTGGTACATAACTTACACAAAGTTATCATTTTATGGGAGTCAAAATTGCCTACTTAAAGTGAAAGAAAAGATATTGTGTTGATGTCATGAGAAACAGAATTTTCAGTGTAACAAAATTTTGGAAAAGATCACAGTGTGTACATTAATAAAGTATCTAAACTTCAAGGAATAAGCCACTGTCTTTAAAAAAAATATCAATTTCCAATCTTACAACATGTAAAGATGATGTAAAAGTTGCCATTTTGGTTTCAAATGACTCAACACTGGCCAAGCCTAAAGATGCGATCATTTGCGGAAGTGTAGGAGACATTTTGCAGATGACCTGGAAATAAAAATAAATTTATTAATAACCTCACAATGAAGTAGCAATTTAAAGTGGGCTATTTAACTAAGTTGGTTGGAGATTTAAAATCGTTAACTATAATGGAGAATTAAAAAGTTTTAATTTTGTGAAATGTTATTATAGTGGGTCTTTCTTTTTTTTTAAATATCAATCAATTTAAATAATAATAATTTTGCAATATATTTGGAAATGTATTCAGTATTAGCATACATATTAGTAATTTAAATTCATGTATTATAAACAAATTCACTATGCTTTAAAGCATTTGGATAATAAAAAGACAAATAAATAATGATAAAAATCAACACTATGGATTGAATATGATTTAAATATTATTACTTAGCTCAAAGACTTAGTTTAAAAACAGGTACCTAATTACTTATTTAATGAAATGTGTATTTCTATCCATAGGTATGTGTTTCAAGTTAAAATATGATACATATATGAAAATTTAAATGTACCGAAAACAGGCGCTGTACTATCCAATTATGATATTTTTTCACAGAGCCTTCATAAGCTGATGAGAAGATAGCCTTCATGTTTATATCATCACTCTTGACTTCACTCTTCAAGCCTTGCAAAATACCATCAAATGTGAGCTCAAAAAACAGTAATGCCCTGAAATTTGAAATACAATCATTTTTTAATTAAAATTTCACATAGTCGTATAGGAGCTACCAACGTTGACAAGAGAGAATTTTAGTATAGTTGGTTCTTTGATATACTGTTCCTCTTGCTATTTCGGTTAGAGTCCGGGCTGTCTGGCTGGTCGCAGTGGTTGCGTTTTTTAGTGCGCATCTTATCTGCACAGGATAATTTCCTTAATTTTAAGTCATTTTTTAACGCGTAATTTTTAATATTTTGCCTTTAGATAGATCCATCAGACATAATTTTTTTATTGCAAGACGTTTTTTTCGTTGTTAAATAGGTGCCAGACGCAATTTTTTATTTCGTTTTTATAAAAAATTCAAATTATTTTAGAATGTCTGTAAATTTCATATTATGTTCTTCAAACATAATATAATCTAAAATTAATTAGCCAGACGCTAATTCGATTGTTAAGTATTAAATAATGTGTATAAATAAAAAAAAGTAATGAAGCATGCAGCTCATCAGCTAGTGTATTTAAATTATGCGACAGGAAATAATTGCAAGAATACAATATTATTTACACTTGTTCTTATAAATAAAAGCAAAAATGAAAAAAAAAAAATAAAAGTGAAAAATAAATTAAAGTTACCATACATTGAAAAGAATAGAATAAAATCTATATCAATAAAGGTTAAACAATTACATTGTTAAATTTAAAAAGCCATCTTCATAATCATCATCATCATCACACACCACACCACACACGACACACACACGTGAACACACACACACTCGCATGTTTAAGTTTGTATTGAATTTAACTAAAGTAGTTAGCATGAATTTATATAGCTAGTATACTAGCGGTCCGCCCCGGCTTCGCCCGTGGTACCTACATGTTTAAACTATCCTATCTCTCAGGTTGGATCGAACTGCACTTGGTGTGCGAATTTTATTATAATCGGTTAAGTGGTTTA
Organism: Colias philodice; assembly: GCF_061535455.1. Taxonomy (NCBI): domain Eukaryota; kingdom Metazoa; phylum Arthropoda; class Insecta; order Lepidoptera; family Pieridae; genus Colias; species Colias philodice. Next base: position 5,758,875 of record NC_143094.1, on the reverse strand, counting down.
GGAGTCCATTGATGACAAACATTATGACACGAGATTTATGTATATATATTAAAAATTAAGATTAATGAATTAATATTCTTATCATCATCACTACATAGTATAAAACAAAGTCGCTTTCTCTGTCCCTATGTCCCTTTAAATCTTTGAAACTACGCAACGGATTTTGATGCGGTTTTTTTAATAGATAGAGTGATTTAAGAGGAAGGTTTATATGTATAATAACATCCATTAAATAGTGGAGAAGTACTGTTATTTTTGAGGTTTCCAATGTGATGTCGTAAAAAATTACATTTTTTCCGCTTACATTGCAAACGCAGGCTGAACCCTACGAGTTTTATCAAAATAATGTACTAAGTATTATACACATTGAAAAGGTCTACAGAAAAGTCCGCGATGGTATATGTCTATCTCTTATGGATAACCCACAATAACTTTTTTTTGTCATTTACTTTTTACGACAAATAATGGCTAATTTTCGATGCGATTTTAACCAATACAGCATTAATCCTTAACCAATTAAATACCTTGAATACATTGTTCATTTAATATAGATCTATGTATATGGTCCTTTACACCGTATGATTTAAGTGAATATTTTCGAAGATATTACAGACTAGTGGCCCGCCCCGGCTTCTCCCGTGGTACATATTTCGCAATAAAAGGTAGCCTATGTCCTTTCTCGGGTATCAAAATATCTCCATACCAAATTTCATGCAAATTGGTTAAGTAATTTAGGCGTGATTGAGTAACAGACAGACAGACAGAGTTACTTTCGCATTATAATATTAGTATGGATTTAAAAATTGCGGGACATAGCGTTTGCGGCGGTACCGGCCGGCCACCCGGCTATATATTTTATACCCGTGCGAAGCCGGAGCGGGCCGCTATGTTATTATATTCAACGTTCACAGCTTTTCTGTAGTGTATTTAGTATCAGCATTGCACCCGTGCGAAGCCAGGGCCGGGCGGGTCGCTAGTTAGTTATAAAAAAAATTTTTTTGTTGATGTACCCTAATAGTTTATTTTTTAGCCTAAGGAATATTTTTTAGCCTAAGGAATAAAATGTACCAATGAAAGGTACTTGTTCCTACAACACAGGGAATCCTAGAGTAGGAACAATTCAATTTCTATGCATCTTATATTTTCGAAAAAAAAAAGTTATTTTTATTGTTATTTAATTTTCGCGGCCGACCCTTTCTATTTCTCTTGCACTTTAAACTATCTCTCCATATACACAATCATCAAATTGTTATACTTACCTACTTTCACTACGTTTTTATTTGTACATATTTAATACTTAACAATCGAATTAGCGTCTGGCTAATTAATTTTAGATTATATTATGTTTGAAGAACATAACTAATATGAAATTTACAGACATTCTAAAATAATTTGAATTTTTTATAAAAACGAAATAAAAAATTGCGTCTGGCACCTATTTAACAACGAAAAAAACGTCTTGCAATAAAAAAATTATGTCTGATGGATCTATCTAAAGGCAAAATATTAAAAATTATGCGTTAAAAAATGACTTAAAATTAAGGAAATTATCCTGTGCAGATAAGATGCGCACTAAAAAACGCAACCACTGCGACCAGCCAGACAGCCCGGACTCTAACCGAAATAGCAAGAGGAACAGTACCTATATAAAAAAACCAACTATACTAAAATGACTTTTTTTTAAACGTTAATAGCTCCCGTACCATAGAGCCTGAAAGATTAACAACATACAAACTCAAAAGCTTAAATGAAGAAAATATATGATAATTATGTTAATATCCTTTTTATGTCATTTTTCTATTTATAATGCCAATAAATAGGCAAGAATCAATTTAAATACATCGAAATAAAACCTTGTACACATCTTTTCTATTGATACAGTCAAAACATAGAACTATGAGTGAGATATAAACGATTTTACTGTCAACCTTTAGTTAGATTGAGAGTTGTACATACCTACCTATTGAGCCATAATGTAGCCTCAGCACCCGTGCATCCACCTTTTGATTTTTCTTTCATTATTAATTCAAATAGACAGGAATTCTCATCATAAGTAAAATTGTTTTTTATTTTCTGGAAAATATAAAAAAAAAACTCTTTAATCATTTAGTTTTAACTTGTCATAGATATAATGATTGCTTTAAAAAAGAAATTATACTTACATCTATATTACCTTGCATGTCATTTTTTACAGGACTAAAGATTTTGCCAAGACTATCTGCAATACAAAAATAGAAGACATTTTCTTATCAGAAAAAACCAGATTATTATGTATGAAACCAATATTGTATGTACCTTCTTTCATATTATAGATGCTCATGTAGGTAAGTAATTTAAAGTTAATTCTTTATATTAAAGTAAAAACATAATAACAAATAGTATTCAAAGATTTTTTAAACTATTTACTCTAACCAAAAATTAAGTACTATGATCAGTCAGTCCAATCATAATGACAAAAATTTTAAATGTTTTACTAGCTAACTACTATGTACTTTATTCCCATGAATATAGTGGGATTCGTTTCATCATTAAAATAAACTGTATGTGGTATATGTATGTAATACATATATTTTATATAACTACTAATCTAATAATTTATAAACTGTACATTTTAAATTTCTGTAAGTATGTCGATTATCTAACCATGAAAAGTAGGTACTAGTTAAATTTACTTACCAACAATTGATACTAAATCTGATGAAGCCTTCACAAATTCCATTAAATTTATTCGTCCATTCTGTATAGGTGGAAAGTAATTCAGGTCTTCAAAATCAATTTGTTTTTGCGATTGAGTGGACGGCCCTGCCATGGTAGATAAATAGGGGACAACGTATGTTTCATTGTTAAATAATTTTGTTACAGCTTACAATATTGTTATCAGATAAGCAAAGTGATAAAAATATCATTTCATTGTAAGTGTAGATAGGTATTAAAAAAAATCATCATGTTTTGGTTGTGGTGTGATCACAGTGATAAAATGGATAAAATAATTTGACAATATTATTTGACAGTCGAACTTACTGTGTTGCTAGGCTTAAGCACTTTAAAATTTTAAAAAATAAAATTTCAAACGTACATAATTTACAAAGCCATGTTAAGAAATTCTTTATAATAAAAATATATATACATATAAATCCCTTCTATAATATTGGAGTTTGTCTCCCATAGGAACAATATGAAAAAATGTCTTGAATTTTATTTATCCGACTGAAGTTATAATAATTATGTTGAAACTTGAAAATATTATATTGTACAAAAGTGGTATTAAAAAAAACACTAAAAACTAATTTGCGTTCGGGAAGTAGAGTTATTCCAGTCAAGCAAATGGTCAAGCACTTCGAAGTTAGTGCAATAAACATTATATATACACACATTAGCTAACTATCAAGTTTGGATGAACACATAGCATGTGAATAAACGAAATGAGATTTGGTATTATGTATTTTATAACTGTCAAATAATATTTTAATTGATATTATACTCAATTAGTTGGGTCTAATCTAAACAGAACAGCTGCATAAGTTAGTACTGACACCCATAATGCTCCGTTTTGGTACCAACGTACCTACTAGTTATTATTCTGTGACCAAGGTAAGATATTATTGTATAAAGTAAGTATCTGTCCTATTCGAAATGTAGGTACTTATACAAAATCACGTACCGTAGGCAAAATTAGCGTAATACATTAAGGGGGCGCATAAAGCAAAATAACCAATCTTCTATTAGATGATACGTGTAATATGCAAGACCAAATCTAAAAAATAAAATATATATCAAACTAGATGATATGTTCAACGATTCTGTTTAATCAAAAACATAAAATATTAAAATTTACTCGATAAAAAAAAATCACCAAGTTAGCTCTAATTTTCACACTTTTACGTTTTCTACTTGACAATATGGTAATACTTATTATGATTTTTTTTTCATAAACAATTATATTAAAACATTTGCAAGATATTTGTCAGAGCATTTTGTGTAATTACTTTTAGTTTTGGTTTTATCTGCGATAAACCACTTTTGGCGCTCTTTTTTTCTCGAGATAAACGTTTGATTTTGTCACGATAAAAGTGGTTTATCGCAGATAAAACCAAAACTAAAAGTAATTACACAAAATGCTCTGACAAATATCTTGTAAATGTTTTAATATAATTGTTTATGAAAAAAAAATCATAATAAGTATTACCATGTCAAGTAGAAAACGTAAAAGTGTGAAAATTAGAGCTAACTTGGTGATTTTTTTTTATCGAGTAAATTTTAATATTTTATGTTTTTGATTAAACAGAATCGTTGAACATATCATCTAGTTTGATATATATTTTATTTTTTAGATTTGGTCTTGCATATTACACGTATCATCTAATAGAAGATTGGTTATTTTGCTTTATGCGCCCCCTTAAGTACTAGACTTGCTTGCAAAATCCGTGGCGGCTTTTCTTGAACTCGCATTCAGCGGCAGATTTTTTTTATAAGATATGAGGAAGCAACGGAGCAGACGCGTCACCTGATACTCAGTTTTTTTTATGTCAGTGCAAGTAAAGGGCCAGGTGGGCCATCTGATGTTAGTGGTCACCACCAAAAAACATACAGTAACACATACGTAAACACTAGTAACACTGACGGTGTTACAGGTGCTTTGCCGGTCTTTTATGTACAAATAAGCTCTTTTCTTGAAGGCCCCATTCCCCAACGTCGTAGTTGTTCGGGATTCGGCAACACTGCAGGTTTTAAATCGTTCCATAGCTTCAGTGATTAGCGTTGCTCATATGCTCAGGCAATAATTTAGTACATTTAAAATAACTTGCAAAAGGAACAGAATAGGACACCCGTAAGAATAAAATATAGGGACGGAAAAAATTCGTAGTACTTACTAGGGTATGATTGTATAGCCGGCTCTGTAAGAACTCTTTGAGATTGGTCTATATAGAAATAATTAATGACTCTGTTACCTTTAACTTTGATTAAAATATAATCATTAAATAGGTATCTACTAATAATAAAATTGTAGGTACAGCGTACATACAATATTATTCTTAAAATAAACTATAATTCTGAGATTATTACTTTAGTACACATGAGATATAGATTGAGCATATAGCCATAGAAATCTAAATAACAAGGCACTAGAAGTCGTAAGCGTGCGTGACCTTGTCGCCACTCAGGTGATTTGCACATCACCAGTGCATTCGTCACTGTTCAGTTGCTCTGGAGACGTATGAGTGTATACATGGTGTGTTTCAGCAATTCCCATTGCGGAAATTCTTCCACAAGTTGTAATTATACTTATAAAGGAATAATATTTCATCGGAAAATATTTTTTTTAGAAATAATGCCGTTTTTCCTTAAAATTATAGAATATTTACAAGTATTACGAGTGTCACCATAGTAATCGAAATAACAATGAATGACACAGTCGACCATTCTTATTATCACGTTTGTTCGTATTGGAGCAAAAAGTCTCATATACTTAGGGATGTTATTCTAAAATAAACCGTAAATTCGTGCGTTAGGATACATATTCAAAAGCTTAATTTAATAGATAAGTTTTTTTTTCACTAAAATCAAGCTGTCCAATAAAAGGCATAGTTTACTTGTGTGTACTGTTTAGCTTTCGGTTTGAATGTGTTGATTTTGGCGACAGCGGTTTTCATACGAATTATGACATTATAGCACTTCTATGTGTCTTGTTATTTAGATTTCTATGCATATAGCTCATGAAGTAAAGGACATTTTCTCATATACAACTTTTAAAATAAAACAAAAGTATGTATAGCCACAGTTATAGTCTTTACTTATAATATCACCGGCGGCATACAGCGAAAAACTTATTCATTTGATAGTTTTAGTATATTTTAAGCTAAGGCAATAAGTATTTAACATAACTAAGATTTTAGATAATTGCTAAAATATACAGAAATATACTTCAGATTATCCCTAAATAGAATAATTTCCTCGTCGATGGTAAATCATTTGTCGTTTGTTACACATCATTTTTTATTTTTAACATAGTTACTTGTTTAAAAATAAATTAAGTAACTATTTACATATGGATATTCAATTAAATGTATATTTGTATGGCATCCAATGTATTTTTGCTTATTTGTACTTAGGGTCAAACATAAAATTTAATTATTTTTTTGGACTTTATAGATTTTTTTTCGAATTTCATAGGCTACACTTAAAAGGGTGGAGTAGTCAGTCAGTCTTATGTATTAAAAATTTTGTTTTAGTATGGGCTCCGCTTTGTAATTTTTCTCGTATTATTATTCTATTTTTATGCTTAGCTGAAAATGTTAAAGCATAGTCTAACTAGGTATATTACTTATTGTAAATATGCTATTGCAAACTTGCTGATTTCGCCACTTTTCAGTCCTTGCTGACATTTATGTACATGTTCTTTATTGTCACCATAATAATTGTCACTTTTTGAGTTTGCATTTGGTTTATAACGATTCCATCACTATTACACGTTTTAGTATGAAAATGTTTGTTTTAACACGTTTCCTAAGTCATCTTCTACAATAATTGTTAATACTCTGCTTTTTGGAGAAAATGTAAACGGAACTAAAAATCTCTTTTCCGGAAGAACATTAGTGAATTCGTATGAATCCAAAACCATTCCACTCGTCTCATCTCTAACTTCCACAATTCTTATTCCTGCCGTCGATAATATCAACATCTTGTTTTTATCAAACTTTAATGATCTTGTTATGGCTTGTCTCTCTCTGCCGTACTCATTGTTAAACCACCTATGGTATGATAACAGAACTGCACAATTTCGGGTCCAATAAATTGAATCATTACCATTTGAACGGTTTGCATTTCTCTTAGAGTCTGACATTCTATTAGTTATAGTAGAATAAACACTAGAAGGTCTTGTTATGGGAGTAACGTTGGGACTCCGTCGAACTATATCCGATTTGGACATAGAAACAAAGTTACCAAGGGTCGTCTTACTTCGGGGTCCCAATATTCTCAAGGGTTCGGCCACATTCATAGTGACGTTTATATTTCGTTGTAAAGAAACTGTAGAATGTTGCACTGGCTTACCATTAAAATTATTCATATTGTCTTTTGTTAATGCTGATCTTTTATCTCCGACTAGAAACACACGATCTAAATTGTCGAAACCTCTGCCCATGATTCCATCTTTTGTATGTCCAAGATCAAAAGTATGACCCAATTCATGCAATACAGATCCCAATGTTGTTGCAAAACACCCTCCCCATGTTCCACGATATCCACTGTCGTCCATAAATCTTCTGGTATTGACAGGAGTGGGGTCCAACAATTTTGGCACAATGTCTGCAATAGTCGATGGCCATGTGTATAAGCAAGCTGATCCAAACAAAGCTAATCCACCTCCACCTAAAGCCGCATATGCTTCAGTGTAAGATACAATTTCGTCATGGGTAAGAGGTTTATCATTATCGGTGCCTTTAAATCTTGTACAGGAAATAAATCCTAAGAACTTTCTTTCATTACTTCCTAAGTCTGATAACATGAGTTCTCTTCCGAAATGAGTCCATAGCTCATCCTGTTTCATTTTTCGCGCTTTATTTACATTTAAGGAACTCTTAAAAACAATGCATTCGGGATTTTTATTGTTTACTTCATGTTCAAGTTGAAATGTTTTACGGCCGACACCGCTTTCATAAAGTTTTTCGGCCGTGACACTCTGTATAATCTTTGCACCAATAGCAATACGAGAGCAGGCACTCTCAATGGAGTTATCGATTTCAGGTGGACACTGAAAACAACCATCGTGGCCTTGACAGACTATAAAGACTGGTGTAACTCTCAGATTCGTCCTGCGTGGTTCGTACCTTAAAATGAGATTATTTTTTTGCACACCGTTAAATTCTAAATCAATGATGTTTTCACCTTTCTGAAGATCAATTATCATTTTAAATTCTCGGTTATATACATCCCAAAACGTCTCGATTTTGTTTCCACTGGTCGTTAGAGCACATTTTATTTTTTCATAATTATTACAAGCTCCATATGTGATAATACCTTTTAACAAAACTAAAGAATAATTTACGGTTTCACCGTGTTGAAAATTTGTAATAAATATAGAGTTTTGTTCATTTCTGTTTGGTTCATTCGTTCGGTTGTCCATTACCTGGAAATAATTTTATTATTGCATGTTATGCCATTGAAAATCTGTCATTATTGTTAAGCCTCAAAGGCTTTAAATCTTTATGTTATAATTAGGTTAAGCGTAGATATAAAATACACACATTACGTTACACTTATCAACATGACCTTCATTTAAAACATTTGCTTAAACTTTTACTAAAGCAAATGAGAACATGCCGACATTAGAAGTAAAGGTCGTCCCAAATGAATAGTTTCGCACTGAAGCATGACTCACCATGATGCAGTTAGCGTGGAGCGCGCACAACCAGCGCGACGGGAGAACTGCGGTGCGGGCGGTGCGGCGCGGTGGCGGTCGGCGGAACAGGCCAGTCGGCCGCGTGCAGCGTCGATCCTCTTCACTTCCCTTTTGCCTGATCGTCGGGATGGACACACTGCGCATGCTCGTAGATGCAGACGCACATAACACAATAACGATTGCGACGCTTTGCGATACAGACTTACTGTCTCCACTGCCACGAGGGAAATTTAAAAAGTCCGATGCAGCAAATAAATCATGAGTCACCGTTTTTAAGTGTCTTTGTTTACTTCAGCGCTCTTTATTTTAAACGGGATATCGCCAATTTTATACAGAGAAGGATTTATAATTTTGTATAGTAGATCGTGGTAGAAGTTAGAACTGAAGTTAAAGATAATGTCATCAAACATGTATCAGCTTTTCATTACGAAACATATTTTTGTTGTGTGTGAGATAATATATGTAGTGTTTTGTTAATATTTATATAATGTTGTTGTTCTTTTTAATAAGAAAAAATACTATTAATTTGACACCTAAGTAGTCCATATTTGAATTTTTTGGTATTGGAGTTATTCTATTACATAATTTCATTCTTGTCTTAAGCATATAAATTCAAGTTGTCATTGGAGCAGCACCTATCGATTATATTTATTGTTTATTTAACATAGAGAAAAGTAAGATAAAATTAAAAGCTGTGATTATAAGTATGTATATTATGCAAATGTTTCCTGTAATTCAAATACACAAAAATGCGTAAATTGCTGCACTTTTCCGTTAGGCGCTTTGTTATTCCACGAGTTAGAAATAAAATTGGATAGTAAATAATGAAAGGATTGTATTTTTATCCGACTGCGACATAATGACGGTCATGTCTCATGTAGTGCATGTGTGTACGTAGTGCACACTAAAAGTTTTGCGTTGCGGGCCAACCATAAATGTTAGAATTTTGAATGTTATATTTTTTTAACATATGAAGTCTCATTAGCTGTAGAAAAAAAAATTTGGCGGGAAGCGCTTGTCAATTGTTTTTTTATCTCAACTTGAAGTTCGTTGTCCGTAGCAAAAATGGAGCTAATACCACAGAATACATAATAGTAGCTAAACGCTACAGAACGGACACTCTCCGCCTCCCGCCAAAATTAAACTTACCTCACCCCCGCGCGATCAGACATTAAAATGGGCCATATTTTTCTGCAAGGACGATACGCAACGAAGATTGACAACATTAATCAAAAAATTGACTTAAAGTAATTTTATTATTTTGGATTTGTGATTATCGTTTTTCGTAGAAAATGGTTAGATATTGTGCTGTTTACTGTTTAGATATTGTGTATTTCATCAGAAAAACGCGATTTTTTTTTACGCTAGTCACAAATGTGCCAACCATAAAGCGTTAACACACACATTTGCAGTCTCTACAGTGTGACTGTCAAAACGATCATTTTGTATGGAGTGTCCGGGGTGTGCTAATACGAAAGAATTTTAGGGCGATGATTTTTTAAGATTTTAAAAGTTCGCTTTCTCCGAAAACTTGCACTGCTCGCCTTTAAAATACTTTTGGGAGGGAAGCACCTCAGTTGAGGACTGTAAGGCATTGATATGCTGAATTTCATCGCGGCCATGTTTCTCTCCATGATGACATTCGTGAAGGTCAACCCTCAACTGCGATCACGGAGGAAAATATGGCTACCGTCAGACGACTAATTTAAGAAAATTGCCATATCACTTATTAGGAGATTCGAGGACATTTGGGGATTGGTATGAGCCCAAGTCAGAAAAATTTACATGAACATTTCAAGGTTAGGAAGCTTTGTTGCCAGTGGATTGCTCACAAACTCACTCCAGAACAAAACGACATCGAGTAGATTGATGTAAATAAATGCTATTAAAGTACAATCACGGACATTCTAATGCTGTGTATAATATCGTAACAGGATATGAAACACGCAAAAGAACTAAAGTCACTGACATAGCCCACCGTATTAGTAAGTTGAAGTGGCGCTGGGCTGGGCATATAGCCCGCAGAACCGATGGCCGTTGGGGCAAAAAGGTTCTTGAGTGGCGACCACGTAAGTACAGGACGTCGCAGTGTGGGACGGCCTACAACGCGATGGACAGACGACCTGATCAAAGTGGCGGGGAGCCGCTGGATTCAGGCCGCTGGTGATCGGTCGTTTTGGAAATCTTTGGGGGAGGCCTATGTCCTGCAGTGGACGTCCTGAAAGGCTGGAAATGATGATGATGATGATGATATGAAACATGAATATATTGTTATATTCCAGAAAGAAATTACCAATAATTAATTTTGGGTGTTTGAAAGTGACAGCAAACCAACAAAATTGAGGGAGGCGAGAAGGGTCGACAAACAAATGATTGCGTTTTTTTTCTCTAAGACGGGTTCTGTCTGTACTATCCCACTTGAGCAACAAAATACTGTTAATGCTGAGTCATACACTACTATTTGTTTGCCCATTGTCTTAGAAAAAATGAGGGAAAAGCGATCTAGAAGTTGCACCATGACAGTGCTTCGGCGCACACCGCGAACAAAACAAAGTCATTTTTAGTTTCTGAAAACATAGAGCACGTGACCCATGCCGCACGCAGTCTTTACCTAGCACCGTGCGATTTCTTCGTTTTCCCAAAAATCTAAGATTCAATGAGTGGTTCGACATTTACGTGGCCAGAAGAGGCCGCGAATGCTTTCAAACAGCACGCAGAAAACATACCCTCGGACCAATGGTCCTCATGTTTCCAGAAATGGTTTGAACGGATGAAAAAGTGTTTTAAATGTAACGGAGAATACTTTAAAAAGGAGTAAATATAATATTACTCAAATAAATTGTTTTACATATGCGTTACGCAAAACTTTCAGTGTGGCCCACGTATATATTATATTTCTTCGGCAACCTTGTCGGACTTTTATGTGAGTGGTGTCAATAGATTAGATACATAAAAATACAAAATTAATGATTTTAAAAGTAATTTGAAAAAAACATATTGTCAAAATGTATTAGTGTTGTATCAACATAAAGATTTTTAAGGGTAATTACGAATATATATTATATGGGAGGTCCGGGTGTGGGTGTGTGACCAATGACCATATGAGTAACTGCCAGTTCTCTATAGAAGTAACAAATAATATCCTCCTTTTTTGAAGTCGTTTGAAAGAACGTGCATTATAGTTACTTTGTAAGTACGATGATCGAGGTGTTATTCCAAACAAATTAGCAATAATTTAAGTTTAGCGATATCGGTGGTATCATAAGATATAGGTACCTTTTTTCATTTTTCATTCTTCCTCGTAATAGTTCATTTTATTTATAAATACTCCAGACTTTATTCAAAAAATATATACTTACTTACTTATTTCGTTTTAATTCTATATTTATGCAAGCTTTGAAGTATTGAAGTGTCCGAAGCAGGCGCTAAGGGAGGGTTTTTTAGTTATACTATCTACTAGTATAGTATTATATATAATAAAATTATTATCTAGTTATACCTAGTTCTGGTTTTTAGTCAATGTTCAACAGTTATAATACTTTATTTTGCTATGTCTTTGTTTGCAACCATCCTTTCTCTGCGGTGCTTATTTTTTCCGAGTTGATAATTTCAAGTCTTTTACCTTAGATTATGGATTGGTCGGAGACCAATCCTTAATCTAAGTCTTTTACATAAACATAAACAACATCAACCAATGTAGGTACATCAACCAATCTTCAAGGAGTTGATACTTGATAGTGTTTAATGACGGCAATCACGATTCACGATCTTTTCGATACAACTTTGAAACACTCAATAGGTACCTACTATAAGAATTCGTTACTGAAATTGTTACTCCATACAATAATTAAATTTACTATAGGAATAAGAAATGAATTTTATGCCAATTTTATGCAAAAACTCACAATTCTGTTTCTTAAAATATTCCGACACTAAAATATTAGCATACTTAATTTGTAGAGTCAAATGATTGTGATGATTAAAAAAACTTTTTTATTCTCTATGTTTAAAAATAAGAAGTTTATTCGGTCAAGAAACAATGAAACATGATCTCTGATCAAGTCTCTGATGATAAAAGGGGATCGCCATATTTAATCAGCAATCACTTTCAGTGTAGATAATTTTAATAAATACAAAAGCTCTATATAGGTATAGCAATTTAAGATTGTTCACTAATTAGGGGGTATAATCTCCAAGCCAAATATCATCATAATAAAATATAATACATAATATTAAAATATGTAGGTACTAAATAAAAAGTACTTAATTCGTTTAAAATGGACGCAACTTAATACAGCATGCGAAAGCCTTTCCCTTACATATCTATAATTTATTTCGAGAAATATACAAAGACCTTACAAAGACAATATGTTTATGATGGTTGTTGTTTAGCTGTTTCCATACCATTTTTTTCCGAGAATTCAGCATGAAAGTCTTGCAGTTCAGCATGAAAGCGTAACAGATAGAAAGCCCAGATATACTTTCACATTTAAAGGTACCATTAGTATTTCAATTAAACGTATAAAATGAAAAAAAAAGAGCAGATGTCGTGTTGTTTGGTTTTTATTACATCGCTAAGATTCGTTACATTCGTTTTAGTTCTGGATGTGAGATTAGATTTTCAAAATCTTTTAAGTATATTAAATTCAAAATTCAAAAAACTTTACCATCAAAGTATATTATGCAGTTTAAAAAATCTTTAAGCAGTTTCAGAATAATCTGAAAACGTAAATACATTTTCGTTTTCAGAATAAGAGTATGCACACAGTATGCATAATAATTTAATAACATTGTGTTAACTAGGTAGTCATTTTGCAATTCTTAGTATTCTTTGTGAATACCGAAAATATTTTTCTTGCTCTGGCTACATTCAAATAGTTGATTAATCAATTAATCATACGCGGAAATTTAGAATCTGCACGCATACCGATACATAGGTAGGTACCTACGGTACGATAGTTATTCTATTTTTCCCAGTAGACATATTATCCTGTTTTCATCATGTATGAACGATCTTAATACGTCGCATGTCCCAAAATAGACCTTAAGTATCAAAACTATGCACATCATGGACATAAACTTTATCGAGTTCTAAATCGTGTTAGATAATATTATGTTGGTTTATGGTACGGCCAGTGAGGTGAATAAACTTTCCTTGGCGTGTGTTGCCAAGTGAGATTATCCGATGACGTTGGTATGATGATGAGTCGGGTGCAGGAAGTGGACAGGGCAGCAGGAGCCGGTCGTTGTCCCACTGAACGCAGCACTTTCGCTTTTATCGGAGAACGAACCCGGCCCATTACTACCGCACTCACGCGGTTACACCATCACGCAGGTCGGTTTTGGCTACGTTTGTCGTATCGGTATGCATACTAATGCCACTTTATTAGGATTGTGATGGTAAGATTTCTCTTTGGTGCATGGCGTGAACCTACTGCTGTGCAATTGCTATTTAGTCAATATATGGATTGATCATATATAATTATGAATATTATTCAAATTGTTTTTTTTAGATCGATAATATGCGCCTTTGCATTCACACGTTTGACTGTCCAAAATATGTTAACAAAAATTGTATGATGTTAGATACATTAGATAGCGTTTTGCATTTTTTTTTCAGTCTTTATTTCTGGAATTTTCTAAATAAAATTTTATTGTTAACAACAATAAAATGAATTTATTAAAATATGAATCATTATAACTGAGTCGTAATAGTAAACATACGTCTTAAGTCTAGAGTTACCTGAATGGTAAATAATATCGGCTATTATGTATTCATGCTATGAAAATTACTTCAAATGATATAGCTATTAAAATAAGTGATAAATTATTAAATAAATTATATAGTATTGTAGTAAATAACGTTTATTATTCGTATATTAATTAATTTTATACTGCGACCTTTGTGGTGCGCTGCTTGTATGATAACTCATTGATCAAAACCAAGTATATCGAAACCACTTTAGATCGGAATTAATTAGGCCTTTGGTATTTTCCCATTTGAGTCAATATTATTACAAAATAATTTTGAAGTACGCAGTTAATAAAATGGCGTATTGGAATCTGCCTATGTTATAATTTATATCTTGTGTAAAGTACTTTATGTACGAAGTATAAAAATTTCAATGAAGCTTCAGTAAAATTATTTGAATAAACTTTACTGAAACTTATAGAACCTTATTGAAACCTGATTGGTTATATTGGACAATTAATTTTACATTTAATAAGTACTAATACTAGTCTTTGTTCACATACGTATATTATTTTTACTACCTATTGGTGTACCTTTTAATTGGCGTAGCTTAGTATTTATTCATCTCAAAAATTGTATCACTAGCTGTAAGGTACCTTATCATAAATAAATAAATAAATAACGCAATAAGCGTCAAACTTCCGACGCATTTCACTAATCATCTCATGTAGAGCATAATCTCAGATTTTTGGACAACAATAATTAATACAATACCAATAGAGAACCTCCTTCAGGGATTGGATAATTGAGTTAAATTAAGAAGACCTCATATACACCGAACAAAACTTAGGAACTTTCTTCTTTCTGTAGAGCATACATAGTTAAGTTGGGCGACAGATTATGCGTAAGGGCCCAGGGTTGCAGCGTTTCGTAGGTTCGTGTCCAACATTTCGAAACGCTGGGCTTTGTTAATAATAATGAAGATCTGCGTAGTTTCATCACAGTGCGCTTGTTGAATAATAACGTCCGGTTGAATGAACCATTGCATCGTGTCCTTGTTTTCTGTGATTTTCCATGGCGGACTGTCGTGGCACGTGCTTAACAATCAGATCTTGGCATACCTTTTGGTACTTACACAGATATCGAAGCCATTCTCACGTGCATCTTGTACAACTGATTTGTATGCAAGATAATACTGCACGTTAATTAATGCTCGATTAGATACATCTACAGAGTACATTGCCTAGACTTACTGCGCATATGTAATGAATATGGTCGCGCTGCAATGCCAATTGTACAAGGTGTCGTTAAGTGAAGATCATTGTGATATTCTAACCATTTATATTAAATTTCAGCTCCTTAACAACGTAGATAATAAATATCAATTTTCCAATTAAGCATTTTTAGTAAAAGAAAACAAAATAAAAAATAATAAATCCATGGAGCTTTGAGTCACATGACAATATTTTCTTTCAGTTTTATTACTGCTTAAAGTGTATAGTAGAAATTAATTTACCGGTAAAGCAACCCTTTCTTTAGCAGAGTGAAATCTTTTAAATTGTGTGGGTTTTACACCAGAAATCATAAATAAGTGAGAGCAGAAAGCATTATGTAATTTTAATAACGATCCTTAATTGAGTTAAAAGAAAGTTATAATCCCACTTCGTTATGATACGGAAAAAGTCATTAAGATATAAAACTGATTAAAAAAATTAAAATAATTGAAGAAATTCCTTCAGTTACACGTAAATACTGCATTATGAATACTCTAGTTTTGTAATAATATGTAAGTACATCATAATTATGAATATATTCACGAGTTCTTTAACATAACTAATTCATATACAAAACTCGAAGCAGATTTGTACATAATTTAAATTGGAGATCGGTTAAAAGTGTTACGCATTTTAACTGGTAGCATCCATTTAAACACGTCAATTTTTCGAGAGATCAGAATGATAAATAATTGTAAAACTTGTTCTGTGAACATAGTGAGATCGATAGTAATAATAATTTGACACAGCCTAGAGGCACATTTTGTTGCTAAGCTCTTAGTAGAGCAGTGGAACACTATTCTGTTATGTTTTTAATACGGTTATTTTTTTGACAGACGAAGTTGTCGGGTTTAAGTGGAGCCCTTCGGTGTTTTGATTTACTTTTTCTTTATAATGTAAACACTTTTTTACTCTATGCTTTTAAAAACGTTCTAACTTCTACCTAGTTAACTATCTGGCCAATGTGCGTTGCTTTTTGGTGATAAATATTTAAAAATATTTAAACTATACTCTAAATACTATATATTACTACTTTAAAAAATCATTGAATATTTTGAAATCACATAAAATGTAGTATACATATTTCAAGTTCTTTACAACATCAGAGACTCAAATTATAATGCAATCAGATATTATAATCAGAAGTCAAATTTAAAATGAATTATTATTATTTTGAAAGAGGGAAGATAAAGTGAAATTATACATAACCTTAGAAATACAGAGTTAACAGTTTATTTTGCAATGATAGCTTATTTTCCTACAAAAATGATTACTCAACCATTGATGTGCAATTATCTTTTTAATCGCTAGTATTCGTATAGTTGATTTTTTTTTCAGAAATCAATCAGTCTAACTGTATTAATAGAAGAATATCACGAACTCGTACACGTGAGATCGGTAGGTATTCGCCTCAGTAACAATAGCTGCTTGCCTACTACCTGACCTAATCGCATCGGCCATACAACATCCGCTCAAGAAACTGACCACTCATACTGAATATGAAATATACGCAGTTTAATGTGTCACTTTTTGTCAGAAGTAAGCATTTTCGAGTTCGGTCGTTGACCCTAGAATTGCGTAGGCTAGCTACTTTCTCTTGATGTTGGGGCAAAGCGGGGCACGGTAGGGAGGCGTGAAGGGGGTCCTGCCAAAATAAGTACGTGAAAGGCTGCGTAGCCATGCCTTTGGATAGCTACCAATGAGGCGGCTCGAGGCCTACTACTAATCTACTCTCGAAAGGCAATGTTCTGTAAGGTGTTATACCTTAATTCCTTAAGAATTGAAAAAGCATTTCTTTGTGTAGCATGTTGATCAGCTTCTTCGCAAGCAATCAATTGAGTAACCGAGGTCGGTGAACTTAAGGTTAAGTAGCTGCTTCATTGCGAATCCGAAGACGATTTTGGTAACCCGAGGCGAGTTCTTAAAGAGTTGTATAAGCGCTGTAACGCTTTCTACGGCTTGTAATCAGAATAAGCAAAGAAGTGAGCGGAGAAATTTTCAACGTATAACGGCATACTGTATGGAGAATAAATGCTGATAAAATGTAACAGATATTTTACAATTATTGAATTTATATGAAGCTTTTTTTGTAAAGACACTTACAACATGATATCCATTTTCGCCATTCGCCAAGCAGAGTTGTTTTAACATAAATTGTGCCACTGTTTTCATTATATGTGTCCCTGTTTAAGGCTAGTCACAATAATTGTAAACATGATTATGTCTTGGTTATTTTGGGTTGATAAGCAAATATTTCCTGATTAATTTGTAAATATTATTTCTATCGTAAAAAGGTTTAAGTATGTTATTCCTTGTAAAAAAATAAAACAAATTCAATTGGCAGGAAACATTGATAGTATTTTTTAAAAACATCTCTATCTTATTATTTTATTTAAAATAAATACATACACTTCATAGACATATTATTTGAAAGAGTGTATGCGAAAGTCTCTGTTATAATATATAATCAAAGTTGTTTCTTGTATTACAGAGCAATGCTCAATCATGCCAGGACTATAAAACAATCCAATCTGACGCTCATTCAATAACTTTATATAACGTGTGATTATAACGTTTATGGCTTAAGTTTTATAATTTATTCCAAGTTAATTCCCATGCACGGTTTATGTGGATCACGTTGCGGTCGCGTTGCGCTGAAACGCATGTTACGAAAAGCATCGCCGGCGCCACAGGAATACCAATCGAGCTGAATTGGGCGCCTTACAAAGGTCGAAGGCAAAATGGTTTATAAAAAATTGCGAAACATCTACATAAAAAGAGTTGGCACATTGGACGTGCTTACGGCGCCCCGTTCTCTCTTTTGAAGGTTACACCGCGAAGTTGTGCGTGTGTGTACCGTTAAAACAAAACTGTCATAATTTCGAAGACCTAGTTTACCAACGATAATGTAACTGTATACATATGAAACGCGACTACGGCGGTTTTTGGTATGAATCTTTCACATAACCATGTACTGGGATCCGGACTTGTTCTGTGAAACTTGAATAAATGTTGCCTTTAATAAAGTTTGCACTGAAATAATTTTATATGGTTTCAGAAATGTGCTCAGCGTATTAATATATTTTAACAAAATAGGCAAGTTTTGATGTACTACGGGTTCGTAGTCGCGTTGTCTACGATGCGCTGCGTAGTACCGAGTACGCAGCCGCTAGCCGCCGCAACTCCGGCGCGGGCGCTAGCGTGTGGTGGTTCGCGGTCGGGTGTCGTATTTCTAGAGCATTGAACCTCTGCAACCTTGTGCGTTGAGTCCAACCGCTCTCCGTACGCTGACGCAACCGCTTCAGCCCCTTCTCCAATTCTACTATTCACATAATTATCCCTTTAGGGCATATCCATTCTTTATCGACAACAATGAATGATTATTAAGCACCCTTTAATCGGCTTTTGAAAGGTTGCAGTTAATTGAAGGCGATTATTTGCGGAACGTGATAAGATACGATCGGATGTATAGTTTAAATAACATTTATTATACTTAACGCTTGGCCTGAAAAATCTAATTTATAAACGTTACATTTTATTAGCGATAATAAAAGTGTATCGTTCGCGTTATATTTGCTGTTATTTGTTTTAAGTTGGATGTGATAAACGGCGTACCCATTGAGAGCGTTAACAAGTATGCAAGCGCTAAGTAGTATCGGTGAACCGCAAATAGTCCGCGAGAAGTGCGAATCGGTCGCGGGGCTACAATTGACGGCTGCCCGAGAGCGTTGCGAGGTGACGCTTACGTAAACAGCTGACATAACCGAGTCGACGACCGCTCTTGCGCAACCACCGCCGAACCCGCAACCCCACGCACCGCACCTCCTAGCCGCTCACGGTCCGATCCCCCACCGCCATGAAAATTACCTAATTGTAACCAAAATGCGTCAAAAGGACACTGGTTTAACGCCCGCGTTACCACATCGGCAATCATTGGAGCAACAACCTCAGCGAACTCAATTCTAACATTTAACTTGCGTTCATCTCGTTTAACATTTACTATGCAAAACTGCTGTGAATGTGTGACTATTTAATTTGTAAATGCTAGAACTTCGACATCGTTGCGACGTACTTATGATCACAAGATGACACTATGAAATAAATGCAAGGACTAAATTATGTACTATATGTAATTAAAAAAAAATGATACAGCGTGTGCTAAAATATGCGAGCGCTTGCAAATTCTGTGCAGGTTGTAGGAACTTCGATGCCGTATCGGTCGCGAACGCATTTGTGGGTATGCAAGTGACGTATAGGTATGGAACAGTTATCCTTAGTGAACGAAAGTGAAAACTAAATGCGGGTATGGTCATTGACCCCATGCGGGTCGTCGACCGGACCGAACTGCAAAGGCCGTTTGTAAGTAGAGGCCATGTACATATAACATTTACCAATGATGTGGACGCGCCCTGACCAAACGTGCACGCATCGGTAATGCACTCAACATTCCATTTATTTTATGAACCGTTTTTATTAATAAAAGTGAACGTAATATGGACCCTCAAAATTTCTTCTATTTATTCAAACAATCGTAAGTGTTAAATCACCCAGTCGTTAATCTATACGCGTACTCTTCTTAGTCGTAAAATAAAAATTCAGTGAAAGTTACACGTAGAAGCTATTAGCTAAGTTTTTTTTACGATAATGTTGTTTTATCAATGTTTAACACATACTATTACGTTATTACCTACGTCGAACAAGGTATTAATGTTATGATTACGAAGTTAAAAAGCTCGAACTTCTTTCAGTATAAGAAAATTGGTTATAGGCAGCATTAGTTTTGTAAAAATTAATACTTTTGTTCTAAATCCAAATATTCAATTAAGAGCCTATGCATGTTTTTTGCAATACAAAGCAAATCATAAAATAGCAACCAAGTTTTTTTTTAAATTTCAGTATATTTATATCTGTAATTGAACTGATGTATGATAGTTTTTTAATATTAAAAAATAAACGTTCAAATGTAATTATTCTATTATCAACAAAATTGCACAATAGCATCCATACACACCTCGGCCATAATATTATATGCTATAAATAAGAAGAAAAGTTGAAATTTTTGACGAACTCGTAGAAATATTTGATGCCACGGCAACATCGCAACTAGGACGCGATTACACCAAACGGGTTTTGGCTTTTTGTTCATGGATATTCGGAACAGAAGAGAGAAATTTGGTGAATATAGTAGTACTAAAGAGGACACGGTTACAAAGGAATCTTCGCTTCACATACTCGCTCACTGTTACTGTGTAGAGATTGGAGAGTGAGTGAAATATGCCGCTTAAAACCTTGGTCAAAGTAACTTGCTCTATCTGGTACTTAAACGTTACAATGTAAGCTTTGTGTATCTAGATGCTAATAAATCGTTTAATTATTTATGGCTCTACTTACACGGCAGGTAACTGGAACTTCTTGACTGTTAGATATTTTATGTCTTAGTCACCTGAAGTTATACATAATTATAATCATGGTGGTTACTATATGTACTCACAAGAATTATTTTAAAGTTCTTGTAGCAATAAAAGTTTATTATATCAATACATTAAATATTTTGAAAGAATCCCTATTGCAATACCGCAAGTTTCCAAAAAAGAATGCATGCAAGGATCAGTAACATCGGCCGCTTTTCAATCTTTACAACATTCAACTCGTACAATGTAAATAGATCGCAAATCGCAATATACCCACCGATTCATTAAACGGTTTTACACAGATAAGATATTCGGCGACATGAGTTACACGACATGTCCATAGTTGGGTAAAGAAATGCTCAAATTGCTGATTATATTTTCGAAAGCACAGCGAGTCCTTATGTAAGAGTTCAACGTGATACTTCGTGGAGCCGTCGCAGGCCGTTCTGCGGGCCACTTTCCTTCTGACCAAATATTTGCTTAACAACGTTTCATAAAGTATCCCTACGATAAGCGAACACGATTCAACATTCGACATTGTGTAAATGGAAACTCACCAGGCAATAATATTAGCGTTTAATACCTCGCATCGCAACGTTTATTAAATATGTCGTGTCAAAGTTTATGATAGGCGAAGGCATTTCAGTTCTCATTCATGCAATAAAATAGTGAAAGCAATATCCCGGGGAGAATCGTGATACAGGTTCTAGAGTTTTGTAGGTCATTCTAGATGTTAGAACGTTTCCTACCTTAATGCCACAAGTGAGTAGCTCTTGTGAAACGTTTGCTTTGTTATGTTTGTTGTGCTGCCGAGCAAATGTGCCGCGATATATTCGTCCATTTGCTTAAATATTTCAAACTAAGTAAACTAATCGTAAACAGAATCCATCGAAATCTGTGCTATTTGAATAAAAAATAGAATCTCTTAATTTTTGCTTCTATTAAGAAATATTCATCGTATTAGATAGGCAAATAGAAAATAATCTATATTAATATGTATTATAAAGAGCAAAGGTTTGTAATTATGTATGTATGTATGGTTTTCACGCATAAACTACTGGACCGATTTCAAAAATTTTTTTCATTAGAAAGCTGCATCTTCACTGAGCAACATATTATATTGCATTTTAAAAAAAAATTAGAGATCCTTACCAAACATGCAATAATGTGGTGGCAAATAATAAAGGTGTAAAAAATTCCTTAATAAAAATTGTGTCATCGCGTGCGCTGCGGAATCTATTGAAGATAGAACAAAAAAATGTTCTACAGTATAATACATAGAATGGATCAATATCTACAAGAAAGTCCGCGATACCATATTATGTCCATCTTCAGAAGTTATGTTACTACAACAACTTTTTTACGTTTTCAAAGTAAATAGAAGTGCCGCGTTGTCACGGCATCACGTGTGAACGGGTGGACCGATTTCGATAATTCTTTTTTTATTATATTCCTGGAACTACGATGGTTCTATGTAGAGAAAACGGGCGCAGCCGGGGCGGACCGCTAGTATGATATATTATTTTCTATTTGCCTATCTTTGTTCTTTTGTACACAATTAGCTTTCTTTTTTTAGGGTTCCGTAGCCAAAATGGCAAAAACGGAACCCTTATAGTTTCGTCATGTCCGTCTGTCCGTCTGTCCGTCTGTCCGTCTGTCACAGCCGATTTACTCGGAAACTATAAGTACTACAGTGATGAAATTTGATGGGAATATGTGTTGTATGAACCGCTACAAAAATATGACACTAAATAGTAAAAAAAAGAATTGGGGGTGGGGCCCCCCATACATGTAACTGAGGGATGAAATTTTTTTTTTCGATGTACATACCCGTGTGGGGTATCAATGGAAAGGTCTTTTAAAATGATATAAAGTTTTCTAAAAAACATTTTTCTTAAAGTGAACGGTTTTTGAGATATCAGCTCTCAAAGTCGTAAAAAGTATGTCCCCCCCCCTCTATTTTTATAACTACGGGGTATAAAATTCTAAAAAAAATAGAGGTGATGCATGCTAATTAACTCTTTCAACGATTTTTGGTTTGATCAAAGTATCTCTTATAGTTTTTGAGATAGGTTGATTTAACTGTAATTTATTATATTTGCTGCTACGGAACCCTTTGTGCGCGAGCCCGACTCGCACTTGGCCGGTTTTTTTGTTTTAATTTCATAGAATATTATGTTTGAACAATTACACAGTATTATAGATAATCTAGTTGTATTATGAATTGATAGAGGCTAGTTTTTTGATATTATATCTATAATCTTTAGGTTATAGCAAAAATACAAATACGAATAATCGTAAACATTCCTAGCTCTATGTCACATATATTTTATAGCGTGTGTGTGACACTTATCACAGACAATCAAGGGCCCTACTCAGCTATTATATCTAGCATCCAAAGGATGTTTATGTTCGTAGATCACCGCAGTGTGTCGAGTATCATTCGAAGAAGAATCTCGCATTGACAGCTGCCACACCATCGGCCCGGTCGTCGACCTCCGGCTTCGCTTTACATTTGGCGAACAATGATTTGGAGTGGCGAGGTGAACGACCGCGCTCGGAGGGGCTGAGCGTGGGCAGTTATTGACCCATATTGGTAGTGAAATGTAGATCAGTGGGCGAGAGCGGCGAAATTTGCTGCGGAGTCGAGAGTCTGCGCACGGAACGACCGGCGCGGGCGTCGCATGCGCTCGCGCGCCGCGGCCGTGCCAGCGCTGCGAACGGCCCGCCTCGCTATGCATTGGTTAATAGCTTTTACATTGTATCAGATACGGGACTTCAGCATACACGATAATATAGACCTCATATTATATTATGTACCAGTAATCCAAGATATCTAAAACATATATATGATCCTTATTTACATTTTACACAGCATCAACAGACGATTGTTTTGTTTGAAAAATATTTTTATTATAATGTGTTTTAACATAAGCCTCATTTAGGCTTATATTTTTCATACTTGCTAATTTTATTAGATCACAAAAACATATCTATTAGCAATAACAACCTAACAACAGTACAAAATTCTTCGCAACTGGAATTGTAACTTACGGATTTAATTAGAAAACTGTGTCATATTCTGAACAATTGCTTCCTAAGCACTGTAAATTGTATGCGTAAGTCTTATTATATGCCTATCATTAGATGACTAAATTTGTCTACTACTATTACTATTTTATTTGTGCTGAATGATCAGAATTGAGATGTGCTAACATTTTAACATTTTTGTTTATAAAATCATACTCGTAAATAATTAATGTTGACAGGGCTGTTATTAAATTATTTGCAGTTGACAAAATTTTAATCGTTTAATCATTTTATTAAATATGTCTTTATTTTTCATATATTATTAATTTTTTTATTCGATCAGATTTGCCTGATATTTTCATGTTGGTATATAATTGACTTTTATAATTACCTAATGTAATTTAAAAAATTAAGGTATATTATATATAGTCAGGCTAAGGTATCATTAGCTTCCATCGCAGGAATAAATGCCTAAATTAAACTAACGTCGATAAGAAATAATTGATACAACAATTTAATATGTAATGTTTTTATGAATGTAATGTATGTTGCTCAAAGGTAAAAGGTTAATACTTAAATGCTACGACTTCAGCCATTATAGTAAATCCGCCCTTTCCGGGTAATTACCACACGAAGGAAAGATTAGGTTTTGTTCACGCTCGTCACGAACCGAAGCAAATTCTGAACAATATATGAACTGTTGAAACTTATTTGAATGACATTTATTTTAAAGGTAAGCAGTATTAGACCGGGAGATACTGACACAAAATTTCGAGTCATTTGTATCAGGATGGCGGTTCTACAGGGTTCTTAGTACGCAATGACAAAAAGAATAAAACCGGCCAAGTGCGAGTCGGGCTCGCGCACAAAGGGTTCCGTAGCAGCAAATATAATAAATTACAGTTAAATCAACCTATCTCAAAAACTATAAGAGATACTTTGATCAAACCAAAAATCGTTGAAAGAGTTAATTAGCATGCATCACCTCTATTTTTTTTAGAATTTTATACCCCGTAGTTATAAAAATAGAGGGGGGGGGACATACTTTTTACGACTTTGAGAGCTGATATCTCAAAAACCGTTCACTTTAAGAAAAATGTTTTTTAGAAAACTTTATATCATTTTAAAAGACCTTTCCATTGATACCCCACACGGGTATGTACATCGAAAAAAAAAATTTCATCCCTCAGTTACATGTATGGGGGGCCCCACCCCCAATTCTTTTTTTTACTATTTAGTGTCATATTTTTGTAGCGGTTCATACAACACATATTCCCATCAAATTTCATCACTGTAGTACTTATAGTTTCCGAGTAAATCGGCTGTGACAGACGGACAGACGGACAGACGGACAGACGGACATGACGAAACTATAAGGGTTCCGTTTTTGCCATTTTGGCTACGGAACCCTAAAAAAACGATGGTGTGAACGCTGGTACCGGCGGCTTAGTCGCGTGGGCGTTAGTCGAACTCGTCGGAAAAATAGCGAAAGTCTGAAAGTCAACTGAGCATTTTTCTTAAAAGTCATTTCGGGATTATTTTACAGGATGCATTTCAATTTTATTGTTGCATATGTAGTGAATTGCTGACTGTTGCAGTTTGCACGGCGAAACCGAAGCGACGCACGCCGATGGTGGTATAAACAGCTCAATTTTACATGTCGTGTAAAATGAATAAAGAATGAAGTGATCTAATTTGATTATGACTTAACAAATATTATATACTCATTACTTGATTTGATTCCTCGATTAAAACCTTATAAATATTGCTATTACTGATGTCTCAAACTCTTATAAACATAGAAACAAAATTATTTATACATATTATAATTTAACAAAAAACAAACAATTAATTATTTCTTATACGTATTCTGTTTTAATAGAATATAAAAAAATACATAGCTAACACCGAACTTCACAGCACATCCAATAATCTCTTAAACTTATAACAGTATTCATTTACCCATTTCGAAAGCTTACTACTTTCCAAATTGCAAGCTATTGAACTGTGCTTTGATAAACAAATATATGCAGAAAAAGAAATATAAAATGTTATATACCACTAAAACGTGTCATAATACAGTTTGTTAAACAATCTATAGGTACTAATAAATATTATAAAGCTGAAGAGTTTGTTTGTTTGTTTGTTTGAACGTGCTAATTTCGGCAACTACTGGTCCGATTTGAAAAATTCTTTCGGTGTTAGATAGCCCACTTATCGAGGAAGGTTATAGGCTATATATCATCACGCTACGACCAACAGGAGTGAAGCCACGGGGGTGAAACCGCGTGGAGCAGCTAGTAGTACATATAACTTTTATTATTTACTTATTCACACGTTCATCGCGGTGTGGTTGATATATAGATTGTGTTACTCGAAAGCCAATAAAATGGCAGATCTAATTATAGAACACACGCAGGGAAACGCCTTATGTCATGTCTCACAAGGTTAGTGTAAGGAAATTGGTACTAAACTACTTTCCGAATGTGGCTTGAAGAAAGTACTTTTACTCGAAGACGTACGCCGTGGCACAGTTTCCACGAGACTAGCTTTTCACCGCAAATTTAACGACTCGAACCAGTCGGGGAAATAGATGGGATCACTAAACACCGGATGAACTACGGCGTAGACACAAGTCTATTAACTTTTCCGACTTTCCAATATATATGTTCGTGTAAAATATATGTACTGGTAAACTAGATCTTGCGTTAAAATTGTGAATATATACAAAATATATTGAGTTGAGATTGTTTTAATATTGCATACTAATTGCGTTTAAAATCTTTGTGAATAATATCTTTATTTTTTGGAAACGGAAGAATACCTATTGAAAACTTAAAACTATAATCACTAATTTTGTCTTTGCATCTAAAGCGTTCTTTAATTTTGCTTAATGCCACCATACGCTTTAAAAGTTTTCTTAATTTTCTTTAAATAGCAACTACTTAAACATTACTTATTCTACGAAATCATTCTGCACGAATCTAAATTAAATAAGGCTTTTTGTGCTTTTCAGAGTTACGTACGAGTTACGCCTCTCAGGACTGGTGACCTGAAATCATCGATATTGGTTTTTTAAATAGATTTTCTACAAAATACAGCTGCTGCTTAGGCAATCCGGTTTGTAATTGTAATTTTTATTTATAGTGTTACCAACTTAATGAATACTTTTACTATTTAAATAACAGTAAATAAATAACAGGATATGCAAAGCGAGTTACGATTCGTTCTAAAGATTCAGATCCGGAAATTTTATGTATTCTTTAGTTGCTATGCGGCGGTTCTCAGAAGCGTTGGTGCCTTAAATAAAGTCTGACTCATAACGCCTAGCCAATGACTCCTATCCTTAAGGTCTTGAACTATCTTAAGGTACTTTTTATTAAAACGACGATACGAGTTATTTTCAACTCGCATTTCCTGTTATTGTATTGTTACTCATAGTATCCTCAATTTTCATTAAATAGAAGGTTAATTTTTGTAAAATATACCTACACATAATTCGTCGTATCCTGTCATTGTTAAGACAAATAACAAACCCATACTTAAAAAATCTGATTACAAGATCACAAAGCGAAAAAGTATTTCAAAGTAGGCACATCTAAACGAGTTTACAAAACAGACAAAAAGGAACAGCGAAGGAAGGTCGACGTTTTCGTTACACATGTCTAGTTGAAGCACAATACATACTCTTAATAATAGAAAGATAAATTATATTCCCACAACAAGTTCTTAGAATGGTCTCATGTTTCCTTGAAGTATACTTCCTTTGCACCTGCTCTTATTCGGACCTCTTTTAATTGTAAGCGTGTAGCGAATGCGGCCATCAATTATCGTGACAGCTTCTTTTTGTCTGACTCGACTCGCTTACAATATGTGTGTTATAATAACTCGTATCCACAGCTTAGTTGTAGGCCAATGGGAAGGTCTCTGTTATCATATTTTATGCATGTAAAGACAATGCTTATGTAGGTAGATAGGAATATCTTATCGTATCCCGAGAACTTATAGATAAAGTACTTAAGATAAATACAATTTTTGAAATAGAATTATTTTTAAATATAAAACCTTTTCAGCCGTGGTTTCTGTTTACACAGTTATGAAAAGCTTCTTTTCATACCCACATCATTCATAAGAGAACGTCGTTTAACATGAAAAGAGTGCTCACCGCCTCGCTTAGCATTTATTTATTTCTGTTTCAAATATTTTAATGGCATTTCAAATTTACACCGCCGGTTTAAAGAGTACGTATTCATTCAACATTCACATTTCACTTTCATACCTTATAAATCGACGACGGTTTTTACAGCGAGGAAGTGGCCACCACGGCTGTTGGACTCAACATGAAAACTTGAGCACCGAGCGTTATGAATTCAGTGATTGCATTTCATAAACAGAGCATGTAGGTGTATCTCTACTCACGCAATCGAGTGACGTTGGTCCCGTCCTACATGTACCGTGTATACATTTGACGTTTGCGATCGAAGCGATAATGAATGTAAAGGTCATGCTATCACTCGATGAGTGCCCGCTCTGACCTTGCTCCGAATCTCCCGACCTTGTTCTCTCCACCAGGCTAACGAGTACTGTCTCTTATCTCGTAGCTATGCATTAGTTTCAATGGCTGGCCCACTGCGCTTAATTAAGTGGCATTCCCACTCGTTACCACGCATATGCCCGTAGGGTTTTTGACTTAGATAATATACTCAGACACTTAATGTTACAATTTTGTTGTCCAAAGATGAAAGAACGCAGGCACTGTGTCAATGGTTATTGAAGCCTATGCATTTCAACTTGAATGTCGATATTAAGTGGGAGTAATTAAAAAAAGAAATATGCCACGTTCATTAAAAATTGTATCGCTATAATTCTGCGCGCACTTTGAAAGATTTTCACATTTCAAGCGATACTTGAAATCGCTGTTTTTAATAAGCGTAGGCTTTGCTACTAATGATTTCAGTGAATTATACATACGGAATGATATTTATATAGGTCAAATGTGTTTTATTTCCATGCATTTTGATGCTTGTTTAATTTATAATTTTATTTTGTATAAAATTCAAACATTTTAAATTTTAATTATTGCGCAGGATGCATTTTCTTTTTCTTACATTATTTTCGAAAAATAGTCAATTAACAAGTTACGGAATTATATATATTGTGTTAAAAGATATTCTTTGATTTCTATGTGATTTACAAAAGATAAAAAAATAACAGCATCGTAGGTGATTTTCTGAAGGCGTTGGTGGAAGGTGCTTGCAAAGGTTTCTTAATACAAAATAAGGTAGGTACATAACTGAAACAGTGGGTATATTCGAATTGGACAGAAAGATACATAATATGTACATATATTCTAATCTTAATCGTGATAATAAATCATATGTACACTTTAATCTGAAAATAGTATTGTCCAATTTTTTTTCATTTAAGTATCCTAAGTAGATTTCTCAAAATTTATAATTACTATACATAATTTCGAACTAACCACGATACCCATGTAATAAATATAGAATACATATTTTCTAATACATATATGTATGTATGTACTTATCATATTCAATTTAAATTAAATCAGCCATTTTGTGTGCTTTATCAAATGCATAAAATTGCATCCCAACTTGGGAAAGCCATTTGATTTCGTTATAAATATTCAAATATCTAAATTCATAAACATTTATAAAGTGGGTTGAGTATCCAAGGAAAACTTATTATTTTTAATTTGGAAAAGTTTTTAAGGCGGGAATTCAAATAGCGTGTTTTTTTATATTTTTAGGTCATCGCAGTGATGCAAAAGGTTTAGAAATAACATTTCATTTGACGAAATGCTTTAAATTAAAAATATAAATAAATAACATTAATTAGAGAAATACGTAATAATTTACTTACTCATAAGCCAGCTAAATGGATTTATTTGCTTTGAAATTTCATTGTTGATTTTCTTCATTTCAAAGTGATTTAAGGTATCTTTGCTAAATGTTTTAATGTCTTTTCCTGAGACAGAAAGGCAACATACAGGCAAGCAAGAAGAGAACGCTGAAAATGCATTTAAATTAACGTAGCGCTTTTCACTCACGTATCTACGCCATGAGTGAAAAGGATTTCACTCGTGTATCTACGCCATGAGTGAAAAGGAAGCCGAAAAACATATTATTATGTCGATAATAATAGGTATTGTTTGCAATAGAAAATACCATTAAAGCCCATATAGGTCTTCGGATCTTTGAGATCTGTTTTATGCAACTCAGAGAAAATATTGAATTTAAATTATCTAAACATGACGTAATGCAGCATATACCTACATCCAACCTACATCCAGTACAATTGTCATTTGACATGCAATGAATGTATTTGAGTAATCGATACTCCGTGCAAACTTCTGCGAGGTGATTACAGGTTTAAAATTAGATGTACAATAAGAATGCAATGATTGTGGCAATGACTCATTCAAAGTTAGGACGTACTTGAAAACGTTATAAAAACTCCGTTCTGAATGGATCTTCGAGATTAAACTAAATGAGGGTTAGCATGTCAAGAAAAAACATTGCTTATTATTACACCTTCATTTAAATTCTGAGAAACGTTACGAATAAATTATATAAGACGTGTCTATTGTACCAATTGGTATGATCTGCGAGTGTCGCAACGCATCGAGCCGATGCACGATGCGCGATGACATCCGTATCGTGAAGGGAAACCTTTTGTCGTCGAAACGTGATCCCATCCACGCGGTGTATTAATTTTCCATGGCTTTCTGTGATCTCTGCACTCCCCACCGCGCGTGAAAGCACCGCGGTCGCGCGCTGCTCGAAGTGTGTCACGCAGGTCGACGAACGCCGGCCTAGACCCACATACTGCAATTGGGGCACAATCAGCGACAGTACAGCGAGCGCGTTGACCCCGCGCGGTGAAATGCTAACATCTCTCCTACACTCTTTCTCTCAAAGCTGTCACTTAGCAACGGCTTTCCCGGCACCTACACGCTTATAACCTTACACCTCTGTGCCGAGTCAATTGCGTATACAGAACTGCCTGACTGGTCTATTTTTGATCGACAGCTTGAAGTGCGCGGCACGAATACGATAATGATGCCAATAAAAAACTAGGAGTTTCAAATGTCGTCTGATAAATATCCAACAGAATGTCATGTGCACGAGTTATCGTGCCGGTACCTATAATTTTCTCTCGGATATTCCGCTTGCATGTTGTCATTCGAACTATTTGACGGAAATGACACATAAGAAATTGTCATTAAAATATCAAATAAAACGAAATATTCTTTTTTGCCCATAATCAGTTATTCGCAATTTACGCAAGGCGACAGGTAATGCACGTGAAAATTAATCATCTCGAACGAATGCTGCGGTTGCATCTTCGTGTGTAGTGTGTAGGTACGTGTGTGTGCGGTGCTAACGTGATCAACGTTTACAGTAATTCTTAGAATGTTGAAACCACGTTTCCGTTTCACTTTCAGACTGATATTGTCTTGATATTGTTCATTAAGAATTAAGCAAGCCGTACGTAATAAATCCTCCGAGTTTTCTTAATGTCAATATGCCCCTTCTTATTAAATTGACAGACATCTAAATAATAAGTAACGAATTAAAAGGAATAATTGGATAACATCACATTGTTTCTTGGCTTACAACATAGGATACAAGGATGCACTGTATTTTTAATGGATTTATGACATGACTATGACAAGACGTAAATTATGACACACTCAAGAATAACGATTACGTACCTAACGTAATAAGCATAAAAATCATTAATATAAGATGGATAAAAACGTTGTAATAAACCAGTAAAATAATAGTTACTCTCATTGAATTTCGAAATATAAAGTAAACATCTATATAGTTATATCTAAAAGAAAGTCGTGATTGTTTATCACAGTTATAACACATGAACGACCGAACGGAATTTAATTATTTTTTGGTTGTTGTATTTATCTCAGCTTGTATTGGAATAATAACTTCTAGAAACTTTAAAAACTTAAAAAAAATAAAGATCACCCGGTCGGAGTCTGAGAGACCAGCTTTATGATACGAAACGTTATCATGTGTTTGTCATCATAACAATATGTATAATATACATCAACATCCCGAATTCTGTTAATTGTATGAATGGAACATGGACTTGTTAAACTGTAATTGTGAATGTATCATATTCACAAAGGACCGACCTATATAACGCTGGCATAAAACACAGAGCTCCTATATCGTTGCATATTAAAATATATCCTCATATGGAATACAACTATAGCTGACATCAAACCTTCTTTTTTATAGCCTACCTATAAGGAAAGTAAGACATAAATGTCTTTGTATAAACCTAGAAACATCTGGCAGTAAAGGCATTTACTTATTGTTTAATTACTGTTTGATTTCTTTTACACTAGAACGAGTTAGACGCGAACAAAAACTTTTAAACTGCAGAAGTGAAACAAACAAGAGCGAATGAAAAGAAAGTAAAAATAAGTGCAATGATATAAATATAAACTAGGCGAACATGCACGGAGAAAAGTGTGCAAGTGAACGCGGTGCGATTTATCTCTTGTAGGGAGAAAAAGTAATGAGGATTCTAGAGGAAACCGCATTGATTGGGAGCGAGCATTGTGTATCATTCACGTGAGCCGCGACTCGGTGCATTCATTGCACTTTTTTCCCCTACTTCTTCACTTTCTTCTTATGTACACTTTCTAGGTTTCATGGTGAAATGCCTACGCTTTCTAACGTCACACTAGTGCAAGTTTTTCTTACCCGCCTTTCAATGAAAACGAGATGATACCGCTTTATATATTAAGCGCTCATCGCATTTTATGTGTTGTGTTGTGTTATGTACATACTTTTAGTTCAATAATCTTATCGTGATAACCATGAATTTGACACAATCTTGATCCCATATTTTATCTGAGTTATATATTTGTAGATAGTAAATGCCCTGATAGCCTGATAAAAAGTTTTTGTTATATACTTTATGAATACTGTTTGAATTTTTATTTGGAAACAACATTGTGTCTCTCTCCACGCCTATTAAATATCGTCCCAATATTATCAAAAGCCTCAACTATCAATTATTTTGATACAATCGAAAGGACATTGAACAGTAATACCGAAAGTAGGTCAACGACTTCTCAATAGAGGTTTGCTCTGGAAATCTGCATAGACGGATGTTGAAGTTATTAGATATAGTAAATTTCTCCTTCGGTGAAACTTTCGGAGTGCATCGATGTCGGCCAAAGTAGTCGTGCACCGAGGAAATGGGTTTACGACAATAAACCTTATAGCGTGTCTATGTAGGTCATCGCGAGACACGGGATAGTACTCAAATGTTGAACTCTATGCAAATCAGTAGGTACTTTCTTCCGGCGTGTAAAACGATGTCATTGTACGGTGATGGTTGTCGGCCCTCGCAGTTCAATTGAAGCTTTAGAATTCGTGAGCAAAGCTTAGTTGAACTTACACATGGATATTGATAATGTATTGTATAAATAAAGTTTTTTATTACAGATAATATAAACACATGTATTACAGATAAACAAATTCCATCAAAGCTATTATTACAAAGTACTAGCGGTCCGCCCCGGCTTCGCCCGTGGTACCTACATGTTTAAACTATCCTATCTCTCAAGTTGGATCGAACTGCACATGGTGTGCGAATTTTATTATAATCGGTTAAGTTGTTTAGGAGTCCATTGAGGACAAACATTGTGACACGAGATTTATATATATTAAGATTTTAATCAAATAATCCAAATGTAGAGTCGTTCGAACTGATAGATTCTAAATTGGTCGATTATTCAAATACGTCAGCCGACGTATTGCCATGTGCCATTTGGTATGGAAAGATTGTGGATGTTAATTGGCTGGTTTGTTCAATATTTGGGAGGTGAGCGTGACCACGACCCGCGCAATACGCTGCGCGGGCGCTCTCGGCCCGTTGCGGTAACCTACTTGGGGTGCGTTGATCTCTTTGTTTGTAAACATGGCGTCGCTGCCACCGCTTCACCGCGCCCTCTCCAATATGAAACTCGAAGTTTAACTTTCATATACCAAATGCTTTTTAATTTGAATATAGATACGTACTTTTTAGCTCATTTTCAAATTTTAAGAAAGCGGCATAGTTGATTCAAAAAAAGATAACGCCAATGTCTTCATGTTGGACTTGCAGCGTTGATTGATTTTGAATCGTGTTACCTATATTATTTAAATTATAGAAGTCGTTTATCTTTAAATAGATATTTATTAATTTTGTGATAAATCATATTAAAATATATAGAAAATATAAATGTATGTCAATTTGCTTACTTTTAGTCATTGATTAAATTATTTTTACTCCTTTTGTGGGCATTAGGTATTTATATAGCTTTTTAATTAATTAAATTCATATAATTTATTGTTCAGCATATGGAATCGATTTTTTTTATTATACTGGGTCAGTAAATAGGCAGTGGCAATAAAATACGTACATGAAGTAACATTTAGAATAAAATTTTACGTTTTATAAAATGTAGAGCTACTATAGGAAGGGTTTACCACCTAGTAAATTTTTATATTTAGAAATAAAAAAACACATCTGTATGGTACAGAGAAGTTTAATCATATTATTACTTACGTTAAAATTATTGAGTAGGTATAGATATACCGGGTGTCCCACCGTTGGTATACTAAGCTCAAAGGGGGTTATAGTTTTGCATACGCTGAGTACGTAAAAAACACTTAAAAAATTCCAGACGCATTTTTTTTTCAAATAGATTAATTCTTAAAACTCTATATATGTACAGTGTACACCCCTAATAAGCAACCCGCCTAACTGCTGCGAACTATATTTTAAAACTATGTTTTCATAGACAAAATGCATACATTAGCGAAGCGGAATATGCCGGCTGCGCGAAGTTAGAGAAGAAAACATGGATTTTAAGGAAAAATTTAGCAAAAAAAAATTGACATAAGTCATCAGTGTATGCAAAAATAACATATCCCTTCGCGGGATAGTGGGACACCCTGTAGGATAGGTATATATATGTAAGCTGCAGTCCATCTGAGTGCAGATGAGAATTCGAAAGTACAGGTAGAGATTTTTCCCCTTGTCTCCATGATTTTTGTAGGGCGTTGCGGAATAATGGATTAAAAGCAGTATGTGAAATAGTATTATAAGTGTGCGTCCACACTGAATGCGCGGTGGCGGCGGCCTTTGGCGCGACGAGCGGGCGCTCGCGGTGGCCACACCGACGCGCGAGCTCAAGTAGCGGTTCGACGTTTTTCGGGTGTTGCAAACTTTGGACGATTTGCTATTTTTACTGGACAGTCCGATTTTGAGATGAGATCATTATAGAAGTTGTACACGAAATAAATAAAACAGAGGAATAACGGGTGAATCTTATATGAAGAATTGAGATTATACCCTACAAAATTACTGTGGTGTATATAAGTGTTTTAGATTGAATCGCACTTATAAATAAAGAAGTTTCACTTCAACAATTAAGTATTTACCGCTATTTTACGAAAAACAATAAAGGATATAATATAAGAAGTCGAGCGACAAGACCGAACTGGTTTGATACCCCCGCCGTCCGCGCATTGGGTCGCTTGCTGACTAGGCCCGTAGTGTGGCCAGAACGCGCGGATAGGAGAGTTTGAAAACTACGCGCGCTGGCTCGCTCATTACCGTCGCACTAGGCTTCCGCCATAGTCATTTCAATGTGGACGCAAAGGCGCGTTTCATACGTTTGATATTTCGCGCCCGCCGTCGCAACCGCGCTAGGCTCGCAGTGTGGACCTGCACTAAGTGACGACATAGTGCTGAATCTTATTATTTTATGCTCTTATTTCGTTCTAGATAGGTCACCTGGTGGTTCAAATGACCCATAAATTTTTCAACATGGGCCTGTAGTCTATATGTATCTTCTTCTTCTTATATATAAAAATGAATCGCAAAATGTGTTGGTAAGCGCATAACTCGAGAACGGCTAAACCGATTTCGATAATTCTTTTTTTATTATATTCCTTGAAGTACGAGGAT
This sequence comes from Colias philodice, assembly GCF_061535455.1. Classification (NCBI taxonomy): domain Eukaryota; kingdom Metazoa; phylum Arthropoda; class Insecta; order Lepidoptera; family Pieridae; genus Colias; species Colias philodice. The sequence goes on along the minus strand of NC_143094.1, from coordinate 5,723,052 downwards.
GGTTTTTATGTAGAGAATACGTAAATATGTACCACGGGCGAAGCCGGGGCGGCGCTAGTCTTATATATAAAAATGAATCGCAAAATGTGTTGGTAAGCGCATAACTCGAGAACGGCTGAACCGATTTCGATAATTCTTTTTTTATTATATTCCTTGAAGTACGAGGATGGTTCTTATGTAGAGAAAACGTAAACATGTACCACGGGCGAAGCCGGGGCGGACCGCTAGTATACGATACAATTGACATTTACCTTAATTCAAAGAAGTTTGCTTCTTATTTTATCCGCTAGTTGGCACTGAATTATGAATGCCACTTAATCTATTATTACAATATATTGTGGTTTTTCTCAAAACCTCTCTTGCTTAATCGTTCCCAGGAAAGAATTGATAATTGAAAGTAAGTCGTAAGTTTTTAAATGTCACTATTTATTTTATCTAAACCGGTTGACATGTGCGCTCGTTGTATTTCTTTTCATAAAACTTTTCAACATTGCTTATTATTAAATTGACGTGTCAGTAAAATTTTAATGTTTACTGAGGAAGTCTGTCAGATTACTGGCTTTTATTTAGTAAAAGAGCAAATGGAATTAAATGAACAAGTTTACAATTTCAATAAAAATATTATATACATGTAAAGCTCTTAGCGGCTTAAAAATAGATAAAACAACACTCGGATCGTAACCTTGATATGTAAGTAACAAAGCTTTGTCAGCTCTCAGCCTATACTTGGCTCAATTTTATAGACCACTACAAAATGTCACGATCATTGCAAGGGGCTATTCATTGCGTACTTGACTTTCATTAGCAAGCGGCTGTACTAACATTACACTAAGAAAATTATATTTCGACTTCAGAAAATGCATACGAGATATTTTATATCGTAATTTTAACGTCGAAAGTGAGCAGTGTGTTTATTTCATGAGTATAGGTAACCATGTGGTCATCATAGGTTTGAAACAATTCGTGCGTATGAACATCGCATGAGATTTGACCCTAATTCGGGCATTCCATTTGCCACCATGGTCCATGAGCTGAGTGGACTCGTTAATTAAGATACCTAAATTTGGATATCTCTATAATATAATCGTTGCATATGAAATGTTAGGAAACTCATTACAGTATAGGTAAGCTACTATTTTGAATTATACATCGCTATTCGAAATAAAAACACAAAGTTATTTAAATGTATTTATTTTGTAATTGTAATTACCGGTAAGTTGTGTTAACAAGTATCTATATTTTTTTAGATCTTTGACGGTAACTGGTGGTAGAACAAGATAATAATATGTATGACCATAGTATTTTTTTATCTGTTCGTATGTCCATGATGTTCACTTCTACATTCAGATAGCTAAATAGATTTTTTTTAAGAGAATTTAGAACGTACCATCATATCGTCTTTAGGTATAATATTTTGACACAGTTAAAAATATTTTATGGTACAATAATGATAATTCAGTAAATAAACGCATACCTACACATTTTATGCCATGGAATGTTAAAGATGCAATCTATATTTTTTGTTGCATATCTGAAACTGTCATGGAAACTACCTGTAAATACACTCTTGATCCCTTCACTAGTCACAGGTCAATGAACCGGTACTGCACTGAATAATGCAAAAGTTTCAACGCTTAAACGTAATGTTAATTTGAGCTTGTTTTAGAGTATGGTTAAATAATAGTTGAAGTAGAGTTTTACTGGTACCAATTCTGAGATAAGCAATGTCTTATGTTATTTGGGTTATTTTAATTTACCTACCGGAAAGTTGGGAAAGAACGTACTTAATTTATGGGACGGCATGTCAAACAATTGCAACCTTATATTTTAATTTTGTATTAAGAAATAATATAAAAAGTAAAAGTCCGGCACAATTACTCACGCAGCAGTTTACCGGTAGGGTGAGATGAAGCCGCTAGTCATTCGCGATAGGTATGTACCAGGGATGTAACGGAGGTAGTTTTATCGGAACCGAAATCGGAATCGGAGTTTTCAAATTTGGTTTATCGGAATCGGAATCGAAATCGGAGGCAGGGTCAGTTTGTTTAAAGACAAATAAAACATGATTTATAGTCAATTCTTTTCATTTTTATTTTTTATTATAAAATAAAAAACAACTGTGAAAAAAAATTGGCATAATTCCAAATGAACAAAAGATAAAATTAATGAATTTAAAGTTTAATTAAAATTAAAACCCAAAGTAGCGTGTTACATTTGGTGACATTACAATAAATGAACAAAAGCTAAAGCAAATTAAATCAAAATGGACTCCAAAAGTAATGTATTGTACTTTATGAACAAAAGCTTTGATGCTTTGTAACAACTAACAAGTGAAAAAATAATTGATGATAGAGTGCACGTAGTGGGGGTCGGGGGATTCCCCGCGCGACATGTATGAACCTGTTCGGTACAGGCCGTCGCGCGCCGCCCGCTTTGTTTCGTTCGACCTCCGATTAACATCCGATACAAAAGTATCGGAACCGAAGTCGGAACCGAAAGTGTAATAATAATCGGAAGTTCCTACTTAACGGAACCGGAATCGAAGCTCCGTTACATCTCTGGTATGTACCTATTCGGTTTTTGCCCTAAGCTGCTCAGCTGCTTGTTTATGAAATATCCACTGAATACGAGATGATGTGTCTTATCTATAATATGTATCGACACAAAAAATACTTTATACGTATATAGCTTTGTACTTTCGTCGAGTCATTCTTTGTATCGAATTTTTTAAAAGTACAATAACGAACGCTTTCGTTTGAAGTCGATATTAAGAAAAACAAAAATGAAGAATCTGAGTCGAGTATATTTTTAAATATTTTCATGGCTCGATAAATGTATCAATGCGGCTTGTTTAGAACTAACGTTTTTAATAAAATATTATCTTCGTAGGAAGTAGGTAATATGTAAATTAATAATGTCACTTAATTTTACAACATATATGGAGTAGAAAACTCTACACATTAACATACAGGCTACGTTAACCTAGAAAACTCTACAAGGAACATATTTTTTCCTCCGCAGGTTCTATAAATAGGCTGATTACTTCAGCGTTCATTGGATATTCCAGGAACATTCTCGAAATTGTGCAACACCTGCAGTGTATGAGGGTAAAAACCTTGAATACATTGACCCGTCTTCGACTACATTTTTCGCTAAAGTAAAAATAAAAGAAGGAAGAAATGTACATAGGATTCAAGCATTCCAGACCATAAAATTTTCAAAAGGAAATAAAAGAATCTAAGACGTTCAATGGCCCGTACGGCGAGTAGACGACCGCACTTTAAGTCGACGTTCGATTAAGAGGGGTTGGGGAATATAGAATTATGTTTTCATACTCATTTAAACTATAATAATTTATAAAGGAAAGATATTTTATAATAGATTTTCTAAAAGTGTGATTTTTTATGCAAATTTCTGAAATTTTATGTCACATAATTTATGATGCAGGCCGATGCGGTGGTTTGAAATATTCTAAATGCGTACTACGAAAATGTGAACCAACGAACCGTGAAGCATATAAGAAATCTAGGTTTATTTTTTAAATAAATGAAATATTTTGAAGTATGATTAAAATAAGTACTTATTCTAAAATTAATAACAATAGTTTATTCTCTAATTAATTAAAAATAAAAAATTAAAGAAAATGAATATACCTTCATTGTTTCTATCTTGTCACCGAACATTCGTCAAAACATACACATTTTGGTTCCAAAAAGACTATTCATCTCCTTGTCAGCGGGGAACTGGCTTAATTTAAATCTGTTGTCCGTACGTAAAGTTAATTATGGACGAAGCGTTTGTCCTGTTTCGCGTCCGATAAAGTCGTAAGGTCCCTTTATATTTGTGGGGCCGTGCACCTCAAGTTAGCCTTGCATTGTGTCAGTAACACCGGCGATGGGATAACTGTACGATAGTTGAATGAGAATAACGAAAAAAAAGGGACCACATCAAGTACAGCTCCGTCGTGAGTCCTAGACGTAAGCTGTATTTATAGACTTTAAGTAATGCATATGAAACTATTTTAAGATTGAGGAGAAATTGGTCGATTCATCAACGCATCCGAACTCATGATGTCATTTGGGATACGTGTAGGATTTAAAGGTATTTTAGTCCTGTGGCGTAATCGGGAAAATTCATTAAGTTACTTGCACAATTTAAAGCAGTTTTACATAGTATGTAGTAATATAAATTGTGCATGTCCGTGCATGCACGTCCAGTAACAAGTACCTACTTTTACATTAAGTTTTTCAAGAGAATTAATTGAATGGAAACTAAAAAGTCAAAAATTCTTGTTTGTGACTTCTGTTCTTTATCGTTACATCAATGATGAAATAAGGTTCCTTACTGTGGTTCCTTATTTTGTATTAAATCATTAGATCTACTAAATTCTCAATATTTAAATATGTAACCATATTCGAAAATCTTGTTTGAATACTTTAACACTTTATTTACGACTAAATGCTGTGTAATAACTTAAATATTGCTTTTAAAACAGGCTAACATTTTGATTTATATCTACGTGGAATTAATGAAGGACAGTTTTAACATCTTTAATTACATTGTAGCCTTTTATAACTTGTTTAATGTCAGCGATCGCTCAATTTAATGCTTTACATTTACAGTACTTATCGTATCATGGTCAAAGAAGTTACATTCTCTATCGCATATGCGCCACAAGTTTGGTTGTGTGCATCTGTGTGCGTTGACATTTGTATGTGTTTGACATAATGATCCGTGGCGGCTGCGGCACGTGGATAGGCTTATGAGCATTATTTGGAATCTTGCTAAGAGTTGGTCGCTATTATTGGTCCGATAACAGCAGCTCGGCCGCTGACCGACCTTCACACTTCACGTCGCCTGCGCCTGTGACTGCATGACCTCGCCGTCCGTCTCAGGCTGACCAAGCTAACAAGCCCATCTATAAACTACAACTTATTACGACTCGCCTTCCAAACGGAATTGTTTACGATGTGATGAATATGTTGAAGTCGATATTAAAATTTAAAACACTCATTATGTAAATGCAGATATTTGAACATCACATCAGATAATAAGAATAAAAGGCAACGCTTTTAACTTCTATCCCATTTCTATCCTCTATACAAAAGTAACAAATGCCACCTATCAGGGTTTGTAAGAATAATGCTTCGACCACCTTTAACAATGGAACTAAGCATAGAATGTAATCAAAAATGTAACAATATTTAAAACAAAAATGATAACTAAGGAGAGCCATTTTCTGGAGAGACTTTCATAGCTTTTATCTGGTAATAATAGAGTATGATTATTATATCCTTTTATTATATGAGCTCATACGATTATACGTTAAAAAAGAAAAAAAGAACCCGTAGTTATTTATGGGAACTCGGCGATGAGCATAAAACGAATATGAATCAGAAACATGAATGGATTCAAAGGAGGAAAACTTAAAGATTATTCTGGAATCATCTGTGTTCTATGAAAATTTATCCTCATTACCTTCATACATTACATAACTTGTTGTCTAAGTATGTAATGTAATTATAACTACCTCAAATATAATGTAGCATTTTTTTAATAGAACGCGAAATTGACAAAAAAATTTACAACATTGTCGATAAATAAATAGTGGCTGACACAATTCAAGTTAAAAACTTTAAAGAGTAAGAATTAAAAAAAAATGTACATTATGGCACGGTTCAGTCGTTTTTTGATCACGGATGTGCACAGGATGGAACTTTGATTTAAAATTACAAATTTGATTCTTAAGCAAAAAAAATGTAGTACGATTTAAAAAAAAATCAGTCATTTTTTAATTTTATATCGCCAACTATTTGTTTTATCAATAAACCAACTAGCTAAAAACTGTTTAGAGACATCTATTTCATTTTTAAGGACAATACGCCAGGCTAATTTTTCAATCCTTGGTTAAAACTTATTCGTCGAATAACGTATAAAACTACCATTTCAAAATGTATTCTTATTGCCCGCAATTGACAGTTTACAGGTGACATTTTAATATTATCGTGTAATACTTTATTGGGCGGAGAAGTTTTAACCAGAGATTGAAAAATCGGCCCTAAAATATCTTATGCCAAACAATTCACAAGACAGCTCAGTATTTATTTCTCTGTCAAAAGATTCTAAAACAAAGAAGATCGAGATGTTTGAAAATGTTTGCTTCGCAAAAAGTCCACTGTTTGGTTTGCGCTAGGGTCGACGCTGTTGCTAAGGTATTCAAAGTGAACTATTTAGGTCAGAGTTTTTGTGTCTACAACAAAAGAATGGAACATCGTGCTTGTCTACATAACTCAACTTGATATTTTTTAGGAGAGGCCAGATATTTCTAGCGTCGTTCTTTCGAGCTTCCGATGACCAAATTAACACGAGAATATTGTAAAACTTTTCTGAACATTCTTATTAATTGAATGTAAAGATAAGACAGATAACTACAAAATCTTTAAATTAAATTAATCTGCTTAATTTGAATTATAAACCAAAGGTTTTTCCTTGATAATTAAGGCCTGGATAATTTTAACCCAAAGTATAAAAAAATTGTTGTACACATGGAAATACGGATATTTTTAACGCGAACGATGATTATGAGAGCTTCATAATTAGAATAATCTTGCTTGATGCCGACGTTTCCAAACTTGTTTTAATTTTAAAATATTTCCAACTATTAAACTAAAACAGTGGAACGGTGAAGTGTGATCAGATACGTCAAGATAAATTGTAAGTATAGTTTGATTTAGGACACACTGTTGTATGTGGTTGTATCAAAATCATCATCACTGATGTACCTATCAAAAGTTACAAAAATAGTCGTAAATAATTAATGTCGATCGGTCTAATAATCGCATGTAACGATCTATCACGATCTTGAAAGAAGTTTTTCATCAGTGTTGAGTGTGAAAAAAGAGAGGAAACAATAACTAATAAAAAATAATGATTTCCTACTTAATACTAAAATGATAACTTTATCATTAATTGTAAAATAACCCACAAATACACAACACGCATTACTATAAGAATTTCATGACTAATAAAATGAAATCTTGTTTGTTTATTAAGTGGTTATTTTCTTTGCTCTATTTTATTACATACTTAAGCGTAATTTTTATACATATAATTAGCAAATTTTATACTATAAGCAATAAAATAAAAGACGTGGATTGCTCAGGTATCTCCTTACGATTACCATTTCAAATGCCCATCCAGGTAGTCGTATGTGCTCCATTTTGGTGTTCTGTATTATTAAACGAATGTATTATCATTTTATATTGAGTGATACCGTCAGTTTACTGTCGCCGGGCCACGTGATCAGTGGTCTAAAAGATTTTTTTTAGTAGATGTCGTTGGCTTCGTCCCGTGTCAGATTCCAGCGAATCTTTATTGCAGTGTGACATCATATTGTCGAGATAGATTGCAGCTTGCCAACAAGGTAAGAAACCCACTTTATTTATAGCTATTTACAATCACTGCACTGGAATTAACTGGCGCTTACCGTAAATAGGCATGTCATTTATAGAGCTCTAGATGCGTCATACTCACGCGCATGTTTTTATGTTGGTAGCACCGTAACGTAGAAATATTACAAAGGTCATTTATGTCATTAAGATAACAAAGATTAAATAATTTTGCAGACGATAACTTATTGTAGAGCGATAACATACAATGCCGTGTGAAAACATTTTTGTTAGTATCGTTTTAAATCCAGATCTCAGAGAGCTTTTTTGGGAAATATCATAAGTAAAGGTCAAAAGCTTCAGACAAAATAACGGCCATTTTTTATTTTTACTTGATGGTATCTAATTAAAAAAATCGTTGTTTATGGATTCCAATAAGTTTTATCCAACTTTTCATAAAATCAAGTATCAAAATATTAATTATATGAAAGCTAGTTATTTTGGCCAAGTAATAAAAAAATCAATATCCCAACTACCAGTATAGTAATATACCCTCAATGTATAGCTACGTTTTTCGTATTACCTTTTGAAGTTTTGTTAATTAATTCCAGACACAACTACGGTTCGTTTGGTCGCACAAGTGTCGGCGGTTAATTGATGGATAGCATCTGTCTATAAGCTCAAAATGTGCAGCTAGCTTCATAATTTTCTCGTATAACATACCTGTTATTACACGATTGTTGAATATGTCCGTTGTACCTATATATGCAGAATTATTTCAAATACAAAACGATTATATATTCAAATATCTAACAAGTTTATTATTATAAATCAGTTCAAGTTAATTTTACTTAACTTCTTTTATTATTTACAGAAATGGATTTTATATTTCTTTGGCTGGTTACTTTCGTCCTAGGCTTCTGGATTTGCAAGAAAATAAAGCAATGGAAGGACTTACCTCCAGGGCCCTGGGGTCTCCCTGTAGTTGGTTATTTACCATTTTTTGATCGTTTTAACCCCCATCTAACGTTGACGAAACTAGCGAAGGAGTATGGACCAATATATTCAATTGGAATGGGGAGTGTATACACGGTCGTACTTTCTGACCACAAGTTAATACGAGAAGCTTTTGCTAAAGATAGTTTCTCTGGACGCGCACCGTTGTATTTGACGCATGGCATTATGCAGGGAAATGGTATGTATTCGATCTGATAATCATGATTATTAGTCTTGTCACGCTCAAATTAATGGTGTCGGTTGCTTTCGAAGGTATTATTTGTGCTGAAGGAGCCCTGTGGAAAGATCAGCGTAAATCGATAACGGCTTGGCTTAAGAGTTTCGGTATGAGTAAACACAGTACGTCTCGTGATAAATTGGAGAAGAGGATCGCTTCAGGCGTGTACGAGTTATTACAAGTAATTTTATGATTTTATCTGTATCTTCTGAATATTTAATATTGGAAAAAACACTTAATAGTTTAATACATACCTATAAAGTAATAGTGAAAATAACATCAACTAAATAATATAAATAAGAATTTTTAAATATAAGTCGTCTGGAAAATGATACTATATTTTTAAGATTAATATTAAAATTTAGTAACATTTCATAATTAATATAAAGTTAAATATATGTATGTGACAATATAATACGAAAGCTTTAAGTTTGCATTAACTTGTACAGATTTAAAATCTCAGAGCTTATTCGGCGATACTGCGACCCATGCAAATAATATGATTCAAGATAACAAAAAATGACATTAATATTCCAGAAAGTGACCTCTAGGTGGCAACAACAAATCTAAAGATATATAAAAACGACTCAGACACTTTACATGTGTTTTTATAATAGGTTGTTCAACAATCGTTGTGTCGAGCCCGGTTCGAATATTTTTACATAATTTTTGATGAGATTATAAATGAGATAATTTAAATTTTAGAACGTGAAGGAAGCTTCAGGAACCCCTACTGATTTGGCAGAAAAAGTGACAAATTCACTTGGAAACGTTATTAATGATATTATTTTTGGATACAAATTTCCACCAAACGATGTTACTTGGCAATGGTTTAGGAAAATACAAGAAGAAGGATGTCATGAAATGGGTGTAGCCGGTGCTGTCAATTTTCTTCCATTTCTTCGGTATGATTATCGAACAAAATGAAAAGAATTATCATTTTATGTTTTCTATTCTTTGCCATGCCTTAACCAAAAATTTCAATTTCAACAAAAAAGGTCGTGTTCCATCGTTACTGTATTCACTGTAAAGTGTTTCGTGTTGGTTGAGATGGTTGTTTATCACCTCAATAGATGGCGCGCGGTGTGTTCCTTTGACACATAAAACTGAAAGCATAGAATAAATTCGATTGCTCTGGCGGGTCACGAGTGGCTGAATTGGTCAGGCATCCGCCCCGGAATGGCGCGAAAGGATGCGGGTTCGATCGTCCCGCCTCGTGATCGAATTTTTTCTATTATTTATAAATTTATAAGAATTATCAACTTTAAATAAAACAGTCAATAGGTAATAAGTTTATCAATTGAAATTAATTTTCAGTTTTATTCAACCATCCATTCAGAAGACCATAGAAGTTCTTGTACGTGGTCAAGCTCAAACCCATAGACTTTATGCGAGCATCGTAGCAAGACGTCGCAAAATGCTTGGAATTGAAACACCTGAGGGGGCAGCATACGCAGCACATGACGATCTCTATGGCCAACATCCCGAAGGCTTTATCAAATGTATAAAATACAGTAAATATTCAAGTAACACAGAAGAGCATTACTTTGATCCAAACGTTCTAATTGCTTCTGAAGATGAATGTATTGTGGACAATTTCCTCAAAGAGCAAAAGCGAAGGTTTGAATCTAACGAAGAGTCGGCCAAATATATGAAAGATGAACAATTGATGTATCTCTTAGCAGATATGTTCGGAGCTGGTCTTGATACGACGTCAGTGACACTTGCGTGGTACTTTTTGTACATGTCTATATTTCCAGACGAACAGGTTGGTAATAATTGTAATAAAAACTTGAATCATGGAGGTCTAATTTTTAGTAATATCCAGATATATGACATTGTTTTAATTTGCGGTAGGAGATAAAGCAACGAATCTGGAAACTTCCAAGTCCCAAGCTTATGACTTTTCCTTTTCTTTTAGGAACGTGTCCGCCAAGAAATTATGTCTGTATGTCCTGATGACTCTCAGATAGATATTTCAAAATTACCTTATTTAATGGCTACAATATGTGAGACTCAAAGAATTCGCTCTATTGTACCAGTTGGAATACCTCATGGATGCACACAAGTAAGTTCAGACCTCGCTAATGAAGTCTATAGTTAAAATAACCATATTGAGATAAATTATAAATAAATAAATAAATCTCTTTATTTGCATAATGTGTGTACAAAGATAACAAATTACATTATAGGTCGAATCAACACATTAGCCATAAATGGCGTGCAAATTATATTATCAGCTCCGCGACATTATTTTATATAAAATTTTATAAAAAAAAGATGTCATGTGGTACCCTCAATTTGATCTGTCAACTAGAAGTCTAAAGTTGATAATGGCTCCATCTACGTTGGCTATTTGATGACCACTATTTTTCTAAAATCGCAATGACCATTATTGGTTATTTGCTTTTTTTATAGATAGCGTTTAATTTTATAATTATTACAAGTCGATCCGACGCGGACGTACTGATGTCACTGTATAATAACTAATTAACAAAAAATGACGAACAAACAAAGATCTTCCGAAATTGAATAAATTGTTCCTATGTCTAGACATTGTTTTTCAATAGGTAAAACATATTATTATTTGTTTTCGAGTATAGAAATGTTATATTGACTTTTGTTTTTTTCTAACTAAATATATACATTTTTTTTCTTACACTCGTCTATAAATATGCTAAATTACAAGCTTAACTACGATATTTTAAAAGAAGAAATCGGGATGGAAAATTTATACATAAGATAGTAGACATAAGATACCGTTCTCGGGTTCGGCATTCTCACCAATATGCGCATTTTGATTACGTAAAAGGTAAAGCTTACGACGCCCTTTGAGATTAGACTTTAGACAAATAATATTTTTATTCTTCTGTCTATTCATGAATGTTTTCTCCTTTATTTCAATATTCGTTATTTAAGATACATTTTTATACAGGCAATAGAAAAGAAGTCGCTTATGACAGCTGATATAGCTGGTATGAGCGATTATTATGGAGTAATTAAGGTAATTTTAATTTCAGGATACTTATTTGGCAAATTATCGTATACCAAAAGGAACTATGGTGGTGCCTCTACAATGGGCAATACACACGGATCCTAATATTTGGGAGGATCCTAATGAATTTAGACCTCGGCGATTTATAGATGATGAGGGTAATCTACTGAAACCACAAGAGTTTATACCGTTCCAAACTGGTAAGAGATAATGTGAAATATACATGTCGCAATTTTTTTTAATCTGTCCTTTATCATAGATACATAGCCAATAGTTATTGTATATTAAGTAGATATAAGATACTAATATGGAATAATGACTAGGCGGAAAGGCAAGCGAGTGAGTTTGCACAAGTGACGTAAAAAAAGAATGAAACGACTGAAAATAATTTCACTGGTTGTATTTTAATACCACTGCTTTAACCAAAACCGGTTCACAAGTCATAGCAAAAATATGTGAACACTTCTTAATGAATGCGGATATTTTTAGGTAAGCGAATGTGCCCTGGGGATGAATTATCTAGAATGTTGTCAGTTGGTCTGATTACAAGATTCCTTCGCTGCGTGAGACTACGACTCGCATCTGAACCACCTTCAGAAGAAGATCTTATGGGCAAAGTTGGACTGACGCTAGCTCCGCCCAAAACGATGTATATATGTGAGCTTTTGTAGGCATGAAAAGCTTTTTGGAACTAATAAAATAATGGATAAATGTGATTTGTTTAATTCTTGAAAATCCTTTTCGTACATGAAAGTTACGTACATATGTATATTTAAAAAAAATTAATGCTTCTGTAAATTGAAGGTAGTTAGAAGTAAAAGCTTTTACTTTGTCATACGACAGGTTTTTTGCTTTTTATTGTTTGTTTATTGTTTAATGGACTGCAATTGTTCTGTTTTGATATTAACTTTTTGATAATGTTCAGTCTTCACTTATGTAATTAGATATTACATGGTATTTATACCATGAATGCTGTATATGACTTAAACATTTTGAAACCAAAAATGTGTTTAAATTTGAATAGTGATTATTTGACAGGTAAAGGATGTATAAATCAAAGAGAAAAATATATACGAATTTTTAAAGTTTATTTATAAAATTATCAATCTGTAAACATTTTAAAAAATAACGCAATATCTACAAAGCGAGGGTAAACAATGGTAATTTACTGCGGATGATGGGTCGCTTCACGCTTGTAATGTATTGACAGTAAAGCAACTTGGTTGCTAACAGCTTGTAAACAAAACTATACAAAATGTCATTAAGTTATTTCATAAAGTTATACTTATAGCGACAATATTACCGCTCTTAGACTAGTTGCTGGTTTCTACTCTACCATGGAATGTTACTACGTATATTACTCATGATAGGTACATTTAAACTAGAAAAGTATGAGTGAACACGTAAATTTCTTAATCAAATACTAACTAACACATTCATTACACAATTAACATGAGATCACACTCAACATTCAACACTCAAGTGACACTACTCGCACTAATAAATAATGATCTAGATTTATACATTAATTTGGTATAAAGAAACTAGAGCTTAAAATGTCAATAAACCTGTTTCCTATCAATTTTACTCAATGCTTGATTGGCGGCGATCTCTAAGATCGGACATCTATAAATAATACTGTTGACACAAAAATAACATTTATAATCTCAACGATGGGAATTTTAGTACATACATCTAAAATTAGTTCGGTTTACTATTTAATTGAACACTTTATGCACAGCCTGACTATCGCCGAGGCGAAGTCGTCACTTATTATTAAACTTAATTATATTTATCATCGATGCGCTCTAAAACGAGTGATCTTGAATACTGGTGGGTGTGTGGCGGCAATACGTCAGGGCGCTCAGTGCGATCCGACGTGACGTAGGTGCGGGTGGTCTGGCACGCTGGCGACGGGCGGGGCGGGCGCGGCTGGCGCGCGCGGCACGAACTTCACGCGGAAAGCTTCCGGCGCGATCGTAGCGCCCACCGTGCCCTCCAACGACGGCGGAGCGACCCCGGATTCCATTTGAACGTCGAATTGGTGCATCATGCTTGCGAAAAACATGAACATCTCCATCCGGGCGAGAACGTCACCCAGGCACATACGTCGTCCCACACCGAATGGCATAAAGTATTCAGGTCGACGAATCTTGCCATTGTCATCGATGAATCTGCTCGGATTGAATTTGTTAGGTTCATCCCAGAGGTTCGGGTCCATGTGGACACAGTTGATGAGCGGTACTACTTGTGAACCGGCAGGAATCCTGTAGCCATTAAGATTGACATCCCTGTTAAATAAAAAAGAATAATGTTAGATACGATATTAATTTAAAGATATGCATCGTTACAGAAGATAGTATTATACTTACTTAGTAGGTGAATGAGTCGTAGCTAAGGGGACAATGCTCGACATACGCAGTGTTTCCAAGATAGTCGTTTCAGTATACACGAGACTAGGCATATCTTCAATAGTAGGGAGGCGGTCGCGGCCCACGACGGCGTCGAGTTCTTCCTGAACACGTCTCTTCACGTCGGGGTTGCGTAACATGAACACAAGCATCCACAGCAGTGATGACTTTATTGTTTCCACTCCAGCGGAGAAAAGATCGCCAAGTATTTGTTTAAGTTGCAATTCTGTAAGAGAAGTTGAAATTTAGAAAAAACGAGTCTTGAGCTTTTAAAATAATAAAATGACATTAAGTACTTTTATTTTCAAGTACTTTATCTTACCTTGGTCTCTTCCATCGAATAAATCTCCAGTACGACCTTCAGTTTTAGCCTTTTCGATTTCAATAAGATAAACATCAATGAGATCCCTCGCATTGTTGATATCTAACGTCTCTCGGTGTTCGTCAATCAAAGTTTGATAAAACGAAAACATTTCTTCTCGATTTTTTGCCACTTTCTCTTGAACTTGGGCTTTTCCCGGCAAATACTAGAAACACATTACAAATTAGTACTGGAAGGATAAGATATTGTTATGTATTAAACTTCAAAATATATAAAATTATATTTACATTATATAGTGGTATGTATTCTCCATAATGAATTTGTCCAAACAGTCTCATGCCTTCCTCGATAAGATGATTAAGTCTCGCGAATCGAGCGTCACCGTTACTGAAGCGGACCGACATGGTAATGCCGCAAATCACGTTAGAAACACCTAGCGCGAACAGAGGATTGGCATCAATAGGCGCGCCATCAGCGCAATGCAGATTCACCATTAGTTCTTGAACTTCAGTCTAAAATTTTAATTGATATTAGCCTCGTTGTTCTTTTTATATCTGAATAATTTTTAACGACACATTATTGGCATTTAGAGAGTACGAACCTTAATTCTGCCTTCCATAATTTTCTTGCCGTTGCCCATATATGTCATGCCGAATTCACGTAGTTTTTCGTGTAAGAATCGACGTTGATTCTTCCAGAGGCGACCCTCACTGTTAATGATTCCTGCACAGAGGGAGGAGGTTGAAGTATATGCATGTGGGCGGTGCTTTGTATATACGGGAGGCCTTACGGAGCACGAGACGCCCCGCGCACATGTGATTTCGTTATTATCTCTACTATATACTTTTCTTACAATTAAACTAATATGTATTGAATTCTATAAAATGTTATTAAATGGTAAATTTATATAATGTAATAAATTTCAGGTTATTATTTGACTGCTAACTAACAATTACGAACGTTAAAAAACATAAGTTATATTTTTGTTGTAGATAAATAAATACTCAACTTAAATTTTTCTTTTAATGTTAAATAGATCTTATAATTTTTTGTTAAACATTTCAAGTATTGAAATTTATAGCAAGAACTTTTAAATTAAAAAAACGACTAAAATTATACAGTTAAAAATATTGAATTGCTTACCGAGACCATCCAATGTATGCATCAGAGGCGTGCTTGGGCGCCCTGTAAATTCTTCACGGCGGAAAGCTTCTCTAATCAGTTTGTAGTCACTTAACACAACAGTCAGCTGGTTGCCGAGGCGGGCGGAGAACAAGGCGCCGTAGCAACGAGCCAGCTCCAGGAATGTCTTGTGTCGCACGCCCAGGAACGGCAGGTAGCCCACCACAGGCGGCCCCCACGGACCCGGCGGCAGCTTACGGATTTCACGCACAACGTTCATGAGCCGCATCACCAGGTATGCTACGCCGACTGCTAGTAGCAACGGTAGAGTCGTCCGCGAAGAACAATAATTCAACACTTGCCACAAACCCCATAATAACTTTGAATTTGAAAACATCGTTATCATTTTGAATGTCTTTGTTTTTATTTGTGTGAAATATTTTTTATGAACAGTCAACTGAACTGAACTGAACAAAATTCGTGCGCGTAGTTATCGCGGTAGTACGTCGCTGTAAGCGCTAATCGTATACCGCGTGCGACCGTCGTTTGCGCACTGGCGCGGCGCTGGCGTGGCCTTGCGAATAAATACGCGCGGGTGGCGCGCGCGCAGGTTCGTCCCACCGGCACTCCTCTCTCCTCTGCTTTTCCATCGATCGCCGGCTTGCTACGAGGCGTAGCACCACTACACCCGTAGATATCAAGTTTCCACTTTGTGAAAAGTAAAAGTTTTTTGTACATTTTAATTGTGTAGGATTAAGAGCTATTAAGGTAACAAACAATAAATTTGTATTGTAAACCTCGTGTAATAGACAGTATCATCTGTGAAGCGGTATTAGATAATAAGAACAAAACTATTGGTGTTGATTTGTGAGCAAGAGATGTGTTTAGCGAGGGGTGCAAGAGGCCAGCGAGGTCGAGCGGGTGTGCATGCAGATGATAAGATTAACGAATTGCGTAAGTTGCCGCGAAGCAAGGTAAAGGCGGGTCGACGACTCAAGCCGGAGAGCCTTGGGCAGAGCTCTACGAGTTTCGACCTCTGATCGACACTCGAATATCGTTTCCAAATTGACTAAATTATATGCATAGTTTCGATACGTGAACATTTAATGTGAGAAGTAAGTAAATAAACTTAATAATTAAATAACTGTTTGTATTTTTGGCAAAGGTTGTATGTAATTGGTATTTTTTTAATTTTGATGATAAATGTTGAATTGTGATCGACGTCAAAAAATGTGTCTGCTGCGAGTCGTGTTGCTTTTACTTTATTAGGTAGTTATTAGATACATAGTTTCTTGAAATTTTAATTTAATCATGAAATATTTAATATATATTTTCTAAATAAATCCCATACATTGGTTGGTTAGTTATTCAAACAAAACAGACGTGATATAAAAAGTGAAACAGACGATTGTTAAATTTAATGTTTGGGTAGCATTCTAGGACTAAGATTTTTGATAACAAAAAGATAAATCTAAACCCTTTGTTCTAATTCCAAGAAAGACTTCACAGACGTTAGAATGGAATCCAATATATTTTTATTTGGTCAGGAATTCTACGTGTCTACTTTTTAACTGTCTGCTGCTTAACAATTTAGATGGAAGAAAATAATCTTGATTATTTGCCGAGTCTTTTTTTTGCTTCAAAATTACATGTTCCTTAAATTTCCTAATTATTATATAATAATTTATAGAACTATCTTCAATAAAAAATAGCAATTAAACGAAAATTTATTAGTAAGTGAAGTTATAAGAAGTGTTAAAGTATAGTTAAGTTAATAAATTATGGTTTTTAATTTTTATTAGCAACGTTTCTCGCGATATTTTCTCAAATATTGATTTGAAAACATGACTACGCACAATGTAGGTACACGCCGTACAATTCTGTGAGAGACCTAATTTGGTACTAATTAATATTTGCCTATCAATTACGGCGTTTTATCTATTTGCTGTTCTACAAGTGTGTAATTGATAATAAGTAAAACGCAATTGCACGATAAGATCGCTGTGTAGACCTACGTTGTGTCCGAGATTTTAGACAACGTTAGATTAAGTTCACCAACGAGTGCAACGAGCACTCGGCCAAAAGATCAATGACCGTCACATTGGGTCTTTTGTTGCAATGCTTGTGTCTTGTGTCTTGATATTATAATACGGGCCGAGCTGGGAATGTGTAACCGTTTGCTTGTTAACCAAAATAAATACTAAATACAAACACACAGAGAGATGTAAGTCATTTGATTCTTCACGATGTTCAATTGTTTTATCTGAAAAATTTCCTGCTTCTGTGTCACGTTTTTTTAATTTTAAAATAAATGTGAAACAATGATGAAACTACGATATACAAATGAAGTCGAATAAATAAAGTTAAATAAATCTTTACTGAATTTGGATTTTCTTTGCTTTAAAAAAAACTGTTTACAATATGCGCTAATATGCAAATTATTTTGAAAAAAAAATGTAATTTGATGATACAAACGTACCCACTAAGTAATCTTCTATTATAAGGCTGTGATTTATTACAATTAGTTAGTAGTACGTACAGAAGATGAAATACCTTTCCAATAATTTGTGTCGTTTATAGGCATCGTTTGCGTTCTCACAACTTTCAAATGGAGCCAAATGAAAAGTAGGCGCCATGATACTTTAGATATATGTATTTATAAAGCTATTTCCAATAATATTTATTTGAAGAAGTAGTGAACTAAATAGAAATGTTATTATTACTTACTTACTTACTTACTAGAGTGGCGCAGGGACCCAAAGTGAGTCTTGGCCTCCGACAATAAGAGCCTCCATTTGACTCTAAATGAAAAAAAAGAAAAAAAGGGAAATGTTCTTATTACTATAAATAATTTATTAATTCGAGCTCGTGATGTAGTGTTTGTATGAAACAAAAATAGGAACACACAAAGCTTTATGTTATGTAACAACTCTACATATTATCATTTATGATAATATAGGTAGTAAAAATTTATATATGAGCCTTACACACCTACATCAGATAGGTAATAAGTACATGAATATACTACATATCGTAAAAGAACAAATATTCTAGAAATTATGGGGATCGTCATACTGAGCAACAATGATGACAATAATTATAAAATACAAGTTATGAAAATTATTTTTTTATTTATACCTACAACAACAACAGCTGGAAATATTCCTACTTACACTATACATCTCTGTAAGTACTTATGTCTGCGCCTGTATACTTGTACCTACATGTAATGAGCCTACCTATATACCTTTACCTACTCTTAGGTACCATTTTATTTTTATGTTCCATAATTTTTTATTTCAGTATAAGTAATATACGTAATACTTATCTCAACTTCGACTTTTATTTTTTTTATACATTTAATGCATAGTTAAATTATTATTAAAATTATGAAAAAATATTTATTCATTATAATCATGCATCAACTATGAATGATCATGAACATTGGAATTTCAATAAACATATTCCGGTGCGAATTGCTACTTAATTTTCAAAAAGGTTGACTACAAAAATATTTCTGGAAATACCATTTAAATA
The DNA here is from genome assembly GCF_061535455.1 of Colias philodice. Classification (NCBI taxonomy): domain Eukaryota; kingdom Metazoa; phylum Arthropoda; class Insecta; order Lepidoptera; family Pieridae; genus Colias; species Colias philodice. The sequence goes on along the minus strand of NC_143094.1, from coordinate 5,704,043 downwards.
AAAATAGTTAATTGTTTTCATTTAATCCTTGAAATTCTACTTTCAATTTATGTAATATTATAGGAAATATTTGCTTTTGTCCATTCAATTCGGTCAACGAACTCTTTGCAAACATTACGCGAATTACGTATATTCATTGTTTTATATATTCAAGACGCAGATGTGCAAGGGTATTCTTTACTTATCCTCATTAATGATACGCCTTGACATACATTTGTATTGATATAAATATGTAATTTTAATTGAATTTTATCTTCGCATTGGTGAAAAACGTACCTGTGTAACAGACTACAGTTTATCTTATTGTATGTCAATCTTTTCTAGAAGTTTTTAGCGTAACAAAGTGTTGTGGTATAATTATTAAAATGTATGATGTTGCTAAATTTATACTTATGTTATCATGTTTTTATACGAAGTATACTTCATTGTTTTTAATTTGAGTTCGGCTAGCATTTAGCTACTATTATGTATTCTGTGGTTCGGCTCAAAAAATTACGTAACAAAATTTATAAATCACAAATAACAAAAGCAAATACAAAGGTTAAATCGATAATCGAAAAAACTGATCGTGCATATTGTACAATACTAGTAATTACTAATCTTTGTTGGACCATCCGCTGTTGTCATGTCCAATATTGCATTACTCACAATAAAAGTGAAATTAGTCAAAACCAGTGTTTGTTCTAGTTATTAAGTTAAGTACCTACCTACACACGTACGTGATCACGATTGCGAAAAGCATCCAATCATCACTCTTTACTTGGCGCCGAAACTCCATGTATATGTGAATTTTAACATAAACACCTGTACCAGAGGAAGTAGAGGTCGATTGAACATAAATAATTTTACATAAAACTCGATCGAATAATTTTACTTAGTATTGTTCATTTCATACGAAATGTAAAAAAAAACTGACTAAATGTGGTATATATATATTTTCACCTATTCTTGGTCGTAGATTTTTTATTCATTATAACGTTGGATGGTAAAATTAAACATAAAATAGAACCCAGATTTGGTCGCAACAAATTAACTGATACCAAATACTATTTGAAGAGAATATATTTGCGATGACTGCTTTTATTTTTACTAAACAACTATCGTGACAGAAATGGCTTTCAGTTTAATAAAAATACACTCAAATAAGCTTAATATTTTGGGTACTACGATGCCACATATAAACTTAAATACACATAATATACACATAACAAGCTATTTAGATATATTTTTCGCGGCGGTAGTTATCATTTTAAACGATTAGCATCTATAACTGTTCATATTCAGTATTCTTGTCGCCTTGGTTACACAAAGCAAACCCTTATAATAGGGACGCCTTTTTATCAAATGAAAGCCCGCTTTCAATAAATAACTGTAAAATAATGAATGGGACGATATTTTGATACAGGTGATACTGGTTTTTCAAACAGCATACAATATTATATATTCAGTTTATACGATTGTTTGATGAAATAATATCAAAGTTGAAGCTAAGGTTTCCCACGGCTAATTTTATTAGAATGTTTATTGCACGCCTCATAAGCGAAGCGTTGAGGTGGGTACTACTGTCACTTCGCGCAAAACATCTGATTTTTCAAACTTAAAATGTCTTTATGTATCATACATTGCACTTGTAAGATAATACATACACACACATATTAAGAAAAAACACTATTTTTAACGTTCATGATATTTTTGATGTCATTTTTGTTATTTAAACTAGTTAAAAAACAGTTTAAAAAAGTTCTGTCTTGGACGTCCGTGTGTCTGTATGTGCGGATCCTTTTTCTTGTTAACACGATAGCGACCGAAATACTTTACTAATCGAGTCTTTTTTTTCTCTTACGCTTGAGTATGCTCAGGAATAGAACCCTTTCATTTTTCAGGGTCTGATTCGATGTGGTTTAATTGTTATTAAATAAACAAAAATAATAATTAATAAATATTTATTAAAAAAAATTATGAGGCGTGCACTTTTGGATTTTCCAAATTATTTTATGTTTGCTATCAAAGTGTACGATCATTACTGTCATTTAACTATTAAACTTGATTAAAATAGTGTTAATTATTCAATAACGTTTTTTTAAACGAGTAATAAAAATATAATAAAAAACAATATTACATTTAAATTTTAATCATTCAAAAAATTATAAATGTTCTGTGTAAATGTTATATTTTATACATTTTTTATCATGTAGATTCAAACGAACATTATATTAATAAATGAAAATTTTTGTGTACAATTGTACATTGATGAAATTTCATCGAAGTAAGAAACTATTAAATATTGCTAATATTCCTTCGTCCCCCCAAAATCTCTGTTTACACTCGTTAATTTTTTCAGATGTAAGCAAATTATAAGAATAAAATGCAAATCAATCAATTCATTAGAGTAGTCACGTTTTTCGTGTAATGAATTATGAGTAATTGCATTGTTGAGGTATTTTAATCTGTTGTACTTTTTAGTTTTTATATTTTATTTGTATTGAACATTTTGATATAAAATACTATTCAAAAACCATTAACCCTTTACCATTAACCATTAAAACCAACGAATAATTTTAAATGAACATAACATTTAATATTATGCAATAAATATTGTTTTTGTTGCCATAACTAATCTTATCTATTACTTACATTACGTAAATATTGAAGTGAACCACCCAAAACTAAACCTAAAATTGTCATGCAACGCAATTTTGGTAAAATCGATCATGATGGACTGTGTGAAGATGCTCTGTTACTGGTATTGTACAATAAAGTGTCATAAATAAATAAATATTTATAAATAGCGTGTTACATAATAAATTTTTAAATTAACATATAGGTACTATGTAACAGTACATACTATGTTACAACACTGTTAATGTCTTTTAAAGTTTTTATTCTTTAAAATATATGTTTTGATCGCTGCCAAAAATGCTGCAGTCTGATTTTAGCACCTAAGAATAGCAATGTTATCACTGAAATTGCCACTTTATGCGAATAAAAATGAGAATTACCATACAAAAAGTATTTAATTCTAGAAATATGTATATTGAAAAAGGCGTGTGGCATTCGGGGACTGCCGCGGTAAAGCTATTGCATAGCATGCCTTCAAGCCACTCGGTCTACCGCGCCGTGCCTGTCGGAGTGGAGAGCGTGAGGTTTTTTCGTTACGGAATTTCTGGATTCGGTCCCCGCGCTCAAGGCCCGCGATAGAAGCTATGCAATAGCTTAACAATAGTAAAATTATCACTTATAGGTACTTCCATACACCAAATCAAACACAGATAGTTAATGTTTAAACAATATCTTTAATTAAGCCAGATATCAATGTTTTGTAGTATTTTTCATTTAATACAATTTATACTATAAGATAATGGAACTGTAAATGTTATGTTTCATAAGAGTAAATTACTAAAGTGCAGATAAAAATGTGACCACTAAACTTTTTGTTTAATTTTTTTATTTATGTCGCGGCGATATCAACTTGTCCGTGACACACGTATCAAATAGTTCATTTTGATTCTTGTAAAATGATTTGTAAAAGTATCGATATCTGCGACCTTCAAAGTGCAAAAAAGTAGGTGACACATTTTTCCATCCTACCAACCAGTGTGTTCAGATAACTTCGTATTGATAACCGAAGCCCTATAAATAATTCTTTTGCGTAAATGTATGTATCCAACACGCATTAAATTGTAGCCCTAATGTGTTCCGATCTCTTTCGTATTCATTGATTATAAAATATTAGCTTGTTCGTTAGTTAACTCGTATAAAAGAAAACAACATTATGTAAATTAGATAAAAATCAACAGTAAACAAAATGTATAAAAACTGGTTAAATATATATATTTAATAAATGTATCGTAATTGTATTACTAAATAAAATTTGTTATAGTAAACAATTAGACATGATAACTTCAGAGGCGGTGATAACAACGTCCATACAAGCAATATTGATGTAAATCTGTTTGTTACGATCACTCCTCGGTTAAAATGCTGTACCGACTTAATTGCCATAGAGATAGTTGAATATAAGTGGTCAATTATGGGCTAATGTTCAAATATTAAAAGGCGGTTAATTTGTATCGACTCGAGTCGAGACGAGTCACAATAATATGTAATATCTGAGCGAATCCGCGGGTATAAATTTCGCGCTAGTCATTTCATTAATCGTAGAGCGTAGAGACTTACCAGAAGCCGCACATAATACAGTAGGACATTTCTTCGAAGTGGCATTTATTTACTACATCTGTCTTTCGTTTTATATTACGAGTGGCTTGTTGAGTTTCAGTTGTCACAGCTTCGAATGACCGTACGAAGAATTGCAAAGTTCGATCAGGGTGTCGAAACTTTATTGTTTTCCCGGGAATGCGATTATAACGAAACCCGAAACAATGATCACATTACATAAGATATGCATTATACGAATGTAAAGGTAGGACAAAGTATTGGCTATATCCATTGATTTTATGTTGCGATATATTTATTTTATCAAAATAATACGAACGTTTAAATTTTTATTTTAACATTTTAAATAATTGTTGTATTGCAATTACAAATAATAATAAACTTAATATAACTCAATAACATCTTATTTAATAGACCTTAGAGATGTATTATTAAAAGAATATAACGCTCATTGATAAGTATTTAGGTTGACCATTTTGGTATTATTGAAATATCGGAATATTATCTTCAATAATCTAGTCTGGATTGTTATTCTTAAATAATTTTAATAAAAATACAATAAATTATTAACTGATCATATTACCGAAATATAAATGTTTCAAAGATACATTAAGAAATAAACTTACATACCTACATATATAGAGCTTAAATGTAGATCTTGAATATTGCAAAATATAATACTCACGGGTCGATGTAGTTACAATTACGTCAAAGATATTAATCGTTGGATAAACAACTTAATATTGACGCACAACATCTTAATTTATAAACAACAAACTTTTGGATGCAGACTTTAATGGGCTCTCTACACAATGAGCAGCGTTGGCCCAACAAATGATCGTCGATGTTTGCTGCCATTACGGATTATGAATAAAACCCAAAGATGGCCGACCATAGACATTCAGGCCCTCTACATTATCGTGATTGCCTCTACTCGCCCAACGCTGCCCATTGTGATGAGGGTCCATTAAGTAATTTGAAAACTTATAATAAAATCTATACTTACCAATTTATGTAATGTCAGCCGATTTCTATCTTGATATTCTATCTTGTTGTTTAAAGGTTAGTACTTTTTTGTATAATATAAAAGAATGTGTACAGGAAAATAAAATTATGACTCTAAATATATCCATGATAGATAATATGCAATATAATATTAATAAAACTACGACCCGTGACGCCATTGACGAATCTGCCAACGTCACAGGTCAGAAGATAACCTACTTAAATTCAGAATTGCGTTATATTTTATTGGATTAATCAGATACACTTCTTATAGGTTCAAAAATATTATAAATCTTCAGCTACCGAGGCCGAGGTTGGATTTTAGAGAAAATTGGGCGATTGAAAAAAGCAGTGTCTAAGTATGAGATGTTTTTTGCAATTAGATTACAAATATTAAATATTATCGATTTGTCGATACGCATTATATCAAATTACATAATAAATCACACAGACGGACAAAAACTCAGCTTTAAATATGAACCAATGAGAAGAATATTTAAATGCAAGTGCATAGTGTAGTGTGTATAGTTATAATTTCTATAATATACAAATACAAAATACCTCTATTATGTTTTTAATTTTTTTTTAAGTTAAGATCTTCTCTTCGACAACAATGTGCATTATTATCTTGTTTCCATTCATAAATTTCGAAGATAACTTCGTCGATAAATATGTACTTAAACGAATTATTATTTTATCAAAATGTGAAATGATATTTACTTTTTGATAAAATTAATTCACTCAGTACTTGAAGCGTTATCTTCAGCTTTACTAATGATTATTTTTATATCGATATACTAAACTAGGTAATACCCATGACGTGGTCCGTGTTTACACTTTACATAATAAGTTATACTATAATACGTCCTCTTTGATAGCTTATAGTTCATTGGTATTTCGGGGGGAAAAGTTCTTCAAACTGAATCAAAAGCTTTTGAATAAATTAATAAAGTTTAACTTAACAACATGTTGACTACAAAAGCACGATAAATTCAATCACACACATTTAAATACAACACTACATTTATCGACCTTGTTTATATTATTTAAGTAGAAAAAATTCCACGTCTTTATAAAATAAACCAAAAACAACAAACAAATATATGAAACATCACATGAGTAGTACATACGCAGCAAAAATATTTCTAATATGACGTACGAATGGTTCGGGGTAACAAGAAGCTGTGAGAGTATTTTTTATAAATTCATAAGTAAATCCATGACTAAATTATGTTTCATAACTTTTATATTATCAAATTTTTGTGCATGGGTGACGTACATGTTTGTATTAGATATTACATTTCAAAAGAAAAAGCGTTGCGAACTTGTAAACATATCAAATAACAACGCAATATATCTTATTTAAACGTAATGGTTTCGGATTCTTTAAATTAGGTACATGAATCGAATTATTTCAATAAATTACTATCTATACTATAGAGTAAAAATGATCAGTGTGAGTGGAAGGTTATCTAAAAGAACGTACGAACACGTGTCAGGTCGGTCAATAAATGGGGGGCACCTTATAGATAATTTCGGTTATTTTACATCAGGTCACCTTGTGGATATAGCTGATAAATTGATTGAATTCACTCAAACGGCACTTATGCAAATTATTTTAAATGTCATTCCAATATTAATTATGACATATTCGGTTTCATTTTATTATGCGTCAATGCATTTATATGCAGGTGGATAATCCGTCTACATTTTTATATTTTTATTTGTCTCTAGTTCTAAAGTTACGTACTTAAAAAAAATAACGTGAAAATGAGGAAAATAAATAAACTTCTTAGTCACAGCAATTAAAAGAAGGTGAGGTATGCTGTATATTTAGAGACTCCCAAGGGAAACTTATTCGTTATATGTGTTCGGAAACTCCTAATGTACCGGATTTTTTCCTGCACAAAATATTTTTAAGATATTTGTGATATTAATGTCAACCTAAAATGCTAAAATATTAAATCGACTTTATCTACACAGGTTTGCATTGCTGTTATCTTTGCTATCAATAAATGTCTTTATTTTTATAAAACAAACATTGTAGAAATGATAATATGTATTAATTTTTCATTTACATTATTAAATTACACACAAATTTACGGAATATTGACCAAGAAAATTGTAGAAATAAACAAAAAGCCAGCCACCTACCATATTTGCGTCTCCTACCATATAAAGATACAGAGTTCTAGTACATTTCATTATGAAGTTAGCTAAATTTACTATAATTCAAGATATAGGTATAATACAATTCAGTTTTATTCAACATAATATAATTCACGGTTTTATATAATAGAGGTTATGATAATGAGGTGCATACAACTTGTTGATTATTATGAAGAGCTGCGAGGCGCACAAATGAGCCATTTTTTTTAGGATTTTATTAATATTACTGTAAACTGTTTAGCCGTACAAATAAAATATCAGAGGAACTTGTTATTTTTTTTATTAAAATTTGTTCTAATAATAATTATAAATTAATTTTAATGTCATCATCATCAGCCCATTTGTGTTTCCACTGCTGGGACACAAAAATTAATTAGGAATGCACACTCGCCTTAACACCACTTATCGATTTCAAGTCAGAGTTTCTCACCACTGAGCTACGACGATTCATATTCACTGTTAAATTATTTCCTAGGTGGTCGTTAATTAGTATTCTATATAGAGCTGCTTATTGTTGATTTTATAAGATTATCAAACGTTAAAAAAATAGTGAATTAAGTTTCCCAAGACACTGAAAACCTTGTTTAAATAATTGTTGACGCACAAAGCTTACAATTTATTTAGTTTTATATTTGTTCCATTCGCAAGTCATCCTTTGAACTTCTTACCTAAGTTCACAATATGATCAGAAACGTTTATATTACCTAATATTATAATATTGTAATTTCAGAGAATTCGACTCATAAATTAAAATGAAATCATCGATTGTCGGATACCAATCCAGATTTTTATGTGCGTATTTTTTTCGGACGGACTCAAAACTGTCAACATAATTTATATATTTTCCTCTACTTTTAAGTTGTAAGCTTCTTTCTTACATATTGAGATTCAAGTTTATAGCGATTTTTTGAGAAATGATCTCATTAGTTTTGTTGTTTAATTAAAATTTTATAGTTTTTACAAAACATGTGAATGTAGATACTAATGGATTGGTACTTTGTTTTTATCGATTTGAAAAGACAAATCAAGTCAAAATTTACGTTTTCTGTTGTTAATTCTCTGAGGTGTAGCGCGCTTCGCATACAATCATAAAGCTGAGCTAACAATTGCTAGAACGTTGGTTCTAGACACATTTTATCGATTTCCACCCTTTTGCCGGCACTGCGGCGCCAAATGATTGCTTTCAGGAAATACCTGAACTTCTCTTAATAACGTTTCAACTTGGAACGAAGACTACCTAATTAGCTGGAAGAAATGATGTATACCTAGAATAAGCAACAATACGGTACGACAATGGGTCTTCTAGAACTTTGCTAAGCTTTTTACACGTTATGTCTTAAAGTTTTCTTTTAAATTATTATTAATCTGAGTTTGATACATTTAAGTAAGATAGATTGTTATTTGTTATGCAAAGAAAATAACTGAATGGCTCAACGAGATAATTGGACAATCGACAGTATTTAAAGCGGAACAACGGACGGAATTAAAGAAAGTAAGTTGAGTTGATGAAACAAGAATGATAAATTTTAAATTACGCATCTGTCGGACTACATAACAGGTAATTTTTTTCCCTGCTTAGGTAGTTTAAATATAATATCACAACTCTATCGTATGAAGTTATTCTTTACATTTAAATGAATTATAAATACCTACACTCAATTGAAACAAATTAAGGCCGTAATTAGCTGCTGTTCTGCATTTCTTAACATTTTTGATAGTTTAATTTGATCTGATGGATAAGAAGTTAAATTTGGCAACATATAATTAGTAAGATTGTATCGACCATCCGAATAATAAATAAACATTTAACAATATTTTCTTCTATTTTTTCCACAGGATGTGATTCAATAATGGCCGTTTCGTTTTACGCAACCAATGGGTTTTACGCAAACAAAAGTGATTCATGGAATCATCGGCCATAATACAAAAAATGAATCAAGACACAATACGATCAAAGTTTATTGACATAATAGGGTGTCTGGTTACATAACGTCATCGCTATTTACGATACGATAAATTCCTGTGAATGAATTATAGTTCGACAACCTTTAATTACATAATTTTTTACAAGTCTGCAAACTATTGAATTTCATTCATAGTAGTAAATAACCCCTATGTTATTGTGTGTAAATGGACGTAAAAATATATTTTAATTTTTAATGTACACTCCAGCTTTTTAAATTATATTGTTTTTAATAATCCTTGATTAAGACAAGTATTTCTATAAAGATATATAAGCGAATCGAAATATCTTCTCTCTCGAATCCTTACATTGGTCACATGAGTAGAAAGACGTTCTACTCATGTGCATTGGTTCCCTTTGTCTCAACGTATATGCAGCACTTGGTCCAGAGTCCAGACATACATATAATAAATCCTTTGTTCTGTTCATGGAACAAAACTAACGACAATGTTTTATTATTCGCAATATTAAGTTTGTTATGAGATTTGCTTGTGAGATACACCATATTTTAGTACTTATGAAACACATCCACAAATGTACACAAAAATAGCTTATTATGTAAGTGTTCAAAAATAAAAATAAAAACACAATACTTACAAATCAACTAAATGTAACAAAAATCAATTATATTATTTCTGTATTAATATTATTCCTAAAGTACGTATCTCAAACAAAGGCTAAACTAAAAACAAATACAATATGATAGGAACATATTGATTGAACGATCAATTGTCTATTTGTGAAAACAAATAACAAATAGGAAATGCATACAACAAAGTTGGCTTATTGATATGAAATCTATAACTAGTCACGTTGATTAGTAATTTATTACAATGAACGCCAGTTACCGAGTTCATGGTCAAGAAATCAATAGAATTCTTATTATAATTATAACAAATATTTAAAATTTATTTAAACATTTCCAAGATTTTCTCGTGTTAACGTTATGGTAATTTATATTTTTGAAGGAACACTTTTCATGGCCGCTTCACTAACGACTATTATTTATTATTGAATGTTTTAAATGTGTATTTAATCACGTTATTATTGCGTGATAGATCAGCTTCCTCCCAATTCTCAGGAAGTTTTGTTTAATAGGTTTTATTAAAATATAATTTATATAGATCGGAATATAGGTGTCCACTGTTACGTAATAATCGTAACTTTCTTATTGACAATAAAAATATAGTAATATTTTATTTCGTATTTAAGTACGCTGGCTAGGTCAAGGGTTACAAAGATTAAAAGTAATAATTAACAATTATAACGGCGACATCGTAAATACAATGATGTTCGACGTGCATTATCATATTATTTTTATTTTTATTATTGCGTGTTTTTTATGAAATGAGAAAAAAGTCTATGCACGTAGTTAAATAAAAAACAAATCATTGACAACTTTTATACATTAAACTATTTTAAATATAGTTCGAGTAAATAAAACAATATTAACTATTCAAATGTTTAAATGACTACAATGTCTGCTTATTCATTATCATATAAAATATTTAATGCGTAGGTGGTAGCTAATAGATGTTCAAAACATTCACACGGTTATTCTATTGCACTGTCCTCAGCAAGTCTTGCCAGTTATTAAATACTACCAAATGATTGATGGTTTCTAAGAACCTCATATTTTAGTTAATAAATAATTCTTGTCATTCGTTTTCCCACGTAGGACACTACTCTTTTCTTTGAATATCATGTGTAGCAAAAAATACTGTTAGTACTTATTAGTTATGAAAAAATATCAGAATTATGATGCATATCCAAATAATTTTACCAAGCCTGTTAGTAAGTTTGAACGAGCTAATTTAAAAATGATTAGGTACTAGTACCTAGTTCACTCTAAAAGTTTTGCGTTACTGGCCACCCATAAATGTTTGAATTTCGAATGTTATTTTTTTTTAACATATGAAGTCTCATTAGTAGAAGAAAAAAAAATTTTGGCGGGAAGCGCTTGTCAATTGTTTTTTATCCCAAGTTGAAGTTCATTGTCCGTAGCAAAAATGGAACTTACACGAAAAGATTTTAGGGCGACGATTTTTTATGATTTTAAAAGTTCGCTTTCTCCACAAGATTGCACTGCTCGCCTTCAAAATGCTTTTGGGAGGGAAGCACCACATTTGAGCACTGTAAGGCGTTGGTATGCTGAATTTCATCGCGGCCGTGTTTCTCTCTATGATGAAATTCGTGAAGGTCGACCCACAACTGCGATCACGGAGGAAAATTTGGCTACCGTCAGACAACTAATTGAAGAAAATCGCCGTATCACTTATGAGGAGATTCGAGGACATTTGGGGATTGGTATGAGCCAAATTCGGAAAATTTTACAAGAACATTTAAAAGTTAGGAAGCTTTGTTGTCGGTGGATCCCTCACGAACTCACTCCAGAACAAAAACGGCATCGAGTAGATTGGTGTAAGGAAATGCTATTTAAGTACAATCACGGACGTTCTAATGCTGTGTATGACATCGTGACAGGAGATGAAACATGGATATATTGTTATTCTCCAGAAAGAAAGCAGCAATCTTCTGTATGGGTGTTTGAAAGTGACAGCAAACCAACAAAATTGAGGCAGGCGAGAAGCGTCGGCAAACAAATGATTGCGTTTTTTTTCTCCAAGACGGGTCCTGTCTGCACTATCCCACTTGAGCAACAAAAGACCGTTAATGCTGAGTGGTACACCACTATTTGTTTGCCCAATGTCTTTGAAAAAATAAGGGAAAAACGACCTAGATGTCGCATCTTGTTGCACCATGACAATGCCTCGGCGCACACCGCGAAGAAAACAAAGTCATTTTTGGCTTCTGAAAACATAGCGCTCGTGACCCATCCAGCACACAGTCCAGACCTAGCACCGTGCGATTTCTTTGTATTCCCAAAAATTAAAGATTTAATGAGAGGTTCGACATTTACGGGGCCAGAAGAGGCAGTGATTGCTTTCAAACATCATGTAGAAAACATACCATCGGACCAATGGTCCTCATGTTTCCAGAAATGGTTTGAACGAATGAAAAAGTGTTTAAAATGTAACGGAGAATACTTTGAAAAGCAGTAAATATAATATTATAAAAATAAATTGTTTTATTTATAAATTACGCAAAACTTTCAGAGTGGCCCACGTAATTGAGAATTTTTCTTATAAAGTCCATATATCGAAGCTCTAGGTTTAGGTAGGTATGTTTTATTTATAATAGTACAATAACATTATGCTGCATACGAGACGACAAATACGAGCGGAACATAAAAGAAAAATTTTATGAAAATTAAAAATAAATCCTTTTTGAAAATGGACGTTATTGCTAGAATCAAGTAGTATCATAATATGCTACATTCTACAACAAAGTCTTCTTCATTGTCTGTACTATAATATACCAATATTATGTCTTTACTATGGGCTGTGTTCATGTTACTTATCGAAACGTCATTTCTTATTCTTATCGAAGTCAATCAGTTCAGGTAAGCACTTTTAATAAGTGATGTAGGTATATATAAATTATATTTGTAATACAAGGGCAAATTGTAGAATAATTATCGTGTAGCATACACATGTTTTTAACGTTCATGGTCGGTGTTTGAACCCGGTATTGTAAACAAATAAAAAATGCGGAAGAAGATACTGTTACGCAACTGTTTACACTGGACAAATGACTTGAATTATATTATTTGAAATAGAACTGTTTAATATTATACCTATACTGCCCTGTTCTAAGAATAGCCTCGGGTATTAAACATAATGAAAAATAATCTGCTCTACAATTGCCTGAATGATTATCTTCTTATATATAAAAATGAATCGTAAAATGTGTTGGTAAGCGCATAACTCGAGAACGGCTGAACCGATTTCGATAATTCTTTATTTATTATATTCCTTGAAGTACGAGGATGGTTCTTACTTCTTATGTAGAGAAAACGTAAATATTATATACCACGGCCGAAGCCGGGGCGGACCGCTAGTATATGATAAAATTTTAACCTGCTGAAATCGCTTAAAAGCCTTTTTTTCAGGTATCGGACCGATGTATTTTTGTAAGATTTCGACTTTGAAGATGGTGATTTGGACAATTCTATCGACTTTTAACTGGTTGCGAAATGGGTTGCGAACTATGGTACTTAAATTATTTAATTTAAATTAATTAAGTTTATCGGAAAACTTAATTAATTTTCCGATTTGTGTTTTGAAACACTACTAGAGATTTATTGTCTAAGTAACTAACTTTGAACAAAATAAACAGTAATTCGATGTAGAAATATATTTATTTTGGCAAGGATTCGGCTCGAGTTTGCGGACCTTGGCAAACTGCAGCACACCTTCAGAGTTCGGGAGCCACATTGCGCAACACCAGGTCAAGGGTGGGAAGGTGCCCTCAATTTTGGCAATAACAATTTTATCAGCACATATTCAATGCAAATTTTATTCAACTTGAACGTGATTTGAATTCGTCTATGAAGAATTTTCTAGCGTGTGACATGTATAAAAATAGTATTTGTTAAAAGGATGGCAAATTGACAACTGAAAATAATATTTAAAAATATAAAATTAACTTATGTCCGTTCTTGCTCAAATGATTCTATACCTATCCCTAAATATGCATCAATCTATACCTACTTAATAATATTATAAATGCGAAAGTAACTCTGTCTGTCTGTCTGTTACTCAATCACGCCTTAACTACTGAATCAATTTGCATGAAATTTGGTAAAGAGATATTTTGATACCCGAGAAAGGACATGGGCTACTTTTTACCCCGGGATATAGGATAGGTTTTATCACGGAAATCCCACGGGAACGGGAACTATGCGGGTTTTTCTTTGACTGCGCGGGCGAAGCCGCGGGCGGAAAGCTAGTATCTACATATTACAAGAATTATCATTATGGACTTTTTCATGACTAGAATATAAACCAAAAGCAAAAATTTAGCTACTTGGTGGGATAAAATACTATAAAAAATGACGTCACACGAATCGCGTTTACGTCACAAAATATGTAAAACTTCGGCTATTAGAACGATAAAATCTTCCTAGAAGTCTGGCGTCCATGTGTACCTATATGAAGGCGTTGTACCGAAAAATCGATTTAATATAATTAAATTAGTGTCTCTAATATACTTAAATTATGTATGCAGACAATTTATTGATATCGACTGACAGTGAGAATGTGCTCGGGGCGCCAAACCGCTTTTTGTGGCGACTCATACGCCGACCTTGACCTGCCTGATCACTGCCAAACTTGTTACAGGCTAAAATAAAAAAACCTTTCGCCATTCATTTTTATCGCTATCATAGTTATTCGAAGCTTATACAATACTTAGTACATAGTGGTACCTATTGTATATTATGAAACGGGATTCACATTTCGCGCCAACGTATATCAAGGGATTTTAGGTTGCTCGTATTGAAAAAATTTTTAGAAGTTTCCCAACAAATATTGATAGTTTTTCGGAAGCATCTAAAGTTTGTGTAATATTTTTAACATTTTTTTTAATAAATATGAAGTACTAAACGTGCAAAGAATACGCAATGTATAAATTTTCATCTGTAAAACATGTGTGTTTCATGTGTGTTTTCATGTGTAAAACAAGCTAAAAAAATATATCAACATAAAATGATATCAATTTCATAACATTAGTCGCCATGACTTTTAATCCAATAAAAGTTCATTAAGAATACTCACATGATAATAATTAATATAGTATTTTATTATAGTTGTAGACGATATTATTTGGTAAGACCAAACAAGTGTAGATAATATTATATTTTGTAAGATATTTTGAAATATAATCTGAACCGAACTAAAGTAACTTTTAGATAATTTTCAATAATTGTTTAAATTACATACATGTAATATTTTTATGATTGTGTAATAAAAGATTTAAGGTAGGTAATAAAACTCTATTATAATAATCATATTGTCGTTACAATTATTACAATGAATTACATTACCTATGTAGTAAAATCAACAAGGAAAAGTTTTATTTTACTGGTATGTATTATGAATGTAATTGATTAGTGTAATTTCAACAATTTATTACATACTGTCAATCTCAACCAGTAATACCTATTGCCGGTAAAAGACCACGATATTATGATGATATACTGCTTATACTAAAAGATAAATACATATGTAACTACATCAGATTAAATTCCGTTTCAGTATGTGACAGCAAGTCTTATTCATCAGTGTTTTTAAGATATCATGATATGTAAATGTAGGAGTGGAGCAAATTTCGATATACCTATCCATTGGGTAAAATCGCACCGGGGAAGTACCCACACCACAGATCTGTGTGATATAGTAGCATTCGTAAACTACTGTGTTTCGTAAGATGAATAGAGAGAGACGGAGGACGGACCGTTACCTATTCCTTGCCTTTCCCAGTTCTTTCCTTTATATCCCTTAACAATCCTTTCTTCAACCCATATTTTTAAAGAAAGTTATTCATTTGCAGAGGCGTACAAATAGTTTGACGCCTCTGCAAATGTACATGTGCGGTGGTAGCGTTTATCATCAGGAACCAGCTTCTTTACCCACGAAGATATTATGACAAAACAAAAAAAAAATAATAATATATTTAATTTTTAACTATCATTGTATTTGGAAACTAGATATTTTTGGCATTGAAACTCAACTGCAATTTATAGTTGTCACCATTAATAAAAGATACATGAGCTAGACGCTTCCTTGTTGAGATGCAAGGCCATCCTCATAACTTTTATGAGGCTACATTGTGTTAAATAAAGTGCAAATAGATTTTTACATATTTATCTATTCTTTTCAATTTAGCATCGAAATTCACGAACACTTCCAATAAGCTAAAACATAATTGAAACTCTATCCAGCTAAAAAGTCAGGGTTAACGACATTACAACTTACGAATGCACTTATTACAGTAGTCAGTATGTTTATTTCTTCCCATGATTCATCATACATTATATATTATTAGTCTTTCACGTAGGTAGTGTTCTACTCTGTTGGGATTTCCAAACATTGTATTACTTACCACTTAAATAAAGATCTCAGATTCATATGGGGAATGCAATACGAAAGCAGCTGCAGTTGCAATATATTACGTTTTATATATAATTAAAATATTCCATGAATACGATAACAAAATGGTTTACACGTGGATCTCATTTGTCTCTACGTACATCTTTTTCGAAGAAATGTTATCTCTCGATTATCTTTGCCTTCAGAAAGATAACATTTTATTGAGACCGGCTTGCATTTATAATAATATTGTTAAGACTTAAGAGTTCCCAATTTAATGAGAATGGAAGGTGAATGGTAATTTAGTTGATAAAATAAAGAAATGATTCATATTCGAAAAATTAAGAATAACTTTTGTCAAATTACAAAATAATTTCAAAGACTTTTTTTCCCCTTTCCATGAATCCTTACACACAAAAATCGACAGCACGAAGAAACCCTATCTATTGTCTCGACGATATTTTCACATAAAGCATAATATTTTGTTTACGGAAGTTATCTATCCTATACATATAATAAATCTGTAGAAGGGTCAATTCTGTACATTGAAAATATTGAAAAAATAAATAGTAGGGGGTGTTACTGGATCGATACCAAACCCAAATATGTGATAAAAAAAATTTTTGTCTGTCTGTCTGTCTGTATATGAAGGCATCACGTGAAAACTAACGGTTCGATTTCGATGAAACTTGGTATAATTATACCTTTTTATCCTGGGCATAAAATAGGATACTTTTTATCCCGGAAAAATACGTAGAAAAAAAATAAATCTTAATTTTTCCGCGCGGACGGAGTCGCGGGCGGAAGCTAGTGATAATATAAAACTTAAGGAAATATAATGCGATTATGTGCTTAGTGTTATCTAATATAAATATTTTGTAATTATAATCTTTTGAATACACGTACAGTAGTATATTATTTACTTAAACATACCTAGAATTTAATCTCGTATAACAATTTTGTGGTATTTTTTTTGTTTGGTGTCTCAATGTTACTGTAAGCCAGAAGGGCTTCTATATTTTAACGCAGACGCGTGGGTGAACTGACGGTTCACCCTGGTAAGTGGCAGCGACATGCGCAAGGGCGCCCCCCCCCCCCCCCCGAAATCTAAATTTAAGGGGATCTCGAACCTCGGCTTGGGCAGTGGGCTGTCGCTTGAGTGGAGGAGGCCGGATGGGCCCTAGTCGGACGGGAGTTGTGTGGTATTGTTTACAAAACATTGTATGGACAAATTCTGTGGAAAAATATAACACGAACGATTGTTTTCAATTCTGAAAGATAATGCTTAACAATAGCTTAAGAAAATCCCATTAATAGGCTATTAGAAAAAATATACAAACCTGATCGTTTAGAAAAGAATCAAATAACAATTGTTTTTATCTTTACATCTCGGTGTAACAGGTATTTGCATTTAACGCATTTTACATACAAATTATACGACAAAAATAAATCACTGGATATGGCAATGAAAAATATCTAATGCTACAAGCTACAATGCTATCGCAATATTCCTTGATGTAGCCTCATTTGTGTCAAGATATCAATTACTCAATCGCAAGGTTAGAAAACGTGTTATGCAGGTAAAGCATATTGCATTTCCTGTGAGAGCATATGATTAGCGAATGTGTTACATAAGCGTGCGCGAGACGTCGAGCGGCGCCGACATTACCCTAAGGTCAAGGCAAGAACTATTATCCTTGTAACGTCATGCAGTTACATAAGCCAGTGCATGTAGCGTTTTATACTCGGCTTTAATTCTCGTTTTGTGTAAAATAGCTATCTTTTTTGCTGTAAATTGTAGTCTGAAAGTTCTACAATTCTGCAGTTCCCTCGGTTTATTCGAGCACGCAAACGTTCGTTCATTGTTTCTACCCATATTGTATGAAACAGGGCATTGGAAATTTTCAAAAAGAAACGGGCAATTTATGTCAAGATAAAAAGTCAGTCTGTATGGAAAAGATCGCGAAAGGGCGTTTACAAAAACGTCTAGACTATTCTCCATCGGTCAAATGTCATTGTATCTAAAATTGTAGGTACCTACGACTGCAGATAAACAATGAAAATAATTTAAAAATAGCTTTTGGAAAGTTCAAAGGCACATATGAATATGAATATTTTATAGCACTATTGAACTCATACATATATAAAGTTATTTTGATGTATTTAATAAAAGTAACTTTAATGTATAGTCTGGCGCTTTTTTAATTAAAAATAGATTAAAAATATTAGATATGCTTTAATAAATCTAAATTTAAGCTTTTTTATAAGTCTAAAATGTATATAATTAATTATGTTGTCTATCTTTTATATATACAAATGAATCGCAAAATGTGTTGGTAAGCGCATAACTCGAGAACGGCTGAACCGATTTCGATAATTCTTTTTTAGGGTTCCGTAGCCAAAATGGCAAAAACGGAACCCTTATAGTTTCGTCATGTCCGTCTGTCCGTCTGTCCGTCTGTCCGTCTGTCACAGCCGATTTACTCGGAAACTATAAGTACTACAGTGATGAAATTTGATGGGAATATGTGTTGTATGAACCGCTACAAAAATATGACACTAAATAGTAAAAAAAAGAATTGGGGGTGGGGCCCCCCATACATGTAACTGAGGGATGAAATTTTTTTTTTCGATGTACATACCCGTGTGGGGTATCAATGGAAAGGTCTTTTAAAATGATATAAAGTTTTCTAAAAAACATTTTTCTTAAAGTGAACGGTTTTTGAGATATCAGCTCTCAAAGTCGTAAAAAGTATGTCCCCCCCCCTCTATTTTTATAACTACGGGGTATAAAATTCTAAAAAAAATAGAGGTGATGCATGCTAATTAACTCTTTCAACGATTTTTGGTTTGATCAAAGTATCTCTTATAGTTTTTGAGATAGGTTGATTTAACTGTAATTTATTATATTTGCTGCTACGGAACCCTTTGTGCGCGAGCCCGACTCGCACTTGGCCGGTTTTTTATTATATTCCTGGAAGTACGAGCATGGTTCATGGTTCTTATGTAGAGAAAACGTAAAAGCTATTATTTTCATAAAACTGCTGTCCTGTCTGTATTATGTGTATAAGAATGAAAAATTAAAAAAGAATTCCGGAGATCCTTTGACCTATAAATCTTGAACGTGCAAATCAGAACAATATTTGTTTTTTTACCTGGTTCATAACAATGATTAGATAATTAATTTGTGATCTAATTATAAGCTCATGCTTGCTCTCTGTTGTAAACAAACGTTACACGTGGCATAACTAATTATTATCTAATCCAACGCTACTTTTAAAAAATAATAATAATAATTCATTTGCTTCATTATTCTCGTTTTATCAGAGCTAATAGCCATATTTTTAACAATTTTATGATAAAATAGTTCAAGAATGAGTATTAAGCTAAGTTTATGTCCGTCATTTTCCTTATTCTTTAAATTATATTAACAAAGTGGTAGGTAATCATAAAATAAAATTTTCAAATAGCAATTTTGAAAAATTTTAACTTTACATTTGTGTTTAAATTCAACACGGATACATGCAACCAAATTAAATATTATTTATCAATATACCAATAAATTAACCAATATTCATAATACTTCCGCCTAATTAAATGTTCCAATATATTATGTGCCATCACGCTGCCTAATCGTGGAGAAGTAGGACAATCGCATCGCCAGCATAAATACTGGGTCAAATGTAATGCTGACAAGAGGCGATGCATTTTATGCGATATCACATGGACTGTCACGTGCGTTAGATTAGTACATGGTTAGTGCAAAGATGAGACCTTGAAATTGGCCAGAGAGCATCTGCGACATGATAATACGCGATATTGACCCGATTGCGAGCTGGGTACGTAAACAATGGTGTTATTAGTTTCCCAGTTTTATTTATAGTTAAATGAGTATAGAAAGCGTGTTAGATGAGGGTGATTTTAGATGAGGATAGGTATTTTTTTGCAATGAAGTTGCATAAATACAGAGTTTTCCTTGTTTTTTCCTTGTTAAATAGGGTTTTGGTAAAGTGAGGCAAGCGTAGCCTACAAATCAATATTTCGAAATGAACCAGTGTTAACTGTAAACAATATTTTAATTCGATTTAGTTTATTTTAATGATATATAATTTCTGATAACTAGAGATTTGATAATATTTATTTATAGGGAAAACATAAATTGAATTGGCATTTGAATTTATATCATTTCAGTCACATAAATTATAAAATGAAAGACACAAAAATAAATAAATCCTATAAACACCGTGTGTTTTCGAAATTTGCGATTGAGTATTTTGTTATTTAAACATTTTATCATAGTATGTGAAGTTCAAAGAAGGTGTGACGGATCTATTCAACTGACGACAACAGCTGCTTCATTTTCTCGAACAAATCAGAATCTATCTAGCCACTTAAATTAGAAATGGAGATATAATTCAATTGTATTATTATGTAACATTGTATTGACTATTGATCGAGGTTTGTATAGAAATACCTGGTTATCCTTATACACGTATCAATGCTGAGGCTCGTCTATAAAAAGATCTATTAAAATAACTTTGTAGGTAACAGAATCATTTGTAAATATTTTTTATATTGTATTGATTGAAGATTAATTCAAACAGGGACATTTACTTATCTCTAAAAGCAACATCTATTTAGTATAGATTTATAAACGATCACACATGGAGACGATTAACAATTATTGATTAACGTATCAATGTGACTTTAGTAAACATTCATATTCATTATAGATAGAATATCATAAATACTAATTAAATTAATCTATTTAGCGTGGTAGTAGATCGTATGGATACTGTGGGAATAAATATTGTGTTGTGCAAAATTAAAAAAGTTTTTATTAGACGTACTGTATCTACACAATTAAGCTGATGATGAAATAGCCTGAAACTTAGTTTGCGGGCTGCGCCATATGTTAAAAAACATTATCTGGATAGATCGGAAAGAAACTTTAACTTGGGTGATTTATCTTGAAAGTAAGTTTTATAAAAGTAAAATGAATTGAATGAAATCATTTGCTCTAAGACATTGCTAATAATTTTAAATATTCCAATATTTAGCAATGTGTATACAATTTTAATATCAGTGACCGTGACTTTAATACTAAGAGAGGACGATCAGTTTGGCAACGTTTGGAGTTACGCCATGTCGGATAGCAACACGCATACGTTATGCGGCGGGCCCTAAGCGCTAGTCTCCAAAACGAAACAAAAAAATTACGAAGGGTCCCATACATTACCAAACAAACACCGACTGAATGCGAATGCCCGAATTTAAACTGCCGAAATACAATAGACTATAAGAACGTTGTCCGTTGTGTAATACCGAGCTTGGCCCTTGCGAAACTGTCTGTGCGTAAGGTCACTACTCACTAACGTCATTTAATTTCGCACGCTTTCATAACATTTGACTTAAACGACCTCTGAAGATATTAATATAAGTTCGCTAATAATATGTTAAATAGGGATAAACTTAGACCGGCACCTATTGACGACATTAGAAATCAATAAATTAGCATATTTAAAATTCTGCAATCTTCCGCACATGCAAAAACGCCGCCTTTTAAAATTATAGATATGTACTCTCCGAATAGACAAATAATAACTAGGTCTGGCCAATTAATTGTAGGCTTTATATTAAAACGTGTGTGTTAAATATTTTTTGTTATTGTATCAGATAAGTTATTGAAGTGAAACTTCATTATGGGTTGGAAAAAAATTTAGTGTAACATTTTTTCGTTACGCGTGACATTTTTCCGTTACGCGCCATCTTTTTTTATCCCTACCACGCGTGATTATAAATTTCTGTAAAGTTGCATACTTATAGTAAATTATTTTTTAAAAAATAAGGTCATAAAGAAGTTTCACTTCTTACGTGTGTACACAAGTACACATACACATTACATTACACAGCTATAGGAAAACTCATGTGTTTCAGATTATTATGATAGTTGTACGTTTTACGAGTTTCTTAAGATTTTATGTTGTCTAGACTCAGCGCCTAAGTTTATTTTTAGAATCCTACGTTACGTGTCTGTTATTTTTCTAGAAGATTCTTAAGATATTTTTTTACAAAAATGTTCAGGTTAAAATTACATGTGATATTGCCTCGTGTAAGGCTTGTTCTCCAAAGAAATAATTCTTAAATTATGACGTTTTTGAATTTATTCAAAAATTTATACATAAATGAATACGGCATTGACCCAGCAAGTTTTATTTATTTTGATATAATAATAGTAATACATAGACAAACCAGTAGTAATATTTTCCCGCATTAGGCATTAACAGTAAATTTGTCAGTAATGAATTTCAGTAAATATGCGTACTAAACGACCTCTATTCCTACACTACTACACAAACTTATTTATAAATCCTTATTTTCCTTGCAATTGCGTAATCCGACATCATATAGAAATAGGTATTATGTAATTTGAATAACAATCTTGTCAATGACATTGTAACGATTCAAAATAAAACCTTGTTTATGGTTGAATGGATAAAATAATCAAAAGAAAAATGCGGAGGTCATTGTGACGTCATGCGCAGGCGCAGGGCCAGGGATACAATTCATCCCTTACGACCTTGGCGCTCTGTTCGACACTGATTTACACGTGGCAACTTAAAGGGCAGCTGTTTAGTAATTTATAGCTGATATTATTATACGTCCTATAATCATATCCGTCCTATTATAAATGCGAAAGTATGTGAGGATGGATGTATGTGTATGTATGTATATCTATATTTGTTACTTTTTCACGCAAATACTACAAAACCGAATACACTGAAATTTAGAACACATTTAGAGGGTATCTTTTCTTTGAAAATGCGGGCGAAGCCGCGGGCGGAAAGCTAGTATATTAGTATATTATATGGGAATGTGTAAATGGTTTGCTTTATTAACTACGGCATGTTAAAAACCTTGTATGACTCATTAGCAACAGCAAGGATGTATACCAAACACAGAATCTGTTATTCCAAGCATGGATACAATTCACCATAAATTTATATGATTGTTTAACTTACATTATAGATATAGTTAGTTAAAATATTACTGGATTAAAAGGGACACTAGAAACTACACGTTATTAATTAAAATATACTGGCAATCTCAAATAAATTACCTAACAATAATAACACATCATCAAATATTATGTGCGATTTGGTCTTGAAAATAAGTTCAATATAAGAAAATTCTAATAACTCTCGCACAACACACACAAACTGGAATTATATTCTCATTTAAATTATAACTTCTAATCAGTTCAACTGCCCCTTAAATCCTTGAACTTGTCATAAAAGGTCAGATCGATTAAATAACGTTGAATGCCTCCCTTCTGCCCTTTGAATTCCAAATCTCAAGGTCAACAGCATTAATTCATTCTCGGGCTTATATAACATCAATGCCTTTATACTATTTATTAATAAATAAAAACCGGTGTATCAGTTCAATACACCCTTTATGTGACCGAAGTTCTTTAACGGCATACAAAATAATAATAATTTAAGGGGAAGATTAACAATAACGACAAAATGTATTTATTAAAAAATTTATTTAAAAATTACATATTAGGTCACGAATTACAATTTTTCGTTACAGAAAAATGGAATTAAAGCATTATATAATAATGATTACAATTAATAAGTAGAAATAAGTAGAATAATTGGAATAATATCAAAACATTAATTATTTCATTTCAATGTCACATTGCTTAAACTAAAATATAATAATCAAGAATAGTCAAAATTATTATAAGTCATGAAATGATCCGATCAACGTAGACCAAAAAAGGTGGGGTCGCATACATTATTCCATAGTGATATTCTTTTTGTCCCAAGTTCGAGTGGGTCTTTCCACATTTTCACCTTAATAAATTGAAGGTGTTCCCAGCATACATAAAAATTTCCAGCTCTATGGGAATTTACGCAACGATGAAAGTTTACATTGACCGGAATAAAAATAAAAGAAAATCTTAATATTATCTAAGAGTGCGCCTTGCATGCAGCGGACGGCATTACGATATTAGGAGAAAATTCTTGTAAATAATCGAGTATATAAAATGTAGAGTAAAATAAAGTACCATAGAGCATTTTTTTTGGATATAAATAAAATATGATAATACTGCACATTATTGAAAAAAAATCATGACAAGTCATCAACGCACGCACTCACCATCTTTATATTTGAAGACGGCCATACTTATTCTAAATTAATCGAAAATAAAAAGACACAATCAAAATTTATTGAAATTTTGTGCACAGTGCACTAACTTATTAATTGAAATAAAAATTAAAAAAAATTGTCAAGTTACTTAAAACTATCCTTAATCTAATACATCAAAATAAGAAAAAAAAATGTCATATTGGTAAAAAAGTTGCCTCGTTGGCACTTAAAACTAATTCTAATAATAAAATGAAACAGAAAAAATGGAAGATTTCATATTGCTGCTTAATGCATTTGTCATCACACACATATCACTGGGACACTCACAGAAGATACTTTATTAAAATTATTGGTCACTGGGAACTTATTATATGTAGCTCATTCACTGAGTATTTGAAAACTGCAAATGTATTCTGTGCACGAAAATACATTTCCGTTAGTATGGTTACATAATCCGATGGTAAAACTAAACCAACAGGGAATATGCTACATACAAGATGGAAAATACCATATTGAGTGCAGATTTAAGTACAATTGCTTGAGACTAATGCATTAAGCACCACCATGGTTTAAGTAACCAACTTCTTAAACACAAGCTTGTACGACAGCGGGGCATGGGTAGTGCCGAACGTTCCCTCAAGATCAGGAATAGCTTCTCCTTCTGGCATCGCAATCTCATAATGGTTCATCAAATTAGCGAAGAACAAAAACAGTTCCATTCTAGCCAGTTGCTCTCCAAGACAAACTCGACGACCAACTCCAAAAGGCATAAAGTAATCCGGAATAAAAACCTTTCCATTCTTGAGGAATCGCTCCGGTATAAATTTTTCCGGTTCAGGAAACAGCTCCGGGTCCATGTTCATTTTATTAATCAGAGGTACGATGATGGTGCCAGCTGGAATCATGTAACCGTTGATTTCCCATTTCCTATAAAAATACAAAATACTTGTCAATTTAAATTATTTTGAAATAATTTTTTTGTACCTTCCAAAATCTCTTTTTGTATGAAATAGCAATGACAACCTAATGAATTTGATTAAAGCTTGCAAATTAACGTAACGTGTCGTAAAACCTTAAAACTAACATCAACATTATATTAATTTTAGAATGACGAAGTTGTTCTGTAGAAGCTTTTGCCCTATACCTTATCTTACTCACTGCTTACTTTAAACGTGCTCCTTGTAATTTTAATCAATTTCACAAGACAATTTTAATTACAAAATTTACCTGAGGTTCACGTGAGATGTTCCAAGGGGTACAACAGACACTCTACGAAGAGTTTCAAAAATGACAGCTTCCACGTACGGTAACGCCAAACGATCTTCCAAGGTCACCAGATTCCCTACTCCCACAACCTCTGCTAGATCAGACCGCACTTTCGCCGCAACTTCGGGTTCCTTCAGCATGATAATGAGGATCCACACGATAGCAGTTCTCGATGTCTCCATTCCCGCGGAAAAAAGGTCGTTCATTACTTGCACCACTTGCTGCACTGGGGGAATATAAATATCCAAATAAAATTTCGTCGTGACTCTTATATTAATAATATTAGCCTTTTATTATCAACCAAATGATGCTTTAAGAGAAGATAATCCTTTTTTTAAGCATTTTTATCGATGGGCCATAAGCTTTGTGAAGTCTATCCCTGTATTTAAGATTTACCTTTGCAATTATCCTTGAAGATGGACGGCAATAAATCATTGTCCTTCTCTTTTTGGATTTGAACAACGTAATAGTCCAAAAGATCTTCGGGTTCATAATGTCCGATTCTTTTATTCAAGTATTTCTCTTCTCTTTTCTTAAGGTGATGCTCGTGAAAATTGCAGATATCGTTCAAGTTTGCTTGAATTTCTTTCAAAACAGCCATTTTTCCCGGCAATTTCTGTAATTGAAACAATTAGGAACTTAGAGTAAATGCGTAACTAAAAAGTTAAATTAGTTTAGTTATTTTATTTATAGAATGTTTTGCTGAATTTATTTGTTAAACAAGTAGCCCATAAAGTAAAGCATTGAAAACACAAAAAGTGATTTGAGATCACGTAAAATTTTCAGTTTTGAAATTTCAGTTCGTTTTAGATAAATTACCAAACTTACCATATAATGAGACAAATGCTCTCCTATATGCACCGATCCATACAGCTTCATTCCTCTCGAAATACGCTCATTAAACAACTCAAAGTTAGGGTCATTTTCCTCAAAGCGAAAGCTCATCATCAATTGGCAAATGATATTGTGCATGTGCCTACCGAAAACAAGAACGGGATCTAATGCTTGGCCTTTTCGGTTTTCCAGTTGAGACAAAAATTCTTCTATTTCAGCCTGAAATTCAAAAAAGCAACGTATCATACATGTACATTACTTGAATATTTATGCAATGGCGTGAGCTAAAAAGTAATAAAATGTACTAAGTGTACATTATCACAAATAACTGTAACTATAGATTCCTTAGTAATTAATACATTTGTAGTTTATCGTTCAAATATCCTGAATATCTAACATTATTTACAGGTAATTATGGTTGAATATATTTGTAAAAAATTACATACAATTATAAACTTTTCGAAGCGCTGGTTTGTCCATAATTTGACTCCGAGGGCTCTTAATTTTTCATGAAGAAATTGACGTTGACGCTTCCAAAGTTCACCCTCGCTGAGAATAATTCCTGCAATTATTTAAATTCTCAATCAACCAATTTGCTAAACATTATTTTAAAAATGAAAATCGTCGACTAATCTTTGAAATTCCATTTCTTTCAAAAGGAATAAGTATATTTTTTGTATTAGCAATTTGTTTTCTTAGGTGAAGGGTAAAATTATTGCAATTACCAAAATGGATCGAAGCAAGTACGTCTTACATTCTACCTTATTATATTTCGAAATTATGATCAGAAACATCTATATACCATCAAAATATGTGTTTTTTTTAAATATATTTACGTACCAAAACCTCCGAGCAAATTGTTAAGCGGGGTGTGGGGACGGCCAGTTGAGTCAAGTCTATTAAAAACATCCCGCAATATCTTTGGCGAACCGATGCAAACTACCAGATTAGAGCCAAGTTTCAAGGAGAATAAATCGCCATAGCGGGCCGCGAGAGAGAGATACCAGGAATGTGGTGCACCTTGGCTCATCCAGGGGAGGCAACCCAATATGGGCAAACCCCATGGTCCTGAAATTTGTTAAGTGTGTTTGTTTAATTCGTTTATCTTTAGAAAAAGTTTTGCATTGGATTTTTCAAGTACGGTATTAGTTTATTCACAAGTAATATTTCGTAATTTACAGGTAAATACATAGAATATTTCATATGAATATATTTTCAAGTAAGTACCTACAAGATATTTTTGATAAACTGCGGTTAAATAAAGACATTTTATTATTCATGAAAAACATTAGCATAACGATTTTTATGATAAATCATGTAAAGTAAAAATACTGTAAACAATAATATTAAAAGAATTGCAAATAGTAAATATGGATTTTTATATGTTCTAGCTGACGCTGTGTTATACTTTTCTGAACAGAATTATCCGTCCTAGGTCTTTTTAAGTTCATGGAAGAGATACTTATAATATGTAAATGCACACTATATGGATGTTTAAATCAAATTTATAGAAGGGATGTAG
This sequence comes from Colias philodice, assembly GCF_061535455.1. Taxonomy (NCBI): domain Eukaryota; kingdom Metazoa; phylum Arthropoda; class Insecta; order Lepidoptera; family Pieridae; genus Colias; species Colias philodice. The sequence goes on along the minus strand of NC_143094.1, from coordinate 5,675,959 downwards.
TTTCAAAGGTAGTTTAAATACATATGACTGGTAAATAATCTTAGATAATCCATCACTTGTGTAGTAGAAAAATCACAATTGTCGAACTTATATTTTTACATGTTCATATAAAATAAAAACAAATGAACTTACCAGGAGGGAGCTTTTTCAAATACTTGATTTTCTGTATTACATGACAGGAAATTAGAGCCGTAACGAGCACCACCAATGTACAACGTATTATAGTTTGCAAACTTATACTAGAAATATACGCCCACGTATATTCTAGTATGAATAAAATCATTTTGAATTAAAAATCGTCAAATTAAGGGGGGATTAAAATGGATACATTTAATTAAATTATTTTAGCGACCGTAATGGCCGCAGTCAATTATGTAAAAACAATCAGAACACCCGCAATTAGCTCAAATATTTATGATAAGTTAATTCAAGATACCCTCTTTTAATTCATAAATCTGCACGATAAGTAATTACTGTACTACTAAAGTAGTTTATGCGTAATAGATGAGTATGAAGGTTTGTATGCGATTTATGTTCTACGATGACAATGAAACGTGCCTAACAATGAATTTATATAAAACCGCGGAAGGCGTGTCATCTTATCGATCTCTGCATATTATGTTGATCGCTGATAAACTTCCTTGAACCAATGGCGAATAGTATATTCTCATTAATTACATTGTTTTCTAAGTAAATAGGACTGTGTACAGTACGTAATAATAAGTACCTACCACAGCATCACTCAGCGGCGTTGATGTCGGACATTCACATCTGTTTTTATTGATATTAGCACCTACTACTTACTAGGTACTTTGAAAATACTATAGCTTTTCGTTTTATCTTACATCGATTTTGTTTACATTTATAAATAAAATTATTGGAATTGGCAAACCAAGATGGATTGTTGATGTTATTCTAAGATGAAATATTTCGTTAGACAAATATAAACATTCCATTACATCAACTTATATCTTAAAAATAAACATACAAGGTATTTCGCCGAGATCACTTCTCCGAATACAACTCGCTGCATTTTAAGATACGAGAAGAATCCATGTAACAATCTTTAAATAGACAATAGTTATACAATTTATTAATCGTTGTGCAAAATATTACAACATACTAAATATATGTATGTACCTTGTACCTTTTATAGCTTTAGCTACTAATTATTATTCTGTGTTATCAAACAAAACTAGGCATTTTTAATTAATAAAATTGGCAAAAAAAAAATATGGACACAATTTCTGAAAAATTGTCTGTAATGTTAAGTTCATGAAAAGCTCATTATTGGATACAATAAGACATTTTCAAAGCAGCAATGTAATACAAATTAAATTAAAGTAATTCGTACTTAGTAGCAATAAATTGTTACAAAATTTATATTAAATAGGTTATACAGTTCAATATTGATACATATTATATGAGCGGGTGGCACTATCTCAGACCCCTACCGACATTACTATGCTGTCTGCGCTTCCAATATCAGATCTTACCAGAATAAACTAACTCTACTAAGGCCAATACTGTATATTGGAAGAAAATTCCATTGAGTATATTATTTGTGTTGTTATTTAGTTCGATTTGTTTATCCTATATCAAATTAATTGTGTATCATAATTTGTGTGTGTTATGTATAAGTATATTATTTTAGATACATTACAGTTCAGTCATATTTAAAAAATGATTGTTCAATCAAATGAATAAAACATTAAACAAGTGAGTAACGTTTGTCTTTCTAGTAAGTTTGACTTTCAGTGAACGGATTCAATGGGGTTTTACACTTGAGCACAACTCTTACTTGAAAGCCTTTCTTAAAAAAATATACTGTTTCACACTCAATAAAACATGATGTTTTGTGACAATAAATTTGTGTGGTTGTTTATTCGTTTGCTTGTTTTAATTATTTCACAAATGTTATTTTTTAAATTAATTCAAAAGAATTAGTAATATTTTTTACACTTTATTACGGGTTTGTTTATTAATAAAGCTAGTAAGTTTTTCAGATAAATGCAATTATTTCAATGAATGATTAAAAGAGGAATTATTATCTACCATACTCAATATTTATGCATAGCCTTTCGGGGAATTTTGTTAAACTAGAATGAACGTAAACATGTCGTAAATTGTTTATAAAATAGATTTCAAACGCACGTAAAGGCATTGACATTTAAGTTACATAATATTCGCGCCGCTCTGACCACACACCTGTAAATAGATGTGATGTTAATTAACAGTGTACCTACCCAAGTTGTCTCATAAAATTAAAATTATTATGGGTTCATTGCATTTCAACAATGTTCATATCTATTGATGTCAATAGATGCACAACTACGTCATTAACTCCATTTTAATAGGGCATTGACCGCGAAGGTCAAATCATTATCGAGTAGGTATCAGAGGCTTACATAAGCAGCAATCGTGATTGGATAATATCTCGTACTATTATCGCCAAGATACTTATGTATTCCGGGGTTATTGCTCTCGCAAGGACGTGTAGGGTAAGAGACGGTGAACTATTTATTCTGATGGATTTATTATCAAGCTTCCGAATCATTGCATGCACAATACCTTAAAACCTGCTTTCTTTCCTACTTAAATTATGTGGATTCATCAATGGTGTTTACCTAGATTAATTTATTCAACGACTATAATTTATTCATAATAATTCATTATACTGAATTCTAAGTACGTATGTTTTTGATTTCCACACACTATTTCAGGAATGTATGTATCGTTTTTTCACTTAATTGCAGCCGAGATTTTTATCAGGGTAATTGTTTCATTTTGAAGCTAATTAGTGAAAAAGTGGTCATAATTATTATAAAGTTAAAAATTGTAACTACAAAAGAAGTAAAACATTCAGTTTAACATAAAACTTGCTAAATTGTACCTAAGTATATTTAATCAAAATGTGACAGAATAATATTATAACAATAATTGAAGTACGTACATTATAAATCGATAACAACTATCTGTTCAAACGTATCTACTATTTATCGTTTTAAAATTCATATTTATACAAGCTTTAATATCAAATAGCTTTTCGCCTGCGGATCTACGCGAATTGCGAAATAAAAGGAAATTCCCACGGAAATAAATAGTTCACCTCGGTAAAAACGCACAAAAATCACATCTTGTGTTCATTGCAATTGGAAAGCCCAAAGAACACACATTCACATTTTTACCCGACTACGGCAAAGCAAAAGGAGGGTTATGATTTTGACAGGCTATGTATGTATGTATGTATGTATGTATGTATGTATGTATGTATGTATGTATGTATGTATGTTCATCTGTTCCCTCGTAACTTCTAAACTACTTATCAGAATTCGACAAATGACATATCATTAGAAGCGTCTTAATTGTCCGCTGGTTATAGGCTATATGGGGTTTCACAAAATCTAATGTGGCGCCCTCTAGCGGACAAAACATACAGAGTAAAAAAATAAAGTTAAGATAAATATGCCGTGTTTGGTATCATTTGAAAGCTTTTTACTTGCACATTTTGAATATATATATATTACTAGCATTTCCTTGTGACTTTACCTGTATTCATGGGCTGATTGCATATAATTCACATCTTTTCGTTCCTAGCTTCTTTATTAGTTCATCAATTTAACTTTTGTCAATATTATGCGCCATAAATACACTTTAACACCAAAATAGTACAAATAATAAAAAGTAAAACAACTAAAACCCAACTACGACAAAAAAAGACGCTGAAAAAGTATAAAACAAGATTTTCAGAATTCCACTATGTAGAGATAAATTTTCATGTTTGGAAAGGCGTAGTCACACGTTGTCAAAGTGCTACGGTAGATATATGTAACGTGTGACTACGCCTTTCCAAACATGAAAATTTATCTCTACATAGTGGAATTCTGAAAATCTTGTTTTATACTTTTTCAGCGTCTTTTTTTGTCGTAGTTGGGTTTTAGTTGTTTTACTTTTTATTATTATAATAATAAATAAGAAATGAACTTACACGACATCGAATTTCCGCGGATTTTTAATACATATTAAGGAAATAAGAAAACAACATTCTGTAGATACTTATTGATTTATTTATCTTAGTATAGGTACTTTCAACCTATTCATAAGTCTCATAAATTATTTTTTCTTATTTCTAGGTAAGAGAATATAAACACTAAAATATATTAGCACAGATAATATAATATTATAATTATACATATTTCGTTCAAATACCACTCGCCAACTAGCGCTGGCTCTTGGACTTATTGTAACGTATTTACTGGAAATAGTAATTTGATAATGTTTTGATCAGCAAAATAAGCACGTGACTTATTATTTTATAACTTTGTTCCACTGTGAGCCCCATGGCCTTGACATATGACGCATAATCCCATATACACGTTTTACAAGGTTCACTGGAAGTAGTAAATATGTAGTAATGAAAGAGTTCAATGTCCTCGCACCTGTGATAAATAGAACTATTTATTTAAAATTATAAATACCTGACGTCAAGTTCATTAACATAATATTATTATTTATTATCTTTAACACTTGATATTATTTCATAACCTTTTAATTTCTGAGTGCATCTAATAATGATGTATCAAGGTCCAAGGGTTATGAATATCTATTGGATAAAAAAAATATCTATATAGGTATTTGTTGAAATATATTTATCCATGTCAATATAATACCTCTACGATCAACGATGATTCTTTGACCCAGTTTAAGTAGGAGTAATTTTTTCAACTTTTCCATGTACCTATCGGTCATAGATAAGTAAATAAATATCTTCAGCTAAGCCAACTTGCTTTAAAAATATAAAATTAGACATAAGTAGTCTATCTACATACCTCAGCCAGATCCGTACATCAGGTTTTAGTGGTTAAAAATGTTCATGAATGTAACTATCGATGCAAATTAAAGACTAAAATGCTAGGAGTATTTACTTGGAAATAATAAATTTACGATGTTAAAATATTATTCTATATTTCAGCTTCGTATGTTAACTTAACCTTTTGGTAAATAATATTGATTTCCTATTGGTACTTATTGAAATAAAAAGACCAAATAAAATGAGATGATAATAATCTTGGAAATGAGCACAAACGTCACGCTTGTTTTGTTATACATACATATAACATATTTTTATAGATAAAAATAAATGTTTATCAAGGGAGTTGTTATACATTAGTTGTTTTGTTTCCTACAGCTGATAAGAACAAGCAGTTACATAAGTACAACAATTGTAATGGAAAATATCACGTAAAGGTGTTTATTATATTATTCTACCACATATATAGAAGTTGTTTTCTTTTTTATTTTCTCTATTTTAAATTCGATGCATATTCCAAATGGCAAAAAGGTACCTTTTGAACAGCACATTGAAGGTAAGTAGGTACATACATTTTACTTCATCTTTAACGGCCTAAGAGAAATAAATTTCGATATCGCATTTTAAATTTTGAACAAAGTAGGTAGGCAACATAGAATAGATCTAATAAACTACAGTAGGTAGTTAGTATACCAACGGAACGAACAAGTAGCAGGAAGAAAAGCGGTCACTTTAATTTAAAAATTTGTTACACAAATCTAATCACGTTATTTGGGTTACGAACTATTTGATGCCAATATGATATGCAATCTGTGTAGAATATTGAGCGGTCGTTGACCCGCAAACAAATCGGTTGAATGACACGTCAGTATTCGCTACATTAAAATATTTTTAAAAACTTATTGTGGTAGGACAGGCACGTAAATGCGTTATTTACCTCCATTATCTCTTCCTTATCGGAATATAAAAATGGACGACAGTTGTACATTTAAATACTGAGATATGTAAAGAAGGAATGAATATGATGCTTATAGTTGTCAAAGTTTTACTTGGAAATTTAATATCAATTTACTATTTTAGAAATTGACTACAAATAAATTTTGCTACCCTTTCGAAAGAGAGTTGCATTCATTAATATTGCAAAGTAAACTTATCGCAAAGATAAATTTTGAATCGGGAAATTTACCAGTCCACTAGCACGCAACCTACCGACCACACCCACCAACAAATTCAACAAACTTATAGGTATACGTCGCTACGGTTATCGGTTGCCATATACATTTCGAATTTCACTTTCGTTAAGGTGGTGTAAGACCAGAGACCAGTAAACGGTCCTGGTGTCGTCGACCCCGCGTCCTCGCGGCCGCGTGCCGATTAGATAATTTCCGCGCTGCGTTGTCAAAATACTCATGACCCAATGGTACAGTGAATGCGGTGGGTCAATGAACTGACTACAGTCGTATATACACATACAGCGTATATTCCAATTGCGATATAAAAATTGTTATCGACAAAAAAACGTAGTGGAAGGATTACGATCCGAGCCTGATGATAAACGGAATCTTACAAGGACATGTTATTTCAGCGCGCAGCGATTATAACGCGTATCGTTTCGATAATGTTCATGCATTTTCAGATTACTCGGGGTCATTTACCTTTTCAAGGAAAAGTCACTTTATGTAAATCCTATATGTACTTACTGCGACTTTAAATTACATTCCAATATTTATATACTTGTTTGCACTTTAAGTGGGCTTATTAAGAGTTAATAATTGTAGATAAATAAATATAATTACATATTTGAGTGCTTGTGTTAATAGTTAATACTTACGGTGAAGTACCTTGTATAAATATGTATTTACTCAGCTATTTAAAATTAATTTAAATGAATGAGATCAGTTCTTCTCATAATTATAATTATATTCACAAATAATTTAACAAAACCTGAGCGTGATATCACATGGAGTGGGCAGGGCAGGTGTAGGTAGGTATTCTTCTTGGCATGTGTTTCACCTATATATTGATGTTTATTTACTTCCGGTACATATGCCTAGTTTTTACTTCCGTTTAGTACCTACCTACTTTTAGGTAGTTAGATAGATATTGTACAATAGATCTATAATCTGTACAGTGTACACATTTAAATTTGTGTTCAATTTATTAGGTACGTAAGTATCTATTATAAGAACGATAATAGGTATAATTATTTTCCATGAGCAAACTTGAAAAAAAAAAGTTGTAAGTACAATTTCAATTTGTGGAGTTTGCTGTGAAATAAAATATCACCTATTTAATATTATCTGTATGAAATACACGTAATAATAAATAATAAAATATTGCTTATGGTCCGGGAGCCAGCAGCAGATTTTATGACCAAGTTCCTCTCAAGCGGTAATTAGTAAAATGCATCAAAGTATAGTATTATGAAGCCTCGTGAACGTCAGCTGGAGCTCGGTTGGGGGGAAGAGCGGTTGTAGCCTCCCGTATCAGCTGACGGTGTTTCCACCAAGATACAGCCAGCTGACATATATATTTATCCACAGTTACATATAAGCTATCATCAGGTAAATTTTTGTTTGAGAGGAAATAACGGAAAATAAATTTTTCTTTAAATTTAACTTTCATGTTCGAAACACCAGCTGACGTATAATACACCATGTTGTAACCAGCTGACTATTTTTTTTCGTTGAGATATTGGGTTAGCTACAATTTGACAAATTTTTAGCTGAGAGGAAATGAATGAATGAATGTATTTTTTTTCCTATGTGCGTGGGAGGCTACAACCGCTCACCCCCCCAACCGAGCGCCAGCTGACGGTCACGAGGCTTTATAATACTATACTCTCATGCGTCTGACGAATTATCTCTTGAGAGGAAATAGTTAACCAAATTTGCACCTGGCTCCCTAACCATTAGGTTTTCTAACAATCAATTCCTGTCTTTATCGATACTTGCGTGCGTATTATGCGTAGGTACCTACTAATCCAGGAAACTATTTTCAAAACCTACGATAATTGTGAACTGGGAAAACTTTATTGGGAGTTGCTTTCAATCACCCCTTTCACAATTACCCTCATTGACCCTACTTAACATTCCTTACGTGCAATGACTTCAGTATGACTTCAGCATTAACTAGCTAAAGTATTAGATCATAGAACAGGGTTCAACAACACCATACCGCGATTTGAATGCACTTTATCTGCATAAATATCACTTCATTATCGACACTCAATGGTTTAGTTACCTTTAGAATTTTAATAATTTATAGACAAGTACTTCTGTACTTAAGTGCGTCATCAATACAAATTTTCCTACATTAACCTAAATATTTTATAATCAATAACACTTCGTGCCGATAAGAAAATATCGCTGGTGATGACAGTAATCTTAAGAAGCTAGTTAATTATGTTCCAAGGAATGATAATTATAGATAATACAAATAGAATAATAATCGTAATCCAGTGTGCAGTAGTTTGCAAGTTGCAAGTCAATCAATTGTAAATCTATTCGAACCTTATGGATACAATTTTTGTAAAAATATATATCTATTAGGTTCGCATTTGTTACAATACATTTCAGATTAGTATGCGGATTTGCCATTTCACCTACATTGCAACCGTGCCTTATTAAGGCGTGGCGATACGAAACGCATATGAGAATTTGAATATGCATATTCTAATAGGCGGTGAATGCACGCGGCGACCGGCGCGAGGCCGGCCGCTCACCTTCCTTATGTAACCGAGGTACGAACCAACCACGAAGTACACCGCCCACATTTGAAGAAATGATATATGAGCCAAAGAGGGAGGTACCTGTATATAAAATTTTAGATCTACTGTAAAGCACCGCGACAGAATAATTCAGTGGTCAGCCTATAAATGTAGTGTATGTGTGTTTTAAGAACACGTTAGAGAAGAGCACCATTTTCTCTGAATTAATAGTAGGTATCTTCAGTTGAATGCAAATAGTTTAATAATTGTAAAAGATGGTATATCATCTTTATTTCCAACATTGAACTACCCCGAGATATCTCACCCTCGTTCAACTTTCAGGTGTAGGCACAACCACAGAATATATAATAGTACCTAGTACGCACAACTCGCAAGGCGAGCATGTATAAAACCGGCTGCATATCCAAAAAATGTTAATTTTATATTAATTGTCAACGACACATTTAGGTAAATCGTTATTGAAAAAAAACTGTGTAGTGTACACTTTTGTTTTTACATTTTTTATCAATTTTGTACGTTAACCCTCTATAACTCAATTACATGTTTTTTATTTTTTTAGTTGTTATTGGGTAATTAAACCAAAATAAAAATACACGTGTTTCATAGTTTTTATTTATTGTAATTATTTTCCGAAAAAAATTGAAAAATAGGGAGCGTTGCCTAGGGGCAACACTGAGTTGTGATCTTAAAAACTATACATATAAAAGGAAGTTATGAGAGATGGAAGTTCCTGAAGCAGTTCTTGGTTTTGGTATAGCATAGAGCAACCCCGCATTTTTCGCATGTATTGTGAGTAAATCCGGCGCGGAAACGCGGAAACTTGCACCTAATTTTTTTGTCAGACCATTGGGGCCAGTGCCCAATCTGGTCTTGCCGTACTGCCATAGGAGGTGCATGCTGTGCAGGTCCTTTATGTTTTTTGGCTTGTATCTCGTTTTCCAGCGAACGGCGTCTAGCTGCCTAATATCCATTTCTGTCACACGAAAAGTGCTATTAGGATCATTCTGAACTTGGTAAAGATTGGTCTCTTCTGATATCATCTTGATAAGCTCTTGTGGAAAGACGTAAAAGAAAAACTGGATAGGGGTTTCTAGTTCTAAAAGTTCAGTGCCTAAGTTCATGTTACCCTTGAATCTAAGCTGCTCAGAATTTACCTGTAGGCTCTTCTTCTTCCAGCGTAAATTCAATTTAGTAGGTTTCGTTGCAGTTTTATTTGATTGATTGCTTTGAGCTGATGAAGGAAGAGGACCGTGTGATGCAGTTTCAGCGCTTGGAGGTGATGGAACTGAGCTTTCGTGGTTACTTTCTAAGGTTTCTATTATAGAATCAACGTCGATATCTAAGGTGGAAGTATTGTCTTCAAAAGTTTCTAATTCAGGGGAAAAATCTGGGTCGGCGAGGCTGTCATCGTCGAAATCCAAACCGTCCTCACTGTCATCATCATCCTGCAGCATCGAGGTAATATCCTCTTCTAAAAGGACTCGATGAGGACGCTTACGAGCTGCCCTGAAACATGATATCGAGTGATCACGATATAATCTATACACACACAAAATAATACCCCTATCCGTCAATGTAGCTTACGGGCAACAAACACAAATTCAAAAAAAAGATCAATATAATGAAAATAAATGTTATTGATAACGTCAAATATTAAATATTCAAACACTTACCTGTTCATGTTATTGAAAATAAAGCCTTAAAACTCGAAATAACTATATTTAAATAATTTTCAATTCGGAGCACGCGCGCACTTGTTCAAACCACTAACGACTTTGTAAAAAAACTTCAATTGGTGACAAGTAACGCCATCTAGTGATTAGTTTTTAAACTTGTTCGTTACTTCTGTTAGTAGACTACAGTATACAGTGCGATGTATTGTCAGAAAACGAATTGTATGGATGTAGTGATAGATCGGACGGTATGTTGCTTACAGTCTACATCATGATATAGAGGGTTAAGATAATATAGTATATATAGTATAGTATGTGTTAAGATAGTATAGTATATGTAGTTACGCATCTTGTAAATTCAAGTAGGTAGCAATATGAAATCTCATCATGGGTAAACAAATGTATTGACTTATATAAATATTATGCCGAGCGTGTTTAGGACCCATTGAGGAAAATCACACGCTCGTGTCAAAGAAAATTATATTGGCACTTGCGGCGGGCCACAGATCAATTACGTCGTACTAAGACAATGCAGTTGTTTGCAGATAATAACCAGAATATAAGGAATGAGTAATAAATATACTGATATATAAACCTATAAGTATTTAGGTGGATATGTTATTTTTTTCCTGCAGATTTTATTTCAGATACTTACATCGATTAAAAATCAGAAATAAAAGATGAAATAAAAACACAAAACATTTTGTATAATTTTTTTTTTATTTCATAACAATATGGCACTAAATAAGCTTATAAAAGTATAAAATTAAATTCAATTATTGCTTCTTGATCGAATTCAATTACAATTCGCAACACTTGATAAATTGAAATAGCTGTGAAAATTTTAATATCGCTTTGACAACTCTGATCTTAAACTCACTGATCTTTAACAACTCTGTTAACAATATATAAGCTATCGATTCGTTGTTCTTCTATAAACAATTAAAATACCCTATCCTATCCTACTAATATTATAAATGCGAAAATTTGTGAGGATGTGTGTGTTTGTTATTCTTTCACGCAAATACTACTGCACCGATTACAATGAAGCACACATATAGAGGGTAACTTGGATTAACACATTGGGTAAGTTTTATCCCGGAAATCCCACGGGAACGGAAACTATGCGGGTTTTTCTTTGAAAACGCGGGCGAAACCGCGGGCGGAAAGCTAGTTATATTATAAATGGTGTTTCATTTTGTTAAATTAGCGCATAGTTAAACCACGTTTAACTAGACGCAGAGAATATTAAACAAAACTCATTTGTTCGACGTCAAGCGGATATTTGAAATACATTTAAGGCGATGATTGAAAGGTGCCATTTAAGATACTTGAGATCTTAAAAGGCAACGTTTCTGAATGGATGATTAAACTGAATAGCTATACACCATATGCATAGCAAGTTCAATTTTATAAGAAGGTACATAATATAAGTATGAAACTATAAAAAGTATAGGAGCATTATATTCTATCATCAATCTTATTGTTATGGTTATTGCTAAATTATCGCTTAAAGTCAGTGAAACGTTTTTCTTCTTATAAAGAACTTTCGAGAATACATCATTTGCAGAACGCGAATACATGAAACACAATTTCATTCATACAGAAATTATTCGTAAATTGCCTGCTCATCAGGAATAGCAATTTATCCAATGGATAATTTCCAAAACTAAATCTACAGGCGTGTCACATTTATACGCATTAACCACATACATGTAAATACATAATATGCGAGAATGCCTCACACACATAGAGACGAGAGATTATTTAAATGAATAACTAACACTATAATCAAACACAATAATCAACAGAGAATCGGCAAGATCTAAAAACTGATGTAAAAAATAAAACATAAAACCTTTCGAGTTGTGAAAACTAATCCTAATCATAAACACAAATATATAGTGTTTTGAAAAATTGCTTATACTAAAAGGCGGAAGACACTAATTTACAATAACTATATGCATTACGATCTAAATCATTGATTTTGATCATCAATTCTCTAATTGCTACTGGAATCTGTGATCTTAGAAGTAAGTGTGTATCTATTCTATTTCATATTTTTGTGTGATTTTAAAATTTAACATGTCACATTCCGATATCACAGATCATTACTATTTTATATGGCTTAAGTATTGTATTCTTTTTGTAACACGCACTAGGCACATTGTCAAGTATCAAGATTACGTTATAAAACATATCAATTTCTAAACGAGCTTTATGAGAAAAATCACTATTTATTACTAGCTTACTAGGATTGGTCGTTGTTCGAAATTCGACATTCTCACTCAAACGACTCTCACCCCTATTCCTAAATACATATCGGCAAATCCAAAAATATGCATTTTATTACGAAAAGTGAAAACTATGAAAAAAATCATTTGATCATAATCATCCTAAAAACGTAGAGTGGAAGACTATTATTAATACTTATATCAAATTATATGACATTTAATTGACATAAAACGGCATGCTACCAAGCTCCTTACTGGCCAACCTAGCTGCCCTATTCAAGGTGACATTACAATGCGTATGCAACGCTTCCAACATATCACTGTCCTTCTTACTCCATACATTTTCCATGGCCGCCGAGAAAGCAGTACAAGAGTACGTGCAAAGCAAACTTATTAGAATACACACTCTCATTCTGAGAGCGTCGCTCGGTTGTTCTAGAAGTTTCAGGAACCGAAACGTTTTGTCGTCGAACAGAATGCGCTCTATGACGTCAGCGTGCTCGGGCAGATCCTGGAGTATTGTGATTAGAAGACCAACGATGTTTAACACTATTCGAGGCGTTTTTGTATCTGCAACAATAGGTAAATTTATACTCTTGCAAAGAAGATTAAGAGTCAAATAAGAATAAAAAGAAAAGCCTCCGCTATTAAGGGTGTTCAAAAAATCGACAGCTTTCTAGCGAGAATGGAAGATTAGAAATAAAGGATGGAAATATTGCTTTAACACGATAAAGTGAAATACACACGAAAGCTCGCGTGTCGTGACTGGATAGCAAGTTTTACAATTATTTTTTTTAATTCGCGAGCGAAGGCGTGAGCGAAAATATAGTCTTTCTATAAAAAAAAAAGTAATTTATTATACACTAGCTTTACGCCCGCGGCTTCGCCCGCGTTTTCAAAGAAAAACCCGTTCCCGTGGGATTGCCGGGATAAAACCTATCCTATGTATTAATCCAAGTTACTCTCTATATGTGTGCCTAATTTCGTGGTAATCGTTTCAGTAGTATTTGCGTGAAAGAGTAACAAACATCCATACATACAAACTTTCGCCTTTATAATAGTATTAGGATAAATTAAAAGACTATAATGCTACTCACACATATTCAGCAGTCTGGTGAACACAGTATGCGCGTGATGCGTCGCCAGCGACGTAGCGAGCTGTCGCACGGCTCGGCACGAGCGGGCGCAAAGCCACGCGCATACTTCTAACATGCGACTTACACCACGCAATCTTATAAAAAAAAAATTGGTTGTCTGTAAAGTCGGTTTACTGACGATAGTTGAACGTGACAACGTCCGATTGTGCTTCTTTGTCGCTCTTTCCGCGCTCTCGCTTGCACTTCAAGCCTTACTTGGAACGCCTCAGAGCGAGGTAACGCCGCATGAGTCATGTTTTTTCGTGCGTGCAACCGGCTCTATCGAATTATAAGACGTTGTCGCGTCAACAATAATTTTTATTACTTAAATTGTTACAAACAAACGGACTATTAGGTTGTAATCTGTATAATATAAATTTAGAATATAGTATACCTTTCCTCAGCACCGTCATCTGTGTCCTTTGTATCCTTCATGAGAGTATTTATAGCCGCTATAAAGTTGTATACGACTTTTGCTTCTAGGTAAACCTGGTAACAATTATGTAATATTTTTAATGTAAATCGTTTGCATTTTAAACAAATTGAAAAACATTGACAATTGTTCATCTTTTTACTTCGAGTTAGCATCACATACTTTGGGCTAAAAAACTAAACTACAAGTCTAGTTCCTTCGTATTTCTACAACAATTGAACATTTATCATTTTATAAAAAAATATTAAGTCAAAAACACTCACATCCTGTATATTAAGGAGCGTATGTCTGGGCAGTGAGTGCGACAGCGAAGGCAGAGCTAACAGCGCTGCGACCGCGCCGCACACACGCGCACCCTTGGCCCCACGAGCGGCACTACCCACCACACCTACCACCATACTCACCTGATACCAAAATAATACTTTAATTTTACTTTTAGGTATCTACATCAGCTACCCACCTCACCTACCGCCATACTCACTTATGATACGAAACAGTATGAGTATTTTATTTATAATGGGAATAACATATTTATTACATGGGGCGTATAATCAGAATGGCCACGAAATAATTATCTTTGTAATAATTCTACTAGCTTTTCCGCTGCGGCTTCGCCTGCTTTGTCTAAAACCTAATGGATTATGATATTTACGAAAACTAAAACCTTCGGAAAGCGACTTAATTCTATGTACCTAGTGATTCTATAAAGTATTAAAACAATAAACTAAAAAATAAATATTCAGGAAAAATCATCAAAATTACTGCACGAAACTGCAAAATTCTCATTTTGAATGTGCATGAAAATAACACAAGTGTGTCAAGAACATTTTTTACTATATTTCAAATTTAACGCCTGAATACACAACCTAATCTTTAACCAAACTTTGGCCATTGTCAAATATAATTTGGCTGAGTACATTATGCAATTAGTGACAAGCCTATTTGGTCAATATTATTTCGTAAACTCGTTGAAACATAATGTTATCTTAACAAAGTGAAGAAATAAAACAATTATTGCTTCTGTAAATGTTTTAGGTGATGATGTAACGATTCTATTTTAAACGAATTTACTCTGGATTAATTTTAAGCTGAAATTAATCGTAACTTTAGCTTTAATATGATTTGGGCTTACCATGTTTAATTGCGTCAGAGATTCAACATCACCCTCCATGACTTCTGTTATATTGGAATTCAAGAATGCTTCCCATTCCTCCAATTCTATAGATGACGGTTCTTTTACTGAAATAAAATATATTGTATTAAAACATATTATAGGTATAAAAGCCATTGTAAGGACTACGAATATATTCAGTACTAATAATAATTAAAGTAACAATGTAAAATTACGTTTTTACTTTATTTTAGAAGCACCAAAATCTAATATTTTTAAGCAAATACTTAAATAAATGAAATACCTTCTTCTTTCTCCTCTACCAAACAAATATCATTATTAGCAATTTCCTTCTCATCAACAGTTTCTTCGATAACTTCAATCTTTTCCGTATCTTCATCTTTATCTTCCTTCCCATATTTAATATTGTCTGTCTCTTCTTTACTTATTGTTTCAATGGCCGGTTCACTTGTACGTCTTTGCGCCTCAGTTTTATTTTTATCAATACTCCTACTGAAGTGAAATGATCTTTTGATACTTCTTGTCAATCTGTTACCACCACTACCAAATCTTAGTTTATCTTTAGAGAATTGTAATAGCTTCTGTTTATATGACGGAGGAACACTTTTACTAAGTCCAGCACTAACTTCGTCATTACATTTGACCGCACTTTTAGGATTCTCCAAACTTTGAGAGGCTGTACTACCAGCTTTTTTTTGTTTGACGTCTTCAACATCATGTTTATCCACTTGCAGTATCATTTCTTCTGTTTCTTTAACAATTTCCTTGTCATGTTTTTCTTCGTCAATCTTTTGCATTTTCAACTCTTGTTTATTAGCTGCCATTAATTGGGCCATGTTTTTTTCGAGGTTACATACAACTAGGTTTGAGTTATTCATTACATTGAATTCGTGTCTAAGTAATTTCGCGTTTGCAGCCGTTATTGGTTGCGACTGGTCTTCATCGTCAGTTTTAAGACTATCCCTAACACTGAAAGCACTAGTTGCTCGAACACTGTCGTCATCGGACATAGGAACACACTCCATTGCTTGCATAACACCATGAACGTTTCTCAAATCATGTTCGCGACCCTGAGGTTTAGTATTTGCTTCCATTTTGGCCCTTGTAAATAAAAAGATATTGGTAAGTACCTTTACAGCTAGGATATTACTTAATTATTAAAAAAGATGAGCATATAGCAAAGTTTCAATACGAAAAATAATCACATTCTAATAATAAATTATTAAACATAATTTACAAAAAAACTTGCAATATTACAATTGGAATTATTAACAATACACATACTTGGAATTTTTGCTCATTTTCTCAGTCTGTAAGAACTTAGCTTCTTGTTGGCTATAAGAAAGTGGTTTTGTGAAAGGTGAATCGCTCTGGACATCTTCAGGTAGAATAAGAATATGGCCGCAAACAAATGGGTGTTCTAATATTTCTGGCCAGCTCATTCTTTTAACTGGATCCTTGTGCAATAAACCCTGAAAATATGTTTCAAAAATTGTAGTACATTTAATATCTTAATTTTATGTTAGGTCTTACATAGCACTACTAATATCCATTTTCAACCAAAAGCGTCTTGAGTACAATTTCTTTTAAGACTCATTACAATAAGAAGACAACTAATTTCATCTTTAATGTTTTATTTTCATGATATTAGTGTAGTTAAACGAAAAATTTTACCTGAAGGAACGACCGAGCCTCTGCACTTATAAAACTGGGCCACTGTACAGGTTTATGTCTAATCATTCTGACTAACTGCCATATGGACATTGTACAAAATGGAGGTTGCCCCGCCATCAACTCATATACTATACACCCCAGAGACCAGAGATCAGCCTGGAATACATTAAAAAAACATTATAAATAACACTGTAAAGGGTGCTGTTAGTTTACTTTCTGCAAGCAATCCAATATAAATACATAAAACAATAATAAATACATTTTCAAAAATTTTGTGTAAGTATCAATTTTTATTTTATTATAAAATATGAATGTGTTTGCAATACAATTTCTATTAATCATGTAAGGAAATATATTGTATACATTTGCCATTTAAGTAGCAATTGCTTTATTTTCAATAATTAACATATAATTAAATTTCTAATAAATCTAAATACCTGATGGTCATATGGCTTCTCATCGATCAACTCGGGAGCCATATACAGTGGAGTTCCCTTGATGGATGTCAGTATATGGGTAGCATTGGTCATTATTCGAGCTAACCCAAAGTCACACAACTTTGCCCGTCCTGTGCTATCTAATAGCACATTTTGAGGCTTGAGATCTCTGTAAAGTAATATACAATTTATACAATTTGGACTAAAGCTAATTTGTTGTAGTATTGTCATAGTAAGTATTATTTTTTGACTTTGAATTGATGATACATTAAGTAAAATTTGTAAAAAGAAAATTCTGAATTTCTTTATCTTATTAGTGTAGGTACATGGGAAACTAGGTATAATTTCTTTGAAAAACTTAGAATTTATGTCAAATTTACTTTAGTTAACTCAAATTAAATTAAGTTCTTTATTTCCTAAAATAAGATAATAGGTTATTCGAATTACCTGTGAAGAACTCTATGAGAATGTAAATAGTACAAAGCTGAAACTAAATCCCATGTTATCTTCTTCACTTGCTCTTCATTCAAACAGCCTTCTTTTGCAAGAATACTATGTAATTCCTTCTCAGCATATTCTGTGACAACAACTAGTTCTGATTCTGTATCAAAACTATCAATCATCCGAATTATATTTGGGTGGTTCAGCTGCCGTTGGATGTCACATTCTTGTCTCAAGTTTTTTAGATCTTTAGACGATCTCCCTTTCTGAAAGCGATATGAATATACATATTATTGTTAAGTACAATGCTCAATAGCATTATAATAATTTAATTAATAAAGCAATGCAATATTCTTATTATTAAAAAGTTTTAACTCAACTAAATATGATCATATACGAACCTTTCTTATAACTTTTAAAGCTAATACAACATCAGTTTCTTTGTGCTTTGCTTTAAATACTCTTCCAAAAGAACCTTCGCCAACGAATGAAATAACGATGTAGTTTTCCATTTGTATTTATACATACAATTACCAAATTAATAATTCTACACCAAGTTTTTACTGAAATAGTGCCGAAGTAAGAATATTGTTTAATTTTAACTTATTTATACATTGATAACAACAGTACAACGTTCAAGGTAAGGCGATGTAAATCACATAAATAAGTTAAGCTTTATCGTTTATCGTAACTTGAAATTTGAAAACTTTACAACAAAATAAAAACATTAAAATTGTAAACACTCAACACAAATGTCAGTGAATTTGACAATTAACATTGACATTGTCTGTCAGTATTGACGTTAGGGATGTCCAATTTCTAATTACGATTTTCTCTCTGGAAACCGATTTTTGAGGAGGAATTAATTTTTATTTCAATGACTATACACAAACTTATAGCAATACCGTGGAAAATAATATTCTTAAGATGTTCAAATTTTTTCATATTTAGTACTTAGATATTGCTGAGGAGATTTACAAAATATTTGAATTTGTCAAATTGACTAACCTTCTTGCCATACAAGAAGAACAAAAAAAAATGATTTGAGTAAAAAAAAGTTTGAAATTTAAAACAGTTTGTACCACAGGTTTTGTGTGGATGGGATAAAGGATATTTGCTAAACTTATCAATTCTTATAAAAAATACAACAATCATTCTCATCAAGGCACTAATTACCTACCTTAACGGCTAGGTTATTCTTGTGGAAAAATCACAATGTATTGAAAGTATAATAATAAACATATGGAAGGGAAATAACTAGTTAAGTATGGTGTCTAAAAAGTGCTAAAAAGAGTAATAGAAATATTTACTTTTTCTCAGTAGGCATCAGGCACAGCTATGTGTATAGTTTAATTATTATTATTGTGTTGACATAATTATAAAAATTAAACACCCAAAACCAAAAATTCTTTCATTTTTACACAATTTTTCCAAATCTCAACTTATCTTAAAAAGTGCACCATTTGCGAAGTGCACCATTTGAGAGGTGTACCAGTTGCGAAGTATACCATTTGAGAAGTGTACAAGTTGCTAAGTTCACCATTTGAGCATGGTGTACAAGTTGAGAAGTGCACCAAATGCGTCAAACCCACTTCGACGACGAAGTATTTCTATTAGACTATACTATAGACGACGACATTATTAAAATTAATATACAGATGACATTATATTTTCATAGAATTTGCTCGTTGATTATTTACAGGTACAAATAATCAACATTGTTTTTGTTATAATTTAAATAATACAGCAATATTTACCCGTGTTCTTGTTTCAGTTACTCTGCAGTTATTCATAATATAAGGTGCAGTAGCGATGTTTAAAATAACAAATGTAGTAATTTTTTGCATATAAATAATATTTTACCTACACACCTACGAGTGAAAAGACTTTGAAGTCTTTAGTTTTCATTTTTTTTTCAATTTAATTATGTGCTATTTTAAACGGCTTCCGTCTCAGTATAGGTACAGTGCTGATGTAGTAGGTATAAATGCGTTATTCGAACTATCTAATTACCCTCCCTGTTCCCACGCGACAAATGACGGCTGACGCGTCTTTAAATTTTAAGATTAAAAGACGCGTCAATAACTTTAACGTTAGACTTTATGATATACTGAAAATTTTAAACATGAGTTAGCACTGAGCACTGACCATTAAAATATATCGAATTTCCTGTCGAATATAAATCGAACCATAAATTTCAGATCAAGGAGGACAGAACTTAAAAATAATTTGTGCTGGTAGTGCTGGTACAGACTTTTCTTTGACTGTGTGCACATAGTAGGGTAGATACACAATTAATTTTTAACTTTTATATTTATAACACTTTAATTTTTTAACTTTGGATTGTCAATCCTATCATTTATAGGATACGTAAGAAACGTAAGTAGGTACCTACAGATGCGATAATTTTTTTTAAATATTAATATGTAAGTGTGCATTTATTTCCATTAGAATAAAAAATAGAAAATGTTTTATATTATGATGTCTACAAGTGTATCATTTCCGAAATAGCCGCCAACAGCTGATGGAACAATATTTATAACATCGCTGTCATATTCGTAACATTTGAAAATATTAAACTTCGTGAATCGCTGTAGCTCATTAATGTCAACGTTACAACACATTCTTCCTTCCTATAAAAATAAATATCTGCCAATAGACATTCACAAATTGGCTATATTAAATAGCATCCCCGGGTTCTGTATAGGCTCGTCTGACTTGTCATAGGTAATTTATATTCTTCTACTTAACCGCGTATAATCCAAGCAACCATAATTCACGATTATTTAATCATAGAAAAGTCAAGACGTTACAGTTTAGACACAACATACTGATTTGTGAATCATCATACGTGAAAATTTTAATTATGAGTATCTTAAATCTCAAAAATACTTTGATATTATCTTTGCTTTAGATCTAACAAATCCTCAACGTGTTACAAAATAAATATAACGAAAACCATTTTCTCAGCGGATTGTTAATGATTTCCAGCTGCTTGCAGTACCCTAAACGATGCGTAAGTACTCGGCTACTCGACCAGATGTTTTAATTTACAAGATAATATTATTGACTCGTGTATAAAACGCTCGTAAAGAAGACGGCCTAGTCGCAATATCGACACACAAAAATGCTCTGTGGCATCCAAGCGGGATTTGTTAATGCTTTGTTGTCTATCATCTATTTATACTTTTATTTTGCAAGCAGCTGTAAGATATAAAGCTCCGGATCGCGTACACAATAAATACCAACTGGGCCGTAGCATGGGCCGAAAGCATTTATTTCACGTTTAAACATATTTCGCAGCCGTGCACATTCTGTAAACAAACGAATCAACGTGGGTGTATGTGAGGACAATATGATTTCAATTCTCATTTCTGTGTAATTAAAAAAACAAGCTTAGATCTGCTTTTAATTGAAATTCCGTCTAACAAGACAACTATTTTGCTGTAAAAATAGTTGTCTTGTGAGAAGATTTAAGTAAGTATAAATTCCAAAGCATTGAGGCTAGACACCACTAAAAGAAATGCAGTCGCTACAATTCAATATCGAGTAGCCGTAATTATTTATCATTTGGCAGAATTTTTTCCCAGACAGTATATTTTTTGACAGAATATAGGTTATGGCATGAAGAAATGAACTATATTTATTAGATGCGTTCAAAAGCTTAGCCATTATGCTTCGATCGTCTATTCCATCATGGGTGTTGATTTCTGGTTCAATAGATTAATTAAAGTAAGAATAAACATTTGCATGGTCTATATAAATAAGAAAGTAACTCTCTGTATTTTTCATTTGAAATTATAAATGTAAAATTGACTGTTATATATGTTGTTGATTTTAAAATAAATCTAAAAAATGAGAAGTTTATCTATAGAGATTTGGAAGTAAAGTATTATTTTTGTTGCACTCTACTTCTCTGATAAGAATAGTTTTATGTATTTTTATGTAGGTAGATTATGAACAACAAAAAAGCTTCTCAAGGCTGAATTTAGTATTACTAAAAATAAATAAACTAATTAAAATATAATGTGTAAAGCTTGTACGTATAACCATTATTAAGATGTGTTACTTGCATTAATTTCTTGGAAATGATCGTATTTTTATTGGCAACTGTTGGGTGTTAATGGCTTGACTGAAATAAATTCACGCGATACAATAGGCAATCTAACTATTCGTATGTTGAAATAGCGAATTATTTACGTAAATAAAACTGTCAATTAAATTTAAAGGAAAACTACAAAATATTCCTAGTTTTCTCAATCATAAAACAGTCTGGAAGTACCTACTTATCTTTTGAAAAAAGATTTATTTCGATGTGTTCCGACTACCTTTTATAATATTGTACCAATTTACAAGAATACGAAATTCAAATCCGTCCTATACAAAAATACAGTCAAAAATTATACCAAAGCAAAGGTGAAACGCTCAACATATAACATTTCCTTCAGAAGCGCAATTAACGTAAATAAACATTCACAATGTAAATAATAAACGGCTATACTGCAAACAGCTCGACGGGATATATAGCTATAACATTCAATGAGCGTGTGAGGATAAGACGGGCGCTTGCTTACACATCGGCACCACGATCACCGTGTTTACGTTTTTCCTGACCACGTTTTCGACTAAAAATATGTTAGCATCCTGCCGTTTGGGGGTAACGCTATTGGTCGGATCGCAGGAAGCCGTGAAGCCGCTGTGGGGCCACCGTTCCCCCCCGCCCCCGCACCGCCTCCCATTTTATGTGAAAGTATCTGAAAGGCCGTACTCGTAAAGCAGCAGAAAATAACCCTGAACGCTGGAAGTAAAATATTTCAGGCCAGTCGTGTTGTGCGTCTCACAGTGCTAACTAGTGACATCAAACATGGTTCTGGACACAGAAGACTGGGTAGGTGGAGTTATTTAAATTTTCCTGAAATTTGGAAACTCGGTTTGCTTAAAATATTGGAAGCGCATCGTATGCGACGATGCGATGGACTACTGCGTTTCATTTATGTGCTGTGCATTTTTTTTCCATTCCCATGTTTTTTTTTTATTTAAAATTTTTTTTTTCTTGGTGAATTGATAATAAATATGGTTGCTGGTGCTCTATGAAAAAAAAACATTAATTTTATTTAACACGATGTTATTCATAAAGCAGTTTATTATTATAATTATAAAACAAGCCTTTTCAATTAATTTTAATCAGTTAATTTACTTTTTATTATCTACAACCACAAAATAAATTAATGTTGTATTTCAATGTGTATTTCATTATTTGTACATTTAAATTAAGAATGGAGATTATGATTATAATTATTGTAAATTTTTTAACAAGTTCCGAAGCACTTTAAAGTTTATTCAAACATAATTGAAACAGAAGTTACAATTTCTGTATAAAAAAAACCTACGAAACAAACAAGTTACAAAACAGGTTCACATATTGATTGTTATAATGAAACTAAATTGCATAAAATTTAATAACAGTTACTTCAATCAAACTGTTCATTCAAAACTGATTAGGTACCTACATTATGATCATAAATTCATATTACCTGAGTCCTGAAATCGAGAGTACGCAAACCAATGATTCTATTTCGGTTTCAATTGCACGTAAAATAAATTTATTACGTTCCACCGACGTGTGCGTCCATGGTTAATCCATAGCTATCATATTACGATTTAGTCAGTTACATTAAGAGTGAGTTTATAGCAAAATTACCAATATTTCATTAGATGATACGTGTAAAATCATAATAGGTAATTATCATACCAAGTAGAAGTCGCAAGTGTGAAAATTAGAGGTGACTTCGGGATTTTTTTATCCAGTCAATTTTAATATTTTGTTTTTGATCAAACAGAATCCTCGAAATGTTATCTAGTTTTATATATATTTTATTTTTTAGATTTGGTTTGAATATTCCACGTATCATTTAATAGAAGATTGGTAATTTTGCTTTACTATTAATAAGGGCTTATATCCAAATGGATCAATTCCCAATAAATGCAATATCAATAAATATCACATAATCGAAAGAAATGAACGCTAACGTGTTTCTATGAAATGAACGTTAATTAGCTCGTCTATTACAACGTTGAAAATAATGACAAATTGTCGTCGCGACGTATTTGTCATGTATTAAACTATTACCATGATTTAGTATAAGACAGGTGGCCATACATTATGCATTCATCTGTTCAGACCGAATATGAATTCTGAAAATAAATAGTTTATTAGAATCGTATTTTTCTTCAACATTCTAAGAGGTTTTTGTTTTAATTGAATTTATAAATACTTCTCGAATACCGTCACGATTTTCAATAAAATGTTAAAAGCATCGTTAGTGAATTCTTTACATAAAGATTGTATGAGCCAACTCTGCTACACTAGTTAAGAATTAAGACGTAAGACGAACATAAAATAAGTTCATGATATCGCAATCGTTTCCAATTTCATAATTAATTTCAAGGGTTTCTCTTCAATAATAATTTTAAATGAAAAACGGGAAGAAAATCTTTCTTCGTTTATTAATTATTACTTATCTTATTTTCTCTAAACAATTAGTGGTAAAATGTAGAGCTGTATTGAAAAAATCACTAAGTAAGAACCCTGGATATAGATTTCAGTAGTTTTTCAGAGCTTTTTGTTACATTTATTAACCTTAAACCTTTATTAAGTCCTTTAGTTTAAGTTTAGAATATTTTGAAAAGATGAAATCATGAAAACATTAAATCATTATATTTATTGCTCTATGTCTATAGAAACGATCTATGTACCAGATAGAATTGTTGATTGTAGGTAAATGTTACTAAAATTGAATTGAATTTTAATATATATCTCAAATCGTATCAAAACAATGGAATATTTAACGTAGGTACATCGTTCGTTTATTCGTTGGGTTATTAAACATATTATAAAAGATATCTTTAGAGCCTCTGTTCATTTATATTTTTATTTTTCAGGCTGATGAGCTCCCCCCAGAACAAATCGCCGGTAAGTTTTGAAATATTTCTCGAAAGTTCTACACAAAAAAAAACTGTTTACATGCGCAATTAAAACTTTAAAGTTAATTTTTGGAAAACCGCCAGGAACACAATAGACTTAATAAATTTTACAGACAAACCTCGCGCACTGAATTTATTTTTTCAATTCGAGTTTGCGTTTAATTAGCGGTCTTAAAATAGCTGAAAGCGGCTGGATCGGGCGTGGCGCCTAAACATTCATTACTTGCGTTTATTAGATCATCGGACACACCCTCACAATATTATATATTCATATAACGTACAACAATGAATTACTTTCAAGTTATAGACTCTAAAATAATAGTTTATTATAGTACAGATATATAAATCTTTCTTGGATATATGTATTTCGAAGTTTGATGATCTCTCAATGATACCTGCTAAATAGGAATTCTCCAAATGACCAAATGGTTCATCTTCTACTTATTATTCAATTGCCTTAATTTAATTGTTTTCTACCTACCTAATAGGAATTTAAAAAAATACAGCTATTGTAAGCGATATAAGTAATAACTATGCCCTCAGTATTATCCTATAAGCATATGTCTAGACTCTAGTTTGTGTATTTTTAAATTAAATAATTCACTAAATTTTATCATTTGTATCTAGTGTTAATACTAAAGTTAGAAATCTTATTGCACTTATATTAATACTTCTCAATAAATAAGGAAATAGAATTATATTATTGTCCTCTAATTTCAAAAATTAAGTCCTGCTTCTCCCGCCCTAACAAAATTATAAAATATTGTCACAATTTCGTTGGATATCCATCGAAATCCGTTCCCTTTTCTACTGCATAATTTATTTTCCATGCTAAACGATTGACGTTCGATATTTGTTTACCTCGGCCCTCGAGAAAGTTAAAACAACAAAAATGAATGGATGCAGCCAAAAGTTTTAAATGACGCTTTCCACAGCTGTCACGTTTCGCTGAGTGACGACTGTGACAGATATATGTTACCGTTTTTAAACTTACGTTTGTAATTGTCATTTTTATGAGGCTTATTTTAAGATTGCTTTTTTAAATGTTGCTTAGTTTTGTTTTCAATAATACGCGGGTAGGGATAAAAAATACATAACTGCTAGCGTCTCTTTTCTTATTGGATAAGAACTGAGCGATAGCGATCAATTGATTTTAAACTTTTTAAAACTCATAAAATATATCTTAGACTTATTTTATTAATGAATGAAGAAAACCATTAAAAATTAAAATATATGAACTTTACGTTGATAATAAATGAATAATTATTATAAACTTACTTTCAATTATTCGCCTACGTCACATGCGTTTCTATAAGTCATTCTGTTTATAAAAATGATTATAAATATTTATTATATTGATGAAAGTAGGTAAACGTAGCCACAGTCCACACCTGTTTCATTGATAATTTATGAAAGATCTCTATTTCTTTTTCAAAAGAGTCTAATAATATTTGTTTTCAAGAATAATTTGTTCATTATATGCTCATTATATCTTGTCAAAAGTTAAACCGCGAGCTGGCTTTAAATATTATGATATATTTAGAATTAAAAAAAGGATTCATATCTTGGGTAAAGAAAGCGAGAAGATTCGTTATTTACTTTTATTAATTTATTTAATCTTATTTTGAACGGCTATTCATAAATTATGAGGTATATTTTATTCAGTTTCGATATATTCTATGTTAACTTGTTAAACTGCAATTAGTTCTTTTGAATTATTATCTACATTGGTTTATCCAAAGGCATCCTAGTATTATGTTTACAGTCCGATGCAATAAAAAGGTTAAAATGTAGCCTATAACTCAACCGAATGTTTATTTTCTTTTCTTTGCGCTGGTGATTGACGAATTGGCAGTTATCTTTTAGGGATAGTTTAAACTGCTTCGTGTATTTACATTACTTATTACAAAAATACTCAAACAGAAAAGATATAAGGGGAGTAATTTATGAAAGCACAAGCTTTTAAGTTTGTTATTTGTAATAACATTAGTTTTGGTGTGAGACCGGTCGTGGCGTGGTAACACGGCTGGATGCTTGCCAACGTACCGCGAAAACTGGCAACACCCTATCGTCATTGTTTTACCAAAATCGCTTAGACGATAAACGATTTTTATTACAGCGGAGTAACATTAAACGATCTACGTTTACGAATAAAATACAGTATTGATCGATCGTCGATTAAAATATAGTGTGCGTTTCTTTTTTATATTTTACTAGCTTTTCGCTCGTGTAGTCAAGGGAAAACTCGCATAGTTCCTCTTCCCCTGGGATTTCCGATTTTCCGGGATAAAACTAAATCTATATATCTTCTCATGATTAAAGATAATTATCTTAGTACTAAATTTTATCCTAATCAATTCAGTGGTTTATGCTTCGAAGAGACCGACAAACCTACTTTCGCATTTCAACTTCATTTATTTAACTTATTGGATTGTATGAATAGGCCACAAAAATAAAAGTTCCACTTAATATTAAGAATTTTCATACACCTACCCTACACACAATATGCAAAAAATTAAATAAATAATAAAATTTGAAAGCTCTCCTTTCCAAGAAGCCCCAGACCGTACAAAAACACATCTTAAAAATACATACAAAATCGATTAATCTAGGTCCAATTAAATAAATAATTGTGTCATGTCACTTTAGTACGACACGTGCATAAATCTCACGCGGATAATCCCATATGTTTTACGTATTCAATTTAGCACATTATTTGCCAAGTGCAATTAACAACGTGTCTTCGAACTACATACAATGTAATATAGCCAAACGCATTAACTTTAAGTGCATAACACTTGACATAGATGTTTTTGAATTTATAAAATTGTAATTAATTATTATACACAATCTCTAAGAAAATCAAAATAGAACGCAAAATACATAAACAAAGTACCTGTATCTATATTATTATGATAAAATACTATGTTGTTGAAGCTCAAACACATATGAAATATGAATTTGAAGAACATGAAAAGCTTCACATTTTTATAGTTTCATAATATGATGATATTCTCAAAATAACTTGCTTCTGGATAAATTCGGAAAAACAACTGGCACAGACGGCCTCATTTCGAAAGACCACGGGGAGATCGTGGGAAGATAATTAATAAACGGCTAAAATCTAGAAAAAAACCGCAATAAACCTCATGGGTGTGTGTGACAACTGCCAAGATATCTCGTTGATAAAATTGTACACGACGCTTTGAAATGAAAAAAAGTTTTAGAGAATATTTCGATGCCAAAATATGATACAACAGCTGCTATGTTTTACTGACAGTTCCAGAACTTCCATTGATTACTCAAATATCATAAACGAGTGTATATAAATAGAATGATTTAAAAAAAATACACGCTATGAATAGAAAAGCTTTTTGGAAAAGCCTGTTGATAAACAAGAATATTTTAAAGTATTGTTATTAAACTATAAAGATAGAACATGTAATAGAGCATAAAGAGAAAAAAACATAGAAGTTATTACTAAATGAAACTGTGAAATTAGTTTTTCTAAGTCTTTAAGCTCAAGAAAAACTAAACGAAACAATTTCATAGATTATTTTCCAATTGCAACTTCATATTATTATATTCAAACATATCGAAGTACCTACATCATGTTTTACAAAATAAAGAATTTTCGGTAAAAATACAGATATATGAACTTTTTCTACCCTTACTAGAAAAAAGCTTGGCGAGCCATCGTTAAGACTCCGCCTTGATCCGATATTATATAGTGCCTGACCTATACGATATACGTAATTGAAGTTTCCGTATTTTTCTTTTGTATACATTTCTTACAGCGATCTGATGATGATGGTTTTCGATAGTTTGAAATACTGTGAAAAATATCGTTTAAATTAAAAGGCATAGGTATTCTATCATTAACTGTGTGACTTTAACTCACAAAATATTAAAAATGTTCCCAGCGATTTATCTTTCGTCTAAATCATTAAAACTGCGAAAGAGTTTATTTCTGTAAGTTTCGGTTGATATTAGCTTATATTTATATAAATAATGACGCACGTTCTGAAATACAACATTCGCAGGCAAATTACGATGAAATTTTATTACAACAAGCAGTTGCCAGCACATATTATAAGTTGTCTTGTAATCTTCATGACTTAAAGGTAACTCATGTTTAATATTAATACTTCTTTTCATCTTTTATTGTTCTTTTAATCAGATGACCGAGTTAAATCAATTATGAACAGGGTCACAAACGTACAAAGCTTTGATCTAGAGTTCCTATTTTTGTTGACTTGTTTGAGTGAAAGCTGATTTGTTTATTCTTATTAAATCCCTTTTCTAATAGTTCTCATTCAAAGGAAGGTTAAGTGCAATATGCGTCTAATAATAATGATGAAGTCGATACAAAATCGAATGCGTGTTAATGCAGTCGTTTGTTATTTATCGTTGCCCTATATACGCCTCACGCACCGCGCGGGGAGCTGCAACCCAAACACCACGCCGATGCACCCAAAATAACTGTTGCACAACTAAACTTATTCGCACTGCATCCAGGAGCATTGAACTGCTGTCCTAATCTAACTGCAACTCGCCTAACGAGCAGTGCACCGCCATTGTAACTACCGGAACAATCTTAACTCCTCCGCTCTTAACGCAAAATTAAATTAGTTAGTGAAAATCAATAATGAGCGGATTAAACGTAGAAGGTACGCGAGCACCTAAATTAAAAGTATTGTGTTACAGAAATCAGTGTTAAAGTTATGATTTGTGTTTTTTACAGTCCTCCGCAAGGCTTTTGACGGCTTCGACCACAACCGCTCAGGAAGTATCCCCTGTGACTTCGTTGCCGACATCCTGCGTATGATGGGTCAGCCCTTCAACAAGAAAATTCTGGAAGAACTCATCGAAGAAGTCGACGCTGACAGTGAGTATTAAAAAAATTATACACATCTGCAACGTGCTCCAAAGAAAAATTATGTACTTATAACTGAATATGCGTTGCAATACTTTGGATTTTATTATGAGTTATTATAATTTTACTATCTTTCAGAATCCGGCCGTCTTGAATTCGGTGAATTCGTAACGCTCGCTGCCAAGTTTATCGTAGAGGAAGACGCTGAGGCTATGCAGAAAGAGCTCAGAGAAGCATTTAGGTTATACGACAAGGAAGGCAAGTTTCATCTATTCTTTAAATTAAAATAGATTCATGTTGTTGGGTAGTTTTAACCTAAAGTTTTGCGTAGGCAACGGTTACATTCCCACCTCGAGCTTGCGTGAAATCCTTCGTGAATTGGATGAGCAGCTGACAGAAGAGGAGCTCGACGGCCTCATCCAAGAAATTGACACAGACGGCAGCGGAACAGTGGACTTCGATGGTAATTATTTTAAATATTGCAGATGCTATTGTATATTAAGTTTTTGTGCAATTTTGGATGTTACTTAGAAAACTTAATAATATGATAAACTACAGATTTTGACACAGATATGTTCAAAACCAAAATTAAAATTATTTCAATAAATGTTTCTCTTTTTTCAGAATTCATGGAGATGATGACCGGAGAATAAACATAATTAATACAAAGCTTTTCTATTATTATTTAAAATACTTTAAGTGTACTATACTTTAATTTAATTCTCGGTACTTCAACCTTTCGAATCTAGGGAACATCGAACAGTAAAAAACTTCAATCCATCAATTAGAAGAAATTCATATAAGTAATATTATATATGTAATGTACAAATCCATATTAATTTACTTTCGTTTAATTGATGTGTGTGGCTGCGTAATGTTTATATTATCTACTTTTTAATAAATCTTTTAATACATAACAAAATTGTGTTTCTTTCCATCATTGTGGAATCGACCAGATGTAAACCGAACCTAGTGTTCCAAAAATAACGATCAAAAGCTTTATCTAACAGATATTTCACGGAGATAAAAATAATGAATTCGCTGTTTTAAAACCGGACGCCAAATTGTCCTAGATTATTTGATGTCATAAAATATAGCAAGTTTGGCTTGTAGCCAGTGGCAAGTAATGGGTCTATTTAAACCCCACTCCGGAGTACAAGGCATAAACTTCTAGTTTCTCAGCATCGTATACTGTTGAACTATCAGTATAATTTCGATTCTATACATAAGAAATGAATAGTAAATTTTTAAAATAAGATTATGAGTTACCAATCGACAACAATACCTAATAGACTAGATATGGAATGTGGAAATGGATTATAGTCATAAAAATAAAACATGTTATGAATACATTTTATTTAATTACACAAAACGTTTCGATGTCATTTCGCATAAGATAGGTATGTTTTAAACTTATTAGTTAAATAGTATAATTACATACACAATTAGCAGTGTTTTATTTATATCTGTGGTTTAATAAAATACGTATCTAAAATGGATATTATATGAAGACAATCACACGAAAATAATTTAATCGTCCAAATACACGATTCAGTTATATACAAACAAAAACAATTGCTAAATAAATAAAACCTTTGTTTAAAAGAAACATCGATTGAGGTTAAATACCTATAAAGAATAAATTATTTTTTGTTTGTGCATCATTTATTTTGCGTTACATTAAAAAAATGATATTTAGTCATACAATAAAATTAATAACTTATAAGCCTACCTAAAACGTAAGCTGTACTAAATAAAATTCATGATACAATGCTGCATATAGAAGATATTTACATAGTTAAAAAAATACAAGAATAAAAGTATCTGCCACATGCAACATCATAAAATCTCCATGCAAGGCGCATTAGAGTATTATCATACATAGAGCATGGTAAAAATTATATAAAAATCACATTATATTCAACTTCAACATAAATTAATATGAATTATGATTCCCAACCTATTTAGATAACATCGTCTCATAATAAAACAATGGCTCAGGATAACATAACTTTTATAAATAGAGCTTTAAGCTCTATTTTACTTTGGAATTTGTTTACGAAAGTTATCCTCGTCCAAACCTGAAATTTTTTGCTCTTATCTGATTTTACACTAATGCAGTACATTCTTAACTAATAAGTAGTTATTTTACAGGAATGAAATATAACTAAAATCGAAAAGCGCCATAATACAGGAACGCTTTTTCACAAAATAAATTCAACTAATTTGTTTTCGTACTTCGTATGTGTGGCCTATACAATATATGAATCTAGTTTATTTAATATATTAAATACATAGTAACATAATTAATAATTTCATGTTGTAATGCTGATCTCGAGTTTTCATCCTAAATTGTATGTTTCTCAAATTTTGAATATTTAAACGCAGTATAGGTAGAGAACTAAACGATTGTAGGACATTTTGGAGTATATTATATTGTATTATATATAAGTAATATCACGGAAATACTACTCATATCCATGTGATATTTGATTTAATTATTAATTTAACAAACTTTTGATGGCACGCTACGTATTCATTTCAATAAATACGTCTATAATAAAGTAAATTAAAAATATTCTAAAAATATAACATTATAAAATATTTGTCGTAGAAGAGTCATTCAAAATCAATATAAAATTCATTGGTAACGCATTTATAACTAAATTTTTAGTCTTCAAAATGTTACATACACATATTTTTGGTATATATACAATTTTACAAGTCTAATGGAAAAAAAATACATTGATTTACTTCAAGAGAATGCTGATTATTTTTTACTTATAATACATATACAGTAAATATTATTTGCTATGAAATAAAAAGTTAAAAGTATGTCATCTAAGCATAAAATATTGTAGTTTTACTTGTCATTTGTTCTTTTCATTACGAATTAAATAGCTTCTTTACTTCGGCTACTATAATATTCTATGTATCTATATTTCGAAAACTACCTAGGAATGAGATCTCAATTTGAACTATGTATTTAAATCATCTATTTGAAGTCGTAATCAAAAACTTAATATCACATAATTTGATAATAATTCAATATAAACACACTTTCACCTTATGTTAATGTATATGTGCCGTTTTCAATTGTATATAAAATCCCCTAAATATAACAACCAGCAAGAAGCAATAAATACTTTTGATACAATTTGTTTATATCCAACGATGTAATTAATTTAATATTAAGTATATACGTTTTTTCAAGACAAAGTATTTCTTACGTTACATATTTTTACGTATATAGAGTTATAATATTTAGAATTATATAGGAATGCTTATATTAATAGAAGCTGGTCGTTAGCGAGGTAATATTGAGCTATAGGTGGTGTTATTATTACTATGCGTTTGATTATTACCTAACTATAAGTAGTTCTACGAATACTGTTTAAGTAAAAAGATCTTCATTCCATAATCAAACCCGTTGCAACTTTCAGCCGCAACTGGAAGGCAGTGCGTCGTCGATTTCCCTTTGAGAATCCTGTAACAAGCTGTAATTATAAAATTTAATAATCCCATTTCTACAATCAAATATTATACCTAATTACAATTTTCATTTAATCAATATGATCACATTTCATGAATATGACGAAGAAAAAATGTAGGTATATAGGCTTTTATGTTGAACTAATCTTACTAGGAACATTTATAGTATTATACATTACACATAAATTACGTATAAATTATCCTTGTTCAAATATTAAGTACTAATAAACAATAAATTGTCTTACCTAACATTACCACACTGGCAGTTTTGACTAGTAATATTGTCGCCCTTGGTCAGCTAATGCAATATTGGCGGAGGAGGTCGGACACGACTATTATTACGAATCTGTATCGTGCTCAACTCTGGAAAGCTTTGTTCCTTTGACTTCGCTCCACGATTTCGACCTTTCCTTCCGCGTAGTAGCCAAGCTGGAGCTGGACCCTCACACCACACAGCCTTCATCCAATTCGTAGGTTCTGCACTCACTCGAGTACATTCCCTTGCATACGCTCTATACGCAGCACAGTGGCAACGTACGCCTGAACAACTACACGCATCCAATAGGCATGCTTCTTTATAATTATACGGGTTCACTTTTGCGCCACACTCCGAAAAAGCCTCGTGATTTTCAAACGCCTTACACAAACGACGCGCTTTAGTCAGTTTAGATGCTCTGCAACGAGTATTCATTCCCGGCCGTTCTTGTCGTCTGGTGCAAGCGCGATGTCCTCCTACCCGCCAAGAAGTGCCAAATCTCCATGTATCACTGATAAGTCTACCATCTCTAGTCCTCATGTCGTCTCTAGCAATCGAATTGAAATTGCCACACAAACCACATAATTTTCCTTTGTATGAACTAGATACTGTAACTTCTAAGAATCCGTCACCGTCCCATAACAATTGCAACCCTATGTTAGCTTTTAAAATAACAGATCCATTGCTTCGGCTTATATCGGCTATTCCTTTAATGTTGTGAGGCAATGTTATTCTATGTCCGTTCACTTTAATCCGCATTTTTCTTCCCATGTTTATTTTGGTAGATCCAATGCGAAGCGTTGCAGTCCGAGTCCAAGAGGAATGTGAAGTATTTCGAGCGTCGTTCGATATTCTTATAGAGAATGTGTGATTCTTGCAATCAGAAACTAATTGGTACTTGCAGGATCCCTGGAAACTATAAAACTTTCCATCGAAAGTCTTATAGTGTGGATCGCCGAATACGGTGCAAATACCGTCAATGTCTACACATTTCTGGCAACACTGTCCAGGTAATTGTCTAAGTGTTTGATCCGGGGGGCACGTTAGTGATGGGCATCTCTCCATCGCACATCTAGGTTCCCCGGCATGACATTCACAGGACTTACACGCATCTAATTGCCACGTTTCTCCATCCTGAAAGAAGTTATTGACATATTATAATAGGTCGAACCAATCAAATGGCATACGACAGTTTATACAATTTCCTAAATAAAAATTAAAAAGTTTTGAAAATCATTTCATAATAGCGTGATACCTACTTAGATTTAATATACGTAAATATTTACCTGGTAAGTTTTCCCGCCGACTATACAAGCGGCCTTAGCCTCCTCAATGTTGGGGCACTCCGGGCAGCACTTCCCAGGTGGGGCGGGCAGCGCGCGTGTCCCGCATGTTAACACCGGACAGGTGTGTCGTGAGCACACCGCTGTCCCGTTCATGCACGTGCAGTCCGTGCAGGGGTCTACTTGGAACTTGCTCAGGTGCGCGTGATACTCCTTACCAATTATGCACGGCTTTGGCAGAAAACTCGCTGGAATCAAAATAAAGTATGTCATTAGCGTTCTATGTAATGTATTGTTTGTTGACATATCATTAATTCTCATAATTTTTATTCTTGAAGAAGTATTAATATAGGTACCTATATTTGAGTGCCTAAACTAAACAAAAACTCTAAAAAATAGATTCAAAATTATGACCAATTTAATCCTAACCATCACATCAACATAATATGTAATAATCCACCAATGAAATAAACTCACTTGGTAATATTTTATCCGACGTAGGATGCGAACACCTTGGACAGCATTCACCTGCTGGTGTGAACTGCTGCGACCGCACGCACGGAAGCACAGGACAAGCTCGCTTGGTGCAAGACAGCGCTCCACGCACACATCGACATGATAAGCAAGGTTCTTCTGGAATCCGAACATCACGCCCCTCCCACACACGCTGACCGTTGATCACGCATTCTGAAAAAATAAAAAGGAATATTTTATTAAGCTCGAAAGACCATAATGCAACCACATGAAATCTTTAAAATAATCAATAGTTTTGTTATAATTGAAAATATATATCGTAGTTTTAAAGATGCCAATAACGTATCTACGGAACACCATACGGAAACGTTGCCTATACAAAATAATGTTCGAAAGCGAATCCGAGCAATAAACGATGATGTAAAAAAACCACCCAAAAATAGCCTAACAGTTTTGAACGTACAACGTATCAATGGAAAAGTACCTAAATATTAAAAATTCATATGAACTCGGAAATCCAACAAACTAATTATCCATACACTTATTCATAGAATATAGAAAATGAATAAGCTAATAGTGAATTAAAAGTAAATAAAAACGACATATTATAAACATATCTAAGAATACTAAAAAAAAGCCGTTGCGTCAATAAAATGGTGCGAGAGAACGATGAATCAATCAAGGAGCTAATGAATAAGGAATACGCGGCCGCACACGGCGATCACCGCCCGACCGCCTGTAGACAACCTTTATCTTCACAGGTATACTAATTATATGGGCTTTAGGAATTGAAACAATAAAAATACCATTCATTTTGTGGCTATCATTGCAAGTTAAAAATATGTAAACGTATTTTCAAACACAAGACAATGTAGATTGCTTTATCGATATTTTGTACATACAAGCCTCGCTGCGGACTAGACACAACCACAATAATTTTAAGTTAATTAATGCGTGTTTGAAATATTAAATATTATAGTTATGCAACATCGAGATACTAGTTTGAATATAATAGGACACTTAATAGCTATGTTCATAAACGTGTGTTGATACAATGAAGATGTTCGGTATGTCAAACCACCACGCGTCGACGCATAATTAAATCGTGACAAAGAAGACAGGCAAGAGTCTATCGTAAAATAGAAACGACAAAGCGAAGTACTCTGTCCTTTTAAAGATAAACAATTAAGTATTCATCGTTGGCCAGAAGTCTGAGAACACGTCCCAGACTCTCGAGTGGAACTTCACAGTTATTCAATAATATTATGTTCCACATATACCGCATATACCAGATGAAGTGCGGACATACACTTCTTATTATCGAGCGAAAATATCAGACATTCAATAAATGCATCAAATTGTTTTGTACAACATTATATGAGACAACAATTTAAAAGACGCTGTTGTTAATTAGGGACAGCGACCAATCATACATTAAACAACAATTGGTTACGCAACGCATATTTTTATTGCAATGTCAATTGTATGTGAAAAATCACAATAACCGCAACGTCGGCCTCTTCCTCATTAAGTATCATAGTTATGTAATTGTGTTTATGTATTCGTTCCACGTAGCTAGCGTATAATATCACAAGATAATTATTTTAATTTCTCGGGTCGTTGTCGCGGGCTTGTTCAATAATAACGATCACAGATTGAACGATTTATGAATGTTAATCGACTAGCTTTTATTTATGTTGATACACCTATGGTCCTATGCTAATACTAATTGTACCGTACTTTTAAATGAAATATGTTTTTTTTAATAATGATGGAAGATATTTGCACAGAAATATTTCAAGTACCTAACTTGTAGTAGTGATACGCATAGAATCGACTCATGAAATAAATATGTAGATTAGATTGTATTATATTAATTGATAATTTACGCAATAAAGATATAGAGGCTACCCAACAATAAATGTATTGTCACAAACATGAAGCATGTCGCTTAAACGAAATCAAACCCACTTCAATTGTTATCGTCATATCTTTGTATTGTTGAAAGTATATTTTATTGAGGAGATATCTTGCAACATACACATATGCATTCTTCTTTTAATGAAATGAAATATTGATGCAGTTCATACAAGATTATATTTCTGTACTTTTTTATAAAAACAAAAAGGTAATACACGACCGAGCCATTTCTGCTGATCGTGAGTTTTTGCTGGGCAACAAAATAAAAAGGCATTCCCATGCTGATAAGGCTGTAATAAGATGTAAGAGAAACAAAAATCTTAATGCACCGTGGGGATCGTAAAACAAACAGAGGGCAAACCTCAGCGCTCTCGCAGCCAAAGAGACGTCGGTCGCTTTGAGACTCGAACAAAAACCCACCCGACTCAACCTTTTAAGTAGGTTGTTAACTTTTTGATTTATGGTCAATAATAGAGACACAACGCCGTGGGAGACTTTCAGAACGCCACTAATGTATATAATTTTAATGGACCCCTGTGAATATAACAAGATCTTATTTAGTTTTTGGATGGGCAGGAGTAGTCCTTGAAATGAGTCAGTTTCTTATAAGTCCACTGATAGAGTTGGTAGGATGGGTGGTCTTTACCAATACGTTTAAAAATACCTATGCGTTCGCCTTATTTGAAAATTGAAACGTTCTTGTCTTATTTTATTATGATAATTAATTTGTCATAATATGGAATCCTTATCCAAAAATACCACGAATACTTGAATTACCATTATATATGATCATTAAATCATAGGTACCTAACAAATGCATTATATCGAGTTTTAGAAGCCATAGGCATTTGAAATGAGAGCACTTATTGTTTTATTAATATTAATAATACTAAATAATGGTTGAATCAATAAATTTCTATTGTCCGATAGCAATATGCATAGAGGTGCAGGACAAATTATTATAGTTAAGTGGTCCATTGTCTGAAGGTCTACTGCGCAACATCTTAAATGTTATATGCTATTGTCAACCCACCGTGGGCGACCTGTAGCCAAGCTTTAACGAAATACCTACCTACTTGTTTTATAGTAATTATAATAAAAAAAATATTTATTTTTTTGACCGTCACCTTGGTTGATCCCGTATAAATGAGGTGCAGAAACCAATTACAAATGAAACAGACTTGAATTTACGTCTGTTACACGTCTAGAGGAAAACACAGGCCTTATTTATACATACTATGTAATTGTATTTTGCCCAGCGATTCTTAAATATCTCAAGTTAAACGTTGTTAAATTATACAAGCACGTTGTACCTACCTAATAACTTTGTACATACAAATTTGAATGTCTGATATACATTTTAAAGTATGTCCACTACGGCGGTAAACGCATAAACTTACTTCTTTCTTGTTTCAACTGACTACGTGTAATGAATAAAGTATACAAGCAATAAAACGATAGGTTGGAATGTGTCGGCCATTTTCAAAAGCAATTCTGTGCCGTCATCTCGAAAATTACTATTATTTGATTTTGAATTACTAATCTTGTTAAAGTTTGGGAGCCGACGTAAATTGCCTTAGCCTTTTGGTTTTATTGAGTTCGCATGTCGGCGTGTTTGTTTTTGAATGGGATTATAGGGCTTTTTTAGCCGCTCGATCGTCTGGGTGGGCGCCCCGTGAGACAAGCCTGCGCCAGCCCGCAGTCGCTCAACAGTTTCATTATAACTGTTTGAATGTGTGCGTACATTCTTGTGTAGGAAAACGCAGCATGTAATAGGGACCGCGCGCTTTGCAGTTATTACGTTATTTGTTTTCTTATTCTTCGAATAAAGTTTCTCCGTACGCGGGCAAGAAATCAATTACGTTTTAATAACTTATACGGTCATTTGAAAACAATTTATGTTATTGCTTTTTCACATACATATTTCTTTGAAAAGCTGCTTCAAAAGCACATATAATTACGTTTATTATTTTCATATTTGCAAAGTATTTATTAAGCGACTAATGAATGCACATGTTGACCAAAAGGGAAACATATTACAGGTACGTGACATTATCCTTAAAAGCTCGTTCAACATGACGTATAAAATATATAGGAATAAAAGAGGAAAAAACCTATCTGTAGGGTCACGTTCCTTATATACAGCTAATGATTTGCATGCATTTACGTAATTACAAATATTTCAAACTAGCTTGAGCCTATGACTTTTCTGATGTACGTACGTATATAAAGCTACCAAGGTGTTAAATTCCAGATCTATTTGATTTATCCAATTTATTTGAAGAACATGAAACTTTCGTTTATATTTATTTGTAAAACAATGATAATTACCGTCACAAACAGGGCAATTGGAGTGTGTATGCCGTTGGTGCTTAGGGTTGTCGCACGGCGCATAGCACTGGGGTCGCGAAATAGTGACGACGCCGGCTTCACATCTATAGATCTTGCCATCTTGTCCCCACTCAGTGTGCGACGCGTAGTCTGTGCCATTGTACCAGCAACCCTTGCATCGGGCACAGCACCCTTCTCTAGGCATTACCACCGCGCAATCTTCCATTGGGCCACACTCTTCCATCCCTTTGCGGCACTCCACGAAACCGTTCTGAAATATAAAAGTGGACTTTATTTTAAATACTTAAAATCGAAGTTGGAAATATACAACTTGACGAGAAGAGATATTTTTTGTGTGATTATTGATGTTATTTACTTACAACATACTATAAACCACCTCTTTTAAAATCGCTAATATGTAAAATGTTATGAGTAATTTTTTGTCTGTTTTTTAAGTATAATTATTCCATTGGATTTTAATTATTTATGCATGATTTTCCAAGGTTTCGTAAGGAAGAAGAATGCTTAATGACAGGATGGATAGTACTTAGTTGTTTGCGATGCATCGAGTTGAGTTTATTGACTATAATTATCATAAACGCGACTGTACTTGAAAGTTGAAGCGAATACATTAATACTTATGTGAGAACTAAATAGAGAGAAGTAGGCGTTTAGCCAATTGGCTGCGTTAATGACTAATATGAGACAGCATTGCTTCTTAATTGCTTAATTACTGCCCAGACAACATGACATTTGATAACTTGTAAACTTTTACATGATCTTTTAATAAGTTCAACCACAGTTCAACGTATGTCGTTGTACGTGAAACTAGTTATTACCACGAGTCACGACGAAGAGTAACGTATAGTTTTGAAAGTAGAGTCTTATTTTTTTTCCCTAAAAACTCCTGAACAGTAAAACCATATTTCGCAATTTTTATTAAACTTATGTCTTAAGAAAATATACATTTTAGAGAAGTAATAAAAATGCCTGTACCTCTAATATTTGCCACAATATGCTTTATACTCTACCCTACAGTATAACTCTACCAATGTTAAAACAATTGATTTTGGAAAGGATTTTTTTGGTAAATATTAAAAAAATTGGTAAACTTGCAAAATTCAGACTTAGCGGTATAAAATAAGTAAAAACTAAAAATAATAATTATTTGGAATAAAAAATCCAATTTACGTTACCGGTAGGTAGGTACTTAATATACTTATTTTTTTTAGAGATCCTAAAACAAATATGTTAGCCAAAAGTTACAATAGCTATTTCATGGTTGTAGCCTTCACTTTTATTACAAATATGTTGGTATAGCAATTATGGTTAACATAAACCGCACTGTGGTTATAGAGATATGAAAATACATTATAATAGATATTATTCTCATATATTTTTCCAAGATTTCTCCTAAGAAGTTGTAAATTTAAAATCTTGTCTAATGTTGCTCACTCCTCTACAAAAGTATGCAGTATTCAAAGGAAAAATGCAGCATACGTTAAATTTTTGCAATAGCTCTGATTCATAAAAAATTGAATGGGTATTGATTACCCGACGCGTACACTATTGTATTCAAAATAAGGAATTTGACTCTATATATTATTATCTGAGTATAAGGTAATTTAATTCCACGTGTGTTACAAAAGCCGCATTCCCATGGCATTAATTGTTCCAGTTCATATTGCATTTTCATCCTATTTGTATTATTATATATTTCACCGAAATTGACTTGTTATATGACTCGTCGACATTCCAATATAATAAGATTTATTTTACATCTTTGTATTTCTAAGGATACTTTTCCACCAATAATGTGCGAGCGAAGTGTGTCGTGTGACGATGTCTAGCTTTGCTGTGATGTGTGGGGGTTTCCACCAAAGCTGAGCGAGGAAAATATGCGGTTCGAGGATGCGTTGCGAAGCTGTAAAACGTCGACTATTGCTCAAAATTATAGAACTAATAAACATACCTCGCACGCATTCCTCTTCTATAGAGATAGATGTGGTCTATCATCTAAGTACATTTTATCATACTTCCATACCTAATTGACTGATCGAATGCCATATTGAATAAGCCTTTGGCTTTTAATGAGATGGAATAGTATAACGCATTTAAAAAAGGATAGATAAAATATGTATGTATGTATTATAATACTACAACATTTTGTTGGGTTTCTTCATACACAATATTTTATGTCGTATGAAATTGTTTCTAAAATTAACTAGATGTCAAATAGTATCACCTTTTGTATAATTGTAAATTTTAAAAAATAAATAGATTTAGTAACTCATTTTAAAACATTGACTGTGTAGTTTTCCGGTTTTCGACGATTCGCTATTTCGACCATTGTACAAACATGCTCATGCTGTCACGAATATATTGTTTAATATTTAAACAAGCAAGGAATTCAAGATATCAATAGTATCGCAGACAATCAATATTAGAAGTTAATATTTGCTCAAATCTGTACACTATCAGACGTTTTAACACCAAATAGTGCGGCGTCCTAATTTGTGTTTGGCCGTGACCACGGGATGGCTCGGCCTTCGCTTGCGGTCGTAAAGGCTAGGTATGCGCGTGACTCTAACAATCTAGTACTATTATAAAGGCGAAAGTTTGTATGGATGTATGGATGTTTGTTACTCTTTCACGTAAAAACTACTGAACCGATTACAATGAAATTTAGCACACATATAGAGGGTAACTTGGATTAACACATAGGATAGGTTTTATCCCGGAAATCCCACGGGAACGGGAACTATGCGGGTTTTCCTTTGAAAACGCGGGCGGTAATCTAGTATTACTATATAATAATGATGAAGGTAGATAACCTAAGAATTCCGAACGCTAACAGCTTTTCACTATAGCAATTTTGAAGATTGCCGTTAATAGTTTCGACGATATCGGATTTTCACTACAGTATAAGATGATTGGAGCAAATGAGCAGATATTTCCTGAGGGATAGAAAGTCCAGGCATCCGCAATTACTTGTGAGGTGGTAAATGCATCAAGTTAAGGAAATAGTTTGAGTACACATTTATTCTAGTGACTTTCTTATATGTATAAATAAGTAGTGTGCAGTACCATCACATCATTTAATAGTAGGATATAAATGGCGCTGTTTAAGGCGCATATTTATAGAAGTAATATTTTCTATTTTATATATCTACTGTATATATATACTCGTCAACAAAGGCAGGTCTTCATTTATGGTGCGATAACAGGCTTTGTTCAGAAAATATATATGTAATAGATTACTACATTTATATTGCACTGTGCATCGTAGTTGCTTTTCTTAAGTATATTTAGTGAAATCACAACTCTACATAACTTATTAGTGTCAGTTTACTTTATTTATATTCTTTGTTATGATCGACATGTATTTAATAACTAGTCTGATCGATATCGTGACGTCACAATTGCAATGAAAGCGTTTAATCGATTGTTAATTATGTAAATAAGATAAGATAAACAGATAGAGTAAGGCTCTATTCGTTCTATTGAACTCATATCTAATAGAGGATCAGCGATTACCGTCTAGGTAAACGATTGACTCAGCCCTATGGCTGTAGGTCTATACCTACTAGTCAATTAAAGAAAGCTTTCAAATAATTATATGTGCTAGTGTCTTATTGGGTAGAACGTAAATTTTGTAAAAATTGTAATGATTTACATAGCTTATACTATCTGAATAAATATAGTGAACCACAGACCTTCAGTTGACAGACGGGCCTGATTACATGATTTACATGTAGTGATGCTAAATGCTCATGATATTACGTGAGTAAGGCACAAAAATACACTAGCCCAATTTTAATGCAATATGTTATACATGTTACGTACTCGAGGTCACTTACTCACTCTTTTGTTTATTGTTTTTCAATATTTCAGCCGAATTTCAGGAGCAGCGCTTTGATGTAGCCCTCGAACGAAATATTTACGTTACATTTTACAAATAAAATGCGCCTAAATCAGTCTACTGCTCATTAATTTCCGATAATGTGCCGCGGGAAAAGATTATAATGTAAACTTGTTTAAAAGTCGATCAATTAGTATAATACGATTATTTTTATACACTAACCATCGAAATATATTTTTGCGAGACAATAATCAATAATACATCATGATATATCTCCTGATTTAGAAATGATACTTTAAATATAATATTTATCTTCATAAGGATATTATTGTATTAATTATAAACTTTAATTTTATCTAATAAAGGTATAATGAATACAGATAAAACACTTGTGCGAATATAACGGGCAATAATAAATAATACGTAAATGCATCGAAAACAAATAAGCATTAATAAAGTTTTATCTGTTTGTCGCGTTGTCTACGGAATTTGAGTTATCAATAGTTTAATAGCTTCAACGTGAGATCACGTTCTTCGATTTGTCATCGATGAGTGAACAGTAGATAATTTTAAAGAGCAACTGAACATTACTTAAATAAGTTCTTTGTAAAAACACTGGCTTTAAATATTAATTTAATTCAATTGTAAATATCACGTTCAATTATTTTTATTTATATCAATTTGTGCACTTATCTTTTGAAGGGTTAATAAACTTTTAAGTTGACTTATTTTCTCCTCATTGAGCGATCTTTTGCACTAAAAATATAAAGCCATATTTGCATTTAAAATTTCCATTGTTTACGTTGTACACGGTCATTTATCTTCTATTATAAATTAATTAAATTATATTAGTGCTTCAATGACAAGTTACTTTGATAATGTAATTAATACGTAGTAGGTAAATTGATAGCATTTATTACAGTTACTCGGTTTTAATTATAAAAATATTTTATCTCCCTTCATGCTTAATGCACTTGATTGAAAAGAGGTTATTGATTAGAAAATTATGTTTTTAATTGGTTTATTTATTCCGTTGATGATTGTTTTTTTTACTAATATACTTTTTAATCTTGTTTTGTTCTATGTATCTATCTACAAATTGATGTTAATAATAATTATTTACCTTTTAATAAGAGTTTTCTATTGACCTTAAAAAGCAGACAATCGACACAATTAATACAAATAATTGTGTAATGGTTTAAGCAAACTTTACCCAGTTTCCCGTTTAAATGATAACACAGGACAAATATTATTTCCGGGACCTTTGCGCAATTTACGACTTCCTAATACGCATGTATTTACAATTTAACTGTTCGTACTTGTGATTGTCCGGCAAAATTATTATTTTTCCTTAATAATTAAATTCATATTTATTTAAAGGAACGCCTAAAAGTTTAAACATGAAAAAGAAATATAATGCGATGATATACGAGTTTGGTTTTTATACTGTATTTTTAAACTAAACTTGTTGATTTAATCAGCA
Source organism: Colias philodice (assembly GCF_061535455.1). Lineage (NCBI taxonomy): Eukaryota > Metazoa > Arthropoda > Insecta > Lepidoptera > Pieridae > Colias > Colias philodice. Next base: position 5,631,298 of record NC_143094.1, on the reverse strand, counting down.
AAAACATAAAAAAATAAACACAACTTTTAATTAACACAATTTTTTGAGTTCACGTTTCAACACTTTTTAACAAATTATCTGTCTTGTATACAACATATTTTTAGTAAAGCAAGTAAAGCATACGAATATTTGTTTAAAAAATTGTTTTATTGCCCAACATGATATCATATACCTAAAAATGTTTTCAAAAATGAAATACCAGTTTAAACATTTATAATTTACGTGCCACCGTCGAGCATGCTTCGAAATGCCGTATTAATAGTAAACGTTAACATAATATTCATTTTAAAATGTACTTTATCTCTCAATTTACATAATGATTCGCGTACCACAGACTGCTCGGGGACACGGCGACCGACCAGTTCTGCAAAATCTACGATCTACTAATAATAATTGTGTCGACATCCTTCATTTCACTAATATTTCTATCCACAGTTAAAAATACTCTAAACACAAACACGCAATTCAATGAACTGTCCATAAATTTACTTTACCTACAACGTGCAATACTAAATGTATTGGGAAAAGTACCTACAACAAACTCGCCCCTTGAAAAACGAGATCTGACGATATCAATAATTACTGGTTTATTTATAGGATAATTTATTTTGATATCATCCAAATACCGATACTTAAAAAATAATTTATAAAATACAGACTCTATAATATATGTTAATGCATCATTAATTACCTTAATGATACTGTTGCATCTAATTCAGCGATGATACTAGTTTCGACAATAAAATCAATAAACTTTGGGAACTGCTTTTATACCTCCTCGAAATTCTTACATAATAATATAATGTGAGCGTAATTTTCATCGCTCAAAGTGGAACTTGGAAAATATTGTTACATTACAATATATTTCTATTTAAGTAGCCTTGGGGGATCGCTGCATCCGGCTAATGATAATTATGAATTTATTATAATATAACAAAGAGTACAAAGCAAAGATAATAATTCAATTAAATAATATCGTTATGAAAAATCGCCAACGTTTTCCGTTATACGTAATATTTAAAATTTCCAACTAAACGACCAGAGCAAAGTTGATAAAGAACTCTCAGTACATAGGGTCACGCGCGGTTACCTCGTTCAAAGAAGATAATTTTCATTGTTGAAGGAAAACTAATTGTTGTACCTACAATCTACATACTTTGTCACGCAACTGTTTCCATAAGTTCTGTATAGAGTCGTTGATAACAAAAAGTTCATCAATATCTTTTGCATCAACGGAAAGCATATAGGAATGCTTTACGTTCTTGAAATCAATCAAAGTAACTACAACACGTACTCATAAAATTGTCAATTATGTTTTAATAGCAAATAGAAACGGTTTGCTAATTATATACGATTAAATGAAAATGTGCGAGCTGTAATTGTATCTAGGCAAGTAAATGATCCCGGTGCGACAGCAAGGCCGCCCGTGGGCCGCGCACGCAGCCTGCACGCGTGGCGCCTGTGTAAAAGCTAAATCTAATAGGACTCGAACTATTTTCATTCCAATGCGCTATTCATTGCTCTGTTTGCTAGAAAGAAACGACTCGCATACCTCTGTTTAATAATTGAACACGTAATGTATATCGTTTAATTAAAGGCCGTCGTAAATATACATAATGTACGAAGGCACAACACAATTTTTTGCGCGCTACACGCGCTTATTTTCTCAGTAATCTCCTGTATCTATTGTAACGACGTTATAAACACTGAGAGTTTATAACGTTACTTTACGATATCCGCTTTCTATATTATACATACATGAAAAAACAACAAATTTCTACTAAGTTAATTTCTATAATAATTAAGAAAGGCTGAAAAAAATGGTACAGAAACAATTACACGAACTCGATATCGGTATGCGGTTTTTCGGCGATCTACTTCCTCATTTAAGTGGGCAAACCAATTTCGATATGCCCTTCAACGCCACTTTAGCTAAGCTAGAATATTTTACGATGGCAACATCGGCCAGATGTTTTGCATAATAGTAAAACATATGAACAGTATTTGATGTGTGGCGTGTAAAAAAATCAACTTTGCTAGAAGAACCGGTGCGACCACATACCACGCGCGCGCTCGCGGCAAGGCCTTGCCGGCACCTGTGCTGCTCGCTCTCCACTTACCCACTTTCACGTTTGGAGCCAGCCACGGCATCACTCAATCCACCCATAATATATTTTCAAATCTATCCTATGTCACGCCTTATATTCTACAAATTAAAAGACGACTCTACAATTTGCAAACTAAGAATTTTTGTGAATAATGTTAAATGCCAATGCTAAAAAAAGAAAAAAAAAATGTATCTATGCTGATGGCGATGTTAAAAGGGCAATACCTTACACACGATATTACAGGTACTTGACCCAGCAATCTTCTCGTGACTATAAAATACAATTTATGGAATATTAATCGACTATACGGCCTATAACAAAAATAGCGAATTGTGCAAAATATTTAATTATAAGTCATCAACGCTTTATCTTTAACACTAGAAATTACTTGCCGCGATTCAATTAAACTGTCATAAAGGATCCCTAGATACGTTATTACTGTTCAACTGCTACACAGTACTTTGCTTGTTTTTATTTAATTACATGTTTCTTGGAACAACACTTCGATGCAATCGTATACTTTATCTCTACGTAATACCTACTAATATTGTGTTTTCTATACTCATACAGATTCAAAGTTTAATTTTAATTTTTATTCATAAACTACATAGTTCAATAAAAGCAACATATGGCTAAATATTACATCAATTAACTATACGTGCTAGTAAAAGTAATCAAATTATTTATCTAAGTATACACACAACATAAAATCTAATTATTGAGAAACAACCACATAGGAAAGTTTCTATTACATCGTAAAACTCATTTATAAGCCTAGCAGCAATTTCGTTTCGAGACAGAGTTGTAATCGTTTCATCGATAAATGGCATGGCTCATTAAAATAAGCGGTGACCGGTAGCCGCGAGATACTATCGACGGTTACTTCACTGCATAAAAAGGCTAATGATACCTCGGGGTCAGCTCGATGCCACCACACTCCGCACGTGCTTCCGATCTTCAGTAACACGGCCTTCGTCTAACAGAACGATTTAAATACTCGATAACTATACTATGTTTAGACTTGTTAGACCCTTTTGCATACTACTAAACAGTTATATTTGACGAATTTGTACATTACATGTGCGATCAAAAACTAATACTAATGTGCGCCACAAAAAAATCTCATTAACTGCATAGTTATTTGAGCATCGTTATGTAGCACGCGACAAAAAAGTCCATTAGGTAAGAAAATATACATTTTAATACAGAATGAACGATAAATCTCGCGATGGGCTTTCGAATTCCGCGCAAGTCATCCGACGAGGTGAGATCGACTGGGAAATACCACACACACATACATAACTATCTGCATGCATGTATAAGTCCTGTCTGTGCCAACTTCCAACTGCCAACCACGCGTGTCAATTTCGAATACATACAAAAAATATGTATATTATACACGACGAAATTTCAGTATTTTTTCCGTATCTCCCCTGTGAGACCCATGTGTGTACCATTTTACGGTACAAAGCTACGTTCTACGGGTGTCTATGTTAACTTCAATATTTAATTTATAAGCATTACTTAGTATAATGAGTGTATAAATAAGTGATTTATCATTAAAAACGCAGCTCCATAATTAATAATGTATACCCGCAATAATTGAACAATTATAGCCGATGTTTTATTTCGCAAGTTCATATTGTCGATCCATACTTTCACATCCGCACTTGTGTCCCGTTAAATCCGTTCGGAGGATTGATTTCAATCTTAATGCGATTATGTAATTTTTATTATCAACGATGTAATTTAATATCATAAGGCATATTCATGTATGTTATTGATGGTTACATTTTATCAGCGCCCAGTATTCGTGGCGTCATTCGCTTACATTCTTAATTAGCACTTTTATCTACTTCGTAGGAAGGTACATAATGAATCTTTAAAAGTAAAAAGGTGCTTTGAATTATAGTTCTCGTATAATTTGTCAGATATTTATTTTACGCTAAAGTGCAAAAGTGTTATGTCAACATAGTTATTCTCCGTTTTTGGGGATTTCCAGAAATTCCGAAGGTCAATTATCAAATTATTGTTCATTGTCAAGGTGCGAGTAGTCGCACGTGTGAGTTAGAATTATAATTCCCTACTTGGTGCGTGATAAATTTATATACTGACAGTGGTTACCGTGGATGCATACAAACGTTCTTTAAGTAGATCTTCAGAGACAATTATAGGCGTGAAGAGCCTACCGTATTATCGATCAACTTGTAGAGAAAACTACAATGCATATAAATATTTATATATCGCTTGTGACCTAAGCTAACTTGCAGAAACATATTCATGGAACATATTCACAATAATGACTATGATATTACATCGTTTGTAATCATAATGTGTTAACAACCATAAAGACTTGTAAATTGTTTAGTAGTTAAGACTTTTGTTTTCTTTTCTTTATGTTTAACGAATTAAAACACGATTTATTTTAATTTTAGTTCGCTTTGAACACGACCACACTCAACGAAACGTCAAAATATTAACTTTGCGATTTTAACATTTTTTTATCTCATTGTTGTTTTCTACTATGATAGCGTTCCTGAACGTAACAACACCCAACTTCAGTTACAGAAAGGACGGGTAGAGTTCTGCTGATGTCTTACAAGCACCAACAATATAATGTACACTTTTTGTATCACACAATTCCGTTGCAGTTTACTATAACCAATAATATCATGAGTGTTTCTTGTATTTCCACATATTGGCTGATATTCTTACACTGTCGAAACTTACATACCTTACAGATGCAACGGAAGCAGCTGCTCCAGTCGTGCTCAAGACGCGCGTCTTGCAGGCGCACGGGGTCGCCCTCGTTGTTGCAAGCAGCCCGCTGGCCTTCTGCAACAAACATACATTTATTATTACTATATAAATGTAGAATATTACTATAACATTACAGAGACCAACTTGAACATCAAACGAGCAAATTCTTATTCAAATTGTCAAATTCTTAAATCAGGCGTAGAACTTTATTTTGTTGTTCTTAGTGCGTTCGAAATGATTCTATGCAATGTTCTAATACTGAACGAATGCATACGAATTTTCGTTTACACTTAAAGATCACGAAAGAATGCTTTTGCTAGACCATAGAGCGACCATAGAACAAACATAGAGCTAGCTAGAGCTCTAGCTCTATGTTCGTTTGGTCTAAATGCACCATATTTCATCTTTAATTATTATTATTGATCTTAAAACTGTATTCGTGGAACAAAACTTTAAATTCTTTCCAAATTTAAATAGTTGACAGGTCTAAATATACATATTGTATTTGCCACAGAAACTTGTTTATCGTATTAAACTATATTTTAATTAATGTTGAATTTAATTAATTATAAAGGAAATTTGATGTTTGTTTTCCATGTATTCTTTGGAACAGCTATTTAAATTTAAAATCATATGTAGGTATTAAAAAAATAATAATTGTAAGTATGCTGTTAATAGGTGTTTTAGTATAGGTGTGACATTTTATTTTAATGGTGATTTTTTAATGGAGCTCGTACAATAAATCTCCAAAAACGACTTTGAAATAAAAATCTAATAAACGGATTATAAGCGATCGTTCCACAATTCTAAAATCCACACATAGAAACAGTCATAATAAAATAATATAAATCAGGCAAAAGGAGCTTCCCCGGAAAAAAATATTTAAAAAAATAAGAACCTATATTTAGAAGCTGGTTAAAATATATAATAAGAGACTTCGCGTCGCCTGTTCTTACGTAGGAGTTAAAAGTTATTTAGTGTCGAATAAAAACTACGGAATTACTTTTTGGACCCAGTGACGTAGTTCATACGGTCTAATAAGTGTGTCAACCGATCAACTAGCAAAAACATCGATTACGTATTTGCGATAAGTGAATTTCTTTTCATAGAGATGATACAAGTTTATTTCCCTGCGCGGCCGGTCGATCATTTACCTTGATTAAGAGCCGCGGATCCGCATTCTTATTACGTACCCGCCCGATACGGGCGCCACCGGTTACTAACTCCTGCGTAAATATTTTGGTAATTAATGTGTGCTTCACTCAAACACTATGAACACATTCCGCAGATGTCAAATATCAGATACACACGGACGTTTATTAATGTAGCCGCGAGTTTGTGATCACTACGTGTGGCTAAAATTTAGAGGTTTTAAAACATAAAATAAACTATAAATCTAAATTGTCATTTACTTTATTTATATTTTAATGCGGCGGTTTCGATCTCGCGTAGCAACAAGATGGTCAAGGCCCAGTAGACAAAGTAACAATTACAAAACGATAACGAAGTTAGAAATCGCAAAAATGTATGGGATTGACATACGCCGCGTTAGATCACGTGGTCTATCTAATGTCAATCCCATACATTTTTGCGATTTCTAACTTCGTTATCGTTTTGTAATTGTTACTTTGTCTAAGGCCCAAGGTTATTTTAGAGAATAGACCACTGAACTAGACGCAAACGGCGAATTAATAATATGTGTTATTTATTTATATTGTTGCACAAGCTTATCATTTTCTATTAGTATAAAACAAAACATCCGGAAGAATAATGTTTATTATATATTCGCTTTTAATAATAACAAGCAAGGAAGTTATTTTATAAACTGACAATTTAATAGCAATAATAACTAATAACTACGATATTTGGCTTTATTTTCGAGTTATTTTACATATTTCATAATAACTCTTTTTAAATTAATGATGTTACATAGAAATTATTTATTGAGAAAATCCCACCATAAAAACTTTAGGTAGAGTCCACAGACCAATAAAAAAGTATTATTAGTCCTGTGGTAGAGCCATAACTAGATTTTAATTATTGTAAATGTAATCAAACGATGGAACTGAGCAATACATACGGAATAAGCTTTTTCCTCTAACCAGTTCCAGATTTAACTGGAAGAAGTATGTGAGCTCAAATCATCTATTCCGAAGACAGCTATAAACCCTCACAAAGTCGAGTACCAAATTCGGGACAGTGACAAAAAACCAATTATATATTGAATACAAGGACAGGTGCGATGGAGCCCGATGTGATCTATGCATATGGGATTCCGTTCAATAGTTGCGCAAGCGCAGAATTGTCACGGTACACCTCGCTTGTGCAACCGTCGCCCGTCGAGACCCGTATCTACACATTTTATGTAACCGGCTCTACTTGCCGACCGGCTGTTGGAACCGAAAAAGGCCTTTAAATATATTGTATACACCTTTAATATTCAAATTCAAATATTACTCAAGCTCACTCCTGAGTTAACTTAAGGTAGTATTTACATAATTCTGTCACCTTTCGACAAAGTGATATAGTGGCCAATGAGCGGTCATAAAACGTTAGATGTCAATCACTCTTCCTACTATTATATTGCTAATAAATTAGACCACGCCGTTGCTAAAGGGATTTACGAATATATTTTGTATAAGAAATTATATACAGAGTAGTTTAATAAATGAAGTATGCAAACATGCCACCATATTTTGATTGCGATGGGGAATTTTCCTTACTAAAAGCTTTTCTACGTGATAAAAAACTTTCGTTTATAGTTTGAGGGTGAGTATAAAGTTATTCTTTTGTCCTTTAATAAAAAAGAATTGGAAAGCGTATTTTCTTTTACAAAACCATCATTTCTTCAAATACTTCATGTGTAATAAATTTAAGTATAGACCCTATAAGAAATAGAGATTACGCAATGTTTCAAAGATACAATAAATTCTCGATATTAAAATAATGGTTTACCGTCTCGGAAATTTCAATTACAATTAGAAACCAGTCTCCGTATAAAAAGATGTTCGTCTGATGTAAACTAACCATTCATTGAAAGCGTGATGCTGGTACCAATGACCAATCAATATATTTAAACATACATTATTCGACAAATTGTATGAGTACACAAATACTAGAAGTAAATTTTATAACTCTAATACAATTATGCGTGTGATATTAGCATTCGTCTACTAGAGATCAAAAACCTAAGCTTTTATTGAATAAACAAGTTAATATCGTATTCAATTAAGAGTAATGAATATTTTAACATTATAATAGAACCAATTCAATCTGCATATTATGCAGATATGGATATTGGGATTTAACTTGCAATACAAGGTTGTGGACACGAAAATTTAAAACCTCACATAGTGATTATTGGCTGACATAAAAATCGGAAGAAAATGTTTGTAAGAAAGCACTCTTCCATTATGATACGAATTTAGCCAACTAAACGAGACTCAATTGATATGAAGGAGAGTCAAAACTATTAAAATTAATATACATTTATAGTAGAGTAGAGATCATTGTTATAATTTAACCGACTTCAGTATGGAGGAGGTTTTTCTGACATCTGCTAATCCGGTCTTAATAGCCATCTATATACATTATGGCTTTCATGGAAACCTGTGTCCATGAAGTGGGTACAAATATCAGCTGATGACGTTTTGATTTTTGAGTGAAGAAACAAAAATTAATTATTATAGTCATCATTTTGAGCTCGCAACCATTATCATCATCAATTCCATTTTTTATAGCAACCTACAAGGTTGCAAACCATAGGTTCAAACAAATTCTCAATATAAAATACACTTACTAATAACACTAGACGCAGCAGCAGTGTGGCTGGTGAGCGCAACAGCGACAGCTAGCAAGCAAGCGAGCGCATGAGCGGTGCGCGGGCGCATGGTCGCGGCTACCGGCGCCGGCGCGGGCCCCTCCGCGCCCCTCGCATCACACCCTCGCACCACGCAACTCGAGCGCAACACCTGGAAAATATAATAGTTTAGAAGGTGATACAGGAGTAAGGTTTTCCAAGCAAAAGGAAAGAAGACAGGATATGTCTGCATATGCACCAGATTTTCGCCGCCCAAATCAATGCAGTAGTTTTTCGTGCCATATATTTTATGGTTATTCGTGTTTGTATGTCATATGTGTTACTAACTAATAACTATTGAAACGTTATTGAATCACTTTCCCATCTTTATGAATCTTTGCTCTACATAAATGTATAAAGGGTGTAATCGTTAAGTGTGTACAGGCGATTATTCCGTAACTATTACAGATATTAAAAAAACTTTAAACTGATATTGAAAGTACTATACCTAATGAGTAAAATGGCAATAATAACTTTTTTTAAATAAAACGAGAAATATACAAAAATGTTACATGAAACGCTCCGGGTATATCAAGTCACCATCTCATCAGATTCCACTTTTATTCAAGAAAAGTTTGAAGTATTTTTCTAAGGCACTACGCCTTTATTCAATTATGGCATATTGAATGAATGAATGAATGATGCATGTTATTTACCAAAAAGAATTACAAATATTTTAATTTTTAGACAGTTTTGCGCTACTTTTTAAAAGATAAAGAAAAAATAAATATTAATATTGATAATATAAAGAACCTTGCTTTGCAGTCAAATTTAAAATCGAAATTTTTCCTGCTCATAATTTCAAATCAGGAAGCGGATCAAGGTGAATAAATTCAGAATAATACTGCAAAACGTTCACACTAAATGCCTTTAATGATATAATTAAGTGCATTATATGAATGCCCGAGCTTCTCCAGCGAGAGATTAAAGTATGCACTGCATTGTTTTGAATGTTAATGTTATTTTTCTTATTTAAATAGATAAATATGAAGATTATCTCATTACAGGGAAGTATTTTAAAAGCTGTTGAGATGTCTGTTGTTTTAATATTAAACTATATTTAAATTAACAATCTAGCAGATTTATACGTAATTACTTATATCGTATAGTCACGAGATTATAACAATAACCACAAGGAAAACATCGTATTATAATTTTTTCATATAATTAGAGTTATCTTAAATAGCAATCAATGTACAATTCTAATATCGAATTTACCGATAATTTCAGGAATTTAATTCGTTGTTTTCGAGCGTGCATCATTACCGAGAAGTCATTGGACTCAAAATTTAACGAGTGATAAGCAATTTGATGTGAGTTTTTGCACGCCGACCCAGATATGAGAGTCAGTGATTGATAGACCAGGATGCGAGCCACTGAGTTAGCTAGTGCATTCAGCCTGAATGCCGTTAAGTTGCACACCATATCGTTTGTATTTTAATTTTAGTATTGTAATGCTTCCACTGTTTTCTGATGTCTAATGGATTGATGATATCCATCTGTTTATTACATATTTGTAGCTTATATCAATCTTAAAACATTGGTTTTACAAACCGACACTATAATATTTGCATATACATATATATTATTTTAATTGTGATTAACTAAACATTATAAATGTATTAAGTGAAGGCGAATTTAATCATCTCCATATTCATTTCCTAAAAAAAGACGGGTTGCACTCCGGGAGTGCCGGCAGAAGTGAAAACTTGATTATTAACGTTGAGCATGTTTGATATCCATCCGTCTTACGCTTTTTCGATCAGGTCACGTGTCCTGACGCGGTTTAATATTTTATACCCATTACAGAAAAAGTGCTCAACGCCGCTAAAGAAGTTTTCACTTCAAAAAATCCCAAACATTGTTTAGTCATATAATTAAGCATTAAATTGAAATTATTGTTAGGTATGATGATAATAATAGTACGACCTCTTTCTGTGACGCAAATACTACGAGGTGAAATGAATAAAATGACGTCTTAACACGATATTTCTCCATAATAACATTAATGTTTTGTGTGACAAAATAACATTCGTCATACAAGCTCATAAACCAATAAACAACGCAAAAAACAAAGTGACAGACGAAAATGAAAACATATTTCTTTATCTTACATTATTCAATAACTATAATAACATAATAACTATTTTTATTAATAAATCAAATTATTTTTTTATCAGTGAGCATTATTAATGTACCGCCTAAAACCACCGAAATACCAAATTTCACAATAATTTATCAAAAATTATATAACTTTAAAACGTTAACATTAAGAATAAGTTTTTCAATAGAATTTACATTTTCCTTGTATTGAATAAATTTAAATACCTACATCCTGATAAAACTTTGATATAGAAGTAGGTAACCGGCAGAAAAATATCTAAAGAAAGAAACATAAATAAAGCGCATCATATTTAATGGGATGTCATTGATATTAAATTTATATAATTACCAATTAGATATTTTTATTGTCTATTATGTATATTTTTGATGTTTTATTCTTCACTAGCGACCCCCCCCCCGGCTTCGCACGGGTGCAATGCTGATACTAAATACACTACAGAAAAACTGTGAACGTTGTACGGGTATAAAATAGATAGGTAGCCGAGCGGCCGGCCGGTACCGCCGCAAACGCTACGTCCCGCAATTTTTAAATCTGTAATATCTTCGAAAATATTCACTTAAATCATACGGTGTAAAGGGCCATATAGATCTATATTAAATGAACAATGTATTCAAGGTATTTAATTGGTTAAGGATTAATACTGTATTGGTTAAAATCTAGCTAAAAATTAGCCATTATTTGTCGTAAAAAGTAAATGACAAAAAAAAGTTATTGTGGGTTATCCATAAGAGATAGACATATACCATCGCGGACTTTTCTGTAGACCTTTTCAATGTGTATAATACTTAGTACATTATTTTGATAAAACTCGTAGGGTTTAGCCTGCGTTTGCAATGTAAGCGGAAAAAATGTAATTTTTTACGACATCACATTAGAAATCTAAAAAATAACAGTACTTCTCCACTATTTAATGGATGTTATTATACATATAAACCTTCCTCTTGAATCACTCTATCTATTAAAAAAAACCGCATCAAAATCCGTTGCGTAGTTTCAAAGATTTAAGCGTACAAAGGGACATAGGGACATAGGGACAGGGAAAGCGACTTTGTTTTATACTATGTAGTGATTCATGAAAGACAAAATTTTAAATTCATAATGGTACATTTATCATTATAATAAATTGTTAATGAAATATACTAAAGATCAATATTTCAAATCTATGCCTTATGACATAAATCAATTAATTATTCATAGTAATCACAGAATTAATGACCCTGAGCGTACTAAAACATTGATTCTGAATCCGATAGATGCCAAAGCGACGTCCTTAGCGCATTTTTTATAGCATTCCATAAGAATATTGACCTCGTGTACTCGGCTAAAGTATTTATTCGTGTATAATAACAAAGCAAAAAGTGGTTCATATTAAATGCGTTTACAATTTACATAGAGACGTGTAGGCTTCGCCTAAACGAGGCGCCACGTCTCGAATCTAAAACATTGTCAATTAAATTAGTTCCGGTTTCAGATCCTCCTCTGTAATGCGTTTTAGATTCGACAAAAAAGCTAATGAATTCGCTCAACTTCATCTTTTTGCGAATCGCGAGTAGAGCGCTGCTATTTGTATTATTAATTATATTTGCTTATTAAGTGAGGTCCACAATACGCTTTAATTAAAGCCCGCACAATATTCCTGTGTTTTTATAAAACCTGCACGAACACGGATTTGAGATGCTAATTGTAAATAAAATTTAATTAAAATGAACTTCCTACTTGGAAAATTTGATCAATTTAATTGACCGTTAAACGTAATTAACTACCTACTTACAGTATAGAACATCATTATAATTTAATAGTAATTATTTAATAAGCACGTAATTATGGACATAAAACGATTTCCTGCATCATATTCTTCGTACATTTCTTATTGATAAAATCCAGTAGCTCCCACATCCGCCAACCAGTATTGTTTCATTTTTTGTGTCATCAATCTCAGTGCTAATAAACGAGAAATGTCGATCAGACAATGGAATGTATAAAAACTTGCACCGATATAAAAAGTGTAATAGTGGACTTATTATGTAATGTTATTGTTAAAACTCTTTGTTATTTTCCAATTGGTGACAATTAAATCATAACAAAAATAGTGTTATATTGATTACTTTCTCAGTAGCTTGTTAAGAACTATTATTTTATACCAATAAAGTCTATAGGAATCCGTCAGTTTATTATAACTGTAATTAGATTAAACGATCAAAAAATTAAAAGAAAATTATTAAGGGATAGTTAGCACTACTATTATAGCTAATCATATTAATTATTGCACGTAGCTCCTTGAAACTATCAGGTTTTTCTTATCTACGACGTGATTTTTCAATAGAAAAAAAACAATACCATAACATAGCAATAGCACTTCACTTGTGTACTGGCAAAATTTCGTATTTATCTTTTATACAATTATTATTAACCAAAACAAAACAATAATTTAGGAAAAGGATCAAAAAAATCTTACTCGAATAAAGCACATACAAAATATACGTTGTAAATTACTAACTGTCACTTGTGAAGGCATCAGGCACAAAAGCACAATTAAGCACAGGTCAATCTCTCGCAGTACCAAAATAAAGACTAAAGGGAAGGTGGTCTGAAGCCAGCGCATGGGCCACCACGCTGCCACTCCAGGAAACCAACAGTAAGCATTAGGTGAAATATATTTGCTGTGTGTCCGGAAACTTGTCACACAATACAACCTTTCTTCGAACGCATTAAGCAAGCTATTGATAAGTAATGACAACATTGTTGCATAATATTTATTTTCTCAGCTTAAAGCTCGAGGTACCGCGGATAAGATGAAAAAGTTCTACGTGGTTTCAATAAAAAAATACCATAGATTTACTTTTTCTTTCACTTAGATTTTTCGTATTTTGTTTGCATATTCTCTATAAGTTTATTGACACAATATTTTCCTGTACGGCTAAAGATATCACATATTACTTATTTATTTTTGACCAAAACTGCGTTATTGACTAGATGTTAAAAATGTTCGTGATTCCAACATTAGCGGCGAAAATAGTTCTTACTAATGAAACCTTCGATGTAATTTAATTAGAATTGTATTTGAAGCAATCGAGACCTTATTTTTGGAATATTTACACGTATACTCTAATTATTACGAACAATATTTTTACGATAACAAATTTTTAGTTGATTTTATTAAGGAGGGAATTATTATAGGGTTTGATTTTCATTACACCATAATCTCTTTTATATAATATTATATTATGTATGTTTAATTAACAATATTCATCAGTTTTTTATTAATTCATTAGCAATAACCTGTATAATGTATATAGTATATAGGTATACTTACCCGGTTTTAAAAATTAGAATTTTTTGATAATCTGTTTTTATTAAGTATTAACAACTCGTATGGCATCATCTATCATTACAGTGGGATAACCCATTATTTAAAAAAATGATCATTTGCAAAGATAGACATTATGTAAATATATTCATTTCAATTTTATTTCGATATAACATATTTTTAGAACCATTGTACATTCAAATCGAAGCAAGATATCACCTTTAAAGAAATTTATCATATACGATAATATTTTTATCTCCATTACCTCACATAACTAAAAATCCAATTCTTACTTATTTTTAAATACTTACATAAAGAGTAAATAATCAAAGACTTATCTATCTTAAAATGTCACAGGTTTGAGTAAGTTTCTTATTTCCATTTTCAACGTTTGAAATCGCTGGTATTTTATTGATATCATTACATTAAAAGATAAATCGGAATTCTTGTGCCAAGGCTGGGAAATACCCGTCTTTTGTTGTTACGCTCAAATTTTGTATACATTTAGCGATTTGTATAATATATCAATCATTCAACGTAAGAACAACGTTAATGGACTCGTATAATATTATCTATTGTCTAGTTGGAACTTTGCACATTTTATTGAGATAATTGAGATAATTTCTTGTTGTTTTTATAAGTTCTAAAAAGAAATAAGATTCTTATTTTAATAATTTTAGAGTCATTATATTATGTACATTTAATTAGCGTGTTTTATGAATAACTATAGTAATATCGTATATCCTGGCTGCAATTAAAATAATAATTAAAATGTTATAACTAATCTATTAAACCTGATGCGGTCTGAAATTAAATTATATCCCATTGCAACCGTTTTCCCTATATGACTAATCTGTTTTAATTCAAACATAATGCTTTGCCTCTCAAACCTAAGCTCTTTAGGTAAGACCCAACTTACCTATATTTTATTTTCATTTATATTTTTTAAATATTTACACGCATACTTTTTCACGATATATGCACACGATGTATTCACATGTATTTTTACAATTATTTCTGATAAATAATAATACCCTCCTTAATTTTAATAGACCAATTGTATTAGGGATAATAAATACTTCACAACAGATAGGTAAATCATATATCAACTTCACGAATTCCTTAAATTATCTACATTCGGAAATTATAATAACATATCACAATCGACTTATCTTTACTGATGATGACTCATTTTAATATTATTTAAGAGTGCGAAAACATGCGTATCTTCGACGTCAGCATTTATAGTTCATTGCAAAATTATGAGATAAAAAAACAAATCAGTCACCGCGTAAATAGGTGCTATGTCGTGGTTGAAGTTTTCCTCAGACTTTCAACCAAACATATTTTACAAGGTGATTTCAAATGTTAAATTATTAAAACAAACATCTTAGTAAACTCAGTATTTAAAGAGATGTATACATGAATTTCACAAGTTTCTGAAAACGCGGTTTCGATACATCCCATCCCATATTTTGTTTTTTTGGGGGTAGTCGGGTCTTTAATAATTATCGAGCGCTATTTAAAAGAAAATGTTCAAGAGAATTCAAACTAATGGTCGTTCGCAGAATATCATATCGTGACCCAGAGATACTCTACTTTTTAACTCCATATGTGACAATAGCATATGGCGAGTTGTAAATGTAGCCAGCTTGCCGCCCGCCCGACAGTGTACTCTCAGCACATTACGTTACAGATAACTTGTATACCTACGTAATTGAAAATATCGTTTGATTTGACGTGAATAAATTGTATTTTATTAACACAGAAAGTTTAAACTAAGAAGACATTTAAAAAAGTCCTATAAACTTAATGTTTTTTTCAAATTTCGCACCTTACGATTTTCTATTGCCTTTCCTTATCATACAGAGGATAAATTACCGACAAACAACTAAATCCCAAAAAGCTTTAGTGTATATTTACTATTCGCGTTATATTAAAATGCAAAGGTGTGAAATATTCGTGGCAGATATTGACTTAATAGAATTCGTAGAAACACATTATAGCAAATATAGTATGCGTATACTTCTTCCAAATCCATTACAAATTCAAGGAAAATTCGTTTAAAAATAAACCAGTAATGTACGATAAAATACTACGAAATCGCAACTAAGGAAATATGTGTATGATAACTATATCATAAATGTAAGGTATATAGTTTCAGTTTTTGAAGCAACTTAACAATTTTAACTTCAACATTAAAAGCGAAAAACTATCTGAAACATTCATTTTTATTTACTACCATAATATGTTTCCATATGAAAATTACCAAACCAACTTTAAGTAATTTTAGTAAATATAAAGATTATCCTCCAGCAGCTATAATGTATCACATTAATAATTCATCTCGTATGTGTCAAGTAAAGTTTTATTTTACAAGAAACAACCGAAGCCCCTATATTTATGTATATATGTAGAGTCTACCGATGAGAGAGCCTATACGTAAGTGCATTTCTAGAACCTACCGATCATAGAATAGAGCGTATACATAATATGTGCATTTGTAGAGACCACTGATGATAGAGCCTATAACATGTGTGCATTTGTAGAGTCTACCGAGTAGATTGTAGAGGCTCTACCTCTGCTAATATTCATGGGCACTTGTGATCATTTACCGCAGGGCCAATTCGCTCTTTGTAAAATCAACTACATACCTCTAATAGATTGAGAAAAGGGTCCTCCGTCTACTCACGGAACACAGAGACAGTAAAGACAACATACAATTTGATATATTTGATAGTTTCGTTAGAAATAAGCTAATGTGTCTTAATTTTAGCAAAATCCACTAAAGACAAGTCAAATGATTATAATACTTGTTAATGATAAATCATAGCATGTCAAATTTGTATTTATAATATTTTATTGATTAATTTAACATTTTGTTGTTATATGTAAATGATTAACCTTTCAATATTACACATAGAATCCTATATTATGCACCCAAAAACGATGAATAAATTCAGGTTAAAATGTTGCCAATAACTTACGCATAAATTCGTTAATAATTAATTTTATGGGTGATCATTAATATAAACATTCAAGATTGAATTTAGAAAGCAAGCTCGAAAGAAAACGTAGGGCCCAAATGTGAAGCCGGTGTCGGACATCATCCGTGGCAACGTCACCTACTTTCACAGAAGCAGGCGAGCAGAGCCCAAACGCAAGGTCGCCGTAAGGCAAACCACTCATCGAATGAATTTCTTCGAGCCGGACGCAACGACCGACGCACGCGCATAGATACCAGTCCGGGAGCGGAACGCGGTCGCAATAAAAACTCTCGGATATATTTCACGCGTGCGCAACATTATCTCGACGCTCTCGGGTCCGATTACTTAATGCTCTACCTAACTGTACACGAACGGCGAAACGAGACCGGGTTTTTTTCTGAACGCAGTTCGACGATCTGCAAGGGCGGGACCACCACGGGGTGCGGTTCCGCGGCGAACGCTTCCTTGTTTGTTGTTTTGTTTTATTACCTGGCCAGTGGGCTGACCACGATTCGGGTTGCCAATCAATAATTATACGGTTACCAGTAGACCGTTCTGTTGTTCTGTTTCGATCGTTGTTGGCCAATCTACAAAATTGGATGATCACGAACACAAGGCACGCTATTTCTCTTCCCTACTAGAAGGGTTTGAGCTATGATTAAGTTTTCATTATTTTTCTTCTATAATATATTGAATGTGTTGATTGCGTAAATTTAATATTTATATCAATGATAAAAAATATTTTATGTAAATGATGTAAAGAAACCGGACATAGGCTTAGTCAATTATAATTCGATTTTAATGAAAGATAATTATGCATTGTTCAAAATAATGATCTCATTACGATAACGTTCATTATCTTCTGCCACTGTTTAGAGATAATCCTCGCAAATATTGAAAAAGAATGCATAATTATCTTTTGTTTGTGGTGGTTAATTTAGAACGAGCGAAATGTAATATACATTTATCTTAATGAGTTCACCTTTTTTCAATAATATGTTAACTTGATTTTATTTTGCACTAATTAGTGCAAAATAAAATCAATTATGTAATTACATAATCCTAAAATATGTGTTGTACAAAAGCTACTTTCCAAAAAAAGGGATTATAATATTATAGTATAATCCCTAATGATATTTTCAGACATGTTATGATATTGTCAGAAAATAAGAAAATGAAGTTAATTTTGATAATATACAAGGACGAAAAATCTATTGACCACCGATTAGCCACGAATTTAATAAACAATTTGCAAGTTATTTTTAATCAAAACTGTGTTTTCTTCAGATAAGCTGTATGTGGATTGTGGATATAGTATTAGAGGTTTCCACCTTAAACAATGAGCTGTTGAGTCGAGTGGTAACTTCAAGTGGCTAATTGAATTAACAGGCCTGAACACAACATATCCATTAAGCGATCTCTGCGAACATAAAGAAAGATGTTCAAATTCTTGGCTACATTCCGCCGGTCATATCCAAGCATCATCAACATTAAATATTACTCAGAATCTATTAATAAGTCTTTAAATCTTTGTTTGCAATAGAACCTGAATAAGGTATGACGCTACGTGATATTATCAATATACAATGGGTACAAAAAAGTCTGTAGATTCAGAGTGTTTCATAAAACTGTAGTCTTATATAGAGGTATAATAAATTTAATCATCACAGGACCAACTTTTAATCGTCTAGCTACTAACAACACCTTTCGGTATCGCTAGCCAGGTAATTATTGGTGATCAAACCAAGAAATATATGTCCAGAACAAAATTATATGAAATATTTATGTAGGTATTATGATTTTTCTCAAAGCAAAATAAAAATATCAATAAAACTCACGATTTAAATTTTAAACGTAACTACACGAACAAAAGAATTATTTAATAGAAAGTATACTATGTATAAAGATATTATGCGAAATTCATGTATCATAAATTTTATATCATATTGTATTATATACTAAATAAATTAGATCCCATGACAGTATAAACGAGATATTTTTGTAAATTAATTCCTCTTGTTGCTATATAAGCACTTAGAACATTCTTTGATTAGCAGTGTCCATATACGTATCCATTCAATGATAATATAACTCATTCAAAAATAGTTTCTCTAAGTACCTTTGCTGTAATCACTTCACTGAGGTCTTTATCAATATAACACGTTATTCTATATATGCATGAGATGTATGCGTACTGTCAATTGTCATATTAAATAAATATAAAATAAAAGAGCATGTGAACGCAGATGCCTTGAACTGCAGTTCATTGTCCTGCACTTCTTTAAACACTGGCAGACGTTAAAAAGAACAAAGAAACGTAAAGCGCGACAGTGCATCCAAGGCGCAAATTCTCAATGAAAAAATAATTTTGCAGAACAATAGGGATACGAGATGAATTATTAATAGAGTTAATGAGTTGCGGGCAGCGTCGCGATAGCGGGGTGAGCGGCGTGACCTCGCGGCAACTGATAGTGCCCACGCAGCCTGATTGTCGCCAACAAGCCGAAACTAGCACTTTTTACATTCCACATCACTCAACAGTAGCCCCTAATACGGACATGTAAGAACCATTATGGCAAAACAAGTTATCGTGTAATTGTTTCCAATTTAAAATAGTATTGCACGTGCCCGTGAATCCTTAATAATCGAGGTGCATTTATAGCAAATAAGCTTTTGTAAGTCCTTTTTTTTTTATGTGTATTAATTAAAAGGTGTACATATCTTTTTAGTGATATATAATATTATGTATGTAGGCATAATAAGTCTAACGAAATTTGACCAAATGATAACAGATACAAATATCAAATAATTCTAAGTTTACTGTAATAGTTTGCTTTGGTAAATGTTGCAAGCTCTATGTAGCGTTGTTGCACAACTTGTGAACGCAGAGAGCGGCCACTCTGTAGTCTGTACTTCATGATAATACATCTAGTTCTCAACTACTGTTGAGTTAAAGGATTATGGAAATCTAGTGGTGCTTACATAATGATAACTATTAAAACTAGTTAGTTGGAGATTGTTTACTTTTCCAAATACGGATTGAATTTTAACTTTTGGCAATACTACGAGTAGCGTTCGCCAAATCGTTTCGATTTAATTTGTACTGTGTACAACAGGTTCTATTGTGTTTTATTCCTCAATTTAAAATCATGCGAGATTTTGAGTAAAAAAACGAGGAATGTCATTAAATATTCTGTTCTTCACTACGTAAAAATATAAGTATCTCGCATAGTTTTTAAACATGTTTTTCACTACCTTTTGTAAACAAAAAATTATTTGGCATTCGTCGCAAAAAATTGAAAAATATTTATGAATTTAGTTTTATTACAAAATGTTTCACTTTAATATTAATAAGAATAATGGAATTTATTGGATAAAGAAGTAATTGAGATATCAAAGAAAACAATCGCTTCTTTATGTGTGAATCTGATAAATCCGAATTCCTCAAATAATTGCCAATATAGATAAAAGATTACTACGTCACAATGATTGTCATGCCTACTAATATTATCATGCGACAATTAGTAGCATATATTACAATTATTTCACAATAATAGTCATGATTTCGAATGAGCGTATAACAATTAGGAACAATATTTCATCATCATCATCACATTTGTAATTGATAAATATAATACATACAATAAATACAATACAATGTGTACACAATTCTTATCACCTTGCATAGACGTATTTTTTGTTTGTTTCAGGGTTGATTAGGCCTACCAAATCGATTAATTCATAATGACAATATTGGTTTCAACGGTATAATATGAACCTAATAAGAAAAAAACTTAAGCTCATGTTCAGTAAATACAGTATTCATAATGCACGTAAGAAAACAACAAGTTACTTTATTGCAATGGTCCGTAATGGTGGTAAAAAATTACCTCCAGCCACCTGCCTACTGCGAACACCTGCAAGACCGCCATTGCAATGATAAAATCACTACTTTTCTCTGTAACTAAATGTTTCAAAATTCGCCTATTCAGTATTTAAATCTAAATTAGCGTATTACAAATTCAAAAGTTTGTATGTCCGTTAAACAGCTTTGGATAAATCAACTAATTTTGGATGATGTAGTGATGGACCTTCTATATGTATATAACTTATGAAAAAGTTAAGAGTTGAATTGCTAGTAAGATATGAAAAACAAATTTCATATTTTACATAATTCATAAAAATCGAAGGTTTTTGCCGTTAACAGGAATATCATCTGTATTAATCAAAGTGGGTTAAACTCCAAACATTATCGTGATCGTACTCTAACAAAAGCGTATCCAGTTTATATAAGAAAGCCTCGTAGATATAATTGAGCAGTTATACAAATAAATCCCAAACTTTTTGTGTCCGTTGGCATGTAATGTGCTGAAAATGTCCGATATCCAAAAGCCTTGGTGTGGGCGGATTGAAAAGTTCCGCCGGCACGCCCCCCGGACGGATTCAATACGATAAAGAGGAAAATTCAAATCCAATTCCCATTATTTTTTTCTTGAATTCATTCATTACCCAGTTGCTAAACCATCAATTTATTGCCCTTTCTTAAGATTTGAAATGTATACCTATCAATATTAATAAAAAGGAACGTTCTGATTGTTTGTTTGAGAAATTATTTGATCTTAAAAAGTTCTTAAAGAAGAAGGCTTATTAGGCTACATTAGTTCTAAGTGTCTTAAGTTATTTTTTATTTTGTTTGTATTCCGGGTTACAGGTATATTCATAGCCTTTGTACTGATGTACCCATAAATACAACTATCTTATTAACATTGAAAACGTAATAACATTCAAAGTTAATTGCTTCTAGGGAAACGCAGTCATTTGTCTTAGTTCTATTAGCAATTTGAAATAAAATCGCAAACTTCAGTACAGTTGTTACTTTACTGAGACAAGTGGCATGTAAATCCATCAAAATATATTAATGGCTTTGTCCGACGGCCACAGTCTCCTGGTCAAGTCTAAGTTAACTTTAATTAGCTGTTATGTTTTGAGTACCAAGGGGTAATATAATTTGCAATATACGGAGAGACTAGAGGAAAATTACGAGCGAAGCTTTTTTACTAAATCCTTAGATATTTATGACTCTACTGCTCTTCTTTAAAAATAATTATTCTTAGGTGAAGGACTTGAGAAAATAAGCAATTTTAAAAATGTCGCTCGCTTTCTTATTACCATAAATAAGATTAATAATGTAGAATTATAATTCAAGAGTTCAAAACTAGGATCAAGAGTATTGTTCGTTAAAGATCTAATGAATATCCTTATTTGATTTCTTAATGATGTAGTTAACGTATCATAAATTATTAAAAAAAGAATGAATATATTTCAATTTTATTTCATAACAAATAATTAGTAACGACAACACATTATTTTCGAGGTTTATTGGTAAAGCGACGCATTGGTGACCTATCTCTATGAATAATATTCGTGAGTCATCAACTTTTAAAATTTTGCAACAATCGTATCGGTCCATGTACAAGAAACAATTCTATTTATGGGTCCGGATGCGATTAAGAGTGTTATGTGTATTACTAATAATTTATATGCGTAAGGGTAACATCTGAAATGTCTGGTCTGAAATATGACTCATTACATTTCACTGAATTTGATGAAACACACTTTATCGTCGTAGAAAAACAAAAAACAACAAAGTAAACAGAATAGATAATGGTGGCTTATTTGAGCAGGCTTATTTGAGCATTGCATTGAGTTTGTCTTTATAGACGATTCTTATGCAAGATATAAATTGAAAAACTTTACATTACAAGTTTGTGAAATCTTCAAAGAAAAATTCTCTCTATAAGGAAATTTATTTTGCCAATTCTATGTAATCTATTTAAAATAATTGCATCGCATTCAGTAACTTTAATACTTTATATGGAGTCTATCAAGTATACAAAGGGTCGTTAGCTATAACATGGGACATGATTTTAAGAAGTGGCTCCATGCCAAAGCTCCCTATCTTAATTGCGCGATTCAACCACATCTTTTGGAATTCAGCCAGACTCCTGCCCTATGGTTAAGTAACTTATTACAGATCTCGGATGAATAGGACGAAAATTGGCAATTCATTCGAAGAATTGATGATAAAATTAAATAAAAAATATAATAGAAAACAAGTAAATAGAATGAAGAATATTATTAGCTTAGTGATGAAAGGCTAAAGCCAAAAAAAGTGGTTATATTCGTTAGTCATTTAATTTTATAGTCTAGGCGCAATCGGTGTAAACGAAGAATATAACATACACAATACACATGTGTGGGTTTAAAGACAAACAAGCATGCAATGCAAACTGTCCATTCTTAAATGTTCTAATTGATATACTTACAGTATATTTTTGAAAATCAAACTAAGAAACTCATTAAATCCAATGGAAATAATCGCTTCTTTTGTTATTTATAATTTTATCTCTTAATTCGCCACACAAACATTAAAATAGATTGAATACTTTATTCATATATTATTTATTCTGATTGTTTCAGGTTTCCCCTGAAAATTTTCTTTAGATATAGGAACACATTGTCTGTCTTGCTGTCTATAAAGTATTCGAAAAGTCGGAATAAATTACATATTATGTGTTAAATAAATCGGTTTTAAATCATTTAAAACTCTTCCTAAATGCATTATGTTATATAAGTATATATAATACATTTAGTTAAATATAGTTTATATATATTTGCCTAAAAGCAAACACAAAGAAACTATGAATCACGTACAGACTATAATACGTATTATACTGTAATAACGTACACCCTACAGGCCATTAAAAATTCAGCACGTGCGTACTTAAAAATCCGATGAAACTAGGGTAAATGTGGGAAATCCCCAAGCGATAACAATCATACAGCGGCTTATTTTTATATAAATCAATTCACAAAACCTTTTAGAAATCACTTTCAAGACAAGTTAAAAAGCATTTAATATTGCAAGTAACGTTGCATTATAACGATACAGTTTCTAAATGAACTTCCCTTCAAATTTGCGAAGTAATTAACCACATTGCACTAGTCCTTTTCCTTAAATGTTTCCCTGATTCATTGTGAAATATCCATTCATTGCTACTAGTTAATTTTTCGTGGAAATTAGCATATATAGGTATGTATACACATTGTAGGAATTACCTCCCCAATATAGGTGTATAATTTACAAGGAACAAAATGTTGAAAAAGTCATCTACATATTTAGTGA
Source organism: Colias philodice (assembly GCF_061535455.1). Classification (NCBI taxonomy): domain Eukaryota; kingdom Metazoa; phylum Arthropoda; class Insecta; order Lepidoptera; family Pieridae; genus Colias; species Colias philodice. The sequence goes on along the minus strand of NC_143094.1, from coordinate 5,606,966 downwards.
GGATTAGGTACGTTTCAGTGTAAATCAATTTATTTTCCCTACTCATGAAACAATGAAACAATAGATCGAAACTTTGGTCATTTGGTTGATTTTTAACCAATTTGCTCCTGAATAAATATTTAAAGTTTGTAGTTATTATCTGGTTATTTCATGTTTTTATGAATCTTGATATAATCTTCATATTATGAAGAAAATTAACCTTACTGAAGGAATCTAATTTTTTCCGGGAGTCTCTTTATACTTTCAGTGGGATTATAAAGTCAATAATATTCTATTTAATTAAATAATAATCACTCTAGGTACTTTACTAATCACTATGTCTATTTAATATGATAATTATCCAATTAAACATATGTGTATAATATGGTTGCAATAAATTTATGATTATTACTTAATTTTTTGCTCTATAATAATTTTACAAAAATTCGTTACACAACTTAACTAGGTATAACTATGTTGAAAATTTTATTTATTGCCTATAATTTCGCGTATAGTGGAACGCAATTAATTCACTGTCCCAATGATAAATTAAAATAAACACAAAATTACTAAGCGATTAATTTAATTCGCTCTATCTCTAAGTCTCACCAAACAAGATGAGATTTAATTATACGAATCACACATGCCATTTACGCACATTAGAATAAAATATGCGAAATCAATTAGCAAGCTTTTGCCTAAAAATACTTAAGAATACTGAAAATTGGGTATGAAGAATCCAGTGATAGCGACTTTTGGGTAAAAGTACTCACAAATATTTACTTACAAATATCTACTTAAAATAGGAATTAAGATTTTAATGACATACAACCTATTTATTCAACTCAACTTAATGTAAAGTAATAAATGAACATTTACCTTTAAAACTGATATTAGAAATCCCGCCAACTTATACCATTCAGAAACATTAACTTCACTCCCGACACTTAAAGAAGCCCGTTAAGTTTTACGAAAAAGCGTACCGTACAAACGTAAATATAGTGCAATACAATGAAACTCGCGAGCGAAAAATATTCGAATGATCATTTATTTTTAAATTTGGAAGCGAATGTATCGAGTGGGAATCGTCGAAGTTTGAGGACGGGGTCTCAATGGCCACGCAAGTTGGCGGCGGCGAGGCAGATCGAGTACTGAGTGGTGAGCCGTGGCCGGTCGGTTGTCGTTGCCGGCCGCGGCCGCGGCGCGACTCTGCCCCGCGCGTGCGTCGGACCTGTTCCTACAGCCTCCCGCGCTAATCTCACGACTCCGGCCAGCCTGCAGCGCGCCAACAATGCACCACGTCCTCCACTATCGGACGCTGCAGACCACACACCGATACAATGTCGTTTAGCTGCCACTATCGACCACACATTTGACACTCGTAAATAAGTACGTCCCAGATAGTGGTGTTGATAAGATGCCAATGAAGGATACGTAATTATTAATGTAAGTCATTTACAGCTAAATGTTACTCGGTACTTACCTAATGCATACAACAAAATCTAAATTATCATAATCATAATATGTCCAATGTCCACATCACATTACATTTGCAATATTATTTTGAGCACTTAAGCGACTATGCATTAAACTCAATTTTTTTATCTCTTCTGCTATGGTAGTAAACTTATGTCTTTTGAAATCGACATTTTTCACAGTAGATAATATTATGTTGACGACGCAAAGCAATTGCAAAATTATATATACACCTAGTGTATCCTTTTCTTCAGCCTTCCCAGTTCATTCTTTTACACCCATCATCAATCCGTTCCTCATCCCTTGCTCCATAAAAGCAGGCAAAACATCGGCAAAGTATCAAACTATCAGTTGACTTCGTAATGCTGGTTCACCAGCCAGTCGGCTACAGCTGCTGCTGCTCTGCGATATCATAAAAAACCTACCCGACTGTATGAGCATGTAACGCTCAAAGATCGATGACGTTCATTGAGGGGAAAAAATGCTAACAACATGGCTCTAATGAAAAGGCGACGCGCTGTGGCGATCACAGAAATACCTTATAGTCAAATTCGTGTCGTGGCTCGTGGTATTCGATCTGTACACCACGTGGAAGTTAAGAAAAGCCACACCGAAAAGCTAATTGTACTTTATATTCTTTGAGCGAAACTTGCAGCTTTCATCAATAAACTCATTACGTTCATAGTCTGTCGAAATTACCTTTTTTGTTTCCAAAGTGCTACTGTATATTGCTCATAACAACGCACAAAACAATTTGGGAATCTGCATGATCCAACTTGGTTAACTTCAGGAACTCTTAATTAAACGTTTGAACCAACTTCGGCAGAGCAAATTTTGAATTAGAGAAGTTAGAATAAGGTTACCTGTCCTTCGTGATATTATGGTAAACCAATCATTGATCGTCCTGCGTCATGACTTTTCATCATTTCCAGAACGACTCGAGCTCGAATAATATGGCAGTCACATCTGGAATTTCGTCTTGAACATTAGAATTTCGCTATGTGGATCTTTTACTATCACTACAACGTATTGTAATCTATTTTTCCACTCAAAATAATAATTGTTCTATAAATCACTGTTAAAAGCTTACACCAAGAAGATTGGTAGAGTCTTATAATATTTAACCTGCAGGTACGCTCCGTCGTGCATGATTACTTTTCAGCCATTTATAAACAAAACGGTTCTCAAACTAACTATTGTAAAAAATGAAATCAATTGACTTCTTAAATCTAAAAATGTTTAGCATTAAATTCCCAGAGAAGCAAGAGACTTCCATAAATAATTGAAGGAAAAACATTTCGTGGAAATGAGAAGGCAGACCACTACTGAAGTTAAATATAGTATATTAAATATAGTTATATAATAATTTAAATTAGGAAATTAATCATAATCATATATCTTATAACTCATAATTAAACCCCCATTTATGAAAAACTTAAATGAACTTATTTGTGATGATTGTGTGATGTTATTATTTTATCAAAGTTCAAATAAAGCTTCATAATCTAAATGAAAGTATTACTACATTTGGAGTAAGTACCTACTACACTATTTCAACAAAATTTTAAAATATATTTGAAGCTTAAAAAATTAACTCCACTAATATGTACATGTGTTTCATTATAATTGTAATGATGAATGATAATGATATTCTCTCAGGATTCTAATGTGGTAATAACAAAAACACAAAGAAGTTGTATACACAATTTTCCGAATTATCCGACATCCGGAATTCCTCGAATTCACTATACCTAATTTATTTAATAAAGAACCTGTAGGGTGCTGTAAGCTCTATTATTATTTTTATATACGACTAGGTTTCCGCCCGCGGCTTCGCCCGCGCAGTCAAAAAAAAACCCGCATAGTTCCCGTTCCCGTGGGATTTCCGGGATTGCGTCATTTTCCCGGGATAAAAAGTAGCCTATGTCCTTTCTTGGGTATCAAAATATCTCTATACCAAATTTCATGAAAATTGGTTCAGTAGTTTAGGCGTGATTGAGTAACAGACAGACAGACAGACAGAGTTACTTTCGCATTTATAATATTAGTATGGATTGACCAAAGTCTATGGACCAATGATTTTCCTGTCCCTTATAATACTTACTGAGGCGATGACGTCCACAATAATTTCAAGGAAATATAGACGTGATATAGACCTTTCATTTAAGCTTCTCTACTAATGGTATTTTATGTTGTACAGATTAGGTACATCATAGGTTTCCTGAAAGGTTGAAACTTGGATATCTCACATGCGTGTTTATGAACAACCTAACACGAGACAAAAAAGAAATAACGATATCAATGTTTTTTTATACTTGTAATCGGAAGCTTGGCTTACTAAAAGTTTTTATAATTTAATATTCAAGACCCTTTCAATTATCTGGGATCACGTACATTAAATCAGTTCGGGATTAGCGCGTTCAAACCAACTTTTCAGCTTTATTTTTGACATAATGATATTGAAAGATAATGCAACTAACAAACCAATACATTTGAAGAACAAAGGATGAACAAAGCTTATCCCAAGTAGAAAAACTATCTATAAATACCTGCAATTGCTATTTTAAAGGTGACTAATAACTACTAAGCTCTAGAAACGAGATAACTACGAAATACGGAAGTTATATATTTTATAATATCCACAACGTATGAATGTACGTTATAATAACAAAACACTGAGACAAGTTAAATGCCTCCCATAGCTATTAAAATAACAAGTCATTAATCAACTACCCAAACAAACAGCAATTTGACATCGATAAAATTATGCTGAGTTTGTCATGTCATCGGATTGAAATTTTGTTGGTATCGATGTACTCACCGAATTAAAAGATACTGCCTGATTAGGAAATAGAACAAGTACGAAAGAAGATAAAGAAAATTTGTATCAGGCTAAAATACATGATTCATTTCGTATCGTTTTCCAAAAAAACATTTACTACCCCAAACCAATATTGGATTCGGTAAATAAATGTTAAGAATATTAAATATTCTACTTAAATTTTAAGTGCATTGATTCATAAAGGAAATGGAATAAAATAAAATGTAAAACTTTTCAAAAGCTCCACTTTTAGCATAGAAGTGTAAGCTTTTCTTAGTCTGTTACTGTTTTGTTAATTAATTTATTATCGTTTTTAATGATATTATGTAGTCAAACAAACTTTGTATTTCATAAAAAAGAACAAATAAATGTATGATCTTTAGTTAAGAGACACAATTTACAATCGCAAGCGATGTTTTATAGCGTCTTTACTAACTTGTTACTTCAAGGTTATCATAGAAACAATCCGAACATGCGGCAGGTTAAAGGTTAGTAGAAAATAATGGAAAGAAAGACATAAAAATCTGCGATTGGAGTTAAGCATCAATTATGCCTAATAACATGTAACTGTAGAAACGTGATCACGTGTTCAAAATAATAAAGGTTACACTAGTTTACACTCCAATGCCTTGCGAGACGCAGATTACAATCTGACATTATCGATCGGCGTTATTAACTGTACTAAAGTGATAATGGCACTATAATAACCAGCGACGACAATATATTCAATAGTTTCAAGATTGGCGTTAACCATTCGCATGAATTATATGCTTGGAAACCAATTTGTGTATTATTGTGTTTATTCGACCAGTTCGAATATAACGCCTTCGTAATTTAATATTTATAGTCGATTGCCCTTTTCATAATACGAAACCGAATTGCCGTGGCTTATATTCGAAAGATTGTGATCTGTATCAGATTATCGAATCAATTAGTTCATGAACGGTCAATTCATCTATTAACGCTGTTAACAGTCTTTCGTCATTCTAATACCGACACTAACTATTGCATGTTATTTATATTAAACATTTAAGAGTCTACTACTTTAATTCTTTTAAATGAAATAGATTTCGTTATTCTATTTTTCATTTTATTTTAAACAAACAAATCTGCTGAAAAGCAAAAGTGCTTTTTCCATTTGGATTCAAATTATAGAAATTGTTGTTCAATTGATACATAAGATGGATGAATTTTTGTTTCGCTTTGTGCAATTTTGTCTACTTTAATAGGGAGAAGATATGAATCGGCCATTTTGACCGTTTGCCAGATAGGACATAATCGTTTGGCAACATTTACCGCATACCTCCTAGTTTCATGTCAATTTATCACTTTACTTAACATAGAATTTCTATTAGTAAAAGTGTAATTGAAGATTTCTATCGTCTTTTAATATTGCAACAGACATTTGAATTCAATTACGCTTAATGCATAATAGGCAAAAAGTGCAATCTATGTAAATAAATAGTATTCACTTTTTAACCATATTATAAGTTGGTTTAATCAGGCAGCAAATTAGAGTTACATTGTATATTTTTAATGTTTAATATAATTTACATATTGCATTAAAATTCAATTCCCTTAGCAAAATTAATATCTAATACTCAATTACCTCGTGTACCACATAACATCGGAGAACCAAACAATTCGCAGTTAACCATTCCGATTTACGTCACACATAATTGTAATAACATAAAAAAGACACGATGTTAATATTTCTAGGTAGGTAAACGAGGACAATTATGTTGCAGACACTTGTTTATTCGCAAGTATCTCAACAAGGTATGTAATTTTCCCGTGTTCAATCTAATGTGATCGGCGCGACGCGACGCGGCGCCAGCCCCGTCGGCTTCTCATAAAAGACATTTATGCTAATACATCACCAACTAACTACTGACCGTTGAACATGACGTCTCTTGATCATACAACAATTTATAAATTATTATTAAATAAACTTTAATTGCAACTATCGATACAATAAATCAGATGTGCAGATGACATGATACCTTAATTAATGCCTGCATGTACATTGTACACGTATCTTTGCCATTATTAAATATTGACTCGTTTGACTAACTGCCTTATTTGTCGTAATTTACGTTCAGTATTCTATTCAAATTTATTTATTCAAACATCGTAGCTGGCAGAGGTCACTTGAAATTATGTTATATCTCGGCTATCTTGAGGTTTGAGGGTTTAGAATTCAGATGAATATGAAATAAGCGAACTGGCGTTTACTTCTCGTAAATTCTTGAAGGATTTGTCTAGGTTAGGAAGCCGAGAGATTGTCTGCCAGCGATATACCACATGTAGCGCATATCTTTCAACAGTGGGCGTAGCAATTTAGTGTGTGTCTCACATATAAAATGCCTAATCATAGTGAGTAAGCATGGGACTGAAGCAGCGTTGTTATATTAGCCTGAGACTTCAAGGCGCAGCGTCTGATTTTATGTGCAAATGGAATGTTCACTGACTCCATTAAAATTATTTAACAAAGGATACATTCATTTTATAACTTTATGAGTGTACTACTTGGATCATTTATGTACTTTATTCCTAGCTTTATTAACTTATTGTTCCTACATATATATCTAAAGTTATGAATAAATTGATATAATAAAAATGTATGTATATTACATATCTTACATAAGACTGTTTTATTTAAAATAGACCAAACTCTAATTACAATGGGAATATTCCGTGCAGAATAATTAACACGATCAAATTGAGGTTATCTTTAATATAGAGCAGATAATGTAGAGCATTAGGTAAACGCTTTCGGCTTATGGACCAAATTTGTCACAACCTTACGTAAAATAATAATATGGTGAACAAATTGTTTTTTTGTAGGTACTCGCATATTACAAGAAAAACATTCGAATTTAATTACATTTAAACAATACAATAATAGCTTCATAATTACTTTTATGAAGATGATTGCAAACGTGAATTATTTGTATAGATTCAAATTTGTCATTCTTGATACTTAAATAGTACCTATTTGTTTATACAGGTACTTTTTATAGGAAATCAAATATTTGAATAAGCAATAATTTCTCGTTGAAATCTTATACATACGTAGGTATTATACAGGTTTTATTTTGCAATAATTATACAACTTCCATATTACTATTCTACGATGTTGCAATAATGACTAAACCAATTCCAAGCCTTTTAAATAAAAAATATCCTTACTCCTATTTACATTCAATAAGCCTCATACATATTATAGCAAAAATAAATGAATATGTTCACATAATATTATAGTAGATACCTAATCAGTGATTACGCGAATGGATAATTTTATTGAGCCAACACGAGTGTTATTAATCAATGCAAAAATTACATACATCAGCTGTCTAAGCATTCGAAGTATGTAGTAATGGAATTTAATAGAAAGATGGAATATGTTATATGAGGCGCCGTTTAATTGGATCCTTGTAAATCTATAAAATATTCCTTTTGAATAAAAAATCGTTTTATAAATTCCGTCGCGCTTGCGAAATTAATCAGAATTAATTTTCAGTCTTGTTGCGATTGGAACGCAATGAAATAAATCAAAAGCATTCAATAAGCTTTGTGTTTTACAACCTATTTTACTCAGCAAAAGTACAAGATAGCAACGTCCACCAATAAAATGTCCCTATCTTTCTTTTCACCCATATATCGAACGGTAGACTTATCGCTTCGTAGTAAATCACACATACGATCGTTCACTTTATTACCCTTATGTTCATAAACATTTGCAATTTACTATGTTTACTCATATCCGGACGTGAGTTTAATTAATTATCTTTTGAACTCGTTCTGCTCGATACGGCGTCTTGGAACAAAGCTCGGTCTCACAGCTCACTTATTATAGAGATTTGTTTTAAGAGCTTTTGTTTCATTGTGTGCAGATTGTGTGGGCGTCCCTCTATTCATTTTGTTTCATGCGTATTTTCTTATACGAAGGCTCTGCGACAAAGTGGCGTCTTTAGGGCGGTAATAATTTAGGTCTCGACGCATAGCACTTATCTACTTTATAAAATATTTTTAATCAAGCTAAGGCTCAAATTCGCATGAATTCTAAATCTGCTTTACAATACTTTTAAACGTTAGGTAAGTATGTTTTCTTCTACAGTGTAAATATTAATCTTCTCTTCTTCTTATATATAAAAATGAATCGCAAAATGTGTTGGTAAGCGCATAACTCGAGAACGGCTGAACCGATTTCGATAATTCTTTTTTTATTATATTCCTTGAAGTACGAGGATGGTTTTTATGTAGAGAAAACGTAAATATGTACCACGGGCGAAGCCGGGGCGGACCGCTAGTTATAAATATAAATGAGTCTCTATATGTGTCGCTTAGCGTAAAAGCGGTAAAACTCGCGAACAGCTCGAACATTTCGGAAAATTTTTGAGACGTAAGGCACAAGGAATTAGGAAGGTTCTTATGGATGAAGAAAATGTATAAAGGGCAAGAGGGCAGAACAACAAAAAAGAAAGTTATAAAATCAATGACATCAGACAAAGGGGCTGATTGGGCCTATTAACCCAACGATCTCACAGTCCGCTTCTAATAATTCTGAAGAAGCATCGTTGTAATTACAATTGACAAGACTAATAAAATATATAGACACTGTTTAACAAAATTTTTCTACCAATAATTTTAATACATATAAAAATGAATCGCAAAATGTGTTGGTAAGCGCATAACTCGAGAACGGCTGAACCGATTTCGATAATTCTTTTTTTATTATATTCCTTGAAGTACGAGGATGGTTTTTATGTAGAGAAAACGTAAATATGTACCACGGGCGAAGCCGGGGCGGACCGCTAGTTATAAATATAAATGAGTCTCTATATGTGTCGCTTAGCGTAAAAGCGGTAAAACTCGCGAACAGCTCGAACATTTCGGAAAATTTTTGAGACGTAAGGCACAAGGAATTAGGAAGGTTCTTATGGATGAAGAAAATGTATAAAGGGCAAGAGGGCAGAACAACAAAAAAGAAAGTTATAAAATCAATGACATCAGACAAAGGGGCTGATTGGGCCTATTAACCCAACGATCTCACAGTCCGCTTCTAATAATTCTGAAGAAGCATCGTTGTAATTACAATTGACAAGACTAATAAAATATATAGACACTGTTTAACAAAATTTTTCTACCAATAATTTTAATACCTTTCGTTATTTAGATAATAGAGAAAAATAAATTACAGTTAACTACTAAAAATACTATATTTTATTTAAGTGTGCAGTTTACATGTTCAGTTTTAAAACAATACTTTATAGATAATTATGTATCTGTAGTAACCTAATAACCCGTTTAAAATTTATCTTTCATTCATGTCCTAAAAGTTCATAAGATAGTATTGCGTAGACTACGAACTTCAACCAAAAATTGGTAATCTCGTTTCACTGACGCAATCGAAACGCAATTATTGTGCACTTACATCGCGTGGGCACACATTATGAGAGCAAAACTATCCAATGCAAATATTTGATAAAGCGGTATTTAACGGGATTAGCAGTGATGTCACGCTACCCCGCTATTATGCAAAAGGGCAGTGACGATAGCGCACTAAGCAAATTGACGCACGATCGTGCCCACGCACTTCCATTATACACTTCAAAGTAACATTATCTGAATCTGTTAATCGTTTATCCACACTTTAATTTAACAGTATTGATATTTCTATAAATACACCAACGCAATTGGCTTATATATTATACTTGGAAAGTATTATCCCTGGCCCGCTATCCCAGTTGGCCCACAATGTGCAAACGGAATGGCAATGTAGTATTTGTTCGGTTAGTCTCAATTACAATTTTAAGTATAAAATTAAGATACAGAGGGCAAAGTGTTACTGACATATCGTGATGACTTTAATGTCGTCACTCAATGAGTTGATAAGAAGTCATTCAAGTATCGTTCACTTCCTTTAGATCCGTTTTGTAGTAATGAGGTCAACGAACTTTTCATGGATTTTAAAAGCTTTTGTGTCTACAAATAATATTAGATTGTAACTTTTATGTTATCGAGCGTTTAGACATTAATTAGATATGCGTAAGATATCAGAAATTACCAAACTTATCAGAACCTTTGGCACTTAAGTTCAAACCAAAATAAACTGAGATATAGGTAAATAATATTATTGCTGTTGCTATATGGCTTTGTAATATTCCAAGTGCGGGTACGAAATAAGTGCATGGTTAGTAACATAGTTATCATTGAGAAATATCATTCACAAATGAATACCACACGCGACGAATTAGTCATTTCAATTTATTGATTTATGAATTAGTAAGTGTTCTAAAATTATATTTTCTTTGTCATCTTCCTGTTTAATTCTTGTGAATTCTCGGTACGAATAATAGTGTGGTATTACTGTATATGGACCTTTGATCTTTCAAGAGTTACAGCACATGTATTGTCAATGAAGCTGATAGAACTCATCTGCGAACGGCGCCAACTAAACAAGTCTGCGGTCCAAAACAAAGTTATGCGTAACTACACAGCACACAATGCAATACATAATTATTTGATGAAAATTTTATTTGAGGAAAAATCGAAGGTTAGGTTTCAATTAAATTAAAAAAAATTAAGTACCTACATATATTCATATTTGTATTTAATGCTATAATATGACCTTATTAATTAATGCTCTTAAAGTTTTTAGATAAATAATTAACTCTTGTAATAATGTATTATGTTAAAATTCGTGTTATGTACATAAACTTACAAATGCATTTCTTTAATTTTTTCTTCAGTTACGATCCAAAGGTTATGAATAATTTTTCAAATGAAATCACTGACCAATTAAATTCTTTTATAGCTAAACAAGAAAGCAACCTTACTGAGAATCCTACACTCAGAGCAAAGATAAAAAAATGTCAAAGCAGCCTTATAATTATCAAAAATTTCTTAGTAGTTTATGGAACATGGGCCTAGATGCACTCTGTTAATGAATGTGGTAGAGATTGATGCCCCGTTTCACTCCATTTTTATTATATGACACGGCTTTAAAATACCCCATTTCACCTGACAATCAATATAATATTTTGAGTGTCAAGAATCCTTCCGATTCCCTTAAACAATACGTTACGGTAAACTTGAAACAACAGATAATAAGTAAGAATTTCAGATAAGTAAAGTTTCTTTTCTCGGCTTTTGTAACAGTGCGCTAAGTGGTTACCCACCGCGTTCTACGGACTACGAGGGATGGCACATTCCCTAGATAAGATAGGTAGGTGCATTGCAATCCAATAAGTCATTCACAACTATGTACCTATTCATATTTATTTCAATTAGTCTTGAGAATTTCATCAAGTTTGATGAAGATAAGAAATGTAAATCCCTTTTGCAATTCATATTCATCTTCCACATTATATTATATGTGTTTAATTTTTTTTTGTCATTAAATTTTGAAATGTGTGAACGGAACTCGTCTTATCCTCTTCTATAAAAAAAATGTTGTGTGGTTTTATGAAACCACGGTAAAAGTAAAACTGTTCGAACGGTTCCGAACACTGCTTTGTGTAGCGCATGTCGCGTGACGGTCGGCTGCCGAGTAGGTATACCTACTCGGCAGCCGCGATACACGCGACATGCGCTACACAGACCAAAAAGTTTGAGAGGATCGCGATGTAATAAAAGTTTCACTTTAAAAACATGACGATGACAATAAAGCGTTGTCACCAGTAGATTCTTGGATAAATACTTGTACACTAAGCTGGTCAATGCAACTAATAAAGATAGCCAAGAAATGCAGCTGGATGAACTCATAAAATAACACAATCGAAACGCTTATGTGTTCAGCTTTATAGCTTCATAGCAATGAATGAGTTTATTCAATTATCGATACCAAGAACCAATGTCGCGCAGATGAGTAATCACTTTAGATAGGATAATGAACATTGACGTTCTTAAGATAATGATATTCAATTTATGTAGATAGCGGTAATAGTTTTTAACAATTAGCGTGTCACGTGTGCAAGGCGGCAATTACTTTGCACCAAGCTTGCCGGCAGGTCAAGTTTATTGGATCTAATTCTAAGAGTATGGTCACAGTATTACAATATTAGTGGTATGGTATAGTACTGGTAATGGTAATGGAAATTATCTGGTCTGTTAATAATAGCATTTTATTGATTACATTTATCTAGATGTCATCTTTTAATTTAAAAAAATCCATCCCTTTTCACAACGAAAATGCATGTTTATATTATGTTTTATTTAGATAATGCCATCTGTTAGTGAATCAAAAGCTCTTGTATATAAAAAAAAATATTAAGCTATTGCATAGCTTTTATCTCAGACTTTGAGCGCGGCGACCGAATGTATAAATTCCGTAATGAAAAAACCTAACACCCACTCCACACACTCCAACCGGCACAGCGTTGCGATGCTATGCAATAGCTTTACCGCGGCAGTCATCGAGTGCTACACGTATTTTTTTTTTAGAAAACAGGATATGGCGCCGATTTTTATTTTACATTATATTCAAATAGCTAAGCTAATAGCAAAGAACTCTCTATGTTTGCAAACTTTTATAACTCTGCAAACCTCGCCACTACGGCGAAAAAATGAACTAATATCGACAGGTCAGCCATGTTGTTAAAAAAAGTTCACATGTTGTCACCCTACCCTACCCTGTCCTATGATCCTAATTCATATCCTGTCCAAGCCTATCCTATCCTACTAATATTATAAATGCGAAAGTTTGTGAGAATTGATGTATGTGTATGTTTATTACAATGAAATAAGCACACATACAGAGAGTAACTTGGATTAACATATAGGATAGGTTTTATCCCGGAAATCCCACGAGATCGGGAACAATGCGGGTTTTTCTTTAAGAACGCGAGTGAAGCCGCGGGTGGAAAGCTTGAATTACATAATATTATGATCCTTACAGAAAAATGAAGGGCTCTGAGGAAAGGCAGTATTCTGGATTGCATTGAAATCTATACAATACATTATAAAATCGTAGAAAATTTTGAAGAAAGTCAAAACTGTACATCATTTTTTAAAAGAATACTGTATGTCCGGGCTAAACTTAAAAAAGTACTGCATGGGTTTACATCAAGCATGAATATTGCAAACAGGTCGGGTCAACATAATATAGGCTTGTCAACATAATAGGCAATAGCTGGTAAATTGTGGTTTACTGGATATTGTAATACTGGTAATACTGTGGTTTTACCACAATTTTTGGTTTAGGTATAATAAGGGTATAATATTATATCTTTTTTACAACCGTCAATACGAAACTCCTGTTTGCGTAAATTTTATCCACATTATAATCATTTATATTTTATATCATAAATTATATCGTTCAAAATCGATTCAAAATCAAACAAAATGTTGTGTGGTTCTATGAAACCACGGTAAAAGTGAAACTGTTCGAAAGGTTCCGAACACTGCTTTGTGTAGCGCATTTCGCGTAACGGTCGGATACCTACTCGGCAGCCGCGATACACGCGACATGCGCTACACAGACCAAAAAGTTTGAGACGATGTAATAAAAGTTTCACTTTAAAAAACATCGTCAAAAATACAGTACTCCTGTGCTTAAAAAAATATAAACGAAATGAAACTGTCACTCTGATTGAACTGTCAAGTGTCAACTGTACAAAATAATGTCAGATGATAAAATTGACAATTGACAATTGACATCCAATTATAGCGGGAAAGTGAAATGTGAATTGAGAAGTTATTATATTATTTCGAACAAAGAGATTTTAACAATTTACGCAATTTTTAACTTGATTGAAACACTTATTAACGTTGTTGTTATATACGAAAAGGAGCGTTTCCTTCACAAACCGATCGGTAAGACTTATGTAGATGGTTTAATGGAACTATCTACTACACATTTCATTAACTTTGTATATTATTATTTTACATTTATTCAAATATCTGTACGTAAACTATATATGACTTTTTATTAGGTAGTCAAGAATTTTAAAATGGATAAACGAAATAAATTCAAAGGTCCACCAGCAAAGAGGTTTAAGTCGCAAGATGACGATGAAGATGAAATGCCGGCTAGTTTTGAAGAGACATTGGCAGGAATGGAAACTGACTTTGACACTCCTTATATACTTGGTGAAGGCCCTGAAAATCAAAATACTAACATTAAATGGTCCCGATCGACACCACCTGATATGAACCCCAATACCCAATCTTTAGTGTTTCAACAGTTTGATGTTGACCATTATAATGGGCAGCCAATTCCAGGTATGCCAGGGTCTCAACTAGCACCTGTTCCTGTTATGCGTATGTATGGAATTACTATGGAAGGAAATTCTGTTTGTTGTCATGTACATGGTTTTACACCTTACTTTTATGTTACTGTGCCATTAAATTTTGGTGAAAATCAATGTTCTACACTCAAAAGTAATTTGAATAAAGCTATGCTTGAGGATTTGAGATCTAACAAAGATAATATAAGAGAAGCTGTTTTAGAGGTGAAACTACTAAAAGCAAAATCCATAATGTATTATAAAGGTGACAGTGAGATTATGTTTGCAAAAATATCTGTTGCTCTGCCAAAATTGATAGCAGCTGCAAAACGCCTCATTGAGAGGCAGCCCACATCATATAATTTAATGGATCCTTCATTTTATGAAACAAATATTGACTTTGATATTCGTTTCATGGTAGACACAGCATTAGTAGGCTGTAGTTGGATAGAGTTACCTGCTGAAAAGTGGTCTATTAGGAATAAGAATGGAAAATTATTACCTGAATCTAGATGTCAAATAGAAGTTGATGTTGCTTGGAATACATTTATTGCTCATCCTCCTGAAGGCGAGTGGTCTAAAGTTGCTCCAGTAAGGATTTTAAGCTTCGATATTGAATGTGCTGGTAGGAAAGGCATTTTCCCTGAACCTAACCATGATCCCGTTATTCAAATAGCATCCATGGTTATAAGACAAGGAGAAATGGAGCCATATATTAGAAATGTTTTTACTTTAAATACTTGTGCACCTATTGTTGGTTCACAAGTCTATAGTTTCCAATCTGAGTCAGAAATGTTATCTAAATGGTCAGATTTTTTCCGGGAATTAGATCCAGATATCATAACCGGATATAATATTAGTAATTTTGACTGGCCTTACTTAATAAACAGAGCAAAACATTTAAAGGTTGACAACTTTGATTTCCTAGGACGCATTAGAAATATACGATCTGTCATAAAGGATTCAGTGATACAGTCTAAACAAATGGGGCGTAGAGAAAATAAAAGCATTAATTTTGAAGGAAGGGTACCATTTGACTTACTTCTTGTACTTCTAAGAGATTACAAACTGAGATCATATACATTGAATGCTGTAAGTTATCATTTTCTTCAAGAACAAAAAGAGGATGTTCACCACAGTATAATCACAGACTTACAAAATGAAAATGAACAAACTAGAAGAAGATTAGCTATGTATTGTTTAAAGGATGCATATTTACCAATAAAATTACTTAACAAACTAATGTGTATCATTAATTATATGGAAATGGCTAGAGTAACTGGTGTGCCATTATTATGTCTTTTAACCAGAGGTCAACAGATCAAGGTAGTAAGTCAGTTACTTCGTAAGGCTAAGGAAGCCGGGTATTTAATGCCAACTTATCATGGTCATGGATCTGATGACCAGTTTGAAGGTGCAACTGTAATAGAGCCAAAGAAGGGCTACTATGCAGATCCTATATCTACTTTAGATTTTGCATCACTGTACCCCAGTATTATGATGGCACATAATTTATGCTATACAACACTAGTACCACCAAATATGCAAAATGAATTAAATCTAGATGCTGAGGATGTTACAATAACTCCTTCTAAAAATATGTTTGTAAAGTCTAATGTCAGGAGAGGACTTTTACCAGAAATCTTAGAATCTCTATTAGCTGCCAGGAAAAAGGCTAAAGCTGATTTGAAACAAGAAAAAGATCCCTTTAAAAGGTCAATTTTAGATGGAAGACAATTAGCCTTAAAGTTAAGTGCCAACTCTGTGTATGGTTTTACTGGAGCTCAAGTTGGTAAACTGCCTTGCCTTGAAATATCAGGAAGTGTAACTGCCTACGGAAGGACTATGATTGAATTTACCAAAACAGAAGTTGAGAAGAAATATAGAAAATCAAATGGGTATAAAGAAGATGCAGTTGTTATTTATGGTGATACTGATTCAGTAATGGTTAAATTTGGGGTAAAAACATTAGAAGAAAGCATGGAATTAGGAAGGGAAGCAGCAGATTTTGTCACATCTAAATTTGTAAAACCAATAAAATTAGAATTTGAAAAGGTCTATTACCCATATCTGCTAATTAACAAAAAGAGGTATGCAGGTTTATACTTTACCAAGCCAGAAACATATGACAAAATGGACTGCAAGGGAATTGAAACAGTAAGGCGTGATAACTGTCCCCTTGTTTCGAACATGATGAGCACTTGCCTTCAAAAACTTCTTATTGACAGAAATCCAGATGGTGCTGTATCATATGCTAAACAAATTATTTCTGATTTACTGTGTAATCGTATTGATATATCCCAACTTGTGATTACAAAGGAACTTGCAAAAAATGACTATGCTGCTAAACAAGCTCATGTAGAATTGGCAAATAAAATGAAAAAGCGTGATGCAGGCACTGCTCCAAAACTAGGTGATAGAGTGCCATTTGTCATATGTTGTGCTGCTAAAAATACACCAGCATACATGAAAGCAGAAGATCCTATTTTCGTATTAGAAAACAGTATACCCATAGACTTTAGTTATTATTTAGAGAATCAACTATCTAAACCATTATTAAGAATCTTTGAACCAATACTAGGAGAGAAAGCAGAATCACTACTCCTGAAAGGAGAACATACTAGAACAAAAGCAATGGTAACTTCAAAGGTTGGAGCTCTGGCAGCTTTTACCAAAAAGAAGGAAAAGTGTATTGGGTGTAAATCAGTTATGCCAAATGACACAAAGAAAGCATTGTGTGATCACTGTTTGGACAAAGAAGGTCAATTATATATAACTGAAATTTTCAAACAGAGACAACTTCAAGATAAGTTTTCAAGGCTTTGGACTGAATGTCAGAGGTGCCAAGGAAGTCTACATGAAGAAGTTTTATGTACAAATCGCGATTGCACAATTTTTTATATGAGAAAAAGAGTTGGTATGGAGTTGGATACGCAAGAGAAGACTGTATTACGCTTTGGTGAACCTCTTTGGTAAATTTGATTTGAAAAAGAAAGAATTCATAACATAATGAAATGTTGATCTAAGATATTGATATTTTGGATATATATCTCAACTGTATGAATAAATGCAATTGAAATCTATTTTTTTATATTTTTCAGTTCTTGAATCCTGAATCCTCTGAATAGAATAAGCCCAGATATCACAATATGATAATGGCGAAAAAATATTTCGCCAATCTATACTAATATTATAAAGCTGAAGAGTTTGTTTGTTTGTTTGAACGCGCTAATCTCGGGAACTACTGGTCCTATTTGAAAAATTCTTTTGGTGTTAGCTCATTTATCAAGGAAGGCTATAGGCTATACACCATCACGCTACGACCAACAGGAGAGGAGCCACGGGCTAGTATCCAATAAAATTACTTATCACTACATAGTATAAAACAAGTCGCTTTCTCTGTCCCTATGTATGCTTAAATCTGTAAAACTACGCAACGGATTTTGATGCGGTTTTTTTAATAGAGATTATTAGATTCAAGAGGAAGGTGTTAGTATATAATTTATTATGTTTTAGACAAAGCGGGCGAAGCCGCGGGCGTAAAGCTAGTACTAAATAAAATGCAATATTAATCTATATTTTTATTAATACACAAAACATAAATAGGAATGATATATAGATTCATAACATGTCATAAGACAAATGGAATGTGGAATTTTATAATAAGTATTCCATTTTTATATTAACTATTTACAATAAAATGTAGATCTGAAATAATACTTTTAAGTACAAAACACAATTGAGAGATGAAGCCCAGTATGTTGATGTTGATTACATCCTAAAAATTTGATGCTCATAAGGGTATGTGCAAAAGTCAGTTAATATATTATAAGCAGTTAACTTAGTTTTTTTTCTTGTTTTATTATTTTTGTTCTTATTAACAAATCATATGTACTTCAAATATTTACTGTGATTTTTATCGATCCTGAATTACTGACTTTTTTAATTTAAACAATTTATACATTATTAAAATTTAAAGTAACATTAATTATCACAGCGAAAAATACATGTACATAATTAATATAGAATTTCATACATTCAAGC
Organism: Colias philodice; assembly: GCF_061535455.1. NCBI lineage: Eukaryota > Metazoa > Arthropoda > Insecta > Lepidoptera > Pieridae > Colias > Colias philodice. The sequence continues at coordinate 5,588,414 of NC_143094.1, read as the reverse complement.
AACTGATTTGGTGCTTAAGATATTTACATCTAATTCTGGCCTCACAAAGATATTGCTTCACAACATAACTTCTTAAATATAATTTATATACAAGCCAATAAGGGATAACAAACAAAGCATTATTGGGATCTATAACAACATTTCATCTGTTATCTTGTGATAGAGATCTGTTTAAGTTTGTTTTTAGGTTTTTATTTAAGTTTTTAGAGGCAGGGATAGGGGGGACTTGGGCTTCAAAAGGAGTTAGGTTTCCTGATGCAGTGGTTGTAAGCTTCATTATATCTTCAAGAGTTCTTATGAATGTGTCACAGGTTGCTTTTAATAGACTTGATGCTTCTTCAATTTTCTGGAATTATAAAATGGAATACTGAATATTTAATTGATCTCAATTTCAATATTTTAAGATGATTAGTCAATTAATTTTCCCACAGATTCATTATTAAGGCTTATTTTTTATGAAGGTTTCATCCTATTGCAGTAGATACATTTTGTCCATATTGCAAGGGTATATGTATTTAGTTCAATTATTATCTCTGATTTAAAGCAAAAGTATACCTCTACATCTGGTCCATTGTCATGACTAGCAGCACTTTTAACAGCATGAACTTGTTGCATAAGTAAATCACAATAAAGATGCAATTCTGACTTTTTATTAATTAAAGAATCTTCCACTCCAATAACTGTAAATAATATTATTTACATCAATTAACAATTTGAATACCATAACAGTATTTCCCTTTTTTTTATTTCAATCACATTTTTAAAACTAATTTGTATTCATTGGTTAAGGTTGGTAACATTATAGCTATATATGTCTTATAAGTACTTGCACATTAGCTTATTCTGCATTAAATTGATTTGATATTATAGTAAAAAATTTAATTAAATTTAGTAAATAGGCTTCTTCTAGGCTACATATTTAATATTACAAGTAAATTACCTTTCACATCCACAATTGACTCCAGACATGCTTTAGCACTGCCTAAGGCTACCAACCATTTTTGTCTATCTTGAGATGAAGGTGCTCGAAGGTACATGTGCTGTTGACCAGGAATAACTAAGTCCATTCTCGTATTATCAATATTATTAACTGAAAACAAAACAAATACAATTTGTCTATTCATTCATATTAAAAGAACTAGGCCTTTAACAATCGAAAAAAGGTGCTTACTGGTGCTTACTGCTTACCATTAATTTGACATACTGAAACTTTCACCGAACCTTTACACCCTTGACAAACTTCATCTTGCGATTTATAATAGGATAATATTCCATTTTCTAAAACGAACCATCTTGTTTGCCAACCTAGGAACAATAATTAGTATATTTTTTTCAAACGAGAAAAATATAAAATACGTGAAACCTGTATATACCATTCTCCTAATAATAAATCTTAACGTACCATTCCAATAATTTGTCCATTTCCATAAAACACCTTCCATGTATTAAATATTATTATGGACACGTACTATTCACACGTCACTATATTGTATATATTGAATTCTCTCTATGCTGTGAAATAATGTAAGTCGTAGGAGTGATAGAGATTTAAAAACTTTAAGAATTTTATTAATTTTTTGGATATTTAAATTAAATCAGCTAGTAACAGCTTGCGAACAAAAACAGTCCAAATTATAGCGACATTGACAAATTTATTTTGACGTAAACAGTTTTCCCGTCACTCGTCTGTCAATGGCCACTCTCTAGTCTCTACACTTTCCGATGTGGTCGGATGGTTGCGGATGGTTGGCACCAACTGGCACCAACCAAATCGGAGCGTCTGTATATATGCTTTTAGGCCGCCTATCCAACTGGCTGTTGGAAAGCTGCGGCTGGACAGACTGTCGGTCATTTCTGGCGGAAGTTTTCTTGCAGATGGACAGGCGGCCTTAGGAGACGACAGCCAAGTCTGTCATTTTCTGCGGGGGGAACCACAGAACAGTAACTTTGCAGATATTCTGCCTCTTATTACTTATAAATTAATACCAATCAATGATATTGTTTATCTTATTTAAAAAAATATGAATAAACTTATCAATTAAAACCAATCATTGTAACAAGAAAAAAAAAAATAGTTCGAGACGATTGACTCTAACTCGTGTTACAAAAAGTGTAGTAGGCCGATGGCCTCTCTAGCTGTGCTCTCTAGTACGTAGTACATAGTAACTCAATGTATTTTACAATAAATAATTAATGAAATGGCATAAAACTGTACCGCTGACTGAAATGTGGAGACTGGAGTGGATAAGGGATTAGTGCACTTCGGGCCAGTGCTAAATAATCCCTGTTTTCCAATTACAGAGCATAATGCGACTCAGTGCCGCACAATGCCGAATTATGCTGATGCTTAATTGGAACGTGAAACGCACCAGCAGGTTACGCTAAAGTTCAGTGTTGAAAAAAAAATATTCATATAGTTAGCAATAATGTTTAAATAAAGTGGTATACATAATAATTGGTTGAAAATTATTTACGGTTATTTTAAGTAATTTGGATTTTGATTTTTTCATTAACATTTTTTTCAATGTGTGTACCTTCATCCATACTTATATTTATTTTTTTAACACAATTTGAATTAACTTTGATTATTTCGAAAAAACTACAATGAAACGAAAGCTTTAAAATTTTTTCCAACGATTAATAATTACTAACGATAAATCGATACTTTTTCTACTGCTCGATTGTGCGAAGCGTTGCTGTAGTTGGAACATTCAACGTTAAGCATTATGCCGCATAATGCGCTCTAGTGCTGTAATTGGAAAACGGGGAATGTTTCCGCTAGTTATACATTTTTATCGTATCGTTTCTTTAAATACCAATTTGTTATCCCTTTTTCTATTTTAACCTGTAGCGAAACCGTTATTATTTTTCTTAACTCTATTTTTGAATGTAATGTCAAAACTCAAAAGTCATTTGTCATTTGTCAAAACAAATTGTTACAAGCCACACCCGACAACAACCAGTAAAGATTCAATTCTTTTTGTTTTTGAATATAATTTATACGAAACGATTGTTTGTATTGTTACATCTTCCACTCAATCTGCAAATTGATGTATTATAGAAGTTGTATTCAGATAATTTAAATTAATGACAAAGCTCGATCGATTATTTTTGTTAGATGTTTGAATCTTTATTTTTTATTTAGAGTATAAGGCGCATTATTGAATTAAACTATTCAATTCCACATTATTCTTACAAATAAAACAATTCAGTTCATTTTATTAACACTATAAAACAATGTTACGAATGAAAATAATAGGTGTGTTAGCTTTGTTTCAATTGTTTATGTTTGTTTATGAAGGTACGTAAATTTTTGATATTCTAAAACATGCTACATCTGTTAATTTTTTTTAATAATGCACTATTTATGAGAAGGATCCTTTTGTTTACAGTGAATTCCTTAGAATGTTATGTGTGTGACAACCAAGAGGATAACTCGGAAAAATGTGTGAAGACTATCATGACATGTGAATATAATCAAGATGTATGCCTTACTGAAATAAAATGGGGAAGCACTCCATATTGGTCACAAGGAGCTAAAAAACAATATTATGTATCAAAGAGATGTTCTAATAAAACAGATTGTGCTATGACCCGCCAACATTATATGCCGCTGTGTACTCATATTTGGTACCAAGATTGGACTTGTTCAGATTGCTGTCAAGGGGACAGGTGTAATTATTACATTATTGTGAGTATATATATTTTTTTCATTTTCGATACTCTGGTGAGAACCCAATAGGAAGCACAATATTTGGAATTTAATTGGCGCAAGAAAACAGCTCACAAACCATCTAGAACTCTGTTAAGCACCAAAAGTATGACTTTAAAACTCATGACTACTATAATATAAGAATTTAATGATTGGTTATATATAGACCATCAATAATAATGCACCTCATCTGTGTACCTATATACATAATATATAACCTACAACCATATAACCTACAAGGTATAACTTACATAATGTACAATAATTTATGTTTTTTTTTTCAGAGCGGTCAGTCAGCTATAAAACCTGCACTAGCAGTGTTTTTTGGAACAGCAGCTGTTGCTTGGTTTTTTAGAACTATTTATAATTGACACAAGACAATTATTTTGTAAACATTCCTAATGAAATTAATTAATTCATATCGTTGAAATGAACTTACAATCAAATTAATGTTATCTTATATTCAGGGCATAATATATATTTATATTTGACTCCCAAAATTTTATATACACTTTTCAATGATAAGTAACTTTAAATTTATGACAATGTTTATGGCAAAGTTCCTCGTTCTCTTTTAATAATTTTAATAGAAAATGAAGTAACTTAAATTACTGCATTGATAAAAAATAACAAAGCTAGCTAATCTTTGGACCATAGTATTCAAGCTCGACTATAGATTGTCTTTAATCCATCCAACGTCTACAATAAGACATTATGATTTACACATTTACATTACATTAGACATTATTTTTTTTACTTTACTAGATTAAGTTATTGTTATTACTGTCTTAAATCCGTCCATAAAAAGACTATTATTATTATACATATAATATTTTTATATTATTACTTATAAGTAATTATTTTGTACTAATTTCTTAGGAATATAAATCATATTTTTAAATAACTGTTTTATTTCGCCATCCTTGCTTTGCCAGCTTTAATGAAATGCAATTGATTAAGTTTTACTTGCTACGCAATTTTATAAAACTAAAACATTCAAGGTAATTCAACATAATTAATAATTAATTATACCTAGTATGCTACATACTTACAAATACATATTATAATTTGATTAAACTATACTAATTTTATTATACTGTAATTCTGTAGCTGCAAAGTGTTTGTTTGAGTCTGCTAATCTCAGGAACTACTGGCTGAAGGCTCCGATTTTAAATTTTCTTTAACTTTGTTTTTATTTATTTTCATCAAAAATTATCATTTTCAATTTCTATTTATCATTTATAAAATAATTAACTTTAGCCTAGTCTTGTGATAATAATAATTGATAATAATTTGCTCTAACATGAAATTGAGTTCCATTTTGTCTTAGGGCGTATTCAGAAAGAAAGCTTGAAACTTATAAGCGCTTATCGGCGCTTGTCATGTTCATATATTTTCCTGCGCGGGTTACCAGCACTGACAGGAAAATATATGAACATGACAAGCGCCGATAAGCGCTTATAAGTTTCAAGCTTTCTTTCTGAATACGCCCTTTGATTAGGTACAAAATATTAAAGGTCTTTTTGTATCATTTTGTTTTCAGTTTTTTAAATAGACTCAGCTGGCTGACCTAGGTCTGTGCCTAGGTTTTTTTAAAAAGTATAGATTTTATAAATTCAGTTTTATCGTTGGCTATAGCCTCTAAGTGCGTGTAGATAAAAGACCTCTCATATTTACAGCTATAAATTTCTGAATTTCTAAAAAGAGTAAATAATTACATTAATTTATATCTGAAGGTTTCAAGCTTGGTTACAAGCTCCCCTGAGCTATGATATATAAAAAAGCAGTATAATAGGTCATTGCCCCTGAGTATATAATATGTTCTGTGGTTACAAGTGTGTTATGTTGTTTATCTATGAAATTTCTAAGATGAAATTACATGTCCTTTTATGTAGGTATTCAGGTTATATTATATTCATTCATGTATGTATTAGCCTATTAGGTGCTTTGATTTGTCCGAATTCAGTAGCATAAGACGTAATAAGTATCACTTTGCTTTGGGTATAAAGTAGACAGAGAATATGGGTGCTTTCTAGGCTTAGATCTAAGTTTCTACGCGTGAATGGACGCTTTGAGGCAACAAAATAATCGAATAACAACAAACAAAGTGCCAACAGATTAAAAAGAAAAGACATTCATTGAACTGTCACTGTCAATGTCTACGAACGTGAAGGCTTGCGATTTGCGAACCAGTGAAGGTGAATCAAGCATCAATTCAAGAAAAGTAGTCACCCAAATTGTAAAGGTGGAAGCGCGATTAATGTCAACGTCTTGTGCCTTTTTATTTGTGAATCTTCTGGACGTTTACTCTTTATAAAAGCTGATAAATATTAGGTCCCCAAAGTGTTAAACCAACGCAAACATGCATTATTATAAGCCGATAGCAATACTTATTGTTTTGGTAAGCACAATTTCTTTGAATAGCTTTTGCATCGATCTCATTTTGTACACGTATATAAATACGTGTTTGTTGATTTTATGGTTCATTATTTATGAATGAATAGTGGTTAATTATGTAAAACATGTTATGTTACAGATCTGTCACACTTTTTATAACCCGACCGATAGTGGTGCTGTACAAATTACACAGAGTAATTTAGATATGGTTCTAGGTAAAGTCGCTCATAATTGTTTTGATTGCTTACGTTTCTTTAATTTAAAACTGTATTTAAAATTGAAAATTATGTTGTAGCTTCCAATGAGGTGGTTTTTATAAACTTTTATGCTGACTGGTGTAAATTTAGCAATATGCTGATGCCCATATTTGATGATGCGGCGGACGAAGTGTCAAAAGCCGGGTATGATACTGGGAAAGTGGTTATGGGAAAAATTGATTGTGATAAAGAGCCAGCTATTGCTACTAGATTCCACATAACAAAGTATCCCACACTGAAATTGTTTAGAAATGGATTACCAGCTAAAAAAGAATACAGAGGTATGGTTAAAATCAATTTATATTGAAAAGTATTTCATAGATATACAGATAATAATTAAGGCATACATGTAAATTGGTTTTTGTTTTAAAAGTAATGGAAATAATTTACATAGATAACACTTGAATTGTTAAATAATATAATATTCACTTTCATTAGTTAAAAATAATTGACATAACAACATGATGTATACTTTATACATATAAATTATAGAGTAGTCACTTACCATTAATGCCTTTCATTCTATTAAATCACAGGACAACGGTCAGTTGAAGCGTTTGCAGAATTCATCAAAAAGCAGCTTACTGATCCCGTTATAACGTTTGGAGCATTGAAAGAGCTTCATAACTTGGCTGAAGACAAGAGACACATCATTGGTTACATGGACAGAAGGGATCAACAAGAGTATGAGGTTTTGAGGAAGGTGGCTGCTTCTCTTAAAGACGAATGCCTGTTCCATGCTGGCTTTGGTGATGCGTCTCAACAAATGCATCCTCCAGGTATTTATTTGTAGTAGAAGCTGTTAATGTTGTGATTAGGTATAGTAGTAGTTGTGATTTTGTTGTTTAAACTGAATTCATTACTTATCATGTCTTTTGTTATTATATTGTCTAAATGTTACATGTATTCTCCAACTATTATTTTCTTCATATTCAAATTGATAAGTAAAGTATTAGTTTAAACAACAACAATATGCTATAATGAACAAGAACTTGTTTACATTGAATATTAAACTATATTTCAGGTCAGCCCATAGTTGTATTCAGGACAGACAAGAAAACATCAAATGAGCCTGATGAAACCTATACAGGGTCTTTGCTCAATTTTGATGAGCTGTACAGTTGGGTGCAAAAGAAATGCATACCTCTAGTTAGGGAGATCACATTTGAAAATGCAGAGGAACTTACAGAAGAAGGCCTGCCGTTCCTTATTCTTTTCTATCATCCAGATAAACATGAAAGTATTAAGAGGTATAAAGAAATTGTTGCAAGGGAATTGGAATCTGAGAAACGTAAGTATTATATTGTACTATCTGCTTGTATTGTAAGTTTGTCAAACTTTTGCATTTATCATCCTAATTGAGGAGAAAAATGAAACCTAATATTATAATCCATTTGCCTATACTCAACTTTGTTTAATGACTAATGTATAAATACATCATGGTATAAATGTAATAATTTTTATTCACAGCAAAAGGTAATGTTTAAATAGTTCAATTTATATGAATGTAACATACAAATAGATTATATCAAATTGTGATTACCACATTGAATAAAAGCTAAAATATGACATATTATGTTTCATATTTGGGTGGAAATTGGAAAGTACATAAATTGGCAGCAATTTATTATTTAACTTAAAGTAGACACTTGAGATAAAAATCCCACAGAATTAGATAAGCAATACAATTGAATATTCAAGTTTTTTGTTTCTACCTACTAGTCACAATAAACACAATAATTATCAATTATGTCTGGATTATTTTGTGGTTAGTGTGGTGGTTTGACATTTTGATTACAGATAACACAATTAAAATATCATACTTTTCATTCAAGAAACTTTACTATGGTCATTTCTATCTCAACAAATTGCAGAAGTACTTTTAAGAACAAGAATATTGGTACTTCTGTTGTTTAACATACAGCTATTTTATCTTTAGAAAATGTTATTATAACATTCTCAAAAACTTTCCTATGAGTATATACATACTATCAAAATACATATTTTTAACTTGGTTGTACATTTTATTTCAGAAAATGTGAACTTTTTGACGGCTGATGGAGTTAAATTTGAACATCCCCTGCATCACCTTGGCAAATCAGTGGCCGATTTACCATTAATTGCTATTGACTCATTTAGACATATGTATCTGTTCTCCGATTATAAGGATATGGAAAAGCCTGGAAAGTTGAAGGAGTTCCTGCAAGATCTGTATTCCGGAAAGTTGCACAGGTAATATATAATTTTGTTTTTATATTGATTGTTTTGAACTTAAAACTAAATACTGATATATTATATACTGATGAATAATAACACTTATTTAAAGCTGTGTTTTTGTTGGTTACTTTTTAAGTGACTTAATATTATCTGTATCTTCTTATCAGACAATGTAACAAAGAGACAGTTGTATTTGTGTTCCAAGATAAGCAGATAAAATAAGAATGATTTGTTAAGTAGCAAGCATATCAGATGAATTTAAGTATGTATATGTTACGGCTAAAGGTAGGTGAGAACATAAACTTAAGATTAGCCGGCTAAACTTAGGTTTATTTTCGACGAGGTGTTAATGTTAGTTTGTTCTATCTTTAGCCGGCTAAACTTAAGTGTAACCGCAGGCCCGTGGCTAAAAATGTCGGGGTGGGTAGATTTGGTTACTATAATACATGTAAGGAACAGGGCGAGTGTTTTCTGGCACTTCGCCGGCTGCTGCCGCAGCACGCTCGCTGCGCTCGCTCGGCTCGTGCGGGTCTTAAGAGTTCTAACCTAACCTAACCTAGCCACCAGCTTTCTGCCCTGAGTCGGGGTGGGTAGATTTGGTTACTATAATACATGTAAGGAACAGGGCGAGTGTTTTCTGGCACTGTGCGGGCCCCTCAAGCCCTCCACCGGCCCGGCGCTAACCAAATCTACCCACCCCGACATTTTTAGCCACGGGCCTGCGGTTACACTTAAGTTTAGCCGGCTAAAGATAGAACAAACTAACATTAACACCTCGTCGAAAATAAACCTAAGTTTAGCCGGCTAATCTTAAGTTTATGTTCTCACCTACCTTTAGCCGTGACATATATACTGCAATAAATTATATATTTTAAACTTTTAAGTATCAAACTTCCTAACTATGCTATTGATCTTCTATCAAATAATGACTAAGTTGAACTATGAAAACTTTGTCTGCTAAACATAATATGTATAACAATTTTAACTAGGTAACCACATTCTTATCATACCTTTTGTAATATAAACACCTGTAGTCTATATGAGATTATAAATGTGATTGATAAACACGAACTGTGTTTAAAGTATAATTTTTTTAAATACTTGTTGCACTTTTACTATTTTTTGAATCTTTAATGGATATCTGGGAAGGTTAACAGTGTAGCCTAAAATTAATTGAAATATTATATACCAGATAAATGTATTGAAATAGGAGCAGAAAGTCATTGATCACATTGCTATTATGAAACAGATTACGTTTTTCATAGTCTCTACATGGATGAAACTATACAAGTATACGCGAAATTACGGGCATAAGCTATCCCTACTGAATCTATCTTATTGTCATCTCCCTTGAGCGCGAGGGATGCTTCTTTAAGAAAAATTATAATAGATTTTTTTGCAATAATAACATATAATATCTTTTTTATTTGTGTGAAATAAAAAAATAGTCATTTTTTTAAATTCGTTGATATAATATAATTGAATCTTGAACATTATTTTTATTTTTCCAGAGAATTCCATTATGGCCCTGACAATCCTCAAGTTTTATTGAACGCAGAAGTGAAAGTAACTACACCACCTGAATCTACTTTCAAGAAATTAGCTCCATCCAAAAATAGATACACTCTACTCAGGGACGAATTATAAGGCCATTTTACATTTTATTAGTAATTAATAATTTAATTTCACTGTAGCACGTTTTTTTTCTTTTCTTTTCACCGAATGGGTTTTAATTTTATTTATGAATGCTCAATTGAAAGAATAGAAATATTCAATAATGAAATATCTGTGTAATTATTGTTTTTCATAAACAAGCTATTCCTATGTTTTACATAGAGCTATTATTATTACTACATATTGTATTTTCTTAATGTTTCCATTTTATTTTATTTTTATTTAATTCGTGCAATTATGTATTATAATTTCATAAAAATTCATGAAATTGTGAGTAACTATATAGTTACTATAACTAACTATAGTATATTTTGTGGTAAACCTTACTAGTGACGTCAATTGACGACTCGAAATAATTTCTTGAAATTTATTATATAACAAAACATATTTAAAGTAAGTAGTAAATATATCTCATTAGGCTTTTAAAAAAACCGATCATGGAAATGTAAATTTTGCAATTTTTCATGCATTTCTTTGCCTTCCCTTTTATTAAAATATAAAGTTTAAGGACGTAAATAAGCCATTTCCTCTAAAGTAAATATGTAACAGATTATTAACTCATTCTTATTTACTTATCTGTAATTTTTAATATTCAGTGAAAAAAGCAGCGTCAAAATTTAAATCATTTAAGCTGTATTTGTATGAAAAAAAATTAATATATTATTATAGAAGTATGCATATAGTATTTAATTTATTTTCATTTTATATAAAATGTCAAGTTAAGAAGCCAGGTATAGCACTTAATTAAGTCTAAGAAGTATGCACTATATGTTTGTATCCATAAAGATAAGGGAATATTTCTGCACATATTAATAAATTGCATTTAATTATCTGTTTATTCTTTATATTATCAGTGGAGTTTTGATATTTCTGTTTCATATATAACGGGTGATTTTTTAAGAGGTATAGGATTTGATTTTCAAAAAAAAACACAAAAAACTTGAAAATGTTGATGTAATCTATAATGGAATTGATAAAACGATCAATATAATTTAATGTTTGAAGCTGATTTCATGCAAATGATGGCCACGGCTCCGGTTTAGATGGCCCATTCGCATTTCGGCACACTCTCTACAACATATCGGCCGGTATATCACGAATACTTAAATGCTTCAATATTGGCTACTAGTGCGTCAATCGTTGCTGGTTTATCCCTGTAGGCATAAGAAATAGTCCAAAGACGTTTGATCACGCGATCTAGGCGGCCAATCGACGGGCCCAAAACGTGAGATAAACTGTTCGCCGAAGACGGCTCTCAATTGGGCTATTGTTTCGCGTGCCGTGTGGTATGTGGCACCGTCTTTTTGAAACCACGTGTGAGGCATGTCCAATTCTTCCATTTTGGGCAAAAAAAAATAAAATCGCCAATCGATGAAGTGCATCGCGCACTTCTTAACCGACTTCACACTCTCTTAACCGAGCATGCATTTTGATAGTAAAATTCAATAATTTGCAAGCGTTGTTCGTTCGTAAGTCGATTCATGGTTAAATTATAGACCAAACTGAACAAGTTTGATAAAGACACAAGACACGATTCACGCGTGATCTATCAAAAACAGTATTGCCAAAAAGAAACCAGCAAAAAAATCACCCTTTATTTACTCATAACTATAATTATAATACTATTAATTCATTTCTATTGAATAACTTTTAATCTCTTCTGCTTTTGTATCCTAAGTATGTATATATAATTATATACAGTTGGACTTATAAATCAAGATTTATAAATGTTAATATTTAGACTTTTGATTATGACTAGCTTGGTTTCAATACATTCTTATAACTACAATTTCCCCCATTGTTAGTAAATTTTCGGGATTTTTTTACAAATACCAACAATTTTTTAACTTTGGAAGTATACTGAATTGTATAAAGTCTTGATTCAAAAATAACAGTAAATTTTTAAATCAATAAAACGTAAAAATCTTAAAGGCTAAAAGATGTACAATAGTACAATAATTAATAATAAACTTAACGATGAAATAAAGAGTATATTGTTAAGGTACTTATATATAATGTTCGTTTAGTAAAGGAACTGCAGTATGTGTATATTTTAGTTAAAATATGTGTTTATATTTCTGTTATATCAATTTTATAAGACACAATATACTTAATAATTTATCTTTTATAAGTTTCGCAGTGCGCACATCTCATTAATTATTTTTATTAGCAATATAGTGAAATTTAATGCAAGAATGTTTGGTTGTTTGTACACTTATACATAGTTTTTTGTCTTCAAATGCGAGTTTACTTATGAAATTATATTTTCCTTAATATAAATCAACAAATCTGGTATGAAATTGGCTCTAACATTAAAGTTGTATTAAAATTGTGTCCATTTATGTATAATATTTTGCATGATATTATTCATATTAAGTATAAACTCGCGATTACTCAGACCCGGTTACAGTATAAAAATATATAATTAATATTTTTTTTGTTTATTAACAAAATAAGAAAAAAAATGATCCAAATTCACGTACGTGAATTGGGATTCTAGGTAGTTCTTCATTGCATGAATATTCCTCCATTTCGATCTTCTATTTTTTATCTTTAAAATTAAGGATTGCTTACCTTAATAAATAACACTTAGGATTACAGTTTAGATGACGTACGAAATGTACAAATTTGTTATAAAACAAATGTATTAGAAATTTGATATTACTGCCTCAAACCAACAACAGAAGACTATAAATGTAAATAGGTATAATGTACCTAATTACTTAGTAATATTATTCATACGTGTAAATGATTGTACAAAATGTATGTTTTGTGAATTGTGTAATAATTAAATTTTTCAAGCCTATTCTTTGTTTATTTGTTAAAATTACGTTTTCAGCCATAGCTGAAAACGTATAATAATACCTATAAAACTTTTTCACAAGTCCCATGCTTGTGATTTGGAAGCAACTTATCTTTCAAGTTGTTCATAACATGTTTCAATGATATCTAAAATATAAAAATAAAACGCTATATTTGTTACTAAGGAAATTTCGAGAACACCTGAACCGATTTAGTTAATTCTTTTTTTGTAACATTCCTTGAAGTACGAGGATGGTTCTTATGGAGAGAAAACGTAAACCGCGCGTAAACGTAATGCGTAAAATGCTTCGCCCGTGGTACATGGGCGAAGCAGGGGCGGACCGCTTATAAATAAGAAGTATACCTAGATACCTTTTTATTACTATAATATCATTGTAATCCATACTAATATTATAAATGCGAAAGTAACTCTGTCTGTCTGTCTGTTACTCAATCACGCCTAAACTACTGAACCAATTTGCATGAAATTTGGTATGGAGATATTTTGATACCCGAGAAAGGACATAGGCTACCTTTTATTGCGAAATATGTACCACGGGCGAAGCCGGGGCGGACCTCTAGTTTGTAATATATGTTTAAAAACTTCTTGGTTTATTCATCTATTGCACGCCTCATAAGCGAAGCGTTGAGGTGGGTACTACTGTCACTTCGCGCAAAACATCTGATTTTTCAAACTTAAAATGTCTTTATGTATCATACATTGCACTTGTAAGATAATACATACACACACATATTAAGAAAAAACACTATTTTTAACTTTCATGATATTTTTGATGTCATTTTTGTTATTTAAACTAGTTAAAAAACAGTTTAAAAAAGTTCTGTCTTGGACGTCCGTGTGTCTGTAGGGGAGACCGAGGGGTTTTGAAACAAAGGTGAGTTGAAACAGTCCCGATTTCTCGGAACCTAAAACCGTTAGCGATCTGGAAACGTAGTTTTTAACCACCTCCCACAACCCGCTATCGCGTCAGTTTACGCCGATGACGTCAGTTGTGCAGTTGTGTAGTTCTGAATGACATGTGCCGAAAATCGCTAAAAGTAAGTATTTCACGAATTTTTACGATGCTCGTACTTTATTAGTGGTTTTGTATTTTGGGTTGAGTTATATACGTTTTGAAATCTCATTATCTATAGATTCATGAAATATACTTGGTAAATTTGATTTCTGTGTATTTACTGCTTGATCGTGATTTGAATAAAAATTGGGAGGTTTTTTCTCACTGAGGTGTTTTGAAACAGACTGTTTCAACTCTCCTCGGTTTAAATTTAACATCTGATTATAGCTAAGAAATAAAAAGTACAAGGATTAATGCATTTTATTGTTGATTTAATGTGTTTATTTGTTTCAACATCCCTACTGAAGAAACTAAAGCAAGAAAAAGATCAAAACCAGGCAGTAAAACTAAAAAGGTTAAGGTTCTCAAAAAAAAAAAAAGGAAACGAAGAAGTTGATGAAGGAGAAGAGGATTAATTCTGCTGCATTTGCTGTATGGAGCCATATTCAAACTACTTGTCAGATTAATGTGCTTCCAATAATTGATCTTTGACATTTTTTTCGAGTATTTTTACTTAAATAATTTATAGCACTGATTGTAATACTTAAAAAAATTACTGATAGTTAATTACTATTTTATGTCAAAGATTTAGTTATATAAGAATGCAATAAAACATTTTGTTGATTCGACTGATTATAATTGATGTTACGCATAAGGCGTCATGTTAATTTTTAGTAATTAACGAGTTTATTATTTGTATTAGACCTACTTGACTGATATGTCATTAAAATATTACTAAAAAGGTTGTTGATTACTTGAAAAGATTGATTTTAATTAAAATCTTTAAATCAAATCATCATTTTTATTTTGCAGCTCCCATTACTGCCTAAAATCGTAATGTTTCAACTCTCCTCGACCTCTGTTTCATCTTACCTCGGTATGAGGAGAGTTGAAACAAGTTGACTTGTTACGGTTAAATCGATTTTTCACCACATTTTTTAAGGCTTACAGTTTCTTTTTGCTAACTATTCGCAAGTGTATAGAATAACCTATCGATTGGTACTAGTACCTCAAGATTTCTGATTATAGTTTGAGTTATATTAAACAAAACGTGAAAATTGTTTCAACTCCCCTCGGTCTCCCCTATGTGCGGATCCTTTTTCTTGTTAACACGATAGCGACCGAAATACTTTACTAATCGAGTCTTTTTTTTTCTCTTACGCTTGAGTATGCTCAGGAATAGAACCCTTTCATTTTTCAGGGTCTGATTCGATGTGGTTTAATTGTTATTAAATAAACAAAAATAATAATTAATAAATATTTATTAAAAAAAATTATGAGGCGTGCACTTTTGGATTTTCCAAATTTTTTATCATTCTATTATAGAACTTTAGAAAAGAGGGCAGCGCTTTTTGCCGTCACAGTCAAATTATTTTCAAACTTTACAATAAAAACATTTGCAATTCAAAGCAAAAGATATTTAAGTCTTTACTGCCTCTCGTATACCATCGGAATAATTAATTAATGATAATGAACTTGGCCAAACTTACAAACCTTCGCTTCTGAATTCAAGATGGCGCTGCAAGTTCATAATAATTCCTAATAAACAATTATATAGGAAAGTTTTGATTTTTTTATTGTTTGTCGGTTAAGGATTAACTCAAATTTATTTGTCTCACCTTAAAACGTATTTTTCTCATTTATTATCTATATTAAAATCTTAGATTAAAATAAATAGTTAGGTAGATAGATAGTGTTTTGTTTTAGTTTTGTGTCGTTTTGAATTTTGATACGATACCTTAAGCGATACCTATTAGATATACTTAATTCACTTATTTTTGTTTAGATTCTATAAGGAAAACAACTACCTACATACTAAAATTGCATACCTCTTAGATTACAAAATAAAAGGCTCTTAAATATTGCCGCGTTTCCCATAATGCTATAAACCGTGCAATTTTTTTCCGCTTAAAATAAATTTAACTAAAATGACGAGGGTCGTTCAACGGCGTCAAATGTGTCATTAAGGATATCTCTTACGACCGGACTGTTGTGTAAAACAAACTGTGTTCGGGACATCGTTTTTGCTTATGTAGGGCAATTTCGGCTGTCACTGACTAAAAGAGCGGCGTTTGAAAACCACCGCTGCGCCACGGGGAGTCCTCGATCAGCAGAATTCTAGTAATTTCTATTTTTTACATCGTGCGTAATTTCTCGTTTATACTATTATCAATAATCAATTAATTTGGGCAATAATAGGGCGATCTTTTTTAAGTAAAAATGCTTTGTTAGTATAAGGATTGAAATAGCATCCAATAGGTAGGTATCCTAATTTTCATTATGCCTGAATTTTTGAATTAAGTACAATCATATCTACAATTTAATTGGCTATGAGCAAAGATAATGCATTGAAAATTCATATTATGTATTGAAAAACAAAAAAAATATTTAAATAGTTATTTTAAATTTTAATCCATCATTTAGAATTATTAGCTCCTAACACGTATATGTATAATTTATAAGTATCTACCTACCTTATAGGCATATACTCTATAGGCAGGCCTGGCATGGTAGGTAGGTATATCTAGGTTGTTACAATAATCGACTATAGTAACTAATTTATTTATTGCTATTATAAGAGCGAGCGCACACGAGCAACTTTGTCTCCGCAACTATTTTGTCTCCGCAACTATTTTGTCTCTTCACCCATGGGCTAGTATGAAAGTGCGCGCACGTAGCGACGCAACTCCCCATACAAATTTTATTGATGGGAGAGACAAAATAGTTGCGGAGACAAAGTTGCTCGTGCGCGCTAGCTCCTTAGCAACTAAATACATAACAATATAATTATTTTTAAACACCATACTGATAGTACCTATATATTAAAAAATAATTAACAAGTAGGTACCTACTTAATTAAACCTATCTATCTACTGATGGTTTATTTTATAGTACCTTATAAAATACGATCTCCTTCTCGTTTGGATAAAGACTTTGTTATTCTATTCAAGTCTTTTCCCCCACTTGTCATTTTACCCAACATACACGGAATACCTTTAATTTTTTGTTTAAATTTAGTTGCATCGAACCCGCTCAGGCCTCAGACTAAAGGAATAAAACATGGAAATTCGCGCGTTGATGCTCATAAAATACTTGATAAAGTGTCAAATCTCAAATATCATAAAAAGTTGCATCTTTTTATAATGCAATACAATGAAGATACAAAAACGTCAACTTTGACAAAGGTAGTCCGTGCGAATCTGCGCCAGGTTCATTGTAACAACAGGTACTTCAAGTGATCTTGTTACACTTTCATTGACGATGAATTCACTCCTTTACAGATAAATGCGAAATAGCAGAGTTCCGATCAGATAACACCAACGTCCGCATTTATACAGAATTAAATACTCGTGTAATCCTACCCTGGTTGTCTGAACTAGGAATCAATGCAAGTTCTCTACTTCACTAGACCGGTAGCAGGTTTGAAGATCGTGCAGTATAACCAGCAATTACAATTTAATCAAATAATTACGCAGGACATAGCGAATCTAAGAACATGTATAGCTTGCTATTTTGTCATTATTGAAATTGCGGTCCGCTTCGCATTTAATTTTGCCATGGCTTCCACTTACGTAGGTACCTACGTCTTGTAAATAGCAGTTGTAAATAAGCATCGCCAATTTCATGCCGGATAGAGATTGTTATTAGGTTAATAAGTATGGCCTTCCGATACACTCATAAATATTGTCAGTCACTTTATTACAATTATGAAATATGATCCAGTGGAATAAATATATCTAGGCAAGTTACTTAATAACATAAAATAATAAAATTATGTCGAACTTGTAACGTCGAACCTATGTCATAAAAATACATTCTACGTATTGTATTTTTCTGTTTCCTTTGTTAATAAGGTGGTAAACGGTTAAACTAGTTATGTAAGTAGGTATGTTATGGCGATTTAAAGTGCCTCTAGAAGAAGTCGAGTTGAATGAATAATTGTTTGATTAAGAGTTTGAGTTTAATTTTGAAGTTTGAGAAATTTTTGAAAAAAAAAAGAAATAAATTTTGAGTCTTGGAAATCTTTTTAATCAACTTAAACTAAAAGAGATGTTCAATGTATATTCACATTTCACACATATTATATCTAATTGCATTCCAGTATTTTTTATTCCGCTGCATCTCGCGTGGGTGCTGTTCCGACCGCCACAATGGACGAAACTCGACACCATCTCGTCGGTACTTTGTATGAAGGATTCATTCAGGGCGCTCTGCAAAAGACAGGAAGTGAAGGACAACGTGCGATAGAACCAATTACCCGCCCTCGATATATGAAACCAGTAATTAGTGTAAAATATACTAGCAGAGCGGAAGCGTGATGCTGGTACGCCGGACAATCTGCGTAACTTCGAATGTTAATGGTGTGAAAAGCGATCTATTGCAAATTTTGTTCATGTTTTTTTAATCTATGTTATGAGCGTGTATTTCAGTTTTAATTTGAATTTTTATTATTTTTTTAGTTTTCTTTTATGTAGGTGTAGTTTCCTGTTTTGGAGTCTTGACTACTTTAATACCTGAATATCAATTTCAAATTACTTAGTAGGTTTTTTTTACTGGGTATTATCAAGAAAGGCTTACCTACCTAATTATGAAAGCTCAAAGCATGATAATAATGTATAACACACGCAACATCATCTTCAAGTGGAAAGAAAGTGTGATAACATTGTGCTAACCGATCACACTTATTCCTACAACTAAATAGACGAAGGGATGTAGTTATACGAGGTAGGTACTGTTTAAAGATATCTACTTACCCCAATAATAGGCTGCATCTCTAAAAAAAATCTTTATTATCCTGAATACTGGAATAATATAAGAAAATTACCTGTTCGAAATATAATTTTACTTAATTTAGTATCGATTTTATTAGATAACAAGTGCCTCTAATTCATTAACAGTTATAATATGTCATTTTATCATCCATTGAAATGAGCCGACCTTTCGGCTGTCTTGTCCTGCTGGGACATAAGCTTTTTTGCATGGCATGTCGTTAACAAAAACACAGTAGCCCTTAGATTTATGGCGTGAGGAGACGATCATAGCGCATTAGTAGTTAGTATTGTCCACTGCATGTGTTCGTTTTGTTCAAAAAGTCCGGCTTTGAGCAGCACAGTAGCTTGCCGATCTTTTGTGCTCTTCGCTTACCATTTTAAGCGCTCGTACAGCACTTTATTATTAAAGTAGATAACTGATGTACACAATTGCTGTAACAGCGCTTTAGTATCCTCTGTGAATTCTTTAGCAAGGTATTGTTCTATTTAGCCATAAACATGTCGACAGGTTCTTGCACTTGTAACTGGTAATGATTACGGGTGCTAGGGTGCCTTACAGTAGCTGCGTATTTCTTAGAATGTCTTTTAACGACAGTTGTAAAATTTTATTGAACTAACCATGAACAATTATGTATGAAGTAACTTTTTTGGACATTGATTTGGATAAAAATACTTACCAAGTTACCTAGTTATGTAATAATAATTCCGAATGCTTTCCGAATGTAATAATAATTAGATATAGCATATGATAACATTTAGATTTAGATTTAACAATACAAATGTCAGTTCACGAAGTTGTTTCGCTGAATTGAAGATAATTTTCAGAATCAGAAATCAAGACATGCCTGTGACTGTAGACAGCGGCGCTTAGAAAAATAAAAATATTAAAGGTTGGATGAAAGAAAGGAAATGTTCTCTAAGAGAGCGGTGTTCGTTGAAACAAAAGCAAGAGAACGATTTAACAAACTGCCATATTTTAACAACGTGTAATTAAAGGTTTGGCTCCGCTCGAATATGCATAAATCATGCGTCTGCCGCGAACTGCCGACCGAAATAGAGAAAAAATTAAAAACTTTAAGCCTGGGAGTTGGAGAAATATAATAACTATTCCCAACGTATGCTGTGTAGATAAGATTTGAATCGATTTAAATCGACGCTTTAATACTTGATTCGTACTTTATGTTCCTATGTGGAAGTTATTTTCTAATTAAGAATGTTGTTGGATATGCTCACGAAAGTTAAATTACTGTTTTTGGTTATTAGAAATTTAATTATTTTCAGTATTCGTTACTATAATTAAGACGGTCGAGACAATGTTAAAATCATTGTGCAAGAAGGTACCTATAGGTAGATACGATTACATTTTACACAACGAAAAAATCCCTTATCGATGGGTATTTAATATTTTATATGGAGAAATTATTTGGGCTCTACATAATGTAAATCGAAATCTGTGTAATTCTTTGAGTTTATTAGAAATGCAAAAATGATGTGTTTTTCATTTTGATTAATTACCAAGTTTAAAATAGAGTAGGTAATTCTTGTGTCAGATCAATTGTAGATATCTAATTTTATCATCTACTTTTCAATTAGGTATGCTTCCTGATTGAAATACTGATAAGACACAAAATGATTTTGCAGTTTTCAATACGTTAACTACCTACCTACCTAAATATTCTTCTCTATCGGCCGTAGCCCACTTTTTTATGTTTTGATCTACATCTATTTTGACTCTATGACTCTACATTGTTATTTGACGTCATAACTCAAGCTTTATAATATAATTTATACTTTAATTTATAAATATAGAATATTATCATTAATAAATATTATCGACCATATCGATCAGGTTTACAAATCAGTTATTCAAGTTTAGATATGAGTCACAAAGAAAAAGCTGCGGCTTTTCCTTACAAGAGCTTTATAAGCTCATAATTCACGGGCGGAGCGGGGTGTGGCGGAGGCTGTGCTCGCGCGGGCCGGGGAGGGTGCGCGCGCGCGGACCCACGGGTCCTAGAGGGGCGCGGGGCGAGGTGACAACCGCTCGTTACGTCTATCCCAAGGCAGTTATTAAAAACGTCTCGGCGCGAACGGTGCGCCGCCCTGTAATTATCCAGTTGGTTCTCGCGCTGTTGTCACCACCGTCACCGGATATGCAATATATGGAACCGCCTGCGCAACAGGTACGTCCGCGTACGCCCTCTATGTTTACTCGTTTCTGTTTGTCATGTGAAGAATAATTAGAATTTTAGCTCACGTTTGCCTACTTTACAGGGAAAATCAAGTGCCTTATTAGAACCTGTACTTATTGATAATTTTATTTCAGATGGTAATGATGAGTGGCTACGGCTGCGGGTATGGGCGCAGTGACGCCATATCCCCTGCATCCGACCTTTCGTCGTGCAGCAGTGCTTCTTCAGGGGCATGGTGTGGCTCTACTTGGCGGGAGCTTCCACCTTACTCTCAGTACCCCGCTTACTGGCCAACTACCACTGTGACTGAGGATGCGAGAGAACTACAACGTCGTTGCGCCAAATGCCGCTGCCCCAACTGCCTAACTGAAGCCGCCGGTTTTGGACCGAACTACGGAAAGGATGGTGCGAAGCGCGAACACGTGTGTCACGTTCCCGGTTGTGGAAAAGTGTACGGGAAAACATCTCACCTCAAAGCCCATCTCCGTTGGCACACCGGTGAACGACCATTTGTGTGCAACTGGCTATTTTGTGGAAAGCGATTCACACGCTCGGATGAATTGCAACGCCACTTACGCACACACACGGGAGAAAAGAGGTTCGCGTGTCAGCTATGCACTAAGCGTTTCATGCGTTCCGATCATCTTGCGAAGCATGTGAAAACTCACGCAAATGGCTCCAGAAAAGCAAAAAAGCCCAAAGAGGATGAAAAAATGGATACGAAACCCGCTGAAGAAAAATGTGAACAGCCAGTACAAGTAAGAAGTGAAACCAATGTTCCAGTGTCAGCTAACGTCGGAAGTTCAAACTACGGAACAGTGCCAGTTGCGAGTGCGCCTAAACAAATGTTGAATTATGCATCATCAGCACCCCATGTTCCCAATACGAATAACTTCCATAGCGGCGCAATGTTTAGCAATGGTGTTGTGTATGGCAGTGGCTGGTGTACGGATGTGCGCCAAGACACTTTATACCCTCGAGCACCAGCCAGGGATCCTCGCTTTTACCAGCAGTACGCACCATTAACTTATCAATGTGCTTCAAAGGACAACTACATGTTCCAAGGACATTATAGCCTACAACCACCAGTTGCCATCGGCCAATAGTGATCTTTCTTATGCGAAGTGTTAATGACAATATGTTTTAGTTAAATATGTTAACTTTTAGTTATTGTTAAGTTACCAATTACCTACAATGTGAATGTGATGTGCCTTGATAAATGATGTTATTTTTGTATTCTAAATAAACTTTTTGAAATGAATCTGGGTTTAATTATATGTCCTATTTCGCTTCTGTCTTTAAATAGAACTTAATATTACACGTTTACAATCAAACATAATTTTATGCATTACATTAATATAAATACAAATAGTTATACATACATTTCAATTTAAATCACTCACTCTATGTAATTATTAAAGTAGTAAACAATCCTTTATCGAAAATTAATATATGTATTCTTGTAAGATAAAAATCTAACAAGGAAGTAGTATCTAAAAAGATTTTGGGATATTGCATATTTACAAGAATAGGTATGAATTTTAATGTAAACAAAAGGAAATAATATTTAAATTGGGATTTCATTAACGAGTATTATGCGTGCTACGAAAGCTACGAAATACACGTAGCTGAGTTACGCACGTTTGATTAGAATATTGTGCTCTATGACAGTAATTACTTTTATATTATTATATGTATATTTTTCATTGAGATATACATATGGAGACGACGCCGCCTGCATCACTTATGTTCCGCTCAACATACGCCATATGGCGTAACTGCACGCTCATTTTTTATTTGTTTTAAAGTGAAACGCATCAAATATGCCTTCGTGTGTGTTACGATATTGCACAATTAATACAAATAATATGGAAAAGTGCAAAGGAATAACTTTCATCGGTAAGTACCTAACTAGATAATAATTTTTAAAACTTAGTGGCGCACAGATTTTGTTCGTGGTGTCTCCTCCATACGTAGTAATATTATCTCAATGATATTTTTACTTATTATGCTTATATTAGAAAATAAGTAAACAACTGTTTAAAGTTCATTTTAAGTTCAGCTATTTTAAACTTAATCATATCTATTTATTTCTGCAATAAAATAAAATGTAGGTAAATCAAATACAATTTAATTTAATACGTTATATTTAAGAAATATTTATTACCTTTTCAAATAGAGGCAGTTAGTTTGAATATGTAATACAAATTCATTTCTATTAGGCAACTTTTTATACATTTATAAGTTTAGAATTTATAGAGATTGATATGTAGAAAATGAAAAAGGAATTAACCAATGTAGAGTTTCGAAATACAAACAGATAATAACAAAGAATATTTTTTTTATATAAATTACGTAGGAATTGGATCTTTAATCGGATTGCATATCTACTTATTTTCAAATTGTACTTTAAAAACGATAAAAACAATATTTGAGTACAAACTCAAGTGTGACATTAAATATTTATATCGTTGTGTTTTTTTAGATTTTCATTTAGTTGATTATTTTGGATTATTATCATAAGGTTCTGTAAACGCAGGATAAGCAGAGCTGTGCACAGTTGCGGCTTCTCAACACGAGATGTCGCTAGGCGTCACCGCGTGCGACGACGGTGCACCGAGGCGTAATTGCATGCGGCTATTATCTGGGCGGCGCTCACCGCGCATGGCGGCCGGTGTGAGCGGGATGCACTCGATAATACGTAAAACAAAACGAGGGAGTAATAATGGTAAAAAACGAACACGCAAATTATAGTGAGAAATGAGGCAGCCGGTAGCGGTGGGGGCTTCGTGCAGTGGGGGCCGTTTGCGGCAGTCGCGGTCGCTCGGCGCACGCAGACCGCCCGCGCCGCCTGCGCCGCCTCGCGAGTGCTGTGAGTGAGTGACATGCGCCTCCGGAGCCAGCCATGAGCGGCAAGGGCTCCTCCTCACCGGACCTGCTCATGAATGTGAGTCCAGCCGCCCTACAACGCTCCCAGCTTTACCTCCTTTTAGCTTAAGCCGATCTTACTACGCACCTACATAGCACATGAACGACAACGGCGATGTTATGACGAGACGCAAAAATAAGAAAATTGTGATAAAATTGTTCCGTTTCACTGTATAAACAAACGTCACAGCTTAGTTCATCCATAAAACAAATCACAACCCAAATAGGCGAGTTCATAAAATGGGCTGTTAGTCGGGAAGACGCCCCTGGGTATTGTCGATTTAGCACGCACCATAAGCGACTTCGATAGAGGCTGGTCCCTTGAGCTCTAACCTCTATTACTATTCATGACATCCTCTGTCCCTCCGGCGGGATCGGACCCGACGGAACACCAACATCGAATATTTTATTTCTAGCATTACCTATCTTTTCGTATACCTATTTTCTAATATGTAAAGAACAAATTCTTAGCCTTAAACTCCTCTATTCAATTAAAATTATCAATTAATATACCATTGCATTTTAAAACACCAATTATAACTTATTTATCACCGAACACAAAAGATGCGGGTTTTAATCGATCCCGACCTCCATTTGTTTACAATTTGTGACAGTAAGGATCATTGTTATTATGTAAGAATTGGCCATTAGTTTAGTTCCGAACATTACCGGCAGCTCGTAAAGTGGAAAAGGTAATTCAATTAGCTGAAGTCAAATAAATAAAGGTCCGGATCGGCACTTTCGTTCCGTAACAAATCCTTAATGACACATAGAGCCTTCGACCATTTTCTACTCAATTTCCTTTTCATATTAGTTTAATCTAGAGGCAGGACTACTGGCGCCAAAAATTATGCCGCGACGGCCGTGTCGGGCGAGGCTAATCAGTTTAGTGTTATATTGTTGGGCGAACGGCTCCTTTGTGTTGTGAAAAAGAAAGAAATTTATGCGTTTTCGGCTTCGTGTGTGAGTTTTTTGTGAGAATGTAATTAATAATTCGGCGGCAAAACTAACAGTGTTTTCGTTGTTGCGTCCGCCGTTTGATTGATGTGTGACGGACCGTCGGACGGCGCGATTAGTTCATGCTGGAACATCGCTGTAATCTTCATTCACTTACATTATTATCATTTAGAGATATTGTTGTCTTTTGGTAACTTTCATGTGATAATAAATAATAAATTTATTATTTGTTATTTTTTTTATTTTAAATAAAAAAAATTATACTAACAATAAATTGATGCATTTTAATAAGAGTCTAGAAAACCTTTACCTATTAGTTAATTCGACAGCAATGTAATTAAAAAATAATTCATAATTTTAAAAGATGATGATTAAACTTTCGCTACCTATTAAAGGTAATGAAAAAAAAATGATTATCGAGAAGTCGTGGATTTATCTATAAAAAAGCATATTTTCCAAAAAAATATTTACAATTAGGCACATAATTTATAAAAAAATTTCATCAATAAAAGCACATATTTTAGCTCCGTTAATTACGTAAGAGCTCTTCTAAAATTTGTAAAAATAACAAAAACACAAATCGTTCTACAAAATGCAACATTCGAAATTATCTATAATAACTTCAAAGAAACTGTTCTTCTGCAGTGTTTAGTACGAAGTACGAACAAAGTACAAACGTGTTTCACCGGAACCCATAGATACGTAGGCACTGCGTGGGCGCACTTACATTTTACAAGTCACGATGTAATGTGCTTGGCTTCAGGTGTAATGGAGGATTTGTATTTGTTTTGTAATCGCATCGGCTACCAGAATGACTCGCTTAAACAATAGATGTGCATTGGGCACCGATATCAGTGTTGCACGGTGAAAAAAATATTTGGATAAGAGTGTGTAATTTAGAAATGGTAACAACTTAAGAGGCTGAATAATATTTAATCAGTTCGTAAATATCTTAAACCAATCCAAGTGTGATGTGAATGATATTGATTTAAACAATTTCTAAATTACAAATTAACTAGTGCCTTTTTGTTTTCCACAAATTTATTACTTAGGTACCTACCTACCTGAAAATATTAGACTAACCCAAATAAATTAGCCGGGTTAGAATCACTAAGCTTGTTTAATGTACAATTTAAGTCTTACTGTTGTTGTTCCTTATGGTCAGTCATTCTGAAAGAAACCTGTAAGCTAGATTATTTTAGATAACGCATTAGATATTGAACTCCATTTTGCGATGATAGCCTATTAAAGTGTGGTCCATAACTTAGACCTAAAGTCAATGAATGATAAATTATGTGTATTGGCGACATATAAATATCCTGTAGGTGTAGGTAGCAATTTAGATAGCAGGATGCGAGCAATTCAAAGTCCAGTTCAATGGTATGCATAGAATACCGTTGCCGCGAACACTTGCCAACGTTTTAATTGGCCACGCGATGTTATACTCGAACTCGTCCGACTTTTTCTGTTCTCAAATTGCTCTAAAGTGCTTAATGAGAGATGCGTGCAATCGCCGTTTCCCCGTACGTGTGGCAGCTCTTATTTTACATAAATAGTTTAGCTCGACGAACTAATACCGATTCTCGGTACAGTAATTGCGCCTGTGACAGGCTTCCGTCGCGTTCCCAGAGGCCGACAGTGGTTAGGCACGCCAAACGTCTGCGTCGCCCAAATGCTAGTTATTTTCCTTTAATAGTCCACGTTCACTACCTACTGCGTGCGCATGCGGCTTCACACCATTGACATTTACAAATAGCCATCCACTCGAAGACAACTATTTATTTATGACAAGCGCTACTGGATGTCATACAGCTGGGCTGGTTAAGTAATTTAAGCAATAATCCTATGGATTACATAGAGCGTCCCTATGGTGGAATTATATGACGCCACGAAGCCTTATTAGTGATACGATGAGGTAAAAAAACAACAAGTTGATAGAAAGGTGACTCTAACAACTCTACCAATACTAAATATGAAACGATAAATAGAGAGTTCGACACAAAACGAAAACCAACATTAGCAATTTTATTTGTAGCTCTATTAAAGCTCTTCTTAATTCTTTTAAAATAAGTTACATTATTCGAAGCACATTAATATAAAACATTTTTTTCATTTTTTTAAGTATCTTATAAACGAAAGCTTTTTTAAGCTTTTAGGCACATGTTCCCACTGTTAATACCGTGCAACGACTACAACATATTGAGATAATTTACAGATATTTGTATCGGTAACATGGCCTTTAAAACTCGGAGTCATCCCATCCCTGGTGATGTCAACTCAGAACGGGTCCGCTGACGTCACGCGGCCCAGGTACTCATAATTATATGGTTTGCGCAACAGGTTGAACGCATGATCGCAACAGATGTATCTCAGTGAATGAGTATAACTTTTTCCTTCATAATATTCAATTCGAATGTTGTAAGGAACGTTCTAGACGTGGAAAAAGCATTATAAATATCTAAAAGTAATGTGGGTAATGTACCATCAAAAGTACCTATATATTTAAAATTCGGAATTTATAAATACAGTTTTTGATCTAAAATTACATTTAAATAGCCACTCGAACAGCGCAATAATATGTTTCGAATAATTATGAAAACAACCATGTAAGAAAAGAGAAACCAACCCGCCAAAGTGGTCAATGTCTATACCTACTGTAAAGTTATATACTCGAATAATTTCTTGAAAAACCATCGAACACTATTATGATTTGATAAAACAGCAATAAATTACAGTAAACTAGTATAACTGTGCATTTTTAACCATACATCATTAACAATACCCTCAATATCGTAGATAATGATGGATGGAAATTTTTATGTCACTATTATGAATTATCCCGGCTTAATTAAGTAAATTGCGAACCTATTAAATATTATATTCGACCTTGCAAGTCGTATCTGTATCGAGGTATCTGCGCATAATACATTAACAGCATAATTGGTAAATTACGTAAGGCATTCCTTTCATAATTACAGGCATAATACTTTTAGTGTTTAGTATGAGCCATTACATTTTTCAAATCGTGTAAACTGCGATGCTATATAGACATTTGTTTTAAACGTGTGTTATTTATGTAATTAAATATGTACATATATTATTTTAATTTGCATTAGCTCTATATTATTGGAATGCGTAAGGGTTTTAAAATAATGATTATATGTAACTTATTATCGTTACATACTGTGGATCGAATGCGAAATGATTTTTTTTTTGATGTAATTAGTCGATTTTAAATTGTGTACTGAATATATTTGAGATCGCTTATGCTCACGGATTATACTTTAGGAACGGACCTACCATAATATTTTTTGAAGTTTTTTTTAATAAATTTTCGTGAAAGTCCTTTTTATGTATAGATATAAATTGCCAATGAAACATTAAATACTTATCACGTATGTCGACTATGTACACAATATGCAATGAGTTTTATAATTTTATTTATAATTATTATGGTGATATTTATTTATTGAGCAGTGTGGTGAAAAGTTGATTTTCCATATTATTTATGCTGTTGTTTTTAATATGAGACCGTGAACTTTTAATCATATCATGTTATAAAACATTCCTTCGTGATCGACAAGTGTCAAGCTGACATTTCCGTAGATCGTGTGGATGCGAAAACATAATTTTATGAAGTCACGTACTAAGAAAATTGTTTCAACGATGCAAAATTATCTCGAGATATTCTTTACATTAAAAATTTGGACATAATCATTGTAAGGTAAAAAAATAAACAGTCCCGGTTTTTGTTGATGTTGCGTCAATAAATACGTTACACATTTTTGTACCGTATCGTATTTTATACTCCACAGCTATTCTGAACTTTTATATATCTTCATCTAGATTCATTATATATACATATATAAATAGTAGTATTTAATAGTCACTTTATTAATTTAGTACCTTAATGATGAAATCATTAGAAAGAATATGGAATAAATAAAAATGAATCGCAAAATGTGTTGGTAAGCGCATAACTCAAGAGCGGCTGAACCGATTTCGATAATTCTTTTTTTATTATATTCCTTGAAGTACGAGGATGGTTTTTATGTAGAGAAAACGTAAATATGTACCACGGGCGAAGCCGGGGCGGACCGCTAGTATGGAATAAATTCTCGATTAAACTTTTCCTCTATTCGCTCCACTTTAACATCACCATAAACCATCTCCCTACTCCCTACTCCATACCCTTTAGAGAGCATCATATCCGGAACAAGTCGTTTTGTCGTCAGGCATGCTTTATTTTCTCAGATAAATAGCACAATTTCCATAAAATGGCCGTTTGCTTTTACATCCGTCAACGCTAAAAAACGCGCGCACGTGGCGTAAAAGATTCGAGGCGCTCTCTCGTAGAATTTTCCAGAATTAATGTCGTTAAAGTTTTTGAATTATTATCATAATGTTTATGTGTAGGAATAAGTGAAAATTAACTGTTTGTTAACAATAATTATGCTGATTATTAATAAAATCAATTTTATATTTTTTTTAACTAAATTTCATTATAATTTCTATAAAGACTGCATGCAGGATGTGTATTATTCTTTACGATTAAATATTTATCTGTACCTAATTAAAATTATACTAGATAATTCGCGAAAGAATTCCATACAAAAATTGTCTTATGTTGAGCTCTACAACGTGAAACTCTACCCTTAATGTTTCTACATCATTACACATAACTTATGTTTCCGCACTTACAATTAATGGTAAATCGTGTTTTTTTTGTGAAAATACAAACATCATTCAATGTTTTAAGAGGACTTCTGGCCTTAACAGGATCACAAGAGTTTCCTCGATGATCCATCTGGATACACCTAGGTACTTAAAATACACTTATTATTATAGTATTTGAATGTCCAGCTATCTTTCTCTGTTTTATAATTTCCTCCTTAGTAAATTTCGAATTCTTTAGTCTCTAAAACTTCTTCGTCTTCATCTGCTTTAGGCAGATAAATTAGTCAAACATCGATATCAATAGAACTTCAATACGATATTTTCCATATTACAAGGACCATTTCTAAAATAAAGTCCCTCTAGTTCGGATATTTTTTGTGAATTCTCATACAATATCTCCCGGGGAAGTGTGCCCCGAGCGCGACGATTATAATTTCGAGCTCCGATCAACATGAAAATGAACGTCCATAAATTTATTAGACATAGTGTCGGCCGATTTGCCCGAGGGTCGCATTATACAAAATATGTCAAGAATTAACTATTATCATATTGAGAATTTTACTTGAACCTTTATTGCACGTAAAATGTTGTAATAGACTAATGGGAAATAATTTTAATGTAATCGAGAGAACTTAATATTTTATTCAATCATGGAATGCTGACTTTAACTATGTAGGAACTACACTTGTAAAATATTTTGTAGTCAAAATTGAAATTAAACACTCTTAACATTACCTGCTTGTCTTTTAATCTTAACATCGAGAGACATACCACGACTGCGACCGATTTTCGAGCGAGATACATTCTGATACAAAACATGATATTTCACGATCAAAGTTATAAAATGTAAATTTATTGCGTGATATTTTACATAAATTCAAATTGACCGCTATATATCGCTGGCTTATGCTACATCAAGTAATTATGGTGCGCACAATTATTATAATTTTCTTATAATCGCTTTCATGAAGACGTGCGAAAAAACAATTTTATGGAGTAATTCGTGATGATTTATTGTTCGTGGATATGATTAATGCCGAAATGTTTTTGGTGAACTTATGCCTAATCTTAGACTCTAATCTTTCTAATGTTTGTATGACATGTTAACTGACGGTTTTATGAACGAAGTTGATTCAATTTTGCTTTCGTATGTCTTATGTATACTTTATATTTTGTGGTCGTGCCTGTAGGGGCACATAAATATAAAAATAATGTAATTGAATAGTAAGATTTAACCACCGCTCCATCATAAACAATATAGGCACCTACTAATGCTCCGAACATTTGAAGAGCAGTTAAATCATTTAGGAAAAGAGTTTTAAGCATCAAGTAATTACAATTAAACATAATTATTTCTGGAATATTCCAAGTCGTGAAAAGATCATTAAGTACGAAAAGTTAATTATAAGTTAAACATCTGCGTCCACGCCGTCACGGCATCCTTACTTCTTCTATCCACGCATCTAATCATCGGCGATTCGTCTGACGAAAAAGAGAAATTAATTATACACTTCGGCTCTTAAGACTCGAATCTTATTTGTGTTCTTTTAATTATTACCTGTATTTCATGATTTATTGCTAACATGGTCCGAACGTTTATGACTATTTATATAAATGCTTTGCACATATCCTATTATGTTTAGGTGTATTCACTATCATTTGAATCGACCGTTTGTCAAAACAGAATAATTAACAATTCCTTTGATAACAGGACAATAGTAAAACCGTAAATTGCTTTTCAATTAAAGATTTTTATAATTACACTTTGCAATTAAAGTTATGTTAGATTTCTAAACTTTGCGCTCTACGCGTGAATACGGACACCTTTCTAAAGATAGTTACTTATAATTAATTCTACCGATGGTGTAATTATGTACTTTGGCCTATTTGTACGGTAAAATTATCGTCTATGATTATAGTGGACGGTATATTTAAAATTCACCTTGCGGCAAGTAATTCGAAATCGTTCGTCCACTTGGAAAAGTGGAAAATTTAATTGTTACGAACTCCTAAATTAGTAATCAAATAGCACCTCTAATAAGCTTCCATAGTATATTACAGGGCTGAAATATACTGTAATTAGAGGCGGTAATTACGAGGGCTTAATTTGTCATCACATATGCTGATTAAATTCATATAGCACACTGTTATTGTGATATTATTCTTTTATTTTTTATGACGACTTTATGAAGATTTATTTCACAGCTTTATCTCTATTTTTTAAATTTTAGTATGAATTTCATACTTTTAGTTTGATCAGAATAGTAAGTTTTAGATTATAATCTATAACAATTAATTATATTATATTGTTTTCTATGGAATTATTTCTTGGAAACGTTGATCTTTAAGTAAACGTAAAAATTAAACAACCACTTTTCTAAAAAAGTAAATTAACACAGTGAATCATATAAGTACACTTAAGCAATGCTGCATGTTCACTAATAAAATACAAATAAGTATTTTCATTTCGCACAAACAAACGGTTCACCGCGTGTAGTACGAACTACAAACAATACATTTATCGTCTACCCTCAGGAATACAGGAGCAGGCCATATGTCGCTATGGTTACAGTAAATGACCGCGGACATTTATCATACCGCAACCGTTCACGTTTTTCATACAAAACTGACCTTACACCCTCGCGATAGAGCCGTTAACTCATCTTTTTAACAAACAAAAGTGCAATATTTTAAGGGGAGCTTGTGGTCTTGGTAATGATGAGCGAGTAATATTTGTCTTCCGGCATTATGTAATGAACTGTAATTGGTTTATTAAGGCTCCTCTTAAGGTTTTCTGGTGTGAAATAAATTACACGCTCTAGCGTCTAGTCACTTCCCGTTCCGAATTTAATTTATATTGATGCACTATTTTAGAATGACATTGCGTTTTGGAAATTTCTCATTCTTTCATTGTTAGAGGGCAATAAATATATTGATGCTGTTGCTTTTCCTTAGATTACTTAATAGCTCGTCTCCGTTATGTTAGTGGTTAATATCCTCTTAGTTACAAAAACAAACAATACATGATCTAGCTACAAAGCTTACAAATAGACGTAGGTATTTGTGATTATTTATTAAACTATTATAAAGAAGTAGCCATAGCAAAAAATTTTGATTCTATTTCAAGAGTGCAGCAATTGATTGCTCCATGCTATGTTTATTAGCTTTTAGCTCTTTCTGAGGCGTACCTGTATAACTATTCTGTCATTTTAATTAATATCTCCTAATAATTGTCACTGAATCCTCCAATTTCGCTGGTACATGGTGTCGTCGTGCCCCGCCTAGTTACAGTCAAACGCGAATTAATTTTCGCCACAATTACCCGCTCGCGTTACTAATTGTGACATCAAAGATTCCGGCGTCTGTCAGTCGCCTCCGCTGACATCGCTTTATTATGTTATTTTGTAGCAAACGAGAGCGCATTTCTCTTTTGAGAATTGAAACAGATGAAATGAAACATACGAGCCTTGTAGTTTATTTAAATAACATATGTACATATATGGTCATGTTAGTATAGGTAGAGATCATAACCGAATTTCAAAATAAAAGGTAGAAAATCAGAACAACAGAATCCGATATCTCAGAATACTGTGGGATATTTCCTCTAATTAATTTAATTTGGCTTGTTTACTTCCTCAATTTCAATACGCTTATTAAATTTATCAATATCTCATACAAAAGTTCCCATATACATTGTAGTTTGCATTTGGCTAACGCCACTCACACCGCATTATGGGGTCACCTGATAATGCCTGCGCAATTACGCCACCATTACGTACCTGCACAAATACCCCACTCCTTGTTACGATCAAATGTCTCAGACGTGACTGGCAATGTTGCCAATACAAGATGCATTATCTTTCGATGTAAATTATTCAGAAACGACCACTAGGCGCCTGATTTGCTGATTCAAGGGCGAGCTAGTTAAGCTTGATTAACATTCTGTAACGGTGTAAAAGTTTATTTCATTTGCGTCACTAATAATAACAGTGAATATAGAATCAGCGCTTGAGCATATTTGTATTTGCTACTAGAACATTGGACTTCCCGTATTTCAAATACATATGAAAGAAGAAATGTGAAAATATTTTCAAAAGTTGATACATTGTTGAGTAATGTTACGACAAAAGAATTGGCAGAGATTTGTATGGAGTCAGAAACAATCGATTGCCTCCTGACAGTCTACAATTTTAGCGGCATCTCCTGCGGCAATTTGTGTCCGTCACCTTCGCCTGCCGTTACTTGGTAAACGCTACTGGAATATTATTTAGCCTGTGGTTGCATTCCCACTTTTAAATGCACATTCGTTCGGACGAGTAAGATACATGCTAATTATGGGCAATTTTCAAAATCGGCTGTCGAGCTTTTACACTTGTATTGGCTTCCTGCGTTTGCATGCTCTCGAGTGAAGTAAGTAAACAAGCGGTTTCTGGATTGACGTTGCGATCAATCCGTAATCGTAACACCAAGTCTGGATTCTATCGGATTAACAATTTGTGTTGCTGGAGAAAAACTATCTCAGCGCGATAAATTCTGATTGAAAATGTTCACAAAAACAAGGCCACCTATAACCGACGTAGGGGAAATTGGAGCACTTGCTTTCTTGTTATGAATGCTTCATGCAATGTCAAGCATAGTATAATGATTGGTTGCGTTGTGGTAAAGCGAATTACGAAGTAGTCGATAGCTCCCAGATTGCATTTAAATAATCCTTGTTCGAGAAATCGTCAGCGATTGCGGGGAAGCGTACGCTCGTCTATTATTTGCGTGTAACGGGATTATGACGGAGTCTGTTAGTAGTCGACTTTATTAACATGTTGATCAAAAATAGATGTACTCGGAGAGAGGATAGTGTATTAGGTAGGTATGCATGTCTTCGCTGTCAAGCATGTGCGGTGACCGTCGGGAAGCGGTAATTGATGACGTCGCGGGCAAGCGGTGTCCGCCCATTTTCCGTCAATTTTCGTCACTTGAGTGATGGTAGCCGGCAACGCCCAAAGCCCCGGCCCCCGCACTCCTGGGACACCCGCGTACGGCACGCGCCGTGCTAAATTTAAATGGGATGAACTTGTAACAGCCAAGGAATGCAAGCGGCATAAACCGTTAATCATATCTTTTTTGACAGATACATTATCCAATATCGTGACATTAGCCATAAAATTTGACTTAATAAGAGTAAGACGTGGGTTGATAAAAATGTTACGCGTGGGTTTTAGGAAATATTTCTTTTTTCAACCTAAACTTCGTCGTATTCAGGATCTTGCGTAACGAAACTTACGAAACGAAATTTATTTTATCTCATGAATCTATACAATTCATCATGGTTTGTAGTCAAGAAGAAAATAAATAATTATAACATGTACATTGTACAACTATGTACAAACATCATTAATATCTCGTTGATAGCTTTCAGTGCCCCACGGATCGCATGAAAATCATTATTATAACTGAACAATTGCACGTTGCTATTGAATAATTATAGGTATCACTAGACAAGTAATCTTAGCATTGAGAATTAGTATCAGAGGCGGTAATGGCATACAAAGTGGACGTTTGCTTCGCGTGCGGTTCTGTGATTTATGACCGCGAGCATCGGCTACACTTCAGATCGACACCGATTTAAAGATGACATTTTTTTATAAATAACACATTTTACTTATTGTGGTGTATGTGGTATTTATGCCAATTGCTGTCATACGGATTTCGGAATCGTTTTCGTTTTTTTCGCTTCACACTCCCCTACACATCAAAAAAATAAAATTGCGTCCTCTAAAAAACGCAACCCCAAATGTAACTTTTCAATGGACTACAAGTGTGGATGAAGATAAATAGTTCCAATTTTATCTACTAACGTTTAATAAACGCAGCTAGTGCATACCTATGTACACATGTTTTATGAAGAACTGTACATTTCAAAATAAATTTATCATAAAATGATTATGTATGACGAGGATTTTCTCATATTGATTTAATATAATGTATGCAAAGCGAAACTGATTGATTAATGTAGTGATTTTAATATTGATGATTCAACTCGATTACGTACTTATAATAATTGGCATGGTTAATTTTACGGTTTAACAATAGATTAACCACACAAGATATGAAATAACAAAGTTGAATTTGTCATATCTAAGACAAAGCATGATATCACCTCGGACCGGTTGACGCAAGCCGTTGTAAATCGCAGTGGGGCGGAGTCAATCGATACAGCCACAATATTCGTGATTTACCTACCAAATAACCAAGGAACACATTCACCAAACGAACGCCGTTATCGATAATTAATACAATAATTCATGAATCGATGTTAATTAACTCCGTGAGAATGTAGAGATGAATCGATAAATGGATTAGATAAGTCTCAAGTCGATAGTTCTGAAGTTGGTGTCGATGGAGCGAGGGTTCGGCGTCACGCAGCCTACACACGTCGGAAACGTACAGCTCATGTATTATTCAAAGGCGAAGGCAAATACAAATAAATAGGCACGAAATAAATACAAACAGGAGGATGGAGCCGCGAAGGTGGGCGGGGCCGGGCGACATAAATATCGGGCCGTGTCATAAGAGCGGCGGATATCTGGCGGGCTATTTCGGCCGCGGCCGCACTCTTCTTTGCTTTTATTAGGAACTAATACTAAGCAATAAGAACCGAGTGGCTGAGTAAAATAATAAGTCTTACAAATAAATAAAAATTACCCTAAATATAAAACATATTTAGGGTAATTGGGAATATGTTTAACTATAGCCGAAGTAACTCTACATTCGATTTATCTAAGTATTTTAATAAATAAATATGCGCTCTTACGTCAACATAGGTTCATTTCGTTTGGTTTAAATAGTTACTGCAATAAGTTTGATAATTGAATAGCCACATTATTTAAAAATACACGTGCACGTTTGAATATATTATATTTCCATGAACTGCACGATTTTCCATAAATTAAACACTATATAAATTTAAATAAAGATTGAATGTTCTTTAGCTTTACGTTATTTAATGGAAAATAATTGGCGAGTAATTTGCGGCACATAAAATTTTAATTGAAAGCCAGACTCAATTTGACTTTAGGCCGAGCAAAAGCCGTTGCTTGTCCGCTGCTCGTAAATTGAATGGATCGCTATAAATTGCACTAAATCGACAATTACAAGAACTCAGACGGTACAGTAAACCGAGCGCATAATAGATAAACATTATTGAAGTCCTACGACTTGGGATACTGCTTTTATTATAAACTATACCCTTACCCCGGTTTCAGTTGCAGTTTCACCCGGGCTCTATTTGCTATAAAAATGTTAAGCATGGATAAATAACAAACTTTTTAAAACTATAATGTAAAACGTGGTAAAACTATGTCCGAAGAATAGTAAAATTGTTGGATAATATAGCACCTAAGTATGAAAGATGTTAGATACAAAACAACCCGATTACGTAATTTCTTTGATACATTTTTAATCGGTCTCTCAGGTACTTTTTAGACTTTAGGAAAATAGAAAACAAATATCATTTAATCTGCGGTTGCCGGTTACAGTAATTAAAAAAATTTCCTTCATGGAGGTCTGCGGTAAACATGTCTGATTGATTTAATTTTAGTAATAAATCCAAGTCTATCATTATCACAGTATAATTAGTTTCTGTATTCGTTTATATTTTTATAAATATTCGTTGTACCTAAGTACCTACATACAAAAGTAGAGTAGAGATATTTGCTCTCTATTTCGGTGGGATTTCACTTATTGTTAAACAATTTATTTTCAAATTATACATATTATGGAGTAGGTAGTGGATAGTACATAAACTTTAACCATGAACGGTACGAGGATCGTGATTCCGCAGTTGTCGGGAGCAGGCCGGGTGCCCTCGGTGACGGCGTAATGGTTGCATCATGAAGCATGGCAGCTCACTGCTGTCCAATTACCTAGGAAACACAATAAATATCTATTAAAATAACGTTGAAATGTGAAAAATAAGGAAGAAGGTTATTGGCGGGATTCCCAAAGTACGAAACCTTTGAGTTAAATTTTATAATATACTTTTTCGCATTAAAAGCCCAAGATGATTGCCACGATTACCCTTTAGTCGTCATTTGTGAAACGAAAATATTATAATGAGCACCGTTTTGCCTTCAACTTTTAGCACGATTGCGGCATTCGGCTGAAATAATATTGTCCTTTATAACCGAGTCCTTGCCATCCGGTTATGAGCCAGCGTTATTATGTTGGTAAAACAAAATTCCCCATAATGGCCTAATTATGTGGCGAAAATTGCCAGGCCACTTTTTGGTGGTTATATAAATGTATTTGTAATAGCGTTTTAGATATTGCGAAGACGGGTCAGGCTCGAGCGGCGAGGCGCCTGATCACCAAAACTTAATTTATTTTCTCCTAAAAAAACTTGAAAATTATCCTTAGCGGTGCGGCGTGGGAAACGACCCTGTCGCCGGCGGCCTCTATTACGTTATTATTTACTATTAGATTTTATATTAAATCGAAGATTAATCGTGTATCTACATCGATACGCCTATAACGCATGTTTCAATTTACGAAAATGTTCCTCTATAATATTTAGAAGATGACTAACACTCGTTAATGTATAAATGTAATTTGTAACTTTGTAAGAAGTATGTTCAATTCAAATTGAATTTAATGTAATGTATGGTTTATATAAGTATATAATGCTAATGATACTGACATTTGTGAATAATTTTTTGTCAAGTGCACGTTTCGTAATTGGGTAAATAATGGTTTTGTCGGCTTCTACAAATTGATAGTGAGGTAAATAAAATTAGTATTGTTCTTTGTCGCCGTCATAATAATATACATTTCCTTGCGCATATTCATTTACAGTGGATTTACAGTAATAATATACGTTATAATGAAGAAATTGAAATGCACATTTATC
The DNA here is from genome assembly GCF_061535455.1 of Colias philodice. Lineage (NCBI taxonomy): Eukaryota > Metazoa > Arthropoda > Insecta > Lepidoptera > Pieridae > Colias > Colias philodice. The sequence continues at coordinate 5,549,851 of NC_143094.1, read as the reverse complement.
CTCATGTTTACTCAAAGTATTTCATTAACTTGGTTGATATGAAACACTGTATGTAGGCTTTATTTATGTGAAGACTTAGTGCTTTTTAATATCAAGTTGTGTTGTATTTTTGTTTAAAATTCAATCAAGTTTGTCTTTTATTATCTACCTACTTAAAGTTATAATAATTTATATTGTAATAAAAATTATTTTGAAATTCTGTAAAAAAATGTTGTTATTTAAGAAAATGGCTCTGTTTTATTGATTTCTCTAGACTCAAGACAATATCTAATATAATTATTGATATTATCTTTTTAATTTAAGGCTTTTTTAAGATTAAAATTATTACATCCGATTGGATTGCTCTTCTATTAAGCGCGTGCCTCATCTAGTTACATCATTAAACGCTTATACAATTAATTATTCCAATAAGCCAACCAGCCAGGCGTTCGAGCCATAAATATATGAGCGTCAATTGGCCGTAATAAAGTCTGTGAATGTTAATGAATCGATTCGTTGTGATATGTGTCATAAAACGAGCCACTGGTTCGGGTGTCGCGGGCGAAGCGCCACGGGGGGCCATAGGGTCCTAATTGATTTGTGCCCGAGGCCACAATCAAAACAGATCGTATTTTATAAGACGTATCTTAACTGGGGAGAGGGTGGATAGTGCAAGGCTGGCGCAGTGATCGTAACGCGGGGTTGGTCGTGATTCGATTCTGTTTTGGTAGAGCTTTGGGTATGGTTGGGATTCGTATGTTGAGGTACTGAAGTGCTTCCTTGATTACGTGATGCAAAAATAGTTGCCGTACCTATATGATTTTGTTTTAGCAATTTTTGGTTTACCTACATATTATAAATGCTATAATGTATAGAAGTAACCAAGCGTAGGTAATCTTTTTTCAAAGGAAAATAAGCTTTCCATCGATAGTCTGAAATTTTGATTCAATTCTATGAAGATAAGTTAGATAAAGGTTATTTACCTTTAACTTAAAGCTCACAAACTTTTTTTAAAAAATAAAGAAGAGTGAAGCTACAAAATTTGCATTCGCTGTTGCAAATCCTAATGTGTTCAGTGATCAAACACAAGAAAATCAAATGATCATTTGATAAATAGTCCTAGGGGAGAATGCGCTTTGTCGCGCTCGTAATGTGGTCAAATGCTCCCGTCTCCCCTCATGAGAACCGAGAGGCCCTGGGAAATTATGTCTTCCCTATTTTGTTACGCTCCGTTTAAATCTCGCCTACGTAATACTAAGTAGATAGTTGGAACACTTCAGAGCCGTTGGCCTGTTCTATTGTGATGTAAATATACAAAGAAATATTGTGATGTTTGTTGATTGAAAGCACAACATCAGAAGAAAGGCAATCAATAATTACGTATAGTTAGTTTAAAGGTCGACTTTGCAGTTCTTTTTACGTTTTCTTTAACAGTTTAATATGTTTACATGTTTAAGAGTTTCATATTTGTGTTAAATTCATAAAAAATCTCTTTGTCCCTATACTTATAGGTAATTTGCTATTATTTTTAATACTTTATTATTGGATTACATCTCGATCATACACATTATTTATTTCCTTGATAACCACACCTACCTTACCAAATCTTAGAACACTACAATCAAGACAAAGCTAGGGCGGGCGGCTATACTAAAATACGTTACTCTATATCTTTCAGTATTTCTTATCAACAACCAACTGCTATGCAAAACGTCGTACCTACTTCGGACATACAGGAAAAAGTTCCAAGTAAAATTCACCAACATTTAGATGGAGCGGTAAATAGATCGACCATTAATCAAGTGCGCCTGATTCGACGCGACTACGAGGGTGAACTCTCCGGTGTAATAAATCTTTCTGGCAACTGCATTGCGGTACATACGCGCTGAAAAATTGCCGATTGAAATAAACATGCCACACGGATCACGCCCACAAACGTGTACTGAGAATTTTATTTGTGTTTTGGACGGTCTTGTCCATAGAGGACAAACGGTTATGTTTATTGAACTGTGTTTTAGTATTATCAAGAAATTGAATGACGCGTAAAAATGACCACATACCTAAGTATAATATAAATATTTGTTGGGGGACCATATGATGATAAATATTGATTGATAATAAATGTAAGTACCTACCTATAATTTTAAGCGTTTCTCTCAATGAAATGACATCAATAGCTCATCTACAGTCTCAGCAGGGTGGCCTTGCCATATCAATTATCATAGTTCAATGGGAAAACCACATAACTTGACATCAGAATATTTAGAAACATAAAAACAAGTACAAGCGGGGATGTAGGCACGCGCGGGGAATGCAGCGGAGGCCCACGCACTATTGTATGCAAATTGCGGGTCGCAGGTCGCCTTTCGCGTCCGACGGCCATGTTGCTCGTCTTTTTGGAACATTTCGGCCGATTATCATGAACGTGTACCTTTATGATTGGTGCAATGAGCCGTAATGGAGTTGACTTTGAGGATAAAAGATAATTTTGTTTTATGGTGTTAAATTATCTATGCATACAGAGTATTGACGGTTATTTTAAGAAATACGAAGATCAGCTGATATATTCTTATCTCTAATCTATGATAAGTCTACTATTTTAATTAATTACGTTGTCGTAAAATAAGTTCAAAATTACTTGAAAATTGCTTAGGTACTGGCATAAAAGCCTCATTGACTCGGAAAATTTTGAATCCATTTATTCCTCAATCCCATACTTATTCACTCACTCTACCAGTATTAAAATTTCAACAAAAAACATGTAAGCATCACCAATCTCATCTATTAGTTCAAACGCAACATGTGTATGCGGAGTATGAACATTGAACACTATGAATGACGTACATTTCGCTGAGTCACGGCGGAAATTCTATTGTGGCCAGAAATCACGACTGAATAACAACGTGTCACGGCATCATTCTGATTGTGAATGAATGGGGGTCAGAGATCGACACGACGAATACCTAAATCTTGTTATGAGCACACCTCGTTATGCTATCCCATATGACAACTTACACCTGCATAATTAAACCAATTGTGGACGTCAAATAAATAATGCCATACAATTATCTATACTTGTAAGGGATGATAATATGTAAATAGATAACGCAATTATATGAAATGGATGGATGTTTATCAAGGTCTATTTTTTGTAGAATAAAAAACAACTTAATAAAGTGGAGCAAGACAAAGTACTTTTCTTTTATTAAGAGATAACGGAATACGCATTATATAATAACTTTATGAATTAAAATACCTCACCATCACATATCATTTATCAAGTTATTATATTCAATTTAGCAATAATGCTCGGCAATAATTTAACGCATCGAGATCTCGAACTAATCCTATAAGCTTGCAGATAGAACAATATAAGGACCGCGGTCAAGACGAGTCCAGAAATTTACTGTCCATAATTACAGGGTTGGCTCAGTTAATTGCAGACGTTCGCCCGCCGTCATCTCAGCCTGCTTTTTTTGACTAAATAAAAATTGACTAATATTCATAATAAATAATGAACTCTCCATTCTCAGAGTTTGGGATAGCTGGATTCAACCGATTAAGATTGTTGCTAATCAGAATTATGCATGCAACTGATCTTTGCTTAATATGACCAAGAAGTACACCAAATATACTGAAAATATTCACATGGTTTAGATTATTAATATTGTTTTTTTTCGGATAGACTTGTTTTTGTTATCTTTATTTTTCGTACACTTAAGTCTCCTTCTCTAATAGGCCACAGTCAATCTTTAAATATGGATTCATAATTCAATAGTAGGTACATCATGATGAGATATAGATAATACAGGTAAAAATTGCTTAAAAGTAGGTATTTATGTCACTCTTTGAATATATTTTTTTACATTTATAGCTTTAATGTAAATTAAATTTATCCAAATAATATATTACTCGAATTTGGGGGGCTAATTATAGGTCCTCCCAAACACAAAATCAGAACATGATTTGATTTATATCTGAATGATATAAAATTCAACTTGTCAATTGCCACAAATGGAGATCGTATTTTAAACTGGGCCCGATACAAAAACGCACATCTCGTTGCATGCAGCCTGTTTCAGCTTGAGGCTCCTCTTATAATTGTAGGGTTTCGCCCAAAAGCCCTCAATTATAAAATAATAGCAGATGCGGATCATAGTAATAACAATTATTATCACGCTCACTGCTATCATTACCGTTGAAATATGGACGATGATGTGTGTGATGTATGCAAAATGGGGGATTCTTCGGAATTTGTGCAATCAATCGCTAGACGGCGTGGAACACGTTAATACCAATAAATCCCAGCACTTGATTATCGCAGAATCTTTCAAAATTTATTTCAATTAAAAGTTTATGAAAATTACATTGAGTTGATTCCCTCGTAAATTATTGAGGTTACACTTTCGTAACTATTGAATATCTACTCTTAATTTAAATACTAATTGAATGTTTATTAACAGTTAACGTATGCAGATATAAGCTCATGCGTTGTAGTTCGCTAGATTTAATTAACATAACATTTTGTTCAGATGAAATTGCGTGACAGCGACCATTATCTACCTCGATATCTCTCGTCTATATTGTAACGGATACATAGAGAAATCTTGTAATGCATCGATTATTCAAATTCTCAAACAAGTGAATGGGTCCGCCTCTTTGCAGTCGCAATCTTAATAAAGACTTCCTAGATGCACTGCAGATATATATTTTTATGAATTATAGAACACTGTATGTAATTTTAATTAAAGATAGTGTTTAATTAAAGTTAATCGCTAAATAGCGATTCGAGATAGTGGGCAATCTGAACGTCGGTCGGTTTCGTTTTATTATAATAGCGTTTCGATATTGCTGTTGAAAGTTTTGTAGCAGAGTTAATATCTCGTTACAGGAATGTTGAGAAATAACGATCTAGAATCTGTATAGGAAAGTGCTTATAGTTTATAGCGAATTACATTTACGCCGATGCATTATTCTTAAATTCTTGATAAGATTATTTATTTAATATTTTAACACACGTAGGTAATACCTTCATTAAAATAATTATTTCCCCAAAATAACTTTTTATCACATAAGGGAACTACATAGTATTATTTTTTAAGTTCCATATCTAATATTACAGTTTTATCAATAAATATATGACGGAAGAAAGGCCCAAAGGCTATTTTTAAAAAGAGTGACGTCAGCAAATCTGACGTCACCATCATCAGAGCAGACGCTCATACTCGAAGTAGAACGCCCGTGGGTATTTTACTGCCCTTTTTATCTACGTCGAAATTATAGAGAGAGCTCCGAACGCTCCAACGGCCGGCGAGTGAATGTGCTCTGTGCCGTCGGGCGATCGCATTTAAAGCAAACCATGACTCACATGAATTAGTTTGAGTGTTGCCACTCGAATTTTTACAGTGAATTTTTATCATTTTTAACAAAGATTAATTATTTCGTTAATTTAATTATTTCATTAGTGGTTGATTAATGAATCAACCACTTATTTAAAAAGATCACAGTAAACTTTAGCTAGTTATAATTATTTAGTAGTTTGAGGGTAGTCGTTTATCGTCGTTGCGCCGACATATAAAATACCCAGTCAAGAATTTTAAACAGTAACGCTTTTCTGTTTTATAAATAGAAATAACAGTTGAATGCTTTTCCTCGCCATTACACCAGCAGCAAAAGCGATTAATCATTGTTTCTCTACTGGATAATTCGGCAGTTGATTTAGTGAAAAGCAACATGTTATTACGGGATAAATCTCTATCTAGAAAAGCTAAGAAGGCCTAAGCGTATCTGATTTATGAAGCCTACGGCGATACCAGCTTCCTTTGATTTGTTATACCCGCAAACGCGTTGTTTTCGTCCTTAGTTGATTTTTAATAAATAGCTTTAAAATTATACATCTCTTTTAATAATTATAGTGTATACAATCCTTGATTATTACTTTTACAATGGCACCTTCTTTATTTATTTCTGTATAAATGTAACCCGTGAGAGTTATTCGAGGATAACTAATGAATCACGTTAAAATGTATCACAGCACAGTAATTACGAGCTATCAATTAAATCCTTTTTAATTTATAGCTCTAAACTATGAAAAAAGATTGGATTATATTTTGTAACTTTTGGTTTAAGCTCATCAATATATTTCTTTCGGTTGAAACTTAGTTATTTGTTTCGCAATTTTCGCATGTAGATAAGTAGATTTTTGTGTACAAATGTAAGATATTAATTGAAAGCTCTTTTTCATTTTTTTTTTGTCTAATTCCATCTTTGAATGGAATAACTATAATTGATACGATTTTTTATTATTAGGTATCAATAACAATATCTATAATTTTCTAGAAGCTATACCGTGTGGTTATTAATTTATTCGTAAATTATTAATAATAATCTCAAAGATTATGACCTTAACTGTATAAGAGAATAACGGTAATCTTCATTATTAAAACAAAGGTAATTTTCGCAACAATTAACTTCGACTTTATTATGAATAGAACGGGTTTGAAGTGGATAGATAAAATTACCCCTTAATCAGATACTAGGTCTAGCCTAATGCTTGCAAGCCGATAATATCTTGATTAATAGCGTCTATCCACATTACTCCTTTCCCCACACGGGAACGTACACGCAAAAACATATAGCACCGTATTTCTGCTATTAAACTATAAAAATAAAAAAGATGAATTAATAATAAATCCATCGCTATGCAATCTCAGGCATTTAGAGGCGTTGTCCGTTGCGGAAAATTAATGAAGTCTTCCGCAGAGTGTTTCGCGGTTTAATAGCGGTCATTAATTTTATCTCAACAACGGGCATCTATACGCGGCGACGCGTCTGTCCGTATCGCGTCACCATCTCTAGTTGAAATAAATGCTATATTAATGTTATCTTGCCATTACATTTGAGAACACATCTTATAGGGATATAAAGGAATTAATTTCAACGTAACTCTTACTTTATTTTGACTCTAAAATAACCGAATCGTTTTATGTTCGTATCGAGGTTATTAATCTTAAGTATCAGGCCGCCATCTTTGCGCCCACATTCACTTATATGGCAGTCAATAATTTTTCAATGTCCCCGTGCAAATTTTCAATCGGAACATACAATGTAAAAGGCATTTGCGCCTCTTCAATATTCAATTCGTGGCATTCGAAGAAAGTGTTTCAGCAACAATATGATGAAGGCACAAACAGTAAACAGTTTTAAGATCTCCTCGAGCCAATGTTCAATCTTGGAGCGTAAGTATTCAATAAAATATACCCAGCCGTAAAATGGTACGAGCGAGAGCAGCGGTGTTCATCAAAAAAACGCAAAGTAGAAGCTTCGACAAGCTCACAAAAGCTCGTAAAAGCTCTCGACTATTATGTAGTTATTGTTACAGGGTGGAAACACCATTATTACACGGGTTCGCTGCTTTATTTTGTTGTTTGGCGTATCGCGTCGACGCAGCGTCTGTCATCGGGCTTCGCAGACTGCATGCGGCGTGCACTATCAATATGCACTGCCGAACAATTTTCGTTCACATTACATCCATAATAGTCAAATAATAAAAAGTATTGAAGATATATAAGATTTGGATTTAGTTTCCTTACGATTTGTAATGTAGAGCCATTTTATTCGAAAATTTTAAAAATAAAGTTTTTCGGAGCTTTTTCATTTATTGTCGTAAATTTAACGCAAACAATCTAATTATCATTGATTAGTATGGTATAATTACTATATAAACAGTTTTAGTTTGAAATAATCTGCACCTATTTCTATTTATAAACTGCAATTACCGTCATTCTCAATTACCCGAGAAGACCAGCTAGTTCATGTACAAAACGCCTTTTAGGAACCCTTAGATACCTTTTCAATTCATACTTTCCAATTATTGCCAACGTTCATAGCAAGGCATATAATTTGTTACGCATATTTACATAAACATGAACCATACCTCTATTTTATATGCTTATAAATTCAAAGGTTAATCAATTCTGTAGTTATTAATTATATAGGTCATAATACTTAACTATGCTGATGATTGCATTTGAGCGGTGGCCTGGAAAATAATTGTTCTACAAAAACATAGTACCTTTTCCAAGAAATTAAATAGATAAATTATTAATATAATTGACACTTCAAATGTTAACAAAACAATTCGTGTTACCATTCAAGTGTCACTACTAATCCTATTATGTACGTAAATATTTGACATCTCAATATTGAAGTGCACATCTTTGAGCATATTGTATCGACACTTGTACGCGAATATGAACATCGGAAACACTCAAATCCTCACCTTTGTTCCGGGATTAAAGCGAATTTTGCATAGGAAACGGTCGTCAAATATCCTCAATGCATTGAAAATGCCATGAATGGAGCTAAGCGGCCCTCGTTTACAATACCTTTGTATAAAAAGATCGAAATCACACGTGTTTTGAATAAAATTTGGACAATGTTTTGGGTAAATCGCATTCGCATGAGATTATCTATGGTAAATTCTTAACAGGATATGTATCATTCATAACATGTTCGTGAGATGTTCGTGTCTATTTGTTCATTATTAATTGCATATGTTATAATTATAAGGTATGCGCAGTGTTGATTTGATTAATTAGAAACGTATAATTACATAATGATATATATCACTACTACTATAAAACATGAAGTAACCAACAATAACATTATATTCTCTTTATGATTAACATGAAAAAAAATACGTGTGGCACTCGAGGACTGCCGCGGCATAGCATCGTATCGCTGTGCCGGTTGGAGTTAGGTTTTTTCGTTACGGAATTTTTACATTCGGTCGCCGCGCTCAAAGTCTGAGATAAAAGCTATGCAATAGCTTAATAAACGGCAGTTAACATTTTTGAAAGCATTTACGATGATGATTCGTGACGTGTTACTAATCTATGTTATAAATTTAAATCAATTCGTCAATTTATATTATTGGTATACAAAATAACACGCTATTATTTTTATTATACCTTGGCCAAATTCACGTGGAGACATAAAGCTGTACTTGCAATGATGCAACAATGTTCGTTGCAAGTTGCAACTTACATCGCAGTTGAAAGCGACGGAAGTCGGTGTAAGATTGCAAGCGTATACCCTTCTATTACTGAACGTTCTCTTTGTAAGTTCTGGGGGATTGTAAAGGAGTTATTTTTACCATTACTTGGTGTTAAACTAAATGTTTAATAGCGAGCTATAAAAGACATGTGCTTATTGTTAAATTTCTAGTTATGGCTAACATTTAGTTAGTGAAACTGGTACTGAGTCTTACATTGATGTTGATAATGCTTTTTATCGGTACCTATAGGAATATTAAAGCTAACCTGTATTTGACGAAACAATCGAAAGCTCTTTCAATTGCGTTTATATATAATACCTACTAGCTGTGCCGCGCGATTTCACCCGCATTGCTGCGCTCCTGTTGGTCTTCGTCTAGTTCCTGATATTAGCGCGTTTAAACAAACAAACAAACAAACTTTTCAGCTTTATAATTTTAGTATAGATGTGAAAATGTATAATAGATACCTACTCTCTTTCCATAATATGTAGTTTAAATATAATCCTAATTGAAAGTTCAATTTCGAAACGAAGCTCAATAAAGATAATTACTTTTACGACTAATAGACAATACATCTTTTTTCTTTAATTCTATGAATCCCAGGACCTTAACTCAATTTTAACAAAACACAGCCAAAAACTCCTTCCTTTGTGAATGGAAAATTGCAAAACGGGTGATTGTATCGTAACTAGCAATTACTTTTTGTAACGTTCACAATAATGACAAAAGGAATAATGCTACTGTTTGTTATGGGGTCGTTATTTGATATTCCAAGACCTTAGTCCAGCGCTGGGCGGGACGAGGGCGGCGACGCCAGATGCGCACGCGCCTGTAATATTGTAACTATTTAGTGTTTAGTGAATAAAGGGAAATTGTTTGTTATGTATATAGTAAATCATAATAAATGGAAGTTATAATAATCATAACTATAACTTAATTTCAGAAAAATGTCTCCAGTATTCGTAATTAACAAATGTTCATATATCGTACTGTCGTACTGTCGTCATAAGGCACACTTATGACAAAAAATGTTTATCTACTGTTCTCATGCATTTAATACATGCTTAAATATATGAAGTAACAAAAACTTTTCAATGTACTTAGTTACGTTGACTTTTCTAAACGAAACGGTACCTAGGGCGTAAACAGACGTAACTACAGCTATTTTAAATATAAACTTTACATTATTCCTCAACAAAATATAAACACTTCTCATTCTCTCGGGAATAAAGCTTGCACATTAATAATGAACTCTAGATGAAATCCTAGATCGGGAACAATAATAGAAAAGGCGTACCCAGCGGGAGCGGCGCCTGCGCAGATTACAATAATTATGAAAGCACGCGTCGCCCCGTAGCTCTAATAACTATCATTTGCTACGTTATTCCATATTCTGCACTCACAAACCTATCGTCAACATCTATTGTTATAGTAACAGTGCTTTTTAATGCATGTTACCTAATATACACATTCGTCTCAGCTATAATCTAAGTTTAATGTTGATTAATCGCTTTTTTGAAATAGATTTGCAGAAAAATGGTGCAAACTATGTACATATACCTACTATAAGAATTTTAACTGAGAATTCATTTTTTGGTTACTGTTATATTATTTTTCTCTTAACATATAATTTATTCCTATATCCTATTCTGACAAAAGGTACTAAAGACCATCGGCATGTAGGTAGATATTACCAAATACATATATATACCTATAATGTATATGACTACCAAAATTATTCAGTAGGTATCACTAAACAGAACATCACATTTTTTCCCTAACCTGATAGTTATCTTAAATCATATCCAAGAAAGAAATCAAAGTAACATCTGTTGTATCAAACATTTTGCGTGATCTGGAGTGAAATAAAAATGCATCCTGTCATATGAAACGTATCCGCCCACGCACAGATTGGGGACGTAAAAAATGGATCAATTTTTATAATAGACCTAGGGTAACTCCAATGTAGGTACTTTATTACAAACCGGAAACATTTATTACCTTTGTGCGGGAAAAAATACTTAGCAATTTTTGTGAAACTCTATATCGCAGCTGGTATCATTAAGAATAGTTTAATCAGAGATGAGTACGTCGAGATTGATGACAGAGACTATCATTCTGAGGATATATTTTACAAAAAGGAAAGGAAACAGTAAGTAAATAATGTCAATAGGTATATATAATAGAAAAACGATAGTAAATGAAATCCATTCTCAGGTTGATTAAAGAGTCCTTATCATCAATTAAATATAAGTACTATAAGCGATCGATGTAACGAATCGCTGCTGCGTTTGCCTTCCAATCATTCTCAGAATCAAGCTTGTACAAAGCTGAAAAGCTAAGTATGATTGACAAACGTATTGATTAGTTTAGTTCAAAGAGCTTTGATTACAGGAACGAGTGCGTTATCGGTTTATATTAGTTTTGCGTGTGATAGACGTTCCCGCCCTCGCCGGTTGGCCTGCGCGACCCGCCCAAAGAGTAAACAAACAAGCAGACAGCGCACGCCGCGAGCGAGACGCAAGATCCGTTCGAGCGGCCCGCGCTGCGCTCACTCGACCACCGAACCCTACAATTAGTAGGCGAGATTCGTCCGCGGCATCGATTCGTTACGATAATTTCTCTGAAGGATTTTCTTGACATGAAAATTTCCCGCGTGTGCTGTGACCTGTGACTGCGATGAATTGTGCGTACTACCAGCAGCACGGGTGCCCGCACCCCGTGCCTCATAACGTCAACAACAATTACTTCAACGAGGTAATTCATTCAATTTGATTTTAAATAAACGACATTAAAATTGTGCAAATAAATTAAGGAACAGGTGTGACGTGATTTTACATAATTGTTCAGTGCGGTGTACGTTCGGTTACGTGCTCTCGGTTATATGATAATTTTTAAATAATTCTTATTGGAAAATGTTAAAAATTATAAAGGGTAATTTTTAACGAAGATATTATAATGCTGTCTCATGATCCATCTCATGAATAAAATAAATATTTTAAAATTAATGTACTCTGTTAGCAGAGTGCTTAGGCATTAAGGTGTAAAAAAGTAAAGAAAATAATCTCTACATAATTGTACCAGTTCTTGTCACCGATGAAATATCGACAGAGGCTTATCGAAAATTGGCAATCGACGTTGAATAATGAGATATTTAAGAAAAAATCGAATTAATGAATATTGCAATTCGGGAGAAAATTGCATCATTATTGATAAATGTTTGAGAAATTTTCGAAAATCAATCTTAAATTTTTATTGTTTTATCTTTAAAAGTCTTATTAAGTTTCGGATAAAGACGTAGTCACTCTGGTAAAAATCTAATTTTGTAAGAATGATACTTTACGAACAATCGAATCGACAGAAAAGTTAACAAAATAACAAACATATAAATGTCGTACATTGGGTAGGTACATTGGGTCGTATCAAAAATTGAACAACACAAATCACAAATTAAATAAAGTAATTAGCTTGCTCACAAAGAAAACACGTTAAGTATACAATAGCAATTATAAAAATAAGCCAACAAAAGCACACCTCGGTCGCTGACAAAGAAAGAATGGGAATAAAAACATTTAATTGGCATTATTACGAATGTGATTACGTATAAAAACCTCCCGTCGACTCGCACCAGCCCCAGATACGACTGTTTTCTTGTTCAATTTGATATTTGATCTTATTGATTTCTTATATAAATTACCCGTATATTACAGTCATTAAATAAAAGCGGGGACCGGTTTATAAGCCGTGAACAATTTGTTTGTTCTACAAGAACCTTTATCCTGTTATGAAGTATGTTTGAGCAATTTTTAAACAGTGTTTTTTTCAGTGACTACTTACTGAAAAGAAGGTTTATTGATAGTGTCTATGATATTAGAAAAAAGTTGCAAAATCAATAATTAATTGATATTATGTATAGGGACACAAAAAACATGCTATAAATATTATTTATATTGCTAGATAAATAACCCGTACAATAATGCTTTATTGTAAGGGGTAGATATTCTGAACACAAAAACAATGTTGACTTTAAGAAAAAAATAATATTTACCGTTAACATCCTTGCACTATAAGTATAATTAAAATTGACATAACGTTTAATAAAACATAACACAAACTTATAGGTCTGCTTGTTTTTCTTTTAAAAACAACATTATTGTAAATAATATCTAATATTATATTTTTGTCTAGATTTTAAGCATTTTGAAAATGTATTAAAAATTAGTCTAGGTATACTAAAGTTATAAAGAGACAATATAATTTATAAAAAAAAATATTATTTGGTTAATCGCATTATCGCAGATAGGTAGGGTAAAATATAAAGCAGTCTAATATTTATCTATTCCGGATTAAATAATAAAACATATCTTTTTATCATCTGTAAATATTTGAGCACAGCAAAACTTATGTAATGATATAATAATAATGATAATGTAAAATAAGTAGATTTTTACCTTAGATTACAAAATAAAAGACAGATGGAGCGTTGCCGAACTAAACCGAATTATTTATCGTCATTTCCATAAAGCTATGTGTGCTGTCATTTCGCCGTTGCACTGTACGAACACGGTGCTTCTGTGTGCGTGTAATGTTACCAGATATTGAAAAATTTCCCAAATTTTTACCCGACTACGGAAGAAGGAGGGTTATGTTTTTCGAGTGTATGTATGTATAATATTTTTTTGACAATCCCTGCAGTATAAACTGTTGGATCGATTTTGAGTTGTGAGGTGTCATTGCAATCATCTTTTATTATGAAGGTAGTGGTGGTAGTGACGTAGGCTACATAAATTAGCAGTCAAGTTTTAATTTTTATTTTAATATAAATTCGGGTTTATGACATTTTAAAGTGAAACTTTTATTACATCGTCTCAAACTTTTTGGTCTGTGTAGCGCATGTCGCGTGACGGTCCGCTGCCGAGTAGATATAAAGCAGTGTTCGGAACCGTACGATAATTATCGTACAAATACGATAATTTTGTGCCTAAGTTTCACTTTTACCGTGGTTTCATAAAACCACACAACATTTTTTTTATTATTATAAAATTATTTTGTTACATAAAGCACCTATCTACTAAAGTTATATATGGACAGAATAATTTTATTCATTTTTTTATTAAATAAATTACTTTAAAAGGTTTTTATTTTTCAAAACATGAATGCGAATAGCGGTAGTTTTTACTCGAGAATGCGGGACATTTTATTTTCATCATATCCATCATGGAGTTCACATGAATTTAAATCGCGAGTGAAAACGACTATGACGCTTTTATAAAAGTAACAAAAAATGTATAATGCTTATTAAAATAATCTAATAATGAATGATCATTATTAGATTATTTTATTATTGAACCTTTATTGCACTATAGAAATAATCATATTCACGATCGAAAAATCCAACAGCACTACCCCGAAGATCTTTTAACCATTTTACCGTTTTACCCCTAAAATTGGCAAATTCATTTTCAAAATACTGGCAGCATACGTTGAAGTTTTGAATTCCTTCGTATATGTAAAATTATTATTTGTATATAAAATAAAATAAGCCAAATAATCTACAGAAAACCTGTAAAACGATGTTTTATCTTTTTGTTTGTTTTCGGGAACAATTTTTACAGCGTTTTAATATCACAAGACAGCATTTTTTTACTCAAATATCAAACCCATTTTGACGTATTGCATGCCACTAGAATCGCTATAGCACTGGCGGAGGTTCGTATTCGTTTTTGATTTCGTATTTTCTTTGACAAGGGCGACGGACGATTGACATGCTCCATCTACATTTTATTTTGTAATCTATGATTTTTACCTATTTAAAAAATGTCAAAGAATAATGAAAAATAAATTGTAGAGGCGGCAATCGCTTTATAATTTTAATGTTATCTACATATTGAATGTAACATAGGTATCATGAAAATTTAGAAATTTATATTAGAAATAAAAATGTTTTATAATATGTATATTTACTTAATATTTATTTTTCGTTGCCATAACTTCTTGAAAGGGAGGTAGGTACAACTAGATTGCATCGCAAGGCACTGTCAGGTGGGATCGTGTTCTAACATCTGCTCATAAATTTGATTAAGATTCTTGATAATGTTTATAATGAAAATAAACATAATTTGAATTATATATTCCAAGGTTTAGGCACTAAGATGCACTAAGGTACACATCATTGAGATTATGGCCTAGACGAATTTTATATTATAGACTCCAGATATATTATTTGGTATGAAACTTTATAACCGGCAATAGGTTTTTGGTAAATTTAACTCAAGTATTTAACTCATACTGAATACTCTTACTCTTTTTAGTTCATACATCTGAAAATTTACAACAATATCTCTGAACACTACTGGATAGAGTTAGATTGAAAAGATTGTAACAATTATAATTCTAAAGAAAATTTCTTCCAAGACTAGCATTTCATTTTTTTCTAAAAAACTTTCACAAAAAACATTTTTTTTCTAAAAAACTTTCACAAAAAACATCGGCAAGATAAACAGTAGGGCATTTTGGATGAAGTGAATCTAAAAGCGTAATTATCATAATGCATGTTTTTTCGGTGTATAAATGTCGAGTCAGCACAATTAAATACAATCCTTTTAAGCCCGTTATGTAACAATGTGTTCGGATATCTTGTATGTGATAATTATTATGAAGCTATCCATGTTATATTTATAAAAATATTGTGTATTTAATATTTGACTTTCTCTTATTATTGTTTTGAAATTACATTTTATGTTTAGTTTAGTTTTTGTTTGGCTCTAACTCTATGCCTTCAATTGCTTTAAAATTTATTGATAATAATATTTATAAGTTTAAGCACAATGAAAAGTTTTCATTGGTAAATGCGTTATAGGTACTTAAATACTTGTTTGTTTGAAATCGTTATTTAGTTTTGGTTTGGTTCAATGCTATAACAATCTAGTTAAACTTTGCGGGAGCGATTTGACTTTTTTAAAAAAATAAAATAAAATTAAAATTAAACTTATTTAATTATTAACTATAACAAGTGGACGATTTGGAGTCACAAATGTTAATGCCAGAATTACATGCAATGATACAATCGATACCTTATTACGAAACAAATGTTTTTCAATAACTGCTATGCTTATGCTAAATTGCAAGAACTCTCCGGTGGTCTTGCTGAGGCCAGCGGAAGGCTATTGCTCAACCTAATACCGAGGGTTGGGGTGGATGCGTAACTCCTCCCTCCTTAAGTGCGAAATTATCGGTTTGTTCATTTTTAATAACTATCCGATGATTTCGCAGACATGTTACATTTAATATCTTATAACGAAGTAAGTAAAGTAAAAATAGAATTACAAGTACAAAGATTAAAAATAGAGACGTATAGCCTAAAGTAGCACTGAATCTAAAATTTCTTTCACTGTTAACCATTTCACTATCACTGAACACTGATTGCTTTAATATCGTTGACATATATTTAACTTCGTCCAAGTTGATGCCTCGCATATTGAGTACACGTGTACTGGATAATATTGGAGTTCTATTCACAGGTAATTGCGGCAAAACTATAATTTTTGTTGGTTCTACAGGATCATTCTCAGTGATTACTTGGTGAGGGCGAATCGTTATATTCTGGATCTCGATGCTACATGGTTCGTCGATGGTCATTATGTATGTGCCCACGACAGGATATTTGCTGACATCACCATTGCAAATTTGAGTCAGAGTATTTCTGTATTTTGAGAAAAGTATCCAACTTATAGGTGTGATTCTTTGAATTCTCACATTCTCTATATTGATTAGCTGTTGTTCGCAGTGCATTGGGTTTCCTTCAAATTTAAGCAGTTGTTCTATGCAAGTAGTTTCAGGATATGGCGTTTGATTTTGTTCATCGCATAGAAATTGTTCTCCAGCAGCGAGCGATCGGCACGGTTTTACGACCGGTAAGTATTTCATCCCCTTTGCCAACAGGTAAGGATATTTAGGAAAAATGGAAACGGTATTACTATCGGATTCACGGTACATAGGTATAGAGTATAATTTGTAATAGTTATAAGTATAATTATCTGTAATTGGAACCTCCATTATGAACGTAATCTGGTTTTGTTTAATATACGATTTAACATTAATAGTTTCTTCTAGTTTTACTAAATTTGCCTCACTCGCTTTAAACACTAAATTTTCAGTTTGAGATATAAGAATTAAATGTTGCAACAGCTCAGTAGAATTAATAATACTTTGATGTAATATGGATACTTTACTAAATGCTAGAGCAGTCTCTATTTCTCCTAATTTTATAAAAATAGAACGAAAATTACTAACAAATAAATTTAAAAGGCTTACAACATAAGTAGTATAAACCCAATGATTATCCTTAGATGCTAATTCCTTAATCATAGATTCTACAATTTTTAAACGCTTATCTAATATATTAGAATTTTGATTTAAGACTTCAGTAGAATTGATAAAACTATCGAGCATTTTAGATATTAAGGTAATTTTATTTCTAATGATAGTCTGATCGTTTTCAAGTTTAGCTGTAAGTTTATCGTATCTAATTGCGTCACTATAGTCTAAATTCCCCGTTATAATTTTAATTAAGGAACCCAGAGGGTTGAGGATACCTCTCTTGACGCGTTTGTGTGGAACTAACTGTTCGTATTTCTGAACCGTTATGTCACGAATATATTCAGCGTGATATTTTGCCACTTGAAAATCGTGTAAGTATGAAATATTCTTATTAATTAAACTATCGAATTCACTGTATTTGCTTATAATAAAATTTAAGTCATCATTTATCTTATCTAAATTTAAAACCTTAATTATAGTCCAATAGTCTGTTTGGAGATATGCTTGCCCTTCTTTCACAGGATAAATTCCCGGGTTATGTTGAAGAGGTTGTAGTTGAAGGGCCAGCGCGGACCTCATCACTATCAGCCAACACCACCTGCGGAGGGCGTTTTACATTTATAATAGGGACCTTAGTCTTCCTTTTACCAATCTCTATCGGTATAACGTTCCTTGAACCTTGTCCTATAACCTTAGCTTTATGGAATCGCGGCTTATCCTTGCTTTTTCGCTTATTAACGTCTTTCGCAAATATAATTTTTCCTGAAGGGAGACTGATTTGATCTTCACCACCTCTCCTATCCTTTACCTTTTGCTTAGTTTCGATCATTTTCTCTGCTAAATGTTTATATAGAACCTTTAAACGTTTTGCATGGTCCTTAACCAATTGCTGTACATAATGCTTCTCGAAATCTGTGTTAAATAAGCTACCTGAATCCGTGTGACCAAATACTACTTCAAAAGGGGTTAAGCCCGTAACTGAATGAATTGAACTATTATAGGCAATAATTGAATACATCATTACTGATGCTGCATCCGTACATTTCTCTTCATATTTCGCACATCTATAAATTTCGCTAATGGTCGAATGTAAACGCTCAATTAATCCCATTGAATTTGGATTATTAGGTGAACCGATATGAAGCTCAATTTTATGTAAATTCAAAAATTCTTTCATTAGCTCGTTGTTAAATTCACTACCGGGATCTGAACTAATCTTTCTAGGAGTGCCGTAAAACGAAAAATACTTCATGAGTGCACGCACTACCTCTGCCGTTGATCTGTTATCTATTGGAATGGCTTGACCTAACTTACTAAATGCGTCGATAATTGTTAAGTAATAATTTCCTTCTATCTGAAAAATATCAATAAATATTTCTTGGAAAGGCGCGTCTTGTGTTTGAGTTAACTGTAAAATGGGTTTAAAGGGATTACGATCATACTTCATTTTAGAACACGTTTCACAAGCATTAATAAGGGCTGAAATAGTTTCCTGCATATTGTGCCAAAAATAATTTCTACGTATACTTGCTAGAGTCTCTTTAATACCGCGGTGACACGTTTTGCCTTGATGGTGTTTTATTATAATGGCCTTTTGTTCCTTCTCATCTTCTATAAAAACTACACGCTCCGTACATTCAAATAACAATACTATATCCTTTCTAAATAATTCTATGACAATGCTAGTGAACTGTTTGCGATGTTCATCATCTTCGAAATAAATGAAATACTTAACTTTCGGTTTAATATACTCTTTTAAAAATTGTTTTACTAGATCTGGGTTATTAGTAGGCAAGAATACTTCTAAAACCTTTTGCTTTTCACGTGAAAGGTCGTGAACTTGCATTTCGTTCTTAAACCACGTATATACTAAAATTTGATTTGGTTTCGTATCTATTGCTTCATGTAATATAGGTATACCGGACGATTCTACTATATTAGCTGAATGAACTGTATCCGATTTTGACGTTACAGATGGTGACCTGACTGGGTAGTCACATGTTCTAGGAGAACTTAGCGCCGATAAAGTTTCAGAGTCGGGAATAGATATCGTTTCACTAGAATCGCGTTCTGATATAGTAATTGTACTAGAGTCGTTACGCGCTCTTGGCCTATTGTCTTTATCGCCTATATTAACAACCATAGATTCGTTTTCATTATCGGAATGCGTAGCGTTAACTCTAATTCTAGATGAAGCGTCCGTGTTAAAATTTTGCTTCCCAGTTTCAATAAATTTGGAATTAGTTTCAGGAATATAAATGTGTGGTAATTTCAGATTTGGATCGCAATTTAATTCTATGATTTTTTCTTTATAGAGGCTTTCGTTTGAAAATTTTCTTCATCAGACGGAAGCACATTAATGTCCTGAGTATCGTCAGTGGGTGTATAAATCTTATTCTCATCGTATTCGTAATTCGTATAGTCGTAAGGATTACAGCCATAGTAATTCGTATAGTCGTAAGGATTATAGTCATAGTAATAATTGTCATATAGTGAATTGTCGTTATGTAAGTCGGTTTCATTCACTCTAAAACCTGGCTGAGTTATATTTTGTGGTCGAGGGGGTGCCGTCCTCATGGAAACGTCAGTAGACTCAAAGCGGTTATTTTGAGGAGGTCTTTGACCGAAATTCTGTGGCGTCATATCAAAAGTTTCAGGAGGCCTATAACCAAATTGTGGGTTTTGATTAAATGTTGGCCTATAACCAAATTGTGGATTTTGATTTAATGTTGGTCTATAACCAAATTGTGGATTTTGATTGAATGAAGGCCTATACCCGAACTGTGGGTTTTTATTAAACGGTGGCTTATAACCAAATTGTTGATTTTTATTAAACGGTTGTTGGGGTGTGAATTTAAAACCAAATTTTTGAGGTACATTTGGTGTCCCAAAATTAAATCTTTGTTGAGGATTTTGTAAAAATTGGGGCACCGTTGTATTATTATGGGTACGATTGCGCGACTGATATTGTTCGTGAAAATTAACTTCTTCTAACACAATTTCTAGAGCCTGTTCTAATGTATTAGGCGATTTTAGTCTAACAATTCGCACCATATTTTCGGGCAAATTATACAAGAAAACGTTCAGGGCTGTATGATTATAAATCGCAATTTTCGCGCGTTTAATTTCCGTATCTACCGATAAATTAACCTTCGATATTAGTAACGATCTAATATTCTGTATCCTATTACAAAATTCAAGATAACTTTCCCCGGATTTTATTTTACAGGACTCGAGAGAGATTTTTATGCAATCCTCACTACGAGGATCACCAAAATGTTGTTCCAGCAATTCTTTTAGCGCGGGCCAAGTATTAATATCTTCGCGCTCGGATAATAACGCGGCGGCATCGCCTATTAATCTACTAGTTATAGCATGTAAAACGTAAATATTCTGCTCTTCATGCCCTCTAAATTTATTAATTATATATTCACATTTTCGAAAGAATAGATTCAAAATTCTTTTGTCTCCACCAAAAAGAGGAATAAGCTTTAACATATCACTCGGAATTGTTATTACGTTTACGCTTTCCATGTTAAATAAGTACAGAGTAATTAAAGTTCTGAAGTCTTCAACCAATTACAATAATTTCGAATTATAAAATCACACACACAGAAATCAATTAAAAACACGATATAATAAAAATTCTTAAAATATAGCACAATAAAAAAATAATATTTTATCAATTACTATAAAAATTAAAACTTGAAATAAGGTATAAAATCACATATAAAATATAAAAATTATTAATTGAATTACGATCGATTTTGAGATCAATTAAATCAATTAATATTAATATTTCTTTATGCAAAAATCATTTAATTTTCTAATTTAAAACTTTGAATTAAGTTACACTCTATAGTTAATTAGTCTGTGCAGAGTTTTATGCAAGACAATTCTTAGAATTTAATACGATATTTCTTATGTATAAGTTATAACTAATTACTGATTTAATAGAATTTCATATTAAAACCAGATCCGTTATAATGCGAGACGTTCAATCCCAAAATAACAGTTAAAAATAGTTAAAAGTCAAAATTACACTCTCGTGAAAAGGATATGGGAATATATCAGAAAGGATGGCAAAAAGTTTTACTCACCAACCGATCGTCGATCCCATTATTCCTCGTCGTGGTCGTTTAACAAATTTATTATTCGGTTCTTTTAGGATAGCACGGCCTTTATAGCAATGTTCTAGGGCTAATTTTGAAGACCTCTAGACATGCAGACCTTATATGGCTATCCTACCGGCTGCGCCAGTTAAACTTTGCGGGAGCGATTTGACTTTTTTAAAAAAATAAAATAAAATTAAAATTAAACTTATTTAATTATTAACTATAACAAGTGGACGATTTGGAGTCACAAATGTTAATGCCAGAATTACATGCAATGATACAATCGATACCTTATTACGAAACAAATGTTTTTCAATAACTGCTATGCTTATGCTAAATTGCAAGAACTCTCCGGTGGTCTTGCTGAGGCCAGCGGAAGGCTATTGCTCAACCTAATACCGAGGGTTGGGGTGGATGCGTAACTATCTTCCCCTATTTTATATGAATTGTTTATATTTGTTTATAATTAAAGATATCTTCAATTGTTATCTGTAGTCTCAACAGAACTTTATTCGTATATGGTCCAACGTCCAGTCAAAACCGCTTATCTCAGCTCCAACAAAAGCGACAAACGCGTCTTGTTTTAATAAGCCATGTCGCAGTACTTAAGCTCATCCTAATTTCAGTGGCATCGGAGTAGGGACTAGAGCGGCGGGTTGCGGGGTGCGGGGTGCGGGGACGGGGGGGCAGAGGTCTTGCAATTACGGGGCCCATAATTACAGGGCTGGCGGCCGCTCGGCGCCCAAACCGGCCGACTCCGAATCTCCTGCCATAATTAAAAACGCTCCGAATTAAATTCGCTTGTATACGCACCGACTTATGATATAACTTTTTAGGGACTTTCTAATTAGTTTTCGTTTTTGTCCATTACACGGATAATAGGAAACTCGCGTATAGATCATTATTTTTAGTGTGGGTGTAAAAAATACTCCGTAAAGGTTTTTCAATTTCTAGATTCGTGTTTGTAGGTACTTTGTATATGGTCAATAGAAGTCTTATTTGTGTTTTAATGATTGTTTTTTTGTTTCCTGCAGGTTAGTATCGACCCTGTATCCGCGGAACACAAGGATATGAAGATCTTAGTAAGTACTAAATTTATTCATTTCAACTTTAGTACTCGCTAACATCCCTGATCCTTACGGAATCAATGCTGCAGGCTATAATGATTTATCTTTTAAAAGTTGTTTTAAAACTACTCAAAGAAAAGAAAATAGTAAACGCATCAAGCAATGCTGTTTTTCATTGATTGATTTTATTGGATAACTCAATTTATAAGTTAAAATTTAACCAAAGTAATCGTTACATCCTCTAATCATAACAATTTCATAACATCAACGTAATTGACAAAGATACAGGCACCAGCCAACAATGTCGCGATATTCCGACACGAACGCAGGAAATTATGTCGGAACGAATAATAAATGGCGAAATCAATAATTTATTATGATTTGTCGTTTGATATTGATGCTGTGAAATGGGCATTGTGAGTGATGAGAGGCGCGGCGATTGATTCGTCACGGGCGAGCGTGCGCGACGCCACGTGAGTTGGCGCTTTGGGTGTCTTTCGTAACTGCTCTTCTAACTTCGCGGTATTAAATGTATAGCGGTTTTTATAGCTAGAATGAAGTTGTGCATCTCATACCAATATGTATGCTATTGAATGCGGTATTGCTGGTAATTTGAGAACACTTACAGTACCCACATGAGTCTATGGTAGAGTCAATGCTATAAACCATATTACATGCAACTATTAAACTTGGTATATATATTAATTCCTAGATTGTAATTTGCTACATAGTAATGATTTTGCTTATTGTAAAGATAATGTAGAGTAGAGAGTAGTAATCCGAAGTAGACATTATCTGACAGCCTATATTTAAAGTTGTCCTAAACCACCTAGACTTACCTATTGTAAATCATATTATTACGCAACTATCTTGCTTCGTTGATATTATTGGTGAGTATAACAGTGATTACCTAATAAGTTGTAACTTCATAAGGAATAGGTGTTATTCATTGCGTTCAATGCAACAAATGCGTAGGAAGACTACGCAAATGTAAACTGTCTTGATCTAAGTTAGAAACTTACACAAGATGGTTAAGCTAATTTAGAATCATCCTCAATAACTAAAGATACAAGCACAAAATTAATCTCGGATTTAAATATATTGTTGAGTATATAAATTTGCTGTCGAGTATAATTACCTATTTATATACCTAAAATATGGCCTATTTTTGTGTGATATTATTAAATTTGTATTTATAGGTACTTGATTTATACCATGTCTGTGCAGTCATCTATGATCAAAAAATTTCAACACATAAACAACCTTCGTTTAAATGCTTGTTGACGTTCTAAATGTGATGTTATAATCTTATATATAAAAATGAATCGCAAAATGTGTTGGTAAGCGCATAACTCGAGAACGGCTGAACCGATTTCGATAATTCTTTTTTTATTATATTCCTTGAAGTACGAGGATGGTTTTTATGTAGAGAAAACGTAAATATGTACCACGGGCGAAGCCGGGGCGGACCGCTAGTCTTATATATAAAAATGAATCGCAAAATGTGTTGGTAAGCGCATAACTCGAGAACGGCTGAACCGATTTCAATAATTCTTTTTTTATTATATTCTTTGAAGTACGAGGATGGTTTTTATGTAGAGAAAACGTAAATATGTACCACGGGCGAAGCCGGGGCGGACCGCTAGTTTATTATACAAACACCAAGTTAATTCGTCTCACATATTTGTGGCAATACGTCAGAATCATTACCATGCAAAATGGGATTTGCCTCAGGTGAAATACGCAGAATATTACGGTTCAAAAACCTTATTAACCGAATTGAAGGCCGTTTACCATTTTACGGTACCTATAACATGAAGTTTTATTTTCTATGTTACAGATATACAACGTAGAACAAATTAGGTATTCTTATTTCACAATTCATTCATAACTAAACTGAAAAAAATAACCATTCTATTCAATTCATGTTGATCAGGCCGAATTCTTAGTACCTATACTAGGTTTCATAAAGCCAGTATTACAATATTAATATTATTATATAGTGAATAAAAGTTCCAACTATACAGCGTTATTGACTTTACAAAACAATAATGCGCAATTGAAAAGGCTATCAAATAAAGGTTTTACATACAATGCTCATTGAGGTAGAATGCTTTGGCCCCGCGGGCGTTTTCTAGCGGCAAAGCTGTGTGGCCTAATCGTGCTCTATTAATATACAAATACATACTTATACAAACTTGCTCAACATGAATCGCAAGTTTAGATTTTTAACTGTTTCTCAATATTAATCATGAGTAGGTAATTGTAGGACGAGGTTTTGAGACTAAATTGATAGAGATAAAAGATGGCATGCTCTTTTTAAAATACGTAAAGTAAAAATATAATCATGAACACAAATTAAAGTCGATAATCGATATTATATTTCTAAGTTGTTTGTTAAGGTAGGAATAAGTTTTTTATTATTAGTAACTAGCGGTCCGCCCCGGCTTCGCCCGTGGTACATATTTACGTTTGCTCTACATAAAAACCATCCTCGTACTTCAAGGAATACATTAAAAAAAGAATTATCGAAATCGGTTCAGCCGTTCTCGAGTTATGCGCTTACCAACACATTTTGCGATTCATTTTTATATATAAGATTACGCTTGCTCTACATAAAAACCATCCTCGTACTTCAAGGAATACATTAAAAAAAGAATTATCGAAATCGGTTCAGCCGTTCTCGAGTTATGCGCTTACCAACACATTTTGCGATTCATTTTTATATATTAGTAATTATGAGAAAAATAGAGTTCGCAATTAGAATATTCTTTCTCACGTATTTATAACTAGTATGTAGTACCTATGCTTAATTATGTATTAGGCATAACTTAGATACATATAGGTTCATTAAAAATATTAATTGATTGTACTAATCTAGGTAATGCCATATAGGCATTAATTCTTATTTGAGAAGGCATTAAATGCCTTCTCAAATAGATACATTTTTTTTTCGCGTAGGTTTAGTCTTTGACTTTACTAAATATCTGGCAACTAATAAGTAAACCTTGATGATAACATAAACTATTTAATACGTAACTAAGGTATACTTCCAAAAACATAATGAATAAGCGTTTCAGTTCCCTATTGTACAGTGATAAATGTTCAGGATAGGTGAGTTTGGCTGGAATTCATTGCGAATACGTGGAGTGGCCGTTAAAACCTCTCCAGCTCCCTTATATGTATACGAATAACTATTGAGGGGCGACCTCCTGAAGAGGGGATAACTGTGATTACTTGCATGTTGGTATTATGGTTTTAAGTATGAGAAAGTGTCGCTGGATTAAGAGCAATTAGAGATTGTCTCTTGATAGTTTTGTTTTGGTTGAATTTGTACCAAAATTAATCATTATATATAAATAAATAAATCATGTATTTGCACAAAATCACGTAACAAATTAAAGTGACCCCAGGCTGTCTATTTTTCAGGAGCCTGTGTCTTCCTTTTACAATTACACCATATTATTAAAGACGGACACGAAAATATCAGTGACAATTTAAATAAAATCAAATCATTGTATTATATTTTCGTACGATATCTCTATAAAGAAGGATTAAATTGTTTTGTCATATACATACATAATGTGTTATTTTTGTGAATAAATGTTTGTCTATTGTCTATTGTCTATATACCTTTTACAGGTATGACAATAAAATTACTATATCGACGGTATTATTTTATTATAATGTTTAAATGTAAAGCTGTTTATATATAATTATTAATGGGCTACGTATGGAAATTTAAAAGTTCATTAATTATTTTACATGAATTTGTCGTTCAACACGTGTGAAGATAAGTGTTGAAATTATAAATGATAGTGTTCTTGTATTGTTGGTGCCAATCAAAAACTTTGTTTACAATTTGCGGGCGACGGAAGCCTATTATTTTCTTAATTATTTATTTAATAACTTTCTCTAGCTGATTTTATTTTACTGTTGGAACACAAAGTTTTGTTGAGAACTTTGTTTTCATTGAATAAATATAGTGGCTTTTAGATCTCTACTTTGACTCTATATTTCATAAACTCTATTTATTAAACAAAGGCTTTTAAAAAAGTGTCTATAGTGTAGTTACTAATTTTTATACAACTTTGTCAGAAGTTTTTGGTTTGAAATTGTTCTTAGAGTTCCTAGAGTTACCTAAGTGATTTTAATTATATCTATTAATGGCATTGAGTTTATAATTAAGTAATATGTTTATACAAAAAAGTTCAGTTGAACATGCAAGCACATAATTTATGACTGTAACTTTTCGTAAGTGATCCGACTGGAAGTTGTTTTATGTAAATAATCTTAAAGCAATTAAAACTACGTCTGTTACTTTTGCAATCTTCTCCTATCTCACTAATATATAATATCTATGTTTCTCTATAAGTCGTGTAAGCAGATTCCCGGTTTTACCGGCGTCAGCAGTTTCCGCCAGTTAGGTTAATATCCGCCGGTCATTCGACACTGTCAATACTCTTGCCAACTTGTCAATGTGCCGACTACGTTGATTGAAGCTTTGCAAAACGTGTGTAAGTTTATGCTTTCTGTTAGATGTATGATAAAGATGTGTTTATGTGTGTAATAAGTAGTTTGAAAATTTTATAGTTTGATTATACCTTACCTATGGCAACTAAACAACTGTTAAAAATATTTATCAGATGAAATAAGTGAAAATAAATGCCGAATATGGTGTCAATAAACTTCAAGCCAACTTGCCAACTACATTGATTGAAGCTTTGCAAGCTTTGTAAGTTTTTGCGGGTTGTTAGATGTATGAAAAAGATGTGTTTATGTGTTTACTTTGAAGATTTCCTTGTTTGATTATACCTTACCTATGGTAGCTAAACAACTGTTAAAATGTTTCTAAAAAAATACTGTTATATAAAAAGAGCCAAACAACGAACATATTTATTATCTATTTTATATCTTAGAAAAATGCTTTTTTTACACACAGGTAAAAAAAATTAAGATTCTGATAACGAATGTAAAATAATTTAAATCATTGTCCTCAAAACATAGGTAATATTCAATTTACTTAGGTATAGCTGTACCTAAAGTATTTTTTAGTGTTTTGATAGAGCTCTACATCTAATATATAATTATATTATTTAATATATAATGAGGTAAGTATGTCTTTTTAACTGTTTACTGTGTTATCCAACTTATAAAATAATCGACTGAGAGAAAATGAGTTTTGAAATTATTTACATACCTACCCACCGTTTATGGCTCTACCTACGCTGAAACAAACTTCACTACGCAATTTCTACAATTTAAACGTTACAATGTAACTATGAAGCATGAACCATCTGTAGCCAAATTTCCTCCGATTCCGCCTCTTATGATATACGTCTATAATTTGATTCCATCCTCACACCCACCGTAATTTTGCATCTCAGCGTGAGTTTCGCGTTCAAATTAAAATGTTTATTACATTTTCGCACGGTCGATGGGCTCTGAGCGTTTTATTTCGTTATCCCGAACACGCCTATATCTCCCTCCTTGTGCCTAGCGAGCGACCGAATATGATTGCACCCCTAATGCTCAGCGATTGTCATTTCCGATTCACTTTTTAGCAAATTTAACCTTTACCCTCATAGATGTAGAGTAGACATTCAAATGTAACAACTAAGTGATGATATTTTCGTATTATGCGTGTCATAAAACTATTAGACGCTTAAGCTGTTCTTAAAGCGATGTCTAAGAATTTAGCGGTCGTACGCATGGGGCAAGGCGCCATTATTTTTTTACTTCCCCGGTGTTTTTATGTGCCATTAAGAATTATTTGGCCGTGTTTATAAGGGTCCGTGTGGTGAGCATTATATTTCATTATCTTTAACACCTTGTTGGTACGTTGGATATAGATTAGCGACTGACAACAGATGTTTTATGAAATTACTCCGAAATTAGGTAGACAACAAAGTCCAAAATAGGTTCGTTTTATTCCAAAATCATGAACCACCGATGCAGTGACCTAGAGAATTTTTAAAACTAAAATTATAAATCACACCATGTAGCAAATTGAATTGGTACCTACCTATCTACTCTTTAGATAACACTATAGGTATCTTCCCTAGTCAATGAAACTCTACCTATTGTTTATTTTTTTTGTACATAATAATTTATTATCATTTAATTGACGATAGTGGAAATTATAATCATTGTTATAGATATCCATCTAAGCAGTAGGTAATAGTAGGCACCTACTTAAGTATGTAGCTACTCAGTCATATCATATCGTCTAATATACCTAGGTACCTATATCGAGCGTTTAAACTTTAAATAGTGAGGAACAATTACTAACTTCCATAATTACTTAAAATAATACCATATTTAATTAAAACAAACGAAAAAAAAATCCACACCAAATACTTAGAAACAAAGCCAAAGAAAAGTTTATGCAAATCAAAAGTCGAAATAAAATGGAGTCTAGCGAGCGCGATCGATATACGACCTTGGGGGCGGGGCTTCGCGTGGGCGGGGCCAGCGAGAGGCCGGCCGGCTGACCCGCCCACTACTTGCAAGCGCACCCGCATGCGGGCCAATGCGCGCCTACACCGACGTCATGCGAACGTCGCGTCGAGCGCTCCGCGTCCCTCAAACCGTGCAACCATCAGCTGTCAAGCTGTCGTTCCAAATTTGAATTTATTTTATAACTTCGCGCCTTTATTGCCAGTTACAAATTGCGATGTGTTAGTGCTTATCTGTGGACAATACGATGATTACTGACATGTACGCGCCGCTGCCGGCGCCGCCGAATAAGACTATTGTAAGTTTGTTTTTATTTTTATTGTCTTATCAGATTAGAGTCACATATGGGATTTTTAAACTGAATATTTTTGTTTGTATAAATTCTAAAATAAACGTGTAGGAGTAGATAATTATTAAATCATATTTTAACCCTGTTTACAGATTATTACACTTTAAAAAAACTTAGACTAGGTATCTCAAAAGTTTATTTACCTACCCACCCACTTTTTTATTTTGATATTACATAATATGCAATATGTATTTTACTTTTTCCATGAGGGTTAATTCAAAATTGGACAATATTGAATAAAAACAGTCCCATGCTATGAATGATAGAGTTCACAATTCCGATGACATAGTGAAGCAGAAAAATATCTAATTATATTATAAAAGCTGTAGTTATGTATCAATAACTTAGTTATTTAATATCAATAGAGTATTTTCAACATTCTAATGTAAAAATTGTTATCATTTTCTTCTTTCTAGGTAGGTACCGACCGAAAGCAAAAAATGTAGAGTCATTCAAAATCTACAAAAAATCTAATTTATTAGTCCTCGTTCATTAGTTTCAAAATAATTTTGTGAAATAGAAATAAGGTCAGGTGGGGTAAGAGGGTCACTGGGGGAAGAGGGCCTAGAGACCATAACTAGTAAACCGAAGCGTTTATGACTATGTACTTTCCGTCGATAAAAAAGTGAAGGCGAATTAGTTTGAGCGGTTTTGAGTAGATGTCGCTACGTAGCAAAGACATCACAAAAAATGTAAACAAATTTGACAGTTGCGAATTGGGCTAACACCAAGTCGGCTCGTTTTTTTGCGAACCCATATTTTAGTGATAAAAGTGTGCTAGAAATATTTTAAATATACTGATACACGGAGAAAACTGTAAGTATTTCTTTTATTAATCATTTTAGTTAAGAAACAACTAAATATTGTGAGTTTCTTTCGCTTGAAAATCCTAGACTTCAAAAACAATAGCTGGGGTAAGAGGCTCACTATTGACGGTGAAAGAGGAACATATGTTTCTCTTCCCCCGTGTGAGGGGTGACCAACATTTTGATTAATTTATAATTATATGTGGATAAAATGAAAAGAAGTGACTGACTGTTCTGTACCTATTACAATTTTAAATTATGTATAACTAAAAATTTCTCGCTCAAGTGTTTTTTAAAGTGAAACTTTTATTACATCGTCTCAAACTTTTTGGTCTGTGTAGCGCATGTCGCGTGTATCGCGGCTGCCGAGTAGGTATACCTACTCGGCAGCCGACCGACACGCGACATGCGCTACACAAAGCAGTGTTCGGAACCGTTCGAACAGTTTCACTTTTACCGTGGTTTCATAAAACCACACAACATTTTTTTTATATTTTTTTTTATTTAATAGGCGGGCAAACGAGCATACGGATCACCTGATGTTAAGCGATTTCCGCCGCCCATGGACATTCGCAACTCCAGAGGAGTCACAAGTGCGTTGCCGGCCTAAAGGATTATGCCTCCTGAGTCCTGTGCCAGTAATTACTTCAGGGCCTCATCTCACCACCAAACCGGAACACAGTGATGCAAGCACCACTATTCGCCAAGTTTCGCTAAGTTCGCCTGTCTCAAAATTCCAGAAATTCCAAAGAATTTCTTTTGGATCAAGAAGATCATTTATATTTTTAACTGACTTCTTAAAAAGGAGAAGGTTCTTAATAGATGAATTAAAATACTGATTCGCAATATTGATCTCATCACATAGTACCATTGTTATTTTTAAAGAGTAACTAACTAGGAAAACTAGTTAGGGACAGACTGTTTACCATTACTATGTATGATTAAATAAAAATAGAATTATAACTAGTCGACTTCTTTTTAGTTTGCCACCCCTGATCGAACCTGTATGTCCCTCTTACCCCGAATTGATGTATTCTTGTTTTTTATTCCAAATTATACCTTATTTCATCGACATTAAGATCTAATATTGACCAAAGACATTCTATCTACAAATTAACGAACATTTAGCAACGAATATTTTAATTCAAACTCCAATCTTAGGAAATACAATGACTGTCCCTCTTACCCCTTGTAAGGGGGAAGAGGAACGATTACTCAATCTTGACATTAATGTCAATATCTTCGTAAGAACTGTTATTAGAGTAATGACATTTAGCCTACGGGAAGCTAATACATAAAGGTAAGTTCTGTGTGTTTCAAACATCTTAAAAAGCTATAAATGTTGTTCCTAGCAGTCAAAATATTTTACTGAAAATGAAATATGTTCCTCTTACCCCACCTGACCTTAAACATTTTGCTAGGTTATGTCCTTTAACGTTATTGACATCGTAGATGTGACAAAGACCCATTGTATATAGGACCCCATTCGGCTTGAATAAACAATTGCTTAGCACAACTCCAAAATATTTGTCATCGCAAACAAATTGTAAAATTGATTTTGATATATCGCCTCTCAATCACATCAAAGCGGTGAGAACAATACAGCATTGTTCGTATCGTATCGATTGAAATAATTCTATTATATATCGACACAATATTATCTAATTCTCTCATTGAACAATGAATTAATTTTAGAATGATGCTATCAATTCAGCATTTATGAGAGTGAAGCTTTTGTGCAAGCTTAGGTACATAATTTTATGTTCCTTATGCCTATTTAGAATAGCTACCTTCTAGGTAACTATCCTACCTAACTAAGTTATAATTATTTTTTAAACAAAAAGGTTAGACCTAAACAAGAAAAAGTTAGCGTTTTAATTGTTATAAAAGCAAATATACCTACTGTAGGTACAGTGTACACACACACACACACAACCTACATTGTGGGAACATACAAAAAAGTTATTCCAATAGGTAAAAGAATTACCTACCTATGTTATAATTATTTTTTAAACAATGAATATTATAATAGATATATTATAGATATAGGTGTTTATACCTAATTAGAATTAGACAAAAACAAGAAAAAGTTAGCGATTTATTTACTGCAAAATATACAGTGTGGGAACTAACAAAAAGTGATTTCAATAAAAGCAAGATAGTAATGTAATTAAATGCCTTAATTCATTACTTTATGTATGAAAATTACAATAAAGCAACGGTACTTTGTCTAATGACGATAAGTGTTGAAAGTATGGTAATGTAGATGCTTATCTAAACCACATCTTATAGGCAGTTGATAAATTTTCCACTACGCGTAAGCAAGTCATAGCAGTAAATTGTAGCTCGTAGTCCACATCGGAGCATCAATCAGGAACATTACTATCACATCGAATCTATTATGCGTGTCTAATAGATTTTTTTGGCGTTAGCCCATTCACAGCGGGCGCAGCATGAAGTCTGAATGGCATTGTGGCATTGAACCGAACCGACAAACTTTTATTTGTAATGGCACTAAATGGCTGTTGTGGGGATTAAGGTGCTCGACGCATTGTCGTCGCTCCGAGTGCCATATAATTCGCCAAATCCGAGTCCGTATAACAGGGATAACATGCTACATTCGTCCGACATGACGGTGCGAACAATGCTTCCTCGAGATCTGTCACTTTTGATAGCAAAGCCATTTTTTTGCTGCTTCTTTCAAAAGTTGGATTTGGACATTTAGGGAGATTAGCCACTTAGGGTTCAAGTGTTTGCTTTAGATATTGCAAGATATTATTAGAAGGACACGGCTTTGTAAATTCTGAACTTCAATAGATCTGTCTATTAAAAATTCTTTTAATTCAATTTAACGCAGCGTTAAAATTAACAACTAATTAAAATATTTGTCACATGATACACGAGGCAATTATCAAAAAAATAAATCTGGTGTGAGCGGTAGCGACAAGCCCTGCCATATATCTTTTTTATCACCGCATTGCGTCGTGTTTAACCCGTTCATTGACAAAAGGTATTTAAATGAAGCTGTCAAGGAAATGATATTTACTGCGCGTAAGCGACATTCCGGCCAACCGTTAAACATTGTCTTCAACAGAATCCTGTTACATTTTTAGAACTATGTTTCAATCACTGCATCAACGAATGTGGCTTCTTATCTTATTATGTAAAGGGTGTACCTACCTACCTGACATATAGGTACTTATTGTAGTTTTACACCTTATTATACCGAAAGACAATACTCACTTTAGTACCTATCTAGTAGATAACTGTATGTCAATCAACAATAACAAAAAATACAGTTTTTCCATGTTATGTAATATGTTTATATTTTCAAAATGTCACATCAAAACAACTTAAGCAATGGCGATCGCTTACGCGTGAAATGTCACTTTGACAGTTAAGAGTACAATAAGCCGTAGGCGTCATATGTTAGGACCTAATTATCGCATCAAATGTCTAAGGAGCATGGAATAAATAAAAGCTATACTTTCACTAAAAATTTTGTACTAATCTTCATCTTGTGTATCTGCTGAGCAGCGACTGCTGAGATCTACCTTCTGTTCTATTTTATTTGTTATCTATGCTCTAATATAAATGGCAAGCAAAAACTTACAGAAATAACAAGAAATACTTAGAAGTAAACATATCTTCTAGATAATGTCAGATTTTCTGAAGAAATTTATGAAACATAAAACAGGTTAAGCTAAGACTTGTTGATAGGACGAAATCGCCATAAATTATGTCTCGCCGTTACAACTGCAAATAAACAATATTACCAATAGATGCCAACAAGACTACTAATTATAAATGATTGTACATTAACCGAGCAACAAGTACTGAAAGTAACGTGTTCATTATCTCTTCAGGATTATTTATGGGAGCATCCGTCAGCGCGCGTCGGCCGCGAGACAAATTTAACAAAATAACAATACCTACTTACGCGTGCCGTCTTCAAGACGTTGCTTTAGCACATCAAACTTTAATCAATTATTATAATTTACAATGGCTAATAATGTTATTTATTGTTGTTTTGCATTTGCGGTAAACTCTACAATCATGGACCTACAATTGTAATGGCTTCTCCTAAGAAATTGTATCACTGCAAAATGCTACATGGGTAGCAAGTAGGCTTTTCAAAAGAATAATACACATTTTTATGAAACATAAATACCTACACAACATTTTCAATCTATATATATAACTAGTTGCCTTCCTATTTTTTGTATATTTTAAAATTAATCTCTTTCTTCAGATCGTATTCTTGGCCTGTGACATTTATCAATTATGTTAAATACAAACAAGGAATTAATTTTAAATTGATATAGGCACCGTAAATAAATGTGTTTTCGCAAGATATACGGAGTGCTGACGCGCCTACACAAACCAATCAACTTATTATTAGCTATAATTGTGTGTGTATTAGCTACAGTTATAATTCCCACTCAGGAAGTACCTACATCCCGTCTTTACATGTCGTTGACTGAATTAATAAAGCCAGTATTAATTTCAACCTCCATTGGTCGATCGATATGCATATTTATAGGACATTTATTCAGCACGTATTGCGGTTTATTGAAAAATAAATGTATGGCAGAAAAACAGTTAAAATGGCCTGACCACAGCTTAACTGCGTCGCTTCCTGCGGCGACCACAAATGACCTTTTTATATCTCGTTAGAATTTAATGTGTTACTGTTAGTTATGGGATTATAGTCTTATGTCTTTGAATATGATTATAGACAGATAAATTAATTACTAGGTTCTGATGGAAGGTTATACAGAGCGCTACGATGTTTTTTTTTAAAGTTTACAAACAGGATGAAAGATAATTCTGAAACTGTTTTAAAATAAATTTAAAGATTCCGGCATTATTAGTTCATAGTACCTATAGCATTCATATTTTAAATAAAAACTAAAATGATTTAACATATAGAGACCATACTATCTAGAGCATATAAAATTAAAAACTTTTTAATTTTTCTCAAACCTTGGTTATTCCAAATCAAAGCTTTTGTGGGTTAATCCGTAAACCATTGCTTAATGAAAGATCTTCCTAAGAATACTTACATAAATAGGAATGAAGAGATCCTAAGAAATAATTGATTACGCTCAGCTTTGTTCCAGGTATAACGTTCTCATACACTTGTTATAATCACATTATATGAAAAACAACTTTAACACACGCTTGGAAATAAAATTATCTGCGTATACAGCATATTTGTTTTCTTTAGACTCGCTCGCGCGAAAGCTAAATGTGAGAAGTCGTTAAAATTGTGTATTGTAGGGCATTCGCAAAAAGATGATTATTCAACCAACTCAGCGAACGTAAGAGATAATAATATAATATGTATAGAAAACAAGCAATAACATACAAAGTAAAAAGAAAATATCACTTTGTTTTAATGAAGAAGAAACAAGTAATTTAAAACGCTATTCTATTATATCTCCGGCATAAATATTTTTTATGTTTATGGCAACTCTCTCAATTATTCTAGGTGTTCTATACGGTGTATTAGTTAATCCTTAAATGCAATGTTTATAAAGGTGCTAACTGTAAGTAAATACATACCTACATGAATTGTTAAAACAAATACTATTTTACAACTTGTTTGAACATACCATATTTTGCTGCACATCATCATTTTTCGTGTCCATACAATCTTTTGTTTGAACACACCGCTCCGATGGAAATTACGCATCAACAAATGATTTAAAGAAACTAATATAGCCTCCAATGGGGCCCTTGAGAATCAAGTGTCGGATTTGGAAGTCATTAATGTCATCGGAGAAACCGTGGTCGGCTTCTGTAACTCGATATAATAAGTGTCAAATGGAAATGAGTTTTATGTGTCCGTTTTAAGGGCTATGTTTTGGAGGAAGTTGGTTCGAACGGTCGAAGACGAGGGTTTTTGCAACTCATTGCATTATCCCGGCTTGTTAGTGTGGAGCGGCGCGGGCGACGGTAATGAAGGTTAGATGCAAGTCATTCAGTCGCGGCGCCGGAGCGCGTCATCGCATCATCGCGCTGTCAATACGTGATGCCCTGACAACGGAGAAGGTTATTTTCAAAGACGCAACATCACTAATTAATACCCACTACCCGATAAAAGTGGAGCGGCACCGGCCGCTTTGTTCTACTGTCAGCGCACTCTACCAACACGGATGCTCATTTGTGTTGAAATTATCGCTCTGATGACACGATTCTGTCAATTTTGTATGCGCACGTGAAAGACACACGAATTTATAGCCCTATGAGTCGTTTTCAAAATAATTGTACATTACTACAAAATGTTTGTCCCCCTAAAAAATCTTCGAAAAAAATATGGTTACGACTGAAATAAATCATTGTTAACGTTTTACAGACTAAACTTAAGCATACTGCATATCATTTCTGATAAAAAGCAATGAATTGCGATTCAAATTCTTACATAAATTTAATGTGAAAATAAAGTAACAAAAAAAACTCCATACATTTTTTTATTGTCCCCTATGTGGACGACAATGAAAACCAATATTTTTATCAGAATTTTTGTATGAAACTTCCTATTTTTTTGTATCATAATTAAAAAGCAATGTTTGAAGTGTTATATCTGATAGATTAAACTATTTAAATTACCTTAAATAAACGAAGAATGACATATTATAAAATGTCCCTATCAATCGTTACAATTTCGTGACACTGATTTATTGACATAATTAACCAACTTCTTGTATCACAAAGAAGAGGAATCTAACTCTAATCATTGGCAAAACTGGTCATGTCACGAAAAGTAAGGTCACATTAACGCGCCGCCATTTTGTTCGTCGTCCAGACATGGAAGAAGTCCTGTAGTGTGCTGTGCAAAAAATTTAGTTACATTTTCCTAACGACGTATTCTCAACAAAAGTAAGTACATTTTGAAGAATTCACCTACCGCAATTGTAATATACTTAAATTATGACTAGAGTAATAGATTACACTTTCAATCTAATGGTAAATGTGATTATGTTTTGTGTAAAAGTATTTCTTAGGTTATTTTTTACATGTTACTGACGAACAATTTCTTGACATTTACTGACGTCAGTAAATTGTAGACGGTAAAGCTGTGGTCTCATGTGTAAAGTATGAAAATAAGATATTAAAATGTGTGTTAAATTAATGTAACGAATAAAAATAAAGGAGAAAAACAATAAATCTCTCAAGATAATTTTTTGTAACTACAGGCCATACTTTTTTAAACCATGATGTAGGGTTAGTAAAGTCGGGCTTAGGGACTTGACTTTTCCTGGGATCTGATAACTTTTTTATAGTGAAAGTGGATCAGTGAGTCTTGGCCTCCAATTTTACAAGTGGTTTCTGATGGGATAACGCTTGCCTTATTGCATTTAGTGTTGATCGTTTTTCCACCCACACGAGTGATGCTTACTTTTGTTTTTATTTTTATTCAAAATACATATATCCAACAGCTTTTTTTAGTTTCAGAATGCCGCTAACCGGTGCCGAACGGCAAAAAAATACATTGAAAAACTAAAAAAGCAAAACCCTGAAAAATATGAAAAGAAAAGGAAAAAGCACCTCGAGAAAGTGAAACAAAGACAAAGAAAAATATGAGATCTTAATGACAGTGAAAAAGAAGCTCGAAGACAAAAATGGAAAGAAGCTAATGATAGAAGAAAAGAAAAGGAAAAGCAAACAGAGAATTATAAAAATTGATTGTTTCTTGATTATTTTGTAACTAAAAATATATTTTTTTTTAACTAGTGACTTCTTACTTTTTTATATGTAGATAATATTACCTTATTCTGAATACAGCCTTACTTTTACAACTTCCTGACATTTCCTAACGAAACAGTTTACTGACAATTTCGTGATGTACAAATATTTTGAAAATGACCCCTATTGTGATCTATAAATGTCTCATCTCTGTGCCTGTCTCTGTAGAATTCTGCTTTTAGTGTAAGTTCAAACTCAATAAATGCTATTTGCATAGTTCTTAGAGATCTCCATTCTTTTCCATTATTTTAAGTGGAAAAGGATGGAGATCGTATCGATATTTCGTATTGTAACACCCGATTTATGAATTTTAAAAAGAATAGCAAAATAATAAATAATATTCTTGTTAGAGCATAATTTTCAACTTTGGTGACCGTCTGAGCGTCTGACGACATAGAAGAGGCATTTCCACTGCTCTATCAGGATCAAAACAAACTGCCTACGCAAACCCTGAATTTTATAACCATACGCTACCCTAAAACCAAAACACGAACCTCAAGTGTCGCTAAGCCGTCACGAAAAGTACAATTAGTTTAGCACTTATATCACAATGGGGCGCCCCGTCGCCTGCCACCCGCGGCGATCTCTCCGGACCATTCAACAAACTGGCTTATCATATCACCGTGGCGAATGATACACAATCCATCTCGAGGCATGATCGTGTGGACTATTTTGTTAGAGACTGTGATTCAGCAAATATCTTAAGGTTAAATGCTATTAACTGGCGACATTTAAATGACAAGCGATGAAATACAACATACAAATACATAATAGCAACATATACATCTATTATCCATGTGTACAAAAATGAATCTGTATTTCCTAAGTGGTCACAAGTCACGTGTGAACGGCGAAATCAGTGCGATTTCGATAATTATTATTATTTTGATATGTTCGTTATTGTGATGAGAGGGATCTCATGAAAGAAAAACTCAAGAGTACATATTTGCGCCAGTATATAATAAAATGCAAAAACATAACGGCAGACAGGACGAAGTCAATTGGGCCAGCTAGTACCTATAAATACAATCATGAGGAAAAATCTCATATGTGAATAATTAAAAAAAAAATCTTGATTTAATTACATTTTTCGTTCTTAAATCATCATGATACACATTGCGAAACTTGAATGTACTCTAAACTTGTAACACATTTAGCGTTTAATGGCAAGTCTCACGCTGCATTTAAAATCGGCGTTATAAAAATAAATCCCCTACTTAGTAAAGCCACGCATGCGTCCCATTATGGCGGTAATAAGACTCATAGGAAATTGCAAACTATTAACTACAGCATCCGGCTTTTAACTGTAAATTTTCCGATTGCAATTTGTCGTTACTCGTTGTAGGTACACTTTAAATTAATGGTCATTTCTTGTATTGTTAATAAGGAATGCAGCTGGATTTATTGAAAGGAAACAAATATATAGGAGATTGAAATATTTTGTTATTGTTTTGTTTTGAAACATCATCATGATTCCTATAAATGTGTTCAGTATTAATAAAGTAAGACAAAACTTAAAAGATAAAAAAGCTTATCTTGAACTTATGCAAAGTTAAACTTAAATAACGTAATTTACTCTAGAATTGCATATTACGTCTACAAAAGTATAAATGTATTTACATAATATAGGTACCATTGTTTTCAAGCATGAATAATATAACTTAATTATTCTTAAAGATACACATTTCCCGATGACAAACAATAACATAATTTAACTCAATCCGCCCGAAGCTAAACTAACCAGCACCGTCTTCTAATAAACACATACAAACAAATACACAGTACGTTTTCTATTAGGATACTCTAAATCCCTGCACTTATCATTAGGAGAGGGTCGATTGACGTCACCCTCCTGCCATATTTCACGATACGGGACCTCAATGAATTTCACTTTCCTCAGTCAAGGGTTTTAAACCGCGTCTGTCGTTGATGGCCCAACTAATGGCAGCAATGATCTTTTGAGGGTTTCTTTGTTACTATTGTTTTTGTACTTAAACTTATTATATACGAAACAAAAATATATAGTAGTTGACAGCTCTTGATATTGGACGTCTTTCGTGTACCTATATGTATAGGAAATTTTATACATTAACTAAGTATATGCTCATGTAGGGATACTTACACAAAATATTATGTCATCTTTAAGTAAATATGTACCTAGGTCACAAGAATACAGGAATTAGGTTACAGGAATAAAACTGGCTTGTCACTCGAGATATAAATTTATATACAGTTATTTAATATGTATAACCAATTCGTAGTCCACCTGTAACTTATAGATATCTAATATTAAAATGCCTTGCTTTATAAGCAGCAGTGGTCGTTCAAAGTATGGTATTAAATGAAAAACGGAATTGTGGCCGTTGCGGTCATTTCATTGAACCATTGAACGCGTCCCCTATTCACGTCGCTAGCCACAGCCAGCGTACTGACGCGACGTACATTTGTATATGATTAGACCATTTTATACGCAATTACATATCGTTTGGAACTTAATTGCGGTCTATTGACTTAAGGCAAATTTAACGTCCCGTGTGGAGTTTCTGGTCTCCTATCGGGCGCGTCCCCAGGTGGCGGATAGGGAAAATCTAATCAGTTTCGCATGGTAGTCGCTGTGCACAACGATTCATAAACGTTATTTAACTGCACATTATGACACATTACGTGAATTTTAGTTTCACACATCATGGAGTCAATAGAGGGTGGACCGCAAAATTCGGTTTCGTAATGTTACCCGAAATTGATATCCTCGCAATGTTGGTATAAAAAAGGAAACAGATATGAAATGTTAGCCATGTACATTGGTGGTCGCGTGGCTCAGACCGCCCGCTGCGGCCAACACTCCGCTATGCTAATTCAATTGTGTTACGAGAGCGGATAGCCAGCGATACCATCGACTCCGCCCGAATTATCATAATAATGCGCGAGTCACCTCATTCGAGACTCGAGACGGCGACTCGCCTGTCGACACGTTCTATATACGAGCGATACATATCCCCTTCGTTAACAACATCGATACGCGATGTTCTACAGATTGCAGCGAGTACTCGAAATGAAAACGGCCGTGTTAAGTCACGAAAGGCATCGTGTCTAATCGATTCGCCGAAGTGTTGAAAAGTGGCGAAAGCAGTTCTCATGGCGCGTCGCCCGCGGCTCATAATACCTACAGTTCATGAAGAACATTATTCCCATCTAGCGGAATGCAAATTGAATTATGGGACTTTTTGTGTGTCCAATTGTTTAATACCTCTTTGTTCTTGTGCCGCTATAAGTACGTGACGATTGAACACTCGGCGCCTTGTAATCGCTCGCTATCTTCCATAACTCTGCGAGCTCGATTGTTCTGCTTCAATCCATTCGTGATGGAAAATTATAGTGTTTTATTTTATTGCTTATCTAATTGTCTCTATTGTTACGAGGAACTCTTATTTATACCGATGTCAGTACGCATGCGGTATCTGCTCGACATATCAGTTTTTCTATCAAATTAAATCAACAAGTAAAATGGGTAATTAGATACGGATGGAATAATTATGCAACATATGAATAAAAAATATTGAAGAAATGATAATCTCGTGTAAGTATAATTGGAGGGAAATAAAAGTAGGAGTGCATAATGATTATTTATTTTATGCTCTAAGACCATCCTACTTACAATGATTCCTTGTTGCATGCCCTCGAGACATGTACTCGAGTAATTTTCTCAGCAATTAATACCTTGTTCACTACACTCACAAACAAGAAAAAGTACACAGAAGTAGTAGAAAAAATAAAGCCCCATCTATTGAATAGTACTCTGTATTTAAGGAAGAGTCAATGTCCCAGATATTACAGAACTACTTAGGTACGTAGGTAATTACGACCACTGTATCTTTTATATTCACACCTGTTATGGGGTATTTAATAATTATAAGTCTTTTAATTATTATTTCATGTTAATTTTTTGCTTAGTTCTATACTAGAT
This sequence comes from Colias philodice, assembly GCF_061535455.1. Taxonomy (NCBI): domain Eukaryota; kingdom Metazoa; phylum Arthropoda; class Insecta; order Lepidoptera; family Pieridae; genus Colias; species Colias philodice. The sequence continues at coordinate 5,507,983 of NC_143094.1, read as the reverse complement.
GGATATATTTTTTAATTAAATAATTGGTCAAACCAAAATGATTCATTATAATATGTATAAAGAAAGCCCGACTATTCTATACGAATTTTTTGTCTTTTTTTACGCAGTGGCCAATGAATTTCAAAATCAATTCCAACTCCTGTTTCGTGGCGAATATTAAGCTAAATTACTGAATATTGATATGAGAGCTTCGTAAAATCAATAAAAGTGAAATAGATATTCTTAAATACAAAACATATCAAAGTTAAACACCGACGCGGACGCCCCGGGCAATGCTCCAAATATTTTATTTGTTTGTTACTATCATATAAATGGAGCTAATTATTATAATTTTTGTGGAAATTACTGGAATTATGTAGCTACCAAAAATACGTGAGTTTAACGATGTTTTCTCGGAAGTGTCGACGCTGAGTGGAGGCCCAAGGCGAGCACGCAACCGTGCAAGACATCCACTATATTCGCAACACGGCCTTGAACTTTTTCCTTTTGAGATTTGTAACTGACATTCGTTTGATTTATCTTGCGAAATTATATTCGTAGTAATGCTAATTCATGAATCGGGTCGCGTCGCTCTTAGCTCTACCACAGCTCTATCACAGTCTACTAAATATGAAAATAATATTTATACTGTGGCTCTATATTGAAAGACTTTCATTCTATTTCTTTCGCGGTCTTTTGTTGTTATACCCTTGAATATAGATTTAATTATTTCCGTAAATAAACTAGTCCTGTAATGTTGATTCAGAATCATATAATGAAATGTGTATGCCAATAGAAGGTACCATTTTACAAATGTTCTTTCACTAGAATCATAATATACAAAGTATGCAAGTAACAAGCGAGAACAAAGCCGAAGCAAGAGATCCCTGTTTCATTTAGTTCGCTTTTTTGTCGACACAGAACAGGTTCGTCAAATTGCTGCTCTTATTATCTCCACCCAGCTTATGAAGGTCGGGCGTCACTTTGAAATTTTGGAGCAAATTCCGTCACGCAAAATATTACTATGGTTATTACCTATTTAAGTTTACCTGGCAGAACGTTTACTAAATTGTGATAAACTGACTGATGAGCTGTTAGAAAATAATGAGATATAATGAGAAAAAAGTAGCCTATTTACAAGTTTTAATAAATAAACCCAAGAGAGCTTTTGTCGTTACGATCACGTATCAACATTTGTTCTTTATTTTACCTAAAGAATAAAGCTCACGATGAAAGTTCAAAGTTTATAATATCACAAATATTGTTCGCCACGGGCTTATTTGGGTGAGTGAAGGCGTGAAACCGCGCTAGTTACAACGATCATTAGTCCGCTTCACGCGCCCACATGGCGACCGCTCCTCAAATTGTTCCGAGCCAAATTATTTATTTAAATGCCAATTATCGGCTTGTGACGTAGTCCGGTTCATTTCATGCGCATGTGCGTTTGATTCGACATATGCGAGGGCGGCTTTTTGTCACTAAATTCAAACTGTCACGGTCTATTGGTGGCCGACCTCTTTTGTTTTCGTAAGCGATAATAAAATTGTTGAAGATATTATTATGGATAACAAATGGCCAAGAAATCTGCATGAAATGGGTAAATTTCGTATATTTTTTATTTGTCCTAATACCAACGTTATCCACAACGGATCAATAACCATGTTAGATGATGAAATATGATGTTCGTATATTTTGGATAAGTCACTTAAATGGTGTGGTAATGAGTGAGACATGCTCGTGCTCATTCTGTAGTCAGTACAATGTGTGCCGCGGGCTATGAAATACTTTACTTTGAGATTTATCGAAGAATACTTACTAACAGAACTGGTTAAGAAACGATTTTTTTACATTTAAAGTCATTACGTTAGCATTATCTGGAAATTATCATTAAATCAACGTAATTTGTTCTTCCATTTCTTACAAGATTTAATGCTGAATAAACATTAAAATTTTCATAAAAGTAACATTAATGTGATAAAATAAATTGCAATGTTTCAAAGTCATCCGCCGTGGATCGCGTGTTGAATGGCTCTTAATGTAGAAATAATGTCTGTGTTCCATTATCTTTTACTTAATTCGAACCTATTATTATTTTTCGTCATCAGACTTTTTTGAGGTAACTATAGCAGATAAATCAATAAACTGTGAAAGTCCAATGTTTGTATTGTTATACAAGTTTTGTCTTTTTTGAGAATCCCTTTCTTCATTAAACAACACTACAGTTTTAAAAGGCTCAATATTTATACCTATTCCCATTCCTTTAAGTTTTTTATCTTCTAGCTATGTATTACGATATCAAACGATGTGCTTTCATGACTCGTTTATGTGTATTTTGACAGGAATTTTAAATTAATTGAGATCATTCATAACGATGTTTATAGTTTTGAGTTTGTTTACTATCCAATAGATAAATCTACACTAACAAACAAGATGATAAGCTTTAAAGTTTTATCATAGATATTATTGAATATTTATCTGCATGATCAGGAAAATTATTTCCCGTATAATCGATAAGAGTCGGATATCGAGTGATAAAGATGAAACCCTTCGGTTAACGATTTCCTCCGTAATTATGGAGTTACGCTTTCCCTAGAAAATCACCATTAAACCATTTTGTAACATGACGTCATTCACTAATTGGGCGGTAACGACGCGATAAATCAATAGCCTATATCTCATAGCATAATATATGATAGTCGACAAGTATAATAATGTGTTATGCATTCAAATTTAAATAAAGTTTAACTCATATGTATAAGTATTTTGGAATTACCCTCACATTATAAAATTTCCTTTATGAAAATTAAAAATATTATTGCCAACACTTAAATTTAAATTCTTATATTCCCTTATTTCATTTTTCCGTTATATATTATAACACTATTTACTTATATCATAACGCTTCATTAAAATTTAATAACAAAAAAAAACGTATAAAAAGCTCTATCTAGCAAAATTATTATTATAAAGCTGCCCCTAAATTCACAAACGCCATTAGATTGGTTTAAACGACAAAACCAGACAATATGTCATAAATTGTAGATGCAACATGAGTTGATTTGCATTAGAATGTTGTGTTGGGGAGATTTAGCCCCGAGGGTAGCTACATCATTGCGTACAGTTTCAGCCGGAATTAACTCGGTAATTCTCTAATTGCACAATTAGCCGACGACAATTTACTTTCGAGCTATCGGCGAGTCAATAAATTATGCCGCTCCAATTGCTTTTGCGTTTAGCGTCAGAAAAAATTGTATCTTTAATGAACACGTCGCACAAGAATCTCTACAAATTTATCGCGTACGGCACAAATATGTGTACACTGCACTGTACACCAAAATTTCACACTTTCGTCATGAGAAAATTACAAGCACGAATATACCGCGAAGTAATTACAGGCAGATAATAAATAAGCAATTTACCGTATAATCCTCTGAGCACATAGAGATCGATGATTGGCCTCATTACTTTCAATAACGTGTTTTCGGAAAAATATTAGGTAATAAGTATAGTTATGAATTTTATGAAATACAATTTTCTCAGTAACGACTTCACGATCATCATAATAACACGGCGAGGGCTAAGCGTTTCTCTTGAATATTCATTTGGGTTCATCATAATTTTGGTAGATAATTTTAAATTATCCAATAAGAGTGAGACGTGCTGACTGGCTGCCTGCGCCTGCGCTGCCCACGTCCTCTACGATTTATTAGCCTCTCACATTAATGTGAGTAATTTAATTGTGATAAACCATTAAATTTTATGACTCATATTAGATAAATGCTAAATAATTTATTTAATAGGAGCAACTGATTCTAAGCTATTCTAGGTAATTCCAGGTGGTCTAGGTATAATTCAACGATATTATTTATTATATTCGCGTTATATTTAATACCCTTATAAGTATTTCATTGAACATTTACATGTTTACCGGTTACCGTTTATTATAAGATGGAAAAGGAAAATTTAATTAAAAGCATAGTTAGGTACGCAAGCACATAGTTAGCTCTTTGAACTGAAAGCAAATGTCACAATTAATTTAAGAAGAAAGTTACATCACACCCGTAACATCACACAAACGACGATTTGATTTCCCGCGTTTTTTGTAACAAAAGATCATCGTCATTTTTGACAAGGAAAGGTTATCAAGACTGTAATGCTGCGCGGCGCCGCGGTGTCGGCTCGCCCTCCATCTCCGCTTTGATCCAATCTTGGAACCAACTCTGACCAATTACCTATATCACTCCGTTTCGGGACCCGAATGAGCCATAATGCCTACGTAATTATGAATGACCGTCGCCTTCTCACGTTAATTCTACTCTCATAATTCGGATTAAATAAGATGGTTGGCCTTTAAAATTTAGTGAAAAATTAAAAAAGTACATAGGTACCTACCTAACTAATAGATTTATGTAGAAATGCTTAATAAGTGAAATGTGCACCTAGCCTCTAAGGTTTGTAAAAGGCTCTTTCAAAAACACATAAAAATGCAACAGCAGCCGCCATTGCTGTAAAATAATCAATGGAAAAATGTAGCGTAATTTCGAGTGGTTGCGAACTTGATAATAAACATGTCGGTTAATAAACTGGTTTGACCAAATATACTTAATTTTCATGCAAATTCACTAATATTATTGAGATCGAGCAAACATCAATTTAATATAGACTTCATAAAAATTAATGGGCACTGTCTAGTGGAATAGATGTATCCACTTTTTCATTTACTCAGATGTAAATGACCGGAGACTTCATAGCGCAATTTGGTGGTTTTTATTATTCTTTTATGGTAATCGTAATTGTCATGGAGTTGATTGAGACCCATAATAAAGTACGACTCATAGATTAAGTTGATAACAATTGGACGATTCCAGTAGTACTGTTACTTAAATTAAATACGAGAAAACATGCAAATTCCAATAATAATATTAAGTTTCTTGGTAATTACAGACGTAATATGGAATAACTTTTCTTCAAATAGACTGATAAGGTGTGGTTTCTTTTTGTAGTACATTTATATTTATTAGGTTCTCATTTTCTTGATTCTCTTATCAAAATATTGAAATGAAAAAAATAACTGAATAGCATTTCAGATAGCGAAGCGTTGAATCAATTATTTTAACATCAATACAAAAGACAACGAACTTTGCTTTAAAGATGGATGATTTGTATGTGTAACTAACGTAGGAGTTTAATGGTATGAACATTTATATTCATGAAAAAAATGTCAAAGATATAGAATAGCGCATATAAAATTTTAGATGTAAAGCCCCGCGCACACTGGAACGACAGCTGCACCAATCACAATGTAATGGGCGTGGTTGAACCCCGCACCCTTCATCCCGTCCTGTGTCCCGAGCCCCGGATTATATTATTGTTCTCAATGAAGCTTTTTTATTGAGCCTTTGTCTCATATTGGGGTGAAATATCCGGTCGGATATACCGTTTCCACTCATCCTTACACAACAGGATAAAAACACCGGCGAAAGGATTATTATTCAGTTATATATAAATGCGTTGATAAATTTAATTCAATATACAATATAAGAATAATAAGTCTTATAAATTTCAAGTTGCGATCTGCACACGATTGATGTTAAATTTTTAAATGGCATTTGTATTTTGTACAACGTCGTTAGGAGGCATTTATTAATTACGACGTCCTGCGGCGATGTCGAGCAGTAGCGGTCGGGAGCTGTCACCGATCTGCTTAATTGTGAATGCACCACCTATAACCTTTTCTTAATTTATTTATATTGTTTTAAACGCCCCAGGCTTAACGCCGCAGCATTGATTCCCATATAAATTAGGCTATAAATCAGATTCGACACTAAAACAGATTCTCACGGTTCAAACTCGCTCAGTTAATTAAAATCGTATCACGTTTATGGTCGTGATGAATAATTATTGACTTCTCGTTTTTCCAGGAGCATCCGAGCTTACGCGGCACGCCTTTGGCGATGCTAGCAGCCCAGTGTAACAAGTTGTCAAGCAAATCTCCTCCCCCGCTCGCTGACGCTGCAGTGGGCAAGGGATTTCATCCGTGGAAGAAAAGTCCGGGGACGCATTCCCCACCAGGTGCTGGCGTAGCCCCTCGTACGCAGCCGCCGTCTTGCACGCCGTACGGACGGGCACCGACATCATGCGCAGCAGCACCCACCTATGGAAATGACCTATATTTCCCATCATCAGGAGACCAACTTCTTGGAAAAAGTGAATCGAGCGCAAGTCTTGGATCAATGTATTCTAGACATCCTTACGAATCCTGGCCTTTTAATGTTGGAGGTGGAGGTGGTAGTGGAGCACTCAAAGCGGCAGAAATGGGTGGCGTTGGGGCAGTCGGAAGCACTTGGTGGGATGTTCATAGTGGTTGGCTAGACGTTGGAGGTCAAATGGCAAATTATGCAGGTCAAGATTACTCGCAACTCACTCATTCTCTTTCGGGTGGCGCTCATTTACTCCCACCGGCACCTCACCTGTTGCAAGACGCTTACAAATCTGTGTTACCCACCCAAGGATCTTTTGGACTACATGCGCCCGGCTCCCCTGCACCCCCTGCACAAGCTCCATCACCACGGTCGCAACGAAGATACGCCGGTAGAGCCACATGTGACTGTCCTAACTGTCAAGAAGCCGAACGACTCGGACCCGCCGGAGCTCATTTACGTAAAAAAAATATTCACAGTTGTCACATTCCAGGATGTGGAAAAGTATACGGAAAGACTTCTCATTTAAAAGCTCATTTACGCTGGCACACCGGAGAGCGGCCGTTCGTATGTAATTGGCTATTTTGTGGCAAACGATTTACACGATCCGATGAATTACAGCGACACCTTCGCACGCATACTGGAGAAAAGAGATTCGCGTGCCCCGTGTGTAATAAGCGATTTATGAGGTCCGATCATCTCGCGAAGCACGTGAAAACACATAACGGAGGCAAAAAGGGAAGTTCGGAATCCTGTTCAGATTCAGAGGAAAACAGTCAAGGAGAGAGTGGGGTGGGAGGGAGGTCGCCAGAGCATCATTTGGACGTGAAGCCCGGGACGTTAGTGTGACGGGGGTGCGCGGCGCCGCCCGTGCCGCATCATGCCTCGTCGCTTCTGTGATACCGCTGGCTGACCACGCCATCTGTACATAGCACATATCAACATGTATAGTAACGTCAAAGTGTAAAAAGGACTGAAAAGTGCGTCTCGTGAGGCCTAGTTGTATCCTGTGAGACTAAAGTGTACAGTTTAGTATATATATATATCAATAAGGAATGTCTTATTTCTATGATAGAGATAATATCATAAATAGTTTAAGTAGTTAAACACTTGTCCAAATTGCAGTTGGTAACTTATTGTAATAAATAATTATAAATACCTCAGCAGGTCCCAACAAAATCAGAGTTTATTTATAAAATTTATAGTGTAGATTATTGTACCTTACGAATAATGTAATTATAAAAGGTCTAATAAATAGATGGTTGAAATTTTGCAATAATCATTCAAAAGTATGGCATATTTGACTGGCCGGTTGGCTTGGTTGGTAGTGGCCCTGCCTTCCAAGCCAGAGGTCGTGGGTTCGATTCCCACCCGGGGCAAATATTTGTGTGATGAACATAGATGTTTGCTCTGTGTCTGGGTGTTAATTATCTATATAAGTATTTATTTAAAATTATATATATTTATGTTTATCAGCCATCTGGTTTCCATTACACAAGCGAAAGCTTAGTATGGGATCAGATCGTGCCGTGTGTGAAAATTGTCCTGGAATATTTATTTATTTATTTATTTCTAAAGGATGTACAGAGATGATGGACCATTGTCCTACAACTAGGCCATTGCTAGAGAATTTTTTTTTGTTTATCTATCATATTATGTGAGAGCTTTCTAAAATTTGGACCATCTATTCATTTCAAGCCTAAACTTTTTCTTCGTGGTTCGTTCATAACCATTTATGCATTTTGTTTGTTACGTCGTCTTATTAGATTGAAGTAGAATAATTGTTGATTTAACAGCATCACTTGTCAGTTAATAGAGAAGTTATAGTAATTCACTTTTTGTAAAATAACAAAAGTTTAGAGCTTATATTTTCTTCTCTGAAAATACTGCAGATATGTAGATTTGTGAACTTACTTATGTTTTATAAATGCACGAAATAGAATTTAATAATATTTTGAATAGAATGAAATAAATGTGTAAAAATTATAAATTATGCTGTTATGTATGTACAAAGGATGCAAGTTAAATTGCCTGAAATTGATTTTATAAAATTGAAATATATTTTCCGAGTGGACATTTGTATTTTCATTGATTACCCCTACTTGAAGTACCTTTGACAAATGGTTAATGGAAATATGCAAAGATTTTAAAAATTAGAACATAAACGATAAAAAATAGATACAATTAATAAATTTATATTTCGTGTATGATTTCGTTCAAAAATCTATTGATATACCGATAATGAAATTGTGTGAAACTTCATTTGCATTCTAATTGAATTTCTTTGGGTGAATGGTTTATAAGTATAGACTACCACTAAATAGGCAAGCAAAAAAATTATGTGATGTAAACTTTTACAAATAACAAAACCTTATAAGTTATAACGTATGTAGTTACAAAAAAATGGAATTTTATTCAATATTTTATACTTTTATTAATTCTAAAGAGATATGTCAGCGACTCTTGTAACATTTTTCTTTTTATAAAATTTAAATGCCATATTCCATGTGTTAGAAATTAACTCACAATAAATAAAATAATATGATAGCAACTATACCTTTATTGAAGAAATCCTATGTAGGTAATATAGTCGCTCTATGTAGAGTAGATGTTTAAAAAACACAAATACAAGTCAATAACTGCGTTAAAAACAACCGACTTCAAACTTGCACTTGCAACATTTACAAATACAGACAAAAATGCTCATAAAATAAAAACTACTGGGCCTATCCGAATAAAATTTTTATGGGACCAATTCGACACCATCCCGCATCGAACAAAAAAAGAATCACGTAAATCGGTTCAGAAACCACGGAGTAATCGGTGTACATACATAAAAAAAAAATAAAAAAAAAACATACCGGCCGAATTGATAACCTCCTCCTTTTTTTTGAAGTGGTTAATAAATACACTACTATTAGGTACTACATTATTCATTTTTAATAGATATCTTCTACATTCATAAATAAGTACACAGTTCTAAAACTGTTGTGGTCACAGATTTCAATTCCCGTCTAATACGATAGGCTTATGTGCAATCTCAGAATCTAGTCCAGAATCCAGCAATAGGTACTAGGTACTATTAACTTGGGCAGCTTCTTCGGGCGAAACAATAAGTATCCATAATATTATGTTTTAGAAAAAGCTTTATTCAGACGTCCCAAAGTCATGGTAAATGAAATAAGAAACACAAAGTTTAAAGATAAGCGCTAATTTTTAGATTTTAAAAGAGAAACGAAAAATTAGCTCCAACCATAAATACGTCCAGTCACCAGTGATTAATTTAATCGAGAATTTAATTTATAGGAGAAACAAATGAAATTCTAATTTCGAATTTGGAATTTTTTCTTCTCACTGTAATGACCAAAATGCTACTCATTTTTTTTATGGAATGAATTCTCTTTTGTGAAAAACCAGGACAAAAACAATAAAAACTAAGTTTTTAGACATTTTTGATGATAAGTGTAGTTAGTGTATTTGCTAGAGCGCTGAAAAGTGGTCAGTTGTTCATAAAAGAAATTAATGATTAAAACAGATGGTTTATTTTTCTATAACATGCCCCACAATAGGGACTCATTAATTTATTACTTGGGTACCTACTGTAATATTTTTTTTGATCAATATAATTTTTTAAATTTCGTTCACAGAAATAAAATAAATTTATCAATTTATATTTATAATATATTTTACTAAGATGGAGCTTAACATAATATTTGACAGAAATTATTAATATGATTATATAAATAAGAATTATTGCTATAATGTAGATCACAAACTTACACTGCTTAATAGCTGTAAAAAATTTTAATCGATGATCAGAAAATTCATAGTATCTAGTTATTAAGCTATTAACACCCATATTGTATTTTTTTCTAACATAGAAACATAATAACTCAGAAAATTTTACCTCCCTTAATAAACTACTGAACTTGAGTAGCTTTGAATATAAATTAATACTAAGTAACTAGGTACAATATAATATTAATCTATATATTTTATACACATCATCATAATATTATGATCATACGCACCTATGCACAATTTGTAATATGTATCAGTCATAGGCTCACGATTGATAGATATTGTTATTCATATAATTTCAATAGCAATTCTTGATAGACAATCGAGTACTTAGTCAACAAACAATAACAAAAGAAAAATAAATACACACGCTCAAAGAGATGCACCGCCAAATCCCCACACTCACATTTGTTTGTGTTGATTACAATTCGTTATCAAGTCGGCAATAGCGTCTGTAAAAAGTGAATTGGAAGCAAATAATGAGACGGGGATGGGGAGGGGTTGGCGCCGCGGGTGGCCACCAACTCGTGCCGTAAAAACCAACCTCATCTGCGACAACCGCAACTCCATTAAAGCACACGACGCCGGGCTCACAGCCTAGCTTAATCTCCTTATTAATGACGCCCGACGGTGGTCCACGCGAACTCATCGACTGCTATTGACATCTATATTTGTTAAAACCAACATCTTTGTCACTTTCATTATAAAGTAAATTATTATTTTCATTACATGCTGATGTCTTATTAGACGCGAGACACGTAATTTAAAATCGGTATGAGGCGATACGAGTTTTGAAAGTAAAGATTGCATTTGATATTTGATCGCCCCTAATTGGTTTGTGAGAGTTTATTTAATAGAAGGGCGATTTACCTAACTACCTTACCTACCTTACTGTAAAAGTAATTATGACAAATAAGGTAAGAAAGGTTTAGCTGTTATACTATGTATTGTGTTTTACTATAAAGTTACTCGGACGCTTAGAATTTAGGTATATCAATTTATTTAGTTCATATCAAAGCATATTAAATAATTCAATAGGTAGGTAGATAATGCACCTATAATATAACTAGCTGTGCCCGCGACTTCGTCCGCGTGGAATAGTGACTGCATAGTAGTTACTAATTAACACACAATTATTGAGTAAACACGTCTTGAAACACGTACTACCATAAACAACTAAATTATAAGTACTTACAGATTATTTTACAGTTAAGAAATAAAATAAATAATAACACAAAATAACTGTTATTAAAATTTATTACTAAACTGAGCTAAAAAAACTTAGGTACAAAAGAGATAAAATTTCCAGGGTATATGGCTATCCTCCCGCTCCCATATCCTTCTACTTTCACAGACTTTCAACTTTTCCCTTTCACCCCTAGTAAATGGCAGAACCGATTTTGATGTAAACCATGTCTAATTGTACCTATATGTACACGTCATATCCTTTCGTTTGGTGCTCCATTTGGATTATTTATCCCCACTATATCACCCCTAAGGTGCCCTATATGTAATAAACAGATGAACCGATTTTGATAAAACATGACTGACTGTAATTCAGACGTCAATTGATATGCCGCTTGAGTATATTATTTGACCACATTCGATTATTCATTCCCACTTTTACCGCTATAATCCAATAAATGGATGAACCGATTTTGATTAAATACCTAGATGTCTCATTATACTTCTCACGTCATGTCATGCCCTTTCATTTGATATGCCACTGTCAAATATTCCCAATTTGACAAAATTCATTTTTTTATTTCCACTTTTATACCGATATCCAATAAATGGATGAACCAATTTTGATAAAATATGTCTTATTGTACTTTACACGTCATGTCTTTCATTAGATACGTCACTTGAGTATATTTGATAAAATTCATTTATTTATTCCTACTTTTACCCCTATATAAAATAAATGGATGAACCGATTTTGATAAAATTTGACTAATTGTTTCTGACAGGTCGTCTATTTTCATTTGATACCTATATCACTTGGGTATAACTGACAACATTTATTTTTTCCATTCCCACTTTTACCCCTATATATAATAAATGGATGAACCGATTTTGATACACTATACCTAAGAACAACTAATGTAACAAAAAAAAACGCATCTAATTCGTTTTACCCGTTAGCGAGCTACGGTTGCACAGACGGACACGCAAACACACATAGCGGACGTAACACCCCTCTTTTTGCGTTGGGGGTTAAAAATATAATACCTACGACATAATTTAAAAGACATTTTATGTAGAAAATTTACCTAGAAGTAACCATAATGCTATTTGTGCAGGTTTTAGACTTATTTAGCAAAAATCGAAATAAAGGTCCTTTGATCCCCCTACTACCCCCTCAGCTAAACCCCCCCCCCCCACCCCACGGTACTTTCGATATGATCATCTGGACATGTCAAGGAATAACTTTAGCGTATAATTTACGTAATAAAGTTATTCATGTAAGTTATTCATGTATAGAATGCCTTAGCAAATGTTCGCCGTGATTACTTAAATGGTCATAACTTTTTTATTTATGAACCGATTGACATGAAATAAACACTAAATGTTAAGTGAAGCTTACCACAATATATTAGTGAAAACCGCATCTAAATCGGATAAGCCGTTTCTGAGATTAGCGTGCACGAACATACAGACAAACAGACAAACAGACAAAAAATTTTTTAACTACAGTTTTGGGTTCAGGATCGATTTAATAATAACACCTGCTAAGTTTTTTTTTAATATTTTCATTGTACAGACATCACTTTTCTACGATTTTATTATATGTATTGATGATTGATGATGATGATGTAAAATAAACATTAATTCGACTCTCCATAAAATAATTGCTGAAGCAACAATAACTCATTATCCACTTCTTACATGGAAATAGAGATTAATTCCATTTAATGACTGCAAATAGATCAATTCATAATCTATTTTAAATATGATTTAACTAACCGCTACAAAATATATCTATCTACCTATTAATATTTTATCTCACAGTAGATATATAAAATTAATTTAGGTAATCTCTCGTATGCATATTTTGCTAAACACGTTAAACACGAAGTGTCACGTACTTAAACAAGAAATTTAATTACACATAAAATATTATGATGAGGGTGTTAACCTTTATAATCTGATTGCATAAACAGTAATCGAACCAAAGCCCCCGTAATGAAATAAACTCTTGCTCTGCAACTTAATACAGATTTATCACCCCTAATACAATTGTTACTAACTTGATTGGACTAAATGAGGGAGTCGTTTCTCAGTATTGAAGGAGAAAGCTTTGGAGCATTTAGGAATGAAGAAATTTCGAAATTTTGGTTCAGGTTTGGTTCAGATTCATTTAAAATCAGAACTATATCAGTCTATCCATTTGAGACATAATATGCCAGTTACTACAAACATACACGTATGGATAATAATATCTATATTATAATGAAAATGAATCGCCAAATGTGTCGGTATGCGCAAAACGCGAGAATGGCTGAACCGATTTGGTTGATTCTTATTTTTATTATATTCCTTGAAGTGCAAGGATTGTTCTGGAAGCCAGAGCGAACCGTAATATAGCTAGAAATAAAAAATGAAACATGTACCTACCCTAGTTCATCTTCCATTGGAGGTTGAAATTTAAAAAAAAAAACTTTAAATAAAACACGATCAAAATTGTTATATAATATCGGCTGTAAAAATAATATGATGTGAATTTTTATTACTTTCTTAGTAATAAAAATTCGCATCACATTTTCGACGCATTCACTTGGCAAGACGAAAGCTGAGAATTTATATTTTTTTTTTTTTTTTTTTTTTTATGTATTAGCGGGCAAACGAGCTGGCGCGTCACCGGATTAATGCGATGATTGGCGCCGCCCATAATCACCCACAAGACCTGTATGGTTGCAGGTGTGTTGCCGGCGTGTTGTTGTTGTTGTTGTTGTTGTTGTTGTTTTATATGCTGGCGTTGTCTGAAAACAATTTAACTTCTGCCCAGATTTTCTTTTCCGTTCTAAAAAGACAAATATAATTTTCTTTTTTAACTTTATTTTATACTATAGTTGTGTCCCGTGGTTTTACCTGAATTGCTCCGCTTCTAATGGTCTTAGCGTGATGTTAAAATATAGCCATTAGCCTATATTCATGACAAATCCATGCAGAACTTTTTTGAGTTTAGCCCGGACATACGTACCTATACAGAAAAATATTATTTGTTGCATTTTTGGTTTCCATATCGACTGTAGATCACGATTGTATTATTAAAAAAAATATTCAATTTACTGTTTCGACTTTCTTACGATTTTATTAAAAGTATAGATTTATAACCATAGTATAGTATGTATAGCTGATAATATGATACATAAATGAAACTTCTATGTCCATATAATAATTATATGGGAACTTGATATCTTTAAAGCATATGCTTTTGGTAGTTTCTCATTATTTATTTAATTTAGTCTATAGCTTTGCCAATATTTCTCAGACCTATTATAATGATCGGTCTAATTTATATCGTATGTTTTTGATATTTGTTAAATTACATGCCTACGTATTTTATAATATTAAGTTTAACGATATATTATAATCTTTAGCCTTATATTCTCGATGAATGATCGTTCGATCTCTAAGACGAAGGTCTTAGAGATGGTTTAGCTCGTTATTCATCCGCTGACCACACAGACATTTTCTTGATACATGTCTGTGGCTGACCAAGTAGGTACGGGTTGACTAAGGCTGATGTCAAATTATATTTTGATTTTTGGGTGATATGCATAATAACTTAATAAGCTGATAAATAAAAAATATAAATTTAACTTTAAATATTTTTCTCGTCTAGAACCTTCGAATTGTAATTGAAATTGCGGTTGCTTTTACCGCTCAGCCTCTAGTATTTTATTTAAATATTTGTTTTAAAAACAAAGTTGATACATTTCAAATAGGATATCTTGTAGCCAATTAAAGTGTTATGATAAATAAGGTGTCATAAATTTTGACCCTCATAAAGAGTAAAAGATTCGCCGACAACACGTGTCCAGGGTTCGATTCTTAGAATGAGAAGATGCAAAAAGTTTGAAGCTCATTAACACAGAGATAATTTATTTTTAATTCACCATACTCTATGAATCTAGTCTCAGACCTATGATCATTGTTACTATTACCACAGACTAATAATAATATACTACGTATACAACTATTACATTATTTTTTTATTTATTTAAATCTATTAAAGAAGAAACAAAATATTAACTAATATAAGTACCTATCTAAGTGAGTATGTTCGATAATATCAATTTGATAGAGGAATTTTCGTTTAATTTTTTATTAAAAAGAAAAGATTTACTGAACTATGTTTTAAAAGCAAATTCAAGAGTTCCTCGTGTGTGAAAGATTAAAATATAGCTCTATCATCATTCTGATTATGTTCTGTTGTTGAAGGCAATTTCCCGATTAGTTTTATTTTACTATTACCTCCAAATAATTATCACTATGGTACTTTAACAGAGCATCTTATTTGCTAATATTTAGAAGAGCAAGATATTATATCGATAGGAAAATAAAATATGCAACAATGTTGCCAGCAAGAACGGAAACACAGGCCGTTTACAACTTTTTAACAGCACAATCCGCTCGCAGTAAATCACATGTTTTAGACCCCCTTCAGAAGTAATATTGACTTCTCCGAACTCCCATTAATCTGCCATTTCTCATACAAAAGAAATTGTTATGCCGATGTATGAAGAACGTTCGTATAAAAATTAGAACTTGCCAACTATGTCTGAACAAGGAAATATCAAAGGAAGGAACTTTCCAAACTTATGCATGCACATTTTTCGAATCTATTCTTATTTTCATTATTTGAATACTTACCTACTTTATTTATGTTGTATTTTCATAGGTAGATAATACATATTTTGTTATCATCTAATAGTTATTGCAACACAGACTTTATCAATGAATCATAATCAAAAGAACAGGTAAACATTTTTAAACAAAAGTTAGGCATATTATTAAACGACCTAACTCATAATATCATGTGCCTTGTTCAATTTAATGACAAGGAGTAGCTAGGTGCAATAAACAAACAACGAACTCATATTATATGGTAAGCTTAAATAAAATGACTTTACGTGTCACCAGTCTTTAACAAATAAAGCATCAAATTAAATATCTATAAACGTGTTGACTCCGTTCGTGATGAATCTGTACGAACCGTACGAACGCAAGCATGACACCAACTGTCAAGTTAAAATGTTATAATTTAGTGACGCAGTACGTCATATCCGCCGCGCTATTTGACACTCCTGTTCTCGGAGGTGATAAATCTCGAGCACTAATCACGGAAATGAAAACAACCCTTCATTTCATTTCGTTTTTGTGCAATGTTTCGCCCGAGCGCCACTGTTTTAAGACTTCTTGTGAAGCGTCAAATGAAATGTGGTTTTTACGGGAGAATTGGAAATACTTGTCACACATCTCAATTAAATATTGTTTTATTGGGGGAAACTATGTTTTTGCGCGTTTCATTTTACTTGTCAATTTAAAAGGAGAGTTTCTCATCATGCTTATTATTAAACTTGTTCCTAAATTGGATTAAAGCAATGTAGAGAGTTTTTCCCATTAAAACGAGTATAATATTATAATGTAACTAATGTAGGTAGACTCTAAAATTGTCAATTTGTTTTTAAATAATTTTTTATCCCATACCTATAGCAATCCGTCTTTACATTGCTCATAAGTTTTGACTCAAAACTATCTTTTCCAAATAATTAATTGGTTTAAAAAACCTTTTAAAAATTATAATTTCACTAGACACAATAATTCATGTTTTCAACAATACAACATATTTTAAAACGCTAGTTTCTGAAAGAAAAAAAGTCGTCCTAAAAGTAGGCAATGTAGGAGCAAACAGAAATCAATAATGTGAAGATTAGGAAGCCAATAAAAGCGAGGGGCGTCGTGTTTTCACACACTGTGAAGCGAATTTTAAATTTGTAAATATTCTGACGCTAATCCGAGTCTCCTTTTTGTGACGTGATAAAATAATGACAACAAATTGCGAGGCTCCTCTTTCGCGACCCCTTTGTGACGGGTAACTTTACATTGACTCGGCTGTGTCAATATTGTTAGATATTTAAGCCAGTTTATTGGCACAATACAAATCGAAATGAAAGCAATCTATTAATAAAGTTTAAATACAATTAAATTGGGTTTAATTATAAATGTAGAAAATTATATTCACAAGTCTCATAGATCATTAATCGTTTCTTAATAGATCAATGTACCTACTTATTAAAAAAAATAGAACTTACACGCTGCAATATTCTTCACATAAAAATTTTAAAACACCAAATACCATATAATATTAATTGTAAGTTAATTTAAAATAATAAAAAAAGTTAGCAGTATAAATTAACACTAAATTTGTAGACATCGTAGATACTACTACCTATACTTTGTCATTTATTAAAAAACCTGCAACAAATTTTAAATCAAAGCTCATATATCTACTACATATTAGCAATCCCAACACAAATAACTTTTGAAAGATGATGCAAATTAGCGCATCTATTCACGAAATATAAACTGGGAAAGACTCATCGAGGGGTGAGTTTCAATCAGCCCCCGTTTGGGGTTTAAACATTAAAGCAATCTCACAGTGCGTACTGCGTCACTTTATTAGTTTCTGCTTCATTTTGCTCTTTTTGATGTTCGCAAGCAATCGCACTGCTTTGTGATACTATTTTTATTGTTAAGTAGTAGTAATAAGTCCACAAATGGCCCTCAAATTGAAATATTATTTGTTGTTATGTACAGCTTATATAAAGAAGAGTGGCACTAGACAATGACTAATTTAGGATTCATTTAGTAAATGTTAGAAGCCATTAGTAAGGGACTATAGGTACTTTTGTAGCATATCTCTTATATATAAAATTCTCGTGTCACAATGTTAGTCTGCATACTCCTCCGAAACGGGTGGACCGATTCTCATGAAATTTTCTGTGCATATCGGGTAAGTCTGAGAATCGGCCAACATCTATTTTTCATATGTACCACGGGCGAAGCCGGGGCGGACCGCTAGTAGAATTATAGATTAGTGCAATATTCCTTCATTAACTCAAAAAGTCAAAAACCCCATTAAAAACCTAGCCAGTAGATAATATTATTCTGTGATCTGTGATGAGACAAATAAATATATTATTTACAATTAGCTATGAATGTGTTCGTCGTCAAATTGATAAATATTTCTCATGGAAGTAGTTCCAAGAATGTTGCAATTAAAACATTATCAATGTGTTGATAAACTAATGTTTATGTATTGATATACTGAATGTGTGCTAATCGTCGTTTAAATGGAAAATCATGTCAGACCGTTGATTTAGCACACGACTTCACTGGTTTTTATTTCATAAGGGGTTTAGATAATTAGGTATCATAATATTGATCAATTATCGTCTAATTTTTATTTTAAATAAGTTCAGCTTAGGTGCTAAATAAGTTGAGCAGATGAAGCTATATGCCTTTAAATCCACGTCCTTACCTACAACAACGAATCGAAAGTCCCAACCATTACATACTAAAGAAATTGGGAAACGGTTCAATCTCATTACCATACCACATTCAGTGACATAAGCACAGAATAGGAATGAGCTGGGAATACGACATGAATGACAAAGTGGATGCAAATGGTGGCTTTGTCGGTGCGGCAAGTCGGCAAGCAATCAAACGTATGTAACGTTTGACGGATGTGCTGAATATTATTGCCGCTCTATTATTTACCAAACCGCTCGGCTGAGTCGTGCAAAATATTTCCTCGTTGGTATATATATACCTATGTTACAGATAGAAGTTTGTGTACGCTGACAAATCTATTTGGCAAAATGTTTTCACTTAGCTGAATTATTTTATCATTCTCTACAGACAACTCTACTTTTTTTAATCTCTAGGTACATAATATAAAATTTCTTTGTCCCTCTCTCCCTATGTCTAGTATGCTAAAACTTTAAAAAAAGAAACGGATTCAGTTTTTTTAATAGATAGAGTGGTTCAATATGAAGGTTTTAGTATATCATTTATTAATAAAAAATAAAGTCAGAGCGCAGATACAAAGTCTGATGTTGGTGTAAAAGCTTGTTGGCTCTCTATCGTGCTCGCTGCGTTGTCAAGACCATATTGTTATTATTTGGTTATTACTTATATATATTTTGTTATTGTCATGACATGTCAGAAGTACACTGTAACTTAACATGTAATTCATAAACAAACTTAATTCCGAAATATTTCTTAGATACCCAAAAGGGCAGCATATAAATATAAACTAGGTACCTATACTAATTTTTTCCTTAAGTCTTTCGATCCTTTTTATAAATATTAAGCACCTAATGGTGTTAATGATTGTCGTGTGTCAAGGCAAAAAAGAAAATTCCTTTGGAAGTTGTCATAAATCTTTGGAATAACACGAGTCATAAGTCAAGAACTTTAAATGTTAATGTGCATTCTTCTGGGGTGAAATATTTCCGAGATTGGCAAATTTATAATTTATTTAACATTTCTAATAATATGAAGATAACAAGAGTAACTGAATATTTTCATAATTAGATAGTGAATTACATACTTATGGCGCATTTTTTACACATTTAATCTACTAGAGCAATTATTGAGCAAAAAAATACACAAACATATTATATTTATTTACCATAGGTATATATATTTTAATATAAATGATACCTAGGTATTTGTAACCAAAACAACATTGTAAAATTTTATTGGTCCTAAAATCAGCATCATTAAGACTAAATTTCTCCTAAAATATGCTTCATCAAATAGTAATATAAGAACACAATATAAATATCAAAAAAGAAATGTAATTCTAAAGTGTCAAATTTCACAAAAATGGTGGGCGGGAGTGTCAACGTCTGCGCACGCGCTGCCGGATGCGGAAGTATGCAATTACGTCACTATTTGGCAAAAATGCCTGAAACCACCCCTGACAGCTGGTGTGCAATATGAACTGTTCAAACATTCTTCAAATTGCGAAGAAAGAATGTCTTAAACCCATTTGTCGTCTTACCTACTTATATTTTTCCAAAAATCGTAAAGATTGTTATTACGAGTCATACAATAGGTATTATATCAGAGAGAAAAAAGGATTTTTCTTCCTATTATCACTTTATACGAAAAAACATTCCGTATGAAAGTTGAGAAATTAATAGTCAAATAAATCCGATTTTCATTACAAACAATTTTCTTTGCATTTCTGAATAACTGTTTTATAAATCTTTCTCTAACGCAGCCGAATAACTGAAACATGTATTATGCGTTTTTAATATCCAAATTGAAATTTCACTTTACAAAACTGTAAAATTCCAAATATACCATCGAATTTTCCATGAATATTCTAACCTGTAAAACATTTTACGCGTCTGTTTTTAACACTTTTGTTCCCATATCGATTTGTTATAAATAAATAATGAATAATATAAATTATTGAATGTCTTTTTAATAAAGAGCTTATTGTTTTACCGGTATAATAGAGAGGGTCTATTGTGTACGGGGCGCCGCCCAGGCTTATTCGAATGCCGGCGTCACAAAACGAAAATAATAAATAGATTTATTTTGTTTGCGTTTTCTGCGCTTCGCTTCTCTGTTGTTCCATTAATTGGTGGCTGAAATAAATAAATTGAATTAAATCGCTTGAGCGGAGGTTAACACGGCGGTTGTTTAAATGTTTGGACACTAAATTCAATTGCCTTTTCAGGCGTATTCAGTCGTTATGATTTAATTATCGCGTGAATTTTAACGTTTTGTTTACGTAATTAATTCCTGCTGGTTCTTCATTGCTTCTTGATTAAGGTGTTGTAATTTAATTAATTTTGAAGCACACATTTAATGCCTATGTTTACTATATTTTCCTGTGGGATTTGGGTACCTAAAGGTGAAGTGTTGTGCCTCGATAATTTATGTTAACTTAAGTTATCGAGGCAGCTCATATAGTTTACCATACTCAATACCATAGTTTATTTTTCTTCCTTTTTCTATTCATTTAACAGAAAGAAATTCTATTTAAAAATAAATCAAATCGTTAGACTTTTGCTATCCCTTAATCACATCGTTAACACACCCTCCTATGTCCATTACTTTATTATAATCTTTGAAAATCGGTTTTATACCAAAAATATTTGATGTGGGTATTTACGATTTATAAAATCTTTGTATTATTATAGCTAATTTACGCTTCTTTGTAGTTGAAGTTACAGTTACAATTAATTAAGTAAAAAATACATCATAATCAACTTATTGGATAAAGCAAGTAGATTAGGATATTAAAATATACAAGATTTAAACTATTTATACCTAATGTTGTAGGTATATTTTTTCCAATTTAATTATTTTGCGTAACCAACTAAGAGATTATTTGTAAGCAAGTTAAGATCACGGGTCTTATTATGTCATTAGGGCGACAATGGCGTTACCTAGTGGCGAGTAGAGGTAGCCCCCGGAAACTTTGGTATGATATTAACAAATTAAATACTTTTGAAATATGGTACGGGAGCTATTAACGTTTTAAAAAAAGTCATTTCAGTATAGTTGAGTTTTTGATATACTGTTTCTCTTGCTATTTTGGTTAGAGTCCGGGCTGTCTGGCTGGCCGCAGTGGTTGCGTTTATTAGTGCGCATCTTATCTGCACAGGAAAATACCAATACCAACCACTGCGGCCAGCCAGACAGCCCGGACTCTAACCGAAATAGGAAGAGAAACAGTATATCAAAGAACCAACTATACTAAAATTCTCTCTTGTCAACGTTTTTTTTAACCTCTTGTAACCGGTACTTCAGCTTGCTGAAGATAAGTATAAACTGTTGTTTATATCTAGTGATCTGCGTTACCTACAATCAACCTACTTACGTAAACCTAAGTCTCTGGTAAGGTTTCTAACAGTTAAACTTTTTCATTTTTATTTTAATTATGGAACATACACAAACAGAGAGATAGACTCTTTTTTGTTGATTTAATATATCCTTAAACTTATTGAATTTTTAAATACATATGAGTTACGCTCAATTAAAAAAAACGTTTGTGCCGAGCACACATGTCAGTAGTGAAACTTCTTTGCAAGATTCAAAGATATCAATATGGCCTTACTCCATGACGTGACGGTATTGCTATGACGCCGCGACAACGCGCCAAAATAAGTTTATCTTCAAAAAAAATACGTTACGATTCTACCCGCACAGAAGAATAACGATTCCTCCTATTTATAATTTAACGTATTTATCCACAGAGCTGGTCAAACCAGCGGAAAATACATACCTATGTTGTTCCATAAAAAACTTTGTGGTTAGCTTCAAACTATCAATTTCACGGCAGTTTAAAGCCCGTAAGGAAGCGGGTGAACTTTCTACGGACTCGCCATGCATTGAACGGCGTACTTTCATTTCTTGATTACATAATTACCATTTAAAAAATTAAATGTATGCACAACAAAAGCTAGTAGCGAATGAGGCAGAGTTACAAAGAGTAGGATGTAATTACGGCGACAGATGGCGCTTTACGTAACCGCAATTCGTCCGGTGACGAACGCCGCGACCACAGATGGTTCAACTTATGTGTTTAAAAGATGCACTCTTGACTCTACACTGATTAAACTGTCGTTATATGCAATTCAGTTTATTGAATAGAACCCTGGTTTTAGATCTTCTTAACGGTTTTAAAAATAGCATCGAACGTATCATTTGCATTGTAATTAAATAATAAGACTAAATCATATTATTACTTTTTGTGTAGCAAAACTACATGAATGACACTGAAATGTGATTCTTCAAAATAATGCGTAACAATAGTTCAATACGTCTCACTAATGTGACAAAATTACCCTCATTATTGATCGGATTGAGTGAATAATGCTTTGTCACCGAAAAGCGGCGGCAAATCAACTGCCAGCTGGGAACACCACGTATGAGTCGCGACCGCTGTTCTACCCATTCTCTATGCCTTTTTGACTTTGATTTATGTTTTTTTTATGCACCATTCACCCGTCACGGATACTATAGATATTGTATTTCACGAAACCGATCGGAAGCTACACCGCGTTGCAAAAACAACTCTATTTAAAATATTTAAGGTCCAGTTTTTGATATTTTGTTTTTACTTTTAACACGACAGACGCGACAAAGTATGAAATGTTTCATATTTGCGTCTGCGCAGAGTATCGCTACATCATCACTTAATAGTAGGGGTCGCGTAGTTTTTATTACATTTTCACAGTAATTTACTTTTGTATAGACACAATAATGTTATTGTGTCGTTAATTTTAAAGCAAATATGTACGAGTTTAGAAGGGAGTGTCGGGGATACGGTTCACACCCTCTTTAGCGAACTTGACTTAAACTTTGAGATTTGATTTTGTATTATAGATACTCAATTAATTAACAAGGTGTATGGGGAATCTAAATATAATAACATTGAATTTACTAAACATCTTACTTAGGTAACTAACTTAAACAGCTTGTAGGTAGATACACTTTTGATAAATGAAAAAAGATGTGTAGAATTAATTTAAGAAAAAAATTATTATCATAAATAAAATACGCTTGAAAAATTTTGTTGTTTTCATCTTTATTTATTACTTCTTCCCTGTGCCTGGTTTATAGGTAGAAAATGTACTTACTACCTAGGTATAGTATTAAACTAACAGATCTGGCGAATTTATTATTTATCGGCTTACATTTTCTTTAAGTTAATTCTCATTTTTTATTTAAGTAATAAATACCTCTATAGATCGTCGTGTTTATTATGTTTGCCTTAAATTAATAATGGCTTTTCGGTATCTCTTCTCTTTGTCACCAAAAAAATTATTTGCTTTATCCTTGAATTCTGTTTGAACGCGGCATTCACAAGTTTACAACTATAATAAAAATCTTTCAATAAAATACGCCGCGGCTAGGAATATTGTGCACACAGTCCCATTTATCAAAAGAATCGATATGTCTTGTCACCCACAAGACACAATAAAGTCGATTTGCAACATTCCGCGCAGAGGTGAAAATTATACTTACAAAAGTGATCTGGTAAAATCGCGCTATTGTGGGTACAATGATGACAAAAGATCCAGTGCTTCGGTAGCTAACAATGCCGCGGCGAGCGAGAGGGGCAATTTGTCAGAATCGACAATGCTGCTCGACATATTGACCATTATTTATGAGCCCGTAAAATACTATGCCGGTTTATTGCGGGAATGCTCGAACATCGTGTATTACATGCGATGACGTCGCATCCACTTTGTTGCAGTACTGGATTGTTTATTGCGGCTTACATTTTGATCGTGAATAAATATATTTACGCAATAGAATAAATGTAGAATATAGTTGGATAGGTAACTCAGATAAGTGTCTACCTAATAATTTGACAGCACTCACAATTCACACGTATTGGTAAAATAAGAGCCGATAGATAATCTTAAACAATTTTTTTGATAGTTCATATTGACTTGATTGATAAAACAAGGAAAAAACTTGAATATTCTCTTCTCGTTTATAAAAAATGTCTATATATTATATTCTTGCACTTTAAAAATTGAAATAATGATACGATACAAACTGGATTGAATTAGCAAATCTGTAACAATAGCCTGAAATTCTCAGTAATCAAACACGATATTATGTAATGAGAAAAATTGAATTTTTCATCTTAATTGTAGTAGGTACCAACTACATTTTGCAACAAAGTACATAGGTAGATACTTAATTGAATAAGTACCAAACAGTTATTTTTCTCACAAAGATGAAGCTTAGTCTTCTTCATACATTTAGGTACCTATATACCTACTTCGTGCAACTATAAGTTATATTACTTTTTGTTACGCTTTCATGCCTTTCATCAACCGATAATCACTAATCATGAAATATTGCATGCAATAATATAAGAGTAAGAAATAGTTTTCTTTAATAGGTAGGGTAGGTACTATTGAAATCTAAATCTCTTATGGGAGGCCCACGGTATGTCCCAGCAGTGGGAACATACCTAATATATGTATATGAGCTGATGATAATTTCAGAAAACTTTTACTGTGTTTTCGAAAAAATATGACATCAAAAATACCCGTAACATTTGTTTTCATTATGATTTCCCATGAAGCATAATCCATCATATGTATTTTTCCTTATTTCTTCTTTGATGATCTAATTCGTTCCATTCTTCTCCTACGAGTAAAATCAATACCTAACCTAAGTACCTATCAGTTTAGGTACTTATAAGTGTGTATTAGTTACCAGTCTGTATGTCATGTTCCTTTAAACACATTATAGTACGTGCCGTTGTTTACATTGCATTGCAGATTTTAATGTTAATAATTTGGCCTCATTGTATGGTGTATTTCTTTAGTAAGGTTTAAATCTGCGAGGCGTTTCGGCGCCGCCCTGCCCGCCCTCTCGGCTGCTGTTGCCCACGTGTCTTCAGAATAACAGTACTTTGTTGTCGATACAGGCTTTATGCGGGTTTTAATTATTAAGCTTAATTAATATTAAATATTGAAAGGTCGAAAATAACGTTCCTACCTATACCTATAATATTTCGATACAAGACCCTTGTTGAAACTATTCGGCTTTAAACATGTTTGTTCTATTAGGTAGTAGTATGCCATAGAGAACAAAATAAATTAATATTGTTGGTTATTAGTACATATTTATTTACCGATTATTAATTGCACTGTGGTAATGACAGCTTTAAAATAACTATCCTATAAGTCAGTGTAGTGGAATGTTAAATAATATATGATGCCATTTTCGAGGTTATCTTGGAGTAGTTTAAAATTAGACGGTGAGATTGTGTTATAATATGCGTAGATACAAATAAATATAATATACTTAACAAAGTTTTTCAGCCTTCAATAGCACCTAGCATTCATTCAACGAGTTTCTCTCGTTAACAATTAGGTACAATTATAGTAAAATCCTTTAGAAAATACAAATTCATATTACATATATTGCAAATCCATATTATATAGACCTTGTTTTCAATCTATATCCTAAGATTCATCAAAATCGCTTTAATGGTTTAGCCATGAAAGGGTAACGTGCGAAAGATTTTCCAATTTATAAAATCTTATAATCCATACTAATATTAGATATAAATGCGAAAGTAACTCTGTCTGTCTGTCTGTTACTCAATCACGCCTAAACTATTGAATCAATTTGCATGAAATTTGGTATGGAGATATTTTGATACCCGAGAAAGGACATAGGCTTCCTTTTATTGCGAAATATGTACCACGGGCGAAGCCGGGGCGGACCTCTAGTAATTCATATACTCTCGTGGTCAAGTTCTCAGATATGTATAGTATAAATTTTATTTTACAACTAGCGGTCCGCCCCGGCTTCGCCCGTGGTACATATGAAAAATAGATGTTGGCCGATTCTCAGACTTACCCGATATGCACAGAAAATTTCATGAGAATCGGTCCACGCGTTTCGGAGGAGTATGCAGACTAACATTGTGACACGAGAATTTTATATATATAAGAAAAACAATATGCCATTCCTTACATCAAAATGCACAGGAAGATTTGATTTTACAAATCCTAATGGGCTTTATTAGTTCCTAAAATCCAGTTTACACATTTTCTAAATAGTTATTGCTCTATCTTATTTATAAGAAACTTTAATATCTTTAATTAATAATTTCTTTAAACATACAATGCAGCGCCATCTTGGTGTGAATCCAAACACTAATAACATCCTGCCACCTATCGGCGAGTAGCTAAATTATAGTATAAATTCGGGAACACAATATTTTCTTAATTATTTTATTCCTATACATGTTCTTTTAATTGAAAATAATAACGCAAGGTATTGTTGCATTTTTTTGCAATTACATATATAATTTGTGAGAGATACTTTATAGTATTTAAATGTTTGTTTCTAATTAATGTACACCGTACTTATGAAGCTTCAGAGAATTGACTAGGTACTATTTATTTTTTATAAATAAAGTTTTAGATTTTATTCATCATTAAGCCGACTATTCGAATGTATTATGGAAACAGTCGGATTGATACTGATCGATTCCTCCACGAACGAGTAAGATAACATAAGATGCGTTTATGTATTTCTTTTCAATCGTAGATTTATATGTGCTCACCTAAAATATTAAGTACCTAGTACCTACCTTACTTACCAGTATGTTACTTGTGGAGCAAAATAGATCAGTAAAAACCTATTCATAAATAATTTTGCCTAACGCTGCAATTCGATACTAAGTACCTACTCGGAGAAAAGAAAGGAAGTTTGATTACTGATCATTTTCATTCTTGTAAGATCTAAAATTAAAAAAAAAATACTTAAATCAATTTATTTAGGAGTGAAATCGACTCGTGTGCCTTGCGTTGGAAAATTTTTCAGTTGTGTGTCAGGAACGAAGGCTAGGGTGTACCCTAGCTTCGTTCCTGGCAGAATATAGCAGCACGTGCATTTCTAACGGTGAAATAATTTTCATGCATACAAACTCTTCAACATCGTACCTAGGTATTTTTAAAGCAATCATTCATTCCTTTTATATGATGTCTAATTGGCAGTAAAAAAATACCTCCGAGAATAGATATAATACACTAACTATATTCAGAATAATATTTTATGTCCCATTACCTATAACGTTACCCACATTTTCATATAGTTCCTTGCATTACAGAAAACGTGGTTGCAATATCATTTTTTTTTAATCTGATTCCACTAGATAATAATTATAGTTATATCACCTTATTAAATACTATTTACAACGAACATAATATCAAGGATACCTACTTACTTGCATTCAACTAAAAGAAACGTGTAAGACTTTATTACCTCCTCAATTAGTTGTCATTCGTCATTTTCATAATTTGTACGATAATTGAACCGGAATGGTCTCCAGTCACATTATAAATGTTCATTTAATTCCGAAAACTATCATAACGATACAATCTTTGTCAAATTTGTGTCAATTTAGTGTAATAAAAGAGAGTTTTATGTCGCATTTATTTTGATGCGGTCGATAGAAACATGTAATTACGAAGGGTTTTGGAAGGCTTTGGCTCAATAATCGCTCGCCTACTTATCCTTATTTGGAATAAATACGGGGGTTTCAATTTGGGCGGTTGAAATTTTCGCGTATTGATATTAACTATTCCTTGTGAAAACGTGATAGCTACCTACGTAACCTGTAAGTAATTAGAAATTATTTTTTAGTTGAATATATTATTATACTAGCTGTGCCCGCCACTTCGTCCGCGTGGAATAGTGACTGCATGTATTACTGAGTAAACGGGTTATACCATAAACAACTAAATTATGAGCCCTTACAGATTATTTTACAGTTAAGAAATAAAATAAATTAAATTCTCTCCTTTTTTTCTTATTGTATGAAAACACAACGCATCGAGCTTTTCGATGCATGTGGCACTGTTTAAATGTGTGAAGCGTCTAGGTCATTTCTTATCGTTAATTCTTAATATTATTTAATAGGTAGATATAGTTTATAGCTTTGAATGAAACTTGTTGATATTTAAATGGCAAATCTTACTAATCTATATATATAAAACTCAAAGGTGACTGATATAGTGATCTATCAACGCACAGCCCAAACTACTGGACGTATCGGGCTGAAATTTGGCATGCAGGTAGATGTCATAACGTAGGCGTCCCCTAAGAAAGGGTTTTAGAAAATTCATCCTCCAAGGGGATCAAATAGGGGATGAAAGTTTGTACCATGAAAATTTAGCTTTTCCACGCAGGCGAAGCTGCGAGCAACAGCTATTACCTATAAATGTGTGTCTAATGCAAAAATTTGTGAGGATGGATGGATGTATGGATGGGTGGATGTTTGTTATTCTTTCACTTTCAATTATATCCACTATTTCCATTATTGAAGAAAGCAACATATACCTAATTGTATTATCACAAGACATCTAATAGCAGCATGAATAAAGTTGAAAATAGGTAGAGAACATGGAAAAACCGGCCAAGTGCGAGTCGGACTCGCGCACCGAGGGTTCCGTACAAACCTGCAAGGTTTACAAAGTACAATTTATGGTTTTCGTAATTTTTCCTTTATCTATGCTATAAGACGTTGCTTCGTACCAAATTTCAAGATTCTGAGTTCACGGGAAGCACCCTGTAGGTTTTGATTCCCTTGCAAGTGTCGAAAATTTGCGGCATAAACGGCTGTATCTTTTGATTGCGTTGGCTTTGAAGTTTGATTTTTTCACAGCTTCAAGGGACAGTAGACCTGAGTAATTGATATAAATTTTAGCTTCATACCTTCACGCGTTCCTGAGAAAAAGGGTCTTGGCAGACGGACGGACGGACGGACGGACAGACGGACAACAAAGTGATCCTATAAGGGTTCCGTTTTTTCCTTTTGAGGTACGGAACCCTAAAAAGTACGAATTTCATGTAGGTATGTGTAGAAAAAGCTATGTGGCAAAATAAGGTAGGTACTAAGATACTAATGGCCGTTCCCAATATCGTATCTATCCTCGGTTTGACCCTACTAAAGATAGAAAATGCTATCTATCTTTTGTTTTGGCGTCCCAATAAGCTTACTAGCGATAAGCTAACCTATATCTCTGATCGCTATCTATCGTCTGGAGGACTAACTGCTTAGGTACTAGAGGTTTTCTCTTTGAATTTGTCTATTTGAGCGTCCCAATAACGTTTTGACAGCTGTCAGCCAGTAATGGCCGTTCCCAAAATCGTATCTATCTTACGATAGATACCTAGAACCGCAATACCTACTAGCTATCGGAGATAGCTGTATATCTATATAACCGTAGTTTGAATATTGGGAACGGCCATTAGTTACAAGGTAATAAGATAATGTAGAGCTAACTGATAGGTATGGACTTCATTTTTGAATATCGTATTCCGTTTAGCTATAAATAAAATTCAAACCCATAACTAAAATTTTATTATTCCGTAACAAATATCCATTCAACCATTAAGTATGCACAACGGTTCTTTGTGATTTTCCGAGTGGAAAATGACAAAAGCAAGTACCTACCGCTAACCTCAATAAAACTGCATCTTTTGTTAATGCGTTCCCGTAACCGATGGCACAAACACAGCTATCACTGCAAACACCAAGCCTATAATCTCGCCGCTATTATGCATAGAAAACACCAGAACATTAAAAAACTTACCGCAATGCAACGGAAAATCAAAAGCCATTATGGCCTATTACTCGAAGCTAACTCCTATGCCTCGACCACTAGGTATTGTTTGCAAGCGGTGTGAAATTTGCATTTTTCATAAACAAAACACTGCCGTTGGGAAATGTGACAGCTATTCATTGAATACGTTACATAACTTATTATTGGCTGCAGTAGCCAAACGTTTAAGTAATAACAGAGATAGGTAATAGATACGTGGCATAAAAATTATACAGTTTGTTTTTTGAAATTAAAATCCTTTTGTTTTATTCTATTGCTATGGTGTGCAATAACATTCGTAATGTTTCGTTATTTATTTTGACAAATAGTAAATAATTATGTACCTACTTATTCAAACATTTAAGATTTTCTAATTTTCTTCACTAAGACGATGGTCTAATGATTCCCCCAAAACCATGATTTAGCATATTTTTCCTGAAACTTTTCTTCTCGTAGGTATAGGGAAAACTACTTTCAGCTACCACACAATCCCAGAACCATACAATGAAACTGTATTTCGTACGTACCGAAGCCCCTCAGACTTTTACTCTATTTCCATTAATAAACAGGCACCCAACACCAATTTATTTGTCGATTCTAATGCCGGCTGTACACACTCGCCGAGACACACCGAGACAGGCCGAGAACGAGTATGTACATGGTGCATTCGTCTTGTCTCGCACTCTCGTGTCTCGCCTCGGCTGTCTCGGTCGCTGGTCGGTTTTTTGCGCCCGAGTCAAAGGGTCTCGTTGAGTCTCGCGAGGAAAACGAGAGCGAGCATGTACACACTCGTTCAGTTAGTTGCTCGCTGACGTTATTTATGAACGCACGTGTTTCACTATGTGGTCTAATGAACGAGAATTACAGTTTTTGGAGTGCTATCAAACAGAACCTTTTTTATGGAACTTATTTTTTATGGATTTATTTTAAACTAGCTTTCCGCCCGCGGCTTCGCCCGCGTTTTCAAAGAAAAACCCGTTCCCGTAGGTTTCCGGGATAAAACTATCCTATGTCCTTTCTCGGGTATCAAAATATCTCTATACCAAATTTCATGCAAATTGGTTCAGTAGTTAAGGCGTGATCGAGTAACAGACAGACAGACAGAGTTACTTTCGCATTTATAATATTAGTATGGATTGGCCAGAAGGTTCTGCCACCAACTCAGCCAATTGATTTTCCATTTTACTTCTGAAACAAAGAAGCGTTTCTATTGATTCCTTAAAAATACAATAAAATACATTAACTATTCAGGAAGTTTTTATATTTATTTCCCTGTTTCTACTGAGGTGCATAGTAATCATCCACCA
Organism: Colias philodice; assembly: GCF_061535455.1. Classification (NCBI taxonomy): domain Eukaryota; kingdom Metazoa; phylum Arthropoda; class Insecta; order Lepidoptera; family Pieridae; genus Colias; species Colias philodice. The sequence goes on along the minus strand of NC_143094.1, from coordinate 5,476,507 downwards.
TCTTCTTTTTCTCCATGGTTTGAGAATTTTTTTTTTATAGTAAATGTTTAAAAAATTATAATAGCTCACGGCACACGTCCATTCTCGTGTAAGTCTTCAGTTCAAATGTTAGAACGAGTGTGTACAGGCATGCTCTCGACGAGAGTCTTTTCGGCCGAGGCTCTCGACGAGAGGCTCTCGACGAGTGTGTACAGCCGCGGTAACACTTCTTAGTTCACTACTCATCCCTTTCCTTTTGAATTTAATCATCCAAAGGTTTATGAATTTGCATCATACCGAATTTCGTGGAAAATGAAAAAAATAATAATATGGCATGGCAAGTAGAACAAGAACTTTGCGAAAATCTTGATGGTATATAATTTTAATATACGCTCTAAATGTAGGTTACCTACCTATTATATTTTACTAATCTATTTAATGAAACAAGATCTGTATGCACTAGTGCTAATTCGACTCAATAATTACAAGTGATAAAGCTGTGAAAATGATTGCACAGATTATTTTATTCAAAACAGTCAGGTGCACTTATTCCACGCCGGGGGTAACAAATCGATTTGCCACAATCACTGGCCGGTCTCTGCTGAGCTTTCCGCTTTATTTCAAAACACTGTTATCACAGAGACCGTAGGACCAAAGGCCGGAGGGTCTGATTATGTTATTAGGTCTGGACAATCTCGCTTTGATACCGTTGAAAACCTCGAGAACTATAGCCGTGAGTTATAGTCTAAATATCTTTGAAGCTTAACTGTAATAATGGTAGGATTGGACATCGGATAATCACATCTTTATAAAGAAAGTTTTAGAATTATTTCTCTCTTTATCATAAAACTCGCAAATTCACTACTTTACACATCATAAAACACAAATTCGTTTAATTAGAGTAGTGCATTATACTGAACGTTGATTTTCTATTTACCTACAGCTACGTAGGTAGGTAGGTACATATTACAGTTAACTAACACAGAAATATCAAATATGGCATTCACTTCTAAAAGTGGCTGAAAAGTACCTACATAGTTATAACAATAATAATGTTGATAAAGTAGAATTATTAGACTTCATGCCCGTGTTATATTAGGTATTACCTACCCACAATAAGTTGTTGTGTTAATACAGTGAAACCTGGTTAAGTGAGACATCAAGGGACCTGCAATGTCGTTTCACTTATAGAGGTATTCCACTTACCCAGTGTCTCAGATATACAGGTATAAATAAATATCTGTCTCATTTACAGAGGGTTCCATTAATAGAGGTGAGAATACAGGTTATTTCAGTTATACAGGTGCGATTATTAAATAAAATATATGATAGGGTAGAATAAGAATGAGTAAACAAACAATGTTATCTCAGTTACAGAGGTTTATGCATATAAAATTTACTCGCTGTCTCAGTTATAGAGGTAACTATGATGATAAATCGAAAGAACAAATCCCAGATATAGAGGTTTACCTCGTCCCACTAACAGAGGTAATTTAGTGCCAAAGTGTTGGGACCTCAGCATGAGTTCCAGTTATGGAGGTTTCTCACTTATCCAGGTCCCACTTAACCAAGTTTCACTGTAATTTGTGAAAAATAGAAAATTGGAAATAGACCGGGCTTTCTTTTGAAAAGGAAAGCGTTTATAAAGAATGTAGTCTCTAAAAGCATTCTGATAATTTAATTTTTTCTTATAGCAACATTAATGTGCAATCGAAACCACATTAGATACCAATATTCTAATATGTAGAGCTAAGAGTAGAGACTAGTAGATACTCAAGACAACAATTTGGCACATAATATAAAGCTAACCAGTTATTATATAATTAGAGATTATCATATTCCTAGTTTTAGTATTAAAGCTTACTTAAGCACCTAAGTTTGTCCAAATTCGAAGCTTTATCTTCTTTGGCTCATAAACTTTGGCTTGAATGTTTTCGAAAGTACCTATTATAAAATGCAACTTATAGGTAGGTACCTATCGTATGTGTAATGTTCTTCTTAAGCACTTCGTTTTTGTTGATATTATTATGTATACCTTAAACATTATTTTCATATTAGGTAAATCTTAAACTAATATTTTTGCACAGCTCTATTATTCCTATCTACTTAACATTATTTACGATGGTGAGAAAAATACCCCCCCATACAAAAGTTAAGACCATAATTTCCAATACAGTGAGTGAATCTTTATGTTAATATCACTTCACATGGCATACAGAGGAACGGAAAAACCAGTATAAATACATGTAGAGTTTATAGATGTGGGCGTGTCCTCGTACTCTGATTGGAGGCAGTCGCGCCAATGCGCGTGCGCCGCACAGTAGTTTCCATATATTTTATTTCAATTTCTAACGTTTTCTACAGTAATTGCATTTATGAGTAGAGCTGAAATGTCAATTTTTTAAGTTAACTAACACTTTAGTAGGCTCATTTAAAATAGACACCTATTTGGGTATGAATTAATAGTACCTAGGCTAAAGTAATTGAGGTACATTTTTATGATATCTACGATTTTATACCTAATTTCGGTACTATAGCTGAGCATAAAACCTATCTGATACAATTTCTGAATGCCTGTGGGTAGACAACCCACTCTTTCAGTTAAATCACGCACTAAATAGCCATACCTTTTAGCTACTTAAAATTGCGGAAAACGAAACATCTAAATAAGCAGTCTCACTCCGCAGAACCAGCCATTCAGCTCCCTAAGAACGTTTAAACCCCCGATATTACCTGTAATTGAAGATATCGGACCATTAAGCCTGCCGAGCCAGTTTCTATGTTGATTACTCGGAGTTATCAAGAATTTAAGAATCGAGCATCGATTACGGTGCTACGGAGACTACGGACGCTTCTTCGTAATAACCATGATGAACCGAAATTATATTATTTGTTGGGAATTTTGTTGGAAATGGCGAAAACATTACAGAAAAGTACAGGTATCGGCGGACGGCGGGCGGCACTAGCCCGCGGCCAACACTCCGCCGCCCATATGCAAATTAAACGCAATCAAAATAATCATTTGCGTCTGAAGCGGTTATAAGACTATCATCGATGTAAAAATATCAATGTTCCATAAATGTATAGGATAACAAGCGAGTAATATAATATAATGAAAGCTCAGTTGATCGGTACCTACAACCTTTATTATCTTTATTGTACTTACCTAGGGTGGATGTACCACTGACCATTTAAGCGGTTTTATCTTTAGCTATATATAAAAAACGGGTTATTTGTTTTACGTTCAATGTTATTTTTGGGACACAGATAATTGAATACTTACTGTAACTATTGTTCTTAATATCAATTTGATAACCTTCAAAGGTTTTATGAAAACTACTCTGAAAGTTATTTCTGCTAAAAACACCATTACTTGACCACTGATCACCAATATCTGACCATCATTACTCTAAAAGTTGACCATTTTCAAAATGGACAAAATGTCCTTCTTCGAACATTAGTTTTGTTTAATAAATAAATATATTATTTAATAAATAAAGATAGGTTGATGAAATCAAACCACTTGGTCACGGAAATCAAGTGGACAACTCAAGGTTAATAATATTCTCGGCCCCGAAACCTGACCAACTAAGTTCGGTATAAAAATCTTACGGTGGTCAGCTTTTGGAAATATGCAACATAAAGCTATGACTTAACTACGGCTTATATGGTTTGTTAAATTAGGTAGGTATAAGCACAAACCAAAGCAAGTCTTTCTTAGCAAAATATAAAGAACCAAGAGCTGCATACTGGTCAACAATAGGCGAAAAATTGTTTTCGTTGCTCCAAAAGATAACCAGGCCGCTAAAAATCATGAATAACTGTTCATGCCAAAAATGAAGCCGAAAGTCTATAACAGAATGGTTCAACATTATGCCTATAACAAGACATATAAAGAGTAATCGATTGCATTCAAGATAAATTAAGATTTCCCAATCAACTCCCGATAAAAAACTCTTAGTAAAAAATGTGACTACTTACGGGGCACCTACTTAATTACATCTTCGTGTTGAAAAAATGTCAATATTTCTGACCAATGGCAGCAAGGTTTGTTTTTATTTTATAGATGATGTTGCTTTATAGAAAAAACAATAAACTATCATCTGGGGCTGCCGTATTTTCTTAATTGGCGCGTATATTTGAATTTCGGTCATGTATTGGCGCTTGGTCAGCTAGTGGTACATTGACCCTACTCCTAATCGAAATTGAAAAGCTCAACTTGGTAAACTAGTTTTGGGTTTATCCAAAGCAAATCTTTCCAGTTTAGGTATAAGATAAGTAAAGTTTCAGGCATGTTACCTTCCCCTATACAGACTTCTCAGTAGCCAAGTAGGTAGGAACCTTGTTATATGGAACTCAACACCTAACATCGCTTAGGTACCTACTAGATTAAGGTGGATACCTTCATAACAGGTACCCTCTTCCAATCAGTTTAATACTATACGTATGTACTTCTAAATAGACAGTAAAGTAGTCATAAATCAAGTAAATCCAGAATGCATACATTAATTACGGTGAACAGTTACGCTCAGTGCACACTGGACCAATGATTACACTGCACGCCAATTGGAAGCAATTAAAAGTAATTTTCTGATGTCAATGCTATCCTATGCAATATGCATATTAGATACATTAGGTACCTACCTATTGTAGGCGTGCGCTGTAGTCTATGACGCGAATAATTTTGTCAGTTATTCTACGTCGCATGTATTAAAGCCTATGTGCCTACCTATCTCTTACCTATCTACTTATATACATTCTTCTGATTTCTGATTAGTTTAAGATGGATTGTTAACATTCAATCATGCCGCTTTTAAATTAAATTACCTAAACATACCTACTTTGCTCTACCGTTTGTCTTTTATTTTGATATTTTCAATAAAGCAACAATTAAATAATATACCTCAACGTTAGAAGTAAATGGTTTATATGTTTACAACACCTTTTTTCATGAATTTGTTTGTAATTTACAAATAGGTACACTTCATATTCTCTACAGCTCTACATTTGTTTCAGGGGTAAGACGGAAAAAGTGTACATAGAATAGACATCTTTTTTCTTTTTTTGTTTAGCATTTCGCGATTTTAAGCTTCGCCTACCCCCCTAGTCAAGTGGCTTTCTGTTAGCGTAGCGTAGCGTTCAATAGAATAGACTACGAATGTATGAGATTGACGTAGTCTATTCTATTAAACGCTACGCTAACAGAAAGCCACTTGACTAGGGGGGTAGACCTATAGAAAACAAAAAAAGTGTTTCAACATGTAGTCTGATTTGGAAGACAAAGTTTTCCAAATCAGACTACATGTTGATAATGAATTTCAAGTAATGCAATAAAAATCTCTACCTTTTCGAAGTCAGTTAAAAAATACCCTATTTATTATCTTATTTCCACCACCACTTGTCGATTATAGGACACGGATATACTCGTATCACTTCGATGATTATTAATAATTAAGTTATCAATCCTTGCATCTGTCATAAATTGTCCAAATTAACATACCCGAATACTTATATAGGTATTTTCACGTAAGAACTTACTTATATGTTAAAAGTAGGTAGGTACCTACTAATAAAAAACAGACATGGCAGCCTTCGACGAAACCATTTTTTTGACAATTACATTATCATAAATACAGTACGCTCTTAAGTATTGGTTATAGAGGTATGTACTTAATATAAATAATGGCAAAAAAACCCTCACTGTGTTACACCTTGTACCATAATTTGTCCTACAAGTAGGTTGTAATACAGCGTTCGTGTGGCGCCTGAATTCTGATTAGCATAGACGTAATGCCAAAATGATTCAGGTCCAGGCTTTTACTGGCATTATCAGCGGTTCAGCAGTGTTGGATGTGCGCAATTTGCCTCCATTCGATGTAATGACAGACCGCGGCGTCCTCACTTGATGCTGCATAATGAGCCGAGCCGTTTGATCCTGACGAGCGTGTCTATAGTGTAATATTTAAACGGTAACATTATTGTGTGGATGTTAATTTACATTTCTGACCAATTGTCTTTGTTGACACAATATTAAGCTTTGTAGTTAGAATTGTGTTTTTAACATCTTGACCGATTTTTATCGGCCACATTTTTTTATCTCGGCCCTCGGATCAACTCGGGTTATCTGGGACAAGCAGCTAGCACTAGCTATTGTGGATCATACCTATAGCGAGAACTATATGTCAATAACTAATTACTAAATCTATTAAATACATTTAAGTTATAAATAACAACACTTGTTTTAATATAGGTACGATTTATTTTCTCTGAATAAACCATGAAAAAGCAACCGGGGAATTAATACATGAAACCATCTTTTCCGTCAATTTTGAAGAGTTAAATAATAGATACATATAGGTATACATATATTATTAAAATTATCTTATTTCCTTAGATAATTAGGCAAGTATAAATATCTCTTTAAAGCGGATACCAAAATCTACTTTGGGCTACTTAACCAAAACAAGGCAGAACGAGTGACCTACTGGAACGAATAAGCTACAAAGGCATAGGTATGTTTTGAATGTTGCAGCGTACCTTATCATTTACCACATTACGTGAGCAATGATTATAGTAATCAGCTCATGAAGGAACAATAGCAATGCACTCTCCCTGCCACCACATGCCTTTGGATATAGGGTGTTTCAATATAGCGGTGTATTTAGAAACGTATAGATACCTATTACCTACTTGACCTTATTGATTATACCTACTTTATTGAACCTGCTATCTATCATGGGATCTAAATTGTTTGATCATAATATAAATAATCGGTAATAGAAAAGAGTAAACATTTTAGATATGATTTACAGAATAGATGCGTTTAGACGCCATAGCCCATAGGGCATAGATACATTCCATTTCTAAATAGTTATCAAAATTACCTATAATTTCGCCTAGATATCTATTAAAATACCTACTTTACAAAACATCACCATGTATACACATTGTACAAATTTAATAGAAAATATGACCCTTTCACTGTTCTACATATAATTAAGGAGTGCGCAACGTTACAAAGAGCCGATCGGCCACACGGTGCTAACAGTGTTTTATTCGTTGAAATCGGTTGACAATAGCGGCGCACGGCACCCTTTCTTCGACAATTTACTGAGCAGCAGGCCCCGGAAGTGGAACCCTTGCATTAGGATTCCTTGAGACTCTCCGGGCGATACATTGTTAGTATAAGAACTCCGCCCAATCAGATTTTACAGTAGGCAAGAGTTAAGACAGCGCGTGACACATTTTACGGTTAAACGGTTAAATCTTTAATGCTTACAATCAGAGCCTAGAGGTACCTATTGACACAATAAAGTAGAATATATTTAAGAAGTATATAACAAACTATCAACTGCAATGTAGGTATAATAAAATCAAATGTAGGTGATCTACCTATATAGGAATCACTTTGAAATTTAGATATAGGTACCTACATAGGACATTAAACACTGGTTTATTGTGTAATAATCATAAAATTTTGTACCTTATCATGATATGGTACCTCAATAAACGCTGGCTAATTTAACCACTTTAGTTGGTCTCATCTCCAAACTCCAATGGGAGCACCACTCGATGATGATGAAGATCAGAAGATGCCTTACATGAACACAATTTTAAGTCCTCAAACTAATAACATAGATTGTATACGTAGATACAATAGCGAATAGACATTTCTGTCGGGATCGACACGATTGCAAGAAACTGAGGGCAGACTGGCAGAGGATAGTCGATACTTTTATCTTTTATTTATTTATTTATTTATTTATTTATAACTCTTTATTGCACAAACTAAAATATGACAAAAATACCATTAATACATAAGAAAGACATAGTTTGTACAAGAGGCGGCCTTATTGCTAAGCAGCAATCTCTACCAGGCAACCTGATGGAAAGGAAATGTATGAAGTTAATGGGATAGTGCAAAAAGAAGAAAAAAAAAAACAATAATAATAAATAAATAAAATTATGTAAGTATCAAAGATACCTACTACATAAATACATACTACTACATAATAATACAAATAAATAAAATACATATAAATACATACATATGCATACACATACTATAGTACAAACGCAAAAAAAAGATATATATATATATATATAAACAATAGTTGGTGACGTCAGCAAGCAAAGCAAATCTATAGTAAGGAAAAGAAGTGGTCTTTAAGCAACAATTTAAAAGAGCAGAGCGTTTGAGCACGTCTAATATTTTCTGGTAATGCATTCCATAGTTGAATAGCCCGGACAGTGAAAGAATTATTAAAAAATTTAGAATGATGGAAAGGGGTGCTGAGCAATAACAAGTTGGAAGAGCGAAGAGAGAGGGAATGACTAGAGCTTAAATAATCGAAGTTATCTTTTAAGTAAGAAGGAGTCTTAGGGCTAAACAGAACACAGTACAAAAGATGCAGCAGATGAGTATCCCGGCGATAACGGATAGGAAGCCACTTTAGCCTTTTCCTGTATTCAGAGACATGGTCAAATTTACGAAGTCCGAATATGAATCTGATACAGAAATTTTGGAGCTTCTCAAGGGTGTCAAGTTGATATTCACGAATATCGGGATAGCAGGAGTCTGAAAAATCAAGGAGAGGAAGGAGAGGAAGGAGAAGGGATTGAGCTAAGGTAATTTTGGTTGTGACGGGAAGAAAGTTGCGCAAGCGCCGTAAGGAGAAGGCAGAAGAAAAAACCCTTTTTTGAACTTGCTTTATTTGTTCATCCCAGGAAAAAGTTTGATCAAGACTTTTTACCTGAGCACTGTAGGGGATGAGAACTCCATCAACGACAACGTTCGGTAAATTGGTCCAGTCAATTTTTGAGACTAATTGCCTGCTTCCGAATATGATAACCTTGGTTTTAATTGGATTTACTGTTAAACCATGACTTTTGCTCCATTTGACTATTGCTGCAAGGTCAGCGTTAACTTGGAAAATCGCTTCAGGTAGTTCAAGAAGTGACGCATGTTTATATAATTGGAAATCGTCCGCATACATATGGTAAGATGACACAATATCCTTGGAAATGGAGTTTATAAAAATGGAAAAAAGGAGGGGAGACAGAACGCCACCTTGAGGAACACCAGCAGGAACATTGCACCAAGTTGAAGAAACTTCCTCAATTAGTACACGCTGCCGACGTCCCTCTAAGTAACTTTGTAACCAATCAGTAGCCGAGGAGGATAAGTTAAGAGAGCGCAGCACTGCCAGCAGTACGTCGTGATCGACGCTATTAAACGCGTTACTGAAATCAATCAGCGTGAGTATGGTGAGCTTTTTGTTGTCGAAACCTCGTCGGATGTCATCAGTAATTTTAATTAAGGCTGTGGTCGTGCTGTGTCCTGGTCGAAAACCAGACTGGAAAGGATTTAGGAGTTGGTGATGATTTAGGAAAATGCTCAGTTGTTCTTGTACCAAACGTTCGAGAACCTTGGATAGGAAAGGAAGGATAGCAATCGGGCGGAAATCAGACGGAGTCGAAGGATTCGGATTTTTAGGGAGAGGGAGAATATGGGCATTTTTCCAAACGCTAGGAAACTTTCCTGTAGAAATGGAAGAATTAAGGATATGGGTGATGACAGGATTAATGATGGGAAGGATTGGAATGATCATGCTTCGACCAATACAGTCACTACCAACAGCCTTCGAGGTAATTGACAACACGCTCTTCTTAACACTGCTCTCGGTGAACTGACGGATTACGAAAGAAGGAGAGCTAGGGAGGGGTAAGGTGTTAAGATAGTTAAGGGTACTAGATTTTAAGGTGGGAAGGAAATCAGAAGAGGGATTAGAAAAGTGAGAAATAAGGTCATTGACATGGACTGTACTAGGGATAGAAGTAAGGGGAGATTTGCCAAGTCCAAGGGATCTGAGGAATTTCCACATTTTCGACGGGTCACCGTTGTCAATAGATTTGGCAAAGTGCTGACGTTGTGCATCCCTACATAGCGTATTGCAGCGATTTCGAATCATAATAAATTTTTCCCGATTAGTATCCGAGTTTGACAATTTTAATTTAGACTTTGCCCGCGCCTTCTTTCTTAACAGTTTTTTAAGGTCATCTGTCATCCAAGGGGCAGGCAAGTGTTTTAACTTAACAGGGCGGAGTGGGGCATGTGCATCGTAAAGTTTAATAACCAAGGAATTAAATAAAGACACTTTCTCATCGACACTATCGGCAGAAAAGACAACCGACCAGTCAGTGTTACTTGCGTCTTCATAAAGTAGCTCAGTATTCATTTTAGCAAAATTACGATGCATGGCAATTTTTGGTTTTAACTTAGGGGGTTTTATCTTATACGAAAGGAAAATAAGGTCATGTGAGGAAAACATATCGGCCGAACACTGTCCGTGCTCGGTGACATGCTCAGGAGAGGAAACAATGACAAGATCAAGGAGGGAAGGAATACAGTTCGGAGCGGTGTGGGTAGCTTGTGAAGGAAGGACTTTTAAATTATAAGAATCAACTATAGATAATAGCCTTTTACTGCGATGATCACCCTTGAGTAAGCAAGTGTTAAAGTCTCCTAAAAAGATAATATGCTTATAAAGTGGCGAAAAGGATTCAAGGATGTGATCAAAGGACGGGAAATAGTTAACTGTAAGGTTAGGAGAATAGAAGACACCAAGAAGGATTTTAGTATTCGAGGAAGTAATCTCAATAAGAAGATGTTCGGCAACATCACCAGGTGGGGGCTGAGGAGATAGACTAATAATGGAGTAAGGAATTTGTGAACGCTAGTATATAGCCACCCCTCCTCCCGTTCGGCCGATCCGATCATTTCTTATCAGATTAAATCCTGGAAGACTATAAGAAGAGGAAGGGAGACAGGGCTTTAACCAGGACTCGGATACTAAAATAGCGTGGACAGGTTTGGAGTCGCAAGGAGATCATCGCATCAAAAGTAGCAAGGAGATCAGGATAGTGTGCCGGAATACTCTGCGCATTAATATGTACTATGTTTAAGTTGTTTTTAAAATTAGAAAAGAGAGAAGAAATGCAAGGAGAAGGAGAACAGGTTAAACTATGGAAGCTGTCGTCATCTGAGAAACCATTGTTTGAATTTAGTGTAATGAAACTTTCATTATCTGTACTACAATTTAAAGTCATAATATAAATATAATATAATAAATATACTACGTAAATATATTTAATTGGCTAAAAAATAAAAAATAAAAAAAAATAATAAAAATAAAAACAAAAAATATGTAACGCTCAAACATTACCATTATTATTATTTTCTCAGCTTTCATCACCTGGATAGTAAATATTATTATTATTATGTTTCTCTCCATAATACACGGGTACCACCAGAAGGAAGGTACCCGGTCCTTTGGGAGGCTTACGTGGGGACACAGGTCCAACACGCAGAGGCCCTTTAGAAAATTTTAATGTGTTGTGGGACACCAGCCGCAGCCTGCCCATGACTGCACTATAGAGATATAGCCCTGGGCAGTCCGCGGCCGATGCAGGACTATTGTAAAATATGGGAATTAAAAATCTGGGTTATGGAAGGAGGTGTTCAGTGGATCGGTAGGTTGGGTCTATGGGGACTATGGACGTCTGTCTTTTCAATATTAAAAATTGAAAGTGATGGCAGACGGTGACTCGCCAGCTCGGTCGATGGGCTCCCAAAAAGGTTACCGAAAATGGCAACAAGGGGGCAACATCAGCTGAGCGGCTAGGGGTGTAGAGAGGTGCGGCACCGGTTTCACCATCGCGGGCCCGTGGGCCCGGAGCGGGTTTCCCCGCTATTACGCCATTAGACACTTCCACCCCCGAGCATATAGCTCTGGCGACTCCACTCTGGACGGCCAACAAAGGCAAGCCAGAGGTGGGGGATCCTGAACCTCGTCATTGTTCACTCCGAACAGCCACTGGGACAGGCCAGAGGTGAGGACAGGGGCCTCCCCCGGGAGCGCTCGGTTCCCGCGGGGTCGCTACTCCCCGACACCTCGCCACAAGGTGCCCTGCGGGGTGACTGACTGCACGGCTGGGATATCTACTGTAGATATGCCAACCGGGGGCGATGGGGTCGTCACATCCCTACGCCTTTATTATTATTATTATTTAACGTTATCATCATCAGCCCATAGGTATGTTGTTCCCACTGCAGAATGAACGCCTCCTATGACGATTCAACACCATATTGGAATTTTTGTAGATTTTTTTACGAATAATAAATAAATTAGTTTATTGAAGCATAAACTTAATAGGAATCTAATATTTTGCCCTAGTTGAGAACACCAAAACACGCCAAACTGACGCCGTCCGCGTCGTTTATATTTAAGTCTCGTCATTGACCCTTTTGTACCATGAACTTACAACCATTGATTACCAAATTACTAAAGCATAGTCTATACTTAACGCGCATACTCGTTCGCAACGATTTAAATAATAAATATCTTAGATATCTAAATAACACCCGACATTGTTTTACCTTTTCGACGAGCTGCATGTTAATGACCCATATTATGTCCAATCGTTAATAAAATTATGAACTCACCACGTTATTTGACTTAATTTGCTTCAATCATTTCTGAGTCAGACACGCAAATTGTTCAACACAGTATTTTTATTGTTGCAAACAAATTGATACGATTCTTTGCAGTCACCTGTCTAACACTCATTTTTTGTCAATTTTAACCTCCCTACCAGGTTTGCCACTCTTGACTACCCAGGTACTATAGTTGATATATAATGGAGGCTTAGAAATGGAGGAGTCTCGTCAGCTTAACGCAGTGTTCTTTTTTTTCGAATTAATTTATAAAGTTATACGAATGGGGAATTTTCAATGAACAACAGGTCTAATTAGGTAGGTATGTAAGTTTGCTCATCTTCGTAGTAAGATCTAGGTGCCTAGGTACACTCTACAGCATTATGCCTTGGCTATTCAATTTATTGTGTTCTGTTATTGTTTATATCATAGGAAAGGAAAGAAATATAAAATATTGTATTTGTGTGTACGACAGTAGGTACCTACCTACGCGTTCCCACTTCGTTTGCAGTATTGATGTTGATAGATACAGATTGAATTTCACAGAGCGAGAATGGCGATTTGCCGTGGTGAAACATCGCATTTTCATAATGACTATTAGGTATAATTTGGGAATCTGGCTATATCTATTTGCGAAAATGAACGTAGGGTAGGTGCTGTAGGTAAATGTGCGAGATACTGCATCGCTGATCTCCTTTTGTTTCTGAATCTGCAAAACATCAAGCAAGCATAAAAAATCTACATTATTGATTTTCTAGTAAGTAGGTTGTATTGTGATCAGCGCACCGCACCTATCTTGTCACATTGTGTTGTTGTTGATGTGTTGTTTTTTTAAAGTGAAACTTTTATTACATCGTCTCAAACTTTTTGGTCTGTGTAGCGCATGTCGCGTGACGGTTTGCTGCCGAGTAGGTAGGTATACCTACTACACAAAGCAGTGTTCGGAACCGTTCAAACAGTTTCACTTTTACCGTGGTTTCATAAAACCACACAACATTTTTTATTTCAATCTTGGTTATAGAACTTAGATATTTATATTTTGTTAACATTTTACGATCTTTACATAAGTGTTAGGTAGGCACACTTATCCTACATATTTCTTACAATTCAATTTAGGCATGCAGTTTTTTATCTCATATTAAGATGTTTTAAGTTAAGTAGGTAGTTCCTTGCAGATGACGATCATTCCATTTATGACAACACAAGTTGCCCTAAAATTATGTCGTAATTATTAATATTCCTATACTAATTACCTACGCGCAATAGCTAATAGCAAATAATTGCGGTGGAAAACGCAAAATGCGCATTCATGGGAAACCAATTAATCCGCCATGTTACTTAATTATTCCCGCCTCCCGTTCCGGTTGCTCCCGCGATACGCTTCACTCACGTTCAAATAATAATTGCACATATTCTTTGATATGTTCCCTGCTATCATTTCAAACATGCCCGATAATTAAACACACAAATGTAGGTTTGAATATAATCCACGATAAACTTTTCTTTCACTATATGGATCTGTCTTTTGAATATATTTCTTTCCTTTTTAGTACTGGACCTTTAAAAGAATATGAAAACTTTGTCTCGTTTAACAATTTTATTAATGGAAAAATATTCTATTTCTAATTTATGCTGCTGAAATTCTTCGGTAGACAGTACCTACCTAGGTATACCTACTTACAATATTATTATATCGGTTTATTACTAAGATACTGCCGAACATTCGTGCTATAAGTCATATAATTACACATAAATAATTTACATAAGTTTCCAGTTATGTTATTTTAGATTTCACATGTAAATGCTTGGGCGAGGCATTGCGTGCATGCCGCAGGCAAGGGGCGTACAACAACTAACCAATAGAGACTGGCCGTTGCAAAGCCTCCAAACATTTTTCACGGAACTCAAATTAATTGAGATGTTTTGCATAATTTCAACATTACTACAAAAACTTCTATATAACATAAAACATTTAAAGGTGTATTTATACGTTTATAAGGTAAAAGGTTAGTGTTTGTGGGTTTATAAATTATATTTTCATTCAATTAAAAAAAATAATACGGTCTACCTAGTACCTACCTATTAGGTAGATATAAAATGATTATAAAATTGATGACACTTAGGTAAACCTAAGTAGATACTTATGGAATTAATAAGTACTAGGTAACGTAACGGCACCAGTCACCGGCAAGTTTTTTGCAAATTTCTCGTAGGTTTTTTAACTTTATTGGATATTGTTTAGTTATACCTTTAGTTCAATGTTGGTTTAACGTAACCAATGTTAGAAAAAAGATTACAATGCATAAATAATGAAGTTATTTATAAATTAAAAAACCACTTTTTTGCACCAGTGTTGGACAGTGAAAATCTAATGATGGACACCCAGTTTTGGACAACATCCAGTTATGAACACCCATTTATGGACTGTACCTAATGTCGTTTCTCCAGTTATTTACACTTGGAGAAGACTTACAGTTATCAATAGAATCTTGAAAATGATGATTGGAATACAATAAATCGGGGATGTATTTATAAAAAATAGTACCTACTTATTAATTATTTTGCATACTTATAATATTTAAAACAGTCTTAATTTCCATTTTCTAGGCAAAAATTGGACAAATGCATCGTTTAAATACGTGTTATGTCCGTTAAGAAACACCAATATGGGTTTTTTTCTCAATAAGTCTGGGATGAAAAATATAACTAAGAAAAGTACTGCCATTCCATCCATTTTGGGACTTCTTCTTCTTCGTCATATCACTCTAGGGGGCAGATGTTACCCGCTTCACGATGTTCCGCCATATCTCTCTGTTTCCTGACATTCCGCTACACTCGTGAAGTGAATCGCCAATCTGAATCCGCCAGCAGCCTTAAATCTGATCGGTCCATCGATATGGATTCCAAATTGTAGCACGATAGGCAAAAAGCTTTTTTTAAACTGTTGTCAAGATGAAATTTAAGCGTGTGTGCTAGGTATATGGTGGTGGAATTTAGCAGCAGACAGCGATCCAAACAGTTCATCAGAGAACTCTCTATGATAGATGCGTACAATACGCATACCTAAGTATGCGACTTCTCTACGCAGTGATAGAGAATGAAGCCGAGAACGAGTCGCACAGCACATAATGACCCATTGTTCTAAAATATATTCTTCATGTTTAGATAGATATTATGTTGTTGGACCCATTAGTGTAATTTTAACAAAAAATATCAATGTCCATTATAGGAACCAAAGCAAATCCAGTCATGGACAATTGTTGTACAATATTGGAACTCTCTGTTTGAAATGGTCGTGATAGGTATATTATTAATCAGAAAGAAAAGATAATACAGAAAAGCGCATGTAATTAATACCTATAAAAAAAGTTTATTTTCGACATATGTCCATAAATGGAAATATCCATAGAATTAAATCCAGTTATGGACACTGAAGAATTTTATTTAAATAACATAACCTATCATGATACTAAATCGTGTAATATTTCGTACACTTAACTACTATAAATAAAAGTAATATCAAATTTTGCTGATATTTATACAAAAATTCTTATAACCAAAATTGTGTCCTCACTTCCTTATGGATTTCCTTAGTAAAAACGGATTTCTTCGAAACGAGTCGCAGCAACTAAACATAACGTTCTGCCATCTTCTAACATTTTGGCCGATTATGATGAAGTGTCGTATTTTGATAGCTTATGAACCAAACTTTTATTTTAAGTATTGCCAAATTATATAACGTTATATTTGGTCTTAATATTTAAATTTAATATTTATTTTGTCCATTACTGGATGCTTGTCCACGACTGGTGCCGTTACCTTAGTAGGTAGATAAGTTTATCTGATGCGTGCCTTTTACTTCAAAAATAATATTTACCAAAAAGAATCTTAGGAAGGTAATTATATAGGTACATAAAACATTTAAATCTACATATAAAATATCTACGGTCTACGGACCTATATCTATTATAGGTATCTATAGATTTAAATGTGGTAGGTACGTATCGTCTGTAGGTAATAACTAATAGGTACCTATGTCATGTTTACACGCTGTATACACAACACATATGTGAATAAAATTTGTACAATGTACATACCTATTACCCACAGATATTACCTATATTGAAAATGTTTGAAGGTGGACTTTTGGGGTTGATTGCAAAAATAAAGCCTTGATTATTTTTGCACTCAATCCCAGCTAAAGTAAAACTATTATTATTAAACAGATGATGTTTTGCAAAAATGAAACTGAAAACCCACGCAAGCATTTTAACAATTATTATTATTTATTATTGCTTTTCTATTAAGTATATTTTATCAACCGACTTCAAAAACATTAACAGGTTTTTTTAGGTGTGTTACTACAGATCTCTCGACAGGTGAACCTATTTTGATAATAATTAATCTTTTAGTTATTAATTCTGTTACTGCTCTCGTGTTGTAAAGTTCTAATAGTATAAAAATTTAATAATTTTAAGGCGAAGCTCGATATTATATTTATAAAGCATTTGAATGCCTTATAACCAAAAATATAAAATTCAATTTAAATATTATCTTAATTGCCCTATTTCGTAAACCTTAACCGGCATCACCGGCATTATGAAGGCAGCTCTCTCTGTCTTTGGCTTGTCAAATGTCAATCGGCCTGACATTTGTCAATGTCTGAGTCCTGAGAATGACGTTTTCAAATTCCAACTCTCCACCAACTCTCATCTTTTTACTTTTACAAGGCGTTTAATTAATTAAATTAATTTAACTCATAATAAATAAACAATTGCAATTGAGTTTATACCAGTACCTATTTAAACTTTATATAGATTTGTTAAAGAATATTGTGACGATATTTTAACTTTAACCCAATTCAAAAAGACTTGAAACCATAGAACGTAATCTTTAGATTACTTATTACAAAAAGTTACAACTATTTGCGGGCCATTAATAAAATCCACAAAGGTATGTATAATTTCGAAATCAGATGTATTAATTTTAATAAATTCCTTAAATCTTTAATAGTAATACCCTTACTTAGATCACTATAGGTAATCCAAAGGTTGAACCTTCAGGTCTGAATTATTACAATCACGAGAAATATTTTGTATGTCAATATTATCTTTAAAAGCTTTAGTTTACAAATATTATCATGAAAATTGTGTAAACTGTTTGATAAACATTATACTTAAATTTTAACAAGAGCCATACTTGAGTTTCTTATAAGTTTTTAATTATTTATTTCAGATGCAATTAACAGTTGACCCCAGACGTGCAGACCGCGAGCGGCGCTACAAACCTCCACCACCAAACTCTGCTCCTGCAGAAGATCTGACAACCGATTATATGAACATACTTGGTAAATAATCAAAGAAATTCCTTGACCTAGATTGCAATACTGATCATGTGATCATAATAATTATGTACTTTAGTTTTTACTTACCTGAAATATGTAGATTTATTGTTAATCATGTTTAAAATTTTTAAAATATGCTTTAATCTCCATAATGATTGTTCATTGTTATACCTATGTGAAAGTCATGAAATTACAAAGATACCAAACTTTTTTCTAGATAATAAGGTTTGCTTTATTCCAGGTATGGTATTTTCCATGTGTGGCCTGATGATGCGATTGAAGTGGTGTGCTTGGACAGCTGTTTTCTGTTCCAGTATTAGTTTTGCAAATTCCAGAGTATCAGATGATACTAAACAGGTAATAATTAATAAAATATATGCATTAAAATATATAAACTTTACACATCCAATATAATTAGCTGTATTCAAGAGTTTATCATGTGACACAATAAAGTAAATTAAAACTACATAATGTCAATACTTTATAACATTATAAATAAATTAAAGTAATATTTTCTTTTTTCAGATTATCAGTTCCTTCATGTTATCCATATCTGCAGTTGTTATGTCGTATCTACAAAATCCAGCACCAATGTCTCCACCGTGGGCTTCACTAACAACATAATAGAATAAATCATGGCATTTTTTTTTGGTGTCAGTAGTTAAATATTTAAAGAATAATTTATCAATAAAATAATTAATATTATGCATTATGTGATATTTTTTTATTCACTTCCTTGTTGAGGATGAACACTTTTTTGAGCAAACTGTTAAAACGTGAAGTTTAAATTTTTCTAAATAGCTGTTGTTTTTTCTTAATTGTGGAGCAAATTTTTAAAGTTTTCCCTTTTTTAATACCTCTTCTTAAACAAAAACAAGTATAATTCTTGATAATTATTATCGAATAGTGATGCCGTGACCAAAGTAAATATTCATTTTATTTATATACTAAAATATTATATTTAGGTATAGAGATATTACTACAACCCCATACGACATTTCCTCATACTTGAAATCACGAAATAATCTATATTAATATTATAAAGCTGAAGAGTTTGTTTGAACGCGCTAATCTCAGGAACTAATGGTCCGATTTGAAAAATTCTTTCGGTGTTAGGTAGTCCATTTATCGAGGAAGGCTATACGCTTTAAATCATCACGCTAAGACCAACAAGAGCGGAGTTACGCGGGTGAAACCGTGGAACGCAGCTAGTACATAATATCTGTCACCCTCACATACTTACTATGATTTGTAAAATACAGTCAAAGTTCCTTATTCGCGCTTCCTTCATTCGCGGTTTCACTATTCGCGGGTGGAAAAAATGCGACCTAATTTCTATATTCGCGGCCCAAAATTCTTTATTCGCGGATCGAATCGGTACATCGGTACATACATGTAGGTATTTACCTAAATAAAAATCAATTGTTATCCTTAGAAAACGCCTGAACTACAACTACGAATTTATAATGTCGACTAAAAAACGAGTAAAAAGTGCTTAGTCATTACCTAAACCTGAAGATAATACCTAATTAAATGGTAATTAATAAATATGTACGGTCAAAAATTTCAATAAAACTGATTTCTTTATGTATTTGCTTCCTTATTTCGTCACCTAGGAACGTATCCCCTATAACCCCATACAAATTACCATTCCATATTCACGGTTTCTCTATTCGCGGCACATTTACGGAACCTATTGGCCGCGAATAAAGAACTTTTACTGTATTCTGAAAACGTCCCTTACATCTTTTAATAATTAATATTTACGTTCAGTCTACGTATTCGTTCTGGTGATATTTAATATTGTGCTCGCATAGATAATAATATGCGGAATGAAATGCCGTAACGCCGTAAATGGTTCAGCACAGTGGTTCAGTGAATTGTGTACATGCAGCATAATTATCGTGATTCATGACGACTAGATGTCTAATCTCAGTTGTCACTGTCAAAATCCGGCTTTTGCAATTTACAATTTCTTTCCTGAAACCACATTGAGGTATTTAATGTTTCAAGTAGGTATTACAGCTCTTTAATTGAATGAAAATAGATAAATCTAATAATGTTACGAATATTTCTACACTATAAAAATTACTCGAACTTTATAGTGATTATTGACAATGTTTAGAAAAAGTGCATAAAGGTTATAATAATAAATGGTTTTGCCGCCTAAAAATGGATTTGTAGTCCCAGATTTCATGTATTTAAAGATATGTAATATTCCTAAATTATTTTTAAAATAACAGTTACCTATATGAAATGTTTTAATCATTTATGTCTTGTTTTAGAATGCCTCCTAAAAAGGTTGAAGAGCCAGAAAAAAAGCCACTTATCGGTCGCGTTGGAACAAATTTGAAAGTCGGAATCGTAGGTGTACCAAATGTCGGAAAATCAACGTTCTTCAATGTTTTAACCAAGAGCCAAGCAGCAGCTGAAAATTTTCCTTTCTGCACCATTGATCCCAATGAAAATAAGTATCCTAGTATAATTTTTTACTATTCTTCTTAGATTACATAGGGAGTTATTTTTATAACTGAAATCAAATGAGTTCTATTATATGTGTGTGTCTTTAGTGTTTATATCTCTTCTTATCTACCTATTGTGTTATTGTTAAACAAATAAAAAGGGTGTTTCTAAAATTTATAAGCTAGCAACAAATTACATTCTTATGTTATCTATACTAAGGTTGCATTATGTTTTGCGGTCAACCTGTAAAATTTCCGTCAGTCTGTAAACAACTAATTTTTCAACAAGTTCAACAACTAGTTTTAAATTCATTTCCGTAAAAAAATGACTGTTTCTATTGATTTAAATAAAATTATGCAGTCAATTTCCACTGTGCCATTTCCGTTTTGCAGTAGTGTAGCCTATGCCTTAAATATAGCTTATTGGATAAGTAAATTACATTCAATTTTGGAATTACAAGTTATTACCAAAAAATAACATTTTGTGACATGTCAAATTCTGACATTTATTTTAAATGTTAAAATGTTTCAATTTGAAAAATATTTACCAAATTTGGATATCACTGATAAATATTGTGTTAACAATGTAAATATTTGTAAAGCTTTATCTTACAGAGGTGATTTCGCTAACATATTAAACAAACAAGAAAAAACAGATTGCAAATGTTGTGCTCGTCCTCTAGCAGCAACTGTTCTTGGAATCAATAATACAGATATACCTATTCCAGACAATCTCCAATTTTATAATGCCTGGACTGATATGGATGCTCAAGAAGCCTACTTGAAAACAAAACCAACATCATATATAATACTTGGTAAACCTGGTACTGGTGCATATACATTAGGAGAAGCTCTATCCAAAAAGCTCAATTGTATTCACATTTGTCCTAAGAATGTATTGATTGATGAAATCGATCAACAAAGTGCAACTGGACAATGCATAGACTTCAATATGAGACACAATAAAGTTTGCCAAACTGACACCATATTAGCAATTATGAAGGAAAAAATGGAATCACCAGCTATAAAACATAGGGGTTTTGTTATATCAGGTTTTCCTTTAGTATCTTCAAATAGAAACGTACAATCATTTTTCGACACGCTATATGGAGAAGAATCAATCTCAGTTGTTAAAGAAGTTCTTTATGAATTGATATGTAATTTAAAGAAAAAGAAGTCAAAAGCACCCAAAGGTTCCAGAAGTTCGTCCAAAACAAGTGGTTTAGGAATGGAAGAAGAGGAAGAGATAGAAGAAGAACAAGAACCGGAAATTGAACCTGAAGAAAATGAAGACCAACATGTTGAACTGCCCAAATTCATACTTGATATTTGTAGTGATCTTATAACTCACAAAAAAGCTTACTTCACTACCAGGAGAGCTGCAGTTCTTCAGCAAATTCAAGATGTTTTCAACTACAAACCTGATATTATTATTCACATCACATGTTCTAATACTGATGTTATTTCCAAGAGAAGTCGAAAATTTTTCAATTATCAAAACAGTTCCAATAATTATAACCCATTTTCATCACATCCTGAAAATGAAATTAGATGGCCTACAAAATATACTATGCAGGATTACTCTAAACCATTTGACACTCATGTGTTTAATCCTAAATATAACTGCCAACATCCTGTTAACTTTTCTGATATTATAAAGGGACAAATATGTAATTATACAGACCATGTGCAGCATTTCATTGTAGAAAAAATAAAGAATCATAATCCAAAGTTACTCATAAAATTAGATGGTCGAATGAGTACACATCAAATGATGTATATTATTATAGAACGACTCGCTCTTTTACCAATTAAACCTATCTTATTGCCAGAACCTCTTTATCTAGAAGACCCATCCGAAGATATGGATGAATTTTGGAAAACAGTGGAAGAACTTAATGTTGTAAGAAGTGGGAATGTCAACTTTAATAGATATCCTTCACCATGGTACAATAGATGTCCTGTAGAATTAAAAACGAGACATTCAGTTCAAGGACATCCAAGATTTGCTGTATCATTTTTTAAACATATTTATATTTTATCGTGTCTTAATAATATGATAGCATTTTGTAGAAATCCAAGACCATTTCTTAAGTTGAACTACTTAGAACCTACATGTAGGATTATTGTAATAGGTTCAAAAGGCTCTGGTAAAACAATGGTGTCAATGTGTCTTTCATGGTTATTTGATGCGCCTGTGATCTCTTTTGTAGAATTTTTACAAAATGAACAACAAAAAAAGTACAATAATTATGCCAAAACTATATTTTCTGAAATAAGTGCAATTATAGAAGATACAAGATTCACTAAATGGCAAAATATGGAACTTGAAAGAGTGTCTGATCTAAATATGTGGTTTAATATGACTCATAATAACTTGAATTCTTATGTTCATGTTTATAAGGAAATTTTAAAAAGAGAAGAAGCAATCAATGAGGTCTCAGATGATGAAGATATTTTAACTAAAAGATATAAGAACTTAAAAAGTAAACTATCCTTTTTGCCATTTTTAGATGATATAAAAATGTGTCAAAATGCTGTACAAGGTCAAAATCTCTTGGATTATGCTCCTGCTATGCTAAAACAAGAAATAGAAAAGCCATCAACGCCCGTTCTTGGTGATGATGATGTTACTGACGCTATTTCAGATTATATCAAAACAAACGATTTGCAAAAGGAGATTGAAACAAAACCGGAAGAAATAATGACAGAAATAATTAAGATCTTAAAAAATATGGATGAGGAAAGTCTTTCAAACAATGTCATTAATGAATATAGTAAATTTATAATTGATGGATTTCCATCTGAATTGGAATATTGGGACCTTTTATCTGAAGCTAATATGTTGCCTGATTATACAATTGTCCTCATTGAAAATAGGGAAGTGGATGAAGAACTCATTCAAAACTATATGCACATAGAAAAAAGCATAAAAAATTATCAAGAACGCTATCTCATGAGCACTGATGTACTGGTGAAAACAAAACTGTTAAGCGGGTGTCCTTTAAATTCAAACTATTTAGATATGAAGACAATATGTGATGAGATAGTTCAAAACTTATTTCAAATTGAACAAAATGATAAAGATATTAATTTTGCTGAAGTAAGTGCTGCCTACAGTGATGGATTTGAAAAATTGAAAGAAAACTGGGAAGGGGTAAAATTAAAATTAGACGAACAGTCGAAAATGTACATAGACATTGAGTTAGAAGGGAAATCTGATATAGAAATTATTGATGAAGTCTTATTAAAATTAAGAAAAGGATATTGTAATGTTTGTTCTGTTGATGAGGATAAAGATTTTCCTGACCCAGATAATGAAAACGAGACAATGCATGATTTGTTAACATATAATGATGATAGAAAATTCCCAGAAACGAATGTGTACTGTCCAGTAGCTTTCTATGATTTTAATGTCCTGTGGGAAGGAAAACCGGACATAAGTGTGAAGTATGATAGCAGAGTTTATTTGTTTACTAAAGAAGATTGCTTGGATAAATTTCAAAAAGACTGTACACAATATCAATCATATAGCAAACCTTTTAAAAAAGTTCCTTGTATTAGAATCTGTATTGTAGGAAGCATCGGAAGTGGCAAATCAAGTGTTTCAAAGAAACTCGCTAAAGAATTAGGTTTATTATATGTAGACTATGATGACTATATAAACAATTTTTTAGTTCCAAAACATTTTAAAAAGGTTGGTTGGCAGTATGAAAATAGTTTCACGGATAATTTAAATGAGGAAGAAAATGTTGAAATTCAGGTGGATGAAGAAAATGAAAATTATGTATTAGAAATACTATCAAATGAAAACGAATTGAAAAGAATAATATCTAATTATTTTGAACGTGGCGTTGCCCTACCATCTTTGTTAACTCATAAAATTATTAAAAAGCTGTGGTTTAAAGATCCTTTCAAATCAACGGGAATAGTACTCGATGGTTTTCCTAAACTACCAAATGATGTTGAAGATATGATTTCCTGCTTTTGTATTCCAGATTTAGTCATAGAATTAGAATGTAATTCAGAAATTGCCGTAGAAAGAGTAGCTCCTAACATGTTAAAAATTTGGAAAATTCAGTTGAAACAAGCAAAATATATAGCTCAACTTAATTATCAAGCGGAGCGTAAGGAGTGGTTTGATTTTATAACAAAAAAAGCTGTAGTTAAACTAATCGTTGATGAAGTTATAGACTCTGCGTGTGTAAGCGATGAGCCACAGCCTAACTTGTCTGTACAGAGTACAATATTTGATGCACATCCTTCTGGTTCTTCAAATGTTGATCCAAATTTGTTTAGTATTTATAATGAATTAGTACAAGAATATCCAGAACCTGTTGATCACAATGAATGGGAGAAATCTGATGATGTTTTGGAAAGAATTAATTCTAGAATCGAAGGTATTTATGAAGTATCTGATGAAAATATTCAAGCGTTCAAAGACATATTGATTGAACAAAGAATAAAGGTAGTGTCTATTAATGGCTTGAAATCTCAAGACAAAGTCTTCAGAAGTTGTTTGTCTAAACTATCATATTTACGAAATAGAAACGAATCATTTTTGGAACAAACATTTATAATAAATAGTGACCTAGCTGAAATGTTAATTTTAGAAGGATTTTTCTTTTTCAGCAAATTTTATCGAATGTGTCCTGTGCATATTTATGAGAATCCTTTAGCTCTGTTTAATCCCTATAGCATCAGTAAACGTAGAGGAAAAGTGTTTCCAATCATACATCGTGCTTACATTTATTTTGTATCATCAGAGGAGAATGTTAAAAAGTTTAGAATAAGCCCGTTAAAGTACATCACAAGTAATAAAATAGAAGCTTATGTTGAATATCCCCTGCGCATTGGAGTAATTGGACCACCTAAATCAGGAAAATCTACGTTATCTGCGAAACTTGCTAAACGTTTTGGACTACTGTGTTTATCAAAAGGAATGGCTTTACGAAATGTTTTAGAAAATATGAAATTAACAGAATTAGGCTGTAAAATAACATCAAATCCTAAACAGGGGCAGTGTATCGACACTGAATTCATAACGAAAACAATTAAAGCAGCAACATTTGATCACCGCGTAATGACACATGGATATGTTTTCGATGGTTTTCCAGAAACGCCTTTTGAGGCGTCAGAATTATTAAAAGAAGGACTTTATCCCTTAATTATTTTTGATTTAAAAACAAGGTTAGAAAATGTTTTAGAGCGATCACAGAAGGAAGTCTATTTAGATATTTTGAAAGTAAAACCACCTTATCCAAAACTCTTTATAGAATACAGATTTAAGCAATGGCAGAAGAACTGCTTAACATTGCGTCAATGGATTGCAGATGATATCCAAAATATATATGAAATATCGGGTGATACTTCCAAATGGAAATGTTTTCAAAGTGCTTGCTATCTCATTGATAAACTTACTCCTAAATAT
The DNA here is from genome assembly GCF_061535455.1 of Colias philodice. Classification (NCBI taxonomy): domain Eukaryota; kingdom Metazoa; phylum Arthropoda; class Insecta; order Lepidoptera; family Pieridae; genus Colias; species Colias philodice. Next base: position 5,450,795 of record NC_143094.1, on the reverse strand, counting down.
CATTACTATTTGTCAAATTATAAATCTAAAATTGTGTTAGCCGATGTTATGTGTATATCGAATGAAGTGTTTAAATCAAAAATGTCTAAATTTGAAAATTTTTGTCCAATGTGTTTCGTTATGAACGTTTTTCGTCATAGTGATCACCCTGTTAATAAAAGGGGAGTTGTTTATTACAATGAACGCTTCTTTTGGGTTTGTGATGTTCACATGAAAAATTTACGTAAGCTTCCTAGCATTGTGTCCTCGGAAAAGAAAATAACTATACCTGAAATACCTGCTGTTGTTAAATCTGTTAATACTTCGCTTGTTTATGAAAACGGAATATGTATTGTTACGTACGCAGAAAATCTTCCATCGCAAATAATTAAAAAAGGTTCTAATAAGTTTGCTGTACTTTATAAGGGTCGATATTATCTATTTTGTCAGTCCAAGTGCATGGATAATTTTATGGCTCGCCCCCATATGTACTTCGATATACGTGTCTTCAAAGAAGCCAAGGGCTTTCCAGAATTATCTTTAAACAAATTGCCAAATCTAGGTTATTTAGAACAAACGATGGGAAATTTGATTACAGAAGCTTGTTGCGCAGTAAATGTAGTTAGGCCTAAATATTTAGGGCTTGATGTTGGAGTCTCTGGTGCAATTTTTATAGCATTATATTTAAAAACGCATAACCATCGTTCTGATCCGTATAAAATAAATTTATACTCAAAGGCGTTTAATATTTTCGAAGCGAGATGCAAACTAGCTATTAATATAGGTTTAAGTTTGCGTTCAACAGATAATCCGTTCGCAGAATATCCTAAATGTTGTACGAGATATAATTCTATAAAGGAAACTGACTCTGGTACTGTTGAAAAACCGAGCACATTATCGATGACCAGTAGTAGTAAATATGAAGTCATGTAACTTAGTTTCTTTAAATTTTAATAAATTTATTTAAGTTTATATTTGTTTTATTTAAAAACTATTTCCGCCCAGCGGCCTTGATGGTTTTTCAAGTTTGCCTAAACTGTATTTGACCGGATTTGTATTTTCAGTTTAAGATAAATTGAACAGAGTTTTGGAAAACCTTATCATTTGAATATTCCTGGTAATCACAATTGTAATCTATTCTAATGTAATTAATTGTTGTATCCTAATGTAATTAATTATTCTAACTATTGTTGTTTGTTTTAGGCACGTAGGGTACCAGTTCCCGATGAGAGATATGATTATCTCTGCCAGTACCACAAACCAGCCAGGTAAGATTTTTAAGTCGTTAACTTTTTTTTATTAAATTCTTAACTGTATTGTTTCTTTGGGGAGTAAGGGGAGAACGGTTACTAACATCATTACACCGGCCCTAATGTCAACCTCACCTGCACGCGCTGATAGATAGAAAGCGGCGACAACCAGAGGAGTCGTGGTGCTCCCTGCTAGATAACGAACGAGGCTCTGGCGACCGTGCTGTGGCGGGATAACCACTCACCTTCTTGGGCGACCGAGAAGAAGAGGCCCCAGCGGCCTTGAGATTTAAATAATCTCTAAAATGTCTGGCGCAGAAGGCAAGGGGAAACCACTGCGACTACATTCCCAAGAAAGTCACATGAGAGCACAAATAAATGAGACACGATCGCCCTGCGAACCGATTAGCGACCGGCGCTGCGCTGCGTCCGGGGCGCGCGGTGTGAAGTTGGCTACCGGCCATGGCGGGGTAGGAGACCAGGCCCCCCATGGAAATTCTGCTACTGGAAACTCTATCAAGCTACGACGCCTCCAGACGATAGGAACTTGGAATGTGCGTGGTTTAAATCAAGTAGGAAAACTCACCATACTGGAACGAGAAGTGGTAAGAGCCGGTATAAACATCTGTGGTATAAGCGAAACACACTGGAAAGGCAGCGGACACTTATTAACAGACCACCACGTCGTTTACTTCTCTGGCAACGACATTAGCAGCAGCAACGGTGTAGCATTTTTACTACCTGTTCACCGGAAAAATTGCGTGATGGGATACGAGCCAGTAAGCGATCGGATTATCAGCATTAAGATAAAAGCCTCACCGATGAATCTTAACATTGTCCAAGTTTATGCCCCAACCTCCACCGCAAGTGACGACGTAATAGAGAAATTCTACTCTGAACTAGAATGTACAATAGCGAAGGTACCCAACAGAGAGCTATTAGTCATCCTAGGAGATTTGAACGCCAAGATCGGGGAAAACGCTCATCAGCTAGGCAAATGCGCGGGGAGATTTGGACTCGGGAAGCGAAACGAACGAGGCGAACGCTTACTGCAATTTGCTTCAGAAAACGACCTGCTGATTGTTAATAGCCTCTTTCAACACCACCCTCGAAGGCTGTATACTTGGGTATCACCCGATGGAAAGACTCGCAACCAAATAGATTACATAATGACTCGTTCGCGATGGAGATCATGTGTAACAAATGCCCATACGTTACCTGGAGCTGACTGCGGGTCTGATCACCAGCTTTTGATCTCAAAAATAAAGCTCAAACTGACAGCAGCCCGATACATCAAAAAGCCGAGGAAGCTAGAGGTGAAAGATGGTCAGAAATTTCGTTCGATTGTCGAACAGAACTGGTCACAGTGGTCGGAAGCAGATCTGACTAACGAAGCACCCGATTCACTTTGGGATCGAGCGAAGACACTCATCACTACAGCCGTGGCGGAAACTGCACAACCAACCACAACACACAAAAGACAGCACTGGATGACTGACGACACCTTCAAACTCGTCGAAGAACGCCGGAATATGAAAGCAGCGGGAGCCGATGTAAAGGAACTCAATAAGATCTCGGCACGAATACAACGTCAATGCAGACAAGATCATAATGCCTACCTACGCAATATGTGTAAGGAAGTTGAAGCTCATGCAGATAGATATGAGTCAAGGGATTTGCATCACAAGATTCGTCTCATCACTAAAACGCTGCCGTCAAAAACCTGGGCCATTGAAGATCAGAATGGCCAAGTTGTCACTGAACTGGAAAAAATATCGGAAGTTTGGAGAAATTATTGTCAGTCCTTGTTTGAAGACCCTCAGTCGCAAAATTTTACATCTACAGAGCCTACGAGTGATATGCTGGAGCCGGATATTCTTGAGTCAGAAGTGAGAGCCGCTATTCAACATCTTAAGAATGGGAAAGCCACAGGAAAAGATGAGATCCCTATTGAAACAATTAGGGCATTAGGAGAGTGGGGCATTCATATCTTCCACATCATCTGCAACAAAATATGGCTCACAGGCAAATGGCCATCTGAATGGGCTCATACAGTTTTCACTCCTCTTCATAAAAAAGGTTCCACTAAGAAGTGTAGCAATTTTCGACTTATAGCTTTAATTACACATGCCAGCAAAATTATGCTACACATCATCAACGAACGCTTAAAAGCTTATTTGTCCAGAGAAATTGCGCCTGAACAAGCCGGTTTTGTGAAAGGAAAAGGAACCCGTGAACAAATTCTCATCGTTCGTCAGATCATTGAGAAAGCTCGAGAATTCAACAAGCCTACATATATATGCTTTGTGGATTTCTCCAAAGCGTTTGACTCGGTGCTATGGCCAACGTTGTGGAAAACATTACTGGACATGGGCACACCACAACACCTTGTGCACCTGCTCAGGCAGCTCTACGAAGGGGGCACAGCTTCAGTGCGGACAGATGACCTCCTCTCAGATAGCTTCCATCCAAGTGCGGGCGTGCGACAGGGATGCATAATATCACCTTTGCTTTTTAACGTCTACACCGAACTTGTAATGCGAATCACTCTCGAGGACTGGGACGATGGTGTTGTGATTGGTGGACACAAAATTGCAAACTTGCGGTACGCAGATGACACCACCTTGTTTTCAAGTAACGCAGACCGTATGAAGGAATTGCTTCTCAAAATGGAGCGCGTATGCCTTACGTTTGGGTTAAAGATAAACCGTTCTAAGACCAAAATTATGATTGTGGACCGCGCCAACGACAATTCGCCCGAAGTGACACAGATTGCGAACTGCAACGTGGTTCCGACCTATGTATACCTTGGTGCTTTGATCTCAAACAACGGCGGCTGCGTAGACGAAGTAAAAAGACGTATGGCCATAACCAGAACTGCGATGGAAAAGTTGAGAAGAGTGTGGAGGGATCGTAACATTACCAAAGCCACAAAAGTCAAGCTCGTACAAACACTCGTATTCCCCATTTTTCTTTACGCGGCAGAAACGTGGACAGTGCGCGAGTTGGAAAAAGGGAAGATAAATGCTCTAGAAATGTGGTGCTGGAGGAAGATGCTGGGGATATCGTGGACAGAGTTTCGCACCAACGAGTCCATACTCCAAGAGCTCGGCATCAAACAGCGTTTATCGACCGTAGTACAGTCACGCATACTGCAGTACTTTGGACACGTGTCTAGGCGAGATAACAACTCCATAGAGCGGCTAGTAGTACAAGGAAAGGTGGAAGGAACCAGATCGCGCGGCAGGTCACCAATGCGCTGGACCGACCAAGTGAAATCTGCTGTAGGAATTCGCGTATCAGACTGCGCCAGACAGTCTAGTAACAGGAAGAGATGGCGGGAGATCGTGCGGAAAGCTGTGTCCGCCTCTACCACCGATGTGGACGTCTCAACGTGACCACGACCGCTCTGCCAAGAGTGAATCGACAAAGAAGAAGATTGTTTCTTTTATTATTTTATACAATTATATGTTGTTTTTAGCAAAGTTCCTGCATTTTTGAATGTAGTTGATATCGCCGGTTTGGTACGAGGAGCTGCGGAAGGCCAAGGTCTTGGAAATGCTTTCTTGTCGCATATAAAAGCGTGTGATGCCATCTTCAACCTATGCCGTAAGTTATAATATATTCTTTTGCGGGTAGAAACATAAACGAAACTTAATACTTTCAGATGAATTTATACGAATTTACAACATTCTAATAACTATAGGCAACAGTTTCACTAGTTTTAGTATCACTTTATCGTAAGAAAGATTAATAAAATACAGTTAAAATTATTTTCAGGTGCATTTGACGACGAAGACGTAATCCATGTCGACGGTGACGTCAATCCAATCAGAGATTTGGAGACCATTGGCGAAGAATTGAGACTAAAAGACGAAGAGCAATTGCTGCAGAATATTGATAAACTTGACAGGGTGGTTAACCGCGGTAATGATAAGAAACTTAAGCCTGAATATGTAAGTTGTATATTATGATTCTTAAACAAATTACAAATATGTAGTTTATTTTTAACCTTTTCGCATTGCAGTTTTAAATGTTTTTGGAGAGTATCCTCATAAATTTAATGAAATTCCCTTCTAGGATGCATTGATGAAGATCAAGAGTGTGTTGATTGATGAGAAAAAACACATTCGTTTTGGTGACTGGAGTGCGGCCGAAGTGAGTAGCTATATTTATATTAGCTTTTTTTTTTTAAATAGATGTACATTAAATTTCAAGTCATAAGTATTCTCTTCGCTAAACATTTATTAAATTCGGAGCAATTTAAATGTAAACTAGATTTCTTTTGTAAAAATTTGCTAAAAATTATTTTTCATTTCAGATAGAAGTTTTAAATAAGTACCTATTTCTTACATCTAAGCCTGCTTTGTACCTTGTCAACTTGTCAGAAAAGGATTATATTCGAAAGAAGAACAAATGGTAAGTCGATAGAAAATGTCATTTTTCTTTCAACTATCGTCTGACATGTTCGTGCTACACGACAAAGGCATGACGAGCGGTCGATGCGACGTTGCCGCTCTGCATGACGAGCGGCAGACACGATGTTGCCGCACCTCATACGAATGTGTGATGCGACGTTGCCGCACTGCACCATGAGCGGCTGACGCGACGTTGTCGCTCCGCACTATGACTGGGTGACGTGACGTTGTTGCTTTGCGTGACGAGCGGGTGTCTCGACGTTGCCGCTCATGCCGCTCAGTGGACAGTTTTGTTTGTTTCTAAATTCTAAGTAAGCAAACATTCGCCTTGCAAAGTATGCGCAAGATGTGCGTATTACGTGAACAGTAGGCCTTAATAATTAATTATTATTCCTGCAATATTTTTGTTAGCGTAGGGTATTTTTGTATCATTAAGGAAATATAATAAAATTTAGACCATTAAAATTAGACCAGGGGACATATTTTGAGAATTATTGTTTTTTTTTTCTAGGTTACCAAAACTAAAGGAATGGATCGACAAGAACGACCCGGGTGCACCATTGATACCTTTCTCCGGAGTTTTGGAGACCAAATTACTGGATATGGACGCTGAGGAGAAGCAGGCCTTCTTGAAGGAACATGGCATCGCTAGGTACGTGATACGATTGTATATATTCATCTTTTCAATATTTAAAACGTGAAAGGAATATGTAACATTTATTTTAGTGACTCTTTCACGTAAAAACAGTTAACAGCCACTGCCCACTACATATTTAGCACATCAGTTACCTACTTTCTAGAAATATAGGGAAAATCAAGCAGTCCTAATATATTTTTTCAGTAGGACAATTTATTTGAGTTTTTCATTTTATTTTACTTTTGAAACATTACTGTTAATGATTGTATTATTTTAGTGCCCTAGATAAGATCATCGTGCAAGGATACAAGGCCCTGCAGTTAGAATACTTCTTTACGGCTGGTGCTGATGAAGTCAAAGCGTGGACCATTCAGGTATATACTAAGTTAAAAAAAAATAAAAACATATATCAATATTCGTCCACGTTTTAATTTTATAATTTTTTACATAAAACTAGCAATCTTAAAAAAATGTTTTTCCTTTTTAGAAAGGTACAAAAGCGCCCCAAGCCGCTGGCAGAATTCACACCGACTTTGAAAAAGGCTTCATTATGGCTGAAGTAATGCATTTCAAAGATTTCAAGGAAGAAGGCTCGGAAGCTGCTTGCAAGTCAGCCGGCAAATACCGTCAACAAGGTATGAAAAAATATTAGATTTTTCGAAAAAAAATAATAAAAATGTAAAATTAAACTAAATTTCATTTAGTGCAGATGTTTAATTTATATTCTCAATTTTTATTTAACACGTCTTTCAGGTCGTAACTACGTGGTCGAAGACGGTGATATTATATTCTTCAAGTTCAACGCGGGCGCCGGACTCAAGGACGCTAAGAAGAAATGACGTGACAAAGTTACGTTGTTGCTCGTACACTTGCTGTACTTCAACCTCGTTCTATACACGTTACTACATGTCGCTTGAAGGACAATCATTTGTACGAATAATTTATACTGTGCCGTGTTCATAACGCTTCGTTATTGATATTTAAGATAAACTAAGAATTTTATAGCGATTATTTTTTTAAGTATCTCCGTTCCGCTCTAACTTATCGAGTGTCTATACGCGAGCGAGATAGCATAATGCACTGGCATAATTGAGCTTATAAAACACATGTTTTAATACTTTTCTTAATTACGTACCTACGTTAATTGAATGCTCGTCTGTAATCGCTCGCTTACTCTACTTTCTAATATATTTTAATCTAAACATGTTATTCTATTGTTGTTATGAATTTAAGTGATGATGATAGTTTTGTAATGTCCGAGGGTTTCCAATTATATCACTTCAACAAACTCTTCAATTCGTGTCACTTTTTCTTTACCCCTCTCATTTTTTTCAGATTGATCGAAAACTTCTAAAAATATATTTTCCAATATCATTCGCGTCTGTTTGATAAATCTTTTCAAGTTGACATGTGAAAGAATATCTTGATCGGTAACGGGTGTCAACTTTTCCTTATCTTTATCCGATTTTTTGAGAACGTTGTTGAAAATATAAGATGACGCTTGAGTAACTGCTTCTTCCCATTCCTGGAAACAAGTTAATGTTAAACTACAGTCATTTATAGAAAAAAACTTAAACAATATGGAAGATATATTAGTTATGACTCACTCACTTGAATATCTTCATGAAATGTTTCAAAAGATAATGTTTCTTCGAGTATTTTAATATTAGAATCATCAGGATTCGAACACTTCATAATATAAAGTGTCAGATTGCCCACGGAGCTAAGTTCACATGCTGCGCTGAAATATGTTTTAAATTTATGGGCAGTAAACATAAAAAATAACGTTTCGGATAATTTATAATAATACATAAAAAATATTCTATTCTATTTTCAAGAAGGTACGGACTATGGTATAAAACTGCGTACAGATTTTTATTAATCGGTTTCATTAAATCTTTTGTATATAGTTTACCTACCGAGTAACTTTTGCCTTGCTTTCCATCATGCGTTTCGCAATCAAAACAATGGATTTGTGTGTATCTCTCATAAGGAATTCCAGCGAATCACAGTTACCGGGTGGGAGTGAACCATATTGGACAAGTAACTTTTTTTGAATCAAAGTAAATTGACCTTGAAGGACGTTAAGTTCACTCTAAAAATAATATTTATTTAATTATTTATTTATAATGAAGTTTTTTAAAACCAATTATAGGTCTATGAATACGTACCTCCAAATTTTTCAAAACAATACGTTCTTTCGCATGGACTTCGATACATTTGAGAAATTTATGAGTCATGTTCTTTATCAATTCTGGGCTTGTTTTAAAAATAACCGTAAAATCGCTATTCATGTTTAACTCATTTTCCTTTATCTTTTCAACAAAGTACTGTAATACTGGGAATATCTCCGTATGGTCATCAGCTTCTATTATGTAGTGATCAACCATATATTTAATAGTTACGGATTTACTTATATTTTTGTAGGAAAAAGTTAAAGTATCTGAAGGGACTGAAAAATCTGAAAAAATAAATTTTTGGATGCTAACTTGAGTATGTCGGCTTTGAATGCAAGCGCAGTGCAATAGTATCATAAACTATAAAGATAAGTAGACATAACTTTTGTTAGTACCTAAAGTAAGACTTCTAAACTTACCTTTAAATATTGTTTCTAGGCTTAAATTTGTTTGATTCGTACTAAAATATAATTTACATTGATTGTCCTTATCAATATTTACTACACCAGCGTAAACGTTAATTGGCACAAGAACGTTTCTTGACAGAACTATTATTTTTCCAGAACAATCTATTATAGTGAAGAGCATTTTTATAGTTGCGTTAGAAATATCCACGTCATTGGAGAGTAATATACGAGTTTCTATTATCTCTGTACCGTTTATATCTTCTAAATATATCGTGTTATCGGCAACAGAAAATGGTTGGCTACATGCATAAGTTATCTGAATGCTTTGAATTTGTTTAGGATCCTCGCACGTAAGAGTTGTAACGAGAGGACAATTTATGATATTTATTTCGGAATAGTTACTGTCCACGTAAGATTTTGACGCATTTCCAACTTCTGTTCTAATATTAATAATTTCTTCAATTGGAAAATTGTTTACATCGTCTGAAAAAAGATATATAAGTATCACTAAAATTTCACTTAATTTAGCAAGAATGAGGTTATATTATCTATTGCTAACCATTCTCTAAAATTTTATCCAGTTCTTCTTCTATATCCTGTAAGTCTGATTGAATATCTTCTGATTCAATAGTCATGTTCATTGGCGCAACAGTGGAGTTTAAATCTGGCTCTGTTCCTAAATAACTGACATGGACAATTCCATTCCTAGATAGGGTTACCAAACCACCAGATAAATTCTTAATGAAACAACGCGACAGCGAAATAGTCTTATGCATCAAATCACAGGACCATAAAAGAGTTGTTTCTTCATAAATATACAATTTAGAATCTTCTGAAGCGACCATAACGAGAAGCCGAGAATTAGGTTCTAAAACAAACAAAAATATAAAAATATGACTATCATGCAATAGCTTATAATAACTTATTTTAGTTAAAGCGTGGTATACATACCATAGTACCAACCGATAAGATACGCATGAAAACAAACAGGCATAAAATCGAATCGGATCATATACTTCATCAAACCATTGTCTTGGAAGCAATAGAGGTATCTCTCTCCCAACGCAATGATGCTGGAAAAATTACTGCTCGTCTGTAAATAGAAAATTTATTGCAACGTGCACAGTACCTAGGCATGAAGGAAGTAATTATTATAATAATAACTTTTTTAAATTGTCTGTTTGTAATCTACAAATATCTGAACTGATTTTAAGTCACGGGCGTCGCTAGTGAATAATAAGTTCATAGACTGGTATGATAACAACCCTAACAATTAACTATATTATAATGAATGAAAAAGAAATGCACCCTAATGACTTGAAGAGACGATATTTCTTCACCTGGGCTATACGACCATTGGGGAATATTTTTCTTGTGTGTGCGGGTACTCAACTCACTGAATTCTCCTAGCTGTTGGTAACTGTAATTAGGTACATTAATTACATAATAAAGAATTAAGCAATTGGAACAATACTCGAGTCTTGAATTTGGAAAATTATGAAAATGTTATGTATATTTACCTGTATACCTCAAGCACCCATGTGGATTTACAAATAATGAAAAAGTCAGTACTACTGACGTAGCTAACTGGACCCGGGATAATAATATCTTCAAATATACAAAGGAATAAAAACGCATCTTGATCGAAGAAGCTTAAAGTACCGTCCAACGCTTGTACACAAATGAGATCTCTGCTTTTAGTATTTCCAAAGGGGCCAACAATTACGCTATACGCTTTTCTAGTAAAAGTATGTTTGATAGAGTTTTTCAAATAATTTTGATCTCCTGAAAAAATATATTGTTAAAATGAAAATAGTTTTTACATTTCTTATTGTTTATAGCTTAATAGCTGTTTTGGTAACTACATTTTTATCGTACCTGCTTCTACATGACCTTCTCTTTTTTCCAAAAAGTATATCGAGTAACTTTGTGGGTGTAACACTAATATCTGTCGATCACTTGAGTCACTGCAAATTGATAAATTTGCATCAGCTAGATATGTAGGTAAACACAAAAAACAGAAATTGTACCCATATCGAAAAATAGTACTTTTTCGGTAGGTATAAGAATTCTTATGCTTATGTAGTTCTATAACGCTAAAATAAATTTAGACTGTTTATAGTTAACTATTTTATTCTTGTGTTCTTATAATAATAATTTACGTGCTTGGGTGTAAAACAATATTAAATTATATTTAATTTTTGTCACCGCCGGAGCCCGGATATGATTTTGCACGGACCCGGAAGTTGGAACCACCCGGTCAGAGATGAGGCCTAACAGGATAAATAAATTTTTGATAATCGAATTTCATATTTTTATTACGATTCCTATACTTACAAAACAAATTTCCCAGTCTCTACTTGTAATATCACGTCGTTTTGTTGAGATTCTAAAATAACGTGTGACTGAGATGATTCAGTATTTGGTTTATAAATTTTTAATTGAGATCCTTCGCCAACAACAATGCAATCGCTATCACTGTGCGAGTTAAATTTATCCACTTTAATGCAGCAGCTATTTTGAATACCTCCGTCATAGTTTTCGCTTTGTAATCTCTCATTAGACCACAAATGCTTTACTTTAAATATAGACATCGCCTACTCTTGAGTATTTTAGATGGGTATTAGGAATAGATTGTATTTTGAGTCGTAAATGTTTTGTAATTATTGTAGCCATGCCAACCCAGCGGCGGGGCATACCGCTAGGAGTTAGGACTAAAATAATTTGTAATAATATGGTAAAAGTCACACTTTAGAGTTGATAGTATATGTACTTAATAAATTAGTTTATTATATGCTTTATACTTAGCTTTATGTTTATAAAAAAAAAAAAACATTAATCATGAGTTGGGATTCGAACCTGCGTCTTTTAACGTACCGTGGCACCTGTCGACCATTCCCTTTGTGCCTTAATTTTTTTCAAATCAATGTGTAGGTATAAATCAAGAAGCTTATAAATCTAATACACTGGAGATTTTAGTATGAACATTAACTTGCAAGAAAATATGACCTTCAATGACGCCTGTATGATTTTTACCCCTTTCACACCTAACTAACTACCTAAGTGTGAAAGGGATAAAAAAACATACAGGCGTCCCGCGTCATTCAACGTCATATTTTCTTGTTACAAGAATGTTCATACTGAAATCTCCAGTGTATTAGATATAAGCTTCTTGGTATAAATACTTAAGCTAAGATGAAATTACAGTAGTATATAAAAATAAAAAAAGACGTGTGGCACTCGGGGACTGCCGCGGTAAAGCTATTGCATAGCATGCTTTCAAGCCACACCTCCAAGCTTGTCGGAGAGGGGAGCGTGAGGTTATTTCGTTACGCAATTTCTCGATTCGGTCCCCGCGCTCAAGGCCCGTGGGCCGCGATAGAAGCTATGCAATAGCTTAATACACAATTCGAAATGATATAAATACAATTAGTTAGTAACCCGTACATATTTAAAAATGTGGTTGCAAATGAAAAACACAAATTAACATTCACAGTAAGACAAAACAAAAAATGGAACATGGCAACATAAGGCTTATGATGCCAAATTAGAAAATGACTTGAACATTGACAGCTAAGATTGACAGAACAGACAACACTCGACTATTGACATTTCGTCTTCACGAATCGCGTCGTTTGTGTGTGTCTACTCGTGGTCGTTATCGTTGTTGTTTTTTTTTATTCGAATCTCAAATCAGAAATCAGTCTACTGGTGTATACGTAATTTGGAGTTCTCAGAGTAAACGATTTTTGCTACGTACGCTATTTTAATAGTTCCGTTAAAATGTCAGGTGTAGAAACTCAAGACAATGCTAATGCTGATACAGAACAAAGGACTAACGGAGGAAATGATGAAGGAGATGCTTGGGGAAGTCATGATTCTTCATCAGAGCGCCGTTATGCAAGAATGCCTGTGGATAGAAACGCTCCATTTTACAACATGAACCACAAACATCGTGGGATGGCAATCATCTTTAATCATGAACACTTCGATATCCACAGCCTTAAGTCTCGCACAGGAACAAACGTCGATAGCGATAATCTTTCCAGAGTGCTGAAAGGATTTGGGTTCCGTGTAACGGTATTAAACAACCTTAAATCTGAAGATGTAAATAGATACCTACAACAAACAGCAGAAATGGATCATACCGATAATGATTGCTTGCTTATTACAGTGTTGACTCACGGAGAGTTGGGCATGCTTTATGCTAAGGATACGCACTATAAACCAGATAGGTTGTGGTACTATTTCACTGCAGATAAATGTCCAACATTGGCAGGTAAACCAAAATTATTTTTCATCCAAGCTTGCCAAGGGGATAAGTTGGATGGAGGAATTACTCTCTCCAGTAGATCTGAAACGGATGGGCTGGCAAGTGCATCATATAGAATTCCTATTCACGCTGATTTCTTGATAGTATTTTCAACTGTTCCTGGATTTTATTCATGGAGGAATACAACTCGTGGTTCTTGGTTTATGCAAGCACTTTGTGAAGAGTTGCGCTATTCAGGAACTGAAAGAGACATTCTCACTCTCTTGACCTTTGTTTGTCAGAAAGTGGCACTGGATTATGAATCTAATACACCAGATATGTTAACAATGCACCAACAAAAACAAGTACCATGCATAACTAGCATGCTCACCCGCTTACTTGTTTTTGGAAAGAAATAAGAACATTATTTCTACTTTTATTGTTATTAGGTAATTATACCTCTTTTTTATTTGTAATTTTTTTTACATTTCCTTTATTTTTAATAGCATTGTGAACACTAGATTTGTCTAATCTAAAATGTTTTAAGGGCAGTCTCAACTATTTAGTTTTTATATTTTTATAAAACCAGTTTTATTATAATAATAATAGTTAATTAAGGATACTCATTTATATGAAGTAACTAACTGATTGAAAATGTTTTTTACTACATAAAGAAAAGCAATGATGTAATTTTAAAATACATAATTCTAGATCTTATTAATTGTAAGTAAATAAATCTTTTATGCTCAAATATTGTAGAAAAATTAAACGCACAAGCTTGTAATCAATTATTACGCTTGAATTTTTTCTAAAATTTAATGTACTTAATAAACATTTTGAAAGTGATATATAGCATCGAAATCTCGCCATAGATCTACTACATATCATTAAATTTTTTGCCATCATATTGTATTGATCAAATGTATTATTAGGTTGAAAAGTGATTAATTAGACTGCACCTAAATTTTGTGTAGTACATAAACTGCAATGTTCAGTTACTTTAATAACTATTACATAAGATAGCATTTATTTTTAATTACTATAATATAATATGTAAAAGACCTGTTACTGCCATAATAATACTACTGTAATTTGCCTCATTCTTTGTTTGATAAAAATGTGTTTCATCATTGAATTAATCCTATATGAAACTTTGTTAAAAGACATTAAATATTTAATTCAAGATTTTATAATATACTATCCAAACTTGAAATTGTCAAGGTGTGATGTGATAATGACTGATGTAGTTTTGGCAATTAAAAAATGTGTGCCATGTAGATGTGTGTGCCTTGGTAACATCTAGGAGAATATAAAAAAAATGCAAGTGCTTTGTGGATGAATTTCAGATTTGGTGATATAACAAAATAAAGTATTTTGTTACCTTATCTTAAGTATTTTTGTAAAACATAAGTAATAAATTCTCTTTTCAAGTCATTTGTTTCATTTTATACCTATTTTTAGTATACTACTAAAATGAATAAAAATAAAAAATAACAATTTTAAATAACAGTTTATTAAAAACAATAAAAATTAGCATATAATTCCTTTGGCTCTCTCCTGTATTTCCCAACACTGATCCCAAAATTGGCTAAGTCTTTGCTCCTGATTTGCGCAAAAATGTTTGAAGTCACGTAACATTCTCATTTGGAAAGCTTCATCTCCTGTGGCCGTTGTTTGAGACCATTTCCATTTCTTGGATATCATGTGGTTCCAAGACCATAGGAATCCCATCTGAAGAATGCAACCATGAATTAACTTTTTTATTTACATAACATTATAAATTCATGTTATAATATTTAAAATTTACATGGAAGATAAAATTTAACGTTTTTATTTTTTTTTTAGAAATATCACATATCTAATCACCTAATAACTTTTTCATGTAAAGAAATACTTAATGAGTTGATTAACAAAACTAGTCTTTAAATACTACAAAATAAAGATTATGATTATATGTAACTGTATTTAGAGGAACTAACTTTTTATTTTATTGACGATACTCTTTATCTTCTTTCTTTATCATAAGGCTAAAAACTTAAATTAAAATTACTCCTAACAATCGTAAACGTACCCGTCGGCTGTTGTCATAATCGTCCTTATTTTTACCGCTTACATGTCGCGTGATGTATCCTTCATGAGGACTCGGAGCGGCTTCAGAATGTACGGGATATCTGTTTTACAAAATGTAAATTTAATACATTTAAGTCATAATAAAAAGAGAGCTCAGGTTTATAAAACACCAAAGTCCTAGAGATCTGGTCAAGGACATTTCTATACATGCGAAGGTCATAACGATACTTGTAATCCGCTGTAAGATCTAAATCTTTTGGCTTTTGTAATGAAAATTTTAGTGATGAGTTGATATTGTTGCGTTTAATTTGGAAAACATTTAGCAAACATAAATGATTTACAAGGCGGTTAAAAATTGATGATTCATTTTTAACAAGCTCCTTGCGTGCAACTTAAAACGCGTTGGTATCATTTTTTATTAAGTTATTGATGACTAATGTAATGATTGTCTATTGGGAAATCACATGTAACTTTCGAAACTAGTAATGTTATTTCTATGAGGTAAATATTTATGCAAAATATCTGTGTATTAATGTTCTGATTAGGTACCTATTCAATTAAATTAATGATAACATAAAAACACATTACACAATACAAATACTAACTACATAGAAAAAGTTATAAATAAACTGTCGCTTATCAGTTTGATTAATGACCCTAATAGCTTTTTGTTCATTGTTGAAAGGCTAGCGAACTTTCGAGCACCTACCCACATTTAGTTCAATGCTCGTCGGCGTCGATACAGTCTGACCCCATCGATTAACAAGCAATATTTTCTATTACGTCATAGTAAATGCCGTTATACACGACCGCCCTCAACGACCTCTACCTTGCACCCTTTGGTGACCGTTAGAAAATGAATCAAGTGAAAATGGCGCTAAATATAAACGTATCGATCAGGACTCAGCGGTCACTGTACAGTGTACTGTGTACACGTAAAATGTATTGTTGGTAATATTAATGATATGGATTTAATGCGTCTCATGAAAATTATCTACTGAAAATTTTAAGACTATTAAAAATTGGCGAGAATGAATTAATAAAAGATTAAATTTCATATTTTTAAAAAGAACTGATAATTCATATACACGTAAGCATAAGTAATGGTCAAGTTGTACATATTTTCCGAGGACAGTTGTGTAAATGTTGTTCCGTTTTCATTATATTAATTATTAGGTATTAAATGGCCTTACTTTTGATTGATTACCCTAATTAGGATAATACATACGTAGCCTACACTACAATAACATTGTTTACAAATTATCCGTGATATGATAGATATACGCAATATTTTCATTAAAGGATGGATTCGCTGTTTATAATTTGTAATATCCTACTAATATTATAAATGCGAAAGTTTGTGAGGATGTGTATGTGTGTCTTTGTTACTCTTTCACGCAAATACTACTGAAACGATTACAATGAAATTTAGCACACATATAGTAGGTAACTTGGATTAACACATAAGATAGGTTTTATCCCGGAAATCCAACGGGAACGGGAACTATGCGGGTTTTTCTTTGAAAATGCGGGCGAAGCCGCGGACGGAAAGCTAGTAGTTTAATTTGTAATATTAGGTACCTACCCTTTAAAATAACCATTACTGGAATTTTATACTATTTAGTTGCTGGTTGAAGTAAGAAGAAATTATATATTATTTTAAATTAAGATTAAGAAGAAGAAAATTTGTTTATAACGCCTATACGCCTTTAGTACACCTACGCATTCGTATGCGGCAGCCAGTCTCTGCGGAACTACTGCGTAGCGAAATATCTGCGGAACGTTAGTACACAGCAATGTTTTCGCAACTTTTTCGCAATGATATGCCATTGTTATTTACTAAAGGCGTTAGTACACCTACGCATTAGTAAGTAGTATGGTAGATTTTCGCATATGATATGTCTCACTCTAGCACATAGATAGATGAAATAGTTGCGTCCTTGTCAGTATTGTTTCGCAAGGACCTGCGAAATGGCCATTACACAGACGCATAGGTTTCGCTAGTGATGTTTCGCATCGCAATGCGTCAGCTCACGATCTGTCGGTGAGGACAGATTTTCGCACCATGGATGCCGAAAATACTGAATTATTTTTGCATTCTATTCGAGATTATCCCGTATTATACGCAATTGGACACGCAGAATTTAAAAATACGTACAAAAATTACGTCTGCACCTGCAGTCGTCGAAAATTACAATGGCATATCATTGCAAAAAAGTTGCGAAAACATTGCTGTGTACGTTCAGCAGATATTTCGCCACGCAGTAGTTCCGCAGAGACTGGCTGCCGCATACGAATGCTCAGGTGTACTAAAGGCGTATAGCACGTGCGAATAGACAAAAATTCTTATAATTCCGGTTTTATGTTAAATTCTATTTATAATAACTTTCCTCATTCGTCTTTTACGCTTATAAGGGCCGATTTTTCAATCCTTAGTTAAAACTTATTCATCGAATATCGTATTAAACAACCATTTTAAAAATGTGTTACTTGCCCACTTTTTGACAGTTTTTAGGTGACATCTGTATATTATCGTGTAATACTTTATCGTGTATCGTGGACGGATAAGTTTTATCCAAGCATTGAAAAATCGGCCCTAAGGCGAATACTTTTACACATTTTACATTTATTATATAAATAAATTTCAATACCTGCTCGCATTCAAAGGTTTATTGATAGGTTTCCTCAAGGCCCTCTGTTCCGATTTCACAGTGGTAGGTATTAAAATGAACATATTCCCAGTGACATGTACATATAAATGGTCACCAACACCTGCCGCGTGTGATGTACTTTCTACTGTACATTTTATGAAACCGAATCGACCTACTATTGCCTCTTGGAATAGGAATAGACGCTCCGCCCATTCTTCTTCGGGGAATCCTGTGAGACATTTTGATGGTTAGGTTTGAAAATGATATTATAAAAAATGCAATTTATATTTTTTTATAAAAAATCAATATTCATATCTGTGATACTAATGCAATGAAGTTAATAATGATGTTATAGTAAAAGGTAATCTAGACGAGCTTATTATTTAAGTAAATTCAATAATTGAGGCTTCTAAAATACTTATTTTATATTTACTATGGTAACTATTTATTGCTCGTATTTTCTAGTTTTTTTTTTCGAGATTAGTACTTAATGAAAGGTAAGTATATCGTCATCGGCAAACCTGTTCTCATCTTAATAGCGTAGTATTAAGTAGCTTTTTCCTTAAACTATTCTCGTAGTTATATCGCTATGAGAGACTATTTGATAATATGTAATAATACTGCGAATTAATTTGCAATAAATAACTGCTAAAAGTTGCTGTACAAGAATTCATTTGTCATAGCATTATGACAATTTTATTGAGGAAAATATACGTAAAAAAAGCAACTTGAAAACAATCCTTTGTGATAAATACCTTCAAATAAAGCGCTTTTTCCCCTTAGCAATGGTTCTTCATTTAATGGCACATAAATAGGTCCTCGTAAAGGGTCGGATTTCTCAGTGAACGGCAATGCTAGTGGGTCCGCCGGGATCGGGACCATTTGCAAACGACAACTCTGCGCTTTTCTCGCCCAGCCAAATATCTATAGAATAAGTTTAAAAAAATACATTTATTTATTAGTTATTATAGTAGAGCCATTTTAATAGGCAACATTTGACAGTTCAACAAAATTCAACAACGTAACCTAGTAACGACAACATAGAATAACATGATATTTCGTTTTGTTAGAACTGCACATTTGCTTAACTTTTTTCAATTACGACCACATATTTATAATAATAATGACCGATACAAGTAATTTTAATATTTCATTTTACTGATAAACCATTCTAAACATAATAAACAATTTCTGAATTGAAGAACTGACGTCGCTACAATTTTGTGTCAATAAACCTTTTTTCTTTTTAAATACCAGAGACGTTACTCTAAAAATCGAAATCTGACATCTAGAATCGAATGCATTGATTACTTCTGAATAAAAATCATCATAAATTAATAAATTCGATTGACAAATGTTTCAAATCCGTATCGATTAATTCACTTTAATCGATGTTTTTAAGCAGGTTACCTCTCTTCGAAGATAAAATTGATAGACGTCAAATGTTGCCTATTAAATTGGCTCCACTATAGTTATTCTTTTTTTTAAGATACGTAAATGTGACAGGTAAGAAAGAATTCAGAGCCACAGTTATAATCTAATTCGGAAGCCAGGGTAGATCTTTTTGTTTGTCTTAACCAATTGTTGAAAACATGTTATTGGTTCTAGAACATTATTTTTTTATTGATAAGAAATTAAATTAAAATCATCATGCATATTTTTGAATATGTTGTTACAAAACGTAATGTCTTATCAAAAATAGTGCAATTTTTTTGTCTTAACATTAACACGGAAGGTGGTCCCACTCTATGGGCGGCCGTACACGGACCGCTTCAAGCAGTTGAGACCGACGGCTTGAAGCCGCGACCGCGCGGTGAACTATATAGACATTCATTCACTGCCGTAGTAGTCGCGACCGCTTCAAGCCGCCAACTGCGCGGTTTGTAGCGACAGCTCGAGCAGTCCGTGTACGTCGCTCAGCCGTTAAGAGGAGGCTCCCTTTCTCATTTCTGGCACTGAGACCGGTTACGGTACTAGACGCTAATACAGCCGTAATAAAGTTGAATATCGCGTGTGCTCTTTGTTCGCGTTCGAGCTCGAAAAGTAAGTCTCAATTCTTATTTCGTTTATAACTAAAGTAATAATTGATCTAGAGAAAAAATATCTTGGCATTCGATAGTAAACTCTATTTTCTTACTGTTAACATTTATTTTAGACATAAAGTCCAAGTAAATCTTTAAAAAAATGTAATAATCCTTAAAAAGGGCATAATTTTTGAATAAAAAATGAATCGAGCGAAAATGTTACAATTACATAACTGTCTTGTACATCGAAAGAAAAAGACCCAATAAATCATATACTAAAGTTCCATTTTGATTGTATGTGTGCCTGTTTCAGAATATTAATGCAAATTCACATAAAATTTAGGGAGCTTCCCCTTAACTGCTCGAGCAGGCCGTGTACGACCGGGCTATGGGTCGCTCTTGTTGCTCACACGTGTTCTATGATATTAATGAGCGATTACCAGTTCAGCGACAATGTTCCCGCTGGCCACGGCCCACTGGATGCACATCTCGTAAGCCTGGTCCGGTCGGAAGGTTGCTTGGTAACGCGCGTGACCCCACTCTATCCGATCGCTCTTGTTGTTCACGTCTATGTCCAAGTGCGTGTTCTTGTATAGGGGCACTGTATGGAGAAATTTATTAAGAATTTTAGATTTCGATTTCTCGAACGGTTTGTTGGTAAAAATAAAAAATAGTTGACTGTCCAAAAAAATGGTGAGTATAAATAGTTTGCCAACGACGATAAATGAGTTGCAAGATATCCAGCTTGCTCGTTAACCTTTTCTTCCATACAATAAAATCCATCGTATCAAATACAACTTACTGTCACCATTTCCTAATTGCATATAATTAGGATCGATATGATCACAGAGGAAAGCAGGGATTCCAGAATCATCAACCACAGGACTAGAGCCAGATATATCTATCGCGCCGCTGTTAGTTTCGGAACGAAGGATTGGTGACCGTGGACCCAATACCTCTACCTCCATCCATTCATTTTCAAAACTTTGCAGATCACCCAGTGGTTTCACGTAATCTATTAATTCTGAAAATAAATTATTAAAGAACGTTGATAAAGTTTAAAATCTACCATTTTCTACATACAATAGCAAGTAAAATGTTAAAAATTTTATAAATATTTAGACCATTAAAGTATATCACCTCTTTCCTCATCTTTCTTTTGTGGAAGAATATGGTACATATAATAGCCTACAACAAATCGTTCTAACATATCACCAGACGCATGACAAATCATTTTTTCATGAAGTAATTTCTGGAACAAAGAAAGAGTATTACAATACCAACATAGTTAGTATTATAACATAGTATTGAAAAAAAATTGGAATTAAAAATTTAAATTACCTCCATAAAGCTAGTTGCCTTTTCATAAGTGACGTTTTCCATGTTAGCTTGAAGCCAGTGAATGGCGTATATTGAAACAAATGCATGCGATGGTAAGCTCACAGTTTGTTGTAGGAAGCCCACACCGAGTGTTGGGTGACGCATACGATCTCTTATTTCGGATATCGTCGCATTCGATTTTAACTTTGGCTCAATAACCCTAGAAATATTTACAATATTATGAATGTGGAAAATGTTGAACACCCGATAGACTGATAGATTGAGTATCCAAAAAGATAATGCTCTTGAAATCTAAAAAGAAAAATGCAACAGAGCTGCATTTTTCTGTTTATTTGGAAAAGTTTAATCACAATATAAGTTTTCGTTTTGGAGAAAAATCTTAGATTTCTATTTGTTACTGTAAATGATATAAATTCTAAATAAATTACTGACAGCACGATGAGTAGTATCAGGACAGTTAAAAATATTTTATTAATCTGAAAACAATACCCGTCATCATACGCGTCTTCACTTTCACCCGTTTGAGATTGAGTCCTCTCTAAAACAGTTTTAGCTGCGGCCCTGTAATTGGTACATAGATCAACACATCACGAAGTCACCATTCCATATTTCCATCAAAGATTATCCACTAAAGCATTAGTAGCAAAAGCAATCGAGGCGAAATAAGTAATAAATTATGAAGGTGAAATATAAAACGATGTATACTGTAACCATTTTATAGAATAACTTGTAAATGAAAATGGTTTCAGTAGCCATAATGTAAAACAAGAAATGAGTAAGTCATTATACTCACTTGGTCCCTTGGCTAGCATTTAGTGACTTAGTAGGTGAAACTTGCTGCAATGAAACATTCAGTAAAGTAAAGAGTAACAAGCGACCTAGAGGAAGGGAATGCATAGTTATAAAGCAAAATAAAGAGTATTAATAATAAAATAAGTAATTAAAATAATAATGGTCTCTATAAATACAGTTTGCAACTTTTATATTGATTCCAGCATGATATATTAGCATATAAACTATAAAGCGTTATAATAAGAAATAAGGAGAATGAATAAAGAGGTGACAAACAGAAAGTCAAAAGCAGCACTCCATAAGCAAGCCATCCTATCACCGCATTCGAAAAAACGTGTCTACAAAGGGAAGAAAAGCCACAAAGGGTGCACTCAAACGATGATAATGAGCAACCTTATTGCAATGACAATAAAGATTACTTATTAAATCGTTTTGTAAAGACTGCACTGCGATTCAAATTATGTTTTCCAAAAAGCAATGACGTAATTTGAATCATAGCTTATTTGTAAAAAAGATGATTTAATAAATTCATCCTCAACCATGTTTTTCCTTTTGCAAAGATATAATAATTCGGTAAGCGTCCGACTTACTCAATGCTTAGTATGCATAATAGGTTAAATTAATCGAAATTCAAGGAAAAAATTAAATAATATTGAACTATCAGTTACAGATAAAGGATTTGATAAACACGATTGAGGTTTTCATCTTTTTCATAAAGATATCGGTATATATAGGTACTGACATAGCCTCGATCCGAAGGCGCGGTCGGTCGGGGAGTCGCGTGCTGCCGACGCGCTCTCTGAACGGAGAGCTCGACACACCGCCCTGCTACACCACACAACACGCGTTATACAACACTATCGTACTTACAACTTTATAGTATTCGAATTTAAACCTTAGATCCCTGCAGTTAAGATTCAAAATTCTATGAGAAATAAAAGACTTGAATTACTTCATGGTATCTATCTGGTATGGCATTTTCGAGTTTAGATCCATAGAAATAAGGTTGAATTTCGAAAAGAACTTATACCATCTACGTGTCGAACTCAATTGTTGATCTTTTGTTTTCTAAATACAAGGAAGCTAGCAAACAATAACAGTGTAGTGCAGACCGTGCATATATTTTGCTTAACTTAGAAGCGGTGCTCATATTTAGGCATTGCGTACTAACTATTTAAATCTACTATGTAATGATGACTTACAAGCTTCATATTTTCTTACTAATAAATATGGTAAATGCAACAGCTGTACAAGAATTATTATTGCTAAGAACTTCTGGAACCCACTGCTTTTGTTATAAAAGTATATTAGATTTAATTATCAAATCTATAAGTTATAACGTGGTTAAATGGTTACATTTTTGTTAAATCGAGCTGTCATACGCCACACCAATATTATAATCAATTTAATTTTAATTTTGTTGTATTTTTATTGTATAGTAGATGGGAGATGATGATGTAGGCAAAATAACAAGGCAAAATCGGTGCTTTAAAAAGTAAATTAGAAAGGGTTTTATAAGCAAGGATGTGTGTGAAATTATGAATGAAATTTGACCTACTATTATTTAACTTAAATAGAGAGCGTAATCGTATATACCTATGTGGGTTAAAAATTTACAATTTGAAATATATTCTAATGATATATTTTAACCGTTAACAGTAAAATGGAACGTAAAGATAAAAGTCTGGATTCACACTTCTACAATCTACGGTGGTGTACCTATAGGAGAATGGTATAGTATGTACTAAAATGATTGATATTTCCAGCGTCATAACGAAAATCCGTTAGCCTAAGTGAGCCTGCACTACATAATACACGTAAAGATATAAAACGGGCAAGCTTGTAGGAGTCTTTATTTCTTTTGATTTGCTGCAAATTTTCGTTGTTACATCCAAAATGGTGGGAATTTTTGTAAAATTGTGATGAGGGGATCTTGGAGAATATAAAAAATGGTGAAAATTTTGAAAAAATAATGAAATGTGGGAGTTGCGACGTTTGTTCTGAAATAATCTAGCCCGTATACCTGGGCGTTCCGCGTGAGGATGGACGTGGAGTGTCGCCTGCGAGTGAGCGCGGAATCCGACGCGTTGCACGCCGCAGCCGCCATCTGCACCCACACCGAAATCTCCTCAAAAATATCCCATCTATTCCGGATTTATATCCAACGATCGTTACGACCGTCATAAATCCCGCAAAAAATTTGGAAAAATTCTATCGCCTCTCGTGTTCCGCGTTCAAAAACTGTTTCGAACGCCCAGTTTCCGAGGCCTTTTTTGTTTTTTATGTTCGTTGTCAACATGTATGCATGAACGATCTCAGTTAAATAGTTTCGCACAAAACGAAATCATGCAAAATTGGACTCAAACAAGAAATTTTAAATATCACTGGGTGCGAACATTAAAGTGGATCAAATGCCGTGCGATATAATACAGTTACAGTATTGGAAGTATATATGACAGAAACATATTGCAACATGCATACTATATCTAAGTGAAATTTAAAATTCCGTGTTTGAGCAAATAAATATTATAAGTACAAAAAGGTCTCGTTAATATGAATTATTATTTGAAGCTTTGTAAGTTTATTATTTGTTTATATTAAATTGTGCATTTAAAGTCATGCAGTGCAAATTCTACGTGTTTAACATTCATTTGGGTGCAAATGTTCATGCAAGTCAAAATCTACTGTCATAACAACATGAGGCAAAATTGAAAATTATTTACAAAAGTCATGTAACAAATAACAATTAAACTGAATAATGTATTCAAATGACAGCTTAAAATAAGTTCTGTAAATATATTCTACTTGATAAGATTTTAATTTAAAAAAATTACCAAAGTTAAAACTACCCTCATTTTCATCACTATCTCACCTTAAATACTTACCCTTTGTTTATTAGGTCGTTTGACCTTATTGAAATACGATTCGGTCATTTTGAGGAATCCTTCGGTGAGATGATCTAAGTCATGTCGTGTGGGGGTCGGGTACACGTCACAGTGCGTCGACTCGTCTTCCAGTATTTGCTTTGTGGCCGGATTGTTGAGCGGTAACAGGAGTGTACGGAACCGCCAATATTTTAATGGCTGAAAGATTATAGTTAAATATTATAATATCTTCAAGCTATGTTCATAGTTTAATGTGGAAATTGTAATATCAGGTTATTACAATATATTAGAAGTAGAGGTAATAACAACATCAAGTTTTCATTAAAGAATTAGGCAAAGAATAAAAGACATAGACGTTTTTGTTTTATTTTATTCCAAATTAAAATAAAACATCATACAACTATATTTTATACTCATGAATATTTTTTTCTTGCTCTTTTATAAAGTTTTATAATTTTATATTTTTCCTTTACCTCAACAAGAGAAAAGTCTGTATCTCCTCTTGTACAAATATAATGGTCCATATAGTTCCAGTTGTAGTTTTCCAACTTCTCCGTAGTGAAGGCGACCCAGGACACTTCATATGTATCGTGATTTGGCGCGTGGAAGCGATAGCGGTAGTGGATGTTGAATGGAGGATATGGATGCCTAAAATATGTTTTTTTTTTGTTTACTTTTAACGTTTACTTTAAATAATAAATATGGAAATTTAAAATCTCTTATCAACCAACAATTTTTTTTGGTCAGAACTTTCGTCTGGGCTCAATTTTGTTGATTATTTTTTAATTTGAAAGTTGATGCCTTCCGATTGGTCTCATTTAAATTTTATTTAGTTCTAACAATTAAAAGGCGGTTAAGATTTTCGTTAAAAAAATTCTTTAAACAGCATATTAGTCATCATTATAGAACACACTGCTTTTACCTCGGTCTATATCTCGTAACAGTAATAGTAGACCCGACCAACGTCAGTTTATGGAATATCCGACCAATAGAGAGCAAGTATCGTTTAGTGGGTGCCGAGTTCGCGGGCTTCCCGCACTGTGGCGCCACTTTCGATGGCGGAGGTGTGTGCGTGGAGGGACAGTGAGATTCTATCACTTCATTCTCATTTACTCCGACGATCAGCTGAAATCCCTGGAAAATATTTTGCTAAACTTAGCAAGATATTTGAAAATGTGGTGTATGATATTATGAAATGATTTACAATCTTTTGTAACGACTTAAAACATGAAAGATATCTTAATGAATACTGTGTTTTTAGTGGTAATGAGTAAGGGGATTATTAAAAGGATCTATACCTGTGCCAATCTCTGCGAGACGAGTTCTTTGAAAACCTCCATAGTGGTCAACGGTTCTTTATAAATAGCTCTGTTTTGTGCAAAATCAGCGTTCACATCGTCAGGCAAAAGATTATAGTCCGACACTAAATAATCATTTTGTAGCGAACGTTTGTCGGGAAAATAATCAGTTGTTATCGGTAAACAAGCCGGTATGGTCAGGGACTTCCAATCCACTCCTGTTTTAAAATAAAAGTTTGTAAAATATGGTACTAATATATGCTAATGCTCCAACGTTACTCCCTTCAAACTAAGCATGTTAATTTCGATTTTAGTACTAAATACAGTGAGTGATGTCAACGAAATTTTTTTTCTTTTCCCATTAATGATCGAGATGGACCTTTTAGATTAAGGGTTAGGTTGAAGTACAATCTGCTTATTCAAGCCGTTTTGAACAGCCAATAGCATTTTTCATGCGATTAGAACCCGTATTAACCCACAACCAAGCGTATTAGTATGACACGCATGATTCGTGCAAAGTAAAATATGCATATGAGTTAATATTATAATTTGATATTTTTGACTTTTTATATATTTCAATAAAGGAACATTGCTGACCAAACGAAAATTTATGTACTAGCGCTATCTATAAGTATATACTTGTATACTTTAACATTTTAGCTGTGGTGTCATAAATTTCTTATTTGGTCCTAAATTTCTATATAATTAAATACTTGTGTATGTATATTTCAAAAGTGTTTTCTAGCGATCTTTGTGTGTAACACTAAACAGTAAACATGCAATACGTTTGTTATGACATTGAAAAATATAAATACTTTTGAGCTTTTGTGTGATAAAATTAATAATTATATACGTCTTTTAAATGTTGCGATGGGCTACATGAAATTTAAAATAGATATAATCAGCATATTTTGAATAATGCGTAAAAATAGAGAAAAGATTACATCCATTTTTTTCCAATAGACAGTAATTTGATCTGTGACATTTTGAAGTTGAACAGGGAAACTATTTGGATTTAAGAAGAGGATAGAATGGCATTAGATAGAGAGAGAGAATACCAGAATAAACACAAATTTAAGACAACTTTTTACGTTCTTCAAAATAAGTGCAATTTTAACAAGTCTGGTAGGGGATTCTTAATTAATAATCTTACAAAAGATGTTCATGGAGCCAACCGCACATTTTTTCCTTGATACTAAGCGTAATTATATTGGATTTGCTACAATTTTATAAAGCATATCGATCCCCACATATTAATTACAAATGTTGAGGGTTTGCCTCACTCGTTAAGTCTATTATCACGAGACCCCTCGCAAGATCGTACTTTAAACATTTTAAAATAATTCTCATTAACCTCTCAACCACCGAGCGGCCAGATCCGACCGCGACACAATAGATTTTCTATTGTGTCTGTGATTCCGGGGCCTGATGAATTAATAAAAATAACCTATAGAAGGTTCTAGATCGATCGCTCGGGGTTTCGCATTTAGAAAAACCTGTATCTAACTACGAGATGCAAATCCAATGAGTGAGATATCAAACCTATTGCTCGATTCGCTTTTGTCCGCAACGTTCCATAGTGTTTGTTGATATTCAATTCGACGATATCATGAAAAATCAGAAATGAGGCGACTTATTATATGGTACTGATGGATTATTATGAATTGAGGGTTATAGAACTCGTTCAAATGTAGTGCAACATTTACCACTAATATTTCTATTTTATTTCGGTCACGCAACACAATCTCAGTTTTGTTTAGTAGAACTACTAGATGTGTTATACGCAAGCATAATAAAATAAAAATTATCATACAAAACTTATGTCAATTAAATTAAATAATTATTTCAAAGAATAATGTACAGGGCAAACTTAGAAGGATATTTACAAGACACATTTACAGAAAGAAAATCATAAAAAATTTACATTTATAGCAGATAAAACATTAACAATTTAACCATAAAAAATTACAAATAAGAGGAAAGTAATAGTCTAGTCTATCAACAAGTTTACCAGGATCTTGAGTATTTATTAATGATTTCCAGATCTATCAAGAAACATTTTCAATAATTTAATCCATTCGAAAAGTGAAAACAAATAAAAAAATACAGTAAAAATTCTAGATAGACTGAAAAAAACAGATTATTTTGCTTAAAAAAAATGGAGACCAATCATAACTGAATTTATAATTTGGTCAAATGATTATATGCTACACTATTTAATTAAACTACATATATGTACATTCAATACTCCTATACACATAAGAACATATTATAAAACAAATTTCTCATAGTTTCTAAAGTTCTCATACCGGTAGTTAAGGCGGGTGTCCACTCCTGTTCTCCCGTGGCCCCCCATAGAAGGGCCAACGACGCATTATTAGTAGTCGATGGAGTGCCCACTATAGTGCCGAGGACACTTAACGCACCTGACGTGCTTATAAGCCGCTTTCTGCTGCTCATTATGTTACCTGGAATTTTGAATTGGGATTATTTTATGCTGATATTAATATGATTTATATTAAGTGGTAAGTAGATTTTAAGGTAAAACAGAATGGTGAAAAAGGTAGGGTAGTACAATTTAGCCAAAGTTGTTTTCCAAACTAGTTCATTTTAAGGTCTAGAAAAAAATTACTAATTTTCTTTGACAAGGTTTTGTGTTTGTCTGGAGACGAATCTCATCTTACTTTTGTTCTTACACAGAGGAACAATCTGAATTATAAGTGACAATAAATAGATATACATAATGACTAAACCTTATCTCTACAACATAAAACTCACCATCAACTTGATACACGGGGTGATTATTATTGATCGTCGATCCGTTTTCCTTATTACTAATATCATGATCGCAATGTTCGTGCCGTGTGGACGCGGGCTCGCCCGCCGGCCGCGCTTGGTAATGATGTTGCTGTATTAGCACACCCGTTGGACCTGTTTTTAAGTAAAAAATAATTCGTAAAAAAAAAAGGAAAATATTGTTACACACCAGAAGATTTTTATACCAAAAATTGGTTGGTTTAAAGATCTTATGATCGTCGAAATTTGCGTTTTATTGCGATTACATGTCTCGTGATGGACATTTGTCCAATGTACATTGAATTCAATATACATTTATCCAATGTACCTACATGAATTTGAAAAAAAAGACGGGATGCACTCCGGGAGTGCCGGCAGAAGTGAAAACTTGATTATTAACGTTGAGCATGGTTGATATCCATCCGTCTTACGCTTTTTCGATCAGGTCACGTGTCCTGACGCGAGTTTAAGATTTTATACCCAACGCCGCTAAAGAAGTTTTCACTTCAACAGTTGTATATAATTTTAACACGCATAAATGTTACTGAATTTGTTTATAAGAAGTGAAATATTAAAAAAAGAAGCATTTATCGTGTGGTTCGCAGTAATAACGAAGTAAAAAAAGATAACATTAAAAATACCTAAACAAAAAAGATTGCAATATTTATGAAGGTTTACCAGTAATATCCAACTACCCACCTTTCGGGAATATATGCGTCCACCTGCGTCTATTACTCGTCAATTTCACAGTAACGTGTGACGGATCAAATGGGTTGATTAGCGCTCTTCCCGTGCGTATTACCGGCTTGTGGCTGGTTATAGAACTCCGTGGGGATAGACGGCTTATAGATATCGCTGAGTCTGTCGCGTCGCTGCCCGTTTCGTTTGAGTATTTGCCTGTAAAAGGTGTTTATAAATGTTTAATGTGCATTTAAGAGCATAAATTTATCTTAATACCCGTATTTATTATAGTTTACATTTCCAACAAGAGGTAACAATATAAAACATAAATTTTTCATTTCCTTGAAAACCTAACAAAATAACATAAATTAGTACAAATTTGAAACATATACAAACACTCGACACAATATTTTTCATAATTTAGCTATTTGAAGTGAAATTTCTTTATCGGGGTTGGACAAAAATTAAGTGTAACATTTTTGCGTTACGCCGTACGCGTGACATTTTTGCGTTACGCCGTACGCGTGACATTTTT
This sequence comes from Colias philodice, assembly GCF_061535455.1. NCBI lineage: Eukaryota > Metazoa > Arthropoda > Insecta > Lepidoptera > Pieridae > Colias > Colias philodice. The sequence goes on along the minus strand of NC_143094.1, from coordinate 5,420,602 downwards.
GCGTTACGCCATACTCGTGACATTTTTAAGGTCATAAAGAAGTTTCACTTCTTACGTGTGTACTCTAGTACACGCATACATTTTTTTTATAATTAGGATACTTACTGCAATTACTGAAAATGTCACCAAGGCTGTGATGTATGTCTGGATCAGACATTTTCCTTTGATGAATGATAGATGCAGGTGGACTTTTCCTACTTATGCCTTCTAGACCCGCAACGGATGTTTTTTTCGTTCTTGCCACTTTTTGAACACTGAAAAATTAATAAGTTCCAGTATGGATTTAAATTACTTAAATTAAATTAATAAAATGAATATTGCTCTTAGTTAATACTTAAACATGCACTGCTAGGACTCCTCATATAAAAAAAAATACTCACCATGTACTATGTGCAGGGGGCAACTGAAAAACTTGTGCGTCATACGCATCGTAATCAAAAATCGAATTGTGCATATATTCATCCTCTTTCAAAAGCTTCCCTTTACTTTCATCTTCATACATTTTCTTCAACGGTTCTTGACTTTTTCGTGGCGGCAATTTTATTCTCGGAATGAAATTGGAATATGCAACCTTTTTATTTGTGGAATAGAATGACAAGTTGATCCAGTGTGGCATTGAATAGTCATCTATGGAGTTGAGATTGCTGTCTTTATTGTGGAACTTTAGCAAAGGTACTGCATGTAATGGTTGTTCTCCGACACAGACCAAGTCGCTGCCTACACCATTATCTATGATTCTTTGTTTTGTAACATTGGTCAGTTCTCTGTCTACTTCGAATACTCCTACACCGGGTGTGATGACCACGCTCAGCTGACCAGTTCGATCAAAACACCTGTCCAGATAATGCTTTTCAAATACTATAAAAAAACAGAACATTTTATCTTGGCATAAAATGAAAAAGACAAAGTTTTTAATGCAATATTATATACCATTTAAACTCATATTAAGAACTTCAAGAAAATTTCCTTGAGCTGCTGTTGAGTTGATTGCTGTGGGTATATCCATATTAGGTCTCTCGTGATACTGCAGTACAATTTTCTGATAGTCAGTAAAAAGTCTTCTCAATTGCAGTAAAACATTTGACCAATCCTCGTACCTTTCATTTTGTACAGCAACTCTGAGAAATCAGTTAATTAGTCAATGGGTTAAAGATTTATTATGCTATCTAACCCAATACCATAAATACAACCTTAACTAATATTCATAATATAATAAAGAATAATAAGTTTATTACTTTAGTCATTAAAAATTTAAAACGGACAAGTGAAAAGGACTTTTCTTGTATGCTATACTCATCATTATTAAGTACCTGTAGAAATCTTCATAAAATCTGCCCCTGTAGTCTTTTTGTAAACATTCTTTCATGTGTTGTGGAAATTCTTCCAATGTTTTAGCTTTATAAAAGGTCCTTGAAAATAGGACTATTGTCACTTCATGATTGCTGCCATTTTTCTGAAATAGTTTGAAAAAATAACATGCAAAGAAGTAAAACAAACAGCAATAAAATTGTGACCGCCTCCTTGGTACAGTGGTTGACGCGCGAGCGTAAAACCGGGGGGTCCTGGGTTAGATTCCAGGTGGAGACGAAGAAAAAAAATGTCTCGGTCTGGCAGGACACAGAAGGCTGATCACCTACTTGTCTCTAAAGAAATTCAATCAGTGGAACAGATGTATAATGCATCTGCCCCTTACCCCACAAGGGGAAATGGGACTTCAATAGAAGGGGAACTTTATTCATGGGAATTCAAAATTGTAACAAAATAAAGAAATTACTCACCTTCCACTTAGCAAAAAGGTCAGCAAGGAATCCATTAACAGCTTTTTCAAAATACAAATCACCATGTATATCAAAATCCCACATTTCTGAAGACATTTGTATGAAAAGGTAGACCATGGACGTAGATGATCGGAACACAATTTTAGTGTCTTCTGTAATTACTCCACAGGCAACTCTGTCACCTTGAGACCACATTTCGTACACCTGACATCTTATTGCTCCACCACAGTATTCTATTTTCTTGTTTATGTATACACATGTGCTTACCTATGAATATAAGATTCTTTCAATATTTTAATTTATAGTTGTGTATATGTTGAAGGATACAATTTAAAAAAAAAATAACCAACACATATATTCTAATCATAAATTGTTATAATATGTAAATGTTGTGGATAAATAAACATTTTATGTACATAGTACATACACATTTGACCGCCAGACAAACAAACACAAACTTACTGATAAAATATGATTATTGACAACTATAAATAATTAAACAAAAACAGTAACTTACTAGATGATTTTTTAGCCTCCACATTTCTGATCTTCCCATGTACTGATCTTTGAATGTAAGTTCAACAGAATCCAAAGCCACATCGGCAACATTGACAATATTAACGTAAACATCAGCAAATGTTCTTAATTGAAATGTTGTTGCTATGCTATGTTCCACACTGATTGTATCTAGAAATAATAATAAATATTGGAGCACAATGGAATTTGAAATTTTGGGAATTTATATTGATAAGGAAGGAAATTTATATTAACTTTAAAATATATACTATAAAACGCATAGTATGCCAATTGATATTTAAATAGAAAATTAAAATATACGTACCTCTGCCTCTCCCCGGAGCGTCAACTTTCGTAACTTGTAAGAGCAATCGAGGGTAGTCATTTTCTGGGTGATAAATTTCAACTATATCTTTCTCTTTTAGCCCCGGATAATCTTTTAAATTTATTATGAGATCTTCAGCTAAAATATAAAGGAAAATGATTGTAAATATTTCTAAATAGCTGAACCTACATTCTATAAACTTAATTATTTTAACATATTAATTAATATATTTAATGTATCAAACTTTACTTTTTATAATTATTATACAACTTTATAATTTAGTTATCTTCATAAATTAACAATTTAATCACAATATAGGTAATGTTGTTATATTTAAATAAATAATTTACTTACTACTGAAGCTAGGCTGATGAACTATTAATTTGAATGATTTCATTGTTCTTAATTGGTATTTACACTAACATATCTTAATGACAAACAGTGAAATGATGATATTTCACTATATAATGTAGAAGAAAATGAGAATTTATAAAAATTCGAAACAAATACATATATTTACGTTCATTTTTATTATTTGTGTAAAAACTAAAATTGTCAAAAACACGTCAAAAATTTTAGCTTGACAAATGACAACTGCCAATTTTATTGCCATTTTACTAACCATATTTAACCACAGTCCCTAACTGACGACACCACAGACGACACAACCAGTGCAAACTTAGCACCCCATCTATGGAATTTTGGGTCGAAAATGACCTTGATCGTTAGGTCCCCGTTAGGTCCTTTAAGGTCCACCAATTTTTTCGTTAGGTCCCCTTTAGTTTTTTTTTAAATAATTTTTTAAATTTTAGGTATAAAAAAATTACACTTTAGCACCCCATCCATAGAATTTTGGGTCAAAAATGACCTTAATCTATAGGTCTTCGTTAGGTCCTATAAGGTCCCACAATTTTTTCGTTAGGTCCCCTTTAGTTTTTTTTTAAATATTTTTTTTTTAATTTTGGGTATAAAAAAATTACACTTTAGCACCTCATCCATATCAAAATTGGCGAATTTTATCAAAATCGTATTCTTTACCGTTAGGTCCGTATAGGTCCATCATTGAAATTGTTAAATTATTTATTTTATTAAAATCTATATATTTATAAGAAAGTCGTGTTAGTTACTCCACTTATAACTCAAGAACGGCTGAACCGATTTAGCTGAAAATTGGCAGGGAGGTAGTTTAGAGCCAGGAGAAGGATATAGGATACTAAATATGTACCACGGGCGAAGCCGGGGCACTAGTTATAAAATAATTGAAACCTGCGCATGCGCCTTAGAGCATTAAGACATGCGCACATCATACATAAACAGCGCGAAATTTAAATTGGTATCGTTTCATTTATTAAATCAATAAATAAATCTATACTAGTCACGTCTGGTTCGAAAGATGAGACTGGCTTTTTATTTCGAAAATTTATTTGGCAACACTTAACAGTTAACTGTCATTAAAACCTGAGTTGTTGATGTGTCAAAGCTTGTCAAAGTGATTTTATTTTCTGCGATTTTAGCTTAGGATTTTAGTGATTTCTAATAATTGAAAACTGAGTTGAAAACATGACGAAAACTTTAAACTATGATTAATAAATTTAAAAAGAAACAATTTGAAAGAGATGTAGTTTTCAAGGAAAAACACACAGTGTGACTTGATATTTTGATACTTTTCATCTTGATTGCATTGCACATTATATGATTTGTTTAATATTATTATTATTATTTTGCATGGATGATACCAGTAATCCAGTTATAAACTATTAAAGCAACAATATAAAATTGAACGATCTGTCCGTTCAAAATGTTTAAAGACACAAAATCAGTATCTCAACGAGATTTCTTCTATGACCGAACCATGTTATTCATGTTGAAGAGCAGTACAAAAAAAACAAGATGGAATAACTGCAGAAATGGAAGAGTTAATGATGTCAGAGATAATGATAGTGATTCTTATTCTTTATTCGCGGCTGAACGCGGCTTTTAGATTTAATATGATTATATTGATTAAACAAAATTTAATTGTATTTTATTATGTTTTTTATTACTTTCACTAGCTGTTCTTTTTTTTATCTGTATCAGATAACTGTACCAGATTACATATATATAATATTATATAGATGAAGAGTTTGTAGAGGTTGTTAATCTCTCAAAAAAACAAAGCTCGTAATAATAAATTAAAGTATCAAAACTTTATTTCCAACTATAACCTAAGTTACCATTAGGTTACCTTAATATGATGATTTTTTGAATTTGCCGCCTTTTCCAGTCTTATCTTTCGTTAGCCGGACTATCACCACAGTATCACCATATTTCCTACAGTATGGCGACGAATGTACTTGTGCAGAGAAACGGAGGGGAACTGGCGGGGGGTCGGGCGACGCGGGCCGCTTAATGCAATCACGCTGAGTTTGCATTAACTATCGCGAAAGGACGACGCAGTCGTATTTTTTGTGTAATAATTTTATTATACATAGGTACTTACATATTCTATTATGGCGCGCAAAAACTGTTCCGTTTACGGATGTAAATCTACATTGAAATCCCAGAAGGAAACAATATTTCAGAAAGATTGTATTAATAATTGTATCTGTTGAATTAAAATCAAAGCTATGTATATGTTGTCCTCATTATTTTCTAATCAGATTGTACATCCCAATGCGAATGCATTACTTCTTAAATGGTATAATATACAATTAAGAACATCCAAAAATAAAGTGTCCACGTAAATAATATTTAGCAGTGCAATATCTGTAATTATATATTTATGAACAAATGATTACATCAGATTTAATAATCGCAATTATTTTGAATGTACATATGAATAAATGATTTCATCATAATATTAATAATCACAATTGTTTTATTTCCCATTTGTTGCAACCCTAGCGTATTTTCGTGTGGCAGCGTAAGTACCTACGCTGGCGGCGGCATCGCGCGACATCAAAGGCGTTTCCTTACTGTAGGAAATAATATTGTAATACTGTGCTATCACTATCATTATTATATTATCCACTCAAGTGCGGGAGCCATTTTGCAAAAATCGGGTCTTGTGCGAAACCGGCTCCCGGTGCCGCCGCAGTTGGGGTTTTTGGCGGTCCAATATTTTTTTAAAGTCGATTATCTCAGATTCCTTTATCAATAGCACATTTGCAAGTATGTATATTCATAGATAATAAAATAGTCTATGCCTTGTCAAAACATGGTAACATTTAAATAAATAAAAACAACTTGTAAGTCAAAGCAAATGTACCCTTGTAATTTTTGTTACATTTTGTCTGCTAATAAAAAATTAAAACAGCTGTTCAGTGAGATTTTAATATTTATTCATCCTTTGTTACACTCTTCTTACGAGAAAATAAAAACATCATACCCTCCCATACATTTTTTTTACACATTCCTTGTTTATTTTTTTGTACAAAAAACTACCTACTCAATGTGTCATGAAAAGTGGGCCACTTAAATCATGTGGTTATGTTGTTATCTTGATTTATAGCTAGCCTGTTCTTTCCTTAACATGTCATATAAGTTAGAAAGAGGAAGGTTATTAGACCGTTTTATAAAGCGAACGCAAAACCCACGACTGTTGATCGACCGGGAGCCGGTCGCAACGCACAAGCCCCTGAATGTGGATCGACCGGCTCCCGGTCGTTCAGCACTTGAGTGGTTATACATAGTATAAAACAAAGTCGCTTTCTCTGTCCCTATGTCCCTTTGTACGCTTAAATCTTTGAAACTACGCAACGGATTTTGATGCAGTTTCTTTTAATAGATAGAGTGATTCAAGAGGAAGGTTTATATGTATAATAACATCCATTAAATAGTGGAGAAGTACTGCTATTTTTGAGGTTTCTAATGTGATGTCGTAAAAAATTACCAGCCTTACTTATAAAAACTGACTGATCTGTTGCATAAACACCTCTCAGTTAAATAACTCTCAACTCCTTAAACAATGATTAAAATAATCTTAGGTACTTATAAACCTATCTCAGCAGTCTCTCAACTAAGTTACGTCAATATATGTATTTTTTTCTAGTAACATTATCGAAATAAAACCCGCTATTCACGTAAAACTTGACTAAAAATGTACTTTTTGACAAATATGAATGGTAGACTTTATTTTGTATGACGTTTAACTGACAGGATATTGATAACTTTCAAATTTCAAACATTTGTACAGATTTGAGATTTTTGATAAATTCAAATTCAGTTTTAATTTAAAATGAGTTCAATGATCAATAAACGTTCTCGTTCGACGAATTGGAGTGAGGAGGATAAGGTACGTAATGTACACAAGAAATCTAATAGAATGTACTTATTTCCTTACATGTTTTAATGCTTATTAATAAATATATATTGCTCTTTAGAAAGTGCTTCGAAAATAATTAGTGCTCGAGCGAGCACATATTATATTAGAGAATAAGGATACGTCGACTAATACAAATACAGCAAAAAAACTTGCATGGGAAGATGTTTTGTCTTGGTTATTTTAGTTTTACTTATTCTAACAGTTTCTTGTATTTAATAAATTGTTACAGTGTAATAACATTATTATTGTATTTATATTTCAGTTATAATATCATTTCACTCCATAAAAGGGACTTAAGCCAAATACAAAATCAGTGGAGGAATTTGAAGAAAGCTAAGGCTTCGGAACACAAATTTAGAACGGCAAGAAACATGACAGGCGGGGGACCTCCGCCACCAAGTCCTCCGCCTGAAGATCAAGAGCTTATAGCAGCTCTTCCTAATGAGTTTGTGGTTGATAACAATCCTTTCGATAGCGATGCAACACATGGCCAACAGGTTTATATTTTTTACATTTTCTACTGCTATTATTCCTTAATTTGGAATATCCATTAAGGGATAATAGCGCTATGCATATATAGTTTTTTATTGTGAGATTGAGTAATTATATTTTATATATTTATAGGAAGTTACTAAGGAGTCTGCTGATGATACATTGAAATTGAATGAAAATGATGAAAGCACTGCACATGCATAGGTAATCATATTATATAATAATTTGTATAATATTTTTATCAGTTATGTTATACAAAAATATCAGTATTATAAATAAAATTTATATTATTTTAAAATAATTATTATTTTTTTATTTTTAGCCTGAATTGCCAAATTTCTCCACTGAATTGCCACGTATAAATCCTACACATCATATTTTCAAAGCTAAACCAAAAAAAACGTAAGTATGTAATGTTGAAAATAGAATTTCATGAAATTTCCTGTGCTTATTGTTCAGCTGTGATTTATGTGAAATAATGTTTAATGTTTATGTTATTTTTACAGTGGGAAATCAAATTCCAATTACGAGCATCAATTATTCCTCCTTGCAAAAAAAAGCAGGGAGGAATTAATGAAGCAACAACAAGAGTTGCATCTATTAAGAATAGAGCAAGAGAGGGAGCTTCACCTATTAAGAATAGAACAAGAGAGGGAGCTTCACGAGAAGAAGCTCCAAATACTTGCATTAGAGGAGGAATATTTAAAAAAAATAAATTTTGAAAAATAATAAAATATGGTTTTTATTGATTAAAATAAGTTTCAATATAAATGGCCCTGTTTATATTTTCGTCTTCATCTTCTATATTATCAGGGATAGTTGGATCGATTAATAATTGATTTTCAAGGCCTGAAGGATCTAGAAAAATACAAAATAAAGAATTAAAATATGCTTATTTTTTATGTATTGGCATTATTAAATATACTTTGTTTACATATTAGTTTGCACAAATACCTTGATTTAAAATAGACTCATTAAAGAGTATTGCTAAATTGTGCAAAACTGCACAAGCAACAATAGTGGTCTTGATCACTTGCAGAGACCCTCGCATTGTTTCGTTGAGTATGCGGAATCTTTGCTTCCACACCCCAAAGCAACGCTCTACAGTATTCCTCGTTCGTATGTGACTCAGGTTGTACCTTTCTTCTGCCTGTGTCCTTGGTCTTAATATTGGTGTTAGAAGATGCGAAGTACAAGGATACCCGCTATCTCCAATCAGCTTCCCATGAAATTCATTCTCCTCAAACCTCCGCTTTATTGAGCTTTCTCTATATATGCGGGAATCATGTGTACTTCCTCTCCAGTGACACACAATATCGCAGATTTTAAGGTCAGAGTCACATACTACCTGTAATTATTGTCATCAATATTATTATAAATTAGAAACACATAATAGCACACATAACAATGAAAATTTATTACTTTAAATACACTATGATCAAACTAAAATGTTATTGTACAATGTTCATACTTGAGTGTTAATGGAGTAATGTCCCTTCCTATTAACATAGTACTGTCCAGCCTCTCCACTCACTTTGCGTATCTTAATATGAGTGCAATCTATTGCACCAATGATACGCTTCATCCCGCATATTATGGCCTCAAATTTCCTAATTGCTTTGGCTTCCTCGGTTGAGTTCGACGGCATATTAATATAACGCGAACTTTTAGAAGCTAACGCAATAGCAACATTTCGGGACAAACGGGAAAGTGTCTGTTGACTCATTCTGTGAATGTCAGCACAATCTTCTTGGATCTGTAATGTAATAGATCGTTATACAGGCTTTTCTATTGTATATATCCAAAACTAGAGCACAAGTCACATCTACCTCATGCCGGCCCCAATATCGAATAACTGCCATCACTTGCAGTTCCACTGGAATACCGCCCCCTCGAGTGTCCACGCGAAGGTCATCCCGAATCAAATTAATGATTTGTTGCATGTTATTCTTTCCGAATCTATACCTCGACCGTAGTGTGGCCCTGTGGCCGCTACAAAAAATATATTGACACCATAGATTGACACTAATACCAGGTTATTTTAATTCTAGGTTGAAAAGTAGGTTTTTAATAAATAAGCACTCTCAGAACAATAGATTTATTTAATAAATGAAACGATACCATTTTAAATTTCGCGCTGTTTATGTATGATGTGCGCATGCCTTAATGCTCTAAGGCGCATGCGCAGGTTTTTATTATTTTATAATTTTAATAAAATAAATAATTCAACAATTTCAATGATGAGCCCATACGGACCTAACGGTAAAGAATACGATTTTGATAAAATTTGCCAATTTTGCTATGGATGGGGTGCTAAAGTGTAACTTTTTTATACCTAAAATTAAAAAAAAATTATTTAAAAAAAAACTAAAGGGGACCTAACGAAAAAATTGTGGGACCTTATAGGACCTAACGGAGACCTATCGATTGAGGTCATTTTTGACCCAAAATTCTATGGATGGGGTGCTAAAGTGCATTTTTTTTTATACCTAAAATTTAAAAAAATTATTTAAAAAAAAACTAAAGGGGACCTAACGAAAAAATTGTGGGACCTTAAAGGACCTAACGGGGACCTAACGATCAAGGTCATTTTCGACCCAAAATTCCATTGATGGGGTGCTAAGTTTGCACTGGTGACGACACAGTAAATTATTTTATATGATTTTTAAACAAATGAAATGAAATCTTCAACTTTGATTTGATTAAATAATGTGCATTAGCTTAGTAATAATAGGGTGATTTCATTTATGCTTATTATTTTCCAGACTATGAATACTATTGAATTTTAAAATTTATTTTTTAATCTTCATGACAGACTTCATGAATATTTTGATTTTGAGTTTTGACACAATTGACAAAGAAATTGACAGTTGACTGTTGATTTGGTCGAGTGTTGGCGTAGTGTCAAAAATCAAAACATTTTTCTCGATGCCATTTGAAAATAATATATTTTCTATTCATAAATATAGACGAAGACGTGTTTTCACGTCTTGGTAAAAGGGGGAAGATAAAAATAATTAGTCATGTATTTATCCGACATAAGAGAAATAATAGAGAGCCTGGCTGTTGTGACTACAATTTGTCAATTTTTATCGGGCATGTAAGACAATAATAATGCCTGGGTTTAAGAAACAGCTGTTGATTTACAATATAGTTTAGAATAATTCAAGTGATGTTGGCATTGTTTCAGATTGGTATGCAAACAGTACGTTGCAAATCGCACTACTGGTGAAGCTTCACCATTGCCATTCACTTGTGGCATGTTCTCGTATGTATCAACTACTTTGCTAATTTTATTGTATTTATGATTCTATTATATTTTATACATACTCGCTGCTTTCAGGTGTAGCCTATGGCTTTTATATGGACTGACCAAGGATGATGGGAATATGATAATAGTCAATTTAGTTGGAGTTATACTTATGGTTGCATACACAACTGTGTTTTATGTATTTACTTTTAAGAAGTCCTTGCTTTTGCGACAGGCATACACAACAATAGCATTGTGTATATTTGCTGTTGGCTATGTTAATGTTGAAGAGGATAATGAAGTATTATTAAGTCGTCTTGGTAAGGAGATTCTAATTCCTTTTTAATTTTAAATTGAAAACTCAGGATACTGATGTTTCTTTAATATTTTGGATATTAAAAATTCATTTTATATATCTGCAAACTGTGAATATTTAATTTTTCTTTTAATTAGATATATACATTTTTATACATTAAAAATTATATTTTTCAGGTCTCAGTGCTTGTTCCTTAACATTATTAACAGTGGCTTCACCAATGAGCAAGCTCATGTATGTAATAAGGACAAAAAGCACTGAATGTCTACCATTTCCTATGATACTGATGTCATTCCTGGTATCCAGTTTGTGGTTCTTCTATGGTATAATTGAAGAAGATGTCTATCTTACTGTAAGTAGAATACCTTGACTTAAAATTATAAATTAGTTTTATCTATTTGCTCAATTGAAACACATAATTATTTATTAATTAAAGTATAATTTGCCCTCACATTTAAATGGCAAAATTTAGTTTTTTATAAATTCAATCATAGATTAGGTAAACACTTGAAAATGAATTTCTAATTAAAATATTATCTGTATTTTGTATTTTATATTCTAATTAGGTAAGTTCAAGTAATTATTAAAGTTCAGATAAGCACACTCATTATTTTAATATCAATAGATTTCCAATGCTCAAGGTGCAGAATTTTTTCAAAAATTTACAAAAAATTTTAAAATCATTTTGTAATATTATAATGTAAAACAATTGATATGAAGAGAATTATATTATATACTGCAAAAAGTACCAGATGTGTGCAAATGGTAACTAAGCTAGCTAAGCACATATTTATTGAGTCATTTCATAATGTAAATATAACAAAATTTCTAGTGTCCTTTCAGTGACAGCTGAATAAATTGTTATTACTTTCAGATTCCAAACTTCATTGGTGCTGCTTTGGCATTGGCACAATTGTCTCTGTTTATATTATATCCCACCAAGCCATCTTCACCTCTCTTGCCAAGGTCAACTTTAGCCTAAAAGTATTATATTCCTATGTATGTGTAGTTTATATATTTAAGATAGTATGTAGTATAGTTTTGGATCAAATCCATTGATAACCAAGTGTGAGTTAGTTTTAAATTCTGTCAATGTACAAAATAGTTTTTTTTTATTTTGATTTGATTTGAATCAAATTTATTTATTTGTGTATGACCTTTTCTCCATGACATTTTTGTTATTTTATTAAAAAGAGTATTTTTTGTTTGTAATAATGAAGGTATTGTATTGTTTTATATTTTATTGTATGTATTGTGTATACTGTAGAGAAAAGGGTATTATGCATTTTGTAGTACAATTATGTATGTTATTTTATTGTGTGCTAAATTTGACAAGTTATGGTAGGTTTTATAGTGTTTTAATATGTAATACCCAGATCATAAGATCCAGTTGAAGAAAGACAGGGAAATAGAATCTGTAGTTTGAGTGTTGTGAATTTCTTAGGTATACTAATTTTATAAAAATGCATTTATTAATTTGTATATAGTAAAATAAACTTGGAAAGTTATGACATGATATTTAAGGCATACAACCATTGATAAATATTATATTTTATATGTAAAAGATAATCTGCAGTGCAAATTCATGTTAAAAATATTGTTTTTTCATGTAAAAATATATTTTGATAATTCTTAATAACATTTATATGTAATATTTAAAACGGTTCTTATTACATGATACTTAAAATGATAAAATAGTGCCATTAGAATATCTGATAAATTATATTTTTTATAGGTATGTTTACCAAAACATATAATAATTGGGTTTTTATCATTGATATATTAAAAGCATAGAATGATAGGGACTTCCTATTTTACCAAGAGAAACCTCGTATTTGCCACTTGGCTCTCAGTCGCGCTCGGCATATAATCTTACAGCTTACTTAAACATACGGAACGACTTACAATCACTTGATTCAATTAGTTTATATAAAACAAAATCTATCTTATAGCCTTGTGTACATTTATCTATTCGAAATAATATAGATACATAAACATTCTTTATTTCAAAATATACACTGTATTATAGTAAAATTTTAATTAATTGAATATTTGTTGCCGAACAAACTGTTGAGAGACTTGGCCCCTTTTACATGTTTTTTAACCCATTGAGCCCCGAACGGCCCGATCGGCCCGATCGGTCCACGACACAATAGATTTTCTATTGTGTCTGTGATTCCGGGGCCTGAGTTATTAAAGGGAATTTTTTTTATTTAATATCTTTTAAAACATCAATTATTTTTGCGTTATTTAAAACCCTATTTTTATTTAGGTACTCTTAACCGTATTTAGGTAATCTTCAAAATATTATGTTTTTGTCTTTGACTTCAAATATTTTTATATATAAGTAGATCCTATAAAGAATATCATAAGTTCAATATTTTGAATTATTCTTAACATTTTTTCACTTGATGTGAAACATATTTTACTACTCCTATTAATTTTATTTGATGATCCTGTGGCTTATTCAATATTCAGCATATTCTAGTCTCACCAGTATTAATCAAGTTCCTGAAGCTAATTTATCAAGAAACGTTTTAAAGGCACAAAGCTTGTACGGTACATGCATATGCGAATCAACTAGGAATACGATCGACACAGCGCCATATACATATTATGACGTCATAGGACATAGCTATACATTCAAACGAATTAATTTCAGTTTCTTCTATGAATAACCAGAAATTAAAAAAATCTGGTGTCATAAAGTCAAGTTAAATTAAGACCAAGTACATTTTTTTTCCTTGGTGAAATAGCTTCAGGATACTGTTCTTTAAGTATTTTTTGTGTGTCGATATTATACGTGCATCTCGATGACTAGCAAATTTATTTTTATTAAGGCCCGATTCAATGCGACGCGGATGACCTACGTGGACGTCCACGGCGGACGGTACAATGCATATAGCCCGTACAACCCGTTCAGTAATCAGTTCGATGCGACACATCGCGGACATTTATCCGTCGCGGTCGGGGATCTATCCGCACCGCTCCTCCACACCACGGAAGTCAACGCGGACGCCTATTGGTTCTCATGGTTCAGTGCTCGACGGACTATTAACGGATAAATTTATCCGCGACGGATGACTACACTTATTCGCGCGGACGATCCAAGTCGCACTGATTCGGGCCTAAGTAATATTTTAATTTTTAACAAACAAATCAGTCAAATCTCTATATGTGTCTATGTAATTGTTTTGGTCATGGAATATAAGTACCTACTGTTTCTACTGATATGTATTGCGTTAATTGTACTATGTTTAACAATAATGAATGAAGACTATTAAATTACAAAATATGTTGTGTGTACCCTGTGGGTTCAATTTTTTTAACTTTTTTATTTTTGTGTTGCGAATTATTATTATTTTTCTTTGTGCATAGTATTATGTTTTATTTTGTTTTTAAATGTAAATATTTAATATTATTTGAATATTCATATCAAAATTGGCTTCCTAACTAATATAATTTTGAAGTATTGTATGCAATATTCATGTGTAACTAGTAGTTTTCGAATGAGGAAAAATAAAATAAGCCAAGTAATTAGATTTTGTTTTTATTTTACAATGTAACTGTTTTTTACACACGCAAAAGGCACGATCTACAGCATTTTTTACGCAATTTCCTCTCGTGTTGTATGTAGATATTGTCTCCGTAGAGTTTATAACACTGAATTGACGACCATTATATGCAATATTGGCTTCGTATGACACTTCCCCGGGCGTCAATGTGAATGCTAAAATAAATATCGTTTCATTTTCCGATTTCTTATATTCGTGAGCTCTAACAAACGTTTTTAATTTCAGATTTTGGCACTCAACACAAGGCTTTGTTTTAATGTTCTTTATTTTTTCTTGTATATCTTCAATGGCAGTGTGTAATGCGCTTAAAACTATTGGATTATCTTTTTTGGACTCCGTGACGTCATGACAACTGCACCATTTTTCATCTACATTGACGTCACTACAAGTTCTGTATGGGGATAACTCGTGGAACATACTAGAACATTTTGGACATGCTTCTGAGGTAGCAAGAGATTTCTTTTGTGAGACATCTAACATACTTAACATAGTTACATATACATCATAGGGAGTAATTAGCCTGTTTTGATTAATGATCAGATTATCATACATTTCTGTATAGGCATCTCGAAATGCTAATGGCACCCATACGTATAGCATTGGTAGACGCTCCTCGTAATAAGATTCATGCGAAAGCCTCATTCGGCCGTATCTAATACCGTGATCACTTAAAAAGAAAACGAAGGTATTATTCAAAACACCGCTTTTACTCATGGTCTTAAAGAATTCCACCATATCTGCATCTATTAGAGCGGGAACATTTTCCAAATTGTGACTAAAAGAGTTCATCCAAAACATGCTGAAGAAATTATCATTTCTGTAACTATTGGAGAAGTCATATGCGTAATCAAGCATATGTTTTGCTGAAGGTTGTTTCTTAGCGCAAATAAAATTACCAATCATGTTTTCTCCTGTTAGGAAAAATGGGCGTATGTAATGGTCGGTTGGGGATGTTTTAAAGCTGTTATATCTTGTAAACGTATCTGGTAGTCTTAAGAATTCTTCTCCAGTAGCGGTGTAATAACCAGCTTTTTTAAAATGACTCCACAGCATCACGTCATTGCATTTGTCCATACCGTTTTTGCAAAGCCTATGCACTTCCGTGGTGTTTTTTCCAGTCATTAAAGCCATTACATTTGGGAACGTGTTGTATCCGACCTAAAAAAAATGTTTTTTGTTATACATAATCCTACACTAATTTTGCGAAGAGGAAGGTTACATCATCATACTACACGTAGGCGGAAACAATTAACAAAAATTGTTTTGAAACTTGAAAATTACACTAAGAAAAAAACGTTTTTCGTACTAAAACGCTATTAGCTGATGCAGGTATATATTCCATTGAAAAGTTACATTTGGGGTTGCATTTTTTAGAGGACGCAATTTTATTTTTTTGATGTGTAGGGGGGTTCAGTGTGAAGCTATCACCAAGTTTGTGGTGTTGTTCGCCACCCTCGTCCCACGGCCGCCATCTTGAAAATAGCGGTTGATATGGTTTTTACGATACTTATATCTCTTTAACTATTTATTTGATAAAAAAAATTGTTAACATTGTTTGTTGCAAATTAAATTCTCTACAACTTTGGTCCAGTAACTTTTTGTCGTAGAACTATAAATAAAAAAGTTATAAGCGAAAATGTTCAGAAATTAGAGATATTTATATTTTTCAATAAAACTTTTTTTTATCATTTTACGAAGAAATGATATCAGACCATTATTGTAGATTGTTTTTTGAGGAACAACTTTTATATACAACATTTTTTCATTAAGTAAATAGCTAAGATTTTACAGCGCTCCGAAGTGAGTACTATTTTTCAGTACTCTTAACTATACAGTATACATATATTATGTGTGTACTAATAATAATTTGTCATCAGTAATTGTTTTTAATATTTTTAATCATTAATAATTAATTTTGCAATATTATTAATAATTAATTATTGACTGAACTGACTTGAAGTCTGGAAGCGCGTTTTTTTTTACGTCGAAAAGCAGGGCTGAAATGTTCTGTACTGAAAAATAGTACTCACTTCAGAGCGCTGTAAAACCTTAGCTATTGACGTAATGAAAAAATGTTGTATATAAAGTTGTTCCTCGAAAAACAATCTACAAAAATGGTCTGATATCATTTCTTCGTAAATTGATAAAAAAAAGTTTTATTGAAAAATATAAAAAGCTCTAATTTCTGAACGTTTTCGCTTATAACTTTTTTATTTATAGTTCTACGACAAAAAGTTACTGGACAAAAGTTGTAGAAAATTTAATTTGCAACAAATAATGCTAACAATTTTTTTTATCAGATAAATAGTGAGATATATCGTAAAAACCATTTCAACCGCTATTTTCAAGATGGCGGCCGTGGGACAAGGGTGGCAACCCCACAAACTTGGTTTTAGCTACTCACTGACCCCCCCTACACATCAAAAACATAAAATTGCGTCCTCTAAAAACTGCAAGGTTAGGCCTAAAAAATGTAACATTTCAATGGAGTAATATGTTCAAATTAGGAATGTAATACCACAGACTAATAATAATATACTACGTATGTAATACTGACAACTTTAAGTTCATACGAATAATGTTTATCTTTTTATTTCAATATTTCTGCCATTTTGTTATCACATTTTTATGTTTGAAATTTATAGTTACCTTACCTTTTGAAATCCTCTGAAATCTAACCAATGATGTGTTTGTAAATATTTCGCTGTTGATGGCATGCTGCTAATGAAGCGACCTCTAGACATCGTATCCATTCCTAGCACCATGACGTTCCAAGGATAATTATGTTTCTCCGACTTATCATTCTTTTTCTTGACTAGAATATAAACATCTCTGTAGATAATCTCTTGTTGGGGTTTAAATATGGCACAATTTATCGCTATCATCTCTTCTTCAAGTTGTATTTTACTTCCATTTTTGAACGAAACACAGTTCGTATATCTAATAAAAATAAGATATAAAATAAACGATACTTTAATATTTATAATATTTTATTTTTCATCTCTCAAAAGTAGTATGATTATATTATCTGTGCTAAAGTTATCTATGATGAGTAACATGTTGGGAGAATACATGAATACGTTTAGTAAATTCAAATTTAACGGTAATTTGAACTCGATACAGTCAAGGTAATTTGTTCACTGTATCATGTAAATTTATTTCATTGTGGAGACAACAATTTAACGTAGGTACCTTATATTTGTGTAATCTTCTCTTCCTAATACCACGTCAGGGGTTATAAATTGGTAGCAACATTCGTAATCACTTCTATTTTTATTGTGCTGTTTTAATTTTACCTCATCTATTATGGCTGTGAAATAATCGTTTGAAAATTTGTTTAAGAATACAGCTCTCTCTCCACATGACTTATTCATTATTTTAGCTTCCTTGAAGGTCAATGTTTTCGCGTAGTTGGGTATAAAACATCCCGGTGTATTAATTAAGAAGCTTTCAGTTCCTAAAAAAAATTATTAATTTTTAAAAATATTCATTAAAGAAAATTTTCTATTTATTCTATAAAACATACTTAGGTACCGTTATAGTTTTCTTGTACAATACGTACTGTACTCTTGTACGGGTTTAAAGTTAAGGATAAAACTGTTTCCAATCCTCCATTCATGTTCGTGTAATTACACAATGATAGTATAACCCAACATATCGTCAATGTGCAAGGTAAAATAACTCGGATAATTATTTTTTTATTCAGAAAATGACACCTGCAAAGGAAAATTTATTAAACGTACAACAACATATTTTATCATTTCCGTTCTCTAGGAATATATGTTTCTAATTGGAGATAGGTATTTCGAAGATATATAAAGACCTTTTTTTGAGTCGGTATTTCAAGAGTGAATACGTTTTATATTATTTTGAGCTTTAATGTTAGAGCGAAATAGAGTCGTTGATGCAACTCATGTTACTCATTTATTAATTATACGGTTAACACGTTTTATCAACAGTACCACATAGAGCGACTATTCTTTAGTATTTAAAAGGGTCAAGTGCATAGAAATAAAATAATAGAATAGAACCACTGTTGAAGGTAGAGCTAATGAGTTAGCCGCTAACTAGGTACCAGATTTACGAACTGTTAAGATTGATGGTTTCGTTTATACGTATAGATTATAATTTAATGTATGCTAATTCACTGTTTCTTTTTTGTATATAAAAATTAATACAAAACTCGCTTTAATGTGTGGATATTTGAAAACTGAAATAAAACGGAGAATTAAATTAGCTGTTAGCATCTTTCGGAATGAGAAAATTGTTCATATGTTTGTTTTTTAAATACCATGAAAGAATAACTATTATGATTTCTATGAATGCTACTCTTTGGCTAGGATATTATTGCTTCAACGGATGTGTAATGTGACACTTTGATAATAGATGTAGGTACATTATTTCGTCCTTGCTTTATCTGCATTAAAATAACACTGATTAATTTAATAATAAAATTATAAACAAATCATTATTTCCTGTTATTTTTTATTTCAACGAAGCGCTTAAAATATTAAGACACAGGTCACTCACCTAATTGTGAGTAAAAACTGTGGGAATTTTCCAAATATTTATCTCTTATTTGGGATAAGTTCAGTCTGCGGACTGCGTTTGCGTGCATTAAGTATGAAATATGTACGTCTTGTAAAGCTGCTTAGTTTGCGATTCCGATTGACATTGGCCACTGAGGCAAGTAAAAAGACTAGCTATTTGTCCCAGCTCCGCACGGGCCCGACCAGGAATAAAGTATAAACACGAATTAAGATGGACTATGGACCTATGGCACTCAGAAAAATGTACCTTTCTACTGAAGAAAGAATTTATGAAAACGATCCACTAGTGAACATAAATACAAATGTTTTTTCTTTATAATTTGAGCTTATAATTAATTTATATATCTTCAATCTACATAATATTCTGCTTAACGAGAATTAACACTCAAATAATTAACCTACCGATGAAATGGTAAGTATAAAGTATAAACTATAAACCTACCATAAATCGTGACTGACTGACTGACAGACTCGCCTATGAATAAGCCTCGAAAATCGAAGGATTTTCTTAACTTACCGTGTAATTGTTACAAATGTATTAAAGTATAATGAATTTGAAATGGTCAAGGTAAAAAGCAATTTTTTGTGTTGTATTTTTTATATCGTTAATTATATTTAAAGCGTAAATATATAAATTACAAAAGTTAGTTTAGTTTAATATTCCCACAAAATTATTACGAATTATTTTAAAAGGTACCTGAATCTAGTTTTCTATTTAATTAATACCTCACACCTAAGTAAGTCATTTATTGTTTGTTTATGAATGGAGATTTTAATAAACGTTCTCATAAACATTCTGCGTTTTAAACAAATGCGTCGTCTATCATAACAATAATTATTTAACCCTAGTGTTGTTACTAGTTGTGTAGTTATGAATTAGTTAATCGTTAAATGACAACAAAAAGATATCCCATCCTATATTTAAAACCTCTGGTCATCTCTAAGAGATCACTCAAAGAATAATAATTATGTATAACTGATCGAGATAAACAAGGTTGTTAGTACATAATGAAGTGTGTCATAGTAAATACCCGTAGTGAATAGTTGAAATAACAAGTACATATTATTACTTTCGTAATGTTTATGTGCTAGATATGTAACGCTTTATTGAATTCAGCCCATATACAGGATAATGCAACGTGATTTTCCACTTATCCTTGTAATACTCTCAAAATCTTTAAAAAACATCATCAACATAGTATAAAACAAAGTCGCTTTCTCTGTCCTTATGTCCCTTTGTATGCTTAAATCTTTAAAACTACGCAACGGATTTTGAAGAGGTTTTTTTTTTAAAAGATAGAGTGATTCAAGGGGAAGGTTTTAGTATATAATTTATTAGGTTTTACACAAAGCGGGCGAAGCCGCGGGCGGATAGCTAGTTCATAATATGTAGATTTTGGGTATTTATATTATATTGTCTCAATATATTTATTTGAGGTAAAAAATATCTTGTGCGATGTGATAAACAAACTTGCTGTAAACAAATTATAGATATAGTTCTTTTTATTTATATAAATCTATTTAAATTAAATTTCATATACTTAAGTAGGTACTTTTAAAATTGATAGGTATACTTACATTTTCGAACTATAACTCACTATGCATTGTATTCCAATTCCAAAATAAATAACCAGTGACGTTCCGAATTTTTAGTAAACAGTTTAAAATTTAAATACACATAACGTTTCGCTAACTATTATTTTACGAGAGTAAATAATATGGCCACCTCTCGTGAATCATGTTAACAGACTGTTGCTGTGAGTGATAAAGACTACTATGATGTGCATCGGCATGGTTTTTATTGATAGATTTCATTATTACGAATTATTATAGCCAGTACCTGAGATAAAGGTCAGGAATATTTCTACATGTTTCACATGTGGCCATGGTGGTATGCCTTATTTCTCGTATGTACTTACTGTGAATCTCTTCAGGTAAAAAATGAAAAACTTTATATTTTTTCGAAGACGAACCTTTATTTAATGTAAGTAGGTAATTATTATTATAATGATTACATTACTAGTAGGTATATGAGTATACTTTTATAAAAATAAATAGAAAAATTGAAACATTTCAAAACTAAATTACAAAAATATCTAATTCAGGACGTCCACTTGAAAACTGGCATAAAAAAATTATAGTTTAGTATAAAGTATCACAGACAAACGAAATCATTCGTTAATTTAGTCATAAAAATTTAATATAATCTTAAATTATATTATAAACAACAGTATAGACTTAAAAAGTTAAAAGGAGTTTCAAAACGTTACATATCGGGAGGTACTTACTGACAAGGAACTAAAATTAAGCTTAACAATCGTTCTTACACATGCAAAAGATGCGATCCTTATGACGCAAAGAACAAGAACCGAGACCTTTGTAGACTGTTATAATATTAATGGGGCCGACAATTTCCATATTGGATTCCTGGCGCAAAACAGTAGCTTCATAGATGACGTCGCCCGGGGCTATTTTAATTGCGACAACATAGTACAGATTCACCTTATCATTGTCATAGTAAAAATGTATACGAACAACTTTATCAAGCTTAATACTTAAACAACTGGTACAAGGTTTAGTAACAACCGACAAAGATTTGTTCTGAATGCTGGCAAATACAAATTGAATTGCCTTCGCTCCTTCCGTATCGTGCTCCTCGAGGGGATACAATTTGTGACAACTACACCACTTATCGTGAATGCGTGCGTCTTGACAAGTGCGATTTCCGCTTATTACACTAAAAATACTTTGATATTTATGAAATGCCTTTGGAACAGTCACAGTTGGTTTAGTTTTACATAGACCCAAGTAAAAAACTTCCATCATCGTGTGGTATAGGTCGTAAGGAGTCATTAGTCTGAACTGATTTATTGCCATAGCTTTATACTTTTCTGGATATTTCGATTTAAATGTTGTTGGTGGTAAAATGAACAAAAATGGCATGCGGTCGTCATAATAGCCCTCCACTTTGTAGCGATTTGGACCAAAGCGTAATCCATGATCGCTAAAGAATATTATAAATGTGTTAGATAAAGCTCCAGTATAAAAGAGGCGATTGAAAAAGTTTTCAAACATTTTATCTGCATCTTCAGGTCGATTCATGGGATTGTGACTGAACGAGTTCATCCAGAACAATCCGAAAAATGAGTCATTCTTATAAGTCGATACGAAGTCATACGCGTAGTCCAATAATTGTTGTCCAGAGGTTGCTTTTCCTGAACACATGTATGGAATCCCATCGACATTCTTTGTCTTCTCAGCTAATTGGAAAAATGGTCTCAAGTAATGATCGGTCGGAGGTAATTTGAACGTGAAGTTCTTACTAAATGTATCCGGTAGCGTCAAATGATCTTCTCCATATGCTGTCATGTAGCCGGACTCTTTAAATGTGTTCCAAATCATGAGATCATTGCAACCATCCATTTTCCCATAGCATTTATCGGAAACAAGTGTCATATTCAAGCCCGTCAATGCTGCCATCAAATTAGGAAATGTGTTATCTCCCACCTTAAAAAAAGATAAAGAATATGCAGGATATAGTTAATACATGTAAAAACAATTTGTTTATTAAAAATAATATTAAATGAGAGAAGATTACCTTGTGATATCCTCTGTAACTTAACCAAAAGTTGTTTTTCATAAATAGAACGGTATCAGTCATAGTTTGAACAAATCTAGGTAAGGACATGGAATCCATTCCCAACATTAGTATATTGTATTTCTCATCACATTCCTTCTCCACTTTAGGTGGAATTTTTTGTTTCGTGAAAGCGTACATGTCTTCATAAATCATATGCGATTCATTTTGATCATCATAACCGAAACATTGTACATTGATAAAGTCGCTTTCCAATGCAAACGTATTTCCAGTTTCACATTTATAGCAACTGGAGAACCTATAATAGACAAAACTTGGATATATGAGTTTTAAGATTAACTGTTTTTCTATACATGATACAATCATTGTCTGTGTTATAACTAAACACTTACTTCCTTTTTATGTTCTCATTTTCACCTTCCGTTTTTATATAGAACCGTAAGCAGCAGCGATAATTACTGTAGCTCATATTCTTTTTCAGAATATGATCATTGACTGTAACACGGACCCGGTCCAAGTCAATTCTATTTAAAAACACAGCTCGTTGTCCACACACGTCTACCTTAGGTTCTCGGTCTCGTTTCTCGTAGGGTACCATGGTGAGTGGAATCTTGCAGCCTGCTGTATTTATCATTTGTGCTAAAACGAAAATGGTATTGTAATAATGTTGATTTAATCATAATGTAGAACACATTCTTCAATGTACTCGTACCTTTGGCGTATTCATCTTTCTCCATGGAGTACTCCGTGTCATTTTCCAATGTATTTTTATATACTTCATCAAGGGGTATGTGTTTTAAGGGTTTATAGTCTGCATCGTCCTCAAGGCTAGCCGTATTCTTTTCTGTAGTGACTGCAGTGATTAGGCGTGGGGAACGAGGTACGATAGGAGTGCGGTAGAGATGGTATATCACCAATGTGATCAAAATGGATCCAGTCGTTACTATCCAAAGACTTGCTTTGAGTTGCCTCATGTTTTTTGTTTTTCTCAGCAAAAGTTTTAATCTGTAAAATCATTCTCATGAAAACTTGCTCAGTTAGAAGAAATTAATTAGAACGGATAATGGCTCAAAATTATTTAAAGCGGGCTGTAATAATTTTGAAATATGTAAATGGACACTACTAGGTTATACCTACTATACCTATCTACCTACACGATTTGATTCTGCGGAAAAACCAAATTACAACCAGCTACTGCTAATATATTGTGAAATTTACATTTAATGATTTATTTTTCAATTTCAATTTCTTTATATTTTTCAATTGGTACCATAATATCAAAAACTCGAAAACCAAGGCCTAAAACCTATCTAACCTTGATTTTGCTGTGGAAATAACGCGCTTTATATATTTGAACCATCTTGATACTAATTGAATTCCCATTTATTTTTTGAATGCACATATATTTTGTCTCCTTGTTAGGTATACGCACTAAAGTTAACTGAATACAGTATGACTCGGTGTATGAAAATTCAATGCATTGGCCGAGTATTTGTAAACAATAACGCAATGGCAATATGGCTTACAATTTTTTGTGATAAAAATAAATTCATGAATTTTCTGTAATTATTTAATAGATATCTATAATATGTCTTCTGAATTTAGCAAGATTTCTTCGTAAATTTATTTAAATTTTATTAAAGTTTAATTGCTCCTGCTTTTTCTATCAATTGTCTTTTTTGAGGAATCTTATTTAATTCAACTTTTTAGCAAATATGTAATTTTATTCGAAGTCATGAACATACCTACGCTCAGTAATATTTTTTATATTGTTGTATGAAATATATGAATCTTCGTATAATTAAATAACAATATTGGAGTCACGAATTTAATGCCTTCCAAGGTAGCACTTGCAAGGCCGTAGCTAATAGCTATTCACCATTTTAATATTATGGTGTAAATGCTGATGTATTTCATCCTATTGAGAAATAAATTATTATCAATAATTGCAGGATGAAGGGCATTTTTAAACATATTTATGGTAGGTTTTAGATGTAGTTTCGTTTGTAAGGAAATTTAACGGAAGAATTATATAACGAATAGATATTATCGATCAATAATTTATTACCTACCTATATAGGTAGTGGCGGTTAGAAGTCTTACAGGAATATATTTCTTATCTTTATGTTACTTATTACTTTTTATTAGTAACTTTTAAATAAGTAAATCCCTACTACTTGTTTATCTTGAGTTCCATTTTGTTAACGAATTGATAATACATATTTGATAATATCATTGTAACGGAATTGAAATTGTATGTGCAATCATCATGTATCATCGACTATCTTTAGATCTTTTTTTTAACAGCATCTTTCATCATTAAGTCATGATTTAATTGTATGTAACACTGTACACAAGTGAACGACTGGACCAAATCAGATGAAATATAGGCCAGCGATAGACTAGACATTGGGAAAGGACATACTATTTTGTTAAGAATACCAAAAAAGTTGATGCGCATGAAATAAGGCAATATGAAAATAAGTATGGCTGTGTCGTGAAGCGCTCGCGAGCGAAGCCCGGGGCGCAGAGCTAGCTTAGTATTCAAGGTAATGTAGGTTTACCTATATTACCTTTATTCATGCATATTTTTTCGATTATTGACAAAAATGATACAAACAATAATTTTCATTTAAAATTAATTTTTGTTCTACGAATACAATAGATATCATTAATTTTTAAGTCCAATACACGAGTGAACCCGCAGCGGGCAGATAGTATTGACTAGGTATTGTACTATAAATAATTACTAGTATACAGATACAAATAGACTGAATAAATCAATGAAACGATCAAAGATGGACTCGGAAAAATCAATTGCATTGCACAGGGCGGGCGGACGCCTGACATGCGCTTCAGTGAGTCTAGGCGTGCATTTCAAAAAGGGAGCGGGGTTAAATGTTGGTCTCTGAATAGATATATTAAAATACATAAAAAAAAAACTAAAATCGCAGCGCACGCGTCTTTCTTCGCGAGAAAATTCCGTAAAAGTTTTCTTTTTAAAATGTACCTACGTCTAAAATTAATTTCATTGTTGTTGTTAAAATATATGATAAGATATAAATAAGTTTACTTAATAAAACATTTAATAGATGCCGGATGCTGCGTAACTATTGGCAACCGATATGTAGGTACTATCGAATATCGATTGCCCTATATTCTAAAGAAAAGGACGATTTGGCTATCACGCCCGGGCCCTATTGAATAATGTCAAAAATATTATAACAGATTTATTGCTATTGTATGACATGTAGGTATAAGATATTTACCTATATAACTTTTAAATTAAAAAATCATAAAATTATATGTTTGTTAAATAACAAAATAAGAAAAAGTTATACACAGCCACAGTTTTTTAATTTATTTTAGAATTATAATATTAAACGAGCCCAATATAACAGGAAGCAGAAAATGCGTATTTTTTTACATGGTAGGTAAGTAAGCCCTTCGTATGCCGAATTTCAGGGGATAAGACACAACGCGCAAGACGACGATCGCGTCGGCAACGAAAACATTTGCTTAGAAACGGGCCTTTGTTTATAATCAAAAACAATTTGAAACACACCCCAAAATAATTGTACAAAAAATTTAATTTAAAAACAATTAAAAATTTCTTACCAATTGTAAGATTTAACTTCGAGAACTAATCACATACTGTAATACGCGATTATTAATTCAAATAATAATGAATAAAGGTAACAAGTGTTGCGTTTGTAAGTCTAGACTTGGGAATGGTACAGCTCTGAGGCTGGACCTGAAATTCCCGGGAAAATGCAGGCACGCATGCGTGCGCGACCTCGTCAATATCTGTTGCATATGCAACCGTGTCCTAATTAAATGCGATGTATATCGGACAGGTATTCTAGATATTTTCTGTATGAGCTTTTTGAAAGCGTATATTATGTAGACAAAAATATTTAAAAATAAAAAGGATTTAGGTTATGTTATTAATTATTATGTTTTTATAACGATAGGATTTTTGTTGTTATGTTTTGAGAATAATTTTCCTGTTGCATTTTAATTGTGTAGCAATTGATATATTTAAGTACATATCTACGAATAAAAATGATACCAAATTCTCATAGCTCTCTAGTCTCTCTTTTAAAACAATATCTTTCAAGTTTTACCTATAGTTTAACGATTTCACACAAAAAAATGTTTTCCATGTTTTGCTTTAAGATATAGATACTTATAGCACTAATTTTCTACATCTGAAGCTTTATACTAAGGAGATATTTTTTATTTTTATTTTTGCAGCAAGAATAATAAAGGATATTTTAATTAGGTAGTTACCACCGGTAACGAAGCCGCTGGCCTGAAGCACTAGAAGTAACTTAGGTATAGTCTACAGTTACTAGACTGTATTTAATTAACTTAGGAGAATCCTGTTTTATAGAGTCTTTGATAAATTTTTTAGAGTTTTTGTTAAATTCGATTCACTTTTAATTGTAGATACTTAGTCATAACATATTCAAAAATAGTTACTAGGTATAGACCAGGATAATTTTTGAAACAAAAAAAAAAACAGTGGGATGAAATCCATTAAATTACGGTCGATGCGAGTTCGGGAAGTGGGACAGTCTGATGATGACCTTTTACTAAATCAGGCACATTACTCGAACTCTATATTTTTTCTTGTTTCCGATTTTCGGTAATATTTCAAAAAAAAGTTTCATCTGCACAAAGAAAAAAACATTCCAACTCGTTTGAGAAATTAGTCTGATTTAGTAAAAGCTCACTAGTTTGTATGCATTTTCTGAGAACATTTATTATTGTAATGTATAATTTTTTACACCATCAGAAAGTAGAGATTTCAACGAACAAAAGACAAAAGCTATATTGTGATTATTTTATGTTTTAAATAATTTTAAAGGGATCGGCACTTGTCTACTAGTAAATGTTGAACTCCAAATCTGTAAGTACTTCATTTAAAGCGAGAATAGAGCAATACCTCAACGCTCCGCTTATGAGGCGTGAAAAGGTAGAGTTTTCTTTTGGGTTTGTTGCCTCAGAACTTTCGACTTAGTGAACCGATTTTGATAATTCTTTTTAATATAAGTATAATGAGATATAGATAGTGTTAGTGTGCATATTATATACTGATATAAAATAAGTACAAAAATTTATGGTTACCTACATTTGTAGGTAACCATAAATTTTTGTACTATTAAAAAAAATGAACTTGGTTACTTTACATTTGTAAAGTAACCAAGTTCATTTTTTTTAATAAGTAAATCTATACTAATATTATAAAGAGGAAAAGTTTGTAAGTATGTATGTATGTATGTATGTATGGTTTTCACGCAAAAACTACTGGACCGATTTCAAAAATTCTTTCACCATTAGAAAGCTGCATCTTTACTGAGCAACATAGGCTATATTGCATTTTCAAAAAAATTAGAGATCCTTACCAAAAATGCAATAATGTAACCCAAGGTGTAAAAAAATCCTCAATAAAAAATCTGTCATCGCGTGCGCTGCGGAATCTATTGAAGATAGAACAAAAAAATGTTCTACGGTATTATAGAATGGATCAATATCTACAAGAAAGTCCGCGATACCATATGTCCATCTTCAGTAGTTATGTTACTACAACATCTTTTTTACGTTTTCAAAGTAAATAGAAGTGCCGACAGTAATCAAACCATGTTATCGATACACATATATTAATCCTTATCCCATTAAATGATGTTTTATTATAGACTGTTTCAATACCAGCAAAATAATTTTTAAATGAAAAGAATTGGATATTCCATTCAAAAGATATAACGAATTTTTAAAAGTGTCAATCTACAGAAAATAGTAGGTATACTGTTCGAGCAAACCGTAGTGCGGGGGTCATGGAGGAATTCTACCAATATGCGTCTTGACGGAACACAGTGGGGTTTTGGTCGGTAGGAATCCGACATGACCCACGGCCCCTCCCCCGGAGGCCGTGGGTATCTATGAAAGATTTCCCCACTAAAACAAAAAAAAAAGGCCGTAGTGCGGGACGGGTTAAAGGTGATTATCATGTGATTAAAAATTAAACCTATAGTCCGACCTATAGTAGACTTTTCACTGTAACGATATCGCTATCTATGCGGATGAAACCGCAGGGCATTGCTAGTAAGATATAAAGGAGTTGATGAGGCTCTAAGATAACATATAGGGTCAACCGGGGCAAATGCAACTAAAAAATAACAAGTCTCAAGTTTGATCGGTTGCAGTTATCTCCTTTTATATTTGGTCATTTATTTGACCCATTTATTGTTTTTTGTATTTATTCAAGATTATTTTAAACCAATCAAGCAATACAGTAGTCTTATAAATAACTGGTAGTGAGAATATTTCCTA
Source organism: Colias philodice (assembly GCF_061535455.1). Taxonomy (NCBI): domain Eukaryota; kingdom Metazoa; phylum Arthropoda; class Insecta; order Lepidoptera; family Pieridae; genus Colias; species Colias philodice. The sequence goes on along the minus strand of NC_143094.1, from coordinate 5,391,563 downwards.
AAATTGGTAGAAAAAGTTACATTAACCCCTAGTCGGGGGTAAATGCAACTAACTGCCATAGCTCTTTTTCTATTTCATATAAAACAACGAATATAGAATATATTTATGAGATTTCATGTTATTCATAGGATTTTGAACTGGATTACCGTGTAGCAAGGACGAGTTTTCAGGAAAAATCTTATTTTTCTAAATGTGGGGCAAATGCAACTATTTGTTAGAGAATTAGTGTGGGGAATGCAAAAAACTTATTCATCGATATATTTTTATTATTCTATATATATATACAATAAAGTTATCTATACAATAACGTTGCGATCGTAGATGGCGCCGCATTATTTAGAGGAAAATCTCATGTACCTACTTTGATTTACCACTTTAAATCGCAACAAAAAAAAATTACAGTGTACTACCTACTAAGTCAATTTTAGTTTTTAGTCAGAACAAATAATATTCTTTGTGTTAAATATTGTTAAAAACGTAAACCAAACAAAATACGTTTATTAGTTAATCAACCGTTAACTAAAAATTACTTGAACAATCACAGAACTATCCTACCTATCGTTTTTAGTTACTTATAGTCTTTAATCACGCTTTATCTAATTTTAATTTTACTTATGAACCCGTCTCTGGGTATAATATCGAAGAAATAATCGATGGTTCTTCTTTAATTAATCATAAAGAAAGTATATTTTGACTACCAAGAAGGATACATAATAAAAATATCGACACTGTCACATCACTAGTGTTTTTAGTTTCATACAAAAATATAAGGGGCTATTGTAACTAACCTCACAGTTGCAATAACCCCACAGTGAAATTTTCATGAGGCAATTGTAACTGCATCAATAACACAAAATAGAGTCAACTAACGCATTAAAAATATAAATGAAATATGCTTAACGGCTTGTGATAATCGTGTCCAATCAAAAACACCTGCAAAAAATCACTCCTAAACAATTTTTTTGTCTGTAAAACTCGACACCTGTTTTTACGCACACCAACTTCAAAATAGCGGTTTGACACAATGGCCTATCAATCAAATAGTTTTCATCGTAGTGGCACCATCTATTACTTGTAAGATTTATTAGTCGTTGAGTTATTGAATCATAGTTGGCGATATATTACAACAACTCTAATAAATTAGTTATGATAACTAGTTGCCATAGCCCCATAGTTGCATTTGCCCCGGTTGACCCTAGTTGATTTAATAAAGGAGATGAAGTATCTCTTCTACTATCTTATTAAAAAGCAGGTAAATAATTATATAAAAATCACGAACTACTGGCACATTTAATCTTTAATGATTGTAACTCGATTAATGTAAAATAAAATGATATAAATGCTACAGGTAGGAAAAGGAGAGTATGAAATAACAACACCAAAATAATTACTTTAAAATATAATTATCACATTCACACAAACACATTATAATACAATAAGTTACATTACATACCTAATTAGACGAAATAATTTATCATTTATGCTACTCATGCTCACTTATACTACTACAAAATAATCGAAACGTAGATAAAACAAACCATTTCAAGAAGGCGGGTAAAGATTAAAAAATATGGAACAAATCTATTTGAATTCAAGGCCAAACATTTAAAATACCTAAATAACTTTGATTTTCATTTCGTTTCCTATTTGAAACAAGAAAAATTTAAATATTGTGAGTAAATATTATGCTCGAAAATTATATCATACGAAGTTACACAAAATAATAAGCCCACCTTCATGAAATATTACAGTCATCTTCTACGTTTCTAAAACAAGAAAAATAATGGTGGTATCGAATTAATCAAAATATTTCACAATCAGTAATTATTTAATTGCTATTCTTAACTTTTACAATTTATTTACAATTATTATTTATCTATAAAATGAAATGCAAGAAATAGAGTATCACTCCTCAGTCTTTTGAGTGGGGTTTTATTATCTTTACGGATTACTAATAATTTTAATAAAAACACTGCTTTTTTCCGGTCGATAAACTCACATAAAGGGTTGTTCGGATTATAATAAATACAATACGAAACAAGTTTTAAAAGGTTATAATATGCCCATTTTATTGTTTTTATTTAAATCTTGAAGAAATATAGGCTTAACCAAAATATAGACGAAAATTATCCAACCATTTCAAATCAAACACTTGAGTAAAATCCGTACATCTGATTCCATATAAATTCGTATAGTTTTCTTTTTGAGATCTTCATACAGAAATGGGCTTATATTTTCTAGTGCACTCTTATTTTCTTCACGGTGACTGTGGTGATGATGGACATCCTGAAATAATAAACGAAAAAAACACTAAGTATGCTGAAAGTTAAAATTATTTCTAAATATATTTAGTGTAATAGACTAGCTAGAGTGTTATGTTATTTTTGTATACTTGTTTAGTTATTTATATCACAAGAATATATAAAAAAGTAGTTGTAAGTAATTGGTAACTACTAACTACCAAAATCTGTAAGTAAAAGTCGCGTCTTATCAGTGAGGTTTGGGACGTGGCCTGGGTACATATTTTATTTTATGCGTTAAAACTATGAAACTAATATTTTGACCAAAAGGACAACTGCCCATAAAACAATCCAACATGTATAACACTTTCCTAGAATTCGTCGTTAACTTTGCCATTATCCTTACAAACTTGTAAAACTTAAATTTAAAAGGAAAAGTCAAAAGCGAAAACGTGTACCCATTTAAAACATTTTTAAGAAGAACAGCTGTAATGTCATTGTTCTAGTAACGGTCGAAATATTTGTGGAGAATTAGGAATGTAGTTGTGAATACGTAGCAATTGTTGTATAATGTATTTGATCAAGTGAAACAATTAGTGTCAGGCGAAAATAATTGTGTTTAACGTTTGAAAAATATTGAACATTAATATTATGAGGGTACATTACGGTCAGTGGGTTTGTGGTACCTAAGCCCGATCTCTCTCGGCTGGATAGGATTTGTAATGTTGTCATTTAAAGAGCCATGTTATGTAAAGTTTAGTACGTAGGTATAATTATGAAACATAACAAACAAAATTATAAAAAAAAATCTCGTTTCTTTGCTCTTTCCTTTTTATATGTAACTAGCAAACTATTAAACGATTATAAAACATAATGAGGTTTTTATCTTTTAAATGCTTTATTATATGTAGGTTGTTGCATTTAATATACTGTATGGCGCGTGCACTGTGCATTGTTCATTGCAGATGTACTGCCATATACAACCTCAAAGATGTATTTACTGTTTAGTGTACAAAAATGCACTATTCAATGTAGGGAGTGTGCGTTGAGTAGTAAGTATAACGGTGCGTTTAAATCAAACGAACATAGAGATAGAGCTAGAGCATTCTTCCTTGATCTTTTGGTGTAAACGAAAACTAGTATTCAGTGTTGTTCAGTATTAGAACGATTCTTTTCGGATGCACTTATAGGTAAGAACACATACGAACAACAAAAGTATGCAAACTACACTACAATAAAAGAATTTGACATAGTGAGGTTAGAATGAGCATTCGCTCGTTCGATGTAAATGCACTGTGCAGCATGTAAATGTATTGAAGTCTTTACTACATAGTTTACGGAGTACCTATACTGTGTAGTGTGTGTTTCAAGAGGTTAGAATGGCAATAATTCGCCGTTCCTATAAGAACCGGTGTCGCCTGTGGGTGTTAGTCCGGGATACATCGCCCATTTTTGCAAGTGATTACTATCAAGCTAATTTTTCGTGAGTAGCTTTATTTTGATGAGATGTCCAATAATTTCATGAACGAAACTCTCGATTGTGGTAGCTTACAGAGGTAACAAGGATAAAATTTTTTGATTTGACGGTTCTCAAATATTTATTACGCAATTTGTAGGACAATATGTCTGTTGAATTATATAAGTATTAAATAAGTGAAAATAAAAAAATCAGCTGGTTACTAATCATTTATGATGACTTCGTTATCGATACACATTGGAAAGGGGGACTCTTTGATCAAACCATAGATTTTGTAGGACAAATATTTTTTCGAATAATTTAGATAATTATCTTGAGATTGAACAAAAAAAAAACATTCAGTTAGTAATTAATATTTGAGAACCATCAAATCAAAATATTTTATCCTTGTTTCCTCTGGTAGCTACCACAATCGAGAGTTTCATACATGAAATTATTGGGCATCTCATCAAAATAAAGCTACTCACGAAAAATTAGCTTGATAGTAATCACTTGCAAAAATGGGCGATGTATCCCGGACTATGTGGCCAAGTCCACGCAAGTCCGCTTACGCACATATTTGCAATTTCAAATCTAGCCAATCATAGCGCCGCGCGATCACGCGATTTAAAATGGAACGAATCATACGCATGATGATGATGTGAGCAGTGCTCATATCCTTGGCGCGTCTGCCCCGCCTACAATGCCTTTCTAACCTCTTTTATACAGTGGTGGTCATATAATTAAGAACGCTGATACAATGGGAAGATTTTTTCAGACTAAGATGCATAACTAATTTCATGTAATTATTTTTATTTTTCTCTATATAGAAATACTTTTCCAACAAATCACTGTATTCATTAATACACGTGATTAGCCTAAAAATTAACAGACAAACTTTTTACACTACTTCTAAACATAGTATTCCTATTTACTAGCTGGTCACGTAATTAAGAACGCTGAATAGTTTATACATTTATTCAAATTTCAATAGAGAACACTCGACTCGATTTGTTGTGTGTTGTGGTTGTTTGTATAATTTTGGCGCCATTAAGTGTTGCAAAAGATTAAAAGTGATTACTTCTCATAAAAATAAAACCGGCCAAGTGCGAGTCGGGCTCGCGCACAAAGGGTTCCGTAGCAGCAAATATAATAAATTACAGTTAAATCAACCTATCTCAAAAACTATAAGAGATACTTTGATCAAACCAAAAATCGTTGAAAGAGTTAATTAGCATGCATCACCTCTATTTTTTTTAGAATTTTATACCCCGTAGTTATAAAAATAGAGGGGGGGGGACATACTTTTTACGACTTTGAGAGCTGATATCTCAAAAACCGTTCACTTTAAGAAAAATGTTTTTTAGAAAACTTTATATCATTTTAAAAGACCTTTCCATTGATACCCCACACGGGTATGTACATCGAAAAAAAAAAATTCATCCCTCAGTTACATGTATGGGGGGCCCCACCCCCAATTCTTTTTTTTACTATTTAGTGTCATATTTTTGTAGCGGTTCATACAACACATATTCCCATCAAATTTCATCACTGTAGTACTTATAGTTTCCGAGTAAATCGGCTGTGACAGACGGACAGACGGACAGACGGACAGACGGACATGACGAAACTATAAGGGTTCCGTTTTTGCCATTTTGGCTACGGAACCCTAAAAATGGAAAAAAATAAAAGTTGTGATAAATCTACTAGGGAAGTTATAATAAAACTTCGCGGGAAGAATTGGTCTTATAAAAAGTGCATCTGCAATGTTCGAACTATGGTTTTCCACGCTATAAGGCATTTTGATACGTATCAAACAACTTCAGATGTCCCACGTATGCCAAGACAGAAAAAACAACTCCTCAAGATGACCGAAACATCGTCCGTATGGTGAAACAAAATCCTTTTAAAGGGTCCAATGGGCTGAGAAAAGAATATTTCAGCGAAAATAACCCTTCAGCAATCGCAGCACGCACTATTCGAAGACGTTTGGTAGAAGAAAAATTGCACGGTCGGATAGCAAGAAAAGTACCCATGTTGAAACTTTGCCACAGGCAAGCCCGGCTTAGATTTGCAAGTAAATATGAAAACTGGACTGTGCGACAGTGGAAAAATGTACTTTTCTCTGACTAAACGAAAATAAACAGAGTATGTTCCGATGGAAAACGATATGTTCGACGTCCTCCGAATACAGAATTCGACCCTAAGTACACGAAAGTTACATTAAAGCACGGTGGTGGAAATGTGAAAGTTTGGGGGTGCTTTTCTGGACATGGTGTTGGACCTGTAAAGTTGATAGAAGGTAACATGAATCAATTCCAATACAAAAATATACTGGAAGAAACAATGTTACCTTATGCTGAAGAAGTTCTACCGGTTATTTGGACATTCCAGCATGACAATGATCCAAAGCACACTGCACACACTGTAAAGGAATTTCTAACAGCGCAGTCAGTTTCTGTTTGGACTGGCAGCTAAGAGCCCTGACCTAAACCCAATAGAGAATCTGTAGTTCGTAGTAAAGAAAAAGGTTTCAAATACACAGTGTCGAAATTTAAGGGAGCTGTACGACGTTTTCTTAGAAGAATGGAACTCTATTTCTCTAGGAAAATGTCAAAATTTAATAGAGTCAATGCCTCGCCGGTGTAAAGCAGTAATTAAAAGCCGTGGACATGCTATTAAATATTAATTTTAGTTAAAAATGTATTAACTTGCTTTACAAATTTTTCTCGCAACGTATTATTGTATTTTTTTTAAATGAAAGGTTCATACAAAACAATTCCCGAGCAGATAAATTAATCGTTCTTAATTATTTGACCAGCTTAATTATTATTTGAATGTGTTGCTTTGGTAAAATAAATTATTTTTGAATAAAATATTGTTGGCGATTTTATTATTTATTCTTAAACTTAGTTGCTCTATTAATGTGGCTATTTTATGACATAACTAGTTGCTTCTCAGAAGGTGCACATCTCTGTGTATGACATTATTTAAATAAAAATTTCTAGTACTTCAGATCGTTCTTAATTATATGACCACCACTATATGTTCTGTGGTTTCAAGATATACTCACGGCACACAGAGCAAGCGATCTCGTCGCTGTTGTCGCCGCAGCCGTCGCGGCCGGAGCACGCCACGGCGGTGCTGCGGCAGCGCCCGTTGCCGCACCGCAGCGGGCAGAAGTCGGCTGCGCGCCATCTGTGCGTGTTACATAGGGTTCAATTAAAATTGGTTGTCTGTAAAGTCGGTTTACTGACGATAGTTGAACGTGACAACGTCCGATTGTGCTTCTTTGTCGCTCGTTCCGCGCTCTCGCTTGCACTTCAATCCATCGAACGCCTCAGAGCGAGGTAACGCCGCATGAGTCATGTTTTTCGTGCGTGCAGCCGGCTCTATCGAATTATAAGACGTTGTCACGTCAAAAACTACAACTAGTCATTAATTTATCATTCACTAGCTTACCGCCCGCGGTTTCGCCCGCTTTGCCTAAAACCTAATAAATTATATACTATAACCTTCCTCTCGATTCACTCTATCTATTAAAAAACCGCATCAAAATCCGTTGCGCAGTTTTAAAGATTTGAGCATACAAAGGGACATAAGTACAGAGAAAGCGACTTTGTTTTATACTATGTAGTGATTCATAATTTATATTTTATTTAATAAAATAATCTGAGAGGATATATTAATTATTTTGTTCTTTGAACAGGGAAATCGTTTTATCTTAAAAAAATGAGTTGAAAATTAATTGTGGTGTGAAAAAAATCTAATGTTATGTTTGCGATAATAATAAATTTACGAGTTATTGCAAATATTTAAGTTCATCATTAGAATATTTGATTTTTTGTATTTTATTTTAGTATCTAGTAAATTTATATAGTAATAGCAGAAAATATCAATTACCTTGATTGCTCATTACATAGATGTGGGGGCTCATCAGACGCATCCTTGCAAGATATAATGGCGTTGCAGAACTCATACTCCGGGAGACACTCGCCAGACCCACATCGGAACGTGTGTCGTGGACAACTGGAATATAAATATAAAATATAAGTTTCTTGATTGATGTTTTTCTGCACTTATATAATTGATTATATAAATAAAATAAACAGTGCAGTCTTATCGCTATAAAGCTCTAGCTCAGAAATCTTTTCCAAAAAACCGAGTGGTCGAGGAGACACAGTGATTATTGATTAATTAAATTACTTTTTTTACATAATAATTATTTTGTTACGTTTCCTTATGCTTGCACATTCGCCTTAAAAATAAGAGATCAAAATTTCACCGATATGTTGCCGTACTTTTCTCTCATCAAATTAATCATTAAAATCAGTTTGGCATTAAATGAGATTACGTCGGTCGGCGCAAAGGTATTTAGGGCATACACTTGAATTATCTACAAAATATAATACACAAATCTTTAATTGCTTATGAATACGTTAGATGTTAGATATTATAAGTAATAACGGATTCATCAATTCAAGATACATGAAAAAATTCAAATTGATCGAAATCTTCTGTACGCAAATAGTAAACAGTAACATGACACCGTTAAACATGCAACTGTTATACTAATCGATTAGTTTTTGAGGAATACACTCATAGCAAAGGAATGAACCATGCACGGCAACTGGAATGTATCCAAGAGCCATACAGTTAAACCTGTTACACCGTACCAAAGCGTGGGAATGTAGTATTACGCATTGTATTTGCTTACTTAATTTGTAATTGTAAAGAAGATTTACATTAAAATCGTTTTTATGCAAAGTTATTTCACAATTGAATATTATATTCATTTAGAAAGTAATTACCCTTATTTCTTAATGGGTTTTATAAGCAGTTACATCAAGGTGCACTCTTTAATTTGGACCATAAATTTAAACTTTTCATGTTTATTTTGTTTTCTTATTGCTTAAATTTACTATGGAAAACTATTCAGAGATGATAGTTATTAAAAGGTAAGTAATAAGTATCCTTCCTCTATATTTAAATGCGAAAAGTCCATCCACCGGTATGGATTAAGCGTTAATACCTAATCAAATATCAAGATAATATTTCAACATTATTTACGACACATTCCTAATTCCTTTACAGTTACTCATGATTCCGAAGTGATAATAACATCATTAACATGTATCATCATTCATCACATAAAATGCCTACTTTTAGCATCCTACTGATAACTAAACATAGCACCCTTTCCATCGTGTTTATTACATAGACCCGACGTTATGACGTCGTTGGACCTGACCCGTCGCAGCGAAACACGTGCATCAGGCACCGCTCACCTACCCTCTAGAAAATTCCCTCGTTCTCGAGTAGATGATGGCCAATATAGAGCGCCACCACGCAGCTTTCACCTACAAATCCTGTCAAAGTGAGCACTCACCCCTTCCTCCTAGTAGCCTTGCAGTTCCTCTCGTCCTCCCCGCCGGGGCACTGCGGCGTGCCGTCGCAGCGGGACGCGCGCGACACGCACGGCGAGCCCGGCCCGCCGCAGCGGAACGCGTGCATCGGGCACCGCTCGCCTGTGCCTTCTGGAACGTGATTAGTATGGTTTGACGTGGATGTATCAATCACTACAATCTACATAGTATAAAACAAAGTCGCTTTCTCTGTCCCTATGGATACATAGGGATATGTATGCTTAAATCATTAAAACTACCCAACGGATTTTTATACGGTTTTTTTTAATAGATAGAGTGATTCAAGTTCAAATTGGAAGGTTTTAGACTTTTAGTATATAATTTATTATGTTTTAGATAGGGATGTAACGATACATGATTTTGCCGATACGATACCGATACCGATATTTGTAGTAATGTATCGGCGATACCGATACCGATACCGATATCGATGGCTTGGTAGAAAAATAAATAGTGAATTATGCATAAAAAGTTACCAACATTTAACAGAGACAACTGTTAATCGTATTCTTTTAAATAAAAATACCAAATCAAAAAACAACAAAACCATTTATTTTAGTATTATTATTTTACGAAGTCAGTTAAACTTTAAGTAATACACATACAATCAGTACCTAATAAAAGTTTACTATTGGTAGAGTTTTTTCAGAAAACAAAGTGCGCACGCGCGGGCGGCCTCCCGCATCGTTCATTGGGCGCGGGTTTTTGAATTATTTGATATGAAAAAAAATGGTTGTTTGTAAAGTAGGTTTACGATCGAGATGTTTACGTGATAACATAATGCAGTGGCAGCGCTCGAGATGAAACGGGAGATCGGTCCGTCTCTCTCTCGTTATACCTGCGACCGCGCTCGTGAAGTTTTGGTGTGACACAAGTTTATGAACATGTCACCCGACTAAAACGATTTTAAAAACGTTATCACGTTAAAAATTAAAATATAATTTGGAAAATCCAAAAGTGCACGCCTCATAATTTTTTTTTAATAATTATTTATTAATTATTATTTTTGTTTATTTAATAACAATTAAACCACATCGAATCAGACCCTGAAAAATGAAAGGGTTCTATTCCTGAGCATACTCAAGCGTAAGAGAAAAAAAAAGACTCGATTAGTAAAGTATTTCGGTCGCTATCGTGTTACTAGTTTAAATAACAAAAATGACATCAAAAATATCATGAATGTTAAAAATAGTGTTTTTTCTTAATATGTGTGTGTATGTATTATCTTACAAGTGCAATGTATGATACATAAATACATTTTAAGTTTGAAAAATCAGATGTTTTGCGCGAAGTGACAGTAGTACCCACCTCAACGCTTCGCTTATGAGGCGTGCAAAAATTCAAAATTATTTATTTCTTTCCTATACATAAACAAATTTGTGATTGGAACACTCCTAGTAAGCAAATAAAATGCTTGTGGTCAGGAGGTTCCGCTCTTCCTTAACACTATTACAGAAACAGAAATAAAACAATATGAATGAATACAATGCAAAAACATAAAAGAAAAGAAAGAATTTAATAAAAAAATATCGGTATCGGTTGATTTATTATCGGCGATACCGATATATCGGCCGATATATCGGTATCGGTATCGGTATCGTTACATCCCTAGTTTTAGACAAAGCGGGCGAAGCCACGGGCGGAAAGCTAGTATGTATAATATAAAGTTTTCCGCCGCGTCTGTCTGGCAATAAACTCGAAAAGTACTGTACAGACTTTCATTCTATTTTTGACAATGTATAGCGTGGTCCTCGAGGAAAGTTTTAGTTTAGAATTTTTAAGATTTACGCAACGGCGACGGACAAGCAAAGCATTCTTTGCTTGTATATCTTTTTTTTCTATGAAAATTATGATTTTGTTTCCACAGTTAATTATTGCCAAATAAATTGAATAGAATTCAAAAGAATTGTTTATTCTTTATTGTAGGGACACACATATGCAATTCGCTGATCGAGCTTTTTGTATATGTGTGCGTCCACATTGTTTCCCCGACGCTTTCTACATTTATTATAGAATTATTATTCAGTAGTGCATAACGGCTAGCTTAAACAACACATATTGTAAAAAAGGATTAAAAGTGATTAAAGTAAAGGCTTTATTATTTGGGCAACCTTGGGGGCAGCAGCACTACTCAACATTTATTAAATACACAAGTACGCTGACATAGAGTTTTTTCACACCCAGTAAAGGTTTCCACGTCCAGTTAAGTAAACAGTCAACATTAACACCACCAACCGAACCCGTAGAATACATTAGACATATAGAAAGATATTAACCAGGGAACATTAGTCACCAGAGAGTTAATTGGTGCGAAGAAAGGAAACGTGCAGAGACAATTACCTTTACCAGTACCTAGGCATTTCTCATCGGAGCCATCTGGGCAATCCTTTCGTCCGTCGCACACGAAGTACCAGCTTATGCAGGTCCCAGTTGATCGACACTGTAATGTTAAGGAATTTTATAAGAGGGGATCATAAAAAAATATAAACACTTCAAGTTGCAACTTAAAAATTAAATGATTCAAATTACAAGACATGTTTACACAGATGAATTTGCTTGTTGTTGATTTTTTCACTATGTATATTGGACAATAAGTAAAGTGGTAAAATATATTTTTCTGTACTTAGGAATACGTCGCGATTGTTTGCAGTTATTATATTATATCGTATATCTTGAGTATATTATGTCTAAATTAATTTTAAAAATATTAACGACGGATGTATAATGTGTGTGCGAACTATAATACTGCATTCTTAACTGGTTAATTAATCAGAAACTATTTCATAATAACGCGTTCTTTCATTACAAAAAATATTACCTACATTGTAATTAGTACGTAGTTATAATACCAACATTGTGTTGACCACGTACGTAATACTTTAGACCGCTCAGAAATTTTAATTGCCGTATTGAGTTACTGAGCCATTAACGCTGCTGTGTAAAGATGAAGCCATAATAAAATAAACATACTTGGAATGTACCGGGCAGACAGCCTCGATTTCGCGCTGAGCAAGCCGATGTGGAATTAGTGCGGTATGAACAATCACAGCGCTTGTTGACACAGCGGGTGTTGGGGTCCACTTTCTGGCACTGACTGTCGATGTAGCAAGGCATTCCAAGAGACACGGGTCCGAGGTCTACATCTGGTATTGCATCTGCTCGAATGCGTTGTTTATCTGAAATATTATCAACACGGATGTTACATTAAACGAAAAAGGGTTGAAGGATGAAATTGTAGAGCAATAATATTTACTTTATCTTCATGATTTTACTACGAGAAATTATAGAGTTTAGATTTTACTATGATGATGAGATATTGCTATTTGAATAAAAGGTTCATAAACCTCTCACCTTTAAGAGACGATTTCTTCTGATGTCCACCTTTATGCTTTCCTCCGTTTTGTTCCTTAGAAGTACCACTTTTCTTATTCGATTTCTTATCAATTGATGGCTGAGTCACGACTCTATATACAGGTTGATCGTTGGCATGTAAATTAGCTGTCATTTCATCCGAACTGATGAGTTCATTTGGTTCTCCATCTTTCCTAATAGAAACCGATAGCCGTTTTGTTTGATCAATTGGAGGTACTTTCATAACAGTTTGCATTAACGGACTGTCTTCTTGAGTACTTAATACGTCGTTTTTACTCGTATACATTGGTAATTTACTCGGCTTTATTTCATCGGAATCGATGATAAAATTAGGTTGAGATGAACGATCTTTTATATTTGCAACTTCGTTGTTGGTTTCATTCGATGAATCATTACTAGTTTCTTGTTCTGCTATTACTGCTTCTGTGGCATACACTGGTAATTTTATAGGAAGGCATTTATCTCCAGATTTCTTGAAGAATGAATTACAGGAACACCTTCCAAATAGATTGGGTATAACAAATTCGCAGTGGCTGTCTTTATCCCACAAACGACAATGTTCATTACTGTAGCAAACGTGAGTTGGTGGAGCAGCTGAAATTAATGAAAGGAATTATGGATAAGTGATACATTTGTTATAATCAGCTATTAACTTATTGCTCATATAACCATGAAGACAAATAGCTAACAATCAAACACAATTAGCAGTTTTCCGAACGAACAACGGAACCTATACCTATACCTATTTCATGCCCCAGTAATTTCTTTATTACAAGGACATTTGCAATGAACCATGGCTATTAGACCACAATGATTTAACAACAGTCATTATTTATGAGCGTTCACTGCAAATAGAAGAAAGTTTCTCTCATCGTAACCTATTTCTGACTTGTTATTTTACCAACATAACTTTGAGGAATCTGGTTATCTATATTGTGAATAACTATAACTATATACGTAATATATCTTGTTATTTACCAACGACATCAAAAGGTATTAAGGTAGTTAAGTACTTTGTATTTCCATTAAGAAACTAGCACATAGTATTTGAATTTCTCTTGATAAATCTTAAAAAAGGTCCATTGATATTTTCTTGTAACAAACTAGTATTTGATTGTTCAGTGAGTAAATACTTAATAAAATATTCACAGAAAAACAAAACCACATTCAGTTATTAAAAGACAATAATAAACTCTTTTTCTTCACAAGAATCACTGCTTTCTACATCACATAAAACATTCGTATTCATACATAACTTGGTGGCAAATTGAGACAATTGCGATCCAAACGAATGTCAAGGCACCATAACAATCTCGTGTGGCTGGTGTTCCCACAATAAGATCGCATTACATCGTATTACGGAAACAAACGATGTTCACAGAAAGTGCATTCTTTTCATAAACGTGCCCACTTTTTCTCACAGATCAAAGATTCACAGTAATGGCATCCATTTATGGGAGTAGGTATATTTAGGATAATGAGGGTTGCGTTTAACGAAACTGATGTAGAACGTGCATCAAGAAATCACAATCTTAAATTCTATCATCCGGACCATTTGTCGACATGGTTATCTCGACTTTCATCTTCCAGTTACAGAATTTCATGGTGATTTATCGGAGTTAAAGCCGTGATGTTTTTGTGCGTGACGCAGACAATTTGGCGTAAGTCAGGGACTGACCCGTGAACGCGAAAACGAAAGTTACGCACGAAAGATATTCTATCGGGTGTAAATTACACTTTATCACAGCTATTTGTACTTTTCTTTATTACAATCTTACGTATTTTTTTAGACCGTGTAGGTACCATTTATTGTACCGATCATAAAATTCTTAAATCTCCTTGCCGGAATGCCTAATATGATCTAACAAAACAAAAACAATTTATTCACGTGTACTGGTGTTGCTTAATCTTGTAAAAGGTACTTACGTGAGAGGCACGTGTGTTTTCTGAATTGCAAATGACCATCCGTGCACCGACAAACACCATCTAAGCAAGCGCTGTAGGCCACCTTTAGTGTACATTGTTCTGACACCACACATTCCGAGCCGAGAAGTGTCGCTGAAATATTAAAAGAATACATATTACACCAAGAAATATGAATTTATACGAATAGATTATTTTGAAGCTTGGTACACTTTCTTCCGTATAATATTATTAGAGGCAGGAATTTATCTGAGTTGTATTTATTGTCAAAACAATAAGGCTAACATAATACATAGTTAAAATATGTAGTTAGAATCCTAAAACTCATCGTCCATAAGCCTTTCATAGTTTGTATGAAAAGATATAAAACAACAACAATTTTGTACCTATCTATATCAGTTTAGGAAATGAATTTTGGAATACTTAGAATTGATAAAAAAGAAAGTGTTTGTACTAATTTCTCCTTAATGAAATTAACCTGCTTATCAAAATCACTATCTAAAGTAGATTAATAATACAAGAATTTAGCTGAAGGCCTATGGTAATTTACTAATTTATTATCACTTTACAGTTCGAGATTTTTAAAGTTATTTTTGTTACTGGGTAACAATAAAAAAAGAGGTTTTCAAATTTATGCGTAGGTACATACTTAAGTAACATAATAAAAATAATAAGACATTCACGAGATAAAATGTAATTAAATGATATAGAAAATTAACACTTAGATATAATTAAGAGATCCGTGGATAAGATGATTCGCGAACTGTTTACTTATATGGCAGGCAAATTATTTGCACGATCCAACCTTGATGTTTATCACAATTATATAAATGCATTAAACTACATACGAAACCCGTTAAGTTACAGTACAAAGTGCCTACTCACATTTACTTAGAGTAAAAAGTGTTATGGGAACCGACAATAGAATTAAACATGCTTGTCATGTGCAGTTATATTATACATCAAAATGAGTCTCCGCAGTCTTCCTGTTAGCCTATAAAATATTACTTTCACGAGAGCTGAACGTTACCTAGATTAATGTATGAGCATGTTTTAAAGTTTTTGGGCGTAGTCTGTCAATTATAGTGTTCCTCGAGGTGCATGAATGAAGGTGGACAGGCAAATGAGTGACGGGTTCGCGACCCGAGGCGTGTGTGACCCTATTTTACTTTCAAGTTCACTGCTGCCTGCCGGCTTGCGTACCGTCATCAATTTGCATCCAATGGACATCCTATCCACACCATAATATATTGTTCTAACATATGAATTATTTATAGGTTTTTATAAAGTTTTATTTGAATAAATCTTTTGAATCAAATTTAAAGAGTTACTCTATAAATTTATGAATAAAATTGGCAACTTTTAATCCGATTATAAAATTTTGACACAGTTAAGTTTTTATTGTACCTACCAATGACAACTGTAAAAAACGGAACTGAACAAAACTGAAATCGATTTCTATAAAACTAAAATATAAAATTTGGTAGAGTTATGCTTTCTTTAATTATAATCCTACAAGTATCTAGTTAAAATTATTATTTTCTTTTACTTAATAACATCTAAAATGGTCCACTTTAATTGTCTAAATACATATAATGAATATATTCCGAGGATATATAAACATTCGTTGTATGCTTGAACTGCGACTTTACCCTATGAATAAATAAAAGTAAGCACGTGAACACGCACATTGTTTATTAAATCGTTGTTTAATGTAAATAAAGTAAAATATTTGAGTAAAATTACGGCTATGTTAATTGTTCAATTATTTCCAGTAACCCTGTCAACTTGATTTATATCCTCACATATAATTTCTAATTCTATCGATACAATTTAATGAGTCGTAGTGTTAACACTTTCCGTACAGGAAATTTAATAGAAACAATCTCTTAGGTAATTAACGGCTTTGGCGGCATACTAGGAAGAAGTGTTGTGCTTCAATTGATGCCTTTATGATAATACTAGTAGATAGACATGCGATTTACGATTGAATAAATATAATCCGTTTGTTAGACCGACGAAAGCATCGTGCCATGTCTTAATTGATCTCGACACTCGTAAAACGTTCTACAAAGGGGGACATGTTGATAATCCGATAAAGGTTTTTTCTTAATTTGCATCAAGACTTTATCGTTTTTAAATTGGATACTTATTATAATAATGTACTTATTTTATGATCCCACTCGGCACTTATACCATTAACATGTTTAGGCCACATTTTGCCCCAAATATTCAAGGACCAACATAAAGTTTATGTTAAAGGAAATAAGAAGAAACGTATGAACATTTTTGTTAATAAATTTACAGCAATATGGAATGTACAACTCGTAAAAATAATAATTTGCGTGACTTCTCGGTTTCCAATCGTAAGATTTTATCTGCACTCCAATTTTTTGGTGTCTGGTGCCTTAGTGACCGCTTTTGACTTAATCTACATTTGATAACTCGGACGCAATTACGTTAACAATTAAATATGACGGTACTGGCACGAACTGTATTCTGTATACTATATTGTACGGTAAAACATTTTAGTTTAAGATTAAAT
The DNA here is from genome assembly GCF_061535455.1 of Colias philodice. Lineage (NCBI taxonomy): Eukaryota > Metazoa > Arthropoda > Insecta > Lepidoptera > Pieridae > Colias > Colias philodice. The sequence goes on along the minus strand of NC_143094.1, from coordinate 5,374,601 downwards.
ATAAAACCTAGATAACTAATTTAATTGAATGTATTTTGCGGAATATACGAGTATGTCGCAGTAAGATAAATAAAGCCGTAATATTAAACGGGTTAGTTTACTTCGTGGATTACTTTCAGTTAATTTATAAATATTTTTTATACATAGCTTTTGTTAGGTAATAAAAATACTGTACAATAAAGGCTTCTCTTTGTATTAGCCACAGTAAATCTGATGACAAAGCAGGCGCGTGCGAAGGACGATTAACCACGGGCTTTAAATTTTATAGTTTTTATAAATCCCAAGTTGAGAGTTGAGTTTTATTAAAGTAATTAAGTTACCAACATCACGTTTAATGGTTTAAATTCCAAACCTTTACTAAAATAGCTACAGTGATTCAAGATATTCTATTTAAAACTTTAACGACTTGTTTCTTGTTGAATAATTAAGATTTTAAGCATGTAGAGTCGGTGCATAAAACAATTTAGTACTTAACCCAACAGCGAATGAGAATGCCTTGGAAATTTATTGCATTTTAATTTAACATGACAAGATTAATATGATCGATAATGATTTAGAACCGGTAGCTATTATGCGAGTAGCGTTACCCAATACGTGTTATCGTGGTATCTAACTACGGTGTTTATGTGATAATACTCGTGTTTAAGTTACGATATTACTGTTTTTATATAAAATCTTAATGTTACTGACAGTCCAATTAATTTGCACGTGGATTGGCTTCACGACTTAACGCTTATCAAATATCTGACGAGATAATTATTAATTGAAGATATAATATTCTCATTCACATTATTGTGTTTATTTTATTTCAATATATCTATTCATATGATATAATATCTATTATACAGGGTGACTGGTAATTCGACGTGATCCTTCAAAGGGGTTATACTAGAGGTCACTTGCAACAAATTAAGTCCAGCTATCAAAAATGGATGGTTATTGAGCTATGACCCTTTTCTTTTTGAGGTAATGCAAGTTTTGGGCAAGTTATTTTTTTTTAAACTGATCGCTCATTCTTCGGCTTTCAAAAAAATATCAATTGAATGTTAACAGTGTATTAGTTTTTACATAATTAATTGTTTTCGGTAAAAAGGCAGAAAATTTTCATATCAAAATCCGTCATAGCTCAATAACCATCCATTTTTGACCCCTGGTTAACTGGACTTAATTTGTTGCAAATGACCTCTAGTATAACCCCTTTGAAGGATCACGTCGAATTACCAGTCACCCTGTATTATAGTATATAGTCGCATATAAGAACTGTGTACAGAATATGTAAAGAATGTCTGCTATAAAGTGCATCTTAGCTTAACTTGAGGAATACAGTTAACAATAAGCATTAAATAATTATAATATTTGAGGTTGATTACGAAAGTGTTTACAACTTGACTGCATCGTTAACCGTTAATCTTACCTTTATACGTATTTTAACCGTTGACCGATTCAACAGGCCTTATTTAGAGTCGTATATCATATTTAATTTACATATAGAATTTTATAGAAGCTCGGTTAACCATTTACCGAAATATCCGTATAAATGTTTACTTTGTCTAAGTTACTTATCTAGAGTCTAGAGTCTAGACTCTAGACTATGACTAAAAACTTTGTTAAAAAACAATTAATATAATGGAAAATAATAATTATTTAATTTTACTACAAAAGATAAATTAAATATTTAAGGCGGCAATATAAAGAAAATACTTGTGTAGTCATTCTACTGTGAATAAAAATTTTATACGAAACATGCAATTTAATTACACTTATTTGAAAATTTTTAAATTTATAACGAATGCCATTAAATATTTGAATGCCATTAAACCAAAAATATCAAATTCTACACTTATTTGTCTATTGTTATTTAATCGACGATAGATCATATAAATTGCCATGTACCTAGTCCATATTTTATTAAGGTATCGTCCTTTACGAACACGCATTTAGTCTTCTTATTTCAGCATGCGCTTGATATAGAGCTGTGTTGAGTTTTATTGATTTATCGCCGAATGGTTTAACAGCATTGGTGTTAAACAAACGCATCTGAATGAGGATTTATTGGTATCGTACTGCACTAAATTGAGATAGCGGAAATGATGTAGCGTGTTTCTTATCGCTGCATCAGTGTTAGATGAACTCAATGCCTTGTAAAACTTGCTTGTTTACCGACAGTTATAAATAGAAGCTTAGAATTTAATAGTAATTAAGATTATTATGTTATTTTTATAGTTATAAATTATAAGCTGTTAGTGCTGTTATTTAAAATACGGTTTAATATGGTTTTCCAATATTTGAAGCTCTGAATGTCAAATGCTTGAATGTTCTATGAACTTACCTACCTACAATGCACTAATATGCATGTAGGTATACTAATATTTTTTTAATTTATTATATTTTATACTATTCACGATTACAATTACAATTTCTTGCTGGGATTAAATACAGAGTTTGTCATTAAATATAGAACGCTCTATATTTCATTAAAAAAAACGAACACTTGTAAAATAAATTGATAAAGGAATAGAAACATTTAGATACATCTATACTTATAATAAATCTGTAGAGAGGCCAATTCTGTACATGAAATATATTTAAAAAAAACTATGAAGGGGTGATAAGGGATCGCTACTGATGCCAAAAATGCAATCAGTAAAATTTTTGTCTGTCTGTCTGTCTGTCTGTCTGTCTGTCTGTCTGTCTGTCTGTATATTCGTTATAGAAACAAAAACTACGCGACGGATTTTAACCAAATTTGGCACAATTATTCTTCATACTCCTGGGCAGGTTATAGTAAAAGAATCATGTAAATCGGTGTAGAAACACCAAAGTTATACATGAAATACGCTATAGGTCATCGCGCGTGAATACAGAACATAGAAATCTAAATAACAAGACACATAGAAGTGCTATAATGTCATAATTCGTATGAAAACCGCTGTCGCCAAAATCAACACATTCAAACCGAAAGCTAAACAGTACACACAAGTAAACTATGCCTTTTATTGGACAGCTTGATTTTAGTGAAAACTAACTTATCTATTAAATTAAGCTTTTGAATATGTATCCTAACGCACGAATTTACGGTTTATTTTAGAATAACATCCCTAAGTATATGAGACTTTTTGCTCCAACACGAACAAACGTGATAATAAGAATGGTCGACTGTGTCATTCATTGTTATTTCGATTACTATGGTGACACTCGTAATACTTGTAAATATTCTATAATTTTAAGGAAAAACGGCATTATTTCTAAAAAAAAATATTTTCCAATGAAATATTATTCCTTTATAAGTATAATTACAACTTGTGGAAGAATTTCCGCAATGGGAATTGCTGAAACACACCATGTGGCATGTATACACTCATAGGTCTCCAGAGCAACTGAACAGTGACGAATGCACTGGTGATGTGCAAATCACCTGAGTGGCGACAAGGTCACGCACGCTTACGACTTCTAGTGTCTTGTTATTTAGATTTCTATGATACAGAATCATGCCATAAGGATTATTTTTGTGTATCAGTTGCCGCGTTCGACGCGCTTCGCGGCGGGAGCTATAAAAAGGCGGCGGGTCTGCACCCGTTTCGCGTTGTCATGGCATCACGTGTGAACGGCTGAACCGATTTCGATAATTCTTTTCTATTATATTCCTTGAAGTACGAGGATGGTTTTTATGTAGAGAAAACGTAAATATGTACCACGGGCGAAGCCGGGGCGGACCGCTAGTCTAAAATAAAACATTAACTTATAATTAAGTCAACAGGAAGAAAGCACCATGGGATAAAATTTAATAAAGCCATTTTAAATTCACTTGTAGTGTTGGACTGTCATGATATCACGAGAACGGAATAGTTTTAAGTAGGGATGTAACGATACCGATACAGATACCGATATATCGGCCGATATATCGGCAAGCCGATATATCGGTATCGCCGATAATAAATCAACCGATACCGATATTTTTTTATTAAATTCTTTCTTTTCTTTTATGTTTTTGCATTGTATTCATTCATATTGTATTATTTCTGTTTCTGTAATAGTGTTAAGGAAGAGCGGAACCTCCTGACACAAGCATTTTATTTGCTTAAGTACTAGGAGTGTTCCAATCACAAATTTGTTTATGTAAAGGAAAGAAATAGATAATTTTGAATTTTTTAAATTTTTAAAATCGTTTTAGTCGGGTGACATGTTCATAAACTTGTGTCACACCAAAACCTCACGAGCGCGATCGCAGGTATAACGAGAGAGAGACGGACCGATCTCCCGTTCCATCTCGAGAGCTGCCACTGCATTATGTTATCACGTAAACATCTCGATCGTAAACCTACTTTACAAACAACCAATTTTTTTGATATCAAATAATTCAAAAAATCCGCGCCCAATGAACGATGCGGGAGGCCGCCCGCGCGTGCGCACTTTGTTTTCTGAAAAAACTCTACCAATACTGCCGTCCTTTAACTAAAAAGCCGTTAACCCTCAAATGGTCAATTTTCAGTTTTAAATGTAGGGTGATAGAGTTCAGAATTCTCTATCTTTCTGTCTAAGAATCATTAATAGTTATAAATATATGAAAATATTGTAAGCCGTTAAGTAACACAATTTTCAGCGATTCCATAACTTGAAAGCGTCTAACCAACACTACTTCGCTAAATTTCCTTTAAAGTACCTTAACCGCCAGATTTAATAATTATTTTTTAGCTTTTTACTTGACTAAAAGTACGTTATCAGATTATACTTGACTATAGGGACGCAAAAGGACTATAACTGCTTTATGATATGCTTTCATATAACGATTCCAATGGAAATCCTTACCTTATTTGCAGTTACTCGCCCTTAACGCTTTTTTAGTTAAGTAATTTTATTTAGGAAAAATTCTAATAACACTTTTTTGCTTAGCTACAAAGCAGCTAACCCTCATTTTTTAGCTAAAAGGCAGTTATCCAATTCTGGTGATGCATCAGTTTTGGGGATGAGAGTGATGATGAAATAATGTCGCTCCCAAGCAGAGTACCGATTGTTTTTGATTTTCTTTTACAAGACGTATTGTTTCTGATCAGGTTTACTAAGTTTTAAACAATCTAGCAGCTAAATTACGGAAAATATAACAAGTCAAAGTTACGAAAATTTGGTAGGTAATGGTTACGACAGTGCGAACTTTCAATCGTACTTCTCTGTTTAGACTCTGATTTGTCACTGTAACCGAGAAAGAGAAGAAAGACAGTCTGTACTATTTAATTTTTAAAACTATTTATTAATTATGTAATTTACCCCTTGGGTGGAATTAGTAATCGACTGTCAAGCAATGTACTAGAGATGGTGATACAAAAATTGTTAGGAGTACACTACCTTTGACCCGCTGACGGGGAGGCCATTTTGCAACTATTGCTATTTTTTCTTATCTTTATATGTATTAGATTATTAAGATTTGTATTTTTTACATTGTAGCAAATAAAAAGTTTTCTACCTCCTGCTATTTTCCACATATTCTGGTATATTATATTTTCTGAATGTGGATGAAAGAGTCTTCTAATCATTTGATAAGCGGTTCTACATTATTTATTAAGAGCATCCCACATGTAAGAGCTTGAAGCCCTATTGAAACCAGGGTGTATTTTTTCAAAAACCTTGTGCACAAGTCTTAATTTTTTTTCAGGAAACGATTTATGTTTACATTGTTTGTGGTTCTATATGTACTCAATATCCGTGACTCGCATGATGGCTTCGCAGAAGAATATTTATAAAATAACGTTAAAATTGCAATTCTAAATGAATATACGGTTCCAAAAAAGAAAAGCGAGAAGATTTATCTCAATCTTAACCCATTAATGAGCCACTGTAATGAAATAAACGTGAACATGACGAGAAATAAAGGTTAATTTTATCGAAAACTTAAAAGAGTCATTTAGTAAAAGAGTTTAAAATACTTGTTACTCACAATAAGACGCTAAAACCATTAATAATTTAGATAGTGTTTAAATCCTTAATACTTAAACCTAAAAGCTTTTGATCCTTTTCCTTTCCATTGGTTGACCTAGAGGATGTAATTCCCGAGAGCAAAGCCTCAGACAGCAGCAAATTTTTAACATTAGTAAGATTAAAATTTAGTACAACTATATAGAATCATAGTACAAAAGCATCCAAAAGCCCTTAAACGCTGATTATAAAGTTTTTGAAATTTAAATTAAAACGAAAGTCTTAGCTTAAAAGTAGTTATAGTAGCTTAACGACGTTTTAGGTAAGCATTTTATTAATAAATAAAAAAAAATCACAAAATGAAAATAAAAATACTAAATTACTTAGCTAAAAAGTCGCTATGGTATGTGAACGGCCGTCTTGTCCAGTAAATAGTTAAAATTTTCAGATTATATCTAATATCTAATATCTAATATCTAATATCTAATCTAATATTCTAATATATATTATAAAGGCGAAAGTTTGTAAGGATGTATGGATGTATGGATGTATGGATGTATGGATGTATGGATGTTTGTTACTCTTTCACGTAAAAACTACTGAACCGATTACAATGAAATTTGGCACACATATAGAGGGTAACTTTGATTAACACAGAGGATAGTTTTTATCCCGGAAATCCCACGGGAACGGGAACTATGCGGGTTTTCCTTTACAAACGCGGGCGAAGCCGCGGGCGGAAATCTAGTGCTGAACTAAACGAGAAAAAGTGAATTTAAAAATAAATTATAACAGTTTCTGGGTAAAAAACTAATATTTATATATAATATAATTAAATGTCGATCGATGTATCTCACAATAATAATTATTGTAAGTGTCATAATTTTTAAGAAATAACGATTTCCGTGTTTTTTGCCATTTACTCGAAACTCACTTCGTGGGCTTAACGGCTTTCTAGTTAAAGGACGGCAGAATAGTAAACTTTTATTAGGTACTGATTGTATGTGTATTACTTAAAGTTTAACTGACTTCGTAAAATAATTATACCTACTAAAATAAATGGTTTTGTTGTTTTTTGATTTGGCATTTTTATTTAAAAGAATACGATTAACAGTTGTCTCTGTTAAATGTTGGTAACTTTTTATGCATAATTCACTATTTATTTTTCTACCAAGCCATCGATATCGGTATCGGTATCGGTATCGCCGATACATTACTACAAATATCGGTATCGGTATCGTATCGGCAAAATCATGTATCGTTACATCCCTAGTTTTAAGTAAATTACAATGTACTTACTATGCTAGCGAAGGAATGTAACGATGTATTCCGATAATTCTAATCAGTATCGGCTACATTCGATAGTTAATTTTTATAATGTACATATATAATATGTATAATGCTAGTAAGCTTGCACTCGTAATCACATGGGAATAATCGATTGTAATTTGTAATTAAGTCCATAGTTATAAGTTTGTATATTTATCTGTCTTGTGTCATAAATCTTTACTGAAAACAAGGTTTGTAGAGAAATGAATATGAATGAAAGTAATTATCCTCAATTTCGGTGCTCGTGTCCAAACAAATATTTCAATGAAAAGCTAAAAATTTACATAAATAATTTAATAATTAATCCGATTTTTCAAAATTGTGCAGATGTAGGGATATTATTTCAGTTGTAATTAAGACGTAAAATACACGCTTATCTTTTGTAACGTAAAATACATATATTGTCATAAAACTTATACGACTCATAACTAAGAAGAATAAGAAAACATTTGCACTTTTTTTTTATGCATCATTGCAATCTTTCTGGAAACATGTTTTTCGTTTTAGTATAAGTATTGGAAATTATAAAAATACTCGCTCTCAAATGCGGAAACGGGAAAATTATCTACTTAGGTATCTAAATTTACATGTTTTTGATAAACGTTACCTTGTAGGCTATATTTATTGGGTTCCAAAGAAAGTGAGGCGTGCGTGGGTTATGGAAAAGTTCGATAACAAATAAAATTCCAATTTTGTTCATGATAGGTATTTGTGTCACACAATAAAAATGTAGCGTTGTCATATAAATAGAAAATCGTCAATATTAAAGACATTATTAAGTCATAGAATAGTTAAAATAAAAAAAAATATGAGTTAAGACTGTAACAATTGGAATAAATTATACTTAATAAGATTCAATTGTGGCTTTTCTAGTTAAAAAAACTGATTGAAAACAAAAGACCTATAATTACTAATTACTAACATTATATAAATGCTCCAGTTATCGATCAATAAAATATAATATTTGTGTCAATGATGAAAACCGCAATACTTAAGTGAAAGTAATATCGAAACCACTAATATTGTACGATACTCATTATAGAAAATAATAATTTGGAAAATCCAAAAGTGCACGCCTCATAATTTTTTTTTAATAAATATTTATTAATTATTATTTTTGTTTATTTAATAACAATTAAACCACATCGAATCAGACCCTGAAAAATGAAAGGGTTCTATTCCTGAGCATACTCAAGCGTAAGAGAAAAAAAAAGACTCGATTAGTAAAGTATTTCGGTCGCTATCGTGTTAACAAGAAAAAGGATCCGCACATACAGACACACGGACGTCCAAGACAGAACTTTTTTAAACTGTTTTTTAACTAGTTTAAATAACAAAAATGACATCAAAAATATCATGAACGTTAAAAATAGTGTTTTTTCTTAATATGTGTGTGTATGTATTATCTTACAAGTGCAATGTATGATACATAAAGACATTTTAAGTTTGAAAAATCAGATGTTTTGCGCGAAGTGACAGTAGTACCCACCTCAACGCTTCGCTTATGAGGCGTGCAAAAGGAAAGTTGAATAAAATGAAACAAATTACAGAAGTGATAGTGTTAAGATCGATAAGATGCGTTGTGAAATGTGAATCATGTTTTTGCTATTGTATTGTTTTCTAATCGAAAATTAATAGATTCGTACAAATTATACGTAAAAATAGTTTATTGCTAACAACATGCCGTATACATTTTAGACCATTTGAGATACTTATTCAAAAGATAGAGTCACTATACAATTTACGAAATTCGAAAAAAAAAAGCTTCAGCCGTAGCCAAAAGTGCAAACGAACACATAATATGTGTGTACCTACGTACATGTAAGTATAAGATAAACAGTGGAAATCACTTACACTGGAGGCACGTGGAGTTGTCAACTTCAGCGTAGTACGGTTGACAGGTGCAGACTCCCCTCGCGCAGCGCGAGTTCGAGGCGGAGCAGTCTGCGTTGGTGCGACATTGAGAACCGAGGAGGCTGCAGTTTGCTATCTGTGGACATGTATGTTTATGTGAACTTCGTCCTTCGAGTTAATTCTCACGCACTTTAGGAAACTGTGCACATATCACAAGGAACGATGTAGGCTGTAGCCTGTAGGTATCATATTATTTTACTTGTTATGTGAAGGTCAATAAAACACGCATAACAAAGGGATTACAGCTGTTTATGAGTTTAGTTTTAGTGAGTTTTAGAAAAATAATTGAAGTGTGAATGTTTATTACATTATGTGAGCGATGTGTCAGAGTAATAAAAAGTACTATATTTCTTAACAAATAGGTAATTTTTGCTGTGCCGTATAACTAGGGTAATAAAAATCTAAGTAAGTTAGTTACAATTACAAAATTATTTGATGTTAGTTTCAACTTTCAGAGCAACATTTTCCGTATAGGAGTTGTTCGCCTAGTCGTTATAAGGACTAGGTATTATTTTTCGTTATTTTAATTAAAAAAAAAACTACATTTACATTTTAAGATGACTATGTATATTAAATTAGTTCTTACTAAAGATTTAAGTAAGTATAAAATAAATAATTTGGAAAATCCAAAAGTGCACGCCTCATAATTTTTTTTAATAATTTTTTATTAATTATTATTTTTGTTTATTTAATAACAATTAAACCACATCGAATCAGACCCTGAAAAATGAAAGGGATTCCTGAGCATACTCAAGCGTAAGAGAAAAAAAAAGACTCGATTAGTAAAGTATTTCGGTCGCTATCGTGTTAACAAGAAAATCCTCCGCACATACAGACACACGGACGTCCAAGACAGAACTTTTTAAACTGTTTTTTAACTAGTTTAAATAACAAAAATGACATCAAAAATATCATGAATGTTAAAAATAGTGTTTTTTCTTAATATGTGTGTGTATGTATTATCTTACAAGTGCAATGTATGATACATAAAGACTAAAAGATATTATTATTAGTCTGTGCTAAAAGTTTGAAAAATCAGATGTTTTGCGCGAAGTGACAGTTGTACCCACCTCAACGCTTCGCTTATGAGGCGTGCAATAATCATGTCAGTTGAGTTAGGTATCAATAATTACGAGCGGCATAATTCAAAGTCTGTTTTTAACGATGTTAGCTCGTAAAGTCTCACGGAATTAAGCAAACGAGGGATGATTCCCCCAGGGTTGTCTGTAAATGCCTGCTCATAATGATCTGCATTAATCACCTCACTATGTTAGTTATTTGACGACGCGGTTGGCGCAGTGGTAAAGTAACTGCCTACTGAGCCGACGGTCCCGGGTTCGATCCCCGGTCAGGGCAAATATTTGTGTGATGAACTCAATTATTTGTTCTTGGGTCTGGGTGTTATTATCTATATATATGTATTTATTAAATATTATATTTATCGTCGCCTAGTACCCACAACACAAGCCTTAATTGAGCTTACTGTGGGACTAGGTCGATTTGTGTAATAATGTCCTATAATATTTATTTATTTATTTATTTTGCAACTAGGAAGAGTAATGTGTTACAATTAGGAACAACACTATGTAAAGCGTAATATTTTTAATTTTACACATCCATTAAAACTTCATAACTACTCTATCTCTACAATAGTGAAAAAACTTTTTGTCGCAAAAATTTGACCTGTATGTAGGTCTCTCTCTCTATACTCACACTTTCACTTTAATATTAGGACGAATGAGAAATATGATTTGCTTATTGTATTTTTATGATTGGCTGTAGAGATGTTGATAACTTTTCCGTGTTACAGTTTAGTAAGGTGACTAATTGAAATCAGCGTGTCACAATTATTAACTTAATAGAAATAACTAACATCTAGAAGTTTAATGATTACAAGTCTATAGTGTTTCTGTAAAATTTAGCTGCGCGGAGTTGCTTGATTACCTACCTATTTGATCGAACTTTTAAACCCCGATGTTTCCAATTTCGCATGCACGGCGCCACTACCTGCAATCTATTTTAGTATGAAAATCAGATTGTCTTCTCCATCGAGAAAGATTGTCCCCAGATCTTGTCGACCTTCACAGGGTGAGTGTGAGTCATGAACCCGTAATTCATAAAGGTATTTTTATTTAGCGACTCCTATTTTGCATTGTGTCATTGTTGCAAATAGCTTTAACAATCTTAGTTAACACATGTCTACGCGAATATTAGGATATCCTTTTTGCCTACGCCTGTAATCTATCAACCTTGCGGTCAACAATTATTTTATAATGTAACCTAAAATTTTAGCAGAAATAGATCTACTTAAAACAGGGACAAAGAAACGTTATGATAGTTTCGATTTGCCAATTCTTTTTGTTACTTTTTTAGAGACAATATGCGAATAAAAGATTTCACACATGAAGAATTCAACCGTTGTAAGACAATATACGAACACTTAGCCTTATCGATTGAAATTAAAATTTAATGCACTGTTTCGAAAACGTATAGCTTTAAATTATTCAAGATCGGATACGTGAAATTATTCAGGAGGGAAAGAGGGTAGAGTGTATTTCATATTTCACGACGATCATCCCCATTTCGTCGTAAACTACATTTTATGCTCCATATAAATACACGGTGGTCCTATATCATTTAAGTCACCGATGCGACTTGATTTGACTTGATCGATATCAAGAAAGATAAATTGTAAAAGTTATTTGATTAATCTTTATTAGAATTTAGACTAACTAGTTTCTTGTTTATGTTTGTCGGAATTCAAATGGTGATCGGCAAAAAAGCGCCCGTTATTGTATCGTGTATGCGGCTGCTTTGATTGTAGGTACGTAATCACTCTCAATAGCTAAGCAGATTCCAATCTTTCTATACAGAGTAAGTTGGTGTGAACAAATTATCGTAGCACGAACTGTTTCCTGGTTTAACCGCAACTATTCATAGCGCTCATCGTGACTTTCATCTACATGGTCAGTAAATGTTTGAAGCTTCTTTCTTTGTATGCTTGAACGGCTTTCAACAGATTGTATTTAACAGTTTTTTTGCATTAGCAAAAAATAAACATGTTACATGAATTATATTTATCTGTCCCTACCTAAGTATTATTACTGATTTTGATAATAGGCTCATGCCTGTAAACTTTCACTCGTTTATAAAAAAAATTCTTACGGATTTTAATTTACACATTTACAATTATTGTGTATTTATTCAATTTATAATCTCCTTTACGTGTAAATACATGTTTTGTACAACGTGTAATTTATATAATCTTGTTAACACGCGTAGCCTGCGGGTAGGAACATTATGAACGCACAATTTGCTGTTTTCTCCAAATGGAAATTATCATGTCGTGATGACACCAACGACCAACCTAAGTGTTGTATTGTTAGTAATTAAGTAACCTGACGATGATATCTACCAATTAATAAGATTATAGTTCTCCTATAATGAACTCACGAGAGCGTGAAAAGTTGTAAGTATTATATCTATGGTAAATATGTATTAGACTATGTAGTCCACTGTTACAATGCGTTAACAATAATAATTATAAACATTCTTGTAATAAAATTTAAGCTTTGCTTTGCTTTGCTTATTATTTCTTACATACACTCAAATATTTATAAGTTACATACCTACATGGAGGACGAAATAAAATTTTCAATTCATCCATTCAGACGTAAATTGTGCAGAAAAAAGGAACTAAAGTCAGTATGTAACTTATCTCTATTTCCTTTTTCTATACAATTTTATCTTCAAAGAGAAGCGAAAGCGGAAAGCTCTTATCTCCAAACACATCTAATGTTTATATTAAATAATCCCTGTACGGCACCTTTTCTGCAAACACGTCTGAGACTGCGAGATTAATCAACTATTTACAGCCTCGCTACCTTTTAAGTATAAATATTAATGGCTCTCGCAATGTTTGAAATAATATAATAAGAATGCAAGTGAGATGCGTTTGTGAATTGCATATTGTTTGTATGGAATTCCTTGAGAAACAATAGGAAACCACGAGTGGATTCACGATTGTGGTCAATATTGATAACGAGATACTGCGCATCGTATATTACGTACATCTTCGTAGGGCGAGAGTTTTTATTGCCATCATTGAAGTGTAGTTGGGCCCACAGGAATACAGCTACATAAAAATAGATACGTGATGCTATGAAAGAGGAAATATACCGCTAGTTAAAGATGTTAGTGGTTTATTGTTTACTTAGCTAATCGATATCCAAAATTAAATAAGGAAAATAATTTAATGTTTTCAGATACCTAGTAGATCCTTAAATAATAGTTTAATTATTCTTTTAAAATACTTAATAATTATAATATTTTATTTAATCATTATAATATGTAAGTTAACTCAAACAATACAAGCGAAAAGTGAATATTATCATAGATCACCCCTTTTTAAAACAACGTGCAATATTTGTTCCGTTTTAAAATTCTGTAAGTGCATTATTTGCTATTAAGAGTTAAGACTTGTTCTGGACGAGTGTGTACAAATATTGTGAATCAACATAGATTACACAATGCCCATTTTTGTGAAATAATTCCTATATCATTGTCTCAAAGTCCATTTTCACTTTAACACATGTAGTTGCATTCGAAGCACCGGAAGCTTACAAAGCGCGAACGCTCCGAGCTTCAATAATGAAACGACTCATTTGATTTTGTTTTATTCACAAACATTTCTGATTCCTGTTTAATTTAACGTAATTTGGAAAGCGATATTTTCCTCTCTCTTTTATGCTTTTAAAATAAACCTTGCCTGAAATGTGCATAAAAAAGCTCCGGAATGTAATTTCATTAAAATGTTGCAATTACGGAATGTTATAAAGATTTTAAAGCTTTTTGTAAGAGAACACAATTATTAAAAAATATATATCATGGAAACATCTAGGTATACAATCTGAGACCATACAGATCATAACATCACTCCGCGAGGGCCAAGAAACGCGCATAAATTTTCTAATATCCAATAGTACGGTACTAATTTGCGCAATGTTTCATTAATTCAAGCATTCTGTTCAAATTATACTATTCTAAAGGATGTAGTAATAAAAATGCAATTACTGGGTGTAATCAGGGATATTATTCCTGCGAGCATTTACGCGTGATTCGCAATATCGTTAGCATTGACAGCGTCAAGTTTTGCTATGCGTTGAAGCGCTTACGACCACACAGCTCTTCCCGAGACATGGTCGTTGACCGCACGAGCCCTATGCAATGATTTTAAACTTTGTTCTTGCACGGTTTATATTTTAAAGCTGAGTATCGTAGTACCCATTTAGGTAATTACGTTCTTAGTATGCTACTTGCTTGCGGTTGAAGAGGTTTCACCTAGTTATGCTTTAAAATTTAAATTGCCCTAAAAATGCGTTAAGCTTATATGCAAAGTGTTGTGCGTTTTAATTTTAAACAAAATTCTGTTCTGAGTCGTTTTGTAAGTACTGAGTTTAGACTTCTGTAACTGTGGGAGTACGTCCTCACAATCATAAAATAGCCGTAACCTAGTTACTATTGTATTTGCTTTGTTCGCCATAAGTACATCGTATTGTTAACCAATTTTTATGTGAACATCATCGCTTTCATATCAAAACTAAACCGTTACTAGACAGAAGGTAAGCATTCTTTGGGAAAGTTAATTTGTATCAATATCTTCACATTCGTCATTTTAATATTAGGTACATATTAATTCTTAAGACTTCATTTGACGCTCTTGATCAGAAGTAATAAAATCTCAAGTCAAATTGCTTCCTCAACTTTGTTATTCTATCGATAAAAATAAAACAAGAATACACCAAAAAACGTCACTGTTCATCCAATCAATCTATATTTGAGTAACATAATATTACGTTAACGTTAGCGCGCTATTATCGAATTTTGTAAACTTTTTCCGTCTCGTCAATTTGACGTTTTTCAAGTTCGTGGAACTTACTGGTTCGCTAGCTTGTATTGAATTAAACGACATTAGTTACGATTGGTTTTATACAAATTCATTTCACTTTTAATAGACCGTAACCTTGTCTTTATCAATTTACTTTTCTCTTGGTGCGGCAGTCACGACTGCGGAGCAGCGAGGGGTGAAAACTGTTTTTAACTTTCCATAATAAACAATCGACTCTATTGTTGTTTTACATAAATCATAAACAATATGGGTACTCTTTATAAAATATCGTAAGATTCGTAGGTAGATGTTATCTTAAAAATTAACTTATAGAATATAATACGTAATTGAAACTTCTGCTATTGAAAATGTACCTATTGAGGTACATGAACAAGTTGGATATTAAAATATTTTTGGGATACGATAAAAAGCGTGATAGCTGAGTTCGCGCGATATATTACTTTTTATTTTGTAATATTCTAATGTTTAACGAAAATGCAATGCAAACTTTACGCAATAGGTGAATTACCTCAACTATGTCAGATTATGTTGTCAGCAACGAAATTGAAGACTAAAGTAACTTGGAATTATCTGTGCCGCTGAGATAAACCTTGATAACATGTTGGCAACAATGTCTCAATAAAACGTGCCTTTGAAAGACGACCCCAAGGACATGGAGGTCGTTACGTCAGTTTGTTCAGCAACTGAAAGCTAATACGCGATCATGTCGAATATAATCTCACGTCAAGTATATTGAATATTATGTTAAGCCTCCCCAAGGAGCACCCTCCTGTGACCCGTCTAGACTGACTCGATGGAATTTCTAACTACATTTAACCTTTGCAAATACGAGAAGATTTTTTGTTAAGTACCTCCTAACTTTCTCTATTTAAAAAGTCAACCAAAATAAAGGCGGGAAAATCATTTTGTCTCGCTTAATAAGATCTAATCTTATGTGAATATAAAAGCTGAGATCGCTTTAATTTCCTTAAGTATATTAATTGTATTTATAAGAATCTGATAAAAATGCATGCATTTACATGAGAAGAGTAACTATTGTGTGCATTATCTATAGACCTTGAACTGTTCACAATTTTTATAAAATTTCACTTCGTTGTACAGAATTTAATCTATATTGATAATAATCGTACCGAAACATGATGTACCAGAATTAATATTATTGAATGGCACCCTTCTCCATACTAAACTAATCTCCTTCGCAATCGGAGGTCCAACCCGCTGTGAACTACATAATTGAGTATTAACGCTAATACCTACCTCACAAGAAATAATAATCTAGGATAAAATAATAATTATGTAAGGCCTTCATCATAAATAAATTCGAACAACGGTCAAGACTCTGGGTTAGGTAAGTACCCACCTTTATTTCGTACCTTAAGTAGAGGTACCTACTTAATGTAATTTAATATAGCAATTTAAAATCAGTTTTCCACCATTCTTCAACATGTTTGTGTTTTTTTTATCGACACAAATATTTTATTGTTATGTAGTAGTTGGATTTAATTTTAATTTCATTTAAGCGTTTGTCGTATCCGGCTTGGAAGGCAACAATAAAATAATTAAATATTCCACCAATTAGTTAACTACGTATTATATTATTAAATTATTTTGAAACTAACACACAGTCCAAGGATACATAAAAATTAAAAATATGTATTTGTCGAGCAAAAAATTCCATTTTCATCTCTAAAAGATATACTTAAGGACTTAAGGTATCAAGGGCGGATCCAGCCTTAGTGCCAGGGGGGGGTCACATAGACGTGGGCAATTTTCAAAAGCTATATTTTGGTAATTTAATTCATACGTAGATTTAAAAAAAATTGGTCAAGTGCGAGTCGGATTCGCGAACCAAGAGTTCCGTACAAACATTTTTATATGTTTTAATATTAATATTATGCTTTTTGCAATTTTTCCTTTATCTGTGCTATAAGACGTAAGTTTCTATTAAATAAAGATTAAATATCAAGATTCTGTGTTCACGGGAAGTACCCGGTAGGGTTTGATTCCTAGCAACACTTGCGAATGTTGATAAGCATGAAATGTATGATTTAGCAATTTTTCCTCCATCTGTGCTGACACAAGTAGCACACCTATAGATTTTGATTCCCTTGCGATAATGTCGAAATTTGCGATAATTTACAGCATAAACGGCTGTATCTTTTGATTGCGTTGGCTTATAAGTTAGATTTTTTCACAGCTTTAAGGAACCGTAGATTTGAGTATTCGGTATGAATTTCAGATTGATACCTCCACGCGTTCCTGAGAAAAAGGGTCTTGACAGGCAGACAAACTTGAAAAATATATATTTTTTACAATTATTCCTGTATCTGTACTATAAGATGTTGCTTTGTACCGAATTTCAAGATTCTGAGTTTACGGAAAGTACCCTGTAGGTTTTGAGTTTTGATTCCCTTGCGAATGTCGAAATTTGCGAAATTTTTCGGCATTTACGGCTGTATCTTCTGATTCGTTGACATAGAAGTTTAATTTTATTATAGCGTAAAGGTATTATAGACTTGAGTTTTTGGTATGAATATCAAGTTAAAACATGTCAGTTAATACAGCGTTCATGAGTAACAGGGTTGTACCTAAGTTAAAATTTTTAAAAAATATTTTTTTATATTATAATCTAAGGAAAAATTCATGCTTTTCGCAATTAGTAAACAAAGTCGTTGTCTCTGTGCCTATGTCCCTATGTATGATTAAATCTTTAAAACTACGCAACGAATTTCGATGCAGTTTTTTTTAAAGATAGAGTGATTCAAGGGGAATAGTATATAATTTATAACGTTATAGAGAAAGCGGACTAAGCCGCGGGTGGTAAGCTAGTCTGCGTTATTATACGTTTGATTGTACTAAATTTCATGACTCTGTGTACTCGGGAACTACCCTGTAGGTTTTGATTTCTTAGGGAGTGTCGAATTTTGCGAAAAATTTCAGCATTTACAGCTGCATCTTTTGATTGCGTTGGCTCAAACGTTTGAATTTTTCACAGCATCAAGGGACCGTAGACCGTAGGATTTCGACATAAGCAAGGGAATCAATACCTGTAGGGAGCACCCTGTCCCGTAAACACAGTCTTGAAATTGAGTAAAAACTAAAAAGTATCGTGTTATAGCACAGATGTAGCAATAACTGCGAAAACCCTAATTATTTAATTAAATTAAATAAAAATATATTTTTAAATCATTTTAAACTAACAATCCCTTTACTCATGAACGTCTACATGTATTTAATTGATATTCACATCAGAACTCAGGTCTATAATAACTTAAATCTGTTATTTAATTCAAATTCTATGTCAACGCAATCTGAAGAAAAAGCAATTAGAGCCGCATATTCTGTAATTCGCAACTATACTTGCAAGGGAATCATCAATCAAAACCTACAAGGTACTTCACGTGAACACAGTCTTGAAATTTGGTTAAAAGCAACGACTTAAGCACTTACAAGCACAGATAAAGAAAAAAAACCTTTAAACAAAATTGTAAGATACAACATAATGAAAAAATATGTTTGCTCGGAGTCCTCGGTGCGCGAGTCCGACGCGGACGCGCATTTGGCCGATTTTTTGTTGTAATTTGACTGTATTTTCTAATGTTCATTTAAAAAAAAATTTGCTATTTTATGTCTTATCCACGAACTGGGATATTTCGATATTTGAGGTTTTGTGTGAAAAGTGTAACAGCAAAAGTTGTAGAAAAAAAATTAATTACATACAACTTTACCATTACACTTTATTCCGCAGTTATAGATTTTTTTCAAAAATCGAAAAACCTGTTTTTTTTCCTTAAATTACGACCACAGGTCGACCCTAATAAACTTTTTCTATAATTTTTGTTATATTCTCTTTCGTTACCGTTTGTAATTGATTTCATTATTCTATATTACTTTTATGTCTCAAAATTCAATAAAAACATCATGTTGAACAGTATTAATTTGTTAATTTAAAAAAGTTAATATTAAATTAGTGGTCCATTTAGGTCGTGGACCTAGCCCAGGGGGGGGTCATGACCCCGTGACCCCCCCCCTGGATCCGCGCTTGTAAGGTATATACTTATGCGTTTATTTACTAACATTTTATAAACAGAAGTCTCTTTCAAGAGATAATAGGCAAGAAATCGAAAGTATTTCTCGCTAGCGTTACAAAGGCTATTCATATATCACCTATCACCATGATGTCCAATTTGACCAATTTGTCCATAAATTAATATCCCGTACGTATGTCTAAAACATGTCGATTCTCTGGATCACCGCGCGCGTGTCCAACCATTGGTATTATTTTCCGAGTTATAGAAATTCTGTGCGACGTAATTCGGACAATGATTTATAGAGCGGGGGTGGGCCACCCTAGCAAGGGGCACAAGCCACCACAATATCACAAACAACATTGATTTCTGGAAACGGGAGACAAGTTTTTGAGTCACATTTCAACAACTTTTATTCCGTAAATACGCATCCATTTGCGGAGACGGCGATTGCACCTTATCCAAAATAAAAGTAAATGGAAAGTCGTGATTTTATCCTTACATTATCATAACCATAATTACGACGGATCAAAATTAGTATAAAATTTACCGTTACGGTAAATGAAATTGGTATTTTGTCCTGTTTTATATAGAGGTACTTGAGGTATGTTACAATAACTACGTGTCGGCGTTATGAATTAAAATTTAATATGCAGGCCCGAACTTTCAAGTAAATAAAGACAACCGTTATTTGTTTATAGTGTACACTAAATTCTTTTGAGTCGAAGTAAGCGTATTAATTAATGGGTATCCTGATTAGGTTTTTCTTATACATTAAATGTGGGTCAAACGTCAAAGCTTAAAGAGATGATGAATGTTGATTGAGTGTAAATTTTTTTGCCGGTTGTCTACATGTCGTGTTTTCTGAACTATCTGACAGCACCTGTCATTGTTATAATTGAATTAAACGCCGACAAAAACAAAAAAGAAGATGTTCCAATTAACTGCATAACATTCGCAAATATTTGGTTTACTAATCATTACGGAGAAATTTTGGTGCATGTGGGACGGAACTTTTTTATGTTTTTTAGCAAAGAGCTGTGTTGTTAACCTTACCAAACATAGGCTCCATATGCCTACGTTTGGTTTATTAATCACTAACATGGGTGCCCAATTTAAAACACGATTGTTTGAGTTCACAACTACAATTAAATTTTGTTAAATACGAAACTAATCAATATCTGAAAATATAAAATGAACGATGATTCGATCTTATTATAAGTATGTCAATTTCTTATAGATTCTCGTCGGATGTAGGAAGTATCCCGAGACGGTTCCCTCAGGCATCGCCGGAGGAAATCGTGTTCGCACTTGAAAGGATTTTATTAATGTGAATACCTTGTGAATACATACCTATGCGATTTTCATTTATAAAATTGTTATATTTATAACAACGGTTTTACACACTTGGTAAATAAATTTTGACCAATGTTAATAAATAATTATATTTTTCATAATTTAAATAAATACCATTCGTATCAAACCAGTAAATAATTTAGCTTGAAATTATTGATGAGTAACTAATAAATAAACCATTTAATGTTCTTTTATTTTGTGTCAACAATTGATATTGAATTTGGTTGAATATTTTTGCAGCCAACTCAAAGTCACATCGCGTAGGACTACTACAGTCTACAGTAAAGTACCTACCTAACCCACATAATAGAGCCAATCAAAGTACCAAACAATTAAACCTTATAATAACTGTTAATAGTACAGTGCGGTATATATTACTCGAGCAAATTACACTAAGGCTGCACTTATATGGATCGATAGGGCAAACAGGGTCGTAGGCACAGCGACCTAGCCATTGACGGAACACATACAACGGTACTGCTATGGTCAACCCATTCACAGAGCCTGTTTGATATAAACTATTAAGTATTAACTCTTAGCATGCAGTTAGATGCAATGTACACTTTCCTAGAAACTCAGATCCGTATGAGGCAAAAACTTGGACGAGTATGCGAGGAAAATATGTCTCAATTTTATTCAGTAAAACCCATCTTTTTATAAGTCTACACTCTACACCTGTGAGAAATCACGGTGAGGAGATCGTAAATAAAGTATAACGAAGACATAGTAGAAGTGAGTGGTATGTGGTAATTACACCATATCTTACTTTCTGATATAAATGGACATGGAAACATATTTATAATTCAATCAATTATTTAAAGGTTAAATGTTTAAATTGACGCCTTTTTTTGATAAACAACATGCCAACTCTATTGACTCTACTTACTACCTACTATTTCAAGTAGCTGGATGTATGAATTTTTAGTAAGTATGTTTTTATTTTTATTTCATTTTAATTTATTGTGAAATTATGGACTGTTTTCTTAAACTAATAAGCATTTTACCCAAAAGCAACAACTTTTTCCATCTTTTGACCATTGCGATATAACAGTTTCTTAGTACGAAATCAGCAAAAGTCTCAAGTTAGAACAATCGTAACGAAATCAGGTGAGATAACAGTGCAGTTAATTTGAACTGTTAAAACGATACGTTAACACTTGCTATTGTGTTTTAATGAAAATCGCTTACAGCCGAATAAATGCTTTTTTTTCTTGGTAAAGCAGTCAATCGAAGTTCTTTGTATTCTATGAGATGAATGAGAGAGATCATATCTAAAATAAGTTGATGTTATTCACTGCATTGTGATTTAAATTAATTTATACTTCGATTCTATCTGAAACACATAATACCTACTTGCGGGGAGGGCTCTTTTTTACGATTTAGTTTTGCAGATTAACTAGCTTTTTATTTTATATTTTAGATAGATAACTGCTACTTTATAATTGTAATAGAATTGAATACGTCAACAATGTATAGAAAATATTTTGATTGCTGGTTTCATTCACTTGTGAATATAAAATACACTGTGTTTTGAGAGCTCTACATAGAGAGATATTTGTTATATTGTCCATATTGGTTGAACATTACCTACCTATATAAAAAAATAATAAACCGAATTAATTACCAAATTCAAAATAAGTGGATGAATGGTAGGTATTATTCCGATTTTATGTAAGAGTTAAATAAGCGTCCGTCCAATATTAAAATTATCTCCCTTCCATCAATATTTATTTAAGATACCTATAAAAATTTTATTACAATATGCTGCGGTCACGCAAAAAACTTTAGCGGGTGCAATGATTGCGTTTTATTAGCTGTGGCCAGTATTAAAAGAGTCACGTTCGGTAACAATAGCATGTTATTTGAGACTATCAAAATAAGTTCAGGATGTCTAAACTGTTTTCTTTTTACCGTGCGATATGGCCTTAATCTGTCAAGTCTGTAATTGGTGCCAATTGCACAAAAAAACTGACCTGCCTTTAGATTACACGGTCAGATAGAAAGAGTGAAATGTCTTATAATTTGTGAATTATGATTGATTTGTTTTAATATAGATAACTTTGTATTGAATCGAACTCTTTTGTATAGATAATCGATTTATTAACAGATTGCATGGAACAAGAAACTTTTATCCAAACAAAAAACTAACGACAAAGTACCTAATAAAAAAACACAAAAGACCGATATTAGCTATAACGAGTTAATTAATCGTTAAGTTAACTTAAGAATGCATGAAACGTCTGTACACAAAAAGTGAAATGGCTTATATTATCTTTAACAAAAAAGTGCAAATTCGTACGTGGGTTCAACTCTTTGTGCTCAGTTAATGGAAAAATGGTATACCTATCCACTCCCGTACATAGAGCGGTCTTTGTTTTGCAGACAAGTAAAAACACTGCCAAACATTTTACAAAACATCCGTGAAAAGGCTCTGTTGAATTTAATTAATTTCAAGCTTCATTTTAATTTTACGTAAATTAAACTATTATTAGAAGATAGGCGACTTCATAATGAATCCAATGTTTGTAAAATTTTACAGAGAAACTAGAACTGATTCAAATTTCTCTTCTATGATAGATACGATAGTTATAACCTTCATCTAATCCAAGCAAGCCAATAAGCTAAGTAATAAAAAGAAACTTAATCATAACATCGGAGAAATCGCAACGCATCAAAGTGTCGTAAAATGTGGATCCGTCTAATGCAGGTTTCATGGCATCGTCAAGGAGCAACGCAATAAAAACAGTGCGCGTATGTAATTGAGCACCCTTCGTCTCCATTCCCTGATTGCACGGCCTGAGACGATTCCCACGAACAGATAAATCTAAACATAATCATATTATGTACGTTGTTACATAAACTTATCAAAATTCAGCGGATCGCACCACGAGGGTTGCGCGCACATGGCCGCTACACATTTAATTTAATTGCAGGTGGATACGAATTTTACTGACCGTGTAAGTATTGCGTTATTATCCAAATTATTACAGGGGTTGATCAAATAGGATCATCGTTGAGATAATGCGAACATTTGGAGTGTTTAGTGGAAAATTAAATTGATTTCATTTAAGACTTGCAAAACTTATTTTAATGGTGTTTAAAAATACTTATTGGTAAGTTAGAAATATTTGAAATATACATTCATACTTATTTTAAGCGAGTTCTTGATTTGAGGCGATATTGTTGCTCGATACAAACTAGGTACATTTAAACAGTTTTGACGTTAGTTGTGTGTAAAAACATGTGTGCATATGAAACTTGCGAAGCTCATTATTCTGAAATTTCCTCATAATCCAAGCGCTTATGAAAAGCCATCATGTGAAGCAGAGCTAGTAGGGGAGACCGGGTTTGGTTGTCTCACGGGTTGTTTGTCACAGCGGTCTTAACACAAAACTGAACTATCGAATAAGTCTGTTGAACAGCGTGGCAAGAGCGATACAGTGAAAACGCTGTCCCAACTTCGCGTCAGACCGCTCCGATCTGCCGTGAGGGCCTCACACGTGTTTATTGTTTTCGCACAGCAAAAGTAAATTTTTGTGCTGCTGTGTCGAACCTCATAATTATACGTTCTTGTTTTACAGTAATAATCTTTCAGTTCATTTGATGATGATGAAATGTGTTTTATAATATCGTAGTATAGTTTTTTAGATATTCATTGATCGGAATTTATTTTCAATTTTATTTTCATAAAACGTGTTATGGGGCTCGTTGTCACAAATTTTCGGGGGCTGGTTGTCACCTATCAACCAGCCCCCTGTATGCGAGATGACTTTAATTGCGTTTTGAGGTTGTTTGTTTAAGCCGTAAATTTTCAATCAACACCGGAAAATCACCCTAACAAACCTGCTGGAAGTCCATCTGTCCTTGATGACTCTATATTGACTCACGATTATTATTGTTTGCTAAAATTGTGATTGATTAATATTCAGACTGAAATAAAGACCGTAGACACGGTTTCATTTGGTTAAGAGTTCTTAATTAAAAATTATTCCGTAAAATTATAAGACCAAAGTGTGACTTTCTATTTATAAATTGCCTGTTATTTAGTACGTGACTACCTACCCTAGGCATTGTGACAACCATGCCTGACCCGGGGTTATAAGTCACATTTTTCTTTAGAGTGAAAATACAAAATATTTCTACAACTGATAATATTACACAAAAATACGTTTATTTATTTTGTAACAGAATAATTACACTATCTTTTGGTATACAAATATCATTCCTAAACAACGTATTTTGGAAGTTACATAAAAAAAGTTAAAAATGTGACTTTCATCCCCGCTCTCCCCTAATTGGGTGCACCGGAGCGGTGCAAGTAATTGATATGACGAGCTAGCGGTTTTCCATCGCCGTATGCACCTAAGCACGCCCTTCGTATGAGCCGATCTGATTGTGCACGATTCAATTGAAGATGTTGAGAGAAACAATTGCAAGTCTTATTTGAAGTCGATAAATGTAATATTTACGACCGTTTTGCGAATGCGTGGGGTGCTTCATATATTTTATTGTACGATGAATCTGTGTAAGGAACAAGTTGCTTTATGTAGGTAATGTGTAATGCCAATCGATATTACAATTATTACATATTTGTTGTGCTTGTTTAATGTTTATTCAGTTGCTGTCTGTTATATATTAATAGGAATGTTGTAATGGTGGAACTAAATAATATTTTTGGCAAATTAATAATTAAATATTGTGTTTATACTTAAGTTACATTCTCTAATTTTAACTGAAACTAATATTATTTTTTTTAGGTAACTAACCTAATAGTAACAAAATATTTTGCTGTCTTAAATCTAAATATAAATATTATTGGACGTTTTAACTTATAAATTCTTACCGTAACAACGTAAAGAAGAGCCAAACACCGTAACCAGATATATATCGTGGACTTCATTGTTTACAATCGTCTCACAATTGTTAAAAAAATATTTTATTGTTTCTTTTTCGCGTCGCGATCTCGAGCGTGCGTTCCCGCCAAATACTTATAAAGCTGGCAACACACAACTTAGTAGTGACGCTTAGCTCGCCAAACTGAAGGAGTAAGCCGTAAGCGTGAGAGCTTCGCGAACCGTCTCTGAATGGCCCACTCCACACGGAGGGAGATGGCGGGAGGGACGAACTCGTGGGGTAAACCGCGTCAACTGCCTCCGGTAATTCACTAAGAAAAGTTATTTGACGATTGCCTTCAAGGGTATCGAGGAATCAAAACAAATCGATGAAATTGTTTTAAATTAAAAAAAAAAATTGTTTTAATTATGTACCTGTAATCGAACTAGCTCATTTTCTTAATAATATTTACTATTTCCAGATAGTATGTAGTTACTTAGTAATTATAAAATACTGTGAACTATGAAGTTAATGAACAATGATAATTTACTTAACTGTATTATCTTCAATGAATTTAGATTATGTTAATAATTTATTTATACTAGATAACGTGATACACCTGAATTTAAATTTGTTTTTATAGTATAGGTATATATATACGGATCTCTCATAACTTTTATAGCCATATTTAGATTATAATTTTTGCTCGTCTTATTTACGCAGGCGTTTAAATTAAAAAATGAAATGATTATTATATTTTATTTTATTTCTTTGAAGATGATAAGAATGGTAATAAAGTAGCAGAATTGTTATCTACTTAAAACTACTAATAATGACGAATGCAGCCGGGCTATGAATTAGTTCAATATATTGACGTCGTCAATTCGGTAGTAAGTATTATCTTATTATGCATATGCAGCATATCAGTGTCATAATAATATGCATAACATTTTATTTACCAGCAGATAAGTACGTACATTACTATCGTCTCTTAAACGCCATTCTTACACGTATATAATGTAATTTACCTTTTTAAAGTGAATGTGTATTCACTTAAAACGAAAGTAAACCAGTAGGAGCACTTTTATTAAATCGTAACAGGCTAATTACTGTATTTATAATTATAATGTACCTATACTAGTGTCAGTGCTCGGCTTTGCTCGCACCCTGATCAGTATCAAGCGTTATTCAAGAGGGCAAAATCTTATAAGTATCTACTTCAATAATATGAAGCTGAAGTTTGTTTGAACACGCTAATCGCTCAGGAACTACAGGACTGATTTTAAAAATTCTTTTACTATTTAATAAGTAGGTACGTGATACCTCATTGTTATAAGCTATTATATGTCCCTCGGGCGAACGACTACTAAAATATAGTTCTAAATCGGAATCGATGATCGATCAAATACTCTTTCGTAAAAAGTCAAGTAGGTATGTGTAGGTGATAAATCCAAATTCTTCATTATTACATAGTTAAATTAAATAAGTAAGAGTTGTAAATTTAAATGGTGTTTATCAATGTACCTACTTCCAATCGTATTAGTGTGAACAAGTTCAACGGAGCGTGATAATGAAGTTGTAATATAATTAATTGTAGGTACGGTTGTAAATACAATTACCCGCTAATCATTTGCATGTGTAATAAGGTAATTAAATTACTTATACATGAAGTTCAATATACTTCAGTGACATCAATGAAATAGCACCATTTCCTATTAATTCGTCTGTTAACCGTAGCCATCCAAAGTACAGAATAAGTTTGACATTGAATTAATTAGTAGAGCCACAGACTAATAATAATATACTAGGTAGAACTACACTACGACAGAATAATACGAACCCATATAAAATATGTAGGTATATAATATATACCTACGTACATATAAGTAAGAATTTATTACATTCTATATATCTTATGTAGTAAATAAAAACTAGGTTTTATCCTCAGGAATGGAGATCACTATCGAGTATCGAGGATGGGTTCGAGAGAGATCCACGGTTAATTATTTTTTTTACTTATTAGGATATTATTATAAAAAGTTTAAAGAGTTCACTGCTCTCAAATTATTTATGATGAAAGATGATGATTAATATTATCATCATAATTAAATAAAATGGCGATATGGAAATTAATTTTGTACTTACTATTCTATCTACTATATAATTTAATGAGTATGTTTATACTTTAAACTTATTATTACGATAATTATGCAATAACTCGATAGGCCAGGTCACAAGACAATCGTGTTATGACCTAGCCTGGCGATCAATTACGTGACAGAATGCCCATATTTATCAGTTCATAGATAATATTGCTATTATTGAGTTATTATCATTTGCAATTGTTATTTAAGTCTAAATTAAAAACTAAAAAAATTATTCATGACATAAAAAATACATTTATTTGTGACATAAAAGCGTTAACAATAAATAAATGCGATTAAACAAATATACCTTTAAATCCCATTAATCATGTATGCGTACATTATAAATTCAATAAAAACTAGAATAGAAAAATTTAAATATTACTTTTGCATAGTCATTTGCCAAGCCTCTTAGTTAAATTCTCAGCGAGTTTATCCATGAATTCGAATGTTTCGCAATAATCTGATCTCTTCACATTATTCATACCCTTGATGCAAATTGCAAGATCCTTAGTCATAATACCAGACTCAATTGTATCAATACAAACACTTTCGAGTGTTTCAGCGAAATTCTTTAATGCGTCGTTGTTATCCAACTTGGCGCGATGCAAGAGACCTCTCGTCCATGCGAAAATAGAGGCGATTGGATTGGTGGATGTCTCTTTGCCCTGTTGGTAGAAACGGTAATGTCTTGTTACTGTTCCATGGGCCGCTTCAGCTTCTACTGTCTTGCCATCTGGGCAAATGAGGACAGAAGTCATCAGACCGAGAGAACCATAACCTTGGGCTACCGAATCAGATTGTACATCACCATCATAGTTTTTACAAGCCCATACGAAACCACCCTCTGACTTCATAGCATAAGCAACCATGTCGTCAATGAGCCTGTGTTCATACCAAATACCTGCAGCTTCATACTGAGATTTGTAATCTTTCTCATAAATTTCTTGGAAGATATCCTTGAAACGACCATCATACTTTTTCAGAATAGTATTCTTGGTGCTCAAATATAGAGGGTATTTCCTGTCAAGAGCGTATTTGAATGATGCGTGAGCGAAATCTACAATAGATTCATCAGTGTTGAACATGCCAAGAGCGACACCAGCACCTTTGAAGTCGTTAACGACGTGTTTGATAGGTTCACCAGAAGGAGGTGTGAATATAAGTTCCAATTTTCCTTCTCCTGGAACAACAAAATCAGTAGCTTTGTACTGATCTGCGTGAGCGTGACGCCCGATTATAATGGGCTTCTCCCAACCGGTCACTAGACGAGGGATATTTTTGCAAATAATAGCTTCCCTGAAGACTGTTCCGCCGAGAATATTACGGATTGTTCCATTGGGACTTTTCCACATTTTCTTCAACTTAAATTCTTCAACTCTCTTCTCGTCTGGAGTGATGGTGGCGCATTTAATACCAACATTGTACTTTTTGATAGCATTAGCACAGTCAATGGTAACTTGATCTTCGGTTTTGTCACGGTACTCCATACCCAAATCATAAGTGTGTAACTCAATGTCCAAAAATGGTAAGATGAGCTTGTTCTTAATTAAATCCCAGATAATTCTAGTCATTTCATCCCCAAGGACGTCAACAACGGGTCCAGCCTTTATTTTCGACATTTTTATTCTGGAATAATTAGAGAAAAACTTATGTTAATAAAAAAATAGTGAACAAAAAATAAGCATAACAAATAAAATTTAAAACTATTGTTTCAAAAATTGACCTGAATCTATTAAAAATTAAGTCTGTGTTTGTATAAAAAAACCTAAACAAAGAAATGTAATCGCTTTTAGGAACACTTTTTAAACTGAAGTACGTTTTAAAATATCACATAAAATTATATCGTCATAAATGTGGCATAAAGAAAATTTATGCAAATAAAATTAAAATTGTGTATTCTAAAAACTAAAAATAGCCTGAAATGACCAATTACAACAAAATCTAATAATTATTATGCATAGAATAAGTTCACATAAAAGATGGAATATTTTATATTTATTTAATGTCTGAATGAATGACTAGGCCAAACTCATAAATTTCGTATTTCTAAATACAGATTACAGTAGGTATTTGAGGACAATATTACCACTGTGGTTTTGTTATTGGCCACACATTAATAATTATCAAACAACCTTGACTGCATTATCACTCCATTTTCACATAAAATATTTATCTTTAACTTATCTTGTTCAAGAGGTTCACATAACAAAAGTGTAATTATTTACGAGTTAAATTATTTAAAATTGGGAAACAATATATTTTTCCATTTTGTAAGGTCATATTAAAATGAGCATAATTTAATAAAACTATTTTTGTACAAGTAATTTGACCCACATCCAATTTATTTCACATCTATGTGTGTACTATGTACTCATAGCAATTGTTACATGAATCTGCTTAACTATTAGTTCTATTGTTTCTAGACCGGGAGATACTGACACAAAATTTCGAGTCATTTGTAACAGGATGGCGGTTCTACAGGGGTCTTAGTACGCAATGACAAAAAGAAAAACGATGGCGTGAACGCTGGTACCGGCGGCTTAGTCGCGTGGGCGTTAGTCGAACTCGTCGGAAAATAGCGAAAGTCAAACGATTTGTAACAGTATGGCACTTATTTTTCCTGTAAGTTTGAGGATCAAAAAATATAAATACAAAATTTCAAAGATCTATGTGTTGGAAATCTTCACTTATATAAATTAATAATAAATTAAGTTTTCAAGTATGACAGCACTTTTTCCCCCTACTAGAAGTATGGCAAATATAATAATGGTCACATTTTATCAAATACTCTCCAAAAATCCAAATGCAATACTGGTACAAAAAGTTTGGCGAAATAAAAATTTTTTGCAGATTTTCGGCGGTATGGCGACCATTTGGAATCGTCCGAAAAGTATGGCATGGCGATTTTCGTAAATGGCTGCACGACGATAGTTACCTGTGCAAAAGTTAGCCTGGTACAAATGGTTGAATGATTGTTTTATTTAAATCAACACATTCGCATCGGTATGGCGGGCTGTAAGTCACACCGGAAAAGTATGGCATGACACTACCGCCTACTACTTTTTTATGGGCTATCGGTAAATTCTAAAATTTTTGTGTTACAAATCGTTTGACTTTCGCTATTTTTCCGACGAGTTCGACAAACGCCCACGCG
This sequence comes from Colias philodice, assembly GCF_061535455.1. Classification (NCBI taxonomy): domain Eukaryota; kingdom Metazoa; phylum Arthropoda; class Insecta; order Lepidoptera; family Pieridae; genus Colias; species Colias philodice. Next base: position 5,344,025 of record NC_143094.1, on the reverse strand, counting down.
ACTAAGCCACCGGTACCAGCGTTCACACCATCATTTTTCTTTTTGTCATTGCGTACTAAGACCCCTGTAGAACCGCCATCCTTGTTACAAATGACTCGAAATTTTGTGTCAGTATCTTCCGGTCTATTCTGTTTATATTAAGTTTTTATTATAGCATTTTATATTTAAGAATTAAGATCTCTATCGACCTGGCTTAGCCCAAAAAAATATGAGATATAAACAAAAATAAAATACAGCTGATATAACTTAGGTATACACAATTTAGTAAAAAAAATGGTTTATTAATTCTACAATAAAAAATTAAATTTTAAAATACATAAGTATCATTCCTCTATAATATTAGTACAGTAACTACCATTACATATAAAAACAAGTTTATTTTAGTATTACCTATATTAGAGATATCTAAATCTTTTAATCATAATGACGTGACAAATGATAACAATGCATGCTTATAGGTATTTCTTGATAGCAGGTGACAGAACTCAGAAGTGTGATTACAAGTGAAATTACATCACTAAAATATTTGGATTGGTTGAAATATATTTTGAAGTTAATTTTAATTTGTACTTCTAAAAAAATTTGTTAATTCATTTTTTTAAAGACCTATTATGTATTCCATTGTAATGATTTAATTATTTAAATAAAGTCATATATTGAATACTGTACTAGAAACCATGAAACTTGATTCAAAACAAGTTTTAAGGTACAAAGTTCAATCGTTAGCTAGGCATTTGCATAAGTCTATCAAGCAATAGTTACTTTTAAAACTTAATCTAATGAAAGTTAAAAATTTACGTAGTCAAATTTGATGGAATTGGAAAGATTCGTAATATTTGTCCTAATATTACATGTTTCAATAAAAAATACGTAGCTACCTACATGTACAATTAGCTTACTCGTGAGCCAAATTTTTTCTGATTGTTTAACTAAATATAGACGCTTCTACTACGGTCATATTTTAAAATTAATAATTCAACTCATTTACTAAGAATAAACGTAATACTTACATTAATTCAAATTAGACAGTCGCAAAACGATGCACAAGTCCACGTCCACAACGTACACACCCGACGCACAGCACACAGTTTATCAAATTATCGAATAGAAAATTATTGAAAATTGGAATTCTAGTTTCTACGATTTACGAATTATTCAAGACAAATCGAAAAGAAACGTCAAACTTTAAGCTTTGTACACACAGATTTATTAGGTATAGGCTACACTAAATTTGTAATCGGTAATTTAGAGAATAGAAAGATTTTTGCCATTTGGAAGTAAATTTGAATAGCTCTGCAATCTAAGCTGCAATCTGTTGTGCTTACAAATTGAATTGAATATTACATATTATTATAACGTTGGGTTGAGCCTGTGTTCCAACTTCATATTTATTTCCTGGGACTTAAACCAATGCAAAGAACTAAGTACATAAATTATGTTACAACTTTGTTACAATATGTTTGAATTAATTTTTATTCAAGTTTACATCTTTATAAAATACAAATTTAAAATCAATATGTATTTAGTTATAAGAAATCATCAATAAATACATTTTAAAGTATGTAAGTAATTTATTGTAATAATAATATATTTTAATTAGTAAAATATTTTTTGTTTGTTTTTAAAATTATTAAATTAAATTTTATTTGCTTGGAACTTGCTTGGAAGTTTAAATTAGTAAAATTATCGAATAATATTAGCTTATTCAGTCGCGCGATAATTGACAGATGTTATTTGATTCCAAAAGACACACGTTCTGAGCTTTTAATATTGCAGTCGCTCTATGTGTGTAAAAAAGATAAATGAAAATAATTGCAATTGGAATTTTGGAATAGGATTTTAAAAAATACGAATTCAAAATTGTTAACACAAAATGTAGCGTTTTCTATGATTTGTTACATGCTTTAAATTAATAGTCATACGAACAAGAAGAGTATGATCTGTAAACAGGACTGATTATTGTGTTCAACAAAATTTCAAAATGGTGATACAGCGAAGTGGTATTGTAAATGAATCGTCTACGACAAATCCTAACTCAGAATCGAATCCAAATACTTCTTGGAGTGTCCAGGGACCAAAGACGTTAAATATACGCATGACTGGAAATATGCAGGCTGTAAGTATAGTTTAAGAATATACCTGATATTTTTTTTAAAAACTTCGGTACATAGTCGGTTCATTTAAAATTCGAATTGCCTATTTCAGAAACCGCCGATCACACGGCAAATAGCCATAAACACCTTAGCAGCTATGCATCGTAGATTCAGTCTACCTGGTCCTGTGCAACCCCACTCCAGACCTATTGCCGAGTTTCGTGCTAGTGCGAATAAATCCCTTGATATGTTGCGACAAACCATACAGTCAGCGGTAACTCGGGAAATAGATCAAGTCATAAAGAAATACTTGGAGGTAAGATTAACTTAGTAAGCATTTAACCATCAAACTCAAAAAAAGTACTAGTTTTAGTTACCATTCAATTATGAATTAAGATTTACCAGAAATAAACATCAGTGACAATTTTCAAAGCCTTGTAGGAAAGAAAAAAAAAACAAATTCGATTCAAGACTTAGGTAAACATAATAAAAGTAATATTTTGTGTTGTCGTTGATTGTTTTGCTTATTGATATTGAAATCTTAACATTTTTATGATCTCCATCTATTACGCCTTGCATGATTATTTATACAAAGGAAAGCTAATCATAATTTTGTATTTCAGAAATTCTTTGTCCCTGCGGTGAATAATATTAGATTGAATTTAGGCGATGAGTCAGTTAGTGAAGATCAGGTATATACTTTTGTATTTTTTGTAATATAAATATATTTAAAAATAAGATCAAATAATTAATATTGTTTAAAAAATATAGGTGCGAGCAGTTTGCAGAGCTATGCTGGATGCCACCCGTTTACTATATACTACCCCACCTCGAACATTCCAAACTACACAAGAAACAACTGAAGACACAAGCCAAAATATAGAAAACAAATTCAGTAAATATACTAGTGTAAGTACAAGATTATTAAAATATTGTTAAGGAATAGGAACATCTTATAATAAATTGATAAAGTGTCTCTGGACATTTCTTTAGTTCTACAACTCAAACTATTTGATGAATGCTTAAATTGTCCTTAAATTTAATTATTATGTTATATCATTTCTCAAAAAAACTTACTATCATAGTAGATGTCACAGAGTAATTAAAAGTAATTCATGATTTCAGGGCACTTCAAATAAGAGAAAGGAAATGGACATTGAATTGGATTTAAAGACCAAAAAAATAAAGCAAGAGGAGGGTAGTGATAGTGGTCGCTCTTCACCAATAATGTCTCCCGCAATAAGAGACCCTGATAAATGGAACCCAGCTAGACTTACTCAGGATACACTTTTTATCATGGGATCACATGCTCATAAGGTATGTGTAATATTTTCTAATGTTTGATTTTACGCGAGTATTATACATTTAGAAATTAAAGACTTTTTAACAGATTTTAAACGCGATTTATTCATTATATTATTTTCTCCCCGTGACCACGCTCGCTGTAAAGTGTTCGAAACGTCTGGAAAATAATAGAATGAATAAATCGCGTTAAAAAGTCTTTAATTTCTAAAGGTATGTGGGTATAACCGCGAAAAATTGTACATGAATTATTTTTTCAATGTTCCCATTTTATTTCTCATATGGCATCAAAGTTTTTTGACAATAAGTGTTTTGTTAGATATGTAATTAAAGGTATGCTTGTGTTCTTTTAGATTATTTCATAAAACTCCATCTATCTCTTGCAGAAATATTTTATTTTATATTTTTTTTACTGGCTCCACTTTTATGTCCATATAAAAAATACGTGTCCACCTAACACCCTTGTGACAAAAACTGATAACCACTACGAAATGGTATGACTGACTCGCTTTTTTATGAAAAAATTAAGTTATTCGATTCTTATTCAACATGTACACAAAAATCTTTTAATGCACAAGGCCTTAATCGATTTTTTATTATTATTTTAAAAACTGTCCACTTTTTGTTGTGTGTGTAACGTCACGTATGTAACGTCTCTAACTGCCATACTATAAGAATTATCAGAATCCTTCTCTAATTGTCTTGAGTGGCAACACTATCTGGCATGCTGGCAACATTTAAAAAACAAAAGCAGCCATTTTTTCTTTGAGAGAAATGGTGTTTTGTGTTGATGTGAGATTTGTCGCTCGAAAAAAGTGTATTTAAAGTTTTCGATTGCGAGGTAAGTATATATATTCTGTCTTATTATTATAAATCTTTACGTAGGTTTACTATAAAACTAAATAATCAGACTACTTCGTGGTTCTTAGCATTCACAATCGAGTAGTAATTTTAATTTAAGGCTATGTCGCACGCATTTTTTGTCATGATTGTAACGATGTGTAACGAAATGTGTTACGTTACAGTCATGACATATTGTTAGGCTTAGAACACATAGGTTTATTAATAAATTGCGCGACAAAAGGACGATAATATTTTCAAATCTAAACGGCTGAACGGATTTTGATGTGCAAGATATCATTGGATTGGTCTTTATCTATAGTTTTCCATTAGCTTAATATGTTTTACAAAAATTAAAAAACTGTCACTGCAAATTCATAACACGCAGTCGGAGGCTATATAAGATATTGTATAGAATGGGTAGAGGCCAGTAATATTTTGTAGCCGTGTAGCCTCCGACTGCGTGTTATGAATTTGCAGTGTCAGTCGGGTTTTTTTAATTTTTTTTATTAATTATTTTTCAAATGAGAAAATCAAATTACAGATGGCGTTGACGAATGCCAAAAGGCAAAAAAAAATATCGAGAGAAGTTACAAGTTCAAAATCCCGATAAATATAAAGAACTACAAACGAAAAATTCAGAAAGGAATAAAAAGCGGAAAAAATATCATTTTTTTTTCAATACAATTTTGATTTATGCATCTTTTTGTTTTAATTCATTATTTTATGATATGAATTGGTTTTACCTACCTATATCTCCATTTTTTCCTGTCGTGTGAGTGTAAGACACCGTGTCGACGTTAATTTTTTAATGCTAGGAAGAAAAGATAACTGTTATAATATTATGTACTAAGCTTTATAATGGTCATGTAAGTAACATTCAGTCATGTATGTAACGTTTGTTATGATGTCATGAATGTAACGGTACAATTTTTCGCGGTCTTACCCATGTATAAGTTGTGCGAATATATGTGGATAGATGTATTTAAATTTGTGATGCTGTATATTTAAATTTGAGCTTTGTGCGTCCTGAAATATCATATGTTGCTTCATTAGTGTGATCATACAAGGCGTTCACATTGAATGTTGAGGTTATGGATTTAATTATTGCATATTTTATACTATGTATAAGTAAAACAAATACAGGTTGCACTCCGGGAGTGCCGGCAGAAGTGAAAACTTGATTATTAACATTCAGCATGTTTGATATTTTGGAATGGTATCCGTCTTACGCATTTTTGATCAGGCCACGTGTCCTGACGCGAGTTTAAGATTTTATACCTAACGCCGCTAAAGAAGTTTTCACTTCAAAAATTGTGAAAATATACTTGAATGGCATGGATTATTCAAAAAGGATAATTAGAATTGGTCTTCATATTTTTCTAAAAAAACCTGTATTTATTGCTTATATTGTGTAAGTTACTCTTTATAAAAGCAAGTCTCGTCAAATAAAAACCAATCATTTACTTAGCAGGCAATCGTAACTAAAAAAAAATGTTGAGTAACTACTGCTTCTATATACTTCTCATATTAATAAAATGAGTAAAATGACCTGAACAAAAATTTGGATTCAATATTATATCATGAAATATTATCATTACAAACAACATAGACAAGTACAACTATTATGAGAACTTGTTTGACACATGATTTAAATACCAACTATGTCTCCATGGATAACAAAATGAGTTAAAAACAATTTGATTATTTGATCGCAGGTACTTGGGCTTGGTAACTCTCGTGGTCGGTTGTATACAAGACATGCTGGTCTCTTGAGATATCCAGCTGACAGCGCTGACAAAGAATGGATTGCCAGTCACAATCTTGTTAATGCTGTTGGTGGAAAAACTTATATTATGGTAAGTCTGTGGATAGTTCTTTATATTTTAAAAGTCTGTGATGGATAAGTGATTAAATACATTAATATGCCTAACTTTTAATTTTAAACTATTGCATAGCTTCTATCGCGGACCTTGAGCGCGGGGACCGAATCCAGAAATTTAGTAACGAAAAACCTCACGCTCCCCACTCCGACGGGCGCGGAGGTGTGGCTTGAAGGCATAGCATGCAATAGCTTTCCCGCGGCAGTCCCCGAGTGCCACACGTCTTTTTTTTTTATTCTAAGCCTGAAAGGCACAGATAAGAAAATTTATGCATTATCATTTGATACTCCACATGTATGTACATTTAAAAAGTTTGGGTTATTCAATTCTACTATCACTCCCCCGTATCAAGTAAATAAAACGATTTAGACAAAACATGTCCGATTTAAAAATAACATATTTTTACTCAATCACATGTTCCAATTATAATGAAAGTTGTAAAGCAATTTTTTTTATATTATTGTGTCATTAATTACTGTCAAAGTTATGATACATCAATATAAAACAATATTTTAATGTTATCATTAAAGTAAGTCCTTAATTTTAGGTCCTAGAGGATATAGAAGAGCTTGCTACTAGTGATGCATACAAACACAACTCATTGCCTCTACTTGGCGAATTAACTGGGTTCAGAGTTCCACCTTTTATGCTCAGAAAGATAAAGGCATATGTACTAAAAAGGGCTATGAGTGGGGACTTAACTAATGCGGATAGCCCACAACCTTCCACCAGTAATAATCAAGAGGATAAATTTAAAATAGAAGACATAAAGATCGAAGCCCACGATGATTTCGACTCTGCTAACTTTAATGCCAGTCAGTATATGAATAGCTCCGATGGCGCAGGAGCTTCCCATGCGAATGATTTTGCGGACATAAAAGTGGAGGATATTGACGATATTAAAGTAGATTCAATCAAAATGGAGGATTTGGACGATATGAAAGTTGATGGAATCAAAGTAGAAGATTTAGAAGCAAATGGAATTAAAGTTGAAAACATTGATGATATTAATGTGGATGCGATAAAAGTCGAAGATATTAAATTGGAAAATGACGATGCGTTTGATATGTGTAAACAATCAGATAATGATGAAAGTAGTCTAGTGGATGGCTTATTAGAGGAAGATATCGAATTCCTGAGTCGTAATTTAGGCAATATCGAGAGTGATGCAGATGCTAGAAAAACAATTGAGAATCTGACTGGAGCTAATCCCGATAATATCACTTTGGTTGGAGATGAATTTGATCTTGGGAGCACACTCAATACTAATGTAAGTTTATTCTAATTTAATTCGACAAAAAATCTGTTTATATAAAAAAGAAATATGAAAGTTCAAAGTTATTTCAATATCATATATCATAGTAAGTGAAAATTTTGCAGTCATTTATAAAATCAAAGATCTTCTCTTGTAATTTTTAAATGAATAACAAAATAGTATTTTAAAGAAAAATAAATTAACACCCAATATACAGTTTTCAGGCAGCCAGAACACAAAGTGCATAACAGTGGCGTCAACAACGAGCGGCATGATACACAGCGTGCCAGTAGCTCATATATCAGCTCCACGTATAACTGGTAGCACTGTGCACTACTATACTAGCTCTGGTATACAGGGTGCTCAGAGAACGGTACATCACTTGCCACAAGCGACCGTCACTATACAGAGCATACCAGGCTCCACTTCACAGATGATAAGGGGGTTAGTGTTCATATTTTTATGTTTAAAGTGTGTGTGTTCATATTTTTATGTTTGTAAATATTCTAAGGGCCACAGCATACCAGTAGCTCATATATCAGCTCCACGTATAACTGGTAGTACTGTGCACTATTACACCAGTTCTGGTATACATGCTCAAATTGTGGCCCACATATCAGCTCCACGTATCAGGGGGTTAGTGTACAGAATTTTATGCCTTTAATATTCTTAAGTGCCGGCTCATATACCATTGCCGTGCGCCGTGCATTGCTATACTAGTTTGGGTATACAGGATGCTCAGAGACAAGGGGGTGTGTATGAAAAATATCTTTGACTCTACATGTAGAGAAATGTCTGAAAAATAATAAAAGAGCGTGTGCGCCGAGCACACGTGTCAGAAGTGAAACTTCTTTGGCAAGATACAACAATACCAAAATCGTCGCCTTATTCCATGACGTGACGGTGTTGCCATGACGCGACCTTGAAATTTTACTCTCAACGCGCCTTAAGACAAATTTATACAATATTGTGATGAACGAATTACTGCCACTTTAATGACTTGAGATTTTATTTTATTTTCGATTTTGCTTTTAATTTCTTAAAAGTTTGATAGTACCTAACCATAATAATTGATTATACATATTATAAAATTATTGGAAATTTTGTGTGAAAATAAGGACGCCAAAGAATTTGTTAAAATTATGTACTTGATAAATTATTTTTACAAATGAGTTTAGTTTGTCCATTACTAATGGGTAAGGTACTTCAGTTTATAGTTGGAATTTTCGAAATACAGAACCTTTTTTATCAGCACAAAAAAAATCTCCTGTAAAGTTTTTTGTAGTAATTACGTCCATATTCGAAAGATACGTATCAAGTGAGTTATGATGTTAGAGGTATCAAGTGAGTTATGATGTAGAGTTATGTTGTGAGTTATGATGTGAGATTTTATATCAGATCGTAGGATTACGGTAAAATAATATAATAATGTCTTGATGGGCCTAAGTAAGTAATTTTTATATAATACTTAAAATAAATTACTTGTCGGCAATAAAATTAATAAATAAAAGCATATTATAAATTTTCCAATAGAACCAATTTGAACATCTTGATTGTAGCGACACCTCGCTCTGAATCGCGCAAGCTAAATGTTTTCGCTACAGAGCATATATGCAACTTTCCGACATCATTCATCGGGGCCTTAACGGCCGGCCAGTCGAGTAGAGGTCGAGGATACTCCCTTTTTCGATGGAGGAATTCCACCCTCCTTCCTCCACATTTATTTATTTATTTATTTATTTAATTCATAACAAGTAATTAACAGGTTTTACCCCAAAGCATTACATGTTTAGTTTTACACAAAATATTAAAAATAGGATACAGTTTTCATTAACTATCGACTTAAGAATTTAATAACATTGGATTTATATGTATTTATGGACGTATTAAATAAATCTATCTCGGGTAGCAGAGCGAGCAAGTCGTTTACTAATTTTACCGAACGCACCAAGGGGGCGTTACGGCCAGAAACAGTTCTTACGCCTTGCTGCACAGGAAGGAAATCACGACCCCGACGTAGTTCTATCCCAGAAGGAGCCGCTACACTATAAATAAACTTCGGAGGAATTTTAAAAGAAATTCGTTCAAGACTAAATGGGTTATCTATACCACCATTTAGCACCTCATAAACGTGTACTAGTAAAATGTATTGATCGGTACACATTGATAGGTTTTATGTGTAGTAATTGTCAAATTGTGTAGAAACAAACTAATAAAAGTCCTTGTTCCAGTATACCATACAACGCGAAATCTGGCACTATAAGCACAGTGATGTCACAAGGCACCGCCAACACGATCATCGGCTTCGGCACTCGGACGTCCAACGCAATAATCAGCACTCCCACACAATACGTGAACGTTACTTCCAAATCATTCCCAACTGGTAACATTCTCCATAACGCTATCATGTCCAATATAGCCAACAAGAATATAGGAAATAACTCTACTCCAGGAATTTCTTTCAACGTAACGACCATCCAACCACCTACAACGGTGGCTAATAATAAATGCGACTTTGACACAATTTCTACTACGAAAGACATGATAGATAATGCGTGTAACTCTTCGGTAATGTTGAAGAAAGTATTGACCCTGGGTAGTACGGGTTCTGCCAAATCGTTTATTATGCACAATACCCAAAAGGTTCTGTCCACTGGTTTCGCTACCGGTTCTACTCCTCCCCCTAATGTTACAATTGTTAGCTCCGGTTCGAGCGGTATGTTGAATAACGGTATGGGTAATTCGAACATTGTCTGCCCAACTTCAGGCAATTTGAGTGCGACACACGCTACTTTATCCGCTCTGTTGTCGACCAGTGCTGAGAATAACCAGGCAAGTAAGAATTAATTATTTTCGAATTAGTTTTAACACTCCAAGATCGATAAATATGTTTGTTGTTTAGTACATAACTAATTGAATTTTCTTACACACACTAAAGTATATTTTTGGAAAATAGATGTGATATTTAATTATCTACTTGTAATGTAGAGTTTCCTGAAATCTCAATTGCATGGTATGAGATAAGAATTTGACAATTATGTTAAAATGGGGACTTTTTCAACACTACATTTTGAATCATTATAATGATTTAAGTGTAAAATCGTGAAATTTAGAAGTTACTTCGCTAACATTAGGAGAATTTGTAGTTGATCTTATTTTCAAATAGTTTAAATGTGACTTTCTGTCCACTTAAGGGCTAATTTTTCAATCCTTGGTTAAAACTTATTCGTCGAATAATGTATAAAACTACCATTTTAAAAACGTATTTCAATTGCCCGTATTTGACAGTATACGTGACATTTTAATCGTGTAATACTTTATTGGACGGATAAATTTTAACCAAGCATTGAAAAATCGGCCCTAATTGTAATTGATGTAGGTACCTAAAGTTCCAACCATATACCCAAGTACATCTTTAATGTAAAGTCTGTTCACTCATTATTTATAGTTAGTGGTAGTTTGCAGATTAAATGTTATAATTGATTTATTATTTCATCTGAAATAAGAAGATTATTATTATAAGTACGAAAAGTATTATCTACCTCGTTAGGTTACCTGACTGTTTTATGATTTTGTTTAGATAAACGTTATTTTTATAGAAATTACCATATTTGTGTTAACGTTAAAAGTGTGTTTCGAAATGGTTGTAGGAAATATATATTATTTTTTCTTTTTCAGAAGCGATTGTATCTATTCGTTATCTGGTAGCATTTATACCATATGTATTTATATTATTTATTTTAATTTAATACATAATTGAGTATTTAATTCATACTTCGCTCTAAAATGTGTCTTTGTAAATTTATTTTCTGATATACTTTAGGGTAGGAAAATTACTATGGCTAAAGAATTTCAATGCCTATATAATATACAGTGGTTAGATTTCAGAACCTTGAATTTCGAAAACTTCTTGGAAGTCGTTTCTTTTTATTTTGTTACCTGATACCTGTTATAGCTAGTGAAGATTCAATCTCTCAATTGCATTTGATTGTGCACTGTGATTAATTCACTATAGGAGTTTTTTCCCTTTTGACAAGTTTTGTTTATTCCGTGCTATTTAAAGTAACATGCAATTCAACTTATTTCTTTACTAGCTTTCCGCCCGCGGCTTCGCCTGCGTTTTCAGAGAAAAACCCGTTCCCGTAGGATTTCCGGGATAAAACCTATCCTATGTCCTTTCTCGGGTATCAAAATATATCTATACCAAATTTCATGCAAATTGGTTCAGTAGTTCAGGCGTGATTGAGTAACAGACAGACAGACAGAGTTACTTTCGCATTTATAATATTAAGTATGGATTGTTGTTGCAAAGAGTAAATAGGCCTAGCTGTAATGCACCCTTTTGCCATTAGCGTAGGTTTAATTTGTTCGTTTGTTTGTTGTTTGCGGAATCCAGCATTCGAAAATATAAGAAATAACAAATAAGCATTTTTTTAATATACAAAAGGATTATTTTTTCAAACAATATCCTGAGTTTATAGAGATGTCTATCAGAGAAAAGGCCATATAGAGCGGAGTCTGAAAGTTTGGCCAAAAATATTTTGATTGAATTATTAATATTTTATTGTAATTTTTTAATATTGTTATTTATTTTATTTGTATTGAGAACGTGTTCGCTTAGCTTTAATATCTCGACTGATGAAAGACATGTATTTTGTTATTCCGTATTTTTGTGTGATTAAGGCTGTGCTTTATATGTTAAGAAAAACTATACGCGTTTATTTATTTTTGTTGTTGTATTGGGTTGTGTTTGTCATTTTATCGTGTTCAAGTTTTTTTGTTATTTAATTCGTGCATATGTTGACTGAACATCTAGTAAGCTTGCTTAGCTTAATAATTTAGCTCGTATTTATGGATCTCGCTTATTCTTAGGTCGTTATTTTACAGTTATATAGGCTATATTTTTGTTTTGAGTAATGGAAATGTAAAGACCAAAGACTACATTACCAGTTTTTTTTATGTAGGCGTAAAACAATTTATTTATTAGCTTTTTGTAGTAAGTCTTTATTTTCGTTACGTAGCTTTTAATACTAAAGTACCTATTATTCATCCTATCTTTCTATGGTAAATCCGGTTTTCCGTTATATACGTAGACTAAGGAAAGAAAATGCATTCGTCTTCGCGCATATACTTGTATACTCTTATATGTATAATTATATATGTACATATCTTCTGGCCAGTCACTATGGAGATTTACTGCCGCTGTCCGAAGAATTTTCTGTTGCAGAGAAAAAAAATTCTTATGATTACATTAAAGTTAATGTATTGAGTAAATCTGGCACCTTGAAATTCGGAAAAAATTGTGGCTTTTGATACGAAAGAAAAATAGACTATCATAATTTGAATTACTTCTCCTTTTTAAAAACAGACTTATTTTTATTAGTGCGCACATAAAAGAGGTAGGTATAGGGAAAGTAACGCTTAGATTGAATCTTATTGAATACAGAAAACGAAGGTTTAATTTATTATTATATCTACCGATTTTTTCGCATAGAAATAATTTCAATAATTATGTAATATCGTATATAGTATATGATATTATATTTGTTCGATAAACTAACCACATTACTTTGTTTAGGGTCAGAAGGAAAATAAATGATATAATAAGGACATAAGTAATATAATTCAATAAGTTCAGATAATAAGGAAATTTTATACATTTATTTCATTATCAATTATTTTTGTTTCTATTCGTTTCATGCGATATTCCATTTATGTACGCCAACGCGTTTATTTTAATAAGAAATATGCATGTTTTTCGAACTTTTATAACTTTTTATATTATAGTACTCTTTTTAGAATTTCGAAATATAATAAACAAATTTTCTGACTAATTTATTAAGTCAAAGATAGACTTGCTCATTTTAAAAGGCTAAATAACGCTTGTTCAAACAAAGCATGCTTTAAAATTTAGCTTTAAGCTTTCGTGCAATTAATGCTTTACATATAGATAAAGTAAATCATCTGCAATTTATGTGTGGCAATCGCTTTATTTTTTATTTTAGTATAACTATTTATATTTTTCTTAATTATTCCATTATTATTATTTAATTAATTATTTTAGCTAGGCTTTTTTTGCAATGTTTTATGCTTATCCTTAGTTCGTTAATTATTATATGTATTATCATGTGCCAAAGTTCTTTTTCCGGTATTATACTTATAACATAAAATAATAGTCAGCTCTTGTACCAATAAAGTTTTGTGTTATATTTTTCTATCACATTTACAACTGAAAGTGAATTATAGCAATGTATTACAGGTATAATATTTCATTGCATTTTTCATAATAATATAAGAAAACTAAGTTTTGATTGAATCTATATTATAATTAGTGATTAAAATTTGAATTATGGCTGTGTTGAATTTTAATGTGAATTAAAACTAAATGTATGTAGCGTAATATTATAAATTTTATCCTCATCATTGTCTATGTACTTTAAATGATCTCTGTGACTATTGATATTAGTTTAAATTCATGTAATATCGGTGTTGTGAAAAATCGTTTAGAGTTTCGAGTCTGCTACAAAAAAGTGTTGTTATTTGTAGTAGGTTTAGTGTAGGAAACATATGTGTTTAAACTATAAACTGTAAGCTCGTAATTACCTAGAATACAAAATAAAAAACAAAGTTATAAAAATGTTTCACACTTCTCTCACATCGATTCTTAATATTGTTTATTTTTATCATATTCCAATTCAATTTTAAAATGGCTTATAATGTAAACCCGCCCTTTCCATTCCACGATTCTTCAGTTTTTGGATATTTGCGTGCTATTTGTTATTCATATGTAACTTTGTAGATATTAAACGATGAGTTACTAAGCAACGTCATGTATGATTTCATTTACCTACATAATAGAGTAATGGGCCTTCTTTACAATGGGCAGCGTTGGGCGAGTAGAGGCAACCACTAAAGTGTAGAATCATTTCAGACGTTTATTCATATCGACGTAATAATGGCGGCAAATATTGACTAACATTTGTTGGGCCAACGCTGCCCGTTGTGTGTCTCTACATCTATGCAATTATTGAGTAGTTCCCGAGAGTAACAAATATTTTAGATTAATTAATGTTCTTGTAAGAAAAAGATGGCGATCCTTCTACTCTATTGACTCTTGTCGATTCAGATAGGTAATATTTTTCAATATCGTTCTAAATTTTCAAATATTGTATCTTTGCTCATTTAGGATAACGTATAAATTGTTCAAATTATGACAGACAGTCCTGTAATTATTTGTTAATATGTTAGTCTAGCAGTCGCCGTTTTAACGGCATTTCTTCGTACTGACAGATGCTATCTGCTCCAGTTGTTTTGTGAATTTTTAACAATGATAAGTTGGAGCAATGGAATCGCTACGTAGACTCCGGTAGGATAGATTGCGTTAGTATGTCGTACAATGAATACATACATATTATATAGAGCAAATATCAATATAGAGCAGATATTTATTTTTAAGTAATTAGTAGCTATTTCATTTTTATAAATGTCTCTAGGTATATTAATTTTTAAAACATTGACAAAAAATTATAACGTAGCTAATTTATTTGCTACGAAACAATTCTTGCTACGAGGAAAGTTTGAAAATCGCACCCGTACACGGTGTTTTGGCAGACTTACAATTTTGGCGCAAGAATTTCAATTATGAAGATTTATTTTTCTCAAAAAAAAAGTTTTATTCGAAACTCGTCGCAGGTGGGTAAGTGTCGTGTTATAATTGTTATGGATGATTCCAAGTGTATATTGTTAGGTAGGGAGTAATTAGCGAGGAAGGGGTTCAGCAAGCAGCGGCAGGGCGGGGGTGGTCGGCTGCGGCGCGGAGGCGTGCGGCGCGGTGGGCGTGCTCGCGGGGCGGCCGCCCGAGCACGTGGCGCGCGCTCACGTGGTGCTGCCCGCGCGAGCCCGCGTCCACCATGCGGCTCGTATGAATAATTGTATACCGAGTGAATGAATCGATGCGGAGGCGCTCGCGGCGGGGAGGCGGGCGGCGCTCGCTGCGTGGAGGGGTGCGCCGCGCCGCGCCAGTCTTGTGCCGGTAGTCGGTAGTGTAACCGAGCGACTACGGGAGCCGTCCCCGCCGCGTCGTCGCTCGCTCGTAGTCGTAGTGCGCCCGTCGGCCCGCCCCACGCCGCTGGCGCTTTTTCCATGGAAACCCAAAATCAGGATGTGGCCAACGGCCCCGGTGAGGTGCCCAACGACCCGGGGTACGTGTCTGTATCCAGCTTATAGTTATTGTGGAGTTCCTTCCGCCGGTTACCGCATCTAAACGTCACGTTTGTATTGCAGGAAGATGTTCGTCGGAGGGCTAAGCTGGCAGACTAGTCCAGGTACGCAAGTCGCCGGCTGAACTTCCGTGTCCACTACGGAAGTGCACGCACCCGATGCATACGTCGATGACGATCGAGTTGAATTAAAGCGTTTGCTATATTAACGGAAGAGTGTCCCTCGACGTGCAAAAGACGAAATAGATTACATTTTCAGTGACAAAAATCGCATTTGCATTTTATAAACACCGGTAAAAGTTTGGTAATCAGCTGATCGGGTGCGCGTCAAACTTTTTGACGGTGCGTGCGGGGTATGTTGTGTTTGCCGAAAGGTTATTACTAAAAGGTAGAGTTCTGACTGTGTTTGGCGTATCGTAAACGATATTCGTGCTGTAATTCAGTAAAGATGTCAAGGTGTAACAGCAGTCAGGTGTCCGATGGCGGCCATACCGGATGCGCGCGCAGGCTCAGTTGCCATTTCATTTTGTTTCATATAATAGCTTCAAAGGAAACTGGTCTTTATGTATTGAATGCTCTGGTGAAAAATTCTGTGCATTAATTTTATAGCCGGCTTATATTCTAAACAGTTTTCAAAACATAACCTCAACCTGAAAAATTTGGGCAGATTATTATCGTAGATGGATTAAATTTTAATAATGTTATCAATGATTTATTCTTTCTTAAATTTTCAAATTGGATTATTAAGTAAGTATTACAAATTATTTAAGACCTTGTTGTCTTTATATTGTTTATTCAAACGATAACTTGACTAGATTAGAAGACACGTGATTAAGTCAATTAAATATCCGTATTATGATAGTTTATCGGAATGAGTAAACATGTTTATGAGCACAATAGAAATAAAGCATTTGTATTCTATAGGAATGTTTTATTTGAACGGGAATATAAATGGTAACGCATTGTTGGTAATTAATAATAATTATACAAGTGGAGTCGCAAAAGGTCCCATGCGCCTGCGCGAGTGATGTGCCGCCCGCGGTATTAGGTCGTGCGCCCACGCTGCACTTTGATCCTAAGTCTATGCCAATTCTTCAGATTCGCGATGTATCAATACATAACTGATAGGAAAATAATCGACTCCTATGACCTATTTATCCTTAAAAATAGTTTTAACTCGCTATTTATTTCTGCAAAACTTTGATAAATCACACGCACACGCATTGAAATTATATTTAAATATTAATTGTTTCCGTATAAATGATAAACGTGAATAGGCCAAAAGTAATTTAAATTGAACTATGAACAAATTGTAGAGTCGGGCTCAGTGAACTCTGACGTATTTGCGTTTATACAGGTATACTCTGTGATAAGATAATTAAATATTATTCATTCCAAGTCATTCCGTTCTCATATATCTCGAATATTTCGTAGAGACAGATAAAAACTAAAAAAAAAACTGGTCTGGGGTTACTTTAAAAATTTGCTTGTAACTTTTAAATGTGGTCTCTATTAAAACTATCTTAGTATGTAGGTGTATAATTCCACAAATTGTTGCAATATTTTCCATTTAAAATTGTATTTATTGTTTATTTTTTTTAATGTAGTATGTTAAAGACGTTTGGAAAATCCATTTTCTTCGAGAGAAATAGATACCAACGAAGAAGCCAATTAAATTTTCTACTAACATGAGTACCTATTGGGAATTTAATACGTGTAGGAAATGCATTATTAAGATTTAGGCATTTTGTTTTGTACATTTTTAATAATATCATCTCAATGGTGATGGATACAATGTGCATGCAAATAAACATAATAGAGTTATGTATATTTCAACAAAGTACCTATAACATTGCGGAACGAGCAAGGTTAGCGATGTTCACCGTTTAAATAAGTAGGTAACATTACAAGTGTTTCAAGAATAAGTTTTGTTTGGTTAGACAAAAGGTTGAGTTCCATTATCTGGCTCACTTCGCGCGCCTGACATATCATTGACACGCCGGCTCAAGATTTACGTTGTCCGACTTAACGTTACAGAAATAAACACGGCAGAATATTAGTGTCGATTGTATTTGTATAGATTTACTGTACACTGAAAATTATCAAGTGCGCTTCATGTAAAGTTGGAAGAGGAAATTAACAATTTCCCTAATTACGTGTTCCATGAACACCTATGAATTTTGGTAAACGTCCCGTGTCCTGCCAGTTTCGTAATATGATTTTACAAAAAAACATATCTAGATAGTATTTGGAAGAAAAAAAAAATACTGCTTAAAATGTAACTTCTATACAATACAATTGATTTGTTATAGAAGTAAAACTTACATAAACACTCATTTGTCTTCAATTCTCACCCACGCTACCTGAAAACTTAATACTGACGCCCGGAGGTAAAATGTTACACCAGAATTTATTCGGCTTTTTGAAAATTCTATCCAATATGCATTTTGCACGTTTTATTCCCTTTGTATGAAACAAAATCGTATGAGAAATTATATAAACCGATTTACGTCTTCCTTCTTCTATATATATCACGAATTCATAAATTCATGAATAATAAAACTGAAGCTAATACGCGAACGATATTATTGCGATTTCAGAACTCAATGTGTAAGAAAATTTTTCGTCTTACCGCGGCAACAGGATTTTACTTTTATTTTGGTTTCGGTTAAAACATATTTTACGACAGTTTCGACATGGAACCCACTGTTGACAGACTATTTCAGTAGATATGTGTTATTATTGGTTACTCGCGTGAACATCTATTTATAGGTTTACCTCAGAGATTTATTGTGGCGTAGTAATGGTGCGGTATACTGATGAATATTGTAAAATATTGTAGCCTGATAAAGGAATAGTGTAATGTTGCACAATACATTTGCCTCATAAGGTCTACATTTTAAATCCAAATATACGGTCCTGACTTCATGACGATGGACGTAAAATTTGATGGAAGTTTCTGGTAATGTTCAGATTAAACATATCGCTTCTACGGTTTACTACTTTTGTATTCCTTGTGAATAATTCAAGTATTCAATTTTGAGTGCCCGAATGTTTAGTTTCGTAATGCAAAAAATAGATGTGATTTTTACACTTGATATGTGTCCGGATTTCCTTACGAGGGTTTCGCGATTAATTTTCCCGGTACTGATTTTAACCCATTGACCACCGAGCGGCCCGATCGGGCCGAGACACAATAGATTTTCTATTGTGTCTGTGATCCGAGGACTGACGGATTAAATGATGTTTTCAAAACCCAACAATACCAGCTTACATATAACGCAATCAACATGCTCATACCTAATTGATTAATAGAATACACAAATAGCCTTTTATAGCTTCAAAGAGTATATTTAATGAAAATGATGTAAATTTATACATACATGTTACATTGGTAGTATGTAGAGCAAAATAGATGGAGGTGATGGTAATCCCCTCGCCCAGTTCATTTTCTCCAATAAATCTCATATGTCGAGAAAAACTCCAAATCCATTAAAAAATCAAGCAATAATGCCAATAATAACTATTTAGTATTCTGACGTTGCTATATACAGAAACATTAATTTCCATGAATATATTTTTAACATTGTTTGTCCACAATTTTATTGCTGTTGAAAAATGAGATATCATTTCAAAGTTAAACATAAAGTTGTTGTATAAACATTAAGATGCCAGTAATTTATAAAATTAACATTAACAACACAAACGTAATTATGCATTTCTATGACATTAGCTTTCTGTTAAGGATAAAGACAGATTTATTGAACGTCTCAAACTATTTTAATTGACCATTTGCAAAGCTTGCCAAACTCTCGACATCCCTGAATAATATATACCTAGTAACTAAGTCCTAAACGACCCACTAGTTAAACAAATAATAAATAGTGTGATATGATGTGCATTTTATTATTATGAGCAAGTAGGTTGGTATATTGTATCAAACAAAACTCAAATATAGATAGAGTTTCCGTCTATTTTGGAACGAACGAAACTATGAAAGTTATTAAACAGGAAGTGAGCGAAATAAACGGGACTATTTATTTTATATCGGCAAGAAATAAGCGTTTAATATTCCGTGCCATTTGGCTGCCGGCACGTTGAGGAGGAAAAGATTTAGCCTACGGTCGAGGATAGAGTGTGCTCCCAAAGACCACATTACTGCCAATCGCACCATAATCCTCTTTTACAAAACGAATTATAGACTTATTTAAAAAGACTCGGATTTTCGTAATAAAAATCGTTTAATATAAATACAAATTTTAACAGATTAGGTTCATTAATTATACTTTCGTAGAAAAATGTATGTAGTATAATTATTATTAATGTCTGTAGTATAATTTGTAGGCACATATTATACCTAATAAATTAATATAACTAAAATCATTGAATGATTTTTATGAATTGTAGAGCTAGATTTGTTTTTGCTCTACAAGCCAATTCGTTTATATTGCTCGGTAACTAACATTTCAGCGATATTTTAGATACCTCCATATTCATGAACTTCCAAAGCTTTTACATAATTCAATCGTACAAATAAAAACGTTTTTATTACCTGCTTATTAAGTAGGTCTTCTTATTTATTGTTTCACACATTTAGAATGTGGGATGGTATGTTAATACTGAACGTTAAATAAATTGTTGAACATTCTTACGAACCTACAGAAAATCTATCAAATGAAGAGTAGGTAAATTGTAAATAGAGTTCGAAATAGCGAAGTGACATTTTAACTAATCAATTCCCTCTGCGGAGTGCGTTTGTAGCGGTATAGGGTGTAAAGATTTAGATATATTATAGCCGTATATTGTCTCCGCTCCATACGTCAGTCGTACAAAATATTTCTACATTGCATAACTCTTGCAAGCCATACATTCAGACGCACATCTGGAAACGTTCGGTTCAGACGACACACGTTATTACGCTGTTGTCATTACTCATATGTCGAGCACACGACTTCACGCTGCCGACTCGCGTTACTTCTTAAGAGATGTCACATAACATGCCGGTGCTAATACACAAGAGACTCTGCAATGATGGGCGAAAAGCGCACGCCGGGTATTCCTACTTTGAGCCTTATGACGTTTAGTATACACGTCGTGCCCAAGAAGCGCATCTTCAAAAGACATGCTAATTGACGGCAGCGTCAAGCGACTACTAAAAGCAAAGTTTTTTTAATTTGTATTTAAACAGGTTTAAAAACCGTTCTCTGATTTTTGATACAACATATCTCAATTTTTGTCTCCATTAAAAAAGCATTCGGCACATGTATTTTCAATACTCATGTACGCAAAAGGTTTAAAAAATTAAGGGCGAGTGGTAAAAAATAAAAATATTCAACAATAACAAAAGATAAGTTATCGTTGATATGATTCCAAAACACCTATAACTGAAATACGTCTATTTTCATGGAAAATAATACAATCTCTTTATCTAAAGCTAATATTTTTATAAACACATCTGGTTGCCCCTTCGCATTTTTATTTATGAGTCGCGATCTTTTCTATCAATCTTTGACCTTGACTGGGAATCAGTCTGATATCATAGGAACTTACGTAAAATTATTCTAATGTATGGCGTATGATTTTTGTATTTTTTGTGACAAAATCACGAGGAAAACAATAGAATTATCATTTGTTTTTTGTGTCGTATTGTGTTATGACACATTGAAAGTTAATAGTTAATAATAAGTACTTTTCCTTGATTTTTTATATAATTAACGTAAACAGTAAACATTACTAATAAGGATTTTTGTCATATAAATGAGAATTTTGTAGGTTACAGAAATGAAGTACTTATACGTGACACAATTTATAACCCCACCATAACATCATGCATGTTAATAGGTACAAACAAAACACAATCAACAGACAAAATTGTTTGACTTAATAATATTACCAAATAAATAAATAAAAAAATAATCGTTCATTTTACGAAAACCGCGCGTTGTGTTATGAATGAAAATTACAGCGATTCTTATAACAATGGGTGCTACTGTATTGGCAAATGATTATTTGATAAATATGATGATCATCACTGCATTGTTCGCATGCCATGCATTATTAATTAAAACTTTATTGAGTTCGATGCTGTCGAGAGTAATTACGTGATTTATATGAGTTTTCATGTGTTCCTTTACTAAAATTATACATAGATACCCATCAGATACCATAGGCATCTTAATAATTTAAAAATGTATTTTTTAAGAAATTTTAATGAAAGTCGACGTAACCAATATAAATTAACAGTCTGGTAAACAATCCATTTGTATAGAAAAAATAATCATTGTAAGTATTTAATGTAAGGTTAAATGACGCAATAATATTGATGTGTATGTTCATCTTACTTTCAAATCTTTAAAAATGGTGTAACATAGCATATAGTTAAAAGTAATTATACTTATGATTAATCTACGCATGAATAAATATCTCGTTAATATAATTGTAACGTGATTAATTAATGGAATCATTTACATTTGCTTCCAGTATGTTTGTATCGCACTAAAAAATGTATGGATTTCTTTAGTAAGAAATAGCTAAACGGATGAGAAATATTATTATAGTACCTACACGTGTATTATGCAATATAAGAAATACAATATATAATGATGCAGTATAGAACTTAAAAATTATTAAGTCATATATATTTATCTTTTTATCAGATAATATTTTCTTAATCGATGTTTAACCTTCATAACATCATATTGGATAACATATCACCCACCAATTAAAATATTGGGCATGTCCTAGAAACACACCTGTAATTCGCTAACAGGATTCCCAATTTCAAGTGAAAACTGAAAGTGCTTGGATTGCTGCCAAAACATGTGTCGTGATAAGATCGGGAACATGAAATAAATACATTTATTTAATATGCATTTGAATTTAATTTGCATGGAATCATAAAACTATTAGCGAATTACTTTCGTATATATGATAAAACGTCCGCTAATTGGCATGCGATGTATTTAGATGATAAACTGGATAGCCATCTTGTTAGTACGTACGTTGAAAATGGAAACGTTAGTTGAAAATGGATGTTACATTTTCAAGATAATTTACTTTTATGCAAAAACTCACGACATAATATGAATAATGTAGCGTAAGATTAAATTTACACAAACCTTTGTCTCGTTAAGAAACGTTGATGCAATGTAACGTCGATGTAACCAAAAAAGTATAAAATACTTCGAAATCTTATAATATTTCTTCGAATAGCAGTTTCCGATATCGAAGAACTATAGGAAAATATTGATAGCTAACATGACTTGCACTTAACAATTGTCTTGTCTTTCGATACATTGTTGTTTCTTCCAGTGCATATTACTAATTTACGTAATCAAAGGACAGACCTCGTTCTACGCCGGGCGACCTTTGTGCTGCGCGCACGCACTGCATCGCTGGCCTATGATAGCCCGATGCACTAATCCACTTATTAACTGATACCGGGCCGCATACATAGATTCTTGTCACGTCACTGAACTTCATTCCGCAATCTACGTTATTACGGGTCATAATTAGATCACGTCTATCTAAACACGATCATCAATGAGAAAATAAATCCATTGAATCAAATGGTATTTATTTTAGCTCACAAATTGCAAAACTATTTTGTTAATATCTGATTGCGAATAAACTTCATAGGTGCGATAAAAACACTTTAGTTGCAGCCGAATTTTTGCCTACGAAATTCGGCGATAATAGCTTCGCGTAATAACTTTATTGCATAAAAATGTTTTCTGGCCTTTTTGGCACGTTTGTACGTATGCAAAAATGTAGTTTAAAAAAGCCTGAATCTATTTACTCTGCGTTGACATTTCTGTTCTGCGAAGTGTTTCGTGCCAATAAAATATTCGATCCCATTATGACCACACAATATGCTTATAAGCATTTGATGGATGTTGTTTTTATATTTATGTAGAAGTTACACTTTCAACCCTATGATTCTGAAATGCAAGAAATTGTTTAAATTTTTAATTTTCTTATTTTTTTCAAATATTTTCTATTAGGTATCTATTAACTTGATGACCTTAAATGATCATTCACAATTACATTGACTAATCCAGTTATGATAAAAAAAATCTAAAGTATGTAGGTACTAATTTATAGCAACCCACGCTGTTACATAACATTCCGTTTGAAAATGACAATCAAAGAGCCACCAGAAGATTTAGTATGAAAACTGCAGCCCACAATAAATTATTTTTATTAGTTATTACAGCCGTTATGATTAATAATACGGCAATTGATAGTAATTAATGTCTTAAATAAATGAGTAATATATATTAGAACTAGAGCTATATCTCAAGGCGAATGCTAAAATAGTACTCGTCATATTGTAATTCTATAATTAAAGTGTGAAGAGTCGAACTACTTCAAAAATAGATATTTGTGTGACACCGTAAATCTCAGTTACGACGAAAGTTAGCGTGTAAATCATTAGTCCACGCGCGACTAAATGGTACATTGAATTTTATTGCATTGTATACTAATAAAATTATACCAAATTACTTATAAACTAATTGACAATAAATTAGATTTATTTCTTACATCCACTTTGGTTGGTTCTTCGCTAAAATTGAGTTTTAGAGGGAACTCGTAAAAAGTGATGCAGTGTGTGACCGCTCTATATTGAATTATTTCTGAAAGAGATGCTATCGGAGAATGTATGATTTTATACTTGTATCTATATTTTTTTTATTCATATTTTAATAGATATAATTTAATTTCTCTCATGAAACTCAAATGAAAGTAAAGAATGGAATATATATAAATATAATAGTTATAATATTAAGTTGTTTTTATCAGTTATTGGGTGGAATAAAAAAGGATTTTTTATAACGACATTTGGCGTCGTGGAAGAGAATATAACGTCATGCGGTGTGAATAATAGGAGGCAATCCATAGAGTTGCATTGCGACCTTGACCCGGTGTTAAAACGTATGCGTTTTAATGTTCCTATACCGCGAATAAATTAAACAAACATATACGGGCAGCATAACCATTTATTGTAGATAAATAAATTTAAACTTTCATAGTATTATGTCCTATGGAATTCTACTATGGGGCAGGGCAGCAGATATAGAAACTATATTTATCTTACAGAAAAGAGCCATTCGTTCTATATATAATTTACGTGCTCGGGACTCACTAAGAGATCTCTTTAAGAATACTGGTATCCTTACTGTACCATCACAGTATATATTTAATAATATTTTGCATGTACACAAAAACGCCGACTTACACACAAGAGTAGGAGATAGACACTGTTATGGCACAAGGAACAGAAATAGAATTGAAATGCCATTTTTCCGATTAGCTAAAGTTAAAAATTCATTTATGGGTCAAGGTATACGCTTTTACAATAGAATTCCTCATAATATTAAAGAGTTTAGTAGTTCTAAATTTAAAACTTATATAAAAAATGTACTAGTTCAGAGAGCGTACTACAGTATTCAGGAATATATGGACGATAAAAACCCATGGAGGGTTGTCGCGAAAAAACCACTGGACAGTTCTTTGGCATGTTATTATAATATATGATGTTACATATGTATTTTGTAAAATTGTAAAACTGACATGATTTAAAAGAGCAACTATGGAGTTTCTTGCCGGTTCTTCTCCGTAGATACTGCTTTCCGAATAGGTGGTAAATTTTAAAATATGTAATGACGTTTCAAAAGTGCTTCTATAAGAAGTCTAATTGAATAAATAAATGTTTGAGTTTGAGTTTGAGTTTGAGTTTAAAATTCATTAAATCTCCGCTAGTATACATTGCAAAAACCTAATTCTCTATGGTAGGCTGTGGCTTAGAAAGAAACAATTCATAATCATAAAAATTATCATATGAATGCGTGTGAGAAGTGGCAGCAGAATGTATTTATTGGATTTATCTCGCATTAAACAATGTTTAAAATACCAGAGTTGAATGAAAGCTATCGTAGATACCTAACAATTATAAATTAGAAATTACACGCACATGTTAATAAACTGGACAGCTATGTTCAGTTTCTGCTGTACACAACATAACCAGATGTTATACCATCCTTTCACAACTCTATAATATATCAAATGCAGTCATAAAACAAATAGCATCTATAAATTATAGAGCACATGTAATAATGCTAAACAATATCCTATTTCTATTTCTAACATGCCAATAAAATGTAACAAAGCTTGAAACAAGCCGGTGTCCGGTGGTTTAAATTTATAATAAACGTATATTTCATCGGTTGCAGTGTTTAACGTTAAGTTAATTTAATAGAAGTGTACCGTATCGTAATGATATAAATCGCGAACGCAGCGAAGTACTAACAGCTAGTTTCCAATGAATGGGTCAGTAATCATCTGCATTTGAGGCCATTATCTCAATTGGCGAGCGCAATGAGTGGCCGACCTCCGTTGCCGGACACCGCACCCGCACGCGTCGCAGTATTGTCCGTTTGTTTGCTTCACAATTGCTTTTAATATAATGAATTACATGACAAATCGTACTCGTTCACACGGCCATTGTAGCGGTGTAGCGGATTGCACTATTTCAGCCATATTTTTATTTAAAATTGAGCCTTTCTTTTTTGTGATTCTGAATTCTAATGAACAATTTACATGCGCTCTAATTTTATGCAGGTATCTGCAGGCTTAAGTTGGCAAAACTATTTCAGTCATTTTTGCATAAAAACTAGACACGTGATTGTAAATGATTAACAATCATTGTGCAATGTAGAGCTAGGTTACTACTTCCACTATACTTACACGGGTCGTGTTATTCACCTTACTTAGATATGCTATTTACTTAAAAAAATGTTATAAAAAGTGCTAATATGTGATCTTCTATACACTAAAAATAAAAGCAAACATCGTGCGATAAATCTCGTTTCTATCGGAACGTTATCGGGTACACAAAGTCGTACGAGTTAGGAAAAGTTGTGATAGTATCGTAGTGAGATAATACGTGAAATAATAAAAGATAAACATGGTATACGTCAAACGGGACTAAACAATCGTATATTGTATATTATCTTCTGCATTGCGTAGTAATTAATACCTTTGATTGTGCAAGAATACGCGCAATACTGCGGTAAGCGATATTACGCCGTACGTTATAACTTATAAATGTATTGCTATCTGCTGCTAGTATTTAGTGAATTTTACGTTTCCGTATGAACACATAGTGCCTTTATTGCATTGTTGTTGAAGGGCATTGCAATAATTATCATTTCTAATAGCATGCCATGAGCATGCCATGTGTTTTCAATATTCCCACTAACTGATGAGATTATTGCTTGGTAAAATAATCTACGATTATTCCAAATACATAGCATATCCTACTGCGCACTTAAATTCTAATCACTTTATTCATTCCTAAAATTATTTTAGGCATCATTATTTTATTTTAACTACAATTATTACGAAAATAAAAAGTCAGGATAACGATAAACATAACAGTGTTAATATAATATTTTCAAAAAACAATTTAAGTTATTCATACTTTGTTTTATATACTATATCTTTGTAAAGTAATTAATGAATTTTATTACTTCCAAGTTATCATTGTCATCTGAATAAACCTGTTTAGTTTACGTAGAACTTTGACCAACTGGCGTAAAAATTAAAGAAGTAAGTAATAAATAAATTTTGAAGAATTGTGTTGAAATTTATAAAATTAAATCAACCATGAGAGTAGAGATATGACTTAAAGTTTAATATTTATAATTAATACAATAACATAGATAGTTTAAGATTACATTAAAATATTTTAAAACGTGTGAGTTATTTTTTAGCTCTACTTTCCTGACTTTTTTAATAGGATTACTCTTCAAAAATGTTTGTATTGAATCATATTATCTACGGCTTCTTTAGTTTAATAAGCAGGTATCTATAAAGCTACTTAGGTAATACCTTTCACCCTTTGGAAATGATTGCAGTATGTATTTTCTCCGCCATTTTTAAGCTGTCAGTAATACCTTCGATATTACGTTTTTGGCTCATAACTTGAAAACCTGAAGAAAATCTGAAAACCATACATTATACACATTTTACCTTCAATAAAATGTTTTATATTCATCGACGAAAAGTGTGAAAAACTAAATAAATGATCTTTTACAGGTAATTTCATCCATCTTAGAATTAACGCAAATGGTAATAAAATGGCAGAAATTTATTAGTAATTACTTATTGAATTGCGTAGCTCGATGAACAATTTAATTTCTTCACTATTGTTTCCGTAACGAGTGTTCCGTATAAAGAATACCGATTAGTACCCAGTTGCTATATAAATGTGTGTTATAGAGGTGTATTCATAGATACAAAAATGTATTGGTTTAATAGATTTTTATTTACCGTAGGTACCGATTAGCGGGTTTAGTGTTTTATTTTTAATTTTACATTGACGTAGCATTGTAACGCAGTCCCCTAAGTAAAACTAACACCAATCTGTATAAGACACCATAGCCACCTCCTCTATGCAGAGGCTACCAGAGACAACCCTGAATATCACTGAGTATTAGTAATGAACAGTGAGCATGTTAGATCTAAGTTACACCGTAAGCAAATCACAGAGTAATGTTGAGATAATCTACCTACCTTATATTATAAGAACAATCACCTGTATTAAGAATAACTTACACGTTAGATTCACGGAGAAAAATATTTTTCCCAGGGTTACGCAAGCGGTAGTTGTGGTGGAGCACCTTAGTTGCCATCTTCCAGTTTGGTAAGTGAGGCACTCCATTTGTACAGTCTGCCCGTCGTGATTCCGGAGAGAAATATTTTGTCGATTGTACCGCTCGTGCCCTGTTAACACAGCTTCTTGACACGAACAGAATAAATGCGGAACATCACGCATAAATAGATCTTTCCCGGGAACCACCGGAAGCATACCTCACATGTAGACTAGTCGCTTGAGACCCACACTGAGCTTTCTAGTTTAGCGTCTAACGTCGATGTCACGCTATGCATGATTACAATAAGAGCACGACTAGTTCATTTTAATATTATTAGTTAGTTTATTTTTTCTTGTTGTGTACTTTAGATTTTATGCACATTATTTTATACTTTATCACACTTAATTATAAGGTTTTAAATATTCTTGTCTGTGTCGAGTAGATTGATATTAAAGTAATTTTGTTAGAACGTAAATTGTGTTAAAATTTAAGGGATCAGCAATGTTATCTCGGAAGGTGCAGGAAGGGTTTTAGCCAGTGAACCTGAGCGCAAGGTAACTGATCCATGTAATGGAAGTCTGCGGGCGGAGGCCCCCGTCTTACGTTCCTCACTTTATGCATATAATACATACGCGTCTGTGTTTGAGATCGTACAATCTTTTCCTCTTCTAATGTCTCATTCCGATTCTTACGAGAAAAGGTAGTTTGTGCGTAAAATTACGTTTGTGAACGTTAACAATGAGTTTGTTTCAGTAAACGAGGGTAGTCTTTTAGGAAGAGCGAGGGACCGAAGTAGCTAGTTAATGCTATCCGAATCGTATTTATATGCGGACGTCGTACAAGGCGCATACGCCGGCAGACGACACTCGCTCCTAATCCGATTATGTGTAACAAAATGCTACGCGCAACCGCTCGCCTCGGCCAGATCTCTACAACCACGAGACAAGTTTGTACAGCATGCTACGTAATACCCTGTTATTACATTTTTTACGTGAACGTGATACGATATTTTTACTTCTTGTATTATATTCGAATAGTTTGTTTTTTATCATTAAAATTTAAACATTCTTAAAATTTTTTATAGTAGGAAAGAAGATAGTAAATAAATAGCTACGATGCGTGTTGATTGAGTCACATATTGCTGAAACCGATTAAAAGGCGTTTTACGATGACCAAGTACTTAAGTAATTACTGTAAGACAGAATCGATGAATGTAGGATTAACTTTAACTATAACATTTGACTTCACTTTCTTAGCTAGTACCTAACGAACACAATAAAATAACGTTTTCTTACATATATTTAAAAGGATACATTTCCAAATCCATCAATACTGTATACGAAACGATGTAGCAAAAAGCAGCCAAATAAATATTACATAAAATCGAGCCGGGAATCGTCTTTACAACTTAAGCGAGTAAAAAAACAATTGTCGATCCAACGGAGGGAGACGTTAGAGGGAGTTCGGAATATTCGTGTAATCCTATTACGTGACAAAATGTTATGTCACTTTGACCTACCTAATCTCTCACATTAAATTAAACACAATTTGACTATGGCGCTTAAATCGATGTCATATTTCATAACTAGTTTCGAAGACTTCGTATTTAGTTTAAGTACTTTAACATCATAACGCTCGAACTTATTCATTTTCGTTTTAATTAAAAACTTTTCTGAGGTGATATTAAAAAAAATAATAGTAGAAAATGTATGCAAGGCTCTCGTATATCAGAGAAGATTATGAGTCAATACGTACATTTCATCTTTCAATATTGAAATGCTGTTACCTACTTACTATAGAAACGGACTAAATACTAGTATGTGGGTTGAATAGAAAATGCTTTCAACTTATACTGTGGTATCACATATTACCCAATGAAATTTTATAGAAACATTATATGAAATAAAATGATACGTAAATATTTTGCCAAAAAACTATTCAGCAATGTAAGTTTTTTAATTCAAGAGAAAACTAGTAAAAAGCGATAAATCATTCCCAACTTGTATGCCTACTATAAAAACGGCGTATAAACCAACATGTAAATGTTTGCAAGAAACTGTCCCATTACTATTCATAAGCAAAGTTGAAACGACGTTCAAATGAATAGCAAAGTCGATTATGTAGAGTGCGTCAAGAATTGATAGTAGAGACATATGACGATGGATCGCTTGGATGATGGAGAACATCGCCCACTTGATAACAGATTACCTCATTGTTCTAAATTTAACTTAATTTTGGTGGAAATTTTCTTTGAACTGAGACGGTGGTGAAATACGTACACACATCTATAATTGTAAAAGTATGGGAAAAATTTGGTACTGTAAAAACTATGATGAAACAAATATGGTTATCCTAATAATCCACAAATATCAGAGCTACCATTTATAGTAGGGTAGTATTTAGTATTTATATAGATAATTACAGTAATAATGCAAAAAACAAATATGACACGGTGAGTCAATTTAACCCTTATTTTTTTATAGCCCTGTTTTATTGCGTTACAATTACCAATACTAACATAGACTTTCAACTCATATGTACAAATGGTACTTCATAAAAAACGGTAATTAAATCTTGTTCATTAACATAGAGATGAATTCAAACTTTATTATCCTAACCAAGACCCTTTCTTTTAATGCTCGTGCTGATAAAACTATCCTTAGTGGACACTGGACAGCTAGTTTCCACATCAAAACACAACGAAATGTAATAGAGATGTGAGATTAACTTTAAAGCGAGATTATTTTAATACCACACAATTCTCTATTTTGATAGGATGTTGTGATTCACGTTTTTTGTAGTGGACATTATTTGCGTTAGTATTTTATACAAGTCAATATAAATGTGTGAAAACGTGATGCTAGAATTTTAAAAAGTAGAAAGTAACAAAATTGTTTCCTTAATTTTGTAAAATAAAATTTGACGTATATAATTTAAATACATAGGTTGGCGTTATATGCATTTGAATGATAAAATAAAGTTTTGTGGAATAATTCAAAATAAAACAATCATGATTGTAATCAATTATAATTTAGCAAAGAGATTGAAGGATAATAAATCCGTCGTAAACATATAAAACACATTCACATGTCAACTTTAAAAGTCAGTTAAAAACGAAAAGGCAACATAAATGAAATTACAAAAGCTAGAAGCGTTGAAGTTCAAACGTAATAACATGTGGTTTCGGCTGCACGTTAAAAATTAGATTGTACTAGCTAACTAGCGTCCGCAGAGTCCGACAAAAACCGGTAACAACTAAATTAACAGACTGTCCACTTCCGTGACAGGAAAGCAACACTTAACTTGCATATTCAGTTACTTCAATACTTCAGAGTTCAGACGGGGAATAATTTGTTATGCGTCATGGCTAATACCGATTCGTCTTCGTTATCTCAATATGAGATAGAACTGAAAGTGACGGGAGTGCGCCGTGCGGACCACGTAATAATTACGGCTGAAATAGCTGGAGGCCTGGATGCGTATGCTTCATCTGTTAACGTCGAAGGAATACCGACGGTTATTTGTGGCCCGTAAAATTAATTGATTTTTCAAGGGATTCATGCTTTCTTTGATAATGTATGGCCTTTTAAATGTTAAATGTATAGATATTTAATTGTTTAAAATGATCAGTGTGTAGATTTTAGTAATCGTTATGAAGGAAGGCATTTATATTAAGTAATCTAAGCGGATAAATCGAGCGATTAATAGTTAAGAATTTTAATACTATTAAAAAAACAGAGTTTAACTAAAATACAGGGTTTTAAAAATAGAGAATAATAAACAGTTACTTGCCGTTATTTTAAAAGTATAAAAATAATTTTTAATACAAAAGCTATAAAAAATTATTTGTATAAAAGTCTTGTTTATCGAATCAGATTGATGTTTTGTTTTGCTAAAGTTTGTTTAACAAAGAGTATAAATGCGTTGTGTACGTAAATAGTAATCAATGCTTGTATGCTATCCATCACGATTAGAATAGTAACAGATATTAAATACGCACTATTATACACTTTCGATAGTGCCGAGAGTTGACAACTGACGCTAAATTGAAATAAAACTTTTCGAAAAATACGTTGTAGGTATAATTTATGTTGCAAATGTTTACTCTCGTTAAAGATTACAAGTCTAAACTCTCGGTTTTCCCAACGTGCTGGACATTCAATTACTATACTTGTTTTGTAAAGTCAATTTGTAACTTGATTAGTGAGGAAAGGCGCAGATATACAGAAATACTAAAGACAGTGTTTGGTAGTGATCGAATACAGTCTAATCTGTACAACTTCTAAGCAAAGGCGTTTAATAGGCGCGGAAGTTTCAAATGAGTTTCTATCTTGTTACACAGAGATTCAACCACGTGAGGAACAATTGCAACATATTCGTGCTAGGGAAACAGTCAAAATAATCTGTCGTCTTGACGGCGACATAGTTCATCGTCATTTGATAAGACGCATGTTTGAGTGCCTTAGATAAGAACTTGTGTTGACATTACAACAAAATCTGATAGTTAAAAAATCAGGATGTCGCCGCGATAATAGATTGCCTTATCAAGAAATAAACTCGAATTTCTTTACTGTTGGTTCTGATTTGAGATATATAGTGAATGTGGGAGCGTTGAAATTCATATCTACAAGGTTTGAACTTACAAGGATTTTGATAAAGTATGTTAAAAAATTGCTGAATAATAGAGTAAATACACGTCATTTTATTATTTATACTTATTTTTTTTATTGAGTGATCAAGTAAAAATGTTATTTTCTACATTCCTATTGTCTCGAAAAAATAATTATACCTATCGATTTTTCAGTTATATATTTAGACAATCGTTTGATACAATTTTAATGCTAAAACAATATCATATATTATAAAAAACTTGTGTTTGTTAGAGAGTAGGTATTCACGTTTTTGAAGGTTTAGATTGATTACATAGATTTTGTAACAGGTATTTAGAATGACAGGTACAGATTGCAAAATTGTAAAACCCACACTTGTACGGATTATTTTTGGTATTAAATCGTCAACGTTTTTGAGTACTAATAAATTACCACAAACATTGTAACCAAGACACATGTCACAACACACATCGTTAACTGAGACAATAAAATAATAATGTGATGTTAATGTTCTGTTGAGAAACATGCTCTAATTGTTATAAGATATGAAGAACGATTTTCATCATTAAATAACCACTCAAGAGTTTGCATTACAAGAATTTCCGCATAGTTTCTGGAAATTATAATAATGGTATCTTAGAGAATGTATGTTATTGTATTCCTATAAAACGCGCTTCTCGAATCCGTCTTGTTAAAATGTTCATATTTAAAGAGGATCTTATTCATAAAAATAGTCTATTTCACAATGTCCACGACCGCGGGATTATTTTCTCTTATAAGCATTCTACTTGCCAACGCATAATAGTTGCCTTATGATAATGGAGCGACTCGAAAGACGCGAAATCTCTTAGAATAAAACGTATACAAGGGTCAGCGCAGCTGGTATGTGTTATTCAAATGTACATAGGGGCATGAATAAATTAGATGCAATATCAATGCCAGATAACGGCAGTAATTGCCCTATAAAGACACGAAACGATGTCACAACGACTAGAAAACGCAATTATGTTCGCGAGCATGCTCTCACGAATATAACGCTGGCTATAAATATTTTTCCTCGTCTTTATTGCCGACATCCCTTCAGACTTTAGGGCGAAAGATCGATTGTACAGTTTGTAAGACACTTAGAGCTTAGCAAAAAGGTGGGCATATTTACTGCTTATACTTTACCGAAGATTTACGACGCAAAA
Source organism: Colias philodice (assembly GCF_061535455.1). NCBI lineage: Eukaryota > Metazoa > Arthropoda > Insecta > Lepidoptera > Pieridae > Colias > Colias philodice. Next base: position 5,309,977 of record NC_143094.1, on the reverse strand, counting down.
TTGGTTGACAAAAGATTTACGATTTACACTACACGAGATTTACTAACGTGAATCTGACGATTATTTTAATATCGGTGTAAACGCTAAAGAATATTTCACGTTCATAGATAAATTGCAAAATTGCTTTTAAACCTGGAATATTTTAAACGCAACCGTGAGAAAAATAGAAAAAAATCTGAAAGAAAATTAAGTAATGCCCGTTCATGAGTCATCACGAATCGAATGGTCCGGAAGTATTCTTGTAGCCAAATGGATAGCAATATGGATTCTCGAAAGTGCTGTCAGAAAATAGGATGGGAGATCATAAAGTGCCTTCTCTTCATACGAAAGTAACTCAAAAATTGGGTCTACAAAACTTGGGCTCGATTTGGTTCTATGAATAATTTCAATAGAATGCTTTCTATAGATTTATGCTGTAAAATGGCAGATGTCGTTAAGCTTTTTCGGATTTAATTTATCCTTAAAATTCTTTTATATCTTGCACATCAGGTTTTAATTTTATTTATAAAATGAATATTAGAATTCTATTCCGAGTAGGGAGTTCGAATTTAAACCTTTTATAGGTCAAATTTATTTCGAATGTTACATGAGAATTCAATCAGAACGGTAGTGTGCTTTAATCTTAGATCCGAATATATTTGTCCTAAGTGAAGAGTTCCGTCAAGTTTATATTCTGACACCGTGAAAGCCGAGGCCAGGAATACAAACTGGAGCACATTGAAATTTAGCAACTGTCTGTCGAGTCGTATTACAGACTTTGCTACTGTATTTATAAATAATCAGTTGGTGTTTCGGATCGTTGAGTTATAGGTATGCGTTAAAAAATAACTCTGTCCTGTGGTACGTCATTAACTAATGTACCCAATAAAGGGCTCAGTCTGGTGATGACAGATGGACATGTGTCTTAATTCTACTGCGGTGTTTAAATCTGTACATTAACCGCTCGTCTCAATAATGCGCCGTAGTGATCGGATGGATATTCTTTTCTTTCTCTTGGGGTTTTTGTTGTTTTCCTTCACTATTATTTTATTCTTTCGAAGTTTCTAAGAACTATTTGATTGCTATTGTGAGTGACTATAAAACTCATTCTAATGTATATTTTTTCCATCTTTATAGACTTTTCTACATTCAATTTAGGATCGTCTAAATTATCTTTTTAATTTCTGTTATAAATTTAGTAGATGCTATAACAATGTATTAAATATGAGTTGCACAGATTAAAAATAGAATTTTCTTTTGTAAAGCGTTGTTTGTGTTGGAAAAATAATAGAGAACAGAAACAAATTCTTAGATACTTACGGAAAAAAATATTTGTGAGTTCATGTTTACTGAAATATATTCAAAAGAGAGTATAGTATTACAATAGAGAATACCAAAAGATCAGCATATGTGCGTATAAACCGTCATTAAAAACAAATTTTTGGCAGAGATCCAGGAGATTGAAATATTGTTGCCATCTTCATGGTGAAGATAAGTGCTCTACCCTGCTGATATAAAGCCATAGTTTGTATACTAAAATATTTAATATAATTTTGTATTAACAAAAAGTTTGTGAGAATCAATTAAATGGACAACGAGCGACAAATGTAGCGTTTACAGCGCATAACTCCTGAACATCGTGTTTATGTGCTAAACATCTCATTATGCCTTCATATTCTAAACCATTGACATGATGGACGGCGACGATACCATCACAGAAGCATTTAGCACGATTTCAACAAAGCTATAAATCTAGGAGCGCTTCCTGAATATAAATATTCAGCAGGCATGAATATAATGACGCTGGACGTACCGACGTTTGTATGTGATTGTTGGGAACGGCTTTTATTAATACAGCAGCGTTAGTCGCTTGATTTAGTAGCTACAGCGATGCTTAAAATACGTGTTTGCAATCAATAGTTATATTTTTAATTTTCCAACATTTTTATTTGATCTATCAAACGTTTTCATAAATTTAGAACAAAACAATTTTTGAATTATCGACGATTTCTAAGCGCAGACCTTTAACATTGATCTTTGGGAGCAAGAATCGTTCCGGAAAGCGATCTAAAAATAAGCAACCCACTTTGATTGATGTTCAGCTTCATGCATGCTTGTTTTTGACATCTCGCTGTCAAGAAAAAGGAGCGCGAAGAGACATGTTCACGGTAGTTTTTTTGTTTGAACACGATACTGGGAGAGGTAGCTACCCGGTCACGTGAACTAATGAAGATTAGAAGTTTTTGTTTGACAGGAAATATCGTCACGCTAAAGAGACGTGTTTCTTTAACATTACGTTTTTATGACGTTTGTGGTGAATCGAAGCGTCTCACGTGTTCGCTTTAAGTCGATGCCAGGAGCAAATTTTATTTGATACTTTCACGCTGATGATTGAGTTAGACGATTTGTGCAGAAACCTGCGACGCAATCTCCGGTGCTTGATTCAGCCGAGCTTCCACAATAATTTCGTTACTTATAAATTGTTTAAGCGACAATAAATGAAATGCGTGAACGTTAGTCAGATGTCATTATTTCATTTTTCGCTTAAAATGCGATTATTTTTGCATATGCAAAAATATATTTTGTTGCATGGAAACGCGTTCAGGGTATTATAATATTTTCGTACATTCGTAACACAAATAGAAATATGCTAAATAGTAGAGTGTTTGTTGTACCTTTTATCGCTTGCTTTTTTTATCATGATTGTTAAAATGATATTGCAGTTTTGTTAAGTTACACGGTCATTATAATTGTTATTGTATTTTCATACGTGATAAATAAAATATAAACTGATTTGATCAATCACGTTTTACAATGTAAATAAATATTGCTAATTTTATAAATGTGCTAAATATTAAACCTCTGTCCGCTACATATAAAGTATCTGTGGTAGTAACCGATAAAAATTGACGAACAGTAGTTAAAGATGTCTATAAAATTCCGATTAAATTACTGTAAGCTCACTCTTATCGAAGGCTTATAGATGTAATGTTGTCGACGGCAACGTGTCAAATGTCTAGTCGACCGCCTCGTTGCGACCGCAATAGAATGCAATGCAAATCAAAGTAACCGGACCAGTTTGCTCATCAGAAACTTTGTTCTACACCGGCTCTATTGCTAACGTCTTACAGTTGAAATTTCCGTGCACAATTCTATTTATTCAATGGGCACCGTTTCATTTGTTTCTGTAAAGGTACGACCACACGTGCCGTCTTAATCACGTGCATCAAGCAAAGAGCTATTTCACAAGCGAATGGAAAACCTTTACACGGAGAAACCTTTTCGAAGTTGATTGTTCGGTTCGTGTTGACGTAGCTTTAACGTTTCGCATCCCAAGTTTGTCAAAGTATCAAATGTTGGATTTTCTGTAATTAGAAACGCACGACTTAAACGTCAATGGTTCCTAGCTGTGACCGACTAAATAAACATAGTCTATGTAAACATAAACTTTACGGAATCGTTTCGTTTTCTTACATTTTTAAGTGTTAAATATATCGTCACGGATTTAAACGTTTCAAATACACGATGTGTCATTTAGCATTACTTTCTTTTTTTATTTATTTAATTTTAGCTATGTTTTAGTATGTTTTTATATGTTTATTTGTTATTATATGTTTAATTGTTTTTTATACTATATTTCTATTAAAAGCAAAATGCGTATATTCTGTAATATCAAAAACGTAGTTAAACAGAAATGCTTTACCTCATGAGCCGTTTCAATGTTTTAGTTACCGCCATAAAATAAAGTACGTTAGTTAAAAGGCGGCGTGTACCAAAATTATCGCAATTTACTGGCCTCAGGTGGCTCAGCATTTTGAAGAGAGCGCGTGAAATTAGAGGATTACGTTTCTTTCCTGTAAGATAATAAGTGTAATACCGACAATATACGCACGTAGAAGTGTTTGCTTAGGACAGATGTTCTCGTTATTTTCGGTTTGAAGCAGACAATCCCGCTTTAGGACCGTTTGCGTAAAATACTATCTCATGTTGTGTTGTGGTTATTTGTTTTATAAATCAAACATTGGTTCTACCACTTGTTGTTTGTTTTTGGACGAGTTCAATTTAATTAATAAAATTTTGTTTGCGAACTTCTTATGATACGAAAAGTTATGATAAACAGTAATTGTTAAACTATGCAGACAATATATTAAATATTTACATTGTTCGTGTAGTAATTTGCTATATTAATAATATTTTTAAGATTCCTAGACAAATTGCTTTGGTATGCATTTCACAGTTTCATTGTTTTGTCAAATTTCATATTTAGTACAAAGCTTACACTCGAAAGTTCATTAAAAGTTCTCATTTTAACTGCGCTCTGTTTGTAAGATAGTGTAGGAACAATCTTTTATCAAAAAACCCCTAATTGCTCTCTTTACTTTATGATAAAGGGTTGTATTTACATTTTATGAGGGCGATAACTTTTTATGACGATCTGTTTATAAATTTGGAGATTATTAAATCAAGTAGAGTGATAAAATGAACTTAAGTAAGTTAGTATTATCACTTGAACTTCACTGTCCATTGTGTAAATAGTTGAAATTACTGCAGGTTGTAATTAAATTTTCCGTAATTTAATTGACGTACCTACAATTTCACGTGTTCAAATATGTCTATTACAATGAAATAATCATTTAAGCAATATTCTATAACAAAAATACTCAGGAATAGAACATGGGCGGTAATATACGTATCATTAAAATTGAAATGGAAATCTCAATTGTTTTTATACGAGGATGCCGGATGGTTAAGTAGGTATAATGAAATCCAAGTCACATATTAAACCAAGATCGAAACACCCTGAAAAACCTAACTTTATCAGCTGAAATATATACCAACAAGGAAATACGTAATGCGACAAAATTTTCATTTATACATCATTAAACAAAATTCTATAACAAACATCGGTGAAGTTTTTAATTTTTTTTGATAATACCAGTTTATTGTAGAAATCATTTCATATTTGCTCTAATTACCTAACTTGAGTGATTTTTTGTTTGAGTTTGAGTTTTAAAATCAATAGACAACAGAACGCATCGATTAATACGTTCATGAAAGTTCAACCGAATTTGACCGGTGATATTATTTTACTAATGCATTCATTCAGTCAAATTATTTATATCACGCAAGAGCCAAGAGGTAACCAGTCACTGATCACATTACATACTGCCGGCGTTACGCGTACGTTCACCATTCAAATAGTGAATGTGTCTTTAAATACTTTTAAATACGTCTTTTACGTATTCACTGCGATTTAAGCTCTATGTCGCGTTAGAGTATATAATATATTCTATGACTGTGTGCTGCTTGTATATTCCGCTTCTCGTCGTCAAATCGTCTTTATGCGGAGGTCTTTAATTTTTTGAGTATGCTCTACCATGGTTGAAACTACGCTTGGGAGGACTGAACTGCGTGTTTTGACTTTTTTATGCTGTCTTTTGAGCTTTTTAAAGTATATTAAGTTTTTTGAAATAATACAATATTGTCAATTTTTTGTAAATCAGGGACAGAAAAAGAAAAAGCTTTTATTTTAGATAGCTATACCAATTACAAATTAATTTTGTTTGTAAGTTATTAAGAGAAGTAGAACGAAAAATGATGCTATTAATCTATTTTAAGATAAAGAAATGTATTAACTGTTTGTAAAAAATTTAACGAGATCATAAATGATCATGAATTCTTGTTTATAATTAAGCATTCACTGAAAGTCAGAGCAAGTGGCTGCCACATTTTTAATTTTTTTTTAAATTATGAAGTTGAGTAATTGTTTTCTAACTTTCTTAAGACACACAGGTTAATATGCATACATAAAAGAAACGAAAAACCAGTTCTAAACGGCCTTTATCACTGTAATTCATTTACTAAGTTAATTAAATATTTGTTGGAAGATCTAAAGCGTTGATGTTTGTCTAACACGTCGCAGTCTACTCACAATTATGGAAGGTTATCGTTCATGTCTCTAGCGATATAAGTTTATATTTCTGACCTTTAAGGGAAATGTGTAAAAACGAATCTTGTTTATGTTACCAATTAACGTACACTTTTTGTACTTCATAAAAATATAACCCTGAAGTCGTTATGAACCGACTTCAAAAGTGCAGGAGGAACATTAAACATCTGTTTAAAGGTTCTGATTTATCCCATGGATGTTTAAATAAGTGTAAAAATTTATATGAGTGAAGGTTTGAGATTTTCGTTCTTTACACAAGCGTTAGTCTATGTCAAATTAAAAATGAATAATTGCAATAGTAGTATGGTTACAATGTCATTATATAATTTGGCCACTGCCACTATATTTCAATCATAATAAATGGTTCATTATATTTATAATTTTCATAAATCAAATACAGCCGATTGACGATATGATTTAATCGTAGTATCATTCCCACGTTTATATCTTGTGGTTACCGGCGTATGAACTCCATCTCGCAGGCAAATCGATTTTATTATTAAGTTTAAGGTTTATAGTTATTATCTACATGTGATATTCCTATTATTAGATATGACATTTTGGTTATGTTTCGGAATTGGAAATGTGACGATGTATAGGTTTTATTTTGACGTATTACCACATAATATAATATAATACTATACAAGGTGGTATTGTGATCTTATATCATTGTTATACATATTTCTAATTGAGTTCGTCAAGCAAGGTTATCGGTACGTTTATTATGTAATACCTATTCATGATAACATCAGTTTGATAGGGCTGTTTAAAAAAACGATAATCAAATTTGTGTTATCTGTATATTTTGCAAATTAAGATAATTTAAGTAACCAAATGCAATTTTATTGGATTAGTGCTGATGAAGTTACAATCTAAAATATAGATATTAAATACAATTTTCCTAAAGTTTCGTCAGCATATAGGTATTTTATGATACAAGTAATTACAACACATACAACTCCTAATATTATTATTTTGCTTACACAGACTATAACGTGATTGTTCTGTGCGTATTCATCAAAATAATGTTGATTGCTTAAACACGATTACCCTATGTCAAGCATCCGATTCGTCTTCTATGACGTGCTGCTTTATCGCATCTCCTCAGATTTTTCTGACTCCACCTGCGCTGGAAATGTTTGCACAAACTGATGTCTTCCCAACAATCGATCACTGTCATTGTAATTTACTTATATCATAATTCAAGAACATTGACCTCTTTACTCTATCACACGAAATATATTTCGTGCACGTACGCACTCACACATTCACACACCGTTCAATCTGATAACGCAAACGTTCAAATTCGTCTTATCTTGTTATTTTGTAGCAGTTTCGATAATGTATAATCCCTTTAAGTAAATTCCTTTACAGGTTTCCAACATTTTTCGGTGTAAATCAATCTACGATTTGATTTACATGTGCAAATATTGCGCGCTTGTGACCGAGGAAGATATTACTTAATCCAGTAGCGATTACTCTATTATCTTGACTGATGGTGTTTTAAATAGACTGAGAATCATTTATAATTACTGTGGTTGTAAATGGGTAATGTTTTAATGTTGGGCCGTAATTTATCATTGGTAAAACATTCATTAAAATATATTTAGACGTTGCTTATTCGCAGCAAACGTGAGAGACACTTCACGTGGTAAGCACGCCTCGAGTCACGAGTGCTGTTTATATTTTACCGCCTCCTTTAAATCTTAGCCAAGGAAAATTATGCACAGTTTCTTAGGTCTGAGAGGCCGGGGATTTTTACATTTTCTCCTTTTTAAATATCTCTGTCTTGGGTATTGAATGCGGAGTATGTATTGTTCGGAAGTCGGCTAGATATTATCACAATTGGAAATAGGGTAACGCAGCTAGAGGGTAATAAACCACTTCTATTATCTCACAGTTGAAGGGGCGCATTATAAAAATTATCTATACGTATATTGTTTTATTAGTTCCAAAATATATGCTGATAACGTATTTTTAACTTAAACGTGATTCACTTTTTCAAGTTATTCTATAAATAAGTATTATTTACATTTTAAACGTGTTGTAAAAATACTATTTATATCTACTATGCATTGTAAATATACGTGTTTGATGTGTATAATGTAAATTGTAAATAATTCAGATTTTACAGATTTTACGTTCGTATCAATAAACATTTGATAATATTCTATGTAATTACACAAGTAGGTATCACAGATCTGTTTAGTTTCTCCATTTGTCATATATGAACTGAAACTTTGTTGGATCGTTGAAGCAGACAATTCAACATTGTTTCAGTTTATACTTCCTAAGGAGTATAGGGATTGACGAGAAAATGTAGGTAGGTTCAATGCACAGTGGAAAAATAAAAACTAAAATTTAGTTTGACAGGACACATAAAGACTGACGCAGGTAAATGTATTTACACCTATGACAAAAATGTATCCGCCCCATTAAAGTCCTATGTCCGATTGCATTCTACAAAAAGATTGACTTTTAAAATGTACCTTAAAATATTTGTCCATAACTCTGAGTCGATTTCAAAACTATCAAATTTAGTTGATAATATTTTGCTACCCATTACTTAAAAAAAGTGAGGATAATTATCGTGTGATAGAGCAAAAAATTTTAAAAATACTATTTTACAAACATTCACATTAAAACCTCAGTATCATCGCCGGACTAAAATACACACTGAATTAAATAATAGCACTATGAAATATTTGAAATGCATTACGGTGAAAAGGTTGCGTGGCTCTGCTATGACTGCCTCCGTTGATAGCGCGTAAGCCCCTTCTGGCTGCTCTGAGCTGACTATCTTAGTTCCAAGCTTTTGCCTATTTGTTATATTATGTTCTTAGAATTTAGTTTAGTCATTTTCATTTTTTAAATACATAATAAAGATGCTTGTAAATATATTCAGAGCTAGTGAAAAAAACAGTTAAAACTAAATTAATTAATTTAAAGTAATAACAATACAAGTACACTAAAGATTAGTAGATTTTTCGATTAAAGAATTAACTTGCAGTTTATTCCCTTTATCGGAATTTATACATATATTTGTTAAGACTATAGTTTAATTAACAATTTTCCAGTAATTAACAGACCCTTGCCATATCTCACTGTATTATTTAAAAATTACGTGCAAAAAATATTCGAAATACGTTTGATAACTGTTCTAAGTACCTATATACGCATTACGTGACTTAATATTGGTTTAAAATCTAGTACAATCAACACGTAAATTACGAATATCACTTATTTGGAATGATGCATTCACCAAAAATACGAACATTTAACCCATAAAATTCTAACTTAATTCATTCTAACTAATTTATTGTTTGAAACTGAAGTCAAATAAAAAATTAAATTCGATATTAGCAGTTCGTGGAAGTGAAAAGCCTTTTATATCAGTTAACAGTAAGTTCTTAGTGATTCAGACCACAAATGTCACAGCCCCTATCGTGTTCCGTGGTATTCAATATGTTTCCTAAGACTAGCGTGTTATTTAGGGGCCGTAGTGCCTTGTGGTGGGTTACAAACGGATGTTAGATATGCGACGTGTATCCACTTTAGTACCTCTTGGCAACCGTTTTGATCCTAACAATTTACGTTTTCGGCTATCACATTCTTGTTATCAGATAGCTTGTAAACGATTTATATTTTGCTACTTTTTTGGTGTTACATGTTGCTTAAATGTAGTAGATTAATTCTTAAAACCCTCCATTCCCGTTGTAAATAACCTCAACGTAATAAAACTTAAAATGTCTAAATGAACATAAACAATCTCAAATGAAAAGGTGTGTATTTTGAAGTGTTTTCATACACTTTTTAATTAAAAGTTGACTAAAACCTGAAAATAAATCTCATTTATTTAAAGGATAAACCGCAGAAACTCCAACAATGTCATAATACAAAAATGCAGTTCAATTTATGCCAAGCAAAAATTCCTCATAACAAAAAGCAAAAACACAAAAGTAAAAATTTCATTGTACAATAGACATTTTTGTAATTTAGATCTCTGAATAATGAATTCCATATACGTTTAATAATGGAATAATTTTAAAAGCTGCCCTCGTTCCGTTCCGAAGTTAGACTAAAAGCATAATTTATTGAACGAGATCGAATCGCCTAAAATACGATTCGAGTGCGATGCTATTCTGGAGCTGTCACGGGGCGACTGGGTCAAAAGTGGAGGTTTATATTTAAAAACAAATGACACGGCTGGTCCATTAAATTTGCAGCGCTCGACGGCAGGTAGGCTAGCCGGTAACTGGCTCCGTTATACTTAGAACGATCGAAACGCGCTATTATTGGATTGTTTCGGACGAATGCTCCGGAAATTCTGCTGCCTTTCCTGCACCGGTAATGTCATGCTGGTTCGTTGATTAAACCCATGTAATTAATATCGCGTCTGTTTACCGATTCCCACCAGGTTGTCGGATGGTTTGTGAAGTATTTAGGATTAATCGACCGCCGACCGTGACGTAATCGCGGAACATGGAAACGATAATCCTGATTGATTTTATTCGAGGATAAACATTTTATGCTCTATGAAGAATATCATTATTTCAGCAAATCCCTTTATGAGATTATATTATTATTGAAGTTAAATGAATTCATTTTCGTTTCTGTCCTTGGGCGAAACGAGGTAATAAATATTTATTTAACTTTAAAATTATTTTCCTGTCTTATCTCAAGAATATTCTCCAGTTGTATAATATGAAAGATAATAAGTTCTGTAAATGATACTGCTGATATAAACGGGGAAGCATCTGAAATAGAATAGCACTAATACATTTTCTTCTTTGTTTCAGGTAGAATTATGCAATAAATCGCGAGCAGTTCTATGAGTCAATTTCTCTCGATGTTAATGAGGAAGAAACGTAAGTCACCTGAAATATTAATGAAATTAAATCTGAGTTTTCAAGTTTAAACGCAATATTCAAATTTGTTATGGGTGCGGATTTAAAGGGAGTAATTGATTGCTACGCAATTGTTATAATTGAAATTAAAAATATAATTTCATTGTTTATTTTCAATTATTTAGATGTTATCATGTTAACAATATAATATATTCCCACAATTTGTAAGTATTTGTTGATTAATTAACTTGGTCTGGTCGCATTAGAAACATTACAAATAATACTACAGAGTAATTAGAATTAAGTTGGTCTCATAATTCTTTTCATGAATATTTAATTACTCTCGAACGAAATTTAATGAGTGTTGATCGAAAATATCATAGAATTAAATGAGGTAAAAGAAAAGCACTGCTCAAATTGTTTCGTATTATTTTATAAAGCTTTGAAATTCTAAAACAAAGTCGAGTCTTAATGAGCGTTAAAACGTTCGTGTTAGGCACCAGATTTTTTTAACTTTCACAAAATTTAATGTTAACAAATTAAACGGGAAAAATTTCCTCATTGTTGGCATTTAACGCTTGCTGAGGGCGAGCAGCGTAATAATAGGGCATAATATATTCAAGCCGAGTCAAATAAAATTAGCACGGTGAAAAATGTAAACGGTCCTTTTTACGACCGCGACGACTTGTAAGAATTAAACCTCGCTTTGTATGAGAATTCCGAAGTCATTGTGAATAGTTTCATAGATTTTTTTAATAATGCTCATTTTGTTATAAATTAGGTTTTGGATGGCGTTTTATTACGTTCATTGTGGTTGTTATATAAGCGTAGTGTAAGCGTAATAATGAGCCTAGTGTTTTAATAATAGATTTTAAGTTTGGTCTTTTATTAGACAACTGACATTTCAGTTTGAAATTCATATATTTCTTTATGAAAACATTTTAATCAGGATTGAAAAAACAAATTAGGTAATAACTAATAACAATAATATATTAACGACTTCTTCGAAGTCAATTTTATGAAAACTCAATAGCTCTTATAGCCAGGAAGTTGGCGTTACAACACCTACATTTCGAAGAACCATGCTTGATATCTCTCCGGTCTTGGCAGATGGATGATGTCTCAACTCTCAGTATGAGAGAAAAGTCAACGAAGATGTTCAAATATATATTTATATTTATATCTATTCTGTTGTCTTCATTGTCTTTTTACAAAAATAAATAGTAATCACAGAGATTCCTTGAAAGTTTATTTTCTTTTTTGACTCAGAACAACTTAGTTAAACACATAGGACAAGGTTTACTTTACTCTATGAACGTTGTGACGTACGATACGGAATATTATGTTAATGAAGAAGGGATTTTGAAAGGCAAATGAGTATAATCGAAGATATGAATGAAGCTAATTGGACAAATCTCATTGAGGCGGGTTCGAACGGTTTGGCCGGCGCGCGCGGCCCCTGTGCCAGTTGGCGGGAAACTCTGCCCACTAATCAGTTTAAGGTTACATTTTCAAAACGTTCGACATCGTTTCGCATGTATTTAGCGATTTGCCTACGTAATATTAGATAGCGCGTTAATGAGGGTATCATGTGATGCACAATAATGAGCAATTTGGCTTAAAATAAGTACTTGCACATCTTTCTTTGGATTTATTTAAGTGATCTCATATGCAAGAACAGTTTGATAATATGTATACAATAACATGTTATAAATGAATTTTTAAAGGCAAGTATATTTGAATTAAAATTTAAAGGTTCTAAACAGTATTATTTTAAAAATAGTAATAAACGTTAGTCAAAGTCCTTCAATGTATCGTTAACCTTATTTCACGGCAACATGATAGCTCTAAACTTTAATTAAATCCAATCCATTTAAGGAACTAATAAAAACGAAGAAAAGCAACAAATTGCACCAGCATAGATGAAGCACAGCGCCTTTGTACTCATAGTTAATGTACTCGAAATAATACTAGTGCTTTGAGAATAGCTCCCCGCGTCGACAAATTTTTCCGCGCTCATGCTCTTAGCGGGGTGCCACTAAGTGCTGATTAAAAGTTTCATGTGTTGGCAATGCAATCGAGGTTACAGCCCCTGTAATGAACAAGCATATTGTTATTCTCTACCGTACAACGAGCTACATGAAAGCTAAATATTACAGTTGTTTGGGCTTTGCTGGGGTTTAAAATTACGAAGGAATTATTACGTTTCTGGGCGGTGGTTCTCCCGGATTGAAAGGAGAAAAATATTTGGGTACTTGCTATGCTATGATCAGTATGCAATAACAATGTAGGTTTTCATCCAAAAACAAATGTTATTGTTTAAACAGAATATATCACTTAGTATCGTTGTAGAGTAGATTTATAGGCCTTTAAAAAATTGATTTAAACTGAGTATTGACAGTGGTTTTGGCATTTATAGAAGGTGCAAGTGTGGTTCGATATCCACTTATAGAAAATCTTAAAGTTTATTTTTCTTTCTTTTTAAATGTATTGCCCGAATCGATAAGGGAAACTCTTCCGAAATGTTCTTCTCGTTCCATATCTCACAAGTCGACAAAAATATTATAAATTTTGCCTTAAATAAAACTGATTTGTTTCACTTTGTGGTTACATCTTTGAGAAGGTAAATTCAAAGTCTCGATTTTATTTAAAACCGAAGTTCCGTATTTTCCAGTGGTGCGTAGAGCAGATGTTTTGAAACTATGTTACGGATTAAATTCTTTATGGCCAAGGAAATAGGTTTGCTCAGTCGGTTTTTTTCCATATATATCTAAACATTTTATTCATTAACTCGATTTTATGTAAATAAAATAATAATAAATAAATATTTCAAGACAATTTTCACACACGACACGATCTGATCTCATACTAAGCTTTCGCTTGTGTTATGAAAACCAGATGGCTGATAAACATACATACAAAGGAACTTTTAATAATACTCAAATAAATCATTTGTAGAGAAAAGTAGATTTGTTTAGCTCTTCACTGTCGTGTCGCTCTAATCAATTACAAGGTTACAAGCGATCTATTTCTAATTTATTGCGTTGTTTTCAAAATAGTTGAAACTCTTTATATTATTTACACCGTAACGTGTGTGTTTTTAAATAAACTTTGAATTCAGTTATTTTTGTAACGAAAAGAGAATCTCAATCTATTTATTATTAATCACTTCAAGAATACAAATACTATTTCATCGCATATGGCACTAGCTGGATACCGCGGCTTCACTCTCGTGGTACCCTAGGCTATTAATTGTTTATCTCTGTATCAAACGTACAAATCCTATCTGCTTTTGCGTGAAAGATTATGTAGGAATGTTTCTTCTCACAAATATTAGTAGGATAAAATGCCAGTTTACCAGTTTAAATTTCTCCACTAAATATTGAAGCTCTTTATTAGCTTTAGCTAAGAAATGCGAAGGCGAACTTCTAGGTAAGGAAGCAGAATGCGTGAAGGAAAGCATCAGGACAGTAAATAGTAAATACTAAATATTAAAGGTGTTAAAAACCATTTCACGCTCTGTTGACACGACAATTGGAACATCTATTTACTTATAACAGTACTTGGTAATTTAGAACTAAATAGAGATGTAAATTTTTCGTGCCCTCAATATAGTTAAGTGTATCGTTTAATTAACTTAAAAGTACCTACCTAATTCTTGAATTTAAAAAGAAAGCAAGGCAACCCAATGAATACACTAGGTATTCGATTTCTAAAGTTCGTCATTATGTGCAGTCAAAATATTTAGTACTTTAATGTGTGGCTAATACACACAAATATTTTTCACTCCAGCTGAAAATTAGAATAAATGCAAGCAAGAATAAAAGTCACTCAGGAACGATCTACTAGTTAAATGATGTTCAATTTTTGTTAGTTTTTAAATTTATCCATAACAACAAATAACTACAAAACTAAAGCACTAGAACCAAACAAGTAAATCGCAATAATCCAAATTATTAACTATCCATAACAATCCACTTTAAAAGTGTATTTTCATAAAGTGGGAAGTACACAGTTTAACCCTTATTGGATACAAAGTGTTTTCAAACAAATATGTAGCGTGTTATTCTTCTTATATTCGTAGAACAAGTTTGAACGAGGTGATTTTGTTTGTTTACGCTGTCACATAATCGGTTTTATAAACAGTCAAGTCATATTTTCTTTTCTTAACGTCGTGTACGCTGTGAGTTTCAGCTGTCTCGGCAGCTATAACGCTCTTAAATAAATAAATTTACGTTCGCCGCTATTGGCTCTGTATAAATATTGCTATGTTTACGATTAAACTGCAATCCATACTAATATTATAAATGCGAAAGTAACTCTGTCTGTCTGTCTGTTACTCAATCACGCCTAAACTACTGAACCAATTCGTATGAAATTTGGTATGGAGATATTTTGATACCCGAGAAAGGACATAGGCTACCTTTTATTGCGAAATATGTACCACGGGCGAAGCCGGGGCGGACCGCTAGTTGTGTTATAAATAAGGAAAACGTATAGTAAGAGAGAAACACTTATAAATATATCGATTAGGTAGGAAATAGGAAAATGGCTGCTAGGCCTGTTTGTCGCTGGCGTTAAATGAAGCAATTTCCGTCACTTAATTCGACTCTTCACTCGCCCGTTTATTACACGTAGCTTATGAAACACGAGGGTTAAACTTGTTTAAACATTTAAGCTATTGCACTAGTTTATTGTATTTTCAAGACTGCGGTTTATGCGAAACGGACACTAGTTATAATGTGTGTGAACCTATCAAAGAATTTAAAGATAAATCGGCTCTACCAACCACACTTCTGAAAAATAAGTAAAATGAACACGACTTCCTCAGTATCATTAATCTTTTCTACTAATAAATTATTAACAAGTCTTTATCCCCTAATATAACATGGTTATTAAAAATAACGTAGATAATTTGCATATTAAAATTAGATAAAATTCAAAATAATTATACGACTTTTGAATGAGAAGCAACGTTATGAACGTGGTTAAATTTAGTTTCGCTAATTGACCATTAGACGAGAAATTCCCATCACGTATTGTCCTAATAGTGAATGTGCTCTAATTTCCAAATGTAACGTATTACTAGATTAAGTAATTTTATTTCGTCTGCCTCATTTCATTCAGCTCCGGAGCCATTAGGCCGCGATTAAGTAATAAAGACGCGTATAGCAGAAATACGCTAATTACCTACGCTTGAATACATTTTGAAATTTTCCATCTTAATAATGGGATCATGTAACCCGATCTCCGCGTCATTATACACAGATAAGTACCGGGGCAGACCACGGCCATAATTCAAAAGCTTCCCTCCCACTTACTCAGGAAACCCCCCCGATGAGGACTGTTGTCACGTCTCAGACAAGCCGTATCTTGTCAGAGATGAGAGCCACTCCATTAAAGATAATTGTTCCACAATGTATTTGGTTTTTGTTAGGGAGCCTCCCTTAATATTTAACTATTAATGATCCGCGACTTATACTGCATAGAGAACGTACAAGATTCATACTAATGGGACTATACACTCAACGTTCTGAGTTGCTTCAATTACTTTGAAGAAGACTTGATATAATTTATAAGTTGCAGATTATTAAGTTTTCTACCATGTTAGTGGAAAATCAACCCTGGATTCACAGACTTTGATGTGCGTGATATAAGATCCTGCAATTCCAAGCTTAATAACAGAAAATGTAATTTGCTAGCTTCTATTTTACGCCCTCAAACAATTTAACTACAATATAAAGCGGTGCGGAATGAGGCAGTATTTAAGACTATTTTAGTATCATAACGTTACCAAGGAGCAATTCAGTTTCACGTGCGAACAGGCTAATTAACATATAAATGATGTCTCTATAATCTGTCTGGCGAACGCATACGATTTAAGCGACTACTTGCGCCCATTAAGCGGACTGAACTTGATTTTACACGGCCATTAATTTAAAAGAGCATTTTCTTTGCCACAGTAATTACTACTGAATTCAGCCACTAATTTAATAGTGTAATTATAACCATACCCTCGAGACACCTCGAGATTAAAGCATTTATAAAATATTGTGGGCATTTTTTGCTAGGTTTATTTGTAAACTATTTAGCAATTTAATTATATAACACGGTAATAAACGAACACACCTACTCTGAGAAAGCCGAAAAAATCACGCTATTTGAGAGATTATCTTGGAGAGAAATATTAGTTCTTCCTCTAAACTCGTCTTTCTTCTATAATAAGACGACAATAAATTTTCAAATGGTGATAGTGTGAAACAACAAAATGCTTTTACCAAATATGATGAGATTTATTTAGATTAGATTTTGAAGATAAATAATTTGACGCAAATTTTGAAGGGGTTTAAATAGAGGGTGGAAACTTGTATCAGGAATGGCTTATGCGACAACGTGAAGGGCTTTGCACGCAAAGCCGTCAAGCTATAACTGAATAAAAATCTTACGTAATCTCAATTCTGACGAAACGTTAAATTTCGGAGCTATTGTTCTACCATGATAATTACATGTCAGGTATTTAAGGCATGCTCATTAGAAGATAAAATATTCGTCGCTATGCTAAGCAGTTTATGTAAATTAAATAAGTTGTCGCCTTAGCTCTTGATTACAAAGAGAAGTTCAAGCAGTTTTGTTTACGATTTAATCGTAGTTGCCTCTTGTTTTGCTGTAGTGTTTATTCGTCGCGAGTTGCAGGGCTGCTGTAAATATCAACTTGACACTTACATTAAGAGTCCTTTATCGCATTAAATACCCGAATAGGGACTATATTTAACGCTGTGTTTCCTTAAAGATTTAATTTAGTAAGATGTAAAGGTAAATGTGGGTAGGAAATCAGTTTCTGTTTGTTAATAATTGATGTATTGTTACTGTATGAATAAATTCAATGAAAAGTGAAACACTTGTGATAAAAACAATGAAATGTTAACATTGTTGTAACAGCTGAATGTAAAATGTAATCGTTAACTATTAACTTACTAAAAGGCTCTCAATTGTGTATCTTTACTTAAAGCAAGAAAAAAAATCATTTGGTATTTATAAAAAATTAACTATTACTAGTGTATTTGAAAAGTTGCTGTTTGGTTTATAAAATTTTGCCTAGTACATGAAAACATTTATTTTATGAAACTACTACCTATAGACAAAAATAATCCAATCGCGTGGTTCCTGTAATACAGTTGCGGCGGACAGATTAAGTCGGCGACTCCACTTTCTGCATTATCGAATTACAAGTTTCTATAAATACGCCCGGAGGTGTTAACTCTATCGATCCAGAATTGCACTAGAATTTCCTTCTGGGAAATAGGAAACAATGTACTGAACATGAGCTTGTAACTATACCTAGGCGGTAGACGGTAGACAACCATAGCGACACTCGAGACAGACTTTGTTTGGTCGCGCCTAAAGTCTCATATTGACGCAGAATGAATGCAGTCATAACAAACATTTCACGCTTCGCCGTGTCTGTGCGTTCTTATTATGCGAAACCTGGAGGTTGTAGTTTTGATCACGCCTAACTTGTTTGTTAGTCCTTGTCGTTTTGCTTCAATGATACACAAAGAAACGTTAGGAGTCCTAATTCAATCACCGGATTAGCTTTTGTCATTGGAGTTTTCTGTATCTGATTCACACTATGTGATTAGTGCATATCTAAAGCAACGGGTTTCTTCTCTTTAAAATGCGTTGCCACATTCACACGTAACCTATACATAGATATGCATTCATATTTTTAAAGGAACACACATAAAGGCAGAGTTAAAACAGATAATAAATCAATCTACTTTTGTTACCCATCGGTATTAGGCTTAATATTTCATTCGAAATTTTATTGTTCACAAAATAAAAGTCCTAATTGAAATAAGAAATATAAAATATATCGAGAGCACAGTGAAAAAAAACCAATGAACCTTGAACTTTCGTTAATGTTGTGTAGAATGAAAATACCTTCAAAACATGTTTACAAATATATCGCGATAGATTCATCGATCGACTTTCTTATAATAGACGAACATTCTGGAATTTCTAGAATGTAGAGCATTCCGATTCAATATGTGGTAGCTAAAATATGTGTGACGATGTAAAAATTTGTTTTAAAAAGGATTGTTTATTGTTTAAGTATTCATGTCGTAGAAAATATCGTAATATACATATTCGGTGTTCCTACGTTCATATTGTTGCTTATTTACGCAAAGCGAAATTTTAGTAAGCGGCATTTATTAATTTGACAAAAAACAGTATTTTATGTGATTCTTTAGGATAGTGCAGACTCCCTGTAAAACATATTTACCATAATCATTGACAAGCATTAGTGATGAAATTCCTAAAATCTTTACAAAAGCACCTAGCTTTCCATTCCGCATCTACATCAAATACATTTCTATTACATTTCATTTCAGTTATGTGCGAAGCTACAAAATGCAATACCTTTTTCCTAAGTTGATTTATTTTTCCACGATCTATGTTGTGTATAGAAATTCATAGCCTGTTATAAGATAAACATTATGCAATAGTGTAACAGTGATATAAAGCTAAAGTTGATTAGCGTTTCGTCCTTTACATTTTAATACAGCAGTGTATGGCTCAGAGTGGTCTGCAGCGAGATGAGTATTGTTTGCTATCTTTTGTATCGCAGGCATGCATCCTGCACATTGTTGCTTTCCACTCTCCCACGCCGCGGTTGCAGACCAGATTCGAGACTGTAGTGTTACTATAATATTGTTTTAATATTGCTATAGTTTGTACTGGTCCTTTAAAAATTTGACAAAAATATTTAAGTGTAGATGATAAATAAATTAACGATTGCCGGGATTGAATGATTGATGGGCAAACGCTATTTAGCGTTAGTGTTTGCATGTATTCTACAACAATGAATGTTAAAAAATAGAGATTGCATTGTATATTTTAGTAAGAGGTCTAATTCCCGAGATTATTATCTAATTAGGTACTTTAAATCTAACGAAATTTGCTAGTTCTCGCTTCATTTACCTACTATGAGTGAGATATTGTTTATTTAATCGTTTCATACGAACATGTAAGTTTTCTCTCATTAAACTAGGTAGGAATGAAATGTACATAATGCTTATATGGTTTGCTTATAATTGTGAGTTGATTATGTAAGGCTTCGTTGTGTTACTAAATCTTATTAAGAATTATAGTTAATAGTATGCTATGTATAAAAATTATTGCAAAATTAAGCCATAAGCCATTGGATGGATGCCATGAAAGCAATAAACACGTCATCGCGACTTCTCAGTCAACATTGCATCATAACAAAACACAATTAAAAATAAATTCAATCGCGGTTATTTAATAGGTATTTTCATAGCTTTTATGTCAATTACGAATAACATCACTGAATTGTTAAATAGAGTTCAAAGTAACACCTACGTATTCGTTATTATCTAATCATTGCGTTCGCGTATACCTACTGTACATAAAACGTTACCAAATTCATTATTTTTAAATTTTAAAAGCATTTAATTTCGATGAGCTTTCATCGAATGAATTTAGATTTTCCACTCATATCACTAATTATATTAATACATTTGGCGTACGTACAATCATGCATAACTGCATTTCCTGGCATCAATTCGATAGGTAACCGTTGTATTAAATTATGACAATCCAATAACTAGCTGTGGGTGGTTCGGCATGCTCCAAAATTATATATGCCAAGTCCTGGCACAAAGCTAGTTGGCTTTGCGTCATTTACCTACAATCTACATGTTGCAAGATCGCCCCCAATAACAACGTGATCCGCTCTTTATACACCTCTAGGCATTTGATCAAAATAAATTTAATTTAAAATTAAGTGATTATTTCAAAGAATGCATTTCATTATTATCTGCTAGGCTTAGTGACCGCAAGATATGCGTAACAAAGTTGCACAAATGGTTTGAATATCATTATGAAATGTAATAAGAGTGTATTAAAGCATGAAATCATTTGTGATACAGTTTAATATTTCAACCCAACCATAGTAATCCCGACCATAGTAAAATTATTTAACGCTGCTACAAGACTGAATTCAGGCATCCTTCATTATTTACATAGGAACCGCATTTTTGTCATCGTTGAACTTTTTAGCGAAGCAATAAAGTTCTTTAATACCGTGTACAGAGTGCCTTATAGCTACTTTATGTGACGCAATAGTCACATGCAATACGCTCGCGATACAATGTGCACAATGCACATAATGAACGACCTTATTCCGAAGGCTTTCTGAAATTACTTCTTGTATTGCTGGGGTAAAATATAACGCCTACGGATTTTTTTCAAAGGAATCCGTGCGAATTGTTGGTATGCTAGTGCTTCAAATCAGCGAGCTAAATCTAGGGCGAGTATCTTTCTAGACTTATATGGCCTCTAGATCGTGGAATTTTATTAATGCTTGAAATAATTGTTCAAGAAACGCCCATGTTGATTCAATTAATGTTAATAATATGTTGCAACTTAGAGCTAAGGAATATTTCGAGAAAATCGATATAAAATTAAAATATAGCGAACGCAGAACATAAACTACACAGTAGACAACAATAATAACCATTAATACGAGCTCCCCGATAAATATTTCGCTTAGTACTCGGCTAAAAAGGAAATAAAAAGAAATACGCATGCCGCGTACAGCACAGAAATATTCATAGCGAAGATTGTCACAAGATAATAGAGCAGGGTATTGAAATAAATAATCTTCAATCTTAATAAATTCTTATTTTCTTAGCCTTTGAACTTTCTTTCGGTATCGTTGTCAGCAATCTGTTGGGAAAATTTGAATAATTCGACTTTTATCCATCAAAGGATTTCATTATAACGCAACAAGCAGACGTTGTTTCCCGGAATCAAAATTTGAATTTTGGGAAAGCTATTCAAGAGGCGATTGCATAAATTTATTTTCAATTTTAGATTCAATATTCGTATAAGTGTGTAAAGCAAAAACACAGTGTAACTGAAACAAGTCTTTACCGTCGTTTCCTTGCGGTATTCACAATATAACTAGAATGTTTCGTTAGATTTTGTATAAATTGAAATGTTCTCAGATTTTTTATATAATATTATACAACTCCGACAACAAATAACTTCATTCAGTGGCTGGGCTAAAATATCTTTTCAACAAAAACGGGGACAACGCGTGTGCAGGAAAATAAAATAGTGTCAAATGTCAACCCAGTTATTTCCCGTATTTCCCGTACGTCAACTGTGTTTTCGACGTTCAAAAGTCACATTTTGGAGTCGAACAGTAGTGAGTAGTCGATGAAATTCAGGAGTATCGACATGATGTCGGAAGCGGCGGTCGTCGTGATGGCGTCCGGCGGTTCGGGGGCCGGCGAGCACGTGCCAGGCAGTGTGACAAAGATATTTTGTTTCATACAGGAGTCAGGACATTCTAGGATAATGTCACTACGTATCATTGCTTATTTCAAAATATATCTAACGAAAATGTGTTAGGGATTTGTTATTGATTCTTATGTCTTTTTATGCTGTAACGAATATTGAGAAAGCTATGTTATGAACACAGAACAGTGTTATGAAGCAATAATAAAAATACAATTGTCTAATTTGTGGCCGTATATCGAGTTAAAAGGTCACTAGTAGTTAGATATATAGTTATCCATGTTTCTAAATATATACTTTTGGTATGAAGGAGGTCTTTCATTACTTAATTTAATGTTAAATAATAATGTTAAATTAATATCTCGTGTCAATTGTCAAAACTTTACATCGTTTCATCGAAGTTGTGACATCCCATGTAAAGAGCCAAGTTTATTATTATCTTACGTACAATCGCCAATATTAATTATTATACATGATGTACATTTTCTAATTCAATTTTATTCAACTAGGTTTTAAAGCTTTGGGAAAACACTTTTACTGGAAGTAGGCACACATAAAATTTTAAAGAATATAAAAAATTTGATCACGAGGTTGGATTCGAACCCGAGTCCTCCGCCATACTCCGCCAAACTCAGGATACATAATTAAACTGAATTATCGACTAAACTCAATAATAATGTACATTAAAGTTGAAACTTTAAACAAAGAGTATTGCGCATTTTTTGTCACATCTAGAGAAGTAATCTCGGCGACTAGGTATTTTATTTTTAGATCCTTTGTATTCAGGGAATTCCAGAAGTGACGGGTAATTCGGGAGCTATCGGAATAACGGATGTTGTGGCCGAATATTGGTTACTAAGAACTTTGCTTAAAGCAAACCAATCTTTTATTATTTGATGACATAAATATAAACACATAATATTCTTTCATATACAATTATACATAATAGGGATAAAGTCAATGACCCCCTAGTTTACTATAAGTCAATATTAAATCTACCTTCTTTATAAAACATCAAGTGACGTAAATAATATTTTAAGTGTTAGAAATGTTTTGTTATAATACTATGCATGGAAGCAACAAAAACTCAAATTGAAAGAAGTATTATGAAGTCTTAAACATTCAATTGCGTACAAATCTTTCCGAGGCTCCATTAAAAACAGATTACAACTTAAATATACAGTCAAAACAAAGAAAGTGAAACAGATTTTTTGGAATGCGACTGTCAGAGCGTCTATCAATTCGCTGTGGCTACGATTTATTTCTTTTTCTTTTGGTGTATTTTTAAACCGGAATAGGTAGATATTTATAACTCGCCCGTGGTCTGTTGGTTCACTTCTCATAAATGTCTCTATGATAGTTAGCGAGAAATTTTATCGATGCACTTTGAATTAATGAAAAATGAAAATATCTTTTCATGTTTTCTGTGTATCAATTTGTAGTTATTGATAAAATAGCGGAATAAAAGAAATAGGTTTATGAATTCAGAATAGTCTCTTATGTGCATTCGATGAGAGAAGTATTGCTTGAACTAGAGTGGTCCACAACACGTTCATGTCATATCTAAAATATTTTTATTCTGATTTTTTTATTCAACGTGTAGATCAACTCGTTATCGTTTAAAATGATCACCACAACAATAATCGAAAATTTTCCATCCATTAGCGTTATAGTATTTTATTTTAAAACAACGAGTTACCAACTATCCGCTCTATTTGTAAAAATAGAAAACAATTTTTATAATCATTTGATGAGTTATTTTTCGTTAAACATAGACTCTAGTGTAATAGATTGCACATTAAAAGTTTTTTAATATGTTATTCGTCGTATAAGAAGTAATTTTATGAGCGAACGATACATTATAACTATGAGTGTATCGTCCTAAGTTTACGGCGATGTAAGATTCTTTGCGTGTTTTGCGGGATCGTAAAATTATACAGTTTCTGGCCCAGTTGAAATAGAAATACATTTTGATATAAAATCAATACCGTTCGTGCGTGATACATTATTTTCCGAAATATAAATACTTTGTTTCGTCTAAGATTGGATCGACTGTTATTTCATATACCAATTTTGTGTTACCTAATATTTCTAAGCTATTATGTTTTTCTTCTAAATAACAGCAGCAAAACTTTCTATTTCGTAAACCAAATATGAAGTAGTCTCGTCAATATTGTAAACGTCCATTGAACGGTGAGAGCTGTTTAAAATTCATATGGTTTCATCTGGTTGCATAAAACAGCATTCGTTTGCGAGGTAAGATTGTGAGCTGAGCGGTGACGAGGTAGGTTAATGACTTCGCTGAGGTCGCGCATTGTTTTGGTAAACAATACGACGGCCACGCCATCAATCCTTTCAGTTATACGCCTCACTAGGTGACGTGCCTCGACCCTTTTAGCTCCCACGTGAAAAATGTATGGACTAATCGCGCTTAAAAGTTTAATTAAATGACGAAGGATTTTCGCTATCCGACAACGGTGATTTATGAGCTCTATAATATGTAGGATAATGTGATATTGGATTTGCATCTTTCTAATATATTTTCGTAATGCTTATATGTTTATTATTGTTTAGAATCTATTATGTATTAGGTACGTAGGGGATAATACATTAAAAATATAAAATAATATGAATAATACCTATGAATAAAACTGATTTCTATAGTATTTATGGTAAATCTGTGTAATAAATGTAATGATAAAGTCTAGATAATGTCCTCAATACTCTAAATCACTACTCTTTCATATGAGAAAAGAAAAGTACTTATTACATATCTATTATTCAGGAATTCTTCAGGAAGTTTTATCCATGCATTTAATTATAAAGAGTAAAAACGAAACAAGAATACTTATGCATTAAATAATAAAGAAAAATTGCCGTTGAAAAGGTATTAAAGATAATATAACGGATAATCTTCCCGGCAATGAGAGCTTTGTGTTCGTTCTTGATTAAATATTATTTATGCGACTTAAGTTTTATATTATTTATTGCAAAATTAATATAGAATAAAAGTTTGAATAAATAATTTGAATAGTACAAGAAAACTGCTGTACCTTACATCAATTCGAATGTTGCAATGCAGTAAAAATTTGTAACACGTTAATTAGATACTTCGTAAAAAACTTTAAATATTAGATAATTTTATTCACTGTTCTATAATAACATATAATTTTTTTCGATAGTGGATAGTGAACGGACGATAGAGAATGCCAAAGATAAATAATTAATTAATGTTTATTATTTTCAATCTTAATTGATTGTTTTATATTGTAATGAGATCTTGCAATTAATCTATAAAAATAAGTAATTTCACGATCCACGAAGCGTAAAGTTCTTAAGCAACTAACTTTCAAAATCCAAACAGAAACTGATTTTTTCTAATTAACCCCAGACCTTTCAGTGCCGTAACCTTAGATCTGTGAAATATTTGCATAAAAATTTGGCAAATAAAGAAGCATTTAAATCACATCTATTTTATGGTTATATCTGGAAAAGTCAGGATTGGGAACGGTATTGTATTGCGAAACGATCTCTAGAGCGCCTCGAATCTTGTCCTCCATGCCTCGTAAAGGAGTGCTGTTATAAGTGGCGATGAGCGGAAAATAATAAGAGTTTATCGTAGTGTTTTATCGAATTAACAGTGCATAATATAACGACATAGTCCATGAGTAAAGAAATCGAGGTAGGTACTGTTTTACATTTGCTTAAAATTACATTTGGTTAAACTATTTGAACAAGAGTTCGGTTTAATAAATATATCAGCATATATATTCTTTATTGCACACACAAAGTTTGATTATGATTAGTAATTAACACAATAAATTCTATTATTTGAGACACGAAAGAGGTTCTGCTTGTTATCCCATATAATATTCGCGGCTGAACCGTTGTATGTATTAAAAAATTAATTGGTATAGTGATGTTTCCATCTAGATGGACATGTAATGTTATTGTTATAGTATTTTAATAACATTTTCAAATGTTGCCTTATGAGGCAACATAAAGTATAACTAAATACTGAAGGTTAGAATATCTGGAATGCAACTTGCGATACAAATATTAATTTTAGATTTCAATTAATCATCCGTATAGGCTATTCGTACCTTATTCTTAGTTTGATTAGTATCAAGCATGTGGACGAACAGTCTCTACTCTTTAAGAACCAGTTTTCCGCTCTCGCGACCGCTCTCCGCTCTCACTATGCTTACATAAGCGTCGTCCTTGTATTCACAGTTTAAGCTGTAGCCCTGAACTGATGCACTCTGTGAAATGTCACTAGGACACTTTAACTATACAAGTTTACTAACTTTCTGAACATGATTTGCAGTTTTCTAATACTTTTGCAGTTTTCCAGACCTTCCAAGTTATACAAAGAATACGCGGATGCAAGACAGTGTTTGAATGGATAACTAAATCTAGTAAAAATGATTTTATGTTTGCTAAACTTTGCCGTAGAATATTTTGTTATAGACTAGAGTAGATAATTTTTGAAACAAAAAAAAATCGCAGTCGGATGAAACCCATTAGAAAAGGAGGGGAATATGATAAAAATGTAAGGAAAAATAAATTACGGTCAATCCGAGTTCGGGAAGCGGGAGGGGGGAGCTTTTAAGAGAAAAAAATGGTTTCTCTCGATTTCCGACAAAACTACAAGTCCTATAGAAAAAAGTTCTATGGCAAAGTTGTAGGTAATTAAAAGTTCTACAACTTTTGTATTCACAATTTTTTCACATAACCTAAAAATTTAGGTGAAAAATTCAAAAAACCAAGTTTTTGGTCTTTTATTTCTATCTACTTCAAAATTTATTTTTTTTCTACGAAATTTGGTGGAAATTTACTTTATTATGTCCCAAATACACTGTAATTTATTTGATTGAAAATATTTATTTTTTCGCCTTATTTTGAATTAATACCAAAAAAACAACCTAATTTTCAATCGAAAAGTCACCCGTCAAAATATCAGCTTTTTTCAAAAACTTGGGGTGCCTTTTATTCATTGATATCTCTACTTTCATATGGTGTAAAAAAAATAAACACCACCATAGTAAATGTTCTCAGGAAATGCATACAAACAGTCTGAAAATTAGCTTTTACTAAATCAGGCACACTTCTCGAACTACCTGAAATGTTTTTATCGACACCATTTTGCTTTTGAATATGCTGTAAAATATTAAACTTAGAACAGATAATTATTTTTCTTTTGAAATATTACCGAAAAGCCGATACAAGAGAAGATATAGAGTTCAAGAATTGTGCCTGATTTAGTAAAAGCTAATTTTCAGACTGTTTGTATGCATTTCCTGAGAACATTTACTATGGTGGTGTTTATTTTTTTTACACCATATGAAAGTAGAGATTTCAATAAATAAAAGGCACCCCAAGTTTTTGAAAAAAGCTGATATTTTGACGGGTGACTTTTCGATTGAAAATTAGGTTGTTTTTTTGGTATTAATTCAAAATAAGGCGAAAAAATAAATATTTTCGATCAAATAAATTACAGTGTATTTGGGACATAATAAAGTAAGTTTCCACCAAATTTCGTAGAAAAAAAATAAATTTTGAAGTAGATAGAAATAAAAGACCAAAAACTTGGTTTTTTGAATTTTTCACCTAAATTTTTAGGTTATGTGAAAAAATTGTGAATACAAAAGTTGTAGAACTTTTAATTACCTACAACTTTGCCATAGAACTTTTTTCTATAGGACTTGTAGTTTTGTCGGAAATTGAGAGAAACCATTTTTTTCTCTTAAAAGCTCCCCCCTCCCGCTTCCCGAACTCGGATTGACCGTAATTTATTTTTCCTTACATTTTTATCATATTCCCCTCCTTTTCTAATGGGTTTCATCCGACTGCGATTTTTTTTATCTTTTCATTATTTTCAAAGGCTTCTACCCCAGTCTATTAGTGCAGTGGTTAAATTGACCTGACTATTGAAGTAGAAGTACATTGTTTTTCTGACTGTGGGTTCGATTACCAGAATAAGGAGATAAAATATAATGTGGTGAACATTATGATAGATATTATGTAATACGTAACTTTTAAGAAAATATTATCAGTAATATAATATTTTCGACAGTCATCTATTCAATATGGCTGAGGTTATGCGACGAATTTTAGAAATTGAACGTGCCTAGTTCAAATACATATTTGACTCATATCCTGAGTTCTATTACCACGAAATTCTCATCATTAGTTACAAGTTTGAAAGCTTAGATTGTTGACACAAAGGAAAACACATTACTAATCGTATTCTAAGAAGTTCGCGTTTGTACAGTAATGGGAACTTAGCTGTGCTATTGAAAAGTTTCACACAAACTTCGCGATTAAAGTAATTGTTCACGGGCACTGGACTTTAGTGCCAGTAAAATTGACTTCTTGCGTATTCTCGTAAATTTTAATGGTTCTTAAAAACTGTTTATTTGTGTGGATATGTGGAACGTTGAGACAGAAATACGGATTTTTCAATTGTTTATTCTATTCAATTTTAACTTATGATTGATCTTCAATGTTGATGGATTTTGTATGTAAATTGAAAGCCAAGAAATAGAGAGATATTGCTGTTTTAAATTATACTCATATTCTTTAATAGACTACCTACTACCTACATAATATTATTTTTATTTTTTATGTTCTGATCACATCAGATCGTACAGAATATTGCCTTAAAATTTCTTACTTATTCAACCTACAGTGTTAGTGTCTAATAATTATAGACCTACCATCTATAACAAGACGATATCATATCTTTTTATATCAATATCAATTTAATTCCTTTATAGACTTCTATAGGAAGCCGTATTTTATATTATTGCAAGATAAAGAAGTCAGGACTTGACCTGCAGTTAAGTGGCATTCCTAAGAAACCGCTGCAAAACAGAGTCGACAGCAGATTATTATCTATGATATTGCCAACTCGCAAACGCGATAGCGCATATTATATTACATAACTAAAAAGATTCTAAACACATTAAACCGTTACATAGTTTAAATGGAAAACATTGGCACAGTTGCGGCATTGATGACCACAATTTTTCTGCGAACCTTTTCTCTTTAAGAGCTTTACCTATTTTAAATAGTTGGTTAATGGGTACGTCCTTAATTAGAAACCGTACGGACAGAAACGAAGGCTTCTCTTCTGATTTAATGAGGGGGCAATCGCGTGTTCCCTTTCGCACAGGTTTGGCTCCGCCCATCGGGCGGTGAAAATCAATAACTTACTACAGAAGTGAGTTTGGTGTCCTACCTCGCTGACGTCGTCTGTGCCCTGTTGTGACGGTCAGTTACAGGAATTACGACGAAACTTTTTAAAAGTATGCCTTCGACATCACACTCACGATGTTATTGTATGATACATTACCCGACATAATTTATGATTAGGAGAGAAATTGGGAGTATGACATTTGACGTTTAACTTACACTCATTTATATCAAACCTTTAGAAGCACTTATGAATGCTAATGAATCTATCACCGGCTAGTAAGGTGGCTTATACCGAGAAGAGTGGGTATAATGAATGGTTATTTAAATTTTATGTATGGGAACTTATTCAATTTGGCCATATAGAGTTTATGCAAAATTACTTTAATTTTATACCGTTTGAAATGGCAAATCAAAATTAAGGTTTCTGAGATAGCTAGCTGCCATAGTTTTTTGTGCAGGGTATATTTTTATAATCAGATAATTTCATGACAAATAATAATCACACAAACACAAAATATGCTTTTTTAGTTTATTAAAAGTAACAACTCTGAATTATATTTTTTTATAATATTAAATTTAATAAACGGTAAAAGGTAACCTAACGATGAATTCATCATAAGGTTATCTTTTACCGTTATTCAAAGTAACTAAACATGATAATTATGTTAATAGTAAATGAACAATATAACTTAAAAACAGTCACAAATACAAAAACTTCATGATTTGGCAATAAGTTAATCTTACACTTTTTATAATTATCTAATCTAGAGACTCCAATATATAATGAATCATAACTATTTTATATCTCTCCATCTTTCAGCAAACAATGCTGTATTTCTTATCATCAGTGTATGTACCACTGTAGTTTTAAAAGATTAAACATAAATATACATTAAAATCCTCGTCATTTAGCGCCTGTGTAGATACTTGATTATCGTAAATTCCATCGGATTTATAATAAAATATCCGGTATAACGCGTAATAGGAAGCGAGTATCCGATAATTGCCAAGGTCCTCGTGAGCGGAGCGGGCACCTGCATTAATTACAAGATTTAGCGTCATCCTTCCATTAATAACGAATAACCGTAGCCCATTTTCTTTGACCGCCTTTGTATGTTTATTAAAACGAAAAGGAAAGATTAATTATGATACTGAATTTTAAGAATTCGCAACTTTGTCGACTCGATAGTATTGAGAATTTAATTTAAAAATTCCAAAGTTTAACGAGACAGGTGAGGCGAACTGCTAAGCGCGTTATGAATTTTACCTCAGCTTAGTTTCGGGAATTTTTACCGCGGACTCTAGTAACTTTATCGCTTATCCTTCAACCGTATTCATATACAATTTTTTGAATGTACGCTTACACGGTATAATTTCGCTCCTGCCTTTGAACGTAGCGATAAAGTTCTTTGAGCTTTATGCAATGAAAAGATAAAGACTGGTTCTCGTTTTAATTTGTGTTAGTGTCCAGACTTCTCTGGCTCTGTATACGTTACGATAAAATGCTACGTGTTTTTAATCTTCGCATCCAGTACAATGTTCAATTCGTTGAATTAATTTCAACTGTGTCTCAATAACTCATAACACAAAGTACAGGAATAGTTTTACTCGGTCGAAGGTCATTTTATCTACAATAACAATACATAAAATACTTGCTAAATAATTATTTGTATTTTCAACTCCACGGAGATTCAAAGAAGAAGTTTTTAAGACCCGCTGCTGAAGTAATAAGTCTTAAATCTACGGCAGAACAATACTTTAAACTAGACAATAGACTAAAGTATTTTAAACTGAATTATCTCTTGTCAAAATATCATTCAACAAATTAAAATCACGTGGATTGGTATGGTGGGTGGACAGTTGGCAAAGCAACGTTTGACCATGTGTTTTAACCAACTTCCAAAAGGAAGAGAGCTTTTGTATTGTTTGTATCTTGAATGCACAATGAAGCATTCAATAAATAATATAATTTACTTAAAATGATAATGCAATCAAAGAGTATGGGGTACCTAGTTACTAGTAAAATTTCATTTTATTAAAAAAAGGATTACTTACATTTATAATTTATTTCACTCTACCATAAAATAACATTTTGTGCTTTAATTGTTAACATGTAGTTTCATTAATTCAACGTATTTGATTAATTAAATGATTAAACATTATACAACAATCGTATCGACTTATTAATCGTAGGTCTTAGAAAATTAGTTACTTTAGTTCATTACTACCCACTTTCAGGGATTGCGTTCAGTTCCCCTGTGTATTAAATATTTATACGTATACCTTTACGTTCATAGACAACCTTTCATTGACTGATGGCTGATACGATTTGCAACGGATGCTCCATAAAGCTTATTATGCTAATCCTATGTTTGCAGGGCACGCTATATTGAGTTTAATATCGAGATCGAGTTTGACCGCCTCCTTGACTGCGCGTTTATATTACTACGAGTTTCTAGGTTATTGGAATTTCTAGAAACTAAATATTGTTGCTTCTGTTTAAATAGAGAGTAATTATTATGACTACTAGTTATGTTCAATTATGAGGAATATGTGATTTATGGTGCACAATGCCATTGTTAATTAAATTTAAATCATTTGATGTACCTAGTTGACGAAGTAACAAACTCTGTCATTAAAGACATTCTTTACAATACCGTTTGGTTTGAAAAGTGTTTACTTTGCATGAATAAATATGCCGAATTTCCAAACTGCAATACTGAAACGTATTTTAATTTATTGATCACACATTAGAATTACCTTAATTATCTTTGGTAAATAGTGTACCTAATTAATATTACCCAAACACGTATATGAATTAAAAAGTAGCAAGTTATTAGCGGAGACCGGCGTAGCGACACGTGTTCACGGCACGCTTCCATATTGAATATTACATAAAATGCTACGCTGTAAAACATTGTACTTTTCACACATAATTAGGCCGTTTATGTTGTTTGACCAGACCATAACTGATGGAAAGTTTAAATGGGAAGGACATAATTACTCCTTAGCATGCATTTACGACTATTATGTTAATGCGGCCAATCATCATTTCAACTTAGTATTGTTCTAAGCGTTTCTAGATTGTTCATTTCCTTCTTACTTTAAGTACTGTGATTTACAATTCAAACATTGGGGATAATTTTACAAGTGGAAAGGGTACATTATGCCTATTATAATGTATCAAAAAATTATAAAAATATGACATATATTTTTTTTGTTCTTAATATATAGGAGCCTTATGTTTCCTCAACTTTTTTAAGCATATAAAAAGTCAATAAACCCTCAAATAGTTCTATGTAAATGGAGATACCTGACCTCACTCATATTATGCACTTTGCTTTGGTCAGACAGTAATAATATATGTAATAATATATGAAGCGGTATGTAACATAATTAAATACCATTCAGGTGACCTACGTGCTAGTTTCGAGTTAATTTCAGTTCTATGATAGGATTTTAATGCTAAGTTCCCACTGCTCTTTTGAATACACGCGCTTAACTAAAATGGTTCATATACACTACTAACATTAATATTCTGTAAATAAATAACATTATGTTCTTATACATTACTACGTATGTGTAGTGTAAATAAGTTTATTTACACTACACTATTTATGACATACGTAGTCCGTCTAACGTATTAAGTATGACGTCTACGATATCGTAAATACTATTTATACATTGTTTTTTGTCGGTCGTAGGTATCGGACCAACCGATTACTGATTGCCTTTTTGCGATTTTTTGCATAGGAAAAATAGGCGGAGTGCCATATAGCTAGCAAGAGAATAAAGGTTCCATTAAACTACATTAAAAGCGACAATGAGACCTTTGTTTAAATAATTATGTTAATCTGTTTATAAGAATATAAATAATTTCAAAATTTGCAAAGGAAGTTTTGAGTTTAATGTTGAAATTGATGCAACTTTCATGAAGATTGGATTCTGTTCACTTCTCACTTCCATACAAAGCGGGTGTCGAACTTTGCTGGTTACATTTGATGATTTTTCTCTTAGAAACTGTAATCGCATTACATATTCAGCTTCATTTTGCAGCATGTATATTGTATAACGTTGGCAAACGTTGTTTTTCTATGATTATCTATAGAGCTTAGTCGAATGCAGTTTTTTAAGCCCCATTGCCACGTATTGCGTTTTCACAAAGTGCCATAAAAATGTATTGGCCATATTTCATGAGGCTATGTCAAGATAACACAACCACGCAAGTTTGCCAGCGAACATAACACGAAACAAAAGGTTAGAAAGATTGACGACTCATATTTTATTATTCAGTCATCAGCTTGTGAGCGGCATCTGACAGATGACAATCAAAGGTGTTATGAATTCCTTCCTAAAATAAAATTGGAATCAGTTCATAGTATTAGAGCACGGCAGGATTGTAGCTGCTCCTCTAGGCGCGGATGACGCATTAGATTTAAAAATATAGATAGGATCGGTCACATGTGCTTTGGTAAAAAGTTTTTTGGGATGTATATTTTCTTAACTTAGAATGTATTTTTTTGCAGAAATTTAAAATACCTTTATCACGTGAGCGAATTGAAACGGCGCCAATCGCTTGTTAACATGTATTATAATAACTTAAATTCATTATTTTTAGGATAATTTTGTTCACAATTTTTCCTAGTTCAATACTATCACGTTTTCAGCACGTATAACCCATGAATATGTGATATATAGGAGAGAACGTCAGTGCGCGTCACGCGGCGGCCGCGCCCGCGCACCGCGTCACGGCGCGTGATCGTTCTGATAAGCGCTAATTGATTCCACTGACGTAGCTATTCGTTTAAATAAATTTGGGTTCGCAAACAGATCTCGGTTGACGCAGTGAAATATAAATGATGAGATAAATTGCCGATAAGGATAAAGATTGGCTATAAAAACTTGAAGAAATGAGCTTATTCAGTCTAATAATGCAAACGTTTAAAATAAACAAAACAACCTGATTCTGACTTCGACAATATTAATATTGAAACTGTCCACTTGGAGCAATGTACTGTGTGGATGAAATATGAAAAAAATAATTAGAAAATACTCTACAATTCGTGTGGGTTGATACGTCACGTGAAGACGCACTTTTTACGAGCAATAAGCTTGCCAATTATGCTAATTATTATTGGCATTGTAACTGTATTTAATTTTTTTTGCAAACATTGGATACGTTTTTTGAGTAATTTTACACAAAAAATATGTCTACATACCTATATTATGCATGTACTCGAATGATCGGTGCTTACATAGATAGAAATGTAACAACTTTTAAAAGTTATACGACTTTTATTATTTTGGATTTAAGACTTGAAAAATGAATATTTTATGGCGCACTAGTGCAAGATTTATTTTCGGTACAATTCTACGACTCACTAATGCTATAGCTCGTATACACGAAAGCCGATGAACTTCTTGTTATATTTTTAAATAATGAAATATTAGAATACAACTATAAAGAATAGCTGCTTCAACGGGAAATATGTATAAGAATATCATTGTCAGTGTAAATAACACAGTAACCGCCAGAACGGACAGATCGGTATTTAAAATATCCAATTAGCTGTAAATAGTTCATTGAAGAAGACTAATGTAACAGCTTGCAGACGCGTGAAGTCTTTTGAAAATCCCGCATATTGTTATGGATTATTTGAAATTTATTTTTTACGTCTGCGTCAGCGGAGCGACAGTTAGCTAATAGTAGAATCGTCATGTGACTTCTAACGTAATTTTCCAAAGTGTAAGACACACGAACAGACGGATTAGTACTGAAATACACAGTTAAAATTAGCTCAGACGATGTGAAGTGTGTTTGTTTGGATTTGAAATTGATTGTCTATTGCAACATTTATTGTAATAATTTCTCTTAGGAGATAAATCGCTGTAGGAATTTACGATTTACGATGTGTAGTGATGAAATATTGTACAATAATGTAGTTTTGGCTACTGTTACTGATAAGTTATGGTTTATCATTGTTTGTTAAATTATTACAATCGTTTTGCGGTTAATGTAAATGATTATATTTAATGATAATAAATTGATGATTGTGATAAGATATTACCTACTGACGTGCATGCGAAAGGCAATGACCTGTATTAAAAATAAAACCAATAATTATAATTAAATTTAAAATTCTACAAATTACAATAAAAGTAAAGATTGAGTTACAGTATTCCTAAGACTTCAATAGATACGAATGTTGAAAAGGTCAGCATTACTTACTTACTGTATAGCTTTTATTTTAAATACTTTATCAATTTAATAATTTAGCAAACACTAACATATTCCAGCTTTACAATATAAAATACAATACTCAAGAGACGCTAGCGGCTAAGATAAATGTTCATAAATTAGATTTTAAATTATACTTGGTAAATCCAGCTAGAGATCTAGATGTAATAAAATTGTGCACAATAGAAGTTTAAACAAAGCGGGAATGCGTGTATAGCTGCTAAGATTCGTCTCATTACGTGGGGTAGTGTGATAAATGAGCTTATTGGAAAACGCCTTGGCACGCCTCACGCGTCATCATGACACATTATAAATTACTTTTATATTGTCTATCCGCACTGAGCCTACCTATCTCTCATCTGATAACCGATTGGAATAGGACGTTGACTTGTTTCATTCATTTTGCGATTAGACCAAGTTAGACGACTGTTTGAAATGCTTGGCAACTATCCAGTGCTATAAATTAACAAGGTTTTTTATTCTTTTCAGGTAAATCACCCAAAGATATCCGGCAACAAGGATTGTCTGCGAAGTATTGTAGCGACTGGCTGATTCCGTATTGATGAAAAGACGTTCTAATATTACATCTGTGATGTTTTATTTATTTTAGAGGCATCAATTGTAACCAGTAGATATTGTTTGTTAAATGAATCTCATAAAATCCAAAGAACTTTATAAAATTAAAACCTTTCATAATAAAATAGCTTTAAGTTTTATCGCTCGACACATCTAAATCGTTTACGTTGTTTTGTATACGAGCAAACGAGACGTGTATAGTTGATGTAATTGGTAAAGCTATTTCAATTTATTAGAAATAAACGTTTTGTATCATAATGTATCTTTTTAATACACCCGTTACATGTATTGTAAATCCTTAAAACCGTCACGACACACTGAAGATAGTTGCAGTAAAATTTTTCTATAGGTTAAATAAATTGTGTATATTAATGCTTGAAAATCAATAAAGCCAGGTCCACTAATAATTTCACGAGGTGAGTATACTTAGTATAACGAAGGTACTTCGGTTGGCTTGAAGTGTTTTTGGCAGGCAAGCCAATGCCTGTTCGCCTTAATCATAGTGCACCTTCAACCAGGTTTCCTAGCTAACTTGTAATGAGTTCGAAGCGATGAGCCGTACCATAATTTTCATATAAAGTTTTAAATTTTTAATGGCCCTTACGGGATCGAGACTTGAACACGTCGCGATCGTTTTTAAATAAGAATCGACATTTTTGGACGCTCTGTTTTAATTAATTTGTGTCATTAAAGTATATAAAGGTTACACACAGTTAATATACGCCTAAAATGTAACGTATAATATTACAATTTTAATTGTATGTAAATTAAAAATATGTAAATGTAAATATAAAAATTTCATGCTTTTAAATATCCACAAAAATAGACATGATGTATTTCATCATTCATTCGGTATTTATTATGATTCAATAATCAATCTTCATTTTAATTCAGACTTCAAAGTCAATTGTAACTTATTATAAAATGCTAGATTTACAGTCAATTTATAGCAAAATATTTAGAGCTGTCGCCAGCAAGTGGTGACAGTTCACAATTGTAGATTGATTCGTTGATTGAAGAGTTCCATTCGTTCGACCTACACCCGTATATAGTCTTGTTTGTTGCGAATTGAGATGGATTAGGGCTTTAACTTTTTGCGTTCACAATTTTAATAACTTTACAAATCCCAGAATTTTATTTATAGCCTGATTAATGACTACAAAAACTTAGCATTATTTAAGTTTGACCAAGATCTTTATTTAGTGATTAATTGTAAAATTTGAACAGTTAATCAAATATGTATGAATTATTTATGAACGTAAAGAGTCGTTTAACAAATCTCGTAATTAGTAAGTTTATATTTGGATATTGCTCATTCTCTATTTGCATAATTATGAGGAAAAATGCTTAGTTTAGGAATCTTATAAAAAAATTCTTCATGTTCTTATAAAAAATAACTATCCTTGTACTACTAATATAATACTTTGTTGCAACTTTTATAAAAATAGTTATGTGAATTGCATGATCGTCAGACTGTAAAGTCAACATGTAGTCTTAAGAACCTTAAGAGATTGCACACTCGACCTTTTCGACCTACTTTTATAACTCCTTCGATTTATACCAAATCATTTTACATATTCCTACACATTTTCTTTCGTGGTTGTTTAAAAATTTAGTATCGGAAATCATGTAATGGCGAGACCATTGGTCATTCTGCGGCAGTTTACGCTCAAATTGTTCCGATATCGACTCCAATAACTCTTTTGAAATGTACTCCCTGTCATTTTGTTTTGTATGCTTTAGCGAAGAAAATAGCCGACCATTTTTGAATGTTTTATCGGAGCGCTCGCTTAAATGTTGTTTAGCAATTTGTAGTTTTGTCCCTCCGGTAATATGGTAATTAATGTTATAATCCGCGGGAACGGAGGCACTATAAACTCATGGGAATCGCGAAGTTGTTTCCTATTCGCCCTCTGAATTATCTTCATTAACGAGTCATAAAGTGTAACAATGCAGTTTTATGTCTCTAGAACGTGCTCTGACAGTTAAATCTATGCCTAGATCAATGCGGTTGTGTGCTGTGTGAAAAGAGGGGAAAAAATCCTTATACTTCAATAGTTGAAGAATCGCTTCGTGTGTAAGTGGGCGGTAGCAACCCCGCAGCCTTTCAATGTTCGAAAACACTTAAAAAATCTTTGACAGGCCCTTGTACTGAGTACTCGGTGTAGCTACGAGCGTGGCAGCTTGTCTTGCGATATTTGTTTCTTATACGGCGACACAATTTCTCAACTAAATTAGGTTAATTGCTATCGATATATTGTGTATCAATATTACAAATAAAATTTCTATGCAGTAGAGAGCTTCACATATCTACTATATTAATATGTTATTAAAATAATACGAGTATATAGTATCTAATATTTTTGTATGATAATGTTGTGTAAATAGTTAAGTTGTTTTGCAGTTGTTGAGTTTTTAGATAAAATATATGCAAAGGCCAAGATATAAATACATTAAGATGATAGTAAAGATTCTAAACGATTATTATTTTGTATTTGCTCCTCAATTCTGTTGCCGATATCAAAAAACATTGGCTACTGCTTGTATTGAAATAAGTTAATTTAGAATCAGTTTCAATTGAAAACGACGCTATCAATCACGATTAATCAATAAAAGTAGATAAAGGAGAAG
Organism: Colias philodice; assembly: GCF_061535455.1. Taxonomy (NCBI): domain Eukaryota; kingdom Metazoa; phylum Arthropoda; class Insecta; order Lepidoptera; family Pieridae; genus Colias; species Colias philodice. The sequence goes on along the minus strand of NC_143094.1, from coordinate 5,271,228 downwards.
TAAAATCTAACAACGATAAGATTAAGATAACAAGAGTTACTTTTACGTTCTAAAATAATCCTATTTGTACGTACTGTTTTGATTTATCTGATAGAAATCTAGTTTTTATAGAGTAAAAATTGGCAAATCACCTGAGTCATATCATAAACTCATAAAAAAATTCCTGTTAAGTATATCCAAATATTACAGAAAAATGTATTGTTATATTTGGAATCTATACATATAATAAATCTGTAGAAGGGTCAATTCTGTACATTGAAAATATTGAAAAAATAAATAGCAGGGGGTGTTACTGGATCGATACCAAACCCAAATATGTGATTAAAAAAATTTTTGTCTGTCTGTCTGTCTGTCTGTCTGTCTGTCTGTCTGTCTGTCTGTATGTTCAGGCATCACGTAAAAACTAACGGTTCGATTTCGATGAAACTTGGTATAATTATACCTTATTATCCTGGGCGTAAAATAGGATACTTTTTATCCTGGAAAAATACGTAAAAAAAAATAATCTTAATTTTTCAGTTTTATCCATAGACGTTGTTCTGTAGAACCGCGAACACACTTTGCGTATTATTATAGGCCTAGCCGTATTTGGGTCCAATAGATATTTATAAGATGTCATTGTCAGAGTTACTCAAAATCTATACATATAATAAATCTGTAGAAGGGTCAATTCTGTACATTGAAAATATTGAAAAAATAAATAGCAGGGGGTGTTACTGGATCGATACCAAACCCAAATATGTGATTAAAAAAATTTTTGTCTGTCTGTCTGTCTGTCTGTCTGTCTGTCTGTCTGTCTGTCTGTCTGTATGTTCAGGCATCACGTAAAAACTAACGGTTCGATTTCGATGAAACTTGGTATAATTATACCTTATTATCCTGGGCGTAAAATAGGATACTTTTTATCCTGGAAAAATACGTAAAAAAAAAATAATCTTAATTTTTCAGTTTTATCCATAGACGTTGTTCTGTAGAACCGCGAACACACTTTGCGTATTATTATAGGCCTAGCCGTATTTGGGTCCAATAGATATTTATAAGATGTCATTGTCAGAGTTACTCAAAATGGAGAAATAAACCATCCACGCGAAGACCGACATCCGCGCGGACGGAGTCGCGGGCGGAAGCTAGTGGAGAAATAAACCATCCACGCGAAGACCGACATCCGCGCGGACGGAGTCGCGGGCGGAAGCTAGTTTTAAATAGAAATTAGTAATGCTACATATGAATACAATAGTGCGTTCATTATAAGACAATGTAAATCATATTTCCTTGCTCAGATATATTTCTAGTTACGTGTCGTCCTTGATTTTCCTCCATTCTTTTCCCGCCTTTTTACTTGTAGCTGCATCAGTAATGTAGGCCTCTGGTGGGAAACATTACCGTAAATCATAGAAATTTTTCTCGTAATCTACAGATGGCGCTGTATTAAATTAAAATTGCACTGAAAACTGCTTTTATCGACTGAAATGCTGAGGTCGACTTTATTTTTTACACGGCTAAAGATATTTTGCGTAACATTGTAGTATTTTGACGGAGTGTTCTGATTTCATTTTTAATTTATAATAATAATTAACAACAAGATAAACATTAAATAACATGAAGACGAAAATGATTCTTAAGATTTTGTGCTTACTAATTTTCAGTAGAAACAAGAATGAATCCATCTCCAAAATTCCAAATAGCAAGTCAGTACAAAGTTTTTGATCCGTTCATTAGCGACTTGAGAACTTCAATGCAATGTTTTGTGTATTTATGTGGCTTTCAAATAAGCTGCCGTTATTAAAATATTTTAAATTTATATTGAGCTAGCTGAGAGATTTAATTGTATTCTTTTGCATTACAATATAATTTGTAAATTAATATTTGTTTTAGTTTTTACTTAAATGTTATCTACAACACTAATAAATAAATTAGAATTCTAGCCTACATATTTGCAAACACATCTTTATTTGATTAAAACGAACAGAAATTCTTTTACAGAAGTCAAAGGTTTGCAAATCAGTTCCGATTCAGATAATATAATAGATTCCTTGTAAGATAACTCAGATGGTATCTGGGTTCAGCATGAGTACAGTGCAACAGGTCACTGATTAAAATGGTCATGTGATATGGAGCGCGACTAGAAACTAAACATGATACAGTATTGAGAAATATTCGTCTCTTTGGCTAGAGGATATGTTTTCATTATGTCTGGGAATTTATATAGGAAATTCAGGGCAACATATTAAATGTAATTAATTTAAGGTTTACTAGAAGAGGTTTTGTAAGAAACAATTGATGCGGATATTAGAAAAGTAAAACCGCATAATGAAGGCTTAAATTCATTGAATTCATTTTCGTTACTTTAGACTTCTCTATAAATTTCATTAGTATTTTATAATATATCACCTTAAAAACGGTCCACAATATAAATTGACCAGTAGGTGTATCTGTAAACATACGCATTATTCATTCAAAAGAAATAATAAAGCGTGGCAACAATATTAATGTTGTTGTATGAATTTAATAATGTGGATGCTGTCAGTAAATAATTCAGTTGCCGCGGTTCGAAATACATAATTTACGACGATGTCGTAGGTAACATAACCCTACCTTTGGTCTGCGGTTTGCATCTTGGGCACGTAACGGCAATATTGGCAGGACTTGCAGTCCTCAAAGATAGACAGCTTTTTAGGATTCCGCAAGCACTAAAAAGCCTTTTGCTGTCACGTATCTCCATCCATCTTTGGGGAAAAGTGGTCACAATTCTGTCGTTATGCATGGAACTTGGGGTGCTGCAATGTGGTTTATAGAATGAAAGTAAGCTGGGAAAATGGCATTTTTAAAACCTTATGTTGAAGATATTACTCAAAGGCTCACTGTTGGAAGTGAAAAATAAGTAGATTATTTATTTGATTAAGAAATTTGATACTGTCCAGCATCTTTTTTGAAAGAAAATTAACGCAAGCTCATCTATGTACCTAGAATAACCTTTAATTGCAAAAAAAAATTGTTTTGGAATTCCAATCATATTATGATTACCAAGTATGAAAATATTATATACACACGATTTGTGCTCTCAATGTGATGTACGTAAGCACGCATCCATCCTATTTACGTGAGAATAGGTCACATAATATTCATTAATATTTGTGGTGTATCAAAGGTAGCCAATATTATGAAGGTATGGCTATGTATTTAGCCAGTGTAAGCTCGCCTTGTTAAATTGCCATGCGTGGGTTGCAGTAAATTGACCGAAACGTACATCAAGTCACGACTCGTATTTACGAATATGTGGAGCAAATCACATGTATTGTATGCTTGTAATGATCCTAATGTGATAACGGAATGCCAATTGTATGTATAATAGAATTAGATGGGTAATAAAGCTTTCATTCTTACTTTTAGGAAAGCACTCGGTCATTTATTCGTTAACAGAATTTGGTCATTTATTCATTTATATATGAAATGATTATGTAAACTTCAAAATTAAAACTCAAACATTTATTTATTTTTTAAGGAGCTTTTATATCGTTATATATCTATCACCGGTTCTGAAAGGCTATGAAAATCCATGGAATAAACCACAAGACAGCTGTTCTTTGGCATCATTATTATTATGTTGTGATTATGTATGAAAATTAAAATGGAAAATTGATAATATGATCGGAAAAAAATAACTACTTCCTACTCTAATGATGATGAATAATGATGCCAAAGAACAGCTGTTTTGTGATTTATTCCATGGATTTTAATCTCCTATATTCATCTTTGAACTATCTATCTACTATCTGCATGTTTGATAGGTTATAGGTTTTAAATTTGGCAGCAGTAAACTCTTTAATACTAGTAAATAGAATATGTAATAAACATATTGATTTAAAAGTTCTGAATCCGTGTTACGTATTTCAACGCTAACTTTAACAGATTTTTTGTGCAAATAGATAGCGATTAACAAGTATAAAAATTGTAAATAAAATATGTATAGACTGATAAGAGATAGCGTATTAAGATTTGTCTATGGTATTAGGCAGTTAGAAGTGTATGTCGTTGATAACACATATGTACTTATAACGTTTGTAAAATATATATGTAATTTCGTGAAAGGTTGTTTTTGGGAACATAAATTCTCTTTGTACAAATACTTTCTTTTTACTCTTTACTCTTTATTGCTTATAATAATTGCAACATATATAACTTATTCATTGCTATTTTAAGTAGTATGTATGATTGTATATTGAAATAAAATATTCCCCAAAAGTTTTTAAAAGCCCAGCAACATATCTCCGAAATGAAGAGGCGATGAAGGTTAACAGTCTCTACAATTGAGACCTTTTCCAATATTCTACTCGCATTCCAACAGCCTCACCTTCCATAAAAAACAATTCTTTTGTATAACGCGCAATTTATTTTATTTCCATCTTTTCACCGAAGAAAAGCTGAGCCAATAATCACCGTAACAGTTACACGGTTCAGCAATTTGTGTTACACTGAACAAAACTAACCGACACAAAGCACCAGCCATTTGTACTTATTTATTTAGAAAGCCAGTGAAATCGATGCGGTTTTATTATTTATTGCCTACACGATATACCAATTTCTGAAGATATTGGTAATAGTTCGGAGGGCACCGCTCGCCTGTTATTTATTTCATGAGGTCTTAAGAAACAAGAAATTGTGTTTTATGTATTTATTGTCGACGTATTGAAATCCTTGGTGATGGGAACGATCGGGTGATTTGTTATAACATTAGTTGGAACTGGGAAATATCGCCTTCGTTTTTGAGGCTTCGTTTAGGAATATTTTGTGATACTAAGACTTATAGTGTATCTTAATACCTCTTTTTTCTAAAGGTTGTTTGTCAGTAATGTGTTTTTAAATATTTATGGATTAAAGTATTACCTTGTAGATATATAAGGGTTGATTTAGCATTCAACTGAAGGAGAATCCTTGGTCCATAATTTATTGTGACCCTAGGTCCAAAACGATAGTTTTCGTACACATACGATAGTATTACGTAGGTAGAACCTAAAACATTTGAGAGGAGTAAGAGCTATACAATTTCATAGAATATTTGGATAAAATAATTATTGCAAGCTAACTAAACTGTTGTTTATACATCAAAACGTGATTTGTTTATAAATTCATATTCAACTGTCAAACAATTTACAACATAGTTACGAGCAGACAGTTGTTTTATAGTAATTGTTAAATGATATTTGAAATGAAATAGTACGCTTTAAATACAGACTGTAAAATATGATTATAGTCATTAAAGTAAGTCTTATAATAGACATCCTCGTTATAAGCATGACTTGCAAGTTACTTCGCGTATACACCCATGTATTATTTTATAAATAAAAAAAAAGTCGTGTGGCACTCGGGGACTACCACGGTAAAGGCATGCTATGCCTTCAAGCTACACCTCGGAGCGTGAGGTTTTTTCGTTACGGAATTTCTCGATTCGGTCTCCGCGCTCAAGGCCCGCGATAGAAGCTATGCAATAGCTTAAAAAAACATACTGCTAAAATACGAAATTTCATTGAAAATAATGATTCTAATTTGTTGCATGGATTAATTAGGTTTTGTTTAGTATTGGCTTAACGATAGGTTAACTGCGGCTTGTTGTCACCCGCAAATAAATGCCGCCCTAAATTTTGATTGTCATCTCCATACACTGCCAAACCGCAAGTGCTAATGTTTTACAGAATATGTCGTTGATTCATCGTTAAAATTAATGATCGAAGCGCTTAGTTTAATTAAAATTGATTTAGTTTATGCATTCGACGGTCGACGTTTTACGTTTTCACGTTACAATTATGAAAAGGTTGAAACCCACGTTGTTGACATTTAAGCGCACTTTAAAATGGTTACCTCATGTGTTTACAAGTTATAATTGTTTGTAATAGTTTTTCAAGTTTTCTTCGTAATTATAGTGTTAAGTCTCAGTCATTTAATTAAATATGTTTTAAGCTACAAAGTTTTTATTTACGTTACCTTCAGCTTCAATTAAAAGTGTTCAGTTAGATATTTGACTTCTAATTGCACAGCGGCTAATTCGCATCCTGCCTAAAATTAGATGCATGAAACATAAAATTTATATTATGGATCTGCCGGTGAAATCAACACGACATTAAATCATAACTTCGACGGGATTGTGACAGACAAATGGGATCTAGTTGTCATCCAACAAAATTAAACAGAGTTTATTTATACGCTGCGACGTAAATAAATTACATATACTTTATTAAAATAAAGAACTTTATTTATGGGATCCATTATTTTGTCGTAAGTCTTAGATGAATGGAGAGTGGTATGAAGGAGGTATGGTGTGACTTTTTGTGATAAATATGGAATATAGAGCATTCGGTTGTATAAAAAAATATATGTTGTTTTGGTGACATATTTTTTTTCATTTTACAGAATATGAATACGATTTTACAAAATAATAAACCATCTTATCATTATTTTTAATAAAATATAATTTAATATTATATGTTGTTTACGTGTCCGGATGTTTGTCTTTGCTCTACATGTAAGTTTTATTATTAAATTACCATATTTTAATATTAAACTTCCTATTAAGAAACTTTTGTAAAATATTGTTGACTGCGCTGTATAGAATAACTTTTATGCTTTTATAGTATAACTCAGATCCTTTGATCTATTATCTACATATAAATAGTTAAATAATCAATGTTTTATATATCTAATTTAGTTTGACGCATGCAATAAATAATATGACGCAAGTTGTGTCACGGGATGTCAGTCAGAATAATTTCATATAATGTTAGGACTCAATGCTAGACTGAGCAAAATAAAAATGTTTGACATTCATTAAAAGTAGGTCGGGATGCATTATAATAATGTTCAAATTCAAATTCTAATATTTATTTCATGAACATATTGGTTGCATCTCATGATAGACAATAATTAAGTCCAGTTATATCCTACCTGTCAGGCTAGGTATATGGAATTACAATTATAAAATGTAAATTAATAATTTTATCCTAAAGTTCAATATTACTTGTGCTTAAATAATTTAAACCTCTACACACTGTCATAAAGGTTATATTGCCTGCATTTTCTTACATTTACATAATATAATAGACTGTTACCAATCAGGTTGTCTTAAAGACAAATTATTTCGTTGTAAACTAATCGTTTCATTTGTAATTTCTCGATTGAATGCTGACTGTGACGAATTTATTTCGGCACACGCCGTGACTTTGACTTACACAATGAATTTTAATACAAAATCAATCGAAATTGGATTTTAATAGGAAGAAGCATGCGTGTCAAATTGTCAAATTTTATACAAAGACAAATTATTGCTAAAGAAATAAAATGAATAATTAAACCAGTAGCGAATATAAGGATGGACTTCAATTTATTAATGTCCTCATGAAATACCAAACTATAGGTACATATACTTTGTGAAAATTTTGTGATACAAATATGAAAAAAATGTACATCTTTAAGAAAATTAACCCCAATAAAGAGAATATTAATAAGCTTTGGGCACTATATCATAAGACAAATTTACCTACAGATCATTTTGAACAATTAAATTCCTACCTATTATCAACCAAATTTTAACAAGCCCATTACAATGTTTTAATAATGTATTCATCAAATAATTGCTGATAGCGTAACAATAAAATCATTTCATTTGACGTTCGCCACTGGACAATACAGCGACCGCAAAATTAAAACTTATAATAATTGGGATCTTAATTTGGATTAGTCACAATGCGATGCGGTGGAGGTTGAATGTTGAAACGTTACGTAATTAACAATAGAGCAATTAAGTTTGTTGGAACGCAGTTTGGGAGGAAAACGAATGACGTGACGGCGGACGGCGGATGGCCACTCTGGGAAACAATGCGTTTCACTGATTCTGCTGACGCTGCTTTAATAGATTCTGCATGTACCTCCATTTTTCGGTTTTCAAGCCTATATTATAGTTATTGAGAAAGAGTTTCTGTAGAGATCTAGACTTAAAGTATATAAGTAATCTAGACGCAAAGGATTATTACATTAGATAGTATTCTTAGGAAGCGAAACCTATCACTTACATTATTCAAGTACTTATTATAGATTGCTTTCTATTTGTTTCTTGCCTGCCTTTAACTATTTGTTTTCTCTGTCTTATCACTTTTAAACATAATTTATGACAGAGTTAATCTACGTGTGAGTAATAAAATACATTCATTAATATGTATCCCTTGTTATGTTTATTCTGATTCCACATAGTTACACATATTGTTGGCAAATGACATTTTATATTACACTATTTGGGTGCGATATTAAAGGTACGGTTTATGTATGTGTTTTATTAACGACCTCCATACGGGACACAGGCAGGACGTGCTCGATGTGGCGGTGATGCGGAACGTGACGCTACAGTTGCGCTCCGTTGAAACGTTGCACGAGCTCGACTCTGATCACAGGCCCGTGTTGTTCGAACTGGGTCCCCCCGATAGCACCACCGTAGAGTACATGACGAAGGTAGACTGGCGAAAGTTGCACGAGGCCTTACAGCCCGTCGACTCGCCAGAGCTGGAGTCTGTACCTGACAAAATCGACACGGTCGTAGAGGCGCTCGACGCGGTCTCCTCGGTCACCAGCCACATTCAATCTAAGATTGAATACGCGTCCCGGCGGGTCCCCGTTGGCCTCGGCCACCGGTTGGATCTGCCCCCGGACGTACGAAGGCTGGTGGGCGATAAGAACGCGGCGACGCGCGCCTACGACCGAGCACCGACAGACGAAAACCGTAGAATACTTCGTTCCTTACAGAGAGAGGTAAGAGAGCGAATTCACGAATTACGCAACGAGCGGTGGGACTCTTTACTTAGCGATCTCTCTCCCTCGCACACTGCCTACTGGCGGCTTGCGAGGACTCTCAAATCTGATGGTATTGCCGCCACGCCACCGCTCATTCGCCCTGACCAACCTCCCGCTTTTGACGATTTTGAGAAGGCCGAATGCTTAGCTGACAGTTTAGAGGAACAATGTTCCCCCAATCTCGACATGACCGACTCGACTCACATTAACGTAGTTAATCAAGAGATCGCACGTTTTACCGAAACCCCTCGTATCGATGCCGAGCCCTTGTCACCAACGACGGCCACCGAAGTAAAATCACTTATCAAGTCACTTGCCAATAGGAAGTCCCCAGGCGGAGACTCTATTCCCAATAGAGCTCTAAAAAGCCTGCCGCCCGCCCTTATCGCTCTCCTAGTAGCCACCTTTAATTGTCTCCTGGCCAATTGTACCTTCCCCGCTAAGTGGAAGGAAGCAATTGTGATCGGGATCCACAAACCGGGCAAACCCCGGAACGTGGCATCTAGTTACCGTCCCATCAGTCTCCTCAGCTCTCTGGGGAAAATCTATGAGAGAATCATCTCTAAACGCCTCTGGGACGCAGTCATTGCCAAAAAGCTGCTCCCGGACGAACAGTTCGGCTTTAGGCGAGCTCACTCATGTCCTCACCAAGTACACCGCATCACGGAGTACATTCTCGCGGGCCTCACCCGCCTCACACCCCACAGAACGGGAGCGGTCTTCTTTGACGTAGCGAAGGCGTTCGACAAGGTCTGGCACAACGGTTTGATTTACAAACTGTACACTCTCGGCGTGCCAGACAGTCTCGTGTTCATCATACGAGACTACTTGTCTAACCGGTCCTTCCGCTACAGACTAGACGGCACGCTCTCGTCTTCACGTCCCATCCAGGCCGGAGTCCCTCAGGGCTCCGTCTTGTCGCCCCTCCTATTCGCGCTATACACTAGCGACATCCCTAAGCACGATAAAGTGCAACTATCCCTCTTCGCGGACGACACGGCACTCTACGTGTCGAGTCCATACCGCAAAAGAATAACTCCACTCCTACAATCCGCGACCGATGCACTAGGCAAATGGTTTCGCAAATGGGGTATCACTGTGAACCCCGACAAGAGCGCCGCCGTGCTCTTCAGGCGCGGCGGCCCCGAGGCCATAGATAGTGTCAAACTCTATGGCCAAGTCATTCCGTGGCAAAAGCACACCAAATTCTTAGGCGTCACTCTAGACGCACACATGTCATTTAAAGCCCACATTAAGGCAGTCCGTAAGAAAGCCAGCTATGTTCTTAGCCGGCTCTATTACCTTATAAACAGTCGCAGTAAAATGTCCCTTAGACATAAGGTGACACTTTACAAAACGGTGGTCCGTCCTATCCTCACTTATAGTAGTGTAGTTTTCGCGCATTGCGCCCCCAGCTCCATACACAAGCTCCAGACGATTCAGTCGCGGTTCATGAGAACGGCGACTGGAGCGCCCTGGTTCGTGCGTAACGTGGACCTACATAGGGACCTAGAACTCCCCACCATAGCCCAATGGATGAAGCAAGCGTCTAAGCGCTACTTCGACAAGGCTAAAAACCACCCCAACCCATTGGTGACAAAGGCCATCGCATACGTCGCGAATCCCGATCCCACTCGTCGTCGCAGGCGGCCAAGACACGTCTTGGACGACTCCGACGACGACATTACCAAAGCCAACGCACGGCTAGACTCGGCGATTGAAGCCCAACGTCGAACCAACCGCGACACCGCACACACCACAGCAGAAAGCGTACACCGTCTTCGCCGGCGAAGACGAGGTCCCTTGTTCCGCGTTCCCGCGTCCACCCGGGTGAGCGCCCGTCCGATTAGGGCCCTTCTGGCCTCCTCCACTCAAGCGACAGCTCAAGCCGAGGTTCGTGGTCCCCGTCAAGGGGGGACGCCCTTGTGCATGTCGCTACCAGGGTGAACCTTCAGTTCACCCCCGCGTCCGCGTTAAAATGTAGAAGCCCTTCTGGCTAACATTGAGAGACACCACACAAAAAAAAAAAAAAAAAAAAAAAAATAACGACCTCCATAATTTATTCAAGAGAACTATAATTAAAGTTAATTAAGGTACTTATGTTTCCTGTTTTCCTATTTATTGTTCGGCCGAATTGTAGTTTTACAATTACATGGTTAATAACGTATTAATTAATATAAAATATAAAATATAAAATATAAAATATAAAATATAAAATATAAAATATTCCAAATAAACAATATTAATAATCAATTAATATTGTTTATTTGGAACTTTATAATTGATTTTGTTTTCGAACCCACCTTTAGTACCTAGTATTTAGTGTATAATATGCTACGAAATTAGTTTTAGTTTAGGTAAAGTAGTTAGTAGTTAGATGGTATATCACACATGATATAATAAAGGTAGATATCCTCACCAAGTATGCACTTCGATTACTATATTCATTTGTGTATGAAAAATTTATGAATTGATTTATTACAAAAACATTTTATTACCGAATGGATTATTCCTCAATGTATTTTATTATTAAATAGATTTTTTATGTCATAGTATATTTAAATACTACATTTTTAACATATATTTTACATAGAAAACAGTAATATTCTTAATACAGAAGCAATAACAGTGTTTGTCTTGTATTTTTATTTCATTGTAGATGAAAAATGTCGTTTGACACGGCATAGAAAACTAATCACTTAATTGTACCCATAGTAAAACCATTTCAAACAATGTGAATTGCACTTTGCTCGTACTAATAAATAAGAGAATGTTTTTCCTTTTAAATCGCATATTTGCTATCACATGTCACCGAATACTTGATGAAGACGTGTTCATGTAATTTTTGCGTAAAGCCTGTGGTTATCTGTGGTTTTTCAAACGTCAAGGTGATTAGTTTCGGCGTTCTCGTTACGAGGCAGTTCGCGGGCTTTTATGAATGCTCTTGCGAATGTTGATACAACACAGCTTAAATATTTGAAAACATCATTCAAACGTAGGGATTGGTGCTTTTCAACACTAATAGTAGAGTGCCGTAAGGCATAAAAATGGTCAAACCTCGGAACCCAGGGCCAGTCAATGAATCTGTATATCAAGTATGAGACTGCATTATTAAAACCTCAAATAAAAAAGTTAAAAAAGAAAAATTGACCGATCTCGACTTACAACAATTTTTAACAACAATTTACTGAAAAATGAGAGGCGGAAGGGGGAAAAAGTGTTTATAGTGAAAAATTTAATTTTATTTGTAATAAATTATATGTGCAGAGTAACTTCAATGTTAATTTATTAGATTATCGTAAAAAATAAGTTACAAAAAAAAATATCATTAACTATACACATTGTTACATCATTGTACATTATTGTCGTCGTCGTCGATCTCGTTGATATAGATTGTAGGTGAAGGATTAGTGCAGCTGTCACCATTGCATTCTAAGCAAGCTGCAGTCCAGTTTAATCCACTTTTCCTGCACCCACAAGATGCTCCACATCCTGTTTTGCATGAGCTTGGTGCTTCTTTTTCACAAAAGAAGCACCTAGTTTTCCAATCAAAATCAATTGAAGTAGCTGTTCGAAGCTTTTTTTTAGGTGGAGAGCATGCAGTTGTGGTGTTCTTTTTTTTAATTAAGAATTAATGCATCCTTTATTAATATATTTTTGTCTGCATACCGAATGCACGTAGACAAAGTCGCGAGTATTTATATACTGAGAAAGTCCATCCCCTCTTTCCGCAGATGCAGCTTTTAATGATGACATGCCTCTAGTGACTTTTATAATATCTCCTAGTTCAGAGCTTAATTCAGAACTAGATCCGATTTTATCACAAATGAGCTTCATCATTGCTTGTACATCAATACTGGATGGTTCACCCATTGCGACACGTGGCTGCAACAACAATTATTAGTAATATTAATAACTAACTTTTACATAATTAATGATTTATATTATTAAATTCTACTATTTTATTCTAACTTTTAACATCGATTTATTACAAAATATTTATAACTGTTTTCAAAAGCATGTAATATAAATGAAAAACAAATAGTTACTTACAATTTATGCCACTATTTTCAAAGTTTTTAAAACTCAGTAATGATCAGTAATTAACTTTTATCAAACTCACTGCACAATAATATAAACATTAATTTTTAATAAACAAAAAATCTGAAATAAATATTTTTCGGAACGAAAACCACAGCTACGTATTAAGTCTAGCAAGTTATATACAACGTGTACTATCCTGTGAGGGCCCGCCATGAACAATACCGAACAGTTGCTGTTATCCCCTCTATTCTCCAACCCGACCTTCATCGGTATATCTGCAGTCCCTAAAGATCCAAGATCAAGTTTTCAAGTTTGTAATAGTTGTTCTTTTTAAAATATGACTTTTGACTAATATAAATCAATGAAAACTCCAAAAAATTAATAATTGTTTATAATAATTTTTAAAAAATTGAGAGCGCGAAAAAAATTTTTTTTAACATTTTTCTATATACTATTAAAAACATATTTTCAAGGTTTATATTAAGATTCATTGACTGGCCCTGGATTCCGAGGTATAAACCTTACGGCGCTCCACTATAAGCCTGCGTGTCGTTATTACTAGCTAGATGCGAAAGCGACATACAGCTCCCCCATTCATTAAAAAACTTATAATGGTGAGTATTATTCTATCATTCTGTGCTATAAACTACAATGGTGGTTATAATATGACTTAATAATGGCCATAGTGTTTCAATTATGCGGTAAAAGGAGTACTTTTTACTGAATAACAAGCTTTTAATTAATTTGTTTGCTACATTGTTCGGCTCGGTTGTATAACAATACCTACAATGTAATAGTAGGTACAACAATTTTTTACGTGTAAAAGCTGATAGGTTTTCATTTATTATTTAACCGAATTTCAATGTAATTTGTGAACAAGTATAATAGAGATAATATTTACCAAAACAATAGAACTATGTCAATCACGCTAATGAAAATTAAGTCGGTTTTGTTTATTAAAACGTCGAAAATTTTGTCAATGCCTCCAATTTGACAAGATACAAAACAAGAGAGCGTCTAAACGACACCCATTTACATTATTATAAGCCTTAAAAGGTTATTATTTCACATGACAGCTCATTGACAAGCACACGTGGTGTTTATTGTCAATATCATGCAATTGCCCCCGCGACATAGAGTCAATAAAAACTAACTGGGTAATTAGATACTCCCTGTGTTTACTTATCGATATACAATCGACGGTACTAAACGGAACTGTGTTTAATTAAGCTGGGACTTTAGTTGCTACACGGTAAGTACATTGCAGCTGTAGTGTTTATAATATTACAGTCTTATTTGAATAGAGATAAGACAAATCTTATGATATAAAATTCATTTATATCTAGTAGTAAAAACGGCTGGTAAACTTTCGATTAAATTCTAATAGGCATGAAAGGTAATAGATAGAAAATACTAGTCACGTTTAAGTTTTATAATGATGTTGATTGATGTTAAGGATATAATTTAGAGCTTTTAACAAAATAGTTAGCAGGTAAATAGTAATAACATAAGACATACGTTTTATCTACAGGTACTATCTAGAGGGTTTCGTTGGCGAACAGTTTTCACAGATATTATCTAAGTTACATAAAACATAAACCAATGTACACACAGGAGAGGAAACTAAAATATGAGCGAAGAATAACATAAATAGCCGTAAAGGGGATCATAGGATGGAGGATCACGCGAGAAAAGTTTTGAAATTTTCAATAAAAAACTTAGACTACACACGTGTACTCGAGACTTGTGAAACAAATTGAAAAGCAAATAAAGGCTTTCCGTTAAAAAAAACTTTTTCAATTACAAACTTGCGTGAGCCAGCGTAATATCAGCGGTTATTGAACTTACGTAATAACATAAACAAACATATTGATACCGAAGATGTTTTTGCTTTTAATGCAATGAAGTTTTCATTTATTTGATCGTTTATCATTTTCTTAAAAATTAAATTGCTGTACATATTATTGAGACTGGTATTATGAGTGCATATATTTTCATCTGGAAAATACTTTAAACAGCTTACGAGACTTTCCATAAGGTTCTTATTAAATACTAGATTTCTGCCCGCGGCTTCACCCGCTTTGTCTAAAACCTAATAAATTATATACTGAAATCTTCCTCGAGAATCAATCTATCCATTAAAAGCAACCGCATCAAAATCCGTTGCGTAGTTGTAAAGATTTAAGCATACAATATAAGGACAGAGGGACAGAGAAAGCGACTTTGTTTTATACTATGTAGTGATAGTTGATGAGCTGTATACGGTGTGATTTGTTTATTTTACAAAAACGATGCTGTACGGATGGGCACTTGCGAAAATTAAATCTCTATTAAGATTTAAGAAAAGGGAGGAACTTTTATCAGTTATGAACTTTCGTGACATTTCGCGAAGAATTATTATCGCCTTATCTTTCGCACAGCTCTCCGAGCGAATTCAACTTGGCCTGTATTTACGTTTGCTGCAGTTTCTTTCAATTAAAGATAGTAAGTATGAAGGACGAGCTAGTGTCTCTAGCGCAACTGTAATTTTAATTAGGTCCTTTTTAGTTAAAAATACTTGCCTTACAATATTTATGTGTAATCAATGTAAACATCCTCTTAACTTTATCATTATAACATATGTACCTCTATTATCTTATTAGAATTAAGTACTATTGTGATTGCAAAACCGTAATAAATAATTAATTTGGTTTGTTAGAAAACCTATTTACAACCTTGCAAGTACGAAGTATTGTGAATTGTACAAAAGGAACGATAATTGTGCGTGAAATGTAACTTTTATGGAGCTCTTTGCAAACCAATACCCAGGGAACGAGACAAGTTAATTAAATAAAAATACGAGGGCTGGCGGCTTGCGGAGGTGTCAAACAGCAATCAGCAAATAAAGAGCCGCCAATAAGTTAGCGGTCTATTCACAGAATCGAAAAGGTTCTGATTCATTGTCACGTCTCGTTTTGATTGGACGTGCTTTGATAGCGATAGCCGGGATTGCCATCGCTCCAAATTTTAATATATTTTTTATACACCCTCATATTCCATTCTATCCTGCGGTTTGGCAATATTTATGACGAGTTATTTTGCTTGGACGGGACTCGGTTATGGCGGTCGGATGTAATGGTTTCAATTTATTTATTGAATTTGCGTACAATACCGATAGCTTATTAAAATTGTTCGACAATTATAAACTTTTGTAATTACCGCGGCACTGTTTATCTTTCGTCGCAGCGTTATCGGATTTTGCGTTAAAAATTTTCGTTTGCGGAATGTTTTTTTAGGTTAGCTTAAAGTATTAAATGATTAACTGTTTTTAATCGGCTCGGTGACGTCACCGTGGACTGGTGACGTCTGGCTTGGTGACGTTTCATTCATTGTTCGCCGTCTGAATGCGATCTGTTGGATAAAGCGCCACTAATTATTTCCGTACCAGCTCGTCATCGAAATGCGGTCGCGTAGGCGATTCAACACGTTACAGGATTGATTTTCAAACTGAGATATAGAACAAACGGGGCTTCGTTTATTCATGTCGTTACACATCGTCGGTAAAGCGGTGTTCCGTTTCAATCAAGTTTTTAATGTTGTTTCCATTCAATAGAGTCAAATTTACACTGCTTAAAAGATGAGAGTAGACTTTATAATAATATTTTATCATTAATACTTTTCAATACAATCGGTATATTAAATACTCATATTAACGAAACAACGAACTCAATATCTCATACTATATTTAATACACAGCAATATACGAACAATATTATGGATACGTTTCTATAAATCGAGACGCAAAGCCAGATAATCCGTACTCAAAATAATAACGATGCTTGTGACGTGGATCAAAATTCAGGATATAAATAAGATGGGAACAGGTGCATCGTTATTGAAAGCATGCACAATGATAGCCATCGTGATGCTGTATTCATAATGTAGCTATTTTCGTCATAGATAAAAATCCTGAGTAGTCGCAGTCCGTGAGTGCGACATGCTCTCATTTTATTTTTGCGTAAAGGATTTTTAAATGCCATGAAAATATGTTAGGATTGTCATACGCTTTTTGTTTATTTTTACGTGATAAATAGGTACTGAAGAACAAGGGTAAGTGAATTTTAATTTACATAGAAAAATTTAACCTTTTTTTGATCGGTTTAATCTAGATCTATGTACGCCTATGCTCTAGGCTGCAGCAAAAATAATTTACAAATCGGTTCATTAATACCTACCAGTCATCCAAATATTTGAATTATACTCGTTAATTAAAAAACACAAAAGAAAATAGATATTTTTGTGTATAAAAATTAATAAAAGTAAACAGATTCATAGTTTAGATAATAAACACTGCTACTATAGAGAATAATCTTTTACGACACTTCAACGCAACATGTCTTATAAAATGGACATAAAATTATACCGTCTTTATCTTCGCAGATAAGAAATCTAGACAACAGAGAGCCTGAAGGTCTGCACTAATAAAAAACAATCTACGATTGGATCGAGTTGAATAATAAAACAACATAATAGAGTATAATTATGACGTTTTGTTTGCGTTATTGTTTTGTTTAGATACAATGGCATAGTAATACATGTATGGTTTTAACTAAACTATTGCTTTTATTATGTGCATATGTATCATATTATTATACACGCGAACGTTATAGTAAATTTTTCAAAATCTGTATTGTAACAACTTCTATCAAAGATTTGTAGAGGCTATTGAATTAGTTTGTTACTGTAAGAAAAATAAACATAAGTTTGAAATAAACCCTCAAATAAGCAATAAAATTTTATTCAGCACATTGTCTACTGCATTCTGTTTGCGAAAGAGCTGGGTTTGGAAATTTATCGACAGCGTGTATTGTAGGATTGGACGAAATTGCGTCCGTTGAGAAATAAATACTTTCTACAAATATACAAAGAAGAACTAAAACAATAAGCAATAGCTATTTCTTTCATATGAAACTATAATTGAAGGACAGCACTTTAAACTATTGTAAATCAAAATATATTCGTCATCACTAAATCTTTCAAACTACGCAACATATTTAGAAGCGGTTTTGTTTAATAGATAGAGTGATTCAAGAGGAAGGTTTTAGTATATAATTTATTATGTTTTAGACAAAGCGGGCGAAGCCGCGGGCGGTAAGCTAGTTATCTATTAAAATAAATCTTTAAGAATTCAGTATTATGTCTCAGTCAGTCATTTCTTAATGAGATTTCATGTTTGATAGAAGAGAAGCAAAGTGTTATTAAAAATATTCATACATAATTATCATATCGCTACAATGTTGAAATTATTATGTGAGAGACTCTAGAGACATAATATTAATGTTATTCGGTTTATTTTGGTACAGATTTAGATAATGTGCGCAACACAAGCACATTCCTAATTCTAATAACGCATCTCACTAAAACTCTAAGCTTCACCATTATTTGTCAATGTCTAGAGTTATTTCAGGTTCAAACGCATGGACAGGAATTAGAATTTAGAGCATACATAAAGAGACTGTCATGTTCTGATATCTCTGTTATTATGTACATTTATGATTCCAGTCGCAAATCCAATCCGTTGTTGCGATTCTATTCCAGGAATTGATTTTAACGAGCTTCGTTGACAGATATTGGGTCTGATTAGAGCTCTTTGTTGTGTATAATTGTCGACAGTCTAATGCTGCAGATTTACGACAGCCCATTACGTACGATGCATTGTCTTGTGCGAATCGCATTAATGCCTATATATTGTTTTAGTATTGTTTAACAATTCTCATTATTTTCATATAAATTATCGATTACAAATATGGACATAATATGGTAATATAATAGTGTATCCTATTGTCTACAGAACAGTCGTAAAAAACTTTACTGATTTTTACACGTAAGAATATCACTACATAGCATAAAACAAAGTCGCTTTCTCTGTCCCTATGTCCCTTTGTATGCTTAAATCTTTAAAACTACGCAATGGATTTTGATGCGGTTTTTTTTAATAGATAAAGTGATTCAAGATAAAGGTTTTAGTATATAATTTATTAGGTTTTAGACAAAGCGGGCGAAGCCGCGGGCGGAAAGCTAGTAGAAATATATTTTATTTATGTCAAGCCAAATTTTATTGACAAAGTGTTCAGAAACCATAAAATTGTGTATATTATTAAAACGTCAATTGCCGGAAAGTGCTTAAACAAGAGTTGGCCAATTAGAAATTCCGGCAACATAAAAGTGACCAAAGCAAAACCTTACAAAGTATCGCCACTAGCATAAAGCGGCTCGAATCTGAACCCTCGTCGTTTAAACTCAATTTGTTGAAGCCTATTTAATTTTCATCTAACAACGTTTCATACTTTAATTAACCAGAGTGTTGTTTGTTCGCTCAAACGTTTACAGTGAATCGAAGACTTGTAAGAAATTGATGCAAATTCTCGAGCTATTTACAATTTGTTATTGCAGCTATTTTCCCGTCTATTGTGGCTGTAATTTATTTCTACTTTATGGAAAATAATTATAACTGGCTGTTATTCGAAATATTAAGGTTAAAGTGAACGTACGACGTAACAAAGTTATTTATTATATAAATCCTAAAACTTATGATTGCGCTCATAAATGACAGTTTAGACGTAAACCGCTTTCATGTTGAAATATTATCATATCGTTAAACATCTTTAATTACCATGCTTGCATCTTAGACTACATTGATGATATTATGTCACACAAACATATAAATAGGATGGAAATGTACCTTGCAGTGAAATTGAAGGCGCATCGAGTATTTAGTGGCTATTGAAGTCGAATATAATGGCAGCAATTCTTGTCTAAAAACATGGTATAGAATTAATTATTCATCGTCATCCGAAAAATTGACGATAATAAGATTAGAGGGAAAAGTTTTGTGTGTTACATAATTATATTATTAAATACAATACAATTTTGCAAATTTAATACCCCTTCAATTGTTATCATTTGGAAGTGAGAACGGTTTAGATAAAATTGAAATAAAATCGTTTCTTTCGGAGTAGTTCATGCAACCGATCATAGCATTCATTGCTCTGAATAGGATAAGTTTCCGCTACGAACATTGTGCAGCCGCTTTAAGACACTACTTTTATAAGTTTTTGAGTCAGAACTGAAATTCTATTTCGGATAATGACTTCCTTTTTAGCAATGTCGGGTTGAAATTGTTGCTTTTGTTTGTACATAACTGAAGTAGTTTAAATAATGTGCAAATCTCATTTCTAGTGTGAATTATTTCAACTTTTTTTAACTACATAAACGTAGTAAGTACATAAAAAGATAAGTATTGTGTCTCCTTGTATCGACATTTGTTATACTGATCAATTCTCTCAATATACAAGTAGGTTATTAGCCATCAGAGTCTTACCAAATGGAGAATGCGGGTGGGAATCGAACCCAAGATACCTCGGTTCTATACTTTCACGCATTATTCTTTGAACCAAGAAGGTACCTACATATAATAAGGTAAGGTCATTAAATTTATTACTATAACTATCGTTACTGCAAGGTATGGTGTATGTCTTTAACAAAGAGGGTATTAAAACAGAAGATTCTAATGTGCATTAAGCTAAGGAGGATGCGTAGCTGATGGTAAATAAACTAAACCATTTCTTCAAGAAGGCGGTCACGGTCAATCATAAGAGCTTATTGTTGTTGTGTAATTATAAAACACGGCTATGTTATAAGGATTTAAATTGCTTTCTTTTATTGTACGATAAAGCTTTAATAGAAGGAATATTGTGGAAAGTTCTAGATAAAGTCGATTTAGCCTGTATTCAAGCAATCTACGACCTCTATATGGGCGTCTATTGTGCAGAACTCTTCCGACTTCAATATAATTTAAGGCATTTTTCTATACACATATTCTATTGTCGTATAAATTCATATATTGTGGGATTTTCCTGCTGGAGTATTTACACTTTTCGCGTATTTGTAATCCTTGTTATGGAAAGAAGATAAGGCATTATGTGTATTTTGTATTTTTGGAGATAAGTAAAAGATTTAAATACACTTTTTGGTTGGGTATGTTTTTGTTTTTATGTATATTTGTTGTCTTCTTAATAATAATAGATTTCACTTTAAACATGTGATTTATTTCATAAATTTCTATGAGTAAAATAGCTGATGTTATAATATAGAACAAAAAAAAAGGAATACACGTAGAAAGTTAGCTCTTAAAGTACAATTCCAAAATTGCTTAAAAATTTGCACCAAATTTAGTACCTACAACACAACTTAGTAAAGTAACTGAAGATTTCTATATTCTTCATAGTCCTAAAAATATATATATAGTAATTGTAGTAAGTACGTTAACTAATACATTTATTTGCAATGTTTGTAGACACAAACTTCCAGCGATACTCTTTCATTTATGTGAGTTTCGCTAACTTCCATCAATACTTTCTCGAACAGGCATCGATATGTAACGGGGAAGCAGAAACTTATCGCGTTTCTATACAAGAGAATAGGAGCAAATCAGAATGTTCTCTGATATCCCAATTTGCCCATTTAGAAACAAAGCATTATCCAAATTAACCGAACAAAACACGTAATGATGCCATTCGACTTCCGCGCTAACATATAGACGACTAACAATAGGTCCGAACTACACAATTATCCAACGCTTTGTCTCACACTGAGCGTGAAAATCTCTCCTTACTGCCATTATATGTACATTTAACTGTCAACGGAGATGTACAAAATGCAACAATAGAATAACAAAGTCTGTAATCGCTTTAAAAATAGATCAATACGGATTTCTCGAGAGCGGTTTGCGACCGTGAAAGAACAAAGTGGGCACTGATTTGTGGTCGTCGACGTCCTGTTCAGTGTCTCATTCCTAGAGAGATTGCAAGTACATAGATAGATGGTAAGCACAATACGTTATAGATGTGTGGAGCAAAAAGAGCAAGTTGGCGTGCGCCCAACCAACTGTAGCGGCGGCTTGTTTCATACGTCACATTAATTAAGCATCAGATAGAATCTCGGAGCTCGAAGATATTTACGATAACTCCTCAAAGTAGTAAACATGATATTTGGAGAATCGCAAGTGGACAGGTGTGTCATGTTGACAAAATTAGTGGCGTCGCTACTAATCATACAGATTTATGTGTAATGAGCAGTTTTCAACGTAGCATTTGTGATATTTAAAATAACGATGTGTTTATTGTTTAAGTGCAGAGAGAATTCATGCGCGTACTAAATATAATTATACATTTATCGTCATACTCATTAATTAATTATTATTTATTAGGACGTGCAGCCTCTAAACCAAATATGTATATAATTTTTTTTTTGTGTCAGAGCAAGCAAAGGGGCAGGTGGGCCACCTGATGGTAAGTAAAGTATATGGTCAGTATAGCGGCTGTGCATTAAATTATTTAGATATAAATTAGCGATTAGAAAATAATATCTAAATTAAAACTTTTACACATTTCAAATTAAATATTCAAACGACATACTTAGTAAGGGAAGGAGTTAATACTATTTGAATTGATGTAGGTAGAGGCTACGTCTATTTCCAATGACATTTAATTTGTACCAATTATCTAAATGATATTAATATTTAATAAAAACATTTACTAACTGTAAACAAGCTAAGGTTAATTGAACGTTATTTTAATTAATCTTATACTATCTGAGTAAATCACGTTACTGATTGTACTGTCTATACATTATTTAGATCGTATATGATCCAACATTATTTACGTGAACATGATTCTTTTCAATTGTTCCATTTTTACAATGTAGGTATGTTTTAAATTGTTCTCCATTTTCTTAAAGTGCTCCTGTAACTCCGGTCTTCGATAACCCTGAAAACAATGCAAAAAGGGTAATTCATAACTCAATAGCTATAACGTATATTGTATATATGTATCGCTCGTTAACCGCTCCGTACTTAGACCAAGATCACAGTGGGAGGGGGCAAGTCGCCATTTACATGTGGTCGGGGGTCAGTCTCGCTATCTCGCTGATTTACAGCCATATTCAATTGTTAGCAGGACTTGTATCAACAGCTGCCACCGACAAATAGATAGCTCCACTTTGTATCCTGCAGTTTAGGGTTGCCCCAAATTGTTTCAAGTGGAAAATGTTATTAGCTTTTTCGTTCACGTTTGATTCACTTGACTTTGTGTCTTTTTATTTTACAGGTAATTGAATACTCAATTCATACATAATTATATTGAATGAATAGTGTTTTATAACAGATTGAAATACTTTCAAATATAATTGAAAAATAAATTCGCTTGGAACTAAATACATTTCGGAACAATCCAAATTTGCGGTCATAAATATGAAATCCCCTGGCTTTAGAGACATTGGTATTATAGAACGGTTTCTTACAAACTATAAACCTAAAGTAGGCTGCGTTTTCTTTGGCGGTCCTAGGAAACCTAGCCGTTGGTAAACAGCACTGCGATTTACGCTGAAGCGGCCCGTCCGCTTTGTCTCCGGTAATGACCCTGCTTTCATCTCGCTCCATGTATGAAAATGTGTACAGCTAGTGATACGGACATTAATTGCTAATATTTGCGTGGTTATTAACCGAACGTTATATGCAGATATTTTTATTAACGTCACGCTTTGTGTGGATACGATGTAAGTGCTCGTTGTCTTAACTTAATTATAATGGATTATGAATGCGAATGAATGAAGAGAAGTTTATAAGGATTTGCTAAACAGAACGTAGAATAACGAGCAGTTAATAGAAGACACGATTATAGACTTATATTGATCTTTAGCTAATCTAATTCAATGAATATTAGGTAGATAATAGCATTAACACTATTAACTAACTTAGAGCTCTAACGTTATAATTTCATATATATGGCATCAGCATGCAGGAAATAAATTCATGCATTCGCCTATATGGAACATCGTCCATAAGTTAAATGCCAACGAAACATAATAGTATTGTCGAAAGGCCAATATACTCTATTGTAAGAATGTACTGTACACTACGTGAGAGATATGAAGCCTTGTATCGTCACTCGGCCCGTTTCCACTGTAATGACCCTATAACGGTCCGCATTATTATTTATGTTGTGTTGCTGAGAACGGCATAATAGTACGAAATAAATTCTCACAAAGTTCAAGCTCTTTGCTCTTGGAGGGATATTATTCGATTGAGTTGTAACTTGTATTTCTTTTCCGCTAAATAAGTACTCTATTGAATGAAATTATTCGATACGACAATATTTTAATACTTTGGTACGATTTTATTACTTATAGATTTACATGGGTCGCGATACTACGAAATGTAGGTATAAGAGTTTTATTTATTGGTTTTTATCAATAATTCCTATAAAGTTTCACGTTAGAATTTTACTTCGGGAAATATTACAGTAATTGTAAAATACGTGCCAATTCGAAACCTATTTCAGTCTGGACGTTCACACTTATTACTCGTATTTTTAGTAAAAATATTTCTAGTTTTCAAATGTCAAGAAATAATAGCATAGGATAGTTTAAAACGAAATTTAGGTCGATAGTCGTTTATTAGGTCGATCGCTTCAGATAGTCTGTCAAGCTGGGCAAGTGACGTGCCTATATCTGCTCGGACCTATTCGTTTCGATTTCTTGTTGCGTCGGTAACGCAAAAATAGCTGCTTGGTCTAGAATTTAAACTAGCTCAGCTTTACGAAAAACATTTATGCAGACTGTCCGATTTTTCCGCTTGAATAGCATTTAAATGAAGCGCCCCTAAAAATCTTTTGGGTCTCCACAAATCTTCTCTCGTATTCTTGTTTTTGTAAGCGTATTTCTAGTTCCGTTGATGCCTAAATTTTAACTCGTTTTTCTTGCCTTTGTTCTGCAAATTTTAATAGAAAATTTTTACAATTCGATATTTCTTGTAATATTTAAGTTAAACTTCAGCAGAATACAATTTGTTTTTAACCATGTTAAAACATTTGTTTATTCATACTCTTTCGCTAGATTTATTATCAGACTAAGGAAAATTCGCTGAAATAACAAAAATACAGCTACGTAACGTATATAAAATAGGATTTCTCGAGTACGTGGGCGTTCTGAACTTATCAACTTAGATGGAGTTCCTTTCGATAAATAAAACAACTTTCTCTTAGAACACGTAAGGTAGCTAAAGCCGATAGAAATACTCATAACGTTATGAATATCGGATGAAGCTTGGTAGTTTCATGACACAATATTGCTAGCTCTCTTCATTATCACTTGTTATTGGAAACTCAATAAGCCTCGCATAAATGCATTTTTTCCTTTATCTTTTATTTTATCGTGGGCGCCGGTTTATTCCTGCACGCTGTCTGCTTATTTTATTGCGCGGTTGGATAAATATTGGGCCTTTCGGTGGGGTACAGGTTTATTATATTATCAATGAAGCCACCGTTTTGATAAATTCCATATTACTTTTGGAAGCAATACTATTCGTAGCTGTGTTTGTTTTATGACAGCTTTTCTCGTTTTTCCTGTTCAACAGCACGCGTCATTGTAAATATCATTGAAAAACATGCACAAATATGAAATAAAGTAGAAATAAAAACATCAACTTCATTTATGTTTGTATTATCTAATATAGCTCATCTGCAATCTACATAAATCGCTGCAAGCCTATTAAACAAATTTTTTCATTATCCATTATCCAAATTAGTTATTGATAGAACTTCTAAAGGTCCCTGACGTTTTATTCCTACATAAATAAACATTTAACCACCATACCTCATGTACATTATAAATGTCAAACTCATAAAACTTGTTATTTTTAGGTCTTATTTTATTCAGACTGCATGCTTATGCCTGAATTGCGGCTAATGCTGATCCAATAAAGCGAACATGTGTATTTAATACAGGTCAGTCGAGTCTGTAATAGTCTTCATAGTGTATGGTACCTATATTTAATATAAAATTGCCCGAGCACTCGATAACTTTCTATCCCGATAGAGAAAATTAGCTGGCCATTTTAACGTGAAGTAAAAATGAACTTAAAAGGCACGCGAGCCATTAGAGAACCTTAACGACTTCGATCAGATGAATAAATGATTGAATTTTCAATTAAGATTAGAGGGAAACGCGACGTCGAACTTTGTTGACAATCGTCGGTCTTAGCGGCAACGAGTGATGAAAAACTGTTTCATTAGCTTTTCAGTACTTTGTCAATTTGATAGAAACTTTTTCTTTTGTAACAATTTTAAATTAAGAAAATATATTGGTAAGAAGTTTCAACTTGCTATAAAAGCAAACCCTACTTCGGAAGTTGGGGTCCCAACTAGATAGGTGTATTTATAGCTTGAATATTATAAAAAGCTTTTCTGTTGAGGCAACGTGGTCATTATTATTTTATATTAACAATTTTAATTATTGAAGTTTTTTAAAGAGATGATATAAAGTAGTAATGTGTCGTGTTATTTTAAAGAACAGATTAATATACTTTGTAAACTATGATTATATTATAGGCTTAGGCTGTAATCAATAGATACCATTTACAACTAAATCTGTTAAACTTAATGATAGTCTGTGTATTAGTGTGTATGTAATATGTGCTCTATTCTGTTAATAATTACAATGGCATATTATTAGATGTTAAATACACTATTAGGTAGGTTTTTAATGCACCTATTTTAAATGTTGTATGGAAAATCAATACTGCTGTCATAGGCACATTTTAAATAAAAATATTCTTGATCCTTATATTACAAATCTGATTTATGTGGTTAAATTAAAAGGGCATAAATTACCCCAAGAAGTAGAGTAATAAATTAGTTTGAACATGGAAAAAAAACACATTAACTTTTAATAACACAATATTACAAATGGAATATGACATCACATTAATTTCAGAGCAGTCATTCCTTAAGTCACGTGCGATGTCGGAAACAACTGTGTCTTGAATTGTATTCTAGTTAAAAATTAAAATTTTATCCTCGTTTCAGTGTGTGACTCACAGTA
This sequence comes from Colias philodice, assembly GCF_061535455.1. Taxonomy (NCBI): domain Eukaryota; kingdom Metazoa; phylum Arthropoda; class Insecta; order Lepidoptera; family Pieridae; genus Colias; species Colias philodice. Next base: position 5,244,435 of record NC_143094.1, on the reverse strand, counting down.
AAAGCTTTTGAAATGTTTTAAATGAAATGTTTACTTTCATAATATTTCAGTCCATGATGTTTTACATTTTATTTTAAGTTGTGTTTTTATCGCTAAGAGGATTGACAGAAAGTCCATCTGGTGTGAAGTACCATTTTTGACTTAATAAGTCTGTAGTGCACAATTTATATTTTTCAACATTTGAATAAATTAATATGATTACTAATGGTTAGGGAGCCAGGTGCAAATTTGGTTAACTATTTCCTCTCAAGAGATAATTCGTCAGACGCATGAGAGTATAGTATTATAAAGCCTCGTGAACGTCAGCTGGCGCTCGGTTGGGGGGGTGGCTCCCACGCACATAGGAAAAAAAATACATTCATTCATTCATTTCCTCTCAGCTAAAAATTTGTCAAATTGTAGCTAACCCAATATCTCAACGAAAAAAAATAGTCAGCTGGTTACAACATGGTGTATTATACGTCAGCTGGTGTCTCGAACAAAAATTAAATTAAATTTAAATTAAAGTTAAATTTAAAGAAAAATTTATTTTCCGTTATTTCCTCTCAAACAAAAATTTACCTGATGATACCTTATATGTAACTGTGGATAAATATATATGTCAGCTGGCTGTATCTTGGTGGAAAAACCGTCAGCTGATACGGGAGGCTACAACCGCTCTTCCCCCCAACCGAGCTCCAGCTGACGTTCACGAGGCTTCATAATACTATACTTTGATACATTTTACTAATTACCGCTTGAGAGGAACTTGGTCATAAAATCTGCTGCTGGCTCCCGGACCATAAACGTTTTTTATTTACCTACTTCAATTATGTCACATAATTTGTAGTACATATCAATTTGCTATAAATCTTTTTGGACGAATTTACAACCGTAATAGTTACCCGTAATAGTCACAAAAACACTTAATTAATTAATATTCACCAAAAATTATTGACGAAATGTTCAAAAGCATTCAAGACTACGTAGGTATTATGCAAAGAGCAGAATCCACTCACAATGTTTCAAAGCATTTATATTTAACAGTGTACCTCATGCAATGCGTCATAAAATTTGCAGTTACCATGGTTTCGACCACAAGGATGCATTTTGACCGCACCTCGGTTGATTTACAGCAAATTGTCACCGTGATCTATGAACCTTGGTACTAAGGAACTACTCAATGATAAGGGCTTTGATCTCACGCCAGATTACTCTACTACAATGAAGATGTTACAATGTTGCCTCGTCACAACTCCTATGATATTTTTACAACCTTTGTTTATGAATCTGTGTTCTTACCTTTTACCTCTTACCTTTTGAGATTTTAATTACGTTGCTTTGTTTAAGATTTTTTTTTGTTTTCTTTGTAACTTTAAATATAATAAAAATATTTCAATACTCGTTGTTCGTTTTATTATAATTTTGGTGAGTTGGGTTAGATATAAATTTTGTAAAATCAAAGTAATTTTACAAAATGATAAAACAATCTTTAACTACTTCTAAAATAATGTAAACAAAATTGCTTCTTAAGAAAAAAAAAAACATTTAACTGTGATCCCTTAACCATATTTTATAAACGGCTAAGTTTAACTAATATTTTATAACTTTACGGTTGATTGACATGTTTATAATGAGTGGATATTTGTAAGAGTCTGATGATCCGTCGACGACGGACGGTGGCGGTTCATCAGTGGTTTTTCTATTCTTACACTATCCCTTTTTTGTCATAATTAGTAAAAATGTTGAACATGTGTGCTACTTATGTTTACGAAGATGACAAATTATTTTTACAGATGTCAGAATTTTTATGTTATCTCTTCATGTGTGGAATAATAAAAAGATAGAGCTTACGTCTTACAGAGAAACGAAGATGTTCTAATTTAATATTGTATTAAATTAAATTAGAACATTTTCTTTTGAAGGAAATATTGAATTATTTGTTGACTCTTAATTGAAAAGAAAACATACTTAGGTAATTGAATTATGTGTTCAATTGCAAATTATTATTTTGTAAGAGCAACAATGACACCATCGTATCAACAATACGAATTAATAAACTTTGAATTAAAAATAGGACACTGTAACAATATCTTGATTTTGCCTGAAGCGTCCTAATCCACCCCTGAGGGCGACATCTATTAAATCATAGAGAGTAATAAATTCTTGCACTTAAGTAGGGTTGTTGATTTGATATAGCGCCATCTAGCGGTTACAGTTTAACCTATTATGGCATGTTGAGATGCACTGGATGCAACTGAAACGCGAGTTAAAAATGTCATCATAATTTCTTAGTTATGATTTATCTTATGGTTTCGTATTATTTTTAATTGTGTACTTTATTTTTTAGTTTTGTTTTTGTGGTACTCGACCAATTTAGGATATTTATGTTTCAGTTTTGATTGACCGTTCTATTCCGATGAAATATTTTTTTATAATTTAATTATTCAACTTGTTTCTCGAGTTTAGTATGCTTTGACATATTTTGTTGTAACTTGTATTACATTTTTAAAGTTAAAATCGAATCCATTACCTACATTACTTATTGAGGCGGGTTTAATAATATGGGTAGTGGATAACGTACATAATAATTACTATACCAAATATTTGTACGTAACTTTACGAAAACTAACGCTAAAGCGGATCTGGGTCGGATCAGCGCGCGTTTTGTTCGCGCCATATACCATTTAAGTCAACAATGTATAAAGTTTTCATTGGGTTATCGTAAAATCGGCTAACGTGGAAATGCTGGATTGCTGTTTGAATGGATAATGAGCTCTTGTGTATTCGTTAATTGAGTCGATATGTAAATAAACAGAGGTAGCAGTGATCGGGTCGCGCTCAATCATTGCCAGCGTCAAAGGACTCCCGGCTGTTATATTGTTCCCATTTGTTTACGAGCCGTGTAATTTGTAACAGATTTGATTAAAGTCGGTATTGCTTAATTAACTTTATCTGTTAGTTTTACATGGAACTAGAATCGGTATGCACTGATGTTATGTTGTTTGTGAGAATTGTTGTGAGTAATCACATGATTATTGATTATATTGTAGACCTAGGGAAGGATGTAATAGGAAAATAGGATCTTCATAAAACTATGAAACAAATAATTACAAAAGGCACTCAAATATGGAGGTTAATATTTAAAGGTTCATAATATAATTTTAAAGAAATGTAGAGTGCCTATGATTTTTCCAAATTACATGTTTTCAGATCCCGTATTACATACTCTTTTTTACAAGTCTGAATCTCATTATTGGTGCATTGTACAAAAATAGTGATGATGGCAAATTAAAAAAAAAAATCTTCCACTAGATCGAGCACTTTTATTGCCGTAAAATTACTTTAGAATTCTTACTTGCAATTCTTTTATCAGGGACCAAAGTGGCGTCTCCGTGAGCGCAGTCCAGTGTTCGCAGTTAATATAGAGCGGTATCAATTAAAACTGTCTCGTCTGATTTATTTTATTGGTTCGGCAATTGATTACATTACGCCAAATTGACCGCAATGAATGGGTGTCTCACGACAGCGCAATGCTGAAAAACCTTCGTAGGTTTTGTCGCTTTGCCGTCAAAATTTATGACTTCCATGAAGCTTCAATGTATCGGGGAATGACGTTAATTGATTCCTTCGTGAGTGGCGTTTGCGGTGACTATATTTTATAGGCAACTGTTGGCTGACGATACAGGTTATAGGAGCATTCACTATGCAATCTTTAAGCTCGGGATTTTTGCATTGTTTATTTCGAGCGATATAAACACTAAGGCCCCGTAAGAATTCTAAAGTTAGGAATGAAGTAATTGTATAATTACATTTAATAAAGTCTTATACTTATAATTATTAGTAAAGGTATATCCATGCATTTTCGACATGAATCGAATTTTGTTATAATTTTAATATCCAAGGAAAATGCTCTAACAAATACTAATATTAATAAATCTAATGCAAGATAATAAAATCATATCCCTAATCGTTCATACCGGATATTTCACTAATACCGCCACACCTCCCTCAAACACCCTATAACGTTACTATCAATCATTTTATTAATTCCGTTATTTATCTACTCCGAAATCGCAGTGTCATTGAAGCAAGTAATTTTATTAAGTGCTCTTAAGTCATCTATTAGCACGTTCTTGATGGATTCGTCATTCTATGTAAGTCTTGGAACATTGGTTCTTTAATAAATCAATGGAAATTATCTATTTCATAAGTTACTTTGCGAAATTCTAGAAATATATTTGATTTGCAATTTTACAGATCAACTGAGACACTTCACAATTTGCTCAAGAGATATATCACTGCCAGTTACAAGCATTTAGAAATAAAGAGAATGATTAAATATCTAAACAAAATACATAGTCTCGTGTTGTTATAAAAAGAACAAGATAATATGATATTTGCTTTATCATCTTTGGTTTTTATTTCTCAAGATATTGTTAGAATTTAGATTCTAGATTAGATTATAATACTAACACATTTATAAAATACATATAATATAAAGCCGAAGTCAAACGTTTTCATTATTAATTGAAATAACAATAATCAAAATACTAATTGCTATAACATTACGTACACAGTCAATCATCACAAATTATTAAATTAAAATATATAGTATTATTTATATATTCGTGTAAGCTATTTGTTCGAAAACAGGTGTAACAATACGTATAATGTATTACGGTACATTGTTACGCTAAATCAGCATGAAATATAAACTTAATACGTACAAAATAATAATAAAATACACTCCAACATAATATGAGCTTTCAATTTGAATAAAAAAATGTTTATCTTCATATACTAAATAAGATGTTCACGTCGCGGATAACATCGTGTTTACAAATTTAGTTTTTATTTGGTCGTAAAAGAGAGCCAAGCGTAAAATACTTTTATTTTACTTAAAAACGCGTAAAACTTTTATAAAGGTGTCTTTTATTAAACCAACGTTTACATGGTTTCACACATTTTATGCATCCACCGCTACATTACTTTTCTACGTATAGATATTTTGAGCTTAATTGTTTGCAGTTTGGAGGTTCTCTTGTAATTAAAGTAATTTATGAAACTTGCTAGAGACATGATGCATGAAACTTGAAAGGGTATTATGATGTATAACTCTTATTGATATTAGTACAATATGAAAATAATTACACAGTTGAGGTTCATGTTAGGTGCTTCGATCTTTTTGCACCAAAAATTCAACATAATATTATACTAAATTGGTCTGAATTCATTTTATAGGCCATAAATGTAATGTTCGTAATTAAAAGAATCGAGGCACAATTTGTGTAAATCAAAACTTTTATGAAATAATGTGAAATTATTTAAGATGATTAAAGTCCAGTAAAAATAGATTCTTTGTTTCTTGAATTAGTTACTTAATTATTTTTTGTCGATAATAATCTGTCGATTATCCTTACCACATCTTCGATTGGTTTCCAATGATAATATTTTAAAGACAAATAAGACGATTTCAGTATATTATGCCGCATGTGTATTTATATCCTTCATTATCCCTTCGCTAGACTAGTGCAGTTATTAAGCACGATCGACTTAGATTTGCTCGTTTATTTTCTTTCAAAACAGTACTACGAACTATATAAAACAAATCGGGTTCATCGACCGTTGTGGGCTAATTTAATAGCACGTGATTCATTGCATGTCTATTATAGGCGATGCTCAATGCAGGAAAACATGACGTTGGTACAATTACGAAATCATTGTATTTATAACAAAATAATAGTTTCATTATTTCGTCGCATGAAAATAAATATCTGTCGGGCTACGCGCCGGGCAACTAAATTTACAGTATCATAATAAATTATTGAATCAACATCACACATGAAATTACATTTATTTTTGATGATTGTTTTGAAACAGCATTGAACTCTATGTATGACTACGTATGACGTTGTAAGAGAAAAAATAGCAGCTATGAAATTTACTTTAGGTAATTTTTATGCAACTGAAAATACCCAGTATGGGATTATACAAATTCGTCTATTCCACCTTGTCATTCGATCCAGTGGATCTGAATACGTGCGGATGAGTTTTAGAATAATCCAGGTTTTATATGAAGCTATTTGGCACGTGGAATCTACCAGCGAATATTGCGGCTTGACGTATTGGTATTGTATTAAAAAACAAAACCCTCAACACGTATTGGTGCTACGTGTTCGTGTATTTCTAGTAAGAAAAAAAAAAACTAAAATGGAATAACTCTGGAAGAATTGAAAACTACACACTTTTTCGGCAACTCTATCCATATTGTCGAAAGTAATCATTTTACACGAAAATCGCATTGATAGGTCGGAAACTGTTGTCAAATAAAGTTTTAGAAATTCAACAAGCATCTTCCTTAAATTGTATTCATCTCTTCGATAAACAATTATTTCAAAGTTTGCTAACTAGAATGGATTCCAAACGTCAGCTCAACACCGTCAGTTCCCAAATGACAAATGCCCGAAGTCAGTGGACTTCGAAGCAACTAATCCCAAGTATGCAAGGCGGCATACTTGTCTAGTTTGCAGAATGTGTAAACAGATGAAATGGTCCAAACATTTGAATAGACCTCATCAATTTGCAGCTCCTTCTGATGTATACAGACTGATTTTATTTGGTGCAATGCTTGCCTAGATGTGATCAACCCAATGACTAGACGAATACATAAAAATATTTTTGCGATGTCTCATCTTGTAATATAGTTATAGACATAATAATGTAACGCAAGCTATATTGAGCAACCATAACCTATTAATTGAAATGTATTGATCCATTGCGTAATTAATATTTGTTCATGCGAAAAAAGCATGTACATAATATTATATTTATGTTACATATAAAATTATTGTTTACCATCGAATTGTAAAATTGATAAAATTTTATACACGGGAATTAAGTTTTGAAATGATAACGGTTATTAATTTAAACTTTAATCGTCGATTAATTCGAACGGTGAAATGAACACTAAATTTAAGTAGCCGTGAAAATTACCTAATTAATTAATGCGGTTAGTTTTTATTCCATTATAAAAAGTAATGGCGTCATTTATTTTTATTGGTATCGAATATTATTGCTGTAAAATATTTTGTATATTGTTTTAATTCGAAATGGATTTGGTTTTGCACGGTGGTTCTTTCTTAGTTAGATGGTTGTTGGTAATGTAAGCGGCTAAAGAGGGTCGGTGGCCGGCGAGCCCTGCCGACTAGCGAATTCTGGCGATTGTGATGATATATGAGGGCGCATTATTTTCTTATCTTTTCTCTTTCTAACTCCACCGACCATACTTCATTCCCGCCCGTATTATAAACGTTTTACTTTTCATATCTCGTAATAGACGCCCGAGGCTTGAATGGTGTTGGTATTACGCAAATTTTTGGTAATGTGTCATAGTCACTGAGCCTCGCGACTCAACTTTTTAGTCATTACGAAATACGTAAGATGTAAATAAAATTCTGTTTGAACGATGAAATTCGTTTCCCGAAAATAATGTCTAAAATAAAATGAGGTTTTTGTGGCAAACAAGGAGGCGGTGAGAAGGAGTGCGAAAATATTTTCATTGCATAAAGGAAGACGTAATCTTTTAATTTGTTGGGAACGACGATCATTACGTAACTTAATTTATTTCGTGAACAGGAAAACCTCATTGATCGTCTTATTGAGTCTTCTAGGTGGTGATGTAAAAATTAAAAAAAATAAAGGTATTTTTTTGAAATGGATGGGCGATGACTGTCACTAAAATTGATTTGAAACTAACTTTGTAACCATCTTGAGACGTTTGGAGAAGGCTGCTGACAAAATGTTGAAGTAAGAAAAAAGGGTTATATTCCCAGAATGTGTCAGTCCGCTGTGCATAAAATATACATCCACATTGAAATACAACCTTTATTCGAAACCTTGAGTGACTTTTCCTTGAAAAAGATACCTATTATGTGCGAGTTTCAATAGAAAGCAAAAACCACTACATATTAACTATTTTCTATTAACATTTAATCATAATATAATAGTTATTTAAGATTAAGGTGCAAATAAAGGCGTTAAAACATCTCCATCTAGTTGTGGCAGCGCATTTATTTTTCTGTGCTACATTAGCGCCTTTTTTGATATTTATGTTAACTGCTTAGCCCATTAAAATCTCATTCCAGTCAAATATAGCTCATTATAACTAGCCAGATAGAGGTTTGGGAAGGATTACTGTAATGTTTATGTTGCTACGAAAATATTCTTTTATTTATAGTGTGTTTGCTACTTGATATTAATTCAATATACCTTATATTTATATTGATATTATTCAATATACACAAATGTATGTAAGTAGGTATATTAGTGTGTTAAGTTTCTATTGATATAGCTCAGTATAGAAAATTAAAATACTGCTAATGTAGATATATCTGGTTTTAATTAATATAATATTCCACAATTTATCAACATAATATCGTATAGAAATAGACAGTAGATTATAAATTTTCAATTAAACAGCGCTGGAACAATAGCTAACAACTTGTAACTTGTAATAACACAATGTTCAACTAGTTTCAATGTATACGTTAAATATCAATATACAGTTTTACTTTGATTTAATAATTATATTTTGTTGTTTCGCATTTCGCGCGAACAAATGAGGCTTCCAAGTTAGCTGTCTAAAGTTTCCTTAATTTCTTAAGAAGGGTGATGATTGACACCCCTGTCGGCTCTTTAAATTTACAAAATTAAGTCAACGCTACAATGAAGTAAACAATTTAACCTTGCTGATTTGATTCTTAATAAAGACGTCTTTGGGCTTCAATACAAGCTTTTGGTCGATAACGTTTAGATAATATGGATATTGATAATTTACTCTTATATTTGGGGACTGAAATAACAGTTGGTTTTGAAAATGATAAGGTAATTTCAATATTTATTAATTAGGTACTGTTATATCTTCTTATCTCTACATTCAATTCATTCGAAATAAATACGTTTCAATATGTTAATACAAGTAATACTTACAACGATCTTGACCTGGCTCTTATTGGATCGCAAGCTTGCATTCATATAATTTTTAATCTAACATCCACAATGCACATAACCTTGATAATGTTTTCCATCCAACAATATTCAGGGAACATAATTCATCGCATACTCTACACACAAATTGAAGTAGATTAGATTCCTATATTTTCTATCAGTGGAGCCTAATCCAATACTATGTACATAGTGTACTTACAAGCGACCGAGGTTGTACCCAGGAAGCCGAGATAGAAAATAAAATTGATATCGTTCCGCCGCGGGCGACCCGAGAAAAAGCATTTCGAAATAAATGACTTTTTAAATTTCATCGTTGCACACAGTTTCTCTATCAATTGTCGAGGCTCGCGTCGTAACTGGATTTTGCGACGGGCATTTATTGTGTGCGACGTAAGATCGCGCTTTCATATCGGGACGTTTATAGCGGCCTGTGGACATGCTCAAATTGTATTGTTGGACGTCTATTGGCAATCAGTGGATCGCTTAGACGACTTCCAATGCTATGTCATATTAAATTGGGGTTGCGAGAGGTATGTCAGGAGGCCAGTTTTGTTTATCAGTTTGGTCTTGAGGAGCCTGAAAATTTTGAGTTGCAGAAGAGCAACACAAAAACGCACGAAAATGTTTATATTAATATTCCCCATCAGTTTTTGAAAACAAGAGACACTCCATTTAAAAATTTAATACTCTTGTGTAGCTAATATAAAGAGCGTGTAAACTAAGTACTTACGTAATTATTAGGGTGTGAAGAGATCTAAACATAATTACTGAAACATGTGCGGATTAGAACTTTCCTATGTAATATTATGTTGCGTATAGCAGTTTAGTTTAATAAAATATAACATATATTATAAACTGTATTAAATAACACTATATTATAAACTGTATTAAATGTTTGATCGTTTATGAATACTTGTAAAAGTCTTAGTTCTATAGACATTTGGACACACACACACATACATAATATCTTCGTTTCAATATTTTTGATAGAACAATTAATGTTCAAAACAGGTCCATTGTTAATTCTAAAAATAACATTAAAACGAGCGAACGAATTTTATTTCAACCAACATTTTCAAGGTATAATAAAAAAATACTAAATGACATTGCATCGTGAATATGCAAGCGACGGATGCATAAACAAATTGCTGTTCGTACATCTCATTAACGTCAGTCACACGGCTCGCTATGAGTGGAGCCGGGCCTTCTGTCACGTAAGTTTGAGCGGATTGGATAATAATGTAAGTTAGGATAGCGTCGTATAATTGGACGGCTGTAATGCTTGCATTGCAGCAGAGGTGGCATGATTGGGAGTACCTATGTAGCCATAATATAAGGTAGCGAAATTCACAATCTTATGGAAAAATAAGGGACGTAACGTAGAGAGCTGATAGTACTTACATAGTATATTATGTTTATGGTTAAGCTTTTAGCAATATTCTGAGTCATTTTTTATAGCTCTTTATAAATGTAATTATGTAACTGGATGTTAGAAAATGTACTTATTTATTGTGGCTTGTAATAGGGAGTTAGGTTATTTATTCCTCCAACACAATCATAAGTCATAACCATAGATATAAATGTCAAATACATAAGACTTCTCTACATAAATGGTTACAACTACAAGTTTTCAACCGTAATACGAGAAACATATTCCATTACAGATTATTTAATAAGAAGCAAGGACAAGCTGAAGGTACAGACTGTACAGACTGTTTGTGTATGATAATACTATTGAACTATAAACTTTGTACCTTTATCAATGTGTACCCGAGCTTCACCTGTCTATTAACCTATGATTAATTAATGATTAATCTGAACATTAAAGGTATTCCATGAATATCAGTTTGAGTTTATCTGCTAGTTGTGTTAATAGCGTTATCAATTTCAATTTCACTTCACACATAAAACAGTTTAACGATGAGCATTTTAAGATGATGTATATACATATAGTTTTTTTTTATTAAATAATATTATGATAGTTATTTAAATTTTAAAATAATTAGTAGTACGTTATTACTTTTGTACAATAGTCAATAACTACATATCTATAAGTAAAGTTAAACAAATGCTTAAAATTATTATTAAAGCAATGCACTATATACATCAGTTTTCACGCAGCATAAATTACGGTACTCAAATTATGTGAAGGAATAATAATTAACATGTAATTTAGATTGGCACCGTCTCTGACTCACATTACAAATGTGCATTATTATAAGATTTGGTAATCGAATAGTTCGCAGGGATCTGCTACCAATGCGCTGTCACTCAGAAATCCGACTGCGGAGTTTAGATAAACCGGTTTATTTAGATGAACAGTTTAACTTGCTTTTGTGCGCGGGTTTGTTTGCTATGCATGTTATTAAGATGTGTTAGAAACATTAATTGTATGTTAAATATGTATGTTCTTTACTTTGTTGATAAAAAGATGGCACGTAGAGTTCAAGAAACGATATTTATGGAATATATTATATTGTACCTAGGTTAATAAAGATTAAAGTCAAAATCTTATGGCATTATTTAAGATCGTTGTCCTTTCCCCTTCATGTTATTAATTATTATTTTGCGTCTTATATGAAATTACATATTATTTATTACTTTAATCTAATTATTGTTCGCCTCTGATCAATTTCCATAACGTATCTTTAACGATCTCATTACCTTACAAATTAAGGATATCCCATAATAAAATCCATATAAATTATTTCACACTTATTCCTTCATAAAATCAAAGGTGCATTATTATCAGATCAGTAGCTGGTAATAATGAAGCGATATCCTTAAAGGATACAAGTAGGCAGTGATGCGAGGACGGCATCACGCATCAATTGCGAGCGGCTGCCTACGACGGGCTCACCACATGAATTATTGACGACGCCCAACTGCAGCTACCTTCGTACAATTTCCATTTAAATCCGATTATTAATTTCGCTATCGATTTGCAGTGCGTTATTGCGTCTTTGCTTGAATTGTATTGAAGGAAGGTTTTTGTTGTGTTTAATACTGATGGAATTTGAATTGCGTAGGATACTATGATAGTGATCTATTTTTTCTGGTGGTAAGTATTCAAAAGTAGTACTTTAATATATTTTTTTCATGTAGATAACCTATTTTAAGTTAAGGAAGAGCGGGTCCTCCTGACACAGGTTTTATCTTAAGGCGTTACCCGGCAATTTCGACTATGTTCAACCTCTATAAAGTCTGGTACAACATAAAGCACAATACCGAAAAAAATATATAATATAGGATGTTCTTTGATCTTTAATTGTTCGCGAGGACTTTTTTCCAAAGTTAATAGATTTCTAGAAAAAAAATGTGTCGTGGTCATCGATTTTTCCGCAAATACTCTATAAACTTCGTAACCTGCTGACTTAGAGCTCTGAAAATTTTATGTTTAATAAATTATCAGTTACACAACAGTCCCTGACGAGGATATTTTGTTTCACTGATTAGTATCTTTTTAAATACAAAATGCGAGGAAAAAAGAAGGTGCAGCGGGAGAGGTTTGAGATCCGTCAAGTATGCTCAAGGTTATTAGCGCATGTATAAGCCTTAAACTTACTAGGAGCCCTACTACTCCATATTGTGAAAAATTTAGAAACGAAATAAACTATTTTTTTAATAAGTATTGTTAGTTGTATTACGTACCTAAAACATATTCCGAATAAAAATACTTCGTAAAATTACTCGTTCATCATAAAACAAAAGAAAAACAACGAGTCCCTAATTTTGTATTGGTGATCGACACATTCAGCACGTCTCGTGTATCGCTTAGTAAACAATAGGTAGTCTGGCAGTCGCTCGATTACCTAGCAAACTCGATTTCCTTGCAGATTATCCTGTCCGTCATACACTTAGCTGAACGTGAAGGGTAAATTTTGGCTATCGAGTTTCATTATATTTAAGCATTGTTTAAAACTCCGCCTGTGGTGTAAACTTGTTATTAAATTTTATTATTTATAATAATGCTTAATTTTATTAAATATTTCATTTGAATTTATGACGTCTAGATGTAGAGTCAGGTTACTAAGTTAACTCTACACAACTTTATCATCATATAAATGGTCATTGAAATATTCCGCAAATATAAACTCAATAACTCGTGTGCCGTATTAATTTAAAATTTAATTAAAAATATATAAAATGTTGCCAACATTTCCCACTGTAATTTTCATGACGCGGAAGTGATAGCTTCATTTACATATTTTTCAATGTAAACCTGGCATAAACTAGACCAGTACAGAGTCTGTAGTGTCAAGAAAGAGCGGGAACAATGCAGTGTATTTAGTAGCATCCCATCGTCTGCTTTAGACTGAAATGCACGTTTCATTATAATAATACTGCACTCAAGTCACTCCAAGCTTCGCGAGAGGCGTGAGACGCCAAACTTATATTGTGGGAGGATGTTTTATTTAGACAAAAATGTTCGCGAATCGTATTTTAAAATGTATTTTTAATACCATTTTATAGACCACATGTACATAATCTACATTTCAATTTATACTCATAAACAATATTCGGAGAAATGTTCATTTACGATAGAAACAATTTAAATGGAAATAAAGCCGACAATCTATTACGAATAAACAACGGTTTTATGAAAGTTTCAGTGAGAAATTGTATTGAAATTGAATGATGTTAGAGCTTTCTATAACTAATTATAATATCAACAGTTCAGCAAATAAACTGTGAACCCAATTTCAGGCTTTTGCTACGTTATAATTGAAATGATAATAGCATGAATCGAGACACTTTAAACTGTCGCTGAAGAGGATTACATCAGGTTTCATTTTGTTTGCGATTCGTGACCTTGCAAGTTGTCTCCTTATTTATTAAATCCTTAAGTTGCTTCGTTCGTGATAGTAATTATTGTTAACACACGTGTATATTGTTACTTAGTGTTAATTTGATTCAGTACATAAAGTCCGCTTTTAATAAAAAACAATTAACTATATTGACAACAAGACTAAGTAGACATACCTATCTATTAAAACAACTAAATCAATTATGCGTTGATTACTTTACATATGCAACATAATAATTGTAAGTACTAAGATAACATAACAACCATAGCAATTGAATAACGCGAAGAAATTCAATTTCGGTGCAGACAGTTTAAAACAAAATTAAAAGTACAAACAAGGAGTACTAAGGAAGTATGAATGCTTGAAGTTGGTGTGTGATCCGGAGTGTCGAGGTGAACCGCGCTCGTGACAGCTCATACTAATCTACTTCTGAACTGAGACAACCTTGTGACAAATATGAACCGACGAACTACGGATATTTAAATGAATTAATATAACTTCATGTGTTATGATAACTTTATTTTCTACCGGATCAATAAAATGATTTACTTTTTACATATTTATTTCATGTTTACAAACGCTCTTTTTTATTAATTTCTTATATCACAGACTTCATAAATTTTATCTGTAAAGTAGAGTCATTATTCAACATCAGTTAGTTTTGCATCTATCATCTATCATCATAATGATTGTAATTCCGTAATTTTTACATATTATGGTAATTCAGCTATTATTTTATATTTTATGTAGAGTTAGACCACTATATAATCTTAAACTTTTCCTTTTTTGTATGTGGTATTCATTTGTGTGATTTACATAAAGATGGGGGTTCCTCTTTCAAGCATAACATTCGTCCTGGATTGTTGTAAAAGTTAGTAATTATATGTAAGAAGAACTTATCTACTACTCTCATCTTTCGTCTTAATAACCTTACTCAAAATAATATGTGAGATATTTGTATTATAACAAAAAGTACAAAGTATAATATGAGTTGTAACAAAACGTATGTAAACTTTATAGGATTTAGTTCCGCCGTTCTAGGGTACTACTATACGCAGGGAATCGTCTCATAATATATTGGCATTTGAGATTGAAGTCGACTGTGAAATATTGCTTATTGGTAAAGTTTTATTGTCCTTGTCACAGGTGTGACGAGATCGAGGATTTTACTGTACGAATATAATATGTTTATTGCTTGCGAAACTGGTTCGGTGTACACCGATATTTTTTTATTACAAATGTGAAGAGCGAACCGATATAACACATATTTAGTTAACGTTTTCTGCTTATTTACCCCGTTATGTAATGTATCACTGAAATCTCGAGTGTTATACGAGAATTCTTTTTATTGTTATCAAGGTATGTATCTGGTAAATATGTCATAGTGTAGAAATAAATAAGATTTGTTTAAGGAAAGTAACCGTGTACCTGTTTGATCCCGACATAATACACACGTTAACATATTTAATGATCCGTATCACTTTGCAAGAAGTAACACAGAAGCGAGTCGTGATATTTTCAATTTCACGAAACAATTATTCCGCCATGTCATCAATCGGATTCCCGCTTTGATTGCGCGGCAAATTCGTTTTGTTTGGATACAAAAAATTGCAATATAAAGAGCTGCCACATCATTCCCTTTTGGTTTAACGTAGATTGCTTTCAAAATGTAATATTGTTTGCGATTCATTTTCAACGTGCGATTGACCACTTTGTCCATTTATTTCGATACTAACTTAATATTCAAAGCGCTTATTCCACGTCCCCTTAACAAGGCTAGAGAAAACTACGCGAGTAAATTGAAATAATTTAATTGAATGGAAAATTTCTCCTAGGAAATTGTAAAGAAACTTGTGGGAGCTCCGAGTGGGTTAGCGTCGAGGGTCCGACATAGTATTATAATGCTCGGCGTTGAACAAATATGCGCCCGCCTTGTATCAACGTCTATATTACTGCGGTGATGCCATAAAACAGCTATATTAAATTAAATAGGACTTTGCTTTGTCCTGTGTACCTTTTGAGAATGTAAGCTTTGTGTTGACCTGAAGCTTACAAGTGTTAAATCAATTAAACTGTTATAATAGGGATAAATTAGTATTGTTTGCTATTGAATTTATTCATTTGTTCTAAGTTAAGGAAAACATCGTTTAATGCTTCCTGGTAATAAACTGAGAAGAAATTTTGAAACACATGAGCTGATTCTAATCACTTTTTTAGCAAATTCAATTATTTTGATACTAGTTGTGGATATTAAGTAGTATTGAGTAACTTATCTTGGTGTCAAATTCATTTAAATTTGTTCAGCCTCTCTGAAGTGAATAAATATTGCATTGTAAGTTGTTTTCCTTGGAAAAGCGTTAAAATCTAATTCCACGTCATTATTTAACTCTGGCTATCAGATAAAGTACGTGAGTGCCAACGTCTAGTCTAAGTCGTAAATAAGTGCGAGGGTTTAAGCGGATAAAGTTTACAAAAGTGGAGGAGATGAGGGTTAAAAAGCGATGCAATCCATGCAACGCAGGTGAGCGGGTTTATCACGCTGCAGTCCCCACCGGGGCCTGAACAACATCGCTGGACACGCGGATAATCGTCTCATTTATAAAGTTTAGGCACAAAGCTCCGCGAGTTTTTGATTGAAAACAAACTTAGAAGGGACAGCCTCATTTGAATAAGTATTCTACGAATAAAGTGTGGCTTTATGTTTTCCTTTAGGTGTTTTTTTCCCTTTGTTATGCAAAACAATGTTCCACCTTGTTTAGGTACTATAACACGCTTTATTTTTGAATGAAAGACTCTTTTGAAGTTAAGCTTTCCTGTATAAATTATTTTATTTTTAAGGTATTGTTTAAAGAGCCAGCCTTTGTAACATTAATGGTTGCTGCGGCTCCTCGTTGTGGATCTTAGTTTGATAAACTAGATAATTTCTTTGTAGCCATACAAATAGCTGAGTGACGTGAAAATAAAAACATTGTGAATTACTTTACATTATTTTGCAACTCGTCCTTCTTTTAACAAAAGTCTCTTACTTTGTTTCAAATGTGCTATGCAATAATAATAATGCTATGCTAATGCTATGTAATTATATCGTGTATGAATGATGTATCGTCGTTTTAGCCGTGGGACGTCCACTTCTGGACAAATGCATCCCACGAGGATTTCCACCACCGGGCAAGCATTCATCAGCTCCCTGCCACTCCAAGTGATGTGCCTATGAAGAAAGAGAATCAAGATAATCTTATCATATGGTTACTAAGTAATTCACCTAGATTATTCTCTAAATCACTTTGTTCGTAGTTTTATGTACATAAAGTTATTCTGCAAGGCTGAAACAGTTTAGCATTAACAATAGCCATTTCATTATACCCATTATGCCACGCAAATCATAACACTTGCGCTAATCGAGGTGCCTAGTTAGCCAATGTATGCGAAATTCGTCTAATCGACACCGCTGACATTTCACGTTATTAGCACTAGACTGTGTCAAACATAACGCTGTTAGCTAAACAGCGTCGTGTTTATGTGTTAATACATTTAATTTTTACACCTAGTCTAGCGGAGTTTCATACGTGTGCAGGGTTTTTTAAAGTGGATCTCGCACATGAACACTGGCATAATGATTGTTGTATTCTTATCACTCAGGGATTGATACTTATCTGAGTGCTGCAGATGAGTTGTTACATCGTTAAGTATCTTGTTGTAGCATGGGGAAAATCGGATGAGAAGTTTGACTCCAGGGCGTCTAAACCAGCGAATAAGAAGATAATACGTTTTAATTTCATGACGTAGTAAATTTAATTCATTAAGCAGGACTTTGGTTATGTAGAGTCTTAACTGGCTAACGATATTGCACTAATTGAATTTTTACTGCATTAAAGAATATCAGAATCTTGATGAACTACATGTACCTATAACGTCATTCTTGTAGTACTCAACATGATTGATGACTTCATACATTTTTAGCTATCAAAAGTCATTTAAATTTTTCATGTCACATCTATGTAATCAAAACCAATATCATAAGAGAAGATTAACACAATAATATACGTACTAAAATGTTTTACAGTGATACCTTACCCAGAAATAAAATGCCGAGGAATTTACGACATTCGTGCTTTAAAAAGGGCTGTACAAATCTTTTATTTTCCGAACAAGTTACTTACGACTGCTTTAAGGAATATTTTATGAATGAGCGATCGACGTTTGAAGCGCCAATTAGTAAAATCGATATCTCTTTATTTATTTAGGGACTTTTACGAGTTCTTAAGAATCTTTGACCGTGATTGTATAGCATCTACTATTTGTTACGTGTCCATGTAATTGCTTTTAACTTATAGAACTGTTACATTTTTAAAGACAATGTTGGAAACCTGTCAAAGGAAGTAGTTATGATAAACTCTATAAATGTATTATGAGTAGTATATTTGCTTATTTCTTATGATAATTTATTTTAGTTTGTATTCTTTGGATTATAGCAATTTGCAAATATCTACGAAACTATTTGCAGATTGCCACTTCCTTCTTTTTTTCATGTAATATTTAACATAATTTATATACCTACCTACCTCCTACTATTTCAGAGTAACGACAAGCGAAAGTTTCAGCTCTTCATTTAAATTATTATTTTTTCATTTTTGACTATTTCAGTTCATTCAACTTGTTTAACTATTTATTTCATAGATAAATAATGAGCTCATTTTACTGATTATTTTTGTATAATATAAAGAACATTGTCCATGAACCATGACCAAATATTTTCAAGCCTTTCATAGATCAAAAATATGAAAAAGGCCACTAAAAGAATCGTTAGAAAAATGACAAGACATCGAATTACATTCGGTTTGACGATGACTCTCGTAAATACGATGTTTTACTGCCTCTGCTATCCACCTGACTCTAAAGCTGCGGAGGTGAAAGCCCAACAATGTTTATTGTTCCGGGATTTTTAAATTATTTACATTGTTTTCATGTTTCTTTATATCTCGCGTCAAATTGTAAATATCTTTTTATTGTTTGTGGATGTGGAAAGATTGATTTATGTAGGGAGGTTTATATAGGTAGTTTCGATGGAAAGTGTTGGATTTGGTAGCTCTTACTACTGGTAGAAGCTGAAAGGATAGCTGTGTGGATGAAATGTGCATAAAGTATGTAATGTTCAAGTTTTCCCCAACTAGTTAAATATAATAACATTGTTGCTACTAAGGGTAGTGATATCTGTCAAACATTTGCTAAATATTTCCATTCTGTATATGAAAATAATGCCATTGTTGAGGATCCCGTCCACAACAATTGGTCTAATTGTCTTAACAAAGTAGTAATTGAAGCGCATGATGTTAAAAAACTTATTGGATCCGAACAAGGGTCCTGGACCGGACGGTATTCCATCTCATTTTGTTAAATCTTGCTATAACGAACTCACCTTACCACTTTATATAATTTTTAATAGATCTCTATCTACAGGCATCTTTCCTGATTTTTGGAAGATCGCTCACGTAATTCCAATATTCAAATCCGGCGATAGATCGGACTGTTGTAATTACAGACCTATCTGCATACTAAATTGCTTTGCTAAAATATTTGAACGTGTTATTTACAATCAAATTTACAATTTTGTTAAACCTTTACTTATTTCTGAACAACATGGATTTGTCGCGCGTAAATCAACAACATCTAATTTAACTGAATATGCTGACTATCTCCTAGAAACTTTGGACAACAAAGGACAAGTGGATGTCATTTACACCGACTTTCAGAAGGCGTTCGATAAAGTCAACCATGAGCTCCTGATTAAAAAGCTGATGATTTGTGGCATACATGGGAACTTATTGCGTTGGATCATCTCGTACATTAAAAACCGCACTCAAATAGTTGCTCTCAACGGCTACCTATCTGAACCCTATTCTGTTCCTTCCGGTGTTCCCCAAGGTTCCCATCTTGGCCCTCTTTTGTTCGCGGTTTTTATAAATGATGCACCCTTACGATTTAATATAGGTAGTAAATGTCTACTTTATGCGGATGATCTGAAACTATATAGAAAAGTCGATAATATTGCTGACTGTCAGTTGCTTCAAGAAGACTTAATTGCTCTTCATGCCTGGTGTAAGAGAAATTTAATGAAATTAAATACCTCTAAGTGTCATGTTGTCACATTTACTAATAAAGTAAACAGTATTAACTTTTCGTATCAAATTTCAAATATTATCTTAGGTCGTAAAGAATTCATACGAGATCTAGGGGTGACATTCGATAAAAGTTTATCATTTATCGATCATGTCGAATCTACTGTCAAAAAAGCCAATCAAAATTTAGGCTTTATATTACGAATGTCCAGATCTTTTAAAAATAAAAATAGTGCCCTAATTCTTTATAAATCTCTGGTCCGTAGCACCCTTGAATATGGCTCCTCAGTGTGGTCTCCATTCTACAAAACACATATCGACAAGCTCGAATCGGTACAAAAACGATTTTTACGTTCTCTATGCAATCGTGAACACCTTAGAAGATCCTTGCCCACCTATGACATTCGACTTAAATATTTCAATTTGGATTCACTTGAAATGCGACGTAAATTCATTGATTTAACTTATATGTATAAAATTATCAATAACCTAATTCACACCGATATGCTTTGTAAATTCTCTTTATATTGTAACGCTCGTGTCACTCGGAACGCTAAACCCTTCTATATACCCGCCACTCGCTTATATATTTCTTATAATAACCCAGTATATAGGTTATGCCGACTATATAACGAAATAGTTAATAAAGATAACACTATTGACATATTTTCAAATAGTCTAGCCAGTTTTCGTCGCCTAGTACTTACTGCTCTGCGTAGCACCTGAAGCATACGGATTTATGTCGAATCTTGTTAGCCTAAGTATATCTTTTATTGTATTTTTTTTTATTTTTTATTGTTGTGGTAACAGTATTTTTAATTGTTTTTACATCTTTCACACTCTAAACATTTGTGTATCCATAGAATAGGCTTATACATAGAACGTTATCAATTGTACTTGAATAATTTGTTTGTTATATTGTTGTATAAGCTGTTTGGAAACTAATAAAATAAAATAAAAATAAAAAATAAAATTATGAATGCCGGTTATATCCAAATAAGTATATTTATTTAGAACATAGATTCACATATTATTTAACTTCTACACTATCCAGTTTAATAAAATGATTGTAACATAAAAGTAATGTCAAAAGCAATGCTACATAAATCGAATCACACTTTTATCCTCTTACAATAGTAAATATTTTTTGTTCAAACACGAACCATCATGAATTTCATTGTAAAATCGTAAAGAGGTAACTGAATCAGGGATATTCGAGAAAATCCAATTACCGCCAGCACAATGGGTCACGAAACAATCTAAACTAAGAAAATTAATCTTCAGAGTCCAGGCAGGAGCACCGTCTATGCGAACTTTAACAATGGATTTATAGTTCATTGATTTCGGGTTATCTAAAGCGGACCGCGACCGTTGGGTATCCCGTATCTGTAGCTACCTACACATTTTTGGTGCGCTGTCTTGTGTTCAAATAGTGCGCTTAGATTTTTAAGTCGTATTTTGCTCATTTTTCAAATATTCAATAAAGTATTTATAATATAAAATAAATATTTTGTGAAAATATAATATTGATGTTTTAGTCTTATCTGTACCCTTCTATCCAAAAAAAAAACTTGAAAAAACCGAATAAGTACATAAATTATTATAATTACCTACCTATCATCATGAAAATAAAAAGAATAAGTATCCAAAATATCTATAAAAAATTAAATTCAATCCCGTTTAAAATTATGGTAACACGTTTTATATGAAAGTTACCTGGAAAACATTTCATAAAGTAACACCCACGGGTCTCTGAGTGAGTGGGCGATACCCAGAATTTTAAAGATGTCTGCAAACCCATAACTTGGCTTGCTATATTGTAAAATTTATTTGTATTTGGATATTCTGCTGTATTAGATTCCTAATAGAGATAATTAAATTTAATTGGAAGTTAATTTGCGAAATTTAATGTGTAATGTCATTTAATACGGACGGTATAGGATTTATGTATATTTATAGAACGTTAAATTTTTTATTATATAATGTAAATACTTCAGATAAAATGTATATAATATAAAATAGTTTATCTATCTCAGTTCATAAAATTCTAAGAACATACATTTGAATTCTGAACACAAACTCAAAATGAATAATGAAAGTTTCTATGTATTAAGTAGGTATGCAAATGAAGTGGAACACAAAAGAAATCTTAGCGAAGCAATAAGAAAATTTTTCCTTTGTATAATTATCACAACGTAAATCTTCCATAGAATGTTTTACTTCACAAAATTACAGAGTTAATTGTAAACAGAGGCTTAATTAGAAAGATTTGAACTAATTGAAAACACAAATAGATAAAGCAAAAGACTAACATTGGTTTTGCAGAATAACATTCATATCCCAGTATCCGCTAACCGAAAACAATTGCGAATGTTTGTGTACGTTGATATAATCAAATTAAAAAGAACAATGCTATTGAACAATTAAAATCACCGGCTCATCGCCTTAAAAATGAACCGTTATTGTATGCCGCGGCACGTTCATTCGTAAAATTGTTTGGTTTCTGCTTGTAGTCGTATCATAAATGTTTCATGATACCAATGTTAAAATTCGTGGAATGAAATTTTCACATATTGATGATGTCCCTACATTTCAAACAAACCAAACAACGCTGATGTAAACACAATTGTACGATTGCAATATCCGAAACAGCAGATATTGAAAAATAATATTTTTGTATTCTTTTTTTCAGTCGCGTATTAAAACGTGTCTAGTTATTACTTTTATGCAAACCTATCTGCTAATGAAAGCTTTGGAATGTTCAGTAAACGATTTAGCTATTAATTGTGTAGCTTAGAATCCTAACATTTTTATGCATTAACTATGTTATCAAAAGGCTTCTAGCTCATATACTACTTGTAACCTTATGTACATTTGTTATTTTTTTCGTGAGATCACTGAAATTGTTTTAAAAATAACTATTTTATTTGTAACGACAATTTTACTTTGCTAAGCTTTTTGTGAAAAATTAAAAAGCTTTTTGTGCTTAGATAGGTGGAATATATAATATAAGGTACCGTACACAGCTCCATTAACTTTCTATGCGAGTACGGTGTAAAAAGCGTTTCATTATCATGTACAGTATAACGCAAAATATATCAAATTAGTGGCCCACTGTCCCGCTTGGTCCCTTCATTCCGGCACATTTAATATTTCAAGTATGCTCCTCACGCGCCGTCTCCAACGGCCGCCTTGATTGCCGTTAAATTGAACTAAAAACTTCTTCAATTCGCCTAAAACGTTTCAATTATATCCTCCTGTTTAAACAATACACCGTATAAACGCCGTGCTTCGTGCATCCCAATAAATCGCTACAGCAACAAAACTGTTTACTTAAACGTTACATAAATCTCCTTAATTTTAACGCGATGACTTAGAGCACCTTTAAAAACCCATTTCACGCGAAGCAGCGGAAGTTGTAATTCGAAAACATTTGCATTTGAAGATTAAATAAGTTTAGTTGATGTAAGTAGTTTGCTTGGTAACAATTTATTAGTTCAGAGTGTAGAACTACGAATAGCGTTAAGATGTTTTCAATAGAACGCCAACAACGGAATGTAAAGTTTCGCAATAGTGCGCTCTTGGATCGTGCAATTATTGCCAACCGAGTCCTGATTGAATTCTTAGGTCAAGTTTGCTCTGAGTTTGCATAAAAGACCCCCTGCAAATTAACAATTTTCCTTGTTAAGGATTTTTCTTTCGTGTATTTTGAAAGTTGCTGTAATTAATGGAAAAGTGGTAAAGTTCCAGTTTGCGAAATCCGAGCACCGTTACGTACGTATGAATCCATTTATCGCTGAATTTAATGTGGACCATGTAATATTTTCTTGAAACGTTCAAAATTGACCGGGCGCTGCATTTCGTTAGCACGCATGTCATGTATGGAAGTTCCGTCCGTGTTTTCGGTAGACTATTCTGAATTTAAAATGGATTCGTTTATAAAGGCATTTACTAGCGTTCGCATTTTCGATGAGGGGATACGGCAGGTGAGTGACTTGTTTGCGAGTGGCTCGCACAGTACGGGCTACAGCGCGAGCAAAACGTAGCGCAGTTTAGTCGAACGATGCTGTTGTAGCGCCCTCTATAAATCAGCTGCGATTGACGCCTTCCTACAGGGAGTGATCTATTCCGCCGTCTCGATTATACTGCTATACTTGAAAGGATTTTTCTGATAAGTCCGACGTCGAAATACATTGCGATAGACTGGAGAATTGATATTTGCACTTTATCATTGTTCTCATATTTATGGATGTACCGGATTTTTTTTTTTAAATAAATTTAATACGTATATAGTTGCCTTTTCAAGAATACGGAGAATATGTAATCACAACTTCGAGCAATCACTTAACAAATAATATATAATTGACTTACAAAATCATACTATTAAATTATATTACTTATATTTTTTCTGTTTGTTTCAGGTAATACATCAACGTCGACCAGCCAATAGAAGGAACCTCATTATGGAGCATTTGGAATATATTTAAAAAAATTGATAATAAACATATTTTGATGAAGATGAATTCGGTCACGACGCTACTGATATTATATATTATAACTTATGTGATTAAAAATCCCTTTTTCATGCTAGTAAAATTAATATAGCTTAACTAACCATAAAATGACACGTGATATAATAAAAATACAATAATGAAATAATATTTAATCAGGTTATCTTCATATTTTCTCAGAATGAGTTAATTAAAGACTAGATACAGAAAGCGAAAGTATTTATTTTATAGAAGCAATACAAAATATTTTTCTAAGAATTACGGAATGAAATTATAACAAATTTTAGGCTATTATTGGCGCGATTTCGTGAGGCGTTCACGGTTACATTTAATATTTTATAAAGTCGCCTCACGCGCCGTCTTCAACGGACCCTGATTGCTGTCCGATCGAAATTATATTTCCCTAGCACATCCAATGCGCGCTGGACAAGATTGCCTTTCGTTGGTATACATGGGCCCGCCGTCTGCTAATGTTACAAGGGAAAAATATCGCTTCAACTACTAGTCCATCTTGGAATATTTATGACGTGTCCCATGCATTATGTTCCCGGATTTGATTTTTTTATTGAATCCATATCTTTTTAGACGCTTCCAGGAACGCATTAGAAAATATTTTCAAGGAAGCTGAGAAAATGTTTATGATAAAATATCTTATAAATTGCTTTTATAAAAATGCGACGTAATTATTAGGACATAACTCAATGCTAACAATAAATTCTACAGAGGTATTGAACATTGTTCAGATGGGTGTATAATAGTATAAAAATACATGATATAAAACAGATATTTTAACTCACAGACAATAACAAAACAACTCGGTATTTCGGTATCCATTTCAATTTAGAAGGGCATGCACAGAAACTTATCCAACTTTGTCTGAAGTTGGAACAAACTCCGTCTTCTGTGGCATTGTCTATTAAATCTGTAAGTCATACTAGCGATGTTTTCAAAACATTCCTAGAATTAATTATGTTTAATATGACTGGAATGGGGTTAACCACGCCGTGTGCCTTTGTGTGCGTTGTTAATTACGTTTGTCTTATATAAAACTTTATCTATTAAGTTGTAAAGAATAACCTCGCGCTATATTTTTAAAGATAATTTATTTATGGCATTTATGCTGTGAAAAAGTACTTACCGTTATTACTGGAGGAGTACAAGAAATAGCTGTAGGTACATAATTAATTAGATAATATAAACAATTTTAATGTCTATACAATTATATTTTAACAGGTTCTTCTCAATATAAAGAACATTTCGAATATGTTAGAAATCATAATTGTTATTTCCTGTGCATACGCACTTTTAGAAGTCGTGAAATCGACTCTAAATAATTAATGTATTTCACGTTTGCCTATTACATTTATATTTATTTTATTTTATTTATTTTTTTTATTTGCCTATTTATTTATTTTATTTTCATTACTTTGGTATAGAGGTAAGTACTGTTTTAGCATACATACATTTACAATGAAATATTTACACCGGATTAAAATATATTTAAGGGGCATTAATATAAATGGTGTTATACATTAATAACAACTATCAAACTACGCCTTAGAGGATGTTTTATTAATGTCACCAGGTGTATTAACAGTCCCCTCCAAGTTACCCTTATTATAAGGACGTAAGATATTCTAACATTACACTCAACTTTACGACTCCAACTGAGGTGGAAAGCTTACGTTTATGAATCTTTAAGTATCTTTTAAAATCCGTATCATGGTGCGTCTCATACGAGCATAGTAAGTGGAGTTACTTTTAAAAGATTTCTAAAATGGGAATACAAGGTGACACTGTTTCACTTGATGCAATTTATTTTAACATTTTTACAGAAACACTTTATGATATTACAAAATAATACGAAATTAGTAAATAATATTATATAGTTTATCTAATATATGGTTTACCTCTTTAGTTCCGTGGTTTCCGCGTAGGATTGTAAAGTCCTGGGTTCGATTCCCGGTGGAGACAAGAGGCTCTGGGCATTACAATTAATGTTTAATTGTCCGCATAGAACAAATCAATATTCAATAGTGAACAGAAATCTATCATCAAAGTTGTATCTTCGTTTTCCAGTTAAAGCTACTTATTATTTATTATTATTTATTTTTACATACATAGATTCCTTACAGCTATGTATTTGTATTACAATATTAATTATAATTAACTTTAACAAAACAATACGCCAATAAAAAGGAATACCAATAATAAGACAATTAATATGACATAGTATTTTTACATTAATTATAACAACGATACTTGAACTTAAAAAACACCTCAAATCAAATTGCATATTTAAATTTGGATGTATGTAATTAAATTTTAATCAAATTATGCTTTCCTTACTTTTTGTATGTAAATACATCGTTTCAGTACTCGACTATAATAACTCACAATATACATAACCCAAAAATCGATCCGGAACAAATCTAACCAACAACTAGGCCAGACAGTAAAAAGTTGTACAAATAAATTACAATGATTTATATAATAATGTCTATTTCTGTTCAGCGTTCAGTTGATACGATAATTTATAATGTATGTAGCGATCTCCACTGTTAGTCTGACTGCTCTCATTCAGGTTTGCTATCAAATGAATGGATGTTTCAAAATTAGCCATGTATCCGTGCCAGCTCATATTAGACCGGGAGATACTGACACAAAATTTCGAGTCATTTGTAACAGGATGGCGGTTCTACAGGGGTCTTAGTACGCAATGACAAAAAGAAAAACGATGACGTGAACGCTGGTACCGGCGGCTTAGTCGCGTGGACGTTAGTCGAACTCGTCGGAAAATAGCGAAAGTCAAACGATTTGTAACAGTATGGCACTTATTTTTCCTGTAAGTTTGAGGATCAACAAATATAAATACAAAATTTCAAAGATCTATGTGTTGGAAATCTTCACTTATATAAATTAATAATAAATTAAGTTTTCAAGTATGACAGCACTTTTTCCCCCTACTAGAAGTATGGTAAATATAATAATGGTCACATTTTATCAAATACTCTCCAAAAATCCAAATGCAATACTGGTACAAAAAGTTTGGCGAAATAAAAATTTTTTGCAGATTTTCGGCGGTATGGCGACCATTTGGAATCGTCCGAAAAGTATGGCATGGCGATTTTCGTAAATGGCTGCACGACGATAGTTACCTGTGCAAAAGTTAGCCTGGTGCAAATGGTTGAATTATTGTTTTATTTAAATCAACACATTCGCGTCGGTATGGCGGGCTGTAAGTCACACCGGAAAAGTATGGCATGACACTACCGCCTACTACTTTTTTATGGGCTATCGGTAAATTCTAAAATTTTTGTGTTACAAATCGTTTGACTTTCGCTATTTTTCCGACGAGTTCGACAAACGCCCACGCGACTATGCCACCGGTACCAGCGTTCACACCATCATTTTTCTTTTTGTCATTGCGTACTAAGACCCCTGTAGAACCGCCATCCTTGTTACAAATGACTCGAAATTTTGTGTCAGTATCTCCCGGTCTATATGTCACTAGAGCCAGTTGTTGACAATTCGGACAATTACTAGGTATTATACATAATATATTGTTAGAAATAAAAATTATTTGAGTTTAATTGCTTGAGTATCGTCAAGTACTTCGTATTTACAGCCTTATAAAAGAAGATCGTCAAGCATTAAGTGGTCAGAACTGAGGGCGACGTCAAATTATTTCAATTCAATAATTTATTTCACTTACCATATTTTACACGCACACGCGCACACTACTCATACATATGCAGGTTAATTATTTGGAAGATTTAGCATACTTTAAACAACCATCCATTCAACAAACAGCTCTACAAAATCCCTCCAAGAGACAAAAAAAAGAAAAAGCACGACTCTCTAGGCTAGTGAAAAGTCCGCGGTAACCGCACATCTCGTACTGGTTGTTAGATTAGTTGACAATGTCAGTATACACAAACTTCGACCGAAGTTCATCTCACTGAAGTTCTAACCGTGTGCCCTTAAATTGAAACTATACAACATCTGCACTGGCTTTGATAGTTATTGAGAATAAATTACCCATCGTCTTGTTTGCTTCGTGATATATATTTGTAAAGTTTGTCTTCTGTCATCCCCTGATGCAAAATTTATACACGTTACCTAACCTCCATCCAGCCTAGCGATCAATTTAATTATTAACAAAGCCAAGGTATGATTAAAGATACATGGAATTGAAACAATTAAGGCAACCATTAAAGTTATTTTGTGCCTTGATTAATAAGGATGTGTGAATATCATAAATACTTTTTGTAGGATTTATTAATACACGAGAAACATATAACAATTAAAATAATGGCGTATATAAAACAATTTTTTGTGCGTTACTCCACAAAAACGTTTTTAGTACTAAATCTATTGCACTTGTTGATAAAAACGAGACCAGTTTGAGTACTTAAATACGCAACAAAACAGGCGTGAAAACTCAATATATCACGAGCATGCACATTATAGTCCAATCTGTGTGTGTCAGTGTGTAATTTATCGAACGATTTTTTTGTGGGAGGTCTCTTGACCCCATAAAAAACAGGCAGGCGCGGGGTAAAATCACCAGTGAGGGCACTTCAAAAGCCGGGCCTACGAGTATTGGAAGTGGGAAAAACAAGCGATCACCACTTAACTCAGACGCTCTGATGACACTTCACACGTACGCAGTGATTTTTACAATGTTTCGCGGCGCTTTATATATGCAATCTCTTTGATGTCCTTTCTTTATTGCGTGTCAAGTGAAATCTTCAGCCACCTCATTTTGCTTTTGATGTAATCTTCAAGTACGAAAGATGGCCAACAGCGCCATATTCTTATTATTTCTCAATGTAAATTTCCACCAGAAGTGTCCTCGAGATACCAAATATCGCGGTAAATTAATGTAACTTTTCAACGTAAAAATGTTGTGAACACAACTGCTTTTATTATATTTGAGCTTGAGAACTTGGGCGAAGCGTCTACAATTATACACTGCTCTACATTAAAAAAAAAATAATAGTCGTAGACAACATAATAAAATATATTTTCAATAAAAAAATTGATCTTTAACAATAATCTGTAATTAATAATTGATCTTTAACAATTGCTGTTTTATAAGAAGCGAGCGTAACTTGGTGTTATATGAAACCAAATCGATTCGATTCGATTCTATAAAAAAAAAGACATTTATCAATAAATATTATGTAAAATGAGTAGTTAATCAAAATTCAATAGTAAAAGTTATCGGAAATTGTATTCGTTTCGATTTTCAGTGTTGATATGTCGAAATCATCCCAAACGAGCGTAGTGGAGCGACTCAGAGATTCGCAGATTCGGACGTGTGCATCTACGTGACTGGCGCCTTGCCAACCACAATACACATTTAATGGGCCGATTTTATACACAGGACACAATTTTAAAGCAGTGTATAAACGCTAAACGTGTCAATAAAACCTTGTTTTATTTCTTATTAGTACTTCACCTAGTGGGGTCTTTCGTTTAGATTTCGTAGCGTGTTCGACGTTGGAATACAGATGCTTACTGTTTTGCTTTACTACGTTTAGTCACTTAGGTTAATAATAAATTTGATAAATAAATATTTATTAAATTAAATTGATACAACTAAAAGCATTGAATAAAAAGTGATAATTTTATCTACCATCCTGTCAGTTTTCTATTACTATCTAAATGAATTGATGCGTTTTCAAAACAATGTGTATTTTCCGATTGAAACTTTTCATCAAACAACGTTTTCACTTGCAATGTGATAGATTTTATTGCCAGTTGTTGAATGCGGCCGTACCAATTATAGCGATAAAATTGAAATTAATTTGATGAAAAAAATAGCGGCAATTTTGTTTAGATGAATAAACGAATTCAGACATAAAGTAAAAGTGAAAATTTACACGCGAAACCAGGAGATAGTTGAGGATTGCGTTAAAATGAAAAATGTTATTTTGTGTCAATTTAGCGCAGCCGTCGCAGAACTATTACTGCAGCACATTTTATTTGCTGACAGCACTGAAAATTTGCGTCAGGCTAAGTGCCAAATTTATAACATTGGACTGTACTACGGAAGGTTTTTACACTAATTGGTTCGGGTGGGCAAGGATTGTTAAAGATAAAATATGCGATGCGAACCGCTTCCGTTTACGATCTGATTGATTGCTTCATTACAGTGGAATTGATTGGGGTCGATGAGCCATTGATGTGTTCGTTGCTGCGATACCTGCCGACCGGATTGTCTTCATTTAAATTCACTTCGTATCAAAACGCAAGCACCTAACTCGTAAATGGAATTAATTAAAACTCATTGCAAAAGTATTAAAACTACATCAAATGTAAAAAGACAGTCTAATAGCAGCAGTTAACAATTTGTTCACATGTTAATAAAGAACAAGAATAAATTCAATAGCTGAAAAAAAGTTTAATTTTTTTAACCATATTGTAGCAGCAGAGTTACATGAATATTTTAAAACTTGACGATATTCAGTATGTGGGTTTGCGACATCCAAAAACGCGCGGTCGGAATTAATTTATTGATGAGTTCGGAATATTTTTGTATTGCCCATTGTTCATTATGTATGACATTGACGGTTATTTTGTGCAGGCTCATCGGGCTAGATTTCAATTTTATGGTAGTTGAGCACATCCACCGCAAAAGGCACTGTTTCAATGTGTGAGTAACATCAAATACGTATTAAATGTTTTTAATATCGTGACTATTTTCGGGCACGAACTTATCGATTATTCGAATGTGGGTAATTTTGTTTCATAATACTACAAAGGGTGGGATCATAGCCTGTTAAAAAGTTAATATGATAAACAGAATTTTCCAGTAAAATGTAAAAACAATTTAAAACGGACAAAGGGGAAGCGAACGATAAATTCAATTATTCGCATAAAAACCGCGTGATTGTGTAACGAAATAAATTAATTGAAATAACAATTTCGATTCTTATTAATTTGGAATACATTTATAAATTCGCCGTTAGACGGTTTTGATTCGTTTCAGCGTCGACCGCGACAAGTTGTTGCGTACTTTCCATGAAATTCGCACAAAAGTTAGTAGATTAAAACTGCCAATTAGGGAGCATTTCAACTCTGAGTTGTTTTAGAATTTTCGTAATTATTCTTGGATGAACAATTAATGGAAAGACGGAAATAAGTATTTCACATTTAATTGCAATATTTTCTTCCAATTATACATGACTTTGTTACTCTACAAAACTTTAGAATATTCCAAAAATATTCTCATATTGCATAATAATCATATTCATAGAATAATCAATTAATATTATTGTTACTTCAATTAATTATAATAAATAATAAGCAATATAATAAGCAAATAATAAAAAGCTTATCCTATTACAATAAATATATGCCGAAAATTAATTGAATAAATCTATAAAAGATAAGCAATTAAGCTTCCATCATTATAATTAACGATACAGCGCATTATTCGTCATAATAATAATCGTTTTATACAGATAATGATTTTTGATAAAACCAATTAACTCTATTGTAGCGGACACTTCACAGTAAAATTTAACATTAAAGTGCTTAATCATGTTATGTGTATGAGTGAACATAATATGAAAGGGTATGTTGTTATTGTGAAGTTTGCTGAATTTCAGCTGCAATTGGAGCAGGCGGGAAGGTCCAATTTAATGGTGGTTGCGTATGACAAATGCCACGTCACCTTTTTATTAGGGTTCCGTAGCCAAAATGGCAAAAACGGAACCCTTATAGTTTCGTCATGTCCGTCTGTCCGTCTGTCCGTCTGTCCGTCTGTCACAGCCGATTTACTCGGAAACTATAAGTACTACAGTGATGAAATTTGATGGGAATATGTGTTGTATGAACCGCTACAAAAATATGACACTAAATAGTAAAAAAAAGAATTGGGGGTGGGGCCCCCCATACATGTAACTGAGGGATGAAATTTTTTTTTTCGATGTACATACCCGTGTGGGGTATCAATGGAAAGGTCTTTTAAAATGATATAAAGTTTTCTAAAAAACATTTTTCTTAAAGTGAACGGTTTTTGAGATATCAGCTCTCAAAGTCGTAAAAAGTATGTCCCCCCCCCTCTATTTTTATAACTACGGGGTATAAAATTCTAAAAAAAATAGAGGTGATGCATGCTAATTAACTCTTTCAACGATTTTTGGTTTGATCAAAGTATCTCTTATAGTTTTTGAGATAGGTTGATTTAACTGTAATTTATTATATTTGCTGCTACGGAACCCTTTGTGCGCGAGCCCGACTCGCACTTGGCCGGTTTTATTCGCTGTTAACGAAATCGCCAGAAAATTTACATATCACTTAATTTAATTATTATAAACACGTTCCGCTCGAACGAACGGAATAAACTGTATCTGCAGATAAAACATTTAATAGATAGAGTTACAATTTATACAGTTGGAAGTGGCTAATGTTCGGAATCTGAAGCTTAAGTAAGTTTCTAACAGCAACAAACTTCAAAGAACGGAACCCGAGGAAGCGCATAAAAATCCTCGACGTCCGTCTTAGTAGTTGTAAAGAAACAAAATCTCCAACCCTCCATTTCTCGAGAAGTGCGGTCGAACAATTCAGGTACCTCGAGCTGTGTTCAGATGAAAATGCTACTCGCTGGCCAAATGCTAATTTTATGGTGGTTGAACAACTGTGCCGAATTCGCGTCACTGTCCTTCACAGAGCTGCCCCCTGGGTATCATCTGAACCAACCGGTACGTCATGTAGGTCAACCCGGATAGCTTATGGAAAACTGACGCGCTTCGCCGTGTCGATAAATCTAATCGAAATCGCGCAGCTCTTTAAATCCGAATAACATGTGATCGCACACTAAGCTGAGCTGATTAATGGTAAAATGTACATTGAATCGTTACTTTTCATTACTGTTTCGAAGTGCGGTACCGAGCCGAGAGCCAGATGGTCAGATTAGAAAAGTTCACTGCGAAACAAGTCCAAAATCGACTTTAAAAGCATAGTCCAAACATTTGGTTTTAGAAGTGGCGCCACGAATTGAACGCAAGTTTAAATTGGAATGTAACCCACAATAAGCTTTCGTGATTGGCCTGTTTGTTCTTAATTAGTATTAATCGGAAACCCTTGAGGGAAACATAATAAAAATTAAATGCATATATCATACGTAATTTTATCAGATAGGATAAAGGTTCAACATTTAATAACAAAAATATTACCTACTATTATATAATTATACATCATAGAAGAATTTTAATGATAATGAGCTGAATACATATTTATGAGTCCCACATAAAAATAAAAACAGTTCATCTGTATCATATAAGTAATATAATATTTTTAATAACTTCCATTGAAATTAAACGCCAAACGTATATTGGTTCAGGAAAATAGCAGCATTAATACAAACTATCAATTACTTATCATCAAAATTTGCAATCAAAATAATGCGTCGACTGCACGGTTATTATGTAAAATGCGCCTAAAAACGAGAATATGCATCGCATGAATTCTCATTATACAGCGAGTTTATCCACATTATCTGTTACTAATTTATATGAAAATCCATTTCACTATTAGAAACTGCTAAATATTTAAACTATTTAGAGCCATGATACAGTAGAATAAAATTAAGCACAGTAATTTCATTTTAATAAAGCACATGATATTCATATTTTGATCGGTCGTAAAAATATTGCGTAAAAAAAATAATTAAAAATTTTAAATTTTCAGATTACATTCTACCCAATGAAGTATATTTAAACAGATTAAAAATCCTGGCTGGATTTAAAATATTTTTATGAAATTGAGCTGCTGTTGCGTAGCGTCTGTTTATTGTTATTACATTTTTGGTGTAAATATTTAAAATTATTTCAGATATTAAAGATGAATGTTTCTTCTTTGCAGAAAGCCTACGAGATTACTTTAGTAAATTCGGCGAAATCACAGAAGTAATGGTTATGAAAGATCCCACCACAAGGCGGTCGAGGTATGTATCTAATGTTTTTTATTGACTTAGGGCCGATTTTTCAATGCCCAGATAAACAGCTAGATAGACTTTATTCTTCAGTTAACAAAATATTCAATTTTTCAATAGACGAATAGGACTTATCTATCGAATAACTACGTTATTTGAGGAATAAATCTATTTGCCGCTCCAACGGCCAGATAGCGCGCTATTCGACTGTTAGGCGTTTGAGTTGACAACTGACGCGTCAAATTTGAGATATTTTCGTATGTCATAACATAGAGCGTAGAATTATTAACAATTAAACCTCTTTCTATATAATTATTATCAATTAAAATCATATTGAAATTGATGTTTTTGATAGTACTGATGACCATGCCATTGAAAATTTGCCGAACGCTGCCTTTAAGTATGTCGTTTCCATCGTAAAATATATAAATTGAAACACAAATTTAACCAAACTCTTTACTCGAATCAAAACAACAATCAACAATCATAGAAGACAAGTGCACTCCTGACGTGAGTCATAATGACGGTAGTTGACAAATTGCTAGATTTGACTCTATCCCGCTCCAACCTGACTAATTTAATATGTTTGTTTCGCCACTCCGAGAGCAGTGCTGCCAATATGGAAATATTTGGTCAGATAGTTATTCATCAAATAAATCACGATTGAAAAATAGGCGAGCCGTAATGAGTTAGATAAATAATTGAATAAATCTATTCGAGGGGTAGTTATTAGACTGTTTATCTCGCGATTGAAAAATCGGCCCTTAAAGATATTTATATTTTACCGTTTGTGTAACATTTTGTGTGTCTTAATACCTTTCGTAAGTCTTAAACAAACTTAATAATAATATATAATGCCTAGGTACCTATTGGAGTTAGTTCAAGGTGCCTAAAATTTATTATTGAACACGAAATTAATGTCTGAAGTTGGTTCTTAAAAAGTTGTTCCAACCAAATAATACAGTAGCTACGTTCCAAGCATTTAGAAATGAAGTTATTCTAAATCAAACATTCAATTTTCAAAGCAGGTATTATTTCCTCTGAAACTACTGAATTCCTTTAATAGTTGCCTCGTTATTTGATATCGTTTTATCTCATAGTTCATAGAGGAGGAGGTGGTAATTTGGAACCCCACTTTGTTTTTTGAGTATTTTAAGAAACCTATTTGACTAATCATCACAAAACTGTCTTTATATATTTAAAAACTTATTGGCTTTTATATTAGAAACTAATTTATATTAAAAAATACACATAATACGAAATAATTTGCTTTATTAGAAAAAATAACAAAAATGTGTTCGGAGCTCTGGTGCTGGTATTATGGAACCCGGGTTCCAAATTACATGTATGGAATAAATTTACTTGCAAAAATCACATATATAATACTCCGCGTCGCATCCTGAGCATTCAATATGCGCCCACAACCTACATGATTGGCACTGAATCCAAGTTTCACCCTGTTGATCGTTAGAGTAATTTTCAGAACAAAAAATGCAACAAGCGTCATCTTGGTTTGTGGGCTGGGCATACGCGGTATAATTTTCTGACATAACAGTGTCTCCTGAAGAAACAGAAGATTCAGAATCCGATGAGGTAAAATCCTGGCTGTTTAGAGGAGCTCTTGAAGACTTTGAAATAGTCTGCCCACCACTACGCCCACGAGCTCTTCCCCGACCTCTTCCCCGACCTCTTCCTTGACCTCTTCCTCTCTGCGCTATAGACTTGATTGACTCCTCAAGTTGCTGTTTGTAAGGAGACCCAGTCAATAAAGTAGCAGCAGATGACTTACGGCCTCTGTTAGATCTTTTATTCTTGGGTGTCGGCACCGGTAAGATGTGTTCAGGAAGAACAACAGGATTGCTATCAATCACTTGCGGGGATGACTGATTTGCTTGTCCACTAGGGCCTGGTTGAGGTTCTGGCTGTGGCATTTGAACAGCAATATGCGTACTAGTAGACGGTAGATGAGGGTCATCATCAGTAGCTTGAAGAGTGGTCTCACCTGTGCTTGCTATGTAGTCGACTTCAGTAAAAACGTTTCTGTTAATCGGGTAAATACCAGTTACCCTGAACCCATTTACAGCAATAGCTCCTGTTTGGCACCTGAGATAAGCACGTCCCAGCAATTCAGATATTTCGTATGGAGTCAATGTCTTGTTGGAATTGAGTAACCACTGTCTAATTTCTTCACTGTAGTACGTTTTCAAAGGACCCATAAAAGACCTGTCAAGAGGTTGCATCTTGTGTGTTGAATGTGGAGGTAAACTAATAATTGTGACGTTGTTAGCTCTAGCTGCCATCAAAATATCTAAATTGCGTGTATGTGAATAATGACCATCAAGAATTAATAAAACAGGCGAGGCTTCAGTCGGGTGGGTCTTTTCAATGAAATGATGAAACCAGTCAGTAAATAGATTTGCCTGAATCCATCCTGATGGGTGACATCTTCCTATAGAACCTGGCGGAGCTCCTTTCATCAACGTTTGCGTCATGTTTTTGCGTGGAAATATTAACAACGGTGGAATAAATATGCCACTTGCGCTCATCGCTGATACAACTGTCACCAATGATCCACGCTCAGCCGCAGTTATGGTACCTACTTGCCTTTTCCCTCGCAGACCAATTACTTTAACTATTTTACTTTGTACGATAGAAAGCCCTGTTTCGTCGACATTAAAAATTCTCTCGGGAGGATAATTATGTTTTTCGAATTCTTCTTCAAGAAGGTCAAAGAACTTATCCACTGCTTCTTTATTGAAACCTTGAGCTCGAGCATTGGAAGTTCCTGTTGGTGATCGAATGGACAGTTTATCTTTGTGCCGTAATAAGAAATGATCAAGCCAAGCTCGCCCGGCTATGTTATTTCGAAACGGATGTTCAATATTATTTTTCACAGCCAACTGATAGGCCATTTTACGAACATCCTGACGGGTCAAGCCATAAAATTTACTTTCCATAAGGAGAAGGTATGATACAAGGCTTTCTTCCAGATGAGTTGGCAGGACAGGTCTTCTTCCTATAGTAGTATTTACAACCTCATCGGGAGGCTGGTCACTGTGCACAAATCTTTGCAAAGTAGTTTTTGGAACGCTATACAGTTTAACTGCTTTTTTCAAACCCATTTTCTTTTCTCTCACTGCTTTTACAGCTTCAATCATGTTAGCCTTGCTCCAACTCTTTCTTTTCGACTTCGGCTTTGGTGACAATTGAGTTCGAGGCATGACTAAAACCAAGAAAAAAAGGTGTTGAATACATTGCGGGTATTTTGGAACCCGGTTCCATATTACCTGCACCTATCGGGTTCCAAAATCAAAACCTTACTTTGTTACCAAATAATCAAGAAAACAAAAACTAGTTCAAATAAATAATAAAACTTACCTCTGTCAATGTGAACTTATGCGTATATACTTCCTGTAACACCTACTGTATTTACTTGTAGACAGAAACAAAACTTTTGACAGTATTTGGAAATAAAACTAAAAAACATTTGCAGGTGACACAAAATTTTAACTTCATCTGACATGTCCAATCACGATGCAAAAATGGCGCTAGTGGCAGTAATAAGTTCAATGACATCAGTTCAACGTAATTCCATAGTTTTTTAACAGATGTCGTTGTCTATTATTGGGATATTAAGGGGTTCCAAATTATCAGCAGGTTCCAAATTACCACCCCTTCCTCTATTTGGTGGAATCTATTTTGCGAATGCATTGTGAAACTGTTATTGTCTAATATAAATGAAGCATGGAAACATTTGAAGTTCGGTAGTTATTGCAATAACTATCACGGTGAACAACAATCAAGGCACTATGTACACAACCGAGTGGCTTAGGAACTCCCGAGACAAGAAATAAGTTGTCAAAGTGTCGAGGTGAAGTTTCTCTGTTAACATCGTCTGCAGTTAGGTAAATCGTTGGTTTCACAACTCAATATTGCCCCGCGCCCCCTGAAATAATATGCCCGAAGCCGATATTGGAGCGGCTCAGCTGTGAATCTAAATGCAGTCTGCAACCTATTACGTACTCCGCACCCTGCTTCAGCCAAATGTAACGTAAACGTCTTTTGTTTATGCTTATTGGTATATTGGGTATCGGTGGCTGTTAAGGTCCTGTTAATTAAACGGCTAAGCTTGCAAGCTATTGTGTGATTCGGTCGAAGTTAAATTAAATTACAGGGGAAACTTGGGCAGCTTCAGTTAATTTTAGGTATCGCAGCGCGTTTGAGTGACGCTTGCGCAGAGTTCAATTGTTTTAAAAGTTCCACCGGGTTGCTTATTTTCTAATGTAGGTAGTGTTCGCATTTTGTAAGAGAAGTTTCATTCAGTTGTTTTACTTTTTGTACAGTTTGTATGAAAAAGGTAACGGAATGTACTTTTTTATGTCATTTTCATATCAGTTGGTGATTTAATTTTTGTAAGTATAAATTATAATCGTTATGTGTCACCTTTAAAGTAAGAGATAACCATTCAAACTAAGAATAATGTAGCAGTGTTATGATCGAAAATTTCTTGTTATTTAATAAATAATTAATAACAAAAAATTAAACCACCAAAACAGCTAGAAACATTCCTTCAAAATCGAGACCATACTCCCACAATCGTAATCTATAAATAATATCAGTTACTATATCTTGGAGCGTATATTTCTTTCGAACAGCCATCAGCTGTGAGATATTGCGTTAAAACAACGAGAAGGAAAATTTCCCGCTCTGTTTTCGGTTTTAAATCTTTTGCGACAATGTTCCCTGGCTAGAGGCGAAATGTTTTTAGGTCGACACCTTATCGTAATCGTAAATCAAGTGGACATAGGCGAAGGTTGAGATGTACAGCCGGTGTGCTGTAGTGATAACAGTTCCCGTAAACAAGCGGCAATATAAAAGTCAACTTTTTGGTTCGTTATTTCGTGTTTGTTCAGAGCTGAGTAAGTCGTGGAGCGTCGAGGTGCCTTTTTATATGGTAGTAAATTATCGAGAAATGATAATGAAATCTCATTTCGCTTAATCATTAGAAATACAATAACTCTACGTCGAACTAATTAGTAAAATTCCGAATTTTTATATTTAAATAATTTTAAATGTCAAGGCAAACTATACCGTCCAATTTACGTTTTGTAGTATCATTTATAGTGAGGAAAAATTCAAATAATAATTTTCGTCGTACACAAAAATCAGAATAGAGCACTGAAACGTCTACTAAACTTGTAAAAACAGAAACAAAACCATATTAAAAAAATATATGTGGTAACATAGTGCACAATTACACAGATATTTATCACCAGAACATATTTTACACACAGCCTGAAATACAGCGCCATAATTCAAACGTAAGAAGCGAAACGCTTTCAATATCGAGCAAAGTTAGTCACGTCAAGTGTCTCTACGCATAAAGTTGCCCTAATTCTTCACGACGCAGACTAACTTTACCCCTGGACTTTCCCAAACTACAACTTATGCAAGCAAAGTAAATCAATATCCAAAGTCAATGAATCAGGAGTAATATATTCGGGTACATAATAAATGTGCGCTACCTGAAGGCAATATCTGAAAAATTTGCCTGCTCGATATTGCTTACAAG
The DNA here is from genome assembly GCF_061535455.1 of Colias philodice. Taxonomy (NCBI): domain Eukaryota; kingdom Metazoa; phylum Arthropoda; class Insecta; order Lepidoptera; family Pieridae; genus Colias; species Colias philodice. The sequence goes on along the minus strand of NC_143094.1, from coordinate 5,204,491 downwards.
GGAGTTTCCTTTCTACCGAAAATTTAATGCGTCGTTCGCATTTTTATAGAAAGAAGTAGGTAACTGAAATAATTTGCGCCCGGTGCTATATTTCCTTTTATTTATTTTAATGGTGGGTCTCCTTTTTGTTTTTACAAGGATTTAGGGAAATGGATTTGCGAGAAGCACGTGTGAACTTTGGATATTAATAAAAACTTATTAGGCGTGAAACAGTGGGAATTGGTGTTGTTTTCTGTTTATTTTTTTAAAGAATTGTTAGAATAATACTTTTATGTTTATGTGACTGTAGATATTTGATGCATACTTCAGATGAATTCTACCCTATTCCCAAGTTCAGTAAATTATTTGACGCGTTAAAACAAAGCCCTTTATCATAATTTTATGGCCAAAGTTTCCGAAGTTAAGACGCCCATTTCGTGTTAGAGGGTCGAGCAGATGATATGATTTGTGTCGTCAAATTTCAATGACAAATTACATTTTTAATTAGGTATCGAAGCGGCGGATTTTAATACGAGCACAGTTGAGCGTTTACAAACGCAGGCCATCTTTCGGGCTTATGCGATGCGGCTGAATGTAAGTTTATATCATACTCGGAGCTTACAGCGGCTTACAGCGCGTCTCCATTCACGCCTATTTCATTCGTTTCGCTTTCCACTAAAATCTAAAATCAATAAAGGATCACGGTATAAATGCAAAGATTACTGGGCTCGCTTTTCGCAAGGCGTGAAAAATGTACGCGCCATTACGTGAACCGTCCGAAATAAAACCGCGAATCACTATGAGACTGTAAGTAGCACCATAAAAGGAGGATCCTTCGTCGGAATCGCTTCGGCAAACACCTACAGAGGAATGGAGTGGTGTTAAATGAGAGGGATTGAGCGTCCCCCGCGACCCTGCTCGCCGCGCGCTGCTCGCAGACGTCACCGAACCGCGACGCCATATCTTAGCAGATACGAGACCGGCTGAAGTATTTAATTCATGCTCGAGAGCATCACTTCAACACGACTCATTGAGCAATAGTTGAATTGGATCCGTTTGCTATCATTTTATTTATGTGATTTTGATAGACGACATCATTTGAATATTTATATTCCGTTTTACATGGAGCTAAATATTTTTATTTGATTATTGTATGATATTTTGTTATTGGAATGGAAATTGTTATTTGTTAGATACTACGCTTCGAAAATTGATCAATGTTTGTCTAAACAAACAGGAAATGAAAATAAACTACTTTTTCAATATGCCCATTACTGCAAGTTTCTGTAGTATTTGCAAGGGTGTGTGTTTTCCGAGATTTTAAATTACATCGCAAATCGATGTATCAAATTTATATCGAAATCTTCACTACAATTTTGACTTATTAATAATGGCTATAATATGACTCTATCAATATGAATTATAATACAAATCTGAAATAAATTGTATTGGACCTATATCTACCTAAATGTTTAAATCTGCTTAACAGACTAGCTCAATGACCGTGCTACAGCCCCTCCGAATTTATTCTAACTGGTCACGCAAATAATATTAAACCAGTAGTAAATGCTCTTAAAAGATTTTACATTCTATTACTTAATAAAACATGCAATGTTTTATCAAAAACTTTGTTTTACTGACAAATATTTCACATACTATCAATTTTTTAACACCACCTTCTCAACATGACACTGGCATAATTGCGTAAAGCAAAATTGGTATGAAAAAAAACTTTTGATTACTATCATCACTCGATTTTCCCACCACGATCTAATACGGAATTTCGAAACAATGTCACAATTATAGGGACGTTAACTACCTAGCTATCGAGTACATAATGATGCAATAGAACTATAAACAAACTCACTCTATTATTTACGAACAAAAAACAAAAAGTTGTAACGTGCCTTTATAATAATGTTATGTTGTGTAAGTAATTATGTTAAGCGCATATTAAAAATTTTAATACCATCACGGTAGACAGGCGTGCCAATTAAAACTTTACGGATAAAAATTAGTGAAATCAGTATACTCTTAAAACTTAGTAAAATTTGTGCGGTAGCGTTCATTACTAGTTCGATAATCGGTTGGAAGTGTGCGATGCATAATCAAGTGGTAGTCTGTGAGCCGTTTGCCCCCTTGGTAGGGGGGAGTCATAAAACTATTACAGCACCATTCTGTGCACTACGCTGGCTTCATTAATCGGCCATCGTATGAGCTATCCTGTTATTATGATATGACGGTAAGTCGACGAATCGCCCTTCCATCGCTACACGAACACCAGGTGTTAAGTGTACGACTATCTATTATAATTAGATTGTATGTGAATCGGAGTTTGATGTTCAAATAGGGCGATAGTGTAAATTAAATTTTTAATTTGTACAAACAAAATATTACCTGTCATCTACGTTGTTACACGTAAAGTATAACGTAGCCCTTGGTATTTAGGTAATTATAATATTTGGACGGTAACATTTTCTACTGAAAATAATTATTTAATATATTTAATAATTTATTCCTTTCTCCAAAGAATATCAATTTGTTCAATTTGAAATAAAATTGTGCATTCTATTTCTATTTTGGTACTTATGAAATCTCAATTTAAATATTCATATAAGCAAGACGCTAGTGAAGAAGGTCTGGTCTTGAAGAATGCTCGAAAATTCTCGAAATTTTTCAAGTAGTTCTCAAATCGTTAGTATGGACGAGGCTTGACCGTCGCGTTCAGGCGCAGTAGATTGGTTGGATCTAACAAGATCTGTGCTCTAGTTCTATATGATATTACCTTTCTATTTGCTTAAATTGACTGGTACTTAAACTGATAATAAAAGAGGAACCATAAAATTCAAGTTATATTTTAGAGTCACCCTTAAGGTGACCTTTTCAAATGTTTAAAAATATTTGGAGATCGTTTTTTCGTATTGCCTTTATTTCTGCTCTACATATAGGAATAAGTACAACTCATTTTTTTAAATATGATATTTTGCCATATCTGTTAAAAATGCATCAATGTAGTAGACAGATGAAGTAAAGAGAAATATAGTAGTAATTCTGTTCAACGCAGCCAATATGAGCCAAGTCAGCATCACGCAAATACCAAATAAGCCGCTCAAACATGTATTTATAAAGAATATCGAGACCGCAAGAAACGATGCGACATACGTGAATGTGCATGAGGATCTGCCGATAGATTAATTTATACGGACATGCCGGCCGCGGCGTGCCAAGGATTAACCAATGCAATACTGGACGCGAACAAATAGGCACCATTACATATATGTACGTGATTAATACTTGCGTCAAAATGCTGAGACTCATTCTTGGAGATCTATTTTGGAAAATTAATATGCATATTGTTGCTTGACCCGAAGTATATGGGTTTGTTTTGAGGTTTTGAGTGAGATAGATGTTGAATGTTCGTTGCTTTAAGATTTGTGTATGATGATGGGTATACAAATTATAATTGTAAGTATAGATTACATTGAACATAGTTAATCTATAATAGTTGATCTAGCAATGTTGTAAGCACAGGTTGTAAGTGACGTAACCAATTGTTTTTTTTTTATCTGAGTATAAAAATTGCTTGTCGCTGTGTGATGTGACTTGGCTGCCTAGAATATTTATTAGAATAACAAGGAGGAGAAAGATTAATTGTTTAAAATTGAAGATAAATAAAATAACAATAAGTTTAAATTAGGAACATAATTTTAATTTTCACGATCCTGAAAATCAAACATATTTGCCCTCCGCTTGCAATGGTTACGTAAAAACGCTCTCATATCGATAGCATTCTTCAAATCCGTAAAGTAAAATGATTAGAATGAATATGTAATCAGAGCTATGCATATAAAATTATCATGAATATCAAATTGCGGTATCCTAGACAGCGTTGATTGTCACGGTCTTCATTTATGAATATTCCACGGCATTATATTATTTTAACAAATAACATCTATTGGAGTCGTGCCAATAAAAACTTGTTAATTTTACCCGTGACTCGTATAGAATGAAGGCTTGGACATTTCCACCTCATGTTTTATGTATAACGGTACATATAAGCAATCTCACTATTGGAAGTCTAGACGCAGTGTGAATGAGATGGAGTGAAATATTGACTTCTTTAAAATGATGCACAATTTTATTGAACATTTGAGATAAGCTTTAGTTATTAAGTTACCGTTTGCTATGAGATTGTCTCTGTAAGGAATATTGGATGATTTATGTTTTCTTGATGCTGCTGTTATTTTTATGCGATTGTTGTAGTATATTATATTATAGCTTTATATGAAATTCTATGTATAAGCTAGCGCCATTATAAGCATTTTGTGATACACACGACAGCATTTAAACGGAAAATGGCTTCTAGATTGCAATGCCTATAATATTATTATGATAACCACAGAAAGAAAGTGGTTTATATATTTATTTTACTTAACACAGAAAAAAACTAAGTAGTAAGTATAATACAAAAATATGCTCTATTTTATCCCAAACTAGCGGTCCGCCCCAGCTTCGCCCGTGGTACCTACATGTTTACGTTTTTTTCATAAGAACCATCCTCGTACTTCAAGGAATAGATTCCGCAGCGCACGCGATGACATAATTTTTATTAAGAAATTTTTTATACCTTGGGTTACATTATTGCATTTTTGGTAAGGATCTCTAATTTTTTTGAAAATGAAATATAGCCTATGTTGCTCAGTGAAGATGCAGCTTTCTAATGGTGAAAGAATTTTTGAAATCGGTCCAGTAGTTTATGCGTAAAAACCATACATACACACATACATAATTACAAACCTTTCCTCTTTATAATATTAGTATAGATATCATTCGAAGTATTTACAACTGTTTTAACATCACATCTTGTTATCATCATAGTTCGACGAGAACGAAGACCAAAATATGATCAAACGCGGTTTTAGCATATATGATATTAAAGATTTAGTGGCGGAATAATTCACAATTCATTAGATCGGCGATGGGTATTTGTGTCCGGTACATTGCTTTTTATTACATCATGCTAGCGCATGCGTCAAGACGTTGGTTAGGAACAAAATATTATGTGGAAATTCGGATAGAAAATCAAGATGGGTTCTGTAATTGAGAGTAATTGGGTTTAAAATATTCAATTATAAATGATTTAAATATTCAGTAAATAATTTAATAAATATGACCATATTGTAAGGAATAACTATGATTGAATTTAACTCTACCTATCAATGTAATAAAAGTATTTTTACTTTTTAGGAGATATATCCATTATTCAATTCAACTTATACAACAGTTTCGTACTCGTAATTATTAAAACTCATATATGTATTATGTAATTTTGTCTAGTGCACAAGCTTTTCAAAAGTTAGTACCATGTATGCATATCAAATAAAATCACCTACCACTTTACAAAAAGATTCAAACCACCGTTTCAATTGTTTCGTTTTCAGTGTATACAAATAAATATCAAAAAGACAAACGTTCAAACGTCGCTAACGTAAAACCGGCCGGCCAAAAGCTAGGATATTTCTTAAAACTACGGGCGGCAGATTGTCGTAAATATATCAAGGGCTGTCACCGCGAAGGTACGTGCCCACCTTGGGGCAACCATTACAACTATAAAACAACGCTTTCGGCTCTTGAATTTTACCCCAGCTTGTATAAAATGCTTCGAACATTCGAAAGTTTATCGCGATTTGTAGTTGCGTTTAAACAAATTAGGAACACTGCTAATTGGGAAATGGGCACTATGGAATTATTTATTCTGACTGTCGATTGTTTTCGCATTATTTTTGTAAAGATGCGTTTTTATAATTATTTAAAATTTTGCAAGTATCAAAACACTTTGTGTTAAGAAAAACATAATATGGAATGGCCCTCAATCAAATGAATACAATATGTAAAATGTCCATGACATGTTTCACACGTTCAATAAACACATATAAACTGTTGTCGAGTTGCTGATTGTAAAATTATTGATCGTGAATTTGTAAGTACTACTATGAATATGAATTATTTTGTAAATTACTTGTTTTTAGTTCTATTGATTATATCATGTTATGGGTAATTTAGTCCATTAGTTATCAAACTAAAGTTATTGACATAATTTTCACACACAAACGTTCAATTCATAAAAATGTCGTAGAGACGAAAATCATACAGTTGAATAACCGCAAGAATGTCATAAGAAAGTAAGAAAAATTAAGTTTCAGATAGCTCCGGTCCTGTTAAACAAATGTTGAGTAGAATATACGATTACGTGTCATAAGTTTTATGCCCCTAAAGTTTCAAAGTAAATTCAAACATCCACCGATAAATCTTGGCGACGCTCGGAACGATTTCATTTTCGAATTTCAGGAGCGATTGCCTCCACTGTTAAAGTTTGCTTGAAAAATGTTCGCGGACGATTGACTCGGTATAAACGGAAATAAAAAGTTCTCTGTTAGAGCAATAGCGTTGTACATTGCGCATATAAAGTAAAGAAAAAGCGCCAAAGAGGATCACAATTTGAAACGCTCCTGGATTTTCGCAGACTTAAAATTGTAACCAACTTTTTAAACCGACCTGCTATTGTGAAACTTCTCTGCCGATGGACTTGCATTCATCTTTACAACGTTTAAGGCTTAACTTTGCATTCATAATTCGTTCCTAGAAAAATAAGGCGCCTTCGTGGAATACATAAATTTTATTAAACTTGAACTCTAGTTTTAAAACAACCTTATTCGGCCGAGCAATAAGCGTAAACGCAAAATTCATGACGCGAAACTCTAATTCAGTTATACTAGAGTAGCGGAGCTGTTTTCCGTATTATCATTACTAAACAGCTTTTATTATTCCACGATATTTGGCTACAGGGGCCTCACACGCGCGCTAATGGAATAAAAAGTAAGGTTACAAAGTAAAAAGATACAGAGCATCACCCGCGGCAGCGCTTCGTGCGAATTTGAACTGAAAATTTTATACGTTCAATCTATTCTGAGCGCCTTTATATTGGTGTCTCACGATCCCTACTCTGCTCTGTAAGGTTTCGTTTTCAATTATTGCCCACTTGTGGAACGAGATTCAATGGAAAAACAAAAACCTAAGCAAGAGATGATATTTTATAGACAAGCTTTATACAATGTTTACTGCAGTACGATTTGTTCTTGAGCGAGATCTGTAACGTTCTAAGAAAATTATTGACGGAACGTGCCGAGGCGGAGAGTTTTGCTGACAAGTATATGAATAATAAGCATTGTATTTACACACCGCTTTATGATAGTAATCTTTTGAATATGCTGTGTTCGAGTAGTGTATTAGGTGGGATTTATTTGAAATTACGCGCTTCGTGATTTTATCAGAATTCGAATTATGAACTGAATTCATCTATACGTATAGATATTGTAAACTACAAGTATGCATTCATATTTTAAAGCATTTTAATTGTATGTAAAGTGGTTAAAAATACAATACAATTTTTTTGCATGCATACATATTTATAACTGGATATTTTTAACCTTTCAACATAAAAGATAACTCATTTATGGAACGTAGCAGTGTAAAAAACTTTTACGCCTACAAAATAAAATTAAAATGCCATATATTTTCATGGCAACATGCAAATTAGTTTCGATGCTTTGTAATGCGCCGCGCGACGCCCGCGAACGTGAAATCTTAAACGTAATAACAGTATTTTCATTTTTAAATTATGAAATACAAATACCTACATGAAATCTTCATAAATTAACCTTATCGCATGTAATGTTTATGTTTGCGACTATCGCTACCTAATATTTATGTAAATGCAACCCTTTAGCGTGAATTATTCGAAACGTTTGTTAGCGAGCCACATACTGCCGTCATTTTATAAATGGACGTGTTATTTTTGCTTTCTTAATTCGACTTCCCTAACGCCATAATCTCATAAAACGCTTAGCTATTTGAAATTCAAATAGGTATCAGTTATCAGACTTGTATATCTTCGTGTACCCAATGTATTAACATAATATTGTTTGTTGTACGATGTAAAGATAACAGAGTCGCCCCAAAGCGAATTACACAAAAACGATCGACTCAATTTAGAATTTCAGCTCATAGTTTTCCAATTGCCGTGCCGCTTGAGCAAGAACGGGTCATTTGAACGAATACGCTTTTATCAAATGCAATTCCTTTACGAAAAATGCAAGTTGAACAACAGTGCAAAACACAAAGCTTTGAATATAAGAAGTGCAGGCAAGTACACGATTTCTGCGCCCTGTAATTTGAAGTTGACAACATTGAACGTACGACCAACCGGCGGCTGCTCACAGAAATGCGCTCTTGCTATTTTTGTTCCAAACTTAGCGCTGGGGACGGACAAAAAAGTTCCCAACAACTTCCCAACACATTAATTGGTTAACTATTGGTTATTTCGAACGATCGATTTGAATATAGCGTGTTTAGTTTATTCATTATTTATGTGGCATGCTTTATAGCGATGTATTACACGAATATTTCTTTATGCAATTATGTCTTAGATAGAAATTGTCTTCATAGAAATAATAATCTAGAATTTCTATCTATGTCTTGTTTGTTGTCTAAATATAAGTCCTCATAAATTGATTGTATAGTTCACGATATATGCTTACTATTTGCACACAGCAAAATTTAATTAACACCTGATGAGCTGGCTACTATCAACTGGCAGGATCGAACCCGCAATAGGCAGCTCCGATCAATGCGACACGACTACATTTTGCATAATTGATGTCCCATTCACAGCTACGGAGCACTTATTCATATTCATGAATTTTACAAATTTTTCAATTTGTGCCGCCAGAAACTGTATTTACAGTGCTTCCACGTCGTATTTGCGCCAATACAATCTGTATAAAAGCTGGACTGGGACACGGACACGCCGACCTGCGATAAAGGTAGCCCCTAATGCGATATTTTGATACTGCTTCTTTCAATAGCCACGCTGTTATTGCTCCGACAATGCAAGCTTTTGTATTCCATTACGGAGTCTATTCCGTCGCAAATAAACCGTGTACAGATAGAGATCCGATTCGTAACTTCGAAATAAAATAACATTAGTTACTGAGAAGCGACACGAAAATCACTCAAAGGGAAAAATAAAAGAACAGTGTAACGAATCTGATTCCCAGTGGCGTTAGAGCCTCGAAGGTAATGGGAGATTGTAAAAGGGGGCAATGAAAGCTGCGTATTATGTGCGAGATCCGTAGGGGCCTCGCTGTATTGTGTTCGGCCCGCGGAGGCTCGATCTGACCAGGGACGCGGTCAAATTGTACAGAAATGAAATTATCAAGGTACGCTGCCGATTTTCCGAACCAATGAATCAAGATCCAATTCCCTTTTGTAATAGAACATCGTCGCGAAACGCGCGGACTTACACTGGCCACTCACGAGCCGCTTAGCGGCACTTCATGTGTTATAACACTTTTCACTTCAAACGATGTTGGCCTAACGAAGTTATATCGCATTTATACTTGTTTAGGCTTATCACTTTTTACGTACTAGTATGATGATAAGTTTATGTTTTCCATGCATGTTTCAAATTTAAGAATTCTGATATAGCTTTATTGGTTACTAGCTTCCGCCCGCGACTCCGTCCGCGCGGATGTCGGTCTTCGCGTGGATGGTTTATTTCTCCATTAACTCTGACAATGACATCTTATAAATATCTATTGGACCCAAATACGGCTAGGCCTATAATAATACGCAACGTGTGTTCGCGGTTCTACAGAACAACGTCTATGGATAAAACTGAAAAACTAAGATTAATTTTTTTTCTACGTATTTTTCCAGGATAAAAAGTATCCTATTTTACGCCCAGGATAATAAGGTATAATTATACCAAGTTTCATCGAAATCGAACCGTTAGTTTTCACGTGATGTCTTCACATACAGACAGACAGACAAAAATTTTTTTAATCACATATTTGGGTTTGGTATCGATCCAGTAACACCCCCTGCTATTTATTTTTTCAATATTTTCAATGTACAGAATTGACCCTTCTACAGATTTATTATATGTATAGATTATATATTATAAAATTTTGGTTGCATTACATATTATTTAGTAATTAATGTTTTATTTATTACAAAAGCGACAAAATTAACAAATTAAAAATATTTTTCTAAACTTTAATCTAGGAAGATCACAACAAGAGTTTAATATATAGATTAATGTTATACCATAACAAACAGGATTGTTCCTATACAAACTGTTTTATATGAGTAAAGATAATGTGGAAAAACTCATTAGTGTAGAGCTCCGTTAAAAGATTGGCAAGGGATAATGAATGGTTTAATCCACAATGTAAACATATAATGATAATAATTAACTGATAAAATAATGTAACGCATCCGATAATGTACAATTTCATGTGGACACGAAACGTCCATTGTCGTTATTTTTAAAAAATGTTATCAGAAATACGAGCATACATGGCTTGCGTCAAGCGAGCAATTGACAATTTTTTACACTGCGCTGAACGCACTGTATTTGTGTAACTCTTTTTGTAGTGTGTAAAGATTTCCATGAACACATTTTAGATAAACTTTCATAGTTTATCGCGAACGCTTTTTATGCTTCTTTGAAATACGTTAGTGAGTGCGACACCGAAATGTTCGTGCTAAAACGTATTATGAACCGAATAAGGATCAAAATGGACAGAATACATAACTTATTTTCAATAGAATTTTATAAGTAAAAAGTACTCGTGTTTTAAAGACCGCTCTTTTATTTTATTAGTAAAGTATTTGACACTACAGATAAGTTAACACTCCTCTACATAGTCTGTGCTACGCCGTAGCTCCTAGCTTGATGCGCTTTTAGTAAAATTCAGTTACTTTGTTTCTTTGCTTATAAATGGTCGCACTTTGCTTATTTTTTTACAAAATTTTATGTGCATTTCTGTTTTTATACTAGAAAATTGGAATTGAAGGTCCGATAAATAAAAAAAAAACTCAAAGAATTTTTTTGACTTAATAGACGTAGAGTTTTCGTTTTATATATCAATTGTATTTGGTTTTTAAAGATTATTTAAATATTAAAACGAGATTAGATGACCCTGAAGTCCGAAATTTTAAGTTTAGATAACGAAACATCACATCATCAACAATATTATTGACATACTAATGTTGTTTTTAATTTTAATGATGTGATTTTATTATAGCTTTCAAGCTGTCATGTGTAAAGTATTAATTTATTTCAGTTGATTAAAATTATTCCTGTAATTACTCATATTATTGCATCTGGATACTTAAAGTTAATACACAAAAGGAATTTTCATCTACATATAGATGTATAAATGTGGATCTGAGTCAGGCTTTATCTGGGCTTCAGTTGTAACGTTAGATGCGTATAATCCTATCGCCGTCAACTAGGTTGTAACAGACAAAGAGATTTCGAATCGCATGAGTGATCAGTTTTGTCACTTTACTGGATGAAAATTTATAACCCGCTTTATAAGCTGATATTAACAGACGGAGCAGAAGAGTTTGATTGTGAGCGTTGAATTGATTGAAGTCTTGTAGTTTCTATTGATTATAAATAACTAGCTATCCGCCCGCGGCTTCGCCAGTTTTGTCTAAAACCTTATAAATTATATACTAAAACCCTCCTCTTGAATCACTCTATCTATTAAAAAAAACGCATGAAAATCCGATGCATAGTTTTAGAGATTTAAGTATACAAAGGGACATAGGGACAGAGAAAACGACTTTGTTTTATACTATGTAGTGATGATGATAACAATTGGAGCTTTAAGATTTCATAAATAAATCGTCAGCTAATATTGTTGATGAAATCTACATGCCATTTATGTGAAGTTTAATTTCAATATATTTGCAATAAAACATTGAGTGTAATAGAAAGTATTTTATCCATTTTTATGTTTAACCTTACGTCTACAAATATTCGTATTTTAGTAAGAATTCTCGCAGTCGCTCGGTAATCTGCGTCAAATTGACTTTTCCGGCGCAGAGCTGACGAGACTTCGTCTGTAATATGCCATAAACGACCCAAACGTATTGGGCCCAATGCTGGAAGGTTGATAAATTTCCTTGATATTTGAATGCGTTATATTCCGTTCGGGTCATAATCGACCTTCCAATAAATATATCGTAGACCAACTTATTCCTCGATGCTAAATCTATCTTGATGAAAAACTTCGAATTTCACTGGGACGTGTCACTCTAATCGAAAAGATTAATAACGTCTCTTACGAAGTTATCGCATAACGAGGGCAATATTCAATTCTAAAAAAAAACAATTTTCCCTCAAGTTATAAACCGACAAAGATTTTCATATCTTTGCCAACTTGAGACAAAGTAATTTCGAAGGTTTGGAAATAAATTTTACGTCATTTCCTCTCTCCTCCAAACTCTTAAAATTATCGAGCATCGGCTGTTTCTCAGGATCATTAAAATTATTGAATAATGTTATCAGATAATGACACCCAAAAGTTTAATTAAACTTGTATTTTTTCACTTAATTCAGCTTTAAGCCGCTAATATAACGATTTTGTTCGCCGGATTATGCGTCTTCAAAGTTAAATTGTGAATAAATTTTCCTTATTATCATATCACAGAAAGTTGAGCCTAAAACTTCCAAGTTAAATCCTTAATCAATGCATATAAATTTCGTTACACGTCAATTATAATTTGTACATCTATTTATAAAAGAATCGCTACACGATGTAAGCGGTTTTCCTACTGACATTAAGAATTTTAAAAGAGGAAAACATTTTGTACAATCGTGGAAAAATCATTCGAAATACGAGAAATTGAATAAGGTTCATATATTTCGAATTTGCAGAAATAACCATTCTATGTATTTGCGATATAGATTTGAAACACGAATTCATGAATTTGCTCTCAATCTTTTAGGTCATATAGTTTTAAAATATGTTTGTAGAAAAATTACGTCGGTACCTACATAATAATTTACTATTTAATGAAAAAGGATATAATATAATATAACATGTCTTAATATATCAAGATGCAGTATGTTTGTAATTTTTATATGCTTATAAAAAAAATTCTGCAAAACATATAGCTATTTATTGACTGAAACATGTATATTCATTAGGTAAACACATGATTACATTGATGACAAATTATTTTTAAACTCTACAGTAATAATTTATTTTACACCTGAAAAATAAATTTCATTTCATTAACTAAAGGTGTTTCCCACTTGTAACATTGCCAAAGAAACTATAAAAATGTAAGGCTTAACTTAAAATAACCACTTAATATTGAATTAAAATGCAAAATGCTTAACATTAATTCCATCGTGTAATAAATACGTATCATTAAGCTATATTTACAGTTAACTATAGTTCATAGCCGTGTAAATATTCCAAACAGGCAGCTCACCATCGCTATAAATAAGGTTTTAAATTTTAAAACACCCTAGCAGTAATTACATGCGAGGCGAAAATATTGCAAGCTCGACAACGTGTCGACAAGGCGTCGCGCAGCGCGTTAGCGTGCATTCTTTCCGTGCGTTCATTAACATAACAAGTAGTTTCGTTAATCAAATGTACGAAATTAATAGCGCAGTTTAGAGTCGACGTTCCGCCCGGCAATCACACGGCCATTACAAATTGCCAGCAATTACTGCGACACCACCCTCCGCACCGATTCATGATGCGATTTTTTTTTAATATTCTATAATACGTTGCGTAGGGTACGTCGCAAATGGGTATTGATGCTATTAAATTTATACGCGAGACTTGCGGATCGCTTTAAATTTGTGTTTTACGTAATTCCGTTTTATATTAAAATTAATAAGAGAATTTTTGGAGACGGTTTATTAATGAGTAAGTTAAATGGCATCGGACGCACGAGGTAGCCCGATATTAACGACGTTGTAATACAATATAGGAAAATTTTATATATTAATAATTTCATTTAAAATTTTGAACATTGTGAAAACTGCAAACACCAATACCTATGCTTATGGTTAGTTTTACTAAATTATGTTAATATAAGTACTTGTTGCAATTTAATTTGTACATGTAAGTAACATAATATTTAATTTCGTTTTTTTTTGGCTGTGTGGTCTATACTATAATGTTTGATCAATACGATACATTTATTAGCACACCTGAGATAAAGTTGAATTTACATTAATAAAAAATTAATTGAACTTTCTCTACGTCTGATTATTATTCATCAACTGCAAATAATGCAGTGCCATCTATCAGTTTTTCTCAGTACTAATGCGTTTGATTGAGAATGTTAGAGATGGCTCTATCGTGATATTATAGCAAACTCTATATTATAATTGAACATAGAGCTGATTCTCTACTTCTATACATTTAAAACTTATGTTATATTCTTATTTCTTTGAAATGAGAAGAAGATATATCTGCTCATAATATGATGGTTAATATTAAAAATCTACCTACTATTGATTTACATATACAATTACATTCAAATATTTTAAATCCGAATTACATAGTTACTAATTTTCTATACTAATAACAAGTAAAAAAAAGTCCAAATATAAGTAGAATAAACATTATAATAATTTATTTTGAACAAAAACATTGTCAAGAAGGTGAATTCAAGTTCCGAAAATGTATGTAATACCTTAAGAACGTCTTTTTGGAACTCTACCAAGAATAATTGATATTTAAAATCCAGCCCCTTCACAACACGGCATGCGCGTTAGCCATTCCCGTTGGCGTAATGAGTTTTGTACAAAATATAAGGGTATTCACCGACAGGCTATCGGAGGTATCGCGGAAGTGGTGTATTCATGTAGCAGCCGAATTCGTGACTTGTCAATTTTGTTCCGATATCGATTCGATCTCGAGACAGGCGGCCGGCTAAAAAGTTTGTAACACGAAAATGCACTGTACGCACGCGAGCTGCCTATATGAAAATTTGGAAGCAATAATCATGCAATGTCATGTTGTAGAATAGAAGCTTGTGTACTTCGCTTTTTGTTTACGACGGGGGTTGTCAAGCCACTCTTGCGCGGTCTTGTATAATAACTGCGGTAAAAGATATCTTAATACTATTATAAAGGCGAAAGTTTGTAAGGATGTATGGATGTATGGATGTATGGATGTATGGATGTATGGATGTATGGATGTATGGATGTATGGATGTATGGATGTATGGATGTTTGTTACTCTTTCACGTAAAAACTACTGAACCGATTACAATGAAATTAAGCACACATATAGAGGGTAAGTTGGATTAACACATAGGATAGTTTTTATCCCGGAAATCCCACGGGAACGGGAACTATGCGGGTTTTCCTTTGCAAACGCGGGCGAAGCCGCGGGCGGAAATCTAGTAGCAAATATAGTGCTGTTTATAATGCATATAAATAATGATAATAATAATTAATATAATCTGTATACTACAGTGAGGGTCCTACGCTTAGAGAAAATTCATTCCTTATCGATTTTAAAATACGCTTGGGGACACGTGTTCAGCTTTCAAGGTTTTGTCAAATAGACTCTTTGTATTTTAAACAGGGGTCAGACCAAACAACTTCTACTGTAAACAAATTTTGAAATCTAATTTATATTGAAAGCTATTTTGTATTTCTATAAATAGATTCGTAGTATGCCTGTTCAGTATTTGTTTAGAAGAGGAAAAATCTAAATTTACAACAACAGATTAAGTAAATTAATTAAAACCACAAATCGAGATTTACATGGGATTCTATAAACAACTTGATTGCTTTACAAAAATTCAAATAACTAAGGCAGTGTCTCAAGTAGAGGTACATTTGAATATCAAAGACGAAATTCAAATTACGGCGTTTACAATAAAGGTTGAGTCGGTACGGTATTACGGGGCGATGTAAATTTCCGATACTCATTTCGAGGATAAAGTTCAAATGTCTTTGTCGCGGATTGCGATCCTTCAAGTGCAACTGTTATACGGGTAATTTTAAATTTCGCCGGAGTACAAATTTGGATGCTACGAGTAGTTTCGAACAATCCTTCATTAATACTGCAATGAATTGTTGAGTGGTTTCTAGTTACACGCTTAATAAGTAGTTCAAACAATGCTACAAGTACGGCTCGGAGGAATGCAATACAGCTTGAAATATGTAATAAAAGTCAACATGTTGGTTCACATTATACCACAGCGGTATTTTATAAGTATATGCAGGACTCGTGGCCTATAATTTTTTAATCGGTTCGCTTAAATATACGAGGAAAATACAGTTTTATATGAATACTTGAGCCTGACTTTGATCACATTGTATTCGGATGAAAAGCAGCTTATATGTTACCTCATGCTTTTATGTATTTATTTTCCAAATGTTTACCCAAATCAGATTCGTTTTTACGTGATAAAGTAATAGGAATTTTGATTGTATATCATTATGATAAAAAATTTCATATCCACGTCACACGTCTTACTTTTTAAAACTAATTTTAATGAAGTATTTTATTTTGGTATTGCCTGGCTTTTTATTATAAGATTTCCTCTACACACTTATAAGAGTTAAAACAAGCACAGATCTCGACGTCCTTTGAATAAAAATGTATTTACATAAATAGAACCTTTTTCATTTTGTTTAGAATACCCCAACATTTTGTACACAAATAAAGCTCGAAAGAAATTCGATTTATAAATTAAGACTACTAAATCAGATGTAGCTACTCAATATCCACGAAATCCGAATAGCTTTAAAGAAATATCTGCGGAGACTCAAGTCTCTTTATCTGTCCCTTCTGACCTACAATTTATTCCATGCCTTTACGCTTGACTTAAATGCCAAAGCAAGACAGTTAAGTCGCAAATCAAGTTCTTTTGTACTTGTTTTGAGATGGTTACTTATGTATCTGTTTCGATTTAGCTGTTGTTAATAAGCAACTCGAGGTTGTTTGATGTTTGAGTTTTTCTTTTTTAATTATTTTCGTCCACTAAAAAGGTGTTTTTGGGAATCTATTCTTAGAAGGAGTAACAAGTATTGTTATAGTACCTAAGCGTTTAGATTGTGTTTTTTGGTTTATTCATCATTATTTATTATTAATTATTATAAAGATCAATATAATATTTCGTAACATATAAATTTTTAGGGCAGTTACATTGATTATTACGCTTAATATGCTTTCTACGAATAAAGGATTATGAAAGTACAATTTCGTAAGAATAACATCTGCGAAATACGACTTAAGGCGGTATAAAAACATCCTAACCCGAATGTTAGAAGTTTATTTTTAAACATGTCATCTTTTTCTTATTATGAGAATATTTTGCTAATTAACGCAGGAGTGAAGGGTGAAAGCTTCCTGTTGGTCTTACTTAAAAAGTATCTTTTAGAAAAACTTTCTTTTGACAAACTTTTACATGGTTTATTTTTAAGAAGATTAGATTCCTCATTTTACAAGTTTGTAAATGTGATGTAATAGGGAATTTTATTTTCCATAAAATATTGACCTTACAAGGCCTTTTCTTTTTATCTTTGTCCCTTTGTCCCATGGGAACGATGAACATTAAACAAAGAGAAGATTGTTAGGTAATGAGTTTATTGAAAATTTCAATTATATTATAGTTCTATATTTTAAACAGCATTTAATATAAAAACAAAACAAAATCATAACAAATTAACTTACAAATCTCATACACATAACAACAAAAATTCACAATTCCCATTACTTAACAGAATTTAGTTAACGCAGACGTTTAAATCAATTACCGTCAGTAGCGATCCAGCTTGAATTGGTTCTGAGATAACATCTCCACTAGCCAACAATAGGCTATTATGTGAGTAGCTTCATCTGGCCTGATAGGAAGGGGCAGTGTATGCTGTGGAACAACAAGGTTGAGTTTCTATTGGATTGATATGGATATTGCTAGTGTAAATGTGCTCTTTACGGCGTTCTATATTGACGTATTTCTGATTCGAATGCTGGGAATCTGAGGTATTTTTTATGAGGTGAATAGTTGAAATTCTACTGGTTTTAAAATGAAATGATTATTGACAAAATATGGAACATGTTATTGTAATTTAGAATTATTGTTTACAACATTTCGCTAAGACTAATTAAGGTTGTTCACATAAAAAATAAACCTTTATTGTTTGTTGATAATGTTCACAATGTTTTAATTCTAATTAAACACACAACCTATACAATCTTCAAGATTCATAAGATAAAATCTCCTGTGGTTAACTGAAATCTGAAGATGCACTGAGACCTTGTTTCGTTTAAGACTAGACTATGGCTTATGGCTTAATCCTATAGGTCGCAATATATATAAATGAAATTCAAAGCATTGTTATGCAAATACCCAGTGGTTTGGTCTCCATCGTGAGTGTACAAGACAAAGCGACAGTGACGACCAGTGTCTTCCTGCATAGCGTAAATTCGATATCATAATATCGATTGAATTAAATGATAATGCATTTCATTTCATAAAGGATTTGGAGTATATTATATAGGGATATAATGTTATTGGTTGTACAGTTTAGTTCATTCAAGCACATTGTTATCTCAATTTATAAAAGCAGTTATATTTTCTTTGATTCTTTCGGCTGAAGTTATATTTTATTCATCATCAAGGGGAATTACAATATTATTATGTTCATAAATTGATAAAAAAATCGTCTTATTTTTGCTAATAAAGTATTCATTGGGAAAATTAATAGTAATTTTAAATGACTTAATGATTTCATGATTTTGAAATACAAACGCGAAACTGTAAAGTCATAACAACGTAATATTCCTATTGTATCTTTCTCGAGATTTATTGTTTTATTGTAGCATTCTCTTTTATAGCGTCATCAGCAGAAGTTACCTGGTGTTACACGTCGTTTCAAAGTTTCTTCAGCCATTGATGTTTTTTATTGCTGTAATGTTATAAAGCAGGATACGTTTTATGTGACCTTTATCTAAGATTAGACTGTGAATTCAAGACACAGACTTTTTTCTATTTCTTTCTTTGGTATATGTTATTGTACTGTAGCCGAAACTCGTGGCTTTATCTGAGTTAAAATCAATTGTTAATTTCGGAATTAAAACATATTTCAGGAAAATATTATAATAATTACCTACTGATTAATTATAGTTAGTAGGTATTTGCTCGTTTTTAGATATAAATAAAGTTGTTGCATTGCGAGCTTTTTAGACATTTAAATTACATTTATTTATGTATATTAAACATTCCTAGTTTGTTACACTTAAAATATATATTGTAATAACAAAGGAGATATTTAAATTTTTCGTTTTACATGAAATAAAGAGGAGCGGTTATCGAGCGCACGCAGGTACCTAAATGGCATAGAATTACAAATAGCCTTTTCATTTTTTCTCCTGGGGCATCTCGGTATCAGTCAGATGCATAGCCTTGAGATGCAAAGCGTGAGTGAACGAGGGCTTTTTATATTTGCGGGAGCCACGCTTGAATTTGCATAATATTGCTTCTTTAACGTTTGTATTGTGTATGATATACTATAGAACATGTATATATTATAGATCTGTTTGTATAGGTTCAATGATTGGAAGATTTGTGGTTTAATACCATGGTGGGCAGGCATTCAAGAATTTATCATAGCTCTGATGTTGGAAGTTCAAAGGTCAAAATGCGTGATAGCCATGTACCGTAAGTGAATTAAAAATTCTTCATTGTATATTACACCAGCTTGCGATATATTGAGAACAAGTAAACATAACTATTTAATCAAGTCAATGCTGTAAACGTTATTTATTAAGTATTATGTTTTTAGACTACCTACTGGAAAAAGCTTTTTTCAAAAGAAAAAATGTATAGTTCGACCTTGCTAAATGTATTGACAGAGCGGGACGTAATGCACGTGTATTGTTCACATCTCTTTCTGGCACGTGTAATTGTCTGCAGCAGAATTGAAATTATTTGTCATGGTACGCCTCCGCGATTTTTTGCAAGCTTGTCTTTTCTAACAGACTTTTTTGCTTCTTAATATTATTTCACGAGTTTATATTACAAAAAAACAAATCCACACGAATTGTTATAAAGTAACTTGTCTGTATTCAATCTGCATAATATTGCTTCTTTAATATGCCGACCACCTTAAAGGGAAAGGTGAAATTGCTTTTTTCTCAGCGCGGGAAGTCAATGAATTTAAGTCAATGGCAGATAGTGAGGGTCGGGATGTTTGTCTAGTCAAATGTGATGGAAGCGGACGGGTGTGCTCTTATTTGCACTTCTTTGAATTTGTCAAATTTCCACGGAAAAGTTAAATAGTGGGGTTAGTAGATTGTGTCGGCCAGGGCGGGTCGGGAGAACGAGTTTGTTATGAGTTTCTGAGTCTTAGGAATGTGAGTATTGGTCTATTAAATTATGTTCTAAGAAATATGTTTGAAATATTTTTTTTTTGCATAAAAAAACACAAACATTGTAGGTTAGGTAACCTACTCATAAAGCTATAAAATAAAAATAGACATATATTATTTGCCTCAACAATAATCAGTTTAACGAATGTAACATAATTTCGAGGTAAAAATTAGATAAGTACCTACATGAAAATAAACTCAATAACTTAAATATGAAGTTAAAATAGTAATTCCACATTTCAAAAATAACGCTGAATACATTTCTTTCATTAAATCAACAATGGTCTGGCTTGCGTTCACAAAATATGTCATATGAGGGCAGATGCTCTTTCCAGTGACAGGTATGGCGCACGCCAAGGCGGCATTATTTGCCCCGGGTTTATTTATTCGAAACTTGCGCGTTTTCGGATGACCACTGTCCACTCACAACCTGTCACTGTATTTCCCGACCCTTTATTTTCACTTGACAAGAATATTCCGAGTCGCGTCCTCTCGATATTACATTCCGATACGACTTTTTATTCGTGATACATTTTTCCAATTGTCTCCGATGCGCGCCTCCACAGTGCGAACTAACGGAATAGAATTTTCAAACAGTTTTGATTGATAAAGGTAGACAGGTTTTCGCTTTCTTTGTTTGTGAAATTAGATTCGGGAGGTAGCGTGAAACTTCAGTTCCACTTGATTAATGGTGATTCGAGGGGGATTTGAGAAAAGAAACGATTTTAGGCGGGCCGACCTTCTATAGAAAATGAATTAGTCGCCGAATGGTTCCGCGTCCGACTCACTAATTTGTATGTAGGCGCGCGCGTGCTTAGTTTTGATGCAAAAGCGCGATATTATCCAATTTTCCGAAACAACGCTCGAGTTGTGTTAATATTTGATATGTTCTCGACTTTTCTGGAATTTAACGCGCCGATTAAACAACGCGGGCCGAAGGATTATATATGAATATTTAAAATGCTATATCGGTTCTAGTTCTGTGGAAGCGCAGCAGTATTGTTTATTGCAAACAGAATCCATTTGTAAAATATTTATGAAGTACCTACAGATTAAATTTATCTTTCAACAGCTATCTCGAGTTACTATTTCATTGCTATTGGAATAGACAGAATTCAATAAAATAATAGTTTAACTGAATTACTATTATTATTAGTTTTAAATGGTATTTTATTGTACACACAAAATGTGGAAACTTCCAGAACCTTAATACAAAGTGACCATTTGAACTTATAGGTTCATCACCATTGGTGAAACAGTTGCACCCCGCAGGTTGTATGAAGATTAAAATAGAAGGATTACTTTTATGGCCCAGTCGGTCCGCTTGAGATAATATCGCTTTATTTTATGGATGCAATAAACGGTATTCGATTTTAGCCAGTCATCTGTATGTGATTCCGTTATAAGGGATTTGATACCGTGTAAGCTAAACCCTGGATATCATTGTTCCGTTCTGATATATATGTAAGGCTCGAATTACTATGTTGTTAATGTTTTGTTGCTTTTAAAGGGTGTAATTTGAATATTTCGTAACAAAGGAAATCTAGAAGAATTTCTCAATGTATAACATACGTGACAATTCGGCTGGGAATCTAAATAATACGACTCAAACTATCTACGTATAAAGTTTAACGTAACATTTACACGATCAATCTGAAAAATGAATAAAAAATTAGCATTTTATTAATCATAATATTAAATAATGCGTACCTCGTCAAACCTAAGTATTTTTAGACACACCAAAAGCCAGAATTTTATGATTCCACGTGATCCAATTTACAGGTATAAAGATGCCTCTTAGAATAAGAACTTTTCAAAGTTTACATTCACACAATCAGAAAGTGGGTTAACGAGATTCGTACAAGAAAAACATCTCGTTAGGACATACATTATTCAAGCTTTAGCGAAGTTAACTCGCGTTCACGCGTTCATTAAACAGACAAACGGACAAACTTGCGATTCCGGTAATGCGTTCGGCCCGCCCTCACTCATCACCTTCAAACTATACCGAAGTATTCGGAGCCGTGTACACGGCCTGCTTATTTAAATTTATCACTCAACTTTTATACTCTAAATTCATTGTAACAGGTAATATTTCACAGATTATTAATTACGCAGCGTCGGCATCCAAGGTGTAACTCTTATTACATTATGTCAGTTGCAAATTGAAAAATTCCCGGGGCGTGTGTCCCGTCTCTCCGAAGTATTTTGGCAAAATTATTCTCATTCATTAACCCGTGACGCGTCCGGCGCACAGCCGGCACCGATCCCGATAGTGTCAAGGGAGTTCACGAAATCTAGCTTTTTTATGACTACCGAGTTTGAAAATTTTATTTACCCTATTGTTCTATAATTATATGCCATGTATGATATATTTTTGGAAAGAGGAAGAAACTAGTTATAGCATAAAAATGTAATCATGACGATATATTTTTTCTATAAAATTATAAAAAATTGATTTTCTTTTGTTTTAATTTTAATTGCTTACATACTAACACTTACATGATAATGCTGAGTCATCAAATGATCATATTCACGTTTTCATATCACTACACGATTGCCAAATACATTCACTTATATTTTCACACATTTAACACAACGTATTTCACTATGAATAATAACAAATCTCCATTATTCACAAACAAGAAAAAAAGCGCCATTTTGCGTCTTCCGCACTGAAAAGTTGAGACACTTTTTCACTGAGTATTCTTCAAATATCCCTAAAACCAATATCATAAACGTATTCTACGTAAAATTTCCAGTAATATACGTCTCAATTATCACTCATCTAATTATTCCTCTCGGCATAATTCACAATCCAAATATTCGTTGAACAAGACAAATGTCACAAACTATGGCCGATGACGCAACTCAATCAATGATTCACTTTTTTTTTTTTATTTTGTGGTTTTGGTCTCTATTGCCTGTCTCGGAGTCGTGTCGATTCGAATTATAAATGTTTAAGGCATAGAGAAATATTTTTTATACTGGAAACATTCACTTGTAAGAACTACAGGTGACCTTCAAAGTCATTGGCCGCGTTATGAACAGTCGTTGTTACGCAGGACGCTACAGTACAGTTTTAGTTATGAGCAACCGTCTGTACATAGGACGCGTCACGGGTTAAGCAGAGGAGTGGAGGGCGCGCGAGATTGTCGACCTACCATTCACTTGTGAGTAACGAGGTGACTTCCTGTTATTAGTTATGTCGAATTATTCCTGTTGTTCCCCTGATTCTCCTTTGATTTATTCGCCTTTTTAATGGGCCGCTTGTGAGAGCTGTTATTCGGATTAAGCGTTTAATATTCTCTAAGGAGATTGCACTTCAATGTAACGAAACTATATTAAAGGATGTAAAGTAAGTCTTTTAGGTGGATAAACTTGTTCTACTTTAAATTAATTTATTTAATATAAAACCATTTGAATCCAAGAAAGTATAAATGTATAATTTTTTTCAGTTTTGCAACCATACAGATCCATTTCAATGAAGCATGATAAGCAAAATAAACACCTAAAACACGTCTATAACACGCCCGAGTAACCGTAATTAATGAGGCATTATTTATAATCTATTACAGGGAGCGTCTCCAATCTCTACGCATTACGCACGTCTCTTAATACCTATCCATTAATTAAAACTTATTTTGTCGCAGAACACATTTCTACGTTGACAAACAACCTTCGTGCGAGTAATTCAAACTTTAACTTACAGTTTACTAGCTTTTACGTGTGGCTTCACGTTCACTAGTTTCTCATAAACATTTGCTTCTTGAAGATATTGAGAAACAAACTATGTACAATAATGTTAATTAATTAATAAGTTTTGTGTACGCTCTATCTTCACATGGGAGAAGATTAAAATCGTGTAATATGTAATAAAATAGTTCGTAGCCAAAGTTTCAAATATTCTAAGTTTTCAAGAGCTTTTACTATTATGTTTTTCTACGTTATTTCAAGTTTTTATTAAATTTCAAATCGAAAAATAACAGGTTTTTAAAATTATCAAATTTTCGATACAAGATAATATTTTGTAAACGCTGTACAAAGCGTTCTGCAATTTTCAATTTCGACATCCAATACAATCCACGTTCGAATTTCCGCAAAGATAGAAAATCTCTCAAAAGAATAGCGTTTAACGTGAGACAAAGACTGATTTAGATCTCCTCTGGCGAGACCCTTTGCCGGACCACTATTTACTTTTCCCAAGGAGCCGTTCACTTCAGTTCGTAGCACCCAAATCCCGCTGCACAAAGCGAGGAAAAACTCGCAGTTACACATCTTAGCATGAATAGAATTTTACATATTTTATTCTTAAACGCGCCGGAGCTCTTAGCAGGGACATAATCACAGAGTGTTCGCGTACGTGCTATCGTCATCCGAAGATAATTCTACCATATAATTTTCTATACTTAACTCGTAATGAAGTTTATTCTACTTCATTGCGAGACGAGGAATGTAATCAGTTGCGAACTAATACCACGTCGTTTGCTAAGCCCCTTCGCGTATGGTAATGCCGCGGAGACGCCGTTAGTTCTTTTGATTGTTGGCTCCTCTTGTCGAATTAAAACGAAGATCGAGATGGGGTGATTTCGAGAAAATTAAAGGAGCGTCTCATTTTCAAGGATCGCTCTTTACGGGTTATTTCAGTATATTAGTATGATTGTGTCAGCCGTGCTTCGTTTGAATTATATTTACAACACTGACACCACTACGTATATAAATATGTAGATATTTCCTTAAATTAATACGAAGTTTAATTTTGAGTTCCTTATACTCTACTATTTTCAATGTTTATTTTATTTTTAAATTTGGCTCTAAAAAATTAAATAACCTAACTAAAATCATTATTATATTATGGCGAAAACAGAATCTCTTCATATTAAAATTGCTGATCTACCACTAGACTGACATCGCACTGACATAAAATAGAAAATAAAAGTTTTCTACGGTTCTAAGTATAATATTTTTATTATTATACACTTTTATTTTAAATTTAAAAGCCATCTAAGGATAATTTGCATGGTAGGTATGGTATACCTCTAATAAAACTATAGGTTTAGTAGTTCCAGGGGTTTAATTAAAATAACAAATAAAAATATAATACAAACAAAACAATACCAAACAATTTTTTAAACAACTGACGCATACAAAACATACAAGTCACTTTAAAAAACCTACACCTTAGAAAAAAGTTTAGCTCAACGAACGTTCATCTCTATCTTATTACATCTTAAGCACATAATATTATGTAAATGGTGCATAAAAGGTATGAATTTCATTCTGTTTTAATATCGTAACCGCTTCATCGACCGCTGACGCTTATATTTCAACACAGATGCAAATTAAATTACTCTCAAGTTTCGCTGACTTAGCCACACTGTTGGAAAGATAACTTGGCGCTTGTCGCTCTTGCTTAGGGATTTAGGTATGTACGTATTCAGATACTAAGTGGAAAATTTCTAATGAAAACACTTACGTCTCCCGTTCGTTAAGGCGCAGACAACACCGATGAAAGTTATTCGAGCCCTTCGCAATTCAATACGCGAACTCGTGGAGCGTACAAAGTTTAGCGATATAGTTGTACGATACCACAAAAGACGTTTAAGGCCGTGTACTCGGTCCGTGCGCTGTTTGGCTCAAATATGTGTTTTTTCAAACCAGATTGTCCATCCACCACTTATCTTACAAACATATGAATTACTAATAATTTTAGGAAATTTTATTGTCTATGTATAGTTAGTTAAGAGTTTTTTTCAATTAATACAGTATTTGTGAATACCATCAAGATAACTGAGCCGATGATTACTTGATTTCACTTTTAGTGTCAATTTTGAAGCTAAAAATATCTGAAATTGCTGACAGATCTAACACACAATTATTTTTAACTAACTGCAAAGATCCTTATTAAAATAGTTAGTTAAAAGATTTTTTTATTTTGGACTCCTAACTTACGAAATTAAAATCCGAACAATGTGAATTTTTTTAGAAATTATAGTCGACAAAATGATTATTTTCACCAAGATATTTGACTTTATTGAATATAATTTATACATATTTCAATAAAAGAATGTCTTACTTATAAGATAAAATTTAAAAAATCAACTAAGGTACCTCTACTATTTTTCTACACATTTTTTTAAAGTACTATAAAACACTGCGCGCGACCCGATTAAAATCAGTCGGCAGCGAGCCTTTCCAGAGAGAGGACATGTTGCTCGGCGCTCTCCTGTGGACCTATGCTGTTCATAGTAAAAGGATAGCGTAAGCCGCGATCTATCGTAATAGATCGCGGAGATTTTGACTTGCGTTAAATTGAATATGCGCTCTTAAGGGGCAGCGCACAAAACACAACAATAAACTTGGTCGGTTCTGCTGACCGCCGCAAAAAGCGCCCTGCGCACAATACAAACTTAAATTGTTCGTGAAAGCATTATGCACTCGGTTTCAATTTCCACGCGAACTAGCCATTGCAGATGTTGGGCGACACTCATAAATATGATTTGAAAATCGTTTTATGTATAAGCCATAAACTTTTATCTCCGCTGACGTCGTTGAGGATCTTCTATAAACGATTCTAGTTAGTTTCCTGCACAAAAGCTGCAGACGTTTTAATATTGGACCGTTTGATAGTGGTATGTATCTGCGAGTGTAAATTTCATCCAGCGGAACGGCCGTCCGGCACGCCACCTTCGCCTGGTCAAATAATAACGTCCTAGTAGCCAACTATTGCCTAATGTATTTTAACTTAATGGAATAGTGTTGCCGGCACTTCCCGTCCTTGCAGTGTTGCGATTTAAACCGTACTTAGAGCTCGAGACACTCGGAACTTCAACTTGATATTCAATTTAGGTTTATTAAAAGACATTATTACTCTGACCTAGAATTCACGATGACTAGAAATTCTTAAGCGTTTTTCTGTTTTAGCAACATCCATTCATCAATCAACTTCAAGAAAATACCGAAAATAGTTCATTTTTCCTCCGCAGTTCTAGACAGAAAGTAGTTAAAGATTTTCACACAGAATAGAATCAATCTTATGTTTAAAGTAAAGAATTTTTGATTAAGGAAGGAAAAGTTTTTTTTTTAATTTTTGTGAGTGATTTATAAATAATATAATAAATAAAAGTGCCCATATTGTGTGGTAATAGATTTTTCATTTCTTCTTTAAGAAGACTTTTCTTTCAAAAATTTTAAGGAATTATTGAGTTATTATCATTGTATAAAATATTACTAGTAATAGAATTAATAAGAAAAAAATATTAATAGCATTTACATATTTGAACATTGCACAAAACATATAGATTTAAACGCCCAAACATGACGGAAACTTAATATAATACTCTAATTACTTTCACGTACTGACAAACAACAGACGTAATTTAGAGGTGTTTGTAAAATAAACGCAAACATAACCGCGGAACAAAGCTAGTGATTAATTTTAATAGTGCAATTGAGTACTGTGTGCGTTTACAATATAGGTACAATCCATTAATCTACAGTGGAAGAGCTTTCTGTACCGGCCACAAATTAATTGCATTACCGAGTAGATCACGGGTGTGATAATAAAAGTATCTGTGGTTCTTACACGAGTATTAAATTCAATATTTTACGCTTTGTATAAAACCTAATAAATTTTTCACTAAAACTTTCCTCTTGAATATATTACTAACTGTATTAAATAATGAATATACTACTCGTATAGGTATACTTAAAAAAACCGCATCAAAATCCGTTTAGTAGTTTAAAAGATTTAAAAATACAGGGACGAACTGATAGCGATATCAACTTTATTTTATACTATGTAGTGATTTAACCACAATCTTATCGACTGGATAGAGCACCAAAATATATTTTTCTGTACCTACTATTTAATGGAAATCATAGTTTTATATTATGACTAAGCTAATAATAAAAAAAACTAATACCATAATACGTATGTATGTTTATCAGTCATCGTTTCCATAACACAAGCGAAAGTTTAGTATGGGATCAAATCGTGCCGTATGTGAAAATTGTCCTGAAATATTTATATAATGTATTTATTTTATTTATAATTTTCGTAATCGTAATTTTGAACAATATTATTAAAAAAATGTTACCCATTATATTTTATTCAATTATCTGAATCAGAAAATATAACCATCACGTATAATTCGAAATTTTAATTTGTACATCAATCTCGTTTTAAATTAACATCACAAAATTAATTTCCACTCTATCATAATTGTATTTAAAACAAATATTAATAACGAAGCGTTCATGAATAGAAGACAATTATTTAATACATTTAAATACGAATGGCGTGGTGAAATTTGTTTGTCACCAGATTTGGCGTCAGAAAATAATTGTATAAAGTCACATTCATTTTCAACATATTATAATATTCTTAATTGTTTGTTTAATTTAAACGTTAAACAGTGGCTTGATTAACAATTCTGTTGCTTTTTGATTCAACTAAATACCTACTAGAAAGAATGTGCCACATATTATAACTTAAAATTAACTTAATATACCAGTTTATAACAATGGACAGATAATACTATTATACTATGGCTCCCGCGGAATCCATTAAAATGATAATCAGGACTAATAATTATTATGTAATACATAGCGTGGGCTATGTAATTATTAACTAAGTACACATTGGTCTACAACGCGGCATCCTTGTACTCATTTGGTAAACAATGCCGGATGCAGACAGTAAACAAATAATATACGATGAATTATTGAGCTTGTTACACTAACAATTATGTATGGACGCATAATTAGCTGAAGTTAATTGTATATTGCACTGTCACTTCAACGTTGGTAAATAACAGTTCAAGTCGTATATGAGCTCGTATTTGCGATATTACTCAAACAGTTGAACTTGTAATGAACATAAGGAAACGTAGTAGCTACTTATCAAATAAACAGGGTATGGCGCAGTCGATAAGCTCCAAAGCCTGCATGTGGAGACAGGCGACATCTCACTGTTCCAAAAGTTACTCACAAATTATCGTGCTGACAATTACTGGTTACATTTCAGTTAAATATTTAAGGGAAATATGTATTCTGGTTATATTTACCATGAATTGGTTGGGAGGTAAGTGAAGAATCGTTTTTAAGACAAGATCTGGAAAGATTAGCCCTATTATGTTTATCATTATTTTCCTTACCATTACCCCAGTTATGAAAATTGTTTTGTAAATTGCATACGAAAGAATAAAAAGAATGACTACAAACAATCGTCCAGTTAATATCAAAAATAAATAAACTAGGTTTTCACTCCTGAATTTTTCAATAAAAATATCAAAATGCTATGGATAAAACCTTTGACGCGTTGTTTTGATGCTATAGCTTAGAAGCCAAAGGTTATTTTTGTGTCCTGAAAAAATGGACCACAGTTAACTTCCCAGCCTTTATAGGTAAAGCGGACTCTGAAGTTTGACTGACAAACAGACAGCAAAGAGTACGTGGTTCTGAATCCAGTATATTGGTTGTTTACTTTGTAAAATATAATCCTTGCCTATAGTTTGGACCTGTAGTTTTTAGGTTACATATTAATATTATATTTATTACGAAATAGTTCATCTACAATTGTTAAACATTAGAAAAATTTATACGTATGTGATCTGTGTAAAGATTTGCTTTTCCTTGCAAACATTACAGAATCGATTTTCAACATTTATTTTATTATTTCATCCAAAGAGCGATTCTGTTGTACTTTATAGCCAGAGATGTTAAACCTTTTACTTGGAAAATATATTATCATTTTTCATAAATATGGGTATAAAATATAACTCTAAACACATGATTAAATAAAATATCCTCGATAGCGCACATGGCTTCCGTTACCAGTCAATAATATAACCCCATTGTCTTTTATTTGCGTCAGGTCACAAAATGCAGTGGAGCGTTGCAGCGATGAGATTAAACCTTCTAAATGGGCTTAAATTTTAATCGCTGTTTAAGGCTCACCTAACGGAGGCATTGAGTCGCTAAAGCCATAGATAAAGGATGATAATATAAACTCCCTGCCTCTTATGGACGTTAGAATTTTTAAGCGATTTTATAATTGGGTCAAATTGGTATTTTTTTAAATAGATGCCTGTGGATACATACGTTAATTATTATGTTCACCAAAGACAATTTTTATTGCATTTTTTTTTTCAATTGTGCCTTCTGACATTTCATCACTGATGATCCAGTCAAAACTTTGCCTATAATTCGTGATTTTCATTTATATAATTATTATTTTAGAATATAATACGCAAAATAATCCATACTAATATTATAAATGCGAAAGTAACTCTGTCTGTCTGTCTGTTACTCAATCACGCCTAAACTACTGAACCAATTTGCATGAAATTTGGTATGGAGATATTTTGATACCCGAGAAAGGACATAGGCTACCTTTTATTGTGAAATATGTACCACGGGCGTAGCCGGGGCGGACCTCTAGTATAACATAAATAGCTAATGTATTTTCTAAATTTAATGTTCCTTAAATTGGTGATACGTAAATTTGTATAATCGTATACAAAGCAAATATTTCTAAATTAAGTTCATTCGATTAAATATCCCTTTTGAACGTTATAAATAGCATCTTTAAAATACCAATGTTTACCTTTACAGATGGCGTCCACGCTATGATACCACAACAATTATGAGTTAACATATTTTGAAAGCAACTTAAACGATATTAGAACGAAACTCATAATTTTACAAAAACAAACAGTAGACGCTCATAAATGTCTACATCGGCGACGTTTAAATATTTGCTTTTATAATAAAAATTGTGAACATTCCACAGTGAAATAATGAGAAAATCAACCGACGAGTGGCGAGCGCAGATCAACAGTGACTAGACGCGTTATTTTTCATCCGGCTTTATTTTCGCGTGGTACAACATCGAAGGCCGGCATCGAACGGGATTCTAATCAATTTAATTTATCAGGGATCCCCTGGAGGCACCCATTCACTTCATTTAATGCGCGTATTTTGCGGCAGAGCTGATTGTTTTGAACCATTCGGCTATACGGTCCATTTAGATTAATTATTGGATTACTTAATTTCGACGAGGAGTATTTATGAAGTTATCATACTTGCACATTTGCTTTGCTGCGGTTACACGATGTATTAAGACGATACACAAAAAAAATTCCACTGCTTGGCGGGCGGAGTCTAATAGCTCGCTATCGCGAACGCGGGTGTGCGCGAAGTCATTCTTGCATACTCGCCGCGCTGCCGCTGGCCGACTCGGGACAAACATGTATGGAGTCGTCATACAGTTATAATATTGTTATACATATATTTAATTGTTGATTTATTGGTTTTATTTTCTTGCTTATAAACACAAAATTATCTTCTTTTTAACAACTACTTAGACATTATTAATAATTATTAATTATTATTATTTCGTAATGTTTACTTTATTACAAAATAATACAGGTTATAAATAATCTTTAAAATAACAAAAAATATTGTTACTCTGAAAAAATGAAATGGTACCTAATTACGCGGACTACTGAATTGATTTAGATAGAATTTGATGCTGACGTAGATATTACATCATGCCCAGAAATGAAAGGTACTATTTCTGAAAGAAGTTATAAACCCTAATTCTTCTCAGTCAAAGTCAAGAGTGGAAGATATCGCTAATACAGTAAAACTGATGCGAAACTTTGGATGTTAATTTGTATATTTTTTTGTTAGTTGTTACTTAATCACGTCAAGACTACATTACCAATTTTGATAAAATATAGCTAATTGCCTGGATTTACACATAGGATACTTTTTATCCGAACTGAACACTTCTGTGGGATAAAACAGGATTCACGATATAACCTAATTCCACGCGGGCAAAGCCGCGGTCGGAATGATATTTTTTTAAATAAAAAAATTGTTTAAAAAAAACACAAAATATATTGACGCATGTATTTATTTTTTGCACTCTATTATAATTGTAATTATTCATTACAAATAATCAAAATAAAATAGCCAGAACAAAGTTAGGCCCTGGTAGGATAGGTAGGCAGGTACAGCAATGTGAGACGAACACTGGCTTATTTATACCAATAATAATGTATTATAAACATTAAATTAAGTTTACTTTCTAACAACAAAAATACATAATATTAGCTAATGTGAAAACGAATCAACCAATCATCCCACAACAATGAAATGTGCACACAAATATTCATCCAAATCGGTTCATGTGATTAGGAGGAGTGACTGCAGCGCCATCCTCCGGGCCCAATTGTGTTTCCAGATCACCCAGGAACTCAATTTAATATACTTACACAAAATTTTTCGAAATGAAAACTCACATTACTATGTAAATATGAATATAAACCGGTTTTAGTACTAAGCAATTTCCCGCACAGGTGTAGTAAGTATAAATGAAATAAATATCAACATCAAATTCTTTATACAACATACTTATCTACCACCTACTAAGAAATTCTTGAAATTTTTTCGTATTTTTTTAAAATATAATACTACTCCAACGAGCTCCTGTTCCATAATTCCATATTACGTCCACCATACTTCCACTAAGTTCACCATGATTTTTTATTTCTTTGCACTTTGTTGCTTTTTGCTAAAAATGGAATCATGCGATAAAACCAGTAGAGCGTTGATAACATACATTTTTGACTGAATAAAGGTACTTACGAAGGAGTGGGTTCACATTGTGAACAATCAGTGGGTTTATTTTCCTTCTGGATTCCGGATTTCTGAAAAGATTATTTATGCTATAAATGAAAAAATCTTACACATTCGTTATGTACTTAAAACAGGGGTACATATCAAACATCGTCTATAGTACAATTATCATCAAATTTAAAATAAAACCAACTTACTTCATTAATTTGTTCCAATTGTAAGCATTCTTTTTCCTCCAACCTTTATGTTTCTTCTTCTTATTTTCTTTATTGTCCCCATTTGTCTCATTTTGTCTTATCGTGTTGTCACCCTTTTTTACGATTGCGCAAGCGACACAAGTTCCCCGTGTGACGGCCGTAGCGGGAATGACTCGTGCAGCGATCGGGGTAGGAAGGTACAGGGCGGCTCTCGCTATATTGGCTGGTCAGGCGCTAATTTCAAGTATTTCTTGTTTATTTCAAAACCATCGCATATTTCAAAATTCTAACACGGTAGACGTATAGGTTGTATATTTTATAGTTAATATCCAAAAAGTCGTAACTTTACGTTTGTTATTTTGAAGATGCCAGAGATTAAAAAAAAATAACAATGAGAACTTTGTATTTTTTTTCTATCGAGAAAATTTCATGGAATCATGTTTCTAAAACGGTAGACGTATTGTGTTACTATTGAAATTTCTTGTCAAGAATTTTCATCACGACAACTTTAATAATATAAAAATTACGAAGGTTTAAAAAGGGCCGTAAATGTTAGAAAAATTAATTCATCACCTTAATGGAAATTGAATTTGTTGGTGCGTATATTTTGATATTGATTTGATATAATGTAACAGCAATGGATAGTGAATTCGTTAGATATATTGCGCACCGGCTCAATCCGTAAGATGTATTATTAATTATCATCAAGATTAAATAAGAAGGATGGCAATCGAAGAGCGGAATGAGGGTGGAATTACGACAGCGGCAGCATTTGTCCCGGCAACTAATAAAGGAGACAATGTTGCACTCGATACGTATAAATGTGCGAGCAACATTTGGGGCGTGATATTAATTCCGGCAGTAATTGCTATCGGTTTCCACCCGAGGCTGCAGCCATGAGCCATGAATACGGGAGTTACCGCTATTTGTTCCTGACGTTGCGGTTTAGGGTTTTACCTCGACCCGGTCCTATATTTATTTTCTTCGAGTTTTGTCCAAACACACAATAGCCGAGTGGATTATCTAGACCGTTTCGATAGTTGGAGGTCGAACGTAGCGAAAAACAAAATGTTAAATTACACTATTGCGAGGTGAACGGACCAATTAAGTTGACGGTGTATTCAAAATATTATCTTCTTTCGATGGCGGTCAAGTGCTGACGGTTCAAATTTTAGTTAGAGGATAATGCAGGAGGTCGGTTATCGAAATCTCGCCGTCCATAAATTAAGCTGGTTACAGCAACTCTACACGTTAATTGAATAAAGCCACATAAAATACACAGGGAAATATTTATAAAATATAATTATATTAGGTGTAATACAGAATTGCAAATTTTACTTAATGATAAAAGCTTGATTTTATTGTGTATTGCTGAAATATTTAATAGGTAAGTATGTCGATTTACTTACTATAATTACCTAGTATTCAGTTATACGCACTAGTTCTATTTAGTTCCGTGCTTTATTTTGTACTCTCCTAGTTTACTAAAACGAAGTTTTGAAAAAAGAGTATTCGTAATTACACTAAGATTACGGCGTAGTACCTAAATTAAGAAATTACAACAAGTTCATAACAAATCCTACTGTATCGTCTGTATCAGGATACAAATAGTGGCAGGCAAATATCTATCTCTACCTTCATAAATAACTTCTATTTTCCCACATATTCCTTTACATAACAGCTAATAAACATTCCAGACGCAAACACTATGATATCGTTTTAGTTATAATTTAAGTTTCACCACTTAATTAGGAATGATATCAAAAGCGGTCTTGCAATAATATCATAACGTAGTTTACATCATGTTCTTAATAATATATCTAGATGAAATCCTGGTTAAGCGAATTTCGTATATTGGTTTCGAGCCAAGTCATATGCTTCATATGCCATGATACTCGCAATTTGGATTTTCGAGGGAAATTAATAATTACATAATCCAAATATATTCCCCTTAACATTTAACTTGTTTTTTAATAATATAATTGTTTGGTGCACACGTGCCGTATGAAATATTTTGATTATTAATATTGCATTTACAACTTACAGAGTATAAAAAGTTAAGTTTTGTAATGAAAAACAAACAAAACATAAACAGCTTCATAAGTTTTACAATGCGAGATTAAAAATAAATGTCTACTTATACTTCCTCTCACATTATATGAGTGTAATCACATTAGAAGATAAAATAGGGAGTCTTTTCTGATATAAGTGAAGCCTAAGTCTATTTCTCTGAAGGGCTCTCGACTATATATTATGTGTATAAGTCAGCACTAGGCTATCTAAAAGATCGAGAGATAGCAAGCAAAATTAAACCGCAGGTCAATTGAATACGGGCGCGTTATACAGTCGGAGCGAAGATCCTTATTTTCAATTTCCATACGCGAACATTTTCCTATATTATGTGCTTAGTACAATGGCGAATGAAGCCATGAATCTTGTTAGGAGTGGGCTTGATTTAATACTAGCGGGATTGGGGGGATTTGTTTATACCTCATTTGGGTTGGGTGTTTTGTTTTCTAAATTACTTAAGATTGTTACGATTGTAGATGCCATGTTATTCTTAACGTGTGTGTAGTGTTTTTGTGGGAGTAAATTGCGTATGTGTAACTCGTTCAGAATTTTGAGTAAACATTTTTTTTACAGCAAAAAGCGACCATGTTAATAAATAGTATAAGACGTATTATTCGTTAATAAGAGTAACTATTTTTTATCATGTGCCCAGAACCTGAAATAGCATAAAAATGTGAAGGGGAGGAAATAACTTCGGTGTCAATACTATTTAGAAATATTCTATTAGTATTCCTATCGGATTTTTCACCACATACATTACCACTTGAACGTCATCAGGCCACCAGCGAAACGTATGTAAATTCCTGCGAAATTTAAAGCACTATGTAATATTGTTGGCAATGTAATACTGGCAACACCGGTAAGGTAGCGGGTGAGATACAACGAGAAAATTGTATTTCCATTTTTACAATTTCAATTTAGTATTAATTCGCGTCCGGAGCCCGGCCGGGCGCGCCGCCACATGTAAAATATGGATCGGCTAAGTGAAATTAAAATGCTCTATAAATTGTGATTTTTGCAAGTCCTAAAGTGGGGAAGGCTTTTTATTATTTATCGCTCGCGCGCGGCCAGCGAGGACTTACTGAAAATCGTCGTTATTATTCAATCTACTTGTTAATATATTTACCGCGATACACGGCTTTAAGAGTAATTATCGCTATTTGCATAATTTGGTATTATTTTTAATAATAAATCACTTTTATGGCACATTTTACGGTAATACGTTGAGTTGTTTTATAACTTTATAAGAGGAAATTTATGTGTGAAAAGGAATGAATAAAATGATATAATTTGAATGGAACATAAGGATGATTACTAGTTAAGATATAATATATTATAATATGGTTTGGTAAAATATGGTCTATACAGCAAAGAAAATTTTTAATCAATAATATTTAAAATAAATATAACATCTCTACATTTCTCTACTTTCTGCGTCGCGCATACAATTTAGAATATTATAAATGCGAAAGTAACTCTGTCTGTCTGTCTGTTACTCAATCACGCCTTAACTACTGAATCAATTTGAATGAAATTTGGTATAGATATATTTTGATACCCGAGAAAGGACATAGGCCACTATCCCGGAAATCCCACGGGAACGGGAACTATGCGGGTTTTTCTTTGACTGCGCGGGCGAAGCTGCGGGTGGAAAGCTAGTTTCAAATAAGTCAGAAAGTTAAAACTAAAGTATGCTAAAACCTTCTGTAAGTAGTTTTCGTAAGCTAGAACATCTGATAGATCACCAGATGACAGTGAGAATATCTTTACCTGCAACAAAAAAAATGTTATCTAAAACACCAATTGACGATTCATTTAAAGATTTCCTTTGCACCAATATTTAAATGCTCTATAGATAAGCTAATTAAAATAATTTGCGCATGATCTGTTTATTTGGCATTACATAAAACACTTAAAATGTTTGGCACTCCGCTCATCGCGGCCGCTGGCCACGGCGATCGTATTTGCGGCCTTTGGGTTAGACTACTCTCTATTTCATTCCCAGTAGTACAAAGAGAGATCTGCATAGACCGGAATGACTGAATATTTATGAGAACCAAATACGTTTGAAATCACTGAGAAAAGCTGGTTTATTTTAAATTGTAATTTTTAGTCAACGTTTTTATTGCATGAAACGTAAATTTTATAATTGAGTATTATGTATTTAGGTATTAAAATTCTGTGCGCGTTCTCGCAGCGTTTAAATCGTCGAGTAAGTGAACAAAATAAATACAAACGTTATTAGGGGACGTGTACTGTACGTACTTCGCAATCAGTGAACAGCTATCAGGCTGTCGGTTCCTTGAAACTTCCTGCAGCTCGCTTCCTAATTTTATACACCATTTATTTTGTAGCCTCGTCGATGTGTTATAAAATTTTTATCGGAGCGTTTTATTCTGATATTTTCGTCGTGCATGGATATAATTATTATCTTGTTACGTGGGATTGATTTTGTAAATATATTTTTCGGTTCGATGTAGAGTAAAAATAATTTGGAAAATCCAAAAGTGCACGCCTCATAATTTTTTTTAATAAATATTTATTAATTATTATTTTTGTTTATTTAATAACAATTAAACCACATCGAATCAGACCCTGAAAAATGAAAGGGTTCTATTCTGCCCTGCTAAGCGCAAAAGCGGTATCTCAAAAAAAATCGTAAAATTGATTTTTATGCCATCGGATAGCTTTAAAAAATACGCATCTACTGGACTAAGCCATTTAGCACTATCTTGTTCAAAACGTATGAAAAAACCTTAAGAAAGATTTATCTATCTCAGTTTTACCATATATCACTAAGGGTGTTAGAGGTATATTAATATTACGTAGGCAACCAGCCGCAAATTTAAATATCGCTAAAATTCTTAAATAAATACACAACTTTTGCTTAGCCGATAAGCGGTAAGTAGGATGAGTAAAATCAGTAATGAGTTATATACCGCTATAATGCTTAGTATTTTAATGCTTGCATAATACGCAAATTGTTTTGAATTAGTGAGATACGGTTGCAATAGCAAAATTAAATTAGCCCTTATGGTTTTACTGGATAAGATCGAATTTCTAATACATTTTACAGTGATTTATCCCTGCCCTTGGCATCAAATATTTTGAATCCGGCCACACCTTTATGTCAGCTGATAGTTTCCATCATAGGGTAGAGCTGTCCATAAAACGCATGAAAAACAAAATTTATGATTTCGCAGATTTTTCTCAGGCAGTTAGCACTGCAGGAAAAAATGTAAAACTTAAAGAGATGAACATGCAAGACTTTTATGACTGGGATGATTATACCACACAATATGCACTGTCTCGAATTAAACCGCGTCCATATGTCAGCGAAATGGTTGAAGTTGAAGTTAAAAGAGGCAGTTTTGATATCACCTACAAAACAGGATTCGATCAAAATGCAATTACTGCTAGCATTATAGGAAAAAAAATTTTAAAAAGTCATGTCTTGCCTCCACCAAAAAAGAAAACTGCTCCGGAAGGAATTTCAAGAAACAAAAAAGAAAATATTTTGAAATCTTTTCAAAATATAATACCACAAAATAGAATGTCCTTTTGGAGAGAACTCCCTACTTTTGACTACTAAAATTCCTTCCAAAAACCGTTTGTTTTTAAATATTTTTTTATGTAATTTCAAATTTTAATAATAAAAAAACGTTATATATATACTTTAATTGTTTTTTTTTTTCAAATAATACATATTTTATTCGATAGAAAATACATTCCTTTTTGTATACACACATGTTTGAGAAGAGCTAACGAAAAAGCGGTATCTCAATTTTAATTCTATAGTTTACTAAGCGGTGTAACCGTATCTCATGAATAAAGTACATTATTATACATTTTTGATAATTTAACTAATGTGATAACAAATACACCCTATATAATATATAAATAATATTTAACAAATAAAAAAAACTATACATAAAGTATATATATAACTATTTTTACATAACTTCAATTATCTCAAAACTCGCTTTCTTTGAGTTACCGCTTTTGCGCTTAGTTGGGCAGTATTCCTGAGCATACTCAAGCGTAAGAGAAAAAAAAAGACTCGATTAGTAAAGTATTTCGGTCGCTATCGTGTTAACAAGAAAAAGGATCCGCACATACAGACACACGGACGTCCAAGACAGAACTTTTTTAAACTGTTTTTTAACTAGTTTAAATAACAAAAATGACATCAAAAATATCATGAACGTTAAAAATAGTGTTTTTTCTTAATATGTGTGTGTATGTATTATCTTACAAGTGCAATGTATGATACATAAAGACATTTTAAGTTTGAAAAATCAGATGTTTTGCGCGAAGTGACAGTAGTACCCACCTCAACGCTTCGCTTATGAGGCGTGCAATAAAACGGAGTAGGTAATGGAATTCATTTTAAAATGAAATGTTAATATTTTAGATTATAATATGAACTTATAAGTTTTATTATTGTATTAAAAATATGATATGAATCCTGATGATGATATGAAATGAGCACAGGTGAAGCACATGCATTCGAAAAATAATTTCCTCATTTAACTAATGAAGACAATAAAAAAAGACGTGTGGCACTCGGGGACTGCCGCGGTAAAGCTATTGCATGCTATGCCTTCAAGCCTCCGTGCCCGTCGGAGTGGGGAGCGTGAGGTTTTTTCGTTACGGAATTTCTGGATTCGGTCCCCGCGCTCAAGGACCGCGATAGAAGCTATGCAATAGCTTAAAAAATTATATATTACATTCTAAAATATATTTCAAAAACATGACTTAAATGTTTAGAATGACGAATAATGTATTTTTTTTGTTGCAGGGGATTCGGGTTTATCACATTCGGCGATCCCGCTAGTGTAGATAAAGTGTTAGCTCAAGGAACACATGAATTAGATGGAAAAAAGGTAAGTCTTTACGGTATATGTTCTTGTTATTATTTGTACATTTTTGATAATATAAATTATACTTTATATCATATCTGAATAGTTAGATATAATTCAAGTCCAAAGTAATATTACATTATGCCGTTGAACTAAACTTTGCTAACTATCGATCATGATCCACGTTGAAGTAAGTTTTTATATTTATTATTATCCGTTTAATTTATTTATATGGGTAGATATTATTGTTGATTTATACAAACTGGGTTTCTATATAAAAATATTTCATATTTCATTCTAAGCAATCTAATATTTTAGTACATCGCAGTGAAATCAGCGCAATTTTATTTTTGCACACACATTTTTATTTGACTGCCTTTACGTTTACAATTTTAATTTTGCTGGCTACTTAAAATTACGCCGTAAAATCGTAATGAGAAAAACAACAGTTGAAAATGTTTTTTTACCTCCGGAGAGGTGAAAATTTTTATGAACACGCTTACTTAATTAAATCATTTTTACAAATTCGACTTTGTTCGAAACTATCAAATTAAATATTCCTTTCTGTTCAAGTTCCTAAAAACATAACTTTGTATCATTGTTTAAACTGCGATGTTTCTTCTCGATAAAACGTATACAATTAATCAAGGACAATTTGAAATGGCCGATTTATTGCCGGCTGTGATGCTTTATTTTATAGAGTTCATTGTCCATTAATCTTAGTTTCAAATGTATTACTTCAACCGACGAATGGCTCAACTGTTGCGAGTGTTTTACTATCGCGCACAGCTATTATTTCAATAAGCCAAATATTCTGCCAAATCTCGCTCCGAGTTTGTGTGTGTGTGTGATGTGTCACACACACGCGCAATCTTTATGTAGATAATGCTCATCTTTATATCTCTGAAGACGCATTACTCGCTTCTTTCCGAGAACTCTCAACAGATGGAGAAAAAAGTCGATTACTATCGCTCGCCACGAAATAATCTAGATAAATTACAGAGCCCGGCGTTGTTTACTTTGATTAAATTGTAGTCGACTGCCGGAAGATTAGCCGAAGCCTCACAAATCGAGCGAAAAGAGAGAGCGTTTTCTCAATTTACATAAAATGAACGCGAAAATCGCGATTGTACTTACATTCAGTATTTTTTATTTTACTTATTTTATTGCTACTTGTAGTATGTAAGTCCTAAATGTGAGCGCTAATGTGTATGAATAATTAATTCTTTGACTAAATTCTGTGTTCATTGATTCTCTTGTATGATATATGAAAATTAAAGCTAATTGACTTATTGAAAATTTGAGGTTTAGAGAGACCCATGAAACATAATTTATTATGTATAAAATAAATACATTACCTGTCTCTTTTTCTAAATAATTTTTTAAATACAGAAAAATCAATTCCTAATAAATATTGATTTTAATAAAGCTATCGGATATAAAATTAAACAACCCAGAAGTTATATAACTTGCATGAAGCAAATACCTATTAATTTAAAGGTAATTAAAATGTTATTAAAGTGATTGCAGTTGTTGGAATAATTTTCTCTTAACTACGTTTATTCTCTAAGACCATTTTTAATTACCTGCTAGTAATGAGAGCATTTTATTATGCAATTTTCATGGATAAATAGTTTTGCT
Source organism: Colias philodice (assembly GCF_061535455.1). NCBI lineage: Eukaryota > Metazoa > Arthropoda > Insecta > Lepidoptera > Pieridae > Colias > Colias philodice. The sequence goes on along the minus strand of NC_143094.1, from coordinate 5,162,821 downwards.
TTATACAATTGCTTCAAAAGAAAACTATTATATTGTCCTGTCTGTGCTTGTGTTGAAAAATCTTACTCTTCTTATATGAAAAATGCAAGATCGCAGTAGGTGTATTGGTCTGTTATGATTTTACGGCTAAACCAAACCATAAAATTGGATAAAATTTAAGAAGGAAAATAGATTAAGAACCAGGGTCAAGAATATGCTACTTTTTCTTCAAAAATAGTTGAAATACCTATTGGAAGACGGTTGAAATTGCGGTTATTATTTTCATAAATTTAGATTACCTAATAAAATTATTGTATAAGTACAATTAGATTGAACAAGTGTTAACTCTTTTACGATTTTGTATCAGTATATAAGAAGTAAGAATTAAGTTATCCTTTGAAATGGCAACAATGTAGGTACCTGTGTAGTTTAAACTTTTGCCATTTATATTTTATTAAGAAATATTGAAACTTTATTTTTCCAACGAAGTTTGTTTCGAGGCACATCGATTGGAAACGATTCAAGCAAGTACATTTAAGTTATCGTATGAGAAAGGAATTTCATTTACACAGACTTATGAATTGTATTATGTGAATATGAGTTTAGTACGAATGTGTTTTCTTGTATAGAAAACGTTTAGCATAGCATTATATAGAAAATTGAGCAGAACTTGAACATATTTTGATACATACTAATATTATAAATGCGAAAGTAACTCTGTCTGTCTGTCTGTTACTCAATCACGCCTTAACTACTGAACCAATTTGCATGAAATTTGGTATAGAGATATTTTGATACCCGAGAAAGGACATAGGCTACTTTTTACCCCGGGACATAGGATAGGTTTTATCCCGGAAATCCCGCGGGCACGGGAACTATGCGGGTTTTTCTTTAACTGCGCGGGCAAAGCCGCGGGTGGAAAGCTAGTTTTTATATAAACGTAAAATTTTTAGATTTGAGTATAGACGGGAATTAGATATTGAGAGATATTTACTCATTTGAATTTTTTAATCTTCTTATATATAAAAATGAATCGCAAAATGTGTTGGTAAGCGCATAACTCGAGAACGGCTAAACCGATTTCGATAATTCTTTTTTTATTATATTCCTTGAAGTACGAGGATGGTTTTTATGTAGAGAAAACGTAAATATGTACCACGGGCGAAGCCGGGGCGGACCGCTAGTTCAAGATAAAAATGATTCCATAGCAACAGTTTAACAAAAGATGTATTATTAAACGATAGTATATAGAACGTTGACATGTCCTAAATGTGACACAAATATCTCCACCGATCTTAGCTAAATGACATTGACGAACATTAATAAATCATGTCGACTTTTAAAATATGTAGCTAGAGAATTTTGCAGAAAATCGCCATTTTATATTACGCTGAAAGCTTTGATATTATATACGCGTGTACTAGTACTTGAGATCGATACAGATTTATATTTGTTATTCGAGGTTCCTAAGTAATAAATATTGTAAAGATGAGGGAAAATTTTGCGAAATAAATAAAATAAAAACTTCTAGAAACTTTCATAAATGAAATATCGTGTAATTGTTAAGGTCGATATAAAAATAGCTACATATGAGAATACTTTGGGAAAACAGTAAAATAGAAAACTTTAAGGCGTCGAAGCTTTCAAATGAATAAGTCAAATATTTATCTTTAATATGAAATTGAAATAGTATTATCGTGTAGCAATTTTACGTTTACGTAGGTGTTACAATTCTAAGAAAATTAATTTTAACCAATCATAGAGATGTACAGATGGAACGGACAAGTGCAAAAAGCTTAATTAAATTCCGATGCGTATTTCGGCGAATCACGTTCGACTTTAACGCATTTAATTCGCCATGATCATAAATTCATATTGCCACCTAACACGTTTTGCGAATGCCCGAATTCGAAAATGCTAACTACGTAGGTACTAGTCGCCGTCCATGAAAATAAAATGCTTTTCAATGCAGCCATTGAAGTATGTTACCGTGCAGCTGCATAAATTTTGCTGTAGTAGTACGCCATTTGAATTATTGCATAACTTGTAAACACGTCTGAGACCAGCGCTTGCGAAGACGCCTTCATTTTTTCGTCTTATCGGCTCCTTTAAAAAATGGCGCGTACGAGCTGAATGCCGGGGCTTAATTCCTTTGAAACGATATTCAGTATATTTCCGTGAAATATTCTAACATTTTACATCGGTTTTTTAATAAAGATTATAATTCTTAACATTATGTACTTGTATTCTTAGAAATTTGAGCTCCTTAACTCGGATATTAAATTGTTTTCAAACTGCCATGTTTTAAAGTATTCTCATATTAAATTACATTTTCTTAGACGAAAACAAATTTTAACGAGAGCTTTGTAAATGCATAATATCTATAAAATTGTTTTAATCCAATATTACATATTTAAGTGTTTCCTAATCGAACAATTACAAGCATAATAAACGCTCGTGGTCCACTATGTAGCGAAGCCGGCGTGTTTTTGCAGTGGATTACCCGTTTAAACAATGCGAGCGGCCGGAACACCAAATAAAGGGAAACACTAACCGAGGCCCGCGTTATTCTTCCAAAATTAACTCATAACGCCAAGAGCTGTTGATTTTTTTTCAACCGTAATCTGCTTTAACGGGCACCGGGCCAGTAGCTCTGTAAATCGGCCGCACGCGACCGCTGCGAAATGTGAATCTTTAAATGTTGAGCATACATTTTTAATGTCGTTTTAATGCCACGCCTCGGCCGATTGTGGCAACAATTAACGTTATAACGAGTTCATTAATAATGGACTATTCAAAGTCCGTTTTAAATAAGCTTTTACTGGTTAAGATAACTTTTAACCGCAAATGTATTTTTTTAACTGCGGTTCACATTATCGTTGTGCAAGGAATGTTATTTTTTGTGAGTTCAGACTCGAGACTGTAAATCGCAATGTTGTTTTTTTTAAAAGGAGTGACATCTACGCTACGTTATTAATGGATAACGTTGATGAAGTTACCAATTAACATAATGTGAGCAACGCTTCACGTTTGCTTTTTAAAATACAATCGCTTTACTATTTAAATTGATCGTTGTTTTTAATAAAAATATATTCAACTTAAATGTTTTAACGGAAATGCAGACCAGGTAAATAATGTAAAATGATTTATTTATTCAGGATACAGACTGTACGTCACATGAATGTAAAGTATTAAAAGGAAAAACAAGCTCTCTGTATGCGAATCGGCAATAATAAGTGAAACTATATGTCCCGCGCCCACCTGAAGAGATTGGGGTAAAGGAATGCTTAATATAGAGTCCCTTAGCACGGGGTCCCCAATAATAACACCGACTTCGCAAACGTAGACAACTCTCTGTTTGTGGTTTTATATCTCGTACCGTATTTTTCTGATAAAATATACGTGCATGAGATTCCCTTATATTGGATATTTGAATTTCGCTCGCAGGAACTTTAATTTCGACAGATTTGAATATCAAAGAATTTCAAAATTTTGAAGTTTACGTCGCATTTACAAATTGAATAGCGTATTAAAATTTGGATGGGAAAGTCCGGTTGACAGGCATATTCATTGTATGCAGCAAAAGTTTCTTGCAGTCGTGTCTGGGCTGAACTTCACTCGGACATCAGGAACCGGCGTGGATTCAGTTTCACAATAGAATAAAGTAGCATCGGAAGCTCGTTGGAGTTAATAAATAATACAGAAACGGAGTGACATGCGCAGAGTGCAAGGAGCGCCCTAAGTCTGTTTTGACTGCAAATATCTGCGCCGGATGCCTGTCTGTACTTTTCGACGTAGAGATCTAGATTCGCTGGAAAGTTTTAGACAGATAATTAATTATTAATAGTACCACCACTCACACCATAATGATTCACAATTATTATTATAAATTCGTTTTCGTAGTGTAATTACAATATAGTAAAAATTAAAAATGTATTTATATTATAAGCGTAACGGAATCTAATTTTGTAGAAACATTAATTTGACATGAAAGACCAATAGGTAAAACTATTTCACTTATATAAACAAGTTTTACCCTTGAACCATGTTTATTATTTTATTTTTACAAATTATCAAGTACATTTATTTATATTACAACAAAGCAATTTAATGCATCCCTGTAACTCTGACGTCACATCTAGCACAAGTGGAATCGGAATCTACAAATAGAGTCGGAGTTTCGAGGACAAATAGTGCGTAATCTTTGTCTCCCGAGACCACTGGCCACATCGCGTCCAGCTTTTGTTCAATCAGAATTGTCTGATAAGCTCCAACTGTCTTGATTTAAGCTGATTGTAACTAGAATTCAATAGAGTTTGCATCTTAATCAACTGAATGTTCTCAAAGCTCGATTGTTTCAATGTAAAAACGTTCGATTAGTTTGTTTGTTGTAGATTAACTGCTGAATAAATCAAAGCAGCCTCACTTCGCAATATACGTACAGAATACAGACAATGTAATATGACGTCATCATAAATTCAATGTGACGGATGATACGGATACCGAGTACCTTTTGTTTGTAACCCCCGTCGGTAAAGATATCAAATGAAAGAAATCAATCTGTGGTTCCCCTTAAACGATACCATCAATACAATATGACTAATGCTATTATATTACCAGAAGCTTATTCGAGAATAGTTATGATACAATACGAATAAATGATACTTTATTGTGTTGTAAAGGCGAAATAAAGATATAAGAGTCATAACAACAGAAAATTTAAAATATCAAATTGTTAATAAACTTGTTGCCACAGCTATACTTGTTCTCATTTCACCTCAGAAGCAATTCTATTAAGGAGATAATATTATAATAAGATTTGAAGTATAGCTCGTATTTCAATTACTAGAGGTATTTCACTCACAATATTATGTTCTCAATGTTCAACTGATGGATAAGTTTTATTTTTCTCCACCATTTGCCCTTTCCAAAGTATTTAAGGGAAAGTAATATCTTACGGAGTGAAGGGAAAATACTTCGGTTGCATTAGGTGTGAGCCGTAGGCCTTAAAACGACAACGTGTCGGTTCCCACGCGAGCTCGGGTTACTCAGAATCTCATTTTTTCTCACAGAATTAAACCAGCGATAAAATTCTTGAGACGTCGCATGAAAATGTGCGTCACCTGCCTTGCATATTTATGTGTGTCCCAGTAATGACGTTTGTCGAGCCTCCCCAGCGAGGCTTCATTACAACCTGTCTCCGAGGGCGTTAAAGCAAAATCCTACTTTATAAACAATCTGTGTCAAGTGTTTTCCAATCGCGTCGGAGCTTGTTTGCATATTTCTTTATTGAATGACTAAAAGCTATAGCAATTAAAACAATGCTACGGGCTACGATTTTGTTCAAGTGCAAATTAATAATCATCATGAATATTCATCACATTTTATTCGATTCACCTTTAAATTCGTCGCTATGAAATACATTTTAATTAAACTTTACATAGGACAACAATTTCGCCACTTAAGAAACCGAGTAGTTACTTACTGCCTTTGAAAACTATGAACAATAATACGTACTCGTTAAAGGTCATATATCTCGTGTAGAGTAAATATTGTTCTTAATTTAAGTGTAGTTAGTGCGGGGGCACACGTGCAGCGGCGACGCGACGTGCCCGGCCGCAAGTCGCGCTGCACCGAATATTTCAGAGGGAACGGTACGGAATATCGCAATAGCTCGCCCTAATCTTGAGCCAACTCAAGTGTTGCACCTGCAGCCAAATTCGTTCCAATTAGGAGGAGTTACAGTACGCGTCGCAGACTGAGCGGCAAATGATGCGGTCCCCACTTAGGCGGCCGACACTTACGACGCCCGTCTGCACGTAAATAAATTCTGTTACCGCGTCTAGTGCACGTCATTAAACTTTCTTGTCCTTACCACCGCCCGTGTGACGTTTGTTAATTATCGAGATTTTACAACACGCTTGCTGATTGAAATTGCATGTTCTGAATGCTAGTTTCATTAAGCTTCACCCATAGTTTCAATACTGCGAATGCAATTAATTTTAATTGCTTCTAATAGTTCCGCGTATTGCTCCCATGATCACGTGCCATCATTAAAATGTCAAACAATTAATGTGAATTTCCTCAAATATCTTAAAACATTGTTTAGCATCAAACATCTGTATCGAAATGTGCACAAAGGGTTAAATTGTAAATTAATTTCGAAAGCTATTTCAGTACAATGGCGATGTGAGTAACCTTTTAATGCATTTTATGCGCGCTTCAAATGCCTTACAATTAGAGCGTATACGCACTATGCGGGTAGCCGCATTGCGGGTAGCCGTCCGGCTGACCGCAAGCACAATTATGTACGTAATATTCATTTCTATGCGCGCTGTGCGGTCTGCGGTAGCCGCATCGCAGTGCGCATAGAAATGAATATTACGTACATAATTGTGCTTGCGGTCAGCCGGACGGCTACCCGCAATGCGGTTACCCGCATAGTGCGTATACGCTCTTAGACGTCAAGTAGGTATTAGATACATCAAGCGCAACAATTCACTGTAGGGGACATTATGCCCTCGTATGATAATAACCTTTGTACTAACTATGTAGTATGTACACAATTAACACTTTTACTAGGTTTATCTTCTAGGTTTAATTACACTTCTAGGTTCATTATACATTTTTGAAGAAATAGTCTTATATAATCATTCTTTATAAATAAATATCAAAACCCGACAACATTTTAAAGCACCGAGCGCCGTATAACGAAATTACACACTGCGATTTTTCATAAATAAATTCTATAACCCGATATCTAGTTTATTTCATATCAAGTGCAGTTGCTCTGAGGATCAAATAGCAAGCATGCAAGATAGCCGTGCGAGATCATTGAATCCATTTGTATCGTGTTCAAATGCTAAGGTGCTACTCAATCGACACCGGAGCTCTAATACATACAATATTACTATCTATTTAGATATTTATAAGATGTAATTTGCCATAACGCTATAATAATGCAAGCTGTCGCGTACGTAACAAGTTTGCAGAATTTGTAATTAATTAATATGCGGGCTTATTATTGATTGAGTAAACACTGATATTATATTATACTGTATTTGTAATAATATTATGTTGTTTAAATTCTTAGGGCGGCTTGCGTAACATTTGGTCTAAACAGAATTTAGTTAAATGCGTTTAACTTGCTAAATATGTTTAGCCTAAATACAATTAAAAAGGTCTTGCCCATGTCCGTTTGGATGGTAATTTAACTAATCGTAGTTAGGGAGTCGGTAAAGCAGTTTCTTGCGTTCCTTTTTAAGTTTTCGTGCGTTGTACACTTGACTTAGAGCAAAATGGTTGCATTTCTTAAAAAAAAAAATTAAAAAATATATTCTAAGGCCCCAAAACAACTGATAGGGTACAAAAATTGATTGATCATATATAAAAGAATTTACATAATTATTTACCTATCAATCCTGTATTTTAAGCTTTGTTCGATTCGCTCTAGTAAAATTATTGTTGTTGCTTTTGTCAAACGAAATCTTCGGACGAATTTCTCATCTGAAAGCGTATTAAATAAATCCGATCTTGGAAAAAGTTGTCTCGCAGTAATAGGTCGAGCTATAAATTCAATTATCTCTTCATCATCATCCGAGAATTCCCATAAATCCATTGTAAACTAAAGTAACGATGCACACACAAAACACCACCACTGACCACCACAGAGTAAATTGTATATGGGACACCACGACAAATCAGCTGGCATTAAAAGATGGCGTCCGCTAAACACGTTTAGCAGCGCTAAATAGCCGTTTAGGAGCGTTTAATTTTGACAGTTCACTAAACGTGTTTATTGGGCATTATTTTCGTAATGCAAGACGCTAATCGTGATTAGTGAAGTAAATACGTTTAAGGAGTCCCTAATTTCATTTAAGGATCGTTGTGCAAGCCACCCTTATTGTTTGTTTTGAATGATGAGTTAAAAATCTAAATAATATTATTCTGTCTATAAGGTTATTTCAAAACTAAGATGAATTCAGAAGGCAAGGCAGATTTATACTCTTTATAAATAGGTATAGAACCATTTATGATACAAGACAAAGATTAGATTCCACCAAAGATTGTCTTTATTGTAATAGTAAGATTAACTAATAGTTGGTCAATCAAACTAGGTTATCCCTAACCCTTTATGTATAAATCCATTGTCTTCAATGATTTTGTTGAAGTTGTTTATATACTACGGTCTCATCTGGGTTGATTTGATATAATTTGTATGGGAAATTTTACATAGAGCAATATTATAATTAGGATAGAGCTCTGCGTCTATTTGATTTGTTATCAAGCCTCTGCTTAACGTAATTAGATGATTTTTTGTTGATATAGTGTATATATAAGTGTAGAGAATGGAATACGAAGGAGTGAAATCATAGTAATCTAAATAACACACAGGAAAAGCCACAGAGAGAGCTAGTTCTATGTACTATGTATTGGTAAAATTTGTGATAAAACTGACGAAATTGCAAACTTTTACCTCAATGTAAACACGTATTTCTAGGTAGGCCAATACGTTACTATGCAAAATTTTTGAAATAAGGCCGTTTTATAATCTATGCTTCAATATAAATTTATGTACATACTCACAAAATTATGCTCATAAAAATTGTAAGCAGGTCCCAGCGAGGTATTTTTGTAAACTAACCCTTACCTAGGATGTGTAGGATTAAGGCAAAACTCATGTGATATTTGCACGACCAATGGATTATGTTATTAAGGCCTTGTTCTAATATAGTAAAAGCAGCTAGCCGCATATATATTTTAACCGACTAAGCTTAGGTGTTATAGCCTTGTATATCGGCATAACTATATGCACGTACGTGCTTATAAAGATTACATTATGATCAGTAAATTACAGCATGCTTAACCCATTTCCTCGATTGAATAAGTGCCCCTATTAAATTATTTATCATTCGATGATATGAAATAAGAGACAATTTCAGAAATTACCATTTCAATATTCGTATGGAAAAGCAAAATCATACACAATGCATTAACCATGAACCGTACGATGAAAAACTACACGCGACATCAATATCGACTGTTTACTTAATATAAAATTTAACGTAATCGACGATACGACGAAGCCATCGCGAGTACATAAGGCGACATACCCGTATCCTACCAGTAGTGATATCCCACTAATGTGCTTTCTCCTGCAATCTTTTCTTGCGATGACACGCTAAAATTTCCGCCGCCGTCAAATATCGAATGTAATACGTACAGATTAGGGTATGTTTTTGTGTGCCTAAATACTTCAACTTAGGATAATTTGAAGTTTAAAAGCGGCGATGTCAATCTTTATCGCAAGGGAAGTAGTAGGTAGGGGGAGGTCGGCTGCCAAGGAGGGTGCGCCACTGCGTCGATTGTAATCACGCAAATGGTTCCATATCAAAACGTCACATTCGTAGATATGATATCGATGTTTCGCTGTCAATTTTGCGTGGCACAGGTTGGCCGAGTTTTTATCTGCATTGCTTGAATATGTGAAGCAATAATTTCAGCGTATACATTTTTAATAGCGCTATTTTTAGTGGTTTCACCGCTAATCAAATTTGCGTTAACATTGCAGTTTTTTTTTTCATCATGTAAACATGGAAGACAGTTATTGAATATTATTAGATCGTTATATTAAATACAAAAAATGTATTAATTTTATCCTTAAAATATCGTTGTTTATTTAAAAATATATGTATATCCTTCATTTCAATAAACCCGAATTAAGCATTCAAATATAGGAAAATTTATTTAACGAAAAGCACAAACAAACCGAGAAATTTCCTTGAAATATTATCCCACTCATTAGTAAAGTAGGAAAACTCAAAGACTCTTAAATAATTTCAAAGTAATTGAAGCTCCAGAAGGTAATGCCCTGATACCCAGAATGGGGCAGTCTTTGCTCCCTTTTATTTTTCTATCGACACAAGCTGCCGGCTAGCCACTGACTGCGATCGCTTCCATTAAAATAACTCGTTAAAATTTATCATCGACCCGCTTAATCGCTTTAACGCCACCATCTGGGGTTTTATGATTTTTCTGCTTGCTCTGTATACTTTCGCGGTCATTTTACAACGTTTACAAAATTGCTTGCGTGTCTCGCTTAAATGGTTATAATTTTTTTTTTTTCATTTTTTTCCAATAACTGCCGGTGATGTATCGCCGATTGAGGTTATAAAGGTCGCGGCAAGTAAACGCGTTCCAAATACACTTCACAAACATGTATTAATTTATTTACCACAGAGTCGAAATAAATTAATATGAGCTTTAAAATAACTTTTTGTTAAATCAGACACATAAATAAGAATTTTTAATTGCTATTATAACAAATAACTATGTAATATTCATTCAAAAATTATAATTTCCATAAAAATAAAATACTCAGGCGAAATCCAATTTAATCAAATCATGTCGGATTTTCTGTGGCTGCGTTATTCCGCTGAGCGCTCAAAAGATAATTAAATAATTAAGAATGTATGAATGATGCTGTAAAGCTGTTTCTCTGATATTGTAATAATGCAGTCCTCTTGGGCGAAATCTTTTAAATTATTCTCTCATGCTCGGTACGTAATTACGCGGACCTGGATGCCTACGGCTCGCGCATCTATTGTGAATAACATAAAAAGAACTTTAGAAATTTGTTAGAACTCAACTTGAGTAAGTTCTTCTCAAATTAAAGCACAACTATGAAGTGGTCTAGCCATAAAGGGTAACGCACTCAAATGTCTACAAAACTGTACGGCTCTGGAGTGGATAGTAATTGCATTCGAAGCATAATTATAATAATAATTAAATATCATGCATGAGTCGAGACAGACAACGTAATAGCCAACCCTAATGTCGATTAAAGCTCACACGCTTTCGAGCGTTGTTGAACTAAAATATCAAGTGACAAAAAATCTAAAACAACGGCGCATTTCCAGAATTACTGCTCATTCAGCAAAATGGTCACCGCAAGTAGAAATGAAACATTTCCTTGGAAAATGTCAAAGGTTTATATTTTGCGTTTATAACGGTCAGCAAACGCGTCGAGATAGGAAAAAAAAGGCTCAAAGCGACCGCTGGTTGCCGAGAGAAAATCTGAGAGCTTAAACAGTGGCACGTATGAAATAGTGGCGCTCGGTTACATGAAAAAGACGAGAGGAGGAATCGAGTGACAGGACCACGGCGCAGGATTTTCAGTCCGATGCTTTTTTGCAGGCGGGATTTTCGGAGCGGACACTGCAGCCGCACAGCGCACAGGGCGATGGGAATTTATTACGCGCCACTCCCGCACCCCGTGATTAGTTGGCAAAATCTTGAGTGATTTTTTTACGACGCTGAGATGTAAAGGAAAATATCCGTATGCACGGTTATTTTGTTTCATCTGAATTCAAAGGGTTAAAAACTCAAGATGCTGATATTTTTTATTCACAATTTAATATATGTTATTATTTTTATATATTATATTCTGTTTTTAATTAGAACTTTCATTTATAGCACAAAAGAAAAAAAATTGAAAGTTAAAATTACTTTTTTTTTCATTAAATAGATACATATCTATTAATTTAACTAGTTATCTTAAACACACTTTTAAGGTTTACATTACCCCAATGTATATTAAACGCATATCTTTTAAGAATTCTTTCCATTTTTTAAAACAACAAATTAAACAAACACTCTATCTATAAACAACAAATAAATAATATGCAAATCATTTATTTCCAGATTGACCCCAAAGTGGCCTTCCCGAGAAGAGCACATCCGAAGGTAAGCGAATCATATCATTCCATCCTTGCGGTACAACATAAACCGCGAGGAGCCAGGCTTTATTAAGCTCATTGATATTAAATTTTCACTACTACCTTAGCAAACTACGACATATTGTTCTATGTGAAATCTTGGTTAGCGCCGCTTGTTTATTTTCAAACATTTACACAAAATATTATTTTAGGCTGGACATAACTCTTGCTCGCTATTAAGATGTTGGCTCATGATGCATAAATAAGTGGGGGATAATAATTTAGTATGCGGGCTGTGATCTTGAGACCGTCCGTGCCCTGGACGCGCCGGGCTGATTGAATCGCGTAATTATGAATTTAGTCTATTTCCCTCATCTCTTAACTTTATTATAATTTATGTAACTGCTCTTATGAATATTGCTGGCTTGTTTTTCCCTGTTTATTTTATACTTGCGTATATTTTTTATTAATACTTTTATTTGTAGAAATTTATTTATTGGTAAGATGTTAAAACGTGCGTAAAACAATATTTTTTTATAGAATATTAGTTCCATCAATAGACAGGAAAAACAACCTTATAAATATCATAATAGACAAGTATTTAAACTTACACTTTAAATGAAGAGCGTAAACTACAATTAAACACTACAATAAAAATATTTACTCAGCGCATTCTCTAAAGTTGAACAAAAATAATAGTGTTATACAATTTACATTTATAAATTTATTATATTACTTTGCGCTTCAAACAAACTTCCTTAGTTGAATGCACAATTTCCGCTCCAGACAATTCTATCTGACGAATTTCCTAGATAATGGGAATACTAGGGGACGCGCTGCGAATGAGATGATTTCCTACCTATATGAACAATTTGTATCTGTTTATTAACATGAAAAACTAACCACTCTATTATACTACGTTTAAAAGAAAAATCGCAATACCATGTTAAAAGCCAGCTTTCATTTCGATGTTAGTATATTAATTCAAAAGCTTTGTAGATTCAGGCGGTATGACCTATCGCTGAAGGGGTCGACCGCATTTAATGTAAATTGGTTTCAGATGATACCTCACGTGCATTGCGTCGTTTTTACAAACACTCATAATTCTGATTTCGTCTGAATTCTGAACCCAGAGGAGAAGGTGTTGTCTCATTTTGTGAAGGTTTTAGTTTGAATGCATTAGGCGAGGAGAAGGTTCGATTTACAATTCAAATTATTGTGAAAGGGAAAGGTGAATCGGTCGCTTCATATTAACAATTTTACGATAGGAAAATATCTACGAATACCCAAACATCTGTGCGTGGATTTTGCGTGCCAATAAATTAATGTTAAGACTTCGAATCCAAAGCTTATCGGTTCGATGTTTTTGTACAGCTATAAATAAGACTTTTGTAATATTTCATGTAAAAATTGTATGTAGCATCTGGTAAATAAATTGTAAGCAGGGATTTTGTGAGCAAAAGTTTATTACCTTAAACCATCGATAATGAAACGATGATATCGTCGGCGGGATAATTGAAACACAGGCTGCGTTAGTATGTAGCGAATCTAAAAACAAAACCGCGGAAAGAGTCGGCACGCTAGCTCCTTCTTTTATATGGACATTAAACGTGATGGATGGTTTTAAAACATCACGTTATATTACTCCATCCGGGCAGCCCGTGCGGTGTTGCGTGGCCGGTCAAAGGGGATGCCGGCTATGCGAATTACATGAATACATTAAGGGAGTACTACCTCATACATGTTAGGTACACTATAATGCTCACGAATAAATTTGGAGCATGCTCCTTCATCACAGTAGTACTGAACGGCACCTATGTATGTAAATTATCATGTTCCATTGATCACACCCCGATAACGAGCTACTTGACGCTTAGATTGTTGGCGTCTATGCCGCAACAAATGCCCCATTCGCTGACCTGTATAATTTCGCTGGAAGGAAAATGATAACTTTTTTGTTAGTGTAATTAATCGCGACGATAAACGATGCGCAAAATGGGATGGTTTTGTCCCGATGCTTGCGGCCTGAAATTCAAATTCGTGATTATCGTACGCCGCCGCGTCTGCGTTCCTTCTAATGCAAACAATAGAAAAAAGGGGACATCGTTCTTCAGGCGCAAACTAAGAACAAAACAAACGAATTTTTAATATCGTCTTTATCGATAATTGAGACTCTCGCAAAAACCTCTTATTTTGAAAACTTTTAAGAGACTGAAAGAGGAATCGAGGGGGAAAATGGAATTGGAAGAAAAAACTTTTTTCATCTTCTTTGTTTGACATTGTCAGTAACCAACTTTTTATTTTCACAGTAGATCTATTTAATTTCGAATCGGTTCAAGAAATTTAATTGTTTAACATTTGGCTAATGACTGCTAGACTTTGTTATTTGAGGGAGTTCGCGAGGTTCGGTCGCTTTGTTGGCTTTTTCAATTCTATTTTGTCATCAATAAATACGTAGTTATATTTTACAATGGGAAGCGAGGAGGGAACAAAGGCTAATATGTCATCGTGGGCAAGTTAATTGACGCGGTTTCCGCACTGTCGCGGCGGAACGCAGACGTCAACGTTTCCTCCTGTTACATATTTATATGCTGTTCGCTGCTTTACATAATATAATACCAGCTCCAAGCTCTTGTAATTGAGAAAGAAGACGATTATAGTTCTAGGTTACACGTCTTAGAGTTATTTGTAATTATTTCAAAATAATAAGTTACAGCTTATCCTTTATTACACAGGAAATAAAAATGCTTTTCTCTTAATAATTAATATAATAAATAAATTTATAACGAATTTATTGAAAATATCGAGCGTTAAAAATTCATGGACCAATTTATAGAAATTAGGTTTTATAAAAATAAACGGAAAAGACCCTTTATCAAAGCTCATGTCCACTCAAAGTTCAGTACAAATTCAATTAAAACACTCTAATCGAGCCCGAAATGGTCGCCAAAATCGGTAGTATTTGTAATCACAGTAGCGCGAGTTTATACTCTTTAATGGACTTTGCAGAAGTAGTTCCAACTCTCCTTACGGGTAAGATATTTGAGGAAAAACCCGCCACCTACCACACCAAGTGTAGTTGGTAAACTATGTGCTTGTAGGGGCCCGTGTACACTAATCGACTTCGCGCTTCCACAAAACCGTGGGTTAGTAGCAAAAATTGCACTGTATTTTTCTACCATAGCTGCATATGCGGTACCAACAGTAGTATTGGTGGAAGAAGATAAAAAAATATAATTATTTTATCAATTTAGTTTATACAGTTATTTAGATACAGTTCCAAAATAAACTTATACATATATTCACTTGGTAAATTGTCTATACTTTCAAAGTCGATATCAACCTTATAAGCGAAAGGAAATTTTAACTGTATAATGTCTATATTATGTGTCTATACGACTCTATACTAAATAATATTATGTTAGAGTCAAAAATTTTAAGACCTCATAAATTGATGTATTTTCTCAACATAAATCTATCAACTGTCATGCGCCGGATCTTTTCCCAGTCGTGGTCGAATTCCATCCAATGTGACAATCGTTCACAGAGAGAATTCTAGAATGTTCGACTGCAATTCTTCACTATCTGCAATTATTAAGAACTCCTTGGTCATCGAAATTTGATCAAAAACTTACTTTATTAGAGAGTATGCTCCTTTTAAATTACCATAAGTTAATGTAACGCCGTTTATAAAGTCATTACGCTATCATACATGGTCCGCAGGCTCAAGAGTATGATTAAAACCTGAAAACGTTTTGTCGGTGTAATCGCGAGTAATTTAAGTGAAGAAAGCCGTGTTTCCGACTTCCTAAGTATTTTGTGTTTTCTTTTTTAATTACTTCGTTTTAACTTTGTTGTCGGGCTTTAAAAGCTGACTGACAGCCAAATAACAAAGTTCCATGTAACTATTAGGGAGAGTTTAATGAAATCGTAGGCTTTTTATGCGATAACACCTCGCAATAGGTGCTTTGAATGTCTAGAAGCACGAAATTGTAGTGACGTTTTTTTTTCGCCCGGTAAGTCGCTCGTTAAAACTTTCAATGTACAATTAAAAATTTTTACCAGAAAAGTGTTCAAATTTTATTCTGTAACAGTGCTTACGTTCAAGTGATTTTCGTTTACTTACTTTTTAACAAACTAATTTCATTTTATTTGTAGGAAGTAGAACAGATTTTTGTTCACATTAAAAGTGTAACAACGTATATGTTATTCTGTTTTTCTTTTTTTAAGAATAAGCGTGTTTTAGTTAGTTTATAGTAACTTTATCGCTATTTATTAAATAATAACATGATGTAACAAAGTTCAGTGTAACAATTCTGCGGCAAATTTCCAGGTAAATCCACACCTCGTTCTCACGCACACATTTCTGAAGATTATTAATTGCGCCGCGGCGAATGAACAATTATGTCCAACAAGAGCCATAAAATGTCGCTCAGCTAAGTCCAATAGTGGGTCGTTAATTAAAGGTAAAATACGAGATATATAACATAGTCGTGAATAATGCGAGTAGCGGCGCGTCGGCGTCGGCTGCAGCTTCAGTTTGCGGTCGCGCGACTTATGCGCCGCTGGACGGTAGTTATGAGCTCCGAGCCGCCCATAAGTCACTCCTAACATCTGTTTCATCATTCCACTAACTTACCTTCATTACGGCGAGCGGCATTTTAGCTGATTTCCCTTATCGATGAAGTTGGATCTTTATGGATGAGGTGGAAAACTAGCGCACTATGACGTATTGCAATTATGCAAGCTCATATTTTTCATAACGAAGCTTATTTTACTCGTAATTCTTTAGCGAGATTTATACAGTATTAAGTGTAATGTATGGGGAATGTTTACTTAATTTATTATTATGTTATAATGAATGCTTACGACGATAAAGAACTCAATTTAAAAATCTAATGATGAAAAACAATTTAGAAATTGTGTTTGAGAAAATTTCGACTTTATAAACCTTAATCTCGTTTAATCACTACATAGTATAAAACAAAGTCGCATTCTCTGTCCCTATTTCCCTATGTCCCTATGTCCCTATGTCCCTTTGTACGCTTAAATCTTTGAAACTACGCAACGGATTTTGATGCAGTTTTTTTCAATAGATAGAGTGATTCAAGAGGAAGGTTTATATGTATAATAACATCCATTAAATAGTGGAGAAGTACTGTTATTTTTGAGGTTTCTAATGTGATGTCGTAAATAATTACATTTTATCCGCTTACATTGCAAACGCAGGCTGAACCCTACGAGTTTTATCAAAATAATGTACTAAGTATTGTACACATTGAAAAGGTCTACAGAAAAGTCCGCGATGGCATATGTCTATCTCTTATGGATAACCCACAATAACTTTTTTTTGTCATTTACTTTTTACGACAAATAATGGCTAATTTTCGAAGCGATTTTAACCAATACAGCATTAATCCTTAACCAATTAAATACCTTGAATACATTGTTCATTTAATAAAGATCTATATGGCCCTTTACACCGTATGATTTAAGTGAATATTTTTGAAGATATTACAGATTTAAAAATTGCGGGGCGTACCGTTTGCGGCGGTACCGGCCGGCCGGCCGGGCCGCTATGTTTTATATACAACGTTAAAAGTTTTTCTGTAGTGTATTTAGTATCAGCATTGCACCCGTGCGAAGCCGGGGCGGGTCGCTAGTGTATAATATAATCTAATAAAAACACTCACATACCTACTTGATATTATCACACGAGCTTTAAAAATAATTCCAGAAAACGGTCGGTTAGAGCGGAGTACTCGCTACTAATCCTTATCTATATTACTAATATATACCCACACCTCTGAGTGGTTCGACGCCACTAAAATGTTCACCCTTTTAAGGTGATTGCAACGATCTGTTCCCAGCCAATATCCCGCTAGATGGCGCTGAATTCTACATTTCTAGTTTATTTGAGTTTTTGCGTAATTGGAATAGTCATCAAACCTAGGAATAGTCATGGCGGTTACTGAATATTATATTTTATTGAAATATGTTATATCATTGCCTTAAAATCCACCCAATTCGGTAAAATTATGCGTTTTAACATCTGTCATTGCATACAGGGTCGTTTACACACACAGACGTATACAAAAATGATAAAGATTTAACTCTAGATGGCGTGAATGTAAAGCGCGTCACACACGGTGAAGATACTACCTATAATATTTTATCTAATCTAGTAATATTTTATATTACAGTATCTTAAGGTATCCGGTATCAGCGTTCTGACCATCATTTTTCTTTTTTCGCTGTAGAACCGCCATCCTGTTACAAATGACCCACAAAGGAGAATGACCACGGGTGGTATCGGTAAAATTTTAGTTGTGCCACGTATTCGTTATATTGTTAATTCCTATTTGTATTTATAATGATCATATGTATCAATATTAAGTCTTAATTAAACCGGATAAATTGAAATAATAGTAAAAGTAAAAGTTTTTCTTTTGAAACATGTATGAACTTTCGCATTAGTAGGAAGTAGGATTGTTATAAAAATAAAAGTTATATTTGTTGGCGTAAACTATTTTATTGTAATTTTGGGAAATAAATAATGTCAAAATTGATTACCTACAATAAAACGCAGTTTTATTTTATTACCTACATTACACTATTGTTTTTTTTTAATCAAAACATGTATTTGAAGTAGCAAATATGATATTATGCTGATCCAAGCATTTTCACTCAAAACTAATATCAGTAATGATTTGTAAAAGTAAATTATTTCAAAATACATTTCATAACCAACAAGTAAGAATAATTATTCATACAACAACAAATCAAAAACACTATTTACTATGGAAAAAAAACCAGGAAGGTGAAAAACATATTTACGATTTCGATGCACTCGACTTTTAGTAAAATAATAGGTAAAAATATTATTATGGTTTTGATCACAGACATATCTGTGGTTTTGATTTTAGCTACTAGTATCAGAAAGCTGCGTGTTCAATGCACGTCGGGGTCCCACAACTGTGGAGGAAGGAAGGTAGAATACCTCCATCGAATAAGTGAAGTTTCTCGACATACTCGATTTGCCGGCCGGCCTCAATGAAGATTGTCCGAAAGTTGTATATGTGCTCTGTAACGAAAAAATTTCGCTAGCGCGATTCAGAGTGAGGTGTCGTACAATATACCTAATGAAGTTTTTCATCTTTTTATTTTACTGCAAATACAAAATAAAAATTAAACAATGGTAATGTAAATTCTAAACAAACTACTACCAAAATACAATTAGAACAAAAATCATTTGACTTGTTTATTTCACCCAGAGGCCAGAGGCGGCTCGTGACAAAATTGTATACCTAGGTGTTCACTTGAAATAAAACAACGAAAATACAATAGCGTTCGGGATGATTTATTACAAAAAAATGAGCACCACATTTTATAAATGTCTATAACACTAAAAATTACAAAGTACAGGCTATTTCAAAACGAATTCAATGACTAGGTATCAATAATTAGTAAATCACCGAATTTGCATTCGCGAGCGTAGGTATCCATAGTGTTTGTCACTGACGGTCACTGACCTCTATAACTTATAGTTATAGAGGTCAGTGGTGTTTGTTGTGTAAACATGTATGTATTTGAGTAGTTAGTAGCATATTATATTCTGAATTTCTGATCCATGCCTATTCACTCAAAACTAATAACACTAATGATTTGTAACAGTAAATTATTTCAATAGGTAGGTATTTGAACATTTCCCAACAAGACGTAAGAATAATTATTCGTAGGTATACAAGATACAATAACAAATCTAATACACTATTTATTATTTTATTATTTACTAGCGGTCCGCCCCGGCTTCGCCCGTGGTACATGTTTACGTTTTCTCTCCATAAGAAGTAATAGCTAGAGAGCTAGCGCAAAGCTACCTGTATGTATTTGACCAAACCTGGATTTTTGTGTGTTGATTCCCCTATACCTACTATACATGAGATGAGGAGTCACTAAGCCCAGAGTGGTGGACGGGGCGCGCGCTTAGGTAAGACAGGTGGAAATTTTTGGCGAACTTTGAAACCATTTGACCACGTCTGCCATTTTGATATTTGAAAATAGATTATTATTACTATCGGAAAATAACAATGGCAGACCATTATCACGCGGATAACATTCTGGCAGACACTTATGAAAGTGCTGAAAAAAATACAATTTTGAAAGTATTTGACCAGATCTGCCATTATATATACATATATTTTATTTATTAGGGTCTTAAAAACTTATTTTCGAAACGGCAGACATTTTCATTGCGTACAGACTTCAGCAGACAACAAAACTTTACAGACTTCAGCAGTCAACAAGACTTAGCTTCTACATGGTCAGATGTATATATGTATTACGTTCCCTGACCTTACATCAATGATTTACTTTATTAATGTTTTTATGGTCATTTACATTTAATTTTGAAAACTATGGAATAAAATTTATAAATTTGATGATACAAAACTAAATATACATTTGTAAAGAATCTCAAATATAAAGTTGTGTTGCAAATAACAAATCATCATTTAAATATTTAGTTTATTTCTTTATTTAAGAAACAATTAACAATTACAAAACAACATAAAAAAACACGCATGCATTTATTGAAATGTTCATTCATCATCACTATCGTATGGCGTTGTGTGACTCGTCTTCATAATCCATTGAATCGGATTCTGTAAAAGTAAAACGTAAATTATATAATAAAAGAAATGAGTCATTATAAACTTACCTAGTAAGGCAATGCCTTTGATGTCGCACGATGCCGCCGCGCCGCCAGTGTAGGTACTTCTGCTGCTACATGAAGATATGCTAGGGTTGCAACAAATGGGAAATAAAACAATTGTAATTATTACTATTATGATGTAATCATTTATTCATATTATGTACATTCAAAACAATTGCTATTATTAAATCTGATGTAATTATTTTTTCATAAATATATAATTATTATTAATTATATAATATATTGCACTGTGAAATATTTACGTATCACTTTATTTTTGATGTTCTTAATTGTCTTTTATAAAATTTAAGTGACGCATTCGCATTGGGATCAACAATCCGATAAGAAAAGAATGGAGACAACATATACATAGCTTTGATTTCAATTCTACAGATACAAAATATACAATCTATCTAAAATGATACAACGGATGTTTCCTGCGTTTTCTCGTCAAAATACCGAAACAACGTAATTATTGTATAGTAGTTGGGCGTGAAAGTAAAAAAACAAATGAAAAGTGTTTTCCATATGATTATTTATTAAATTTACGCGATTAAGAATAATTTCAACGATACAATTTAGTAACCGAGAATTCAGAGGATTAAAGAAAATACCTGCCTGATCATTTTATCAAACTCTAAAAGAATTATGGTTATTTCGCATCACTCGGTTTATTAGTTTGGTAATAATTATTAAAGGTAGTTACAACCCTAGCCATTGAGTCGAACGGTAGGCAACACAATATCGACTTTGTGCGGGTACATATGGTACATTTCTTCTTGCTGTGAAGCGTAATTATTATTATTAAGATTTTTTAGGCTATTTTGAATCAGCTGTTCTAATTTAATTCTAGAAATTTATTAAAACGTGATTTTTTTAAAAGTATATTATGAGTTTATAAATACCTCAACCAATAGTTATTGTGTCCTATCCTCATTTCTTTATATCTTGGTAGTTAACTAAAGTGTTAAATTTACATAACCTCAACAACAACATTTACACTGCCACTGCACTAAAACTAAACTAACTAGCTCTCTAGCTATAAGAACCATCCTCGTACTTCAAGGGATATAATAAAAAAAGAATTATCGAAATCGGTTCAGCCGTTCTCGAGTTATGCGCTTACCAACACATTTTGCGATTCATTTTTATATATAAGAAGACTAGCGGTCCGCCCCGGCTTCGCCCGTGGTACATGTTTACGTTTTCTCTACATAAGAACCATCCTCGTACTTCAAGGAATATAATAAAAAAAGAATTATCGAAATCGGTTCAGCCGTTCTCGAGTTATGCGCTTACCAACACATTTTGCGATTCATTTATATATATATATACTAGCGGTCCGCCCCGGCTTCGCCCGTGGTACATAATATTTACGTTTTCTCTACATAAAAACCATCCTCGTACTTCAAGGAATATAATAAAAAAAGAATGATCGAAATCGGTTCAGCCGTTCTCGAGTTATGCGCTTACCAACACATTTTGCGATTCATTTTTATATATAAGAAGACTAGCGGTCCGCCCCGGCTTCGCCCGTGGTACATAATATTTACGTTTTCTCTACATAAAAACCATCCTCGTACTTCAAGGAATATAATAAAAAAAGAATGATCGAAATCGGTTCAGCCGTTCTCGAGTTATGCGCTTACCAACACATTTTGCGATTCATTTTTATATATAAGATAAGATTATGTGAAAATAACCAGGAAGGTGAAAAACATATTTACGAAAACATAGTAACATAATATGGCTGTCGCTACAATAATTATATTTCAATTTTATCTTTTTATACCTAGTAGAACTGGCCGACGAATAAAAAAAATCGTATTAGAATAAATACAATAAATTACGGAACAAAAAAAGGATTGTAACTGAATTAGGTATGTTTGTTTCTGGGCGCACCGTTTTCGACGACGCGACGCGCGACGTAAGCGTATAGGTATAGGTACCTACTTTGCTAAAACAAACTAATAAAATTGTGTGTCTGTCTGAAAATTCGGAAAAGCATATTTTGCAAGTTTGTAATTACTTTGATAGTTTACCGATTTATAATAATTGTAATTGTAATTGTATAATATATAATTTGCAATGTGGTGAAATTTCATAAAAATCACGGGCCAATTTTTTGTTTTGAATCCCACCGAAAATATAATTGCGTTATTAGAATAATTAATTACTATACCTACCCACGATCAATTATTACAATATAGTCTCAAATGCATACTAGAGAAATATTGCAATTTGATTCAATTAAAATGCATAGCATACAAAAATAAATTCACAACACAAGAAATTCCGCGCGCAAATCATAGCGCGTGTCAATGAAATCAAGAATGTTTTATATCAAGCCGACGCGGACGACGACGCGACGCCGAACAAAAGTACCTACGACGGACGACCACGCTTCGAGTTGCCAAACAACATGAGTAATAAATTGTTTACAAAAAAAAACAAGTTTTCCATTTTTCTGTATGAGTAGACAGAACTTCAAAACGCCACCTGCTACGGTTTATATTATGAACGATTGTTATAAAAATAAAAGTTATATTTGTTGGTGTAAACTATTTTATTGATCAATAATTTTGGAATTTAAAATTGTCAACATTGATTACAATAAAACGCAGTTTTATTTTATTACACTATTGTTTTTTTTATCAAAACATGTATTTGAAGTACCATATAATATTATGCTGATCCAAGCATTTTCACTCAAAACTTATATCACTAATGATTTGTAAAAGTAAATTATTTCAATATACATTTCATAACCAACATGTAAGAATAATTATTATTATTCCTACCTACAACAACAAACCTAAAACACTATTTACTATGGGAAAATAACCAGGAAGGTGAAAAACATATTATTATTTACGATTTCGACGCACTCGACTTTTAGTAAAATATAGTAGGGAAACATAATATTATGGTTTTGATTTTTGCTACTAGTATAAGAAAACTGCGTGTTCAAACTACTTGTTTGTCTGTCTGAAAATTCGGAAGTACTTTGGTAGTTTACCGATTTATAATAATATTGTATACCTATATCGTTGTTTAAAAAATATTCAAACACAATAAAATATGATATATGTACTGATTTATCACTGGTTTCAGTGATGAACTGATGAGTCAATTATAGCCACTATACTTTCGTCATACGTGTGTATGATTGATGTGATTTGCAACGTGGTGATATTTCAGAAAAATCACGGGTCAAATTGTCCCACCGAAAATATAACTGCGTTATAAGAATAACTATACCTACGATAAATTATACATAATACAATATAGTCTCAAATGCATACTAGTGAAATATTTTATTTGAATCAATAAAATAAAAAAATAAATAAAAAATAATAATAATACAAAAATAAATTCACAACACAAGAAAATCCGCGCGCAAATCATAGCGCGTGACAATGAAATCAAGAACTTTCGAGCCGACGCGGACGACGAAGGAGCCTAACAAAAGTACCTACAATCATAGGCGGCTCGTGACAAAATTGTATGGCCGTGTTCACTTGAAATAAAACAACGAAAATAGGTACCTACAATAGCGTTAGCAGTACAAAAAAAATGAGCACCACATTATAAATGTCTATTTATACACTAAAAATTATAGAGTATTTCAAAACGAATTCAATTATTATTTAGCAATAATTAGAAAATCCCCGAATTTGCATTAGTGATCGTATTCATAGTGTTTGTCTACACTAATATTATAAAGAGGAAAACTTTGTTTGTTTGTTTGATTGTAAATTGTAATGAATAGGCTCATAAACTACTGGACATTTTACCAATGTTTGCAAGTTTGTGATTACTTTGATAGTTTACCGATTTATAATAATTGTATACTTATATCATTGTTTAAAAATATTCAAACACAATATGATATAGGTACTGATTTATCACTGGTTTCAGTGATGAACTGATGAGTCAATGTTAGCCACAATACTAATCACTTTCGTCATACATGTGTATGAACTATGATTGATGTGATTTGCAATGTGGTGAAATTTCATAAAAATCACGGGCCAATTTTTTGTTTTGAATCCCACCGAAAATACATATATTACTAATTGCGTTATTAGAATAATTAATTACTATACCCACGATCAATTATTACAATTTACAATATAGTCTCAAATGCATACTAGAGAAACATTGCAATTTGAATCAATTAAAATGCATAGCATACAAAAATAAATTCACAACACAAGAAATTCCGCGCGCAAATCATAGCGCGTGTCAATGAAATCAAGAATGTAATTTTATATCAAGCCGACGAGCGACGACGCCGAACTAAAGTACCTACAGTACCATTTACCTTCAGTGTACAATACAGTTTACAGACCTACGACGGACGAACAATAATGAGTAATAAATAAAAAAAAACATAGTTTCTAAGGTCATTAGTTTTATTTTATTTTATTGTTATTTTCTTTGAACGATTGGAAATGAAATTACTCAATTTTTACACAGAACTTTGATTTATTAGAATTATGCTCATTATGCATAAGATAACGAACGCGAATGCACGACATCTAGCGCGTCAATGTCTAAACATCGCCTTTCGTTTAGACATTGACGCGCTAGATCTGTAATAAGTATATAGTCTATGCGCTAGATGTCGTGCTTTATGTCGTGTTTCGCTTGGCAAAAGTCACGCACACTACTGTAGAAGTGTCAAATTTTTCCGGTATTTTACTGTTGTTTTTCTAAGTAAATATTGTAAATTATTGATTAAAAAGGTCGAACGCGCACACATTTCATTATAGAGAAGTGATAAAATGATTAGTTTTAAAGAAATAGTGTCTGTGTTAAGTGTTTAGAGGTAATCAAAAATGTATGGAGGGACGGTCGGAACATCAACCTTAATACCTCCACAATCGCTCTCACATCGAGTTTAGAAACCGCTCTTGAAAGCAAAAGTTCCACATAGAAAGCGGAGCATACTTTGTAAAGAAATTGCATTTAATCATGTTGGGACCTTCTTATAACTTGCCTTTCTCTCGTATATTTTATGAATTCCTAACATACTTCTTGTCAACAATTACCTTAATACTCGACGTCATATGAGAAGCTTTTATACGCCTTTAACTATTTTAATAAAATAAATTGAAACTCGCTCGCTAAGTTAAGAGTTGCGAATCATGTAATAAATTACGTAAAAATTTCCGCTTTCATCTTTTAATCGATATTTTATTAAAAATTCTAACTTTACGGAATAATTACCATGACGTACAAATACTTGGATGATGTATGCCAATAACATATGTTGATATATTAGAAACAAGTTATTTTCCATTAAATACTTAAATACAATTCTTTCTTGAACGCGCCGAGCGCAATCTTTTACACTTCATGTTTCTTATTTCTCTTTTACATTTTACGTGTTCAATAGCCTTTTTTCTCCACTCAGATTAAGTTCGTAGTTATACTATGCAATACACTTTAATTAATACTCGCTTCATTGTAGCTTGGTAGTATTAATTGTATACTTTCTTCATTACAGCGAGATTTTACCTCTTAAGTTCTGCACTAATTGTTAGAATAGACCCCTATAAGAGTTCTACGTAGACTGTGATTATTGAACGATGAATTTCTAACGAAATTGCTTTCAGGAAATAAAATAAAGAAGACATCTTGTATTAATAATAGACTTTAGTTACATGTAGCGTTTCTTTTATTTTTAGAATCGATCTGTGAAATCTCCTGTTTTAATACTTCGATGTTACACGAAGGTATTGTATAAATTACAATTCTAGAGAGCTCGATTTAAACTCGGACAAAATCTATACCGCAATCAACGTATAACAAGTGATATTAATGGTAATCCAAGTACCAAAACACCGTTCGCTTGTTCAAAGGAAATTAAAACCGGTGAGAATGGAGGCAAAGCGCAGAAATTATTCCCTTGCGTGCTGTTGCACTGCATTGACAGTCAGATCAGGTGTGCTAGCGTGGCAGTAACATAGTTCCACCTTGTGTTCTTCGGTCACGATCACATCATGCTATGCATGAGGAATAACTTGTTTAATATTATGTGGAATTAAGCCCCTATTGCTACGAATGCTGCACTAACAACGCTAATTGCATTAGAATGCTATAACTCTTATATCGATGCGCTTTTATAGTGCGAACGGATGCACGGCCGGATTTAACTGTGATGAAAACGAAATCTAAATAGCCTTTGTCACTGACGAATATTGCTGTAGAAATGCCGGTGAAAGTATTTTCGAAATCTGTTTACTACTTTATCAGTTTATCTATTACGGACGTACAAAAATTTAACCATTCTTATTTACAGAATATAATATTATGGTAGAAAAAATACTTAGGTATAAAGAAAAATGTACATGCATAATAACGCACTTAAGGTATCAAAATGCGATTTATTCATTATTATTCAATCTGAAGTTTCGAGCACTTTACAGCGAGCGCGGTCACGGGTATTCTACACGAATAAAATGCATTTTAAAATCCTAAAAGTGTTTTATAATGTAGAATTTCTAAAAGTTCGGGTTCAACTTTTATCACCTATGTTTCACCTCGTCTGTCTGTAACAAGGAGGTATTGAGTTCGATTTCTGTTAAAATTTTATACATAGATACATTAATTATAATCCTGATAGGACGCACAAAGCACGCGGGTTCGAATCCTGCTTCGTGATCGATTTTTTTAATATTATTTATAAATTTATGTAATAAACCTACTAATAGACAGAATCATTATTTTTCTTATATACTTTTTTTATATTTTACAGAAATTATCTTCAAAAAATCACAATAATAATTATAATTACGTACCTTCTACACTAATTCTAACTAGCGCCGTCCATACCGCCAGTCACTATGTTCTATTACTGCGTAAATAATAGCGATATTAATTAATAACTTGAACTAATAAAGTCACCCTGTCATTAGTTTGAACATAGACGTATGAGTGTATCAATCATTAGACTGTTATCGTCAGCGCACACCAGCCTGAGTTGTTGTTTGACTCCAACCCCATGTCAAAATACCCTATAGATTATGTAAGAAACGTTTGAATACGGTTAACATAACCTTGGAGGTGATGTTCGAAATGTTTGCATGTATTAAACATATGGTGTAGTAACTTAGATGCAGTATTTTTTACAATATACCAAAGTTTTCACAGCCCATACTTACCTTTAATGGGCCGTTTAATGTAAAAAACCTGAAAAGTCCTCTTAAATAATACACTAATGTAAGGAAGTAATATAGTTAAATTTGTTACATGTTTTGTACTAAAAAAATTACCTACATAAAATGAACAAGAACGAACAAAAAAACAATAAATTCAATTTTTTAAACACCTCTAAATTGCAACCCTTATCGTTTCTAAAAACAGTTTACAATCATAAAATCGACCCTACAAAACCATGAAGAAAAGCTCAAACTGCAAAAACGCTGTAACAGCGTCGAACTAAAAACCCTTCCATATTTCATGCCAATATATCATCGAAGCTAAAGTCAATATCATATGTAGTCCTGATGAGCCAGTAACTCGCTAGGCGGACAGGCCATCATACTCGATGACACGCCATTAACCTTACCGAGCTGTCTTACTTGCCTTACTCGCCTTGGACGCATTGGTTATTAGACGATGTTGGAGGAAATGACCATCTATGTGCTAGTTTAAAGTTTAGTAATCTGTCATGTGATTTTGTTATTTAAATTGCAGTGTATAAGTAAAAGTACAAGGATGTAATGGGATACGTATGAATCGAAGAAACAGAGAGACATTTTAATGAATGTAGAGACGTTGTAATGAATTACATTAATTGACAAACATTTATTTCTCTAATTAATTAATTATCTTAATTAGGTTGGCAGTTTTTTTTTTATATTTAAGGTATTCCCTTTAAAGCAAAACCTACAATACAATCATGCGCTATATAATGTAAAATTTTAACATACAAAAAAAGCGACCAAAACAGACATCATTCTTCGTAAAGCCGCGCAAATTTCAGCACGAAGGAGAATAGTTTAGGCCACATTTTTTCTACGTCACCAGCGGCCAATTTAAGTATTAATAAAACGACAAAACGTGACCCCCGTACGCCCGCCATCCATCACGACCACACGTCAAGTGATGTCCGAGCGATTAAAAATTGTACGTAACTGATGCTCGGCTGTATTTCGGGACCGGTTAATATTCTAGACAAGGGTGCCATTAAATATTAAACGAGTGGTTAGAAATTTTGGCCTTAAAAACTGAGGGTAGCTAGCCCCGGTATCCGTATCAAAATTCAGTTTGCTGACCGCATCCGCTTTTCAAAACAATGTAATGTAATTTTTACTAGGGTCGGCAAATGCGTATGTTAAATACGTGATATTTTCGTGTGCTTTGGGTTAGTGTTTTTTGGTGTTTAGTAACTGGAATTAATTATAATGGTTAATTAGTTCAGTTTACTCAGTTATTACTATATAGTTTATGTATTGATTTGTTTCAATATAGTTAATAATAGGTTTCAATAAATGTTTCAGTAATTACTGGTTCGATCATAATTGTAATGTTTTCCTTTCTATATTTCAATATTGAACAAACCTTCCTTCGTTTAAATAAGACTGCATAATATTAGATTTTGATGCCGCCCAAAGTACGTAATATAATATTTTAATTTGGAACGTAATTCATAACGCTTGCATTTGTCGACGAACTTCAGAATCATTTCTTTACGAGCGCTAGACGGAAACTGTAAACAGAATATTAAACTTTTATATTAGCAGAAAAATGCTACAAATTATTAATACACCGTTTAAAAGAAACGAAGAAAACGTTTTACAGTAGTAGATTAATTTTAAAACGGTTTTCTTTTTCAGTTCATAAAAATGCAAGGCGAGAAATCCGTGCGTTTTTGTTTCATTACTTTAACGCGATTTAAAAGCTTTAGGATTTGGCAAATAGCCTATATAAACTTCACTGAGTTTGTATCTTGAAGTTTATTTAATATTTTTGCTACTTGAAGGAGAATTTTTTGTGATGATAATGGATTTAAGAAAATTGTTGGGACAAAAAATTATTACAAAGTAATATCAATCGTGGCGTCAGAATAGAATTTTAACATAAATAAACACTTGTATTAAATAACTAATAAGTAATAATATATTAAAACCTGGTTGTTAATTCAATTGTTATGCTTTTTTTTGCATATACTAAAATTGTACATTTTTAAATTATAATAAATATCTGTACCATTTATATATGAAATTTATTACTTACTAAAATAAATGATATTGGAATACTTATACAAATTGATTGAAACCGTCGAAATACTGAAGCATTATTATATCGAAATGCGGGCTAAATCCCAATAACATAAAAGCTAGATGCAACTAATATCTCTCGTCTGAAAACAGACAACGCAAACAACGTCGAGCTTTTGTTTCAAAATATACAACTTTGACATCTGCCAAACCAGTATAAACACAATCCTGCGGAAGGCGGCGGTACACACCCGACTTAAATCAAATAACTGTATTGCTTTTAGCTTTGTAAAGCTTCAAGTGCAATAGTGACGCAAACGGATGTTCTGCGCCGTCTACCATGTAGTCTATGATATTGCACTCCGCCCTTTACGTGTCGGCCCAGGGCTGGGGTGAAGACGCACGCACGAAGCACGTCACCGCCGGGCGCTTCCTCTCCCGCCGCATCACGACCCGCTCCACTATATCCCTTTAATTGCCTTTTTTCTGCACACTGGCTTTCTCCGTATCTCTCACGTCGCAATTACAGCGACGTCTTATGATAAATCTACCGTAATTTGCATGATAGCATACGCTCTCAACTTTCGCGCGAATCTTCCTACTCTTGTCGTTTATTAAGTTAGGGTACGTTTTCAAGAATAAGAACGAGCTATTTAACTACCGACTAGCGTTGACTTCATTCGTTTGCAAGTATATTTTTTCACACTACGCACTCACTCTGTAGTTTCCGCCCATTCGTAGCTATCTTGTTTGTAGATAAGAGGGAGAATGGGTGCCTTTTAAACGAGTAGAATAAGGTAATATTCGGAGCAATTTGCAAATAACAATTTTGTTTTCACAAAAATTTTCCGTACGGAAATAAGACGGTAAGAGCAAACAAAACTGACGGCACAATCTCGTGTTGCAACGCGGCGATTCGACGGTCGACACTCCGAGACTCCGCTGCTGTACGCCAATCTCGACATTTTTTCTAGATAGGTACCTCAAGAAATTGCAACGTAGCGGACCGCCCTGCGGACTGCGACGACGTTCTATTTGTTGAACGATGTGCCAAAACATCGCGTCCTAATCGTACGGAAGAATTATTCGCCGTCTGATTGCTCCTCTTTGCTTTTGACGGTGCATTCGCATTTGCAAGCAGATTTCTATATTAAAATACGGTATATTTTGAATCCGTATTATCTTTTTGGCAACCGACAATTTCCATTTAGCTTGTATTTGTCTTCGGTATAAATAACGTATGCAAATTTTATGCTTATAACAAACATTGTGTCACAACTTTTAATTTCATAATAAATCATATCAAAATAGACGAATGAAACTTCAACATTTTGAGCAGATAATTTTGAATCAATGTAATAGAAGTAAATAAAGTCTATGAATGCGCACATGTTATTAATCAGTCAATATTAAATGTTTGCTTGATTACAGCTGCAATATTATATATTATCGACAGTGATCATTCATAATCATCACAAAGTGGAGTCCATCAAAATAATCATTTGCTTTATGAGAACGTACGATATGTGACATTCGGTACCGTAATTAATGCAAATCAATGGTAGGACGTTCGATTGATTCTGGACTAGCGGAAAGCCGATCAATTACGTTAATGAGCTCTGAGGATCCGTATCGCTGACGTTTCAGTACTACGCAAATACTTATGTTTATTCCTCAGTAATAACAGCTGTTTGTGCAACGACGAAACCTACACTCTTTGGTGGCCCGGTGGGCAGCAGTTACATCGATGAATCGGTTAGTATATATTTTTAACATGACCTAGTCTTGAGCTAGAAGTTGTTGCTTCGAATTTGCTTGACGCTATTCTTATATTTAGAACAGTATCTGTTCTAATATGGATACCTAGTAATTCCTTTATCACATGTTAGTGAACTTAGCAGATCATTTTTAGCAGATCAAAAAAAAATGTGAGTTCTTATCGCGTGCAGTTGAGTTCTACAGTTCCTGATACTTTTTAGAAATAGTCCTAGCGTTTTTACCTTAACAAACGACATTTGAAAAAACCCGACCTGGACCCGGCTTAACGTGACGCTAAGACATAATGCTACGACGTGATGCTACGACGTGATGCTACGACGTGATGCTACGACGTGATGCTACGGCGTGATGCTACGCTGTGATGCTACGGCGTAATGCTACGGCATGTGTTACGGCGTGATGCTACGGTGTGATGCAACGATGTGATGCTACGGCATGATGCTACGGCGTGATGCTACGGCATGATGCTACGGCATGATGCTACGGCGTGATGCTACGGCGTGATGCTACGGCATGATGCTACGGCGTGATGCTACGGCGTAATGCTACGGCGTGATGCTTCGGCATGATGCTACGGCATGATGCTACGGCATGAAGTTACGGCATGATGCTACGGCATGATACTACGGCGTGATGTTACGGCGTGATGCTACGGCATGATGCTCCGGCATGCTGCTACGGCATGGTGCTACGGTGTGATGAAATATGACATAAATAAATTTTCTAGTGTTTCATTTTACGCGAGTATTTCTAAAAAGTATCAGGAACTGTAGAACTCAACTGCACGCGATAAGAACTCACTTTTTTTTTTGATCTGCTAAAAATGATCTGCTACGGAAAGTTGGCAGATAAATTTTTTCAAATGTCGTTTTTTTAGGTAAAAACGCCAGAACTATTTCTAAAAAGTATCAGGAACTGTAGAACTCAACTGCACGCGATAAGAACTCACATTTTTTTGATCTGCTAAAAATTATCTACTACGGGAAGTTGGCAGATCATTTTTTCAAATGTCGTTTTTTAAGGTAAAAACGCCAGAACTATTTCTAAAAAGTATCAGGAACTGTAGAACTCAACTGCACGCGATAAGAACTCACATTTTTTTTTTTGATCTGCTAAAAATGATCTGCTAAGTTCACTAACATCTTTATCACTACATAGTATAAAACAAAGTCGCTTTCTCTGTCCCCTTGTATGTTTAAATTTTTAAAACTACGCAAAGGATTTTGTTGCGGTTTTTTTTTAATTGATAGAGTGATTCAAGAGGAAGGTTTTAGTATTTAATTTATTAGGTTTTAGACAAAGTGAGCGAAGCCGCGGGCGGAAAGCTAGTAATTTATAAACAAATACCAAATGTAGGAAAATTACTGATATTACTCATACTACAAGATCAATCTATTAAATTAAGTTTACACTTTACGTCTGGATACTGAAAAATGATTTCTAAGAAACAAGTAGATGATGCTCGTACGGGTTAGGTATGGCTTAGTAACTCGATAATAATATGCACTTCGACAATATGCATTTGACAACAGAATCGAAACCAATATCGATATCGAGTTGCACCTGTAATATTCAATAGCGTAAGCCGATCATGAAGCTAATGAGCAGTAGGTGTATCGAGCCATTTCGATATTATGCAAATTCGATGCTGCCGGAAAGCCTCTGGCCGACTCCGTTAGCAAGCTTAACCATAACAAAGGATTTCTGAATTAGAATAGCCGTTTTTCATACTTTCCCGAGAGATTATTATGATTAATTTTACAGCTCAGATTGTAATAGACTGCCGATGATTATAATAAGATTTATTTTTAAAATAATGTTTTGCTAGTTTTTTCGTAAGTACTTATAGTTCTTTAGATTGT
The DNA here is from genome assembly GCF_061535455.1 of Colias philodice. Classification (NCBI taxonomy): domain Eukaryota; kingdom Metazoa; phylum Arthropoda; class Insecta; order Lepidoptera; family Pieridae; genus Colias; species Colias philodice. The sequence goes on along the minus strand of NC_143094.1, from coordinate 5,129,538 downwards.
GAATTACGTAATTACATATATGTAGTATTATACTTTATAATTTATCAGTAATAAATATAATATGTAATTAGGGAAGGAATCATTTAAGAATTATCAGGCTACCAATTTATATGGTAGGAAAGAAACAAATTTTTTCGTAAGCGCCGACAGACAAGTCCTATATTTATAGCCGAAAAAGAATAAATAGAAAAAGCATAAGTGGGAAAAAGCTATACAGCTGTTGCAAATACGATCTATAGGAATATTTAGTATTTACTATGGTTACATGATTAAATATATTATCTAGTTATTATGATATTGTTTGTTATAATGCTTGGAAACTAATTATAGCATATACAGGTACTAATTAGAAGTATCACAATAATTTTGAAATACGTTGTACATTTTCCTACTACCCTAACTTACTACTACTAACCCAACGATAAACTTTTCAATAATTTCCTACACGTAAAAAAATCAAAGTTAATATCACAATTGGATCACAACAATTTCGTAACACGTTGGCAAATGTGTGTGAGTTAAATCATGACAAATATTTATGTGTCAAAACAAAGAAAAAGCCACTGCAATAGAGATTTGATAGATAAAATCGCAATAACTCTCACTCTCGTCATTCCACTTATGCGCAATAAAGTGTATCAAACAAATAAAGGACTACCGCAAGTGTTCATGTTGGACGTAATATCCCGTTAGTAGTCATAAAAACTACGCGGATGGAGTGTAAACAAGGGCCCGGAGGTACGCATTGCACCAAGTGACGTGGCTCCAATCATATAGATTAGAAGTATATTTGGAGATAATATACCTATATATAATATTAATTATGCTCCTTTTACATGTCCGTAGCAACCACACTTGTACTTTACCAATACCTATCGATGTAAACAAAAATAATGGGACGGATTATGCAACTCAGGGACTAATTTGTAGATTTGTACTACATTATTTTTTTAAAAATCTATCGATTTAAAAAAAAATACCTTTCGGTTATTGATGTAATCAGAGACAGAACCATGAATATTGTAATTAAGGTTTGATTACTTCCCTGATCATCATGCCTGAATTGGGAAAGTTTATAGCAAGGCTTCATTTGAAGTCACTGGTTTCAAATATTGATTAAATAGTACGGAAGTTACAACTTAATCTGCTATGCACTGATGTCAAACAACAAGGAGAAACGTAGCGAAGCGAAGGCGAAAAGCCTTACTGAATAACATTAATATTGTAGAGCCAAAGTTAGTTGGGAATTCTCTTCAAGAAATAGCTTATAAATTGCAGCAAATATAATTGAATACAAATGGTTTCAAAAATTGCATAACGCCGTATCAAAGCTCCAACCATTTATTAGATATAATATACCGCAGCTATTCTACACATATTATCGAAAGCGCCTATTACTTGCACGCATGATGTTAGCCTAAGATTATTGTGGGGATTCGGATTGAAGTTTACCGACTTGATGGTTCATATAATTTATGATGGCGGGCTTACTATGAGAGGTTTTGTTTTTGCTCACGCAACGCTCTGAAAAATATTTAGGTTGAATGTTGTTATTGCTTTGTGGCTACGAAATGTAGCAAAATACATTGTTTCTATCATAGCCCCGTGGAGCTTATATTGAAATAGTTTTGTCACGGATTTGTACAAACGTATTTTATAAGTAAAATAAGAAGAAGAATTTATGGCTACTTTTTGTACAGAAATTATTTATGATAATGCAAATGTATCCCACGTATTAAAATAAATACATATTTGAACGAGATGAATTCTAAAGATCCCTCCTTCGCTCTGAAATCTAGGTGAAAATGAAAAAGGTTAAGTACCTTTGCTTTCCCGCCTTTGTATTGTAGATTTGCTCATACACATCGAGAAACGGGTATAGATGAAAACTTATTTGAATACAACGCGAACAATGTAAATACCCGCGCGTAACGGAACGAAGGCATTTGACAGGAAGAGAATAGCCCGGCACATATCATAAGAAACAATACAACGTGCAATTCCGACATAAATCACATCTTTGTATTCCTATCGGCTACATATTTTTAATATTAAAAGTTGAGTCGGGACGCGTCTCATAAGATCGCCGCCCGTACTGACAGCGACTATTAAAAATAAAGAAACTCCGGATCATGTTCCACTTGTCATATTTCAAGGTTTCAGCGTGTATAAATATAAACACGTTCTACGCTCAATCATGCCGGTTTAGGCGGCGCCAGTATACGAATAAATCAAGCTTCTCACTTTTTCACCTGCCACACACAAAAGCTTTCTTACTGAAACTTGATTTGGGTTATTTCTGACGGAATATCAGCCTATTTGTTATACTATTGATACGGACGCACGTGTGCTGCGTGTTTGTACTTGTTGAAGAGGGGGATTGAGTGAAAATTGCTTTACGACACTGTGTATCGAATTTATTATTAACGTATCGATCGAAAAAACGTTCACGACGTACGGTAAATCATACGTCGATGTATCTAAAGCACATCCCGTCGCTTTGAAAGTGAGGTAAGTGATTTGTGACTACGACATCAACAGTTTATGCGCTGTCGTAAATATCGACGCGAATACCTTCAAGAGAGCGAGTAATAATTCAATTATAGCGTAAAAGCGCGTCATATAGTTGGTGATAGCGCAATCTCGTGGCGCATCTAGCCGGGGAAGCTGTGAGACATCTCATTGCGGTGTCGATAAGTGCCTATTTGAGGTTTCGTAGCCACTTACGTTCGACGCGGGCCGATAGCATAATCCGAATCGACGTATGTATTGTGCGTTGCGATACTGCCAACGGAATACGGCTGCGGCGCCAAGCAGCCTATTCTGGAAGCCTATAATCTTGCCGTAAATGGATTTAATGCAAATTTCGTCTCGACCGCTTTGAGAGGCCGAACAAAATAGAGATACACTGCTGTCCTGCAATCGATAATTCTAATGGAATGCGTTGAGCTCTACATATTAAACGTACCTTATTGCACAAGAAATATTGAATACATGTAATTACAAGTATGATGTATTATAATTTATGCAGTAGGTAGACATTAAAAATTGTAACGTTCTGGAATTTGGGAATACGTAGTAGATAATTAATATAATAAAAAATGTGAAATTAATTAAATTAATTAAAATTTATATCTATAGGTTAGTTACATTCGTAAACATATTACGTTTAAATTTTAAAAGACATAATTAGATTACATCTAACAAAATTTTTTTCCCATCTAATTTTGTAAGCCGTTGTTTAACCCTATTATTATTCAATTACGTGGAAATAAATTAATTTTATATACTAATTAAATAATATTATTACAATGCGTCCCGATAATAACTTAAATGAAACTACGACCTTTGCAAAGTCTGTGAACTTTGGTTCATCTAATCGTTTGAGGGTCTATTAATTGAATCAAATTTACATAAACAGTGTTATGTCTTGCGGCTGTTATCATTCAATTAAATAAGATTTTGCGATACCAAAATTATACCTGTTTCACTGACTTTCATTATACCCTTGCACTATTGTTTTATATTGTGCTAATATTTCCAAGAAGGAACTATACTAACAACGTATATTAGATTATAGCAATTTGGAGAAATCATTAATTTTAAATATTTATTAAACAGTGTATAAAATGGAATCCTATGTGTGGAAATATCGATATTTGATTTATTTTCGTAAATCAAAATTTTGCTAAAATTATTAATGTTACAAGCTTAATGATCAAATCCATTTTATATAGGTAATTGATGAATGTTCAGCTCTAATGTAAAATAATTTGGTGCGCGTAATTCTAATTTGCACGTTAAATAATGTACATAATATATAACGTTAAGATCGCCGTCCATTTAAATGTAAATTTAATACGAATTGAATATTCCTGGGTAGTGATTTTTAGATTTTCACGCAAAATTTATAGGTCATATCGTCTGTAAAAATCTAAATTCCAGTAAACAGAAAATACTTTTAATTGAAACCACTTCACGAGAAAATTGTTATTTTATCATAGTTGCATAAAAGCATTCTTATAAAATTCCCATGAAAAGTTTCATTTATACAAGAAAAAGTAGATATTAATAATTTTTAAATAGCTCCTAATAACGCTGTGCAAACAACAAAAAAAAAACGAAGTTCAAAACGATTTTCAAATAGGACCGTCAATAGAAAATTATATCCACCTATTGATACAAGCATACTACTGAACAACGCGCTCAATAGGGTTCTTTGTATCGAATGAAGCAATTTTTTCCTTCTATAAAATTCTATTGTACGTTGTTAGGTGATGTCAAGACTTCACAGTCGATATGATGTGTCTAACGTTTCGTGCCTTGCAATTATTTTATTTAGCATCCCATTTGAATGGTGAAAGTAAAACCGGCTACTCATCTACTTGCAGCAGGGGCAATATTGCACCATTAATTGGCTCCTTAATTGTGATGTGTATAAGCAAGCAGGGGCAATTTAGAGAAAAACTGAAATTGCTCCGACCGCCGACCAACCGAGATTGTTCCAATATTGCCCCTGCTGCAGGTAGGTGAGTAGAAGGTTTAAGTCTAATCACTCCACCGTTTACCGGACTAGAAATGACGTCTGGATTGGCTTCACACGCGCATTCATTTTGATACACGGAACGAGTTTAAACCGCAACGGATTTAGTTCGTGTACATTACCCATTAACCACCTACGTACGGTATTAGAAAACGCCCCAATTTTGATAAATTCCCGTTTGCGTGGATACTATCTTTCTTTGATGTGAAGATACACGTTTGGGATTGCACAATGGCTAAAGCTCTATTTGTTGTTGATTTATATTATGTGTATCTCAGGTTAGAAATTATATCGATCGGACGATAGTAACAGTTATCACGTCATATAGCTTAACAATATCCATATATTTATTATATACCGAAATTATTTTTAATTATCTGACTAAATCAATTAATAAGTATCGGTATCGATTCACTTATTCACACCTTTCTTTTTTATAAAAGTAATCACCGATCGTAAAAAGACCGTATAAAATACTATCTACATTTTAACACTATCCAACTTTTAAACTGCGTCTCATCAATTGTGTGCTAACTTTGCCACGTCAGCAGAACTGTTAAACATAGTACCTTATACGGGCGACGTATCAGGCAGTAATCAATGACAAGGTGCAAGTATCGATCGCGGTAAACGTATTCGTCAAATACTGATGGACGATCCCACAACTATTAATCTTATCTATTCACAACGAGCCTTACCGGCAGTTCAATAGAATTTGAATATAGACGATAGAAAGGGTTCCGAGATACGCCTCTCGACCTATGTAGATACGTGTTTGTAATGCGTAAATAGAAACACCCACAACTAAATTATAACTAGATTGCACTATTTGCTGTACACTCGTCTGATTTACGATCAAATAAATCCCAATACACAAAATACCCGACGAATTTTTGTTTTAACACTAAACCTGCCAAAACTGTAACATAACACGATATCGAATATGTGACGACATTGATTTAAACGGCTCGATCGAAGCTCCGACGAAATTCGTTAATAACACTCAATTGTGAATAAAATTCTATCAGAACCGCATTTAAAGAGTTTATTAACTGCGTACAAAGCCAGAAGCGGCTTGAATAATTAAACATTTGCTTCCCACCCTAAATTGTTGTTTAAACTTGGCGTTGCATTTACTGAAATTCAGCGATTTTATTTATTAAAATCATAATTTGTTATGTGAATAAGTGATGTCGGAGTTTAATGTTTCATCAGGTGTTTTATCACTAATTGTGTACGGTGAGGTTGCAACAAAGATTCGCAAGACCTTTTAGGACAGCGAATAGCACATAAATATTCCGAGTAATTACAATAAGAAGCGGGATGGTGGAAAATCACTGAGTAGCGAGTCGCAATTAGTGGGCGAACACCCAACGGAAATAAATAAGGATATTACCTTCTCTGCCTCTGGTGAGTAAGGATAAAAACTATATTATCGTATTGAGAATAAGATCTGTTAACTTCATTTTGCGATTTCCGTGCTCAAATTGCAAATGGACTACAAATGTATTATAAGATATAAATAGTATTTTATTATGGATTAGAAATTATCGTAATGAGATTTTATTGATTTAATGGTATAGCAAAGAATGAGTAAAATGTTACCTGTACTTTTATATGTGAGTGCTGAGCCAAGAACAAAAGTGTCACCTTGCCAGACTTCACGTCTTCAAGTTTTTATCTTAAATCCAAAAAATATAGCCGTAATTTGATTAGACACTGGAGTTATAGTATCACAATATGACGTGATGTGTGATTTATGTATCCTTTGTTAGTTTATAACTGAATTTACTATTGCAGGGTGCGTTTTACGATTCTCGAAGATATTTATAAATAGTTTGGAAAATCCAAAAGTGCACGCCTCATAATTTTTTTTTAATAATTATTTATTAATTATTATTTTTGTTTATTTAATAACAATTAAACCACATCGAATCAGACCCTGAAAAATGAAAGGGTTCTATTCCTGAGCATACTCAAGCGTAAGAGAAAAAAAAAGACTCGATTAGTAAAGTATTTCGGTCGCTATCGTGTTAACAAGAAAATCCTCCGCACATACAGACACACGGACGTCCAAGACAGAACTTTTTTAAACTGTTTTTTAACTAGTTTAAATAACAAAAATGACATCAAAAATATCATGAATGTTAAAAATAGTGTTTTTTCTTAATATGTGTGTGTATGTATTATCTTACAAGTGCAATGTATGATACATAAATACATTTTAAGTTTGAAAAATCAGATGTTTTGCGCGAAGTGACACCTCAACGCTTCGCTTATGAGGCGTGCAAAAAATACAAAAAAATGTTGTGTGGTTTTATGAAACCACGGTAAAAGTGAAACTGTTCGAACGGTTCCGAACACTGCTTTGTGTAGCGCATGTCGCGTGTCGTTCGGCTGCCGAGTAGGTATACCTATTCGGCAACCGCGATACACGCGACATGCGCTACACAGACCAAAAAGTTTGAGACGATGTAATAAAAGTTTCACTCTAAAAAGACGTGTGGCACTCGGGGACTGCCGCGGTAAAGCTATTGCATGCTATGCCTTCAAGCCACACCTCCGCGCCCGTCAGAGTGGGGAGCGTGAGGTTTTTTCGTTACGGAATTTCTGGATTCGGTCCCCGCTCTCAAGGCCCGCGATAGAAGCTATGAAATAGCTTAATAAGTATAAAATGTTAAACACAATAGTGTTTAAAATTGTTTCATTAATTACTTTTATAACCTATAAATTGCAAAAAGAAAGCTCTATTAATAGTTTAAATTATCAAATGTGATATTAATTGAGCTATAAAGTTCTATATATCATTGGAAATAATAACATTCTACAAAAACACTTAAGAAGTTAGCTTGTTAGAAATATGAATAAATAACAAAGATAGAGAAACTTGTACACGATACAATTAATTCGGTATCACAAATGAATACGCTACATCAATTATGAACGTTACATGATAGCCATAAAGTTTCTCAATGTAATTATATAAATGTGAGCGTGGAAGGACGATCAAAGTATAGGAAAAGATGGCACCCGGGAATCGACTATGATTGCGTTGGGGACTGCAGTATGCACGCACACAACGAAACATCTAAATATAAGAACCTAAATTTTCCAAAGCATTTAAAGTATGGTTATAAAAATTAAAATAAATTTTATTTTGAGATGTATTTTGACTCAACTGCCTAAATAAATATGTAATAACGTACTGTATGTATGTCTAGCAATTTTTTTTTGTTGCTTTTTAATATTATGAAATTTAAACATCGTTTACGGATCTTAATATGATGATCATACTAAGGTACCAGATAAACTAAAACACAAAACATTTTATTCATATGAAGTTTTACAAGTATTTCTGAATAGTTTTATATGCAATTTGATTTCAATTCCTAGCTTCACTTTACATATTTACTCGGAGCACAAAGAAAATAAAAAATAAAAATACGTACATGCGTTTGAAGATAGATTTCCAATTGGAAGTTTCGCTTCAACACAAACCATACAAATGAAAACGTGTATTGCGATTTTTAAAATGTCTACGTCGTAGCACGTCGTAGCACGTCGTAGACGCCTTGCTTTATCAATTTAACAGCATTTCAGAAATGTAAAATTACGTGTTATTATTTATGCAATTTTATATTTATTTGATTTTTTAGGGGAGTGTTTTGGTTTGAGGGGAGGAATCATATTTAGTTTTTAGTTATAAAATGGATGATTTAAATATTTAACCATCAGTTGAAAGAGCATAAAATTTAATTCTGTATGCATTTCATTTCTTTTTAAAGTATGTTTCTTACTTTTTATAAAAATACACAATATTAGATACACTTTGGTCTACATTTATAATACAAATGCAGTTTCCATTTCTATTTCCGACAGCTAAGGTATTGATTAGAAATAGTCTAAGGCAACCTTTGAATAGGTAAAATTAGATACGTACGTCAGCATGATATATATTTCCATTCAACTGAGTAATAACACAAATGAAAGAACTACTTAGAATATTAAGAGAGCTAACAAATTAGTCGGCATCTTCGATTTGCCAGCGAAGCGTAGGCACTCAGATATTTCTACTAATACTTCAAAAAGATAACCATTATTGCCTTGCTTCCATTTTTATTCAACAACCCAGTCTCTGACGCTTCCCTACACTAAAACCCGTTCCTTGTTACTCGATTTCTGCATTTCGAAAAAGCGTAAATATTTTCCTCTTGAGTGCTTTCCTATCGCTAAAGAATTCAATGGACGCTTTGCAGTCCTGAATTTTTAATTGCTTAAATATAAGAGGCACGTCCGACTCGACATAACTATCGGAAATTTTCAAGTTTATTTCGGCTCGTTCTGATGGTGCGATATTCGCAATACTTTTGACAGTGACCTATACTGGATGATAAATAACAAAAAAGGTATGGCTTGGATATATTCCAACAATTGACAAAAATATTTTTAAAATATGTCCCGGCAACAATGGCAAACAGTTAACGGTATTTTGCCATTTATATGTGCCAGTAACACGCCTATTATATATGAAAGGAACTGATAGTATCGGGAACTGACAGCCCTCAAAACATACATTTCTCATCATCGACCAACTTTTTCCGTTTGCCGTTTTTATAAGGTTTTTTTACCATATTGACGCGATATCATTAAAGCGTTTTGTTTGTATACCAACTAACTTCTTATTTTATACTTACAAAATATACGAAATTTCAAATTGTACCTTATAAATGAACAGAAAACCATATTGAATAAATTGATGTGATTCCAAAACTACCATCACTACTGGAACAATGAAAAAAGAGCCTTTATCTCTAAATCCATTTGAAAAACATATTGAAAACGATATCAATCCCTTTTATTTCGTTGCACTGCATAAAAATTGAAACATATTTCGATTTCTAGTAAAGCTAAGTACATTTGGGGCTTTTTTCTGTACATTTTTCTTTTGTAAGAGATTGCGCTAAGTGATCACATTTCGATATTAAACCATTTGCCGAAGGCCGGTGCGGCTACGTATTTCATTTTACTGAGTGTCTGACGTAAGTTTTGTAGACTTGCTTTTTGTCCGAATTATTTTCCAATTCCTTTTGTTATGTCTAGTGTCAATTTTGTTGTCTCCTTCCCTTCCGGCTATTGTTGAACGCAATGTTCAAATTTGCCCTTTTATAGTTCGTTGAGAGTCATAATTTTTGTGTACCCCTTTCAATATCTACCTTTTATATTACTCGTAAGTCTAGACATGATTTAATATGATTGAAAGTACAGATTCCCTGGTGTACATAATAGTGCAGTTTGAGAACGAATAACAGTAAAATTAAATTGAGACCATCTTCAACTGACCTGACTTAAAATATTTTTTCTTGTTTTTAAATTTATTTTAAAATAAATTCACATAAATGTGAACAGTACTGACAAATCAATCGACACCGTATTTCAATTTAACGTACCGCCTCAACAAATGTAACAAAGATGATGCTAGCCGAAATAATTTTCTCAGTCCGGCAAGAGCCCATCAGCACGTTAGCCATATTCAATTCCTGTGGGCCTCGCATTGGTCACGAATAGTACTGTTCGATATTCTGGGTACCACGAGCGAAATTTATGCGATCAGTGGATGACACGGCGCAGACTTACCACGCATGTGTAATTCCCATTTGTTTTACTCAACGATGCTGAGTGATTCTACCCTTATAGATCTTGAAGACAGATTACTTTGTCCTATAACATTACGACAGTTTTAGTATATTTCTAAGTAAGTAATTTATAGCTATGTTTTACCTTCGTTTCTTTATAAGGAATGTTTTAACGTTAATTAAACATTGTAAAATGTGTCTTAATGGTGACGACGCTTAAGTCGTGTTTATTTCTCGATTGCATTCATTTGTTCACTAGAAGTTTGCAAGCATTCCCAGAGTCTTGTAACAACATTCTAGAATTGAAAGTTGCGAGATGCTTTACCGAAGTTTCTTTCGCTATACAACTTCACTCATTAGCTTCATTAACAAGATCTGAGGTCAATATTTTTATGTTTTCCGCTCGTTCTCAATATTCCCTATTCGTAATTTACTTTAAGCTCAGTTCGACGACTGAGTCGACAAAAATATTCAAGGAACGCTTTGAATTTCCATGTTTTATGTTAACGCAAATAATTTAAGAACTTGTGAAAACTTCGCCCTCTTGATTAACAGAGCTCAATTAGGTGATTCAAGTTCAACATTTTACAAAAGCGCTTCACAGCGATTGTTAAGCGATGTTTGTTGGTTTACAGAGAGAGCGTTATGGAAATCTTCACTGAACCCTCGCCTTACGTTATTTATAAAACATTTTAATTTGGTGGAGTGCTGAAAATAAAGGACCATAATCATATTTCGAGGAATTCAGGATAAATAGCGGCTCGTTTCTACTCAAATTTTCAAATTTTAAATATTGCAATGTACTTCGTCGAACTGCAGTGCGGGCTCTGTAAATTCCATTTAGCTAAATAGCTTTTGAGAGAGATAAGAATCTAGCCATATATACTATATACTTCTATACTTCCCTGCTTCGAGCGCGAAACTAAGAAAATTGAAAACAGAGTCGCCTAGTGGGACTGCAACGTCGATGGTCCGATTTCAGGAAACCTGAGATTTCAATTACTACCCTCGTAAAAATTTAAAGTCGATAAACACTCGAGTTTCATTCGGACAAAGTTTTTCTGCGATACAATCCCTTCAGTCTGGCAATCTTGGTTTTAATAAGTATATAACGTTGCTGAGATGTACCTGCGAGAGGTGGATTTACATAATCATTACCATATCTGGCGCACTGGCGCGCGTATTATGCCCGAGAGGTTAATAATGCTATTTTCTCGGCACGTTTTCACGTCGCTATTTGAAGTTATCGACCCACTTTATCTGCCTCGTCATTGTAACTAGCCACTCAAGGAACTCCGCCTCGCCCCTGTACTGCAAAGGTTACAATCTAATTTGATAGGCTCCACAATTTTCTATTACGCCATTGATTTATTTTTTAATTCAAAAGATTTCCGCTTAACTTCTTGTAACCTTTTGTTTTATACCACAATTTGAACTAATTTATAGATTTACTTTAACTTTTATATATAATTTACTTTGTTAGATATGATGCTATTATAATAATACATGAACTATAATTTTATAGCTTGTCAGATTTAAAACAACCCACACAAACACATTTTGCCTGACACCACTGCAAGGAGTCGCATTATTATCATTTTCAAAAGCTCAAAATTAATTTATGAATAACTCATAATGCATAACAAATACACATACATTGCGTGCGTCAAACATCTGTACACGCGCAAGTCGGCTTTTCTCTAAGTCTTATTTAACGGATCAGAGGATACGCTCTTTCAAAAATGTATGCTCTCTTAACGAACCATATCTCATTCGGGAAGCTTCTAATATTTAATACGTGAAATTTCCAGTCTGAGCCTCCTAAATTTCTCTTTTTAAAGATGTTTTAAAGGCATTCATACTGGCGATACGTGTACAAGGGTATACGTAATTAAAATACACATAATGCAAAAATGCTACAGCCAGCAGTTGTTATTTTCTAAAATATCTGTTTATCCCAGCTTGATTTGTTCAATTATTCTGTATTAATAAGTAATTATGAATATACCTATCTGAAGTAAGATATGTAATTAGTTTTGTCAAAATAGAAAACTTTGCCACTTATAGACTGAAGGATAGTTAATAACGAAAGCTTGGAATGTAACACGCGTAAACAATAAACATATTAATTTTAATTAAGACTCGCTGCCAATTATCGACTTATCTGCAGAACTACTTAGCAGTTTGTATGATTTAACGTCTTCGAAGGGCGGGGTCCATAAACATTCGATGGATTTTATGATGATTAAATACTTGATATTTAGTATTTGTATCAGAAATTTTGTTTTGTAAAGTAACAGTTTTGTACCTAGGTATAAACGTAGGTTTTATATAAAACGTAGATCATTATTTTTAATGGGCTTTGCAAACCCGTAAATGATCTTTTTATTGTTTGCTTGGTGATAGTTTTGAATTTTTAAAGTGTAAAATTATCGCTATAATTATTTTTACACACTTATAATTCTTACTCTAGACCATTTTTGTGAGTATCCATAGATATTTTTTATTGTATCTTAGTTTTATTTATTTCATTTGCTATCAGTTACTACAATATGATTTACTATTGAAATCAAACATGGTTCTGCTTAGTTTTCACTTGGGAAGACCAATAAATCTAAACTTTGTGAGAAAGTATTATATCTGTGCTTATACGACATTCTTGCCACTTGAGATAACTTATAATCTAGAAACAATACTTAATTTGTGGAACAAATAAAAAGGACGGAACGGATTTAACTCAAATATATACTTGTTATTTATTATTTATACCTGTGTTTAAAAGTAAAATTATTAAACAATCTTTAGACACAAAGTCTAGAATAAAAAATAAAAACTTAAAATTAATAATTGCACAAATAAAAATCTCATCCTTTTTTCGGGTTGTTTGGCAAAAATAGCTTACAGTGAGAAGACCGACCTCTGTACAATGTAGATGTTATTACTTCTATCGCTCCTTCTTGTAAAACAATATTTAGTGTGCAGTAAAAATATCATTTATTCATTTATCGTGTTGATTTCCGATCCTGACACGTTCCTATTACAGTCATTGTATGATACGGTATAGTGGGTAGAGTCCTTAAGTATACGAGCGGCCCGCCCTCACTGATAACGGAATTGTCCGAATAACGTCATTCATCTTTTAAATGCGCACCTTACTTTTGCTATTTTTAGACGCATTGCGTTTTATGTGGCAGTATATATTATACATACAAATGATAATCTAATGGCTGCTGCTATACGGGTAGAGTGAACTAGCTATACTACTATACTACTCTACAAGTTTTAGTACTCTACTCTAGCAATGGTATATCTAAATTAGTATAGTACGTAGGATAGTTAGTACTCTACCACTACTCTACTGATAACTCTACCCGTGTAAAGTAATCATGATGGATCTTGTGGAATAATACTGCAATATATTAAAATGAGTTCGTTTAACGCTAATAATGTAGTGCTAGATAGTATGTAATAGAGACATTTAAACACCAAAGTACTAATACAAAATAGTTCCTATTTAACTCTTAGGTGAAAGTGGAAATAAAACCGAAATAGCCATTAATTTTTTTTTCACAATCAGTAATGTAATAAATATTACACCAAAGTATTTTCTAAACGCATAACCAGCAATACAAGCAACAACATCCATTACATTATCTGAACCGCATTCAAAAAACAAATAAACCCCAAAGAGAGAACTGAAATGATCTTGTAAATATTTTATTAAGACCAACATAAGCGTATTAGCGGTCGGTGTCGCAATTTAATTTGTATCAATATTTATGCGCATACAAGACCGCCGTCCGGTTTGCGCTAAACCGCATAAAGCATTAACTGATTACCCCGCTATCCATCTTCCGATGCTTAGCTCCTAACGTCTTTCTAGACCCGTTTGCGTGAGCTACCTACTTGTGTGGGCTATGAATATTATATTTAAAGGTTAGTGCCAATTTAAATGTGTGGATTATTTAGTAATGGTGATGATTGTAAGAAAACTGTTATTACTTTTTCTGCGGTAATAGATTTCCGATACAAATACGCTTCTAAAGCATTTTCAAGTATTTTCAATTATTTTTCACAAGTAATATTTGAGTGTGGTTACCTTTAAAGTGGCAATAAAATAACAATAATTTAACGACGACATCCTGTCTTTACAGTGTAACAAAAAAGAAACCATGTAAGTACGTTAAAACATATTATATACGCATTTTACATTAGTTTAATTTTTCTCACACTTATGTGTGTATTTTTTATAAAATGATAATCTTATCTCGTCGCTAAAACCCGCTCAAGTATCATCTAATCCTATATAAAAAACACAAACATTACTCCGTGTTTTATCTCAAATCTAAGTTTAATCTGAATTAAATTTTAAATGCATATTTACTAGAACACTCGAACGATCTCAACTAAGCATTGTGTACGTAGACGATAACGACTATCATAGTTGAACACTTTGCAAGATACGTGTATCTATAATAAGTTTAAAGCGAGCTTAATTTGAAACCACGGTAATTACACCCGTGCTATATTCATTGCAATAATGATGCATTGCTTGGTGCACAATACTCATTTTTGAACAAACGATAAATCGTCCACATGACTTTTCATTTATTGCAAAGAAACCACACTCCGGTAAAATCGTGTTGTTTATGACATTTCCCCGTTTATTTATGTTAATTTGTTTCGAACGTCAAATTAAATTGTTGTATTGGAGCGTTGTTTTCAGCCTGTTCGTATGCCGAGCACATATCTGAAACTCCATTATTTATCCCCTTAAGACGATACATGTGAGCCAGTAAATATTACGGTCTGTTTAAAGAAAAATATGTAAAACACGTACCGAGGCAGCTTTTGTTGTCGAGAGACGTATTTGGAACGATGATTTCGTTTCGCACCAATGAACGGATTTTCCCCATTTTCCGCAAAATTCTCAAATATATAACGTCATCGAAATGATACGAATATGGGAATATTCCTTGTGACAAGTTCCTTTTGTAATTTCCTAATAGAAACCTGAGAAGCTATAAAAATATATTATTTATTTTCTCGGAACTTAACCTACGCATTTAATATTTATTACTGTTTAAGTTCGTGGCAATTTTAAGAAGATTCTACAAGATATTCAAATTGGATTTATTATTCAAAAAACGAAAAGCGTTTCAGTCTCTTGTCGCAAATTAATGTAAGCTTATTATTCGGGCAATCACAGCTGTCTGATTAAATCAACTTCGGCATCGTACAAATCGAATAGTATTAATGAATGATCCCTGAGCGCACTGGCGAACTCCGAAGAAAGTTCTTACGTTCAATAAAATGACTTGTGTTTGTCGAACTTTTTCGAGCTCGCAAATTATAAGTAAGAAACACAAATAATAGCTGAAGGCCCGGGGCGAGACGGGACAATCGGGGAGGTGTAATCAGCCCGGACAGAAATTGGTGAGCCTTAAGGGTGTGATCAGTTAACGCAGACAAGGAAGACAACACTTCCATCTTCAGAAATAAATAGTTAAGTTAAACACTCGCAATGTGGTTTTGTTTTGTAGCTCTTTAAGATTAAGAACACAAGCTGCTATTCAGTTAGTTTGCGAAGTTCCTCTGGGAATGTACGCGGTCACGGATCACAAAAAATAATCCACCTTATTTTGCAATATCATACACCTACCAGTACATTCTGTTAGATGAAAACCTTTTGTAGCGAGTTGTAAAACTGTGAATGTAAATCAAATTTCGAAACCATCCTTGAAAAAGTCTTACGTTAACCCAATTAACTTTATTCTGAATCTTTTGAAGGCACAGAAAAGAGAATACAGCAAGCAGCCTACGCAACACTCATCGGTTTTGAGTACACAGCCAACCATTGGAGGGCCCTCGAGCCTCCCCTTGTCGGCAGACTTCGGATATCTTTGCACCTTAATTACACTCCGCCTCAGTAAGAACGACACGTATAGTCTCGAACGCTATCAAAAAAGGGAGTGAATTTTTTTTTAAAGATCAGCCTTTGCTTGAATTTCTAGAGCCTCTTATGAATATTGCAAGGTTCGGTTGAATTTTTGCTCCGTGGCGAAAATTCTGATACGCTCTTATTTATTAATTGAAATCAATGAGCCGATTTTTAAATTAATGAGCGTTACATAAAGATCACTTTCTCTATACGTTATAATATTATTTTTAAATTATTTAAGAATTCTTAACGTAATTTTTGGAGACGCTTCAAAATTAAAGAGTTATTTTATAGGTTGTTTATTCAATCATAAAATGTAAAATCTAACAAGATAAAAGGGTAGTAGACTCCAAGTTATCATTCTGAGAAATTTAATTTTATGCACAATATCGTATGCCCTGTAGCAGGCCACTAAAGTCGTATAAGTTCTATAATATTCAGGCTAACTGAACACGAAGCCCCGTAAAGCCCACCTTATCTGTGAACTTTTATATTATCTGTCGAACACCTCCATAAATTCGAGCTCCTCTTATCAAGTCAAAACTACTAAAGTACACATTTATTTGTTTCTATTTTCCAGCTGATTGATTCAGTAAGTTTCTTAAGAGACCCGGCATGGGTTGGCCTACCCGCAAACTTCTCTGATTCAAAATCAGTTAATGCAAAAGTTTATTTTTATAAGTAAGATTACACGGGAGTTCGGATAAAAGTTTCCCAAGCAGCTTTCTTTCTGAAATCCTACAAGGTACGGAACCGTTATTCGGGAGATTCGTGGATTAATACTGAATATCAAATATTTTTGCTGCTGTGCTGCGGACTTATGCAATGTTGAACTGTATTATGAAAACTTTTTAGATGTATTTTCAAGTACTCCGAGGAAATAAAACGTAGATTATGTGAGGCTTTTCGAAAATATCTCTGTTCTGGAATATAATTCTTTTCTATTTATTTCTAAATTTATTCAATAAAATTACTCATAGAGACATGGATAAATTTAATACGCAACGATTTTATATTTTCATAAATTAGAATACAATATTTTATACAATATTCAATCTATCTTACTCTTCATACTCGAGCGACATTAATTCGATGGAATATTTATTGATAAATTGATTTGGGTGTGATAAATATTTATAAAACGTAGATATTGCGATGTGTAACAATCAAGGTACAATAACGCGGACGAAATAGAAGTCATAATATAATTAAAATTGAAACAGTTCGTTGGAAATGAATACGGTATTCATACATATACAATTAGTTGGTTTATTGCACTTAAACATTCTCATCGCGACGGTTGTACACGTCCAATAGTCAAAATTTATGTTCGCTTCCCGATGGACCTCATAAACATTGTAAAATTTCCGGCAGCTGTTGGACGCACCCGATTATTTCGCTGCCGGACCCCACAAAACCATGAGCCGGTATGTTTTTACGTGAAAAATTAAAAAGGCTTATTTGTTTAGCAACGTTCAAAGCGATAAAGTCGGAGGCATGTTAAATATGTACGTAGATACGGGCGAGTATCATCAACGCGATACAATAACGGTTCAGCAAATACGTTTGCAATCTAATTGTTTGCGTTCTTTTCTCTTTTAATTAACTTTCTATCTATCGAACGTTTAATACGATTGTCACTATTAATTGTACGGTGGAAGTGTTGCTAAAAATGGCTACGTAATTTTTGCAAGCACTCCGTCATAATACACCATTAACGCTTGAGCGACGCGACCTCTAATTCGCGTTTAAAAGCCTGCACTCGACTCAAAGTCAGCACTAATTTTGTCTTACCCCAGTAATACCTTGCAAAAATCTAATTTGTCAAGAATTATGTGGCGGTCACTGAAATTGCTAGGTATTAAAGGGATTATCTCAAAAGCTTCCGCTCTCTAATCGATGTTCAACTCGGTTTTACTGTTTTAGATTTCCAGAAATGTATTTAACGTAAAGAAAATATCTCGTGCATTTGAACATATCTTTTGAGAAAAGAAATGTGCTCTTTGTTGGTAATACAAAATGTTTATTATATTATGTTCTTATGTTACTCAATGAAACATGGATACTACTTATTAAAATGTGATTTCATTTTGACATTCGATATATTTAAACACTACTATTTATTTACTACTTTAAGATTATACAATCGATAATAAAACAACAAATATAGCATAAAATTATACACAGCCTGTAAATATCCCGCTAGTCTCGATTTACGTAACATTTCACAAAGAGATGCAAACTATACAATATTAGTTACGATTAGTTTGGAGAGCTGTCAACGCCAGACAGGTCGTGGGTCGTTTTGGGCCCTTACGCGCCGATGCACTTGACCGAGTGCACTCAGAAGTACTAAAGTGTTCTTAGCTATTTTAGTGAAGGTTAAGGAATGATTTATGTGCCAACATTTACATCTATACACTGTTTATAATTATACTGATCCATCAGGCAGCTTTAATTAAAGGGGACGGTAATAAATAATTGTCGATTGATTAACATAATATAAGGCTGCCGAAAGGATTGTGCTTTCAAAGGATAGAAACCTTTTTAGTTGATGGACCTAGCGTTTTATAATATTTAAAATTTTACCTACACTGCTTCCAACGTAAATCGCCTTTTTAGTGCTATAAAACTGTTGCTTAAGTGAAACGTAATTTATTGGACGGATTAGAGTTAACTATAGCACCTTTAAAGTTTCTTTAGAGTTAAAATTTTGTTTTGTCACAAGAATTGTGAAGAGATAAAATAAATCAGCCTATATTATTTTTATAAAGATGACCATCGATAGCTTTTAATATTTATTATACTAAAATTAATACTTAAAAATTATTTACACTTCTACATCGATAACTTTTACATTTAACATCTTTGAATTTATTAAATAATTTACATAACTACAAAGGCATTTAATAATAAATTTCGTCACTTTACAATGGATAATTAAAATATCACTAAAACTACGCACTAAATATTACAAAGAAAATATTTTATGCGTTTATTAGCTACCGAACCCCGTGTAGTGGACCCTCTAATACTTTCACTGTAACATGGTCGCTACATTGCATTTGTCAGCATTGTTAGCCACCCAAAATACTCCCCTACGAATATTGGACTCTTTTCTTAAATCACCTTCTATGGAACTATACAATGCACGCTGTATTCAATTATCTATATCCAATGTTCAAAAAAATGGCCAATAAGACGTTTCAACTTTATTTATTTAGGTATTCTTTACATTAGAAACAAATACACTAGTACATAGTAGTTTTTTATTCCTGAAATATACATAATATTTATTATTTCATTTTATATTTATATTTAGAAAATACTTTTTATAATTTTAAATACGTTTAATTTAATCATAATATCATACACATTATTTTAACAAGCACTCTAAAATTGTATATTGTAGAAATCCAGTGGGCTTCTTGGTTGATTTAAAGCGGTGTTCCCTCCCATTTTCGTTACAATAGCTTCATGTAAATACAGATTATTAGCCGAAATCCTTTTACCTCGCTTGCTAAGCGCTTTTATATACAATTTAGCCAACTAAAACATTCCGTCAGAACGCGTTGACTACGAAAAACATTTATGAGTTCCTTCGCAACTTTCTAATACTGATGAAAAGCTTTTAGCTTAGAATATACTTAGCGAATTTGTAGTTTGTATCTTCAATCTTGTTTGTGATTGCATCTATGTAAACTTGTATTTGTAACGATTGGATCTTCCTACGTCTCTTTTAATATAAGGTGTTATTTATATAGGTAAATAGTATCATATCACAACATCGTTGTACGGTATATTAAAAGTAAAATAAGTAAATAAATTGTATACATAGGATAAGTAGTATTCTTCTTATTTAATTTCATTACATGATGTGCTTTATATAGGCGATAATATAAAGTGATTGCATAGTATAGACGAAACAGTAGAATTTGAGTTCTTGTTTTCAAAACTATTTAAAAAATATCACCATCATTCTTTTTTAGTGTTACTAATAACTAACCCTGTAACATTTGTAACCAGGTTTAAACTGACTTAAAAATAACGCTTATGAAAATTTTACCCGAACACAATATTTAAAATAATAGCACACACTCACATCCTTAACCCAGAGAATTCCATTCGAATAAACGCATCTTCCGCTTGACAAAGTCTTTACTCCTAAGAATTATATCATTCATCCTTTAAATGGATTCCAAAGAGGGAAGCAATTTCATTTGTAAGAACCTGCTCCTGCTTATAATCCGTCCAAGGTAATAACATTTCATATTCGTAATAGAATCATTCTGCGTCGCCTGGAACTTTATAGTCTCATTTTCATTGTGAGCGCTTAGTATATAGACTTGAGGAATTGTTTTGATATTGAGCCCTTGCTTCCGATCTGATCAGCTTAAACGTCATTCGGAACGATAAACAAAATTGTTACAATCATACATGTTTCATAATATACTGAATTTATATTTGAGATGTAAAATTGCAAATAATTCATTTTTGTTTTTGTTACGATAATATTCAATGCAATTTATAAATATTTGTGAAACAAACGAGAAAATAGAACAAAATATGCTTCTGATGCGAAGACTATTAAAACAAAAATATATAATTATAGTAGTTAATGTAAACACTTTCATTAAATAATACAAAAATTGACGAAAAAGTTGTGAATTATATGTGTAAATTATAGATGCCAAAGCTATAATAAAATCGGGTTGTAAAAATAACATGTTTGTGAGAGGTTTGTAAGAAAATAATGTACTAATATTTACTTTATGATTATCGAGTGGAAAACTTTTGTTACTTTGTATTTATTTGTTATTGTTTCTGAGTTGTTATTTAATTATCACCATTTGTTTGTTTAGCTAAATCTATATTGTCATTGTATTTTGTCTCAATTCAAATAACATTTAAATAATACAATATTTACTTAGAAAATTTTCTATTATTTAAGATCTTTGACAGAGAACTTCAAACCGAGCCAACATTATTCTCAACATTTTTGCACCAAAATATATTACTCCACGGCTCCGAGGTTATGATATCGAATTAATACTTAGTTCAAAGGGGAGAGTGCGTACCTCTGGAGGTGAGATGGCCCGAGTTCCTTGTGACAAGATTTATGTAAGGACTTTTGTGTTTGAACGAGTAGTTAAGCCAGGGAGCTTAGCCGAGACCCATCTACATGCGCTCTCTTTCACGCCAGAAACCTAACAAAGTATAAAAAGCCCTTTTGTCTATCCTCTCACATCCGCTACACTTTTCTTCGACATGGAAAAAAACGGCTTGTTTTAAATTCCACGCATAGACAATCATATACTTGTGCATATTTTTTGCAATTTCTCGCCATAGACACATCATCTGGCGTGGATGAGTTTTTGTTGGAACGTAGGAAGTCCCTTTGTCTTCACTGTGAAAGTCAGAACAGTTGTAAGAAATATCCAACTCTCCGTAGAAGTATAAATAGGCATTGTTTTTGAGAAAAATCTCAAGCAAGACTTTTGTGTCGCTCCGCGAATGTATGTATTCGAGCAACATGTTACTGTTCTATGCCGTGTCTTTTAATCAGATGAAACCACTGATGTAATGGTATTTTATGTATGAACGAGTTTTATTCAATAGGTAAATGTGACCTAATGCGAAACCTGAAAATAAAAAACACACTGTTACAGATTCTATTGAAGGAGTAGATACTTTATTTATTTTTACAATTGTCTACAAAAAGTTACATTTATAAAAAGAGGGAAAAAGAGGTACCTACATTTTTTTCAGATAATATTATATTTAAGCTTGTTGTTTCGTTAATCTTCATTTAAAATCGTAAGGGATTACGTCTGACTTCCATATTCCATATCGAAAAATGTAGTCATATGTAAATTTCGCATAAATTATAATATTCTTCAAATAAAATTGAATAAATAGCCTTCACTAAAACTCAATTCTCGCTCGACCAATTTTATTTTAATTGAATTTCTTATCTGATTTCGAATAACGGCTGGCAGGTCCTACTTATTGCAATCTTGATTTAGAAAAAGTTTCTCCAGAGACGCTTTCAATATCACGTTATTTCAGTATTTAGTACTGGAAATATATTTAGTTTTCCTAGAATAACATACACGTGGCTTGCAATAAAGAAAATAATAAATGAATGTCGTCTTAATGCGGATAATAGCTGTGTTTTACCTGAAAATAAAACACATATTAAATACTTACCTATATTTGAAGCTTACTTATTGAGAAGGTACCTAGCTTTTTCCGCCTATTTTTCCCTCTCTTTCCGTTGTACGTATGCTATCTCTCTCGCACACCTCCCCACCAGGTGGCGGGGCGCACGATAATGTGCGGGCGCTGGATATTTTTCATTGAGTCGAAATCCACAACAGGTGGACGTTAAGTGTAAGCTTCAAATATAGGTAAGTATTTAATATGTGTTTTATTTTCAGGTAAAACACAGCTATTAAACACTTGACCGTAATTTGAAGCTTACTTATTGAGACCTGTTTGTTAACCACCTGGTGTACAATATATGGACGCCAATGTGAATTTGAATACATAAGTAATTACTTATTTCTTTATTTGAAAGAGTAAGGTGTGCAGATAGTATACCTACCAATAAATCACACAAATTTTTATATTATATAATATATTAACAATCCCAGATGAAAAGTTAATCAAATAAGAACCAAAAAGTTAATCATAATGATTAAAAGTATTAGAACTTATGAGATTGGTTCAAGTGTACCTTAGTCAACCTTTTGGGCTTGAAAAGTTAAAGTTACTACAATTTTCACTATCTTTAGCGTAAATCTGCGAAAGCGCCAGTAACGACTTTCAATTAAGCATTTAGATGTTACTTACAAAATGAAGCAACAGCTGATCCCGACGAGGCAAAAAATACCTCAAACTCAAACCTTTATCTGTTCAATTAGAACTCTGCAGAAGCACAATTGAATCATCTTAACATAGAATTACCACCTGTCTCAATTCACACAGTTTTAACCCAACCTGCTACAAGCAGACAAGAAGAGACCTTGGTCCTTACTTTTGGGGTCAGAAATAAATTTAAAAGGTCACCCCTTGTATAAGGCAATAGAATATCAAAACAGGTAAACGGTTTTAATTATAATACAGATTTTTAACATCCAACCAAACCGCGCGGTATCTATTAATGTTTAGAGCCAACGCCACCAATCATAATCTAAACATGGCTAGTACTTTCAGTACAATGCATGAATTATTTATTGTAAACTGATAGGTCATAAACTCTGTACTGGAAACAAATATACTAAACTCAAGAGACTAAAATGATAAGGAGCTTATCTGTGTCCCAAAACTGCAATTACTACAGCCAAGTACGTTACTTCTAATCAATTCGGTTTTAAGGTATAATTATGATTTACATCAGAACTTATATACCGAAAGCCTCGGGACTACATAACGTGACTTATTTATAATAATAGTGTTTGTGCATAACACTAGGCAGTCAACAGCTATATGAACGTCAGATAGGAAAAGAGCCAAATTTTTCCAGTCAGTAACAAAGGATTTTAACTATAGGTACTTATTCTAATTCAACCAACTACTACTAGCTACTCCGTATGTCTTTTGGGTAGACGGAGGCAAATAGGATTTTTATTCCAACTATATCATTTGATATTTTGAAAATGTACTCCACATTTTCATACCGTCAGAGTCATTTTGCAGATTATAATGGTGCAGCACTGAACACTGTCTATTAGGTGGCTGGTGCTGCTGACCGGGCCTTCAGTTCTGCTTTCCAGAATACCTTCACCCTTCTAGGTGCTACTACTACTGAAATAGCGGTACTCTATCGCGTCGTTCAGGTCTCTAACTGACAGGATTTCTCATATTATCGTAACAACCTCGCTCGTTCTAACGAGAACAAATTATCGCCAAGGAATTCTGCTGCAGGATAATGGCAAGAGAGATTATAAGCTTAATCTCTCACGCGTCCTACTATAACATACTGATTTAGTTACGAGCAAATAATGTACGTAGGACGCGTGAAGCTTTAACTATGCATTATTATGTTCAGAAATATGGTGGATTTTGAATACTATACTCGTCTGAAAGTATCTCCTTTCGATTAACTTCATTAAGGATGCAGATCTGATCCCATCCTTGTTCCGTAGGAATGCTAAATGCCGACAGTCTAAACGTTACACTAGACAAAGAAAATTGCCCTAAATATAGTCGGTTGTTCCAACATCCGTAATATGGCTAGCCTACCTTGCTAGCCCTTGATTGTAACTGCTACCAATGGAGGCATTGCTCTTGTGTTGTCCACAGTTGTGCGAGTGCAAAAATGAAGAACTGAGCTCGTGGGGAGCTATGTCGAATGAATCTGTGTTAAGATTATGACAGTATAGGACAGCTAGCTGTGGATGCGAAGACAGGACATTACTTTATTCATCCGTAAACACGCGAGGCAGCCACGGACAGCGATATAGCAAGAACTAAACTAGCAAAGTTTAGTTCGCTTACCAGACTTTGTCATGTTTTAAATGCAGTATATCCTCTGTATAGCATTGCATTTATAACTATTGATAAACTTAATTCACCCGTAAACACGAGAAGCAGGCACGGATAGCGGTATAGCAAGAACTAAACCAGCAAAGTTTAGTTCGCTTACCAGACTTATATTTTAAAAGCCGTATAGTCTGTACTGCATTTCATTTATTGCCCCCCCCCCTCAAAGCAAAGAAATGAGAAGTCATTTGGCAGAGCTTTCTCGTTAAGGGTAGGGGTTCCAAGTAATATCTAATAATAAGAGGCTTTTGTTTGGAAAGATTGACTTTCCGTTATTTATCCTCTATCCTATGTAACTCAACAGTCAGTATTCTCAGCATTCGTTGAGTACTTAAACGTTTTACGTTAATAGTTGTATATAACTTTATTATACAATATAATAATCCTGGTGGGATGACAAGAAACTTGTCTAACAAACGATTATCCTAATCCCTCAGCGATTTATTGTTTGAGCCCTGAAGAAAAATCTCATGGGTGCAATAATGAGGTCAAATGGGTTGAAAAACGAGTCAAATAAATTGCCTACAAGATCGGGCAACTAAAATAGGCCTATGAGAGGTCAACTATACGTAATCAATCGTCATTTGTTACATTCAATCGCTTTGCGATTAAAAAATCTCTTCCGATGTTTTTATATGAAAATTGGTCGGCTAGTGCCATTGAATTACGATACCAAACATACCGTTGACACAAGGCTTGGTGACAATCCTCGAAATCACCGCCACAAATCATCTGCGAGATGATATTTTATCCGACTCGCCTTCCTTTGTTGTGAATAGGCTTTGCATTGGTAAATACGATTTGTCAATTCCAATTTCCATAATTGGTAAACCAATGGTGGTTTCCTGATTCCTGAAGCGTAAACTTTTAGGATACGAAGTATCAATTTCATGCGCCCATTATTTGACGTCTCTAACCTTTATTGTATTTATTAGGTCATATTACTATACTGCCCACTGTGAAGTAGATTTCAAAACCTTTTTCTACCTACCTTAGAAGAGTGAAGATCCGATACGGTCATATCCAAAACTTCTTTCGTGGGTCCTCGTTGACGAAAGCAAATATCTATGATCATTTTAATGATCAATCCTTTGTATATTTGCACCAATCGCCATCAAAGCCCCGCGAGGGCTGATATATTATATTTGCACCATTTCCCCGTGGGGACGGTTGTTATCAAAGCCCCGCGAGGGCTGATATATATTTGCACCATGTCTCCGTGAGGTACTGTTGTAATCAAAGCCCCGCGAGGGCTGATATATATTTGCACCATTTCTCCGTGAGGGACGATTGTAATCAAAGCCCCGCGAGGGCTGATATATATTTGCACCATCTTTTCCGTGAGGGACAGTTGTAATCAAAGCCCCGCGAGGGCCGATATATATTTGCACCATTTCCCTGCGAGCGACAGCTGCGCGAGGGATGTTTGTAACTAGAAATAAGTAGGACCTGCCAAAAAATGCTTAAGAGACACCCTGCGAGGGTGGATTTGACCTGGCTAACCCCTGCGAGGAGTAGTGGCCACATTTATGTATTCTGCTTCGAGCAAGAATACACCTTAGTGCTAATATAAAATTAGCAGTAAATAATCATTTAAATAATATAGCAATTAACAAGGTCCTTTAACTTATTTTCCAATGTTAGCGACAACTGTCCAGGATGAATTAATAAGAATTGATTTGACAATGGTAATTAATTATTATGTTTATATAAAAAAGGACCAACTATTTAATAAATTCATAATTCAAATCAATTCACTAAATTTTAAAATGAACTTCGATTCATATTTATTTTTGTTCATGCAATTGATGTAACATTTAGTTGCTTTATATCCGTTAACATTCCTTACGAACGCAACCATACCGTCGTAGGACGTTATATTTAATTGCACAAAATAATCTCCACTCACCCGCAATTTTTTACTTTTTGTCAAGGTGTACAAGTTCATAATATTATTCTAAAACGTTAGAAGTGAATTGTAAATCCTTTGAAATAAATGTATCTAAATCTAATTTATATTAAGGTATCTCGATAATTATTATACGATAACCCTTTCAGCACAAGTTCAGTAAACCAAAGAATTTAATTGTAAAATTTTGGTACTTACTCGTTTTAACAAAAAAGTTGCATCATTTGAAACATAGGAAACGTAATTTTCAATCAAATTAGCCGTGTGTAATATGTCTATTTTCACATAAAAACGGATCAGAATAATACTCATAAAAGGACACGTATAGACTACGGATAGTTTTGAATGTGTGGTACATTCATGGTACGTATCTACTATACATGAGCGAATTCCATCATTATTCAGTTGAGCGGTAACTCCCGTACGATTTATAAAATAATATCACAACATGTTCTGACATGTGGTGACTTCTTGGAGCTGACTCATCTCGTTCGATAATTTTTAGTAATAAACTATGATAGGAATTCCGAACCGTTCCTAGCAATAACGACAATGTAATAAAGTCGAAGCAATGGATTGTATGCCTGTAAAGATTTGAGTTGGCTCATATCCATACTAAGTATTAATTGTAATTTTTCCACGAAACATTCACTTGTAACCTTGTAATAAAACCACATTATTAAATTAAAAATGAAATAAAATATTAAAAATATCTATATACAAGAGAGGGTATTTGATATATCTAGTAATATCAAATAATCACAAAAGTAATATTAACGATTCGAGTAAAGCCGAACGGTAACACCGTTAAAATAGCTTTACTCACAGTATTAAAAATTCAAATATTAATTAGTACATATTGCATAATGAAATATTTCAAAAGAAAAGTTACTATTTCAAGTAAAATGTAACGGTTGTATCGTTAATTTTAAATATCTTTATTCATGCTATTAAGTATTTAAGCATATTGAAAAATAAACTATTGCTGAAGGATTCATTAAAAACCTCAGCATTTTAAATAAAGTCCAACGATTATACCGTTGACTTTAAACATTTTTAAGTAAAATATTATTAGAATAGATGTAAAAATAACTCACTGTACCGATCCGACGGGATACACTTTTTAGCACTTTTAGCACTTGCTTTAAGCAATACTTAATACTTAATAGCACCAAGGTTGTAGTCTTGTAGACAACCTTCTCGCGGCGGAAGCTAGACGCCAATGAAAAATATCCAGCGCCCGCACATTATCGTGCGCCCCGCCACCTGGTGGGGAGGTGTGCGAGAGAGATAGCATACGTACAACGGAAAGAGAGGGAAAAATAGGCGGAAAAAGCTAGGTACCTTCTCAATATGTAAGCTTCAAATTACGGTCAAGTGTTTAATGCGTAATATTTCTAGAAATGCTAATATGATCGTATTTTATAGATACTTACCTACTAGTTTATTATCTATATGATATAATTAACTTTTATAGCTGTATAATGAATTTATTTATATTACAAATTTGAATTTCCGCTTTTATGTACTTTTTGTGCATACACAGAACCACTGCATAATTTGACAAAAATGTATAAGGTATATGTATGTTATATAAATTATTTTTTAGTTTAATATTTAAGTGAAACAAAAATTACAATTTTCTTTATACATAAAATGTAAATAAAGATCTACGTTATTTAATATGACTCCAGAAATACGTTCTATATTTCAAAGGATTCCATTCCGACTGTAATAATAACTAAGTGTACAAAGTTTGACTTTAATAAATTAGACAGAGTCGAGTGAAAAATAGAATAGTTTCAGAAGAAATAAATGCAAGTACGTAGGCTCTCCGTCTCCCGAGGTTTCAGCGCGACTAAGTACGGTGTAGTCTTCATATTATTGCCTCAATTAATCATAACTTTGTGTTAGTGAAATTTCTCTGGTGGGTAGACGGTAGACCATTGGTGCATGAGCTCACGAAAGCATGAAATTGGATCGCAGAACCTTAGCGCTCACTTGCGAAACTGGGACAGACTGATTTTGATATTATGACAAAGTGTGCTTTTTATTCTAATATTAAAACTAATTGCGTCTATCATTCTCTTGAACGCGCGAGATGAATTAAGAACTTGAATAATGTTTTTTTATTCATTTTCATTATGATGTGACGGACGTATTTAGAACGAGAAATTATTGTTTGCGTCATAATTAAAAAATAATGTTATTACTTTCAATGATGTGGCGTGATTTTACTGGGTCTTTTAATAGAAAACTAACAATTGCCATTTATATCAGGGTTTATACTTTTTAATATTCAGGTTTTCATTATGGCATAATCGCAAATTATTTTTAAAATATGTTATAAAAGTGATCGTCCGTTTCGTCGTCGTCTGTTCATTTCACGAAAAAGGGATTTTTAATATAATATAATAATGTTATTTTAAATAGTTAAGATGTACAAATTATAGCTGGGGTGTCACAAGTTGCGACGGGTGCTACGCTCATACCTTTGTCGACTACGCCACTTGCTACGACGCTACGCCGTAGTCGCGTCTTATTTATGTCTCCGTATAATTTAGAATAGTTTTTAGCTAGAATTTATTATCACTTATTTTAAACTGTTGCAAGAGTAATACGGGGAGTTAAAGAATCATATGTAAAATAATAGTCAGTTAGTATTAGAGCGGGATTTATAATTTAATTTGCTTAAATTCTTTAGAAGCGTAATTTTTTGTTTTACTTACTTTTAATAGAGAATGTTATTTGATCAAGGAAGTGTTTTTAATTAACTATTCATATGCATCAAGACGGATGTTAAATTTACAGTTGCATTATTTAACATTACATTGGTAACAAGATTACTTTTCATTTTTATATAAACCTAAAAAGCGGATTCGAGCGGTCCACTTATCAAATGCAATTAATCGCCTATTGATTGCCAGCTATGAATATACTACTGCGAAATCTGTGCTGTTTTCTGGTAGCCATCCTGTAATAAACATGACCCAATTCGTGTAAGGGGAAAACTTAACTCCCACGTACAAAAAAACACCGCGCTTTGCTAAAATACTTCTGACATTGATAAATTCATTGTACATTTTTTAGAAATGGATGAATTTAAAGTGTTCCAGTAATATAAAACACCGAGAAAATATATGTGGATAAAGTACTGGATAATATAAAGATTAATAGAAGATAAGGTATTACTTTAGCTACTTAAAAAGTCGATGATCATAATGTAATAGTAATAAGTACATACAATCCATGCACATGCACATAATTTGGTACATGTGGAAATTGAAGCGCAAAATAAAAGGGAGTAAGTAAACTCGTTTAAAGTACTATGTACGCTGCAATTAATTGGGATTAGTGTGTGAGGTCGTGCGTTTCGTTTCCCGGTTATTTTTCACGTTAGGAAACTCGGGGCCGGCGCTCGCGCCGCCGGATTATTGAATTAAAGTTGATAAGTGTATTAGCCAGTGTTGTTGCTCCATTCTCTTGATTAATGGCCGACCGTTGCTTTTTCTCTCTCATTTATATGATAATGAGTCAGCAGCCGCGACCGAACACAATTATTAAGTGTAAATGAATGTAGTCGGTAACGAAATCGCTTTTTGAAAAATGACTACGTTTCGAATTTAAAACGATCGCCGAATTGTCCGAATTTTAAACGCTCGACGTTAAGTTTATACAAAATCAACTTTGCTTATTTCCAAATCGGATTATGTTAATTAAGCAGCTGCCGTACGAACGGTGGAATCGTAATCGAAAACGCCTGTAGTTGTTGATTCACCTAATCAGTTTGTTTTGTAACTCGCATTGAATAAACTAATTTGAATGATGAAATCAAAATCAGGCTATTGCGACGCGCGAGCAAAAAACACATCATTTACATATTAAATTGGCATTTACTTTATAATATTGTTCTTGTGTTTCGTAGGTGGGAAACTTTTGATGATTTAGTGATATGAATTTCTTATGAATTTGAACTTAGTTTTTGGTAACAATGGCTGGTATTAATTGCGTCCAGCAATTTGGTTCTATTGTGTTTATAATTTTAAGATAATTAACAGTATAAAAATGATAGTATTCAATCAAATAAAATGTTTATATTATTTTTTAAAGCGCTTCTAAAAAAAGTATTGAATTAATAAATAATTCAATTCGAGTTTATTTTATCTTAAAATATAATACAAAGTATCATTGGAACAATATTTACTTATCTATGAGGGATTAAATTGGAATACATTTCTACTTATATATTCATAACACGGTTCGCTGTATTACAATGTGTATATTATTTACATAATGAAATAAAATATAAATTCTATCTTGTGTTATATTTTATATTATGCAAATGAACGTTTTTCCGGTTTTTACACAGAAAACGATTCTTAATAAAGTCATCTGTCTGTTTTGTTTCCGATTTCTAAAAAGGCTGAAATGATTTTGATAGGAACTCACTAGAAAGTAGTAAGGTGAAAGTTATGAAGAAAATAAATTAGGAAATCGTGTTATGGATAATTTTGCAAACAAAGTCACATGCGATAGTAAGTAGTATCGCAAAATAACTTAACTTATCAGCGTGACCTTAACAAGAATATAAAATATCGATTATATTTCAGTGAAATATGAAAGCTCCTTCATATTTCAGTTCTGACGCTATCCAACACTGAAAGTTTCGAAGACCGCCAAAGCATTTATTTAGTCTTATCTGACGCGATAACGATATTGATGGAGTGTTGTAAAATTCTGTTTAGTTTGAGGGGCGAGAGCTGTCAATCTGGGATAGACGCGTCGACAGGTATCAATGGCCGATCGCTGCGGGCTGGTTCAGTCCCTGACGGACTGCCATACTACGGCGACAAAGGATTACCTAACTGAAAGGCTGCAAGCAATTTTACCTGTCCATAACTCATCGGCTGCTTTTTTCGGAAACAAAGCGCACTGCGACGAAACGTATAACGCGTACGGTTTTAGCTAACTTTTTCCGTAATATAAACAAAAACTACGGCAGATTGTAAGCGGATAAATTCTTTCATAGTCGCATATTTCGGTCACAAGGTAGTCGACATCTATTATGTTTTAGTTGCGAACACTATGCAGCGTACGGCAAACTCGTAGCGCAAACTTTTAAAGTAGATTTTGAAAATTGTTACAACAAACCGAAGTCCGTAAAGGAAATCAAAAGCTAGCTGTGCTTCTGTCAAACACTATCAAAGTTCAACCGAGGAGCAAGACAACGGTGGAACACACGCCGAAAAGTCGCCCCAGTACAATAGCTAAGTTTATTTGTTAGAAAAACTGTAACAAAAAAATATCACGTTTGAAAAATTACACGCATTCACAAATCATGTGGGCCCTCTTTTGTGAAAGTTTGGATGCTTTCAAAGGACTTAAACTCGTTCTTTAACCGACAGATTTTCTTCCCTACCCGTATACGTCAAATGTTTGTTGTGTCGCAGTAAATAGGATTACAATACACTTTTCTTTAAGTCAATATCTGAGAACTATCCCTAAAGTGTCTCGTATCTTTTTGTTACCTTCTTTTGATTGATCAATTTAATGTTACAATGAGCATTATTTCCTGTGATTAAGTCATGTATAATAATATAAGATAAACTAAATAGATCTTTAATATAATCATATGAATACATTTTCAATAGAGAAAGCAAAATAAGTATATCGATATACATTTCTTAGTACTAAAATATTTTAATTTCGCTTGCCACGTGCCGTACGTACCTTTTTGATAGGTCAGCAATATACCATGCCAGTAGCTAATAATAAACATAACAAAAAACACAAGTGGTCGGACGTCACCGGTGTCTGTGAATCGAGCTTGGATTAATCGAAGACTGCAGTTACGATTAGTCGATGATTAATGCTCGCACGGCGACGCCATCTGTCGAATTAATTGCTTCATTTCCTCTAGACGGCACAAAATGGAATTTTGTACTCCGATTCGTTTTTGTGCGGAATTTTACACTTGTTCAGGTGTGTTATGGACTCTGTGATTTATTGCTATTTTACAATCAAATTGGATTTTTTTGCACTCGTAGGTATGTATGACTACGCGTGCAAAATGTGTCGAATTTAACAAGTGGCTTGACAATTTCACGTATGTAGATAACTTGTTACGATATAATTATATGAAGTAATCATGGTTGTTATAAAGATTTATACGTATAAAAATATGTAGACCATTTTTAAAGGAATCACTACTTCAACATAAAACTGCTTGTTTTACCTACCTATAAGTATTAAAAGTATTAAGAAAAACAATTTCTTCAGAAAATTCAAACAAAGTTTACAATATCAGCTTTAAAATTTCGTTATTTTGATTTATAAAGACTGTATAAGGAATTAGTAATGCTAGGCAGATGGCAGAGATTGAGAAGGAGCTGTCAATATAAGCCTTGGAGCTATTAAATACGGATCAAAAGAGCCTTCAGCTTTAGCGAGAAAACCGGTCCAAAATCTTAAACCAAGAATTACATCAATCAGTAACAAAAGTCTTAGCTGTTTCTTAAATAAATTAACATCGATACGATCTATTGTCGCATCGCGGCCTTTGAAACTTGTTATTGCAATTAATTTCAGCTTGAAAATTTAATAACGGCACAGTGAGAAGGCAATTAAAAATGGATTACACGTAAAAACGAAGCAAGTGGCCCGTTTAAGTTGGAATCGAATCGAGTGAGATTAAAGCACTTGTCCGGTGGGGATTATGGCCAACCTAGTAGTAATGAAGTTTGCTTCGTGAAAATCGCCAGGCCTAACTTAAGCCTTGTCCTGCCCGGTTTTGATTGTATTTGATGAGTGTTTTATCTGTTTTGTGGCATCGCACTCGAATCATCCGATAATCGCTGGAATTTAACTTGCTTTTAATTATTAAAACGTTTATTCTTGTTTGTGTTTGTCTGGGGTCTGTTTGTTTAAGTTGTGGGTTATTTTCATATCGATATTTGACATTATATTTGCCATTATTATAAGTATTTTATTTATATATTGGTTGACAATACTCTTAATATATTAAAAGAAAACTCAAGAATTCATCACACTTATGTGACAAAACTATTCTATAAAACTTTTAATTGAACGTTTATTAACGTTCTTTTACGTACTCTAATTACCTTGTTTGCAACTAGATGGCGTTATATGTACACATCTGAAATTATCTCTATTTATTCATCTCGAAGTGTTATCACAACATAGCATGTGTATGATGAGTTTTGTAAGCGTTTATTTGAATTTGAATGGTTCCTGAAATCAGGGATGTGTCGATGCGTCTGAACCCCTGAGGTATTCCTTAGCAAAAGCCTGTCGTTACGTCACAGTAGGCAATTGTAATTCGATTAGGAAGCACTGTACGATCCCTTACGTACTTAACAAGATGGAACAACCTCGTATAGGATTGTTAGAATGGTAGTGTTGTAAATGTTATCGCTATGGTGGTTTTACAAGTACATACCGACCATCATAATCTAATTATAGTAAGTGGGAAACAATTGTTATGTGTCGATGATTCATAGAAATTGAAACAGTGATATAACGTGTATTCCATAAAATTATTTATAGTAGAAAATAATTAGCATTATCGTTGCAATTGAAGCAGTAATATTATAATAACCTTTATTCCTTCAGATTACTGCCGAGTACATAATATACGTCTTATCTATATCAAAGATCGAACAGAAACGACGGATAAGACAAAACCGATATCATTTAAAGTATAAGATTGTACAAAGAAATGTATCGGAAAGCGGGCGATTTACAAAACGCCGTCCCCACTCAAGACGAGGTGCGTAATCGCTCGCACATCCCGTCTCAGCCGCAGATATGCGCCTATTATTTTTCATATCTGTTTCCGTGCCGTGTTGGTGATTATTTTTAATTCCAACCGTTTCGTTCTCGGAAAGCACACAGTACAAACTGTTTTGTGGACTTTTTTAATGAACGCCGCCAACGTTACGACTTTGACGTTTACTTTGCCATTACACAGCAGCTATCAACGGATGTTACTGCCACTAGAGCACTCAGTGTGAAATAAAAATGTGTTATTATTATTTCTTTATTTACCAGCCTTGTCACTGAAACGTGCTTGCGCTTATTTTGATGTGCGCTTTGGACCGCTCTAAAATATTACTACTAACTATTCTAGTTATAAGTGAATTCTTCATTAAAATTATATTTTATAGACTTGATCTTGAATTATATTACTACGTTGAAAATATACTATTATGAGCCACGTTGCTGCATTCTTTAAAGATAAAGTCTTAAAAGTGTACAAACTTTCTTTATTTCATAACTTAAGAAATACAAATTGTATACATCTTATTCTAAAACGATATTGAATAAAACAGAACTAATATTTTAGTGTATGGACGATTTAATATTAAAAATATTAAATCGTCCATTAAATTTGTTCCAGACAATCAATAATTCCAAAATTTTATGAGTGAAAAGTATCAAACTCCTGAATTAAATATTTATAGTCTTTTTACATAAATGTGCAACTGTGTACACTTGATATTATGCTTGAAAATATCCTAGCTATCTCATTATATAAAGATAGGTATTAAACATACTGTTTAATACCTATCTTTATTCTTTGCTTACTGAAAATTGAACACTCTATTACTAACAAATAATTTTCGAATAGGTTTAAATATGAACAATGGGTTTATCGCGTAACTTACGATATTGTGCGGCGTAACTTTAACAAAAGCACTGGGTAAACTTTCTTAACATTGTGTCATTGTGAATCGAGCATAAATCTCGATGTAGGTATATTATAATCTAGATTACAAAATAATTTCATATCACAGTATCCAATATAACTGATAAATACAAGTTTGAAGAAGTTTTATACGCTTTGTGCGCCAAGTTCATATTGCATTCGTCAGCGTCTTTAAAGTTTTATTGCACCAGTATAGGTACTCACAACACAATCTCGACAGCCTTCATAGCTCTTTGCGTGAAACTAAAACGAATCCGCATACCGGCCACCGAAACAATTTCAAAATGGAATAAGGGTACCTCATACTTTGCATAGAAATGTCGAGACGTCAACGTTTACAAATAACTTCTTTCTGTCGTCAAAAGAGTTTTTGTTTTCCCCTTTACGGAAAGTTATGACACAAATATGAAAACATTAGAATTGAATCGCCGCCAAATATTAGGAGATAAACGCGACTAGAATCGGTGCATACCAATCATTGGACAACCTGCTCGTTCCGTCGCGTCGTAAGGCACTACACGCGCCTCTACGTCGTAGACGACAGCTACGGCATACCTACGTACAGTTACAGCGTACCCAATGATTTTATGATTAATTAATATTATATTACTATACTAGCCTATTTAATTTCAGTATGCATTATAAAATTGTTATTTATGATACCATAATATTGCTGAATATTACAAGAGAAATTTCTATAAACTAGCCTCATTAGATATTTGCTAATTTCGATAAATCGATGCTAATCAGAGGTGAGAGTTCGACAGCCGGTACCATCGAAGAATATTTCAGAGCCGCCGCGGTGATAAATCAAACTCGAAACCGTAATGAAAGCGAACGGATCGCGTCGCGAGGAGGGAGGAAAAAATATCACGGAAAAAATCAGGTGCGTCCCCCGGTCGGTGCCGAGAGAAAAACAGTCGGGCGTCGTGGCGCTGGGAAGGGGGGGCGCGGTGGGGTGGGGGTGGCGGTCGATGCGGGGCGGGCCGTGCGCGCGCTGGCCCGGCGTGTGGGGCGCGTGGGGACTCCTCGCTCGCGTTCACTCGGCCGCGCCGCTCCTCTCGCGCCGACGCCGGCCGCGCCGCGCGTTCTCGTCACGTGTCCGCTCCGACTTTACATGTCCAAAGTGCTCAAGTCAGTGCTCCCGATCGCAACCGCGCGAGTGCTCCAGCCGATCTCCGAGCCCGACCCGACCCGCACGCCGTTCAGGGTTAGTACGCCAGGAGCGTCTTTCGCGCGTTCAGCTTTTCGGTGATCGATAGCGCGCGTTTCAAAAAGTTTATTTCGGGAGCGTAAAGTTTGTCGAGTGGAGTGCGCGCCGAATGCACTTTGCGGGGCTGCGAGTGGCCGCCGACGGGCGCGCGGCGCCGTTGTGTCGCTCTTCCTTACCTACTCTCGGCCCTCGATAAAAACAACAAACAGATTAATCGACCTGACCGTGCAATTTATTCTGTTGCTAATCTCGAGCGACTCCTTACGTCGCGGGCGACAATAATAATCGGGATTTGGCCGTAAAGTTTTGTTGTAATTTACGAAATTGGCGATAAGATAAGAGTCACTACATTAATAGGCAGAAATAAAATTGTAGGATCGCATGTAACGGTGATATTAACTGTGAACGCTTCAAAGTCGCCTGCTTTTTCTTGTGTACGTCGGTAGGCTGATTTATGGGAAACTAAATTGGGGAAAACGAGTTTAAATTAACAAATTTCGGTCAGTATGAACGAGAGCACATCGAGGTGACTTATTAATTATTTTTTTAGTTTATTTTATTTTTAAGCGCCTCATTGGTTTAATATTTTGTTTGCAGTGTAATGATGCATAATAATCATGTATAAACATGATAATAACACGATTTCTAGATTTTATAGTTTTGTTTAGAGCGTAGAAATATTTTAGTTGAAGTAAAAAGTAGATTGCATATTTAGAACTTTGAAAATAAATAAAGAAAAAAATAATAATCGAACAAAACATATTAAAATTAGAGTCAGTTTATAAATAGTGAACAAGTAACAACAACAGTAATATTCTGGTAGAAATTAAAAAGTTATTAATTATTTTCAATGTTTCATTTATTGCTCGCCACTGAGTTAAAAATATCACCTGTAGCTGCTCGGTGCATCGCTTTTATGTGTTACTCGTTCATACTGCCGGATGCAACGACTCGGCATTGTTTAAAAACGCGCCAAAGATCTGTCATGAATACATTGCATTATATATCTGTTATTAATGTGTGTGATATTCGTGACACAATTCTGTGAAATAATTTATCAGTGATCTATTTCAGAAATTAATAACGGTCAAAGCGTAGATAAACGAAAAATTAAATTTCAACAAGTCGCGTTTTACAAAAATAAATCACCATGACTGGTGTGGTAAGTTCATGATTAATTTTAAATTTTAATAATATTTTATATAATGTGTTTCATGTTCATACAATCATAATATTGCATCAAAATTTTTAAGCAATTTCCATTCAAGAAATAACAAATGAATTGGCCTAAAATCACATAGAAACATCGAATCATCGTATCCACGACGCTTAATACATGTTTTGCGTGACTTCTCATAAAAAACTCAATCATACAACACAGAATGTATTGTCTACAGTTCCATTGTCAGCAGTTGCATGAAAAATAGTTTTTGTAACTCTATTTACATCGACTCCATTGTGCCAAGTATCTAGACTTCTACTTCAAACCTGGATAGAATTGCAATTTTTTACGATTCAGATATTACTGATGTAACATTCATTAAAAATAATGATGCTGGTTCTCTTTCAGAAAGTAATATTAAATGAGCTTTGGCAATCAATAATTACATTTTTAAGAATTTAAATTAATTAAAAGGAGCTTTATTTAACATTATAAATGCGCACTTAGACAATTTAGAATTTTAGATAGTACAGAAATATAGAGTTGCTTATGAAATAGACGGACAGGAGCACATCACACTATAACACAAAATCAACATAGATAAGATATAAGGCTATAACGCATGTTAACCTAGACATATTTATAGATATATATTTGTGCAGCGAATATTGTAAATATGTACCTAATTAAAATACTCTATGTTATGTATACGGAAGTGGTAGATTCCGCTAATGCAATTGTTCTATCCATAAATATACATAGATATTATACAAACGACGGATCTTCTGAAAATGGAAAAATGTAAAAATATTTAGATGTAAAAATTATAGAAATACGAGGCATTTTTTTTATAATCATTTTATATAGCGCATACGAAAAATAAAGGTTTTATTTTTTGTTCAAAAAACGATGGTAACAGGTGAAAATAAATTGTATTTTAATGCGTATAGATAAATATATCGCTTCATACGAAAACTGATACATTTAAGAGTTGAAAAGAGTCTACAACGAATCAATCAAATATAGAAAAAAAAATGCAAAACAAGAATTTTTAAAACAAAAATGTAACTAGTACAGTTTCACCTGTTGATCGCATCAACTCATTTAGAAGTTGCTCAAACGCTATCGTAATGAAAATGCTGTGTATAAGAAACGTGGTCGTTTAAAAGTAAATATAAGATACGTATTTTTGTACAAAACGTTTGATATACCAACATTCACTGTCTATACTTTTATGGTATCGGCTTGAGATGCGGAGACGATTCATTGTTTGAACCTTGTAATAAAATATTATCAATATGAAAATATAAACGATATTAAATTAAAAAAAAAATCTTTATCTTATTTAGCGGTGTAATTATTTTATTTTTGGTATTTCAAAACTGTCCAATGCAAATAAACTATTGAAAAAAATATACACGTGAATACAATGTATATGGGGCATTTCACGCCAAGCGGACACAGATTTCAGGGTCAGGTTTCAGATTTCGGTTATATTTTAGTATGTTACACCTGTATATATCCTCGGTATGTATACGAAATATTTTTGCATTTAGAAGCTTAGTTTTCAAAATACAGGTCTTTGAAGATGTCAGTGAACGCGAGGTATGGGCGACTTCGAATGTAATTATCAGTTCAAGAAAAGTAATTTTTAAATAAATTGATGACTGAATAATATACCCCATGAAATAAACTTTTTATGCTCATATTTAGAATTTCGAATTTATATTAAAATTCCTTAGAAAAATAAAAAAATATTTTTCTTTGTCATTTTTTACAAACTTTGCGTATTTTTAATTTGTTTAAAGATCATTAAATAAATAGCTTATAATATGCTTAAACTTCATGCAAAGTTCTAGAGTGGTCATCGCAGAAGTTTAGAAGCTACATGTATTATAATGTCGAAGCGCGGCAATATCCCCATACTAGCGCCTAGCGCGACGCACTGCAATATTCATAGAAACGGGGACAAAAAATAAATTCAAGAAATTTGAATTAAATGAAGTGTCAACAGATAGGTCTTTGAAAATTGATTAGAGGTTTATAAATAAGTTTTATGCTAAAATAAATAATTGACGAGATATACGTATTCAAAGTCGTAAAAATGTCATATTACTTTACTGAATATTTTTTTTTTTAAGAAAACTAAAGTAATATTTTCTTGCTTGTTATTTACCACTATAAAATCTTATTAAAACCTGAAACGGTGTTATTAACTAACTATAATGAGATAAATACTGCAGTACGGTGCGCTAACCAACTAAGCGCTAGTATGGGGATATTGCCGCGCTTCGCCATTATAATACATGTAGATTCTAAAGTCCTGCGATGACCACTCTAGAACTTTGCATGAAGTTTAAACATAATATAAGCTATTTATTTAATGATCTTTAAAAAAATTAAAAATACGCAAAGTTTGTAAAAAATGACAAGGAAAAATATTTTTTTATTTTTCTAAGGAATTTTAATATAAATTCGAAATTCGAAATATGAGCATAAAAAGTTTATTTCATGGGGTATATTATTCAGTCATCAATTTATTTAAAAATTACTTTTCTTGAACTGATAATTACATTCAAAGTCCCCCATACCTCGCGCTTACTGACATCTTCAAAGACCTGTATTTTGAAAACTAAGCTTCTAAATGCAAAAATATTTCGTATACATACCGAGGATATATACAGGTGTAACATACTAAAATATAACCGAAATCTGAAACCTGACCCTGAAATCTGTGTCCGCTTGGCGTGAAATGCCCCGTATATATTATATAAGTATTGAATATTATTCCTTAGAAGAATTATTGATCCTTACGACTTTGCTATCAAAAAATACTACACCGCGGTGTAAAATTCATCGAGATTGAACTTTACATTATAATATTAAAACTTTACCTACAAGGTTTAATATTTTTTCTGATGATAATTAAACTTGATAAATTCGATATTGACTTGAAAAATTGGTAAACTTTATTCCAAGCAAATAAAATGTAAAACGCACTACAAAATTCAATGAAACTCGTCACATCTCTTTCGCTATAAAGTTTCAAAGTAGCAAAAAAACCTTTTAATAAAATATTATAAGCATTCAACTCTTCAATGAAATTCAATTCAAGTTAAAATATTTTACATTCACAATTTTTATCTTCCTGAAAGTCTTTTTTATCGAAAACAAATTCGTTATTTTGTGTTGTGGAGGTCAAGAGTAATAGAAGGAATAAATATTTTCCTATCAAAAACATCAAAAAAGCTTAAGAATATTCGAACTTATTCTATGAAATATACGCGGCGCTTCGCTATATTAAAAATGTGATCAAAATAATATTACAGTATCGAAAACAGTAACTATAATAAAAGCTTTATATACCTTAATACTAACTCCACGATATTTTACATTATAATTTATTTGGAAGTATAACATTTTGAGTTATAAAGTAATAACGAAAATAAAAGTTCGTGCGATAACACATATACAATTTGTTTGTGTCAAATCGTCGAGATAACAAAAATTACATCGTCCAACTAATTAGTATTTGATTCAAACTGTCACTCACGAACACTGGCAAGCCCTTAGCAAGCGTTGTAAAGTGATACCTATAGGCTTGGCGAGGTATTGGCCAAGTTCCGCCATCCTAACAGCAATTCGATGTTCTTGTCTCTTGTAAGAAGCAAACATCTAATGATTGAAGAGGGGAGGATGATAGATGTAACTTAAATGTCTTACGCACAGATCACTTCTGACCGAAAGGATGTGATAGATCATAGTGCGTCATTAGTTTTACGCTATTAAGACGTTTGTCCGGGAACGAACCTTGAGGAAACTCTTTCGCTGTTTTTCTTTATAATACTCACATTATCGTTGAAACCAATAATAAGAATGCTATTACAGAAATATTTATAAGCCTAGAATTAAATTTAATTAAATGTTTGCAGGAGGGTGTTTAAAACACGATTTATTCATAATTATTTCAACCGTCGCAGACGTGTTTTTCACTTTACGGGCGACAGACAGACTGACAGGGTTTATATACTAAAAGTACTTGAAACGGAGGGTGGAATAATATTGAATGAAATTTTAAATCGCATCAAGAGAGTTTAATTTACAAATATTTTAGTTAATAAAATATACGAATAGACGAGTTTGGTATTTTATCAATTTCTTAATTGGTAATTAATAATATATATGTACTATGTAGATATAATAACGCTGATCAAGGTTATTGTTTCAATCTTAATTATTATTATACAATAATTTATTGATGGAAGTAGAGTAAGAAGGAAAATTAAAATAAAAGGTTCATGAGCTTCTAAAACAAAATATACAAGAAATTAATAGCAGTTATACGATTTTAACTATTTTAATAGATTTGTAAAATAGACAACGTAAAATTGAATCAAATAATTTTATTACGAATTTTCTGTTTTTCGGCAAATGAGTGGGAGTTACTGAAGCCTTTATAGGTACTATTTTCCAGCAAACATATCTAATTACTCATTTTAATTATCTATCCAAATTTAGAGTTCATCGTTTATTTCTCATATAGGTTTTAATTTTCTACGAATTCCCTTTTCCTACTCAGAAGGTATAAAGAAAAAATGAGTCCTGTAAAGATTCATTTGTAAAATGATTTAAAAATTGTAATTTTTTTTTATAAATTTTTCTCCCTTCACATGAGTCTAAACTAGCTTGCACTGAAATTGTTAATATAAATAGAATAGTGCGACTATCAACTCTATCCCCTGAACTTAAGAGCACCCAAAACACATTTAAAAACCCATTGAAATAAAGTGAATCTTAAACCACTTGTCTCTGATACCCTAGCATTCTAATTGACCGCTACTTGTAATTTAATACAAGACCATTGCCTTAAGTTGTTTGACGAAGTAATGGCAGTTGTTCTTGTTGTAATTACTTGTAGTTTGTTTAGAAGCTTATTATTATAGCGCGCCCACTACTTCCCTTGGGAGCGAAGGGTTCTGCTTGTCTTTACTAATTCAACGCTTCGGTATATCCGAAAGCATCTATCTTCACATTATGTCGATTAAAATATTATGCGTTCGAGGTAATTTTTGTATCAGTTAACAACAGTATAATATACATTTTATCGACTAAATAACAATAGTAGTTTATGAGCGTTTTCGAATAGGTACATTATACAGTTGGGTTTCCGAATAAATAATTTGATAAGAAACACGAATATAGTATTGAAGTTTAGTTTGTGTAAGATATTTGGATTGTTATTTGTAGATACAATAGAGTGGTTGGAATAATAATTTTTCTAGATAATGGTAGAGCAATTATATTTGTATAAAACTAAAAGTAAATTGTCGTAAAAATGTTTTAAATTAAATTAAAAATGAGATTTTATAGATGCTCAGCAAAATATACAATTTTTCTTGCCTTTTTCGTCTTTTTAGCTAAAATCCAGGCAATTTTTTATGAAAAATTTCAAAGGCAATTCACCGTAAAACTATAGTTCATCTTCACAATTTTTTTCCTAAATTGTATTTTAATACGCAAAAGACTGTAACACTTCTACATAAGCTTCAATCTCCTGCGCATCTTTTAGTCCTTATAACATACCAATAATAATTGAATTAACAATTTACAAATAACAACAAAGCAAGGAACGAAACGTTTTCCGTGTATCGTCCACTATAACGATATTAATATTAATAGTAGTCTGGCAGCAGATTCTAGTTCGCGCCAAGATAAAGCGTATACACGAAGACCGTGTTTTGGCACCGTGTCTGACTTCTTACGGGTGTATTAAAACAATGGTACGAAGATATCCTTAGAATATAAATAAACGACAGCGTTTGATTCATTTGCAGTGTATGGTAAATTAATTCCAACAATTATTGTGCAAGTTTTTCTTGCACAAACTTAAAAATAATGTTTGTCTAATATTTTTTTCGTATTCATCAATAATGTTTCTCAAATCTAGAAATAGTCAATAGAAATTTAAGAGATACAAGAAAATCATATGAACATTTTAAATAAATTCCTAAATCTGCTCTTCATAAACATTTTCAATAAAATCTAGAGCACAAATATATCACGCTATTCTTAGACACAAATCAAAGTAGTCATATATCTAGATTTATACCGATCTAGCTTAAATGTGGATCAAAACTTCATAGAGCGCTCCACGGCGCATAAACGTATCCATGATCACATATAATTAATCGCTTTAACATATTTTAACTCATATTAGAGTAGAGTTAAACTCGAGTAGCTCTTACCTCAGAGCGAACTTTCATACTTATATAGTTTCAATACAGTTGTAAAGTTCCTCTATGATGGTAGCATTAATAACGAACCGCTGGCGGGAGAGACCAATAGGGCGTATATTAAGTTGGACGTGTAGATTTACGATCAACCCTTTCATTAAACAGGTATTACGCCGACAGATAAGCCTACATTACGCACTCGTTTATACTAGTCAGGACTCTGTTCGAGCCGACGTACTATTGTAATTGGCTCGACCTCTATGTAAATTTTATGGGAAAACTTAAATCTAAAACTTAATCGTGATATGTTGTTACATTAAAACTGAATGTTATAATGTAATCTCTCGATTCTATAAAACTTTATGCGATTGTAAAAGCTCGTTAGCTATCCAATTATAAGCTTTTAAACCTTTATTGCTTTATTACTTTAATTTTTAACGTACAGTAATTTCATACAGGATCACGGAATATTCGCTCATACAATTTAAAAGCGCTAAGCAAAATTGCAGCGTTTTCAAAACAAACATTATTTCAATGT
Source organism: Colias philodice (assembly GCF_061535455.1). NCBI lineage: Eukaryota > Metazoa > Arthropoda > Insecta > Lepidoptera > Pieridae > Colias > Colias philodice. The sequence continues at coordinate 5,085,091 of NC_143094.1, read as the reverse complement.
GAAAATGATGATGAGGTAAAACTGTTAAATGTTTAATCAAAATTATACCCCGTTCTAACACACAGCGACGTTTCTACGCGAGTAAATTTGATCCTGCCACGCGAAAATTGTCTTATTAAAGCGTTAATTTAGCTATGGTGTGGGGCGATGCACGTCTGACGTGAGTCCCTTATTTTGTTTTACACACAGCAATCGATTTTAAAGCTCGTTGAATCGAAAATTATATGAGGAGCCTCGGGAAGGACGGGTGCGGGCGCGGCGTTCGGGAGCCGCCAATGCGCTTGTCTTTCGGTTCAGTGGGCTTTCTTTAAATTGGCGACGGCTCCGCTAGCCGCACCGCTTATTGCATCTCTTGCCCGCAGCGTCGCGACGTCCACAATATTGCCTTCATTCGACGTTTAAGCAAATAGAATTTCCAAGTCTGTAAATAGGATAGCGTTATAGGTAAATCTTTGTCGTGTCCTTGCCTCGTTTACGGAAAAGAAATTCAATTTTTATTGAACGCTTGTTGAAGTCGACGTTTATGATCGTCCCGAAGGGTATTGTATATGCACATAAATCGCTTACGTAGAATTTTTTGCGTGTTGAAAACCAATCGTTCAACGTTTGTCAATACCTAGTTCCTTTTAGGGCAGGTTTTCTTATGTTCATGTTAGGAATGTCGAGGTCGCTAAAAGCGGAGTGAATATCATATAAAAATGTTTTTATTTAGAAGAATGAACGGCAGGAGCGTTGCGTGACTCTACTTACTGTATAGAATCATCGGAATATTAAGGTCGTTCCGATTTAATTTTTTGCTACTAATGCGGAATAATATTTATAATATTAATCTTTATTTCCGACCTCGGAAAAATGTTTATTGTGTAAAAATAAATATCTTTAATAGACATAACATTATAAACAGAAACAACTAGGTACCTACTTCAATATTTACTCCAAGAAACTTTCTGTTGTGTTCTCACAATTAAAGTTTTACCTTTAATCATAAATTATAAGACCAAATGAAATATTCCATTTGGACTATAATGAATTCAATTAAGCCTTTTATTTCTTGGCTACATTACCTAGGTATGTTAAATAAAATATTTAAGTTGAAAAAAAAACATTTTTAAACATATTTGATAGAAAAAACCATAAGAAATCGAAAATAAATATTCATATTGTGATGTAAATTGAATTGAAATCAAAATTAATTAAGTAGAGCTTTTATTATGTACCTATTCAAACAAACTAACTAGTAATACAAATTTTCATGATTGTTAAAATCTTAATTATTAGTAATCCAAATAAAATAATAATCTTATTAATAGCAAAATCAAATTTACAATATAATCAAACAGAAGATCGGCACATTTCGTCCAATTTATTGGTAAGTGCTTATATAAACTATCTGATTCTAGACCGCATAGGAAATAGCCGCAAGATTTTAATGCGAAATTGAAATTGAGTTTCTCATAGTTCGAAGAACTTTCGGAGGAATTCATTGTTATAACATTTTGTATTGATTTTATTGATTAAAGCTTCAGTGTTTTAATATAACAAACGTTGTGTTTCAATTATATGTACTTTATAGCACTCGCCGTAAAAACCTGTTTACGATAAAGCGCTCCCCGTGAATTCGTGCGTTGCGTATTCAATAGTTTTTATTGCAAATGGAAAGATAATTAAATCTGCTTTTTACTTTTTCGTTAAACTGTTACGTTTTACAATCATGCGTCAGTCCAAAGGGAGTGTATATTACTTGATTACGTTATAAATTTACTGTCGTGGCTACATTTGACTTTATATTATCATAATTTCATTATTTCGCTGCATAATACGACTGTTCCTTGAATGTAACAGCACACAACGAACGTGGGTGGAAGGCAGCTGAATTTCCGTCTCGGCTATAATCAAATCTTGTACACCAGGGGGGTTATTATAAATGCATCTAATAACTCGGTCGAGTGACAGAGGCAAGTTGGGCGGGCCGAGCGAATCTATACAGCGTCATATCAATCACTATTGCCGCGAAGCAGCTCGATCCCTTGGCACTTGGCCTAGATTCGAAATTACACAAATTTTCCTAGTGGGACTAAAGGCCAGCTAGGCGGGGGATTAGGCTACCCCGAACAGATTACAACGGATAGTATAAGCAACTTCGATACCACGCTTAACCGCTCCACCTACCCACTTAATTTTTCCATCCCATTTACTGACCTCGAATGAATACTCGACGCAAATGGAACCGTAAATAAATCCTTAATAGGCAAGTTAATAAGTAGAAAAGTTTGAATAAGCTCGTCTCAGATCGTCAATGTTTGAGCCATCAAAAGCGACCGACTACTTTGCTGAAGTTACAGTTAAGTAGGATTTGTGTTAGACTCACGCTTCTCGAAAAGGATTATAGAAATATCATAATATTGACATCACATTTCAGTGAGCGTAATTAGACACGGGGAAGGAGTGGCTCTTTGATGAAATTAATTTATTATATCTTAGTTTGTTGTGGCAAACATATAATTAATTTGAGGCTTTAGCTTCGAGAATTTTGTGATGAGAGTAATAATATTTTCTTAATAAGAGATACATTGAATTATACTCTGATATATTATGAGAATTCCTTCAATATTAAAAGCGAGAGCGGTAAACATTAACGAAAATGTTTTACAAATTGTATTCGCGAAACGAAAACCATATTCGGGCCGTGGTGGGAACATATTTCACTCCGAGCTAATTATTAAAACTATAAAGGAATTAATTTGATACGGTAATAGACGGTTAAATCCTAAGCATTATTTTTACAAGTTCCTTGTTAATCGCTCGTTCTTATAGTAAACACGCGTAATACCCTTTCATTTATAACTCCCGCCGCGACTCTTGATACAGGCTTGCCCTTAATTCCAACTTAATTAGTGTCACGCAAGTTCCGTAATCCTAGGCTCGAGGATCGTACGGCCGTTCTTAAAATGGAGATTAGTACGGCAAATATCTCGAACTACAATATCCGACTAATAAAACCACTATTAAAGCCAGCTACCATTTATTAAAATCGAAACTTTAAAATTTATAACTGTCAGGGCGACTATATTTTCTACTTCATCGCGAAATGTCGGCACGAAGAGTCGACGACGACGAGAAATTCTAAAAGAACTACATGAACTGTATTTTGTGTACGGAACTCCTTCCGTGGTCGCATACAACGGATGTACAGGAAAACGCTTGCATACTGAATAGGCGTGCCTAAAAGACACTGCGGACTTCTACCTACAATGGATTACACGAAACTTAAGTATGTCACCTTTATCAACCACACCCAAAAACAGAAATTGTGGCTCATCATAATAAGGAATAAAAAAGATAACAAAACCTACTTTTGAAGAGCAGCGAAGGATATGATAATTAAAATAAATGAGTAAATTTACTAATTAATCTTCACTCCAGATGAAAGTTTATTCAATAACGTATTCCTAGGTAATCTCATTAAATTTTTAATCATCATTTTCAACCGTATCGGCGCGCCATTGGAAATTATTTCAAGACCGTCCTCCCGGCGCGTCTGTCGGCAAATTAGTTACGTTAAGAATTTATTCGTGTCAATTTACGAGCAATTTTATTTTTGACGATACATCAAACATTATCGAGGGCCTCAATACGAGTTGCTCAAGCGCGTGTTTACAAATAAGAAACGTCGAGGAGACGAGTGCGTAATAAATTTTATAGCGCAGTATCGATTTGGATTCATACGAAATAATAATATATCAGATCGAATATAGGAATGTATCGGTGCGCTCAGCCCGAGTCCCGAAATAGACCCTCATCAAAGACAAACAGGTTTGCAGCTGTAAATTGATTTCAGTGTGGATTGTCCGCAATATAAAATATGCTACCGTCTTTATAAGAGCCTAGAGCGTATTGTATTGCCTATAATTTATCGTTCTCTATTAAACACAGTATTAATTGATCAGCAGATATTTCCTGCTATGAGGCATTACCAATATTGCAATTTGTATCATATTGCGTAATGGAAGAAAATTACTTCACAATAATGCATTAGAAATAGGTACCTGACAAAATAAATAAATCAATCCTGCCATAATAATGGGTTAATTCAATTTTGTTTCAATTCGCTTAATATGAGATTTATATTTGAACATGTTTTTCGCTGGAGTCTACGCTTAAGAAAACTTTTTTACGGTAAATTTAGCGTCAAATGTTTGATATTTTCTTTGACGTTCTCACACCTTCTCGCACTCGGTTAGAAGAGAATTTTATTCGGAATATAATTTCTGTACAAAAATGTTTATTCACGGTAAAATTATTATGGGACATTTGTTTTTATTGCGAGAGAAAAATGCGTAATTCTATTACTTTAATACAAACGCTTTTATTCGTTTACATATTGTTTTCTGGATTCTTCTTATTATCTTGACAATGTATAAATTTTTTGAGACGGGTCTATGAAATTAATCACAGTAATAATTAATTACTAGAACACATTATACGTGTAATGTGTCGATTACAAAGATAACAATATTAAAATTAATTGAAAATTGAAATATAATAAATACAACAATATTAAAAGCAGCATTGTGTAAGTTTGTGCAGGAGTAACACCAGCTCTTGAGATACAGGTTAACCTAGTTTCAGAGTTGGTCCACTCATGTTATTGCAGACGCTTGTTTCAATATATTTTTATGAGTGTTTGTATTGTCAAACGAGTATTTATATAATACAATGTTGGTTATACTAATTATAGAAATAGATAGGATTAATTTTAATTTTCATATTACATCAAACAAACATTCCCTCAATTCAACAGTTGTTGGCGATCTAAAGTTAAAAACCTCATAAAATACGACAGAAGCGTATAAAACTTTCTCAATATTCTAATAGAGGTGTCAGTTTTGCATAAAAAATATAAGTATTATTTATAATGTCATCCCAACTACTTGCGTATGATAATTCGAGTCAGATTGCATTTGATGAAACCCGGCGCGCATCCGCTAAGCACTCTAGACGACCGCACCGCATAGATTTGCATTTTAGCGTTTTTGATACGTGGGCGAATATTCAGCGCGGTGTCGGTAGGTATCTTTTCAATTCGAAGCGGCGGGAGCCGAGTGGCCGTCGAGGGCGCTCGAGGCGCAGCGCGTGCTCGAGTGCCCGCCGCGCTGCGCCTGCGCACAGCCCGCTCCCCCCCGCCCCCACACCCACGCCCGCCCCACGGGAGGCGAACTCACCAGAAGGTTATTACAATTAACTGCAACCCCAACTTAAGCCTCAATTTGGCACTAGCTGCAGATTTATCCAACACGGCGCGCATTTTACAAATAATTTTTATTTTATATTTTATTCTTAGCTGCGAAATTAAATTTATAAACGAATTGTTTGTTGAATAATGCATGTGATATATTATGGAAAGTGTATATTTTACAAAGCAATTCAAGCTTATTTCTTAACATTTTAAAATCAAGAGCTCTTTTCGATCGAAGATAGTCTCATATTGAACAGATTTTCACTACCGTGAAATAAAATTCATTTAAACCTTGAAATTAATTAAAACGCTACAGTTAGTTTAGTGGGGAGTTAAAGTTTTTTTATGAGCGACTTCGTGGTTAGAGTTAGACCATTTCCTATTACACTTAGAGCTTGATGGTCGATGGCTCAGGCGTGTCGAGTGTTCAGTTTAAATAACTTTTATGTCTTACTACTCGTAAAACTTCCCAATCTGACGACCTCGTTGCTTTAAAACTATTAAATAATAGCTCAGTTTTAAACTCATTTTAACGAAATAAAAAGGAAGGCATATAAATTGCGATAAAGTACATTAAAGAAATAAAAAATTATAAATGAAAAGGAATAAATTTAATAAGTTTAGGGTGACTTTTTATATCCAAGCAAAATAATTTGCAACTCATAGAAATTAATAATATTATATTTCTATAAATAGTAGATACACTGGCATATAAATGTAAATACATACTTGCTTTCGCTTACCAATAAATACCAAAGCAATACATATAAATGATTCAATACAAGTTTATACAGAACTTGATACGAATAGGTGTAAGAATTTAAAATGTAAAACAAGAGTAGCGTAGCACTGAGCTCCCTCTATCAAAACTGTTTAACATAACTTTATCCTTTCATAGTTTGGCTTTGTTTCTTTTGGTGTTTATTTAACACCTAGATAACAGATCTTTATCGAAACTTCAATTGTGAACGAGTTAATTTCAATGAAAATGCTTTATAAGTCGAACGTTTAAAAAACATTTCTTATTATGTCTTTCCAGTGCGTTTTGATAGTGAAAAAAATAAAAAATATTAATTTTTCAGCTTCAAGGACGATAAATAATGATACAAAATTGACTTGATTAAATAATATTTTGTAGGTACCTAATAAATTAATATTTATGTGATGATTTAAATGTTAACGATATAAGTGTTACAACAGAATAATTCAATAAAGTAATAATAATAAATAGAAAACATTTAATAGCATAGCATTACCAAATAATAATCAATGAGCATACAACCGCAATGAAAAGAAGGAATTTGTCACAGTCGGGGTAGGACAAAAGTACTGGGGCTCGTTCCTTCATTCATCCGAGATTGTATTGAATCACAACACCATCATATAGGCCGTACAATCACAGCCAATGATTTATGCTCTTTGTTTCCCAAATATTTATATTTCTATACAGATTTTTCTACACATAAAAATATATAAACAATTACGTGACGTAGTAAAACATAAACTGAGCAGCTGTACGCTAATTGCCTAGTAGATATTTCTCAGATGACATTTTTATCTTGAATTTAAAAGATACTTAAGACGCTGAGCTCGTCCTATGATTTCCCATTATTAAATTTCACAAGAGATTACGATCCCGTTATCTTGAAAAATAACGTTCTATTCCTTTCACCACGCGCGTTTTAGAAGAACGCTTAAATTTATTGGCTTTGGTCTTCCCTCGCTATGAAAATATAAGACTTTAACGGAAAGCAAAATTTACTACAAATTTGTTTTGTTGTTAACGTAGTTAAATACGACTCCCACGCATACAATTTAAAAGTTCAAGGGATATAAACGATTATATTGTTACAACATTAATTCTACACTTCACCATTGCCAAAGTTCTGTCAGAGCTTAAAAATAACATATGACGCCAATATTAATCCTTCAAACAATTTCATAAGTACGGTGCTCACGTGTTTTTCTCCGACATTAAATATTAAACCCACTCATATTATCATCGCACGATGTCACTTTCTACATGTCTAATTTGAAATTCTATTTGCCATTCAGCCCTGTAAAAGATGTAATTAACTAATTTCTAACTTATGTTCGAGAGAAACAGTAGGTACGTTGTCGTAAGTGATACGCGACATACCTTTTGTATAATTAAACTGCGGGCAAACCCAGTTTAAGTTTAATCCTATAGCCTCTTGACACCACTCTCCCGCCCGGAGGGGAGATTATTTTGTACGTCAACACTATCGACCGAAGTAGAGACGAAAACGCTCAACCCACGTTACATGCGTCACACAAAATACGACTGTCAGCTGCGTGTTACACGACTTATATTCCATTGCTTAAATTGGTTGTTTCTTTTAGTTGGGATTGGAAAAAATACAGTTAGAAGAAGTGCAGAGTTCAGTGAAACGGTAATAATTCGTAGGGTTTGCATGTTTTCCAGACGTAAGCTGTTTTTTCCGTATATAAATATGTATATTTCAAATTAACATAATATTATATGCGTACGATGTTTACACACTTCAGAAATAGGATTACCTTGTTTGTTTGTATCAGGCTACATAATGTTCTAGGTTTGCTCGACCCATATTCTCCCATTTACCTGTATTTATTTCCCTAAAAGCCCACATTGTTACGTGTATTTATATTAACCAGTTTCTCGACACACTGAAATGTCGTAATTATGTCGGAGTCGAAGGTCGCTCAAAACATATCCGATTTTCCAAACCCTTAAAGCATAAATGAATGCTCTTAGCGACCCAGCAATGGCTTACAACATTTAGGCCCTTATTATGAATTCTCGACATTTGCTTAATGTATGAAAATTTGAAAGAACGAACCATGTTGATGGTACTCGAAACAAAATAATTGCTACGGTCGCGCGGTCCCGGTTTCGGACTCCGCATTCATTATTCACTTTTTATTTCACCCTCCTCTCGGCTTATAATTTGACTCGAAACATAAAATCAAGTTTCATTTGATTATGCCCCAAATAAAAAAAATATACTGCTATAATTCACTTTTAACGCAAGAAATTTTCACAATAATAAGCCACGTCAAAAGAAACAACTTTGAAACACATTCACAAGAAAAAAATATCCTAATTTGAAACATATTTTTGCTCATTGTTTTTAAAGGCTTGCATAAAGGAAATTTGACTTTTGTCTACGTCTTGTAACAAAGCCGTCGTAGTCAATCTGAACAATGGCGTGGTATTCTTAGTACGGGCATAGTTTCTGCATTTCGTAAGAAGAGAGAAACGAACGATAGGCGTCCTAACGCTTAGCTTTCAACTACTTTTTATGCGCGTCTGTATGAAAGGAAATAAGTAGGCACACCTACACACTCCACGAATGCAACCCTTGAATATATACCGTCACTCAGATGTGTTTCGAATAGCTTTCGATGACAAGTGCGCGGAACCATTTCTCTTTTTAGACGACTAAATGCGCCTATTGTTTCGCGAACGCTTATGAGAGTATTTCTGGAGTGGCACGCTCACATCTGGGCATTTTTCTCGGTTAAGTAATTATTATAAAAGCCCTCATTATTTTAACATGATTTTAATACGTGATATTAGTTCTTTGTTAGGTTGCTAGTAAACTTTTTGAATTACGTAGCATGTTAAAATTTATTGCAGCTTTTTAACACTTTTTATTCATGTTAATTCGGGTTTTTAAGAGGTAAAATTGTAAAAAATAAAAACCTCTTTTAGTTAAATTATATAAGGGTATAGACGGATAAAGATATGAAGATTGAATAGTCTTATTTACCTACGTATCTGTGGAACTTGAAAAAAGCCGTCTTTTGTTCGCGCGTCAAAGGCTTGAAGTACGATTATAAAGAGTGAAAGAAGTAAAGAAACCACTTTTGTCGTTTCCACGACGTATAGAATCTTCTTTTAATAATTGTCCATTGCTTTCAACTTATCGATCTTTGGATATTTATTCACCTCACGATGTAATTCTCAGAAGTATGTTCATTTACATGCATGCGCTTTTTTTCATATTTACTTGTTTGTGTTCGCTTTATCGGATATCGAATGAAAAAATACGTTAACTCCTATGAATTTTTATTTGCTCTTTTATGTTTATAAATGTTCAATCTAGGATAAAATTAAATAACTTCCGCTGTCGTGTTTGTTTTTATCGTTGCCGCTATCTCTTTTGTTCCCGGGTCGAGTGAAGTCGGCGAGTGATCAACTATATTGTGTCTAAATATTTTAAATCTCCACTTCGTAATACGTCTGAGCCAAGTGTAGTTATTCTCGGTATTAACAAGTCTGCAAGCAACAGACAGCGAGCATCAGAACGAGATAAAGATTAATTCCGTGCAAGTGTCGGTGAAGTCGAGAAGCAATAATGTTTCATTAATGTCTGCCATTTAGAACGTACGCGGTTACAGTCTTGCGTCGTCTGACATCATTCTTACGGAGTGCCTATTATTTCAAGTCCTCAGTTTAGAGTCCTCTCGAACTAACGAGACAGGCTAAGTCCCGGTGCGCATTTGCCATCCGTTCGGTTTCGTATTGTTACAAATGGCACAGATCTGTCGCTGGAGCCGTGCGGAGGCTAATGAGCTGTGAAGGAGATAAGGTGTGCCACACGAGAAGACGGGATGATCCCCCTATCTATGCGAAATGCTCATTGCTCAGTGCGCCCAAGCAAACGCTACAGATACTTACACAATGTCGTGAGGGGAGACGAGATAAATGTTATCGGAAGCTTGCTTTGACCCGCCTTCCATGCGCCTTCCAAATATATGATAATCTGTGTTAATCTATAAAATAGAACACAAATCAGCGAAATATATAAAAATTCTTTCATGATTAATAAAAAACGAGAATAACCATTCAATAAAAATAAAAGTTCTCATTCATATAATGGATAAAAATGTGGAATTCATGTTTTCGATTGCAAATAGAATAAAAGTTATCAGTTTAATAACCAAATAAAAATACATCAATGTAATTGTATCTGCGTCGCAACAGCATTTATAAAATTGAAGCTTGAAACGGATTTATTCGAAAGACAAAGAACGAGTAAAATAGAGATTGTGGGCGCAAAAAATGAAATGCAACGTCAGCCGAGTGGCCAGCGGGTGGCCTTTTTGAAACGTAACGTAGGCCAAAATAATTTCCTCCCAGGAAAAATTGATTAATATTGCCCCGGCCGCATGTAACCTAATAAGTGACGGCTATGCTCACCCGCTAGATAACTCGTAAAAATGACTTAACTGAGTTTCGCACTGGGACCAACCTTTATGGCGACTAACGCCTGTTCCGCTTTTGAATAGATTTAAAATTTATATTGAATTGTAATATCAAATATTATGATTGAAAAGCAATAATAATAATATCTGCATCAGTAATATTATCATGGAAAAAGAACTTTACTAAAATATGGCACAACGTGCATAAATGTAGCGATTAAGTAGTAAAAAAATATTAGAGTGTCAAAAGTTGTATCATAAACATTAAAAATTGTGTCGGAGTAAGTTACGGGTCTGCCAAGGGACATCGCGAGTGTTGCCCGTAATTGATGTGTGTAGCTTTTGTCGCTATGGCCGTTCGGTGTTTGCAGTCGCCCGTGGTCAAGTTAGACTAAATTAAATTGTTGTATTTTTCACAGCAAAATGACTGCGAGTAACCGAGTCCCGTTAACGAGGGGGCGGTAATGTCGTTTGTTCGCCGGACGCGCTGTTTGCCCGACACGTTCGAAAAATTTGTGTCACGGGTATAACTTACTGCCTTTTCGTTTTAGTTCCCGACTTAATGTTTCATTTCATTTAACTAGTATTTTTATTTCATTTTCACGTTCGTGTTACATTCGCTAACTGATTATTGTAATTTATTTACCACTCAAACTCGAGTCGAATCGCCTATCGCGTAACAAACCTTTGTTATCGCGATGCGATAAATGGCTCCGAGACAGCGAATTAAATGCCTTTAACGGTATGTCCCGACGATTAGTCAAGAGTTAATCACGACAGCGAATAATTCGTGTAATCAAATAGCTATACGTTTAATTATGGGGTAAAAAATTGCCTGCGTGAATAATATGTTTCCCAGTGGAGTGAACTATTTTGTCCACGTTTAAGGTAATTGCCACCAGTTTCAGCTGACGTAGACAACGGCAAACCTGACACTCGCTCCCTAGAGTCTACCCTTTACAATACAATTAATGAATGGCTTTTATTAAATTTTTATTTACCATGTTTTGAACGCGACATTCTTGAAGGATGTTTTATGAATTGTTTCGATTGTTATCTTTAATAATTGAGATCACGTCAAGGGAAAATGATAAATCGGTTTATTTTTACATTTCGCTATAGTACAGAAATTTATTATAGCACATACCTATTGTTGGGTTTGCAAAACTATAAAATAATTAATGCGTACTCACAACAATACGCTTGAAAATAGGTGTGAACAAGTAAGTTTATCGCCACAATAAAGGTAAATAAATTGGAGTCTGCTTATTCTCTAGTGGGAGGATCGCCCACGCATAATGTACTAGAGTGTTGTATGGCTTGTATCACTTTAATTAAAACGTTTATAATTACAATGGAATATATTTCGAATTATCCACTTTAATGTCAAGCACATTAACGTTTGATACAAAGCCGTGTATGTGTTTTCCGGTTTCAAATTTCATAACATGATACTTTTAAATTATCCATCCAAATTTATGATTTTGTTTTGTGGTTTCATTTCATTAAAATTATAACAAGTACAATTAATATTAGTACTGGGTAATAAAAATAATTTTCTTATCCAATAATTTAATAATTTTTAGAACAAATGTATCGACAGCCAGAACTAACATAGTATTTTCTAGTGTTTGATTTTACGCGAGTATTATACATTTAGAAAAGTCTCCCCGTGACCACGCTCGCTGTAAAGTGTTCGAAACGTCGGGAAAATAATATGAATAAATCGCGTTTAAAATCCGTTAAAAAGTCTTAAATTTCTAAGCCAGAACTAACTTACGAATGAAAAACGGTTTGATTTTAGACGTGACAAACGGTACGGAGCGAAAATATTGTAACACTCTAGATTTACACGGATCGTCCAGAAGTTTGGGGGGTTCGAGGGGCGAGGGGTTCGCTACTTGGACACGTACAAACCCCCTTTCAACGCTCCATGCCACTTATTCATCATTTACGCGTATTTTGAGTGAGATTTTGTTAGGGATCGGAGGGACCTTCTCACTTACATTAGTTATATTGCACGTTAGGAATCCTGTTCATTCAATTTGGCGGATCTTTTATCACTCGGAATAATGAGTTCCGTTTTGATGTATAGGTTTTTATCTTTATCAGTATATAGTATTCTAAGACACGTGCCTGAGAGGACTTTTTTGGGCTCTAAGTGCCTCATTCATTTGGATATATTAGAAATTTCAATTTATAGGTGATGGTAAAAAATTGTATGACAAACAAAACTTACTCTGTACTTTCCTTAAAATGAACCAAATTCTGTGTCATATATTACCTAGTATATTCGATCTCCAACTACTAATATATTAAGGTAGCAAAGGATTATTTAGTAGGAAACCTCACTCATTAGTAATTTAAAATCGATGACGTAACTTCCGTCATTATTGATAGGAAGTTCTGTAAATCTCAATAGCCATTGTTGTGCCGTCAGTTACTTTTTTCCTTCGTTACTGCCTCGTATAAATATTCAAGAAGAAAACAGGTACGGCCTTTGAGACCGCGTCGCTATATTGACATTATAATGAAATCCTCTTTAAACGTCTACGCTTTGATTGATAAAATATGCATTAGATAAATACATTACAGTATCGTTACATTTTCCTACAAAGAAACACGTTATTATGCTTCCTACCCGCTAAATAATTCAAGTATCTTTTATGAAAATAGAAATATTTTTGATAGAGTTTCTAGCTAACAAAAATAAAGCACACCGAGCATTGTAAGTATTACTTTAGAAGCTACGACAATTAATTTTAACATTAGACGTTATTTTTATCTATTTAATTTTCAATACTCTTTTAACTTCAAATATTAATTAATCACGTTAACCAAACAAGCGTTGAGTGTTTTCTTTTTCAAAAGCTGAAAGAATAAAAACCGGCCAAGTGCGAGTCGGGCTCGCGCACAAAGGGTTCCGTAGCAGCAAATATAATAAATTACAGTTAAATCAACCTATCTCAAAAACTATAAGAGATACTTTGATCAAACCAAAAATCGTTGAAAGAGTTAATTAGCATGCATCACCTCTATTTTTTTTAGAATTTTATACCCCGTAGTTATAAAAATAGAGGGGGGGGGACATACTTTTTACGACTTTGAGAGCTGATATCTCAAAAACCGTTCACTTTAAGAAAAATGTTTTTTAGAAAACTTTATATCATTTTAAAAGACCTTTCCATTGATACCCCACACGGGTATGTACATCGAAAAAAAAAATTTCATCCCTCAGTTACATGTATGGGGGGCCCCACCCCCAATTCTTTTTTTTACTATTTAGTGTCATATTTTTGTAGCGGTTCATACAACACATATTCCCATCAAATTTCATCACTGTAGTACTTATAGTTTCCGAGTAAATCGGCTGTGACAGACGGACAGACGGACAGACGGACAGACGGACATGACGAAACTATAAGGGTTCCGTTTTTGCCATTTTGGCTACGGAACCCTAAAAATGCATATTCGATATGAAAAAATTCAATATCTCGATAGAATAAATAAAAAGCTCGATACTAAACACTCAACCTCGCTAACGTATCTAGCGCTCAATATATGGACAATTTTAGAATAAATTTAAATAAAAACATTTACAAAGAACGAGCTACATTTCGAAACGAAAGTCTACTTTCAAAGTACACAAATATTTATAGACTCTAAAACCAGCATGACGGAAATCTACGACCGCGGTTATCTTGAGAAGCAATTTTGTCGGCATTACGCGTTCTTGTGGACTATCCCTTGCTAACCTGCGTGGGAGGATTGCATAATGTATTAACTGTAATTATTCTTTCATTTCGAGCGTCAGTTCTGACTAAATTAACGCTTACAATTGTTTATATTAATATCTACCCACTGTGGAGTCAACATATTATTATTTATATTACTCTATGCGAACATTTTTATATCTTATAAGTATATCTATGTTATCTATGCGAAGGTTTATAGCGACTATTACATATATACATTTATTTCATAACACATTCACGACATCATGCACTGCTTGTTTTATCATTATAAATGTCTTTAGTGTCTCTCACAAGATAATACTCGTAGATGAATGAATAAAACATAAAGCTTTGAGTCAATTCAACTCTCAACAAAGTAAATATAAAGTTTAATAATATTATTGACCTTTTACCCGGAATCTGACCTTTGTTCTTTATTTTCAGATGGTGACCAGGACAAAGAAAATCTTCGTAGGAGGGCTATCAGCACCCACAACGCTGGAAGATGTCAAGAATTATTTCGAACAATATGGACCGGTGAGTACCTTACCGACTACCGTGCCTTTTAATTTTACTTTCTGCGTAGGTAATAAGATCTGAAAATATTCAGCGATAAATTCAAATACGTGCAGAGTGTTTCAGTAAATTTAATAAGTTATTAATGTTCCCGCAAAATACAACCTACTCAAGGTTTTAAATGTAAAAGTTAAATTTCACAGAATCGAATAACGTCATAGCATTTATTTTCCATTTAAAAAAATTGTACACGTGTTAAATGTTTCATCCAATTATAGAATATCGTAGCAATTACTTACTACGTTATTACGGACTAATTAGTTTCAGGTAAATAGTTCTAAATCAAATAATGATAGACACTATTATAAGGTAACGTAACAGCTAACGAGGTGCAGGTGTGTAATCAAAGTTTTCAATGAGGCTACAATTTCTTTACGATCGATATTAAATAGCATTCGTTTTAGTACCTACCCATTACTTTGATAAATCAATGGAAAAGCGTCCTTAAGCTGTGGGGATGAGGGTTTACTTTAGCTAGGGCGGCGCGTGTACGTCTGTAAGTCTGCGATAACTGAAGTCATTGTCTGGCACCCGCGACTCAGAGCAGGTGTCTATCTACAAAAGTTTCCGTAATTAGCCCAGTATCTAGCATGGATGCGGACTAAGGAACTTTTCAGAATTCAACATTGGCTATAGGCGGCAGTCATTGTGCCTGTGCTCAAAGTAATCGGCTGGAGCCAGCCAGCCGCGACGATCAAAACCTTCATTACCTATTATGAGAGTTTAGAATAAAGCCAACGAGTTTTTCGGAGTGAATGTGATTGATGCCGAGCGAAGGAAATATCCCGGGAGAGATAAAAGGAATTTAATGAAGAGTCTTTAAGAATAATGATTAAGGGAATGGTTATTCCTTTTGGTCGGCAGCCTAATGATGGGGTCCTTTGAATTACTTTTTGTGTGTCGTAATACTGTACAACCACAATTACGCTAATTATATCAAACGTTGCTATCTTTGCTTAATTATTAACTAAACAAATACTATTTAAGATTTTACTTAATTGTTTCAATTCATTCATTCAAATAATAATTTTGAATAGGCTTAATAAATGTTTCCGTTACAATACTTCATTTATAAGAATAGAACTACTGTACTAAATTGTACTATCATAAATAAGATTAAATAAATAACATTGAAAACTGAAATTAGAAAATATGAGATTCTCATTGGCAAACATAGCGAACTATGCTATTTATTAGACGGTTTATTGTAAAGTGGTATCGTAATCCTATATAATAGAGATAATAGCCCGTTTGATGGAAACTATCAAAACGTGTAATATCATATTATCAAGTTAGTGTAATTTTCTGTTGAGATAAATAAATTAATACCATTATTGGATATACGAAGAACGCACAGCGGGAATTTTGATTACGAATTAATTCAATTTAAACCGTACACTGCTCGGCTCGGCATCATTTCGTAAGGGTGTCACATTTTGAGCAAGTTTAATTAACAATCTAGTCGCTTTTGTAGGTACCTTCATTAGTGTATTTGTGGATAAACATTACGCAAACTCGGCGCAATCCAAGGTACGAAGTGCGAGTGCGTATTTAGGATGGTATTCGGGAACGGACGCCCTCTGCGTGGCCCGGCGCGTGACGCTCCTCAGTCTACAGTCTACGGCACTCACGGCGTGTGTGTGCGTGCTCTCCGTGACTCCGATGCTTCGATACCGTGCTACGCTCTCCCCACGTGCGAGCTTTCCGAATGCAAACTGTCTCTGAATATCAAATGAGCCACTTAAATACCGAGCACAATGAAACGCCCACCTGAAGCAAGAGCCGTGGTACGCGTGCACGCAATGCCGCCGTAAATGAATGCCTGTCGGGTCGATGGGTGGGTGAGGTTCGACCCCGGTAACGATTTCCTTCAGATAATGGGGAATTTTCTGATGAAAGCTGCTCAACAGTACCCTTTCAAGGATTTAGGAAACGTCGGAACGAACGTTTAGAACAAATTTTATACGGATATAGAACGGTCGTAGTCGCATGAATGAATCTATGCGTAGAATGGACGGGAAACGCGCTGAAATAAATTATTTTAATCCCTTAACACTACCGTACCATAAAATTACTCAGATTTTACAGTATTAATATTATGCCGATATAGGTTTTATACGTATAATATTGAAATTGTTATATTATATAAACATTTCTTGCTTACTAATAATAATATGTGTCCCCTAATTTATAAAGATAAAGTATAATAGAAACTATAAAATACACTCATTAACAAATATCATATAACTGCAATGTTAATCTTTTAATATTTGCTCAGTGACCTGAAAGTAGCGTTCATTTGCATCTATTTAATTAAAAGTTGATACAAGAGGGTAAAATCACCGTCCACGACAATTTTACTCTGTATAGAGAGGACGTCGTTTTCAATATTAATATGTAAATCACAGTCAAATTCACTTGAAAAGCAAAAGCCACCAGCCGGCATCAAGATGCCGACTTAAAAATTAATTAGCCGAACGACCGGTGTAATCTCTGAAGCCTACACCGATTACGGGAATTGTTGTTTTCTAATGTTGATTCCATTCAGTGGGGTGAAGGTGCGGTTTTAAGTAACTGCCTGTGTCGTTTATGTCCTTTCGATCCGAACCCTCATTTTGTCGATGTCGGTCCTATCGACAGAAACGCACACAAGGTCCTCAATTTCGCTCGGTTCTAGTCCTATTTGTTCTGCTCTCTCATAAAAATGTATGCCGTCCTTATCTATATTTCTGGCTCGCTAAAGCGATCTTATATTTAATGTTAAGCGGACAACTTTATTTATAAGAATTTCGAATGAGATGTTTAAGTAAAATATGTATCTTCTCCGCGAATATTATTTTTAGATTTACAAACGAGGGAAAAATAACCGAATCCCTTTATTCCCCACAAATTTATATTCGTTTTCATTTTTAGCACGGTAAATTATATTTGTAATTCAGCTAGGTGCTTAGGGGGACTTTGCTTTCATTAAGGCTACTCTTTTCGGGTAATAGTATCAGGATTTTCATGTAAACATTAATTGCAATCTCGGTGGTAATCTGAAGCTTGATATTCGGATCAGAGTTCCGCAAGTAACGATCAAGTTTCGTAACCAATATAAAGTTAGAGAACGGGTGTTCGCTTAGCGTCGCACGCATCGGAGGGTGTCTCTGGTAAAGTTCCGCTGCATGCTTGATTCGCTATTGTTTTAGCTGAACGAGTCACAACTCTGACTTTGACCGTCCGCGTCGACGTCGCCAACGTCGATAACTTGTACGCAAGACGTGTGCTGCTTGCTTCCTCTCAACTATGAAACTTTCACGATTCCTTGTTATCTTAGTGTTTGCTCCTAACTGAGTATCAATTCCAAAATGCATTCTCTCTATAAACGTACCTACATATGTATGATAAGTTATCATGTTCCTCAGAATTTGGGTTGGTAAAACATAAATTTTACCGCATCCAAGTTACTACATGATATTCAATACGCTCGGATACTAGTATCAAGAAATACGGACTAGAATAGAGGCAACCCTATAGACGTCGATCAAACTGTTCTGGCCATATCTCGTAAACTCTTAAGCGTTTACATTACTAACTAAACATCGTTTACTGTCAGCAGCACTCCAACTGTAACTGAAGCGGGTCCGGAATTTGGCTTAACTATAGGTACGATATCATCGCAAGCCGTATATCAATCAGTTGTTACAACGCTCTACGATTGTCGTTTATCTTCGAGGCCACTCGGATCTGTCTGTCCAGATTCGTGCATTGTTCCGACATTAGCCAGGGCTGCCTAAACTGTGGATGTTTGAAATGCCAGTGCGGTAGTAGGGCTCCCGTTGCAGCGCGGCGCATCGAACGCCCGATAGCGTTTCCAATTTCCTGACTTAAATTGCTCTAATTTGGTTATGCGCTGACGGGTGATCGAAGGCTGCTAAAGCTCCCGCCACTAGCGACATTCGGTTGCGGCTTGTAATTTTTGTTCGATTTCGATGTACCGTTTGCATGTTCATGTTTTATTTCTTACAGTTTCACGTGGAATAACAGGAAATGGAATTTTTTACCTTTGACCACGGTTAGCTCCACGTAACGTGCGTTTTGTGACTCGTAGCTCTAGCTAAAATTTAACTACAAATTCTTTAGAAACGTACGGTAACTGAAAACGCGTTCGTGCAATATTCATCGAAAAGTTCATATTAGTTTGCGTTTCAGAAAACGCAATATTTTCACTTCATTGGAAGAAAATTTAAATGGAAAGTAAACATTTTCATCCAAAATGATTTTCAGGAGTCTAGCAAGGAGTTTAAAAAATACTACAGATTTATTTTTAAGATTGAGCACTTTTTTGTTTACTTTTCAATGGAGCGTACAACCAAAGTACCAATATATTAGACTAATGGCTTACTAATTACTCTCTGGAGTCGTTTTATAGGACCACATAACAACCACTCAAGAAGCTCTGTTTTCTACTATTTCAGTGTAAGGTCTTCTTTGTTTTTATTCGGAATATTTTACTTTGTATAATTAATAATTCAGTTAAGTATTATATTGTCTAATAATTAATTATATAATGAGGGAGGCATATTTCAAGAAGAAAGTATTCAACTCATAAATAATACTTTACAGTTACCAAACTTAACAGAAAACCCAATAATCGTTACTCCATAATGATCGAGTAAGTCAATAATAAGTATGAAAATCTAAAAAATAAAAATTCATCGAATCCGAATAAAATCTTGTTCAACACGATCAACGCGATCGAAACAAAACGAACGCAGTAGTCGGGCGTATTGTTTAAAATTGAGGCTTACGGCTTTCACATAAGAGTCTATTTTTCAATGAAGCAGATCCCACAATATTATGAAGTAATGATATTATAGCTCCCGAAGCGGCGCGGGGGGTGCTTCGG
This sequence comes from Colias philodice, assembly GCF_061535455.1. NCBI lineage: Eukaryota > Metazoa > Arthropoda > Insecta > Lepidoptera > Pieridae > Colias > Colias philodice. The sequence continues at coordinate 5,065,440 of NC_143094.1, read as the reverse complement.
ATAAACGCACCCCCGAGCGAACGATTTGTTTTAGCCGTCTAGTACTATAGTCGTAATTGTAGACGCCCACGGCTATTTTGTCGTGCATGGCAGAAAAGGAATATCGAAAATGTATTATATATCCAATAGCTTACTTTAACAGTTCATTACATTTGAAATTTAATACGAAAAGGTTTTGTGCTACGCTGCATATGGTTTTTCTCAAATGGATACTTTTCCAAAAGTAAGTCGATAAAAAGATTCTAAGTGTCTTATTCGTTTGATGTACATTTAAGCTGTTTTTGAATTAAAAATAAAGGCAATAAATGCCTTATGAGCTGACATCAAAAGTTTTATCATTACGTTGTAAAATAAATTGATTCTTATTCCTTTTCAATTTTCCACATTTTATTCCAAAATAACGTCAGATTGATAAAAATATGCCGTTACTTTTATCCTCATCTTACGATTTTACAAAAGGATTACCTTTGAAATGAGAAAATCAGCGTCGGTATTTGAATCACTCACAACAGAACATCAGTCTTATTCAAAGCTTTAAGAATCGAATGGGTCTCGTTACACGCATGTGTGAATACGGCGTCTTCAATCCGCAGTCTTTATAAACCCCCAAAACTGATTTCACTGGCTATTTTTTCCTTCTCCCCGTCGACGTTAATTAAAATATTTCCATCTTCCCCCGTCTGTTTAACTTTTATTTCTAAACTTTCTCTGTTTTAAAAATTGTATGTGCATAAAAATTGATGAGTTGTTAAATTATTCGTAAATTTTGATTGCCTCGTAGAAAACGTCGGGATTGAGGTGCGCTCAACTTTTTTATTTCGAGAGACAATTAGGTATGCTAATTCATTTATAGTATGACAGCTCGGAACGAAAAATGCCGAGAAAAGATCAGTGGTGGGTCCTCGATGAGGGGTGGGTGGGGAGACAGAAGGATTGAGAGGTTATAGAAGTGACGTTTCGTATAGGGACCGGTTGTAATTAATGGATCGTGCGTGGCCTCTTCGATGACAGCCCTCTGTCGATTCTACACCCTAATATAATCTGCAGGCTATTAAGAAAGGTGTTTGAACTTACCGTATCGATTTCCTTTTCGTGTTTACAAAGTAGCTTGCTTCAAATTAGTAGGGAAATACCCACGATTCCTTCAACACATTGTACTGTATGACGACGTCATATAAGTTATAGTTCTCTTTACAAAGCTCGAATAAACTATTTTAACGAGATGAAATAAATTGTAATGAAAACTAAAAAAAATTCTCTCCAGTTAAAATTATTCAATGGAATTTAATGAGCATTTTGTAAGAAATACTCCAGAAAAATAATTGACCGAGCAAGAATGCAGTGAGCAACTCGCGAATTCTTCAAGTTTATTGCTTATCCGTAATAGATCCGTATTCTGAAGAAAGAAAAGAGAAAGCGAAGGGACACAGTAAACATAATTAGGTGTTTGAGACGACGGCCACCTTGATTGAACGGGACGCTGATATCTGTAAAGACAAAAACGATTTCGACCAAATTGTACTAGACAAAAACAATTTCCTCGTATTCTGTAAATGAAATAAGATTTTTTTATTTCTTTGTCGTACATAACATATTGTTAAAGAAATATACACGCGACATCGAATGTTAGATTAAAGCTTTGATTTTCTTTATTGTCACTGTGCAGCTGTTTTATGTTACATATCAATTATCTTCAAAATTCAGAATGATCCGATTAAATGAAATGTAGAAAATAAAAACAGATACGTGCGGCTGTGACAATTCAAACTGTCAAATAATTCAAGGTGCGGCACGGCGTATCTTAGGGCGCGTTCCCACTATGTCGTAACGACTAATTTATCGTTCGACGACTGTCGTCTCTACCTGTTCCCATTATAACGATTGTTTGTCGTCAACATTTTTTATCGTTTAGCGACTGTCGTATCTAGCTGTTCCCATTGGATCGCGACGACATTTTATCGTTTCCTGGCAGTCGCTTTGTCGTTTACACATCATCAGCAAGCTACAAATCTAGTCGCCTCTGCCTTCGCTTGGTGATTACTAGTGCGTTTACTCTCCTGAGTTCAATGGACGTCATAGAGTTGCCGTCCACGATTTTTTTATCGTTTTACGACTGTCGTGCTTGCCGTTCCCACTGTCACGACAAAGTGTCGTCACTGCAAAAACTGTCGTAGACGACAGTAAATTGTGTCGTTCTAAATGTGAACACCTCCATTTAGAGCCCCCGCAGACCACAGACTTTTTATCGGCCGATAGTTTAGTCGGGTTGGCCTGCTAGTACGCACACCGAGCCAACTAAACAGTTCAGTCGGTTATGAGTGCGCAAACTATCCAACAGTCTGCCGACTATTTGCTAGTTTCTAACCAACTGTTGAAAAGAGTGGTCACACCGCACAATGAAAATTAATAAAACATTGTATAGAATTGTTATTATTGCTCTCATACACCGGAGGAGGAAAATTAAAAAGAGAGCCCGAGAGTATTGGGTGCATCCTATCTTTAGTGATAGATTAAAATGGAAAATTTTACACTATGCATTCCAAATTACTCCATTACCCGAAAAAATTTTCGCCTTTTATCGAATGAGCATAACTAGCTTCAACCAACTTGTCAAATACAGAGTACCTACTCTTTTAAGTCTTTCTTATAAAGTGGAGGGCGTTTTTCGACTTCCTCGATCAAAGTTACGATCGAAAATTCCGAAATAAGCGACTGAGAATTGAGCGACGCCATTTTACAAAACATGCGCGGCCGACCATTCGCTGTCAAAGCTCGGAGCGAACTGAACTATTGGCCTAGTCGGCCGACTAAAAAATCGTCGTGTTTGCGCGTGTGGTAGGGAGCCAATACTGATTATACAGTCGGCCGATAGTTTGCCGACAGTATAGTTTGAATTGAATCGGGAAGCCCATCAAACTTGTTTATCGGCCGATACCTAATCGTCATAGTGTGCGCATTTGCTTATATCTGCGTACTGATTAAGAGCCCGACCAAACTATCTGCCGATAAAAAGTCTGTGGTCTGCGGGGGCTCTTAAACATATAAGCCACGACACTTAAAACTACACGATTATCTGTCGTCACGACCCGGTGGGAACGCGCCCTTACAATCAGTGAAATGTATAGCCGGTTCTAGCGAGACCCCGTATGTTTTTTCCATCCATTCGGTTTTCTTTATTTCTCCCACCTCCTTATAAATATAAGAGTTCGGCATCTTCGCGAATTCCCTAGATGAAAAGGTATTTTTCACGTAGCGAGCGAGTTTGCGGCAAAACTAATGTATATTTGTTGCAAAGCTTAGATATCGCCACGACTTATCTACATGTATATTTGTTCCTTTCGTTTCTGTATCTTTTCCCGTCGTTATCGCTTAACATTTTCAGTGATTCGATAAATTATTTTACAGATTACTTTGTCTAATCTTCTTTTATAAACGGCTTATGATCACTCATCATCTTTCTAATTAAGTATAATGGATCAATAAAATACTTAAATCAGTAATTTATGATTGTATCTATATACTTATAGTATACTTAATAAAAAATAATTGTAAATTTCTGACTACATATTATATTGAATTTATATTTTTGGTTTTATGGCATTCAAATGCTTTATAAATATACATTTATAAAGAATAGAAAAAATTCGATCACGAGGCGGGACTCGAACCCGCATCCTTCGCGCCATTCCGGGGCGGATGCCTGACCAACTCAGCCACTCGTGACCCGCCAGAGCAATCGAATTTATTCTATTCTTTCAGTTTTATGTGTCTGAAAGAATAGAATAAATTCGATTGCTCTGGCGGGTCACGAGTGGCTGAGTTGGTCAGGCATCCGCCCCGGAATGGCGCGAAGGATGCGGGTTCGAGTCCCGCCTCGTGATCGAATTTTTTCTATTCTTTATAAATGTATACATATTATATTGCTAAAAATAATGAAAGCGATTTCGTTTGTATGTGCAAAACTTAATATCGTCATTGTACAGAACTTTATCGTTTCTTTTTCTATTAGGTCAACAGCTACCTTACTTGAAATACCAGTTTTTGCTAAGGCATTTATTCAATCCAAAAGAAAAAAATAAAAATAAAGGGCATATTTAATAACATTTCATTTGTCATAAATATATCGTACATACTTTAGGAAATAATTATTATAAAAATAATTAAATCAGAATACATTTTACAACTGAAACCGTAAAAATATTAAGTACTGGCAAAGATTAAATTAATTCATAGTAAAAACTTGAGGTTAAAACGCTATCAAAGCAGGTTTATGATTTCTTTTATTCCACTTAATTCGCCGACTCGTTATTACCCTGTACTATGTGTAGTGAGTGTTATCGCCCGAGTCAACCGCAATATCTTTCATGATATAACTCGGTAACGTGCTGTGTTAAAAACAGTCGAAGTAATAAAGCAGCTCGATTTCCGCTATTTAGAGAGGCGAAGAGAATTAAAGTTCTTTTAAAGAAAACTTCGCTGCACAATAAACAAAACGTATCCAAAGTGAATAATAAGAATTCTATGGGGATCTGTAGGAAAGCAACTTTCAAAGGGATGATGGAGCACGACCACTCCGATATCTACGCGTAACTGACAAATTGCCCGGCATTTTTTTCGTAAAATTCCTTTTTTTTTCGGCAGTAATTGTCGAACATTGGCAATAGATTACCGTGAAAATTTGGACCTCCGAATACTATGCTATTTTCCAATAAAAGTGTGAATTGTGCACATTCAGTCCGCCATTTTAGGAAAACAATTTCTATTTGATTTCAAAATGGGTCAAATGCATTTCCGTTAATGTTAAATTCATTATTTTGAATAGGCTTCGCACTTTTGTTGCATTCAAATGCAAACCATGTCCGATTCTGTTTATTTAGACATGATATTGTAATATATTAATTACCTAATAATATATATTTTGAGTGTATAAAATAGTCCTTTAGCAAAAACTGAAAACTTTAGGGAAATTTAGAAAAAACTAGTATTTCTTTTGACGAAAAACATTTTACATGAAGTCATAAAAGCGTTTTGATATCGCCAACCCTGATCTAAACGGTACAAAGGTACTACAAAACACTAACTCGATACAAACCGTGATAAAGGTTCAATTGTATGCAGTAAATAAAATATGACTTGGCCATATTTCCACTTTCGTTTCTTTCCGTTTTATGTCCCTTTTTTCTTGGTTCGCTAGAAAACCGTTCATACAAAATACCTTTTCGATATTGCCCAACTTTATTAGCATCGGGCTCGTGTTTTTATACCTACAATATCTTACACTCTCCGTCACTTTTCTGTAATAATGATTTTCACCTGTTCGTTTAAATGGTATCAATTTTATTTCAATAAGTAAAAAAATATATTTTTTAGCTATGTAGTATCTTAACAATTTATATTTTATATTCTTATATGCCAGCACTCTTATAAGGGATACTTATATAACGCTCCTTTTCTTTATTATTTCTTATTCTAACATTCACGCCCTTATACTGCCGAGATCTTTTGTGGTTACCAAAATACAACGGCTATATAACTCACATTAAAAACGTACTGACCTAAGTCATTAAGCTTCACATTGCTTTGTAACGGCTTCCTAAATTTATTCGCAATTGAATTTCGCCGGCTGAAATATTATTTCAGGACCATCCATAATTTAAACTGCGTAACCTTAAGTCGGCCGCGGCTTCGTACGGTACAAATAAATAGCTTCTTCAAAAGCTATCGTGAAAGCGAATTAGAATAATGCGCTGCGATTTGGCGTTTCAACAAACGAGGACGTAAAATGGCCCTCAGTGGATTACTCGGGCGTTCGGGTGGGCTCGGCTAAATTTGGGTATAAATGGAGGTATCGTGACTTCACTGAAGCTTACTATTAGCCAAAAGACTACACAGATTCAAATGAATGAGTGCACGAGTCGATTTGTTTTCTATTACAAGATAACGGACTCATTTGAAGCTCCGTGCATCTATATTTATGTTAATGGTTATAATGATTGCATCAAAACGCTCGATAATGTAATAACGTTGTTGGAAAACAGACGGAATATATTCGATTATAAACGTTCGCGCTATAATTATAGAGCGTGTTTTTGTTTAACAGGATATGGAATCACTGAATAAAATTAGATAATGTAAATCGGTGCGATAAGAATTATTTATGAATAAGCTTATTGCTTAATGATATTTGATTTTCATTTATATCAAAGTATTTTTTTATCTACATTATGAAAATAATATCAATAAACTGTTACATAAAATACCATCCTTTTAAAACAAAGCATTTACATTTTTCAAAACGATTGCAACAATTTCTATAGCACATACCTTTTGTTGTTTATTTACGTAAATAATATTACAAAAATAAGGATAGTCTCGCACAGATATGAAATAGGCGCCGACCTGTCTCCTCGATGCTAATGTTTAAGATTAATGGAACTACCTACGCCATGAGACCGAGCTGTAAGTACGTGCAAAAACGTAATATAATACAATTGAAATTTAATTCACTGTTGCGATTATATTCAAATGCCAAGCGGTCGAGTGCTCTTAAAAATATTTTATTTCTATACCTAGTTATATTTGCAGTTACGGCATGTTAGTAAAATTATGTTTCATTATATTTCATTCATGAAAAGAGAGCACATTTTACATTTATCTATTTAATTTTAGATTAAAATAAATGTCCTTGAATTCTAATATAACTTTGTGGCTTTAAATTAAAAATTTAGCAAAATTATATAGGTAAATAAATATTCTTGATTAAGGTCTACGCTTTATTAAGCGTAGCACTATTGAGTCTACGCTAAAGTCTCTATATTTTTCTTTAACTGGATGTAAATTTAATTTAACTAATAATTTTATCAAATCTTACTTGACAGACTAAATGATTGATTTATTATTGTGTATGTTCAAATAAAAACATCAATTACAAACCCATAATATTTCATCTCCTGACGTAGCATCGCGAACTACGTCATACGAACTCTTCCAGCAAATTAAAGAATATTAAACTTTATTTCCTAGGCTACAAGCTTTTATTTTCATTACACTTTTATACGATGTAGGAACGCTTATTAACGGTGCTTAAAAAGTAATGTATCACACGCGCCCGACCAAAACTTGTTCGTTAATAAACAAAAGGCCGTAAATCAAAACTGCCGATGTATAAGCTGCAATAAACTATTCCATCAACTAAATCCGCACTCATTTTTAAACAAATTTAAATTAATAATCCGTTAACCCTAAGTTATTACCTCGTTTGTTTTTCAATCTTTATTTAAATCTGTTTGAAATAAAGCATTATACGTGAATAATACTGGACTTTACTTTGAAAAGGTAAAAATGTTAGTTGTTACATTTTTACTCTGATATATCAAAATACTAGATTTCCGCCCGCGGCTTCGCCCGCATAGTTCCTGTTCCCGTGGGATTTCCGGGATAAAACCTATCCTATGTGTTAATCCAAGTTACCCTCTATATGTGTGCTAAATTTCATTGTAATCGGTTCAGTAGTTTTTACGTGAAAGAGTAACAAACATCCATACATCCATACATCCATACATCTATACATCCATACTTACAAACTTTCGCCTTTATAATAGTATTAAGATTGTAAACTAACTATTATGTACAATGCGCTACAATTTTACATACTAGCTATTTCTATTTATTTTTTAATTATTATCCATTCTACGTAGGTATATTGTATTTATCTCTATTACTATAAATAAAGCAGATATTTAAACAATGTAATCAGAATTAAAACAAACAATTAACTTTCGCAACTTAAACTTTTATGTACGGTACAAAGCTTTAAATACTTTGGAAACGGTGCTTTTAAAATCATTAAAAAGCCTACTTTCATCAGTGCCGAAGTAATAAAACGGTTTTACTGTTATCCACGGCAATGGATTTGGACAATATATCTTCAGATTTATTGAAATTTTAAACAATCCTTATAAAAAGACTATAATGTTGTTTATTTTCTATTTAAATAACAAATTAAAGTGTTTTTATTTCCCATCATAATAACAAAAAAAATATTATTACTAAAAACAGGGCGTATTTAATTAATTGACCTCAATAAATCTTTTCCCCAATTAACTGTGAAAAATCTCAATCAGGTCTTTGGACAAGTGTCCAAAAATTAATTACAAATACGTATTCAAAGAGAGTTTTAATTAAATTTAATAACCTTTTTTGTAAGATAAATATCTTTCCTAAAAATCATTATTTTTTAAAGCCCTTATAATATTATTTACGTTTACAATATGCGTACGGAAAACATTGATTACGATCTTTTGACTTGCATTACAACATTACAAATTTCTGCTCTTTACTCATAATTACCTATATGAAAAAATACAGCTTTCTACAAAACCTAATCTTTCGAGAATTATCCATCCCATCAAAAACATCCTGTAAAAAACCCAAGTCTCGCAGCTCAGTCTTTCTACCGTCAAAAGTTGTGAGATCCATGTAATACCAAGTCGGTTAATCTATTTAGTGTCTACTTGAAGGACCTTCTGTCTTAAGTTATTACATAAGTTATTATCATGCCAATATTAAAAATATTTAACGTTTTAAACAAATAGATCGACTTGGACATCGCATGAAAACAAAATGAATATTACAATATTATATTAGATTCTTTAGTCTCTCGCGCCTCACGCGATTGAAACTCTCGTTCCTGTTGGTCGCTGGCCCGTCGTGCTGTGTAGTGTGATACATACTAATAATCAAATCAAGCGATGTCCAAGTCGATCTATTTGTTTAAAACGTTAAATATTTTTAATATTGGCATGATAATAACTTATGTAATAACTTAAGACAGAAGGTCCTTCAAGTAGACACTAAATAGATTAACCGACTTGGTATTACATGGATCTCACAACTTTTGACGGTAGAAAGACTGAGCTGCGAGACTTGGGTTTTTTACAGGATGTTTTTGATGGGATCTCACTTCTTTTTGTAGGGCCTTTCTTTTTGATACCATCTACTTCTAACGAATTTTGTTAAAGGTCTTATGATATTTTCTTATTTTTATATGTAGTCTTCCTCTTTTTCTTTTCCGGTACTACTTCTTGAGTGCTGTGTAGTGTGATACATACTAATAATCAAATCAAGCGATTTTCGTACTTCAAGACATGTCCAATCATGTGTTTTTCATTACGTCGACCATTTTACAAGTAATAATGTTGTTCAGTTTCATGGGCTAAACACACCCTTACCCACCCTATACCCTCTCCCTTGCCTCATATGGTAGGTACCTATCTACACCTATTAAATTTATAACCACCACCAACCACCAACTGCATAAATAACTTTGTAATCCCATATATTTATATGGGATTACAAAGTTATTGATGCAGTTGGTGTATTTGGAAAACTGGACCGAAATTACAAAATATTTAAGTTTTCCCATGATTAAGACACTAAACTCTATATGTATTCCAAATATGAAGCTTCTAAGTCTGCTAGAAGTGCCTTGGACTTTTGATGATCGGTGAGTCAGTGAGTGACAAAATTTAGAAACTTTAACAAGTTGTCATTCTTAAACTACTGGTTCAAATTGACTGAAATTTTAAATATTCCGTGTTTATACAATGCCGGATTAGTTACTGAAGATTCAGGTTTCTTGCTTTATCCACAACCGAATTATAGAGGGTCGAAAAAGGCCCGAATTGCTTCGAGAAAAGGATGGTACGGCCGTGCCGCTTTTTTTTTGCTCGACTTGGCGGGGGCACTGCCGTGCCCCCAGATATGCCAAACCAAGCTGTCATTTACCTAATATACAGCTTTCTACATAACCTACAATGCTTCTAGATTGATCCATACATACAACACATACAGCCTAATATTATAGCATAGTTTGATAGATACACTAAACCTCAACGTAAAAGCTCAATAAAGAAACATCCATTATCTGCGCCTGCGTGTGTTTATAGTATCGTAACACCCCAATAGATAAACTGATTACGATGTTTTTCTTTCAAAGTTCTTCCTTGTAAGTTCGATCTCGGCAAGTTTTATGGAAATGCGAGGGGTAACGTCTGTTGTTTTAAATTAAAGATATTCCACTGTAACGTGTTATGGTATTGCGTTGTTCAAATTATACGACATTATTATGTTGTGTAATATTCTTTACATATTATAAGTAGACTTTAAAGTTGAATATGTATTATGATTGATTTTTCATATTTGATTGACCCAGATAAGCAAAAATAAAGCTTAAAATAATGAATTTTAAATTGAAAATATATTTATAAAAATATCAGCAAATGTAGAGCAAAACTTCCAAATATACTCTACAATCTCTCCATGATATAAAATTAGCACAGCAAAAGCCAATCGATATCAGCGTCTCGAGTAACATTTTCGTTAAACTTTATACGAGTATCTCCCGTTTTATATTGCTCACATTGCATTGAGATTGACCTTATCGAACCGCCTGTTTGAGGCTTTCTGCCCGGCTCCCCCGGGAACAACCCGGCCAACTTCCCCTCGATAGCCCAAACTTAACGTTTCTGAAATAAAACCACAATTATTAAACCATGTAAACATCACCTATGAAGTATTTATGACCACCTCCGCGAACTTTTTCTCTTTCTATAAACACTTCTCGTATTTATCGCTGTTATATAGGTCTGTTGACTGCGCCAGCGGTGGAGGAAAATAAACAATTGTATATAATGAATAATATTAAGAATCACAGTTGACATTTCTCGCAAAGTTAAAGAAATCTTTGCTCACGAGGCAGCGACGCTGGCGCCCTCTGTCAACCTTAATTAGTTTTTTTCCTCCAAAGTAATCGCAGACGGTGGAACATGCAACTTTGTAGCCCTTTAATGAAAATGCTCTTAAGTGTTCGTGTTTAATGTTTATTTACTTCCACTTTGTTTTTCAACTGTCTTATTATGGTTCCTGTAAAACCAGTTGTTGGTGTACTGCGGCTTTTAGGTGACTGTTCTGTATTCACTTATTTAAAGTACCTCATGCTCTTTAATGGTATGTAGTTATTTTTTATTTTGGTGCGCCGTGTTCGCATGTTAGTTATGGTTCTTTTAGCAAGGATTAACGTAACTTTAAGAAGTAATATATCTAATATTTATAAGACTTGCGCTAGTACTTTTGCCTTTTTTAAATTAATCGTGAAATATGATTTGATATGAATAAAGTAACAGAAAGAAGTGAAGTACCATTTTCTTAACGATATTTCCGGATCACAGAATCAAATACAGACAAGCGACCGATAAATTTAATGCACTTCTGTTCAATCTCACTACACCTAGTCACTTTGAAGTTTATCATCAACATTAATGTAGTTTCCTTAAAAAATAACACTTGTCTTATAATTGAGAATAGATTCTTATTTCACTTCTTAGTTCAGAAAATACCGTGTTTTATAATATTTATTTAACCTTTATAAAGCAAACTAATAGCTATTAAAGCACTTCTTATGATTGCTAAAATAAAAAAAAACTACTGAATGCTAATATTTCTATTGAAATGAAACGTTAACTCAAATAATACATAGCACTTAAAATGCGACGAATTCTTTGATTACTTTACGTTAAAACGCGCGTGAAATCAAACACAAGAAAGTACTAACCAAAGCATTAACCTAAAATGTTCTCAGCCAATACATTACTGACGAAAAATTCATAAAAACTCCAGTTCCATGAATTGTTTGCTATATAAACGTTTTCCCTAAAGAGGCTGAAACAAAGAAACACGCTTATACACTAAAAAAAGATGTAAACACACCGTCGCTTAAGGTATGGTAACGTTTACAAAGACGTTAAGTAAATCGTGGCAGCCGTTGATAAACCGTAAATCTTTAGCCCCAGTACAATAACAATATAAATCAGTTACCTATTCTCTCCGGCACCATTAAGCCATAATAAAATTCAATTACCTTATTTAAATGTTCCGTTTAAATGTTTGCGTTATTGATTTTATCTCGTGTTTTCTGGTGTTAAACTGTAATAAAGCTGTGTTTGTACATACAAATAATTGCGTTCAAACATTATTATGATTTTGAATGCCAAGCTAAATTTATAATTAATATAAATATATAACTTTAATCAATTTGTTTGTCTATTTTAAATGGAATATATTTTATTAAAATAATTTCGTATTCATGAAAGTTTTATAATGCAATACAAATATTCAAATATTTTGTCGATCATTGCTTGTAGATGGTCGTCTATTAAACTAATGCTCTTTACAAAACGGATATCTAAACTCTACTTGTATTATTAACAACACTTTGTTCCTAATAAATAATGGAGCAATAGTATGCTGTAGATTTAGGAAGTTTTAATAATTATCTTCACAAAATAGTGAACTTATCTTACTTAATTCAATGTTTTAATTATAATTTTTAGTGCGACGCGTTTATAAACTGATGAATAAGTGTCAACAAGGTTCATTTTAATTTACGTGCATGCTTCTTATATCATAGAATAAGAAATATGAATGATAGACGTGAAAGTAACCTTTTTATGCTAAATTATTTTTAATTATGTATAATTAACAGTTGCTTTAGAATAAAAGTCTTTTAATTTTCAATTTAAATGACATGCAAGTCATATAATATAACAGAATGTCAACACCTCTCCAGCGAAACTGCCGACGTCTACAAGGGGAGTGCGGTGAGTGGCAAAAAATGAGAGGCCGTTTCACCTTACGTCGCAAAATAAGCAAATTTTACCTTCCAGTTCTATGAGGCCAGAAAGGAAGGGCCTTTTAGCTTTTTAGCTTGCTTATTTTATTACAAAAATGAATTTCACTCGACGAGACAAACCGAAAGTAAACACGACTCCAGCCACGGAACATGTGCGGTTCGCCGCGCTGAAAGCATTTACGTCATTTGTCTTTGGCGAATATCACGAAACGTAATTTGTGTAAATTCTGTTTAGAAATATCGCGGTCTTTAGCGGCAAAATTTACGCGAGAAGATTCCGAACACGCACCTGTATCGCAAATATACGACCCTCTCGGCGTCCACACATCGTCGTCGCCGATGAAATTTATAGGACATTTTTATAGTTCACTACGGACACTCTTGTTTTAATTTCGCGTAAGGATGTTGCTTCACATCGGTTCTATCTAGCGCCCCTATTTCGCCGCAAGCCTAATGTCGCGCGCCGTTGAAATTTATCGCGTCGCTTGTAATTTAGCCACCCAGCGTCACCCGCGTCGCCCGCGTCACCCGCGTCACCCGCGTCACCCGCGTCACCCCGCCACATAACGTTTTCTAATGAAATTGTCCACATCCACAAACTCAACTTGCCACAACGCCCGGACGGCCGACGCCGCCGGATGAACCGAAAAAAGTACAGCTCGCGTTACTAATGGCTTCATTTATCACCGTCACTAACACTGATACACCACAACGACGTTTTATATTTAATTTGGCGCTGTGCGGAATAAATTGCGGTCGTATCAGGCCTATAATGAAGGACGAGAGCGACTCGAATAATCCGAAATGTAACTATGTTTGTATGTCCTATTTTGGATTAATTTGTTTTAGCTAAGTGATAAGTTAGATGCCACGCTTCCATGAATCAGAACTTTACCAACTTTGTAGGGGCAAATACGGGAAAACTTCCCCGAATATTTGTTTTGTCGTGTTCAATACGTCAAGGAAGAGAAACAAGGAAGCTTTTACGAAGACTTATGTAATTACATGTGCGGGATATATTGCCATAACATACCGGATAGATGAAAGATTAATGGGATATTTAATTTCTTCATAACCTAAGATACAAATAATTAATTATCGGTGTAATAAATACAATAATAAGCAGCACAAGACAAGCATTAACCGGTCTAAAACTAGCTTCGTTACTCACCTTTAAAACGGCACGGAGAAGTAAAATTTAAAGCGCGCGATTAAACAAGATTTTCATAAGCGTGCTACTGTTCAAGTTAACAGATCGGTTTGCCCGTAATTCGGTTTAAAGCCTGTGTAACACAAGTTATCCCACCGTTTTACGGCAAACGATAAATGCATCGCCGGTAGGTGCAACCGCACGCTCTGCATATGTATTTCTTAGACCCAACGGTTTTATCTCACAAATAATTTCCCGCCATGGCTTAGACTTGGAAAACCTAGTTATAAAACTTTTAAATCCAGCATCTTTTTGGAAGATGCAACATTTATTTATAACGATACTTTACGTGAGAATTTTCTCTTAATTTGCGTCGCCTGTTTTAAGTATATTGATATTTGATGAGGTCATATTTTTTTTAACTTTGTTGTTTAGACGAGATTGATCTTTATAAAGTTTAAATTTAATTTTTTTTATTATAAAATCTAAAATTTCCTGAAAGAGAGGTCCTAAAATATACCTAAACATGTTGAATCTATAATCTATACTGCATTAATATTCATTTTTTGTTAAAATAGATACATGGCTAGTATTTGAAATCACAGACGAATTCACTGTAGCGTTACTCAAACACTAACTATAAGAAGCGAAATTGGATTCAAACGTTATCGTGCGTTGGTCGTAGAATTTTCTACCGTTTCATGAGATTAAAGTAAGCTCACATTTAAACAGCGAGCCGCGTAATTTGGCAACTGAGCTGTGATTAGATAGTGCTTCTGCCTCGTTACCGTAATAAGAGACTTTAACCCCTGTTCACCATGCTAATATTATTACCAGACTTTTATCTTTGTTTGATATTCAAAATGCAGAATTCTAATTTTATTACTCTCGGCTACATCCCTTTTAGTGTCGCCGTGTAAAAGTAACCTCGTTTTATAATTATGTCCCTACGAACACAGGCAGTACTATCGTGTAGCAGCACGGCTATAATGTATTTCGGACTGCAAAACAAAACAAAACAGACGACAGTTAGTATTCGGTGTATGCTGTCTTAGGCAGTTCCTTATTCTACATTTTGGCGAAAGCCCCGCTATTTCGGAAGTAATGTAAATCGTCGCAGGCCACGGCGAACTTTCCCAGATACCTCGCCAAAGGGACAAGACGTTAATATATGCGCAATCCTGCATTCTACGTATTGTTGCTTAATGCTGGCTGTTTGTTGTCTGCTCTCGTCTGCTCTCCCGGTGACTTGCAGATTTGCAGATTTGTTAAGTGATGTTTCACTTTCCATAATGTTACCCCGTACATATATTATCAGCTAAATTGTTAATAAAAGCATGACGGGATAGAAAATGTTACACGTATAACAGTAACATAAATAAAACATAATAAAATCAACGTAAAGTGCCGAATCGCAGTTTATTCTTCGACCCTTTTATGTCAGATATTAATTAGAATAAATTTCTCATACAATGTTTTACATTTAATTAGGCAAGTTGAATGCCCATTTTCATTCCCTTGTACTCGTAAGTAATAGTAATTAAGAGTACTAACATATTTCGAATTGAAATTCACGGGCCCGCTGACCTTTGTACGTAAATATTCCCAAAGGTTTTCCTTACAAAATCTGCTGCATCGTTGTTAACCCAGGGATAGTATTTGTATTTCATTATCAACAAAAGCTTTGTTGAAAAGATGACGCTCATCACAATTTCGAGATACAGCCACCTACACAACCCACATTGGAGCTTGAGCAAAGATATTTCGCAGTCGTATTTACTCAGGCGTACCAAAATTGTTTGCTTACATGTTTGACGCGCCGCACGCAATGCTCATTACGACGAACGGGCTTTGTTCAGTCTTAGAAAATATATTGTTACTCCCGATAGAGCCGGGTACCCTTTATATATTTTATTTATCATTTCAGGTAAGTTATACGAGAGCCGTGTGGGAGTGCTAATGGCTACGGATGGGTGAGAATTTTGCTTTGAATCTGCTAGCGATTCGTACTTGGTGGTAAATAATGCAGTGTTTGAGTTAAATCTAAAGAGGACATTTATTCAACAAGTGACCGGGGCTAGCTATCACCATACGTACTACTGTGAACGCTAAACATTCATTATGTTTCTTAACGCGCGCGGGCAGGTTGGAACACTTAATTGTTCATACAACAAGCCAGGAGGGAATTGGCTCTAAATGCTTCGTTGTCCAGGACGCAGTTACACCGCAAACTTGCTACGCGATAATGGCACGAAGCTTCCGCAGTTGCCATCCGAAAATAGACCGCATTATCTCGCCTCAGGGGTGAATTTAGAGAAAACGTGTAAGCGGTAAAATTTTGTAAAGAGAGCCGTGATGGAAAGCGCTATAGACGACCATTTTCACCTGCGATTCTTCTTCATCTTACCCTAAACCGACGCACCGCTTTACCTAAAGTAATTATGCCACATAACATATTAGTCTTTTGGGAGCGAACACATGTTCGAAACGCTTAATCACTTACTTTACATTTGCGTACACAAATAATCCGTTAATTTAATTTCGGTATTTATGACGTTTATTTAATTTATTATCATATCAAAGTGTAGGCTTCATTTAGTTGGGTTTGTATGCGTGCGAATAAACGGTAATTACATAATCATGTTGTTACCGTACACAAGGGAAAAATTTCAACGATTTCAAGAGCTTTATGACAAAAAATTTCAGTCTGTTGAATAAACATTATGCACGTGTAATTGAAGACATGAATCATTATTTTTTGCTTTTTTGTTTAAAAAATATAAACATTTAAATTTTATTCATTTGTATTGTAATGCAATAGAGAAAAAAACTTATAGTATAATATTGAATTATTACATAAGAGTTATGGTATTCTTTCCTTAAAATGCTTTGAAACGCAGATTTGCGAAATGTGCCCAGACATTGAAGGAATATATTGATCATATCAATATTATATCTCGTAAAACGCATTGCAGTACCCGATTTCAAATCTCATTGAAATAAAAATATTTCTAGCGTATATATCTATGAAATGCGCAGATAATTATCGATGTTTATAAAAAATACTATCACATTTTTATCTGTTTAAAGTTTCATGTAGTATGGAGAAATATATTATGAATTGAATTCAAATTATAATTTTGTCGCCTATATATTACACAAATATGCTTCTAATTCAACGCAATAATATTACCAGACTCGCATAATAACCAAACGCTAGTCTCTAATATAGACAGCATAATTTAAACATAATTACGGATGTGGTTTTTGGTAAACACAAATAATTGTAATAAATTTGTGAACCCAACACAACCCGATAGAACATTAATCACAAATATGTTCCGACTTTTATTATAGGCACCGAAAATATCCACTACACAAAATAAAGCACAAAAGCCATTTTATCTGACAGGACCTTGTTTGAAATCATAACAAATAGCCCTTTAGAAAACCGCATCCCAACCCGAAAAGGGACCCCTTTAGACATTACAAATCTTTACCGCGTCGCGCACTTAAGAGACTGTCAATGAAAATCTCCGCTTTCCACGACTACGTTATACATCTTAATGGATTACATGAAATAAAGTCGGATAAAACAAGAATCTGTTAGGAAAACCTTCAACCGCAAATAGGTACCTACGCATGCTAAAACAAAATTTATTACGTTTGCCCTTGGTCAGAAGAAGGGGCAGTTTTGCTTTGAAAGCCGCCTCGCGTTCGACCGTTGTGGTTTTATACGCAACAGACGTATTATGAGTTACTAAATAGTTCAGCTTAAAGTATTTGTTTATTAACTTTATACTCGATCATTGTTTTCGTTACATCTCTAATCAAATTATCAAAGTTTTGATCGATTGAAACATTGTTGTTATTGATACATATTCTCTTTCGACGTTTACAAAAACAATATCATATTTAACTATTAATAATGAACAATATATACGTAATTGAAATTTAATTTTATATCTTTAAATATATTAAGCACCATTCCTTTTTCCATTCCATTCCTTCATCGATCAAGATTAGCCACGCACACATAACTCTGTTCGAATGAAATTCGCTTTGAACGTGTTCATTTCGCGCCCTTTGACGCTAGATTTGATGGCCTATTTAGACATTTGATCTGAACTCTTTCGTCATTATTCCCATTCGGATCCCTCGCACCAGTGCAGCCTTTGAATTCAGAAACAAATGGAAATGTATGAGAAGTTTTTAATTCGCCTAATGCACGCCCTGTCTCCGTCCTTCCCTGCAGCGCTATGGTTTCGTAGCGCGAGCTTCGTACGGCTCCCGTCACATCAACTTTTGTATTATAGGCAGTTTATTTTAGCTCCGTCTTGAATACATCCCATTTCGCTAAGACGTAGAATTTTAAAGCGGAATTTCAGCGCGGACATGTACCTACTGTTTTGTTGCAAGAAATTCTATTCACGTCTAAGAAAATGGTTTTGAAAAAGTTGTTGCATTATAGTCGTTCAAAGAATAACGAGGAGAAATAAAATTTTGCAATTATATTAAAGCTTATAGAAATGGTTTTACTTTCCTTGTGAATTAAATGAACTAGTTTAAAATTACTTTATTTAAGTATACCTAGTAGGTTATATATATAATTGTCGGTAATAAAATTTCAAATATTTTTAAGTTATATAGATTTCTCATATTAATAAAAAGTATTCTAACTTCCAATAAACTAATATCAAGTTAGTTGAACTAAGTTGCTAAGTTACAAGCCCGATGCCACCTCAACCCACCTGCCATCTAATTCTCATATGAATGTGAAATTATATGTAAATGTCGACCAAATGCTGTCGCATAGCTTGACAACTCGGCAGTGCTGTAAATATACGGTAGCATTGCAATCACTTTACCAAAACATGCGATATTGTAGTTTGCCATGCGTGTAAATCATGTAAAATAAAACGCATTTGCCACCCCTCATTCGTAAAAACCGCTCGCTCAAATGAAAATCAAGATTCGGTAGAAACTTACGAAATTATCGTTCGCCTAATTGCATTTTATGGGGTAAGCAGGTTATGGTATAGCTTTTATTTTCATGGAACATTCGGGAAAGCGTAGCAGAGTAATAATATTATACTAGAGTTCAACTACGACATCTATAAAAGTTTGCCTATAACATTTATTCTCACTAAAACAGCATACAAATAAATGCAAACTGTAGAATGTAGCAATTACAATCTATGTAAGGGGACGTGGATTCATATAAGTAGACAGTTCATATAATGTGCACGAAGCTCATACCGCAACAGTCTAACGAGTGCAATATCACCTAACTACGTTCAGCAGAAGTACCCCTTCTGTTTTAAACTAGAATCCATTTCACGACTACAAACTCCACAAATGTGCATTTTCTCGAGCGAAGCGCCACAAAGTTAAGTTTAACCACTTGCCGTAATTACCAATAAAACATGTTACAGTTGATGTCAACGAGTGACATCGGATTATTTTGTTATTTCACTGACGTCGCGCTCCGACATTTTCATTTCTATCATATTTAATTAAAAAGTTGTTTAGACGTCTTTAATTTGCGAATTAATAAAAGAAAGTCGGTCGCAATGAAATTACTATCTTTATTAAATTGAAAGCGGTCGAGAATCAACTGCGAGGGATTAAGAACTATGATTTTATAGGCTTTAGAACTAGTTTTATGCTCTTTGTTAGCGCTTTGTAGTCACATGGTTCAGTTTAAACGCATCCTATTCGAAGAATATTGACAGATATGATCACTTCTCGATTGGACTCCAGCCAATAAACGTCGGGATTTTCTGTGCGATTTGTAACTCGATACTATTTCAGTTTCCGCTTGGAACAGGTACGCCATTTTGTAGTGTTCTCATATTCGACATGAGTTTAGGAGCATTTGCAATATTCTTACAGCTTTATTGTACATTATTCGGTGCCAATAATACCGTATTTATTGAACCAAAAATATTGCTACGCTCAAAATAACTTTTATGGTATGATACGAGGGTGCTTATAGATACGTAAACATTTTCACAAATATTTTCTCTATTAACTAATATTTATTCTGAAAAAATAAGAAATGAAAATAAGAAAATAATAAATTGAATTCTAAGGTAAAGTTGTTAAGAAATAGTCACGTATACAAATTCGTTGAAAATCGTATATATATGAATGTGTCGCGCGGAGACCATTGCCGCTCGCGGCTATGTGATACTTTTTTATTTATTTTAATCAAATGTGCCAGTTGTTGTTTTGATGCTGTGAGGTTTGCTGCGGCGGTAGTTTTGTGTGCTCTATATTCACCCATGAATTCCGGCGCACGGGCCTGTGGGTAAATGAATATTTTAACGTTTTACATATCCGATGAGTGGATTCGTTTTGCAACCCTTTTTTCCTTTTAAATCACTCATTTGAATCGTTTAATATTTTATCAATTAATCTGTTTTCATAGATAGGACCATGCGCTTTGAAATGTTTGAATGCAGCAAATCTCGTTTCGTTCGTAAAAGTCGATGTGAAATAATAAAATCTGATTCTCTTATTTCTTTTGTCTAACTGATTCCGATCCTTTGTGGTGGATCCGATGCGTACAGTCCGATTGAGTCGCAATCAGAGGCTATAACTTCGCCTACAAAACGTAGCATACAAAACCTCTTGCACAACATTTTTTCATATGGATGAAAATATAAGGATATTTTTTCATAAAAAGTATAAGAAATATAATAAGTAGGAATATTAAATTTTAAATCTTTAATTTAACTATGCAGTTTCGTATAAATACTTAATGTTTGTTATACACGTGAAGAAATAGTAAAATCAAGTGTAAGTATAATTTAAAAAATGTATATATTTGTGGGGAACGCTCCACCGTCTGCTAATTAAAGCCATCAATGTAATGAATCTTAGCGGTGAGTCGGAAAATATTAGCTTTTTAACTTCGGATGGAAATGAAAGAAATCACTCGATGCAGTTTCATAAAATATATATGTATTTTCAACATTTAATTTACCTGCTTATTTTAATTTTATGCACATACTCGTATAATTAATTAAGAATTTATTTTCTTATACTTGCAATTTTACTAATACTTATGAATGTATGTTTCGTTTAATTCTTCAAAAAATGACATACAAATATTTATTTTAGAAGACTATTTTATAAAAAGTAAATTGCACTTTTTATTAATATTGTAATACCTATCTTTGCATCTTACCTATTTCTATAAGAAACTTGACACAAACGAAAACAATTACGGACAAATAATACCACCCATAATATCATAATAAGTAACGTGTAAAAAACCAAATAAGCGCCACTGATTGGTACTTACGTGTACAATCAGGTCGTCCTTTCGTATCGACTTTTTCCACTTCGTTTATCACGCTCAGTTCGGGAATAGTTTTTGTTTCTGCCGTACTAATCAACGCCTGTACATAGCCATCCGAGTGAGATTTTCCATTCAGCGATTCTCAATAAAATGTTCCCCTATATTGTTGGTGCCGGTTTCAGTTACAGCATCCCCTAGTACTAAACGCAGATTGCGTCCCATCCCGAAGGGCGTTCTGTCTAAACTGTATTTGGGTCGATCTAAAAATACAATCGGAGCGTCTGTTCAATAACTGATTGCACTGCAAATAACTTATCGATATCACTTATCGTTCTTTGCGGATGAAATATTCAAAGAGGAATTTGAATTTGTCAAACACGACTGGACCGCGCTAGCTCAGCTCGTCGGTAATCTGTAGTCCAATAATTACAATTGCGGCGATTTCAAGACCCTTCAGTTACAATTCCATTCATTCTTCAAATGATTCGGCGAGTGCGGTATGCGTTGCGAATATCGATTTACATACCACTGTATAATTCAAAGGTTGAATAATGTATCGCCTTTCATTAGCACATTGGGCAGCCGAACCGTATTTGCACATAAATTCAGTAACCAACCTTCCCAAGGCAGACGCACGTGCGAACGATTATCCATTTAGATGCCGAGTCTCCTGCGTACATTTAGTATCTTGAAAACTTTATGAATAAGTTTTTACACATGACTATATTTTACGTTTTATACACACCCGAGCCAAGTACAGCGCGATGCTATTTGCATAAGTCTATAAAAATCCCCGTTGCGTGTTCACGATAAGTTATTTTTAATATGTTAATTTTAGCTCCGTGGCGTAGAGTAAATAGTTTAATATCCAATCACATCGTAATAACAATTTTATTATTATACAGGTAAAAGTGATTAGTACACGTACACACATAATCATAAGGAATTATCTTTTGGGCATACAAGTACCTAGTAATAATCATAGAAACTTGAGGCAATCTACGATCTTAGTTCCAATCGGTAACAATACGATATTATGAGATTAGTTGCGTAGTAAGAAACCCTAAATTGCGATTCCAATTTCGCAGAGGATATATCTTTGTTATTAATGAATGGTTCCGATAATTACAAGCTTAACGCCACGTGCTACCTTTAAACTGGTTCATCTCAATCATTTTAATGCTGGATTAATTATAATTTACTGCAGCCGAGCTCCTTTTGAATTACACAAGAAAAAATGCTCAAACATAAATAATTAAATGTTCTGAAAGATACGGCATGTTAAATTAAGCGCTATTTTCTTCGCTAACATTCAATGAAAATTATGAAGGTAGGTATACTAAAATAATATACAAAGTTTTCAGGGCACGTAAATTAAAGAAGTGAACAGAGTAAAACTAAATGCGACATTTCTGTGACCTTTACAACTTTGAAGAAGTTATTTTATATTTAGATGCTTAGATAAACAATTTATCTTGTAATGTCAATTAAATTAAATTAATATTAAACGTTAATTATTTAAACTGAATAAAAATGTCCATTTTTTTAAATTTGACAATAAATTGAACACTCTACATAATATCAAAATGCTTCAGAACGATTTTAAGATAAGTAAATTTTATAAAGTTTAAAAAAAACTTTGGAAAGGTTTTATTTCCACATACGTTTATTATGTAATAAATAATGCTGTCACGATTTTTTTTTTCGAAGTTTTAAATTTAATTCAACACTACACTTTTCTCACTTATAGCAAATTAACATTTTCAAATACAATACCCATTTAATGAGTGCAAAGAAAGCAATGTTGATCAACGAATTTACAATCGTTTTAGTCTTAATTGGATGGAACATTCTGGATGCAGTAAAATTGAGTGAAGATACGTCAAGCGTTAAGTTCACCTTAATTTACGAACTCCCATTTTGGTAATCATCAATAAATTGGACAGTTCAATGAATATATATGTCAATGAGCATACACACAATATACACACAGGGTTATAAGAAAATAGTTTTCTTGGAAAACGTTTCAAAGCCTTTCATCTTGAGAATAAACTCGGGAGGAAGATTGACAGGACGGTTCACAAAAAAATATTATATATAAATCTGCTTATTATTAAGTTTCATCGAAAGAGTAGTAAAAGTGGAGTGCTGGCATTTCTCTGAAAACAATCGTTCGGATAAAGCTTTTTTAAAAGTATCTAAAAAGCCTTTTGATATGCAAATAATAATTCCAGTAGGTATTAAAATACATTTTATCAGTAACATAACTACCTATAAGCGCCCGATTACCGCAGGCAACCGCAACAATGCTTTGGAATTTCAACGACTTCAATTATTGAGTGTCTACAAAACCTTATGGGGTTCTCGAGGGGCTGGACTGACCATTCCGGTGATAATGCCGCATTCCACGCCAAAAGGGTATACCTACTACACTGTTTGCTGCGTTTACGTTTAATTCTTGTTAGATAAAATACCTATTGCTTAACTTGCTTGGAATTTGTAAATTAATCATGTGCTTTGATTAATTAGATTTAGCAATGGACATGTAATTTGTGTTATCGATTGATTTTAGGCCTACAAATTACAATATTAGCAGCATGTGTGGTCTAGCAGCATGTGTGGTCTACCTAGCGTCGCCATGGCAGGGCGAAAGATGCGGGTTCGAATCCTGCCATCTTCATTTTTCTATTCTATAAAATTTATAATATGCTATTTTGCTATAAAACTGAAAATTAAAATCAGCATTATCATTATAATGTGGTATTCTAGTGTCACAAGCGCATCGTCACTCCTTATACCTTTTGATCAGCATAAATCTCTCTAGCAAACTCGCATTACACAATTCGCAGAACAAAACCCCACACCGTATAGCGTATGAATAAAATAATATTCCGCTTGTCACGAAGACGCAAGCCTGTCACAGGACTGACGACTTGATGGTCGGTAACTGGAGTGCGAGGATCTAATCCAATTGAGGGCTTGCATAATTCGCACGAGCCTCGCATCGCATTGTTTAGTGCATTGAACTAATAGACGCTATTACCTTAACTGCCTCGCATCGCCGGGATTAGAAGGAATTATAACGGGGCCAGTTTTGCTTTATGGGAAATTATTTTGCACCACTATCCAGGATTGTAATTCCGATTTGATTGTAAATGTGCGTGGTGGAGATAAATGAGATACAGGCAATGGCACGTTCAATATACGTATACGGTATAGGTAATTGGAATGTAACTTAATAGGGCACCTTAGATTTTATCTTTACCCTGATTACATTATTCGTTGCATCAAATATTAAGGGAAAGTGTGATTTCAAGTAAATTAGGTCACTTACACACGCGTCACGTTGTTTCTAATCACGCTCTTATCGCAATATCTAGCCATTCCAACGAAGAAACAAAGCCGCCTTTCAGGGTAAATAAAGACGAAGTAACAAAAGAAAAAACTAGAACCGTAGTGCGGTACATTATCACCCACACCAACATCGTATATGAGACCTTTAAGCATTAAAAGAAAATAAAACAGCTGCTTTTTTGTGAGAGTTTTCTTGAATTGATACTTTACGTTTTCAAAAGGCATAAGAAAAGATTATTTCAATGACTGCTTTTAATCCCATCTTGAAACACATACAAATAACTTGATTTTATTTCTCTTTAGTATAACCAATTATAAATACAACCGTAGGACCATAATTATACAAATATAATGAAAATTTTTATTGAAATTTACAAAAGTTTCAGTGTAAAATCAATTATTTACAATCCCAGGCTTGCAGCGTTCTATGCTAAACAGGAGTTAGTCGCTCGAATTTTGTCGACTTTTTTATTTATGATTGACAGCACACGAGCGGTGCTCGGTCGCGCGTTGCCTGCCCTCTGGACCGTGATCACTACTAAGAGACCAACCTATCTGTCGGTCTGCCCACATTGTCACACGTTGCATAATACAACAGCTCTCTGAATCCCGCTACATTCGTACGTAACATTTTTAAATCACCGAAATATTCATAAAAATCATCCTCTTGAAAAATACTGAACACAAAAGTACTGCCCTCCCATATGGCCACTCGTACACGTCTAATTACGGAAATACGCGCGCTTTCACTTGTGTCTAAATGTAGAAAGAAATGTGTGTTCATCTCGTTAAAACTTTCATCTACAAATATAAAATTCAATTCCTGAACGAGCGCAAAAAATCTTCTACCTTGTTTTTTGCGTTCATTCTGCATCAACCGACGTAGAATCCTAATTATCTTTCCCAGTTAAGCTTAAGTGAATTATTCCGGCCGCCCACTGTAGCGCACAAACAAAACGGCTCGGAGTTCACAACCTCAGTCGAAAATACTAAAACATTAAAGAGATTTCCTGGCACACGTATAATATTTGCTAAGCAGTGTGTACGCGGCGCTTAAGCCTGCTATCTTGGCGGAGGTAACAGAGCCACGCTTAGCCGGCTCAACTTTTAATAACGCCCGCAAAATCATCTAATTAATCTGATTACGGACGGACCCGCGCACTGACGCAACACTCGCCACTAATGCTTACTCCTGAGTATTAAACAAACTTATTTGTCCCATGCAGTGCCTTTCGGATTAGTCAAATGTGCCTTGGCTTTCCTTTAGATAAGGGTGAACTAAGCACAATCCCGGCCGCCTATCTGAGGTTTATCCTAATTAATATTCCAGCCTTTAGTGATTCATTCTCTTTAGAGTATTAATCATCTCGTTCTTTTTACGGAATGTACTTTTTTAATATCTTTGGATATTTTTTATATCTAACTTGTACCTAAAATATTATGCCAAATATACAATTGCAATAACTATATTATCTTTGAGCCGCACAAAGTAAGTAAAACCGTATATAGAAAATGTGGCATTTTATTTGTATTCATGTGAGACCTCACATGAACGTAATTACATGGGTAAGTCAGCTTCGAGTCGCAGAGGATGAATGACTTCTGCCTCTAATGGAGATCTTATCTTTGCCTAAACGGAGTAAAGAGGCTCGCTTTAATAGTATAAACTATGTTATGTAGGAATTGGGGACTTATCTTGGCTACATAGAACAGCTGAGTCCAGGTCATAAATAAGGACCGGCTTTGATTTCTGAAGGTGACCCTCCTTATACGTTACTTTGGGTTTGAGGTCATGCGATCCCTTTTAATAGATTATACGGAAATCTTGCCTAATTCGCATAATGAACACGTGATTCGCTTTTATGTGCGTTTTATAGAGCTATGATACTATCAGCTCACCCGTTGATTGTAATAAAGTCATTAGAGATATTTTACTTCGTTTTGTTGACCTGAAAGAATTCCTAACAATTACCCGCTAATCCGTTTTCTTCAGAAATTAAATATTTAAGTCGGCAATTTGTGGCGCTTCCGTTTCGCGGCGTTAAGAGAGGACTATTCCTTGCGAGTAATTTTCGGAATTATATTATTACTTCGCCTTAGGATCCTGTAATAATTATCTCTACTCTGCTTTAACAAGCACTTATTTAAAGCAGGAAATTAAGCCGTTACGTTAAATTGAGGTCGATAAAGCCAAAGTTTAATTGTAAATGTCAACAATTTCGTCTCATTGTTTAGGAAAACAGTACTTTCAAAAGATTTCGGGATAATATTTTAGATTGAGATATTTAGTTAGTATTGAAAATTATAGCAGCTTTAAAGTTTTCCCTATACTTTATCAAAAGTTACATCAAAATGTGGTATAAAATTTTAGTAGGATATTTGAAAAGCAGTGAAGACACTTTTATAAAGAAAGCAAAGCCTATTGGCAGAACGATTCGAGCGGTAAATAGGAAGGAGGTAGGATGCGAGCTCCAGATAGGCAGCCCAAGCGACGCGAATGCGACATTTCAATTTGAACATATATTATTCATGGTAATGCGTTAAAAGCAACGCCACACGGCGTGCTGCGAGCGAGGAGCGAGTAATCGCGTGGTACGTGCAAACTCTACAAACCTTATATGTATATACATATATGTATAACTATATATTCAATGTTGTGCTTTAAAATTGTCGTTTCGCGCCATTTGCAGCGACCGGCACGATGTGCTTCGTTTATAAAGTAACACTACTAAATGTGGGCTCCGTTTTTATTTATCGTACCATACACAAAATCGACGATTTTCACCTATCGCTGGAATTTCAGCTGAAAAACTATATGAAATCCATTGAAAGCGCGTTTCTAACAATATGCTCGTATTTTCATGTAATGAAATTGGTGCGAACTTTTTTGTAAGCGTGTTTGTTCAATAGCAATCATTTATATGTGTCAATTCAATCGCAACCGGTGACTCAAATACGTAGTTAAATTGAAACTCTGGAGAGTAAATCGGTGTAGCTTCAAACAAAGAAGTTTAAAACTGTATTGTTGTACGGCAACAATAGATTTCACTTAATTTATTTATCTTAATAAACATTTTGGCTTTTGATTTGCTTTTGTCTCTTAAACGAGTTACTCTTTATACGGGTCTAGACAAATTTTTGGCCTAAATAATAAAATCAGATTTTTATTGAAAGAGCCCCTATATTATAAAATGTAGAGATTTATAATTTTATTACATTCACTAAAGATTTCATACGATCGACGTGCAATTTGTCATAATATGATAGCTTATGATATCCAGCTGGCTACAAGCCATTAATTATATACCCCAGCGAAAGCAGGGCGGGCCCGATCATTACTATCGGTAGCATAAAGATGAAAGATAGCCACGGGTCGCTCATAAAAACAAATATGTACTCTATTTTTAAACGTATTCATCTTAATACGAAAATAAAACGCGATACCCTCACAAACAAACTTATTTACCTTTTTATGATACCGAAGTAGATAATAATTCATTATATTTATTTACATTTTGTGGTCCATTTTCCTCGTAAGGGTCGAATTCGAGTTGTGGGCACATCTATTATTCATCGCTGAAGACACGGGCACGAAATTTGTTTAAGTGCGTTGTGATCCAACCAATCTCCCCATTTTTATTTCATTACAATAAATGGATTACACGATTCAAATCTCTATCGATAGTTTTATTTTGTTTTTAGTTCCGATGCTGATAGTATCACTACTAAGTAGTTTAGAATACTTTGTATAATTTATTTATTTTGAGCAAAAAACGCAGCAAACAAGATTGGAAAATAGTGTCAATGTTTGCAATTAACGCATAGAACAATAAGGGATAAATCATTGAATAATAAGAGTTAAAGGACATTAGAAACGATAATGCTAATCCTTTAAAATGTGGTGTTTGATCAGCAAGCGTGCGTGCGTATGCATCGCTCCGGCTTATACCACGAATAAACTGAGCCGATGCCGGTTACATGTTATGCCTACTAATTGCGCGGAATAATACTAGATTAAAGCTGATTAACTATTTTGGTACATAACACACAGAATGGTCTTTATATCATAAACTTATTGATTATGATGATTCAAGTTACCTGAATAAACTATAACTAATGCTGTTTTTGGTATTACAAAAAAAAATGTTGTATTGTTACATAAATTATTGAGGACACATCATGGTTTTTGGAACTTTATACTTAGAATAATTCTAAAATCGGTCAGCAATTGTATACCGTAAAACGCTAGAAAGTAGTAGAAATAAAAGGCCTCTGAAATCCGTTATCAGATAGAAAAAGGTCGCACCTGAGTCCACTACCATTTTCGGTAGCCCAGGACATAAATTGCAAATAAAAGTAATTGTTGAAAGTTCCGTATGAGCGAACGAGGAGCTCTAAGCTTGAATTTGTGTCGAATTACCTGCCACTAGTTTTAAGACTTGTCATTTATCAGCCGACGGTCCGATAGGCCGAAGGTCGGAATGGAAGGGATAATGGACTCCGTCGTTATTTTAAGATTGAAGCGATATATTACCGAGATAAATTTAATTGCAAATAAAAGAGAAAATTACGTTCTTTGAATAAGATGTTTTACGTTTTTTAGTATTATTGTATTGCTGAAATGTGTGTTGTATTGACGCCAAAAATAGAACTTGCTTATTTGATTTTTTAAAATCCGAGAAGGAAAATGAACAAAGCTGATAACATTTAATTGAATGAATAAAGTATTTTACTCCCTAATAACATTCATATTAGCTTCAATAACATAATACGAAATCCAATAGGCTTTATTCCATACATCACACGGGTTTATTGAAAATAAGTCCGTATAATAAAAACATTACGCAAAATGTTTGGTTGGTTTCGTGCGTATATTAGAGGATCGCACAAAAAGGAGGGTTTTGATTGACGCCAGCAATCGGCTTAATATACAAGCGGCGCGGCGCGCATCGGGCGCACCGCGGGCGCGCCAGCCGGCGCGCCGCGGGCGCGCTGCCGGCGCGCCTCGGGCGCGCTGCCGGCGCGCATCGGGCGCGCTGTTGGCGTCCGAAAATGATATTTATATAGAGTGGTTAAATGCATTTTCTTCATGCATAATTTAGTAAAATTATGTTTTTTGTGCTAAAAGAGATTTGAAAGTAACGTTAATTTGAAAGTAACGATTTTGTTTTGATAATTCCTTGTAAGTAAATAGCGAGGATAACCCCACGATTGCAAATATATCTTTGTTGGAAATGTTGGAATTTACTTGGAAAATTTTATAGTACTTTTAAAGTAATTTTAAAGTAGTACTGGTGTAATGATGGAAGAAAAGAAGGTTAAAATAACACAAAATTTATATTGTACTAGCGGTCCGCCCCGGCTTCGCCCGTGGTACATATTTCGCAATAAAAGGTAGCCTATGTTCTTTCTCAGGGTCTAAAGATTATCTGTGCCAAATTTCATCAAAATCGGTCCAGTACCTAGTTTATGCGTGAAAACCATACATACATACATACATACAAACCTTTCCTCTTTATAATATTAGTATAGATAAAATATGGTTTTCAAACACAGGTTTACATTTAAACCATATAAATCTTATCATTAAAATCTCAGTTCAAAAGTATTTACAGTACTGATCATTCCACAATATTATTACAATTACAAATAAATAAAAAACACAATCAAAATCAGGATTATCTTTATTTCTGACATTGTAAATACATGGGAACTTTCATTATGCTCTTCTTCATTTTCACTTTCCCTACTGCCATCACCTGTGTAAATCATTTCATCGATTAATTCAATTCACCTTTAAAAACAAAACGAAGAAGGGTATGTAATAGCAGCTCTATATAATTCCACACAGAGAGAACACATTTTTGACTGACAGGCTACCGTCTCCTATAGACCGGGAGATACTGACACAAAATTTCGAGTCATTTGTAACAGGATGGCGGTTCTACAGGGGTCTTAGTACGCAATGACAAAAAGAAAAACGATGGTGTGAACGCTGGTACCGTCGGCTTAGTCGCGTGGGCGTTAGTCGAACTCGTCGGAAAAATAGCGAAGTCAAACGATTTGTAACACAAAAAATTTAGAATTTACCGATAGCCCATAAAAAAGAAGTAGGCGGTAGTGTCATGCCATACTTTTCCGGTGTGACTTACAGCCCGCCATACCGACGCGAATGTGTTGATTTAAAAAAAACAATTCAACCATTTGTACCAGGCTAACTTTTGCACAGGTAACCATCGTCGTGCAGCCATTTACGAAAATCGCCATGCCATACTTTTCGGACGATTCCAAATGGTCGCCATACCGCCGAAAATCTGCAAATTTTTTTTTTGTAAAAATTGTAACAGACAAATGACTCGAAATTTTGTGTCAGTATCTCCCGGTCTACTACCACCCGATTTGTTTTTGATTGTGTATGACCGTGAATTGACCTCTATTTGGATGCGATGGGGGAAGCGCGCCTGCGGTACGCCTGCGGTACGCCCGCGGCGCAACCGTGGCGTGCCGCCTCGTCGCCTTTCCAAAATTCTTTCATACAAAATGTATAAGAAGGACGTGGTGCAAAACAGATTCAAGAGGTGCGCTTATGGCACGCCCGCGCCCGCGCCGCTTGTGTTTGACCCGCGCCTTAATGTAACCTCCGGGCAAGTTTTGCGTACAGCCTACTGGTTAAATTCAGAGGTCGACGTAAAGCGACGCCATCGCTCACACGTCACGCAGCAGTAGAATTCATATTTGTCTTAGAAGTTGATGCGTACAATAAAAATTCGCTCTGCCACGTAGCTGTGACCGCGGTTCGCGTTACATGTTATATACTTGGATCGTTTACGAAATTAAAGGGTTGTGATCTGTTAAGCCTGTGACGTAATATATTTCTTAGTTTTGACATGTAACATTATGTTGCTCTATGAATTATATTTCAGTCTGAGTAACTTTAAGATAAAACCAAATTGTTTAGCCTGCTCAATTCTTTGAGCTTATTTGTAATCAACATAATATTATATAGATTGTGATCGATTTAAATAATAAACACGAGCTATATTATAATAATGTTATCAACATAAACTGCCCTATAAACTTTATCCTTTTTCTGTACTTTTTTACTACATAATAAACATGTATTTCCTTTCCAATTCATACATGAATGTATTTTTAGTTTGATTAAATGCTTAAGCAAAGTTCTATTCGGTGTGTGGTTTATATTCGTTCAAGTTTACGTGACTAGAAATAGTAAAATCGGATGATGATGTTGATAATGTGCGCTGTAATGGGCCATTGGCAATAAAACCTTATAGGTAAGCGATGGATTAAATAGAATTAGGTCAGGGCAAGGCCCACACCTTGTAACAATGTTTCGGAACTCCTGGACGCCTGTATGATAATTTTTATACGCACTTTCGCAACTTAGGTATATGAAATGTATTTTGTTGGACGAAGTGCATGCACAATGGTATTTAAACTTGAAAACATTCACATCCACGATAATAGCTTTACAAATTGTTCCATTTGTCGTATTTTACAATAATAATAATCACTTGTTGAATCTGTAAAAAATATAGAATTCCAGTTATTCATTAACCGCTTTCAATTGAATGAATTCGTTCATGAAAAGCAATTTATGTGCCATTATAAAACTATATTCAACTACTTGCGAAATGATAACGGTTAAATCATTTGTTTTTTGTTGATACTCATAACCATTTACGGTTATTTCACTATGAATACAAGGAACAGTAATATTATTTCACAGTTTTTGATACGATTGAATATGACTGGACTTTAAAATGTGTAAAATCAGTATAACATGTGTGCTATAAAAGTACAGAACAAACTCAGTTTCGAATAGATTCGTTGACCATTATTCCGAACAAATTTCACTTGTGAAACGTACAATACGTGCAGTACCACACAAAGGCTAACAATCACTTATTTATACGCCTCTTTTCTCCCAACTATATAACATTGTTAGGGATAATCCGAAAAGTTCGATACACCGCACTTCCTTCCTCAAAGATACCGTTGACGAAACTTCTGGACGAAAACTTGGCGACCACAGTCCGAGTTTCACGTAGATAATTTGCATAATAGAATACGGTAGGTCTATTTGCTATCGGGGTCATCCAAACTTCTGTGGATTAGTGCTTTCACGGCCCTTATCGGGTTCTGAACGAATTTCGGGCTGCTTACGATGGCGATGTCATTATGGATATCCGATTTATATGCAGATTGGAAGTGAAGTGGAGGAGCGGGGATTCACCGCTACCGCCGCCCTTGCAAGATGCACCGTAATACAATCTTGACGCTTCATTTTGTGACCGACTTGATAGACTGATTCGTGGTAAAGGATGATATCACAGCGGTATATCGTGTTGCATGGAAACGTCTAAATTAATTGGTGGGAATTAATTTAAATAGGCACGCATGCTATTTCAGTCAAATTAAACGATAGCGATAACGAGGCGTTTCCAGTCAGCGGACAAAATATGACAATAATTCTTCCCTTCTAACTTCCTTATTTTAAAGGAAATTTTCAAGTATACTATAATTAGCTTAATGTAATTAAAGAATAATATAAGAGCATAAGTTTAATTCATTAATTCTTCACTTTTGTCGTCGAGATCTCTCAACTTTTCCTCTCCCAACGATGAAGACAGAGACTCTATTGTAAGGTTTAACAATTTCCCCGCCCGGTTGCATTTCACAGAATATTAATAAAATATCACAATGGATGTCAACTCTATTCAAGATAAGTGGCCAAGATGAAGCGCGTCAGTAGCAAAATTCACGAAATCAAATGACGAATGAATTATGTCAAACTGAAAAACTTTGTAAACTCCACTCCAAAATAATACAACTGACTACTCACGCCTTTCAGTTTCGAGTACATTTATATCTTGAAAAGGGTCATTAAAATATCGAGTAAAAGAGTAAACTTCATCTTTATTTAATCAAATAAATGCGAGCGAAAAAACAATAAAACATTCAGATTCGCGCATTTCATCGATTATAACGTCGCGTAAATCCTCTTGATTGTACAATGTACAATATGATATAAAAAGATGTTCGTATTAAATAGTAGCTTAATTACAGATGGTTCGTTGAATAATTTAGGGTCTTAATCGACCCGTATTTATTACTTGATGTGAACGATCGAGCAGCCAGATATATTACCTGAAACAATTAACACCTGAGCCAATACAATGGAATACAGCTTACATTCGAGAGAAATTCATTTATTAATGACGTCTGTTGAGAACTGGTTATCTGCAATGATTTATAGTGCATATAATATTTGCACAAAAGAATTATTAAGGCGATGAATGATATTTATTAATAAAGCTGTGAATAAACTTATAACACGTTGTACATATAATATGCTTTCCAACAAATATAAAAAGTTAAATCGATGCATAAGCTCAGAGTCGGAAAAATATGCCATCTTGTTTCATACAATGAGGGATGAAATGAAGAAAATTACTTTCTTAACTGGATTATTCCTAACATTTTCCAACTCTTCTTAAAATACGCTCGTCGGATAAGCGTAAAGCATTTGCATGTTTTTTAAAACCCAACTGTCAAATCCAAGTTGTTTTTGTTCGACCATTTTTACGAAACTTTGAGGGGAAAAGTATAATGAAAAAGCCAACACATCATTCATTTTTCACCAGCGCTGTCTATTATGAATTGCAGTTTTTAAAAAGTTGGTAATTAAACATCGGGCCGCAGTTCAGGTCAGTCCTAACTTTTAAGTGATATAAAGTTGATAAAAATGCTAATCATTGTCGCTATTTCGTTATTTTCAAAATTAACATTTCACAAACATAATTTTTCAAATATACACTTTAATAGCTTCATTTTTCAAATACTAGATTTATAATGGTTGTTCGGCTTATATTATTGTTCAATACTTTGTTTATCTTTCCGAAAACAAGGAAATATTTCGTTTACATTGCAATACTGGAAAGATAAAGTACAAAGAAATAGATGACAAACGTAAACAGATTATTGCGACTTTTTTATTTGATCATGAAGACACAAAAGATAAAAACTGAACAAAAGCAATAATATTATCCTTTCGATAACTTATTCACTTTGTATCAATATAGTACAATAGTACATCGGATCGGTATTATATATTGCGAACTTTTTCTCATACACAATATTCCTTTGATACTAGAACCTATTCAATAGAGGATGTACTACAATGAATGTACCTGAAGTGTTTCATACTCCAATAATGATTTGAAATCATCTTTTAATTTTCTTTTGTGGGTTTCTGCCATTGTACTAATCCCCATCTATTCGATTGTAGTGGAATATGAGCGAAAATCTGACATTGAATTGATTTTGGATATACGAAAATTGTATGCTTGTGTAATAAGGGCAAATGTCAGAAGTAAACCGAATAACTTTATCTGTAGGTATATTTAAGTGTAGAGAATGTCTTGAACATTTAAATTCGTCTTGTAATAAAAATAACTAGACAAATATTTTGCTAGAAAATGAATTGACTTGATTTCAAATTCCCATCTTTGGAATAACTCAGTTTTTCTTTCCATTCGGAAACTAATATAAACTTTAAAATAACACCCCTAATTTACAAAACTAATAATGCTCTATCCAAAGTAGATTTAAAGTTGTCTTTCGTTTAAAGACCCTATCCGCAACTCAATTCTAAAGGGAATCATTTCTCCCTTCGACGGCTCCTATTTGTACTGAAGCACAGGTTAATAAGTAATGAAGCGGATTCTGAGTTTTGTTTGTTAAAGTGATTATTCAAATACGTAAAACGTTTTCGGCTTTGCCTAAACTTCTTTCATATTTTATTCATCGATCCTTCACGGTTCGAGACATCCGTAATTGTTGATAAGATTCTGTTGAAGGTTTTTAAGTGCGCAGTTTCTTAGTATGGTTATAAACTTTATCAGTACGATTAATTGGGAAAATTTCTAGATGTAAAAAGTTTTATCACGGGAGTTGTTGTTATGTGCAACTTTTTAATTAACCGTTTTATTTTTTACTATTGCTTAGTTTGTAATTTTCTTTCTTACACTGTTACAAGGTGATTTATTTAAAACCTGCAAAGCATTGCTTTTTGTAGCTAATAAATAATGTTAAACAAGAAGTTGTATCGCCATCAATAAATCATGTCTAAAAGTAAAAATAGAACATTTTAATAAAATCAGAACAGTCTCATTTGAGATACCTACATAATGATCCTAAAGCAATCCAATCTCTTCATTATTTATTCCGTCGTCGTATAAACTTATCTATAAAAACAGAAGCGCAAATTATCCCGGAATTCACTCCTCAGGGAATCATTACGTAAATACGACAAAATTGTTGAGAATCTGTCTCCAGAAGGGGTGTTATTTATTGAGGGCAAGGGCGGAGTGTATCCGAGTGGCTCTATTAGCTCAACTAATATTTTGTTCTTCCAGTTAATTGTTATGTCGTCTTTAATACCAGGTGGCTTGTCCCATTAGGCCGCCGCGGGCGAGTTAATGCCGGCGCGAAACTTGAGAAGCAACGAACTTCCACCCGCGGAAATATTTAAACAAATTAAAACTTTTTCTTTATACCATTTCCCGAAGAGTCTCCTCATTCTGATTCGTTTTTATTGAGTTTTCCCACTTTCAACGTACTCGTCGATAGTAGAGGGCTTAATTCGATTTGCCTGTATAATGTTGTGTGTCCACGCGTATCCGTCGGCCGAAATCTTGTTTGAATGTTATTTACTTGATATTCAACATTGTGGTTTTTGCGTGATTTACATTCGATACAAAATGTTTGTCGTGTTCATGCAAAATAAACTGTATTATTGTACTATAGTACAATATTTGATTCTATAGGAATACTGATTCTATTTAAAGGTCATTTCATAAAAATCACAAAAACATTTTAATGTTATAACTAAATCAGAACAATAAAATTATCAATTTCTAAATCAATTAAAACATGATCCGTAAAACAACAGCATAATTCCGCTGGCGATCGAGCGAATAATCCTTAACCTATTTAGAATTGGGATTCTCCGGCATACTGTAAACCAAAACATTCCAGAAAGTTCTTCAAATTAAACGCAAGAGTCATTGTTGGGAACAGTTGGTATTTGATGGACAAGAAGTTGACCATTACGAACCAACTGTTTTGCAACTACCGAAGTAACTGCTTGTGGTCAAACTGGGTAAACATTGCACTGTTCTACAGTTATAGTCTATAGCTGACAGCTTTAATTTAGTTTCCCTCTAATAATCAATCGATTTTAGCTCAAATCTATAATGACGCGATCTCTTGTTCTCAAAGATAAAATGCCCCTTAATTTCTCAAACAAAACTACTTTGTAGGACTTAATTTAAACAATTGAGTAATTAATGTAGCTCAAAATAGACCTGCGGCTAAAATTTCAAACAAAAGCATTCACATTTATGTAATACTTATGAAAGCAATTTAAAATAAAAGTTTTTACACGTTTCAATATTTAAAATTCAATATAAGTTGTAATTTAATTATTTATGCATTAGATACTTTCAATAATTCAAAGGTCTATCGTCATCTTATCTCTTTCGATACTTCTAATCGGTACTTTGCCGCCTCCTCATTAAAATGAGTTTAGATTCTAAAATAAATAAATAAATACGACTTTAACATTTAAATTAAAAAACTCTCTAACTAGATAATCAAAGCTCTTATATATTTTATAACTTCAATTCACTTCATCTTAAGTGTTTCATTTCGACCTACTTATTTCCATTCATTATTATTGATAGCGCTATTTCTCGCGTTGAAAATTTATTTGTTAAAAAGCAAAATAAAAGAAAATAATGACACAAACATTTTAATCAAGAACTCGATGAAATTTTATTGTGCAAATGAATAAAATTTTCTTCGTGAATTAATGATAAACCTATATAAATTTTAATGATATATTTAATAGCTTCATTCATTCACAACTGTATATACGATGTATATTGTATATGCGTTCGAACACGATATTGTCGCTGTTTCTATAAAAATCTACTGAAAGATCTAATGGCGCAGCACTCTGTATATCAAATGCCAATTGCCAAGCGATTTCTCGTATGCATCATCTACGAAATGCTTGCATATTGATTATATTTTATCGTGCCCCCGAGACTCAACCGCCTATCCCATTAATTGTGCAGTCTCTAAGCACACGCACACACGCGCTTACGAATCAATGCGTCGTACACACAAAGAACGCACACAAACATACAATTTGTTCACATATTAGACTCCGACAAATGCTGCTGCACGAATGATATCGGTAGGTTTTGATGGATTGCGGTACAGAATGTGATATTCGTAATTCATCGCTTGTGTACTCGCAATTTCTATTTACTGTTGCATGAAACCCCTTTTTTAGACGCGGAACAAATAAATCGATTTTTGCATGTCAATGATTAATAACGTCGGGTTATGTCGGTAGTTTATTTTTTGATTCTGTTGTAGGCAACTAACTCTACTTTGTTATAGAATAATTTTTATGCATTTAGACCAAATAATACACAAGAAACTACAAATGTGAAACAAATTCAATAAATCGTTTATAAGTTTAAGTTTAGTTTAAGGATATAAACAATAAAATAGGTATTTGAAATAACTATCACTTAATAATATCCTTATAATTATATTGAGTATAATAATCAGGTGCGTTCTATTCTTATACAATATTATTTAATTGAACAAACTCAATTTCCAGCTTTCATAATGCGTAGTCAGCTCTAAGCCCTAAACCGAAATGTAATTTCACCAGAAAAGACTAGAATAGGCATAAAACAGAAAACGACTGGTCTGGAAAACACAGGGATAATTATGAAGCGACATAAAAAGTATCAGAATGTATAAAATCTGTAGAAGCGTCACAAATCTCGTAAACGACAAAAGAACGGTGAAAAATTTAAGGTTTAGTAGGAGCTCTTAAATGCGTACCTACATCGCAAATTAATGCGACAGCTACCTCTGGGGACGTGGCGGGAATCTCCCCTTAAATAAAATGCTTAATAATAGAGCCGGCTGCTTAGTAGAAATGAGCAGACATTAGAGAAAATTGTTACAAGTGTGACTTTATTGATACTGCTCCTTGGGTATTCCTTACCTTAAACTGTACCCCGGCGTAATCACTTTTCGTATTACACCATGTTTTCATTACAATTCCCGTTTATCTCAGGTAATTTCGAAGAAAACATTGCACGAATTACGAATGATTAATGATAAACTGGGCCGATTTCCCTACCTTAATTATACAATATTTATGTACGTGGGCTGTTGTACTTATGTCAAAATTGGAGAAACCTACACGAGGGTTCACGCATTGTCCGAATATTAAAGGCCGAATTAGACTGGTCACGCAGCGATATGTTCATAAACGTCCCTATTAAGGCACAACTTGTTAAGGTCCATTTCAACTTACGTGACTCAAATTGTGACTCCGAAGTTGACTTTTCACTGGCACTGAGGGATGGACTGGTTCAATTTACGTCATACAATATCAGACACATCGAGCACAAATAATAAATTACAGACCACTTAAACTTAGGTCCTCAACTTACGCTATAAACGAAACTTAAACAGGGACACAAGATATAAGATTAAATATAAAACGAGAAAAGTACTCGAGTTATGAAGTTAAGAAGAAACAGATTGTTTAAAAGGGAATCCAGTCTACAATACAATTTCTTCCTTGTTATTTTTAAATAAAATATTATGTTGTTAGAAAGATGCTATTCAAGTTATGTAAGGGGACAATAGTAATGACAGTGAATTTTTACTTTGCCTTTGTCATAAAATAGCTTCTTTATGCAATTTTTAATTAAATAAAAAGATTGTAAATATCTTCTTGTTTTGTTTTACTGTTAATTTAAAATGTCTGCACTGAATATCATTTTCAATAACGGCATGTTGTGTGAAATGTGAGAATATCTAGTTTCTACGATTTAGCTTTGAAATACATACCTAATTGTGTCGGCAAATTTAGTTTGAGATTTGAAAACAAATCAACGTTTAATTAGCAAATTGCTATCCATTTCAATCAAGATATTTATTGGTACAAATTTGCCAATATTACGATTTATTTCGACTTGTATCAAAAGATTTTAGCTGCTGAAAGCGATACTTAAGTATTTATAGAAATACAAGAAAGAAATCAATTTATGTGATTGATTTCTCTATTTGATTGAAGTATTTCGCTTTCGATTTTAAGTATGTTTTCTGAGAAATAATAATTTATAATACTTAACTGAACACTAATTTTATTCAAAGTCTAAAATTTTCCCAGCGTGTTGTAATACGTATTACATCACGAGACTATAAACATACACTAATACGGACATAAAGTAAACGAGCCCAAGGAGGTCTAACTCAATTTCATCAAATGTTGCGGAAAATTTTTCGTTCGCCGCAAAAAGGGTTGTCAGTACGCGCGTAAATAAAAGCTTAGCATTCCCGCGCAAACAAATCACCACTAAACAAACGCGTCTACAGGTAAGAATAATTGAGGGAAAGGTCACCTGTTACGGGTATTCGACATCGATCATCGGGGGTGTGTCGAGGTCCGCGAGTAATGTCGCCCTTGGGGGTAAACAGCGACTGCGAGACAAAACCCTGGAGGCCACCTGTCAAACGAAGTATGCCCACTTTTTACAAACACTTGTTTTAACGCGAACAATTTGGTCCTGCGGGCGCCTTACGCAAAACTGAATGTTTAATACGCGTATATACGTCGTGAATATTGCAATGCAATTCGGATTTTTTTGCAGCCGGGGAGTTTTAAAGCGTACGAACGCGGCCAAATTTTATACGTTCGTGTTAGATGAGTGGTGACAGCGCATCTGCTCGCGTGTATTGTTCGTGTCCTAACCGCCGACTTTCCATTTATTTCTCTATGAATACGTTATTACCTGCTCGCCCCCGCTTATCAAAGTTTATTTCCAGCGTGTGGTTTACTCTGTACGGTGCTTATTCGTTATTACAGCACCGGAGTGTTTTATTGCCTGGGCGGGGCGCAAATCGTGCACGACAAACACGTTTTTCACTATTTCAACGTAATCATGCAAGATTTTAATTTTGTTTATCATTTGTTTCAGATTGAAGACGCAATGCTCATGTTCGACAAACAGACCAACAGGCACAGAGGTAAGTCATACATTTTTTTAAGTACAGTGTCGCCGAACACGGATGCCTGGACAGTGGACACGTCTGCATCATTTATAATGATAATAAAATAAATATATAAATAGCTGCAACTTATATTACAGAATTTATAAACATTAATTCATCATACGAGCTTGAAAACACGACATTAAAATACGGATCCACGAGTTATTTCTATTATTACAGTACATTTTAATAAACAAGTCTCGAAACCCGACGATATGCAAACCCCATCTAAATTAGCATGTCGCAGGGGAAACAAAATATTGTTTCATGCACGTCTCGCCTCATTACATCGGTTTGTCGTATCGTCGGATAAATACACGTAAACCCGCGTAGAATATTGCAGCAAAAATACCCGCCAGCTAATGTAAATATATTTCTAGATGACTAATTTATTTCACAGGTAAGATGAAAACGTGCACAGGGAAACCATTTTTAAATTGCACAAATTACCTTTTTTATGCACAAAATAAAAGCATTCTTCAATATCGCCATTATCAAACGAGAACGGAAAATGTTAAGTTTATGAACTATTGCCATTTATTCAATTTTGTAGAGGACTTCAAGATATTCTTATTGACATAAAAATGTATATAGAAGAGCTTTTGTATCCGAGAGTCTCATTATTCTTGCAAATAACCTTTGAGCCCTTCTTGAAAGAACTTGCTATATAGATAGGTCACAGATTATCTACGTTCTCTTTGGGCCTCATTTATGAACATTTAGTATTTTTTTTTTCTTTTATCTGTACCTTCAGTTCACATACACAATTGTTTTTTATTTGTACATCACATCTGCGTGTAAAATATTTTAATTAAGTAAATTAACTGAGATAACATAAATTATTTCGGTTACAAGGACCATTTGAACATGAGCTTACAAATAAAGTGTGCGTCTAAGCACGGGGACTTATATAATCAGATGTTTTCATTATCCTCACAACGCGTAAGATTTTAATTAAAATCCACCAAAATCCACGAAATCGTATCAAGGACGACCATCTTTTGTTGTTAACAAAGGTTCCCTTGAAGCGGTTACAACAAAATGCAATGTTAAATTTACTTTTGTAATTCTCATTACACAAAAACAGGTTGACCCAAATATTTAGGCTCTGTGGAATATCGTTGCGTCGTCATTTATGCAAGTTCGCAAAAACGAATCCTCTCTCAGCCAGAAACAAGCAAAAATCAGCGTTAAAGTAATACTACAAGAGATAAAATGTCTTGTTCAAAGCTAACGGTCTTTTAACATCCACGCCCTTTGCGTGTCATTTGGATGATATTTGCGGTCCCCTCCACTTTGTAATTAGAAAAAATGTGAAAGGAACTAAGAAAAATTCGATAGCTAAATCTAAAATATCAGCTTACGTTTGCAGAAATATTTTCGATCGGCTTATCTATATAGATAAATGAAATCATGATATGAATCACAAGTAACCCGTTTAATGTAGGCCCGTAATGTCCTCTATAGCGACGTCAGTTATTATCCCCTGAACGTAATCAGTTGGGTCGGGCCATTTTGGTAAGTAATGTAAAAATATCCGCTGTTTATTTGTATCAAACTCGGGCAAGAGGCAACCCAAACGCGTATTCATACTGAATATGAATGCAAACTGCCCCAGCGAACGGCCGGAATGGCGAAAATCAAATTAGGTATGGCGTGAATACTTCACGGCGACGTTGGAAAAAAAATTGAAATCAAATATTCATTGACTTTCAACCGGATAAGCCGGCCCGCTGCCATTTCAATACATTTTATTATCTATTTTTCGCTACGAGGGCCCGGTCGCTTCGACCCCATAAGACGACGATTTCTGTCCATTTGAATTATTAATTCCGAAAATCAAATCATATAGACGAGGCGATTCACCCAAATTCGTTTAGCGTTTTCGTTCTTATTTCTTTATAGGTTTCATATTCATACTATCCTGAATTTATGTTTTATGTAAATAATGTTGGCTTGAATGAATGAATGAATGAATGAATGAATGAATGAATGAATGAATTCTTTATTGCACACACCAGTTGAAAGAAATAACATAAAATACGATACAAACAAATTGCACAATGGGTGACCTTATGGCTACAGAGCCATCTCTTCCAGGTGACCCAACCAAGGAAAACAATGATAAATTACAAATACAAGTAGGCGGTGTATACTAAAAACGAAACAATGATAAAATAAATTTAAATTAATAATATAAATTACTAGAAAAGTAAAAGTATAAATAATATACAATATGTAATAAATAAAGAAATTCATATATTACAATATATATATACGTATTCATAATATAAATAGATATAATATATACATATTATATAATACATATACAAAATACATATAGGTAACGGAAACATTATTAAAGTCATCATTTGGCCACTAAGGAGATGTAGTGGTCAAAAAGCATGTTTTTGAAAGCATCGATGGATCTCGCTTGGCGTATGGCTATTGGTAAGTCATTCCATAGTCGAATAGCCTTCACTGTAAATGAGGAATTGTAGAATTTAGTTTTGTGTACAGGTACATTAATGAGATAAGTGTTATTCGATCTCAGATTTAACCCGTGATTACTAGAGTACTCAAAGTTATTTTTTAAATAGAGTGGGGTTCTGGGATCGAATAATATTCCGTACAACAAATGTAGCACATGAGCATCCCGGCGATATCTGATAGGTAGCCATTTCAGCCTGCGACGATAAGCTGAGACATGGTCATACTTACGCAAACCAAAGATAAAGCGGATGCACAAGTTCTGAAATCGCTCAAGCTTATCGAGTTGGATCTCAGTAAGGTCACAGAAACTGACGTCAGCGTAGTCGAGGATGGGAAGAAGGAGTGTTTGCGCTAACAAAATTTTGGTCGGAATCGGAAGAAAGTTTCGTAATCGCTTAAGGGAGTGGGATGCTGCAAATAACCTTTTACTGAGATGTTTCATTTGATCATGCCAGGAAAGTGTAGAGTCTAAATGGACACCAAGATTTTTGACAGACAGACTGAATGGAATCTTAGTGTTGTCGACGTAAATTGATGGCAAGTTTTCCCACACAATTTTAGACACAAACTGCGGACTTCCGATGATAATAGTTTGCGTTTTGTGGGGGTTAATTTTAAGGCCGTACAGCTTGCTCCATCTAACAATAAAATCGAGATCAGTATTTGTTGAGTTAATGGCTGCAGGCAAATCAGACAAAGGAGAATGCGTATAAATCTGAAGATCATCAGCATACATGTGGTACCGGGATAAGATGTTACTCGTAATGGAGTTTATGAAGAGGGAGAAAAGAAGAGGAGAGAGGACACCGCCTTGTGGTACACCTGCAGTCAGATAACTCCAGGATGAGATGGACTCGTCTAGCTTTATCCTCTGCCGGCGACCATGCAAAAAGCTACGAAACCACTCTAACACCGATGCAGATATGTTAATAGAACGCAGCACACTCAAAAGTACGTCATAGTCAATAGAGTTAAATGCATTACTAAAATCTAGCAATGTTAGTAACGTGAGCTGCTTATTATCCATACCTAACCGAATGTCATCAGTTATTTTTACTAAAGCAGTAGCCGTGCTATGCCCGGGGCGGAAACCGGATTGTAGAGGATTGAGTATGGAGTTCGAGTTTAGGAAG
This sequence comes from Colias philodice, assembly GCF_061535455.1. NCBI lineage: Eukaryota > Metazoa > Arthropoda > Insecta > Lepidoptera > Pieridae > Colias > Colias philodice. Next base: position 5,021,134 of record NC_143094.1, on the reverse strand, counting down.
GTACTTAGTTGGTGATGGATAAGTCTTTCAAGAACTTTGGAGAGGAAAGGAAGGATGGATATAGGACGGTAGTCTGACAGTGAGCTAGCATTAGATTTCTTAGGGAGCGGGATAACATTAGCGTCTTTCCAAACTTCAGGGAAAGTGCTGGACGAAATAGAGTGGTTAAGGATGTTGGTGATTGTAGGAAGGATGATGTCGAGGATAGGGACGACCATAGCACGGCTAATATTGTCACATCCGACAGCTTTAGAAGATATGGATAATATGTTCTTCTTAACATCGCATTCGGTGAAAGATGAGATGTTGAAAGGTTTATTAGAAGAAAAAGGTAAGGATGAAAGGAAATCAAGGGTAGCCTGTTTATCGACACTGTCAAACAGGACGGGAGGAGTAGAAAGGTGTGCATTTAACTGGTCGATATTCAGGTTTGTAGCCGAGACTTTAGGTTGTTTACCTATGCCAATAGTTTTGAGAAACTTCCATACAGAACATGGGTCACCATTTTCAATGGATGTATGAATATGGCGGCGCTGTGCATCCCGGCACACAGTATTGCAACGATTCCTCAGTCTGATATACTTCTCCCTCGCCTCATCAGAAGGACACGATTTTAAATGAGATTTAGCTTGGTTTTTTAAATTCAATTGCGTTTTAATTTCCTCAGTAAGCCAAGGTGCAGGCAAGTGCTTGAGCTTCACCGGACGTGCTGGAGCGTGAATGTCGTAGAGCTGTGTAAGAAAGGAGTTAAATAATGTAACTTTTTCATTAAGGTTTTCACAGGATTTTACTGCATTCCAATCCATCTTAATCGCATCGGCACAGAGACTTTCATGATTCATACGACCAAAACTTCGGTGCATAGCGACTTGGGGCTTTGATTTGGGGGGACGGAGTTTGTAGGAGAGGAAAATAAGATTGTGATAGGAGAACGCATCTGCTGCACACTGACCATGGTTAGAGATGAAGTCTGTGTTGGATACGATTATAAGGTCAAGCAAGGAAGGTGCACAGTTAGGAAAATAATGCGTGGGATTAAGAGGGAGGATGTGAAGGTTATAGGAGTCTACAAGAGACAGTAGTTTATTAGAGCGAGAGTCATTTTTTAGCAAGCAGGTATTGAAGTCACCCATAATTATGGTGTGACTGTAAGAAGGAGAAAGATTAAGAAGGAGATCATCGAAAGAAGGAAAATAGTCTATGGAAGAGGAAGGACTGTAGATTACACCAAGAAGAATTTTTGTATGGGAAATGCAGACCTCTAGGAAAAGGTATTCAACCGCAGCTGCAGGAGTGGGTTCTGGCGAAGAGCTAATAATAGTGAACGGCAAGTGATTACGTAGATAGATAGCAACACCTCCTCCACCCCTGCAGGCACGATCGTTACGTATCAGATGGAAACCGGGTAGGGAGTAGCAGGAGGATGGTAAGGAGGGCTTTAGCCAGGTTTCTGAAACAAGGATGGCTTGGACATTACTCGACTCGAAGGAGGCTAAAAAATCAGTATAATGTGCCGGGATACTCTGCGCGTTGATATGTACCACGTTAAAGGTTTTTGAAGCTGTAGGAAAATGATTATCAAGTAACGTATTGAGAGGAATGTAGGACGTACTACTAAGAAAACTATCCATTGAACAGTCAGAAACCGATGGTAATGACAAGAACTCGTCGCTCATGATGCTTTCATTGGATGACATTATTAAACACTATAGACCTAGTAATAATATAAAAATGGTAATAATATAAAATGATAAGTAATATACTTAAATATTGAGAGTATTTAATAGATATATAAGAAGAAAAACAAAAATCAATAATATGAAAATATAATATGAATCCAAAAAAAATAAATAAAATATGTATATATATATATATATAATAATCTAATGTATATGATAAGCAGTAATATGTACGAATAAAATATATAAGTATTTGTAGAAATTAAAATAATTTGTAAGTCAAAATACAATTTACCATAAACACCTTCCAGTAGTTTTATAGAGTAGCAACACCAAGATACAAATGCATGAAATGAAATGACATTTGACAAGTAATAAGTGACATATGACATATGACATTAGTTTGTTTACAAGTGTGCAAAGAAATGTAAAATAATTGAAGGTGGTAAATAAATTAAATAATATTTAAATGCAGGTATTATGCGAGATATTACATTAATAAAGTATTGTTATAACAACCTATACAAAGACACAAAAACAAACCACATAAGTCTGTCACTTATTATAGCATATGTCGGCAAAAACAAAAGCGCAAAAACACAAATTAAAGGTGGAAAAACAGAAACACAATAATAGGCGAGACTACAAAATGAATTATGAAATATGAAACAAGATATTATGAAAGTACATGATGGTGAAATTAATAACAAAAGAGAATATATTCCAGCAGGTTAATAGTATAGCAAAAGTTATCATAGCAAAACCGATAATACAAGACCCTACACCGTTCATTGAATAAGCATTGAAAAAAGAAAAAAAGAAGTGATAAAAATATAAAACTACTTATGCTTAGGAATTCTTCTGGATCTCGCTGTTTGCTGCGAAGAAGTCTTCTGGTTATTGTCACTAGAAGCCGCAAGAGGTTGCTTTTCAGTATCAGGAGTCTGAGTTTTAATTGAGTCTAAGTCAGCGATGGAATTAATCTGATTGCGAGCCCCATCTGATCCAATAACAAAGATGAAACCATTCCTCGTCCAGCAATTGGATATACCAAACCGTTTCCTTGCAGCAATGAAAAGGGCATGGCGAGCCTTTGTGAGGAATTCGGATACGGTAATATTAGTACCCTTGAATGCGGTCTTGGCTTGCCACACCTGGCTCCGTACCTGGATATCCTTAAATTTGACAAGAAGTGGCCGTGGTTTGTCATCCTTCATCATCCCCATTCTATGACACTGGCTAAATATTTGTGGAGTAACCTCAGGCATTTTAAGGTGATCAGATATAACCTTGGAGACAATGATGCTGGAGTTTTCATTCTTGGACTCAGGAACACCATGAATTAATAGGTGTTTGCGCCTGCTCCGCATTTCAAGTTGATCATGCATTTGGGTTAGCAGCTGAATTTGAGAGGTAAGACAGCTTAACGATGACAGCACAAATGTTCGAAAAACAGCAAATTCTGAAGAAATCTTACTGGTGGGACTTCCAGAGCCACTATTGCTACTTTGCAGCTCACGTTGAAACTCCTCCATTCTATATTTGAACATTTCACTCATATCCGCTACAGTTTGTGCAAAGGATTCCATTTTGGAGGTTATGTTAAAACTTCTGTGTTGGATTTTAAATATGTCTTGGTGAAAAGTGAAAGTGATTATTTGTGACACTTACTGGATGGCAAAGGTAACTTTTAAAGCATATTATTTATGTAAACAACAGTGGTAGACAAATTCTTAATAAAACAAATGAAGAGTAAGAAAAAAGACGTATGCACTTTACACTACCCACAAGTGGAAAAAAAAAGCTTGGCTTAGTGTGCTTTGACAAAAATAACCCTCTATATTTTACACCGGCTCATAACTTATTTAACTTTGTTTTGGCTTTTGTTTTGTTTTATTCGTTCCCAAATCTGTAGATTTTTACCGATAAATCACGTGTTGAATGGAAGCTTCATTTAAAAGGCGATTTTTATGTAAAGCTGTTGAATCTGTAAAAATGTGAAACCTTTTACCCTTTTACTACATTAAATATGCGCGAATAATGCTTTTAATAGCACCCTTTATTTTATTTACGGTCGTGACCAGTGAAAAAATATAATTAAAGGTGTCCCCTCCCGACTGGTTCCCTTAACAAAAAATAATTTATTGAAGTATGATGATGACTGCGAAATTATTCAATTAATTTCTGGTCAATGCAACAAATGTCTAAAACATATAGATCCATAAAATATACAGCAGTTACTAAAATAAATTAAATTTGAACCGAATTTGAACAGATAACATTTATAATATAAATTTAAATACATTGGCGAGGGTGGAAAATTTCATGAAAGCAACTAGCGTAAAACTATTGCTACCGAGGCGCACGCAATGTAATAATCAAACTTTCCGTTCCGTCGTAGGATTGACATTCAAAACATAACTGGGGCTTGAAGCAAATGCCATTACGAAAGGTAAAACGACACGTGAGACACAAGTTCATAAATATTAAAGAAAAAAAAAACTAGTGGAACCAATCTCAGTGGGGCGGATTCCATTTGGCCGGGCGAGGTACGCGACGCCATAGGGACGTATTTCTAGCAGTGCGTGCCTCTCTACCGTGTAAATTTTACCTATCACTTTGCATACGAGCAGTTTTATTTATATTTCATTCGCAGCCCGCTGTCTAAAGATGCGTATCGCGTGAATCATAAATGATCGTTTTCGTCATACGTCATAAAGCTTTTGTTTCGCCTCCGTTATCCTTTTTACGCGTTCGTTTTTTTTTCTCTCGGATACAATTTTCCAATTTCATTTGTGTATTCGAAACGGTATTTAATTGCGCTTTAACACTACTTAAATCTAGCAACTTTATTTGTTCGTATACAATTCAATTTACAGCGCGCCTCGATTCACTATTTTTGTACATGTCGAGGCAATTCTAATACCTAGTAGGAAAGCTTCTGAAGTGGAGCTCTCTGTCGGGAACTCGGCTATTTTATTTGGAGCTGCGAACAAAAGAATTTGGTCTTTATTCCTTTGTTTATAAGAGTCGTTGGGGAGTACAGTGAGATGTTTATTCATTGCTAAGTGGCAGCACGTGGCTCCGGCGGGAGACGAGAATACACCGGGCTTAGGTGTAAGGGTACCTTGCGTGGAACCACCGCCCTCACTAATAATACGCGTATTACAATTAATTTAGTTTAAAGTAATGCTCATTTCAAGTGGACTTATTTTATCTTAGGACGTTTCGGAAGTGGGGTTTATTAACCAATAGAATTGTTAATTTACTCCGTGACTATTACTTGATACCGTATAAAAATATACCATTAAAAAAAAGTTATTCATTATTGATTACTATTAGTCTACTATCTATCATAATTAAACATTATTTAAATATTGTCTTAATTAGATAAAACGTTATTAGATATTTTCCTGAACTAAATTGCTACCACTTAATATGTACAATAACGGGAGTTCATGGAAGTGAGTTAAAACATCGATACAATATCCAATTCAGTTCGACCGACGTCCCCCGAGACGTGGTTGAGGATGCAGCACGCAATGTATAAGAGTTAAAGCGAAATACCAACTCTTGGGACTATTCAGTAATCACACTAAAACATATTAACTCTTCAACATAAATTCTACTAATTCAGAGGTATAAATTTCAAATGATAGCATTAGGTTTTCGTAACGTGTACGCAAATACGTGCGTGAACCATCACCGAGTTATAGACGAATTTCGTCTCCTTTTGAGGCCGAAAAGCTTCTATTTAAATAGCAAAGCTAGTTCTATTTTACTATAAGACTATTCACACATCAGCTGAAGACTTCCCTCTCGGGAGTCGCGGCGAGAAGTGGTATAGAAAATACGAGGAAGTATTTTAACACATCTCTGTTCCCAACATTAGATATCTCCTAGCCATTTGCGAAACTGTCCACTTGTGTATCTATGGGTATTACCTCGGGGGCTTGACAACAGAAGGATTTTGTATAGACAGTGAAAACGTACCGAAGTTTGCTCTCTTTCAATGCTTTAGATCGCACTGTTATCCCAAATTAATGATGTGGAGTTTTACTTATATTCTGTTAGGCATATTTTATTGTTGACTATTTTAAGAAAAAAAATTGAATATTTTATCATAACTGCTTTATATTAAATAAACATACTTAAGTATACATTCCGACTATCATAAACAACACAGTAATATCGTTAAACCTAAAGAGAAAACTGAAGTATTGAAAATGGATTAAAACTCAATAGTTGTTTATCACAATGAAAAATTTAATGATAGAACGAAATCGTATTACGATAGAACCGTAATATCTCGATATAATTTCATTGGATTCTCAACAATGGCTCTTTAAGAAGGGATGGCAATAAATTGAACCACGAATAGGTTGCTATTCAGGCATTAAAGACTTGGCGCTTCCACAATACACATTAGTAATGTGTTTCGGCGAATCATTTCCTACTAAGAACGTCCCAAAAGGAACGCTTTAAAAAGTCGTAAGTACGGGAAATGACATAGTGAAAACCCACTTCCCATTAGAGTGGTAGCAATTGAAAAGTCATTCATTCTAAGACCGGAAAATATCGAGCGCTTTACATTGTCAGGCGTTCGAACAATAAGCGAAGCACTCGTCCAACAAATGAGGCAATAGTGTTGTAATTATGGCGCCAATAGTTTCATACTGCTTTGTATCATTTAACGACAGCTTTTCATCGTTATTACTTACTTGCTCCCACCGGGGGCGATAATACCCTGGCCAATTTATAATAATTCGAAATTGATAGGTTCTTTTTTTAATAATAATAATTTTTAAACCGTTTACCTTAGCATAAGAATTTTCCATAATATATTTTCCATAACCTAAAACATTGCATAAACTATGAAAAGCATAATAGCGGCTATTTGGCCTTTATTTATTCATTTTTAGTTATGAGAAATTCGTTCTTCAAAGTTTTCGATGTTAGAAAGTCGTAAACGTTCTTAATAGGTACACGTATAAGATACTTCAATGATTTATTGCGGGCCATCGAGGGTACTTAAACTTGTAATATGGCCATATTATTTTAATTACGCTCTTATATTTAGTTGGTAGAGTTTTCAAGTTCCCAAAGTGGACATAGCGTAAAGCAATTTATACTTTATTGCCTCATAGAAATACGGCAGATTTTATTAAATAAATTAAACTTGAAATAATTGAACAGTCCTTGATTTGAGAAAGTAATTATTCTGAAGTAAATGTTAATAATAACACAAAGGTGTACCCTAAAATATCAACATAATAGTTTTACTGTTATAATTTCGCAAAGTTAGTGCAGGAAGCTCGCTTATTTTGCTATATTAAAGGATTCCTGACATAATTATCTCAAAGCGACTTACTACGCACCCATTTATTAACCATCTTAATTACTAAGGCCAAGTTAATTACACCCGGTAAAACTTAGCGTCTAAAGAGCGTTATCCCGTTAATTTAGTAGGAAGACGATGTCTCGAAAATCTCTTTATGTTATCCCCTTGGATCATTGCCCTGTGGGTGATCACCAAACTTAGTGGACATACCCGAATGTTATTCCGAGCGTGCCCTCAACTTTTTTTATAATGAAATTATGGAAAAAATCCCTCGGCCACTTGGAACAATTACTTTTATTTATGACCCCCAATAATTTACTGTCACCAGCAATGCCGTTACATAGAATGAAGATATTTTCGTCCTTATTGGATTTACTGTATAATCCATCGATAACTTGGAAGAGCGTAGAAATTTTGACGCGAAATTTAACAATACTTATATTGAAATCGCTAAGGGAGTGTTTAGGGTAATCTAAGAATTGTTTCCCTGAAGTTTAGATTGAAATACCCATTTAATTATTGTTCCATTTATCAAATTAAAATTGTTTTAAATCGTTATGATATTTTTTTATTGTTTTATTGACTTCATAATATCACATAGGAGAACAGCAGACTTGTATAGATTTTAATCTCTTTTAATGATTTAAAATTTACATTAAAAATTTAAAAAATTGTGTCAACATAATATATTTTCAGTAGCAGTTGTTTGAAAATTGGATTTATCGTCACATAGCACTGAATAATGTTTGAAAAGAACATTGTTAATGAGAAATGCGCAGCAAAAAATGCTCCAGGATTTAAATTGACATAGAATAAGGAGTAAAATAAATCGTATCGGCATCCCCGCTGATATAGCGGTTGTCTGCGCACGACAGTTAACAGACTATATAAAGTGGACCTATCCTTTCTCAGTACACACAAAATTAAAGCGTATATCCTGAGTATAAAGTATAATTCTATTTGCTTTAACTGAATCCAAGCCGATATCATCGTCATGAATAAAAAATGTGCAGCCGTTCTCTAAGCTTATGTTTTTGACAATTCTGACGGGATAAATGACAAAGGTTTGCAGAGAAATTGGTAGAAAAGAACATCTAGAAATAGGTTTATCCTCCACGCGTTTCTAATTCCTTTACATATTTTGTGGAATAAATGTGTGGATTTATATGGTTATATTTTTGTCCATTTTTCTACAACATGCAATATCATTTTACAACTTTTACAATCAAACTACGTCGTAGAAGTTAATGATAAAATTAAAATGATAATAATTAGTATCCATTTCTTTGGATACAGAAAAAAATAATATTTAAATGCACGACTATATCCAACAAAATATAAGCGGATTACTAACTCAGTAACCGGATCGTAAAATTCCATTCGTGTCGCTATGCAAAGCCACTCTGATTCTCATGCTAATAAATTAATTTCTTTACGCTGCAATCGCATTCCCTACTATTATGCGGTGTGTTCCCGTAACTTTGACAGATTATGTGGTCGACTTATTTCTAGAGGGCTGTGTCGCTGCGTAGCAACTAGACAATAGAACGGGGTCACAGTCCCATCTCATTACCTTGCTGACCACACTTGAGTTATGTAACCGAGGTGCGCTGCCGTGAGCCACGATTTAAACACTTTAGAGCCTTGCGTATGTACTCCCGCCTACCTTATGTGGAACAGTGTGATAAGATTGCGAACAATAATATACGAGTTTCAAGTTTGAGGATGTTTTGCAAAATAGCACTAAATAAAAGTAAAAATATTACCATTTAATTCAATTAAAGTAATAATTCTATAAATGTAAATACTTATTAAATAAATTACATTCGCATTGAATAATATGCATTATTTCCGTCCATTACGTTGTCATGAACAACAGTCCGTTTTATCCAAAGTCATTGCAATAATTTATAGTTTTTATCACCATTTATCATCGCGACCACATTATTTTCGTATAATGTAATACCTGCGGTAATGAATTAACATATAACATACATATTTGGAATTGGTGATCCATCACGGGGCGATGCGATCGGGCGAGGTGTGGTCGTCGGCCAGGCGCTCCGCTGCACAGTTGCAATCAGTCTAATATGTTGAACAGTAGGTCCATCTCATTATCATTGGTGACCACAGGTGAATGATGGGATGGCGTGAGCGCCACCGCCCGTTTTGTTTGCGGTCGATTTAACGCTCAGGACAAATTGCGTGTTTGCCGCCACAACCGAGAGATCATTCCGGGGCCGAGAGGTATAAATCGGCTGATTACTTTTGCACAATTTCGAGCATAAAGTGAATTGTTCGGTACACGGGCGCCTGTGTTAATAAAATTCCGGTACATGCCAGCGAATTATATTTTTTGGGCGTTTTTTATTGTGACAACGCTGTATATGCAACACGCGCGCGCTAAAGTTACAGCGCCAGGAGTTAATAAAATAATAAAACTTGTTAATCATTTTCGGTTTATTAAATAAACTCTGGCCGTCTCCAGATCTAACTTTAATTACGAAGGAATAAAATTTTACCATCTCGGCAAGTTTAAATTAAATAACGCCCATAAAAGATTTAATCAGACTCATTGTACGGAAAATTAAATAAAATGTTATTATTTATTTTCTTGACGAATGAAAGTCTTGTTTCATCCTCTTAACAAGAAAGTAATCTGTCGACCTCGGTCGAGATAACGCGATTTTTATGTAACAAACTCGACTCGCGCCTACCCTCACCTAGCCGGAGGCTCTTAAGAAATCCCCGCATTGTCAGTTTCTAAAGATTCGGTGTAATATACAATTTCGGTATTGGAATTTCAGTTATATTTCGCTCGTCTAACATAAAATTGGTGTAAAGGCGCCGCCCTCGAGAACATCTCTGGTGTAGTCTCCATTTAGTTAGCAATGTAGCGATCCTCTGAAAGTTTTAGAGTCACCTATTCGGTTGGTTCATAAGCGAGACACCGTAAAGTCTAGCTGGGTTGCAATGCAACCACTATAGAGACGAATTTGTCCGCTACGTGCGGTGCCGTGTTGCACTTAGGTGACGCTAACTATAAAGTTAAGGCAACGTGACACTCATACAAACTCATAAAACAAAGACTGTAACGAAACAATCAAATTGCTGTAAAAATACTAGAGAACTGCTTCTAGTGTTGATTAAATTGACCATTAAATTTTCAAAAAAATATCTTAATAAATAGGAATAACGTGTAGAACATCATGTTACGTGGAAAATAATTTTTACCCTATCAGTGTCGCAGCCTGGTTGTTCTGTAATATCGGTTTACCGACGAAATTATACACAAGTGTCGCGTAAGGCGGGATACTAACACGTATCGCACTAAATTTTAGTTAAAGTCAGAGGCAACAGGTGCAAGAGATGAGCCCGCACGAGTCTCGTAATTATCATATCACCCTCCTCTGTTTTAACCGCACAAAAATAATTATCCTAGTAGTAATATAAATTCAGTTTAGTACGGGTATCTCTCTTCAAGTTTTAAACTACGTAACAAATGTTTATAATATTTCAAATGGTATTCCGCTTTGTTTGGCTTAAAATATTAATTTCAGATTCAAAATAGAGGCGAAATATCAATGAAATCGAATCGATATCATGGGTAACGGCTATTATTAAACACGGCGCAGCTTAAACGTCAAAAACTGCGTCCAATTACTGGGGCCGTTTGTGCATTATTATCCAATAAAAACGTTGATCCAATAACCACTGAATATTAATCTCCCAATTCGTTTTCATAAAACAATTTCGATTAACTATTTACACGCAATACGACCGTGACCCTTTACGTGGAAGTATTGAATTAAGTTTATTTGAACGCGGGATATGACAGTTCAAATCGTAGTATTGTGATAGCGTCGTTGTATTAACTGAATTTACTGACTTGCCAATTAAACGTCACTCGATGCGTTGCGAATTTGCCCAGTCGATCGCGTGTATCAACTGTCCAATGGATTTGCATAAAATACTGGGAGTTACATTGCATTGCGCCAACCGCGACATCTAAAAGATTCACGACGCGTTTAAACTTTGTTCACGTATATTTTTCAGTCTATCAATCTCAAATTTTTCTGATAATACACGCAAAAATGTACAAGTACCTATTGAGAATACATTTGTGATTAGACAATGAATTAAAACTATTAATATACGTCTAACATCAAAATACATTGACGTTATAAAAACACTAGTCTTCAAATTGATTCTTGATGTTATCAGATCAAAGAAAACCATCATGTTATTAATATATAAAAGATTTTCGTAGATAAAAGTTTTGAAAGTAAATATTGTTCCACCTTATGAAGTCCGAAGATAATGAAATAAACGATGTGATTTTATTCTTTTGTACAAATGTTCCAATGCGATTAATCTTTTTTCGATACACATTACGGAAAATAGTACCCGGAGGGTGTTTAAAAATCACAGAAATACTGGAATGTGATGTATCAATCGGGAATTAATTTAAACTTTGCTGGCCAAAGCGAGCAAAGGGCTCGAGGGACGTAGCGGGCATCAAATCGAATAGAAGCTTATAATTGACTAGTATCAAGCGAATAACGTCTGAAACACCACTTTGCGCGTCAATTTAATGTGAACTCTACTTCGTTATGTGTATAACACAAAATACTTTGAACATGCCACGTCCGTATTCAAATCTTACTCGAGTTATAGGCGGGTGTCGTGGCTGCTCCGACACTCACTTAGTGGATTCTACACAAAAGTAATTTGAATGGAACGTGGTCGAACATTTAGATCTGTCATTTACATACTTGATTATCGTAGTGTCATATAATTACCGCATAGGAAACGAACTTAGCATTTTAATGTTAAATGAAAATATTTGCGATAAGATACGAAGTGAGCTGTGTTGGCGATAATATAGTTCTGTAAATTAAAGCCCGTTATGTGACGTGTTTGATGTTAGCGTATATTCGTACTGTTGTTTCGTAACATTATTTTATACATTTTCACATCCAGTTGCCATCGCTGATGAAAACTGACAGATGTAGTACTGGCAATAAAAACTGAAATGTTAGCGAAGTATATCATGTGTTAAAACGGAATTTGTTCAACATTTTTGTGTACAACCTAATATTGTAATCTCTGCACAATTGTTGGCTGTATTTCATTATAAATACGCAGTTTTAATACGTGAATTTAATGAATAAATATTTCAATTTTTATGTTTACATTTATTTTCATGACGAAGCTTTTGTTTAAAAGATTCCTGCCGACGATCATTTAAAGTGGCAATGAAAGAGAAATTTGTTCTACAATGCGTTAAAATTTTGTAGAATAGATAAGAATCTAAATCTAATTACACGTACTTAATTTCCGTAACGGTTTAAATCCGTGTATTAAGTTTCCGGCTCGCTATAAACAAAACTATCAAACTATATGTTGACTAGCCCCGAGGACCTGACCGTTTCCTGTCCGAACTGACGGGCCCAGGCGCCTCACAGTTCACCCTTAAACTTCGCATGTAAATTAAAAACGTCAATCAAAGCTTTCCCAACTAGCCCATTACAGGCCAATCATACACCTCATTATACTACCCATTAATATTTCGACCCGAATACACCAAATAATAAGCTCTCATTTCTTGCGGCGTTCCACTTTTTCTCAATTTACATAGATAATATTGTAAAAAGACTTTTGTGAAACAACAAAACACTTCAAAGTGCGAAATAAATGGGTGTAGCGGTAATAAAAATTAACATTTGCCTCGAAAAACATTATTGTAATCATTGTTAACAATGGCCCCCGGCCGTATTGATGTCCGCAAGGGTCTTTCGATTAATTTCGCTTTTACTTAGGAAAATATCAAAACATTTACTTGAAAGAGCCCACCTATTCATAAAGGTTCAGAATTTTAAATTATATAACAGATGTTTTGTTGTGTGACGACACACGAATTTTAATTTGCGTCGGAAATATACCGTTCCTATTTATTAAATGTGTTTTTGTTTATCAAAGGTTTCAATATTTATATTGTATGGTTGGAGGATTTTCAACGAAAATATTTTTAATATCAAAAATATTATTTCGTATTTGTATAGACCACCTAATGGAATGTAATATTCATAATATTTATCATTCATCAAATTTAATTGTCCGTTTTATTTACTTTCGGATTTATACCTTTTTTCATATTATATGACAGTAGGTTTTGAGTAAATGCCTTGCCGTATTTCTATTTAGAAAATATAATTAATTCATTGTTAGTATTTAAAATAATGCATTTGAAATAGTCTTTGAAGACGAATAATAATTGATTGTATGTATTGCTCAGATATCGAGAAATAACAACAAAGTAACTATTTTATATTTAACGTGTTTCAACTTCGACAACTATTCCCGTAACAAATTGTAAAAGCATCAGTTTAAAATCGGAGATTCTTACAGACGCTCCGAGTGGTTTGCGCCATTAAAAATTTACGCCTGCTAGATAGCGCTTACATTCTGTGTACTACTTCAAGATTTTATGGCGATTTTATTGTTAGTTCTGATCACTAGGTGCCTGCTCACCCAGTTATTTTACAAACAAAACGGATTACGTTTCATTGATAATTAAAACTTCTTTCTAGATTGTCAGCTAAAACTCCAAGTAAGAATTTTATAGCCGTATAAAATTTTAGTGATTCATTAAAATGATCTTTGATCACATCTTATAAGAACCGTTATAATACAAACAGTGTAACAACTTCCTCATTTTGTTTATAACACTTTCCCAATATTATTACGACGTGCATTTTCATTGTTGCAGCGCCGAAAATAAGAATTTTCTTTTAGGACGTATATTTCAGACTGTGTTCTTTTAGTCTTTGACAAAATTGCGGTTGTGTGGGAAGATAAGTTGACATAACGCTACATGTTTCTCTAAGCTCCGTTCTTAAGCCGAGTGGTCGCTTAATAGCAAACAACACAAAAGGCTACATAATGAATAGTCCAGAAAAACGGCGCGTCTCTCGTTATGAGCTACATGCATAAATGATACGACGAATCTGACAAATGGTACGGCAAAGTATAACAATGCTGGTGCTTCCAAGTGGCCGTTCAATTATGCAAATAGGCGGAGCGATGTTCGTCCGGCAATAACAAAACTGTTTAACAGCTATTTATTTATTTATTTATTTATTTGGGTACATCGACAGATCGCGCATACATCATTCCTTAAAAATAAATACAAAGTAAGAATATTCTAATGCTTGACCCTATTATAGATGTACACAGCATTATAAGAAAAACTAAAGATAAATGCAGTTAATGAGGATGTTTTATACAACTAAAGTAAGTAAATTAATTCAATATTGCTTAATTCTAAAACGTGATGTGATATGATCTGTGCACTTTTCGTTTAAACATTGGTAAACTATCGTGAAAAATATCAAGGTTCGGAACTTTAGTGAGGTATTCATTGTAGGTTCTCAATAAGCGAAAAACTGGTGAGTTTGAACCGAGAGTTGTTCTACAAGGTGGAACGCTGAAGGTTCGGATAGGTTTTCTGGGAATCGAACGGGGAGCATTAAACATTATACTATTGAGCAAATCTGGGCTATCGATTGTTCCGTTTAACAACTTAAACAAAAATGTTAAGTCTAGGGAGACTCTTCTATCATGAAGTTTATCCATTTTGAAAAAGGCCAATCTATCATAGTAGGGGCGTCTATGAGAAATGCCAGGTGAAATAAAGGCAAGATACCGAGTGAACCTTCGCTGTACAGCTTCCAGTCGTTGAGAGTGAACGGTGAAGTAGGGGTTCCAAGCGACACTCGCGTATTCAAGAACACTGCGAGCCATACTATTATACAGAATAATCCTGGTACTATTAAAACGGAATCCTTTTGTGTTTCTCTTCAAGAAACCAACCATCTGATTCGCCTTTTTAACAATTGTGTCAAAATGCGAATTAAACTTTAAGCTCCCATCAATCACAATACCCAAGTCCCTCATTTCTTTGACTTCTTCTATTTGAACACGATTAATATCAAAACTAGATTTAAGTACATTTTTTTTCCTAGTGCATATAAGGTGAAAACATTTTTTTGGGTTTATAATCATTTTGTTTGCTTCACACCAAGATTGGATATTATTTAGATCGCTTTGAATCAATTGTGCGTCATAAACTGAATCGACGACTTTATAAAGTTTAAGATCGTCAGCAAATAATGAAACTTGTGAGTTTTTAATAGAAACAGCTATGTCGTTTATAAAAATGACGAAGAGAATAGGGCCTAAATGTGATCCTTGAGGCACGCCTGAAGTTGCCTGGTATGATTTAGATGTATAGCCGTTAACTGATACTACCAGAGGTCTCTCTCTGAGGTACGATTGAAACCAATTAAGCAGGGGGCCCGATATTCCGTAAGATGATATCTTTTGTATCAAAACTGAGTGGTCGACTTTGTCAAAGGCGCTTGCAAAATCTGTATATATAACATCTACTTGCTTCCCTCTGTCAACATCATAAGAAAGGTTTGAAATAAATGTTACCATGTTAGTGTGTATGGAGCGTCCTTTAACAAAGCCATGCTGGTGGGGTGATATTGAGTGATGAATATGTCTAGAAATGAGCGGGGTTAGCAAAGACTCGAGAATTTTTGGGAAGCAGCTTAAAATTGCGATTGGTCGATAATTACAAACATTGCTACGATCGCCTTTTTTGAAGAGTGGGATTATCCTAGTTTCTTTCCACGATGATGGAAAAATACCAAATCTTAATGAATTATTAAATATCAATGATAAAGGAAGGGCGAGAACTTTGGCACACCGTTTAACAAAGAGTGAAGGTATTTGGTCTGGACCCGGACCTTTATTGTAGTCAAGTTTTTGAATGCATTTAAGTATTTCTGTCTCAGAAAAGGAAACATTTGAAATATTATGGTGGTTTAATGAGGAATAATTTATATGATTTGTCGGACCGGATACGGGTGTATACACTGACTGAAAGTGCTCAGCAAATAAATTCGCTATTCCTGGACCAGTAGAGGTTGTAGAATAGCTTAGATGCATTTCAGAAGGTATAGAAGAATTAGTTTTAGCTTTATCCTTAAAATAGCGCCAAAATTTTTTAGGATCTTTTGCTATATTAGACTCTATAGCATGTTTATAATCACTTATACATTTGTTGGTTAACTTTTGACATTGCTCACGAAGTATTTTATATTCTATGCTATCACGTGGATTATTATACTTATGAAACCTCCTTCTAACCTTGTCTTTTTCCTTTAAGCGTTTTATTAATGAAATATTCATCCAACTTGGGTATTTAGATTTAAATCCACTTCGTATTGGGACATGTTTCTTAATAGCAGAATTCAAAATATTGTAAAATGCAGAGACCATATCGTTAACATCTGATAGATTCGATAACTGATCCAGCCAATCGACAGAACCAAGCTCATTGTTAAGTGCAGGATAATTTGCTCTCCAAAAGTTATGCCTAGGATTGTATTTCGATTTGAGGAATTTAATATCTCGACAGTTAGTTAGTGATATTAATAGACATGGATGATTAGAATCGATTCTGGATAAGCTATCGTCAGACTTATAGACAGATATTATACTATTCGATAAATTACTTATGACTAGGTCTAATACTTTCGAATTACAATTCCTAAACTCATTGAACTGATTTAGACTATTAGATGATAAAAAATCTATCAAATTGTGACCCAAAGAACAGTTGTAATCAGATGGAATCAATACATCGCTGTGTGAAGTCCTATTCCAATTTATGAAACCGAGATTGAAGTCACCTACTACTATAACATTATCAGCAGTACACAATACTCTATCCAAGCTATTTAAGAATATATTCAATGTTCCGATATTAATGGGCGGGGGAAGGTACACAATACAAATAGCTATCTTAATTGTCTTACCATTTAACAATACCTCAGTCATGACCCACAGATCCTCGCACTCCGATTCCCAATTTTGAATGCGATACGATGGAGTGTCGCGTGATATTGCTAAAAGGACTCCACCACCATCGTTCTTAATATTATGCTGTCGATCTCTCCGGTATACTACATATCTTGAATCGAATATTTCGCTATCCGCTATACTGCTATTAAGCCATGTTTCGGTAAATGCAATAGATTTGTAGTCATGCTGTAGGATTTCGTTATACACATCATTGGTTTTGGTACGAAGACCACGGACATTTTGGTAGTACATATCGAATTTTAAGTAAAAAAATATATAAAAACATTTTAAGTTAAGTTACTAACTAATGATATTAAGACTATCCCTGTTTCGTATTTGAAAGGCTTGACTGGATACGTCTTTGCGGACATAGATCTTGCCGTTCCTGACCCAAACGAACTTATAGTTTTTCTCGCGAGCTCTGATCCGGGCTGCTGCGTGAAGCGATTTATTAGTCGGTGTCAAGTGTTCTGATACAAAAACAGGGCTGGGTGCTCCGCCTATACCTAAATGATGAGAATTTAGTTTGGCATCAGAGTTATTTTTATTGAAATTTGACACAGCAGCAATAACTGCATCGCGGTGTTGTATATTACGCAGTTTTACGATAACAGAGCGAGGTCATATGAACAGCTGACAAACGCCTGTAATATTTGCGCATTCACTCACTCTCCTGAGCAATAAAACGAAAAGTACATCACCCGCATGACGACCTGTCCACGGCTCGTATTAAATTAGACCGCTTTCGGCCATCCACTTTATTTTTATTAGAATCCCATGAAAATATGATACATGTTTGCTCGTTCCCGCTCGGGTGTATGAGCGTCATTTCATACGTGAGTCAATGTTTATGAATTTGTCAATAAACACCAACGTTGCCGGTGTTACCTTTAACAGTTTTACCTCAATTTTTGGCCGTGTATAATTATTTTAAATGGGTCCATTTTGCTGACGTTCATTTGTTAGCTCTTTAATTATTATAAATCTAGATAACATAACTCATTTCCAAGTTCATTTGATACATTCACAACAAATCAGTGACAAATCAATACATTATGGATATTTTCACATCGAATCACTCACCTTTCACTTTGTTACACAAAGAAATATTTCATTGAATAAAACTAAGG
This sequence comes from Colias philodice, assembly GCF_061535455.1. Lineage (NCBI taxonomy): Eukaryota > Metazoa > Arthropoda > Insecta > Lepidoptera > Pieridae > Colias > Colias philodice. The sequence goes on along the minus strand of NC_143094.1, from coordinate 5,003,048 downwards.
CTCAACCAACATTATAAAAGATAATTAACGAGCAATTAACGGCAGGCGCTAATAATGGAAATGAGATTATAAATTAATCAGGAGCAATTTTTCGTTCGTAACTCCTCATTAAACAGATCCAACGCTCTGGGTGCTTTATCACTCAGTCAAATTGCGTTTCGCTTAATTTTCTTTCGCCGGCAGGTGTGTTCGACAGAGCAATTATTTACACCGTCAGCCGTGACGTCACTTGCCCGCACCCCGTTCCCCGCACCCCGCAACACCCCGCTGTATGTGCTTTCTCAAAACTTTCGTATCGCGTCTAGATAGTTGCAAACAGTTTCTTCTTCCTTCAAGCGCTCCTATCATTTCGATCGAGTTTGCGGAATGCTCAGAAATTTATCGTTTCACTGATCAAAATGTGTACGTTTATAATTGGGTTAGATCGCCTTAATGAGAAACAGAACTTCAAACATAATATTGAATCAAATCACAGTAATTAGAGTTATATCTGCCAATCTACTATATCGGTTCTTTATACATGAAATTCCACATATTGTATTAAATAATAGTCAAAATATTTATCTTAAATACGTTACGTAGCCATTAATCCCATATACATTACGCAAGAAGCTCTTATAAACAATTGGTAGTTCGAAACCCGCATGCTTACTAAGCATTACAGCCAAGGTTGCTAAAATACTTACTAAATGTCAGAACCATTCGAAGTCCTCATGTTTAGAAATGTCACTGTGGCTGATACGCGTACACTAAAGTCAGTTCAGTGTCATTAATTTGACAGTGACATATCGCATTAAGTAACTATATCATGGCATATAAACGAATCGCGCAAATTGAATGTTATTTTAATAATCAGAAATACCGCAGCTCGTGTTAACCGTAAATATTTAATGGTATACTAAGCGCTTAATTTTATTAGATTTGTAAGTTAATTATATTCATTTGATATTTAAATTTTGCACGTTAAAATGAATATTCTAATCAAATTTTGGTTTATTAATAAAAAAGTTATTATCAAAAAATAAACGGCTTATTCGCAGCCCTATTAAAACTTTCCTCTAATATATTACAAATATTATGTCGATCTTAAGGTATGGCATTTACGCCGCTGGGTTCCTGACATTTTCGTCCAATAACTACTAAAGTAACGTGAAATAATCAATATCGTTGACTAACCTTTAACGTGACTACTTAGACGAGCTATAATATGTAATACATACGTTCAGTGTATCACGCGATCTCTGAAAATGGTTAATAGTTCCATCGCTAATGGATCTTAAGAAATAATTCATATATTTACTTAAGCATCGTTAATATTTCTTATGTTATAGGTTATTCTTTTTTGAAGTGGTGGTGGTACTTTGAAATATTGAAGCTTAAAAAGCTCTACGTCGTAATGTAAAAATTTTTGAAGAGTACTTATTTTTAGACTGATTTAGCAAATTAACCGTTAAAAAGATAGTCAATCACGCAATTATTGGCTTAAAATGTAGCGATAAATATAATTTAAATGTAATAAATAGTAAAAAAGATATACTTCAAATTCGTATTCAAGTTTTCAAAACACCTCTCTAAGCAAAACAATAAAACAGACGTTAACTCCAATTAATACACCAACTAACGTCTAATAACCAAAACAATTTTATTCCAATAAAGTACGTCGGACGTAATAAACGAGGGAATAGCATAAATATCTTCGCGTAGACCGCACCGATAGCACCGCTGAATACACCGGTGCATTTTAAAGGCTCGGACGAAATCGTTTTATAATAAATTCTCCCTGCTGTACCTTGTGGGATTAATCGTCTTACTTTCCTCTCTCGTCCGCTATCCTCGCAGGGAGTTGCTTTACAATCTATTTTGTCATAATTCTAAAATATTTAAAAAGGCGTTTTGCCAGCAGTTTATTACACGAACATGGAATAAACTAGAGATGTTTAATACCGCGCGATTTTTGTGAACGATGTTCAGGAGGAAAAATACATGTTTTAATTTCAGAAAATAGAAATATTTTCTAACCAATTTATCGAGAACAAGTATTTCTTGACATATATTATACTGAAAACAAAGTACATTGAAAGTAACAATGATTGTGATCCGGCGGTAGGAGCTCACATTGCAAAGACGTAAGAAGGGATAGTTTCGAAGTACGATCATAGGATTTACTGCATCACTAGTTGCGCTCAGATAACTATCGTCAGTACGCTTTAACTTATGAAATGGTCTCTTTGTGCAGCTCTCCCATGTCTTTGTTGACTGAATGCGAATAATTGCGTTCATTCTGTCGGGATATGGATCGCTTAGTTTTAATGGAATAGTGCCGTTTGTATTCTTAGCTAATGGCTTTGTCTCTGTCGTAATAAAAACTCACACTTCGCATTTACATCGCTATTTTAGCGTTGATCTCGATTTATGTAGATGACAGATTACTTGATTGAATATAAACTGAAATTATCTTGCAATCCTGTTATAAAACAAATTGAATTAAGCGAGCGTCTACTCAGAGCTGGGACGATATTAGATTGTACCCGCACCTGATGGGTTTTACTGGTGGCAACAGGGTTTAGTTCATGTCACAATCGGTCGCCACTGCCGCTTCAGAATTAACCAGCGCCAGTCCGTTCTAAATGTCACTCTTATTATCATCTGACACTCCGGGATTACGTACGATAAATTGTTTTAGCACTCGCCCTTTTTACTGAAAGGTCGGTGTTATCTTTTCAAATCAAAATTGGAGGCTAGTTGGAAATCAACGGTTCCTGCAGTTTTTAGGTAAACTAGTTTACAAGTTCATTTGACGTTCCAGCTATGTCAATTAAGGATTTGATTGGTTGCAACAATCACTTACGTGCAAGTGTCAGCTGAATGAACTTCCATACGAGGTAGGGCGTCTGCTGATGCCATTTTCCGTTCGGCTAATATGTTTAGCATGCGTTATTACCAATCGGACGCTGAGTCAATCAATTTGTTCACGTTCGAGCGTTTTGATTCTGTGAGTGTAGGGACGGCACATTCAATTCATAACTGTTACATGTCTTTTATAATGCCCAACAAGTACCTTTCATTGCTTTACTTCCGAATGTTTATGTTGCTTAAGTACAACTCTTTCCATACACATTAACAAATCCTCTTAGACTTAATACTGATAGAAAAGTATACTTACTTTTCAGTCATAAAATCCGCTAAAACAAAATCGCAAAATGTAAATCATGGGTCGTGCGCTGCTACGACTATCAAGGAACAAGGTTCTACTCTATTTCTATTGATATTCCCAACACGAACGCTTCGAACATTGTCCCATCTCAGCTCCCACGCTGATCGCATTAATTTCTCCGTTTTATAAACGATTTAATAGACAATTTACGGATTGTATTAGTCACGCTTCGTATGACCTTAATTCCTACATACAAAATGCCGATTTCAAATTTCGAAATATTCAGTAATACTTTTCAATTAATCTAAACAAAATAACGTTAAATTTTTATTTGATTAAATGAATAGATAACCAAATAACCGATCTATAAAAAAACTGACTTCCCAATCTATCCGTAACTATGCTCCGTAGAACTACTGCTAATTGAAGACTTTCAATTTATTCATTAACCCATTGACCACCGTAAGCCCCGATCGGGGCGCGACACAATAGATTTTCTATTGTGTCTGTGATTCCGAGGACTGATGGATTAAAGTGAACTTTTTTCTTTAAGCACCGTGATAGAGTGCGGTTTTCTGCTTGCTGGCTACCTCCGATATATCCTCCGGAGTATTCAAATCAATCTCTGAACATTTTCAATTTATTCCAACGTCCTTATCTGCGACGGCCTCAGCTGAATTAATCTGAGCGGACACCCCCACCCCCCGCCGGAAATTAAACGAATTAACGCCATCCAAACGTACATTTTTCACTTTTAAACTCCCGCGTCCTATCGATCTTCTTTTTCGAACCATCGGCAGATCTATGCGTTTATCTGTCCTTGCTTAGATTGAACAATTGATACGTTGAATTGTAAATTGAATTCACGATATTGATTCTACGCTCCATTTATTCGGAACGCTATTTGATTAAACGTTAGAGACAGTTATATCTCCACGCGGCTGGAATTATATTACTAATCATGGTAAATAGGCCTAATGTAGACCGATTGATTATTGAAGGTCTGATTGGAATAATATTTGAAATAAATGTTTAATTTTGTGTGATGTTACATCATTTTATTGAGTTTATGTTTCATCGTATGATTGTACAGGGGGTGAAGAGTATAGTTGTTTTATGGACATAAATCGTGAAAAACACATCAATTGTTATAGAGCAATCTGCACATTATATGGCGTGAAATCTAGGCTTGCGTTCGGTCAATCGCTCAAGCATTTCAGCTGGATATCCGCACCGTAATAGGGCTATAAAGCCCGACCAACACCTGCTCCGATTCTGCGATACCCGCTAATTAATTCAGTACAAACCCGTACTCGAAACCGAAACCTACGATTATTTCCTCACAGTCTAAAACTGAGCGGAAGCACTATTATACCTTGAAACAAACATTCCATTAACACGACAGATAAATTACAAAAAAGAGTATATTTAAACGACATAATACCCGGGATTACATTACGCTACCATTGATTAAAACTACATCAATTAAACAGACTCATAATGCTCCAACAAACCCTAATTTAGTATTTGTCATTAATTAATTTATTTGCCTTACAAAACAATTCGTAGAACGGGAGCATTAATTAAATGCATTATGCATTAAATTAAAAGCCATCGTGTCAAACATGTCAGTAGTGTGGAATTGTTTAACACATAGATCAACAAACACTATTCATATTAAATCAAACCGGACATCTATTTTCAAACTATTTTGGTAAATTTAGATGAAAATTTAAAATTTAAAATACAAATTCACGTGTACAACATTCAATTTGATATCGCGTGAAGTAACAGTAAACATACTATCGGAAAATGTCGGTAACTAAACTAGAAACCGCCAAATATGGTTTATCTGTGGAATAACGTTCGCACAGTCATAAAATGCAGCATAGTCAATAATCGCATAACAACGTAGGTAATGAGCAAAAGTGATTAAATTGACCGCTTGTTATTTTAAAATCAAGGACATGTTCATTATGCACGTAGCGCGTTAGCCATCGCGCCGTGGGTGGGATGAACGGGACATAAATTTATTTTACTGCATCATCGGGTTAACGTACATGATGTGTCGAATATTTAAAGTACGTCGAGGGCTGGTACAACTTGTGTTTCAGCTCGCAACATTTAAAGTGTTATCGCGCACGGGGAGCAGCTGCTTCGCTAACTAACCGTGATTGCTTCCCCGCCCCGCGCCCGTGTATCATTTTTTTCAACCCTCTCCCAGGGACGGGCTCACCGTCTTCTTGAAATTGCGATACTTAGCATTAAATTGTGGGGCACTTAAAGGGCATCTGCACGGATTATGTCGGGTAGTATTTTTTCGCTCCCATCTAGATTGCGCCCGCTTAGATGTTTTGTAAATTCTTACAAAAGTATCGGTTCTCATAAACTGGTCGTGAATCCGCGTTGACGTTAATGAGCCGGTCCCTTTCGTTATCTCTGAAACGTACGGTTATTATCGAGGAGAGCCCTATTCTTGCGCATAATCTGTTCGCGCTGCGTTAAACTCGTTATAAAATTCCACGCTACTTCATTTGAGGAAATCAGCAGTTTTAATAGGGTATCTGGTTTCATATTCGACAACATAATGCCCTCTCATCAAGTAAATTATGACTTTAATCTTTACTCGACTTTACTTTTAAACTTCTCCCTCTCTGCTATTCAGCGCAGGGTGATTTATGAAAACTAGAAAATTTGAAGCGTATAAAGCATTTTTCATTGCTTCAGAAACTTTGTTGTCATATTTAAGTGCGATTCAATACGTAAATTTTGTACTTTACATATGCAGAGCATCGGTAATAAATTAGATATATGACATCGTATTTCACGATTCAATGCATTTGGCTTCATTCCGCCTACATACATACGGAACGCAGATAGAAGCATTTTACTTATTTACTCGGAGCCAATAAAAGAAATGTTTGTACATCAGTAAAAAATAATGATGGCACTGAAAACAGATTTACCGCACTCGTATTTTTAAACAGCGTAAGTATTTTTCGAGGCATGAACTCATATCGTGCCAAAAAGGAAAAGAAAAGTATAGGTTTACGTTCTCCTCGTTAGGTATAAGTAGTTAATTATATAAATGGCCCATTTGGGTATGGGTAGGTAATCTTGCGTTTGTCGCTATCTGGTTATCTGGTCCAATTGGTCAGAGACAGATAGTGCGGTCGACACGCAAGCGACGATTGATTAGCTAGGCCCGCACTACCCTGACGGGTTAATAAAGCCTACCTACTGATTGCCTTGTGAGCCAGCCATTCTGCTTTCTGATCAAATACGCTAACCTATAACTACGACATTGTGAGCTCCTAACTAATATACCTCGATCCGAATACCGCATCTATTTTCCTTATTGATATTAAATAGATATGATTAATTAAATTAATTGAATTATATCCAACCAGTGTTCTTGTTGCGAAAAATATCTTATTTTTTTAAAGGATTCAAATTACACAATTCTATTATAAAAAAAGAATCTGCCAAAAAACAATATCCTTGATAGCAACAGAGATAAAAAACACTGCCATCTGCCCAACGTTAATACGTTGCCAGATTTTATAAATTATACGTCGACTTGGCTTAACATTAGTCTCGAAAATATGCCTGTTAAAATTTTTATTTCTTATAAATTACCCGCTTGAATTTTTGCATAATTCGAATTTCTTTTTCGTTTCCACGTGATATTTTAATGTAGAAAGTATGTTGCATGTTTAAAAAATATGAAAATTAGGTAAACAAAATCAGTTTATTCCAGTCCCTAATAACAGTGGAGTTTAGCAGAGCAGTGAAAACAGTGATGCAGATTAACAATCAACTTTGCGAGCGTCGCGTCCACCTATAGGATTAGCTTGTTGATACAACAGTTCCGTTTTAGCATACCAAACTTTGTCCGTGTGCGGTGTGAATTAATCAGTGTTTTGAACGTTTGCGTTTATAAAACGCCCGATACGAGTCCCTTCACGGGTCAGATTAGACTACTTGCGGTCGCAATCGGTTCTCGACACAGTATACGTTTCACGAAGTTCGAGCGGAATTAGAAAGTCAGTCTAGCACGCAAATCTGGATTTACTTCGCTCTCTGCAAATGTCATTTCAAAGTTCGCCGATCCGGTGGACGCATGAGCGCATTATCCGAAGGCTGAGTTAAACTTTGCTCGGATTATGAAACAAAAAATGTGCGTGAAACCCTTTTTTATGAACGAGTTGATTCGATGCGAAGTTTCTTGGGCCGCTCCGCCGCGCCCTCCGCTCGCGAGCTACGCGGGTACGCCTAATTATTTGACGAAAATAAATTATTCCCTAAAATATAACCAAACGAGACTTTTGCGTTTCGTAATTTTTTAACATTAATTTTATCCAGATTTAGGTACAACGTAATTTTGATAACATCGCTACACGGAATTTGATATTTTATTGCTCGAGTCGTTCTGTTTTTGTAAAACATTAAAAACGCAATAATCATAACTGTATAACTAATAAAACTGTCACTTGAATGTCTTCATTTCATAGTACAAAAGCGTCACGCATAGCTGCGCGTATATATCTAAAGCGATAGTTAATTAAAAAATTGTTAACAAGTTTTTTATGGTGCAATAAATTAGCTTCTCACAGCAGACAGATAGGAAAAATTAATTAACTTGTATTATGTGTAAACATAAAGCCATCTAAAACGTGATTGTTAGCACGCACGTCAGCGTTAGCACGAACGAGTCACAAATACCATGAGTTCACGGTTATTACACATACATTTTAATATATTTTCTGTGAGGTTTAGCGTTTCAACTTTTTTACAATCGCGATAACGTTGGGCGGATAAAGAGTTGACGACATTAAGCGACTCGGCCTAGACATGTTCAGGACGTATGAAAATTGAATTTAAATTCACAGTCGAAAGGAGTCGCGCTGTCAGAATTAAAACTAAATAAAATCTGAACATAGCCACGCTATATTTTCGCATAAACTCGCAAAAGAAAATGCAAGGAATTATTTTATGATGTAATGTGGAGCTTTTATCGAAAAAATTGATAAATACAATGCTTTAGGGATTATTGTACACGCAATATTGTACTTAGATTTATAAAAACAGACTTCATTCAATCTATATCTATACTTTCTATACTTATATTATAAAGAGGAAAGGTTTGTGTGTATGTATGTATGTATGTATGGTTTTCACACATAAACTACTGGACTGATTTTGATGAAATTTGGCACAGATAATTTTTAGACCCTGAGAAAGAACATAGGCTACCTTTTATTGCGAAATATGTACCACGGGCGAAGCCGGGGCGGACCGCTAGTATCTTATATTTCTATTAGAGATACTAAAACATGGATTCGCTACAGACCACAATTAAATTAGAAGCTATCTACGCTTTATAAACTAATAATATTTAATTACACATCTTAAACGCTTGATTCACTACTCCTAAGTAAGTGAATATTTTCCCCAATGTAATATTATAATTACATAAAATGTGTCAGAAGACGTAGATGTATTAATACATTTAAGTCTATCATGAAACACTTTAATGTATGCAAAATGGGTCGGTAAGCCTGAAAATCCTTTAGTAATTCACCGGGCTTACTCCATTAAATTATCACACAATTCAGGAAAACCATTAAGATATTATGCTGCGGTTACATTTTTTACTCAACATGAACAACAGTGAAATTTTCACGCTTATTTTTTTGTTTTGTTCGGGCTACAAAAAATTTCTTCGCCACCTAACACGAACATAACAACTCTTTATTCGCGTAAAAACGGGTTCTCATTCTTACAATACTACAATTTGGTTATGATGAATATTTAAAGCTAGTACTCCATATACAATGGCGGGAGAGGTCCTTAAGCCAAATTTATCTTTAAGCTCTCTTATTCTACGCAGAGAATTCACTTTACAGCGAGAGTTTTGCTGAAAATTATAGTTTAATTTTATACCGCTTTATTTAACTTCTCGTACATAACTCCAAGTTTTGTTTCTTGCACAATTACGGTTAGTACTCCAGATTTTTTTATTATGCTAACATAATAATAGCGTTTTACTTATTATCTAAACATTCATTGATAGGAAATACGTTAAGCCAGATTTATACAACGACAATTTCACTTTAACGTTATAATTATGTTTGCTGCATCAAACATTATCATACGTATTCTAACGCAAGGTTTCCAAGTAAAGCATTCAATTTAAACTTTGTTTATGAAGTAAATGTTTGCGTATCAAATCGTCACCATCGGGTTGCAAAACAGCGAAGCCACGCGAGGTTAATCTGTCTTCATTTCCTATCTATCAGAATCGTGGACGGCTCGGAACGAATGGTAAAGCATTAGCCACTATCGCGACCTGTGAAAAATGATTTTATACCACACCTCACCACCGTCTTTCTGTTTACTTTGCTATAAATGCTATCTATCGCTTTTAATGGCTTGCGTGCGCTATTTACGTGATATCTGTTTATAAATTTTAAAGATTCGACTGTGTATGGAAAAGATAAGGAGGTTAAACAATAGGCCGATTGCCACATGAGTGATTACAGTAAAAAACGCGAATGTCTGAATTAATCAACGGGATATTTATTGCCATCTACATAAGTAATTGTAGCCGAATGTTATCGCGGTCGTAAAAAAGAATTGGGTGCTACATTTTTGTAGGATCCCTTCACGAAACGGGGACTAAACGTTACCCCAGATACATGCATGTTTAATTTCAAATCTGCAGTATCATCGTACACAAAGTGACCATTTATGAGCCTCCCTCGAAACAATAGGATAGTTATCTCCGCATTCGAAAGGTCTGTCGGATGATGTGAATTTTAATTACATTTTTACGATACTAAAACGGAGGCTTTTAAGTATGTAAAGGGTTGGACCCTCCATTGGAACTAATGCTTCCGGCGGGCGCATACAAAAAATATAACCTCCTACGGTCACACTCAAAGGGATAGTAGGGTAGACAGGCCTTAACAATTTTTCTCAATAGACAATTTTGTATTCGATATATAAAAGCCATCACGTTTTAAATATTTTATAGCATTGCTTTAAGTGTTATGTCTGTGTGTATATTTTTACTTTCATCTTCAAACTAAAGGGGACTGGAATACGACAATATTCTTATATTGTAATACGAAAATAAATTCGAAGAATTTTAGTATAAGACATTATTTCAAACAATTATGATATCTTTAAACTGACTCATAGTATTTATATATATTCACTATAATATGACAATTCCAAATTGTCATTAAACAACCTCCTATGCTGATTATAAATCATACAAACGGAACTAAGCGGCTCGAAAGGGCGCACTAAAAAACAAATGATTGTGAATGCTCCAGTGATCACGAAAACACCATAAAAAGACAAAAAAATATTAAACGTAAAAATGAAAACCGACAACAACAATGAATCCTGGCTTTCCATAAATAACCGAGCAGGCTTTCGTTACGGATGTGGGTAGATTTTAAGAGTTTATATAGCATTCAAAGCCTGCCCAAATAACGAGAGAAAATTTGAATTATGAGATTTAGTAAGCGCTTCTGTTTCGGGAGTGTGAATAGATTTTAACATTTGAATCGGTTAGGGCTTAATCCGACCCAGTATCGATATATTGACCGAGAGCGATTAGTATGCGAGCTGAGCGCGGTTTTTTGCGAAAGGGCTTATAATGATATCGTCAAGGGGAGATAAGCTCGAGCGTTCCGTTTATAACGTCGGATTCAATTGAGATTTTTCATTTTTAACGCGATTTCACTTTGTAAAACGTTGTAAATGAGATATGGTGCTTTTGCAACTCAATTTAACAACGTAAGATTAGATTTTTTCAATCGTAATCCTGAAAATTGCCTTACATTATATAACGCTTTTTGTAAATATTACCAATTTATTAATGTGTATTTTAAATCCTCGTTTAAAGTGGAAGGTAATACGCATAAAAATGTAAAAGCTTTATGAATTTTTAGTCCATAATCGGTTTATCTTAAGTTGAAGCAGATGAGGTTTATGCGTGGGGCCGGATGCGTTTCGTTTCGAGGATCACTCATGAATACTTGAGCGGGTCGCCCTCACAAATTTTAAATTTGCTCCATAATGAGGCTAGAATACAGTATTTGGATCAAAAGCATTGTTTCAGCAAGCCGTACATTGAAAGTTTATGAAATTCTTTTTCGCAACAAATACGCCGCCTGTAAGCTTTCGCTACAATGCTTTTCTACTTAAAATTGAGTGAATTCGCTTTATGATGACCCTTTGAGTATTTCTCTTGCATTGTACCGTTCAATTTACCTATAATTGATTCATTATTTTCTACTTACTTGTGCGTATTAAGTTATTCATATATCACACTGATTGATGTCAGTCGAGAACTGGAAGACATTTATTTAGAAAGAATCTATTTATCTTGATTTGCATTTAGTCCCGTATCATCAAACTGTCGCATTGCCATCGCTTCTTATCGAGACAGCCGCCATTACATTTCTTATATAGCTCTTTATGTGTCCCCGACGGGCAGTAATAATCTGCATTGTCGTTTACATGGACAATATTTTTTCATTCCTCGCAAAAACTCTGCCACGAATGGCTTGCCGTCGGCAGTGGCGTTTGATATGGCACGTTATTACATATAAATTTTTTGGATTCAAACGATATGTTCTCGAAATTGCCAGAATGCACTTATATTTTTCACATTATCTTTAGCGCAATTTTTAGTGTTCTTTATATTCTTTTTTACATTATGTATGAACCCTTTAACAAAGCATATCATTTATTATGGCTTTCTATTTTAATGGTAGGACGCTATCTTTATAATATACCTGCAGTAAAATTACTCGTAGAAGGTTTTAAGAACGAAGAGGAAATATCAGTACAAAGATTAAATGTATAAAACGATTAGGAGCTCTGAGCGGACACGCGGTCACCTGATACGGTCTACCTCTAATATGAGTGCCCGTACCCGCACTCTTATCTCTCGGGGAGCGCTGCATTTGATCCAATTTGCCAATACAATCGGATCTCGGCTATTGCAGTAGCATTATCTCCAGCGTCGGTGGGCCGCACACTCCAATGCGATAGACGTGAAATCTTTTCCTTCCTATTCCCGATACTTACGAACGATTTTAGAAATAACACCACTTCACTACACAGATTAAACTTGGAAACATATTTTATAACTGAAAATAAATTGAAATTCGGTTTCACCTAATTAAAAACTTATTAATCGAAGTTCAGCGTGCGGTAATGAAATTGGAAATTAGTTTGAATTTTTGAATCAGCTTAAAGTATTATCGTATTACAAACCGTTGTGGTGAAATGCGATTTGATTTTTAAACGTCCAAATACATTTAATTTTGTGTTTGTTTTCATTGTTTTCTTAATTTGTGAAAGTTGAGGTTTAAAAAATGTCAGTCCTGAAATTAAATTTCTATTTAAGCGCCACGTATTCTATAAAGCATTTCGTTCTTAAAAGGAGCTTTAAAAATGTAAAACCTTTAAGGGGCTGCACGCATAATAATTTGAAATCCAATCGACAAACCGTACCGAGGCGCCTGGGGAAATCCTCAGAGGTGAGAGCACCGGACAGTGGAAAATCTTCTGCCTCCCCTCACTGATAAGATTGTCCAGTGCAACTCCCAAAACGCGGAGGGATTGAAAACTTGTACCGAAACGAAACCGACACACTATCCTTCGGGATCAATATATTCGAAAATATTATATTTTCTATTTCCATTTCGTTCAAGGCCTTATGCTTTTTGATGGAATTGCTTTATCCTTTCCATTTAATACAGGAGTCTCCGTGAATAGACTTCTCGGAAAACATACTTTGTTCTAAGTAATAACCGTACCGAGATACGTAATATTTTAGCAGGGAAATAAGGAAATGAACAAAACTAAGCACTTAATAATATTGCCTGACTCTTCAAATAAGTGTGCAAATGTTGAACCGAGACGTTATGGCATCGAAGCGTATGCCTTGGAGACCTAAATAAAAGGGTTTAAGAATTCCGAACTAAGCTCGGACTCTGCTTGTACGGAACAATGTTTGTTTGCGCTGAAAGCACTCTCGTTTGCTTAAGAACGGGAAAGACACTAATTTAATTATAGCTGGTCACCGTTTGGTTAGCCGACCATTTAAATTTGACATTATTTATTACAATATAGTTCAATACTTTTACAACGAAAATCTTGCAAATACTCAGTAAGTAATTACACACACATTACACACTGCAAGGTGTAAGTTTTATATCTTCACTCGGCAAAGACATTCGATTACACCTCTGAACATTTCTAATTTCCTGGTAGTTCAATGTGGTTAACGCAATTTCCGAAACTAGATGCCCGTGCTAGAAACCGCTTTGGGACTATTATATTGTTCTATATAATCTCTTTTACACTTAACTAGTGCAGTTAGTATATTGGTGATGTAATAAGCAGCCAAATTTCACGGATATATGAATCAGTATCACGTTTTACCACCACCAAAATATTAATAATTTAAGGATATTCAAATGAATATTTATAAATTATATTTATATTGATAAAAGATAGAAATTGAATAACTCTATTATACTCTAGATATAAGAATTTTTATAAAATAATAGAGCCTCAATTTGTCCTGATATAAATTCTCACAACATTTTTGTATCGAAAAAAACTAATAAACTATATTTAGAAATACAAGATATAAAATTGCGCTTGCATTTAATCTCTTCAAAGAAATAGCAGTAGGAAATTTTTTTATAGAATTAATTACGGCTTTATTTCAGAGAAATTATAATAATTGGAGAACCGGAGAGCTTTGAGGTCCGAAAATTTTAACCGTGATTTTTAACTTTGCTTGTTGCGTGTAGTTAAATATTACGTTTTTTCATTTGCTTGAAGCATGTATAATTTCATGCTACTAATTTTCAGTTTAAAAATCCAGGAAAGCTAAAACATATGAGTTTTTAATTCTTTTCAATTTGTTTACGTTCTGTAAATATTCAATTTCGTTATTCAGCGTAATATTTTAAGTTTGACTTCTTGTTTCTCATTTGTCTGATGGGAAAATTTATCTTTATAAAAGCATATATTTTTTCAAATAAGTCTTAATGAAATTTGTAATAAATTTAAGGGGTGCGCAGAAATGAGATAATTTACTTCGAAAACTTTGCACTGCCTCTTGAATTTAGAGTAGCCGAGAAAAATAGAATAAAAATTGTTTTCTTATTTAGATATTTTGGAGCTGTTGTATAGAAAGTATATATTTTCTCTTACTCTCTAATGTATTATTAATATTATTTCAAAGGTATATAAAAATGAAATTTAACTTTTATGTTAATAAAACTACAGAAAACACTATTAAGACAAGATCTTCTATATCGCAGCGTCATTAAAAGTTAAAGTTACATTACTCAATAGTTCCGACTTGATATTCCATTCAAAGTTGGTACTTTAAAAATTTAATAAGATTTGAAATGAAGGAAATTTCTAGATACTTCTCGGAAGATAGTACACGTTCTAAGAATGGGTTTAATTTCGAAACTTAGAGTCGATCGACGCTCCGCGAATTCGTCGCCATTTATCATTAGCTCCATTTATTTTTGCGCCTCGGAGATATGATTTATCGCACTAAGGCTGAGCGTAGGTTTGTTTTTGCTAGCAAGATATTAATCGTTATCATGCGCGTGCCACCCGTCGTTTGTTATCGTTACAGTGGCACCGCCCATTAATTATCAATGAACGTCCGTCGTCCGGCCACGCTATGATGAAGGTAGCGCTGTGCTCTAAGCCTTCCAGGTGACAAGGCTACTCAACCCTTTTTAAGCCGCCGCATTTAACGCGTGGTGTCCGATGTCATAAAAGTGTCCGATTTGGATACCTTCGTGCGTCGACGTTAACGCCCGCGATTAACTTGTACCTTCTGTATTCCGCATTAAAATTAAATAAAGGCTTTTATCCCGCGCTCTAAAAAAATCTGAAAGATCTACGATTATTTTCCGAGTGAAGGCTTAATAGCTTTAGCTTTCACATGTCTGAAAACAATTTCCATTTGTTGAGGAAACATCGAATGTGAAAAAACTACATGTTACATTTCATCCAATCCATATACGTACTGCACCAAGCTTTCAAATCGATTGCGCTATATTTTGTTGACGCAACAAATGTTACGGGTATCTTATGTAGTTTTTGCACGGCATGCCAGAATTGTGCGGAGCGTTCCACTGCACCCTTTGTGTTGACTTAATCAGTAATAAATATTAATATTGCATTGGATAGCTGAGCCCCTTCGGGTTTCAACCCTAATTGAATATTTCTGGATTCACACATGCTCCCGTCATGCTTCCTTCATATTGTAAGCCTTTTATAAACTCTATTGTCTAAATATAAATATTAAGTTTAATACCTTCCGAAAAATTTTGTAAAAAATATTGATGAAAATAGAAATTGGTTTTTAATAACTCATCAGCCGGTGCTGCCATCTGGCGGTGCGCGTCAGGCGTGACGTATTGATAGATGGCATTAGTCTTGATTGATTGGTGTCTCTGCCGCTTCCATCCTCTGTCACACTATTTACATTTAAACGGTTAATTCAATCAAATCTTCCATGAACTACCCCTATGGATTCATCCTATACCAATTGAACATAAACAGACTTAATAATTATGAAAATGAAGATATTTGTCGCATGAAAAAGATAGTCATCGTCTTGTTCACGTATTCTATATTACAAACTTGATTTCTATGAACGGGTTAAACACAGATGAGAGTCATAATAAAGGAATTAGTACATACATTATTTCCTTTCTTTTAAAATTGATTAGTTTTTCACCAATAAAAGCACATCACAATCCAAATCCATCTCAAGACACCGTTTATCAAAAACCTTCTCAAATGATTAACCGTCAGCTGATTACCATCAACTAATATTAACAGGTTTAAGATCGATTCGAAACTGAAGGTTCTCTAATTGAAGATGGGCTAGGTAGGGTTGAACGCAATTTCAGCGATTAATGACGCGAGTGTAATCCAACTAAGCAGGGAGACGGAAGATCATGGTACTTCGTAACTACGTGTTCTCGAAATATGGATAATATGCAAATCGTGGTATTAATAGAGTTGAGGGAATGACAAAACTCCGTGTTATTATTACGCTGTTATGATGTATGCGTTATGTTATGGTTAAAGTAGGTATATTAGTTTATTAAGGATGTAATAGACGATTTAAAAGTATGAGCCTATTTAGTAAACAATAAAAGGGACCGCAACAGATTACGCTCATAACTTATTGACTTACTTAGCTGTCCACATGCAGTCAGCATTAGATGTTTACATACAAACTCATAGTAGTTTTTGTGCGTAGATTAAACTCATATTAACATCAAACATCCCCAATCTGGTCGAGTTACCATAGTAAGCCCATGAGATACGTCGCTTCATTAACTGAACTGTATTATCGTGCTTTCATTATTTCACGCTTGCTGCCATTACGACAACTTTGACGGCTGGGGGTAGTCATATCGTGAATTACGGTTAAACTTTAAATATTTTGCCCAGCTACTCGACTAGAAGTTCCATCCAGCTGTAATGTGTTTAATCGATATCTCGCATCTTATCTTTGAAAATTAGTTAAACTTTGATTATACGGTTCGCGTCCGAAATCGATTAGGGGCTAAGTGGTAAATTCAATTTTATCATTTTCTACGAGCTTGCTTTAATTTTATTTCATCGTTGAGAGGGATGAGATGTAAACCGTTCCATCGCCGTGTAATGAATGCTGGGGAATTTGTTTCTAAAATACATGATATAAAATATGTGCTTTAATGGCAATTTAAAAATGAATTTCCGTAAACAAAACAAAAAAAAGAAATTTGTTGTATTTTATAAATAAATGCTGAAATGAATCTAAAAATTAAATAATTAATTCTGCAAAGAATACGATACCAAATTTTTGTTCATAATAACATTACACATCATACCATTACAACAAAAACAATTTCCTACACCGGATTTTGCAATTCAATTCATGTATTTGCGTACTCTATCACAAAAGCTAACATTTACAAAATAATTGAGTCGGAGAAAATCCACTCAACAAACACGCGTATCTTCTACTTAAGAATCTTATCGTTCCACTGTTTTCTATAAGCGCATACATGAGATTACTCAAATTCAACTTAGTAACCGAAATGGCTGCTTAAAGAACAAAGGAAATTAACGTTTATATGTGGAACGTTGAAGGCGTGAGAAGGACTCCGCCGGCGTCAGGTGAACCTACTTTATTTGCGCGAAGATAGTAAGATACGTGGTTAAATGTGCCGTGAATGCTTTCGCTGTATAAGCTATTATATAATCCCTATATTGAAATATTGAGATGTTTCTCTTTTTTTTCGATTTGCAAGAATTTCGGCTCAATAGAGATTATGCCGTCGTGCTTCGAGGGATCAAGTGAGTTGAATCAATTACGCGAATTACATTCAATTTTATTTGATAGAGTGGATTAGGTTTGGGTAAATTAGATAGTTCGCCCAGTGACACGTATATGTTTCGAATGGGAAAATCTTTTTTGTAGCAATCGCGTGCCAGACCTTTATCAAGCTGTCACACGAGGTGTTTTCACTTGTCACTTACAATGCAGCGAGCTTTTATATGTATCAAATTCGATTTAAATAAGGTTTAAATTTAGCAATTATTCGAAACCCGCATATATTTGATATATTATGGATTAGAATTTTTATTGTTGCCCTTTTTCTGTACTCAATTTTATTCTCATTGTTTTTATGTAAACAAATATAGTATCTGATAGAATTTATAACATTATCATGAATACAGTCTGTTAGTTCTCCCAAGCATTTTTAACAAATAAAATATTTAAATGCAGACTAAAACGGGCTAACTTTGTTCAAATTCCGTATAATAATATAATAAAAGTGGCTTGTCTCACTTAGCGCTACACTAAAGCACTTGTGCTACAACGTAGCGTATATGGTTATCTACGAGCTACGAAACGTAGTGCCGTAGCAGCGTAGCACCCGCACTGCGTTACCGTGGTTTGGTATAAATCTCAAGCTCGAATTAAACAGATCTCAGTGTAAGACCTTACATCCCTAGTAAGTGATTATTAGTGAGATTCCGTCTTATTAATTTATAAATATACTAGATTTCCGCCCGCGGCTTCGCCCGCGTTTTCAAAGGAAAACCCGCATAGTTCCCGATCCCGTGGGATTTTCGGGATAAAACCTATGCTATGTGTTAATCCAAGTTACCCTCTATATGTGTGCTAAATTACATTGTAATCGGTTCAGTAGTTTTTACGTGAAAAAATAACAAACATCCATACATCCATACATCCATACATCCTTACAAACTTTCGCCTTTATAATATATATTAGAATATTAGATGTTAGACTAGCCTAAACAGGAAAATATTTCATTGTTCTTATTGATCTCATAATATAATAAAGTTATGTATGTGATAGTGAATAATAAATTTATGTATCGTATCTTATATAAATGATTATATATAAATCAAAGAAAACATATAATACATCTAGTGAATTACTTAATACAAAGCTTTCAGAAGCGACATCGAGATGTTTGCAAAATATCTCTTTTACAAACCATTAAAAAACTCTGAACCAATTTCCTTTATAAAATAAAGTAGGTAACGCGATACGCCCGGGGCAATCTCCTAGATACTAAATACTATTTTTTAAATTTATCTCCCGTAGTTTACTTAGTCGTTGAAAAACACTGTGACTGAGACGGTCGTCAAATATTGTAAGAGCTGCTTGCAATATCAAACAAAAAATAAGATTTTAATAAAATTAAAAGGAACTTTTGAAAGTTTTAATAATAATTTATTTAAAAGCAACACGAACATCTTGGAAATTGTGATGTTTCGAAAAGATTTGCACTTGCAAGTTGAAATTTTAAACTTGTTATTTCATTCTAATTAGTTTTTAAAATATTTATATTGTTGTTACAATGATTAAATAGTGTTCTTTTCTACAATAAAATAAAATGTTTTATGGCACTAAATACAATCGAAATTACACCAAAATAGGTACTTATTTCAATGACTACAACTTTGTAAACATGTCAAGAAATATGGTCTCAATATAATATGCTGACGTCATCTCTCAGTCTAAAACCACTCAGTTATTATTTACACTGGTCCGCTTGAAGCTCCTTTAACTTTAATGGACTCGGTTACTGTCACAAACATCTTTAACTGCCACAAGTTAATGAGAGTTCTTATGCTACATCATAAATATTTGATTTATGTACCTTTATAGAATATTACGGGAACATTATTTCTTTAAAGCTATTTTGTTGCTAATGAGATTTTTGTGTTTTATTCGGGCCATAATACAAGTTCGACAACTTGTATTAGGTAAGAGGTATAAAAAATATTCATAATACAAATATGATCTAATAGGTATATGAAAAATTAAATGATAAGGTTTATTTCTGCGTAATATTGTTATACTTAAAATTAAAACATTGTTTAAAGAAATGGTAGATCCAAAACATAATTTCATAGATTTAGCAATTCATAAATACAAATTAAACAAATGAAAAACACATAATTCACTCAAACAATTTTACGACCAATTAAATGCACATTTGAAACTAAACAATACATTCAATTACTACACAAACAATAAACTAAACTTGATAAATGTATGCGTTTTTGTATTTATGAAGTGTAGTGTCGCGTGACTAGCTGCACTATATCGATAATCGAACCCGATTACAATATAATAGCCGTAATAAAGCAAGTATAATTGTATCATTTTGATGTAGATTACGATGTTCATATTTACACTAATCATTTAGAAGCGATGCAAGCGACTTTTAAATTATAGAGACAACGTGAATGTCATTTGTTATTCATTTGTTTAAATAGTAGTTGAGTATTGTTAAATTATAGTGTTAAAACGCAAAAATAATGAGACCAAAAAAAACTATTATTATCAAATAGGAGATATTAACTTAATTTTATCCTTTTTTTAAGTGGGGAAATCTTGCATAGATACCCACGGCCTCCGGGGAAGAGGCCGTAGGTTATTTCGGATTCTTACCGTCCAATCTTAATTTTATCCTGATATTATGTGCACTAAAATTAATGTAATCTATATAAAAATGAGAGAGAGATTAAACATAACAAATTTACAAAATTAAAACTACGTATATTATCTACACGATACTCAACATAACAATTTAGAATTTATACGTAAAAATATTCAAAGCGCTTCAATTTAATCCCCAAAACAATACATTCGTATAAACAATGAAATCCAGTTAGCAGCGACATAAATAAAATAGTTTAATTTGGATTATAATCCTACATGTTTCGAAAAGGGTCACGAGAACTAGCGAATATAATCCCAGACTCCATGTAACAGTTCTCGTTCAATTACTGATAAACCTCTAACAGAAATGAACTAACGGCTGCTGAAAATGTTATTAGAAACACATTTACGCCGCACTCTTAATTGCTTTTAGATTTATTTGATCCGATTTTGTTACGTTCAAACGTTCAAATTTATACATTTTTGTGTAACGTTTCATTGTTGTAATTAATTTGTTAGTTAACTAGTTATTTGTATCGAAATAACACATGTTAAATTTGTTTACATAGTATTAACGTTTTAACTTAATAATCATTTGCTTCTAGGTAATATTTTTGTAATTATTATACAACTTACCAAACATGAAACACACCCGTGCTAGTTACAATGATATAATTCATAAACAACAACAGAATAGGAGTTACACTAAAGTACTACTCTTGTAGAACTTACCTAATTATGGAAGTAGATATCGTTACAATTAGACATCGCGACATGTGCCACCTACCAGTGCAAACATTACCTCTACAACTTAGGCGCTTTGCGCTGGAGATAAGCCTTATTTAAACAACAATACGCACAAGTTTGTTAAAGAGATCTCAAAACTATGCGGTGGCATTGTTCTCTAAATTTTACATTCGCATTAGACGGAAATTTCGTCTTGCTTTGATTTATGATTAGGGTACGAGCGTCAGAGTTGTTATTTACCGACGTAACGGGGAAACGCAGCGGAGGTGACGCCAATTTATGTTAAACAACCTGCAACCCAAGTGTAGCGCACTCAAAAATAATTTGCATATTTAAACAAACCACGGCAGCATTTGCGCGAACTTGTTAATTTTGATTAGCGGCACCCGTTGTCATTATTTTTGTAGATAAATCAACGCTACCGAGGCGTGTCCCTTATTAATAACTTGGAGACGAAAGAGCTAATGACGTTCCAACACGATTGTTACTAAACCGGCGGAATTTTAATTCATCTAGGAGTTTATTAAGTGCGTAAAGTTTCAGTGGGTCGTCCGCGAAAGCAAATTAAGTGAATTTTCTCGTAGGGAAGACGGAGGTCGCGCCATTTTCAATCTAATAACCACTGTATTAACAATTATAATTGTACATTCAAATTGAGTTCAAGAGCTACTTTTAATGATGTTTTCTTTTTATTTTCAGGTAAGCAATGCTTCAATCTATTTAGATGTAAGAACGGGACACGTCATTACATTGAAATAAGGTACCGTACAAAAAGGTAGGTAGTAAAGTGGAGTGAAATGAGCGAGAACCGTAAAACTCTTTTCATACAATATTCAATAGAATATATTTTATTATACTGAGATTTCCACAATTTCCCAATAAATTTATGCTATATCTTTGGTTTTATATTCTTCTATAGGGCAAATTTGTTTCTTTTCCACGTGATTCAGTTATAAATCTAACGCAACGCGTACGCTCCTTTGGTTACGAATCTATTTTATGACCGCATACGCCGAAGGTTAACCAATAAAACCTTTTAACAGCCGTAACTATTTCGTTATAAGATCTGAGTACGCAATAAAAACGAGGAAACAGAAATAAATCTAGGAGCACAATGGTGGCCGGGAGGCGCAGTGGGCAACGCGTCTTCGAAACGAATCAATCACGGTAGGGCGCACGGTTTAATCGCTTCAATTTAAGTTTTTCCTTTCTTGGTGCTACAAATTGATGGAAATAGTTGAACGTTAAATATTGCGATTTGTTGAGCTCGAGAGTACAAACTTCCTCTTATGTATGTTTACGGCGCACCAATAAATCTCAGACGCTTTGTGCTCGTGTCGCCCTCGACATCTTCCTCCATAAACGGCACGTGCGCCAGTTATCTGTATATTTGTAACGACTTACAGCCGAAAAAATATTGTTGTTGTCGCTTCGCTTCCATTTCCTTGTTTTCTTGTTTTCCAGCGATACAGGTACGGGTCGTTTCGGGTAGAGCAGGGCCGGCGCCGAGGCAGCTTCGCAACTTCGCTACTCATCGTTTGTATTCAGTTATCACACGCAGCGCTTTATCTTTCCTTCGAAAACGCGTCCCTGAATTAGAAATAAGTCGTCGGCCGCGACGTTCTGTCGGTGACAGGCTTCGCTCTCTAAACTAACCCAAGATAAATTATTCCGGCACATTTCTCATCACGATCCATTCTTTTTCCCTACAAAGCGGGAATCCGTCGGCCATACGAGCCCCCGTCCACAAATAACACGACGTCTGCCGCATTTACTAAGTAACATCACACTCTGGCGACGCTCGTGTGTGTAAGTGCTATTCTCTTGTTGTGTATACGGCTCGTATGAATCAGAGCTGATAAGCAAAGTGCGCAGATTTGCAGGATCGTGCGACCGCTTGCTGGCTGCCAAGTTTCTTGCCCCGCCCACACATTTGCATGTTATGAACGCGTGCTGCTGTTATTACGTTTTAATGTGTGTGCATCTTTCAAATGAGCTTCACTTTAAGTACGATTTAAGTGAATACTTACCATGAATGGACGCTCATTTCCATAAATGCGTTTATCATTTCAATTCCGTAAAATTGTTTAGTTTTGCCAAGTTTTATAAAAATTTAAATGTATGAATCCATTCAATTATCCTGTATTATTTTTATAACATGAGATAATGGTTTTTGTATCTGAATATGGCTTATACACTGGATAAGCTAATATTTCAAACTCAAATTAATCAATTTGTTTTAGAAAATAAGTCATTATACAATTTGTTTCATTTCATTTGTAAATAGCGGAACATAATTGCACATATTTTTTATTCAGAAGAAAGTCACAATTTAAAGTTAAATTTATAATAGCTTGAAACGAAAACAAACAAGTTAAAAAAGAGCAAAATTAATTAAACATAAATGCAACTACTCCGAGTCGCAATTGTCAAGACTAATGAATTTATTGAGCACTTTTATATTAATTCGCTCGAAACAAGGAACAACCAAATAAGGGAAATTGCCGGACATAAATCAGGGTTTGTTGTGAACGAAAATAACCGCGAAGTTCGCTCCGAGTCCAATCATTAGTCAAAATATCCGAATGCAGCAAAAAGCGAACTAATTGCGCTCTTGAAGGACAAGCACCACTCCACTCTGTCGCAAATGTACTTAGTCACGTTTAATAGTTTTTCTATCTCAAGAATCTTGGCCTTAGCTGGAAACTTAACGATTTTTATTTGCTTCGCAACAATTTGTATCAATTATTCTGGGCTTGAGTACGTTCAATTATACCCCGAGATCTCTCGGACTCGACTTTCTTGCTTTAATGAACGGTGCATTAATTTAAATGAAATGTAATTAAGATCGTAATCGTTAACGATTACAAGAAAGCTTTGTTTATAACGGTGTAATGTAAAAATCTTACACGACTTTAAAAATGGGAAATTTTCGAGAAAAGTTAGTTGTAGTTCACATTTCCCCGTCGAGCGCCCGCCTCAAGTAAACACCTCGCAAGTTGCCTATTCCGAAACTTCTTAGAAATTGATTCTTAAACTGTAAACAAGTTGCGTCAAGAAAAAACTAGGAAACATGAAAAAACCTATTCTAACAGAAAGTTTGGAATGAAATTAGTTTAAGCGACAAGTTCATTCAGTTTTTTTACCGGCACCGTTCTGCAATTGCATGAAGATTCCCGTGAAAAGTTTACCCGTGCAGATTTTGATTACACACGCTCTTTCAACAAACTTCCTGCTAGATAGGAATATTAAATCTTATTTAAGTTAGACATCTGCGGGGGCTCGCGTTGTTATTTCGAATAAGGTGCTTTATAAACTCCGTGTACATCCGCTGTAATCTTCCCCCGCTACATTTAAACCTTCTTCGAATCGCCTTTTAACAGAATCTGACTTTTTCATATCCCGCCGCCTTGACAATAATTCATACAGTTCGCTATTCATGTCAGATTCCATTTGCTAATAGCTTTCGTCCACGTAAAGGAACTTATTTAAACTATTCGCTTCATGCTTGTACGTATTCTGAAAATTACTCAGATTTAACATACGTATTTTAGGGGCGTTTGTTACGCCTCGTTGAAATGAAATAGAGCACCCCGCGAAGCTCCGTACAATTTAAGGAACACTTAAAATTTAATTGTGTACTAAAAGTACGTTTATATAATCATTATGGGGAACAATTCGGCGTGAGGCAGCGTGGCGGCCCTCGTTCCTGCCGACACAAGCGCGTTACATGCTGCATTTGGTTAATTACATATCATTTCAGTGGCGTGACAATTCGCAATTAAACCCGTTATTTTGAGAGATATTTGCTCTTTCGCCTCTCAAAGCTAAGTCGCAATTCAATGTAATATAATATCAAAGTAGGAACGTAATATTTCTAAAGCGGACGCGAGCCCCATCTTTTCACTTTGCTCCAGTTCTTACTTATCTCATATTTCTAAAAGTATGTTTAACAAGTGGCTCTAATATAAGTCAGCCATACTGGCAGGAAAAGGCAGTCGAAAAATAGAATCGGTATAAAGGCGGGAGGAATCGATGTGCGGCGCCGTGCAGGCGGTAAAGCCTCCCGCCCGTGAGCGCCGTATTTTTTAAGAATCACAGAAAAATATTCTACGTATTTCCTCATCAATAAATCAAAACATTCACTACACTACTTTAAAATAAATTTATCCAATTTAAGTCATGAATCGTGTTTATAACGTTTCTCAAGAACCCTAATAGTTACCAGTCCATTAAAACATCGTCTACAGATGAAAGAAAATTAGAATCGAAATACTGTACCGTAAATATCGAAGGGGCCTCCTCAGACTCAGACGTTTTAATTTTATTAAACATCTCCTGGTGCCCGAGATAAAGTAGATTTCTTTCGCTGCCAAGTAAGAATTTCGACTCGTATAATAATTTAGATTACGTAGCAAGCAGTGAGCGTTCATTATCGTTCTTTTGTACCTGATTTCGTAGAGATCTCATTCGGATAGAGCGGCAGTCCGCGGCGCGGGCGTTCTCTCGAAATGGAAAGTGCGAAAATGAAATTATAAAGCCCCGC
The DNA here is from genome assembly GCF_061535455.1 of Colias philodice. Taxonomy (NCBI): domain Eukaryota; kingdom Metazoa; phylum Arthropoda; class Insecta; order Lepidoptera; family Pieridae; genus Colias; species Colias philodice. The sequence goes on along the minus strand of NC_143094.1, from coordinate 4,977,544 downwards.
GATAAAAATAAATTAAATCGGATTTCACGTTTCCCAGTAGCCAGGGACGAAGAGCGTTTTGTAGTCTGCGAATTCCTTTCTCTTTTTAAATATTTGCTTTAACAGTTGATTTGTGGCGTAATGAGAAAATTCTCACTGTTTTTATTTTCCTTCCTTTTGTGCTGGCCTGTTTTATTTGTCAAATAGATCTGTGAGTTATTTTGGTCACGCGAGGAGGCTAGGTTTCGGTATCTAGATGGGTCGTTTGTACTTGTATTTGCGTCTCAGTTTAAATCTCGGAAGTGCAAATGATTTCGTATTCTCACCTGCGATTATTCAAATAAGGTAACGGTACGACAAAGACGAATGGCGCTAATATCATTCGCCTCGCGATCGCCCCGTGCGATACGCAGTGCTACGATCCTTACACACGCGCGATTCTTCGCTGATAAGCTAAAGATTGATCCGTGCGATACGCTTTCTGCGTACGCTACACTAATTTTATGCATTGACCTCAAAGCATCTGTAATGCGGTCAAGAATTTAGATACCGATAATTAGTGTGTTAATGGTAGAAATAATGTTTAAAGTTCAATGAACAGTGTTGATTTGCAGTTGAAATTCATGAAAAAAAGTAAGTATACAAAATGGGAATTCAGCACTATAAATACCAGTCATTACAAGGTCATAGATAAAGTCATTATAACTTATAAGGGAGATTGAGAGCAATAACGCAATTTTATGTATAATCATAATTTACAATACACAAACAATACCACATATTGAATACTTGCTATAAACATAACATCTAAGTGTACAATTAGCCAGAACGTAAGTTGTATTAATGTATCAATTACGTGAAGTTAAACTGAAATCTTTACAAGCGGAATATCCATTATAGTGGCATTAAGGTTTGTTGTTGCGGTGAATAAATGAAACAATTTGGATAATTATTACATTTATTGACCATTTTGTGTGAACTGAAATGAGCACGCGCGCCTTGGGAGCCTTTTAACTGTCCATCCGTGCTTAGCATTGCCCCTTCTTTGGGGTCAGCGAAATAAACCTTTTTTATCGTAATTCTATGGACTTTCGTTAAAGTTTAACCGGTGTTTCGTTAATGTTTATGTCTGCTTGTTGTTCTGTAAATCAATACTTAAAATAATAAGTACATATAGAATATAACATAAGATATAAATCGTAGTTCTTGTTACCTATTTGTGTGTAAAATGTAACTTATACAAGAATATACCACACACATAGTACCTTTTTTTTTTTTTTTTTTTTTTTTTTTTTTTTTTTTTTTTTATAGTGGGGAAATCTTCTTAGATACCCCCGGCTCCCGGGGATGGAGCCGTGGTTATGTCGGATTCCTACCGACTAAAACCCCACTCTGTTCCATCGCGCTGCTTTGGACGGAACTGCGGGAACGGTTACGACTCTACCGCGTGTCCCGCCCAGCAGATGCCCGTTTCCAGGCCCACCACTAGAACCCCCCTCGCTGGTGGCTGCTGGAACGAAGGCTTACGCCACCAACGCGCAGACAATGGATCTTTCCCCGCTCCATCATCCGCGTTCCCCCAAACCCCCGACCCCATCACCGTCCGGCCGGAGGGTGCACGCTGGAAGGTCCTCCGATATGTGAAATACACGTCGGGGGACCCTCCGGCGCACTTTTATAGAGATTACCTCGCAGCCCCCACCTCACCAGAGGTGGCGGCCCTCGGTCCGGCCCCACGGACCGGATTACGAGTTGGCAGACGGCCGTTTTACAGTGGCCGCCGCCCCACACCTCTCTGCAGGAGTCTCCGCGCGTCATCACAATGACGCGTCGGGATCCCGCCCTCCGCTGCACGGCGTGGCTTGCTAAACCAGCGAGCCCGCCGCGCCGCGACCTCTGGCCGCCATCCACCGCCGCATAAAAGCCGGCTCCTCTCTGGCCCACAAACAGGACCTCTGCCGTCGGGTCAGTCGAGGCTTTCCAACCCCAACTGCTGTTCAGCGCCACCTTTGCCTAGTGGACACGGGGTCCGCCAAGCCACGACCTCTGGTCGCCATCCCACGCCGCACACAGCGGCCGCTGGGCCACACCTAGCCCTGGCCGTCGGGCCGGTCGAATCTCCCCGACTCTAAACCAGCCGTTCAGCCCCTCGCTGGTCCAATTTCGCTTCACTCAGAGGGCCATAACTCTGAGCTACTGAGCCCCTCCGCCGCGACAAGGCCTGGACCGTTGGGGGGACACACATAGTACCTAGCTAATCATATTAAAATCCCCGTATACCAGGTGCCTACAATACTACAAACAAGATTTAAATATATAAAATGTTCAATTCAATATTCTGCACATGAAAATGTATTACGAAATTTTCGCAAACATTTTATACAGATGACTGAATTCATTCTTGAATGTGACTTCTCTCGAGATAATTTTGGCACAAAGATATCAGCAATGGACAAGCAGTTGCCGTTAAATTTTAAACCTTCCTGTGATTTTTCACTTTAAAGAACCTACTTTAACAAATTACGACTTATCGTATCGAAATCTTATCGAATCCTTTACGTAACACAAGAAAATCTATCCAATTTAGTTAAAATATTGTATTATGATTCCGATATGAAATTTTAAATATGTAGAAATACTCATTTTAACTTTTCTAACGGAATCATTAAAACGATACAGAACAGGGACTCCTGTAGTACTCACAATTTTATATTACAACTTCTCTGTATTTGAAATGTTTATATTTTCAAAAAATAACGCCTCTGGAAATGAAATATCAAAAGAGGGGTGTCGATGCTTCACAGGTGTCTGCCCTTACCTCCCTCTCAACCCCTACTAACAAACTATATTTTGAGTTCACTCGTACTTAAATTAAAATATAAAAAAATCTATAGGAAATTGTAAAGATAGTAAATTAAAATCTTCCGTATATTATCATTATACTTATTAATGGTAAACATAAAATAAAGTGCACAAGATAGATTTACATTGTAACAAATAAATGATCGGCGTCATATCAAATTAAATGCCGTCACATTAAATCACGTTAATGACTTATTAAGTTGATGGATAGCCAGAAATGTATTGTCGTATTAAATTTAAAATGAAACACATGCAAGTAATTACTTAACAGTGCTACAGCTAAACCAAACGTGGCACACATTCTTGAGAACCATAGCCTTTATTCTAAATTTAGCTGAAGACGTGGCAGCGTCACTAAGAGAGCGTCTCTTTAATCTTGTCACAAAAGCCTTACCTGAATCAGTGAGGCCACGAGCACTCTACGTACGAACGTGGAGGAATGAACCGGAAGAGTGCCCGGCACTCTGAATTACTTCCTAATGAAAAGATTTCAGGAGATGCCTGAGTAGGATAGAGCGTTCTACACGCGCCCGCTAACGAACGCGGTAGCCCACTCGTCTTTAGTGAGCACTATAACATACGTACACTGTATCTGTTCGCTTATTATAATGCAGACGGTTTATTTTTTGATTCTTCTAGAATATTCCATCAGCTAAGAACATGGAGCTAAATGTTTTTGTAAGCGTGCTTCCGCGGTCGATTCTTGATAAAACTTTACATGAGATTAAACGATAAAACTTTGTACTAGTAAGCGATTAGTGAAACTTTGTAATTGAGTAACCTTTACGAGGTGAATTTAAGAATGGTCTAATGTTGTAAGAGGTTTTTTAAAGTACGGCGTTTAGAATTAACAATTTTATATAGAAAAAAATATTCTGCTTGGGTTCTCATGCCATCATTCTATGAAAAATACTGATATATAATTTAGATAGGATAGAATAACATATTAGACGTAAATTAAAAAAAAATTATCATTAAAAAAACAAATCATATCATCTTCCTTGATTCCTTGCATGTATAAAATATATTAAATACCCTTATAGACAAACAATAAAAGAATGTATAAAAGTAAAAGTTCCAACTACAAAAAAATCGTCGTTTCAATTTCAGTTACAAATCCTGTAACAAACAGTTGCATACAATTGAATCCCTACGTTTCATTGCTTAGTCATTACGATCAAACATTAAATTTGCAGTTTTTATTTGTCTGACCACTGAACCGCACGACTGAAACTAATGAAGAGAAGTTTCGATTAAATTAATACTGCTTTTATTTCCGATACGCTGTTGCATTCGTGTTGCTTTTTACAGCTTCAAACGGATTTTGTTTCAAATAGTCAAGTTATGAGTTTGAATTTCCATGGATTTTAATCCGACTTTTTTTTGGAACTGTATAAAAAATAGCTACCGTTGATGAGGAATATATTTTGTAATTTGTAGAAAATATAACCTGAAATGATAAAAATGTTATATGTCTATATTCTATACATTCATGATTATTTCATTTTAATCAGCTAAACATTATTTTGTATATACTTAGTTTGAAAATAAATTATGTATATTAAAGAAAACTCACCTAAACTCGTCAAAAGATTTCCGTATCGAAATTGCAAAGATAGATCGTTCAATAATAATTCAATAGCGTTTAACTGCAATGCTGATACATTTAATAGGATAGTACTTAAACTTTAAGGAAAGTTTAATCAACAATAACCGCATGCTACTTTCGTGTTATGATTCTGATTCGAGTTATTCGAGGTGTGCAAGCCTTAATAACAGTTATAAACTCTTGTTTGGTGATCGGGTGATAAGTTCGAACGTGCTAAAATATTACCGGATCATTGCTTTTGTATTTACGTGGTACTACAAGCCAATTTACATGTTTTAGGTAGGCTCTACAATTTTCATCAAACACAATTTGAACAGAAATCAATTTATATGAAAAAAAATATCTCTGTCTTAAATTTAAATGAATATTAGCTCTATGAAATATGTATAACATGTTCTTTTTCATACTTTTTCTCATTTGTGATATTTCTGAGATTGCGTACTTTGTTGATGATTAGTGCCTTAATCAAGAAACACATCTACTCGTCGTCGTTAGCGCTCTTGTCTCATTAAAAAATAACTTAACGAACATTGTAATATTCAATCACAAAAGAAATTAATGACGACTCTTGAAAATAATGAGATTTATATCAATCACAAATGGATCGCTATATTAATGATTCGCATTACTTCTTCGTGGATCTCATTAAGCGCGACTCCCGATTACCAATTTCTCTTCCAATCTACCAAAACCTTAATATGGAATTAAAATTCCGAGTGTCGGTGAAATTCCAGCGACAGATCGATGGAAACAGGCAAAACTCCGTGCAAATCGAACAGTCGTTAATGAAACTCGCCCGCGCAATTAGGTAACCGTCTTGGTTTTATTAAATTTAATCAAGAACTTGTGTAATATTACACAGATTGGGCCAATCGAGCCGTGTACAAGTTTCGATAACGCTGTAGTTGCCAACTAATTTCCGAAAAGCGGACTTATCTCGCTTTAAGCGCGATCGCTTCATAAAAATCAGATTAACGCTTTAACGATACGCTCGGTGAATTTTAATTTAAATTAAAACCTCACTGTGTTATTTAATGCTACCAATACGCAAATAAGTATTTATTTTGTACACCTGTACCTATACTGTACTGTAACTAGTTAGAACGCGCTTTAGATAAAGTTAAATCTGTAATATTGGAATTTAATGGAAGCGTACGGGGTAAAGGCTACTTATGTAGCGGACCTTATCGAGGATGATAAGCCGGTCCGGAACCGGGCCGTCCGGGTCGTCCGACTAGTACCGCTATATCTATGCGAGCTAGATTACTGCAGAATCATTTCAGTTTAACATTGCTATATCGCTCGCCCCATATTCCACGTTAAATAATCTCACACCGACTGAACGGAGCGGCAGAAACGCGCACTAATTTCAATGAAAACAAACAGAATCAACGCGAATTCAGATACTTTAAAAGGCGCTTTAAAACTACATCCGCTATCCAAACAAAGATTTTCAATCTACTCCCTGTGCCATTGTACAGGGTACCTGAAACCCACGAATGCAGTTCTGAAACAAGTATTGCACAAATTTAAACAGAGCCATGGTCCGGGACGGGGCGGCATTACCATAGCCCGTCGGACGGTAAAAGCGCGAAATTGCTTTTTTGAACTCTCACAATGTTACCACTAGTAGGAGTTAAGAAAAAGTTGAATAAAGGTGGCGAGGATTCCGCATGCGGTCGCGATGCTGTAATCACATTTCCAGCCCGAGTTGAGTTAGTTGATGCAAAATAAAGTCACCTCGCCCCTGTTTACAAAGCTTGCGTGCAACTTTGCTCCGAGCGAAAGATTAGAAGTATTTGCCTAACTCAGTTTTAGTCCCGCGAACGTGCTTTTTAGCATTTCTACGAGTCCATAGTACTTAAACAGAACAACTATCAAGATCCTTCTTATTTCTTATTCAGCACACGATCCGTTCGGAATGATTCGAAGCAATCTAGATGTTTTGCCACGCAAATGTAAGTCATATTGTTGATTTACACAGACGGATTGCCGCAATATCGGCATCAGGAGGAGATCTATGCCCCTCGTAAAGTTTCTTTCCTTTGTATATTTCGTTATGAACGATTCAACATCGCATAACAACGAATGCAGTAGATTTGTACGTATTATCAGTATTTAAATTACACTTGGGAATACGCATAAAGCCCCGGAAGAGTCAGTTCCGCTCGGCTTCTATCAAAGTTGCGTGAACAGAATTATTGTTCCTTCGCACTATAATTACCTATACGTGTTACGGGCCCATAAGACTTAGCCCTTTCAAACGAACATATTGTCGATGATTATCTGCTATAATTTATTCTGAAGTACAATTAATCGTGTCATTTATTACTTGTACACTTCATATCTCCAACTCGACACCTAACCGCCGCTATTTAATTACAGTTGTTGTTCAAAAACATTTCTAACGTTAGGCACGTGCTACGTAAATCAGAATTTAAATTATTTTCAGTTAATTGGATGTTTCTGGAAGATTATCTTCGCTCTCATCCCCAAGAATAACAAAGTTCACGATTTATATCATTATGATGGGTCAGAAAATATCCATTACATTTGTGTTCATTAGTGTTGTAACGGGACCCCGTATCCTGGGCCTGCAATTAGGGGAAAATAATTATTTACATAAATACGAGGATTTACCAATAAGTTTATGTGTAATATTTACGGGAGACGTTGGTATTAAGTGGACTATTACAGTAATTGCTTTACGGCTCTGGATGGTAATAATTGAGTCAAGATAGTCATTACGAGCCCTCGGGGAGTTAAGATAATGACTTTTAATAATTGTATACAAGCTTACTTTGAAATAAACGTTCGCCCGGTTTGAAAAGAATTAATTGATAATCTGGACCGTAATTACCTTACGAGCATAAATGTTTTGCTCTTTTAAAAGGATTTAAGTCAAAAAATCATAACTTGTAGTAAGAAAAAATAATCAACAAGTAAATTTTTCTTAAATCATTTGATAATTATTATTTTAATTTTACCTAAAAATATCAAAAAATTATCCAATAAATGTATTATTTAGATTTTGCTTAAGTATCATTAATTTAAGAGCTTTAGAAGTTAATTTAAGCCTCATTAACACACATAGTCTTAAAACCACGCGACGTAAACTAAAGAACGAGGGAAGATATTTATTTTGGCTAAAGCGGTGCAATTTGTTTGCGCAAAACTTCTACCTGTCTCAAGTTTTCATAATAGTCTGTAGCCACGGGCATGAGGCGACAATTTGGTATCTCGCCGAGGATTTGTTGACGAGCATGTAAACATATTCTTCCTTTATGACAAGACGATTCCGCTGTATGTCTGATGGCAATATCGCTTAGCTCTTTGTTTGCTTCGTATATTTATCCACGTTTATTTTACTCTGAACGAACAATAGTTTTGACAGTTAAATACGTGAGAATAACTTGAGAATGATGAAGATTTGCTTAGCTTTAAAGTTTTTAATTATACTGGTAATATTAGAGAAAATTAGGCTGAGGTTATTGCCTGTATAGCACGCATCACGACTCGTCCTACGCGTGTATTAGTACGAAATTTATTCAAGCTTAGCACAGCATACACCCCCGGCATTCCGCCACATAAATTAACTTGTGTAGATTAAATATTAATATCGCAACACACGACATAATATGACGCTCAGAAACAATCTTATGAGTACTGCCGCCATGTGTTACAGCCAATATCCGAACATCCATCGCATGCCAATGACCCGGTAAAAATATGGATAAATACAATTTATTGCTATTCAAGTAATAGGTAAACCGTATTATTAAAATATTCAAGCTTTACCTGGAAATTTTTGGTTTATTGGCGGATAAATCTCTCAAAAATTGTCATTATGTTTGGAGATATTGTATACACACAACAAATGTAGCTGAAACTGATGATTTCTATGATAAATCTATCGTATAAACAAGACATGGTACCTAAGTTTAATTCCCACTACCAAAATAACGCAAAACAAAACATTAATAACGAAAGGCGTGTTAAAATCGTTACCCAGTACAAATTGTCGCCCAAATTTTACGTGTTCGTACTTTCTTACCGTTGCCAAATGCAAGACGAAAGTTTGCAACTCGACGCAAACATGTTTCGACGTCGTGTCATATTTTCCGCTGTACAACATCATTTTAGTGTTTACTTTAAACAGCAAACAAATACGTCGCGTGGGGTACAATCAAGCGCGGTGTACTCAAATGAAAAATATTTTTAGCTCTGAATTAATGTAATGTATCAAATGATATTGCGTTCTAGTTTCAAAATGGGATGAGATTCGATTTTCATTCGTTTAGAGATGGTTTTACAATCAGTTAAAGCGGCGTAACTGTTTCAAGTTTTTGAATTGATTTTAAGATAACATTCTTTGAATAGGTAATCTCCATCTGACATTAATAAAATAAATACAACTGAAATATTAAATTCTTTCTTATACGGTTACAATAAATATGCAATATAAAATAATGTTAACACGATGCTGTACTTTAAAGGAAGCTACCAAAAAGTATCAACAAAAATTTACTGTCATGTTGAGTGAAGACATCATAAGGATATTCCGATATATTCAGCATTTCAAAGAAATTCTGAAAATTGTTTCACATGTTTATAATTCCTTCAGGCAAGAGATCAAGTACACACTTGTCACATATTTGACAACGTTTTCCTTGTATTCATAAAGCATTTACCTCAGTTGTCGGTCTCAAACGACATTATATAATAGTTTTGATGTGAAATTATAAAAGATGTCCTTATTTCGTGCTCGAATGAATGTCTTTATTGGGGAGTATTTCTATAGGAGCATATTGTTAACAGGGTTTTTATTTACACAGATAAACAATGGTATAACGAAGACGAAGAGGTTGTGTAGTTGGCCACTGGGGGCTTTATTAAGACGACCATACAACACCGGGGAATGCAATGTCACTCTGCTACAGAATAGAGCACTTTCTACCTCGTATGCTTGTATTTATATTAAATTCTTATATTTGCTTGAACATTCACAAGTATACAGATTTGCTTTAGATAAAGCGATCTTTGCTTTAGTTTTCTTTCCACACAAATTTTCTAAAACACGACATTTAAAACAAACTGTAATGTATTATAATTTAAATGTTACCAGATTATATACTATGTATGGCAATCTTTTAAAAATTGCTATGTAACGTGCAAGTGTACAATTGCAATATTTTAAAATAATAGAGAAAAAAGTAATAATATTAAAATATTCACGTTTTAAACCTCAAATCAAAGCATCGATATGAAAATGGTAAAATGTTTTTGCAACTGTAGCTTTTGATGTATACTAAAATGAATTCAAAAATATTTTCCATTTTAAATATTGTTTCAAAAAATGTATTTATTTACAAATAGTACGATGCTGTGTAGTCGCATACAAATTTCTTTATTTAAATTCACAGGTAATTGATTTATTTAAGCGTAAGTTTGACGTGTAAAGATAAAATATTTTTCATATTTAAATCGTTTAAATCATTCAACTCGTGATAAAGCTTTCCACGTCATATACGAGGAGTGTTTTAAAAAAATTGTAGAGTCAATACCAATTGAAAAGAGTTTAATTTTATTTTTCAGCAATTCTTTCATGCACTTCCTTATTAAGTCTATAAAAAAATGAAAAGAAGAAAAATTATAATAAAACTCATGTACCGCTAACTTACAATATCACCTAGTAAAAAATGATATATTTTTATAAAGTTTATCATAAAGTAACAAAGTAAATATCATCAAATCTCATGTGCGTTGTATTCAGCATTTAGATAGCTCCGAAACAAAGTAAACTAACAGAACTCCAAAAGTTTTATTGTAAATACTTTGCCACTAATGAGAGCTAAGTCAGTGTGCATAATGAGACTTAACTTGACTCAAGTTTGAACTTCATTACGTGTATAACTGCGTAATTGAAGATTCTTAGTGTTTTAAAACTGTATTTAGTTAACATAATTAGTTCGTTAACTTATTCAAACTTTATAACCAAATTAATTGCGATTCAAAATGTAGGTAGATGAAATCATGCAAGTATTCGTTTTTATGTTCTTTTGTATTAATATTGCAATTCTTTTAAATGTCAACGTTTTCTGGAAGTTTATTACTCGGATACCTTTGTTAATTATCGCTGAAAACATGATAAAAAAAGACGTGTGGCACTCGAGGACTGCCGCGGGAAAGCTTTTGCATAGCAAGCCTACAAGCCACACCTCCGTGCCCGTCGGAGTGGGGAACGTGAGGTTTTTTCGTTACGGAATTTCTGGATTCGGTCCCCGCGCTCTAGGCCCGCGATAGAAGCTATGCAATATGACGTCGGTTAAAAATCTATTTTAAAACATAGGTAGTTCAACATTCGAAAAATCTTACCCCGTTATAATAAAAGTAATGTACCAAATGAGTCTATAAATTAACGGCAAACAAGTACTGACACAATATTTTCAATATGTTATACACATTACACATATTAAAAAAAATCTGCAACTTTATTAGGCCTAAATTTATATTTCACATGTAAATGATTAAAATGTATATTAAAATATTAATCTAGAAATTGGTGGATTACTAAAATATATTTGGAAAGCTATTTCAATAGATCAATTAGGCAAATGTATTATTTATTCATAGCCTTATACCGCAGCATTATGCGTTATCGAATTTCAAATGCAACGACATAAATACGATCAGTTTTGCGCTGTAATTCAGTGGCTAAAGCCGAACTATCAATCAATGTACAATTTCATACAACACCATAATATTACTCCGTTTTGATGGACATTCGCTACAAAATTATTATAGCCATGCATTTCCATGTGAAGCTCAGGCCATTAATTTTCATGTATCGGCAAATGAATACCATCTTATTTTACCGCACCGACGGTATGAATATTTGACGAGCGAGTCTCGTTTAAGTAGCTTAAAATTGGTATCCAACATTTTTCTTTACAAAAATCCTCCTGCTTCAAATATTAATTACTAACCGCAGATGAGAAGAAAATAACAACACCGTAAAAATGCACGCCTGGTATTTCAGGTGTTACTTTTCTAGATGCATCATTATGAAAGCTGGGGGCGGCGTGTTGAGAGTTACAAGAGCTTGGATAAGAGGTGGCACAAAAGACTACCTATAGCGCGCTTTCCTAGCTACATTGTATGCATTGAGCCTAACACTATAAAGAATAAAAGTACCTATAGGGTAATGTAGGCACGTACGAGCCATTCACTGTATCTTTCAAAAAGCCTCCGCGAAATAAAGTTGATTCAGAGTGAAAATCGATGCGCTCCTATTTATGAATTTCGCGCAACAGTTGTTAGGTGTGTTGAAAACATGTTAACATTTATTTGAGGACCATCATTTATATACTTCTGGAGGCAAAAATATAATTCGTTTAAGTAAGCCAGCCTTGTAGCTGTCGTGCAAACAATTCTCGACAATTATTGACTTTATCTTGGTAAAACGCTTTCAAACATCCTACCTCTGAAGTATTTTAAATTAATCCTATTAAAAGAAGATATTAAAGAGTTTTCTTAGGTATCTTAACAATCTTTGTAAACGAATTATCTATTAATAGATGATGTTTTTCTTCCAATAATAGCTTTATAAGAGGAACAAGTTTTACAGCTAACGATAACAGCTTCATACTCGAGAATATTCCAAATAATAAATAGCATTAAATTAAACAAACATGCCACAGTTGTCCGTTAATGACTCTAAAATTGTAGACGACATACATTTGGATGGGCGAAACTAACGAAATTCAACAAAATATCATGGATGAAAACTACGGCATAGTTGATTTGCAACTTTCAGCATGTGGCTAACCTACACGAAAACGACTGAAATTGCCTAAATTGAATATTTCACAGACATTCGCCGAGCGCACAGCAGAGCCAGTGACATATTTTATCTTCACTATTTATGCGATACGAAAAAGTTTTTTGTTATTTTTCAACCAAAATATTTCGTCTGGGCTTAGCTTTCGCTTATAAAATGTAAATACGGGCTATGAAATATTTGATCATTCATAGAGCTTTGTTCTCTAAGGTCTTTGTTGATGTGAAAACGAAAAAACTATTGTTATAAAACTTGTGAACGTATTCTGCAAATTATTGTACAATACCTTTTACTGTTAATTTATAGATTTCCCTTGGAACTTGCAGAATGTCAAGAGGGGCTTAGGGCCGAGGGATTCATAACATTTGAATGCTACACTAAAATAACTGTTCTTCAATACATTTTCTTGAAAATAAATGATACTGTAATAGAATGTAAAAGTGGAGCTAAAAGCTGTTTTAAAATTCGATGCCCCTTCACATTTAAATTTGAAAAGTTGGCCGGTCCATTCGTGCCGGCTACATTAAAAGGGTATTACTTATGAATCAATAGTTAATGAGTATCAATGGAGGCTTTGGAAACTTTGAGGCTCTGTGTGCAGTCTGTGCGCATCATTAATATTGAAACTTACTCCGTCCATTGTCTCAGAAGTGGCCGTCTTTATATATAATACGTAGTCTCCTTAGCGAAAACGAACTGCTCATTTCCTTTCCTCCAAGTTTTCCTTAATATTATATTAGCTTTGAAATAATATTTCCGTTCATTGCATTTAAAATGATGCAGCTTATTTGTGCTGGTTTCCAGTAAGTACACGTTTAGAGAATTTCCTTCAAGTTTCCAACATTAATTAAACTGTACAACTGATCTTGAATGTGAATATTTAATTTGTGCTTGCATCCTTTTGCACTAAATTTATTATATGATATTCATCGTTTACTATTTGTGTAAATTTTTGATTATACGTTAGCTGGTTTTGAATATTATGTTTTGTTATAATGTGTTGAGATTTCAATTATACTTCTATTTTGTTGATTTTATTAACTTCAAATATTTTATAAAACAATAATTGAGCATATTAATTATGAATGGATCTAGATAATGTGCCGTTTAAAAGTTTGTATTATGGCTTTCCTCTTCATTACGAACTCGTACCTACACTTTAACAAATAAGTAGTCTTTATCATTTCCTACATCATTAGAAAGAAAGAAGTCATTACTCTTTCTATAAGAAATTTGCTTACAAACATTACCACGACCATACTTACCAATATAACAAGTCCAGTTTCTTTCACATTCATATCAGTTTCGATACTTGAAGAACAAAGACTGTGGCCAACCGATCTCTGGTTATAGCAGCTCCAGAGTAATTGTCGTGGTCATTAATATTTACGATAATGTCTTGGCTCGGATTGACGGCCTATCACAGCGTCTTCGACTGCCGATATCGACTTAATCCTCTCTACGCCTTTACTGTGTTATCGTATAAACCTTGTATAAGCTAGGATCTTGGATCGCAAGATAGCTCAAGTTTCATATTATTGGATTTGATGGGTGATTTCATATCGTTCATAGTCTTTATGCATTCAACACAATGCATTACAATTGTAAAAAGCTATGTTGTATGAGGTAAGAAATAATTAAACAAATATTGTACACCATTTAAATTGCGAATCATTGTAGAAATTATATAACGAAAAAAAATAAAAATGCTTTCATGGCTATTTTGGAAAAGACTCATATCTCCGCACATATTCCTGTCCCATAATAATAACCACAAACTCCTTTATATCAGCAAAAATTATAGTAATCCCGCTTACTAAGTTCCAAATCTGAATAGCAAAATCTTCTAACAATCGTTAACAATACCCAAGCGACTTTTTCGGTTTATTGTTCCAGCATCTGTTAGATTATGCAAAGTCCGACCGTAAAACCTCGCATTCAACACTTACATCGTCTGTTAACTGACTCTTATATCTTTATGGCGACCTGGTACCTGTAAAAGTAATAACTTACAATCAAATTTCGAAAAGTCACCATTTAATTATTTATTATTCTTCATTTTAATAGCGCGAAGTTGAATCCATATTTAGAAAGACTGAAAGTGCTTATTAATTAATATGGCTTTTAAATTAGATATCGATTGAAGGAAAGACGATATCAAACAGCTCATTATATTTCTACTTCGATCTATAATTAAATAAACTTACGAATCTAATAAACAATTACATTCAATTAAATAACTATGTTACAATCATAAATCGCAATCCATCTGAAAAGAGTCACAAGAACACTCTAAAGCAGTTATTAAAACGATCGCAATTCATAAAAAGAGGATACAAAGCTTCACTCTCTACACTAGACTTAAAACATCACGTGAGGTGTTGCAAAAAGTAAGTACATAATACTACATTTAAGTGAAGCCATACCCAGCACCTACAATGTAAGCAGTCGTTTGCATAGAGCGATCCATACCGAGCTCCGCGTAATCGCACACAGCAAATACATTCTGCACTTATTGTGCGCCACTTGTATCTGAGTAAGGGACAAAGCACCGAGCTGAATAAAATCGACTTTAAACATATCGCAGTCTATACGAATCCTGGAAAGAAGACCGTATTTTTGTATGGAGATGTAAACCACAATATCGCCAGAATCCGCACGAAAACTGCTCTCAAGTGTTCAGCAAACAAGCGATGCAATAAACCGGCTGGTCACTCGTAAACTGAGACAGATGGCAAACGACCCTTCAAGCCAGCTTTTTCAACTACATTTGTTTTATATTAATTATAAATGTGTATTCATTTTAGCGTAGAAACTCTACCAATGATAAAATATTGAATGAATATTTCTCCGCCGTTTACTACATTGAAATTAAATAACCTCAAACGGCATAGAACGTGTCGTTAATATTGACAGTTGATACGAAGCTGACTTCAAGGTGAAACGAGTCAGCGACTAAATATTTGATATACACATTACACGTGCCAAGAAATGCAGTATTGATTTAACCATTTATAGGATATGAAAACTTAGTATATTGAACGCGGAGCAATGTAACAAGAGTATTCTGATGTTACGTTAGATGATCTCGCAAATCCCATAGCTCGCGTCTCGGGCACGTCTTCCGTGGGATTACGACGCTCACGCGGCGATCTGATACTCTCCGAATGACCACAACAATCATACATACAATGGATTTACGCCTCCCTACAAGTTTATAGCGATACTCTTGGTCCAAACTATATTAATGACGTCACACCAATTTTGTCAACGCGCAATCGCTTCGTACTTGAAAGGCGAGCTTCAAACATTTTTGCGAAAATGTTACCTTTAAAAATGTGACGCAAAAATATTTCTGTTGCGCTTGTATTTTGGGCAAACGCAAACTATTCGATGTAAAAGCTTCACAAATGATTTAATATTTTATTTTCGTAAACTGCAATTAGAGTTTAACAGAAGACGAAAGAAATACTCTCTTAAAGAAATGAGAACCGCATTGTAATGTCAAATTGGACCTCATTAGTGTAAGCACTAGTTTTCTGCTAATGTCCTTAAGAGGGATTACAAATCAAGAGAAATCTCTTTGAAATTCAACAAAGGAAATAGACTGCAATACTAGATTATCTTAGTATACTAAGTTTAAGCTCTAACGTCTTGATCTATTTAAATACTTTGAATTATTTATTGCTGAATAGCTTTTGTTTATTTAAAGATATACCTACATGTTTTACGCTATTTTTACTGACTGAAGTTCGTGACTTCGTTTCTCAGAGGAAAGTTGCTGATTAAAGACGAAAAAAATTAAAGAATTTCGTCATCATCATCATTTATTTTTATTATCATTTTGAAAAGAAGGTACCTATTGGCGCTTTGCCCTACCTTCACCTACGTTTCGCAGAAGATAAAAAACATTTTTTTTTAATTTTCCGGAAATGTAGTCAGATTTTAAACATTTTTATACATCTACTAGTGGTCCGCCCCGGCTTTGCCCGTGGTACCTACATGTTTAAACTATCCTATCTCTCAAGTTGGATCGAACTGCACATGGTGTGCGAATTTTATTATAATCGGTTAAGTGGTTTAGGAGTCCATTGAGGACAAACATTGTGACACGAGATTTATATATATTAAGAAGATATGTAGTTTAGTGCAGACGTCCAGTTTCATTTTACAATTCCTTTTCATTTAAAACCAGAATTTATAAAATTTGACTGTACAATTCGGGTATAAATAGACCTTTCTAACTAAATACGATTTCAATACGAAGCCCGCATCAAAACAGGATACGCGCGGTCATCTATCTCTAGTGTAGCAAATATATAGAAACAATTAATTTGAAATCGAATATACATAGGGACATTATGTATAACCCACATGTCCATTCAGATGTAACATGATAAATTGATAACACGGCTAATTGCTCTGATTAGCGATAAATAACATACTGTAACATTGCTTTCGACACATCACATATAAAATATGATTGAATGAAGCTTTGATTTATTAATAAGTATTAATACGTGACAAATTTTGTTTATTAATTGTTACGGTTGAGTGTTAGAAATGTTGACTAATGGAACTAATAACCTACCTTCTTTATATTATTTTATTTTAAGTATTATAATTAAATATTTTCGTTGAACAAATGTTGTTATATTTTTTATGAATCAATCAAAATTACCAGGATTTAACCGATAGTTAACAGAAACATGCAGTAGATACTAATGAAAATTAAATAAATGTCACTTGTTATATCAATTCAAATTACTAACAACAGTAAACAATACCAATAACTTAAATTTTTTTACAATCAATTCGAATAAACTCATTTGAAATTTTTATGTAAGATATGGAAATTATAATAATTCTAACAACATAATATATTAATACACACAGACAATATTAACATGTTACGCAATATAATTAATCAAACCCATATCAAATAATTTGTTATTAAAGTTCGGCGAAACTACAATAACTACATTAGGATAAGTACTTAGCGAGGGTAGGGAAATATTCCCGTAAGATAAATAAGTAACGCAGCCATTAGTTTAAGTCCGTCCTACGTCCTAAACCAACACCAAAACGATCTTATTATCACAAGAGCACCTGCAAAGCGGTAACCCTGTCAGAAACAAATGTGTCAAGGAATTTATATATTAATACGAAAACTAAATTATTACTCGGTTACCTTAATGGGACTGAGTAGGTATAACAGATGGGAACCTGTTTCTTAAGCAATTAAATCTCGATTAATAAAATATAATCTATATTACCTGCGTAGTGCGTACACATGTCTAAAATATATAAGATTTTAAAATGATATCGCGTATTTATGTTAAATCCCTCAATAATACCATGTAACACGCCACTTCCGCACTCTGTTCCCAAATTATTGATAGTAAAAAAATACGCACGCACGCTTCCGATGTCTGGTAATAAGAGACCAAAGTGTGTCGTAAAATAACGTTACAAATAAAAGTGTAGAATCTTATCAAAGTAAATATTTATGGCATTGCCATCAAGCAATTGGACGAGGGTTCTCAGCTGATGATAAATTGTTCCGCCGTTGCCGCGTCACGGTTACCTGACTAATATTTTATTCGTTACGTGTACCACTGAAGATTTAATACATTTATTTTTACGAACACGTAATTTTCTTTCAGCCCGATAAGTTTTCTGCGAATTTAAATATAAAAGTAAGAAACGAAGGTGATTTTTTGCTCGGTAAATCCGTGAATTGAGCCAGAAAAGTAGAATAAGATTGAAGTTAGAGAATTTAAAAGTTGAGAAAGCCGACGACGCACAAAGTAGCGAGCGAATTGTGTTTCTACTTTATTTACCTGAGTGTAGACAATAAGGGTGTCTCCACACAATCAACTCCACGAGAAAGTTGATTGTTTGTGTTCCATTCAACTTCACAATAGAGAAAATGAAGAGGAGCCAATTCTTTTTGTAACAGCTTTTACTCGGTATTTTCTTCGCCGAAAGTTTGCATTTGGACTTCACCTCGCTCCGAATGCATTAGGCTCTCGGCACATATTTGTCTTAGAATCGAGCACGTATATTATTTTTCGAGCAATCCCAATAAACTGTTTGAACTTATTCCTAAACATGCCTTCACAAGTTTTTGCGATGTTTGCATAACAGCTGAACTGCGCCCCATTGTAAACAGCTACTTGTGTAAATATTTTCATACTAGCTCTAGACAAAATGAGACCTTTATTGTCTGAGTGGAGTCAAGTCGGCGTAGTATGTAGTAATAAATGAACTTATATTTTCTACGTTTTTGGAAGCAAGTTTAATTTCGAACAGTCGAGAAATATTTTTCATATTTGCTTACCGATGTAGAAAAGTCTCTTCTATACTGAATAATATAATGCATTACGTAATGGCGAGCCCTCGACGTCGAGCCATTTTTCTTACTTACGGCCATCTATTCCGCGCTAATAACTATCGATATTAACTTATTATCGAGAGAAGGTGGAAGAAGCAATCCGGCAATTATTTACGAACCAAACATCCTGTCAAGGGAGTTCGTTGGAACTTTTCTCGAACTATTTCATCAGATGGGACAATTCCCTAGCATATCTTAATTATGGTTCTGCGTATTTCGTATTACAATAATGAAGCAAAACAATAACAAAAGTTTGGACGTCGGGGCGCGGCCAGTGGACAACTTCAGCGCTGCTCAGCTGAGTGCTTGTTGAGCTCCTAATGAAAACTTGCTTGTTACGGCTACGATGGACCATTATTTGTACATCGTGGAAAAATTCGCCCACTGACTTACACCCACTTAATTTACGAGCATACTGACATTTTAAAATAGTATTCGTAGAGTCGCAGAGCGAAGGCCTACGCTTGTATAATGTCAGCTATCGGCGCCTACAATAAGTCGCGTTTTATACGGTTATTATAGCATCATAAATGCCACCGGCCGGTGTTTCATACAGTGGCGGGGCAGATTATACTGGCCTGGATGTGATACGGGGGGCCTCCCTCTGTCAACCCCACTCGCCGGCAGATGCCTCTGATATTCGATATCGAAGACACATTCATAATCTGTACTTCAATCTTTCATTTCTTATATTAAAAAAATAACAGGTGTGAACGTGACTTACGAAATACGAGACTTTCGGAATATATATTTGATAGAATTATGTATTTCTTTCTTTTGATTTAAAGCACCGAATAATTTTGCTAATACATAAAATGATTCGCTTGTGTAGGACGATGTTTAAGAATACCTACTCGAGCAGTTGATCGATGGCCCACGCTTTTGCTATGTAGATTCGCTGTAATCTGCAGATTTTAATTAAAGAATATCCTTAACAACAAAGGTGCTCTAATTGAAGCCGAGAAAAATAAAGTCGATTACTCGAACGTCTCCGAGAAACTTTCATTAGCGTATTTCTGTGTAACAATTGCGAGTTCAAATAATTATGTTTACGGAATCCTTTTCTTACGCAGAGATTATTTATCTTCTCCATTGTTACGAGAAGTGACGCGGACGAATTTCACGAAAATGCCCCATTTATTTACGGGCTCAACACAAAGGCGATGTGAAACCCAAAACTTTTTACGTGGTCAGTGACAATGCTATTCCTCTCTATTCTCTTAACGTTTCATTCCGAACTTACAAGAGTATTGTGTTTCCATTCATCAACTAGCCATAGCGAGTAAAAATAGTCGCCCGATAAAAGCGGCATTGTATTTGTAGCAAATTTATTTATGTCCACGAGCAGGCCGATCGAGTGTTTGCGCAAATGTCGCGCCCGCAGATAACTTTACAAGTTGAACAGATAGTGTAGCTCACTTCCTACTTTATCCCATTTGCAGACCCGCATGTATGGGGGGATCGGTTCCACACACCGCAGCCCGCTCACATAAATATCTAAGCCCCCATATTTATTTTATTTATAATGTAACTATGAACTTTGTCACGCATCCCTTACATTGTTTCGAATCACATTCATGCCGTGCAGTCTACGGCGTAGACAATAAAGCGGAAACAATTTTTCTTCCTACATAATACAGCCGACCTTATAATGCATAAAGAAAATCCAACCATCTATGGAAGTCTACTGAACCCCTATTTGCCTTTTTGGGATGTTACTATCTTTCCCTCAATTCCTACGCAAAGCTATTCGGTCGCGTGTGAAATACCAAGTGAGCCCTAGTTTTTGGGAACGGGTCGCGTTATTCTTTTAAGATATCTTGTTATAGCAACATTGCTATCAGTTTGTAGGGCAAATGTCCCGGATTTATTGCGTATAAGCGTTGTAAGTAAAATCGTTAAAATGCTTTATATAATTGCCGGTGATGTCACCTTCTGTTTGTGGAAACGCCGGGTAATGCTATTTGCAGGGAGGGAAGGCCACGTCACGTTGTGTGTCTTAATCGTTAGCACGCAGGAATACTCCGTCGCATTTTGTTTCGCTAAAGAAAACTTCAGCGTCAGGTGATTATGTGATTCGCAGAAACACGTCGCCCGCTAACTTGACGGATTTATTTCTGTGACAGATTGTAAGCTTAAAAGTTGTTGTTCGGAATTCAGTAAATATCGGAAAGCAATTCCGAGTTTCGAATACGTAATTCAAATTTGTTACTCATGAATCGCATGAGGAAAACTTGGCGGTCTTTTGAGTCGGAACGGGAGCGTATCAGAAGTTGGTCGTTGCATCGGCCACGTGAATGTCTTGCGACGTTTAAAAGTAATATTCGAGAGAAACTCGCCGATACTTTAACCACTTATTCAATTTTCACTCGTAAGCATGATTTTATTGCATGTTTAAAATGTATTGGATATAATTTATCGGCATTAAAGCGATTTCACATATTCGAAACCTATTTTACTTTTGGTTGAAATATTATGTAAAATTTTTATTTCATAAAACATTCATATCATTGGCCATAATTACGTTTATTGTCTTCATCTTGGAATTTATGTTGAACGTCTTTGATGGAACGAGAAATAAAAATGTGAAATTTTAATAGGGAGGCAGTTTTATTTGATTTCTCCCCTCTTTCCGTAGTGCGGACAACGTTGTTCCTTTTTACTGTCGTCGCTGACGTCATACGACATTGATTGCTACAGAAATATCGAGAAAAAGTTTCTAGATTTCTTATTGGAGACCTTTACAAAGAAAAAAGATTGTAACACAGCCGTCACTCACGGGATATCTCTCTTTGTTCAGAAATGTAAAACTATATTGCCTCACAAATATAATATGAATTATAAACATCTTAGAAAAAACCTGTTTAATAATTTAGTATCTAGTATTTTCAGCATCTTTTTTTGTTCTGTATGAAAGTTCTGAAATAACACAAGCTACCTAAAGTAGTTCGTATAATCTGGTGAAAGTATCATAAAATAATTTGGCAAATGTTTTATTCCAAAATTTGTTTGTAAATTATTAACATGAATTTTTATTGTTTCAGGTTTTGGTTTCGTCACGTTTCAAAGTGAAGACATAGTAGACAAAGTTTGCGAAATACATTTTCACGAAATCAACAACAAAATGGTGAGTAATATTGTTTGAGTTGCCTACCAAGGCTTTATGTGTTGAAATATTATGTTTTTTTCTTCATTAGTTCAAGGTTAAAATAACATTTGTTTTGAAATTCAACGATGTCCATGAATTTGCGCGATTGAAAAACAACCACTAAAACAACCATGGGTAATAATCGCAGCCATTTTTCTTCTTTCTAATATTGATGTTATAGAAAATTGAGATTGTTATCATTTGGAACGACAAACTATACTTTTTCCACGGTCCATATTGCTGTAGTTTTTTTTTTTGAAGTGAAACTTCTTTATCGGGGTTGGAAAAAAATTAGTGTAACATTTTTTCGTTACGCGTGACATTTTTCCGTTACGCGCCATCTTTTTCTTATCCCTACCACGCGTGATTCGACGTATTTCTGTAAAGTTGCACTTCTTTCGTGTGTACACTAGTACACGCACACATTTTTTTAATTTTATTAGTGACTTTTAACCAACTCCGTGTTAAAATGCTTTTATGATAATGTCAAGAGAAAAACATAAATTTTGTTATATTTAAATCTACGGCCTACCGCAACAGATACACACATCTTATTTAAAGTTTTTGTTTCTCATTTATATGGAAATTGCGTGAAATTTTTTATGTTGTATAGCTTTTAAAAGCTTTATGTATATAATTTACTCGTTTTCAATCAAAGAGTTTGATTGAAAACGAGTTTTTCCATATTTTTTCTTTATTCAAAACATATTGGATGTCTTAAATTCTTTATCTCAATATTGTTTCTACTTACCAAACAAAAAACGCATTCATTTCCTTGGCACGAGCCGAATAGAGAACCCGAAATCGTTGTTATTGACACATCAATCACGGTAAATCTCGAAACAAAACAGTATCTTAACATAGTCGGTCCTATATCAATTAGAGGTGAAAGAACTACTGGCTCCGGTCCAACGGAGCCAATAAAATGCCAGTAAAACTCGATTTTACTGTGTTTAGATTTTTGTCTATCCAGTGTCGTGCTTTGTCGACTCACGGGTGACATCTACATTTTGTGTACGGATTTTTCTAGAATAAGAGCCTGTTGCAACTACGTTCGAATAATAATTTTAAAATAATAATTTTAATTTGATGGTTGAAAATGAAAGTAAATATCGTAAAGGTTGTATTCAAATTGCTACTTGAGAAATAATTAGAACTTCAAACTTGTTTGATTAATGAATAAAAGGGAAAAGAATAAATAACAGCGTTCACGTTGCAATCTATAAATTAGGGAGGTCAATAAAAATGTTTCACGTCAAATAAATAATTGTTCGCCGTATTTGATAGGGTTAATAAAAGTAATTACTGTATAATTAGTGCAGCACTGAGTACAAAATTACAAATTAACGTATTAACTGTATATGTAATAAGGTCGTTTTACTAGATTAAAACGGCGATTCTGTGCGATAAACCTTGCTGTAACGCATTTTAAATTAGTGTTCTAATTGCCATAGAAAACTATTCCAACCGAAATCTGTTTATTCAATAAATAAAAAGCTCTTTTATATATTCATTCATTTATGTTTATATCATACAAAATAACATAATAATCTAAATGAAGTATTTAAAACATGAAAGTTTAAAGCTACCTTTTAATAATTTATTAATTAAGCGACACATACGCACTTTAATAATTATATTGGTAATTCGGTCATTATGAACAACCACTATTTTGTGAGCCATTTAATAAATTGATAGGATTCTATTTGGTTTCTAAGCGAGAAAATTGCTTTTACATAAATAATATTATTTATTAAAATCAGTTATATAATCTTCAAAGCTATTTACATATCTCCCTTATATACTGTAAGAACTCACCGCAAAGTACAAAAAAAGTGAGTGAAAAATTATTGTTTTATAAAATTGGCACCGCAGGCCCATAGCATCTACTAGAGTTATTATCTACGCACTTGAAGCGCCCTCTGCTATTATATTTACGCAGACACAAGGGAACTCCCCACACTGTCGATGCGTATTCCAGATTATTAATGCGAGTTTTTTGTTCCATTGTATTGTCTCTTGCAGTAATGTCTGTACGAATCTCGCTGCATGTGTCGGGTGGAAGGAATCGGGGGTGATGTACGCCCTAAGTGGAGCAAACAACGAACAAAGACATCAAACAAATGGGTAGTGTTTTAGAGTAATTACGGTTCGCTTCCGTGCGAAACGAGAGGTGTGCAAAGAGCGAACGCTCCCGCGCGGCGACGTAATGTATTCGTCGCAGTCGTTAATAACCCGTCAGCCTCACATCTAATCCACGTGACTAATTAGAAAAAGGAGCACATAATTAACATCGTGTGTCATGCTACTTTTAAGCAAATATTAAAATTTGAAACGAGTCCCCGGAAGCTATATTAATTTTCGGGTTGTATCAATGAATGAAGTCTCCTTTTAAAATAGTTGTTATTTTGAGAACACAGTAGGTATTATGCATTTTTATGATGAGATAAATAAGTCCAAAATATTAAAATATAAATACGTATTATGTATAAACTAAAAGCCAAATATTAGCCTTCATAAAATGAATCACAGCTCACAAGCTAAATAGTTAAACTGAAGGAAGTTTCAAAAAGATAAAAATGAACTAAAGCCGTTCTTAACAGCAGTGATCTTTGTCAAAATAGTGCTATTTATTTTGACTTACACAAAGTTATTTTAGTCGGGGAAGAAATTCAGTAAGCGTCTCCGAAGCGTGAAGGATAAAACGGAAAGTAATCGCTTATTATTTTTCCCCTTTTCCGTCGCGTGTCGGCGCGAATGATCAATGTTACGGTAAATTCCCTTTTTACATTGTTTTCGTTAGCATTTTGAGGCATAAAGTTACTAACATTCGAAGTAAATACAATGTTTTGAATGCCACACGCGAATTTATCGTCCATTCGACACCGCGTTTAAGATTTACGTAGAATATGCGAATCGTAAACAACCGAGCCATTAAAAATTTGTACTGGTATATCATAAAGCTATCCAATAGTTATATTTATATACGCAATAAAGAAGACAGTGGCGTGATGTCATGTTTACGCGGAGTAGCTACCCTCGTAAATTTAATATGTCATCTCTTATATTAAAATGGTCGTTAAGCTAATATCACCGACACGTTTAAACGTCGATTTTTATAATGTCACTGTTATCAATATAAAAATGTTAATATAAAAATGATTGATTTTTAATTGAATAATGCTTTAGGGTATTTAATGGGGTAAGCAACTGAAAGTAAAATCGTTGGTATACAAAACCATAAGTCCTCTACAATTCCTTGAGTGTTATTTATTTATTACGATGGTTATAGCAGAAAATTAAATAAAATTCCATAAGTTAATCTTTAATTCCAATTAATATACACATTTCATCCTGTTGTCTAATGGAAGATTACTTCCCGTTGGCGAAAAAAACTGCAATTTCCACGTATCCACAATGCAAAAACTAACAACAGAGCATTTAGTACACGTACTACAGATACAATGCTGGAGATTTTGACTAAAAACTATTCGTAACTCTGCACGCAATTAGAGAAAGTCACTGTTGCATTTTGTAACATAAATACTGGCTCCCATTAAAACGCTCGCAGCAAATTCTCGTCACTCCATTACGTCCTTACACATTACTCCCCTAATTGCTTCCGCTTACCATGAATTTTAACAACAAAGCAACGACGCGCCGCAAAGTGTGTAAATATAGTTCAGTTTTAGTCCCCGCCTACTAACATCATTTTCTGAGGAGTTAAGCAGCCGAGCTCGCTTGTCACCTGAGTCCTACCTGTATATATACTTGCACATTATTTTGATACAAGGTACTGTTTGAGTGTTAGAATCGAATTAACAATTAACGAATTGAATCTTTCTCCTTATTGTGTTAGACGTAGTTTTCGCTACAAAGCAATTTTCAATATGCCAAACCCTTGATTCATTATGACTATTGTTTTTTGAGTTTGATTTTATCAAATACAATGAAATACATGTATATCCAAATAATATGAAAAAGCAGAAACTTAACGTTTATCTTTTATTTTGAAGAACATTAAGATTTCTCACATAGAGGTATAATACCGACATTGGAAGTGTATACGACAATTTGTTTTCCATCTGCAAAGCGTGGAGATGTGAGCAATGATATAAAAGTGCACTTTCCTTCAAGCAATCGCATAAACACTTCTGCGAAACCATTTCGAGTATTGCGTACATTTTTCTCCTCGATCGTACATGAGGCAAACAAATGGTTTCCGTTTAGGAAATAACACTAAAAGTAGGCACATTTGAAACTGCCACTTAAATGTTGAGATCCTCGATCGCCATTTCTCTTAGCGTCTTAACTGACTGGTCTTAGGCGGATTGGGCACCCTTGTCAGTATCGCTATTACACTTCGGATCTGCTTATCTTTTCACGCTCTGCTACAGACTCAAAACAACCAATCAGCGCTGACATAAGGAAGTATATACAGTAATTTGTGTCGAGTAAAGATAGATACTATGTATTCTCACTTAAGAAGGAAAACAAACCTCACCCCAACGCGTGCAGAACAAAGCGTCGATAAGAAAAAACATTTCATGTAACATAAGAGCTAGATTGCGGTCGCAACAAGAAAATCCGAAATCCGGAAAATCAGATGATGTTTCCTTCGCTGTATACTCATCCCCTACCAAGAACAAACTGCTCCAAACAATCAATCAAGTCTTCGGAACCGTGATTACCATAAACTTCTCGTTTTAGCCGGACCCACCGCTTCTTCTAAGCTTTATCGATTCGTCCGCGCCCATTTTTACGCCTTCTATATATCAAGCGCTTTTTGTGACAGTCCCTTTTCATTGAAACTTGCAATTGGCAAGTTGTAAGGCAAAATTTGGCGAGGTTTTGGGTGGGCCTTTTTCTTGGAGATTTCTCAGTGTCCAAAACTTTTATTAGAAAGTTCTTGGAGTGATCATAATATATCGAACTCATTTTCTATTATTCGGTTATTATTTGACATGACATTATTTACACACATACAGAATATACAAATGATCACAAAATAATTATGTTATTTAAATTGACATGAATTTAATAGATTAATAATTCACAAAGCTTTTTAATTTTATATAAAAAGTACGCTTTCGATTATAATCTAGAAGCAATCACTACCGAACAACCTAATTTCCTACGTACCCCGTACATTATATTTAATATTTTTAATGCACATACGTCACGCAATGCCCAAGTGACGCAGTTTCTTGACGCGAATCAAAACATTAGGGTCTACAGCCTTTCCGATCGTTAATTTACTCTCGCACATAATTGAACTGTTAAAGAAAATTAATTAATCACACGTGTTCTCAACTAAATATCCAACATGCAGCTTTCTTAATGATCAATTTGTTAAACTTCTAGACGGTAATAGCGTGACTTTATTTCCTATACATAATATAATATGGTAAAAAATGACATCAAAGAAAACGTGTATGGACAGCAAATATAATTAAAGTAACAAAAATAGAATATGTAACCGCCCACCCTACCCTCGCAGGTCTATGGGAAGAATAGCACATGGCATGACTAGCGACAAATGATCCTGTACTTATTTTAAAGACGATACCGCGTCTGAAATATTTCCTACTTACAAATTAAAACTTTATATAATGCTACATTGGAAAGCAACAATTTGATATAAAAAATTACTTTTAAGTTTAATACGATGGAAAAACCATGCAAAATTACGATCATTGGATCATTTTACTTTAAAAAGCTTTATAAAAGATAATGTAGGTGGATTATCTAATCCCATTTACAAAAACGCAATTTCTATTTAATGAATGATTAACTTAAATATTTAATGCTGATCCAACAAACTTTAATTACAACTCGGCCCCTCTTGGCGCGTCGCACATGGCGATAAACATTTGCCAAAATACTGCCTTTCTTGTGCACAATTTCATTTACATTAGAGGCAGAACTGATCTCCTGAGAGTCATATGAAAGTCGCACACAGATTCATGCAAAATACGTTATGAGCATCGGGACCACAGACCTTAATCTAGACGGGAACAGTCTGACAAGACGCCGCTAGCTCGACACTCCAACATACTTAATTACTCCTAATTGCTACAGCTTATATTATGTACATACATTATAAGCTTCTAGCGGTTCCTAAATTGCTTCCAACACAACCTTATCATCTTATTACAAATCTATCGAAGTGTTTGTGTTAAATGATGTTACATTTTGGTTTATTACATCTATTATTAGGTATGTACTATATCGTACAATAGATTTATGTCAATTTATACAAATACGTACCCTTTAATTAAAATTATATTTTAAGAAAATGTTAAAAAGGGGAAGCAATATTATGGAACAGTACTTAGACACACCTAATTTTCCAAATTGAAGCCGCATTAACACAAACGTAACAAATATCCTAATTTCCAACATTTACGAAGTTTTAATAAATGCAAATTGCTCTCTAAAGTATCACTAATACCGTTTTTTATGTTATCCAATACATCGTTAGCCATTTTATTTAAAAATTTTGTCTAGATTCATTCTTTAACGGCCGGAGTCGTATATGTAACTGCTTTTATTGGGGTTTCCCGTCGTTTCTAGTTAATATTATACAAATTTCATTATACCCACGTTTCAATTGGCTAAACGATACCGCTGCCCGTTCGCAAGCGGTTTATTCTTTTTCCACCTTATTCTGGAAACCCTTAAGCTTGATACGAATTAGTGAAGCAGCGAGTCCACGTTAATCGTCCACTTACAATTGCAAACGACCGCTACCATTGCTGAACTACTTGCCAATACGCATTTTACTTGTTTTGCCTCACATTCAAGTGCATTTTTAAGATTCATACAGTATAAGAATTGCCAAGTTGGCCAATTAGGAAGTTTTAATTATAACTCGGTACGGTTTACTGGCTCCTGGAGCTATTTTTAACTTTGTAACAGGAATAAATAAAAAAGACAATCGAACGATTGATTAGAAATGTTGACAATATTTTTATAAATCCTATTAAGTTATCAAAGTTATCACATAAAGCTAAATTGATAAAAGCTAAGGTTTTTCAATCATTTTGTCTTACACAGGTGCTATAACCTCAATAATTACACCTTTTCCATGTGATGTAATCTTCTAAATTCTGGACAATATTTAACCTTCCAAAGCAAAACAAGTGACTTCGACGTGAAAATTGTAGCAGTCCCAAGCAGTCTGGTTCGTACGACAGAAGTACGACCAATCGATATCCCCAGAAATAGCCGTGAGTCGTGTGTCGTGGCTTGATGAATACCAGTCGGCGCTAGTTTGCCGGTCTTAATATTTGATGTCCTACCAACATTTCTATGACGGTACTATGCCAATGCCATTTAAAATTCAACACCAATGTAACACGAACGTTTCCTGTGTCTTTGATTATGATGGTTTCTTAATAAACCTTGTTATGGTGGAGCATTCAACGTTTATTAACGTTCGTTCAGGGAATTTCGTATTGGAAATAAAACTTCTTAGAACACTTCCTGTTCTTCCGGTTTCAATTTTATCGGGAGTTCTTGGGATTTATCAACGGTGAAATTTAATATGTCAGATGTATATTGATTTTATGATATTATTTAATGAGTTTAATACAATAAGATTCTTAATGTCAGATATTTAACTTCAAAGAAAAATGTACCTAATCCTCAAAAATAACGTCAGATTTCCCTCTGTTTATTGTAATTAATACAACGAGACTCGTAATTTCATATCTTTCCCGAGAAAAATTCAAAATAACGTAATTTTATTTTTCGGGACTTTCGTTTAAGTTTAGCTATAAGAAATTAGAAGATGACTAAGCTCCTTACAAAGCCTAAAAAAAGATTTTAACACTTACCTAAATTACGCTGAGAAAATCTAGAGGGCCACGCCTTCGAATTTTTACTGAGTCACGTACAACCAAGTGATTTAATATATTAAGTGGTGTAAATTAATGATTGAAAATCACTATCACTATCACTACATAGTATAAAACAAAGTCGCTTTCTCTGTCCCTATGTCCCTTTGTACGCTTAAATCTTTGAAACTACGCAACGGATTTTGATGCGGTTTTTTTTAATAGATAGAGTGATTCAAGAGGAAGGTTTATGTGTATAATAACATCCATTAAATAGTGGAGAAGTACTGTTATTTTTGAGGTTTCTAATGTCATGTCGTAAAAAATTACATTTTTCCGCTTACATTGCAAACGCAGCTCAGGCTGAATCCTACGAGTTTCATCAAAATAATGTACTAACTATTATTGAAAAGGTCTACAGAAAAGTCCGTGATGGTATATGTCTCTTATGGATAACCCACAATAACTTTTTTTTTCATTTACTTTTTACGACAAATAATTAATAATAATTAATAATTTTCGAAGCGATTTTAACCAATTAATCCTTAACCAATTAAATACCTTGAATACATTGTTCATTTAATATAGATCTATATGGCCCTTTAAGGGAGAGTTTAAAGTTATTTTTTTAGATATTTCTCGTTTTATTTTTAAAAATTTATTATGGCCATTTTACTCATTAGGTTAAGTACTTTCGATATCAGTTTAAAGTTTTTTGATATCTGTATTAGTTACGGAATAATCGCTTATGCACACTTAACGATTACACCCTGTATAATCAAACCAACAGCGCACATATCCAATAAGTATCTAGAAAATCTTATTTTAAAACTGCACCCGAACATTCTAGCAATTCCTCCGCTCAAGTATTACGTAAATATGGTAAGAGCTCCCGTGGTGCGCAGTATTTCATTATATCTGACCTGTTGAACGCAAGATTTGTTACTCATCCCACCCATGCTTGTGAGGATTTTTTTGCTTATCAATTTTTTATGAAGATTCACTGCTGAGAACGCGAAACGAGAATTTAGTAACTCTCTCCGTGAAAAGTGGCGCAATTCTTAAACATGCTCACTTTGCTCAAGTTATCGTACACTTTTTAGGGCTGATTTTTCAATACTTGGTTAAAATTTATTCGTCGAATAATGTATAAAACGACCATTTTAAAAACGTATTCTAATTGCCCGTATTTGACAGTTTACGTGTAATCGTGTACCTAATACTTTATTGGACGGATAAGTTTTATCCAAGCATTGAAAAATCGGCCCTTATAGGAATAAAATTACAGTTTCAATTGTATATGTGAATAATGAAAAAATAATGTACACTTTGAACTTGCTCCATTACAGTACATTTTTAAAAGTAACCATTTCATTCAGTAAAGCATTACGTTAAATCCTATCAATTAGAAGTTTATCAATTTAGAAATGCTTTGGCTCGAAATCCTTTCTAAATTGTCCTAATATTATAATATTATTAAAACGAAATCTTTCATTTTAAATTATATATCCTGAATATTGCGAACAATAAGAGTGATTTTTGCTAAAAGTTTAACACAGATAACAGTTCTTTAATATAACATACGTGTTCGCGTCGCTACCCACGCTTCCGCTCGGCGGCAATCAGGCCCGTGCATACGGCGCTCTGTCAATATGAAGGCGAGAGATTTCCCTGATAAACTTATCTAACATCCTCCCTTAACCCTTCCCCATCCCCCGTCTCTGAGCTTTTCTACAAACGGCACAATTTAAGATTTCAAAACATTATTCTCGCTTCGACTTACTTTACTTTTTGTAGCGTGCCAAATTGTCGTCCTTACATGTCATAAACATTTCCTTAATACCGAGTATCAGTGAAACTAGAGGCGAACCGATGATTTAAATTCGTTTAAGACTCGCTGCAATATTTTATCCTCTTATAAAAGTTGTCTATTTGGCCGACTGCCCGCAGTCCGCCGCAAGAATTTAAAGGAAACAGAAATTTCTGAGTAAGGAAACAAACGCAAAATCTTATAAAATGCAGTTAACGTCAACACACATGCGAACTGTTTCTGTAAATATACATTGTACTTCTACGAACTTGCTTTATTTTGTAGTTCCTGCAGCGCGCCACGCCCAACTATCTATAACAATATGTACATATTGATGCTCAAAGTTTCACTTTATAATTCTTCATACATATTTCATTAATGCATAATATATAATATGTAAATCGAATGTCTCCTCATTAGATAAGTAATGTTTCATCACATACATATACGCTTTTATTGTATTATTATTGTAATCGTCAATCTTCAAAGGGAAAATATTTCGGCGCACAAAGACTGGGAAAAATATAAAATGTGATTATTCCGTTACGTTACCCTATTTATATAAACATTAGCGCCGAATATTTGAACAATACTGACGGAGCACTCAATGTGTTTGCCCTTAACAACTGTCTTACATGTCAACATGTAGGTTCTCTTCAGCTCGAAAGCATTTCTTCGCAACAAATCGAGCGTAAATTTAATGACTGCTTTCAGAATCGTATTAATCCACATCAACTCCGCGATCGGCGAAGGTGATGGAACATGAAATGCCGTGTGAAAATGAATTAAATTCCTCATACACGGCCGGTAGAAGGAGTGGAATTTTAGGACGAGAAAGCATTAGTTCGTACGACATTAAGCCAGCGCCTACTGGAGCAAATCTTAAGTCCGCTCGGTTAAATCGCAATCTTTGCCGTGGCGGCGGCTCCGAATCAATCGATAGATCCGTAGGGCGCGTCTACCTAGCGGGGCTAAATACAATTTACCTTTGTTATTTTTCGTGTCATTAAACTGCGTCGCGATTTGGAACGCTCGATCGGGATTGCGAACTCCGATGCGAATTGTTTGTGAGCTTTTGTTTCCCACTCCGCTCACCGACGACGCGACATCAATTAACGTCGGGACCCAACTGAATTTTCTTCATGGCCGTTCCCATTATTATAGGTAGATTTTACGAAATCATTTTCCACTGCGGACTGCGGAGTATTCTGATCGAATTCTATTATTGTATTTCAATTCAATTCTATCGAATTCATCGTGCTAATAAAATTTGAGAGATAAATGCAGATTCAATGCAGTGAATTTCAATTAAATACTTTATGAAATATTATAAGTGCCAAAGTTGAATGAATTAATAAGTTTAGAATGAATTTTTTAACTTTTATGATCTTAAAGTTTCTTCTTTCAATACATTTATTATAAATTGAAAGTAAGAATACAAATGAAGCATCTTTGTCGAAATATTTTTTGTAAATAAAACTGTTTACACGAGTCTGTCCTTTCGAAAATGTGACCTCATTACTTGTTTTACAAAACATACAACATATACCTACTTTCCTTAATAATAAGATAATAAAGGTACTTTATGTTAATTTCAAATGTTTTACATTATTTAGTTGTGTGGTTTTAATTTCTTCGTTTTCAAAGTTTTTGTTTGCCATACTTGCAATAAAGATGTGAGCACGATACCTACATATAAGTAGAGATCTGAACTTCAAACTCGGGCTACATGTTGATTATTCAAGCCTTATCTAGACATAAAACTTAGTGAAAAGACACTCAGAACAGCGTCGCACACTTGCAGCGTTAATGCGAAAGCACGTAGTTTCGTGTCTGCACAAAGTTGCGGGGAGTGCACACTGCTCAAAGTGCGCGAACGCCGCGCTAAAGCCTTCATTTGTCGGCTCGTGACGTCCGCGTGACAAATGTGGACGACTCTTTATGTACACACAAGCGAGGACGCGTCGCGATTATGCAGGGCTATGAAAAATGTATCTCGGGAGTTTTATTCCGTCTGACGAGCGGTTTTAAACGTTACAATTTATCATACAGCACCGATGTCACATTATCTACACTTTAAACCATTTTGATGAGAAAAACATCGGTTGTTTCCATAAGAACATGTCATCCTCAAATTGATTATGGCTTTTGTTCGGGGCAATATTAAAATATGGTATAAAGGAAAATATCATGTTAGACGTACGTAATATTATGTGCTTCTTGGAACGCGGTATTGATCGAGTAATAATAACTCGTTTTAATAATATTTTATTGAAAATTTCTAGTAATAAGATGATGATATCGAAGAAAATTGTATGGTAAAATAAAATGATATTCAGAGAATTTAGTATGAACAAGAGCTGTGTTCCTCTCAATAAGGTTGTATGCTGTAGCGAAATTACCATTGCAAGGGATTGGGGTTAGCATTGATTGGGTAATTTATACTTGCCCCCGAGCCTCCCTCGGAAAGGGGAACAAGCAATGAAGAGGGCCATAGCGTTCGTTAAAATTGCTTAATGAAACGATTAAGCGCCAGGTTTCATTACAGGCTACTTTTATATAAGAAGTAGGTACATCAAAATTGTAAATGATTCCTCCGTTTACGAGAAACAAAGGCAACAAATTCAGCATAAACAATTATTTCAGTCGCCATAATATCATACCGTTCTGTGTAATAAGTATAATAAGCTACTTGACTTGGTAAAGCATATTAAAATTCAATTTGAGACTCCGTCCGCGAAGCATAACGGATTGTCAACCGATTCCGTCGCCCCTCTTTTCTTACATAATTTTGCAATTCACCCATTCAGTAATTATATTTGTTCGAGACTGACGAGAATTATTTTAATATTTAACACTTCATCAAAATCTTAATTATAATAATTTCTTTGACTTGACACGATTTTATTACTGTGAGCATCTTTTGTTTTGTACTTTGCGGTTTTAACTCGTTACTATTTAATTTTCTATACAAATGTTATACTCACTGAACTTACTTCATAAACTTAGCGTGTGTTTATTTCTTAATTATAGTCGAAGTATAACAATGTAAGGTTACATCGTAGTCGTTTGCAACAATATTTTCGGTGAAACTTGCTACATCACGTTTTATAGACATCATTACACATTCTGTACGCAAATAAGTACATATAACTTTTTATTGTTCTAGGTGGAATGCAAAAAGGCACAACCGAAAGAAGTAATGCTTCCAGCGAATCTGGCGAAGACGAGAGCCGCCGGACGTGGCGCCTACGGTGAGTTGCTAAGTAGCGCAGTGGCAGCCGGTGGCGTCAGATATGCTCCCTATCCTGTGCATGCGCCGGCGCAAATTCTAGTCGCTGGCGCCGGTGTAGGGACAGGCTCTGCGCACGCAACTATGTATCGTCGGGCTCTCGCCGCCCTGCGACCGACCCCGCGGCCTCCCCGCCCCACCATCACGCCGCTCACCATCCCGCCTCTAGCCTACTCCGTGTCGGAGCTCCTGGGGGCTCACGCTCTCGACCTCCAAACCATATACTCCCCCCTCGCCGCCTCCACGCTCCCGACTCCTCTGCCTCTCTGATCCGCGATCCTTTTCCAGCAGCAGCCACATCATCCCTTCTAACATTTGAACATTTTTTAATTTGCTCCGAAATCTTCTATTTCATATTTTGCACTCTATCCTATCCATTCCTATATCTTCTAACATTCCTATTCTTCCTTGAAAAGTCTTACACTTAATGTACTTAAGCGATAAACGATATACGAAGTGTCTTATTTTTAGTAATTGCAATTAGAAAAATCAGTTAGTTAGCAGATTTTTGACATATGTACCGAGAATATCTAGACAGAGCATAGCCAGTTTTACTGTAAAATTTTATACAAATACTTTTTATAAAATAGTAGAATGAAAAACTTGAACAATTTTACGTAGGGTGATAGAAAAGAAATATTTTTCTACCAGGTAGTAGGTGCTTTAATGTCATTTGATTTACGAATAGATAGATGAAATAGAAGTGGGCCTGGTTTTTCTAATTTCCGAGTAGCTTTTCGTAGGGAAAATCAAATAAGAGCCTAATGGTTCTGCTGAGCCTTGCCACTTTTGCTACATTTCCATCCATATTATACAACTTAATCACGTTAGAAAACAAAATTTCTAGTTACATTATGGATTGCGGCTGATTCGATGAGATGTTCTGAAATGATATTTTCTTAAATAATATTTATATTCTTTAGCATTTTTCTATGAATAGCTTTACAACTTGATGTCGGCTTTTCAAAAATGTTATCATTGGAAGAAAAGAGGTATTTGTGAACAGTCGATGTTACATAAGAGTTTTGTGAAATAACTAGTGTTATAATATTAATTATTTAAGTATAATTTATATTAGGTTTGAATAGTTTGAGGACGTCTAATGTCATGTATTTTTAGTATTTTAGTTATATTATTTTTTTTAATTATTATTGACTTAATTACAAGTTACCATTTGTTTCTATTAGTTGTTATTTAGTTTGTATTCCCTATTTTTTAATTCCAGTATTTGTTTTATTGTTTGATATTTAAGTGTTGATTGTACTTTCTTTTTGTATCTATCAAAAGTAGTACTCGTACACTAATAGTATTAATAATTGTATTAACTTATAATGTAGGAATTTTCCGGTAGTGTATAGATATTAATAAATATCATTTCTTGAATATTTTAAAAACGTCTGTTTGTTTAACATGTTTAGCATTAGACTAACAATTTGTAGAATAGATTAACGTTTTTGATATAAATTATAATATTCATCTCTGGTGATTAAACTAACATACCCCATTAAGGTCATTCTAGCTATTGGTATAATTGTAGAGTATTAGTGATGTTGAATGCTATTTGTTATTATCTAAGTGCGTAATCGATTATTTCAATGACCGTTTTCGCCAAGCAAAATAGTGTCTCCCGGCACATATTTTATAATTATAATCTCCACTTTTGTCACGGAAAATTATATTTAACTTAAAGTATAAGAATCGATCAATTTATGTAAATGTTTTTACATTTCTAGATTTCATGTGGTCATTGGGTGCTCTTCCTGACGGTAAGTTTACTATTCTCATATTATTTATTCAATTTTAGCTATTCGTGCACTTCAAACCGTTTCTAATGCCGAAATGTATGTTATGATATCTAACCAAACCATGATTCGATCATATTCGAACTAATTGAGTAAACCGCGATTGAAACGCGGTTACTAATTTGACATTTCGCTGTAAAGTAATAGGAACATTGGTATCCTAATAAATGGATTACCTAGATGCGACACGTCGAGGTGTGCATGAGTGATGCATCACGGGGCCTGACAGATACACTATTTTGATTGGCAATAATATGATGAACGATCCGGTGCGGTAATTATATCATCCTCGATGACGTTTCGCCCATCCGTCATTTAAATATTTTTACCGGACGTAGTAAAGCCAATTCTACAAAAATCTCGAACGCTTTAAAATTTTGTAAATGTAGTTTGATTATTTGGTACCTATAGTATAGTATCATTAGATGTATCTTCTAGAAATATCAGTAAAATGGAATGTCTTTAGAGTATGAGGTCATCGTGATACACTTATAGTGCGCTACATTAAGCGATGTTTACAGTATAATCTGCTCTGGACAATGTCCAAAGCGATGTCGTAGCAAACGTTCGAAACATACCTTAATTTGATGGTTCTATTTTAGAATGGGGCCATTAGGACACGTGTCATTAACGCCTGTTTTTACACACCAGACGCCCAGTATTGACATGTTTTAAAATTAACATCAAATGGAAGCATGCAATGGAATCTTGTTTGATTTAAAAGAGTTACGTAACTGAGGTGTATTCGTTTGTTTCGCAGGTTTTCCCGCAGCATACGCCGCCTACGCGGCAGGACGTAGCTATTCGGGCTATCCTAGCTTCGGGCTACCATATCCTGCAGGTAATCCCCTGGCGAGCTTGCACCACCAACTCTCCGGCAATCACTACCACCACTTGGCGACACTCCTGCCATACCACCCGCTCGAGCTCAGTGGGGTCTACAACGTACACGCAATGCATCTGTGAACTCGCGCTGCCGACACTGCATTCCACTAACAGCTAACGATTCTCGAACGGCACTAACGCTTGATCTAACCCAGCCGACTTAAAAACGCATACGCTTCGTTTTATCTGTAACTCGGGTGACAATGTCCCAACTTCCCATTTCACTAACTCGCGCCGAGCAAAGGCAAAAGTTCGTGTGAACTCTAACAACTTACCTAACAAGTTAACACCTCTAACAATGACTGAGCCATCTAGATAAATCTGCCACGCCGTCAATTACAAAACGTCCAACTTTTGAGAAATGCTATTTATTGTTTATCTTCAAAGTATTGTGGTTTCGATCCGGCCAAATGCCTCGCTCTGTGTTTGCAGACGATTTGCGCTAACGATTGTCAAATGGTATGCGTCACACGAACACAAGAGACCAAACAGCGTCCGCTCGACCCGTCCCTCTCGGCTCGCCCCGATCGGACGAGCTCTCGTGCTAGCCCACTCCTCATTAACAGCGAAAGCTTTTAAAAAAGATTTAAACGGATTTCAACAAAAGTACAGAAAAGTTACGTCCCTTTTGTGGTTACGTCTATGTAAATCCCGGGACAGACGAAAAGAATTTTTATCTAATTAAAAGTAGACGCGGAGAGCTTTTAGTCGATCCACTAAAGAATAGCCGAATGTAAATTTTGTAGCTTTATTATACAACAGATTCAGTTTATTTAACCTAATGAAAAACTAACGAAAATATAGGCGTTTGAACCGAGAATTGCGTACCTACTGCCTAATCGGCGAAACCCGGAGCGGAGCAGCTGCACAAATACTCGTATTTGTCAATACTACGTGATCGTGCCTGAACAGCTTGTTTTATTTCGTAATTGAACTAACTTTTGGCTTTGTGGAACCATGAAACATATCTACACGAAATCTTTGAAACATAAGCGCCGAAATAATATTTACTGACCCTATTAGTCATTAATCAAATAACAATTGATGTTATCGGCAAGTCAGTCTAGTTGTAGGTCCGTTTATACTTAGATAATATCATTGAGTAGATGGTAGGAGTAGTTAGTCATAAAGTTTCCTCTCTATATTAGATAATTAAATATAGTTAGCAATTTACATTATATCGTCGAATAACGATAATAATCATCTTCTTAGCATGTTGTAGAGAGTAGCTAGCATTTTAATAGGATTGACTGAACACAATTATGCCTTTTTCTT
Source organism: Colias philodice (assembly GCF_061535455.1). Lineage (NCBI taxonomy): Eukaryota > Metazoa > Arthropoda > Insecta > Lepidoptera > Pieridae > Colias > Colias philodice. The sequence goes on along the minus strand of NC_143094.1, from coordinate 4,938,804 downwards.
TTGAGACACTAATAAAAGTCTAATTATAATCACTCACTATATTATAATTTTCTTTCCGTCGTAATTCATGTCAGTTTAATTGAAATAATAACGTAAATTTAATAACGTGTCATTTATCCTTGTCAAAGTTGTCAATATTGTATTTATGAATAAATACAAGTTATACTTAGTGAGGTAACATAAAATATTAATAATGGTTAACGATACATTCACCCGTGTCAATATGAATGACACATTTACAGCTGCCGTAATGGGCATACTTAAATAATGTAATTTTGTCCGGTTGTACCGTGTACGGTGTTTTGTGTTCAGTCAGCACATGCGTTATTTATCTAAGTAATACGTTAATAATATAAATCTTCTTCATATAGACCGTTAAGAGCTGACATCACAGTAAGTAGATATCTAGAACATAGGTATTAATTTCTAAATAATTACTCAGTTTAGAGGATGAGTAGGAATCAATCAAATTTTTAGATTTATTTTTCGTAGCGAAGTAAAATTATTATATAGAATTAGTTTAGATTATTTTTGTTCGTTTTATTGATAAAAATACTATAATCGAGCTTGAAAGTGTTATTTTAATACCTTTATTATATATTCGCTATAATTGTATTGTATATTTACGTAAATGTAAATACCTACTTTGTTTTAAAGTTATTTCTCTATTATATTTTAATATATTTACACTGCTTAAGCGATAATGTTACATTAATATTTATTGTTGTTGTTATGTAATATTTTTGGATGCAACTATTTTACGCTACACTCCTCGTGTTAATGTTATAAAATGGTTCAGTGTTTTTAAAATTAATGAATAACGTTTCTCCATTGGCGCAATATATCAAAGGGATAATCAACGATTGATGATAAGCCGTTGCTTTATCGCCACGCCTCGCATACTTTATTTTTCAAAATCTTTAAAGGTTTTTTAATAAACTGTACTTTGGCATACTTATTCATCATGATATCGCCGAATGTGCGACCGTCCTAATCGCCATCCTCTAAACTAAGCATACATTTTGTAATATTTAATCGTATCATTAAATTAATAATGTGTGGCCACCGTTATAAACGATATTGATACTTTAAGGTTCTTATTAAATAAATTATGATATAATTAGAATATTTGCATTCACTCTCTTAAGCATATCTTTCAAAATTTACACCTCTTTTACGTTGTAGGCGTCCTAAAATAATCAGTATAATTTATTAAATATTTAAGTATATACCCATACTATCGAGATTATAATAACATGTGCTACGTTCCCCTTCCTGCATTGTGGTTGTGCGTGATACAGATAGGAGTTTGGCTTATTACGAAAAGAGTAGTCAATAAGTGCGTGCTAAAAGTTAAATAACCCCAAGTAGAAACCAGGAATTAAAGTTTTCCCATAATCATTCGATGAGTAGAACCGTGGGATGTTCAACATCTGCACATTTTTGAATAGTAATACAATTTTGCTTTACTTTCCACGACTCTTGTAATTTAGAACGTAAACTCGACGTAACGAAGGCACTTTTTGACATACTTTTGAGTTTCATTTTAATTTGAGCGCCGCGGTTCTGCCCGAGTCCTTTCTAGTTCCGTGGCGGGCTTTGTAGCTGTTTTATTTTGTTGCCGCAGGTTTAGTGGGAGTTATACCACCGGAAAGTCGTCTGTTGGTCGGTGTGGAGTATGTAAACCCGAACGGGCTCGGACAGGGCTCATAGGTCGCTCGGCGACGGACCTCGCGCCACGAGCGGCCTCGGCGCGCCTCAGCTAAACCGATACGTTACCCGGAAACCCAATAACGACCCCTGATATCTCTTTGATAAATAAATTATATTCCATCTCAAATACCTTTTAGTATCACGCCTTCCCCTATCGAATCGAAGCTAAGGAATGCAATGTCGTAAGCACGGTATATGAACCGATAATGCACCGCGATTTCGCAGATGTCTCGTGCCAATCGCCCGGCTAGGTTTGCCCCTATAGCTCGATCGAATTTTAATAAAATAAAATTATTAACTAACAAAAGCGGTATCCCTCAGGAAGCAAACCAATGTTCGATTTAGGCATCGTTCGTATTGCACAAGTATTTCATATTTATATTGTAATCCATGTGTCAAATTTTTAATGTATTAAATACTAAGTCAACGATATTGTTCTAATCGCTGTTTCGACATATCGTCTTACTAATCTTAAGGTACTTATTATACTATTGTGAAGCCGCTCTATTTTAAAAATAAAGGAATTTGCCAATGTATAAGCAAAATGTCTTGTATTACTATCCAATCTCTTAACCAATCAAAACTAGCTAGAAGAGAAAGTTTAAAAGGAGAGGGCTAGCGTATGAAACATGTTCAATGCTTAATTCAAGAATTCTGTTTATTTTCTGACTCATCTAAAGAGGCGGCGCCTTCCACTGAGCCGGTAAGGGAATGCGCATTCGAAATAAGTGCAGGATTTTAAGATAATCTGAAAGTAAGAAGGTCGCTCGTAGCATACATATGCGCTGTCGTCGGTGGGGGAGGCATGTAAGACCGCGGGCACGCCGCACGCCGCCGCATCTTCGGGATTCCTCGCATTCAACACGCTCGCCCTCAGAATGCAGCCCGCGACCGAACACAACTACTTTACATAGTTTCTCGTTAACCATACACTCTGTCACTAAATAACCTCAACTTTTAAATAAATACGAACTTGGATAACCGAATTATAAAATTTCACAAGACAATTTTAAAATGAAGGGTGTACTTCAGAGTTATAAAAGGCGGTTTAATTAAAACAATAACGGGGTTAGTCGGAGTGTGCCCGAGTCTTGCGTATCATGCCAACTCCAATTTTAATTTAAGATACGTGAGGGTTAAAATGTGTAGTGACATACATTAGTGCTTGTTGTAGGTCGACACGTATTAAGATTTATCTTTATATCTCGATGATATTGTCTTCTAGAATTTCTTATACGATAGAATATAGTTAGATAGATTTTAGAAATTAAGTGCTCATTGGATGGGTCAGATATATTTACTATTTAGAAAATTTTAAATGTATATAGATATATTTAAAATACGCTAGCTTAGCTCGAATATTCATGTAAACTGTTGTTAATTACTTATCTTAAAATGTTTGTATCGAAGATTCCTACAATTTATTCATGAACTTATCTCTTCTAGTCTATAAAAATACGTGTATAATAATTGTGATTCACGTTAATGTGATTACAATTAAAGGTCAATATCAGTTTGATATTGCCACTCCGTTTTGAATTCAGACGGTAGATGTATTTGACGTTTTCGAATGGAAAACGGAAAGTAAAGTGTTGAATCCAAGAAAAACAGCAGTTTGGTGAATGGAGTGTGCCGTCCACGACAGTCCTAGGGCGAGTAATATTTACTTTGAACATCTAAAGTTTGATCAGTACCACGTTGAAGATAGAATAGTGTAGGCAACATTTGTGCGTAAAATGTGTGAACAGTATTACGTGTAGAACGAAATAGCGTTTGAGAACAAAATTGAAATTAGAACAGCTTAGCAAATAATTTTAGACATTATAGTATTAGAGCGTGAAAAGATATTTAAGTAAGAAATTGTAGACAATCTGGCAATTATAATATTTGACTAGCGGATTTTCTGAATAGACTAGACTTAGACGTTTTAAGTCGTGTCAGGCAGTTTCCTTTCAAATTAGTAGAGCTTACGTTTAGCGTGATTTTCGTGAGTTTCTGTGGAGGATTTGTATAATTAAATACCGCTTAAAACTTATCTTTTAGCAAGTAGAAGTGGACAAATGAAGTTATTGGTGGTGCAAACTCATTTTATAGTGGTACAATTGTTTAGATATAAGCCATAGAATAGTCTTAATATAATATTAAATTATTGTGCTTTAGGCATAATATTATGTAAAATAGGCTGGAGTTTCATTAAAATTGTTATTCTGGTTTTAAAGCTGTTAGAATAAGTAGTCATTTATAATTTCATAATAATCATAGAATAGAATAATTTTGACATAATCAAATTTTTGTAGTTTATTTGTAGTCAAAAAGCGGCATTTCCGCAAGTAAAAATATATAAAATTTGGGTAGACATGTTTTCGTAATTTGTAAATTTTTCGTATTTGTAGATATTTTCTGAAAGTTTTATGCCTTTATTGGTGTGTGATTCATAATACTTCGTTTCGCTTTTACAATGTGGCTTTTAATGTTTTAACGTTTTATTCTATGACTGAACCATTGCATGCGATTAACCAGCACGTCGAAACAACATAGTTTACTAACTCCATCGATCGCAGTAGCGAATCCTATAACACTCGCACGTGACTCGACTCATAACAAATATCATTTGACGAATAAAATCGGAAGATAAACGAACAGTCGTTCTAAGCAGCATTATAATTCGATTAACCGGCAACTGAGATAAATCCCATCGGCCAAAAACATTCAGAATCGGAACACGACCCCGTATCATCTTCACAGGGAGGGAAGTTATTGATGGCACCTATTAAAAATACGTTTTCTATACCGCGTGCGAGGGCAGATCTCACGTAAAAGCTAAAATAAAACATTTCAATCTCGAAGTGAGAAATGAAGTATGGGTATTACGCAGATGAGATATGTGACTCTACAACTTTTGAATACGTAAATAATGTTTCCCTCCTAACTGCTGTAAATATTGTATGTTTGCATGCCATTCAGTTTTGTTATTTATTAAAGTTTTTGGGAACGAATATTCATCTATATTTTTTACAATCATATCAAAAGTTATACTGCGATATTTTTATGACTGTGGCTATATAAAAGCAGTTATTTATTCATTTTCATTAGTACCTACATCATAAAGTGCATGAGCAAACTTTCACAGGACTTATTTTGAAATTGTTATATAACAATAAGTACCTACAAGCCCAACATTGTTACAAGAATAGCATACTCCTTTAAGCCAAAAATATATGAAGTAGCTCGCGCATAGCTCATAAAATGATGTCAGATTTATCAAACACGAGTACCGTTCCAAATAAAAAGGCATGCGTAATATACTCATAGCATCTTTGGGGTGAGTTTTACTGAGTACGCTCAGTGAATATTTTGCACGGCCGTCATCCCACTTGTGAAGAAGAATTATTAAGTTTCCTCGAACTCCGCAATTATGAAAGTTCGAATAGCTCTCGCAAGACGGCCTCTGAATTTATAGATGAATGTGTGCTACCCGAGAGGTGAGAGGCTTACTTGGGGTGCGAATCACCTCGTACCTCTATAAAGTCCCTACGAGTTCGCACCTAAGCCAATAAAACTGGAAATTGGCGCTGTTATCTCGAAAGTTCGTTTCCAATTTAAGGCCCTGATCAATCTTTATCAAATGTAAGAAAGATTTAAGGCTGTATCGCGATGTTTACTAGTCTAATTAACATAACATTGAGCGAGTTTATAGTTGTTAAAGATCCAAGAAACTTGGGATAACGCATAAATTACACTTGTAACGTGGGTATAACATGAGTAAATTAAACCTACAAGGGACTGGTGCAAAGTTTACGCCCGATACAGATATGACTGATGTAGATAACACTCGGAAGAGTAAAATGTTTGGGCCAAATTAATTGTAGTTGTCAAAGTACCTCATACCCTTACATATTACGCGTCGACCGTCTTTTTTATGATACAATTACGGCATATATTACGTACAGTAATTATACATGTAATGGGACATTATTTAACCAACATAATTTCGTAGTAATTTCGATAATACTGAAGGTAAAAGAAATAACAATGAAACTATTATGTAGCTCGAGATTTCGTGAAAATAAGGAAGAATAGTCTCTAGTGGAAAGACGTTAAACTTAAGCTATTAATAGCCTTCAAAACTTAAATAGCCTGTACACTGCAACGTAATGTTATTAAAATGTGTCAGCATTTTAGCGTAGAGCGAATGGAGCGCGGCCGCGGACGCGGTACGTCGCCCTGCGCCCCGCGCCCGACTGCCCGCCGCGCCATCTATCATTCATCCTCCATTACTTATATTGTGCTTTTTTGCAAAGTCACTCGCAGGCCGGTAATCACCTGGTGCGGACCTCCATTTTTCACACTAAATCATAACTCGCGCATCTGTCAAAATAAAATTTGTCGTACAAGCCAATAGAGCTAATAGCGACCGTATGAGTGGGCACAATTCGAATACGGAGCCGTTTTCACACACGTTTACAGTCTATAATTTTGATGTTTATTTCACGTAAGTGGTGGTATATAAAATTGTGCGTAACGGCGCGATAACACGAACGATGCGAGTGCGAATGCGAGCGGAGCCTCGCTACGTGCATGGTATGCTAATGCCTCTATTCAATAAGCAGACTGAGCGAGAATTCACGTCAAATAATTTACTGGATATCTTGTAAAAGTTTTTTTCCTTCTGTGATTTATATTCGCGAAACTTCGACCTCTCTTTTTCATTTGAATGCACGTGAAATACTAACACAATATTTTTCCCCGACATAATCTTAGCTCGGGGATCCGTTGTCCTCATTTGTCTCAAATGGCTAAATTATTCATGCATTTACGCGTGCTTTCCGCGTCGAATAAGTGCGGAATCTTCTGGTTAAGGACTCGGAGTTTTAGGATAGAGAGCATGACGGTTGATGGTTCAGTCATAGATGTGTGTTACAAGAGTGTACGTTCCTCTCGTGGAGAGTATGCGAACCGTGTATATGTTTGCAGTGGACCTGACCAACGGCCAACTCACACCGAATAACAACACACCGCTCCTCGCGCAAGCGCTCTCAGGTGAGGTCGCTAGCATACTTCACATATTTACCACACATATTACCAACACACTATGGCTTTGCTACAAATTGTATTTATTTTGTTTCTTGATGGTGCCTTCGCATAGTGTTTGAAGCTTGGTATAATGGGTTCTAAGTCCGAGTGTCTGCAGTTGTTTGTAGTTACGTCTCTGTAGGTACACTTATAAATCCAGTCACACAAAATCCACATTCATCGTATATTTATCATGTATTTTGGTGTTTATCATAATATTTAAATTTACTTCGTGTTGCTTTATGTGTTATGTGTTTTATTAATAATACTAACCCCCATTATGCACGTCCTAAGTCTAAAATAATACCTTTGCCAAAATTTAAACAAATTGAAAACTTTTATACATGTGAACATGTCATGTTACCCTGAAAATCTGTAACTTCAAAAAAATGCGTAACAACATGCGTTGCACAAAACAGATGCGCAAGATTCGATGATCTTATCATTTCTTATAGAGCGAACTGTAAAAAAAAAACTTTTAAGCGCTCATACTTACTCAGTTACCTACGCAGGCATAATTTTCACTATGCGTACGCGCAGCAACGTCCCCACCTCCAAATTTTCTAAACACTAATGTCCAAATTATCTGCCTAGTGATGAACAACTACCAAGCGGCAGCGGCCGGCTTCGGACCTCCAGCGTCGCCGCACACGGCCGGCGGCAGAGCGGGGTTTCCCGCCGCTAGCTCGCCGGGCCCGGCCCTGGACGTGTACGGCTCCGCAGCAGACAGCGTCGGCTACGTGCAGGCCGCCAGCCCCCAGCCCTCTGGATTCCCAGCCATCGCTGTAAGCCGCGCGCCCCTTAACTACACCCCGGTAAGAAATCAGGAACCATATGATAACCAAATGATGTTGTAAAATTAAGCATTAACTGAACTGGGGTAGATTTAAAGTAAACGGTACTATTGTTCTTCGATGATCCTATGTATAACTTTTCTCCACTGTATATTCTACTCAATATACAACGTAATGAGAAAATAAGAAACTGAACACCGTTACATAAATATATTGTACTCGTATAACTATCATAGATTTAACAGTATATACCATATCGTGCCTCTCTACTCGAACAAGGAATAAGATAACTTTTATCCTTATTTTGCTCGTGATAAATGGGATAAAGTTATTAACTTTCGATTACAACTTTTTTCATTTATAACGTTATGTTCAAAAATGCCTATTTCAGTGAGGTTCAAATAAAAGCAATTCATAAAATTGTCCCTGTACAAAGTTTCAACTGTCACAAAATTCAAATTAATGTTTGTTCTGTTTTGTTTTTCTTTCGGCAACTTTTGATTCGCACTGAAAGGTGTTGAAATTTATTTGTTAAAAGAGAAGATAACATTGTCCGGCGTTAAAATTGCACACAAAATATTAATTGAAATAGGTTTTACGATATAACGTTCAGAACATTTAGGAGGCGAGCTCCGCAGACGCAATTAACAGCCGTCGACACTAAAATTTTAGCAAGACGTTCCAATCTCATTATGGAAGCGATCTTCCTTGTCGCTCTTAAGGCATAATCACCATAAGTTAGCGAGGAAGTGAAGCGTGAGAGATGTGATTATAAAGTGTTCCGAAATATAAGCGTGCGAGCGATGGCGGCGCAATCTACGCGGTGCATTGCCGCGGCTAATGGCTTTTTAAAACTGCGACCGCGCTCCATAACTGCTTCCAAGCGACGCCATCAGTCTTCATTGCTTGTCGACGCCAACACCGCGCTCCCGAGATCTTAACTCTTCACGTCCTATCTTGAGACATTTTTCAAAACGCTTTAAAGCTTCTATTCGTTTACATAATGTGAACATTAAGTCGGGAGTAAAGGAATTCGTATTTAAATTCATTTTACGTACCTATCCTTGCACCGATTTGTTGGAATACAATAGACATTAAGAGTTTTTAGAAGAACAAAGCATTACAATGTAGATACAGTGATTTAAAATAGCTTTAACAATTTATAAAAATCTGCATATTGATCGGATAGTACTGAACTATAAATGAAGTTGACGGTCGAAAGCCGACGCATATGGTTCTCGGTGTAAAACGGTCTTATTAGGTAACGAGTATGCCCCCACGGGCAATAACCATAAATCAAGGAGAACAAGCGGCGTAATTACCGTGGCCGAGCGGTCGCGGGCCGCTCTAACTGATCGCTGTTTTTATTTTGTTGGCCGGCGAGCCGCTACCGCTTCATACACTACGAACACCAAACTGAATACCTTTAAATCTGCCCCTGGAGAGGTTAACAACCAATCGATCGCTTTACACTCCCATTCAATTACTTCATCCGAACTTCGAAAATTAAAATGGAAAGCTTCATATAGCGGTTAGAACGTTTTATTTTCTCGATGTGCTCGATGACTAAAATTATTTTTCCTCATTACAGGGACCCCTGATTCCTGCGGCTTTCACCAACGGTTATCATTGAAAGTGTAATAGCACAAATATTTACGTGAGTATTTTAAATGTATCTCGTTTCGCATAATTAAAATGTCGTTACGTGGAATAGCCTTTTAAAAGAACGAGCGTATGTAATTGTTGCCGCTGCAAATATGAACACTCGAGTGCTAATACTCGCGTTTTCACAAGCTGAGAATTAAGTCTAAAAGCACAGCGTTTATGTATTAAAATGTGCAATAGTTAAAATTGCTTACATATACTTAGGTATATGCTCGTAGTTTCATTTTAGCAGATTTATAAAAGAAAAACAGTCTCTCGTTGGTAAATGTTGTATAAAGTGTATTATGTCAGTGATTAAGAAAACTGCTTTGAATACATAATAGAACAGTAGAACAGTTATTAAAACTCAGACTTTTAAATTAATAAATTATGTACTGGCATATCTTATAGAGAGTTTTTTTTTAAGTTAAAATTTTAAAAAAATATTGCCAAATACAGAAAAAACTCATCAAAGCTGTTCTTTTGATTACTGCCGCCCAAAAGCGATAGCTTTGCCTGCTTTTGGCCTACCATGTATTAAGAGCTTACAACAAAATAATTAAGGTGTAGGATAGCAGGAGTCATAGTAACAGGCGGATATTTGCGCACAGGTGGCGAGCGGCGTGGCGGCGCGTCTCGTGGCGAACCAGCTGTCAGCCGAGCCTGCATCCCCGCCGTCTCCTCGCCGCAAGCGCCGCGGCCGCGCGCCGTACGCGGACGTCGCGCCACGCGCCACAACGGCGACGGTGATCCAATCCGTCCGGCCACCGCGCGGACCGATCCGTCGACCGCGGCATCTCAATCTCATACCCAACTCTCCACTCCGACCCCCTCCCCCTCCCGATCCATATCCCCCTCCGCTAACCCCGGCCCCCGACCCCTCCGCACCCACGCCCCTCGACACACCCTATTGTAAATAATCTACTTTTTGTCGTGTGAACGAGAGATAGTTTATCGATTAAACAGGTATTTTTTCAAAAAATTCTCGCTTCGACTGTATCGTAGATGTGTTGTCAATAAATAATTAAACTAAAAAATACATTTCATAAGATAAAAGCATCTAGACGGTTTAATTGCAGGGAGGTGTATCTTTAAATATTTTATTATTCATAGTTAAATTACAGTTAAGGTAACTTGCATGTCTATCCCTCGACGCGCGAGACTTTTAGTTCGTTAGATAGCGTAACTATCCATCGGCATGTACGATCCGTGCCTATCCTTCGAATTTGAATTTCGTGCTCTAACATTCTCTGTAGGAAGTTTACGATAACAATAAGATTTTCAGTGTTTATAGGGTTTCGGGCAGAGTTCGGCGCGTATCTGTAATAGCAATAATGTAACCCTTTCTCCGTGTTCCGCGTGAAGAATTGACTTGGTAGATAGCGGTATAGGTCGGTAAGGACGATCTGGGGCTCCGGGCGAGTCGCCGAGGCGCGGCTCCGCTCGCCGCCCGCGCCATGCCGGCCGGAGACAATAACGCGCACGCCGCGCCGCCACCATCCTCGCTCGTCCACCGACACATATTTTATTCTATTTTTAATAATAAATTCAAATATTAAAGTAATTACTATACTACTATATTGCGCATATTTTATCTATAAATGTAATTATTTTCGCCTAATTCGAATTGTATAAAATCACCTCTTTGCATCGATGTTCTGTTTTGTAGCTGAAGTTTCTCGATTACTTCCCTATAAGACTACGTTAGTTATTCGTATACATACTATTTCTTATATTATGTATTATGATATAAAATTTTATCCTAAGGATAACATCATCATTTTACGATTCATAAGGAAGTTTGAGAAGCTAAGTCGAAACATTTCGATATATATCTCTCATCTCGTTAAGATAATAATTCGTTTCTATCTTGTACCTTTGAATGTAGGCATTGTAATTATAATGAATACGATTTTGTGCATTACGTAATTAATATTTCATTATTTCTTACCATTGTATTAACCTTAATGTAAGAACCACTGTTGAAATTATTCACAACTCCGCTACGTGGCGGGGTCACTTCGTACTTAGATCTATTTCAAGTTTTAATCAAGTATAAACGATAAATTTTCGAACATAAAATGCATCATACTTTCGCAATATAGACAATGTAATAAAATAAAGACAGGTATTTTAAGAAACATCAAAACGATCAGAGTCGTGGTAATAGAGTAAAATATGAAGTCAATTCATTAATACATATTCGTTAGGACATATTCGATGACCACTGTCTATACGGCAACAGCACAGGGCGGCGTGCGCACGCGCCGGTACCGCCCGCCCCGGGCAGACCGCGCGTGCGTGTGCGCCCGTCTCGACACATGAGCACTCGGTTGCAATCATTCGTTATTTATTATTATTACTCATTACATCAATTACATTAATATTATAATAAATTTAGATATTAAATTTTAGGTAATAATAATGAACAATCTTTTAAATGCTATTATTATATAAATACGTTATAAATATAAATGTTTCCTGTTACAAAATATTGAAAATGATACGAAATTAATCAATATTCTTTTTAAAGGTAATTTATTATTATTACTTATGGGTACGTAGTTAATTGAATAAAGGATGTTTAACGAGGCGCGCCGGCCGCGAGCGGCTCGGCGGCGCGCTCGCTTCGCGTTTTTGTTTGCAGACATGTTCGCTAGTCGCTCCACAGAACGTTGCGTGAGCTCGGAGCTCCGGCGCACGGCCCAGGCCAGCCTAGCTGTGTCGCCGATCAGGAAACGCGACCGCAATTATGTTGTTAATCGTTAGCTAGGAAATTGATAATAAAAACGAAGGTGTGAGTCTATTTATAGGACCGTCGGAAAACGATATCATACCAAACAAATTAACGTAATCATTTGTTTTATATTTACGGTGTTGTAGGTATTTAAGACATTTTTTCTTAGAATATTTAATTATTATGAATTATGATGAAATGTTATATTGTTAGGTCCGGGCCGGCGGCGGTGCGATGCGCGCGCTCCGTTCCACCGTCGGCTTTTTCATTCACTCTTTCATCCTCACTATAATTATATTTTCTTACCGACCTTTTTAATGTAGGAGAAGCGTACACGGCCGCTTATCCCCGTGCGAGTTCGAGTACAAACATACTTAATTATTATAGTGAGTGACGTTCGTTTCGCCCGTTCGTGAGAAGCCATCGGTTCGCCGCGATTGCACGAGACGATTTAAGACAAATACTATTGTATATACATAGATAGCCGCATGTAAAAAGACTTAGTCGATACCATCTGATCGATATTATTAGACTCATTCGAGCCGTAATCAGGATTAGCTTGACGAAGATATTAGTTTCATTATTTTTATCTTTCTTTAAGTTTTTGTAAGTTCCTTAGAGGTTAGATCGAGCACTGGTTATAACATTATTGCATTCGAGAATGGTTACCATATTGCAGTTGCGTCGAGAAAAGAGAGAGTGCTAATAATATTATGACCGGTGTGTAGAGCTAAATTGCCGCGGTTCGGCTTGCGAGTAATCTTCTGTGCCGAGATGAAATCCCTCTGTTGATTTGCTAAAACACCAAACATGTTTGATTACTCACAAACCCAACAACGACCGCTTCCTCTCGCTATTGACATTCGCGTTAGTTGATTTCTTTCAGTCGCCATTTTAGAGATGTGTTCTATATCAAAGTAAAGACTACGTAATAATAAATAAGCGAGATCTCAAATTAATTTTAAAAATTCTTTATGTGATTCTAATATCGTATAATATCCATCTATATATAAAATTAATTAAAAAGATAATTTATTCTATTTTGTATAATACCTTTCTACATTAATTTACACTCTACTTATATTGTTATTAAAGATAATAATTAATTTTAAAGGAATAAAGTGACAGACTGGTAATGTTCGTAGAGTCGCCGTGGCGGCCTTAGACAGTAGCTTTGCATACTCGGCAATGGCCAACTTAATGTTCAAGGACCAAACGTATAAAATATATTCGCGTAGAACCGGACGCGCATTGGCTCCACACGAACCGATTCAAACTGTTCGGTATCATTGCAGCATCAGAGCGTGTCTGTGAGAGTTGCGTTTGAGAATTAAAGGCGGGCTTAGGCGACGCGCGTTGTGACGTCACGGACCATCCGTGCCCGCTGACTTTGCGTCAATCGATTACGACGTCACGATCTTCAGCTGTATTGAACGACAAACACCCCTTCTTTAGATACTCTTAATTTAGTTATTTCAATTCATAGATAAATAATTTACTGACAAGAAAGGAATGCGAATCGATTCACAAGAAGTACGCGACACGCCTGTGGAAGGCGTCCGCGTCGGCCAGGGCGGCGCACGTGACGTCACGCCGCGCCACCGGCGCTCGCGCCTCTACCCCGGCATCCCTCCCCGCCCCGCGCAACGCCGCCCGCTTCATTTCGTTCTCGCGGTTACTTCTCGATTACGTGCTTCGCGTGCTGACTGATTTTCTATAGCAATAAAAATCAATTACCTAAGATTTTACATTAACGTAAATTTGGATTTATATACGTTCGAATTTGGTGTCATGTACATTTAAATTAGGAAAGAAGTTAATGATAGAGCGGAAGAGCCGCGCTCTCGTCGCGGTTCCGACGCGTTATTTTCGTCATTTCTTCGTGTATAGTATGTTACAATGAATCTGTATACAATATGGATATAAATCGTATGATGAATAAATTAGTTTTTATGGCATCTCTTTATTAATAATGATAATATCAAACATTTTGTAAAAAGCGGTGGGTATGTCCACCGCCCCGATTTCGTGCACCCGTGCACTTTAACTTATTGGAATATTACATTATTATAACGTACATAATACTATGAGATATATAATCATACAGCCTCTCGGGGCGCGCGTGTATGGCGATGTATGTATACACATTGTGCAATGTACATATACCTATTATAATACAATGATTTAAGACAAGGTTCACATCGTGCCGTGTGTATGTGGTAATAATAAATATAATATGGACATTGTTCAAACAATAATCAGTTGTTTTATTTATCCGTACCCCTTCCCCGCTCCTTTTCAGCTAGTATACAATACAACTATACGACAGTAATGATTATTTTGCTGTGTAATATGGAAGAGTATCAGTAAATTAATACACACATAATTTTATATCATACTACTTCATAATATTAGTATGAAAGTTACTAGTACGACTATGACTTAACTGAACCTATTTATTATTATCTGAATATTTATAAAAGAAAAATATTAAAAACATGACATTTGAATATGAATGAAGTTAAATGTTAAAAAAGAGAGAAATTAATTATAATGAATGCTGAATTCACATCATAAGAGCAATTTGTAAAGCTTTTCCAGGAAAATTGGAATATATTTTATTACGTGTACATAATTAGACCATCTAGTCTACATTAGATAATTTTGAAGTAAAATATTTAATAATTTGGCAGGATTACCTTTTTTTTTGAAAAATATTTAATGTTACACGTGTAAATATCTATATTGAAAATAATAATTTAATTAAATAACATAAAGCGCAATGTAACAACTCAACACGAAAAATACTCAACCGATTTTTCGTGATTTCTTGATTTATTTGCCTCAATAATTATGAAAAAAGACGATTGGAAAAAAACTATAACTCGAAAAATGTGATATAATAAATACATGGAGAATTTTATATTCTAATATTAAGTAACGACACTTATTTACTTCCATTTTAAGTTAAGCAAAGGTGTAAGTTAAATTCTTTGTAATCTAAATCTTACCTTTAGTACCTTTTACTTGGAGTACGACATTAATTCAACAAGTAAATTTTTGTAAACAAAAGACGTAGTGATCAATTATTTAAACTCAGATTAAATAATCAGATGAAAAATAAAAAGGTGCAATTATTCATAATTACTTATTACTTTGTTAAAAATCAGTATCTCTTTCAACTTTATTGATATGAAAACAAAAAACAAACGACTTTTCATCTTCAATTTGATACGTAATAAAATATTGTTATGTAGGAATCGAACTCAGGACCCATTGCTAATATTCTGAGCACGACGCAAAAAAAAACAAAATATAAATGCGTCAACCAAACAAAGAAATTGGGAAAACAATATGTGCACATTAGACCCGACATCCAACCATAAATCAAACAATTTGAAAGCATGGTGAAACATACGCAACCTTTAAGGAACAAAGCTTAAATCAAGAATTTAGATTGCAGAGGGTTCAGGTTATATCCGTCAGAACAGTACCTTTATCCGGGCCAACCCACGTTCATGCTTACGAGAGAAAGTAACAGAATCATCTTATATGTTACGTGACTCTATTTAAAGAGGAAGGGAGCGGCAATTTAGAGTCATCTGGTTTAGTAAGCTCGCATTGTACTTGAACAATAGTCAAGCCTTTTGACCAATGGTTACAAATGTTATTTTTCTAGGCACAATAGCTGGAATTACCAAGAGTACACAAAGAAACGCGCTGCTAACAAACGCAAAGCCGTTTCATTTGAATGTTCCTTATTAACTCTATCTTCACTGAATTAAATTAATATGGGACATATCAATTATAATAAAATAAATTTACGAAATATGAATGATAGTAAAAATCATAAAAACCAGGCTTTTTAGTTGAGCCTGTCAAGGCCACTCCAAGTACCACTCTCTTAAAATATGGATGACGAGTCCGAGTTTGTGAATTTACATTTATTTTAATTTAGTACAGAAACTTTCAAAAATAAAACTTTTTTTGCTCTACTACTACTTACTATAATCATTCTCCTATGACATCATTAAGAGCTTTCTAAGGTTACAAACATAATATTTACTCACTGCCTTTGCTATCTTAGTAACAAATAAATACTCAACTATTATGTAAGATATCTTCATATTACTTCAATATAAAAAGAAGCGAATATAAATCTTTCTCATATGGTCAATCACAAAATTGTATCGAGATATAAAATTATACTGCTATTGAAATGAAATATAAAATTCTGTATGTAAAGAGGACTTCAATATTCTCGCCTCAACTATTACTCTACTCGAACATTCTGTAAGTTGACTTTTATATTTTTTTTTTAGTAACACGTGCCAATACTTGTATATATTTGATTCAAATGAAATAAAAATTACATCAACAGAAATATCTGTAATAAATAATATTCACTGATTTAAATAAAATGACCTATTTTTAGAAACTCATGATTTTGTTTGTATTGCTTGAATGCCTATTGAATCGATCTATAGTAATAGATATTATAAGCTTTTGAAGTATTAGCTGAAGAATTTGTTCGTCTGAACGCGCTAATCTCAGGAACTTCTTGTTCGATTTGAAACATTATTTCGGTGTAATAGCCCATTTATCATCACGCTAAGACCGATAGGAGCGGAGCAATGCGGGTAAAATCGCGGGGCACAAATAGTTTGTTATGTTACATGTGGTACCTACCTAAATTCGATTTAAATTTTTATTTAGCCTACCTTGCTAATCTTTGAAACTGAACCGATTCTCTCTTCTTTCTCTCAAGAATTTTGTTCAAAACTTTAGAGTTGAATACAATAAATTATTTCTTTCTTTCTTTAGAGTAACAGACACACTTCTTTAAAACTAGTAGGACCAGTTGAATCATATATCACTCATTACTTATCCTTAATTATCATTCATATAAGGATTCGATGTGTATTAATTTGGTTAATAGATATCATATAAATTATGGTTAATAGTTAATAGGTATCATATAAATTATATAAATTATCTTCGGGCATCTTCAACGGCGTCCAGCGGCTACACATACTACACCCGAATACTGTATCTACTCTTCTTCCTTTTCAATTTCAACCACATCCAACGAACTCTTTTGGCTTGAAAGAGTATAGAAATATCGAACAAACTTTAATTGAAGTGCTAATTGCGATTTTTGTATAATATATTTAATTTATAACTCTACATTGTCTCTACACAAAGTCATTTAAAGCATCAAAATATAGCGTATAAATCTATTAAAATAATAGATTCAAAACTTATTCAAGGAATTTCTAAACAGGTAAAATTTCCTAAATAGAATTGAATAAAATTAGCACCTGAATAAATTATAACCATAAATAGTGCCATTATAAAAATAACTTTTCTAAGAAAATCTTCAATAGATTCAAAGTTTATCAACACGGAGGCTTATAATTTCCATTTCTTGGTATACCTATCTACATTCAGTCGAATAAATATATTTTCATATGATGTTTATACTTGTGTATGTCATTATATACAGTCATTGCTTCCTTTAGCAGCTTCCCTCAAATACTATTATTGGTTAAAAGTGTAAGTCCCATTTTTTGGGATGTGCAGCATATACATTATACATCTGCCTCACTGATTGATTTGCTTTGCAGATAAGTAGTAGACAGTATAAGTAATAGCCTTCTTTATCCTGTCAGACCAAGATATTTTTTAATTAGTATCCACCGGGAATCGAACTCTGGACACCTTGCATTTACGCTAACGCGTTAACAATTGTACCAAAGAAGCAGACAATAAGTACTTTTATTGCTTCTTAAAAAGTAAAACATCAACACTATCAGTCTACATTATCAAACCTCTAAACACAACTTCACTTTCAAAGTTCCAAAACATACTAACTTAATAAATTCAAATCGATGGAGTAGTTAATAACACGCTTATAGCTCGGTTTAACAAATCAGTTTCGGTAAGCGTAAAATAACAGAGTATGGACGTGTTATAGTAGACAAAGCGAGGTTCTGAAGTGGAAAACAAGTTTACAAGAAACTATTCCCTCGGTGCTTCTCCAACGGGTAAGACATCTTATACCACTTATCGGCTTACTCTGTCGGAATATAGATACGTGGTTATATTAATTAATCTATGAGATTTTCAGTAAGCATATTTAATAGGATAATGCGAGTAAGAAGGGGCGTAAATCATGTCTCATTGGATTTCGCGTCTACTTAGATTCAGCAGACGGGAAATTCGATGCTTGTAGAATCAGATGGTGTTATTTAATATTTTGTACGCTTTTGCTGTGAATGCTTTTTATGAAGGACTCGTATTGCGTACACTTTTAAAAGCCTCCTTTGCAATGTAACATAATATTGTTGTATGTTGTATGTTTATAACCATGGTCAGATATTTTAAATAATGTGAAAAATTTACATAAATATGCAGCGACTGAATTATGTAGATATATATATGGCTATTGGATTCCCGCAAGAAAAACATTCTTTTTTTGTTATTTTTTCCAGCAAACTTGACCGATTTTTGTTACTAAAAGATATCCAAAAGTTCCATTGAGCTTTTGAGATGTCATCTATGATACAACTAATACGCTTGTATTGATACATAGATAGAGGTACCCTTTATCTGGATTAATTCATTATCACAAAAAGTATCTGCCAAAATCTACTGATGTTACTTTGTCAAACATCCATTTCGCGAACGCAAAAAGCAGACTAATTGAACTAGAAACAGCTTAACCCTTTATGCACAAAGATTCGTCAACACAAACATTTTCTTTGACGCCTGGCTCTTGTTTGTAATGGTGCATTAATGCAAGCCACGACACATTCGCAATAGCAAAAAGATTTCTTTGGCATTAAAATTGTAACACATGCTCTAAATGTAGCGATATCGACGTTTCATTTAGCGTCGCTACAGATGAAGTTATCACTTTTTGTGAGCAGACGTTATCCCAAAAGTTAGATTACTTTTATGGATCTTCAAATTTTCTAGTACTCTGTGCGCCGGAATGAGACGTTCTTCACTATAACTGGTAAAATCAATATCTTATTCTGTTGGTTGACTTAGTTTTGTTATATTAATATCACGGATTTATATTTTATGCGTCATAATCGAAACGAAATCGTAGATGGATCAGAATTACGCTATGAAATAGAATATGGCAGGATTTCCTCAAACTATTATCGCGCATAAAAAGTGTCCATATGCTTACAAAGCTGATAACTATTTTAAATATTTAATAGAAACTTTAAGTTGTCGATTGATGAAACAATAAAATCCAATAAAGATAATATGTATAACATCACTAGGCAAATGCTACACACAATATTCCAGTTTGATTCCAGTTCTAAACATGACAATTGAACTTACGCTGTACATGGTAATAATTCTGTAGTAAATCTACTAAAATGTTTCGCTAAATGTAATAATTAGGTATATAAAAATCACCTAATTCAATTAAAGCATAATCATAGCTAACATAAACGCATGAGCACGCTAACAGTATCATGTAATTTGCAGAACAACATAACGGTGTAGAATATATTGCATTTGGTTATTGATTGATTACACTAAGCCACTTCGAACAACCTTTCCACTTAATATAACATTTATGATAGACTCCGTTTATATACTGAGCTGTGATTTTGTGTGTGAATAGTTTTTGCGAATGTATAATTAATCGTTTTAGGTAAGGTAAATAAAACAAAATCACATTGTCTTCTAATATTCGATGTAGCCTTTGTTTCATTTATAAAATTTATTGAAAAACTATGGACTAAAAGGTAGCTAAGGAATACACGCCGAGTTGGCATTAATTTATTATACCTTAATATAACTACTTTAATAATGTGAAATCACAAAATAACATTGAATAAATTAAAAATTAAAATTAATAAAGATTTTCGAAGTCGCCACCGAAAATGACAATGAAATAGCTCACCGAAAACAACGTAAACCGAACATAAAAGCTCATTTCCACTAATCTTCAAGACCGTGGCGATGGCGGATCGATTTTATCAATTTCATTCATGATCTGATTCAATAAAGTAATCTGATTTCGCGCATCGCATTGTCGGCATCTGCCCACCGATATAAAATGAGAGCAGTGCATTTGGCAGCCGAAATAATCTTCACACCCCACTGACTGAGGCGGATAATTAAAGCGATTTGTTCCTCGACATAAGTTGCCAATTACAGTACAATAATGCGCCGCTGTTAAGGTGTGCTCACACGTATTACTGTCGCGTGTATATGAGGCTTATGTGATAAATTACGAATCGAATACCTTCGCAATCTTCGTGGGAATTCCCGTCTGAGATATTACAGTTTTAATGCTGTAATTTTCTATTGACATATTTCGGTCTTATAAGTATAAATAATCTCGTAGTAGGTACACCATAATACTAAAGTATTATAATAATAATTGCGACCCTACTCAGTTTCAGGGTAGAAATCAGACATTTAGTACGTAAATACTGAACAATAAATCTCTTTGTCTACAGGTCGTTCTTCCATTCTCTATAAATTCGCCGTGTTTTACAATCTTATATTTAGCCTTTTGTTTCGCATGCCCCGATGTTGGTAAAAGGTGGGTATCATAAAACATTCTAGAATACAATATACTTAATTCTAGTTTAGTATGCTTTTGTATACTATTTATAATTGATAAATAGAATATTGTATAATACTATTCAATTGTTACAATTAGCTTAAACTTCTATTAAAAAGAGTAAAAAAAACTGCTTCTATTCCAGCCGTTCATGATCCTCAAGGAAAAGATTGTTTTAGCCTAAGGTTTTTGTGTAATTCTTGTCACTTTTGACATATTGCATACAAATTTCACACTGTACATTAATTAACAATTGTACAGTATTTAACCCGAATTAGCCAAAAATTCTACGAAGTTTCAACAAAGCACCGTTTCCATATAAACAACATAACCCTCTATCCCATAACCTTCCCTTAATCACACCCATTTTAAATTAACCTTTAAAATAAGAAAATCCCGAAACCATCCGCGCAATAATGCCACAGCAAAATGTTATTATTAGACATCTAAAATGGTACATAATTTGTATTACAAAATTGCCGCTAGTATTTCAAATCGGATTCGAATAACATTAACGTATTCGCAGTAATCCTATATAACCTGTTAGGATTTCACTGGTACATTATATACCTACTGGTGTGCATTTTCAAAATACGAGAACGGGCAAGTAATAAAATTTTGTTAAAGCTTCATCGATTGTATCTATTGGACAGTTAAATTGTTTCAGTAAATCCAAGTTAAGCTTCTCTACCGACGAATATTATCAGCTTTATAAAATGCCTTGTAATATCTGAAGAACAATTTATCCAATAGATAAGTCAATATGGACTATTTAGGATTGTACAGTTGTGAATTTTTCTCATATTTAATACATTAATTGTATTGTATTTATGATACGAATAGTTATGGAAATAACGGCTTAGTTCTTTTAGCTTATAAAATAAGATCTACTATAAAAATTTCGTTCCATTTCACCCAAAAGATATTATAAGATTTGTGAATTTTTTGATGTACAATTTAATACGCTCAGAAATTTTTTGTCAAAAGAAATAAATTTATAGTTACAACAAACAAATACAAAACATTAATCATATTTCGGGTTACTAAGAGGAGGACCTTTGATATCTTATTTACCCACTTTTATTCCCATCTATTTAATTGTATATCTTAAATGGGCTTAATGAAAGGACACCATTTTTCTCTTGTAATGTAACATAGGAATCAAGAACATTAAACATGAATAAATTAGGTATGTAAAATATATAAATAGAATCAAATCGCATAAGTGGATAAAATATACATGTAACAAAGACAAGTCTGGAGCACATGAAACTTATCCAGGCCAACTTCCGATTCGAGTTTGACTCACAACTAAGCGGGTACGTGCACTACTATCTGTGAAATTGTGCAATTTATTTGTATATCACTCGTTACCACTGTAACAAAACTTCGTAAGAACGAGAGTGATGATTTTGCTACCTGAAGCTGATAGAGCCTTTGTTCCATTAGAATATAGATGTGTCTTGAAACGTTCATTTTTCACTGTTTTCAAGTAGATTCATAGTTTTATCAACATCTTAAATAGCTCTTGAATAAATAATAGGACTTTTCTAAGATTACAAACTTACTAAATATTTATTGTTCTCTGCGTTTTATTTTGTAGCATGAACATTTTGAATCAATGAGTTAATTAATTATTAATTGAGCACTCTACTCTTATAAGGATTTCATTCCAAGGTAAGCTGTATAATTTTAAATAATTCCAAGCATAATAAACATGCACACAACACTTATATTTACCCACCTGTTAACCAATCATACATTTACCGAACCGTTATACTTACAGCATGTTGCTCGCTCGAAAAGACGTCATTAAAAAATGCAAATAAAATTCTTCTTGAAACAATGCCACAAACGATTCTTTTAAGAAACGTAATTTGCATGAAAATAATTGGCGCATTTTTAAACGATGTAAGTAAACTCCTTCTTCCGGACTACTTGGCTAGTGTTGCATCGGGCTGGATTAACGAACTTCCTACAATCTCCCCGCGAGGCGAACTTAAAATTCTGACATCAGTTCGGGGTATTAAGGGATTGTTCAGTTCATAAATTTATAAAGCCTGCTTGCTCCGACCTAATCTTGTTTGTTAAGACCTCAACTCTATTAGCGGACGAATCGAGTACCTCCTTATAATCCATTCTCTTTTCAGTCATGTTTTATTAGCGGTCTCCAGACGAACACGTAATTTTGTAATCATTGCAAATGTCTACGGCGGGTGAAATATTAATCTTCCTTATCCCCTTATCTGGCAATTTTACTGCGCTTACGAAATTATAATTTTACCTCACTTTTTTATTTTGAGAGGAAATTTTTCATGAATTATTATTTTAATGCTTTTGTACCTTTGGATATTACTAAATTATCGTTCCGAATTTAACTGCTTTGCATTAGCTTTTCGTATAAAATCTGCTCATAAATATTCCATCTCAGGATATTTAAATTGATAATTTTACCGTAGGCATTATAACTGTTTATTATAGTATATTTTAATGTTTGCTTACATTATAATTATGAAATATTGTAAATTCAGTCCCTAAATATGCTTCTTGATAATTACAATGAAAACTATGAACCTAATATTATGTCTTATTCTTAACCAGTGATCACTTTCCATAAAACGTCCATCACCAAACGTAATTAATAAATTCTACCACAAGTGTTCATATAAAAGACTCGAAAATACAACAGCACTAATTTCAGAAGATACCCTCGTAAGCTCACAGCCGGTACATCACACTGGCGCTACGTTCTGACACGCGGCTTTGCCCTATGATAAAGCACCTGTTCACGTATTTTATAGTCCGCTACGTGTTTAAATCTATGATTAAACTGTATATTTAGATACAGCGTGTTATGTAATAGAGTTGTTATTTGTAACCTGTAACTGGCATGCAGATATGGTAAATGTAGATTCAATCATAAAGAGACTAAAACACCACATTAAAAAATAGTGCTTTTAAATCGACATCTGTTTCAGATATTGTATTCAAAATGACTACTACGTCTGGACAAGGAAAAGTAAGCGAATGGTCTGACTTCTCTTGAGATAAAATTAGTACGTTGAAAATCTTGTTTACGGTCTCTTTGTCCCATTAATTAAAAACTTTTATTAATAAAAAATTGCATTTATTTATTTATGGTTACAGTTACATTTAATACATAGTAATAAATTCAAATAATTATCGCAATATGGCATTTTTATACCTCATTACTGTACAAGACAATTTGCGAGTATAGCATAAAGTTTAAAATCGTTAAGGTCACCTCGTGCGCCAATTTGTAACCTCCTCGCGCGGTTCCGCTCCCATATTTTATACAAAATACATGTAACACCTGCAAGGCTAAATCTTTCATTTTCAAGGGAAATTAATTTGAGTAAAATAATTATTTGATACTAAATGCAACATTTGTTCGCTGCTGGATCACGTGGATTCTTTTTCATTTGCATTTTTTAACGCTTTTGAAGATCTAGACCATTGTGAGTTGTGCAAAAAAACAAAATATATATCATGATTATGACAAAAGCTCTTATGGAAATATCTAAAACCTTGAGAATTCCATTTTAGCGAGAAAAGAGTTGTAGACACTCATAAAATTGGTAATTATAAACATATTATTTTGTTATAGTTTTTTAAGTAAAACAATTTATAAGCGAGTCGTTGCATTGATTTCCAGATGTAGTACAAAACCTCTCCACCACACTTACCAAAATGAAAGCACTGAAGTTTACATTATATTATTATAAAACTAAAGCAGGTAAAACAAACTACTAAGAAGATTGCCAGGAACTCCTGTATAAGACTGCATTAAACTCGGGCAATATCGAAATATGGGTTACCTATCTTAATCTCGAATTTTAATATTCCGAATATCATAATCCAGAAAACGTTTGGACATTTTTTCATAACCCCGAATTTTAAAATTTCGAAGTTTTGTTTGCCATATAATCGCAACTCCAAATTTCATTTGCCCATTTCTTTATTTGTACGACGTTTTACAATCCAGACGAATGAGTTCAAGACATACGAAATCTAAATGCACAAAATCCAGATGACCGTAATCCATATGCACGAAAGCCAGATTTTTAAAACACAAATTTTTGAAATACAGTTAATTGATATCCAGACAAACAATGTCCAGATTTTTGAAATTCAAAAAAACGATATCCAGCAAAACGTAATCCTTCCAGGGGGACGCAGCACGAACCTAACCTAACCTACTGAGTCGAATTTGACACTTAAACCTTTCTGATCATCGATAGTAAAGGTATAATCACGATTGTATGGAAATCAAATAAAAAGATTATGAAAATCTGGCAATGGTTTATCTGTTATACGATTATATGGTAACCAAATAAAAATATTATGAAAATTTGGCAATAGTTTATTTGGAAAATGGTACGATGGGAAACAAAAAAAAGTATTCTGAGAATCTGGTATAATGAGATCTGTATTATGAGAATACGGGAAACAAAAAAATACTTTTTAAAAATCTGGTTTTGGTGCATCTGGAAATTGATTCATCTGGGAAATTAAAAAAGGAATTTTAAAAATTTGTCATTCATTACATCTGTCTTTTAAAAGTTCTAACAACCGTTTTCGGGGTTTTAAGATTCGGGTAATAGAAATTCGAGTTTTTAATAGGTTACCCGAAATATGCCGACGTGGCCCCGAATGTGCCAACCTGCCGCAATTCCACTTTGTAACTCTGTTAGAATTGTTGAATTAGATTTAGACTTACCACATATATGATCCACTTCATCCAGTAAACATTGTTGACCTTCTGGCTCCAATAAACTAAGAGCTTTGCATGAATTTTTCAGAAAATAACACCTATAAATCTTGAAGTTCAAAAATAGTATATTAAATTGTACCAATTTCGTGATGGATGTATTGTAGAGTTTTCCAGTGCTGTCGCAATAAGCAGGAAATATTTAGGTGTACTTACTGTGATTACAATATGATTTTAAAATAACTTTATCACATAAATATGTATATGTGATTACTCTGTATGGATCTGTATGGATGGTATTAGGTTTCGTTACACTACACTTCATCTTCTAAAGTAATATAATTCAATTCAAATAGTCTGAGAGCTGTTTCTATCGAATTCAAAAGCGTTATAGAGAACTGGTATAACATTTCTGTTTAATTTGAAATAATACCTTCCATAAAAGGCATCCCTCCTTTACAAATTGAATGAGCTATGGAATTAATCACATCTTACGATATCCATACCGCTGAAATTCCGTAACGTACCAATTACTTAAGTACAATCAACTGATTCATGTAACGCATAGCGGAACTTCTACATTACATCGAGTCAGGACCACGTCTGGGACCTGCCCCGACTCCCGCACCCGCTCCTAAGCAGGCGACAGAGGGGCGATATCATTCAACAAGCAGTTCTTAATTGAGAGGTCGTACGCATACTTCTCTTTAATATGGACATCGTAAATCAGAGGCAGCGAACGAAATTAAAACAGGGGTTGTAGGCGTGAATTAATTTCCAGTAGCTGGCCCACCGGCGTCCAACGTGTACAGATTTCGCGTATATTCGCCTGAAAGTGATATAGCTATTGTATCCGACTACTGGACGGAGCGATATTTTACTTAAATATGTTACATTTATAATAGCGACCAACAAAATATTGGAGCATTTTATTGCGTATTATTAACACAATATTTTGTTAAAGATATTATACAGCCGCCCTAAATTTTCTTGGTTAAACCCGAGTAATTTACAAGCAATAATAAACTAACGTTAATTTTAATTGATGAAAATATTTTACCAGAATTTTCATATTTAAAATTCTGTCTCATTAAATTTCAAATATCGAAATGAATATCTCAGTACTTTAATAATTTCGAGTGGGCTATAAATAGAAGCTATAGAGATAAAAGCAAAAACCGCTATGAATACCAAATCCCTCGGCGACTGCAGTTAGAAATAAAAATTAACATAACACAAAGCAATCATTTTAAATTCATACTTTACTCCTCTATATTGCAAAAGATATCAAAGATTTTAACGCAATCGGAAGCTCGCATGAACAATGGCGTCGGATTCAAAGTTAAATCAACTGAAACGTGGATTAAACTATTTTATATGAATATTCTCTCAATCCCTGTTAATAAAAAGTGATTAATGTCACTTATAAATGGATGAATTACCGTAATTTGGGCGACATGTGATTTATTAGCGGTTAATCAGTACCAAAATGTTATTTTGTGTTGATAAAATGTTTTAAAATCACATTATTAACTGTTGCGTGTAATTTTAAATACGAATGAGCCGGACAGTCATTGTAGCGATTAAATTAAAAATAAATATTATACAAAATTAAAGGCTTTGATGCTGCTGGATTGGTGTTTTGTCTACCATGTGACAAGCTGAACTATCGGATATTTATAAACTTAATAAAGGAGAGATCTGAAATATTTTGTTCTTGCATATTATTTACAACACATTGTTCGCAAGTCGCAAGACTTTCCTTGTAAAATTTATGATGCGCTTAATTTATATATTAAGATAAGTTGGATATGAACAAAGGATAATGGATTATTTTAAATACTTTAGAATATATTATCATCTTATTGTTTTCTATCGAATAATTTAAGTTTAACAAATAGTTCTTTTAACTATTGTAAATTATTATTACTGTATGTATTTATAACCCGTAATTGATATAAAACTAACCTTTTTCGTAAATTGCTTATTAGTTACAAATCTATCAAGATTCTAGACCTTTCTGTAATGGAAAGCTCTTAGAGAGAAATAAACAGTTATATATAATAGTTTTTGTTAATCATAGCACTAAAAACATAATATTAGAAGACTATTATTTAAAAAATTAGCAAACGACATATTAATTTAAAAAATTAACAAAGTTCTTGCATTTATATTTAAAACTAAACCAACGCAAGATCAGCTTCAATCTGTTTAATTCAGTTTGGAAGTCATTCTTCAAATGGACGACTTTATTCCAAAGTACACAGGTGTCCGCTAAAAGCAAGATCTCGCTGCACTTGATGGAATTACTTCGACGTGACTTGCATAATTTCATCCAAGGTTGTTCACGTACCTAACGTTGGAACGGATTTTCTGTATCTGCTATTAGTCGTTTATCAAATGCTAAATGCTGTTTTGTAAATGCAATTAGAATGTATTGAACAGTTGTGAATTATGTGTCAGGAATCGGGTTAAAATTCCTTAGAAAACTGTTGCATAAGGGACTATTCTGAAAATATATGTAGAGTCGCGAACTCGCGAGATCTGCAAAATGAAGACAATTTGATTCAGGAAGACAATTTGATTCATTCAGATTCAGTCTTCTTCAAAAAACAGTATAATACGCACAAGCAATTGGGAAAATACTAAATGAAAACTCTGCTCCACTTAGGTATGAAATAATACAATATTACACACTAACCCTTAAATGATATCATTTCATGAACTCATTTCACTCACAATCCATTAGTTATATATAAATATTTGGATATACTCTATTTTCGGCTCGAGATTACATTACAATGTTTTCCCTAAATGTTTGAGCAATACCAGGAATCAATTTGAGAGCAATTATACTTCAAAACCTTTAAGAATATACACTTTACTTAACATTATAAAGCAGAGTCATAAAACCTCTTTGTCATGCTGGAAAATAAGCCAAAGGATAATGGTATTAATTATATTTCACAAAGCTTATTTATATACTTTTTTACTGAATAATATTTTTATTGTTATGTGTATTATATTCGGTTTTATAACTTACCTATCTATTTACGTGTTCGTGAAGCGTTCGAAACGTTAGCTTCAAAGACAATAAAATACTACTAGGCCTTTATTTTATAGATTACTAGCTTTCCGCCCGCGGCTTCGCCCGCTTTGTCTAAAACCTAATAAATTATATACTAAAACCTTCCTCTTGAATCACTCTATCTATTAAAAAAACCACATGAAAATCCGTTGCGTAGTTTTAAAGATTTAAGCATACAAAGGGATATAGGGAAATATAGGGACAGAGAAAGCGACTTTTTTTTTAAATACTATGTAGTGATTCTATACATCCCGCCAGAAAGTCATTTAGGGTATTATTAGTGCATCGCAATTTTATTTATATTGGTTAATTAAATAATAACCACGATAAGCCAACAGATTAGCTGTATCTCGCAACATTAATAATGTATTAGGTTTACGCATTCTAAGCTACAATAATATTATCACTAACTGTGAGTTACAAGATTAATTTGGAATTGTATTTATTGGCTGTGAACAATAATAAAACGTATCGCTGAGAGTTTTAATTAACCACCTCCCTTCTACTTTGATGTAGTGACGGCAACAATCACGCAAGTAAAATGTCATTAAGGACACTGTTACGTGATGTACTATTACGTGTATGAATCGCGAAAGACATTCATAGCGATTCAAAGTGTCAGTCTTAGTACTTTAGAGATAATAGTAGAGAAATTACGCTTTCTATTCGTCGTGTTATTTTTTTTTTTGTTAGTATGATTTCCGAGACTCTTATAATCATCATCGATTATACGAAATTATAAGGAAGCTCCTAGAAAATACTATTTTCATATTGTGTTAATTTTATTTAAACCAGCTTTGTATTATATAAAAATAAACGATAAATTTTTGTTTAAACAATATAAGTTTCTCCGAAAAATAACCTTATAACGTTAAAAATGTAGCATTAGTTTAGAATAAAATCTTACTATTGTCGATGAACAGAATTCAATAGCAAGTGCAGCTGGAGTAACATATTTTAGCGACATAAATCGAGTGTTGTCGACATTTACGCCGAGATTCTCACATATTTTACTTTCGACGATACTATCGCGATGATAAGTATACATAGACGCGAACTGACGACAATAATGAGAAGAAATTTCTCATTTACTGCAAATGTGACACGATATTTTCTACAATATTAACACTTTGCTTGAAATTTGTATTTCGTAACATTTTCTGTTTATTAGAGTGAAATATTGACCCGTCAAGTTCAATGATACATCCCCTATTTGTTATGAGAATACTGTACTATATTAAGGAGTTATGACGGTCTTATAAATATCAGCATAATATTACATTCGTAAAAAAACTAAGCAAATTGGAATAATACTCATAAGAAACTTACCTTTAACCAACCCCACACAAAACCAATCAGAACAACATCAACACCAGCATAATAACCCAGATACATGACATCCAAAACACAAGGAGCTGATAGCTGATAGAATCTTCGACACGTAATCAATGCCTTGCCTATGATTAATACCGGTCAGCCGAGTGACTCGTGCTCAATCGCCATCTGCCCTTATTAATTGCCTTGTCAGCCGTAATCGTACGCCTTACTATCTTACTCCTACCTATCTTGGATGTATTGATTACAAGTATAAATCATTTCTGATTAACACGTGTTTGTTTAAAGCGATTAATGATTTGTTCGCGTACATAATAATTGTTATTTGTATATTTGACAAATATTGGCATATTGGCGACTTTTATATGGCATAAGTGGATGTACGGTTTTCTTATTTATTAAGCCTTAAGCTATTATATACAATAATGATATTTCTGTTATTCGCGATTATAAATGAAGAATAATAAATGTACGTTTATTTCCAATGTAACAGTAATAAGAGTGAATCGATTTACAAAAATCATGTACAATTGGAAGTAAAGAAAGACATTACGCAGATTCTAATCTAATGCCCATTGTATTTCTATAAATTGAATAAATAATAGTAATTACGTTGTACTTAACTTACTGACATGACGTCAATACATTTTATCATTAGGCTAAATTAATTAGATCTGTATCTGTCTGTCTGCCTACGAGTATGTAAAAAATAAAAATCAATCTGTTGACTATCTCTACTTTAAAATTTGTATTTCAGAAATCTCTGAATACATAATTTTATTATCACTTTAATAAACCTAGTCAACTTTTTAATAAACGTTGCTGAATGAATTGTATTCATAGATTTAGAAAAAATTACACTTTCAGATTATTCAAAATAATTCGACTATTTCCTTGCGCACAATTTCAGTACGCCTATGCATATTTATGCAACGAAATTCGGGCTTATTTATCGAACATCATAAACCAAGAATGCCTTGTGTTAACGACAATATTGCAATGTATTACACAATATAGTCGTACACGCGTTGCGATAATCACACATAGCCGGCTTTGACTTATTATGGCGTAATTAAATTAGCCAAACGTACCCAAGTGCGTTTTGACTAATGACTCGTGTAAGAGCAGTGCGATCAACAGATGACAAGCAATTAATTGAATTAATTGGTCCATGGGATGGACGCGTCTTCATCGATTATCTGTGCCAATATAATCGATCGACTCCGGTTTTCGGATGGGGTCGATGGCGAAATCAATTCGCCGACGGATTGCGTACTATTCGTCATGTAAAACGTGCAGTTTGGGCGTATACGTTATCACATGTTAGAGTAAATCATTTTGGAAAATTACTTCTAAATTCAGGCTATAAAGGGCCTTTAAATGTGAATTAATAGTTTTAGAGTTGTTCTGGAGTTAACGTGATTAATTTTAATTATTATTTAAAGCTACAATCAACATTACTTTATGCAATATATACAACTTGCACCACACAAGTATTTCACAAACACGGAAAAACGCAGGATCATAAATAAATCGCTGCCACGAAATTCTTCAGCGAAACACAAAACGCTATTAAAACCCCGTAACGTTAATGTCAAATGTTTGTATGTCGTTTATTAAAATAATAACGGTCAGTCCTAAACCTGAGCAATAGAGATAATAGCGGTCGTCAGCGTCAATTACCATTACCGTAACAAGTAAACAACTATGATTGTATTGTAACATTGATCTACATCACTGGAACTGGACTGGACTTACTTAAAGTACTTTTACTGGATCCAATCATATAGAAAAGATATACGTTTTGTTATACTTGTAGCTTTGTTATATGTATAAATTTGAAATGTAATGCAAAGCATTGCAAAGACTCACGTCTGTTTACAATATTTAAAGTCTGTAATCTAATATATATTATAAAGGCGAAAGTTTATAAGGATGTATGGATGTATGGATGTTTGTTACTCTTTCACGTAAAAACTACTGAACCGATTACAATGAAATTTAGCACACATATAGAGGGTAACTTGGATTAACACATAGGATAGTTTTTATCCCGGAAATCCCACGAGAACGGGAACTATGCGGGTTTTCCTTTGCAAACGCGGGCGAAGCCGCGGGCGGAAATCTAGTAAGTGTATAAATTATGGTGGAAAATAAATGATTTGATTTGATTAGTGATGTTGTCGTGGAGGAATGATGAAAAATAGCAACCTTTTAAATTTTTTAACGAAAAGACAGTTTAGTATGAACTATGTCTGTAGATCTGATCTTCCTCGAATTCATTAGAAATCAATGTACAAGTTTTAAGTACAGAATTTAAATAACAACCTCTTTAGACAGGCCACACTACGAAGAAAATATTATCCCTGAATTATTACAATAAAGATATATTTAAACCAAAATCTTTAAGCACAGACTAGACTAGCTAAATTGGTAACCTACCTTCAATAATCAAGAGTTAATAAAATATAAGATAAGTAAAAGCTTTATTACAAATCCTTAAATCTATAATAACTCTATCACATCGTTGGTATATTATATAATTAATATAAATTAGAGTGAACCAAAACTCATGAGGAAATTTAAAATTTGTATTGAAAATCTGAACACCTTCAGTCTGCCAGTCAAATATGTATTACACCTTCTATACTCTACATTACACAAACTCGCACGTAGTAGCGGTAATAACCTAGTGCTAAATAAATGTAACCTACATTCTTACTGTATGTATTGAAATTAATAAAATAAAACTGTATTTTAACATTTTACAAACAGTATTAGGTCATTACAAATGTTATATAATTGAAACTTTGCTTACACGTGCAAGTTTCATTGAAATTACTTCGCGAATAACTCTAATTAAAAAACAAGTACATTTTTAATGAATTAATAAATTTCATTATCTGCAGTAGAACAAAGAGAATAAAAATACTAGTTTTTCTATAGCTCTTTTAATATAAATAATCCATTTTAATTTTTACGTATGGTTTAAACTATTTTTGTGTGTAATTGTAAATACACGTTTTATATTAATTTTAAATAACAATTATTTATGCTTGAATGCCTTTTTAAAGTTGCATGTTAGTTTTCTATATCCATAACAGTGATCAATATACGAAATATAGAAAATAATTATCACAACAATAGACATGTCTCTTAAAAAGATTGACTGATCTTTTTGTTGTTATACTTAATTCTAATATTTACAAAAAAACCTTTATCTTAGACCAGCATTTTTTTCAGTTATCGTAGGTTCTCTTACATACACATGGAGTAAGTATGATTTTTTTAATCCTTTCTTACTTCTTAAGTGATAACAGATTGGAACACTTATTTTATTTTTAAATATTCCAAAGGATTCATTGAAATTTCATACATGTACATTGTATCGTACATATACATCGTATAGATTTTTAATACGACAAAGACCACATTTACAGTGGCATGCTTTATTAACCTTATAAAAAAGGGAAACAATGTAACCTTTTGACAACCTTTTTCTAACCTTAAGGGGTAAAACCGCAACGTCATTATATCTATGATAAAGCTCGTCGATTGGTAACCTTTAGTTTTTGATTCAATATGTACTATATTTTTAACGTCAATTTTTAAACGATTTATGTAATGTGTTTAATTGATAAATAAAGAATTTGTTAATGTATTAAATACTTTAACGCGTTAACTATTTCACGTTTTAAAAATAAAACGTAATCAACACACCTAAACAAACAGCGAACGCAAATAAAGAAAGCACTTGGCAAGTTTGCCGTGTATTTAAAACACATACAATCTGCGATTCAAATCAAGTTCATCATCTGAGAAGGCAACAAAGCGTGTGTCGGGCCCGTCCAAGTTTGCCTGCCGGTTGCCACACCTGCTCCATTCCCACAAATTGTAACCGGGAAACTCTCAAGTCGCTCCGTCGCCAACTTACCCTGCTACTTCATAATTAATTCTTTATTCGAAACAACTTGGACAGGAACGAGCCGTAAGCACTTAAATAGTCCAAATTGTGCCGAAGACGCGTCCATTTTTAATTAGTTTAAAAGTGCGCTTCAATTGTTAATAGTCCCATTGAAGTTTGTTGAGTTTTAGCAAATTGAAAATAAATCAAACGCCCGAATGGCCCCACGTCAAAATGGAAAACAGCTGTAACTCGTTACGCTGCAAATAATAGTTTGAAGCTTGCACTACTTTAGTAATTAAATAAAACGTATGCTATTTTATTCCGTCATTTTCAGTTTGAATTTTGTGACGATTAAAATATTTGAACATTTGTTGAAATAGCCACCAGACACAACCAATTATTTAATGAACTTAACAATAAAGAAAATTCACGGAGACTCAAATGTGTGTTTATAAATTTTAAATATCTTTCAAATACCATTTTTGAAAGGTATAAGTACCTTAAAATAAGCAACAATTTGATCATCTTTATATACCTATAATCCCCCAAAACGGGAACACCTCAAATTCAATCCAAACTTCACATTAACTCTTACCCATCCAATTATTCCTCGATAATCATTTCCAATAGATAACTCGTTAGCTACTAGCGCAAACTTATCTCATTCATCCTTATGACATATTGTACATAACAATGCGTTTGACAAATCAATCTGAATGCCTAGTGCGTCTGTGCGGGCGACAGCAGTTGTTCTGTGCCCATTGTTTCAGACTGTTTATATGTATAGATGACAGATGGGTCTGGTGGAAAAGCTTGTACATACTATTACATAGCTGAACTAACAGTGATTAGAATCTACCGGTGATTAATTGTCTTTTTAAACGCTGTTTGTGTTATGCAAGATGTACATTAATTAGGTTTAGCGTGAGTAAATGGATTTATAGTTGTATATACTCTTTACACAGCTTAGTGCATGTTACCCAAAGCAGTATATTATATACTTGTCCTTAAATAAAATGCTAAAGCTACTATAGCTTTTCAAAAATAATATCTAGAAAAAGATTACTTTTATTCTTCATTGTAAAAAATATTATTGTATCAACGATTCGCTCTCACCGCAGACTGATTATTTCATATAAATTATAAAATTCCTTTAAAAGCACCATATCCAGGTTAATAACCATTCTTCTATTTTCGTAGAAATCTTTTTGCTCGCTGATATTTCTTCCATCCGATGTATTTTTTCTTGTACACAATTGCAATATCATAGTTTTAATCATCTGATGGTATCGAATGTCTTGACTGCAATTATTCTAGAAATATTTCTAAGGCAAATATCTAGCGGCTATTATAAAGAACTAGTTAGAATAATAAATTGAGATGTCATAAACCAGCGCTAATCGAATTTCCTTTTATTTTTTTTAATTTACAGTTTGAAACACAGCGTAAGCTATATTGGGACTCTGGGGTCTATATTTTAATGTACGGAACTTTGTTCAATAAATGATTTTTATTTATTTATTCAGGCTTTTAAAAATTTACTATTCGAATTTGACGAGCTCTAAATTTCTCAAGCACAAACCTTAGACAATCAAATCTTAACTCCTTAACTATTGATAATTGAACACCACAGCAATCCATACCCACTTAATACCACAGTGGATCACCGCTTAAGTGATCCGTACATGAATTAATAGTTCAATACATGACAATATTGCATAATCAGATTATTTCACTTGATGTGCATAATTCAGCGGGCTTCCACAATGGAACATCGGCATAGAGCGCGCATATTAATCAGCTATTTCAATGGCAATAATTAGGCCTGACAGTGACAGGGTTACAGTAAGCGACGAACATTATACGAATTGTCTGAATAATCTTATGCATGGATGGATTATTGGCGTGTGTGTGTATCGATGTGTGTATCGATGTATCGATATAATATTAATACTTATTAAAATTCTTTAATTGTAGGTCAATAGTTTAGTGAATTGGTTCGTCTGCTTATCGAAAGGTTCAAGAAACATTGGTTAATTCTAACGAATAATATAATATGTATGTGCGTGAATATTTTGCTTCAAACTAAATAGTAAATACAGAATAAGTTTAAATAATTTGGAAAATCCAAAAGTGCACGCCTCATAATTTTTTTTTAATAAATATTTATTAATTATTATTTTTGTTTATTTAATAACAATTAAACCACATCGAATCAGACCCTGAAAAATGAAAGGGTTCTATTCCTGAGCATACTCAAGCGTAAGAGAAAAAAAAAGACTCAATTAGTAAAGTATTTCGGTCGCTATCGTGTTAACAAGAAAAAGGATCCGCACATACAGACACACGGACGTCCAAGACAGAACTTTTTTAAACTGTTTTTTAGCTAGTTTAAATGACAAAAATGACATCAAAAATATCATGAACGTTAAAAATAGTGTTTTTTCTTAATATGTGTGTGTATGTATTATCTTACAAGTGCAATGTATGATACATAAAGACATTTTAAGTTTGAAAAATCAGATGTTTTGCGCGAAGTGACAGTAGTACCCACCTCAACGCTTCGCTTATGAGGCGTGCAATATAATGGATTTAAGAGATAATAAGATTAGGTCGTATCTGGAGTAGGTTGTAGCTAAAATTAGAAGACGCAAGATAAAAATATAACATCAAAAGGATAGATTAAAAAGTCTACAAATAGATTGTTAACAGAACTATCAATTTCAATGAAATAATATAATGAAGATGATTTTCACATCTATTCTAGGATCCTATATTTAGGTCTAAAGTCTCGGAAATGTGTTATGAAATGAAAGATATTTCTCACTCTTAAATAAAATTGACGTTCTGCTCGTAAATTTGATATATATAATTTATTTTAAAATAGTACCTATCCTTGTCTTAAAACTAGATCGCAGGAAGATGTCTCTGTACTTGTTTTAAACTCTTTTCATATGAACAATAATCATCTTGATAATCTGTTTACGTAAGTTTCTATTTTAACAAAAGCGAATATGAAACAATAATAAATATTTAATATTATTATAATAATAATTTGTACATAAAATAAATCCAATCCTAAAATTACCAAACCATATTAACACAAAATTAACAAAACAAACACGCAATCATTGAAACTCGTAAAAACATAATATACACGAAAGCGAATTATGAATCCATTATAAAACCGCTAAAGAGTAAACAGTAGCGTTGCGTTGTTTTAACAAAGAGAGACACACAATACGGGAGACAATGGGTTCACGCAAACACCGTCGCACTGTCACCGTCAGACCTAATTAGTGCCTCTATTGAGATTGTCTGATTAATATGCACGTTTTCTGCTTCCAACCCGCGCTACGAATCGATTGTTGTCTTGACGTCGCGGCGAGGTTTGTGCCTTAGGTACATTATGATGGTTGCAATAAAACAGCTACAATATAGCGAATCTATTTCTAATATTTAAGACGATACACAAAAAAAAAATCCACTGCTTGGCGGGCGGAGTCTAATAGCTCGCTATCGCGAACGCGGGTGTGCGCGAAGTCATTCTTGCATACTCGCCGCGCTGCCGCTGGCCGACTCGGGACAAACATGTATGGAGTCGTCATACAGTTATAATATTGTTATACCTACATATATTTAATTGTTGATTTATTGGTTTTATTTTCTTGCTTATAAACACAAAATTATCTTCTTTTTAACAACTACTTAGACATTATTAATAATTATTAATTATTATTATTTCGTAATGTTTACTTTATTACAAAATAATACAGGTTATAAATAATCTTTAAAATAACAAAAAATATTGTTACTCTGAAAAAATGAAATGGTACCTAATTACGCGGACTACTGAATTGATTTAGATAGAATTTGATGCTGACGTAGATATTACATCATGCCCAGAAACCCTAATTCTTCTCAGTCAAAGTCAAGAGTGGAAGATATCGCTAATACAGTAAAACTGATGCGAAACTTTGGATGTTAATTTGTATATTTTTTTGTTAGTTGTTACTTAATCACGTCAAGACTACATTACCAATTTTGATGAAATATAGCTAATTGCCTGGATTTACACATAGGATACTTTTTATCCGAACTGAACACTTCTGTGGGATAAAACAGGATTCACGATATAACCTAATTCCACGCGGGCAAAGCCGCGGTCGGAATGATATTTTTTTAAATAAAAAAATTGTTTAAAAAAAACACAAAATATATTGACGCATGTATTTATTTTTTGCACTCTATTATAATTGTAATTATTCATTACAAATAATCAAAATAAAATAGCCAGAACAAAGTTAGGCCCTGGTAGGATAGGTAGGCAGGTACAGCAATGTGAGACGAACACTGGCTTATTTATACCAATAATAATGTATTATAAACATTAAATTAAGTTTACTTTCTAACAACAAAAATACATAATATTAGCTAATGTGAAAACGAATCAACCAATCATCCCACAACAATGAAATGTGCACACAAATATTCATCCAAATCGGTTCATGTGATTAGGAGGAGTGACTGCAGCGCCATCCTCCGGGCCCAATTGTGTTTCCAGATCACCCAGGAACTCAATTTAATATACTTACACAAAATTTTTCGAAATGAAAACTCACATTACTATGTAAATATGAATATAAACCGGTTTTAGTACTAAGCAATTTCCCGCACAGGTGTAGTAAGTATAAATGAAATAAATATCAACATCAAATTCTTTATACAACATACTTATCTACCACCTACTAAGAAATTCTTGAAATTTTTTCGTATTTTTTTAAAATATAATACTACTCCAACGAGCTCCTGTTCCATAATTCCATATTACGTCCACCATACTTCCACTAAGTTCACCATGATTTTTTATTTCTTTGCACTTTGTTGCTTTTTGCTAAAAATGGAATCATGCGATAAAACCAGTAGAGCGTTGATAACATACATTTTTGACTGAATAAAGGTACTTACGAAGGAGTGGGTTCACATTGTGAACAATCAGTGGGTTTATTTTCCTTCTGGATTCCGGATTTCTGAAAAGATTATTTATGCTATAAATGAAAAAATCTTACACATTCGTTATGTACTTAAAACAGGGGTACATATCAAACATCGTCTATAATACAATTATCATCAAATTTAAAATAAAACCAACTTACTTCATTAATTTGTTCCAATTGTAAGCATTCTTTTTCCTCCAACCTTTATGTTTCTTCTTCTTATTTTCTTTATTGTCCCCATTTGTCTCATTTTGTCTTATCGTGTTGTCACCCTTTTTTACGATTGCGCAAGCGACACAAGTTCCCCGTGTGACGGCCGTAGCGGGAATGACTCGTGCAGCGATCGGGGTAGGAAGGTACAGGGCGGCTCTCGCTATATTGGCTGGTCAGGCGCTAATTTCAAGTATTTCTTGTTTATTTCAAAACCATCGCATATTTCAAAATTCTAACACGGTAGACGTATAGGTTGTATATTTTATAGTTAATATCCAAAAAGTCGTAACTTTACGTTTGTTATTTTGAAGATGCCAGAGATTAAAAAAAAATAACAATGAGAACTTTGTATTTTTTTTCTATCGAGAAAATATCATGGAATCATGTTTCTAAAACGGTAGACGTATTGTGTTACTATTGAACTTTCTTGTCAAGAATTTTCATCACGACAACTTTAATAATATAAAAATTACGAAGGTTTAAAAAGGGCCGTAAATGTTAGAAAAATTAATTCATCACCTTAATATGTTAACTAAAAAACACAGAAAAGTCAGAAGGTTTTTGGTTGATAGTGTATGCTGTCTTTCAATTAGTATTACGTTTCAACAAAATAAGTACTTACAGCAATATGTTACTTCTAAAGTATTTTAAACATAGTTATCCACAAAGATTAGATATTATATAACATTTCACTCATATCCTATTTACATTATGTGCCATTTCTGCGCCATGTTTTAAAACGGTAATCCAGAACATCAGTCCGTACATTCATTTCCCCACAAATCCACATAATACACAAAGTACACTTCCTTTCCGAGGTAAAACAACTGACACAATTTCAAATATATTCCGCGATATTACCAGTTTTTGCTGATAAATGTTACCAGCGCGCCTGCAGGCTGCTGTTTATGTGGCCGTTAACTTGAAATACTTACTTATTAATGAGTAATTTATTACAATTATAATTATAACGTCTCGTACGTGCGTCGTACAAGGTGCTTAACTTGTATTCTCATGCCTGTACCGTTTCGTAAGCCCTGAACAATAAATATTGCGTAAATGGGGTTACGCGGGAATATTCGCTGGCAACATTATAATTATTGCTGCGTACAAAAATTGTATTGCCAATTTACTAATTGTAGATACTACTTAGGTATTGACTTATTGGCTTCATGTAGGTATTTATGATGTTTTCTACTTTCATTACATTTTCTTTTTTCGATAGATGTATTACAAAATATATTGTTTAACTCTTCATCATGTACAGATCATCATCATGATATTCAAGTGTTTTTTATTATTATATATTTGAATCATAACTACACCCATTTTAAAATTTACAATATTTTTCGAACCACTTTAAAATCCAACAGATTACAGAACCTTAAAAATTTCACGAAACCAATTCGGACATTTACATAATGACACATTCCGAAATAATCTAAGAGCCCACGACGGCCAGACTTTCCTTTCTTTAGGAAAGTTGAAAGTTTCTCTGTATATGTCTCCGATACAGATAAGAACGACTAGCGATTATCAAGTCTGGGTTGTGGTTACTTTGGCAGGAATCAGGTAGTAAAGGTGTATAAAATTGTACCTAACTTTCATTATACTTTAAAAGCTAAATTTTATATATGTTACTTGGAGACGTATAAAAAGATGTTACCTCAAGAGCCGGACAGTTTTCATGGTTCTTACATCTAGCCAGACACATTTAAAAAATAACTAATATATCATCAAATTAACGT
Organism: Colias philodice; assembly: GCF_061535455.1. Taxonomy (NCBI): domain Eukaryota; kingdom Metazoa; phylum Arthropoda; class Insecta; order Lepidoptera; family Pieridae; genus Colias; species Colias philodice. Next base: position 4,898,224 of record NC_143094.1, on the reverse strand, counting down.
TACTACCTAAAAGTGTATCAAATATGAAATAACCCACTAAAAACATTAGTTTACTATAATTAATGACTAAAAAATAATAGTATAATATAAGTAATAAAGTTATTACTTATCTTTTACGGGGACTTATGTTGATGGAATTCCACGTATCTCGATGACTTTGTTATTGTGTCATCGAGATACGTGAAATTCCATCAACATAAGTCCCCGTAAAAGATAAGTAATAACTTATTATACTAATATTTTTTAATCATTATAGTAAACTAATTATAGTAAACTAATGTTTTTAGTGGGTTATTTCATATTTGATACACTTTTAGGTAGTAACGTTAATTTGATGATATATTAGTTATTTTTTAAATGTGTCTGGCTAGATGTAAGAACCATGAAAACTGTCCGGCTCTTGAGGTAACATCTTTTTATACGTCCCCAAGTATCATATATAAAATTTAGCTTTTAAAGTATAATGAAAGTTAGGTACAATTTTATACACCTTTACTACCTGATTCCTGCCAAAGTAACCACAACCCAGACTTGATAATCGCTAGTCGTTCTTATCTGTATCGGAGACATATACAGAGAAACTTTCAACTTTCCTAAAGAAAGGAAAGTCTGGCCGTCGTGGGCTCTTGATCTAAAATCCTTTATCTTCCCCGTATCAACATTCAGAGAATTTCCATTCGTTAAATTCACAAACAACATGCACTTTTGCTTCGCTCGCTAGTTCTCCATCCTCGGCAAAACATTTAACCTGCATAGAAGTAATTAAAGCCGACGAAATAGCACTCCAATTAGTGTGATACTCAACGGTAGTTATGATATCTACTGAAATTGCACACCAAATTAATGAAGGTCGTATTGCCATTACAATAGGCATACAATCACTTTACATGCGATAATGCTTGATTTCTAATTTAAGTCTTAATTGTTTGAGGAGACGCTATTAAATCATAATAATATTATCATGGCTAAGATGAAAAGTTGATGGCTTTGCTTTAATTCATGTTTTCAATCCTGATTTTACATAATATTATTTTATGCTCACATCCGTATGTTTGTACTATGTATAAGGTAACTTAAAATACACGTAGAAAAATAAATATAAGATGGCAAACATTTAAAATTAATATACTTTACTAATATCATATTACGTACGTGCATATAAAATAAAATTTATCTTAACATTGTTTGTTCAATAAACATTATTTTGTTTTTTAAGTGAAGTGATAGTGGGAGACTCTATATTTTTATAACCGGAGAGCATAAACGCTGGAAAACTTGCTTACATTATAACTAATGAAAACTTTGAAATGTTTCAATGTTCGTACTCGAAATTATTATTTAGTTTCCCGCATCTCCGTTGCTTTTAATTTAAATACAGCATTCGCAGCTAACATCAATATAAATTTCTGCAAAACAATTCAATGGTGTTGACCAAACCTATTAAACCGAACAAAGCCTATAATCACTCATAATAATTGACTCTGGTAATAGGCATTGTTAATATCGACACGGACCAGTCATTGTCCCTGCCTGTTCTTGTAAACCGCTGCATCCCATTTTCAATTACAAAAATCATCTTTATTTGATTAGTAATTGCTCTCATAGAAAACCGAAGTAAAAAGATAAACGTTCAGACAAGTATATTAGTGTAATTTGAACAAAATCACTTCACACTCATAAAGTAATAACAACACAACGGATATAATCATCCACTCAAGTATATTCGTAGCAACAAAATCACTTCGCAGTTAGACACGGCAACAATTATTAGGTTCAGCCAACCTCGATCACTTAGACGCAGCGATAAGAAAAGTAATAACAACATGTAGGCTCAATAACGTACACAAGCTTGTATATCACTTGAGCAATGGTGCGAATACGAGGTCCGATTGTTTCAATTATAACCCGTGTAGCGCTGTAGGTCTTTAGGACCCCTGCTGTCCGCTCGCCGGCCGGGCTAATCCGATTACCAAGCACCTACCATTGATCACGACGTCAACATCAAAGGGGTCTGTTATTATTTCACAATCACGGGTTATGATGAATGTAAATTCAGCCTGTTACTGCAGCAATGTGCTTAATGAAATGTACTTTCTGTTTAATGATATATGAAAATACTTAACCCGTTCTGGACGTTTTGCGGTCAGGTAATCCTTTGTAGTTTTGTTATGATCATTCGCCTATATTGTGATTGTATATATATTGCTCTTTCCCATTGTATTGTTCGCAACAGATGCCATTATATTATAAGTTTTATGATGCGTACATAGTAAAAAAGCATTTTGCACATAAACAATTAATTTATTATACAGTTATTTATTGACTACAGTTACTTTATAATTACTGCGCCCAATTTAAATAAAATACCAATATTCAGTGACATGTGACAAATTAAAACAGTCTATAATCATTTAAACTGCCAATAGCAGCAATTCGCTTTTTAACTCTGTTAAAATTTCAGCCGAATTACTCGCAGGGCTGGTAGACGTGTAGCGGTTAATAAGTTATGAGTAAAGTGCTCTTTAATGTATTCTATTAACAAAAGAGAAGAAAAGAAACAATCGAGCGGTGGACGCAACAGCAATATTTTATCACTGCAAGCTGTAAGAAAGTTAAAGTTATCTATAACCGGTCGGGAAATTTCTCTGTATCGGTACACTTGATGAAGTTATTCAAAAGTTTGCCAGTCCGGCACTTGTGAGAGATATTACTCGACAATGATTTACGCAACGTTTTCACCCGCTAAATTATTTATGCTTTCATTTCAATATAATAAATTTTGTTTTCAAATCGGCTACAGCTATGAAACACCGTCATAAAATTAGTGAATAGACCGCGCCCAAATTTTGGGCGGCTATTGGAGAATGTCACCCTGTAATTATAACAAATAAATGTGATAACTTTTAAATGGATGCTATAAATGATTTATAGATACAATGTATTTTATACGACAATTTAATTTATAGAAAACTTACATATATATTAATTCTAATTCGTGGAAAAGCTTTATGAAAAATTACTCCGTGTATAAGGTTTTCTAATCAGAACTCTGTACCAAATTAGAAAGTAGAAACTTATGGAACATTCTCGCTGTCTATCTGTCTGTTAGAAGCATTTGTCTAAATGACAGTCTAATAAAGAAATTTGGCCTAGTTCTAATCAAGGTTTAATTAGAAGAATAATGAAACTTTTGATTTCGTGGTAAGGATCGGGTATTGCGAGCTTTGAACTAAAATGTAGGCATAAAGTGTAATGATTTTAACATAAATACGTTTTGATAGGAACTTAATAAGAAATGTGCATACATGTGTTTATTTCAATTAGTGTACGTTTTTTACATTTTTCTAATAAATAATTATACTTTTATAAAGGCAATATTTGTACGAAAATACTGGATCCGCGATGTACATAATATAGTAAACTAATGAATAATAATAAGTACCTATTTGTAAAAAATTACATGAATGTACAATATGATGTTACTATTATCACACCATAGGTCATTATTTTCTTTAATAATAACCTCTTACTATGTATATACATATATCCTCATTAATTATACATAAGAACAAATAAGGCTGAATAAATAATAAACATATTATTTCATTAAATATCAAAGAGAATACGACAAAATAGTAAACAAAGATCTTTTACCCAGAAAAACTATTGAAAGCGTTAACATTTATAGAATTCCTGGTCTTAGCTTCAGTCTACCGGATATTCGCGTTTAAAGCAATGCTGAGATTGTCAGATGGACAATATTGTGACTATTTAAGTGAATTATTATTTATTTAATTATTTATTTCATGAAGTTTATACATAGCATATTTCTTGTAAAGCACTTATTAATCATTTCGTAAGATGTAATTGGCTTTCTAACGATAATTTTCTAAACTTTAATCAAATAAAACTATTAGTTATGATTATATAGGTATGAGACTAATTTTTTATCGATATTGAAGAAGAGAACATAGTCTTTTAATTCATTTTCCAATTTTTTATGTAGGCAGTTTAAAATTTCGTTGCGCGGGGCAGATGTAGACCTTTTCCAAGGAAAGTGAAAAGTTCGTGTAATCAGGACCCTTCTACCAATTGCAGAGCAGTATAAAACAAACCATTGTAATCGGATGTAATTTATAAAATTCATTACTTTCAAACCGATATAACACTTAATCCGCTACACACAGAGTACATTCTTCTACATTTAATCCCCTCATAATGTTTCAAAACAGCGTCTTCAAATAAATTGTCGACGTCACTAGGTATTTGCAGCTGTTGTTCATTCGTTGTTCCAATTAAGGCTAGAAATGTAACGTTCATTAAGACATGAACATCGGTGACATGTTTGTGCATTGTTGGAAAACGCTAGAACATCGGTAACAAAAATTGCAAGAGATATACGCTGTACAGCCTGTGTAACAATTGACCTCAATTTGTGAACTCTGAATTATCAACCTTTTGTACTGAATTATAAGGTCTTGCTATCGCTATGGTAAATATGGTCCGATTTTATAGTAATGATGACAATGCGATGCAATGTTCTATTTAATAAAGATATTTCAGTTGATTTATGCGTGTGTTATTATTGTTCTCTTACTAAATAGCTTAATTGGGTCGTGGATTGATTTTGTTAATGAACAAATAGCGGTCAAATTCTAATAATAGTTTCTGAAATAAACCACATGGTGATAGTATATAAATTTATTTCGTGAACATATGTTGAAATTTTATTGCTATTTCAAAAACTTTTAAATATTAATTCAACTCTTTGCAAGGAACTTCTTCAATTTTTTAACTTATAAACAATTATAGCAGTAACGCGCTGCATACGCGTGAGATAATTTAAAGATATTTATAATCTTAGTTTTAACTTTTGGCATATAATTCTTCGTTGTTTTCATTGTCTATATACATTTAAAGTTGTTTCAATATACATTTAACATATTACGGTCATATTTTCAACCAAATTTCCAAAAAAGATGAAGATTGCACTAGCTTGCATAAAGAATAAACTAAAAAACTAAACAAGTCAATGCTCATCAAGACCTCGCAAGGTACCACCGCAAAATTTTAAATTAGCCAAAAATAAACTCCATTTTTCCAGGCAATCAGTGAGTGAAGAGGCGGTGCTCGAAGGCGACACGTATGCACTATCGGCTCAGAGCTCCTCAACTGCCATCTTTGCTAACCCTCTCATTAACATGTAAATGAGTACGGAACATGCCTTGTCTGCGATTCTGCGAACATGTCCTACATTTTCTTCGAATAATTACCGTTCTTGCTTCATATTAAACTCAAATACAATCATTTTTATTCTTAATTACGATACACATTTCTTTCATGACCCTGTTTAAAATTAGATCATTTACAAGCTGTATTTCACTCTAAACTAGTTTGGATCAAGTGAACAAAGCAGCTACCCTTTTATTCGCCCACACATGAACTTCGTTTAAAGAATTGGAATTAAAACTATCCTTTCTAATTCTATAAATATGCTAGTTTCTATTTCTCTCTAAAACTGAAATGTATCTACTAGATACTTTAAAAAATACTTTCAAAGACTTTAAATCCCATTATGCATATAAATAAAAAACAACCTAAAAATATAAATTCATATTTTAATTTTAAATTCCTAAAACACGATGATGTTAATAAAACAATTAACATCTTGCTATCGACACAATCAGAACTTTATTGGCTTTAAAATCTTAAACAATAAGAGAAATTGACTACAATATCGTAAAGTAAAGTGGAACATAGTATTATTAAAATTAAATACCCGGTTGGGATCGCACGAATAATGTTTTACGATAATAATTCACTTTTATTGTGCCTATCTTACGCCCTTCTCCTATATTTATAGCGCACCTTGCTTGTTAGTCTCCTCTGATATATTACTTCGCTCTTTATACATCAATTAATAATAAGCCACATATTATAATATACAGAAACAATTATTGGAAATATAAGAAATTAGTTATAGATATCGACTGTATAAATTACAGTTCTGAGAACTTTTCGTTATAAATATGTAATTATACTCCCTCAATTATGTTGGACATTAACATAATCCTTTGTTCTAGTAATACCTGTAATTATTATATTTACGAAAAATACATATTTAATTACCTATGTTCTAATTTCCAGCCTATTGGTACACTTTCGTTTACCTTGAAATATTGATAAGAATAATTACTTCTAATATATTTAATTATTTATTACTAAGAGAGCTTTATATATCGTATTGTCTCAGTTTATCCATCGAAATAACCCTTTGTCCTTTCTTTTCATAGAAATAATATTAAGGAAGCACATAATTACTTCCCCATTGTGATTTAATCAGCCTTCATATTTAATAAATACAATCAAGGCATCCATAAACATATAAAGCCCATTTATATAATCTTAATAAAACGTATTTGATTGAAATGAAATAAATTCCTTCAAATATAATTTAATCTATAACTAAACGATTAAATTCAGAACCTAATCAAAAATATCTCTATACTAGCGGTCCGCCCCGGCTTCGCCCGTGGTACATATTTACGTTTTCTCTACATAAGAACCATCCTCGTACTTCAAGGAATATAATAAAAAAAGAATTATCGAAATCGGTTCAGCCGTTCTCAAGTTATGCGCTTACCAACACATTTTGGGATTCATTTTTATATTATAGATAGATAGATTACGACTGAAATGAAATTTAAAGCATATAACTATACAATATTCAATGTACAAAGTAACAACGCAGCATATTCCGAAACAGTATCACATCAACAAAGCCTTGGAAGTCTTGTTATAAATCTGCTAACTTAATTTGTGCTGAATCATGTGAATCAACAAATGTTGAATAGCGAAATTTGCGCTGTTATTAGTACAATACGTATAATACGTTAAATGTACGTAATCCTTAACCACAAAACATAACAATGGCGCAATCTTTATCCCCATACACGGTTGATAAAGATACTTCCATCATGTTATCATCGTGGAACATTGTGAAACATTTTAGCTGTAATTTGGTGAAATAAAATGCATTTTAGACATTTCACTTGAATATGACACAATAAATTGTTATACACACAAAACAATTACATTGAAAACATTAAAATAAAAAAAATATAAGTAGCCTTAATATTAGTCTTCACATCAGTCGTCGATCGTCGATCATTCGATCGTCTCTAGCACAGGTATGTTCCTAGTTGAGGCGATCGTCGTGTCTAATTTGTTTTTGTATTTATGTATTGTTTCGAAATAAACGATTTTTTTTATTTTTTATCAGTAGTGAAATTAATCGTCTTTCACTAAATCTTACGCAGAATATAACCAAATACTCAAACCTGTTCCAAATGTAGAAAAAAATATTTTATTTTAATTGAAATAAAATTAATAAAATATCAGATAATAAATACAAAATGAAAATAAAATGCATGTTCATCTAATTAAATTTCATAAATACTGCCAACTCTAGGAAGAATTGATGTTAATTTTAACCAAATACTAGAACTAATCCTATGTAATTTAATTTAAGATATCTCTCCAGGCGTCTCCTCGCGTCTATTTGCACATAGCTCTTTTACGACTTAAGGCGTTACCAGGCAATTTCGACTATGTTCAACCTCTATAAAGTCTGGTACAACATAAAGCACAATACCGAAAAAAATATATAAAATAGGATGGTCTTTGATCTTTAATTGCTCGCGAGGACTTTTTTCCAAAGTTAATAGATTTCTAGAAAAAAAATGTGCCATGGTCATCGATTTTTCCGCAAATGCTCTATAAACTTCGTAACCTGCTGACTTAGAGCTTTGAAAATTTTATCTTTAATAAATTATCAGTTACACAACAGTCCCTGACGAGGATTTTTTGTTTCACTGATTGGTATCTTTTTAAATACAAAATGCGAGGAAAAAAGAAGGTGCAGCGGGAGAGGTTTGAGATCCGTCAAGTATGGTCAAGGTTATTAGCGCATGTATAAGCCTTAAGCCAGTTACTCCTTTCTAAAGGCACATAAATCTTGTGAATAGATTTCAATACGATTTTCATTGTAGTATATATTATCTATCTAACCGTTGGAAGGTTCTAGGTGATTTTAAATTCAAATTGTGCGTCAATATTTTTGAATGGTGTTCAAAATTTGTAGAGTAAGTTCAAATTGTCTTTCTTCTTACAAAAAAAATTGGTTGTCTGTAAAGTCGGTTTACTGACGATAGTTGAACGTGACAACGTCCGATTGTGCTTCTTTGTCGCTCGTTCCGCGCTCTCGCTTGCACTTCAAGCCTTACATGGAACGCCTCAGAGCGAGGTAACGCCGCATGAGTCATGTTTTTCGTGCGTGGAGCCGGCTCTATCGAATTATAAGACGTTGTCACGTCAAAAGACTATTCATTCATTCACTAATTCTTTCACAACAATTTTAAGAACTGAAATTCATATGCTATAAATCGCTGTCTGTGGACTCAAGTGACAATTTCCCAGCGTGAATATGGAAAATAGCCGGTATTATTAAGAAAACAACGTAAAATTCTGGAACATATTCTCTGGCATAATCTTATTTCAAATTTTAAACCGAAATGTGTAGCAACCTGTTGAGCAAATAATAATAAAGCCAGCGTTTTACTAAGGCTATGTTGTAAGAGGTTTACGCGCCATAACGCGGCGGGCATCGAGAGAGCGCAATTAAAAGCCGCCGTCAGCAAAATGCAACTCTTTAATTGAAACCTTACAATGTGATCTAACTAGATGTGCCTTTATTTTATGAGCTACAAAAAGACAGCACAAAGGCTTTAAAGATTTTTTGTTGTGTAGAACAATGACAGACCATAATGCGAGAACTGAGAACTTTAAAAACATGAAGGTACAATGGTGTAGCGCAATTTCTGCAGTTTAAAATCCTTACCTAGTTCCGTTTTTTGTATTCTGGTAGGTTTGTGAAAAGGTCAGGTTACGTTGCAACCAGATACGTATGATTATTCTATAGAGACGAACCTAACCAATAACATTTGACCTTTGTGACCGAGATTACTTATTGAAGTAACATTTTCTTCCCTCCCGTCTAATCATGATGCGGCATAAACGACCTGGAATGTTCGAGAAATCCACCACTCTTTTATGGAAAACAAGCGCATGCTGCAGCTTAATTTTTTTAATAATATGAATACTTCTTCCGAGTCCTCTATTTTTCTAATTCACGTATATCTCTCTTAAACGTGTTTTTTAAACAGTTTACAGATGATAGTAACTAAATCTTTATTAAAATACCAATATTAAAAAGCTGCCTTTGTTTTCCTTAAACATTACATATACATATATTTAAAGTCGGCCATGCCATCAGCAATAATGTCTCACAAGTTTTCGTACTCCTAACTTGAAGACTACAATGTCGTGAATTAGTCACATTAGGGTCAGTCTCTGCAATTCTCTGCGACAATGCATTTACCCTTCACAATACACCATATTTGCACGCGCAGAATTGTGGACTCTAGCCTGCATGTTTTAAGGGGCAAAATTGTGTAGCGTTCGGTTGTTTCAGATTTCCAGTTGAAGTTGAATCCTGAGTATTTGTAGCTAGAGATAACAGCACACGAGCGGGCGAACCTGTTGATAAGAGCCGTCGTCGATAAGGCCGTCCTGATGGACTGGCCGACACAGAATTTCGGCGAATGCATATTTCATGAGTTGATTAAATAGCTCGCGCTTTGAATCTACTTGTACGTACAACGGCGCTAGTAATTTTAGGTATGTTTGGGCACTTAGCTACTGAAATAGTTGGAAACCCGAAGGTACTAATGGCTGATAAGAATAATGTCCAAAGTTTCCTCTTGATGAGTTTAAACAGAGTTAAATAACGACCGATTTGTAGAAAAGGAACGAGCAGAACAAATTGAGCATTTTGCTTTCTGCTTTTGTTAAAAATAAGCGAATTAATAACATAGTTAAGGGCATAATGTAACGATAACCGGATAGAAGGAAAAAATTAGTGACATCTTCGACATATTTATACCGAATTTCTTTATTTCCTTTGTTCGATACACAATGCTTCATCCAGAAACAATAAAAACAATTTTATTCGATCAAATTGTTGCGTTGTAGCAAGCCCATCGCCATCAACAAAACATCCTACCATAAAACTGTCGTATCAACAAAGTTTGATTCTGTATCAAACAGAGAATAATTCCACACAACTCGATCCATTATATTTGCCTAGAACAAAAACTAAGTCTCGTAATAAAACACTATTTAACTCAATATTTGAGTAAGTAAATCCCATTTCCTTAGCAAAAAGTTTATTGTACAAGAAACACGAGTAAACTTAGCAAGAGTAACTTAAGATATTGCTCGGGGCTACTCACGCGTGTCTTATTATCGGAAATCCGAGCGGATAGCGCTCGCATTTTGTAATAAAACATGCTTTAACTCGTCGCTCCGGGATAACATATTTTAAATCTCCAACATACATTGTTTTTCGGGTGGCACATAAAATATCTTCATCACACTTATCCTGATACGCTTTCGAATGTATTCGTCCGTAAGTCACTGTGAACTGGCACTTGACGGTCTGAAAATGTTGTAATTGCATTCATAGTAAAATATAAATATAGGTACACATTAGCAATTAGTATTGCTTTTTATAATAAACCGAAGATATAGTCTAGTCTCTAGTGGATATATAACATCTAGGGTTTCTCTATTTTAGGGTTACTCTTTTTTAACCTATTCAAATGATGATTTAGTTACAAAATGGCTTCATACAAATAAGGAAAAACTGCTAATTCGTTTTTACGGAAAATATCGACAGCACAACCAAACCTTTACTTATCACGTATACAAGTAACAACAAAATACGTAGAAATGCACTAACGCTACAAAACAAAACAAATAAAACGTCCATAATTCTCAACTATGTATCATTGAGTGTAAAAGAGATGTATATTGCGACCTAAATACCTTCCGCCAATAGCAGCTAGTCATCTAGGATGGCTAGAGCTGTGCAATAGGTACCCAATGAATAATTGTTCGGAGCGTGCGACCGATAAAAATGATATATACTCTCTTACGATGTACAAGTACAACTTTATTTGCGCCAATACCACACATTCCGTAAGCTTTATCGCTTAGAAAATTGCATTTTGTTTCGCGTACAAGAACTATAATGGAGCAATATTATGATTCAATAATTATGGCTTTGTCGATATCAAATCTCAGTACATCAGTAAATCGATATGCGTACGAAATTGTAAGCTTTCCTCTTCCTATTCCTTTCTTATAAATAGGTGAATTAAATTTAAATTACTTTGTTTTCTACGTTTTTAAATAGCACTCAATTGCCATTGAATTTCTTACAAAAAGACCAACATTTATCATTAGTTCCTCAGCCAAATATCTCACATACGAATTGAAAATGTTGGTTTATTGTTTAGTTAGTCCATAAAACATCACATTCTGTTATTAAATATCGCCATAAAAGTTAAAAAGGAAGAGAATAATCTCAACAGCACTTTATTTATTACTTCTGACGTATCTTAGAGATATTTTATAATTTATAACGAGTTAGTAGACGAAAGAGCCAAGACATTACTTGCCAACCGGAACTCTTTGATTTCTTTTTGAAATACAAGAAAGTTTTTAACTTCCAAGGACAGATGTTATCGCGATATAAAACTGTTTAGAACTAAATAATGAGCTTAGGATCTGAATGTATAAGTATGTATGTAGATATATTATTTGTACAAAAAATGTTTGCTATCCGATTCAGATATTTGATTTTATACAACTAGCTGTTCGCCCTGGCTCTGCCTTGGTAAATTTTTGTTATTCAGGAATAATCTAAAGGAGCCATGGCATTCTAATGAAGTAATTTACAAAGGTAGCGTTCGTCGTCAAAGTTTGGAGCTTATTGAGTACGAAAAAAATAAAAAATACTTCCTGTTTAGTAATACACAGAGGATCTTTTCCTTGTTTGTTGAAAAAATATTGAATAGGTACTTTGTTTGGTTCAAGCTTGAGAGACTAAACTGCAGTAACAACCGGTGTTTCTTTAAAGTTATCGTAGCGCTAATTTTCAGTATTCCACTAAAGCCTATAAGTTGAAAAGACAAAAATTAATTATAACTTCAAACAAAAATCTCGAGAAATATTCAAATAACCGCATCAGAAATATAGTCAAGATATAATAGCGATACTAAATTTCCCCGGAATTCTGTAGATCAACACAATAAGTTTGTACAAATCATAGAAACTAATCTAATTCGAGCTTTAGCAAACTGTATCTTATGTAACAAAGCATTAATTTCAGAATAGAACAGCACTGAAATCACAATAAAGTATTTAGAATACAAAAGGTGCCGTAAGTTTTGCTTATCGCCTCTCGTGGCCCGTTAACCACAACCGAACAATTGATTCTAGCAATTTCTCCAAGATTTCTCATTTTAAATCGACTTGAATATTACCATATTTTATTGTGTCAATTACAAACGTATTTTATTCGTATTTCAAAGCGATTTTGTGACTGAAATACGTTTATATGAATACTGTAAAAGTTCAATATTATATTTTGGGAGTGGTATAGGATATTCCTTGATTATTACTTCATAATATTATGAAACATCAATGTGACATTGATGTTCTTATATGCGTTTGATTAAAAGATTTATGATTGGTTGTTTAAATGTAATAGAACGAAATTGTTAGTTATAAATTAATTTAAACAGGTATTAATTGAAATTCTAAAATGAGCTTAACATACACAAAAAAATAGTTCATAAGACGTACGCTTATCATATTTTTATGAAACATATTTTAGGGCGGGTACGTAAAATTTGAAAACGTTTTTACAGGTATAAAAACACTCGAATAACACATAAAAACTTGTTGCAGATTATCCTTCTCACCTTACATTTTGTAAGAGTTTCGGAAATGGCTGCGCCCATGAAAAATATGTTAGGAGGAAAAAGGGAGCGTACCCCATAAGCCTTTTATGAAATCGTTAATGATGCCGTTGATGGTTCGCGGCTTTTTTGAGTGTTTCGCGTTCTCTTACACGCCATTCTGGGTCGTTACCGAATATAACATTCGCGAAAATTAAGCCATTTAACGAACGCAACAAAAACGCTCTCCTAAATTATTGATCATTATTTTAACAGCGAAAACTTCTCGAATCAAAATCCAAATTAATACTTTTAACCTACGCACGGCGATCGTAATCTCCGCAGTAATTACGTTTACAACTCGCCAACGATAACTACGTACACAACAATGCAGGAAAAAGTGTAGATAATTATGATAACAGCGGGGTAAGAGGGTGGATTTTATTTGTTCGTTTAAAATAAAAAATAATAAAGCTCGGTCTAGGTAGGTCCGCACTTGACATTCGCAAGTTTTAATTGCTGCACTCGGAGGCACTCCTGCGGTCGGAGTGGGCACGAGCCGTCACCGCGACAACTGAGCCTCACAAAAACTATCCTCGCAGACACATTTAGCGTTCGTAAACACGCTATTCCCTACACTCGTACAGCGTCTAGTTACCATAATGAAGGTCTCCAGTTGACGCTGACACAAAAACGTTCGCAGCGTGATTCTCGCCGCAAATGACATTCAATTCTCTTGTTAATAACTAGCGAATTGTTTTCGCTGAGTTTGATACACGGTTGAATTGGTGGGGAACAAAGTCCTTTAATCATGCGCCGGGCACGAACGGAATGTCAAGTAAAATGAAGTGTGTTTTTAATTTAATTGTGAATTGTTGGAATAAATATGCTTATTTCAGGCTGATGTTACAAGGAAGACAAAACGCGACAATAATTTTCTCTATATTTTGTGTTTACAATATTTAATAAATATTAATAAAATATTACTCTCTTATATTGATTGTTAGAGTTCTCTTCTTTGTAACTTGTTTAGTTTTAAAAGATATATTTTTATGCTTTTCTAACTCTACTGTACTACTATAAAGACAGTTAGAAAACGTTAGTCAGTCAGTAACAACAACGTTTTTGAGATAAAATTAAAGCAGCCAAAAATGTCAGCATTATTTAGCTCTTGGGATTCCATCGTTTCCTTCAGTATTGATTTTGTAAGATTATTGAAAGGAATATAGAACTTTTAAAAGAACTTAAATAATAAATCACCTAACGCTGTTATGCTAATTATTTCTAACCTTGAGTCGGTCGTGGAATAAAGTAAAATCTCTGGCTTAGGCGTAAACCCATCTAAGACTCGCGTAATAAATGTGAGTTATTCTCAATTAATTAATACAACCAAACTTTCACAGAAAAACTTGAATGAGAGAGACGATCATAAATTGCATCATTAATGTAAATTATATCATGTAAGAAATATGTTAAATAAATAAAATTCAAATATTATTAACCAAAATGTAAATTATAATGCTTTTCAAATCTGCCTTTTTGTTTTGTGTAACTATTTTATCATCTATAATTTTATTTTATTCCCAAAACTGCTTTTAAATTATGTAAAGATCTTGCCGTCGTGCTAATGAGTTTTACATCTTTTGAAATGAAATTTAAGTAAATAGTTTAATAAAATTATTACCATAACATTGGAGTTTAGTAAATATTAAAGTCAAGCTCACCAGAAATTATAATGAATAGGGAATTTTTATAAATATAATATTTTTGAAGCTTTCTGAAAATTCATTCGCTTCTTTTGTCTTCGTTTTAATTGGAATCTTTGATGATCACGAGTGAAAAAATTTACTTCTAATCATCTTACCCTTCGATTCTTCGACCCAACCCTTCCTTCCCCTTATCATCAATCAAAATTATTTCATTCATCCTTTACTTTTACAGCGATTTCTCTCGGAATGCTTTACCCGAATCGATCAAGCGATCACAAAGCTTAGCTATTTTAAATAACAATATTAAGCCTATGTAGATTTTTGCTTAATAAACGTTTCATTCTTATGTGCTTTTCTTTTCTTTCTAATTGGATGTCATTAAGGGTTCTCAAAGAAATATAGGTGATTGCATATTTATTGCAAAATGTAGCATCATTTCAATATTAAAACGACCGTCGCATCTCAATAACGGCCAAAATTGAAGTCGCTGATAGGCGACTAATTGGCGCTCATACAATTTTTGCCGCCATAAAACATGGTAGTTTAACGCGAACGACCAATCTGTAGACTATATTTTCTAAAGTCGCGCCAGCTAGCACTTAATTGAACGCGGCACCTGAACGCTATAAAACTGTAGCACAGCATTCGTTATCACTGTCACTTCGAGCAGAAAATAAACTACATTGAAGAAAATAAAAGTTACTTCAAAGCGTCGATATAACGTGAAACTGGTTGGTCCGAAGCACGCATTTAAAAAAATGGCACAGCTTATGTTCTCTCGTCGAGAGAGCGGAAAGCGGGCGGAAGGGCGAGGGGCGCGGGGCGCGGGGCCACGGGGGCTGGGGTAGTTTATGGAGGGAACTGATACCGTGGACCCAGGAAAGTGTTTCAAGCTTAGGATTTGTGTAGGGTATTTACATGATATTCTCTCATGAAATAATATTTAGTTAACTGCGCGTATTTAGGGTTTTAATGTTTATAATTTGCGGCATTTAGTGTAATTTTCACCTTAATTTCGCTGCGTTTTCTACATCATGTTATTATATTTTACTCTACTTATTTTTATGTTGAAGTTTTTACTGAAACAATTTAAACTTGACTTTCTCACTTCAAATCCTAAATAAAATCTTTTTTAATAGACCATGTTGAATCATTGAACTACAAATAATAACATGAAAGCGTAGAACTTCAATCTAAATGTAATATTCAATAAAGGTTAATTATTGTCAAAAATAAAGCCTTCGATAACTATCGAATACTCAATAAATTTATGCGAGCTTAAACATATATGTGATTCAATTGTTGGAATATTCTAGTTGCAAAGATAGAGAGCTCAGTTGCAGATCATTGATAACGCAGGGCTATCATCGGCGAATGGGTAATGGTCCGAGATTGCGAGGCGAGGGTCGCCGGCCTGCGACAGACATGACTTATTACTACCACCAGGATACAACCCTATTTCGCTCCTAATGACCATGCTCGTATAGAACCCTTAATTTCGACGCCCCACGATTTTTATTAACGCCTCCAAGTAGCCAGTAATTCGGGACGAATTTTATTGTGGGTCGCGACGTTTCGATTAAGCTTTTTGCTGTCTTTCATTGATTACTTCGTGCTCTCTATATATCGTATAAGGTCGAACCTTACTCTTCTATTTGCAAATACACAAACGTCGCTCTGCTGAACTCGCATAAAGGTCATCCAAATGTTATTCGAATTATAGGCCGTTCTAGTTTATTACTTTGTACAAAGGGTAAATGACAATGATGTTTAACATTTAATAAGGAAATATTACGTAACAATGGCACAGTTAATTAAATTGATGTTTGAAATTCATAATTAGTTGGGGAATATATCAAAAATTAATTTGACAAATACGTAAGTTATTATTGTTTTACTGTTCTCTCTACTGTAATTAATATACATTGTAATCTAAAACCATATGTACATACAATTGTAATATAGGAAAGACATTTTTTTATACTGATATTTTTGATATAAATTTTTTAATATAGGTGCGCCTAAAGAATAACAAATTAAATGTTCTCTCATCGAGATTCAACACCAAAACACAGAACTTTAAAGATAATTCCATCAAACAAATAACACGAACTGGGTCACAAATCCATTCCTCTCCGATCCGAAGATAGACAGATTAAAATTAGATATTTAATATTACTAAAAGTTTGCGAAGTTTATCCGCAACGCGGATATCGCGGACAATCTCTGGACCGCATTCGGATAGCTACCACAAGTGCTTCAATGATGAACCGTTAATCTGCTAACTAGAATAAATTTGCATTGTTAACCACGTTTACACACAGTGGGCTTGCGATGACGTCATGTTGCAGTTTAAAACATAATAATTTCTTTTGTAAAGAGGCTGGGAGCGCGAAGATTCCGTGGGGTATTATGGTAAGATATATAAATACATCATTCAATCAGAGAATAGAAAAAATACAACACTACATATTATATACTACATTAACTGAACTTACTAATCTTCAGCAAGGATTAGTTTTGAATTACAGGTTATTTCCTACAAATTTATTCTGTGGATTTTTCTTTAAATTAAAGACAATCAAAATTTATCTATTATTTTTGTACTTAGCATTTTGTGATCATTAATCTAAAACAAATATATTTATAACTTAAAAATATACGTCTCACGATTTCTACTGTGATAGGTACTTTCATATTATAGTTCCTTGAATTTTTACTTCATAAATAACTAATGTAACATAATACCTGTTACACAGTAAATGTAACCTTTTAAACTACACTTTCGATACAAGAATAGCACAATAACACAATACTGGAAATACATATATAAGTAGAGCTTTTATCCCCAGACTTAACAGATATTACGCGCTACGCCCCACTAGACTACGAAACGTAAACCATGCTACGAAATGCCTACAGCGCTACGAACACTTCAATATTGAGAAACGGCTTTGTTAGCAAACAACTTTATATTGAACCCGACATTTCTGAAAACTGGTTGGACAACCGACGCAAAAGGACGAAATTTACGACTCGAATTAATAGTATAAAAAATCATCTTTCCGTGATAACATCTCCCATAAAATACCCTATAAAATAAAAAAACGCTTCAAGATAAAAATCTGATTTGAGCGATAAAAAATGCCTTTCAAATCACACTTTGCTTCATTTTATACCTTTATGTTTGTAATGTTGTTTTTGTGAGCAACTATGTTGCACAGAACCTTAATAAAATTACATGCAAAATTTGCCTTCGCATTTACTTGTTAACAAATATTTTTGTAAAAATTACATGATTTTTTTGTGTTTTATAGCTGTAAGAAATCTTACAAAGAAACTGTTATTATAATATCTATTACACTGTTATTGTTAGGTATAATACGTACCTACTCTATATTTGTAGTAAATTTTAAATATGTTTCTATGTATATTTCTTACATATTTCACCCGATAATGAGCTCTTTAACAAACTCAAACATAAATAAATTGTATACTTTTTTTTTATTATTATACACTTTATTTTATGAAACATATAATATGTTAATTAGTAGTAAGTGAATTTGAAGAAATTTACATAGTAAGTCTGCTCTTATAAGATTTCACAACGTGGGGATTCATTTCACTCCCTGTACGTTTATGCCTTCATTCATTCAACCATGTTTTTATGACGCAGTAAAATGTCTCGATCAAGATATTAATAATTTATGCAATCATTCAAATACTTTTTTATTGAAACACTTCAAAATCATTCGATATTAGCTCAACAATAATCATTGTAAAATGAATTGCTTTATCATGCAGGGCATTATTATTATATTTTTAAATAATTTGGAAAATCCAAAAGTGCACGCCTCATAATTTTTTTTAATAAATATTTATTAATTATTATTTTTGTTTATTTAATAACAATTAAACCACATCGAATCAGACCCTGAAAAATGAAAGGGTTCTATTCCTGAGCATACTCAAGCGTAAGAGAAAAAAAAAGACTCGATTAGTAAAGTATTTCGGTCGCTATCGTGTTAACAAGAAAAAGGATCCGCACATACAGACACACGGACGTCCAAGACAGAACTTTTTTAAACTGTTTTTTAACTAGTTTAAATAACAAAAATGACATCAAAAATATCATGAACGTTAAAAATAGTGTTTTTTCTTAATATGTGTGTGTATGTATTATCTTACAAGTGCAATGTATGATACATAAAGACATTTTAAGTTTGAAAAATCAGATGTTTTGCGCGAAGTGACAGTAGTACCCACCTCAACGCTTCGCTTATGAGGCGTGCAATAATAGCAGCTGATAACAGTAATAAAAAAACATGCTTTTATTATGTATTAATTTCAATTATTTAAACCGATCCTTATCTTAAATCCTATCATCTCAATTTGAGGATAAAATTCACAGTTACTGTTCGTGGTATATAAAACTCAATATTATACAGAAATACCGGAGATTTAAACTCCAAATCAAATGACCGATATTTATTATTTAGGCTCTTTACAGAAATTTTATTCGCATCGATACGTTTTTGGCTGTCCGATTATCAAAGCGTTTATATTATGTATGTATTTATAAGTACGATTTCAATTTCAAATATACGCTAATGTAGTAGTAAATACCATATTTTTATTACTACTCTAGGTACAGACAAGAAAATTTATGGTTTTAATCTAAATTTTCAGTGATAATGAAAAGTGCCAAAAACAATTGCCCAAACGCAAATCATATTCTCTTTCATAATATGATATGTGGAAATAAACATTCTTAAAAATAATTTCTTATTTAAAATCTACTTTATATTAAATTACACTTGGAAACAATAAAACGATTTACTAATGATGCTGTCAGATACCATCGGAAAAACCTATTAACATTGGAATAAATTGCCAAGTTGCTTCCAATAATACTTTCATTAAAAATAATTGAGGTGCATTTATAGTTTCCCTTATAATTCTATTTATAAAAGCTAAGAAATAATACAAAAAGTAGGTCAACTTTTCAGATACTTTGAAGTTATACGAGATAGCATTCCGTTATAACTGAACTTATGCCAAATTTGCTCGATTTTGTGTATAAAACATAGAATAAACTGCACAACTTGTAAAATTTCGACTGTAAATGTGCGTTTTCTTTACAAACTATACTGTATTTATTATAGCACAGCCTCAGTGCACACGAGACACACTAAGTACTTACTCATATTACTCTATAATCAATAATATAATGCTTTAGTTCTTGAACTCTTGTTGGTATGTTTTTAATCTTTTAAAAGGATATAATGTTCATATTCTCTTAAAAAAGAGGACTAATATTATAATATCATATCCAGCCTACATTATATAATATGTAGTTGAAAATTTTTGCTATTTTATAAAACTATTTGTTTTCTTTTTAATATTCATTTAATTATTATGTTTAGAACATATTTATTATAATAAGCTAATCAAATAGTACTGCGTCAAAACCTAAATGATGTTAATCCGTGCATTGTGGTCAATCAGCTGGTTGAATATTAAGCTAATATAGCATTGCTATTTGTACATTATTGTTTAAATACGATTTAGTATATTTATTTCGGTCGTGCCAATCATATGTTCCAACATAAAAATATTCCATCGACGTAACGTGATGTCATAATAATAGGCATATACCACGTGGTGTAAGACATATCAGAGCTTCTACGATCAGACCCTCAAGGTAGGAGAACCTTCTGGATCTTACTGTCCTCGTCATAACACACGTTAAATACAACGCTCTACTTTTTTATCTGTTTTGCGTACTGAGTATAAAAAAGATACTGATTATATTACCCGACTCGAGCACTAAAATATACTTCTTTAATTATAACCGTTTAAAGTTTCTTTAACGATTGCGATCTTCATGCTTTATATTTTTTTAAGCAATAAGTATTTAATATAATAAGTGAGACGTTAGATATTTAACAGAAAATTGACATGAGAGAGCATGCAATTGAAACATTATTTTTCAAGTTAATATAATAAATTAGTTAATAAAATAGTTCGGTTTCAGCTATTCCTTAAGAAAAATAATGTTAAAATATACACGTGAAAGCAACTACGTCACGCTCTATAAAACTTTTAAAGAAAAGTAACATGAGTTAGAAAGATAGCAATATATTGTGATTGGACAAAACGATACAAAACGTAGCATCGAGATGTGATTGTTGAGTAACACAATGCTACCTAACTTTCATAATGGCCGAAAAACAATAAGTACGTAGTCAAACTGAAACATTGTCTCCGTCTCTGAGTTACCGTATTTTCGTTATTTGTGTACTTTTCATTCGATATTATGTTGCGAATTTATCTTTCAGAAAATAATGAACCCTCAATCATTATTTACAATGTTAAAATTAAAATTGCAACAGCCAATTTATATGTTATATTTCATACCGAATAACCATAACGTAATGAATCTATTTTCGATAATATTTCCTGATCGATCTTTGTTTCAAGAACTGATAATAACTAACGAGAAGAAGGGAAGAAGGCCTCGTCAAGAATGGGGTCACACTCGTAACCTTACCTTTTCCCTACAATCCCATTAAGAATAATCCTATTTGAGTTTGACAACATACCCATAACTAATTGATGTGGATGCTTATGAATGTGTGCTTCGATGCTTTCTTCACGTGACACATCCACAGACACATCTAAGGATTTTCATTAAAAAGCCTCTGTTCTAAATTTTCGTCAGCGCAGTTATTATTTCGAAATTCTGTTATCTTTAATCGTATTCATTTTAAATAAAATTCATTAAATTAAAGTAACAGAAAACAGTACAAGTAATATAGGTGTATTGCAGATCGAAAAGTACATCTACCTTATATTTTTTATAAATGAATTAATAATAAAATTTTAATAAAAATAAACAACGTCTTTTCACTCAGTGATTTTTATTATCTGATGTTTATTCAAATTTAGTTTACCTTGTTTTTAATGTAATTTAAAATTCAAATGACCTATTTTCTTGTTGCTAAGACGAGCGATTGAATTAAATTTCAATTCTTACATCATTTTGTCTAAGCATTTTGTAGAAGGTTTTCAGCGTTATAATAGATTTATTTGAAGACGTTAGGGAGCCAGGTGCAAATTTGGTTAACTATTTCCTCTCAAGAGATAATTCGTCAGACGCATGAGAGTATAGTATTATAAAGCCTCGTGAACGTCAGCTGGCGCTCGGTTGGGGGGGTGAGCGGTTGTAGCCTCCCGCGGACATAGGAAAAAAAATACATTCATTCATTCATTTCCTCTCAGCTAAAAATTTGTCAAATTGTAGCTAACCCAATATCTCAACGAAAAAAAATAGTCAGCTGGTTACAACATGGTGTATTATACGTCAGCTGGTGTCTCGAACATGAAAGTTAAATTTAAAGAAAAATTTATTTTCCGTTATTTCCTCTCAAACAAAAATTTACCTGATGATAGCTTATATGTAACTGTGGATAAATATATATGTCAGCTGGCTGTATCTTGGTGGAAAAACCGTCAGCTGATACGGGAGGCCACAACCGCTCTTCCCCCCAACCGAGCTCCAGCTGACGTTCACGAGGCTTCATAATACTATACTTTGATGCATTTTACTAATTACCGCTTGAGAGGAACTTGGTCATAAAATCTGCTGCTGGCTCCCGGACCATATGAATCAATTGGGCTGCCCCATTTTTTATTAAAATCTAATAATTTAAACAGTTATCATTGTTGCTTTGTTATAGATTTAAGTAAACGCTACAATAAAATAAAATATTAATTATGTTACAACATACGTGTGCACCAAAACCTACTTTTAAATACGATACACTAAACCAATATTTAATCTCATCAGTAATTAAATAAAACTTCTTAACATTTTTCAGTCTATAATTAGCTTAAGTACATTTAATCTTATGTGTACCCAAAGGGTTCGTTATTATTTACAGCCAATAGGACTTTCATTACGGCGCAACTTGGGAATGTGGTCTTTAAATCATGGAAGATACAGGAGAAATTTGCTTGGCAATCGCTCCAACTCATTACTAATACTGATATAGCATAGGTCCCAACAGTTATTTACCTAATTGACCAATACATATAGAAACCGCGTGGGATCGGGCCCTGAGTGCCTTTTTCACAATACACTACATTTCAATTAGACTAATCGAAGCTTACATCAAGCGTACATAGCCCAGGTAATCTGCAAATATTGACTATGATATACATTCGCGTATACAGTACATAACACTTCATTTAAGACCGAGTCTTGAACTGTATTGATTATTCTATTCTATTGAATACTAAATGAGGAGACGCGATTACAGATTCCAATTTTGTTATACATTTTCTCAACTCAACTTGTTTAAAAGCACTGAATTACAGAAGAAAATATTTTAAGAAATTGTTGACAGATAAAAGTATCTTCTTTAAGTGCTGTTTCGATTTTGGCGAAACGTGATCTTTAGTTGTATTTACGACAATTTTAAATTACGCTCGAACAAACAGTTTACTTGTGACTTGCTTGTGACCTTGTGTTGCCATTTTCTGTATTACTAATCCCATCATCTCGTTAACAGCCAGTTAGTAGGATAACATTCCTCCTCAACAAGAGTTATTTTATAACATTGTGCATCAAAATAGGCCTACAACAAGAGCTCGCATTCTAAAAGCAACGGACGAATTTCTCAACCCTCGTAAGCAGCACGGACCACAAATCTTCATTAAGCAAAGTGCAAAGAAAGGCGTGCGTCGCGTAGCAATGCTTTAATTGCTAGTGTTTATCACAACGATTACTCTTTGGGCCCGGGTTAAATAGCGCTCATACGTCACAGCCGGCATGTAATTATTTTCCACGTGAAATACACGAAAAACACACCTACGCAGCGTCTACCACTACTTTATGAGAGCCCCGCAATTTGTCTATTGGTTTCTGTTTCGTCTTAAATGCCGTACTCTAGAATTTTGTTAAGATTCTTCCTCATTACTGGATGTTTATTCTTGTTACTATTTAATAAGTTCGACTACATGAGATATGAGATGTGATTTATAACACTAAAGACGAAAGAAGGAATACCTTTGCATTAATCTTGGCGAAGTACGTCATACGATAAAGTATTACATATTTATTTTTGTTTATTATTTTACATTTTATGCTTCGAGTTTAACAAATATCGTTCTTTCAAATTGCTAACAAAGTCAATTACATATTTAACACCATAAAAGCGTAAAGCTTATCGCTATTTCTTCGGAGCAATTACGACAAAACTTTAATGGAGTTAAGATCAGTTTCCTCACAACCGTTAGGCAATTAACTGCCCTATTTTATTACTTTAATGAAAACAAATTTTAAAATCCTCCCCTGTAAGTAAATACATAAATCTTGTGAGCATCCAGAAAGGTATTGAAAAGTTTTTTGTCGCTAAACGTTAAACCCAGTACGACGAATAGAATCATTGCAAAGTTTAAACTAGTATAAATAACCACGAGTTATGTACATGGAGTATTATACTCTAGAACTCTTTACTTCTTAACAGTCGATACTCGTTGGCTTTATTGCAAAACTTTCACAAGCATTCCTCTTTTATTACTCCAATTTTGTACGACTAAGCCTACCCCGTAGAGGGGTTGCTTCGCGGTATTACCTATTTAGATTTCGATCGGGCCATACAACAACTCATACCTTGTAAAACCGTACACGAGGCATTGTTATTGAAAGCACGGAACAGGAATTGAAAGCATTTCTGATGTATGATTTTAGGACACGTGTAAGCCTTCTTAATTCGTATGAAGAGTAGTAGAGATTCCCAGAAATACATTAAATAAAAATTGAAATGTATCAGGATTCAAATAATTTTATCATAAATACGAATCCATATAACAATCGAATCGCTCCATAAAACAGTATCATTACAATGTATTTCATTTGATGAATATGCAACAAGAGAACTAATATTAACTACAATATTAAACCAATCAGCAACACATTAAATGGCAGAGGTAAATAACTAGCTGGCTGATGACAATATATATTGAGAGCAGAAATTGCATGAAAATCATGAAACGGCTTAGAACCGTTTCCACGAAAGTGCACTATCGATATTGTCAAATTGAATGGAGTAACGATGCAAATGAGCGAAATTGATCCTTCGAAACCTTAACTATGTTCTCGGAAACATATTACTGGGTAATTTATTTGTGAATATTTGAACAGTGAACTTACTTAAAGGTCACATATTGGAATTCGTTTGGTTGCGATTAGTCTGTGTCAGCTAAGGTTGTTTAGGGCGGATCCCCACTATTACTAAGATGAAGGAGACTCGTTATTTTAATTGTTCATTAATAATTATAGTAATGAATAGTGATTCACGTTAGTCACCAAAGCTGATGAAAATCAATGATTTTGATTTGTAAACGTTGAGACGTACGTAGTTAAACGTCATTCGCTGATCTATAATCTCATCGCATAGGTAAGCATTTTTGCGTACTGAATTAAAACTAAATCATATATAGAATCCAAAAATTCTCATTTAGAATGTTTGAGCTGTTACTAACTTACTTTACATTAAACAAGTCTTTTTTTTTATATAAAGAGTCATTCCTACATGCTAAGTGTCACCAAATCAAATAGTAAGTACCTATTCCTTAACTGAAAGAGAAATCTTCTAACAGTGTCAAAGATAGTTCGCGTAATAATAATTAGTGTCAAACTTAAGAAGTTTGCTCGATCATAAATTATGATTTACAACTAAATTCTATTTAATATAGAATATTGAACAGTTACACATATAATTGGCATAATTATTTTCATTGATCATCATAAATATTTAATTTACATTAATTAGAACGTGCCATAGTTTATTGCCTAATTAAAATGTCAATCAATACGATTTGTATGGTAAATAATATTAATTTTATGTGATTGGATGACAATATTAATGCTTAGTTAATATTAAATACTTGTAAATTTGCCTGAAACAAACAGATAGTTTGTAGCTTCAAAATATTTAAAAAAAGTTGTGTGGTTTTATGAAACCACGGTAAAAGTGAAACTGTTCGAACGGTTCCGAACACTGCTTTGTGTAGCGCATGCCGCGATACACGCGACATGCGCTACACAGACCAAAAAGTTAGAGACGATGTAATAAAAGTTTCACTTTATAAATGTCACGAGTATGGCGTAACGCAAAAATGTCACGCGTACGGCGTAACGCAAAAATGTCACGCGTACGGCGTAACGCAAAAATGTTACACTAAATTTTTGTCCAACCCCGATAAAGAAGTTTCACTTCAATAAATCACCATTTTAATCGTTGTACAAATCTAAACACATTGAATTATTTCGTGCGATTTACTGCGACTTTTTATTATTATTTTTTCTTCAATACCTACGTATAATAAAAACGGAAATTGAAATTAAGCATACTGACTCCTATTTATGTATCGATAAAAAAGCATTTCCAGAACATGTACAGTTTTTTAGATTACATTAAACTGGCATCAGGTGTGGAAAGCTGGTGCCTATAAAAAAGTAGTAACTAAACTATGCAATATATTAATATGTGATATACGTTATCTATACTAGAGGTAAAAGTATACAAAGCACAAATAATAATAATATTGATTATTTCCACATTTATCGTGGATATCAGGCCTTAGCCATGGAAGGCGGGGCCACGGAATTACCGGCGTAGTAGGTCGAAGATTGTACTCCCCCGTCGGACATCAAATGCGAATACAGGGTATTAGATTAGTAATGCCGACTCACTCTGTAGATGTCACTTAAAGCTGACCGTCATTGCGCTTTTATCATTAGACAGTTATTAGAAAATTCAATAGTGATATCTAATATTTTCGTAACATGTTAAATATATCTCTGAATTTTATATTCTGAATTTTATATTATTCACTCAATCATTTTATATAATAATTCAATCAATTATTTTAACATATTGAAAAATGAAGTAATGAAGAAAAAATTATAATTTATAAAATCCATTTCATAATCTTTGTTTCGAGATATGACTTGACTAAAAGCTTGTATGCTTTCTAACACTTAATAACTTAATAAATATTGCAAGATACACCACATAAATCGCCCTTCCCAAGATCGGTGTAAAGAACGAAAACGAAACGTCCGCATTGTCCGAAGGTATTTGACGTTTCCCTCATAGCGAGACAGTGATATGGGTTGTGGACACCCCACCCTTGATTATGATAAACGACTTATGAAATTAAAACGGCCGTACAAGTTGCTATTCAAATAAGTCCTTTGTTGAAATTCATTCCGTTGACAAATCGCTCCTCTGCACTTCCATACATTGTCCGCTCAAAATGGGTCGCTCATAGAAATGGTTCTTCGAAGGCTATTTGAGACAATACGGTAATGCGTCAATCGTGCTCGCATGCCGTGTCCGACGTCCGATTTCAACGTAAAAGCTTCTGAATATACAATACTTATCGATCGCCACTTTATGAATTTACCTTTCCCTTAGCTTGCAAGACTGTGATTGGTGCTGTCGATTGCCACTCCAAAATTTAAGAATGTAGCCAACATATTCCGTTGCTTGCAACATTTCTTTGAATTACTATCTAGTTAATGCTTCGTTGAATCAAATGAAAAGGTTATGTTCTGGAATAGAAAGGGGAGAATAATAAAAATTATAATGTTATATTCTTTGTAGTGTTCGTAACTAACTAGATATTATTTTACCTCATACTGATTTATAATTTGTTGTGATTTAATTTCAATTAATTGTCTATAAACTGAATATATTTCTTTAAATCCATAGACAAGCCGCATACCTATTTCAATGGTATAATTACAGCTACTTTAACAAAAATTAAATACATCTAAAACACAGTCTGCTTCAAATACTTTTCCGGTAGTTTCGCACAAGAGTAAAAGGCAAATCCCCAAAACTATCATAGAAAGTTTCAATCGCTTTATATCCGCTTCTCCTGTCTTTTCCGCTCCCGCTGCCGCTCGAGCGTCCGCTCATTCCCATCGCTGTTAGAAAATTTTCAGCTACACTGGTTTATTTTCAGTGTCATTTCCTTATCACCGTGCCAAAATATGTGTTCATGGCTCTAACGTCAACTTAAATATATTACACGTGTTCTCAGCTTATATAAGCGTATAGATAAAGTTGGCTTTGATACTTGTTTGAAGGAACATAATATTCATTCGTTTTTAATTAAAATATGAAATGGCATTAAGAAAGATTAGAGAATTTACGTGAAAGTAGAAACTAAATTTCATTTCGTAATGTAAAAAGCAACATGAAAGGAGGTAGAGCGTCCAGCGACCAGCACTTTTAATTTCCATGAATAAAAACTGCGCTATGATTCTTTTAATGTTGAAATGCACGCACATTAAAAACCGGAATACAATACAAAAGCAATTATTTACAAAAATCTCTTTGAAAATACACCGCAACTGCTTGTCGCAGGTAACCGCAATATTACCAGAAATATTTAATATTGTTACGAAACCATTGCACTCTGCCACGCGTTTTATATATATGCCATTTTATAAAAGATTTAAAATGTGTTTTGCCCTTAAATTAAATAAAATGCGCCATGTGTCGACACGTCCACACAAATTAAAACCATTAAAATGTTTCGCACAAATTCCTATGAGGAATATTGTTAAATTCCATGAAAATATTTTCAAAATGCTCAGTGACGTAAATAAAATAACCAATTTATTTGCGTGACGCAATTTCATTTTATTTTAATAAAGATAAAGTAGATACGACTTATCGCTGTCATGATATATTTTATACGCGGATTAAATTTTTTGGTCTACCTTAAAAAATTTGGGAAAAGAAACAAAGTTTTAGGTTAGGTTTTAATTTTAATAAGTTTATTTAAATACTGTTTATTAGATATACCTACATTTTAATGTACATTTGCCATTTATGTTATTAAAGATAGTGATTAATATTTAATTCTTAAAAATAGAACAGACGTTATAAAGGAGTGAAAAGCATTTTCCTGACAAAATACATACACAAATTGATACATATCCAAACATGTTATGCTAAAATATCGCAATCCTCAAATCCGATGTTGGCTGAAACAATTCCGTAAGATAGTTCGCAGTCTCCGTAATCTAAAATCCGTAATTTCTCAGCAAGTGTCAAGACGTTGACACCATTTGTCGCCGCATGCATATGTTTTGTAACACACCGCTGTATGTGTCTGTATGCAGCAAAACAACATCCATTTGATTCTTATCTACCTTCCAAACCACGCCACCGAGCATTCGAAATATAAACAGGTAAAACGATTTCTTTTTCGAGAAAAACTCTATTACGTACACAAGATCGTCTATCTTGTTTCAAATATGAACCACTAGGAAAAGTTTTGTGGACAAAATGTTTGTTTCATATTTGTTGTGGCCAACCTAATGACGTAAGGGTCTCGTACGCGCCGTGCAGATAAGTCCCCAAATATTTTAGTATTATTTATTACTTTAGTTGTAACCCTAACCTTTAACGTTTTAAATAATAGCAATTGAGGTTACGCGTGTTTTGAAATTAAACTGTTTTGTGTAACTACTTTGAGGACAGCTAGATTTATAACACGAGTTCGGCTTAATTTTTCATTCGTTTCACGCAGAAACGTATGACGCGTTCGAGCAATAAACAACTAAGAATTGGTGAAACTGTGTCGGAAAGTTGATTTTTGGACGTCTATAAATTGAAAGAATTCATCCAAACTGAGTGAATAAATTGCGAATTTTATAGAAGTCATCTCGGCAAATGTTTCCAAAATCATAGCGCACAATAAAAGTTTTATTGGCTCGCTATTGTCTCTGGGGAGGGCATAGGTGAGTGCGGGCGCGGGACAGCATCGGAAGCGCCTCGATCCCTCCCCCCTTCACCCCCCCTCCGCCCACTCCGTCCCGCTCACTGCCCAGCAGAAACTTTAATTTTTGCGACAAATGTCGCACT
This sequence comes from Colias philodice, assembly GCF_061535455.1. Taxonomy (NCBI): domain Eukaryota; kingdom Metazoa; phylum Arthropoda; class Insecta; order Lepidoptera; family Pieridae; genus Colias; species Colias philodice. Next base: position 4,868,692 of record NC_143094.1, on the reverse strand, counting down.
GTAAAAGGACAGCGTTCCTGCACCGAAGAACTTTGCAAAATTCTCTCAATACCCATCGACGTTCGCTATCTTTACAATTGATATTTAAAGAAAAGACTCGCCGCAAGTTAAAATTAAGTGTCACAGTTTCAAAATAGTTACGTACCAGAAGCTCACACTGGCGACGATGGAATCGCGTCGATTTCTACATTGTTATGATTTCTTTCGGTCGAACTCGGGCGTTTAAGAGAAAAGATTCTGAAATTCATCGAATGGAAATAAAAGTAATAAGTGTTAAAGTTCCACCACGCAATTAAACCGCATTTTACTGCTACAATCCTTGAAATAAAGGACTTTCAAAGAGTGTCTTTTTTGTTCGGGCTCCTTTATTTCTTGCGGTACACTCGTTGCACTGAAAATAATGTGGCCACTGTAATAGAGCTACCTGGAATTACACAATTGCACACGATGTCTATAACTGCGGTTTTCTCAAAAGAATTTTTCAAAGAGCTACTATTATTGTCGTAGCGGCTACCTATAAATTATATTATGCTATTCTATTCTATTTTTATTAAAACGTTGTGTTACATAATTAACTAGATGATTTGTCTAATGAAATATACTCAAAGGCTTTTTTAAGTGGAATTCACGTCGATTAACCAGGTAAATCGTCTTTCATGTCATCTGCGATAAATTATTTTTCTTAGAATCTATGTCATCTAATATTATTTTCTGTTGTTCGTTCTTTTAACAATTTAGAGTATACTTATAATATTTCTATAGATACATTTGGATTAAATATAAGAAATTTATACCGAAGCTCAAACGTCAAAATGTATTTCAATATGCGGCCATTTATAATTCTGAACTATGTCCCAAATTCTAGCCATACCTTAAAGCAGAATCTCGTCAAAAATCGGAAAATAAAACGTAAGTTATTTTGCTTCATAACAGTGCACATATCGCAATGCTGCGAGAGTATGGCTGCGGCCACCTGCTCAAAATGAACGGAGTGTTGTCGAAGTCGACATATTTGTTGCAGTGACAAAACGCAGTATTTTGCAGACGACGCGACCGGAATGGAAAATGATTTCCCTTCTTACTATAATATTGTGGTGACGTGGCTGTGCGTCGACGTACCGAATACATCCCATGATTAATATCCGTCATATGTGGACCTCAAATATTTGGCAAAAACAGATTTTATCCTGTACTAGGGAAGGGGTTTAGAATTTAAATGACACATATTTATAGGTGATGAATGTTAATGTGACAAGTTTCCAAGAAGGGAGTTGTAGTTATGAAGTAGGGAAATAACATTTTAATATAATAATAAAAGACAATAGGTATATAAATAATCCAAAAATTATGTCAAAAAATATAAATGATAACAACCAGATGATCAATTCGTTATATAAACAATACTGATTACCAACTCCTGATTAACAAACCTCAAAAACTTTATGAGTAACTTTTATAATTTATACTGACCATACAAATCAGTATTTTATGTATTCTTCACATCCGTATGTATCGGAGAGTCAAATAGAAATTAAATACAGGTAAAAACCATTTACAGTGACCGCAAAGCTCTTTTGCAATTCCACCTCACTTTTTATAGCTTATCTCACTTGTCAGCGTTAAAAAGATAGCGCCCTGTATCAGCACGCATCCCATAGGAGACATTAGGTAACATAAACCGTACATACAACTAGAAGAAGCAAGCATCTATTTCTATGAAAACCTAGCTTAGTAAACAATAAGTAATTTACCAAGTTTCTAGATATGTAATTCAGTATGGCGCAATGAAGCAATCGGCATTAATAACCAACTAATACCAGGTTAGCAGAGGTATATTGAATCATGCGCAAAGTAATCAACAGTTAATATTATGTGCATTTGCTGCTCCATTTAGACTATGATCTGTGGTATATTTAGACGACGAGAGGAGTATTTTCTCTGCGTTCAGTTGTCAAGACGAAACCCTTCTCAATATCATTCAACGCTGTTGCGATTGCATCTAGGTGCTCTATACCGTACGTTCTTTCAACAACTGACACATTTTGGGTCTTAAGTGAATACTCTATTTAGACTTTTCGCTTAACATGTCTGGCACGTCACTCTGATTACTCTTACTGAATTGAAAGAAAGTGCCGAATAGGTAAATACGAAAATTGATGAATTAAATAATGCTAAATGGAAATAATTTAAAGATACATTTAAATTTTGATATTATAAGCAAAACAAATTTTACTTAATGACACTTACTGTCTTGCTGTAACATAAGTTAAGGTACAACCATCTATAGAAGTGTAGGTATACCTATCTACAAGTGTGCTACAAGATTTTTGTTATATTCCATATATCTTTGTATTATTAAATAAATAATTACTTTTAAAGGGAACGAAATAAATTAAGTTCAATCAAATTGAGAACATAAATTTTATGAAAATATTCCGCTATTTCACTTTGTGTAACAAATATTGTTAGGTCATATCAAATATAATAGCACGTCATTTGTAGCATATTTAAGACCGCTAAGAAACCAGATTTCGTGACTAAAACACCCACTATTACTACACATTAACCTGAAATATGAGAAACATCTAAATGCATACCATTATACAGCATTAAATAGCTATTTATTTAAGCTATTTAACAAACTGGAAAGATCAGAGTCGTGGCCAGTCTGTGACGCCTAACTTGGCACCTGTGGTTTTTTGGTGGGAGGTACTACGAATGCCAACTATCTTTGTGGCTTGCTCCACTGTTTCAGTGTAAGGCGGAGTCAAAGTTTAAATCTAGCATTTTTAAGAGTACGGATTAGTTTTTTATATGCTGTATGTATTTATGTATATACATAGAACTAAAGATGACACAAGGATAGTCGCAATTTTTGAACTATTCAAATGTAAAAATTTCTTGAGTCATAGGTATGTGGACCAGCAAATCGTCTTTATAATGTAGAAAATCTATTTGGATCTTTATTTAACGAATATACTACCTATTTCCTTTCCCGTATATTGTATTCTACACTAATAATATATAGTTGACAGCTTCGCACGCCTTTTACAATGGTGGTATACAGCCTTTATAAGCTTCAGCTCATTTCCAACCTATATGTTATGCATATATAAAATTCAGAGAAATCTTTTCAATCATAATTTTATAAAGTAGACCTTTTTACTTTCAAAGACCCGAACACAGTTCCTGGAATTATCGATAAAGAAGAAGAAAATACAATAATAAAGGACTAGTAGGATATGATCAAAAGGAGAAATTTTTAATGAACGCGCACGTTTTATATATTTTGTACTAATCATGAAAAAGTATTTATTAAGATTTTCGATCAGCACACTGCTTAGTACCGTAAGAACTCAATGAGTATATTCACATTATGATAGATGAAATTATTGTAGCTTCCTCTTATTTTCAATAATAAAAAATATCTTATGTAATAATTATAAAAAAATCTGATTATGTCTCATAAACTGCTGTTAGATAATCCAATTTCTATACGATTTATATAATTTAGATAGTATAAAGCTTTCAAAAAATATTTTCAACCATTAACTTGATTACTGGATCGTACCTTTTTTTCTGTTTGCAAAGAATAAACTATGAATCCATTGAAAAGTAAATAAAAAATTCACTGTCGTTATTGCAATTTGTTTTGTTATCGAGCTCATTCGTCAGCATCATTGTCAAACAGTGGATTATAAAGCACCGCCATTTTTTTCAAGTTAGGACAGTGAGCCTTGTAGCAGAGATATACATGAATTTTGATTGTAAAATTTTTATACAAATATATTGTAGAGAACAAAAACGAATTTCCGTGTGAACTAAATAGCATAGACTAAGCATTTTAAATGATTAAGGTTAATTTCAATGATATATTAATACAAATGATATGTATTAAAATTAAAATAAGGACTGAACTGAAACTACAATAAATACTTTCTTACCATTCATTTATGTCTTACTAAACTCTATACCGTGTATTTACGTAAAAAAATATATTTTCTACATCATACAACTATGATAAAACTATAATGCCAAATGACCCGAAACTTGTTTGAACAACATTGACTCAATATACATTTCCTTGAATAAATGAGATGCCGTACGAATATCTACCAAACCACATTTCATAGTAATCAAAGCACTATATGAATTAAAGCAATAAATAAGACTCCTATTATCGCTCGAACATAATATCGCTAGTCAAAGAAGCTAATATCGAAAGTCGAGAAACTTAGCCAAATCACGGTCTTAAATACATACAAATGTCGCCACCAATAAATCCACAATCGACGATAATCTATGCAATTTGGCTCCCGGCGTTCTTACATTAATACGCCTTGCCAAAAAATTATACGGGCTATAAGACGTTTCAATGCTCGCTGTAGTAATTATTTTCAAAGCCTAATCCGCGGTTGAAACATCGTAGCATCGGGGAAGTATAGAATGGAGGGTACTCGGCATTGTTGGAGCTTGAACAAAGGCAAGGGCTCTTGCGGTCGGCGTGACCTCGCACCGCCCTCGCGCGTTTTCTTTGTACAATCACGTTTTTAGGACGGAGTGAATCGAGCGTGTTGGTTACACGACACTTGTCATCCTTACTCATCCTTGCTAACATCACATAAATCCATATCGCGTGAAAGGACAGTTTAGTCCCGACTAAGTGTGGTTAGATTTGACAAATATTATGTAATGAAGAATGTTACTAGGTATGCCAAATCCCTTGAAATTGTGTCTCAGTAAAGCCTGTATGTATACAAATACACTAGTTTTTGTCGTAGTCAAAAATACCAAGTAGTTTTGATTTTATACGCATTCAAAGTTTCGAAAAATATCGAGTCCCGCTAATAGTCACGTGACCGCTTGTGACGTCACGTCACAACGCACCGCGCGGCCGCGTCCCCGCGCGGTGTGTATAGAGCAAAATTACCAATCTTCTATTGGATGATACGTGTAATATTCAAGACCAAATCTAAAAAATAAAATATATATATCAAACTAGATGATATGTTCAACGATTCTGTTTAATCAAAAACATAAAATATTAAAATTTACTCGATAAAAAAAAATTACCAAGTTAGCTCTAATTTTCACACTTTTACGTTTTCTACTTGACATGGTAATACTTATTATGATTTTTTTTTCATAAACAATTACATATATTAAAACATTTGCAAGATACTTGTCAGATCATTTTGTGTAATTACTTTTAGTTTTGGTTTTATTTTTGGCGCTCTTTTTTTCTCGAGATAAACGTTTGGTTTTGTCACTATAAAAGTGGTTTATCGCAGATAAAATATTCAAAATCATATTGATTTTTATTAAATTGTATTATTCTTACTAACATAATTTTTAAGTTATCAATTGTTACTAACAAAATGAGTCCTGATGCTTGAATTAATAAATAAATTATTATTATTATTACCATGTCAAGTAGAAAACGTAAAAGTGTGAAAATTAGAGCTAACTTGGTGATTTTTTTTTATCGAGTCAATTTTAATATTTTATGTTTTTGATTGAACAGAATCGTTGAACATATCATCTAGTTTGTTATATATTTTATTTTTTAGATTTGGTCTTGAATATTACACGTATCATCTAATAGAAGATTGGTAATTTTGCTTTATACGCACCCTAGTATCAAGTCGGCAGCGCTGTAGTAGGTGTTATAGCTTGCGCAGTATTTTGATGGGTTTTCGTCCGCGAATTTCGTTAATAGTCCAATAATAGTAATTATTATTCGTTTAATAAAATAACAGTCATGCCAAAGTTTCATCTTTATTTAATAGTTTCTCAAAATATTCTATACGATTGCGTTTTTGCACTGCTGATCTCTGAGGTTTATCTTCATTTTCCTGTTGACATTTGAATTTGTGTGGAACTATACCCTGTTTTTGTTTAATTCTTCCCCCGACCAAATTATATTTTAGTATAGTTCTCCATATCATTCTCAACTTAAAACAAGAAAAAATCTTACTAGCCATCTACCTATACTTAGCCCATACGAGCAGAGCAGAAGCACAGTCTAGTATAGATTAAAACTTGTATAGAAAACAAAGGATAACGCAAAACAGCTGCAATGTTCTCAAAATATTATAATATGTAGCTTACTTCCTTTGCAACTATAAAATACAACTTATCCGGCGAATTGGTAGTTGTATTTTTACATTTAGGAACAACACATGATTTTCTGGTATTTGGATTGGACATTTTTAAAAGTATTTAATTATAATTTCGACGGCGCGGGCGCGCGATCGCTAGCGGACTGAGTGAGCCAGATTGAGCGTGTTGTAGTGTGACGTCACACCATCACCGGGCGTTTACAACTTGTTTTACTTCTAAATCGGAAAATAATTGACGTATCGAAGTAATTTTTTCACTAGTATTATTTATTTTTGACAGAGAATATGGAGTGCTAATAATCAAAATTAGTGAACATTCTCCATTTTGTGTTCGTTAAGTGTTTTACTAGCGAAATAGCGAAGCTAAACTTTTTATCCTCCTCCGGTTACGTTTTCGTACACAAAAAACGGTCGGAGCTAAAACGTAAACAATAAAAATACCTAGCTGAAAAGCAAATATTCATTCTAATTCTAAACAAAATTGTAAAACAGAAATCAAATGGAATTGAGAATTTCCATCGGCAATAAACTCGATGAATTGGAGGCATATTAAGTTACAACTAGAACCTTTCGCACAACTCCGGTAAAACTCGCGACTTTTAATGTAAAAGTTACGCTTGCAGATTTTTTATAAGTCCTACAGCGTGGCGTCTCGAGTTAAAGATATTGCCGGTACAAAATTTCTCTTATTTACGTTGATTACGGTTACACCGACTGAATTATTGTTCAGCATTTCTACATTTTAACTATTTTATTCGTGTTTTGTAAAAGAGTAGGAAATATTTTAAATTTATATGTATAGGTATTCTGAAATCATCGTATCGAAGATAAACATTGCTTTGCTTCCGGTAACTAATTGTTGAAATTTTCTTACAACAGTTCTTAGAAATGGTATATATATTGTATATCGATTTCTATAGGTAAATAGAGATAAAATAAATGAAAACATACACATATTATAAGATACATAGAAGTTTATTCTTAGAATGTTGATATATAAACGCAGCTCCGGGTATCATGATTTCCTGGTACATTGAACTATGAACTTCCATAGTTCATTAAACAGGATAATAACTAACGTCATCTGAAATAGTGCACAAAAATATGAAATGAGCTTCTGCATTTGTATGAATGTTGTGTAACATGTTAAATTATCTAGGTAGAGATAAACAGCGCGCGGGAACAAACACATAGTTTGCACACCCGCGGCCTCTCAACGCCTCTAGCACCTCTCAGACTTACCTACTGCAAATTCCGCTCGACTTCTTTTAGCGAAATAGAAAAGAAAATGGTGACACAATATTCTCTCTAAAAATTCTACGCCTTCATTTTATAGTGAAAAGAATATTCACGTAGACTTTTAATGTGGCTCAGATTTTTCAATGTCACCCGCATAAAGTGATAAAAATGTTATAAAATAAACACCGCTGTATTTTTATAAGAAAATCTTTTTGCATTACACTTTGAAGTGGTATTCTGTTAATGTCATTACAGAGATACGCGATTGCTGTAAATGACGTCTATGTTTAATTTGCTCCAAGAAAGCAATAATAGATATGTTTCAAAGCAATGTCGCTCGAAGCAAAGAGCTAAGACTAAATAAATTATGAGAAGATATTAATCCATCCCCTCAACAAGAGTGCAGGCTATATGCAGCGAAGTTTAAACTGCCGTCTCGTCGGACAAAGAATCTTAATTATTTTAAGCCGTACAAGGTCTGTAGTAATTTGTAGTTTAGTCGCAGCGCATTTATTTTATTGTATCATCAGCTAGGAGCAGGATTAACCAACGGCGGGGTATTATTTCACAGATTTTCACGGCGTCTGCACATCTCGAGAGGGTCGTAACAATCGTCTATCTTCAAGTCATTCTTTTTTAAGTGTCCTCCATCGGAATTAACTTATTCTCTTCGTTGACGCTTTGTTTTGTAAACTCGAACATAAAACAGAAATTCGGAGTGCGTATTGTAATTGAAATGCTTGGCGTTATTGACGATGGGCTTTAATGGAATGGAGATTATATGAGTAGGTACTTAGATCGAAAAAGTGCGTGAAAATATATAGCTAACAATAAATATAAAAAATATCAGCATTTTTGTGAAGAAGAATCCATTTATGAAATACATCTTTAAATATTAATATCACAAATTTTATACAAAGGAAAGCCTTATCAGCGTGGGATGACCATTTAAACAATATTTATATTTAACGTTTAAATAAGAATCGAATACAGGAATAAAATACCACGAAATGGCACCGCAATTTTATCAAACTGTTTAACAATGCTATAAGCGTAATTCATTTGTCGATAAAAGTCATAAATTGTGTAGTGCAAAAGATGGCTAAAGACCGCCCAAAGGTTCGATTCGATGCAAAGCGATAAAGCGTGTGAAAGATTCATCATAGCCCTCCAGGGAGCGATTCCTCTTCCAAGTTGTTGCCGACCTTCCGCCCTCTAGCTCCCCTTATATCATATTTTTCAAAATTTCCCACCAACTTGCCGAAGAATTTCTAAGGCGCGAGGCAAACACATGCTTTACTATTGTAATATTGATTCCACAACTTATCAAGGCCTTTCCGTAAACAAACTATTTGAACTTTCCGTTAGAGGGAAAATCTGAAACAATATTTTATATTGCTACATAGTTAGGGGGGTAAAATTGCGCTACAATGTGTTATTCGTATTTTTCCTGAAGTTAATTCTTAATGTAGATATATTATTAAGGCGGTTTTTTTTTTGTATAAAACCAATTCAAACTGTCCTTACTTTCGTAATAAAATTAATAACTCTAAAATGTCATGTAAAGTTAAAAATATTTTTTTTATAATGTTCTATTTAAAATGCATGTACATACCAAGTATTTATGAGCTATACGATAACAAGGCAAATCTCTACAGTATACAACTCAAGAGCTAGAGCATTGCATTTTTTCTCTTATGTTTTACGTGTACAACTGGCATTATTATAGTGCATACTTGTACGCATTTAACCCCGAGTGCCATTTAAGTCCTTAAAACCTTCATAAAAAGAGCAAATATTACCTGCAATTATCTTTCTTTTATTTCTTTTTCCTGGAGTTGACATTTAACGCCTACGTATTTACGGAATGCCGAACAACCGACGTATTTATGAGAAACAATATAAAATTTAAAAGCTTTAGGAAAAAATGTAACATGAAATCAAACACCTACGCAAAACGTAAGAGGCCTTCGTCCCGAGATCTCGCTAAGAAGATTTTATATAAATCACTAAAATAGGTCAAATTATTTTCCACCCACTTTAGCATAATTATGTTATACTACATTCAAGTGCACGTCTATCGTAAGATTTTATCTTTTCTCTGGATTATTTTCTTATTATCGCTGCTTTTATTTTAAAACTATATACCTAACTAGCAAATAAATTTTCTTGTACAATTTGGGAACACTAAGGAGACAAATTGATTACAAGCGCTTGTAAGACTATTTCACAATTGTATAAACATAAGTTAAAGAACTATTTGTACAATAGTTAGCAGTGTTTCATTTGTGGTGATTTAAATTCATGGGATTCAGCAAAACCTTTGGAGATCTTGTATGGCATCACGGGTCGAACACGTTTTTACTTTGATGTTTTCGTAATGCGTTGGGATTGACCACCATACTTTAAGGTTTTGGCACATTTATAGGTTGCGAAGTCTTATTTGTTTTTGTTTTGACTTTTGTATTTATTAAGGTTGATATTTTATTATTTATTGGCAATGCTACAACCCTTTATATACTAAAATCAATCAAATAATATCTATCAATAGGCAATTGATATGTGTATCGAAATTACGATTATATAATTATGTTTGTAACTATAATTTATCCATAAATAAATATTTAAACGCAGAATAAATACAAACGCTTTGAATAAAACAAACCAAAACTGTATTGAGTAAGAATAGTTTCACCACTTTATCTATTATTTGGAACATGCAGGTTTATCCGATTGCATATGCATGTAACACTGCATTTCATTAAATTGGTTCCGATGTCCTATGTATGCGATACTCTACGCGAGTGTGAAATAGATTTCTCACATACTTTGTATAGCTATTTCTTGATGAAATTGGATCTCTAACTTATAAACTAATCTAAATGTGAGTTAGATTTCGATGAGTATAAAAGTTTATCGTTGTATTTAATGGTTGAAAAGTATTTGTGGATAAATAATAATAAAGTTGTATATCATGTGGCGAATAAGCAGATATTTTTCTCATTATTTTAAATTCAAATTGTTTATATTTTAATTGTGTTTAGACGCAAGCGATTTCGGGCATGGAGCTAGTATCTAATCTGTGTATGGAGGTCAGTGGATATTAACATTCAATATACCTACTCCTTGCCACTCCTTGCCTTTTATGGCGCATAAAGAGTAAATATCTTTATCCCGTTTTATTAATTCTTTAGTGGAATTCTCTACCCACAATCACTGTACATGGAAAGAATTTGATACTAGATATACACATGCGTATGTAACTCTACGAAATCGTTATATTTCGATAAGACTATTCCCTAGAGCCTTTGTAATAGGCTTCAAACCATCCATTATCAAATACGCGTACCATATCTGGGTGAATACAGTGAACCGTTAACTAAAACTCACAAATATAGAACGAACGATACTACTTCTTGTGGTTTCGAATTACGGCATATATTTGCTTGAATACAAAAACAGAATCAAATTACTCCGTTGCGTAGAGCTGATACTTTATAAATCTGGCCAAACTGGGAGTGTACAATTGAAATGACACCTATGACAGGTCCCAGAAGAGTCATCATTTAGCATATTAATAATGGCGTAAAGTTATTATAATATGTTGCTTATTCAACAAATTACTTTATGATTGAATACGGGAGTTTGAAAGCCTATGGGGTTTACCTATGTATTTTCATTAAAATGTGTTGTATAATTTTTATTTATTTCATCCTTTTTTATGGAGAACATACTCGCAAACGTTCGTTTAGAAGCTGCTTTAAAAATAAACATAAAAAAATATTTACTACAACATGAAACCTACCACAAAATGTGGAAAAAGCTTTGATCATAACATAAAAGTTAAAACTATATAGAGTTATACCAAACGAAATTAAAAATAACGAATAACTAAGATATAACGAATCCTCCCGTGCATACACTCAAAAATGACACAAACGCTGACTGCATAAAGATTAAAATCCTAACGGATACAGCCAACAAAACGCGCAGTTTTAGTCCTGCGAGAAATAAAAATACAAACCGTAAACGCGCCAAAAAATCGCAAAGTATTCTTTGAAATCTTTCTATTTTCCAAAATAATCCAGTAAAGCGATTTAGTTTGGAGGTTATATAAAACAAGTGAATTTCAGAAGCACCTATGCGGACAACTGGGAATTCCGGCAGGTACTTAATAGTGTCAGGCAGAGCTTAAATCCGACGAATGACCGGCGGCGATAAGAGCGAAAATAGTTGATTTTAGTTTTTCACTAAAATCCACTGTCAAACAGACCGGTGTTTTTATTTGATTTGTAAAATTCCAGGTGCGATGCAAAATAACGCTGATTTCAGAGACTTACTGTGTATTTATGGAGATGTTTGGAACGTTTATTCTATTTGCATTGCTCTAATTCTTTTAGAAGTCTGGACTAGTACGTTTTACTGAAATACATGTTTATGTAAGAATTGAGTTTTAAAATAATACTACTTCTGACTTCGTTTTCTTGGATTTACGATACGATGATTAGAGAATAAAGCTTACAATGAAACACTTCCTAAAAAAGAGCCTTTACTGTTTACATAGATGTTGCAAATACTAACAATTTCAGTATTTCCAAATCTACTAAATACAATTAACATAAGCAGTCCTCTTACAATCCAAGGATTGAGAATCCGTTTGGCTCTCGATAGTTGAGCTTTTGCCGTAAACAGTGGCAAGTGGCAACTGCAAGCCAGTCAAATTGGCCGAGTACTTGATTATAATTAACTGGCAACCCTGGCAAGTTATAGCCACAGACATTCGCTGCCGACTAAGGATCATCATATGAATTTAGGGCGAATTCAACGTTCTGCGCTAGGGCTGAACATATTGCGTTTCTGAATTAAGTGCTGGTATCCTCATAAACTTGGTTTCAAGCACAATCGTTGCCAATCAATTCTGTTGATTGAATGTAACATGCAATTTATTTAACGACATTTATAATGAAAGGCTTTAAAATGTTCGGTTTGCGTTTTGGTATTTTAAATACGTTTATTGCGGATTTATCGTGCGGTTTTATAGTACTTAGTTATTAATTATTTATGGGAATAAGAAATTATTTTTAATAGCATCATTTGTATGTGTTTTATAAAAGGTAATATTAAATTCATGTTTCGAAGCATTCTATGGAGTGATTTAAACAGTCATTCTTAACAAACTTACATTAAAGTTGGATATGATGCATAGTTGAAACTACCAAACTGTCGTAATACTAAAACGAATGAAGCCCAAAATCAGCACCATCCCCGTTCAACCCTAAACAAGACGGCACGGCACCTACGCTGTAGTAAACGCTAATTCAGGAAATCTAACGTAATCCTATACCAAATACGTACGTGCAGCTAGCCGGCAGTAAATAATCAAATCAGGTTGATTTATTACATGTGCGGTATGCTTATTAAACGGGCATTGGGAGATTTGATTGTGCGATCTTGTGGCCTAATCAGTTATATTGTGTAACGTTTAACATTGCGGTCGGTGGCGTCTGTGGAACATGAATTATTACTTTAATCTATTTCAATTAAATCGAAGATTATTTACACTATTCCGCTAATATGTGCGCGGATTGTGTGCTTTCTTGTTGGGGAATGTTTCGATTGATAAATACGGTTTGGGGACATACGAAAATGTGATTCCTCAGTTATTTGTTAATTGAAGCCAACGCATATACCTTTCTAAAAATAGTAAAGGAAAACCAGAAGTAAACTTTAAATATAAATTTGCTAGTAACATTTGTATAAATAATTTCGATTCTTAGAAATTAATAATTAAGTTACTCTAAATATAGCAGGAAAAACATGAAAACTAGTTTCCAACTTTTCAAAACACATTACTTTAAAAGCGAAATGAATATTATTTCTCACTAATTTAATTTTCGGTTGAATAGTTCCGCAGTAACTATCGGGTAGGTGAAATCGTGTAATTGTACAAAATGAAAACTCATCACAAAAGTACTTAAAACAAGTTCTAAACTACATGCCACTATATGACCCACATCCAACTATGAGAAACTAAATGAAACTGGATTACTCACAAAGTTGTACTCGTATAAAATTAACTATGACATTTGCGTACAAGGATGAAATCAACTGAAAGTCTAGCAAAGGTGACAGGAAGTGGGGAGCAGCCGAGCGCAGCGAACGTGCTGGCTCAGCAACCGCGCGAACTACCACTGCAACTCGATCGTGCACCTACTCGAATCACACTCACTTTAAACCCGATTGAAACGGGAAATATTGTATTTTTTATTGACACGAATAACCCACAATAGTCAATAAATGAATAAACATTTTCAAACAAAGGTGTGATGAGTAATACGAATATTAATTTTAAATAAAAAAGTTATCACGATATTTTATGACTTATTTAGCGCGGAAAAATCTCTATTAATACCTAAGCAGCTAATTGGAACAGTACAAACAATAAAACTGCGAGCATATTGTAATCATCCTTATTTTCTAACTCCTAGGCAATTTTCATATTAAAAAATATTAATAGGTACAACTTTAAATGCGAACTTAAAATATTACCAACAAAATACTAGAATTCAATACAGCGTTCCCGAAGGAGATGACATTTCCCGTTCCTAATCTAGAGCACTTCGCGCGAGCAATATTATTGATACCTGACCTGGAATTTCCGAGCTGTCTTGTTATAAAATCAGGTGAGTGGTCTGACACTGCGTGTTTTAGTAACATTATGAATGCATTGTTTTAAATGAGAGGAATCTGTAGTAGAAGCGATCGTAGCCGCGAGTCCGCGAGTAAGCGATTTTGCACAATACGCCCGACACAGCGAGCTACGACGTAATTACGTACCTACCTACGAAATGCGAGCTGCTTAAATCTTGCACTGCTTAAATTTGAAGCGAACATCGGTGGTCCGTATTAATTTAATTTTCATTGTTGATGTACACATAAACGGGTTTTAATTTTAACGAAACATACTGCCTTTAGTTCAGAGTAAACATTGTTATGATAACAATCACTATTATTATAACAGCGCTAAGCATGAAAGGCTAATTCAATTTGCGTCTTTTGTGTGCTACGCGGTGGTTTAATTTGCCATAATGAATTTAGACTTTAAGTGAACAAAAATAGCCTTTACCGTTTATTAATTTTGTCGTAACAAGGATTCTTACGTACGAAATTGTTATGCTACAAACGTGCATTTATCTTACACGTGTGCTGAAACCTATGTCAATAGGATTTTCTTTATTTGGAATTTACAAAATGCAGGTTACAAAGATACCGTGAATCGCTTGAAGCAACCCGTGAATTCAGTAAAAAAGACGTTAGTACTACCCTTTTATATTTAAGTCGAGCACGCTACGCCCGACCGCATTAGACTACCAAAGCTGAACAATTTAATGACGATTGACTATTCATACCACATTCGAGCGGTTGACCGCCTTGGTACACTTGATTTAAAGTCTAATTATTCTGAGATCTCAGCCGTGGCGGACGGCAGGCGGGCTCGTAATGAACGCTGCGGCGGGGAGGGGGGAAATGCAAAATGTTGCAATTGCATTTCTCCCGTCAGAAAAACAGCTTACACTGGCAAAAATAATTAAGAGCATTAGTAGAGTCGGGGAATGGAGTGTCGCACAGTAAATAGTCTACTAAATAGCCACCTACATATTTTATTGGCGCAGGACTCGAAGGCAGAAATACGTAATGGTGGAAATTATTTTGTCTTTTAGGGTCGGGATTTAAGTTAAATACTTTATGGTGTTTGTCACCATAAAGTATTGTACACATACTGTGTTTATTCGGGATGTGATTGCAAAATAACGGTTATTAGTAAATTTGTTTAATTTATGGTGTTACATTTATGTAATATTAAATAATTGTTTCTTGATTCTTTGATTCTTTGTTCGCCTAATCGTGTTCTGAAACAATAATGAGTACCTAATGCCTATTACTTAGTAATTACGATTCCATTTAACATAGCAAAAAGATATAACGATAAATGATAATACTTGGTACAGAGTTGTTTCCACATAATACTAAACAAACAACCCGAAACTACCCAATGGGCAATGAGCGGTCACAAAATCAAGAGGATTGTGGGACAGTGTCCTATGGATTCGTCTTACCCTTGTTTTTGCGGGACGTTATACGCTTCATACGACATACACATTATAAGCTCCCCAACAAAAAGCTTTACATCCTCGCGCTACCATTATACACGTACTAGAATTTGAATTTAATCTCGGCCATATCCGACGCATCAATAATATTCCGAGCGATCTCTAGTAAAGCCATGTAATACCATGTACACGTCTCCACCCACACAAACCAACATCGATCGGCCAGCGTTGACATCTCGAACACGATCGGTAGCTCGTACCTCTATCACTCACTATCTCACCCTCGGCTGACATGTCAATAGTAGTGAATCAGGTTTGAGTGCTGTTTAGAAATGCTAAAACCCTACCGCGGACTTCGAATGCATCATTTGTTCGCTGTCACCGGGCCACTTGACGACGGTCCAAAAAAAGACAATTCCAATTAAATTGAACCACTAGCCGTGAAATTGTTTACCTTCCCCAGATTTCTTTGCATTCTTTATAATGTACTTAGTTGGGGACCTTTAAGTTCAAACCCAATCGTCAATTTCGTATTTTTCCCTTTTGTATTTTGCTTTTATTCCCTCGTCTATTTTCATTCGAAATCTGTTTCGCTTTTAAATATAGAAATTATTATTATCATTTTTTATCCCTTGAATCAATCAGATGCCCATTAAACTGTTAAATTAAACATTTTTATGGGTAGCTTAGTATCATCACTACATAGTATAAAACAAAGTCGCTTTCCCTGTCCCTATGTCCCTATGTCCCTTTGTACGCTTAAATCTTTGAAACTACGCAACGGATTTTGATGCGGTTTTTTTTAATAGATAGAGTGATTCAAGAGGAAGGTTTATATGTATAATAACATCCATTAAGTAGTGGAGAAGTACTGTTATTTATGAGGTTTCTAATGTGATGTCGTAAAAAATTAATTTTTTTCCGCTTATATTGCAAACGCAGGCTAAACCCTATCAAAATAATGTACTAAGTATTATACACATTGAAAAGGTCTACAGAAAAGTCCGGGATGGTATATGTCTATCTCTTATGGATAATCCACAATACCATTTTTTTGTCATTTACTTTTTACGACAAATAATAGCTAATTTTCGAAGCGATTTTCTCCAATACAGCATTAATTCTTAACCAATTAAATACCTTGAATACATTTTTCATTTAATATAGATCTATATGGCCCTTTACACCGTATGATTTAAGTGAATATTTTCGAAGATATTACAGATTTAAAAATTGCGGGACGTAGCATTACCGGCCGGCCGGGCCGCTATGTTTTTAATTTTTATGTACAACGTTCACAGTTTTTCTGTAGTGTATTTAGTATCAGCATTGCACCCGTGCGAAGCCGGGGCGGGTCGCTAGTCTACATTAAAATAAACATAAATAACATTAACACCATGCAAATCAAATAAAGGCAAAACATCGCAACTATACCTACACGAATTTTATTCGACGTTTTGTCATGAATTTCACAAAAAATAGTATATCAAAACATCGGAGCCCTTTAATACTTTTGCTAACACGTAATAACTATCAGACATCACAAGACGTCCACTAACAATGTAACTGCAACGCTGACCTTGCCTTTTCACTTCCGACGCATCAGATCGACTTGGAAAGGTACAAAGTCAAGTTTTTTATTTTCCCAGCCAATTTATCAAGTGAAACAGACGTGTGTCTCGGGTTATCCGGGCGGAGTAACGCGACAATAGCGCCGGGGTCCACCACAGCGTCAGCAAACCCGCTCAAATCACTATAACATTCCGAATAAGATCGTATTGTACTCAGCTCGGATAATGGAATAGATACTAAAAATTTTATGATGTTGTAGCGAATTACGGCGATGCCCTTCGATATTTTACTTTCAGTAAGGGCATTGAAAAACCGTAATTTAATTACGTTTTATAGTCGATTTGTTCATTAAAGTGAAATATTTAGTAGAATACCTATAGGTACGATATATATTTTCTCAATTTGTATCTAACGGAGACACCCTCCGTTTTACAGAATTCCCAAATAAGCAGTTCATATTTACACAGTATTTAAATGTACGAAACGCTTGTTTTAAATCTATCCTCCCTAGCCGTTGCAATCATTTATTAAACTTCCTAATTATCTTTACCTACTGTCTGCTTATTCCAAATATAAACAAATTTTAATTAAGGCCAGTGTAAAAAGCTATTAAAACTAAAACATCGAGTAGCGCTTGGCCGAGAGCGGACCATGCCTGGCACACAACCAAACATTACGAACCAAAACTCGCACACTTACCTTCATTTGGCAATCTTTCTCTGCATAAAGCACTTTCGGAGTGAATTACCAAATTCTTTTAGATGATTTAATCAATCCAATTAGTTGATTACATCTGATGAACTGAGGGAACGTTGCGTCATTGGATTTTTATATTTTTACGCAGGCCGAAGGAATGGTATGTTTTAAGTTTTTGTGTTGTATAATATTGTATGTATATGCTTGTCTGCGTTAGCAGTTAGCTGTAGGTACAGCTATATAATATGTATTTATTTCACAGTGGCTCTCAAATATCAGAAAACTCATGGCCATGTCTACAATAATTATTATTACTGAGTTGTAGACATGGAGTATGGAGAAATTGCAGTACTTTAATACTTACATTATATTAAAAACTTTTCATTTTATTGAAAATCGTCACATTTCATTCATTACAATCATTGTATTCGAGGCAAACATAAAAGTTGATCTTTGCGCTAATTTTATGTTTCGTGTAGAACATTATCAAAGCTTGTAAAAAGTACATGAATACAGGTAATATAATAATTAATAAATTTTAACATTAATTGAGAAATGAAGTCCATTTGTATTAGATAGAAGAAAATAAAAATCCATTTCCATGCTCACGTTTTATTCGAAAATAAATATTAATTAAATAAATATAACTTATATTTATTGTAATAATTAACAACGCAACGCTTTAATGGAATGTGGATACATATCAGCTTAATTTCCAGGACTGTTTTTATAATATTAATAAAAAATACACTGAGGGTAAAATAAATTATTCTAGATTATATTAAAACATACCTATATTGGACACGCCACAACTTAAAAAAACATAATAGTTGCATTAAGATATACTTACATAATATATGGAGACGACACCGCCTACATCACTTATGTTCCGCTCAACATACGCCACATGACGTATGTTGAGCGGTTTTTTTAAATGGTTTTAAAGTGAAACGCATCAAATATGCCATCGTGTGTGTTACGATATTGCACAAATAATACAAATAATACGGAAATGGAAATGCAAAGGAATAACTTTCATCGGTAAGAACCTAACTAGATAATAATTTTTAAAACTTAGTTAGAGCAAAAAAATGGCGCTCAGATTTTGTTCGTGGTGTCTCCTCCATACGTATAGTAATATTATCTCAATGAATAGTTGCAAGATTCTAACTATAAATAAATAAAAAAAAAACTCCCTAATCCTTTATTTTCAATGTAACAGATGTTTTTTTAAACATTTAACTTTAAATAAGTTATTTATAAATAAGTTCGATCTATATTTGATCGAAGCATACATTTTCACTCTTCATTTGTACCTTTACTCGAGTCAAATGCATTGCTACTATACAAAAATAATTTACTAGCGTCAACTATAAAGAATAACTTTTTTTACAAAATGTAACCAATATATTTTACAAATTAGGCCATAATATTATGCTAGATATATGAAAATATTTAATATCTATATATTTTTACATATTCACTCCAATATCACTTTTTATGTACAAAATATTACGACCATCGAATTTTCTAGAATCCAATGAACGAACGTAAAAATTAACATATTATCTTAATTGTGGCAGCAATTTTCAATTAAACTAAGGCCGCAGTTCACCGAAAACAATATAAAATATCCGATCATACTATATTAAAAAAAAACATAATTAACAAATGTATTACGTACGTACGTTATTTTACTAATTGTAAAAAATCGAAATTATGAAATAACAAAAATACAATTTAATATTATTCTTCAATTTCAAAACAATCTAATTTATGTTGAAAAACTGATACTTTATATGAAAATGTTTATAATCTGACAGTTTTATACAAAGTCGGTAAGAACAAGGCCATTACATTATATCATACAAATATTATTTTAAATAATCTCTAATTGTCTCTATATATATATGAAAAATACAATAAATATACAATACACCAAAATATTTAGGTACCGGTTATCACAAATTTTGTTTATAATTATTTGACACTACATATTATAACTCTGAATTACCTAATCGGTTTTTAACAGAATAAACCTTTAGGATAATTAATGTTATAAATTATTGCGAAGTACTTGTATAAAAATCCTTTCAAATTCTTTAAATTATCTCCCAATAACATTATCTATATTCATCGATATAAGCTTTCTGCAGCGATTAATAAAAAATCCTAAAAATATAGGAAACATGCAAATATACGAAAAATAAATGAAAACTTACTCAATAATGAATTACAACCAATTTAATCTACACTAAATGTGAAAGTATTTCTACAAAATTTTCCTCTTGTTCTTTCAAATAAATTAAAGGGACCTTACTACAATGGAAATATATTCCAAAAAATAAGTCACAATGTTATTGCTATAAGGACTTAATAAACATTCGAGTCCAACTTAGTCTAATGACTCATAAATTAAGTGTATATTTTACTATCTATGCTATAAATATTAAAAAAGCGGAATTATTCCATAATTTACTTTATAGTGTTTTCTATATTCTACTAATATATTTACGAGCCAAAATATATGAAAAATCTCACAACTTTTGGTCAAAAATCGTAATTATTCGAATTCAATATTGCGGATATTTTAAATAAATTGCTTACATATTATAAACAACGATATACAATATACATATAAACCTGTTTTGTCCCTTTCGCTCTTATGATGTTTTACATAAGTGTGAACGAGACAAATCATAACTACAATCACATAATACCAACGAATGAAAGAGTAGATAGTGTATTAAGTTGCATACATTTTTCATGCAATAAGAAATAACTTGGTTTTATAATGATTTCTTCGGTAAGGAGACTCTTGGTGAATTAGAATATAACCTTTTAAATAATTCTGGGATATTGTTGTCAGGGAATAAGTTGCACAGCGAAACTGTAAAAGAGCAAAAATCTATATTATTTATTTTAATAAAAAGCAAATTTATTTGTATTTCACACAAGAAAAATGACCAATACACTCCCATAATAATTTACGTCAAAAGTAACATTGGTCAGTACTAAATACAGTAGACAATAACTTTTATTTATAATTGAGAATTTATAGTAATAAAATTAATAAGAAAAGTGTATTTTTGATAATTTCTTCTTATCTTTTGTGTAAATCCGATCGTTTATAGTTGTAATACAAAGTACAAAATTATTAACAAATCGTTTCTCACCTTCAAATAAAACAAGCATTAGCCGCCTATTAATCTCTTGTGTTTGGAATAAATCGAATACTGTCAGAAGACCGCGCCTTGCTGCATCTGTGCCTACAATGTGCCTGAGATCATCTGAAAATTATTTTATTGTGTATTTTACATCAAGGTTTTTATCGTAATACTTAAGAAATCCACTTTTATGGTAGCGAGCAAAATAAGAGAAATCGCATCCTCACTAAAATTTTAATTTAAAAATGTTCATTATATTAACCTAGGGTGCATTTCTTCTTGTATTTTTTTATTTTATTCATAAAAGGTTCTGTTAGTATATTTTTAACCGACTTCAAAAAAAAGGAGGAGGTTATTGTCACTTTGTCTCGTTGTCGGAATAATCTTTGAGATTGATGAACCAATTATGGTGGGATTCGACTAGGGAGGAGTATGTAGGGAAAATTATTGACTTTCATAACAGACAATTGGACTTATTATGAGGACATATTTTTATTGTTATTTTATATAGGTACAAAAGAAGTTCTAGGGCAAAATATTGACTTTCATATCAGACAATTACTGGACTTATTATGTTGATTTATTTTTTAATGATACTTATTATTTAATAAATAAAATTATAATATTACCTGAAGCAGCCGCTAATAGTGCAACCTTAGCTGCAACTCTCGTGCGAGCTTGCGTCGCTGCATCTCTGCTTGATGTGTTACCGTTGTTACGACTCGTCAGCCATTGCCTGGAAATATAACAACCATTTCCAGTATTTTTGTATATTAAATGTGAATAACAATGTTTTTAGCTATATTGTCGGGCGCGATACACTTCGATTTTTTTCAGACTCTTTCGTAAAAATATATCTACTATTTAATACATTGGAAATACCGGATATTGTAATAATTGCAACATTTCCTATGTCTTCAACTTTAATTCTCTAAAATATTTTCAATAAGATAAATAGATATTTTTCTTAAATTATACTCACTTAAACGATTTCAAGTACTGGACAACATTGCGTGGCGACGTCAATGACGAAACTAATTCCAGTACTTTCCTGGAAACAAATACATATTTAAATGTGTACATTTTATTTAAATGGAAGGTTAGATAGAAACATAAAAGTAAATTTACGGCTATTTCATAAAAAATAATGTACATAAAAGTAAATTTACGGCTATTTCATAAAAAATAATGTTGTCTATGTACAGTCTATATACAGCACTTTGTGAAATTCAATATTTTTTTGTCATATTAATTAGAAAAAAAGAGCGTGTGCCGAGCACACGTGTCAGAAGTGAAACTTCTTTGACAAGATTCAAAGATACCAAAATCGTCGCCTTACTCCATGACGTGTCGGTATTGCAATGACGCGGACGCGACCTTGAAATTTTACTCTCAACGCGCCTAAAGATGTTTCACTTCAAAAATTTGAATACTTTTTGAGGTTAGATTCCTATCTAACCTCAAAAAGTATTCAAATTTTGTGGACGTGAGATAACGCTATGTAAACTAGAGTATTATTTAGGGCTGATTTTTCAATCCTTAGTTAAAACTTATTCGTCGAATAATGTATAAAACTAACATTTTAAAAACGTATTCTAATTGCCCGTATTTGACAGTTTACGTGACATTTTAATATTATCGTGTAATACTTTATTGGACGAATAAGTTTTATCCAAGCATTGAAAAATCGGCCCTTAATCATATTAATTTAAAAAATAAGCATTGTAATCACCTATTAACTCGATCAGCTATCAAAGTCCTGACCGGCGCTAACAATCTTCTCCTCAACCATAACCCTCGGATGCCCAAAACTTCTTCTAATAACTTCAATGGTACACTTTCATCACCATCCTAAAATAAAACAAATATCTTTTAGTCATATGTTTAAATATTCGAAATAAATTATTATAATAGTTAAAACAAAGCGAAGACAAATATTTATTCATTTTTTGTTAAAATGATTACTATTTTAAAATTAAATTCTCACGTCTTGTCCTTCAGAATTTGTATCCCGTTTGATAGCGTCATAATAATTCTCGCCACTCTTTCCTTGAAACACTTTTGATATTCCTGTAAAAGATACCATTTAAGTAAAAAATCATATTAAAAACAATTATTTCCACATTACTCCCAAATTTTTTGTATCTTACCATCCATAACGCCATCGACTGTATTGGCAAACTGATCGGGCATGCTCTTTAGTGTCCTCATACCAGCCTTTATAGAATTCACCAGTAGGGCGTCAATCTGTAAATAACCATTCATTTAGTACAGATACTATACATTTACGGTCTTACTAATAAAATGTTACCCATTCGCTATGCAATGGATTAGTTATAGCAATAACCTGTCTTCTTTTTATGATTGACGTTTCATGTGAGCAAGAGCAGGACACAGCTATGGTAGAAAATGGTAGAAATCTGTCCATTGTTTAACTTTTTATAAGTAAGGCCGAAACTTAATACTGGAATGTTTTTAGTACATAATAAGCTCAATAGGACGCCATGGCGACGTTGCCGGCCGTCGTATAGATGAAGTTAATATTGAATACTTAAATATTTTTCAGGACAATTTTCACACACGGCACAGTCTGATCCCATACTAAGCTTTCGCTTGTGTTATAGAAACCAGATGGCTGATAAACATACATATATAATTTTAAATAAATACTTATATAGATAATTAACACCCGACACAGAGCAAACATCATCATCACACAAATATTTGCCCCGGGTGGGAATCGAACCCACGACCTCTGGTTTGGTAGGCAGGGCCACTACCAACCAAGCCAACCGGTCAGTCAATCAAGAATTGAAGCATATGGTACCTAATTGGCGACGGTTTGGCAACGTCGCAACTTAGGTCATTTCCAATGCTTGGATATGTAGCCGGCGACGTTGCCATGACAACTTTGAGAGACAGAGATCTTATTCTTATAATAATTTTCACATTATAAACCCGCAAGTAGGTATCTATGTTGTTTCGATCTTCTTTCCAGTTGATATTAATTGCTGAAAAAATTAGCTAAGTTTGCTTTGAAAAACATTTTTTTTTTTTTTATAGGACATTATACGTACGTACGGTATCAACATCCACAAGCTACAACACGTTATGAATGGTTCTTCATTTCGTGTTTCCTATTACCTAACCTAAACCATTTTTAAAAGACTATACAGACTAATAACTACCAGATTCAAAACTCACCGTGTTCCCATGTCTTTCCGTCTGTATCTCTGGACTCAAGAACCCGCCCAGATAATCCGAAGACAATAAGGCCATATATCTTGCATCTCGTGAAATACTTGTCAAACTTTGCAAATAACTATTGAGCATTCGCTTGCGATTCTCTAGTACTGAACGGGATGTGTTTTGAAATGTTTTCTTGGCGGGAAACGGCAGACTTGCTAGTTCGGGCCACTGGAATTAATTTAAACTTAATAGAAAATTGCTAAAGGTGTTCTTCTGTGCAGGAAAATCGATAGACTAGTAGTAGTAAGCTTGCTTTTGGCAAAAAGTAGTTAAAAAAAATCAGGAGTTACTTTTGATAGTTTTTAATTTAAAAAATTTCAATAACTTATATCTGGGGAATATATCGAAGTAAAGGCAGGCTAGATTTTTTTTAATTAATAGAAATTGCATCATTTATTATGTATATACTTATTCAAAATTTAATAAGAGAAAAAATATAATAAATTTTCACATAAATTCATTACATCATCGGGGCAGTTCCCCCCGCGCGCTTGCAAGGGTTAACGCATTCGCTCAGCTGTTACTTTAAAAAATAAAATCTGTGAATATGTCGTACAAAACTTTGGAAAATGTTATTCGTGAGTTGAATAAGACTGTGTTACATCTGCAAGATAAAGTAACTTCACTAGAAACGCTTATTCTAGAACAGAATTCGATTATAAAAGAATTTGTTGAAAGTAAACAAATGCGAGAACCGACGGTACATTTGAGTTCACCAAATAAAAAGTGTGATGATGAAGAGGGTAACTCTAAGCTGCGGCCACTTCGCGATGCTCGTCTTCGTGCGCTTACGACTATCAACATCGCGAAGCCCAAGGTGCGAGCAGGGAAGAAGACATTGCCGCTCGCATCTCCGTCCCCACCGAGCGGCACTGACGGCGAGATCACCCCTACTACGTGTGCTACGCAAGTCACGCAGAACTCGCAAGACGCGTTCGTAGATGCCAATGGTTCGGACGACCGTAACGGAGTCGGGGCTACAACGGAATGGGTCGACGTGAGGCCTCGTCGAGTTCGACGTGAGGCGAGAAATGTAGCTCGTGGTACGGCCGCGCCCGGTTCGACGTCATTGGAGGCGTCCGAACGTAAAAGTTACTTGCATATCTATTATTTAAAAAAAGGTACTACAGTCGAACAAATTATAAAACATTTGTTATGTATTTGCCCAAATGATAAATGTTTGGTGGAACAATTGAATTCGCGTGGTGACTATGCATCCTTTAAGTTGACAGTTCCCACAAAAAATTTGGACACTTATATGTCGCCTATTCATTGGGCGGAGGATGTGCACATAAAGCCATGGCGTAGTGGATTTCGCAACCGTAAAACGACACAAAACTCCTAAATTAAAAACTATTTGTATGTTTTATCAAAACGTGCGTGGTTTGCGCACAAAATTAGATGTATGTAAGAATTCTATATTAAGTGAACAATACGATGTTTATGCTTTAACTGAAACTTTTTTAAATAGTAGTGTGTGTGACTCAGAGTTGTTTCCAAACGATTATGTTGTATTGCGTAAAGATCGGTGTAATGATTCAGGTTGGGGTGGTGTATTGTTAGCTATTCGAAATTGTTATAATATAAAAAATATTTGTGTTAAAAATTACATAAGTAGTTGTACTGATTGTCTCGAAATTACAGTAGCCACGGTAAAACGCAATGGCATTAAAATGTTATTGTGTGTGTTGTATATACCACCTGGTTCTAATGAGGACATTTATTATGATATTTTAAAAATATTAGAAGAATTAAGTACACGTTTCTCATCATATAAAATTGTAATATTTGGCGATTTTAACTTAAATTCAGCATCAAAAAATGTTATTTATAAATATAATAATATGATTTCCTTCAGTAAGTTGCATCAGTATAATACTATTAAGAATAAGATGGGTGGAATTCTTGACCTTGTATTATGTAATGCCAGTAGCAGGGAATTACAGGTAAGTAGTGACACACCACCACTTGTCCCCATTGACAGTTATCATCCGTCTTTGTTGGTGAAATTAGCATATTTAAGGACTTACAATATAAACGATTCATGTGTACGGTCTGGTAGTAAATTAAATGAATGGAATTTCCGTAAAGCAGATTATAATGAATTATATGCGTGCATACAATCATTGCGTTGGGATGACGTTTATTCCTGTACTAGTGTAAATAGTGCCGTAGATAGATTGTACACACAATTATTTAATTGTTTCAATAAATGCGTCCCAAAAAAGAGACATGCTATGAATAGTTCACGATATACTTATCCGACGTGGTTCACTACGGAAGTTGTTACTAATATAAAAATTAAATATTTTAATTTAAAAAAATATAAGCAGTTTGGTCTACAGTATAACCTTGAAATGTTTAAATACTATAGAAGTAAAGTAAAAATACTTATCAATCAGGCTTATCAGAACCATATAAAAAAAATTGAAACCAACATTAAAGACGATCCCAAGAATTTCTGGGCATTTGTAAAGGAGCAGCGGTCATCTAGTAAGTTGCGTATCGAATATGACTATGATGGTGTTAAAGTAAGTGGTATTGACGCCGCAAATGCATTCGCTAAATATTTTCAATCAGTATTTTTTAAATGAAAAACCAAAACTTGATTATAAGGAGGCTTCGCTTGTATCCGGCGTCGCTTCATCACGTATTTCTATAGATTACATTTCAAAATCTGATATAAAGCTTGCAATTCGGCGCCTTAAACCGCATTCGGCAGCAGGTCCGGATAATATACCGCCGTTCATTATTAAAGACTGTATATCAATTTTTATTGAACCTCTTCACTACATATTTAATTTGTCTCTCCAAACAGATACGTATCCTACCGTATGGAAAACTTCGCGTGTTACACCGGTTCCAAAGAGTGGCTCCAAAGTGAGCATTGAGAACTATAGACCTATCGCGGTGCTATCTACTTTTGCTAAACTACTAGAAATTATTTTAAATAATCACGTCTCACAACAAATAAGTTCTCGATTATCGGATTGTCAGCACGGTTTTCGTGCCCGTAGATCAACATCAACAAATTTAATTAATTTCGTCGACTACGCTTCTAAAAACTTAGATCGGAAAAAACAAATCGATGTCAGTTATTTCGACTTTAAAAAAGCGTTCGATCGCGTAGATAATGACGTCCTTTTGCGCAAATTTTCTATGATTGGTTTCACTCCTAGGCTGGTAAAATATTTTGCAGACTACCTCCGGGATCGTTTTCAATTTGTACAACTTGGTAGTTATCGTTCAGATCCATATGCCATCAATTCTGGTATCAGTCAAGGCAGTACCCTCGGACCTACTCAATTTCTGGTAATGATCAACGATCTTCCAGATGTTATTAGTTCTTCCCAGTGTCTTATGTTTGCCGACGATCTAAAATTATATTTGGCTGTAGGAAGTATTGAGGATTGTCAGGCATTACAAAACGATATAAATAGCGTCTGCGAATGGAGTAAAATGAACCGTTTAGATCTTAATGAGGCAAAATGTAAAGTAATGACTTTTACTAGGAGTAAATCTCCACATCTCTATGACTATAAAGTTTTGGATAAGATTGTAGCTAGAGAGAATTCGATTCGTGATTTAGGCGTATTATTCGATCGTTCCTTAAGTTTTAATGACCACATAATTGATTTATGCCATAATGCATATAAAGCCCTTGGATTTATTTTTAGGCAGACTGCTCGTTTTAATGACAAAACTGTTATCACTAGCCTTTATTATGCGTTTGTACGTAGTAAGCTTGAATATAACGCTATCGTGTGGAGTCCGCATGAAAAAATTTACACGTTAATGATTGAAAAAATTCAACGTAAGTTCTCAAGATGCCTTTTCCGGAAGATGTATGGATATTATCCCTACTTATATCCATCCTTGTACGTTACGGGGATGGTTGGAATGGATACACTCGAGCTACGACGCGAGCGCGCGCTTATGGTTCATTATTATCTGCTGTTAAATAGCAAAATTGATAATCCCGTGGCACTGGGGGCCTGTGGTGTGTGGGCACCGAGCTGCTCCGTGCAGTGGCGCTCGCGTCCGCTGTTCGCGGAGAGCCTGCTCCGGACGCGAGCCGCTTGGAGTGCACCCACCCATCATGCACTCAATTTGTTAAATAAATTTTTACGTGCTAAATCTGAAGTGGACCTATTTAATGTTAATATTGTATCGTTTGTCTCTAATTGTACCTTATTTTTAAGTCAGACTTTGTAATAATTGTTATCTTTGTGCGTTTTGGTATGTTTTGTACTGTAAGTCAAAGATGTATAAATAAATAAATAAATAAATAAATAAATAAATTAACTTTAATTAGTTGTATCGAGTGTTCTATTACTATTAACTATTAAGTTTACTAATTTACCTTATCTTTGATGGCCGAATGTAGTTCATAGAAATCACTGTACCGCCTATAAATATGCCAAACTTCGTTATCCGATGCTCTCGTCACAGCAATTGCGTAGATTCCAAACGACTTGCCCTTATCTTGTACTAACGCTAAATAGAAATTACAAATTATAATAAAAGTCAAAGTCGTTGTATTCATGAACACTTCAAAAATTACAAACCTTTTCCTGAATTCCCCAAAAAGGAAAATTAAAAAAAAATAGGTAGTTATTGCGATTTATTCTTCTAGAGTCGACGTTTCAGCATTCAAAAATAGATAATAAAAGCAAAAAATGAATCAAAATATCTTTTTTCTGTATTTAAACATGTAAATTAAATGTTATTTTTTACCTGTTTCTATAATATACGCCGATAAGGGAGACAGATAGTTTTTCGCTCTACCACTAATCTCAGTGTGGGAAAGAGACAAATTGTTTGAATTTGCTACGGACAGATTTGACGATCCTGTAAATATATTGAAACACTACAATTACATACATACAACTTGAATGCGAGAAATACTAAAGCAGTTAGATCAAATTATTACATATGTTAACAAATCAATTTTATTCAAAAGTTAACACAAAGCATGATTCAATAATTTACATAAAGTTTTAGTATAAATTTATTTTCAGATAATTTGATCCCACGTTAAAGTTATTCACTTCGGAAAATTACTTAATAAGAGTTAATCTGTAATTATTTTCGATTATTATAATATAGGGGACGACCGCCAGATAATATTTGTCCTGCTAGAAAACAACGCATCCATCCATTTTACTCCCTGTTCCCGAAAAAACTTTAACTCTATCAATGGTATATACAATATGGGCAAAACTAGCATTATCCACTTTACTAACCTACGCTCTCGCTGAGCATTTTCTGAGCAAAATTGCCTACAATGTCTGACCGCGATCTGTTATGCCTCGTGCCAGGTACGGGCAATACCACATCACCTGGAAAATGTTCACTTTACATGGTATTAATGGGAAAAAAAACTAAAAAAAACTAAAAAAACGAATCGATTGTAAATGTATAAGTGTAATGTTTGATATGAGGCATTCACTACAACTACGCTTCGACTACTATACAAATAAACGCAGTAAATATACTACATTTCAAGCTATAATTGCTTTTTATATTCTGTCTATTAAAAAAGCAACTAATAAAAACAAATTTAAATTTGCTAAAGGTAGAAATGTTATGCAGTGTAATGTAGAAATTTATAAAAGACGATATACTATTTACTTAACTAAAAATAATATAAAACAAGCGTTGTAACATCTCTACCCGTGTTTATCTAAAAAATGCATGTTATACATAAATAGATACCGCTTTATTCTGAGAAACTATATCTTTATAGACTACTACTGCATTAAAAAAAATAAAAACGTATATAAAAAAATGTAAATACACATGCAAATATTAGACTAACAAAATAATACCGTTAGCACATTTAGGGATAGTATGGTTCTTGTAAGTTGGGACCCTTCGAGTAAAGGAGCGGGGGAAAGTAAAGGATTTTGCGGGAGATTCGTATTTATATTTGGACTTTTGGAAAAGCTTTGGCAACTGATGGATACACGTCTTCATTAGTCTCTTGCATCTCTCTGTAAGCATTTGTGTTAATTGTGGCATTCGCTCGACAAATCATTTAATTCTTTAGTAATAAAATAATATTATTTAATGAATGTGTCATTTGCTTCAATATGAACGTATTTTTAAGCTAGCATAGCTTCTATCGCGGGCCTTGAGCGTGGAGATCGAATCCAGAAATTTCGTAACGAAAATAACCTAACACCCCCCACTCCGACCGGCAAAGCGGTGATACCATAGTACATATTTGTATTCTCTTTGGTGATACTTTTTATGCTATGCGATAGCTTTCAGCAGTCTCCGAGTGCCACACGTCTTTTTTTTCTTGTAATGTGTACATTTTTCGATACGCACAATTTATATTTTATATACAATTTGTTAATTGCACGTATCGAAAAACTCTGATTACGTATGATTACAGAATTAATTGATTTGTCAAATGAATGCTTTGGTTATGTAGGCTTGTATTATATTGTATTTTTTCATACCTCCGTATTTCTTGCCATCGACTTTTGGGTCTTTTTTGAACTCACTAAAAACAAATTAGTCAATTAGTAGATTTAAAAAAAGGTGTAAACAATCCAAAATTGTTTTAATAATTCTTTACTGACCTACTATTTCTTTCGGAACCGTCTTGTTCGGGGTATAACATAAAATCAGCTTGCCATGTAGGGTCGTCCTAAAATAATAATAAAATAATTTGTTTTATTAACTCAATATAATGTCCCGTCATAGTTTATTGAATAACACTATTATATTTTTAAACAACAGAAAAAAATGTTATTATTTCGTCCCTATGGCATAAAAATTTTCAAATAACGTAACAAAACATAGAGTATTTAATAAATAATGAGTAGGGTAGTTTGAAAAATTATTTATCTATTTCCGAGAATCATTTTTATTCAGTCATTATTTATAGACTATATATTTAACTATATATATATTTAACCAAGTGTTAGTTATCTGGTACCCCCATCACTATTTTGCGAGATTTTTTGTCTTTTTTTGTTATTTTCTTACCTCCAAAGCGTTGCACACGCACTTTTGCACGTCGTCGAAGCAGGAAAGGGGGTTATTAGTGAACTCTTCGCCTTCAGTGGTGATCTTTCTAACCATTTCCGCGTGACAATTATCAGGTACACCCATAACTTGCAGTCTGTTTGGTGCTAAGTACATATCGCATAGTTCTAGTGCGGAGGAACGAAGGTTGTCTATCACTGCTTTGGATGTGTGCGGTACGTCTGTAAGTTTGTGAAAAACATAGAGTAAGTATTATGGAATGATGATGATGAAAAAAATAAAAATAATAAGGAGCTAGATTCGAGCATTTGATACTTTTTCAAGTACTATATCATAATTATTGGTCATTTTAAATAACATAAAGCACATCAGAACAATCTAGAAGCTATGAAAGCCAGCCATAAATAATATAATACGAATTTCCATCAAGAAAAAGAAAATCATGTGTGCGATATTTAAACATTTCGTTTTCACACTTTGCACTCTAAATATGTATACAAACACAGTACTTTGTTAAATAATGACATACATTTTCCGATAGAAGTATGATTGTTGTAATGTAATTGTAATCAAATATAAAAAATGTGGCATACCTCACATATTTTTTTTATCAACTGATCAATACAGTGTCAACATTTTATATTACTAACTTACTTACCGGCTTCATTCATTTCAATTTCGAGTAAATACTGAGCGTTAGATCTCCACGCGGCGGTCGCTCGTAGAAACTTTAACGATCTCATCACTTCGTCTGATACTTTTTCTCTTGGCGTATTAGTAGAACCTGATGTGAAAGACAAGCTAATTTTTTTTATCAAGATTTTTTGTTGAATATTTGGGTTTTTTGTTTTCAAAAGTTCTAGCGGTAGATTTAAGTAATGTTGAATGAAAATATTTTAATATAATTTTAAATAATATGTATTGGGTAGATAAATTAAGATGGATATTTTTGGATTAAAAAAAACAAATATTCACACCATAAATTATAACAGCTATTAATCAAATGTTTATTTTAAAGAATCGTAATATTATTTCTGTTTTCCGAACCTACCCTCTTGTGGACCAAGTGTAGCCCGCTTTGCCTGTATAATTCTAACGAGGTATTGTAGTGAAGATAATTTCTGCCTATCCTGTAGTTCCCATTCGCCAGCGCTATCTTTTGAATGCTAGAACGAGGCACCAAGATAAAACATTAATGTCTTTTTTTGTGGCACAATTATAATTCAACAAACTTGTTTTTAGAAATTGTGAAAATCTTTTGATTTTAATTAACTGAATTGAACTGTATTGCACTGAGCAAAAAATAAAAAAGGTTAATATGGATTTGTTTAGGAAACTTTGCATATTATATGTGCACTTTAAAACTCTAATAACTGATTAACTAGTAAACATACAAAATTAAAAACAACTCACAAGTTTCTGTATATCCTTATGTACAAGTTCCAATGTGGCATCTAATTCCTCTGCATCAGCACAAGTCCTAATCACTAATAGAAATAGTTCAGACGACAGACAAGAGTCGCGGCAACACTGTAAAATAAAATTTTGTTAGTTTTTGTTGTTTATCATGACTTTTGTTTTATCCAATATTTTCTCTATCATAAAAAATTACTATAAATGCAATCATATAATAGGGAAAATATTGTTATTTGTAAATAGGCTATACAAATTTATTATTTCGTATAAACATTTTGTGTCGCTCATTTATGTACCAGAAAAAAATATTGAAACAGTTTTTTTTCCGCTTTATTATGAAAACATCTAAAAACATATCTAACATACTCACTGTTCTTATAATAGCTCTATTAATATTATCTGGGTCACTTAACATATTTATAATAGGCTTTAAAACAATCGCCGACAGAAGCTCTATAATAATCAATTTTAATGCATGACATTTCCATGTTTCTTCCGGTGCTACTAAATATAAAATAGCCTCTGATATTTCACATAACAATGCTGTAAAAAGGACTAAGTTAGAGATTCATACATGAAGATAAATTTTTCTTCTTATTGACTTGACTTTGATTTAGATAAAAAAAACACAACATACACATAACAACTTTAAAATTTTTTACGATTTTTCTTCTTTTGCTAAAATGTAGAAATCAATTTATTACATAAAAAGTGTGCTAAATACGTGCTAAATACTTTATAAACTTGTTAGAATATTAAAAAAAAAATATACCATATTCTTTCTCTGTATCCATACAAAATGTATCTCTGCATATTTTCTTATTCTCCATTGCACATTCCAAATCAAAAAATATATCTTTTAAATTATTGCTACTAATATTTTCAGAACTGCCATACAATTTAGTCTTTCCAGATGTTTGTGAATCTGAAATAAGAAAAAAAACAACACTTGTCAGTTTAAAAGAAATATAAAATGGCATCTTTTAAGATACCACAACTACAAAAACAGTAGACCATAGATGCAAGTTTTTAATTATGTAATATGTAAAAATTTGTGTTATATACCTGGAGCCCATGATAAATCGGTGTCACTCTTGTTCCGCCTATGTGATCTCTTATCATCTTGTTTCTTAGGACTATACTTAGATGACCCGTTGGCAATTTCTTTGGCACTCAACAATTGTAACTGTTTCAATCTCACTCTCGACTGTTTGAATAGCTTCAAATGTGTTGTTAATTCTTCCGGAAACTTTGTAGACAACAGATATATCCAGTCTACAATTTTTATTCTGTACAAAGCGGAATTAGGTTAATCATATTCCATGAACACACGTTGAAACAATTATTCTTCCAAAGTATGTAAGATTTTTTAAATTTTGTTACAATTAAAATAAATAGATAATATATTATTTTAGAGTAATAATAGATATCATTTTAAAGTAATAAAATTCCTCATACCTGTTTGTAACATTTGCACTTGTCATAACAACAATGCGTTTTATTGCATGCTTAGTGAACTCTTGGTCGTCTGTTAACATTTCATACCAAGGTGTAACATAGTCATTAATTATTATGGATATAATCTCATTGAGAAATGAATCAACAGTTTCACTGCCAGTTATTCTACTGTCAAACTTAGGCAGTGGTGTTTCATTTTGAAAAAGTTGCAGGATCTATAAAAATACAACAGCTAATTCATATAAAAATTAAATAATGTAATTTTTTTCTCGGAGAATGTAATGGTTATATTTCATACCTTAGGTGACTGTATAGAAAAGTTTGTTTGCTGCAAGGGATCATCCAAACAATCAATATCAGAAGAGAATATTTTTCTTGTGTCAAAGTTCAAATGTAAAATTGTGAGGATCCTGTAAATAAGGCAATGACCGTTGTTAGACTATAAATCGAGGTAATTAGATAATGAATCATTGAGGCTACATTGTATATACTTACCCACCGATAAAAGAAATAAAAAATGTAAGTAAAGCTAAGTACAAACCAAACCCTAATAAGGCAATTGTAATAACAGATATAAGGCTGAACCAAGCTAAAATTCTATACGCCATATCTGAATCTTTGGTTGGTAATGCATTTACAAATATTATTACAAAGCAAACATAATTATTTCACTACAAAAATAGACAAAATAATAAAATCCATCCACACAAAAATAAATAAGTAACTGTCAATGTCAAATGTCAATAAATTAGAAAATGACAACGATTGACAACACATTCCTTTCCACTGCTTACAAATTGTATTCAGATTTCAGACATTGCAATCTCAATTTAATTTAACCACAGAATTTAACTATAATGTGATTTATAACCACTTAAAAACAAATACGTATAACATATTTTTAATAATCAATATTATAATAGTGTGAGGTGTACAGTCGTATTCGAAATTGTATTGTTAATGATAAATGAATGTTATTTAAGCCCGGGGTTACATACAGACAAGAATTCTAAAAACTATATTTTTGGCATCGATATCTATTTTAGATCACGCCCCAAGTATTCTTTTAAAAATATTCAATGTACAGTTTGACTTTCCTACGGTTTTATTATAGACTAGCGGTCCGCCCCGGCTTCACCGGAAGTACATGTTTATGTTTTCTCTCCATAAGAACCATCTTTGTTCTTCAAGTAATATTATAAAAAAAAGAATTATGGAAATCGATCCAGCAGTTCACGCGTGATGCCATTACCAAGCAAAATAGGGATTCATTTTTATACATAGATTATATAAAGATAAAGTTATATAATATCAAGCTTGAAAGCATGAAAAGTAGGTACATAAAAATATTATCTCTATCTACCCCATAGAAATCTAAATAACAAGACACATAGAAGTGCTATAATGTCATAATTCATATGAAAACCGCTGTCGCCAAAATCAACACATTTAAACAGATAGCTAAACAGTACACACAAGTAAACTATGCCTTTTATTGGACAGCTTGATTTTAGTGAAAACTAACTTAAATATTAAATTAAGCTTTTTAATATGTATCCTAACGCACGAATTTACGGTTTATTTTAGAATAACATCCCTTAGTATATGAGACGTTTTGTTTCTTTTTGTTCCAATACGAAAAAATTCGGCTTTTCTACAACAGAAGTTGTCAATTTTCAATAGATATAACATTGAACATAAAGTCATAGAAATAAGGTTGAAATTTGTGTTAAACGTGATAATAAGAATGGTAGACTGTGTCATTCATTGTTATTTCGATTACTATGGTGACACTCGTAATACTTGTAAATATTCTATAATTTTAAGGAAAAACTGCATTATTTCTAAAAAAGAAATATTTACCGATGAAATATTATTCGTATAATTACAACTTGTGGAAGAATTTCCGCAATGGGATATGCTGAAACACACCATGTTTATACACATACGTCTCCAGAGCAACTGAACAGTGACGAACACGCTGGTGTTGTGAAAGTCACCTGAGTGGCGACAAGGTCACGCGCGCTTACGACTTCTAGTGTCTTGTTATTTAGATTTCTATGATCTACCCCTGGTAAGTATATAAAGGGAATAAAAATAAAATAAAAAATAAAACGGAATTTCTCTTTATTTTCATACAACACGATCACAAGAACTGTTTATGATTAAGTTACAAAGTCTTCAGGCTACTTAGTATAATAATACTAGATTATTTTATTGTCAAAACATGGAAACAATAAATTTCACTCTCGGAAACATATCTAAAACAAATGGCCCGCATTAACATTATCGGTTATGTTACAACACTAGACTATACTTATTTTATTTTGAACACGGAATACTCAAACCAAGTTTATTGTTTATTATTGCAAGTTTTCTTGTTGTAAAACTGAAATAACTCTGAAGGGCAATTCCAACAAGCTGCCCAAATTAATAGCATTACGTTTCTCTTTCTTATTCTCACAAAAAACGCTTAGAATACATATAAACTGGGGTGGAAGCGGCGTACGCGTACAAAGACGTTCCGTCTGAAGTAGCTGACTTCTTTTAATTAATATTTAAAAAAATTAATAAATAAATATTCAAAAAAAATTGCCGGGTTGCATTTAGCCGGTTACGAACTCTTTTTGGCTTAAATGTAAATTCTATCTTTGTCTCACGCGGAAGGGCTTTAACTGCTATATGTTCGCGTAGACCACTGCTACGTCAGTTTATATATTAATTCCAAGAAAATCTAAATTACAGATTGTTTTAACATACATTTTAATTCAAGAAATAATCGGAACGCAGTCAGAGTGTTCCATCATGTTCTGATATACAATGATAACAATTTCAATTCCAAATTTACATCCTTATAGAATTTCTTATCAAGCAAATAAGCAATATGTATGAAATGCCACTGAATCAAACGATCGCATTTAAAATTATTGAAAAGAAGTGACAACCATTTATTTGTGCACAAAGTCCTCACAAATATTGTTACCTCATACAACCGGTAATTATATTATTATTTTAATTATTGCATATAGGAGTCGCAAGATCTTGTCATTTGCTTCCATTAATATATTGTAAGCATTTTATACTTAACTATTATATAATTTTACAATTTATTATTTCGATTCAAATAAAATCATAAACAGAATAAGCAATGATAAAAATCATATGTTTGATTAGAAGAGGCACTCATACTGATAACATTTAAATAATTACAGATTATTTTTCTTCAAGTTTTCACAACAAAGCCTAGCACTGTTATCTCCACACTTATATTTATTTTATATCTTATTCTGTTCGCTTCCATGCAAACATATTTAACCATCTGAACCAAAGTTAAGATCTATAAGAGAAATTACTATAATACTAAAAGTAATGCCTAGAATACAATAATTTGTGATACCTATGACTATACATTTTGTACGAAAACTTCGTATTATAACTAATATAATATTATATATAAAGCATCATGTGGGCAAATAATGTAACAGCTGTATAAATACGCACGCGTTTAGGAAATGTTTCTTTACGACTTATGAAAATTTGTTCATTGAATCAAATTATTACACAGTACTTGCAACCAACTTCCTATGTAGACCTCATATATGGTAAATTACTCAAATCACTTGACATTGTTAGCCAATATCATCTGTATTTGGTCACAAATTATAAATCGAAGTAAACTAGCTTGTACTGATGTTCAGTAGGTACATATTCATTTGATTCAATAAACAATGTACCAATAACACCTATTTAGGAACCAGTTGCATTTTAGGCGCATTATGCGAAATGATAACTAAAGAATATCGTTTTATTATGCTAAAAATCAAATTAAAAACTGGTACAAACAAAATAAATTTAGGAGATGCGAAAATATAATAATATATGTTATTTTTTATAAATATTAATATTACTTTTGCTAATACATCAACACATTCATTAAATGAATACACTTTTCCAACTTAAATTTACAAATACACTTGGAAATTTTCCAAAACATAATCGATGACGACATAATAATTTATCTGTATATATTTTTTATCTATGACTTTATTTTATTTGGACTTTCCAGATATCAGTGCTGCTAGCAACCAATCATATTAATCATTATAGTAGAGCCAATTTAATAGGCAACATTTGACGTCTATCAATTTTATCTTCATAGGGTGGTAACCTGCTTAAAAACATCGATTAAAGTGAATTAATCGATACGGACTTGAAACATTTGTCAATCGAACTTGAAACACATGTCAATAATTTATGATAATTTTTATTCCCAAGTAATCAATGCATTCGATTCTAGATGTCAGATTTCGATTTTTAGAGTAACGTCTCTGGTATTTAAAAAGAAAAAAGGTTTATTGACACAAAATTGTAGCGACGTCAGTTCTTTAAATCAGAAATTGTTCATTATGTTTAGAATGGTTTATCAGTAAAATCAAGTCCTAAAATTACTTCTATCGGTCATTATTATTATAAATATGTAATCGTAATTGAAAAAAGTTAAACAAATGTGCAGTTCTAACAAAACGAAATATCATGTTATTCTATGTCGTGGTTACTAGGTTACGTTGTTGAATTTTGTTGAACTGTCAAATGTTGCCTATTAAAATGGCTCTACAATAAATACAACTGTAATACGCCCGTGG
Organism: Colias philodice; assembly: GCF_061535455.1. Taxonomy (NCBI): domain Eukaryota; kingdom Metazoa; phylum Arthropoda; class Insecta; order Lepidoptera; family Pieridae; genus Colias; species Colias philodice. The sequence continues at coordinate 4,830,017 of NC_143094.1, read as the reverse complement.
CCTTAGTGTGCCTAATAAACAGACCACATATAAAACTAGAGGGAGCAAAAGCGACACTTTTTATAAAGCAAAGACATAGACTAATTAAAAAGTTAAAAGTAATATTTTCATTTTAGGATATAAACTCTCGTTTTCAGACTTTATCAGTTCAATATTGCAGTACGAAGCAGGCTAATAATAGACTGCCTGCAACTGTAAGACGAACGGAATTTTGAAATAAATTAAGTCTTTGCTCCTAATTTGTGACACGGTCACATTGCCAATATCTAGTTCAATACATGGTCTGTGGACTACTATAATTTTAAATGTACATTATATTACAAACATTACAACATAGTCAACAAGAATATCAACAATGGACTCGATAACTATCAATTATTGAATAAATACGCGACAAACACGAGATGGTTTGCTCAATTAATGTCTTGATAGAATAAGTATATTTACTACAGCTATTATGTGGCACATGTAAGTATAAATTTAATATGGTAATATTATTCAAAAGATGAGTTATCTAGTTGAGAATAATAGTCACCATAATAAATGGCCTGAATGGAAGAAGAAAGAGTTGGAGATACAGTACTAATAGGTCACTGGATCGCAGAACTAAGTTATTTCTTAGTTATAAATATTTCCAACATAGCCAAGAATTGACATACATTTCACACACTGAGTTAAGCTCAATATCACAATGCCATACACACACAGATCTCATCGAAATATTGGAATCCCCTTTTTTATGTTCAACAGATAAAAAATTCTAGAAGTTTCAATTCTATCAAGACTTATTGAGCATTAACCCAAATATTATCTATACGAATACATAGACGTCAATATCGACACCCACTTAATTGTGAACTGGAAGTTAATTTTATACCCAAACCTACCATAGATGGAGTAGGACCATCCGTAAGCAGGAAAGCAACATTTTTATTAAGAAAAAAAAAAATCGCGATCTTTTCTCTCTTTCTAACTGAAGGACACTTTTACCTACTTCTCTTGCTTTATCTCTAAAACTTATATGAATCACACCTTAAGCAATAAGTTAACAAAAATCTTATTAAAGACTAGCTGTGCCCCACGGTTTTACCTGCGCAGTGCTCCGCTCCTGTTGGTCAGCTTTATAATATTAGTATAGATAAGTATAGATTTTTTGGGAAAATAAATGCGTGTCATGTTTGAGTGCGTTATTGACGTCACATAAACTTTCTAAACTAGTTGAAGAAGAGATACGTTAATTTAATATCATAGAAGCAGATCTTGAACCGACTGTGAAATCTTTGTACTGAGAGAAGACACATAGCTGAAAAAAAAATATTATAATATTTTAATGGCATGAATGATCTAAAATAATAAAAGTTATTATCCAAGAAAATTGCCTGGAATGAAATATAGGCTATGTTTCTTTCCAAGTACTTTCAGTTCTTAAGTGATTTTGAAAGTTCTTATAAAGATAACATAATCTCTCTTTTTAGTAGGAACTTATTCACTTATCTAAACAATAAATACACATAGACTCATAGTTCCTAATACAATCTATCAGGAATAAAAATTATCAGATTGCAATGAGTTTTTATCAAAGTTGTTGAACATTATCAAGATGACTAATTTATACAATAAGAAATTACATTACACAATTACTGCAATTTTTTTGGAGACTTTTTAAACTTCAAACAATAATAGAAAATCATATACATATACATTAGCAAGCAAATTTATAGAAGCAACTAAATCCAAGTAAAGTTAAGTTCTCAAAGCCCGTTTTTCGTGATCAAGTCAATTGGTTTTTACCTACACAATATTCATTTATAAAAAAAAAATATTTCACGCACCTTATCTTTAAGCTGTTGACACATATGTAGAGCGGCTGTCAACATAAAGAGCACATCGCTCAACCAAGGCACTGCGCAATCCGCTTGACAGGAGTCGATTCTCATCGTACCGTGGACCGAACTCAGCTGGTACGCTACGAATATGAGCTTGTGTGCTTGTATGTAGAAGGATATAGCGAGGTCCTCGGGAAGGTTTGGGGATAGCGCTTTCTGGAATATAATTTTATTGATTGAGTTTTTATATGGCATGAAAGATTGGACAGAGGACCCATGATATATGCAGTATAAGTATATATATTTTTTTAATTCTTACTTTTTTTTTTAAAAGGGGTTTTGTCAACAGTTGACAATGTCACCCCCGTAAAAGCAAATAACACAGTATAAGTATATTGTGTAAAACCGGCAGCAACACTTAATATGGCATGTTCAAAATACAGTTGTATTTTTTTTCCATTGTAAGAATTTCGATCTTATATAAAGAAAGATAGTAGGCAGCAGATAGCATAAATCATTCATCCGATTTTGTTAATGAAGGGATTTTATACCTCCACTTTCATAACACAAATATAAAAACAAAGATAGATCATAATCAAAGATAAAACATCTTGAACTTGACCTATTTGATTAGATGAAAATTTTCAAGAGCTAATGGAAAATTCTTCAGTAATTCAAAATTTACTAATACTGATATTGATTTTCAATCCTAACACCGTAATATTTAAGTTCAATATGTACTGTATATTTATAACATTCTCGTAAATGGAACATGACCTTTATTTGAACATTCACACGCTTTAAAACGTTCTTATCACCATTTTGGAGGTTATATAAACAGATGTTAAGACCCAATTTCACCAATATTTTCTAAATCAGACATTTATTAATCGAGCTTCAAATTAAACATGTATTTTAACATCGTTGTCAACTCTACAGGTCCCAAGAAGGAAATCTAACAGCCGATTATCAAATCGACCATTAACTGAGCGACTCACGAATCATTCATTCGTATTTTAAACCGCCCGAAACAAAATGTCATAGTTGACAATGCCATAGTTTCGCACGTTGGGGCTATTTGTTCTAGTTGTATAATAACTGTCATGTTTGGTAATTCGACTAAATTGAAATGTTCTAACACAGTATACAATTTAATAATCATGTAGAAACTTTTACGTTTGCTGGTTTATATGTCAAACGATTTGGTCGTTACCATGGTTACAAATGTTTGATGTTATTTGGAGATTGTTTTGTTGTGATTTTTCTTGTGTTATTTTAATTTTATTTTGAGTTGAATAAATACAATAATGTTGAAGAAAAATCGCGGTTCAATTTCACTTGGTCGAAGGTAAACTGGATCTGGTTGAAATTACGAAAAAAAATTCGGAGTCCGAAGGAAAGTGCGAGAGATCTCATACTAGAAGAGCAATTAAAACAAGAAAAATAAAGACAAAGCAGCAAGATACATTTAAAGTAAATTAATAGTAAATTCTTGTTTGTAATAACCTAGTATCTAGTTGTTATAACCTATTTATTGAATGATGTTGATAGGTACAATCTAAGGGTACAATAAAAATGTTTTATAAAAACACAAGTTTTATTTATTTAGGTAACATGAAAAATTACATATTTCTATAACAATGTCACATTTAAATTAAATTAGGATCATCATCATCGTCAGCCCATATACTTTCTCACTGCTGGGACATGGGATTGGTAGTGCTAACTTAAACTTAAACACGGTAAGGGATCAGGTCATTATCCACCACGCTATCTTATGATATGTCGGTTTCCTCACAATGTTTTTCACCACTGAGCCATCACTGCACTGCACTACAATAAGCAGTTGGTCTGTAGGTGAAACTGATAGATTCCTAAAACAGAATTTAAAATTAAGATAAGTACATTTCATAATCATGAGGAGGCCTGAGCCTTACCTGAGTAGTGGTGAAGTTTACATTTTAAGTACCTATATTGGTATTCAATACTAGATTTGACATGACTCACAGGATTATTATGGTTTAATTGAAAATAATACAGTATGTAGGAAGGAACCTTTTATGCACATAAATATAAATATTACCTCACGAGATAGTTTTACTTACAGATCCGACGGTTATTCGAGTTTATCTTCAATTAATTGCAATACTTCCAAAACCGATTGTTTTGATAAACGAAATCTTGTACTAAAATCAACATCATCATATTCTTCGAAACAATGACGACGTCTTTATAAATTCTGGGCCGTCGCGGTCGCACTATATAATCCAAATTATACAAATCATCCAACACATCTTCATTTACAAAAATAAAATAGTATGCAGAGTCCATCTTGACAGCAAGAAAACTTCAAATCATTTTTTCTAATCGCTTGTTAAAAATTTAAAGAGCCTCTATGCCACGGGTTAAATATAATGCCGTGTTAAGGAAACTAATCCTCGATTAGGTCATGGTGGGACACTCCCTTACATTGATGTCCCGTTAAAAGAGTTAACAGCGTGTTAAACTAACTAACAGAGCTTGATGAAACTGGGCCTTAATGTGCTTTCAATGTATCTGTTTAGTGTTTAAGTTTAAATCACGAGGATAGGTATAAAAAGATAGATATACATATAGAAGAATATGCTAGTATTCATATGTAACTAATACTAAAAGTAATTAATTTTAAATTAGCTTGTGGAAAGTTGTTATGGAATAATTATATTAATGTTCTTAATGGAAAAATACATTCACTTTATAAAAATAGTGTGTTGAAATTATCCATCTATGTATATTATATATTTTCCAATTGGATTTATACTTTAACTATGTATATCTTTTATACTTACGGCCGATTTTTCAATCCTTGGTTACAATTTATCCGTCCACAAAGTATTACACGAGCATATTAAAATGTTACCTGTATACTGTCAAATACGGACAATTACAATACATTTTTGAAATGGTAGTTTAATACGTTATTCGATGAATAAGTTTTAACCAGGGATTGAAAAATCAGCCCTTAATAATATAAAATAGATACAATATTGTATTTATGTAGCATAATAAAAAAGCATATTACCATCTAGCCCCATAAAATTATATTTTGAATAACAGACATTAAAATAACTCAATAAAAAGACTCACCATATTTCTACTCTTCATAAGTTCATCAATTGCTTTCTTTTTAGGTAACACTAGAGCTGTGCGAGCCCTTTGCAAAGAACCAATGAGGCATTGTATTATATGCAGCACCTCTTCCGATGATCTAAAATAATATTCAGCTTATATAGTCACTGTTACTTAATTATAGTATGTTAATTTTTATAGTATGTTAATTTTTATAGTATAAGTTAGTATAAGTATAAGGTTGTGAATTATCACAATAACTTTAAAAGACACAATATTATTGCACTACCCATTTATGTATTTTGGTATTTATTCCTCTATTGTACCAAAGGTTGTCTGGAAGAAATCGCTCTAAGCGATAAGACCGCCAATTGTACTTAGTGTAAGTTATATTTAAGTGTTTGTATTTCTTGTTTTGTTATCTTTAAGTGCAATAAAGTATTTATAAATAAATAATATAAAATAACTTTAAAAGACAAAACTTATCACAAGGTTACTGTAATAACTCTTTTATAAAACATTTCAAAAGAATAAGGTAACGTTGATAATACAATTACTATTTATAGTAAAAACATTACTTCCACATTGTTGCATATAGAAAGTTATATTACAAGTATGGTATTATATTCTCTTAATAAATATAGCGGGCAACTCAGTAGGGTGGTGTGGCACATTTGATTGTACTACTTGTGCGGTGCCAACATGCCCCTGAGTTGTGTGTCTATTTACTGATACTAGTGTTTTATTAAAAACTAGCTTCCGCCCACGACTTTGTACGTGCATCCCCGTTTTTCCCCGTTCCCGTAAGAATTTCGGGAAATCCTTTCTTAGCGGATGCCTACGTCCTAACATCTACCTGCATACCAAATTTCAGCCCAATACGTCCAGTGGTTTGGGCTGTGCGTTGATAGATCACTATATCAGTCACCTTTGAGTTTTATATATAAGAATAACATACCCAAATACAACACACATTATAAAGTTGAAATAAAACAAAATTTATACCTGAACACATAATGCTTGTCTACATTGTCAATATAACCAATGGCCTGCTGCAAATGATTAGCTGCATCTTGTATTTGTTGCAACTTCCATGGCCCATCCTGGTTTATAGATGTCCGGCATATTGTGTGCATCTGCCTTAACACTTTGAAGCTTATGTCCTAGGAATAAAATGTATAAAACATTAATATATGTACATAAGTCATACTGTAAGATTAAGTAAAATATATCTACGAAATTAAAATTTTCGTTAATTATACAGGTAATACATGGTAATTTGAGGAATTTCTATTAAATTTCTTCATGAATAAATTAATACACTTTGTTTTGTAACTTTTACTTTCTAATTAATATAAGAAGCTTTGAATACTAACTGCATGTGTAATACTGTCTCCTGTAAGTGTAACAATACATTTCAGTTGTTCTGGTTGTGATGTCAGAATAAACTTGTCCTGTTTCTGGCCCTCATTTCCATATAGTGGAACTGGGAATCTATGGGCACATTCCTAAAACAGTAGTAGTCTAGTATTATTAACTAAATAAAATTATATTATTGCAGATATATGGAAACAAATGTTCGCCGCTTCTATAGATGACGATAATGAATTATAATATGTATTCACACTTACCACTAATACGGTGTGAAGCTGATGTAATATAGCATGGACTTCTTCACGAAGAACCCATTCAAACTCCTCTTTCTAAAAGAATTCAATGTATGCAAATTACAATCACACTTTAACACTCAATTACTATTCAATTCACGACACTTGTATTATTAAATTGAACGTACCAAATTCGCTGCTTCATCTTTTTCGTTGTCGTTCATTTCTAATATAGTAAACAAAGAAGTTACAATTTTAGCAATACGGGAAATAACCGTAGAAAGTCCCGATAGGTTTGTTATTCAAGCAACGACTAAAGATCGATCATTACAGTGACAAAATAAAGTGAATAACAGAAAATATGAATAATTGATCATTCAGAACAATTTAGGCACTAAAGTAGGTGGCATTGCAATCAAAAATCATTATGACATTGACGTAAGACATAGACAGTAGACACCACAGATAAACACATCAATTTACAGTTACTATTACTAGGTAGCTAAAATATAGCAACCAAAAGTTGTACCAGGACAGAGATGATTGGGGGTTCCCCGCATGACGCATCTCTGTGGGGATCGCTCATTCCTGCCTATCTAAATAGAATGGAACTAAACTATTCCGATAAAATTATAAGTATATATTATACAAAACTTGCTATAAATTTTGTAAAAATTAAAACAGTAGCTATTGTATCAACATAGGGGTATCAACCATCCTAATATCATTATGTACCGAAAAAAAACTTCAATATACTTGTAGATAAATTACTTTTAAGACAAATTCTCATTACTCCATAACAAATGTATAATACCTTATAATACTCACTCAACTCATTAACATTTTATAATAATGATAACTAATAGCACCTACAGACGCTCCGATTTGGTTGGTGCCAACCATATTGGAACCGACATGGCAACCATTCCAACATTGCTACAGATTGTCCGACGGTTGGCCTTCCAACTGTCAGTTGACCATAGAGTAATATGTCAGTTGACCATAGTACGAAGAGAATGGGCTAAATTCTACTATAGAAATAGAGAAAATTACAGTCATATGCGGCTCTTATAACTTATTTTTTAAGGTTTTTAATGTAGCCGCACTGTCAATTTTTTTAATACTTCTAACATAATAAAATACGCTTGATTTCTGGCATCTCTATTTGCGTAATCTTTGTTACTTAAGTCCCACAAACAGGGAAAGTCTTTATATAGTTCCAGTAATTTTATTAATATGTCACGTTCGGTGACCGTAACTCCCTCGGCGTTCATGTTGACGTCCTACACCGGCGGCGTTGCAAATGTGAATGAGCCAATTACCTATATTACTCTATGGAATGAGCCGATTTGGTCGGAACAAAGCTTCCACACGTTCCAATTTGGTTGGATCGGATAGGAAGTTGGTTTGGTCGGTATTGCTGGCGCATCCGACCACGTCAAACCAATATTAATAATAATTATGTCGGACCGACCGCTCTCTACACTTTCCGATTTGGTCGTGGTCGGATGGTTGGCACCAACCAAATCGGAGCGTCTGTAGATGCATTAAGTATGATTTTTTATAAAAAAAAATAACAAATACTTTTTTGTTACAATAATAAAATTGATGTATGTATTTCGAACAACATTTCAAAACTTTTTGTTGATTTTGTGAATGTCTAAATATTTTCTTCTCTATGACATCTCATCAAATTATTCAGAACAGAAAAGGACCAAAACTTTCATAAAATAAAGATACCGGTGTAGATAAGAATGTTTCCACATATTTTACGAGCATTTTATGAAAAAGTTGAACATGCATGTCGCGGAAGTGGAGTAATAGCTGGGTAAAATAATATTTGAATTTGTTATTTTTGGTTTTACGGCATTCAAATGCTTTTTATAAATTTATAAAGAATAGAAAATCAATCGCTCTGGCGGGTCACAAGTGGCTGAGTTGGTTAGGCATCCGCCCCGGTTTGGCGCGAAATGATGCGGGTTTGAGTCCCGTCTCGTGATCAAATTTTTTCTATTCTATAAAAATTTATAAAATACATAATTACCTTGCTATAAATATAATTTAACTATTTTCTATTTTTTTCCATAATTTAAACCTATAAAATAAATTACTGTTTTCAGAAAATCAGGAAGACACATGAAATTTCCATATACGTTCTCTGCTAAAATAGCTCAATTCCCAATATTTTATTACCTCAAATACAATATTATTTGGATGTATTATCCTCCTGCCATCGTAATTTCCTTTTATTTAATTTCAAATATACACGATATTGTTAATTCTGAAGAAAATAAAAGGAGTTGGGCTGAGATACAGAGAAGAAATGCTGAAAAGGAAAAGCACCATTAGAAACTTTTAAATAACATAATATCTCTAACATGTATTAAATAAAACATAAATTTAACTTTTTGTTTATGTACTATGTACATATTATGTACTTTGTTTTTAAAGTGAAACTTTTATTACATCGTCTCAAACTTTTTGGTCTGTGTAGCGCATGTCGCGTGTATCGCGGCTGCCGAGTAGGTATACCTACTCGGCAGCCGACCGTCACGCGACATGCGCTACACAAAGCAGTGTTCGGAACCGTTCGAACCTCGGAGCAAATAACAAGGTTCGAACAGTTTCACTTTTTACCGTGGTTTCATAAAACCACACAAGATTTTTTTTTATGATTACATATATTTTGTCAATATTTGTATTCCGTTATTTAAAATTGCAAACGATAAATCTTTATTAATCTTTTAATATTTTAAAGAGGTTAAGAATTTATTAATATTGTGAATTTAGCACGTTTATCTACTAAACTGATATAAAAAAAAATTCTGTTACCAATAGTAAGCTATGTTATTTTGTGCGTAGGCTAATTTTTTTATTAAGGATTTGATTCTCTAATCCGAGACTGTTCGGGTACATTAGCTTTTCGCTCGTATTTGCGCCCACACTGTTTAAAATTGGTCAAATACATAACAAACAGTATGGTTCTAAAATCTTCGAGAGATGTGCGAGGATGTGTAAATAGGGATGAGTTTGTAAAGAACCAATAATATTGCTTCATTAATAGTTCGACGCCACATTGTTTCTATAAAAAATTGGTTGTTTGTAAAGTAGGTAGGTTTACGATCGAGATGTTTACGTGTTATCGTCTTATTGGTGGCAGCGCTCGAGATGAGACGGGAGATCGGTCCGTCTCTCTCTCGTTATACCTGCGATCGCGCTCGTGAGGTTTTGGTGTGACACAAGTTTCTGAACATGGCACCCGACTAAAACGATTTTAAAAACGTTATCACGTCAAAAACACATCCCTTGCTACACATCTTCGCTCCATGCTCGTTACAGATCCACTGTTGGATAAGCACCCTTATAGATAAAAAAAATCCCAGCGGGAGGCGATTTTGTATTTTTTTTTACCCATTTATAAACTTCGCTGGCCTTTTGTATGGATTTTTTATTATAGGCAATTATTTTGCTAATTGTGTCAATGTCAGACTATCATCAGGGAATGAAAAAATTGTCTATGCTTCGTTCTTACATCTTTGCTTTCACTGTATGTTTACCTATATTGCTGAACTTCTATTTAAATGATGTTTTACGCTTAAGATGATTGAAGATGGTTTGATTCTTCATATAAATAAGAAATCAGTTATAATATACCTTTAATTGTGAGCTTGTAAACATGTGGGTTAAACCTCAAGAGGTTTTTATTAAAAGTGCACTGTGGTAATTAACTTTTCGTTTAAATAAATACCTTATCTTTTGCGTTTTATTGTGAATACCTTGTTTTGTTGCAATCAAAAGACGTACTTTATATACCATATTTTCTCTCCTAGGGATTGTGATGGGACATCGTTATATTTTGTGCTGCAAAGGAGGAAAGGGCACGGAAAATCTAAAGGCCTATCTTCACTTCTAGTGGGTACTTTAGATAGTGTACGAGATACTAAACCAGCCCCGTACAGGATATTACACCAGACGCCAAATTCTGAAATTTATTATGGTAAAGAAGTAAATTTTTATATTATGTGATTAACAGTTGATCTGATAAATAAATAAAACATATTCCAAATAATCTCATATGAATATTTGTTATGATCCTCATCTATTGGTCTGTGCATTATAATGTGTATACATACATATGGTATTGTGTGTATTTGCTAATTTTTTTACTATATTACTGTATTCTAACTGAGATATTTTAATTTCCAGTGATAGCAACAGCATTAACGGAACAAGAAATAAAACAAGACTGGCAATGGTTATTTGAGAATGTTTGTCCGACCCTACACTCATTTGATACTGAAGAAGAAGTTACAGAATTTGTTTGTTGTAAAATCAATTCTATAATTGCTACAGAACAGGATAACTTTACTGAAGGTAATTACTAATTAACTCCTTTCAAATACCTTTTAAAATCATAATCACACTTAATTTGATTAAAAATTCTAATTTATTTTTAGATGAAGACACAATTAACTATAAAAATGTGGATTATGACTTTCACCAAAGATTTGGAATGCCAAAAGATGAAAAACTTGTGTGCTACTACTCCTGCAGGTATTTTGTTATTTATTGTGTTAATATTTTAAGATCTTAATTAGTTAAATTAATTAACACTTTACTGATTATTATTAACAGATGTTTGAATAAAATAATAAGACGATTCAGTAGAAACTTGCAGATTATGACATACAAAAAATATTAATAAAATATCATAGTTTATTTATCTAACTTAAAAATCACAGGTGTTATTCTACTTTGTTGGTAGTGACAACTATAATAATTATATTTAATTTGCCACTTATTATGTGGTGTTAAATAAAAAGTAGACTTGTCTTTCTATGTCTAATGTTATAATTTTTAAATAAGTCCCTAAAGTTAAACTTATTATTATTTATGATTATTTGTATGTTCAGAACGCTGAGAAGGTTAACTAAATTGGTTTCTAGACTATCCTATTTATATCTGTTAATATGATGCAGTAATACTAGATGGGTATTGTTTATAAATATGTTCTAAACATAATTCAATATAATGAATCATCTTTCTGATTCACAAGCAATAACTGTTTAAATTCATGTCATGACGGTCGTTAATATCAGCTTTCTTTTTATTATTATTTTATGAGTTGCGTCTAATGAATAAAAAATTAATATATGTTTGGTTCATAGAATCTAAAATTTCAATGTTCCAAAGAATTTATATTCACTTGATAATACACACAAACCTTAGTTTAGAAATTAGTTTGTAATAATTTTACCATCAATAAAAAACAATGAATATTGTCTGACATTTTATGTGTTATTGTATACAAAACACCATGCCACTTTCCTTAAATATTGAATTGTAGATTTCAACATCTTACACAACAAGAATTATATATTTTACATACTTACTTGTTTTATTGTTGTACATTAATGTTATTGTGTACAATATTGGATATTTGCCTAAGTGTATATGCAAACAGATACAATGACTGGTCTTAATTTTATGCTATTGCATGAAATACGCAATAATTAATATTTATTCTGATATCTTTATTTTCAGCTATTGGAAAGGAAAAATGCCAAGACAGGGTTGGATGTATCTCTCAGTGCATTACATGTGTTTCTATTCATACATATTTGGTCGGAATACAACCTTGAAGATACGATGGGCGGATGTCACAGAACTAGCGAAAACGAACAGCCTTCTCTTTCCCGACTCGATAAAAGTAGTTACAAGGGATGGAGAGCATCATTTCACGATGTTTTTAAAGAAAAACGAAACATTCGCTCTGATGCAACAATTGGCTAATATTGCGATGAAACAGTAAGAAATTATTTACTTTTTAATCATATTTCTGTTTATAAGTTAGCTATGAAATGCAAGTATTGTGTGAATGAATAACTTGACAATTTACTTATAAGTAATTTACTGCAGTTTGCATAAATGATGAAATAGATTAAAAAAATAGTAAACAATCAACTATTGAAAGAGTTGTAATAAGCATGACCGTAAATTGGGAATTACTAATATATTTATTACAAAATGAAATTATTTCAATTTTATTACATCCAATCCAGTTCTATTGTTGTCCATTATTACAGTTTATTTATGTTATTTCTATCAATTAGCGTTAATGATCGATACATCACGATCCGAACATGCAAATGAGTCTAATATACATACATTTGATAAGAAACATTGTATCCATTTTCTACAACACATATTATGTACTATTTTAGGTTAATAGATGACAAGTCTGGCAGTTTTAATATAGACAAGGAATTACTAACGAAACTCAGCAAAAACGTACCAAAGAAAGCTTCATTTTTAAAACGCGATTTGGATGCAAGGAAGCAATCGAATTTATATACGTTACGATTCCGATTGCCCCAAACGGAAAAGTTGGATGGGACAGAAGAGTGTACTTTATGGACTCCTTATAATAAACGTCATAATTGGGGACGACTGTACTTGTCGCAGAATTTCATTTGCTTCGATAGTCGGGTACGTTGAATTTGATATTTATTATTACTTCATTTAGTTTAACAGCGTTCAAATACTTTATAAATATTTTCTTTGACCCGAAGCGGGATTCGAACCCCGTCTTTCGGGTGATCGAATTATTTCTATTGTTTAAAAGTTTATCTTGACCAAAGTGAGATAAAGTATTGATAATAATAATTAACGGTTTCTTAATTTTATCTTTGCGACAATCTTTATGCTTCTAAGAAAAACCTAATTTCATGATATGTCAAAGATTACACTATCTAATAAGCAGGTGGATTTAATTTATCTTTCAAAAAAATAGAGTAAAAAAAACTTATTTTAAAAGTATACATAAACGGAAATTAATAAAATCTTTGTTTATACATTCTGACTAATGAATTTAGATTTGTTATAAAAGATTTCTTCTTAAATCCAGGTGAAGTAGCTAGGATCATATTTATTATTTCCTCTAAATTCAATTAATAATCTAATACATATTTGTATAAATATTAAATACACGTAAAATAAATGAAGGACCATATAATTTTTTAATATTGATAACAATTAAACCACACTTAATAATTTTTTTCATATCAAAGCTCATCATCATTATATAAAAAATCAGTTTCAAATTAAAAACACATTAAGAAAAAATAATAAAAAAAACATCATTAACAGGTATCAAACTTAGTGCGAGTAACGATACCACTACGGAATGTATACCAAGTTGAGAAAGCGGACTCTGGTGGGATCGGTGGTTCAGAATCTGGGAGCATTCTCATCACCACGTCGTACCACACCAGCTTTCTGTTTGGTAATATTACGGACCGTGACTTCCTCGTACACAAGATATCGGAGCTGCTTGCTAAGTTACCAAAGTAAGTATTTCAAACTAGCAAAAGATTAGCTTCTGTAATATTGATTAATGTTGCATGTACAAAAATGCTAGATATATAAACATATTTTTAAAAGTATTGCCATATTTACATTGTATAATGTATTAAATTATAATTATAAATTTGATACATAATCTGATTTTTCCTAAATTGATGGATCTATTAATAAAATTGTAATTTTACATTGTTATTTTTGTTGGCTTTAGATATAATTGACTTACAAGCAATTGTTTAAATTAACCACTAACCACTTTGCATTTGGAGTTATAGCTTTCTATCTACATGTTTTATCTTGGATCATCACGAGGGAACTAACTCATCACCACAACTAACAAATTTCGGGAATAGCTATAGTTACCTCAATAGCCCCGTTTTAAATGTACCGAATGACAGTGAAATGTGCAGGGAGAAGGGGGTGAAGGCTATGGGGGGGCGGGAGGGGGGGGAGTGGACCCCGCAACCGCCGTTAATGACGCTGTTCAAGACTCACCAGACGTCCTCCATTAAGCAGATACAGCAGAGAAAGGTGGGTAATTTTGTGAAAGTAATAATGATGTTATCCAAAATTAAATTGCTCTTATTGGAAGGATTTTAATATAACTTAATCTGAAACTTTTTATGTGCCTGTGACAATACATAGTATTAGTATCATTTTTATTTTTTGGTATTTAGTTAAATGAAGTGTGTGTCAAGAACATGTTTGTACCGCAAATGTAAAATATGTAATGTGAACTTTTTATTTTATTAAACTTATTTTTTTTCTGCATATTGAACATTCAATAAGTGAAATACAGTATAGAATAATTTCGTCGTTGGATTTTAATATTTTTTTTAAGCTTAGTCTCATTAAAAAGATCATAATCGTCCACAGGAAAAGCAATGGGAAGACCACATGGCGGAAGTAGGTCGTGGTGTGAGCATGTACCGCACCGTGGAAGGTAGTGAACTGGTAGTCAAAGGGATACCGGAATCCCTACGAGGTGAACTGTGGAGTGTGTTCTCGGGTTCCATCCTGCAGAAAGTCCAGAACAAGGGGCTATATGAGAGACTGGTGAAGGAAGCCCTGTCTTCCAAGAATCAGGCGAATGATGAGATTGAAAGGGATTTGCATCGGTCGCTGCCAGAACACCCAGCTTTTCAGAATGATGTTGGTAAGTTTTATTGTATGCGTAATTTGTGTTATAATGGGGAAAAAAGAAAGAAAAGTCCTCCTTGGTATAATGGTCCGATTTGCGGAACAACTGGAAGATTTTGGATGGATGAAAATGTCAAACAGGCCTGGAGATAGAAATACTTCACTTTTCTGGTAAAAATCCATGACAAACGATGTTATTTGCATTATTTAATATACTGAATTTGAAACTTAGTTTATACACCATAGGAGTGCAATATTTAGTTTCCAATTTTTATTCAATTTTTTTAGAATACTCTACAATATATGATGGTTATGAATTCCTTTACTAAAAATTAAAAAAATAATATATTTTTCAGGTATATCAGCATTACGGCGTGTCCTCTGCGCATACGCACTAAAGAATCCCACCATAGGTTACTGTCAAGCGATGAACATTGTGGCTTCTGTCCTTCTCATATACTGTCCTGAAGAACAGGCGTTTTGGTTGCTCGCTACTATATGCGAAACTCTGTTACCTGATTATTATAATACGAGGGTTGTTGGTGCTTTGGTAAGTTCTTACCTTCTATAAATAAATAAGAATTTCGAAAAATTGTTTTTTTTTTTTATTTTCATTTAAATTCTACGCTAGTATTAAACATCTAGATAATTAATTATACATAATGAAAAATTAAAATGTTAAAATGGAACTAATGATCATTCCTGCATTCTGTATGCATATAATATTCTGTTTATCTATCAACTGTATGTAAATTGTTAAACACATATTTTGAAATTGAAGACTTTTTTTTTTTTTTTAATATTTCAATTTGTTTTCAACATAAGTTCAAATTAACATAAAATTTACAAATAAATATTTCACAGGTGGACCAAGGGGTCCTAGAAGAGCTAACTAAGTCCCAACTCCCGGATTTGCACGCAAAATTGGATGAGCTGGGAATGATGAAAATGATATCACTCTCTTGGTTCCTCACTCTATTCATCAGTGTGATGCCGTACGAGTGTGCTGTTAATGTGATGGACTGTTTCTTTTATGATGGTGCTAAGGTTATTTTTCAGGTAGGATTGTAACTTAAAACAAGAAAGTTACATAAATACATTTCAACAATATAAAAGGAATTTCATTGTGGCTTCTAAAGAAATTGGGAGAAATATATAGGAAATAAATGAGCTAAAAAATTTATTGATATTAAAAGAAGTGATTGAGTTTTAGAACTGTAGCAATAAACTAAAAAATAACTCTACCCTTGAAAAACACGATTCACTTTTCGTAATTCAGCTATACTTAGTGAAAATTTTTGAAAAAATTTCAAAAAGGCCTACTACTTAATAGTCACTACCAACTACGCAAACATCTTTCCTCCTAAAATGTGTCCAACTCCTCTCATCTATACTAATATTATAAAGAGGAAATAATGAATGTATTTTTTTATTGAATAGGCCCAAAAACTACTGGACCTATTTCAAAATTTCTTTTACCATTACTTAGAGGGATTCTTCCGAATCCGTATAGGCTATATTTTATCCCGGAAAACGTAAATATGTACCACGGGCGAAGCATCGGCGGACCGCTTGTATATGATATAGTGCTAAAATTATGACTTTAAATCTATGCAACGAATTACAGGTGACATTAACAATATTGGATGTAAATAAAGATAAACTCTTGAAATGCACGGAAGACGGTCAAGCGATGCAAATACTTAGTGAATATTTGGAAGGAATATACAATGATGAGGCTATGGCGCTGTCTACTGAACCACGAACGGCACAGAAGGTAATCCAATCCTACTCTCTATAATCTCTAAATTTATTTTGTTTGTTAGTATTCTACTATGATTCTGATGTGATAGAGCGAAACTTTGTTTTTATAGATCGTGTTTTAAATTAAATGTTACTTGTATTTACACTCATAGATATTTCCTGTAAACTTATCTTCATTGATTAATATGGCCACAATGCCAAAATTTATCTAGGAAACCCTTCCACCTTTCTCTACACTTATTCCATTACGGCCTTTAACAATTTCTTAATTCACTAGTACCTAAATAATTAAAAACACCGCCATAATACAATTCCGAAAATAAATTTTCACCATAAAATTTCCACAGACGATAAAAATCCTAGACCTAGTGTACCAATCGTACCGCATGTACAGTGCGAATGTAAGCAGTGAGTGCATAGAGCACTTGCGGTTGAAACATCGTCTGCGAGTGGTGAGGCAGTTGGAGGATAGCCTGGAGAAGAACACCCTCAGGGCGCTGCAGCAGGACAGGCTCTTGGAGCCTAATGAGTTGCAAGTATGGAAATTTTTCAAATTTTTTTTGACGTGACAACGTCTTATAATTCGATACAGCCGGCTGCACGCATGAAAAAACATGACTCATGCGGCGTTACCTCGCTCTGAGGCGTTCCATGTGAGGCTTGAAGTGCAAGCGAGAGCGCGGGACGAGCGACAAAGAAGCACAATCAGAAGTTGTCACGTTCAAATATCGTCAGTAAACCGACTTTACAGACTTAACCATTTTTTGTTGTGAATAACTCTCTTGTTAAATTTGGTCATCTAGTCAACATCTGATTCGTAAGTTTGGTCGTAGTGACGTAATGATATATGGCTTTGCCAAAAGTTATCAATGGCAATAATATACGTGTATAAAAATATGATCGCTGTCTGTACTTGGAAGAATTCAGTAAAACTACTTCTGAAAAAATTCTTAAATGGCAAATCATACTTGCCACCCAAGTTAAAAAAAAAGTTTTATTACTCGTCATATTGTTTGACAGGAATTATTGAGCATAATTCGCGAAGAACTCTTCTGGGCTAAGCGTGTGCCGTCCGAACGACTAGAAGCTCCATACGAAGCCTACCGTCTCGACTATGGGCAATTCAGAACCATTTATACCGCTCTTTCGCCTTGGGCTAAAGGAGATTATGCTGAAGCCATCACAGCGAGGATATTTAAGGTATGAAACGAAAGAAACGCGCAGATTCTTACTTTTATTTAAATTTTATTTATCCAAGTAAAACATTGATCATGAGATTATCGCTTCCTTAACTAAGTTTATAGCTGCCATATTCTGAAAAATAAATTTTATAATTTAACTCGATTTTATTATAAAACAATTTCAAATAAAACAACGAGATTTAAATTAGTACATTTGTGTTTGAATTTTGTTCATCTTATCATCTTACCACTAGCTAATGGATCACAAAGACGACGAGTTTCAGAGCGCGAGCGCCTGCGATTAGATTGTCCATAATAAATGATAGTAATATATCAGTCGAATCCACATTACAATTGAAGTTGAAAATCAGATTACAATCTTTTTCCCCACACTCATGACGACGCGTCGAACTATACGCACGCGTTTGCGGTTGTGCACGCTGTACAATAAATTGGATTCATTTCAATTGATTCTAATTCGAATTCCAAATTTGAAAGAAAGAAAGAAAGAAAATACATTTATTTGTACCGATGCACATTAATACATAAAAAATAAATAAAATTAACTTATAACTAGTTACAACGGCACAAAATGGATAATATCCACTCAGTGGTTTTTTTTTTTATTTATTTGATTTGCCAACAGATGTACATCTTATATTTATAATATATTTTGAGTATGTGACATAAATTAGCATGCATAGCAAGATGTAGATCCAATTACAGGCAAATACAACATGCATTTTTGAGTTGTATCAAATTATAGCTTCTAATCGTAGTATAAATTCTAATCAGAAAACATTATTCTTAGGGTGCACTCACACACATCAGTCACCGTCAAGTCACCGATGACTGATCGGTGACGGTTTGTGTACGTATCCACAAACACCAGTCACCGTCATGTTGTCCGTCAGTCACGTCGCCGGTTTGACTGAATCATTGAACACATACATCAGGTTAGTCAGTGATTAGACGTGTGTCACGCTAGAGAACATGTAGCAATTGACGGTAGCACGACGCTGACTGAACTGAGACGTGACGGCACCGGGTGAGTGGGGATAAAAGTATGATACATGTATGGAAAGATTATTTGACGTGCCTGACCGGTGACGTCACTGATAGATTTCGTGCCGGCGACTGTCGTGTGGGAACAGAGTCATACTAGAACTATTGATACATATTTTTTTTTAATCCTGTCCGGTGACGTGCCGTGACGGTGACTGATGTGTGTGAGTGCACCCTTATCAGTATAATTTTTATGTAAAACGCTTTTATATGCAAACAAACTAAGAAAGTTGATGTCAACTTTTGTGCTATTAAATAATCTATTATGTTCCCGACAAACTCTAGCAATGACGCTGTTGAAGCCTAAATTGGTTCTATATCTTTTGACAAAAAATACATTGGTTTTCCTAGAGTATCTCCTTGGAACAGCTATATTAATTTTTGATAGAAGATTAGGACAAATATACGAATTTGTAACAATTTTATATAACAACATTTGATCTGCCATCCATCTCCGATGTTTAAGACTTTCCATTTTAAAAAAGTTTAATCTGAGGTCGTATGATTTTAAAGATTTAAGTTTTTGCTGATGAAAAGTAAGTAGATAAAGAAACTTTTTCTGTACAGACTCAAGTCTTTTTATGTGACATCGATAAGAAGGATTCCAGACTGGTGAGCAATATTCCAAGAGAGATCTTACTAATGAACAATATACAATTTTTATAGGTAGCACACTTTTGAACATTTTGCAATTTCTCCATACAAACCCAAGAAGTTTTAGAGATTTCGTTACTATATTATTAATATGATGAATAAAACCTAATTTTCTATCAAATGTTACTCCTAAGTCTCGCACTTGGGTTATCTCCTCAAGGATGATATTATTTATGGAATACGAAGATGATTGAGGTCGTAACTTTTTGGAAAATTTTATAAATTTGCATTTATTTATATTTAACGGTAGCTTATTAGATACTGTCCATTCCGAGATTCGATTTAGATCGTCTTGAAGAAATTTAGCATCCTCTGTATTATGTATATTTTTGAATATTTTAAGGTCATCCGCGAATAGTATAAATTTTGAGTGATTAATTTCATAGGACAAATCATTAATAAAAATTAAAAACAGAATAGGCCCCAAGTGCGAGCCCTGGGGAACACCCGAAGTAGCTACAAATGGCTGCGATTCATGACCATTAACCGTAACTTTTGACGTTCTATTGCCTAAGTAAGTTGCAAACCACTTTAACATTAGACCATGAATACCAACCCTTGACAACTTTTTAAGCAGCAGCGAATGATCCACCTTATCGAATGCCTTACTAAAATCCATATATATTGCATCTATTTCTTGACCTCTATCAATAACATCACACAAATCATCAGTGTAAGTGACCAGATTAGTTAAGGTAGACATCCCACTACGAAAACCATGTTGTTCAGGTATTAATTCGGCCTTTAAGTGGTATGTTAAATATGGGTATATCAGCGATTCAAAGCATTTTGCAAACACAGATAACAGTGAAATGGGTCTGTAGTTTTGAATATCTCTAGCTTCGCCGCTTTTAGGAATAGGAACTATATTAGATGTCCTCCACTGTGAGGGAAAATAACCGCTATTTAAAGATTTATTATATATTATGTTTAATGGTACTGAAAGGCAATCAGCACAACGAGAAACGAAAACAGGAGGGATACCATCGGGTCCAGCGTTCTTATTGATATTCAATTTTCTAAAGGATTTTATCACTGAGGCGTTATCCAATACAATTCTATCCAAAATATTATTTCGAGGAGAAGTTTCATCTATAAGCTGTACTAAATTAATCCAATTACTTTTGGTATACACGGAAGAAAAGTGTTCAACAAAGGCACTACATATATCTGCAGGAGAGGAATAAACAACATTATTTAGAAACATTTCCTCCGGTATTATACCTTTAGAATTTCTTTTGGCGGAAATATACGACCAAAAAGCTTTTATATTATTATTATTTGAGTTTGAGAATCTAAGGACATATAAGACACTTAGATTCTCCACTGATTTTCAGTGGACACCACATTGACATCCTGACAGTGGCAGTTTGGCAAATTTGAATTTCGTTCCCCAGCTAATGGACCACGACGACGACGGTCTGGTCAGCGCGCGCGGTCTCAGCGTGGGCGTCGGTCTCAGCACGCGCGCTGACTCTCAGCGTCGTCTGCGGGCGTTATACTGTGCACACGCACCCCCCTTGCTGTCCCCGCTCGACCTGCGACCTTCGCGCTTCACTGATACTGGCGAGGAGCTGGCCGCGGACGCGATATCCTTCTTTGATACGTAAGCAATAAGGTCGAGATTGCTCTGGCAGGGAAGCTGGCAGTGGATGCGATATCCTTCTTTGATACGTAAGCAATAAGGGTGACATTGCCCTGGCAAGTATGTCACTTCCCGCTCGACCTGCGACCTTCACGCTTCACTGATACTGGCGAGGAGCTGGCCGCGGACGCTATTTCCTTCTTTGACACGTAAGCAATAAGGGCGAGATTGCTTTGGCAGGGAAGCTGGCAGTGGATGCGATATCCTTCTTTGATACGTAAGCAATAAAGGCCACATTACTCTGTACTGTGCGTACGCGCCGACGCTGTTGTCACTTAACTGGCAAGCTTTTCTATGGATCAATTGTTAAATATGTAAAATTGTATTAAATCTCACGAAATGTGTAAAATAATGTTAACGTGTTGTATATGATATATATCACTTCTAATTCCAGCGTCGAAAATCCATCCACTCCTGAGCCGCCTCCATTACAACGATCAATAAGCGAAGTGAATGATGCGAATCATTTGGATAAGTCATCGGACAGCACTTGTAGTCAAGCAGGTCTGTTATTTTAACTCAATAAAAACGGCTTTTTAATTCATAGTTCTAGTAAGAGATCAATATTTTTTATTATAAGTTGAATATATTAAAGTAATCCATAGATGTTCGTTCTTAATAAATTAGTGAGAAAGCGCATGTGCGCAAACAAGATATGACTAGGGACAGATAATAATCCAATATAGTTTTGTTTATATTTGTCATTGACGTATTATAAACAATAAGTATTCGTAACGTACTACATTAATTGAAATTAACACCCTATTTCGCTGCTGTAATGTTCAAAGTCTACCGCATTAGAAAACTCTGCCGAATACACGCGTAGGTAGAGTTTTGCTTGGAACAATTTTTGGGTGTGATTGTAAGTCTACTTGTTTATTGTATACTAATGTATTATAATGTGTGTGTACAGAATGCCAATCAGCGGAGTGCGTGCGCGCATGCGCACTATGGGGTCTGTCCAGCAACTCGGCCGCGTGCACGCCAGTCGCCGCCGCGCCGCCGAGCGGGGCGGTCGTGCCGCGCGGCGCCCCGCGGCTGCCGCGCGCGCACTTCCTGCGCCTGCTGGCCGCGCTGCACGATCTGACGCAGCACTCCGCGCCGCTGTACGAGGCGACCGCTAGAGCTGGTGAGTTTATAACATTGTATACTAGATGTTAACCCGCGGGCAAGTATGTCTTACGCGCGTATTTCCATTCTATACAAGGCCAGTACGCAACGGTGTGAAACTAATCACGTATAGATTGGAAATAACTATTTTTCCAATCTATACAACAGCACTACGAAAATACTCGCGTATAATTGTAGTGAAGTAAGTAAAAATAGCGCCCCAAAGCATACAGCGCCAGTACGCATGCGGACTAAATAATGAAATAATAAGCAGCACTGCTAAAGTTCCGGCCAGTGGTATTCGCGTAAAAGTTATATCCATACAGTGATGCCTGATGAGTGAAAGAGACGATATGGCCATCCATTCTATATTTATTCATCTACATTATAACCAATAGTTCAAGTTAATTTATCACACAATGTTATTGTAACATTTTGGCCTCCCATTAGTTCAACATTACCTAAAGCATTCCACATATAACCACACTATGAGTCATTTATTTGATACTATTTTATGCAAATGCATTACATTAATTTGATACTGTTTAATGCAAAATATTTCTTTGCAGGTACTTTGCTTCTACAATTAGGCGAATGGAATCATCGGCCGAACTTAGGCCGCGAAATGTCTCAGGACAGCTTGTATATGGCCGCCGCTGCACAACCTTCCGCTGTAGAAGTAAGTTTACGTTTAAAAAAACAACTGTTATAACCGAATTGATTTAAAATTTGCATGATAAATAGCATTAAAAAATACTTTTTTTGTATATATTTAACGAAAGCGAATTATTTGATGATAAAATATTCATCTATTATCAGTAAACAAAACATTTGCATTTGCACATCTTATACATAAATTACGAATATTCAAATCAAACGAATGTTTTACTATCCATTATCCAACAATCATATTCTAATATTAATTAATAATTTACTGTCCATTTATAATCCAATAATTGTTTTGTATGTATTTATGTATTGTTCCTAAATAAACGATTTTTATTTATTTAATCATAACCTCAAATTTCCAGCCGGACCCCAACGGCAACACTACAGAATCTGAACCACCTCGCTCCCCATCAGAAATAGACCCCACGGATAGTTGGTCTATAACCCTGGAACAATTCCTGGCTACCATGCTTGCTGAAGCTTCTTTGGAGGAATTCTTTAATAAGCAAACATCAATCATGCCGCAGCTCGAAGCATTGAGACTAAGGGATCGGCTTCAATCCGTCTCATAGTTGTTTGTGGATTATATATTATATTATATAAAAGATTTATCATATACATTATGGCTATCATAGACATTATGGTCTATATAATAACAATTCCTGGTTATCACCGCTGAGGAATCTATAGAGGAATAGTTCAACAAACATCAATCATGCCGCAGCTCGAAGCATTGAGACAAAGGGATCGGCTGCAATCCGTCTCATAGTTGTTTGTAAATAAAAGATCTATTATAGATATTTATATATTAAAGATCTATCATAGACATTATGGTCTATAAGGCGATTATCACACTGCCACGCACCACGCTGCATGTTGCGTGACTGCGTGTTTAACGTTACTTGTAAGTATCTCCGTTTGTATAGAAAACACGCACAGTCCAACACACTGAAAATGCAACCACGCGCGTACATGCGGATCACGCGCATACACGCGGAGAAACATGCACCCCCGCGCGTAGGTGCGGGGCGAGACGCAAGGTATGGCACACCGAATCCCGCAGTGCCGCGCGTCGTGATGCTCAGTATTGCACGACCACCACAGTGAACGCCGAATAAATGAGAGCCGCCGTGCGTGAATCTACAAACGCACCTACGCGCGTGAGTGCGCAAAAAACCCGCACGATGATGCAGATCTGCACTCCCGCAGGAACGCGCGTAGGTGCTTCGACATGCAACATGCAGCGTGATGCGGGGCAGTGTGAGGATCGCCTAATAGTAACAATTCCTGGTTATCATCGCTGAGGAATCTATAGAGGAATATTTCAAGAAACATCAATCATGCCGCAGCTCGAAGCATTGAGACAAAGGGATCGGCTGCAATCCGTCTCATAGCTGCGTCTGTGGATCCACCTTACATTTTCGCCTCTGTGGTTTCCTAAGGCGCGGGACATATACAAGCGGCGCGGCGCGCCGCGGGCGCGCTGCCGGCGTGCATCGGGTGCGCTATTGGCATTTTGTATGAAATAATTTTGGAAAGGCGCAACCTTGGCACAACCGTGGCGTGCCGTCTCGACGCCTGTCCAAAATTCTTTCATACAAAATGTATAAGAAGAACGTGGTGCAAAACAGATTCAAGAGGTGCGCTTATGGCACACCCGCGCCCGCGCCGCTTGTGTTTGACCCGCGCCTAAGAATCATTTTGAAAGATTTAAAGAAGCAAGCTGTATATTTTCTTACTTTTTTGAATAGCTGTTCAATAATTTCATTATATTTGTGATATAGTGTCGAATATAAAATCTGGATTAAATTTGATAAATATTCTGGAAAATCTTAAAACGATTCTCAATACGAAAACAAATAATTTCGTAAACAAATAAAAAACTAATAATTTTTCCATGTCTATGTACAGATAGACTTTTAAACATGTGTAATTCCCAAAACTTTTCTTCTAACATCATTAAATAAAACTAGTTAGTAACAACACTAACATACATAGAAAAACAAAATTTAAAATATGTTATGTTTTCTGCTTATGTTATCTCTTACATAATATTATAGTATATAATATAAATGATCTATCATAGTACAGTGATAAGTTATGTTACCGAGAAATGTAAGATTTGTTAATGAAATTGTAAAATTCTAAACAATAATCTCACTTGAATATATATCTTAATAAAAAAATATATAACATGGAAATATGCCTAAAATTGCCTTGTAGGTGTAGAATTTATAGTCCTTTTATATTATATTCAGTAAAAAAGGCCCAATATTTTAACCTATAGTTAATAAAATGCGTGGTTCATAATGAAAAAAGCAATACGATTAAATTTTGAGATGAGTTTTTAGTGATCTTTATTCATCTATTAAGTTTAAATGTAAATTTCAAATTATTATAAACTAACATTCCAATAAAAATAAGTTAGTACGTACGATGTTATATTTTTAAAAAGAAGTACAATGAAAAAATAATTTATCGTATTACATATGAATAAAGTGTTTTTTTATTGTACCTAAAATGTAAGCCATATTAGATGTAATTAAAAAGAATAAGTTGTAAGCTTGCTTCCAGAAAAATAAAAATATATTCTAATACATAGTACAAAAACTTGCTTAATTGATTTAAACGATATAATATTGTTAAAAATTCGTTTCAATTTATTCACATCAAATATTTTCAAAGTTGATCACTATCCTCAGTAAAAACACATTTAAAGTTATTTCACATATTTGTTTACCAGATTTACATTATAAAAGTTTATTATAAAAAATATTAAATATCATTTAAAAATTGGGAATGAAGTAAATGTAATAATTTCTTTACAAAACCTAGTTACTATAGTATAATTTTGAATGGAATGCTTACTTCATCTCGATTCAACTTGCAATTTATATTGGTTTGCAAAAAGAATGTAAATAAAACGAACCTAGGTATTTATTTTTATTTTGAAGGATTATTATCAATAGAGGCTAGTTTATACGTCACTTTTGGTACCTAATGGTAACTTTTCAGATTCTGGTAAACAAAATAAATAATTAATAGCACTTTAAAATCGTCATATTTATTTACAAATTAAATATTAATAACATATAATATAATAGTACTATTCAATCAGGTGTTCCGAACAATAATTTAGTGGGTTTCTCATATATAATGGTGCTTGAAAATGCTTTGATTATTCAACTAGAGCAATAATTATATTTGCTAGTGTTAGAAGCACACTATATTTTTATAGTAGCAAAGTACATTTATTTTTATATATGCTTTGATACAACGATATTGGAAACCTGTGAGAGTAGAAATATTGTAATTAAATTAATAAATTGTAAAGAAAATGAAATATGTAATGCTAAGTGCGCTTGATATGTTAATGATTTCATATTGTTTTATTTAGGTTGTGTACGCTAAACTATTGTCTGATGTTTCATTGAAGTATTGTGTAAGTCTACCCTTGTATAAGTTGTTTTTATACTATACACTTCACTGTTATAATGTTACTCTTTATCTTTCAAATATAATCTGGTGCAATAAATGCTTCTTTTTATTTTAAAACCCTATCATACATTCCAATACTATTAATTCCGTCTAAAATCTCAATCTTCAATCGTTATAAGCTGTTATAACAACTAGAGCAATAATGAATTTGATATTTTTAATTTTATAGCATTCAAATATTTATATACAATATTAAAAAAAATATAGATGCAATATTGTATAAAAAAGAACAAAATTAAAATATGCCCTCAAATTTGTCCAAAAAATTCTAGACGAAAGAAACAATTTATAGAGTAAGATCCCAGAGCCGGGCACAAAAATTACTCAACCATGAGTATAAACGCGAGAGCACTTTACATGCGTTTTAGGTGCACTACAGGTACATACATGTTGCACAAACATTCAGATATTAAAAAGTAGAGACAACTGTGAACCGAAACTTATATGCTTTAGAAAATAAGTTGTGTCTAAAGCGCGTCACACACGGTGAAGATACTATAATATTTTATCTTAAGATACGGTAATATTTTATATTATAGTATGTTAAGGTATCCGGTATCAGCGTTCTGACCATCATTTTTCTTTTTGTCATTGCGTACTAAGACCCCTGTAGAACCGCCATCCTGTTACAAATGACCCACAAAATTTCGGGTCAGTTGTAATATAAAATATTACAGTATCTTAAGATAAAATATTATAGTATCTTCACCGTGTGTGACGCGCTTTACGGCTCTGGGATCTTGGACTATTATGGAAACATTAGGTTCTGATCACAGGCTAATAAATAACTTAAATATAATATGGTTTTGATGGCATGGAAAATAATTATTACGAATTAAAATTTTACTTTTGCTTATTGCCTTTTTCCTATTTATACTATATGTGGCACTAACTAAGCACTAATGTAAGTAGTATGTCTGATTTCAATAGATTTTTGAAAAATACATTATTAATGACCATAAGAGGAAAATACATTAGAGAGGAAATAAAACACAAGTATAATAATTTAGTAATTTTATTCATGAAAAGTTACAATTCCATCACTACACCATATACTAAAACTTTCTTGTACCAACTACCAATTTATTTAAAGGACAACTTGAGCGACCATGCGTCGCTCGACTTCACTGTGGCTTTGTCTGGTAGCTCTATGAGTCCAACACCAGATGAGAGTTTCCACTGAAATAAAAAGATGAAAACTTTATAATATACAGTATAAGTACCCTACTACAATTTAAATAAAAGTAGAAAAGTCCCTTTTTATAACTTGATTACAATGATATTATACTAGTTAAATATTATAAACATTAAAGAATGATATATGTGTGATATACTGTTTTATTCTTATTAACTGTTACAAGTGTTGGTGCTTTATTTTTTGCGAATCATCAAATATCGTTCAAATATTTTGGCTTGAAAACAGAAAATACACTTATTACATTTATTTTTATTAAGTAGGGACTAAGCACACATCATCTCATAATTGCAGTTCAATACCACCTACCAACACAGACCTTTCAATAACACTACAAACATGAAACTTATCAAGCACTCAACCTGAAACTTACATGCAATACTTCATCGTTGCCCAGCAGAGTGACTCTATAAGTGCCTCTCCGCAGATAAGTCGCTAGATCCTTGACTTTAAGGACATTATCCTTTGGCCAAGAGAAAAAGGTTGCATATATAGATATTACTGTATCAGATTGGCTTGGAATAGCCGTGGGATTAGCACCATTATACTCATTTTTAGTACAAGTATACCAAACATCACTGTTCAAGCTATCATTTTGGTGTACCCATGGTGATGTTTCATAGATCGCTTCACCATTTATTTGCAGCCAATCGCCTAGTGCTAATAGCCGCTCTTGGAATATTGGCATGATTGTACCTTCTTTGGTTGGTCCTACGTTTATTAGCACATTTCCTGGGAGAAATAATAGGATTATTAAATTAAAAGGAAAAATTAGAATTATAAAAATAGGAATCGCTAAGAATACAGTTGATTTATATGATACCACCCAGTATTTATAATTGATGCTTATGTTTCGTATTTTATAATGTGAATCTATGCAATTAAAAATATTTATTATGTAATACATAATATGTTTTACATAGAAGTTATGGAATGTAAACTAGATCATTATTCATAAGATGAAATTAATAACACACCTCCACAACTAACAGTTGATACTACTTCTTTGAGCAATTCTTTAAAAGTGAGTATTTCAGATAATTTCATATCACGTCTGTAGCCCCACGACTTTGAATCAACCGTAAAAGCATTTTCCCATTTGTGTGATTGAAGTTTTCCTGTAAAAAAAATTGTGATAGAACTTGGAAAATATTATGCCATAGGAATATTTTATGTCTACTTAGTTTAATTGTTAATAATACAATTTTGTTAAATAACAATTATTATTATTATTATCCTTGAATATATCTCATTTAATTGAAAATGATAAAAAATTATAGTAAGTGCATTTATAGAAGAACCAAATACCAACACAAACCAAATAATAAAAATTCTACAGTCATCATTACTTTTCTTGCTTAAATTTACCTGGATTATATCTATCAGCACAATTGTAAAAGTCGCCATGATGGCACGGTATACCAATACCCCATCTATCATTCACAACAATCTCATCCTTCACTGGACTATCATTATACAGCCATGCTATCAAGTCTGTTGAATTCCAGTAAGCATCTAAAGCTTCCCAATCACCATCTGACCATAGAACCGAGGGCTGGTAATCATTTATCAACTGCTTAATATCTGGCCAGAGCTTAGTAGCCGGATAATTCTTCTTTAAGAAGAGAGATCGCTTGTCTTCTAAATAAATTGGGTTATACCACTCATATAGAGAATGATAAACACCAAACTTCATTCCTTGTTGTCTTACAGCTTGTGCTAAATCCCCTACGAGGTCCCTTTTAGGCCCGACATCTACTGAATTCCAACTGAATGATCTTCTCGAGGGGAATAGTGTAAATCCTTCATGATGCTTACTTGTGAGCACAATATATCTGCAAAGTTTTAGTTATACTAAAGTTATTGTTGTCCGATTTGTTAAGGGGGACATAATCCAATAATTAATTGACCAAGGTTCAATATTTATTTAATTATTGCATTAAGCATTTAAAAATTCTATGCGTATAATAAAAATGGTACTATTAAAATAAAGAAAAAATTACTTGGCGCCTGCTTTTTTAAACAGAGTTGCCCAGTCATTTGGTTCAAAAAACTCAGCTTTGAACATGGGAGCAAACTCTTGATAGGTAAATCCAGGTGGGTAATTCTTGTTCATAAAGTCAATGTATTTCTTATTGCCACCTGAAATTAAAAATGCCAGTTTGATACAAATTACAAGATCTACTATCGACGTGAAAATAAATTTAAGATGATTCACTTACCAACCCAATTGGTCCAAAACCATTCTGATCCAAAACTCGGTACGGAGTACACACCCCAATGGAGAAATATTCCAATTTTCGCTTTATCATACCATTCTGGCAAAGGTCGTCTATCCAAATCCTTCCACGAGGGTGAATAGCGATCGAGAGTAGCTTCAACAGTTTTCACATCATTATCATTACCATACCCATTTATTGAAGCTGTCGTCACGCTTATAACAGCTAACAAGATTATTATTTTCTCCATTCTGTAATTTAATTAATAAATTTAAATATAATCAATGATTTGTTTACATTTTACCGCCCGCACGGTCGTTGACTTTTTTTAAAAACGTAAACAAATAATTTTTGATGGCAATCAGCTGATATACGGATAGATAAAAAATATGTTAAACTTGAAACGTCTATTGTGACCACAGAATATATTTTATGCTCAAGAAATAATTTTTGTAATAATTTAAAATCTCCATTTCACAGTTCAAATTTAATTTGAATTAGGTACCTACCGACTACCTACAAAACGGTATACTTTCAATAATTACTACTACACTGTGTAGAAAAAGTCGTGTAATGAAAATGGAACCTTACTGAGTTCACATAATTTAACTATTGCGGAGAGATAGTGTTCTATTTATTTGTACTTTGCAATAATATCCTCGTAACGCCCAGGCTATTTTTACCAAACATTGGCTTGCAGCCCAAGTACCTTTTAAAAGGTTCACATGGTGCGGACCCGGAGGTGATGAAATCTAAAAAAAGTGCCTTTTTATTTCCGTATGAGCGTGGGATTTTTTCTGCATGTAAATGTATGTCAGTGGAAGGTTTTGAGACACTAAATAACCCCAAATTCGTTATCCTTTATTTAGGTATATGGGCTTTAATGTATTACAAAACCCGATTTCGCAAAATTCGTATTTTTTAAATTATTGATTAGCGGTAGACAATATAGGGTTTATTTTATATTACAAAAAACAATGAACATAAATATTTGGATTAATACATGTCTTCCAAAATTTTAATGACCAAAAACATATCTCACACTAACAATCTGAGAAAAAAATATCAATTTTTGAACAATATGGTCATTATTTTTTGTACTTATTATTTTTAAAGGCTAGTTTATCACGTGTTTTAGGATTTCTATCAGAAGAAATCCACTTCCAACAGATGACAGAAGCAAAAATTAGCAAGTTTCTAAATTGGACCCAAAAACACTATATAATAGCAACCCATATACCTTTTAAAATCAGAATGATAGTAGGTAAATTGATATATTTCTATAGAAATTTTAAATAATTTCGCAAATAAGAGTTGGTTTTTAATAAAAAAATATTATTTTCAGATTCTTCAGAACTGGAAGAGCTTTCTAGGTTTTGGTTTATGTTGTAATCCTCATCTCCAAATAGTTCATACTCTTCTATATCTGACTGATTTAATACTTCTAAAGCTTCTTCGATTTGCTCATCTCTCATTGGGTTACCTGAAAAGGATAGGTACTAAAATATTCTGTAACAGACTAAATAATTTACTTTATATTATGAAGGAGAAAACGGTCTAAATCATAAGTTGCAAAGGCAAATCAAATTGATTAGTGGTTTATTCCCTTATACCTTTTAAAATCCAATAATATGTTAATACTCTTATACCTTCTAAAAGGTATCCAGATTTTACGAGGTTATTTTACACGCATATTCTTTATTTTTGCGTAAATCTAAATGTAATTATAATATTTACTTATTTGTCAACAAGCAGAGTAAGATACTCTCAGTTAAAAACCTAAGATTGCATCAATAATCATGGATTGAACTTACCACGTCCTCTAGTCAGTCAAGATGGCCAGACTTTTCGCCGGAAATTACATAATACATATAT
Source organism: Colias philodice (assembly GCF_061535455.1). Lineage (NCBI taxonomy): Eukaryota > Metazoa > Arthropoda > Insecta > Lepidoptera > Pieridae > Colias > Colias philodice. The sequence goes on along the minus strand of NC_143094.1, from coordinate 4,798,099 downwards.
TTTATTTTTCTATTGGCACTATTGCTTAACCATAGACAAAAACATACTTTCCAGTAGCCGGATAAAAAACAGTAATTAGATTTGGCGCGTAATTTAAAATGTTATGGCGTTTTCAAATCAGATACTGTCAGATACCTTTAAAAAGGTACCGTGGGCGTTTATGTCATAAAGTTGGATAACAGCTTGGGCCGGTACCACTATCGAGCTGCATGCCTTTTAATAGGTATCTGGGCGTTACGAGGATAATTAGTAATTCTAAATTCACCACCGATTGTGCCACCGAGAGGTACAAAGTCAATGCTTAGAAAATTTATTTTGCTGACATATTAGTAAATATAGGTACTAACCTTTTATTATATTAAATCTTTTTTTATACGTCCATGGTACTAACAATATTCCGCACAAGCGTGTGATATATTTATGATACGAGCTACTACTAAAAGTAAACTATTTGTAGCTGTGATTATATTTACGGTTAATTATCTATTAAAATTATGTTAACACATAGCCAAGTGTTATAAACTTATGATAAGAATGAGGTCAATATAATACAATAAAGAACAATATTAATAAATTGAGGTGTTTCAAATAACAAACATTCTTCAATGTTTACGTATACTATAAACATAATATATTTTTTTGTATTTGGTTCCAATTTAAATTTTATTGTTATTACATCGCGATTGTTTTGGTGTTAGTAAACGTTGGACTGGATGGCTTAGAATACATAGATATATTATTATTATGCTTATTTTATACAGCTTGCAACCATGCTTCTTTCTTGTAACAGCAATTCAAGTTGTGGTGGCACACCAATATAAAGATTATCTTGGTAACAATTTCATAAAATTTGGGGACATGATGTGATAAATGAAAAAAAAAATAAACAAATAAAACATAATTTATTTTGTTATACATAAGAGTATGAAGTAGTATTGTGACTTAATTTAAAAGTATATTGCATAATATATGAAACATACAAAATATTATTTACTAATATAATAAAGCTGAAGAGTTTGTTTGTTTGTTTGAACGCGCTAATCTCGGGAACTACGGGTCCGATTTGAAAAATTCTTTCGGTGTTAGATAGCTCATTTATTGAGGAAGGCTATAGGCTATATATCATCACGCTACGACCAACAGGAGAGGAGCCACGGGGGTGAAACCGCGCGGATCAGCTAGTTATTTATAACAACATCTATACTAATATTATAAAGCTGAAGAGTTTGTTTGTTTGAACGCGCTAATCTCGGGAACTACTGGTCCGATTTGAAAAATTCTTTCGGTGTTAGATAGCTCATTTATCGAGGAAGGCTATAAGGCTATATACCATCCCGATATACCATCACGGTACGACCAACGGGAGAGGAGCCACGGGGGTGAAACCGCGCAGGCGGCTAGTAATCTTATAAGTAGGTAGGTAGTTTATGGCACAATATTTATAACTAACTTAAAAAAGTTATGTCTGATAGGTGTAGTAGATATTATATAGTATCTACATGAATATTTACAAAATATACTATTTACTATAATATTGTCCAATCACACATACAATACAATCATGTTATAGTTATTTGCACTTTCACAAAACTTTAGTTCTTCTACATTATTATTCAATGTCTCATTCCATATTCATCACTTTTACCCACTTCCACACTGGGAAGTGGTTGACAATGCTAATCATCAACTTTAAATGTAGAATAGTGACATGCACCACTAATAATAATCTCATTGATTGCTGAGGTAGGTGGAGCCTGTGATGTTATAGTACTTAAATTACTTATTACAGGAGTTGTATATATTTTCTCTGTGGCCATACTTGTTGTAGGGGGCTGCGACCCTGGTGTGTATAGGCATGGCTGCTCTCTCGGTTCACTGAACATATTCATTTTGACCTCAAATATGACATCTTGAATCTTTTTCTTGGCTACTAATAGGTTCTTTTCACCTTTTAAAGACCTCAATTCATTTGCTATATATTCTCCAAAGACTGAAAATTCATCTCTTTTGTCAGGGATCAGTAAATCTGCTTTGAAGTCATGGTTATCTGTTCTTGCTATTTTAGATGGTGGGGACAAATTGTCTAGCTTACATTCCCCTAATGTTGACTCATTGATAGTTTGAACTGTGCTGTTTGTTTCTGATAGTTCATCCTGAAATATATAAAATAGAAGTATTATTTTATAAGGCAATCGAAAATACACTGATGACTATTAGAATGAGGAGACTCATGAATAATTTTATAGTTACAACTTGTAAATAAAAACATATAAACACATAGTCTAAATTATTCAATCAAAATTTTTAGTTGCTGCATTGATGGAATAATAATTTGAGAACAGAACCAGAGATTCAAACTTTAATCTCGTTACTTACCAATTGTACGACTCTGTAGGGCTTATTTGAGTCCTTTAAAAAATGTACATAATCGTAAGCGTACCAATTAGTGACGTATCTATCATTGGGATCATCAGCATGGACAATAGCTTCCCTTGCCAATTCTCTGTTATACTGAGTGCGAAGATGTTGTATTTTCTTCATCACATCAAACGCCGATATTCCAAACACAGCGGCAATAGCGCGTAGTTCTTGTTTGCGCTTCTGTTTCTCACGTCTCGTATCACAGAGCGTAGGATTCCACAGTGCGGCATTTAATTGAAGCAAACCAATTAATCTCAATGTTTTCTCTCGTGACCATTCCATTCTATGTAAGTAAATAATGTTCAGACAATAACACTGGATTTAACGTAAAAAGAACGATCAATCGTTAAACAATTTGTTAAACTACACGACGGGATGATCTCAACTCTCAAGTCTCAAGTACCTACCCAGTAAGCGGATTCGACGCCTGGATTTCGGATTCGATCGATTGATTAGTCGAGGCACATGACAGTTGACACCTGACAGAACGATTTATATGGAAACGTCAAAAGTTCATAGCATTATATTGCCATGTCAACTCCAATAAATTAAAAAAAAAATGATCTCCGTCGTTTCATTTATAATAATTATATTTTGTAGATCACACAAAGTACCTTTACAGAGTCAATTTAGTGTTAATTTACAATATTCATGTGTTGAATGAAATCTTATAAATTTTTATGTTTTTTTGTAAGGCTTGTATACAAAGGTTATAAAGCTTTACATCCACTTATACATATACGACTAGATCCTATAGGTATACGGATTACGGATTGAAGTGATTTTTGGTTGGTTGGGTTTGGTTTCGTTATTTATAAAATTGAATGTTTTACTCACGATAAAATCAATTTAACGTGGGTCTCCTCCACCAATTTCCTCAATTTTTTGTATTCTCATAACAAAATTAGCTCATATTCATTTTAAAAATTCAATTAACCTTATCTCATTGTGAATCCTATTCATCATTTCAACATTATAACATTTTATGATTATTAAACAAAGAGGTAGCCCATGTAAATAAAACAATTCATTGTTGTATATTGCATGGGATGTATATGGCGTGATTCTACTCTATTCTATTGTTAGTAATACCCAGAGTATTTCTACTTATTATTGATAAAACTCATTTGTTCTCCTCCCTCCCTATCAAAAAAACAATATTTTCCTACTTTTGAACTTACCTTAACAAGTTTGTTACCATATAGGTAATGTAAAATGGGAAATGAAACAAAAATGTCTAATTCATTCTCATTTATTTACAGACTACAGTCAAGTATAATCTTCAATAATAAGCTTCAATGTTTAATATTATTCAAGGGTTTTAAATACTGTATAATTATTTTTTGTATTTGGTTCCAATTTACATTTTATTGTTATTACATCGCGATTGGTTTGGTTTTAGTAAACATTGGACTGGATGGCTTAGAATACATACATTATTAATAAGCTTATATTATACAGCTTGCAACAATGCTTGCAACGTAGTATATTATTATTAGTCTGTGCTTGCAACCATGCTTCTTTCTTATAACAGCAATTCAAGTTTAAGTTTGAAAATAACAATTTCATAAAATTTTGATTAAGGGAAATGATGTGTTTAATGAAAAAAAATAAACAAAGTTTGTTTAATGAAAAAAAATAAAAAATAAAAAAATAAAAGTATATTACATAATGTATGAAACATACAAAATATTATTTAAAACAACATTATCTTATAGATAGGTAGTTTATGGCACAATATTTATAACTAACTTAAAAAAGTTATGTCTGTTAGGTGTAGTACATATTCTACATGAATATTTACAAATATACTATTTACTATAATATTGTCCAATCACACATACAATACAATCATGTTATAGTTATTTGCACTTTCTCAAAACTTTAGTTTTGGTATGATTCAATGTCTCATTCCATATTCATCACTTTTACCCACTTCCACACTGGGAAGTGGTTGACAATGCTAATCATCAACTTTAAATGTAGAATAGTGACATGCACCACTAATAATAATCTCATTGATTGCTGAGGTAGGTGGAGCCTGTGATGTTATAGTACTTAAATTACTTATTACAGGAGTTGTATATATTTTCTCTGTGGCCATACTTGTTGTAGGGGGCTGCGACCCTGGTGTGTATAGGCATGGCTGCTCTCTCGGTTCACTGAACATATTCATTTTGACCTCAAATATGACATCTTGAATCTTTTCCTTGGCTACTAATAGGTTCTTTTCACCTTTTAAAGACCTCAATTCATTTGCTATATATTCTCCAAAGACTGAAAATTCATCTCTTTTGTCAGGGATCAGTAAATCTGCTTTGAAGTCATGGTTATCTGTTCTTGCTATTTTAGATGGTGGGGACAAATTGTCTAGCTTACATTCCCCTAATGTTGACTCATTGTTAGTTTGAACTGTGCTGTTTGTTTCTGATAGTTCATCCTGAAATATATAAAATAGAAGTATTATTTTATAAGGCAATCGAAAATACACTGATGACTATTAGAATGAGGAGACTCATGAATAATTTTATAGTTACAACTTACCTACAACTTGTAAATAAAAACATATAAACACATAGTCTAAATTTTTAGTTCAATCAATATTTTTAGTTTCTGCATTGATGGAATAATAATTTGAGAACAGAACCAGAGATTCAAACTTTAATCTCGTTACTTACCGATTGTACGACTCTGTAGGGCTTATTTGAGTCCTTTAAAAAATGTACATAATCGTAAGCGTACCAATTAGTGACGTATCTATCATTGGGATCATCAGCATGGACAATAGCTTCCCTTGCCAATTCTCTGTTATACTGAGTGCGAAGATGTTGTATTTTCTTCGTCACATCAAACGCCGATATTCCAAACACAGCGGCAATAGCGCGTAGTTCTTGTTTGCGCTTCTGTTTCTCACGTCTCGTATCACAGAGCGTAGGATTCCACAGTGCGGCATTTAATTGAAGCAAACCAATCAATCTCAATGTTTTCTCTCGTGACCATTCCATTCTATGTAACTAAGTAAATAATGTTCAGACAATAACACTGGATTTAACGTAAAAAGAACGATCAATCGTTAAACAATTTGATAAACTACACGACGGACGGGATGATCTCAAGTACCCAGTAAGCGCCTAAGCGGATTCGACGCCTCGATTTCGGATTCGATCGATTGATTAGTCGAGGCACATGACAGTTGACACCTGACAGAACGATTTATATGGAAACGTCAAAAGTTCATAGCAATATGTTGCCATGTTAACTCCAATAAATTAAAAAAAAAAATGATCTCCGTCGTTTCATTTAGGGCCGATTTTTCAATGCACAGATAAACAGCTAGATAGACTTTATTCTTCAGTTAACAAAATATTCAATTTTTCAATAGACGAATAGGACTTATCTATCGAATAACTACGTTATTTGAGGAATAAATCTATTTGCCGCTCCAACGGCCAGATAGCGCGCTATTCGACTGTTAGGCGTTTGAGTTGACAACTGACGCGTCAAATTTGAGATATTTTCGTATGTCATAACATAGAGCGTAGAATTATTAACAATTAAACCTCTTTCTATATAATTATTATCAATTAAAATCATATTGAAATTGATGTTTTTGATAGTACTGATGACCATGCCATTGAAAATTTGCCGAACGCTGCCTTTAAGTATGTCGTTTCCATCGTAAAATATATAAATTGAAACACAAATTTAACCAAACTCTTTACTCGAATCAAAACAACAATCAACAATCATAGAAGACAAGTGCACTCCTGACGTGAGTCATAATGACGGTTGTTGACAAATTGCAAGATTTGACTCTATCCCGCTCTAACCTGACTAATTTAATATGTTTGTTTCGCCACTCCGAGAGCAGTGCTGCCAATATGGAAATATTTGGTCAGATAGTTATTCATCAAATAAATCACGATTGAAAAATAGGCGAGCCGTAATGAGTTAGATAAATAATTGAATAAATCTATTCGAGGGGTAGTTATTAGACTGTTTATCTCGCGATTGAAAAATCGGCCCTTATAATAATTAAATTTTGTAGTTCACACACTTATCACACAAAGTACCTTTACAGTGTCAATTTAGTGTTATAGTCCTTTCCACCTAAAAGCATCTACAGACGCTCCGATTTGGTTGGTGCCAACCATATCGGAACCGACAAGGCAACCATTCCAACATTGCTACAGATTGTCCGACGGTTGGCCTTCCAACTGTCAGTTGACCATAGAGTAATATGTCAGTTGACCATAGTACGAAGAGAATGGGCTAAATTCTACTATAGAAATAGAGAAAATTACAGTCATATGCGGCTCTTACAACTTATTTTTTAAGGTTTTTAATGTAGCCGCACTGTCAATTTTTTTTAATACTTCTAACATAATAAAATACGCTTGATTTCTGGCATCTCTATTTGCGTAATCTTTTTTACTTAAGTCCCACAAACAGGGAAAGTCTTTATATAGTTCCAGCAATTTTATTAATATGTCACGTTCGGTGACCGTAACTCCCTCGGCGTTCATGTTGACGTCCTACACCGGCGGCGTTGCGAATGTGAATGAGCCAATTACCTATATTACTCTATGGAATGAGCCGATTTGGTCGGAACAAAGCTTCCAGACGTTCCAATTTGGTTGGATCGGATAGGAAGTTGGTTTGGTCGGTACCGCCGGCGCATCCGACCACGTCAAACCAATATTAATAATAATTATGTCGGACCGACCGCTCTCTACACTTTCCGATTTGGTCGTGGTCGGATGGTTGGCACCAACCAAATCGGAGCGTCTGTAGATGCATTGAGATGATTTCTGTGACACATCGATTATTGACACGTGTAGAGATGTCGGTTACTGAAATCGTATCAATTGTTTCCTATAATCGATAATATTATATATGGAAATGAAATCGATTTGAATAAAGTACCAAAATTAGTTTTTTCGGCATTTTGCCAACAATTAACTAAGGAAACTTAGCAAACAACAGCAACAAAAAGTCAACAATAACAATTAGTAAAAATAACAGAATACCACGTAAAGTATCAATATAAAAATGCAACTTGTATACAAGGCTGACGTACTCGTACTTTTTAGTTTATTGATAAAACTCATTTGTTCTCCTCCCTCCCTATCAAAAAAACAATATTTTCCTACTTTTGAACTTACCTTAACCTTAACAAGTTTGTTACCATATAGGTAATGTAAAATGGGAAATGAAACAAAAATGTCTAATTCATTCTCATTTATTTACAGACTACAGTATGTGAGAACTATCACAATATAAAACAAGTGCTCTTTTAAAATAATATTACAATATGTACACTATATACAAATATCGTCACAGTTAAAATGCATTACAATTAAATAAGAATACCTTCTACACATAGTATGCCAATTTCACACACAAAGATAGTCGTTTAAATTGCTTTCAGTTAACTTATACTTAAATATTTAGCGACGACATTTCATGTTTTTGAAAAATTGAAATACTATATAATACAATATTTTATCATTGAAATTTAAAAACCTCCAAGCACCGCACTACATGTACAATATAATGAATTACGAACTTATATCACTTAATCATTATAAAAGGAACAAAAAATAGGTATAACAATACAAGGAACACAAAAATTAGCGTTCTAATACAGTTCAGTTAGCATAATAATTATATTTCATATGTTTTATATTTAGGCTTAATAAATCTGAGGTTTTAAATTCGTTGACTTTTTCATAGTAGTTTTTTCATCATTGTTTACAAGACAATCGACAAAGGAAATGCAAATTAGACAAGGAAAACATAAATAACAACAACAAAAGTTTAAACTCATTAAAACGAATTCATCAGATAATATTTCGTACATAACTATTTACAAAAAGTTTAACCAATAAAGAGTAAACACGTGGATACACCACAGATTATAAAAGAGATTCGCTCCTGCACTCCTCGAATACCATAAATAGTTAAAGATAATAAATACATGAAAACGAACGCATGAACAATTTAAACTACGCTATTGCATATTATTGAACCTTCATTTTTGTTAACGAATAATTCTCGATAAATAATTAATGTAGATAATTCTAGATCGATTCATTAGGATGTCACAAAACAGCCGTTTTTGTGAAGTATAAAATTATAAACACGCTAATATTATCGCTAGCTCATATTGACAGGTACGTACACCAGTCGAATCTTATTATCGTTAATAATAATTCAACAAATAATAGACAATCTATTTTTAACAATTGACAATAGTTCATTTATTCTATATACAAAAGGTGGTCAAAAAGTGAGGTACTACATCAATTCTTCTGTCAATCAGCACAAAAGAATTTTATCATTGCACTATTCATGGGATGGACCCAAAGTACGAAAAAAAAGCTTAAAGTTTTTAGGAGTGACCAGCAGTGTAACCAGTAATTCAAATAACGTAATTCATTATGCAAATGTCTAATTAATAACAAAAAGTTTCACACGAGCTTCATAAAACTGGTAATTTATCACTTTCCACGTACCTCACCAACTCATATCCGAATATTATGAACTTTCGACACATCACATTCAATCTTCGAGGTTCATTTGAGTCGACGCTACCGCGTTCTAATAGGGACTAAATAAATACTAGCTACCTAAGTCTGTACATCGTCTTAGACACAATTTGTACGCAACGGTCACCAGGTGCCGGGTTTACGTGACGTCGAGCGGCCGGTTCTCGCGCGCTCTGAAGAAGCCGTCCTGTGTCCGGCACTCCCGGATGGTCACCGTTTGGAGGTTCACTGTCACGTCCGTGATGAAGATCTGGTCCGCCACGGGCGACCGCGCCGACCAGTACGCGGCTCCACGTTTGGGAGGCGGCGGAGGGGGAGGAGGGGCGGGCTGGGCGAGCGGCGCTTCGCCCCAAGAGTCTTCGTCCTCCTGCTGCGGCGTGGGAGGCGGCGGTCGAGCGCCTTTCGGTTCCGCGGGGGCTGTCGCCGTCGGCTGGGTATCCGTGCGTCTTTCTCGTTCAGGGGGAGTGTGCGCATCGGCTTCTTCAGGGGAATGCGGTGCCCTTCTGGGCCCCGTTCTGGGCGCCGCCGCTTCCGCAGCGGGGGAGGCGGGGGCGGGGGCTCCACCGGGCGGCGCAGCCGGCGGCGGAGGTTGCGCGTGAGTCCTGCCTCCGTTCACCTTTGGAGTGTCGTGCTTCTTTGCCGGAGGGCTCATGGTGATTGTAACTCCAATCTTGCCCGACTCCTTAGACAATACTTCAGCTTTGCGTTTGCCGGGCGGCGGGTGGCGCTCCTCCGAGCCGCTGCGCGCCCGTTCCACCGGCGAATGCTCTCGTTCCCGCTTGCGGCCTTGCCGTCTCAACTCTTCGCCTCGCTCGAAGCTCTGAATGAGCCTCGGATCGAGAATGTTCTCCTCTGGTTCCCAAGTGTTGTGTTTCGGCTTCCAGCCTTTCCATTTCACGTAGTATTCGACTTTGTTCTGAAAAGAGAAAGAAACGAGGTTATTCGTGGGTTCATATCGACTTACAAACGAGTGCTACGGCAGGCTGGCGTGGCGTGACTGACCGATGGCGTGCCGAGCGGCAGGAGGGTGGAACACAGCCTTGCAGATTAATTTGCGATTCTCACTACGTGAACGGGTTTCGTCATAATTTTACCCACACATAGAAAGTTTTTGACTTTTGCGAGTCCTAATTGGCTAAAAATGTGTTTGAATTTAGCTTTTTTCGTATGAACATTATGTTTGAACGACGTTAATAAATGTTATGAGGTGTTTTTTTTAAGTAATAATATACCTATTAGTAAGGTAAGCAGGTCGGCAGGGCGCCGGTTTGCGAGTGTAATTCGGCGCACCTGCTCCCTACAGCTGTCGCGGTATCTCCCCCGGGATCAAACCCAAAACATACCGTTGCTGTCAAATACATGCCGTTATACAAGCCACATGCAATACATACACAAACATGCATATTCAATTGTGAAAGGAGAAAGTTATAGGTAATGTTCAAATAGTAACTAGGCTGCGCTTGATCTTGAAGGATTCTATAAATTGAAGATTATCTATTGATACGGCACATTCCAGTTGGTTAACTTTATTAAATTAATACAACTTTTTGTTTATTTAAGTGTAAGAAAGAGTTTATTTCTGAAACCGATTTATCGGTAGGTACCTACAAGGTAGAGCACCAACGCAACGCAAGGTATTCAAACTTTAATTAATAAACCTTAAAATTCCCAAGTTTTAATTTCTATCCATAAAAACCCAAAATTGCAATATGAGCACCGTAAAATTGTGATTACGGCAATACTAATCAAAGCTAAGCTGCGAGTCTCCAGTGGCCGTGTACGGTGTAGAACACCTGTGGCGACTTCATTAAACCACGCAAAGCCCAATCTCCTGCATATTTATCACCGGCCTTTCACTTTACCCGCACAAGCGGACCTTGTTCTATTGTCGACTATTTCCGGGTAGCTATAAGGCCCATTTTTGGTTACCCACAAAAACACATAGGGCGTTCCTCAACCCGACTTAACTTTCAAACCCTCGCGTCTTATTGGTTTCGCGCACGAAGGGTGAGTCGGCGCACAACTGAGCGAAGTGACTTTGTAATGACGTTTACTGGCTTCAACGGTGCTAAGTATTTCCAAGTATTGATTATTCTTCGACAGTTAATTAATTTGAGCTGATATTAGAATCAGACGTATCTAAGGTACTTGGAAAACTTACGTGAAATCATCCATTATTTTGGAGAACCATACAATCAAATAATAAATATACCCTTAAAAACATAATAATGCACCCACATTTGAAATCAATTGGATAAAATCATGTTTACAGAATGAGAAAGGAAAAGAAAGGAAAGGAAAAATACTAACACTCATTTTTTGAAATCAAAGTTCATCAAAAACATCTAAAAACTTGATCAAAACTTAATCAATATGGATAAATAACCAAAAGCAATATCACTATACCCCACACTTAGTTAAACTTAAACTCATTTAGACCATCATCAACTCGAAAACGCTACAAAAACGATGCACACCAAAAAATAAAAAGGACTAGTTGGGACGTGTTAACAAAGTGAGTGCGTCGTTTGTCGAGCGGCGATTGGACGACGGGCGGGGCGAAGGGAGAGTCGCCCCGCCCCCGCTTCGTCTCCCTCCACCCCCGCGTACTCGTGCCCGACTCACCACACTACATGTGCTCACAATATCACCCTTAACACCGTAAGATAGAGTCGACTTTCCAACATGTGCACGCTGCACAAAAAGTGGCAGAGTCGATGGTAGTAATCGTGCCATGGGCGGACCACGTCTTCGGAACATAGACGCCAATTAGAGCCGATCGGAGCTTGTCTAATTAATTCTTAACCATAATTAACGTATCTATTGTGAATAGCTCTGTGGCAATTATTTTAATTATGGCTATAAGTTTCTGAGATTTCTCTCAGGCTTGAACATGATATTATTCAAAAGGTTATTTTGACAGAGAAATATGAGATTGTGACTGCAATACAGGTTTGAACCCAGTTATCTTTGTATAGGTAGATTTAGGTGAAACGCTTTATTAGCTACATATATCAGAATAATCACAGCGATTAGAGCTTTCAAAACCTTTTTAGGGTTTATTTCTACAGTATGTCAGACCTAAAATATCTGGAGCTCGAAACGAGTTTAGGTTTTACCACACCCCGGACACTCCATACAAAATTATCGTTTTGACAGTCACACTGTAGAGTGTTAACGTTTTATGGTTGGCACATTTTTGACTAGCGTAAAAAAAAATCGCGTTTTTCTGATGAAATACATCCGTAAACAGCACAATATCTAACCATTTTCTACGAAAAACGATAATCACAAATCCAAAATAATAAAATTACTTTAAGTCAATTTGATTAATGTTGTCAATCTTCGTTGCGTATCGTCCCTGTAGAAAAATGTGGACCATTTTGACTGATCGTGCGGGGTGAGGTAAGTGTTTAATTTTGGCGGGAGGCGGAGAGTGTCCGTTCTGTAGCGTTTAGCTACTAGTATTCTGTGGTTTTACTAAGAAGTCTACGCGTCTGTCAAATGTACGTCCGTTTTTTCCTTAATGTCCAATTGCTTTCCCACAAAGTCATTACCTATGCGGCTTGCCTAGTTACTTCATGTATTATTTAGATAATATATGAAGTAACTAGGCAGAGTTGCAGATTTACATTTGATATTTTTCTCAACGACTGCATATAAATCATTCACACAAAACCTTTATGACAACGATTTTTAATACCTAGCTACATCTTTCAAATTTTATGAAGCTGTACAAATATGAGAATTACTCTTAGGGCGTTTGTCCACTACAAGGAATTTTACGGTCCGGCATTCCGATTTTTTACGATCCGGTATGGCACGCAATTAATCTAAATACTAGCTTGTCCACTATACGTAATTTTACTGTCCGACATTTTACTTTTCCCTATTCCGGATGGTTTTTTGAGTTTACGAGTCGCTGTAGGTATAATTGTTTTCGAGTGCCCACTTGCTTGGATTTTACTCTTTTTATTGCATATGCCAATTGAAAGCAAGCTCTTGTTTTACTTTCTTTTAGCTGGCAATGAGATTTGAGAAGTCGGTATTGTTATTTTATATACATTGACCAAGCATTGACCTATAATTATTATCTAAGTAAGTGTTGGTAAGTTAAAGTTCAAGTGGGAATAGATTTAGCTCCTCGTCACCGATTAAAATAAATAAGTGAAACACGCATTTTAAATCTCTTACGGAACTTTACTTTTTATTATAACGAAGTAATATAATATTTCACCTTCTATATTTTTACTCGTTTCTTGTAAAATGCGAAAACAATCATTTATGATAGCATTATACCGCCAAACTTCCTTGAACTGTACCGCACTGATCCGAGTAAAGACGGACAGGTGCACAAGCAATTCATCGGTTTTTTCATGCCACACCGGACCGTAAAAAATCGGAATGCCGGACAGTAAAATTCCTTGTAGTGCACAAGCGCCCTTACAGTCTAAATAACTTTTCTCCAGCGAAGAAATGAGTTTTATCGGGATGATGTCTTTAAAACGTAGAACCTACGCTTTAATTGCACTTTTCAGAATTGTGTTGCTACAGATCTTATTGATCTGAATTTCATGAGCTTCTGTAGGTGCGCGGGTTGAAATATTCTGAGAGCTATTGCGAATGTACAGACGTCTAAAAGTTCAAATACAATTCGAAATACATAAATCGAGAAAGACGTTAAGGGGCTACTTACTGCCAAATGCCTGTTTTCTTCATCTAACTACTCTTCGGTTAGTGAATATAAATGTCCAAAAAAAATATATGTTACTTATTAGACCTTAAACTTTAATTTGAACGTTTTAAATAATTCTATCTATAAAAATAATGTCCGAAAAAATATTCCAAAGTGGAGCATTTCTTGTTTGAATTTTCGTAACTACGTCTAAACGGTATGGAGTTTTGCTATTTTTCTTTCACAATAATATTTTAAAAGGTGTTTGTCATAAATTGTACGTTTGACGAGACAAGGCAAGTTCTTATTGAGCTACAAATAATTATTCACTGTTTTCTAAATGAAATGAAATGAGCGGGTCCGTGCGCGGGCGACGGGCGGCACTGTAGCTCGAACTGTCGGACGAGGAGGTTGTGCTGCTCATTCTCTAAAATTGTATTTTGCCTGATTGTGGATGGCAATTTTGTGCAATTTTTCTTTGGACAATTTTGTGCGTGCGCGTGGTTTCACATAAGTTTTCTTTTAACTATGTTTGCGAATGTGTGCCCGCCTGCTACTAACTAAGTTTTCTATTAGAAATCTTGTTTTGAACTTGTTTTTTTCTCAGTCGGGTTTTTTAACAACTTTTTTATTTTATGCTTTTTAGTAGCACATTGATTAGCTTATTAGGTCAAAGCCCTACACCAAATACCCGTTACGTCAAGATGGCGGGACTTCCTCAGGCATTTTGAAAATTATGTACCTATAATTTAGTGCATAATTAGTAGGTACTATTTTATACTTTCGTAAAAAACTTCTACTCTAACAGGATTTCAAGATATTCTATAAACAAAGTGGTCCCGCCATTCTGACGTCAAAACAATAAATATGCGTAACAAAAATAAGATGGAGTAACTTTCTATACTTATTTTCCGATTTTCAAAAATTCGTAACTCAAAAACTAAAAGTATCCTCAAAGTGAAATTTCAGATTTGGGTTCCATAGGACAATAGCTAACCACAAAAAAATTTACGACTCTCAACTCCACGCCCTATAAAGTACAATTTTACCTTTTTAAACTATTAAAATAGTAAATTCAGTATAAAAAAGTAAAATAAAGTTTTTTAATAGCGCCTGAAAAAATTACAATGTTAATAAAATTGCATTTCTTTCAGGCGCTTTTCTCTTAAAATTTCGTTCACAAATACCTATCATCACTGATTTCATTTCACAAAAATAAATCTATGTTGTTTTATTATTGTAGGTACCTAATATAAGCATGATACACTTTTTTGGAATCCTTATTATGATACCTTTAATTTGATACCCATATTGCAGAAAAAGATTTTTTTTTTGTATTTTAGTCTAGCACCCCACATTTTTCTTTTTTTTTGTCACCTATCTAACAAAACTTGGGCTAATACGACGAATCTAACGATACCCTAATTAAAGAAATCCATCCAGTGGTTCGGAAGATATCAGAGTATAAAGAATATTAGATACATACAAAGATAGGCGCGAAAAACATAACCCTTCTTTTTAGTCGGGTAATAAAAATGCCCGAGCTGCTGCGGAACGCGGCGCAAGCGGCTAATTGCGATGAGCGCGGATCACGCTCTGCGCACGTAAAAATGAAGCGGGGGTGCGTGGCTAGCGCGGGGAGAACGTCCAAATCCTCAAAGTCGTTTCACTGTTACTACAACCTTAAGCACAGAACATGAGCGGGTCCAAAGTTGGAGATATTCGCGAAAGCAAGGGTTAACGAATTGGTGTGACTTTGGAAAAAATATTTTTCGCGCATGAAGGATATTAAAAATCCATTCCCATAGGTACGAAGAAACAAATTTGAATTGTTCTCATTTAAATAGCTTTTGAAGGCGACCCGCATGAATATCAATTTAAAGTCATAACAGTACCTATTGGTATTTATTTTACCCCTTAAGCGATGGTGCGATGAATACTAATCATCGATATTATCATAGGGGTTTCATAAAATAACGTAGGTACCTACACTAAGAAAAGTTCACTTCACCGACTTTCTGTGAATCTGTAACTTCGACAAAAATGAATGAAAAATATGCTTGTTATTAACATTTCTTCGTGCCGATCAAAGAAATGATCTAAGATAACACAAATATAGTATACTAGATTTCCGCCCGCGGCTTCGCCCGCGTTTCCAAAGGAAAACCCGCATAGTTCCCGTTCCCGTGGGATTTCCGGGATAAAACCTATCCTATGTGTTAATCCAAGTTACCCTCTATATGTGTGCTAAATTTCATTGTAATCGGTTCAGTAGTTTTTACGTGAAAGAGTAACAAACATCCATACATCCATACATCCATACATCCTTACAAACTTTCGCCTTTATAATAGTATTAAGATTTGTGTTATCTACTTTTTGGTTATTTTGAATGCTATAATGAAAGATGAGTAATTTTATTGGTTCGATAAACCAAGTATGATAACTAGATGAGTTCGAACAACTTTTAGTAGAAATATATGCAGGTGTTAGAGCTAGGAAGTAAAAGATTTATTTTATTTATCGCAACATCTACTCAACTAATAAATGTTAATAATATATGACAAGTTTCTGGACTACGGTCGCTATCTGCGGTCTGCCTACGGAGTAGGTTGGTACCAGAGGCGGCTCGCCCTAAGGAGCGCTGGTGCAGTGAACTCCCATAAATAATTATAATAAAATCATACTCCTTAATTTCATTATTAATATTAATTATTACTATTTAAAATCAATCGTAATCGTAAAAATCTACTGTCAATACCAATGAATATATCCATCATTCCATACACTTGAATAATACTGTATTTATATAGTAACGCGCGAAGGGGAGCGCTCACGATTGCGATCCAATGAAAAAATATTTAGTACATTTCCTAATACGAAATCCAATAGGAGTGAAAGAGATGGTTTGCCAGTGCCCTGAGCGCGTGAAACAGAAGATTTTCTATGGAAAGATAGCAAAATTCGGTGCGCCGCTCCCGCAAACGTTGCCGGTTCGTTTTTACCGCCGCGCGCGACATTGCCACTATTTATATTATAAACAAACACTCGACTCTCGAGTCAACTTCAATGCACGCGCGCGAATGCAAATTCGGGAATTTTCTAATTAAAATCATAAGATACGTGTGTTGAAATAGTCTGTAGTTATCAGTATTACTTGTGAGTGTGAAAATGAACAATTATAATGTGGCGTTCATTAAAAAGTGTGTTAAAACGTTACAAATTCGGCTTGAATTGAAAGCAGGGACTGCCACGGCCTGAACTTGACCTTACGCAAAAATGTACGACAAAAACGAAAACATATACCTACGCGTGTGGTTAAATCCGAACAATATTATGTGAAAACACCGTGGTTGTATGGTTGTGATGAAAGCAACAACAGACATTTACGAATGTCTTGTCGCTTTAAGTTATAGATATTTTTGCACACCAAAAAGAAAGACGTATGTATTTCCTTTATAAGTAATTTTTTTGATAAATGTACTGCTTTACACCATGTATTTTCAGTGTTTTATTTCAAGTGAACACCCATAAAATTTTGTCACGAGCCGCCTCTGGTTGGTACATGTTGGTTTTGAAGGTTCAGTTGTTATAATTGCCGAGTTTTTATATGTAGTCGTTCAGGGAGTAATGAAATGGGTATCTAAAACAATATGAATGTAAAAATGGTATTACTGGTACATATAACGTTAACGTTTACAATAGACTAGCTGTTCCGCTAGATTTCACTCGAATTTCTCCGCTCCTGTTGGTCTTAGCATGATGATATATAGCGTATAGTCTTCCTCGATAAATGGGCTATCTAACACCGAAAGAATTTTTCAATTGGACCAGTAGTTCCTGAAATTAGCGCGTTCAAACAAACAAATTCTTCAGCTTTATGTAGGTAGGTAGGTATAGATACTTAATATTTGTTAGACAAGGAATGTATTCATATGTGTCAATTATTTTGTAAAATAATTCTTTTTCGTTATAAACTAAATAGTTACGGAATGAATAGACATGATTGTTTTTGATTATTCTCATTTCTTAGATAATGAGAATCTCATAAAGAAGGCACCGTAGCGCGGCAATTCTATTTTAGTTTATATTTCAATAAGTGGTAAGATCGATTAAATAAGCTTCCAAACGAAATGATCTAAACATTTTCCCATTAAAATAAAAGACCAGCCACGTGTTTGGAGCTAAAAATAAAAATACATGAACGCGTAGGAACACTCGACTCATTAATTATGTTCGCTCCGTTTTATTACGCCGATAATTTAATTGCCTCCGCTACTGGTTTTACGTTATTAATTACTCTATTAGATGATTATATAAATTATGAACATCGTACACCTGTTTTTTATTGCTATAGGTAAGTTTAGCGCCTAGGTGCTATCGATTTTTGCGTTAGCTAAAATTATAGGAGCGATTGCTATTTTCTGATAAGATTATTTTTGCGTTTTTAATTCAGTTATTATTGTTTATTTTTATGGAGTATTCAACAGGAAAATCACGTTTTTCTATAACTTAAAGGGAACGAAAGTGTTTAGAGATTGAATAGGTTTTCTTACCAAAAATTGTAGTTCTGCAGCTTAAAATATTTTTTAAAGAGACGTGCGTCCTTTTACTTTTGAGAGAAGAACCGGCTTTACAATATTTACGTACGGATTTCAATATATCCTGGTTATAAGATCACAGTCTGTAGGTAGATAACTTACGAAACACGGCCTGTAACTTTTCTTACAGAAATGTTCTTGCGTAGAACTTGCGTTCTAGCTTTACATTTCTTAACTAAAAGACATACATTATTCGTTAATTTGTCGTCCCCAAAACACGTGGCTCATCAAAACTGATTCATTACACTGGTGTACCTTTCATCAAGACCAATTATTTTTCGCAATCACACTCCGTCGGAGCGGAGCGGCTAATCAAAGAGACGCGAGCGTTGGCGCGCTGCCAGATATCGAGGGACAATTTCGATTTCCGACTAGTCTTTGGTTATAGGTACGTAAACGGTTTTCTAGTTGCAATTTACACTGTTTTGTTTTATAATCTGAGGTTGTTATCTTGCATGAACGTTGTGTGAATGATACGTTATTTGGTGGTCGTTTTGCAATGAAACGATTTCTGATGGCTGTTACTTGTTATTTATAGCCAAGTTTCGAATGGGTTCTTATTTTAGCGTGGTAAGTAGTCCGATGGGCTCTTTTAAAGGCTTTTTTTTCATAATTCTAAATTACTTCTGTACCTATACACAAATTTGGAAGTGTTTTAGTTAAACATCTCCGATCAAAAACTAGAAATGAAGGTTTACATTGCATCATAATATCTGGCATCTGCATTGGCTGTAATTTACACAACCTGTAGATCCGTATTAATTGGACAATACCTCAAGTTTATAGTTGCAATTTGAGCCATTTGTCACCCCAGAGCCTCGTCTCGTCTGAACCAAACACAATTTGTGTCGGCACTCTCCCTTTGTCCGTGCGATAGGGATAACGTAGTGTCAGATTTATGACCAGGGAATAAGCAATGCGAGGCAGCTTTATTAAACACTTCGTGAATGGAATAGGTAATGACTGATGGAAAATGAACATTTGAAATACAAAATGGTGTGATGGTTTTGGTATTAATGGTAACGTCAATAGAAATTATAATATAAATCAGAGGTGAGAGGAGGTCTAGTACTTATCTGAAACTACAAGTTTATGACCAAACTTTAATTTCCCCAGTGTCTCTACACCGTGTTTATTTAATTAGACATTTTAATTCCACAAAGCCTTAATCAACATAAAAATTCGCACTTCCTTCAATCGTACTGCGGATATTACAAAAGAATTGCGGATAAAGGGCACTCCGGCCTCACTCCGGCGGGGCTGGGGGCGGCGGCCGGGGGACGGGGGCAGGATTAATGGCCTGGCCGCTGCCGAGCCTGGGGACCGATCAGACGCTTAAACACCGCTCGCAAATTGCTTTACACTTGTACCTCACACGAGTTTAGTTGAGTTAGATGAACACGTGGAGAATTCGCCATTTTCACTTAATTTCATATGCGGTGAATATCGCGTGGACTTGACAGAATTTATGTTTATGTTAAATATGAAACTAGTCCTAACTCCTATGCTATTGTATTTGCAATATGAAACGGGTCAATAATAAGATTCTAATTACGCGTTGAGTCACGGGCTTTTATAATAATCTTACTGCAAACCCCTCTTTACAAACTAGCTTATATCGGTCGCCGGCGACTGGACTTACTCCTGGACGACTGACGACTAAGTGCGCAAGCCCCTATTTAAACTATAGTAAGTCACAGTCGCCGGCGACTGAGTCGCCAGCGACTTGTCGACAGTGCGTAATAGCTCTTAGAGAAGTCAGGTCAAGCGACTTGGTGCGTGACTGCGATTAGAGCGGCGAAAGCGTGACAACGCGACGACACTACGACTATCAATAATTAACGAACCTTTTATGGCCTTCCAACATATTGCATGTTACTTTGTTAGACGCTAATTCTTAACGTATGCTATCGTTCACGACTTTGTAATTTGTAACTGTTAGGTTTATTGTATGTAAAACATTGCACATGGAGATATCCTAAGCATGCGATACAACGCAAAGCTAAAGATAATACAACAATTTATGATAAGAGTTTTTATCAACGACTGCATAATTTGAGTGTTTCTCGCCGATACACTATCGTCAACGGCCTATTTTATTCAGACATTGTCTTTTGAAAATATGTTTCTTTAATATTATTCAAGAGTGTGTGCATAGAGCACACACACTAGAATAAAATTATATAAAAGCAAGCAGTAAAATAATTCACCTCCCATCAATAGAGGTGAAAAGATAAAATAATAACAACACCTCTTATATTTCGCTCGTAATTATAATTCGCGCCGTTATAATGAGCACGCGACAGTTTACTAATTACACGAGGAATGGGATAAAACGTATTATAGGTATGATGTGATCACGTTGTATGCGGCTGGCTGCCCGGCTCTCAGCTAAACTAATTTGCTTTCATGAATCGCGCTCCGCAAAACTAATTGAGTACCTATGCACTATGCAGCACATTTCACATGCTTAATTAAAATGTAGATTTTATCATTGCCTTGTTCTTTTTTCTTGTACGTAGAATGAATAGCGTACCCACATTACATTATGAATTGAAGTTTTCTTTTTAATTTAATAATTTACCTATCTAGGATATTTTTAGTATCTAAACAAACTTATGTATAATTTTTAATATATACCATTCCACTAAATTATTTCTCTTATCTGTGGTAAATGGAATACGTGACAAAAACAAGACGAAACTTTAAATTATAATTGAATAAGGTTATCATAATGGCTTCCACGTGTCACGTAGGCGCGCTAAAATGGGATAAAAAATAATGTACGAAATAACATCTCGATATCCGTAAGGAAGGCAATTTCAGAAATCCTGAGGGTATGTATTCAAATAAAATTTAATTTTACCATTTAATTTCGAAGCTGACAGCCCTCGCGAGGCGTCAAAAGGGAGGTAAAAGGGTGGGTGGAGGACTAAAACGTTTAAAGCCGGAGGCGGCCGACGTAATAATGCCCCATTAATATTCCATCTCTCTATCGATGATTTTATAACGCTGCGTTTTATCTCCGAAGCTAGGATTTACGATAAAACTTTTTTATCCATCTAATAAAAGTCATTCTATTATCACTAAACTTAAATATAAAGTGTTCCTACTTAAATATACTTATATATTTATTATTTAGGTACTCATAGTAATTCCTAGTGGCACTAAAGAATATTCAGTAGTCTATGATACCGTAACATTTTTTAGAATGATAAATAATTTGGAAAATCCAAAAGTGCACGCCTCATAATTTTTTTTTAATAAATATTTATTAATTATTATTTTTGTTTATTTAATAACAATTCGTTTATCATTTTGTTTAAACAACCACATCGAATCAGACCCTGAAAAATGAAAGGGTTCTATTCCTGAGCATACTCAAGCGTAAGAGAAAAAAAAAGACTCGATTAGTAAAGTATTTCGGTCGCTATCGTGTTAACAAGAAAAAGGATCCGCACATACAGACACACGGACGTCCAAGACAGAACTTTTTTAAACTGTTTTTAACTAGTTTAAATAACAAAAATGACATCAAAAATATCATGAACGTTAAAAATAGTGTTTTTTCTTAATATGTGTGTGTATGTATTATCTTACAAGTGCAATGTATGATACATAAAGACATTTTAAGTTTGAAAAATCAGATGTTTTGCGCGAAGTGACAGTAGTACCCACCTCAACGCTTCGCTTATGAGGCGTGCAATACAATGCATAATAAGAACGCAATAAGTATAAAAATCCTCAGAGATAAAGCTATGAATGAATATTCTGTACACGATGAGACCTCCACGCAGTTGTACGTGCAAAGTATAATTATTTTATGGAATAGATAAAGTCATAAATACGTATTTATTTGCTTATATACCCTACATATTTTATCATTATTATTACCAAGAATACAAATGACATTTTACGACAAAACCGGTGTTGAAAATGTTAGTTACTGGAATTTGTAGCTGGGTGTAGTATAAGACAGTGCGCGCACGAGCAACTTTGTCTCCGCAACTATTTTGTCTCCGCAACTATTTTGTCTCTCCATCCATGGGCTAGTATGAAAGTGCGCGCACGTAGCGACGCAACTCCCCATACAAATTGATGGGAGAGACTAAATAGTTGCGGAGACAAAGTTGCTCGTGCGCGCTAGCTCTAAAAATATAAATAAATAATTATTTTTCCCAATATTGCATTACAAAATCAGCGTTTCTTTCGTAACAAATCTACTAGGAGTACAGAAGTGCCGAGGAGCTATGTAGGTAAAGTAGGCGAAAACGCATTTATTTGAAAGACAAGGCGAGAACATAGTGTGCGAAGATACAAAAACGATATGATAGACAAGGAAGGGGAGTGGTGTGTGAAGAGTGGGGGTATATGTTAGATAAGGTAGAAAATATAACGAGGAAAGAGCATAGCTATACGATAGATAAAGAGATCTGTATGGGGATTTTATTGCGAAAGACAAGGATACAACATAATGCGGTAGATTCTCCACTTAGCAACGAGTACCGGTTGATTCTTGTTCGTGTTCGTTTGACGTTGTGCGACAGCAAGTAGCGACACTTTTTAACTGATCGAAATAGTTTTCTTTCAAAATGTATTGCAGTATATGTAGTAGTTACTTACTACTTTATGTATCGTATTTTATATATGTATTTTCTTTTAGGCGACAAATTAATATTTTCACGTTTGATACATTATGTGGAATTTTAATAAACGTGAATAAGCACCCATGATACGAATACACAAGAATCCTGATATCAATACCTAGAAATCGAAGTTCTAACTACTACTTATTAATTAAACTAGACATATTTTAGATCTCGCAGTAATGTCTTATATGTTAAACAAATAGTTAACCTATTAAAACAACCCCTTACAAAAGTGATAGAGTTTTCAAACTAGCGTAATCTTGCTATAGCCCCGAAAGAGAGAAAAATGTTAAAGTGTTTAGTCATCCTTCTCGTATATATTTTGAATGAAATCTATCATTCTTACTGACAAACGATGATGACAAACATCGTAACATTTCCATAAACATACCTATATGTATTAATAAATTTTATGGTTCGTTAACATATTCGTGCGAACAGAGAGGCGACTAGAGATCACGCATATAAACAGTGCACTCGCTATTCGTCTTGAGATTCGCGTATTCGCTTCAAAAATAGTTTTTCGGGCGTGATCAAAGGACACGAATGACTATCACGAAATTACTGTACCTACTAGTTACGAATTTGTGAACTATGGTTCAGGACGACACTCGTATACGAATGTTTCGGCAGTATTGAAGTAAATTATGGAAATTTACCCGTATAAATTTTGCAAAGTAGTGGTATTACTACTTATTCTTAGGGAGGAATCTTCATATACAAATAGGTGCTTGTATCTTTTCTCGTACATACCTTCGTTCTCCCCTGTATTTGAATTGGAGGTTTTTATAAAAAGTAAACAGCAGACAGAGAAGTACTTGTACCTAAGAATTTTAATCAAAAACGCTTCCTCATTAGTAGGATAACTTGATTGGCCTAAAAGCTTTCGTTAGAGAATTCCAACAAATTACGCGAGCATTGTAAAAAGGGTCTTCCGAATACAAAGGGAATACGACCCTCTCGCTAAGTCGGAGAGCAAACACTTGTAATGGTGCACGTTGTTTGTCAAGACTTATCCTTACCTTGTTTCAGCTACATTGTAAGGACCCAGGTTTAGGTACTCCTGAGGCTGTTTCTATCTGTGCAGACAATGTAACCACGGGTAACGGAGTCACGAACCACTTATTCTATGGTTTTGCAAGATACGCAGAACTCGTCAGCAAAACACAATCTCATGGTAATATAGTCGTAATCCAAAAAACACGACGTGTATATTTCTACAATGTTTAAAAGACTTAGAGGGTTATCAACACGTCTTAAAGCAGTAGATCCTTAATTATTAATACATATTATATAATATTAATCCTTAATTCCAGCGTGCAAAAAAAATCGTTTAGCGCCATACATTTTCCCATATTTGGTTGGTTCATGGCATCATGGTTAACCCCCTACTTAATCTCTAAGTGCAAAATTCTATATTGAAGTAGCAATTAAGATGCGTTTAGTTATTGAAAGCACAGAGTTAAGACTAGGAAATGGACAAAGGCATGATTTAATGTTATCTGCTTAGTGTAATCGTAAAATAAATATGACTGTAATAACTCAATTAAGGGGATCACACCCTGCGGCAGTCGGATAAGAAAAAAAAACATAATAATGGCGAGCGGGTGGTTTTGACGCGAGGGCTGGGGATGTTTAGAGATAACCTGACCCTTATCCCGACCCTTCATAACACTGATTACATTCCATTGTTATTGAATCTAATAAACAATGTGCTAACATCAGCGAGATATTACTTTCTTAGAGGACTGTAACGATATAATATACCAATTCAATAGATATATAATATCCAGATATGTTTATTCGTTTTTTTAATTAAAAAATAAG
Organism: Colias philodice; assembly: GCF_061535455.1. Taxonomy (NCBI): domain Eukaryota; kingdom Metazoa; phylum Arthropoda; class Insecta; order Lepidoptera; family Pieridae; genus Colias; species Colias philodice. Next base: position 4,773,377 of record NC_143094.1, on the reverse strand, counting down.
ACCCGAATAGTGAGGAGCAGTGTAATATTTGGGTATAGTTATGGAATGGCACTTAATAAAAATTTTGTATGCTTAGTATTAGCCAAATTCCTGTCTACTAGGTCTAGGTGAGTCTACAGGTAATGATTAGTCTACTAGGTCTTGAAGATCACCACTCTCATCGGCTCACTAGCCGACGAGAGTAGTGATCTTGCCGCCATAAACATACTTCAATTACAACCGTTGAAATCTGCGTAGGAAAGTAGAAGTTATAATTCATTATTTAATTTTCTTATTGCTCTACATTTTCATTTTGTATTTATAACGAAAATGTACATATTATGGCTACTGCCAGGAGTATATCGTGATAAACTAGTTATAAATCTCGTAAGTTTTACCAAATTTGTAATTCAATTAACGGAACAGATGTAGATTAAAAAACAATTACTGTAAATGTTTTATTGATTTGCGATAAATATGGCCGGGTGTTAAACAAAATTATGCAATTAGACAATAGAACGTGGGAAAGCGTCACCTGCGGCGTCGTATCCTGGATCTCAGACTAATTACAATTCTTATCTGTATCAGATAAGGGCGCACAAAAACATCGACCATTTCGTTTTATATATATTTACATAATAATGCGTGGGGCATAACGACCGCCGGCGAGCGCATAATGACGCCGGATCTGAACGACTGGTGCCCCTTTTTTATCTCTTTTGAGGTCCAACCACTCAAGTGTTCATTGTTGATGGACAAATTCATTTCTTTTCTTGTAATCATAAGTCGTTAGGTGAGGTGGATATGAGGAAATCGCTTAAAATTCAGACGAATTTGTTTAATCTTTACGCGAAGTCACAAATGCCTTGAGAGATAATGGGTTTTGAAGAATTCATTGGAATTTGATCATTCAAGTCAATTTTAAATGTTTTTGAGGTGAATGACGTAAAATAAGATCCGTTAACGAAAGCTGGCCAGTCGATTGAAGTAGACACCGCACTGCGGTTTCATAAAGAAAATTAAAACAGAGATCAATGTCGCGGATAGAGGTGTCGCATTTCAAATGCAATATCCCTATAATCGATAATGCATCTTTTATCGACCTCTTTGAGTTTATTTTCCTCTGCGCCAGTTAGTTGTTCTGTGCATGCTATCTTATAACGGAATGTCGCACGCATGTGTGCGTGACAGACAATGCTTTGTATTAGTGTGGGGGTTGCAATATGACGTTTCCCCATTCACTACTTTAATATTCCGAGCGTACACGTATGCGATTAAGTATGCTTTTCTAAATATAGGGGACCAGTTCACATAGAACATTTTTTTATATTCCATAGGGTGAGAGTACCTACCTGTATAGGGTATATAAGACCCCTGTTATAATTGATCGCGTTCAGAATTATAAAATGTATGGAGTGTTCGGTGACACAATTTTTTAATTTGTAATATCTAAGATATAAGTACTGTTATCAAAAACGAGGAAAATTTGTAAATGCTAAATTCTGGTGAATAATTTAGTACGTTAATATTATATTGAACTGAAATATTACGATGTTTTTAAAATTGTAGATGACATAACTGAGAATATCAATCGGCAAACGAATTAACTTAGGGTCAATTCAAGAATTCAGCGTGCGTTTCAAGAATTTATATCTTGATAAAAATAGACCGAAGATCGTCTCCATGCCTGCTCTGTCCTGTTCCGGTTGCACTTTTTTATTTCATTCTAAAACCGGGATGGATAAAATTACGGAGAAGCATTGTCAGGCGATTATTTATAGAAAATTCGGTTGCTTTGTGTTGCTTCCGAGTGCAGCTATTCGTTTCAAATTGCTGTCCTCGTCGCGCGTCACTGGTGCTTTTTATTGAGAAACCGTTAGTTTTTTTTTTATGATGGTTCCTTAATTATGAAAGATCTATAATGATGTATAATGTTATTTATATTTAAATATATTTTGTTATTGAGTGGGTTTTGGTGTACGTATTACAAATCGTATTTGAGAATTTCCAAGATTTAATTTTTCTTCGACTAAATTAAAAAATGTAACATGGTATACTTTTCACTTGTTAGTTAATAGTTACTTCACACACATTTTAGCTAAATTTCAACGAGAAATGGAATTCTTGTAAATTTAATATAGCGCCATCTATACAAAGTTGCTTGAATTATTTCGTAAAAGACTGAACGAAGTATTTGTGCAACACGACACGATGCGCAATGAATGAAATTTTAAAAACTGATAGTAGAAGCGGTGTTTTTCGCTGAAATGGTGTTCTTTTATAATACAATCAAGAAAACAATAAACCCTTTAGAATAATATACATGCCTACTGCAGTGCAGTGTTAAAATATTTTTACCAGGCGCGACAACTGCTGAACGCTGATTGGCTAGCGTTAATGGCGGGGAGCATGCGCTTTCAACGTCCGCTCGGTGTTCAACCGTATACTGGCGCGTTTGCTACAAGATACCAGGGCCACAGCGCTCTGTAGGAGTTACTTAGCTTTAAGGTACATTCACTGAAATGTAAGCTTTATATCAGAGTAATAAAACTCATATTTACAACTGAATCTCATATCATTTATGTTGAGTCGTTTCTGTAGATAACGAGGTGAACCGCCTTTATTCAATAAAAGTATTTATGAACTTTGGGGTAAAGTTGAATATTAGTTGATGGAGAAATGTATTGCTATTAAGTAGTTTCCTAAATTAGACACGGCGCTAGCAGAGGTCTCGGAAACTTTTAGGCTGCGAGTAATAAATAATGAGGCACGAAGCCCGAAGGACCCGTGGTGGTCTAATTGGATTATATAATTTTCAGATTGATTTCATAAAATCATTTTCAAAAATGTAACTGAATTTTTTACTGATACATATTCAGTCTCACGGTGGCGAGTTGACTGATGTCATCGAACGATCTCGCTTCACGGGACATTCACTGAAATATATATTGTTCTTTACATGCCAGCTTCTTCAAGATGTTTACTTCACCGATTGTAGCAGTGGGAATGTGGATAATGTGAAGACAAATTATGATATAGCGATAAGTTGGGATATTGCTCTCGATCTAGGTACTACCTATGGAGTATGGAATGATGTTTTTAGCATATGAACACATTTATCCATAATATTATTCCATGTACATGTCGTGGCCATATCGTAGATTTGCTCATTTCTTGAAATGGCCAATTTAGTTTGGCCAGATCGTTAAATCGTCAACGTTTCACGATTTGGTCATCCACATTTGGCCAGATCGTCGATCTGGCCAAACGTGGATGGCCATTTCACGAAATGCGATCATTTTTGTTTCTTTTTTAAAAAGCGATTCGCTTCTGGCACTCGCCGGCCGCTACCGCGGCACGCTCGCTTTGCTCGCTCGTCTCGTGCGTTGTTTATTAAAGTCTAAACCACAGTATTACAATATTATTTCCTACAGTAAGGAATCGCCTTTGATGTCGCGCGATGCCGCCGCCAGCGTAGGTACTTACGCTGCCACACGAAAATACGCTAGGGTTGCAACAAATGGGAAATAAAACAATTTTGATTATTAATATTATGATGAAATCATTTATTCATATGTACATTCAAAATAATTGCGATTATTAAATCTGATGTAATTATTTGTTCATAAATATATAATTACAGATATTGCACTGCTAAATATTATTTACGTGGACACTTTATTTTTGGATGTTCTTAATTGTATATTATACCATTTAACTAAGTAATGCATTCGCATTGGGATATACAATCTGATTAGAAAATAATGAGGACAACATATACATAGCTTTTGCGCTGATTACACCTAACGAGTACAGTGGCGAGTCAGTAAATACGCTCTCGGCCGAGACAGTTGCCGAACCGAGTGGGTGTTTACACGTATTTCACAAGTGGCGAGTCAGTTCAGTTTTGATCACGACGCGGACGTCTGCAATGGAACGAAAAAAAAAGAATTTAAACGGGTTTTAAATCGGCTGTTACCAGATATTATTAACGAATTGTGGGATTTATTAGAAATAATAAATAAAAATAATAATTCTTTGAAAAAATACAATGACGAAACGAACGAGTGGCGAGTGGCCGAGTGACGCGACGAGTGCGTGTTTATACCTGCCGAGCGGGATAGCGAGTGGGTACTCGGCCGAGTAAACAAATTGGGATTCTAGTGACTGTCTCGCCGCTCTTCTCGGCCGAGTACTCGGCCGAGCACTCGTTGAAGTGTTTATACCAACCGAGCACTCGGCCGAGGACACTGACTCGCCACTGTACTCGTTAGGTGTAATCGCCGCATTTGATTTTAATTCAACAGATACAATTAATACAATCTTTCTGAAATATTGTTTCCTTCTGGGATTTCAATGTAGATTTACATCCGTAAACGGAACAGTTTTTGCGCGTCATAATAGAATATGTAAGTACCTATGTATAATAAAATTATTACACAAAAAATACGACTGCGTCATCCTTTCGCGATAGTTAATGCAAACTCAGCGTGATTGCATTAAGCGGCCCGCGTCGCCCGACCCCCCGCCAGTTCCCCTCCGTTTCTCTGCACAAGTACATTCGTCGCCATACTGTAGGATGGTAATACTGTGTCTAAACTCTAACCTAACCTATTAACTGTTTTCTATTGAAAAAACCATTCGCTTCTGGTATTCGCTGGTGCTACCGCGGCATTAACTTAAATGACAATAAACAAGTTCTTAAAATATTCTGAATTTTTTAACGTTTTATGGACTCTCTAAGATATTTTATACGATCTGGCCAAATGTCGATGATCAAATCGTGAAACGTTGACGATTTAACGATCTGGCCAAACTATGTTGGCCATTTCATGAAATGAGCAAATCTACGATATGGCCACGACATACATATTTCCATTTACAGTGGGTATATTGGAACTGTTTATTGATCACTCACTCAAGTCAACCATCCATTTTCTAAAGAAAATATGTAGTTAATTATGTGGTTAACAGGAATTTCGATCACTTCATTTGTGAGGTCGTATGATTAGTAATTACCATAGTAATGCAAATAGTACGGCTAAGTAGCGAGTGTAGTAAGGAATATCTAATGAGCCGATTAGTCTTTTTAACGAAAACATACATATGTCTGTATTGTCTGCGTATTCATATACTACAACTGATACCCACTCATAAACAATCATCCAGGGAAATTCTTAAGATATTGAATGAAATGCTTATTATTTAGGACAAATGGTGTAAACTGTAAAAGAGATGAGAGAATGATCTTTGCATCCAATCTTTTACATATTACAAATATCTTATATATAAAAATGAATCGCAAAATGTGTTGGTAAGCGCATAACTCGAGAACGGCTGAACCGATTTCGATAATTCTTTTTTTATTATATTCCTTGAAGTACGAGGATGGTTCTTAAGTAGAGAAAACGTAAATATTATGAACCACGGGCGAAGCCGGGGCTGACCGCTAGTTACAAATAGATATTTAACGTAAACACTAGAAAGTTTGCGAAGACGTGAAGATAGCTCTTTTAAGGCGCATTTACACATTCGTATTCGTCATTCGTTTCATCACTTGACGAAACATTCCTACATGTCTTCGCGAACCACTGTTCCCACTTACGTCTTCCCTTTGATTACGTCCTTTTTAAATTGTGAGGAAATCGTACATCGTGGTTATGTCGGATGAATTAAAACTGCTTACGCGAAACTGCCGTAAGCGTAGCGAATGATCTTTACATATGCGTGTTCGTTATTCGCCTCGCTATTCGCAAGATTGTGTAAATGCACCATCACGCAAAACCACCGCATGGGTGTTATCCATACTAATATTATAAATGCGAAAGTAACTCTGTCTGTCTGTCTGTTACTCAATCACACCTTAACTACTGAACCAATTTGCATGAAATTTGGTATAGAGATATTTTGATACCCGAGAAAGGAAGGCTACTTTTTACCCCAGGACATAGGATAGGTTTTATCCCGGAAATCCCACGGGAACGGGAACTATGCGGGTTTTTCTTTGACTGCGCGGGCGAAGCCGCGGGCGGAAAGCTAGTATTGTATAAATAAAGATCTGGATAAGAACATCGGGTATCTTTTATTGGCGTACCACGCGAGTCAACCCGCGGTCTGTAGCTAGTATTATATAGTCAAACGTTTGAAAATTGAATCGGTTTTACGGCAGAACGGCTAAACAGATTTAAACTTAAATGTGAGCAGAGATGGATTACAGTATGCAAAAGCACATAGGCTATTTTTATTCAGTTACGAGCAAAGCTACCGTCACTATCTTAGCCAAATTTCTATCTTAGCAGAAAGGGTTCAACTGAGAATGAGCACAAGAAAAAATACATTTCATTAATAAACCCTGTGACATTGAAAGCGCGGGAAACTCAGGGGAAAATGTGGGAAATGTTGATTTTCAACTGTTCATTCCTAATTACGTCTAAATCGGTGTTTTTGTTTAGTCGTGACTCATGAATACGTAAAAGTCTTGTAAAAGTTATAGAAACTTTCGCATCCCTAATATCATAAATGCGAAAGCGTGTTTGTGTTTGTCTTTCTTTCATGATTTCATTGTGAGTTCTTAATGAGTACAAGAGAATTTAATTAATGTTTTTATGTTTAGTAAGTAGGTAGGTACTTCTAAGGATTTAAGCCATTTTACCAGCTATCAGTTTTCTTTTCACAAATTCACGAATTTTAGTTTCATCCTATAATATTATTAATTTATTATTATTAATGACCATCTCATAAGATAAAAACCCAACCTAATTCATTGTCTCTTTTAAAGAAAATAATATATATTATAAAGTCAATAGTCACAATTAATTTGTAGGTATTAAATAATTAAATCATTATCAGCACAAACTAATGTTACTACGAACATTTTGTAACTTAATTGGTAATTAATAATAATAACAATAGTTTATGGTCACTGTAAATTATTTCACAAACAAATTTCCGCCTTTTTATAGGAAATAGCGTAAACTATCAAGTTAGCTCAGATTTCAAAATACTAGAAACACAAACTTGCAGTAATGAAGTAGGTAGGAATATTTTACACTAGCTGTGCCCCGCGGTTTACCCGCATTGCTACCGCTCCTGTTGGTCTTAGCGCGAGCGCGATGATAAATAGCTTATAGCCTAATTCGATAAACGAGTTAATCTAACACCGAAATAATTTTTCAAATCGGACCAGGGGCCAACCTCTTATTTCCAGACAGTTTACGCCGTGAATTGAACTGACTGGCAAATTCATATTATAATTGCAATAACCAGCCATGGTGATATAAGACTGACTGTACCTAGTTCCTGAGACTAGCGCGTTCAAACAAACAAACACTTCAGCTTTATAGTTAATATTAGGATTTAGGATAGATTTGTCCAAAGATAGGCAAATCAGTAAATAACTTTTGGAGACTCACAATCTAGTGTTTTACCGTCTTCCCAAAAAAAGTAGGACCTTTTAATGTTCGTCCTTATGTACTATGTAGGTATTAACATAAAAAAACCGGCCAAGTGCGAGTCGGACTCGCGCACCGAGGGTTCCGTACAAACCTGCAAGGTTTACAAAGTTGATTTTGTTACAGCTTAAAGGTATTATAGACCTGAGTATTTGGTATGAATTTCAATTTAATACCTCTACGCGCGGAAATGGGTAGTAAGTTTAAAATTATTAAAAAAATATATAATATTATGTGATGTAACTAAAAATTTATGGTTTTCGTAATTTTTCCTTTATCTATGCTATAAGACGTTGCTTCGTACCAAATTTCAAGATTCTGAGTTCACGGGAAGCACCCTGTAGGTTTTGATTCCCTTGCAAGTGTCGAAAATTTGCGGCATAAACGGCTGTATCTTTTGATTGCGTTGGCTTAGAAGTTTGATTTTTTCACAGCTTCAAGGGACAGTAGACCTGAGTAATTGATATAAATTTCAGCTTCATACCTCCACGCGTTCCTAAAAAAAGGGTCTTGACAGACGGACGGACGGACGGACGGACGGACGGACGGACGGACGGACAGACGGACAACAAAGTGATTCTATAAGGGTTCCGTTTTTTCCTTTTGAGGTACGGAACCCTAAAAATACATGACATTGTTTCAGTTGGATTGTCCATTCTTGATAGCCTAGATCTTATGTATTTGTACGCGTTTCTGAATCAATGTAAATATAAACTGTATTTCAAAATTATTTTAGCTCCATTACTATAGGAAATAAGATTGTAATGTAACTTAAAATACAATTTTGTAGTCCTTTTATCATTATATAATTTGTAAATCTCATGTCACAAAACCGATGTTAGGGCTTCAACTAGTTACATTAAAATAAATCACGAAATAACAAATATTATAACAACAATTAGAAGATTTGTTATACATTTATACATTTTCTTCATTCATTCATTATCTTACGATATTAATAATTAGTAGTTTGTAGAAAAGTTTATATTCACCGTTCTTCAGCTATTAACTTTAAAAATATATACTATAATATTATTAGTAAATCAACAGAAATAATAAATATTGATACCTAGTCAACCATAGGAAGTATCGTGAAGGCAATGCAGATCCTTAGAGGGCCTTATTAATAATACGATAAGAAGTACTAGGTAGTTACGGTATGTCGTGTCACTCGTGCTATGAATTCCTATGCAATATCAATGTTATTACTCCACTCGGCCACTTCATTAATTGCTAACGTCTTATCACTTACCTCGATTGCAGGCTCGACGACTTCAAATAATTCATGCAGTCTTAATAACTAAACTGAATAAAACCAACAAGTTGAAGCGATTGCGACAAAACTGCCAATAATTCAATTTTTTTATCATGCGTGTCAGGTTACAGGACAGTCACAAGGTTACTCATAACACCAGGAATGAATACATCAAACTTGTTTACTATCAAATATAAAATGCGATCTCAAGAAGGGAACACCATTCATAAGACGCATTGAACTTCTATCCCTCAGTTTCCTAAGTTGGCCCGCGAGGGGAGCCCCGATAATAATAACAAGGGACAAGAAACATGGATGAAAAGAAATCCAAAACCCTTGCGATAATTTCTGAACAGCTGCTACACGGGATCACAATGCGCGGATTAAATACACATAATCTACATTAAAATTGAAGCATTGCATATTCCTATCTACCGAGCGTTATTCAAGCGAGTTGTCTTCAATGCAAGCCAAGCAAGCGATTGTTTATTGCGAAACATGCAGTTTACAATACACAAAAATACACCGGGCGTGTGATATGTGATCTGCAAACGTGTGTCGTAAGCGCGCAATATATTGCTGCGTTCGCTTTCGCAAAAGAAATAAGCTCACCTTTCTAATTCTCTTCTTCATGATACGCTCAGCGGCGTACACGCTGTCACCTAGCTCCATCTTATGCATCCCCAGTTTGGAAGGTTGTTAAATATCAATCCAAATAAACACTGCAATCCAATAAGTGATCCAGTCACTGCATCCAATTAGTGGTTCACTGCAATCCGGCACACATTTCTTTATCACAATCCACCGTTCGTTCACTGACACTATTCAAAGTTGCCGCGCGAACGATCCTTTGGCGCGGCAAAAAGCGTAAACGTCCTCCCTCGACACAGTCACCGTAGAAACTGAAGTAGGGGGAAGAAGCCCCTCTCCCCGCGCGTCTCGCGACCTCACTCTGCCAATCCCCGACAGAGTGCGCTACGCATTCACAAACTCCCGCTCGATATCTGTAAACAAGTTTTATTTTCATCATTATGCCTTGAATTTTCAGCATTTGGAATAATCATAGGCTTGATAAAACTTAATCAAATAGGCCACGAGTCGTTTCTATTGTATAGTACATTTTCTTATTCGTATAAGTAGCCGGTAAGGCAATATTAATTACTAGTAAATGGTTTAAGTTTCGGTGTTTTAATGTATATCAAAGAAATATCATAATATCTTCTGTCTACATTATCTTGCTATAACATCAATATTATCAACAGTGTTCATTCCAACGTAGTAGGTATATAAATTATTACGCTCAATGCGTCTCGGTTGAGACGGCGGGCGATTCCCCACGGTGTCGCGGCGTGGCGCAAAGCGGTGGAGGCACGGTCGCCAGATAGCGCGACGTTGCCGCGCTGCGCCAGCTGCGAGAGAAAGACGAGCGCCTACCCTATTATTTACGCGCGGCGTTGCCAACCCGACCGGCCTACGTTGATTACGAGGACACCGCTTTTACGTTCGATCATCCGGCAATAAATTACTCGCGTTCAAGATAGATTTATCTAAGAAATATTAATAACTGTGGGGTGTTTTGTTATTAATGTTGTATTATACTACTTTCTGTATATTATAAAACACAATACCTGTATTAATATAGACAATCCAACAAAACTTCAAGTCCAGGCACAAAACTCACTATAGATAACATAAGTAAAGTCCGTGGCAAACAGAAACCAGTTTTATGATATTTGCTGAAAATAACAGCGAAAACGTCTACACCACACTGCGCGCTTGAAGTAACTAAGGCATTTCGGTCGTATCGAATCGGAGCGACAGTCGTGAAAGGTCGGTGTTTTGGGGTTCGAGGGGTACGGGAGGGGTACCGAAGCGTCGAATCAGATAGGCCGCTTGACGCAGGCGGCGGGCAATGCTCACGGCTAGCCAATAGAAGCGGATGTATTTGTGCTCCGCCTGTTGCGGACCAGTTACCGCGTTCATCTATCTCTCTCTAAATGAGCGGCACGTTCGATCTCCGCTTTGTTTTTTGTATCGTGGCCTCACATAGAAAAATAAACCGACATTTTGGATTAGCGATGCGATGTGAGGGTCTTTGGATCCGGGCGCGGCGAACACATTTATTTATTCTGTTTGCAGTGATGTAGGGAGAGATATAGCAAGATAAATATACACAGCTTGCGTCGCGCCGACAGCGCTGATAGCGGCGCGGCGTATCTTTGATACCAAACAGTAAATTTATGAGAGCTGTAACTGGTTTAGCACTTACTTATAATGACTTAGATAAATCAATTTTAGTTTATTTTTACTACGCGTGAAGCTATTAAGCGAGCTGCGAGGTTCAATGTTCCAATGAATTTGGTTTGTCTTGCTGCCGAATTGCGTCTATTCTTCTCTCTATCTATTCTTAGTACCTACCTACTGGTATCTAATCATAGTCTACGAATACGGAATACCGTATTCTTACATCTTAGTCTGTTGTATCAGATTGATGGAGATAACTCGATTATGCCAATTTGAAAAATCCGCTGTGTCATTACCTACCTACTCTGTTTATGATTAGGTATTTGATCTAGGTACTAAATAGGTATGGTGCATCTAATTACCTATTTAGTCTACAAAATTTCGTATCTATGCTTAAACATCAAGTCCATCTAGTTTTGATCAATTGTGGCAAATGAACTGTAGCTAGGTAGGTAGATAGCTAAACATCCTGTTCTTGCACAAAACCTACACTATTCCGACAACAATGCATCACAATAATAAGTACCTACCTAGGTAATAATAACCTATACTTTCTATGTTAAAAAATCTTTAAAAAAAAGGAAAAATAAGGAGCAAAACATACAAGGCCAACTTGGTTTTTAATAAAACAATCTTTTCAAAACCATCTAAACAGCGGAATTATGTGGATGGTGATATTGGATTAGTCATTAGACCCAGACAATTGAAACAGCGCGATATTTGATATCACACGCGCTGTACCGCGGGATGCCCTGACGCTATATAAACACGCATACAAACATACAACCTACATAATGAATTATGAATTGACATCATCCTATTTTGATGTAGGTTCTAGCTGTATTAGATAGACTAGTCTACCTCCTGGCTTCTGACACGGGTGAAACAAAAATAAAATATAGCGAAGAGCATGTAGAGTCCCAGGAAGTAATACGCTTTGTTAATTTTTAGAAGCATCTAGTAGTTTTAAAGCTTATTTAGTATATACTAGCTTCCGCCCACAACTTTGTACGTGCATCCCCGTTTTTCCCCGTTCCCGCAAGAATTTCGGGAAATCCTTTCTTAGCGGATGCCTACGTCCTAACATCATACCTGCATGCCAAATTTCAGCCCGATACGTCCAGTGGTTTGGGCTGTGCGTTGATAGATCACTAAGTATATGAGTCACCTTTGAGTTTTATATGTATAGATATAAGTAAATAAAATGAATCTCCTGTTTGTTATGATAAATAAAATAATATCTACCTATATAAGAATAGATTCATTTTCGCGCGCGCCTATAGTTTTTGTTTTCAAATAACTCCTAAGATAGGTATACATTTGAATTGAATAATGATATAGCTTATTTTAATGAGCATCAAATGCTTAAGTTAATTAACGTATTTAAGTCGATAAGGATTAATACTGTATTCTTCTAAACAGCTTTCGAATTTTCTGCCGCATTGGATATAATCGTTCCTTTTGGTAGTTAAAATAGGCAAGAATAGAAACTATTCCTAAACAGGTATACCTACTTATACGCTATCGCCAATTATTTTGTAGTGAATGAAGCTAATATCAGTAGGTACCTTTTTGTATTGCCTTGGGTCTAAATCAAACATTGTTTTCCTCAGACGGACTGACTTTGTTCGACTTATCGTCATATGTTACTATTTCTTCCACCTACAAACCTTACCCATTAATCTTTTTTTGTACTGCAGAGCGGGAAATCAATAAGGTAGATATAGTAAGCGACTAACCATAAGTGTTTAAGGTCTTAATAGAGGCTAGCGACCTTGCTAGGTGATTTGATTTAGGTACAAGGCACAACACAAGGGATCGGGGGACCGGCGCGGCGCGAATCTACCGTAGTAAAAGTACGTATAAAAATTTATCTCATCACGAAATAAATAATCCCCTAAAATACCAACACTCAGAAAGCAAACAAATCCAACCAAAACAAAATCAAGACATAAGTGATATAAGACATTCGCTTCGCGTCGCATCGCGTTCGCGCACACACAAGATCAGACACAAACACGGCATCACAAAATTGAAAATGTAGAGACCACAGACATATCTATGGTAGAGACTGTGTGCGCAATTGCGACGTTGCCAAACCGCCTCGTTGACGGAAAATCGCGTATGTCGACGTCATGCGTGGTCAAAGGACAAATGTGAAATATCTTTATAGCGCGTGATTGTACATAGGTACTAGGTACTAAACTTAGGTAGGTACCTATTAGTTTTATCAATTAGGATGGTACTCAAAATAAACGATACCTACTGATTCGATAAGGTGCCACAAAGGTTAAAAATAAAAAAAAAGCTTTCCGTGTTCTTTGTAGAGATTTGGAATTTATCATCATTAAGTATTTAATTTTATACAAAATTGATTTTTACATAATTCGATTTTAATGAATAAGTATCATAGTCTGGTATCTAGTTTTATAAAATAACGTCGAAAATGCACGATGAATGTAGGCACCCACGGTGTGACGCGAGCGAAGTTTGTTTATTTGCGCTAATCTCAGGAACTACAGGATTTGAAAAATACTTTCAGTGTTAGATAGCCTATCGAGGAAAGCTTTAAGCTGTATACCATGACGTTTAGACCAGCAAGAGCGGAGCACCAACAAAGATTGTTTTAAAATCGTTTTTTTTTCTTATGCGAGTTTCCACTTTCCGGTGCGTAAACGGTAGAAGTTTCGCAAAAATCATATACCTACCTACGACAGAATCATTCCTCTTTAAATTTGTAAAAAGAAGGCAGCATATTTCAATTTTTAAGGTTGGCTCTTTCTGCGTCTAATTTCGTAAGAAATGTAATGCATGATGCAGCATCTGCTTTGAAAATTCAGGAAGTACAAAATTTGGCGAGTGAAGCCGCGGGCGGAAAGCATTATTTCTTTATATCTAGGTAAATATAATAAAAAGACGCTAATATACCTACTCCGAAAGATTTTCTTTATTTACATTCATTCACAAACCTACTAAATTAAATATCATCCGTGCTCGTGCGGATCGCTTTTAATATTAGATACCTACATACCCTATACCTATCAATTAATTTGTACCACAAAACAAATTATGTATTTTATTGTATTTAATATATAGATAAATACAATGGATTTATATCAAAGGAACACGGATAATTAATTACCGCCTTCAAAAAGTGATTCATTTCAGTTGAAGCTGATCTTGCTTGAATTTTATTCGCGTGACTCATATATGTTTGTGTTAAAACAAAGCCACGTAAATACCTACTCGGTATGATTAAGGAATAAGGTAGGGTACATAATATTATTATATTAATGTAGGTATATTGTATGAATATTCAAGACACGCTGTTTCACTATCACTATATCACTATCACTATCACTACATAGTATAAAACAAAGTCGCTTTCCCTGTCCCTATGTCCCTATGTCCCTTTGTACGCTTAAATCTTTGAAACTACGCATCGGATTTTGATGCGGTTTTTTTTAATAGATAGAGTGATTCAAGAGGAAGGTTTATATGTATAATAACATCCATTAAATAGTGGAGAAGTACTGTTATTTCTGAGGTTTCTAATGTGATGTCGTAAAAAAATACATTTTTTCCGCTTACATTGAAAACGCAGGCTGAACCCTACGAGTTTTATCAAAATAATGTACTAAGTATTATACACATTGAAAAGGTCAATAGTCCGTTTTCTTATGGGAAAAGGTATACATTTTTGAGTAAAGCAATGCCATTTGGTACGAATGTTGTACTCATCCACCTAAGCCCAAATAGCCTGGTAGCCAGTGTCTACTCCCCGGCAGAATGGAGGGAGGGGGGGTTATAGAACAGAGCGCCCGGCGCTCGGAAAAAAAATTCTGGCGGATTCATTTGGCCCTTTGAGTCGAGTTTGGTGTCGTTATCAGGTAGCTAGATGATGCCCGATTCATTCCCCATACCAGTTTTTTAGGGTTCCGTAGCAAAATATGTCACAATCTTTAAAATAATAAACTTTTGGCAGTGGCAAAATCCAAACAAACCAGTATATTTTTATATTTTTGTATCAAACTTGGTTTATAAAAAATACTGTCTGAAAGGCCATTTCATGCAAATTATAAAAACATTAACATGTAACATATATCTTACCATTTTCAATGTGAAATAAATTATAGAAAGTGCAGGAACGTTCGTCAGCGCAGCGTAGGGGACGGCTAATAGACCCGAAAAATAAGCAATAACATAAAACAAAAACCAGTCAAGTGCGAGTCTGACTCGCCCATCGAGTGTTTCGTACTTATTTGTCCTATACCATGTTATCTTGTCTGGTAGGACCTGGTTAACTGATACACACACACTTTCGTCTTTATAATATTAGCGTGATTTTTAATCATCTTTAAATTATAAATGAAGTCAGGTAACATTGTTAAAAATAAAGATATATAATAATAGAACGTTTTTGTATTAATAATAATGACAACCACCTCCACAATTACATAATTCGGTACATTTGAGCTGGCGTATAAAACACTTCAATCTGGAATTGCAAGATTTCACGCACCGACATCTTATCAATTCAAAGCTTCTCTTTTCTTTTTATTTCAGATGGGCAAGGAATATTTTGATTTTTTCAGGTCCCTTAATATATTATACAGCCTGTAAAACTGCCCTTAAGGTGTGTTGTTTAAAGGCAGCTTCTGTGGGAGGCAAATTTTCGATTTGCCTGTCCGTTTTTGTTAAAAACATTTTATAACAGTTTGTGTGACATTCGGAAATGCCTTCCATACCTCAAATGCAGGTGTACCTATAGTTCTTTTAGACCTTCTAGCTTTGGAACACACGATATAGTAGTGTAGTGGCTACTAGCCAAAATAATGTTAAGAACAGTCGACAGATATGGCTAGTACAGAATATCATGTATTCCAAGCTAGAAGGTCTATAAGAACTATAGGTACACCTGCATTTGAGGTATGGAAGGCATATCCGAATGTCACACGAGGATTTGAAGCACTTTATAGTGGCAAATATGCAGACAGTGAAATTGAAAAGTTTGTGATTACAATGCATGATAGGTAAGGACGGTCACGATATTTTAAGGATACTCTTATCCAGAACTTATATTTTTTTTATAATTATTATAAGTACATGTTTGTTTTTCACATTGTACCCCGCTGTGACAGTAAATGAGTAAATGAGGGTCGCAAACAAATACATATTTAACAAAAACGGACAGGCAAATCGAAAATTTGCCTCCCACAGAAGCTACCCTTAAACAACACACCTTAAGGGCAGTTTTACAGGCTGTATAATATATTAAGGGACCTAAAAAAATCAAAATATTCCTTGCCCATCTGAAATAAAAAGAAAAGAGAAGCTTTGAATTGATAAGATGTCGGTGCGTGAAATCTTGCAATTCCAGATTGAAGTGTTTTATATGCCAGCTCAAATGTACCGAATTATGTAATTGTGGAGGTGGTTGTCATTATTATTAATACAAAAACGTTCTATTATTATATATCTTTATTTTTAACAATGTTACCTGACTTCATTTATAATTTAAAGATGATTAAAAATCACACTAATATTATAAAGACGAAAGTGTGTGTGTATCAGTTAACCAGGTCCTACCAGACAAGATAACATGGTATAGGACAAATAAGTACGAAACACTCGATGGGCGAGTCAGACTCGCACTTGACTGGTTTTTGTTTTATGTTATTGCTTATTTTTCGGGTCTATTAGCCGTCCCCTACGCTGCGCTGACGAACGTTCCTGCACTTTCTATAATTTATTTCACATTGAAAATGGTAAGATATATGTTACATGTTAATGTTTTTATAATTTGCATGAAATGGCCTTTCAGACAGTATTTTTTATAAACCAAGTTTGATACAAAAATATAAAAATATACTGGTTTGTTTGGATTTTGCCACTGCCAAAAGTTTATTATTTTAAAGATTGTGACATATTTTGCTATGGAACCCTAAAAAACTGGTATGGGGAATGAATCGGGCATCATCTAGCTACCTGATAACGACACCAAACTCGACTCAAAGGGCCAAATGAATCCGCCAGAATTTTTTTTCCGAGCGTCGGGCGCTCTGTTCTATAACCCCCCCTCCCTCCTTTCTGCAGGGGAGTAGACACTGGCTACCGGGCGATTTGGGCTTAGGTAGACGAGTACAACATTCGAACCAAATTTCATTGCTTTACTCAAAAATGTATACCTTTCCATACAAGCATGCCCATAAGAAAACGGACTACAACAGAAAAGTCCGCGATGGTATATGTCTATCTCTTATGGCTAACCCACAATAACTTTTTTTTGTCATTTACTTTTTACGACAAATAATGGCTAATTTTCGATGCGATTTTAACCAATACAGCATTAATCCTTAACCAATTAAATACCTTGAATACATTGTTCATTTAATATAGCTCTATATGGCCCTTTACACCGTATGATTTAAGTGAATATTTTCGAAGATATTACAGATTTAAAAATTGCCGGACGTAGCGTTTGCGGCGGTACCGGCCGGCCGCCCGGCTATATCTATTTTATACCCGTGCGAAGCCGAAGCGGGCCGCTATGTGAACGTTGTATATAAAAATACAACGTTCACAGTTTTTCTGTAGTGTATTTAGTATCAGCATTGCACCCGTGCGAAGCCGGGGCGGGTCGCTAGTAAAACATAAATTGATGCTTAGAGTGGCCATACACGGGCGGCTCGAGCAGTTAACGGCTGAGCGACGTACACGGACTGCTCGAGCGGTCGGTCGTTGACTGCTGATATTAAATACATAGTAAGTTTTAAAATTATGTATATTCAAGAATAATTTAGCGGATTATTATCAAATAAGTGATAATACGGATTTTAAACATTATGTTTTTGTAGAAAAATATTGATTTATATTAGGTACAAATATGAAATAACGCTTAATGTACCTAATGATTTGACTTCGCGTAAGCCAAACACAGAACTTGACGTATTTGATCCAAAACTGGGTAAATTTAAAAATCAGGTCAAAACCGTGCTCAAGTCTAATCTACAAGTTCTATGATATTTTAATCTTTAACTTCCATAGTTCTGAGATACTTTAATGTTTATTGGACATAATTCATTATTATACTGTGATGAAATGTAATGAATTGTATTTTATGTGATTGAATGTAATGTAGGTATTTATTGATTTTACTGTATTTTATGCATAGAAATCTAAATAACAAGACACTAGAAGTCGTAAGCGTGCGTGACCTTGTCGCCACTCAGGTGATTTGCACATCACCAGTGCATTCGTCACTGTTCAGTTGCTCTGGAGACGTATGAGTGTATACATGGTGTGTTTCAGCAATTCCCATTGCGGATATTCTTCCACAAGTTGTAATTATACTTATAAAGGAATAATATTTCATCGGAAAATATTTTTTTTTTAGAAATAATGCCGTTTTTCCTTAAAATTATAGAATATTTACAAGTATTACGAGTGTCACCATAGTAATCGAAATAACAATGAATGACACAGTCGACCATTCTTATTATCACGTTTGTTCGTATTGGACCAAAAAGTCTCATATACTTAGGGATGTTATTCTAAAATAAACCGTAAATTCGTGCGTTAGGATACATATTCAAAAGCTTAATTTAATAGATAAGTTAGTTTTCACTAAAATCAAGCTGTCCAATAAAAGGCATAGTTTACTTGTGTGTACTGTTTAGCTTTCGGTTTGAATGTGTTGATTTTGGCGACAGCGGTTTTCATACGAATTATTATTAACATTACAGCACTTCTATGTGTCTTGTTATTTAGATTTCTATGATTTTATGTGATTTAATGTATTGTAGCTATATTGATATATTTATCTGTACTATAATTTAGATCCAATTTACTTTTTGACATGTATTTAAAAACAAAAAAATTACTTGATCTATGAATTGTTTGAATTGTTTGAATGAATTGTTGATAATTTAATCTTTGACTGCCATAGTTTCTAAGATACTTTACTAATTGTTAGACATAATTGCACGCCTCATAAGCGAAGCGTTGAGGTGGGTACTACTGTCACTTCGCGCAAAACATCTGATTTTTCAAACTTAAAATGTCTTTATGTATCATACATTGCACTTGTAAGATAGTATTATCTTACATAGTATACACACACATATTAAGAAAAAACACTATTTTTAACGTTCATGATATTTTTGATGTCATTTTTGTTATTTAAACTAGTTAAAAAACAGTTTAAAAAAGTTCTGTCTTGGACGTCCGTGTGTCTGTATGTGCGGATCCTTTTTCTTGTTAACACGATAGCGACCGAAATACTTTACTAATCGAGTCTTTTTTTTTCTCTTACGCTTGAGTATGCTCAGGAATAGAACCCTTTCATTTTTCAGGGTCTGATTCGATGTGGTTTAATTGTTATTAAATAAACAAAAATAATAATTAATAAATATTTATTAAAAAAAAATTATGAGGCGTGCACTTTTGGATTTTCCAAATTATTTATTGTTATACTGTGATGGAATGTAACGAATTGTATTTTATGTGATTGAATGTTATGTAGGTATTTATTGATTTAACTATATTTTAAGTGATTTAGTGTACTGTACTTAGCTATATTGATGTGATATTTATCTGTAGGTACTATGATTAATTAGATTCAACTTATTTTATGACATGTATTTTTGGAAATTATTTTACTTGATCTATGAATTGTGCTAATTAATGTAATTTTTAATAATTTTTTTTCCCTCAACTATGCTGTGTGCATACAATTAATTGGTTGGCATTTCACCGCAACATGTAATTAAATTTGTGTTTATCGAGGCAAAATTGTCAGCTGTGGTGTGCACCTTATTAAATAAATAAATAAATAAATACTAAATCTCTCCTAACCAATAATTCTTAAAAAAAATAATCCAAATCAAAAGAAATGCGAGACATCGAAAGTAATTCAGACCTTAAGTTGATAAGACGATATTTCACATTAATTATAGGTAAGTACCTTGTTCTATTAGGTATTTCGTAGATAAATATTGTCTCTTTATCTTTACTGAAGAAAATATGATTAATACCTAATTACGAAAATGTATTCGTAGCGTTTGATAAAGCGATTTATCTATCAAGTACGTCTTTCGCAATCAACGTATTATTTCTACGTGCGTCATTACGCTAATCCTGCACAACATTTCGGAAAATATTTGATATATCAATGTATTTCCGAAAATATTTCCATACCTATTGTAATAGGATAAAATTGAAGGATAAAATTATCTTTCCTTTCAATCAAGATAAACGAATAGATATTCTGTGGTAGAAAAATAATACATTCGCCTTTGCTCAACAATTTCCTTCTCCACACTATTTACCCACTAGGTTTCTGATTTACCTATAGCTCTGATCTCCTACAGTTCTACCTCTCATCTGAATGTATCAGATGCAGACGTAGTTATTATCAATGATACCTAGGTACAACGTGTCTAGACATATCTTTATATACCTATATATAAATCTCGTGTCACAATGTTTGTCCTCAATGGACTCCTAAACCACTTAACCGATTATAATAAAATTCGCACACCATGTGCAGTTCGATCCAACTTGAGAGATAGGATAGTTTAAACATGTAGGTACCTACCACGGGCGAAGCCGGGGCGGACGGCTAGTTGTCATATATGATTCATCATATTTTCCTTAAAAGGTAACAATTCTTTACAACTTTGTCATAAAATATTTCATTTACATTATATTCCTGCATTTTTTCCGTTAATCCATCAAAATATTCTACATTCGAAAATCTGTAAGTATATCTTCACAATTCACGGGAAAACCGCAGTACCAATTTAAATAATTTGGAAAATCCAAAAGTGCACGCCTCATAATTTTTTTTTAATAAATATTTATTAATTATTATTTTTGTTTATTTAATAACAATTAAACCACATCGAATCAGACCCTGAAAAATGAAAGGGTTCTATTCCTGAGCATACTCAAGCGTAAGAGAAAAAAAAAGACTCGATTAGTAAAGTATTTCGGTCGCTATCGTGTTAACAAGAAAAAGGATCCGCACATACAGACACACGGACGTCCAAGACAGAACTTTTTTAAACTGTTTTTTAACTAGTTTAAATAACAAAAATGACATCAAAAATATCATGAACGTTAAAAATAGTGTTTTTTCTTAATATGTGTGTGTATGTATTATCTTAAAAGTGCAATGTATGATACATAAAGACATTTTAAGTTTGAAAAATTAGATGTTTTGCGCGAAGTGACAGTAGTACCCACCTCAACGCTTCGCTTATGAGGCGTGCAATAGGGATGAAGGATTGACCCAGCGGCGGATCCTCTGCGTCGTCGACCGACAAGCGCGTCTCTATACCTATTATGCGCGTTTGGGAAAAGCGAAAGCCGAGGGGAGCACTAGGTACGTGTACCTACCTATAGCTCTATATGGTCACTGCAAGTAAATCGGGTTTCCAAATCGAAATTATTTTGATATCGGCGCCTATCGAGATCTAACGTAACACGCGGCATCGCGGCAATGAGGATATAATATGTACCTAATGCTGACCCTAGACGGTAATGCAGCATGACATGCGTTACGTGGTGTCATGCAAGGGTGATCCTGCAGACTGAAACATGCAAACTTATACGGGCTGGTAGCTGATTGCAGCTTTCTATTTTATACCCTGCGGCTGCAAGTATGCATATAGCATGATCAATGATGGTTTAGATTGGTTCTGCCATGCAAAATCTCAAGCTGGTCGCGAACTGTATAAAAATACATGATTTGATATTTTGGGCACTTATGTAGCATGAATATTAATAAAATTATGTAGCAACACAATTAGTAGAAATGAAAACAAAAAAGCGGGTGGGGCACACGGCCGTTGGAATGACGACGGAGGACCGCTTTTAGTGATTGAAAGAAAATTAGATTGACTTCGTTCTTAGTTCTTAATATTTTATTAGCAGCGATGTCATTATATGTGCTAAATGATGATACTAAATTTGTGTCTCTAGGATTAATACTTTTGCAGTTATTAATGTCAGACAATAGAGATTAGTTACCTAGTTAACTATGTATATTCGTCCAGCCTTCTGAAATGGTATGGATTTTAAAGTTGTATCACGTCTAAATAAAAGATCTCATTTGTTATGATAATTGATTAATTGCATAGTAATAAAGTGTATTTTAAACAGAAAAGATTGTCTTTATCTCTGTTTGTTACGCTTTCACGGCAAAATCTAAGAGCCGTTTTGATAGATATTTGAAATGAAAAAAGGCTGTTGAAGAACCAGATCAAATAAAGACTACTTTTATTTTAAAATTATAATTATAATTATTTAATTTAAAATTAGAATTACATAATATAATGAAAGATGATAATTTTGTTGTCCGTGGCTCTTTCTTGGAAAACCGCGGGATACTGTTAGTTAAACATAACTTAAATAAATACCTTGTATTATACCTAAATTGTCTACAAAAATAAAATTTAATGATGTGCTCTTATGTTTTGTAAGTTCTTATAGGTACCTATTACCTACGTGAGGGTCGCTTGTGATCGTATAATCTCCCATCGACCCTACAACTTCTTATCAAAGTTAATGACTTGGAAAAAGCTTAACGACTTTAGAGATATAGGTACCTAGTAGCCGTTATATTAAACCGAAAAGCGCATATTGTAGGACTCTTAATATATTTAAATTAAGTGTTCTTAATAATTCTAATATATTTTAGCCGTAGTTTGAAGGTAAATAACGAACAGAATAAGACTATGAAGTCTTTAAAAGATAGACTATCTAGTCGTTAAAATTACTAAAATGCAATTGCTGTTATCCAATCATGTTAAATAATTATTGCCCTATGTCAAAACAAGAAGAATAATCATAGCTTCCCAAAATTTGCCGTACATCTGTTTTTTATTAGTTACCTACCAACTATATTTCTACTGTTATAATATTGTACGACTCATGAGTGCTACTACCGATTGCCGTTTTGATGTAAAGGTACCAGCTTTATAAATATAGTTTCTTATGTTGAAATTATATTTTTGGTTTTATGGCATTCAAATGCTTTATAAATATAAATTTATAAAGAATAGAAAAAATTCGATCACGAGGCGGGACTCGAACCCGCATCCTTCGCGCCATTCCGGGGCGGATGCCT
The DNA here is from genome assembly GCF_061535455.1 of Colias philodice. Classification (NCBI taxonomy): domain Eukaryota; kingdom Metazoa; phylum Arthropoda; class Insecta; order Lepidoptera; family Pieridae; genus Colias; species Colias philodice. Next base: position 4,750,315 of record NC_143094.1, on the reverse strand, counting down.
AACCAACTCAGCCACTCGTGACCCGCCAGAGCAATCGAATTTATTCTATTCTTTCAGTTTTATGTGTCTGAAGGGACACACCGCGCGCCATCTATTGAGATGATTAACAACCATTTCAACCAATATGAAGCACTTTTCAGTGAATACAATATTGTAACGATGGAACACGACCTTTGTTGTTGAAATTATATTTTTGGTTTTATGGCATTCAAATGCTTTATAAATATAAATTTATAAAGAATAGAAAAAATTCGATCACGAGGCGGGACTCGAACCCGCATCCTTCGCGCCATTCCGGGGCGGATGCCTAACCAACTCAGCCACTCGTGACCCGCCAGAGCAATCGAATTTATTCTATTCTTTCAGTTTTATGTGTCTGAAGGGACACACCGCGCGCCATCTATTGAGATGATTAACAACCATTTCAACCAATATGAAGCACTTTTCAGTGAATACAATATTGTAACGATGGAACACGACCTTTGTTGTTGAAATTATATTTTTGGTTTTATGGCATTCAAATGCTTTATAAATATAAATTTATAAATAAAAATATAATTTCAACAACAAAGGTCGTGTTCCATCGTTACAATATTGTATTCACTGAAAAGTGCTTCATATTGGTTGAAATGGTTGTTAATCATCTCAATAGATGGCGCGCGGTGTGTCCCTTCAGACACATAAAACTGAAAGAATAGAATAAATTCGATTGCTCTGGCGGGTCACGAGTGGCTGAGTTGGTTAGGCATCCGCCCCGGAATGGCGCGAAGGATGCGGGTTCGAGTCCCGCCTCGTGATCGAATTTTTTCTATTCTTTATAAATTTATAGTTTCTTATGTTTTATCCTGATTATCGATCTGTAATTGCAATGCGTTCGTCTTTAAATTTGTCACTATTGCACAGAATTCGTATTACGTAGATACTTAATTAATAACGCTGACTATGTTGTTGTATGTTTATTTGTTTGGCAAAACTGTTCTCCTTATTTTAAAGCCTATAATGATCGGATAACATTAAGTAGATATAAGCTCTACCAATATTATAAATGCTAAAGTGACGAAATTTCACCTAAACGACTGAATAGAATGGGTTATTTAGACAAATCGAGACCTTGCGGAGGATAGATATAAGTTACTTTTTTTTAGAAAACAACTAGCGACCCGCCCCGGCTTCGCACGGGTGCAATGCTGATACTAAATACACTACAGAAAAACTGTGAACGTTGTATAAAAATAATATATGTAGTTATAATATATGTAGTATGTAGTTGTATAAAAATAAATAATATGTGTTGTATAAAAATATAGCGGCCCACTCGGGCTTCGCACGGGTATAAAATAGATAGTCGGATGACCGGCTGGTACCACCGCGCGCGCCGCGCCGCAAACGCTACGTCCCGCAATTTTTAAATCTGTAATATCTTCGAAAATATTCACTTAAATCTTACGGTGTAAAGGGCCATATAGATCTATATTAAATGAAAAATCTATTCAAGGTATGTAATTGGTTAAGGATTAATGCTGTATTGGTTAAAATCGCATCGAAAATTAGCCATTATTTGTCGTAAAAAGTAAATGACAAAAAAAAGTTATTGTGGGTTATCCATAAGAGATAGACATATGCCATCGCGGACTTTTCTGTAGACCTTTTCAATGTGTACAATACTTAGTACATTATTTTGATAAAACTCGTAGGGTTCAGCTTGCGTTTGCAATGTAAGCGGAAAAAATGTAATTTTTTACGACATCACATTAGAAACCTGAAAAATAACAGTACTTCTCCACTATTTAATGGATGTTATTATACATATAAACCTTCCTCTTGAATCACTCTATCTATTAAAAAAAACCGCATCAAAATCCGTTGCGCAGTTTCAAAGATTTAAGCGTACAAAGGGACATAGGGACATAGGGACAGGGAAAGCGACTTTGTTTTATACTATGTAGTGAGTAGTGATGATGATACACAAAGGTAATGGCAAAGGGAACAGACATTATTTATGAGAAGTGTGGAAGGCTTATTTCAATAATAAATATGGATTTTGATATCTAAAAAGGGTCTTTATAATAAGATTACGTACCTATGTACGTATAATGAACACTTCGAATGCATTAATTGACTGTATTCAATGATAACAGTGAGTAATGGTAATAATAACCAATGATAATAAGTACTCTTGTCAAAATATAGAATGTAGATAAGTTTAATTATCGATAATTCAATACTGATAAGTTTCCATAAATACCTAACATTGCATGGAATAAATATACCAGTTTCAAATACTGTATGTAATAATGTACAAAGAAGTGAAGTGAAAAATGTGAGTGGTTCAAGTGGTTACGCAGCTATAAAAATCTATAAAATATGAACATGTCTTAAAGACCGTGTCATAAAAGTCAATAAAGCCTCTCGTAATACAAAAAATACAAAACAATGCCCAATAATCTGTAATTATCTGCCAACAAATCATAAATAATGGTACCGCCTTCGCGCCAGAAAAAAAGACAATTATTTATGGTGCCTTGTAAAGCTCTATGTGCGTCGAGCGACAAAAAATACAGTATCAAATTTTAAATACCTACCTAATGCCAGGTTTGAATGTCAAAGGAAGGGAAAGGTCTGGTAACAATACAATTGAAAAGCACCCTGACGGTCTAACGGCGTCGCACAAATTGAGAACGTGCAGCGCTTCTGCACGTTACAAGGGAAAATTCGAAAGCGCTTACGGCGCTGTTTTGTGTCAGCGCGGCCTCGATCCCGAAGCAAATGACTGACGGTTTCGGAATATTATACGCGACATCTTGCCAAGGGGAAAGGAAACTTACAGCTAGTATCATTTGGGTTGTATTTTAGATACGATAGACGTTCCTTTGTTGCTAGAAGCTTATATAGGGGATGCAAGTATGGACAAAATTGCGCGTCGTTATTATTCTGACAATAGGTGTTCTCAGAAAGGAGCCGGTTTTTGCAATGCCTGTGCAAATTTCTCAACGTCGGGAACCGCCATGTGGTTTTGAAGTGTATGACAAAGGACATGACAAGTCTGAGATATGCCTGGAATGGCTCGACTGTGAAAAATTTGGAATTGGCTAATGCAATTTTAATCGCAATTAGTTGTTTTGCGATTAATTAAGGAGTGTGACTAAATGCAAATAACGCGGTGTAATCGCATTAAAGTACCTACCGCATAGCTTATTGACTTTAATTTGATAGTAATTAACTGGTTGGTGTCGCTAACTGTTCATTTTGGATAGAATCGGCAAAGATGTATACAAACGTATTTTTAAAACATACATGATACAATTTTATTAAGCTAGATAATAATTTGGTAATAAAAACAGAATCTGATAATCTTAAATACGACGATTACACCTACGTAGGTGAAGTTGTGCCTATGCATATAAGCCAGCCATAAATAAGCCAGTTATTAGGTTTTATATTTATCATTCTACGTTAAAATACCCATAGATACATCAAAAACTTGATTAGGTACCTACTAATTCTAAAATCATCAATATCTATTTAATGTCTCTATTTTGTATTGAATGTTAAGGTACAGAACTTCTATATCTACTATCACCGAACCACCGCACAATGATAAAGAACACGCAAATGATTTGATATAAAAAGGTATTTTGTAACCAATACATCCTATTATCACTATTATTTTTCTTGTGTAGGTATAAGTATTTCTATGCCAAAAAGAATCAAAAAGAAGAAATTCTTTTTCATAAGAGGTCGTTTCTCAGTTCTTACAAAAAATGCTGTACCGGATAGGTAAAGTCCAATTACCATTTTCAACATTTTGAATTTACTTTATTTGACAGAAACGAGCATATCCGTTTTTTTACACTTATTTAAAAACAATGCTCATAATAAATGCAATTGGTGAGAAACACTTTTTTGGAAATTAATGGAAAAATGGGTTATAAAATTATCTAAAATATTTCTCTAAATAATATGTTAATGAAACAAAGTGTACCTACTTACAGAACTAGGTGAGAATAATATATGTCTAAAGATGAGAATAATATTTCTCTATCTCTTTTAAACAATCTTTTAAAAGCGAAATAATTTAAGACTACATTTTGTAGACTGATTTCTTCTTCTTCTGGTCTTTGTTATTTAAATTGCGTCTATAACTTAATTATTGATATTTACTTTTAAAGCTTGTGGCAGTTGAATAGGCAAAGGGCAAAATCTAAACAGCCACAACATTTATAAAATAAAAGAAATTAGTATTTACTTATATTAATAATATTATCATTCTTTAAATGCATGCTATGCATTTTATTTTGATTATGAAACATAATTAGGTGTTTATAATTTTTAATTTTTATTTACATTTGTTACTAAGTTAGTCAAAATAATAGTTCTTATACACACAGTTTGTATGCGAAAAGGTCCATTAAATCCAATTAATTAACATGTGTTATTCATGACATGATAATGTTACTAATTATGCCCAAAACGGAACGAGAATACACTTTTAAAAGGCCGAGTTGAAATGCATTAGCATTCATTGTGAATTTTAATTAACGCTCATAAATAATTATGAAAGCTAATGCACAGAGACAAAATGGCGCGAAAAAGTTGGACAGATAAAAAAGCATTACGTTCCGTTGCATCGTTTTTAATGAAATTACTCAGTGAAGGGGTGGCGAGGGAGGGTTGTGAAGGGAACGGAAATTGAAAACTCTACCCTTGCTCGTGTGGGGCACTCTTATGGGTTCAGTGAAGTATGGACTCATTGAGTTTTGGTGTTCCAATGTTTTGAGATGCGTTCGATGTAATTGTCTGTATGTAATTACGAATCGTCTTTAGAAGAACGAGTAAATTGACTTATTTTTTAAAGCAACTGGAAGTAAAGAACAAGAAATAAGTACATAATGTTACTACATTAATAGATAATTATTGCGCTTTTGATACAATTTTACCTTATTTGTTCTACTTAGTATATTAGTCGGTACCTGCTGAGTGGGATGATAACTTTTTTTTCTTTCTTGTGGCAACGATCTCATAAATTTGACATTTCATATCCGCCCTTTTCATATTTCCTTAATATTCAAAGATAAAATTCATAAAAAGTTCTTTGACTTATTGGAAAGTAATTTGATTATGCCTTAAAACGGTAGATATCAAAGTCCTTTTCTTTAGAGCAACCCACAGACTTTTCTCTGGGTTCCGTACGTATCTTACTGCCAAGACTGAAAATTGGTATATTACGTAGACAATGAATAGCTTCAAGGCGTCATAAATGTCTTATATAGCTAACAATCTCAAGAAATGTACAACAATACCCCATTATTTCGCCATAAACGGCGATTAATGGCCATATGTCGGCCATGTGGTCCGTGACGATAGCGACAATTAGATCTTCACAATGGAATATACATTGCTGGCCGAAATTAATAGTTTGCGGTTAGCGAAAGTGTGCTGTGGTCAGCATATGACCTGAAAAGGTCACGGTGATAGTTTCTGATGGAAGGGTTTTGTAAAGACACTTGAATATGACAGCAGTTCTAAGAAATTCTACGGTATTGAATGTGTAGATCTGTATTGATACATTACCTATCCTATAGACTCACTTTATATAAAATTAGTCATGTCCACTTGACGACAAGAATCATGAGGTTTTTATATTGTGATGAAAACTGTCAAAGAGTGTGAAGCAATTCAAGGGGATAACCGGAAAAATAATTGGGGAAGTAGGTACCATTGACTTCGGAGTTGTCACAAATGGTTAACGAATTTATACATCATTAATAAAATAGGGAAAATAGGTACCTACATAATGAAATTTGTAAAGGTATTTCTTTATGTCAAGTAAAACATCCTAATTCCAAACAAATAAAATATGACATGTTATTATCCATCTGGCTGCAGTATAGTTATGAACGCCAGAATGTTCAAATGTTGTTTAAAATGTTTTTATTCAATTTAAATACAAATCTTGATATTGCCAAAACCTTTTACGTGACCGTAAAAAGGGTTCATGAACCGCCAAATGAACCCTAATAAGTTGTTAATGATTATGAATTGATTGATCTTGATGGTTGTTGTTTTCGTTTGTTGTAAAATATAATTGTTATTGGCTATTTCCAGATTAGGATTATTAGTGGGTCCATCATTAGCTAAAATAAACAATTAAATTAATGTACATTTATTACACATTTTACATTTATTAGGTATATTATACATTTTACTAAGCATTTTACATTTTATTTTATTTTTGATATTTTATCTTATGTGTTATTGTTTGTGAATGTAGAGTCAAATAAATGTTTCTGTTGTTTTCATTGATATTTATAATTAATTTATCTATTGGCCGTTTGGAAATTGTATTGAGAGTAGAATACAAAGCTTGAGCCTGAGTACCTAACCCTTAATTATAAGCAAATACATATTAATTAACAATCCCAAAACGCGTACGCGTTTTGTGTGGACCTACGTATGGTTAAAATTACGTCACAGATTTTCATGTTTTTTTTTAAATACTGACAGAGTGATTCAAGAGCAAGCTTTTAAGTATACAATTTATTAGATTTCAGACAAAGCGGGCGAAGCCGTGGGCGAAAGGCTAGTACAAGTTACAACATTCAAATAAATAATTTTGTTACATTAAAACGTAATCCACTAGGAACTAGCCCCAAGGTCCACTCGTACTAAATAGGTCCATACATATACGTTACGTATTTAGGTACGCCACTTGACCGGTTGCGGACCGGTCAGGATTCCGCCGCTAACGAGCTGCGCACACGCCGATAGAGTTCGTAGAAATTGGATAATCGCCCCGCTTTTTAATATATTTGTGTTTACTATTGCGTCAAGCTATAGGTAAAACGGTATTTTTTTGATTGGGTGTGGGACAGTCCCCACACTGTGGGTAGAATGATTGAAATATCGAAGTCAAATGTAGAAAAAAACATCAATCATTTGAAGAATGCAAAATGCAATTATGTACTTGGTACCTACTTGTATTTCTACAAACTATATTAAGGGGTAATCAGTAAATTTTGACATTCTCCAAGTCCACTTTTTCATTTAAAATTAAAATTATCTCTACAAATAAATCATATCATCCCCGAATAACTGCATATTCCTGATAACAATACTAAATGCAACTATAATAAATTAATAATAATATTCGTTATACTTTCATATTGTCATAACTTGTGTACACAGATACCCCACGGGCCGTGAATTAAAGAATTGCGCGCGCAACTAGTGATTACAACTCATCTTGGTTTCCCTTGTGATTTCTGAAGAGATGCCTTTGTTTATTTTCGTACCTATACTTGTGTTGGGGCGATTATGAGAAATTTTTGTCTTATCGTAGAAATAATGCGAAAGACAAACATGAAATATAAAATTTAGATGGCAGCAAAGGGTAGTTAATAGTAGGTATCTTTGCTTTGTGATGGATAGTTTATCACTGACTAATTAGCAGACAGGTTTATTCTTTTATATACATAAAATTGTAAGTATGGATGGAAATATTCTTTTTTTACATTATTTATCCCACTGGTAATGATCGTTTATGATCGATATTTATAGCGGAAAAAGGAGCTGGTGGGTCACCTGTTGTGACCCAAGAGACCACCCCAACATGAACATTTCGGTTCAAAGAGACTTGCAGATGTCTCTATTACAAACTATGATAGACATAGAATAAAGAAAGGATTGCAAAAGGTAGGCAAAATGGTTACAGTCTCCGTAGGAAATCTGGCCATCCAGATTAGTCAAATAAAGAATACCTCGATAAATTCCTTCACAGTTAAGTATTTTCTATTTGTTGGTATAATCCTTGTCAGGTTGGCCAGATCTTGCAAGTCTTACACACGTTCTTTTTGCAAAGCTACAACTCTAGTTAAAGAGATTCCGAGTGAAAAGATTCAGTGTAGGACTGTAGGAAGAACAATATCGTTTGGGACCATCCTATTTAAGTGTTTTTACTTTACCATTTTACTTCTTTTAAAAGTTTCTATTCAACTCGTAATTCAAGTTACATTTAAAATATACTCTTCTTACATCAGTTGATTAAAGATTTTGCGATCCAAATACATTTTTTCTGTATTATGACCTGGCCCATTTACGTTGCCCAACGGTGCCTTGCTTCCTGAATAAGGCTATTTATGAAACAGGAACATGGACTGAATCATTTCCATTGAATTCTGCGGCTTTTCTCTATAGCTGTGTATTCAACTGACATAGATAATTTGCTCAATTGCAGTAATTTCTGAAGGTTTTCGTGAAAGTTATTTCATAAATATTCCAGACTAGGTTTGAGCTTTATTTTTTTCGAAGAATCTCCATCTCTTAGGACAAGTCTTTTTCTGGGACAACGTTTTTTTAATCGGTTCAGATGTTTTGACGTGAAAGCGGAAACAGAACAACGCTCCATCTTTTAAATAACTCTAGTCTACTCTTTTTTAGAGTAAATAAAATCCAGATTGGGATGTGTTGTTTTGATGATATGAATATTGAGTGGATATGAATATTTGTACAAATTAACCATTAAATGATTAGGAGAAGCAGGAGAACATCTAATTTATTTGAGAATTGTTTTCTCGCTTCCCAGCCTCATCGGTATCATAGGCCTATTTCAGTTTCCCCCAGCTTTCTGATAGTAAGTGTATAAATCACTTCGAAATATATAATTCTCATCTTTAAAAGGGTAGTAGTTGGTATGCTACATAATATCTACCTGCTTGAATTTATGTTTTAAATTTAAATCTTATATTATAATGTGAAAAACGAAAACATCGCGGATTCAACTCTTGTGGACCAAGCATTGTGGATTAAACAACTGATGGTATATGGGCTTAAATATTGTTGGTGTGGTTTTGACATAGAACTTATTGCGTTAACCTGATTGTAATTTGTACTTGGATTGGGGTGTGCAGATAGTTGAAAATATTATAGCATAGGACTCAGTGAAGATAAACCTATTCTATTGTAATGTTTTGGGTTATGTAACTATGGTCAATAAAGGTGTACGTTTATATACATATCACTCGTGTCAAAAACATTAATTTTTTTTATAAGTTTATCATCTGACATCACTGTACAAATGTTTTTGTCTGACATTATAATCGCATCAAGAATCCAATTGTATTCATTGCTTTATTGTTACGACACGCCGCCTCAACCAATTAACATATCACCAAACAAAACCATCTCAATGAATCGTGACCGTTCGAGCGTAAACCGTGCAGGGATTAAGTCAAAAATCATATATAATAGACATCATAAATCGTTCCCACGTCACCTGGAGACAACTTATAAAGCCATTCACGCACTTGACCCTTTCAGAAACAGATACCGGGACGCCGAATAAAATTATTAAAACACGAAACTATACCCTCTCACGCTCACGGGTTAACGCACACGCGCGCAGGCTCGTACGTACATCTGTCACACACAAGCGCGGCTCGACACGATCGCGCGTCGGCCGGATTCGGGTTTCGGGTCGCGGCGGCGGCCTTACCCTGGAGCGTCACACTTGCGGTGTATTTTTAGATCTGATGCGGTGTTTTGCCGACCGTATTTGTTGGTAGAAGCGTTACCGTTTGAGTAAATGTGAATTGCTGTACGCTCCGGGCGATCACTTGACCGTATTTGGTGCGGCTACTTGCAATCGAGAACTGATTATGATCGGCACTCATGACTCGACTTCTAATGTCGTGTCGCCTTTACATGGTCTTGCGACGCCACAATTTTACAAAACCGTGTGAAGGTCTCATTATAATCAATGCATTGCTAGGCTATTTATGTATGTGTTTGCATTGGCTTGTTTACTTTATGCTAAGGACTTGTGAATTTATTGTGTAAAACCACAAAACAGAGTTTTATGTAGATTCGATTAACGACTTTAATATATTTTGCACTACGTAGCGTAACAAAATACATAAAATGTTAAACCAAACTAGCTTCCCGCCCGCGGCTTCGCCCGCTGTGTATATAAAACCTATTAAATTATGCATAGAAACCTTCTCAATCAATCACTCTATCTATTAAAAAAACCGTATCAAAATCCGTTGTGTAGTTTTAAAGATTTAAGCATACCTACAAATGGACAGAGAAAGTAGGGTTGCCAACATGTCATCATCAAAATATAGTATTTTCCAAAATAAGGTGTAAAAAATATAGTACATTTAAAAAAAATATAGTATTTAATGGGAAATACAAAAAAAATAGACAAATATATTACACGCTTTATATTAGCTTCACCTGTATGTTTGTAACCGACTGTATGTTTGTAACCGACTTCTTTGGGCGTGATTTTGACCCACTTTAAACGGCCAGATTTCGTTCAAACTTTGTAGATTTATTGAGTACCGATGACAATACACTAATTTGATAAAATAAATAATAGTAAAAAAAAATTAGAAATACGCTTTTTATAGAAAAACCGACCTAAAAGCGTGTTTTTTAGTTTTTTTAAACTATTATTATTTTTATAAATACTATATTTTTTGCACTTCTTGCACTGTGTAACAGCTTTTTGTTTAAAATAAACTAGCTTTCCGCCCGCGGCTTCGCCCGCTTTGCCTAAAACATAATAAATATATACTAAAACCCTCCTCTTGAATCACTCTATCTATTAAAAAAAAGTGTGTGCGTGTAACCTTTACGCGCGATTGAAGTAAAACGCACATGTCAATATAACCTTGTCTATTATCTATTACATATAATAAAATCGTAGCGAAGTCAAAACTGTACAATGAATATTTTTTTAAAAGAATACTTGGACCGTGATCTATAATCGATATAGAAGCCAAAAATATAGTTTTTAGAATTTTTGTCTGTTTGTCTGTTTGTCTGTTTGTCTGTTTGTCTGTATGTATTTCCGGGCTAATCTCAGAAAGTACTGCACGGATTTACTTCAAATTTTGCATGAATATTACTAACAGGTCGGGTCAGGCTATAGGCTACATATTATCAAGCTATCACCTACGGGGGAGGAGCTGTGAACCTTTATTTTTCTTACGTATTCTCTGTGCTACGACCGCGTACAATCTAAAGACTCATGTTTAAATGTTGTTTTTGAGTAAGCCATGCTATTATCTAGCTTTACACTATAAAAACTACGTCATTTATGTAATTTTGGCAGAGAAACAGTTAAATGAATCTTAGTAGTATAAAGACAAATTTGAAACAGCGCCATCTATGAGATTTCATTAAAATCAAATCAATTTACATATTAACGCTTCTTGGAAATTCATAATTTAAATATTATGATGTTGGTGAGGTTGTTTTTTTTTTTATTTATTTATTTTTACCCCATAACTTTTTAACCCATATCTTCCCAGAGTTCATTTCAGGTGCGCTTATATTTCATGTGAATATACTAAATTTTTACGAGTGAGGGTAAATGTTTATTATTTGATGTCAAACAAGACACCATTACGTTTAATCTAATAGTAGATAACAGTGATTGTGTTCATTGGTTACATTTTTAAAAATCTGCGTCTTTTTTTAATTTTCACCATCTTGCATTCCCACAAAATTTAAGTTGTAACTTTTTTAGTTGACTACGGTCAAGTTATGACAAAATAAGAAAATTATGAAATTTTGTTTTTATTTATGACTTTTGCAAGACTATATATTAAAAGCCCCATTTGAGGTGCGTTGGGAAAAGAAGGCCACGGTAGTTGTGGATAAAATTTTATTTGTTAGTAGCTAAAAATAGAATTACAGTTAACCTTTGATTTTTTTTTATTAACACATTCAATGTTCATAAAATTATATCGCCTTTGGAAGACTTTACCTGCTAAAAATTTTAGAACACCACCTGAAAATTGTCGATTTGCGTGAGGATGTAGTGGAAATTAGTAACCTTGCGCGTGGTCAATTGTTGACTAAAGTTAATGTCCACTTAATGTCCAACGTATGGTTCAATCATTGGAAGAATCTTGGGTAATTTTGGAAGATATTTTTCGGGAATGAGAGAAGGGGTAGCCAACCACATATCAAAGTACTACCTACGTTTAAGTACCGAAAAAAATGTTATTTTGAAACGTAAATTTTGCACTCACAACTACTGTACAAGTAATGATTTTTATTCGTAATTTACAGTTATCTGATCATTTTATTATCGTTATGGCTATCGCGCTACAGATCGTACTGGGATCAGAGTACATATTATTATACTCAGCATCCAGCAATTTTCAACTGAAAAGGAAGTTTTTTTGTGATTGGTAGTTGTTTCATTTATTTATTTTAAATAATTTTACTTTTATATTTGCCCATTTGCATTACATTCAGCTTCAATAAAACTTATAAAAATTTAATGTTTATTTTTGTCTAATACAAAAGTTCCTTTTTAGATATAAATAACAAAAACAACTCTTTTATTAAAATTTAATACCTTGGGAAGATAAATATGTGTTAATAGAACAATACATAAAGGAAATTATGTTACGATTTTATACAAAAACACAGTGTATTTATTAGGCGGCCTTATCACTTAGCAGTGATCTATTCCAGGCAACCGGGGCAAAAGGTAATCATCAGCTCAATAAAATGAATAGTAGGTACGTTGTTATTTATTCTTTAAATTCATAGATTGTAATGTGCGTTTTTTCTGCATAAAAGTTATATCGTAGTTTATTTAGTTTATAATGTGTCAAACTATGATTCAAGTTCCAACATAACCCTCAAAATTTGAACAGAAGATAATTAAAAAAATGAGCCGTTTTAAGTATTATAGAAAAGGTAACTTCGTTGATAATGATCATTTTTTCATCAATTGCATGTTGTTAGTACAAAATAAACATTGACTGTTAATACTTTTGTTTCGTATTTATCTACAGTATGATTATTTCTTGGTAACTTATTAATATATTTTCATGTCGTATACCTAATCATCATCAATCATCAATCATCATCAAATACATATAATGAAATTGTAGAAAAGTGATGACTGTACAATGAAAATATGTAAAAAAAAAGTAGCAGGTGTTATTATTAAATTGATCCCGAACCCAAAACTGTAGTTAAAAACTTTTTTGTCTTTTTCTCTGTATGTTTGTGCACGCTAATCTCAGAAATGGCTTATCCGATTTAGATGCGGTTTTCACTAATATATTGTGGTAATCTTCATTTAACATTTAGTCTTTATTTCATGTCAATCGGGTCATAAATAAAAAAAATTATCACTAAGTAATCACGGCGAACATTTGCTTAGGCATTCTATAATTGAAAATGAGAATGAGAATGAGCATGAGCATGAGCATGAGCACGAGCACGAGCACGAGCATGAGCACGAGCACGAGCACGAGCACGAGCACGAGCACGAGCACGAGCACGAACACGAGCACGAACACGAACACGAACATGACCATGAACATCAACATAAACGTGAACATGAACATGAACGTGAACGTGAACATGAACATGAACATGAACATGAACATGAACATGAACATAAACACGAATACGAACATGAAAATTATTTTTATTTTTGCCCCACCCTGAGCCCCTGCCCATGGTAGGAGGACAGCTCATTGCCACATCATTTTCGAAAATGAGAATGAGCATGAGCATGAGCATGAGCATGAGCAGGAGCACGAGCACGAGCACGAGCACGAGCACGAGCACGAGCACGAGCACTAGCACGAGCACGAGCACGAGCAAGAGCAACATGAACATGAAAATAATTTTTTATAGTTACCCCAGGTCACGCGCGTATCTAATACGCATACAACCAAATATTCAAAATCAATTACAAAGTGAGAGTGAGAGAGAGTGTTGATGGAGTAGGTACGGCATGAAGAGATAAGAGGCAAGATCGTAACGAACGTACTTCATAAAGAGATTTTAAAAGTTATTTTTGTTTCTGATATAATTGTTAACTCGCGGTAGGAAAATTAATATTCTTTTATATAAGGATAATGCTTTTCTTCTTTTATAAGTTAAACCTAATTTAATTGAAATCCTCCAGTTGTTTACGTCTAAAGTCCACGCGAACGAAGTCGCGGGCATCAGCTAGTTATTGAATATTATAAAATGTCGCAATTGTCAGAAAATTTATTTTTAATTTACTTATTTTAAAAGTAATAAATAAACAAGTATATTTAGAGATTTTCAAAAAATTTTGCAATTTAAAATAATGTTTTTAAAACTGTTGAATTTTTCATTCACTTTGCTATTCACAATTGATCCGTTTGAAAATTTGAAAATAAATAATCCTAATTGATTATGATATTTGCCACTAGCTGGCGTATAAGTCAAGAAGCGTGTAGTATATGACATATACTTACAACCAATCAGAATTATTATTTTTAAATGGCGGAAACTACACAGCGTTACTTCCGTCAGAAAAAAAATCTGAGTTACTCCCTAGTCGCGCCTAAAGAAGTTTTACTTCAAAAAAACCGCATCAAAATCCGTTGCGTAGTTTTAAAGATTTAAGCATACATAATACATAGGGACATAGGGACAGTGAAAGCAACTTTGTTTTAAATTGTCACATTCAATTTTTAGATTAATATAAATCAAAAGCTCATTTTTTATCAATGATACACTACTTCTGTTTCTTTCTTCTCGCCACTGGTAGGTATATATGCGCAATAGGTTATATGACTTAGCCATCGTAACAATGAATAGGCGCGTTCTTATTTTTTTTTAATGAAGGATTTGTTTGTAACATTTGTCGGTGTTGAAAATATAGTATTTTTGCGTACTATATATGTTTTCAACAGTATATAGTACGCAGACCCGAAATATAGTACAATACTATATATTATAGTACGGTTGGCAACCCTAAGAGAAAGCGACCTCATTCGTGACTAAAATCTGTATCTAGTAGCATGGACTAATATAAAAAAAATAACACAGTAGACACATAGTACCTACCATGTTGAGAAACAATATAACATTATATATATCATACAATATTTGCTATGAGTAGATAAGTAAATCACAATATTATTAGCTAGTTGGTTGACGGAACTCCACCACGCATGTCGCGTATCTCCACCACTCACCTGATATTATTATTTATTCCTATTACAATATCCAATCATATTCCCACAAAACTAACCTGTCTTTCAAAAAAAGAATTTTCAAAATCGAACCAGTATTTCCCGAGATTATATCACTTTAACAAAATTTTCTTCCAGAATATTATCAATTTATAGTAACCCGTAATACTTTGAATTTCAATATAATTTCCTTATTCAGGTTGCTTACCTTTTCAGAATCTATTTATCAGCCTTTAGACTAGTCATTTAGCCTAATTTGAAAAAGTTCAATTCAATGACTTTTGCGTAGGTAATTGAAGTAACAAAAACCTTTCATCTCATAATCCTTGCATCAAATGTTCGTATAGAATTGTATCTTGAATTAAGTTTAATTAGCAAGTATTTAAAGGAATGTATTGAACAAGATTCGTAGAAATAAAAATGAATTAATTTGTGTAATTAAAATGCAAAAAATTTTATTTAAATTTAAACTAAAATCTACTATTTAGTACAAACTACAGATCTTTAAACGTAAATGTAGTGGGTTGTTTTCTCGTATTTTCTTCATACATTTCGCGATGGTATATATATCGTTATTTTCGTATTATAATGCAGATTTGTCGATTATATGATTAATCACGATGCGTGCAATGGAACGCAGGTGAGAGTCATTAGAGAGCAGACCGAATTTCGACCACCGGCCCATAACTATTGATAAGTTGATGTTCATTGTAATTGAACGAATCCATTTTACATTATTTTAGCATTTTTTATGTCATAAGTGTAGATGATGCGAATGCATGATAACACTTATAACTTCATCTTAAGTTACAATATTATGCCTGATTATGCCTTTGTTTTGGTTGAAAGCACTTACCTATTTCAGAAACTTATTGCTTCGAATCAGAAGGTTGGAATAAATAACATATATGTAAGTATATAAATAAATAAAATATTTATTTTTAATTCATACATTAATTTGTCATATATTCATTCATGGAAGAAGATTATACAGTCTTAAGTTTAGTGATAGAGCCTTTAGTTAAGGTAAACGGCACGCTGCAACCACAAGAAGAGGAGTATCACTGAAAAAGTATTGCGAAAAGGGAAATATATTCCCGATTGCAACAAATACTTTATAAATATTAAATTTAAAAGAATATGAATGAATGAGAATGTCTGCATGCAGGCGTTGCCTCGGAATGGCGGAAGACGCGGGTTCGAATCCCGTCTCGTGATCGATTTATTTTATTAAAAAAATACCTATATATATTCTCTTTGAGTAGTAGTGGGTGGTAGATGGTAGATACTTTATAGATTAATGTTAGAAAATTGTTCTATAAATTTACACCAGAAATATGATATGCAGCTCTTGTTGCTCTTTAGAACGTTCGCGTTGTAGATCACATACCAGTCTGTTATATTGTAAACGGCCCGGATGATGCGTAAGCCGAATACGTTTTTTGGTATAGGTACAGATGGTTATAGATTTAAGTTTAAAATGTTCTGCTTTTTACTAAAAATTTTACCTGTAATCGTAAAATTCATGATCAATTTCCATTGTATACGTGAAGGATCGCGCGCGGCTTCGCTCGCTTTGTAGAAAACTTAACTAATTATATACTGAAACCTTCCCTAAGAACCAATCTATCTATTAACTAAATCTCATCAAAATCTCCTCATCAATCTCATCCGCTGCATAGTTTAAAAGATCTAAGCATACATGCAGGAACGGACCGACGCGGAAAGCGTATATGTAGACTAGCCGCTCCGCGCGGTTTCACCCCCGTGGTTCCTCTCCTGTTGGTCGCAGCGTGATGGTATATAGCCTATAGCCTTCCTCGATAAATGAGCTATCTAACACCGAAAGAATTTTTCAAATCGGACCAGTAGTTCCCGAGATTAGCGCGTTCAAACAAACAAACAAACAAACTCTTCAGCTTTATTATATTAGTATAGATAAACTGTGTACTGATGCAGACGAAACCCCGGACAGAAAATATGTAGGTAGCCTGTACGTATGCACCTACATATTTAGCCTACCTATAATATAAATTTTATGTCAATCTATAATTTTAATAATGGGTAGGCAGGGTAGGTACCTACCCTGCCTACCCATCTCTTGTTGATGGATCCCTTTACTTTAATACATCAAAAGTATATTACGTACTCGTAAATTGCATCGAAACTTCGGTGATAGATTATAGATAGCACATTTATCGATGAAGGCTTTATATTATCATCACGCAAGACCAACAGGAGCGGAGCAATGCGGGTAAAATCGCGGGGCACAGCTAGCTGTAACTTATATAAGTAGGTACGTATAATTTTTTCCCATGAGTTCTGAAAATCGTCAAAACATTTACCGAAAAACAAAGTATTTAAATCGTAAAGTTAATTTAAAAACTTGGAATATCGAGATTCCAGATGATAAATATTTGGTTACCTTATACGGGTCTGTTACTAAATAAAGCAGTTATTTATTGAATGCATTTCTTTACCTTGCGATATGCGTGAAATGAATAATCAATGAGGAATATATTTTTACTTGGAAATAAATATTACTGGAATTACTCACTTGAATTCTTCATCAAACATAATCATTGAAATATGCTTATTTACAAAGCACTATTGGCATAAATAAATAATCAATGAAGTTGGGTTCTAACGTTTCGGAAGGTAGAGAAGAACCAACATAATCAGTATTGCAGTTTATCAGTAGATACCTTATACAATATGACAATTGGTTATAATTATAGATAACAATATTTAGGAGCGTGCTAAGTTGCTCTACTGGCATTTTTTGTAAATTCTCACGTCGGAATCTTCGATGCTATAGGTCGTTTTGGAGAAGTTGTATCTTTAGATGGTCGCCATTTTTCATGGATTTCCGTTTATTGTACAATTCTAAGGATAGCTAGAACATAAATTAATAAATATTTATATTTAATAGACGTCAGAGTTTTAAGATATTTCATTTTTGATTTAATTTTTCTGCGGTAGGTACGTACCTTTTGATATTTGCGGGAAGAATTTACGATAAGTAGGTATGTCTTAGGCTTCCAATTCTTTTCTTTTGCTAAAATAGCATATCAGCATATCTTGTTCATTGTGATTTGAGCTATTTAATACACCACATTAAGCATCGTGGGCTCCCCTACTATTAGTTTTTGTTTTATTCAAACCCCGACAATGGAGCAGGCTCTCTGGATGGTAGGTACCTAGGCACTAAGAAGACAGCGAACGTATTGCCGGCTTTAAGGTAGGCTTTTAAGGTGACAATGTCATACTGGTTGAGGAACACGGAAGGTAGTAGATTGTTCCACAAGAGTGTAGTTCGGGGCCAGGAATGCCGTGCGAAACGGATAATGATCGCCATGTATCCAAATGCTGAGGATGATATTCAGCTCTTTCAAAAATTAGCAAGTTAGATTGTCTGCAATAAGAAATAAGGTTTGATCAATGATCCTGTAATGAAAATGAAGTGTAAATATTTAGGTAAAGATTTTGAACAAAACATTTTTCTCGCGTCATTCACGTCAGGTTCCTCCACACCTATATTATTGTTCAGGAGAGTAATGCTTACCAAGCTAATACGTCGTGTTAAATCTACACACTCAATATCCATTTCTTCTTTAATCTTACATTTAAACGCATCACAATCCAATATCAAACACATAAATTGCCTATCCCTTCGTAACTCCTACGCAACTACTATAACTATAAGACTAGACTCCGGCGTTGTTTGTCGTTCCGTTTAGTTGTCCGACAATTTACATTCTATCGATAAGGCGGTGCGTGGGTAAATGTAGTCGACTTCAAAGTGAATAGCCGGTATTTTGTCGTCATTAGACGCTGTTCTTGGTATTGAAGTTGGCGTTGTATTTATCTGGTGTGATGTTTAAAGTACTGGTCTGATGGGACTGAAATTTTAAGTGTGGATAGAATTAAGGATTGATTAGTAAATAGACTAGTTTGTTGTAGTAGTCTTATAGAAAAACAATGTGAGGTATGCTGCAGATTGGAGGAAATTCTTGCACCATCGATGGATTGTTGTTATATATAAGAATGCAATTTTACAGCTCAAATAGTTGGTTACTAGTTACTACTGCTTACATATTCCAGTAAGGCTTGAGTTAAAGCTGTTTAGTAACTACTGTATTAAAATAGACAAATATTTAAGAAATAAGTGAATCTCCTGCCTCCTGGTGTCTCATCCTTAAAACAAGTATTATTCGTTCGTCGTCATCGTTATTCCTTTTCAGTTATGGGTTTTGCTGTCTTACTTGTGAGGAACCCAAGTCTCCCAAATAATTTTTTGATATCTTTGAATATGTAGGTTCTTTATTAATTTAAATATTGTAATTAATTGTCATGTATTCGCTTCAAATCTGAGTTTGTTATCAAGATAGTTACAGACTTTACAGAAAACCAAAAACACGAAGTATTAGAAGAACTTGTTATCTTTCAAGAAATCTGGTTGTACAGTGTACTCCATTATTTATATCAAACAGCATTATATTCTTCAAGATTTCTTTACATCGAACAATAATGGCATTGTCTATTCTATTTTAAAACACCTGTAATGACTTAATGAGAGGAAAGCCATATAAGGTTGTAACCGTTAATGATAACTGGATACAGTTACGCGTTAAAATTACTCGTTCAGTGACACTAATCACTTCATTGTATCTCACGAACAAAGGATGACTTCTCGCAATCTCTACGTGTGAGCTCTGAATGACAATACTTACCATCTCTATCGAAGCATGATCTTGTCATTGAGTTTCAACAAACACCGATCACGACTACATCCCGTATTTAAATTTGTAATCAGATTCGCGGGACCCTTCATCCATCATTCATTACCCCAGAACACTATTAACATGGTCTCGACATCCTATTCCACTAATCAATTAGAGGTATCAGCGGAAAAAAGTCGACGGACCCGAGCCTCGACTCGCCAGTAACCGCTCATTATTTCTCACACGTTTTTTTATTGAGGCAACATTATACGTGGGTGTGGTTGTAATTTCCTTTCACCGACGTAAGGGCACACACGCAATCGCGAAACCGGTCGGATAATTCTCGACCTTAGATTTATTAGCTTATATGCTAATTTCGTTTGCGGGCCGTCGCTCTGATGAGAAGTCGACTGATAAAATATTAAGGCAGCCGTCCCTTTTCGTTGCACGGGCTCGGTCTCTGTCGTACTCGCGGCCGTGTATTTGCGGATGTTTTTACGCGCGCCGGGGGGCAAAATGTTCGTTGTTTTGGCGGCAAAACGCTTCGGGGATCACGTAACTCAATAATGCGAATGCTTCGAAAGGGCGATCGGCGCAGCATGTTTTATTTACAGCGTTTCAATCGGATTTTATGTCGGTTTTCCGTACCGTGGCGGCGCGCTGTATTAGGCCGTGAGTCAGCATATTTTGCGCAACGTGTGCGTGACAGCTCGGCTTCGATATTGCTTATATTAAGGTTATTTGTCGTTTGGAAATAACTTGTTTACGATAGTCTATTGGGTGGCGTGACAAGAATGCCAATTGCTTCTATAAGCATAAGTATCTATATACTTGTTAGAAATTTAAATTCGATTTTAACTTTATACAGGAAGTTTGGTTACCTTTGCTGTATATTTAAGCACTAGCTGCGCTCCGCGGTTTCACCCGCGTGGCTCCGCTCCCGTTGGTCTTAGCGTGATGATATATAGCCTATAGCCTTCCTCGATAAATTGGCTGTCTAACACCGAAAGAATTTTTCAAATCGGACCAGTAGTTCTCAAGATTAGCGCGTTCAAACAAAACAAACAAACTCTTCACCTTTATAATATTAGTATAGATACAACGCTGAAATAAAGGTTTAATTAGAGACGTCAATTTATAAACTTAATATACTATTTGAACATAAAATCTATCTCTTTCAAAAGGATTACTGCCAAAACCCGGCTAACTAAAACAAATGGCAGGCGATTGCTTCATACTTTATTAAAATCCGTACCGTTTCATGCTACCCTAGTTAAGCGCAATTAGTAAACGCAATCCCTGGGGGTGGTCCCACCCTGAGGGTGGTGAGTGCCTACGAGCGAGGGTTGTACGGGCCTTTATGGTGTGTTTACACGGTTTTATTTTAGTAGTTTCTACTTTATAATACTTTGAATATGTACTATCTGTTAGCCTTATTCGTTTTCATTTGAATGTCCACTAATATTTCCTTCAAATTCTATAGTTTATTTTGTATTAATAAGTGGCAAGTGTTTATTTTCAGGTTATGTTTCCATTATTTTTGGTTGTTAAAGTCCCGTATGAACGTGCCCTTATCCAGGCTTTGTTCTTTCCACGCTGTATGAACGTGAAATGGAATTGGGAAATGATTTGGCTTTTAGCTGATTGCACTGTTTCGGGTTTGTTTTTTGAATGGGAATTGCTATAGTGTTTTGGTATTTTATTGTCTGTTTGAGCCTGCTTTTAGTATTGTTTGATGTTATAGCAGTATGTGTGTACAATGTTAAATATTGTGACAACTGACAATGAAGCTCGTTATCGCAATATTAGGTAACATTTAATGTTATTGTTAGTAGTACAATTTTAATTTCGAACAAAGGTAACATATTTAATGAGTTACATTAAGGTTTTAATTAATGTAACTTGTCTTTTTAAATAAACAAAAATGTATAAATAATAAATATCTAAGAAATACGAAAATTACTACTTACTGTTATCGTTACAAAGCTTTTAAAATTCTAATAATTCACTACTCTACCAATTATTCCGTTCAAGGCAACAATTCGTTTTCAAGAAAATCAAATAATTATAAAGCTGAACCAATACCTACTTTAAAACCTAAATTCTATAAGCCCGCACTCCCTAAGCCTATATTCCTGGGGGTCTATCGCAGACTGTTAATAAAAAACTTAAGAAAAAAACAAAGAAAACAACTATCTTCCTTAGTAAAACCGTTTATTTTTTTTACGTAAGCATAATACATAAAATAAACAAGAAATTCTATACATAAATATTAAATACATCATTAGGTACCTATGTCTTAGCGTAATACAGTAGCGATGCTACACGGTAACTTGTAATTACGTAAGTCTCATTACTGTAACGTTATATCGATCAACAAGTAATCGATGTAGATTATTTACATTCTTCACTGTAATATGGATAATAATATTATAGCTGTAAGTATAAACTCGAAACTCAAACTATTTTAACCGTTTATCCATACTAATATTATAAATGCGAAAGTAACTCTGTCTGTCTGTCTGTTACTCAATCACTCAAACTACTGAACCAATTTTCATGAAATTTGATATGGAGATATTTTGATACCCGAGAAAGGACATAGGCTACTTTATATCCCGGGAAAATGACGTAATCCCGGAAATTCCACGGGAACGAGAACTATGCGGGTTTTTCTTTGACTGTGCGGGCGAAGCCGCGGGCGGAAACCTATATTTTTATAACTACATAATATTTAAAATATGATCGATACACTATAGGTCGAATAGAAGGAATCATCTTTAGAAAAAACGATTGTCAATCTTTAAAATGCATTTTGTACCTATACGATTCTCTTGTTGAAAAATACAGAAACAGATATAGACAATAATATTTTATATTTCGTAAGGTGATAAATAACCATTTTAATAGCAAACTGGAAACAAGAATCATATTGTAAGCTTTATTTTAATAATGCTGCTAAAGAAGAACTTTCCGCAAAGAGAGCTTTCAGTGGCGTCCGCACTCAGCAAATTAATTTTTAATCGTTTCTATTTCTTTCAGCAACTTATGTTTTTTTTAAATAATTTGATTAAAATAAGGTAGAGATGCCATTAATTCTGAAGTGTTTGTTTGTCTATTTAATGATGTTTCAATGAATATTCATTGAAAATAAAGCAATTTCCTTATTATAAGGTAGTGGAATTACGACATAGATGCAATCTATTCCGTACCACTTTATGTAATTAAGAGACTAGAGAACTGATACCGGAAAAACATGCTTAATGTATTTATCGGTTTATCAAGAAATCCATCTTCGAAGTTTGAACAAAATCTATATAGGTATGTATATTTGTCTGTATCTCCTTTATATAATCGTGAATTATGCATTTGATAATGGGTTGATCGTTGATCTCAAAGAAAAGTGTTGAGTATGAGCCCACGAAGGTGTTTGCGTATGACTAATCTTCGACAGTTTACAGGCGAAGTCTGCGCAGCTTGTAAACTATAAAGATATCAGAATATTCATATATATATCACACAAAAATACATTGATACAAAACAAATAAGTATAAAGATAAATATTGTCACAGCGGGGAGCGGCTACCGGCCATGACGGGACGCGAAATCTCATTTAATCCGTGATTTATGGATTCGCGACTAAATTCTAGTCGCTTATTTGGCTCTTTTCTAGAACTTTCACTTTGATTTCGTTTGATACACTTTTGATTTTTAATACTCTACAATGAATACTGTTTCCTAGTCAGAGATTAATGTTATCTAAACAAAGTTTGTGTCATGGACGGTTGTTTTTTAGTTATTACCAATTCACACAGAAACGGCTTATCGAAAAAGATACAATTTGAAGGATAAAATAGGCTATTACGTTGCCTATTTTTTATATGGCTCCCTAATACACAAGATAACAAGCTAAATCTTGCGTAGGTAGATACCTATATAGGTTTTATGACAACCACAATTGACAACTTTATCCTTAATCCTTTTTTTTCTTAACGATTTAAATTAAAAAAAAAAACAACAACAGTAGTTGCGTCACCTGACCTCATCACTATTTGACAAGAACAAGAGAAACTTAAATAAAATAAGATTACCTTGATAGATAGATGCCGTTCGCGGCGCGTGACCTTTACGTGTTTCAATAAATAAAATACAAGTTTATAATCAATGCATAGCGGATTACAGACGGACCGGTGTCAATATCTTGTTATATTAGCTGACATAAATGGCGTCAATCTACATTATATCTATATCTACATTATCTGTATCCAAAACAACATAATGAATAGGAAAGATTTGGTTTTTAGGGTAACTACTTGGCCAATTTAGTTTTTATCCTACACTAGCTGTGCTCCGGAATTATGCCCGCAATGCTCCGCTGACCGCTCTTGTGGTTCTTACTTCTTCGCGTGATGATATATAGCCTTCCTCGATAAATGAGCTATCTAGGACTGAAATAATTTTCAATTCCCTCTAGTGGTTCCTGAGTAAAACGCGTTCAAGCAAACAATTAAATTCTTCAGCTTTATAGGTATATAGTTTTAAGTAAAGATGGGCTCGGAATGTTTCTTATTAACTTAATTTAGCTCTATTATTAATTATTATTTGAAAGGTATATGAGCAGACCCAGATTGGTATAGACTTCAGAAAGGAAGCTTCCAGTTTATTTTTAATGCGAGAAAGTAACGAGTGTTAGGTATAGGAAATATAAATAAATGTGTTTTCTTTTGATATTTTATCCTTTATTTATATTTAATTACGGTAGATCACGGATTGAACATATACCATCCGAAGTTTCCCACGCATTCAAGTCCCGAACCCTAATCAAACAGGTATATGTAGTGCCTACGTTAGTAAGATTAATAAAAATAAACATTTTCAAAAGTCTAACTACCTACTAGGTAACTATCACAGGTCAAGAGAAACGGCCTGGTGACAGACAGACATTTGAACAGTGATAGCTTGAGACCTGCGAAAGAACATAGGGTAATTGTTTTTTTGACTTCGCAGGTGAAGCCGTGCGAGGAAATAGGTATAGTAAGTACAAATGCATAAAGGTAAGAAATTAGTAAATTACCTGTACCAACGGAACCCTCGAATTTCCGCGGTAAATCTATACAAAAATATTATAAAGATGAAGAGTTTGTTTGTTTGTATGAACGCGCTAAGCTCAGGAACTACTGGTCAGATTTGAAAAATTCTTTCGCTGTTAGATAGCCCATTTATCGAAGAAGGCTCACAAATTTTTGCATGAATTATAATATTAGTAGGACAGGATAGGATAGATATCATCACGCTAAGACCAACAGGAGCAGAGCACTGCGGGTAAAACCGCGGGGCGCAGCTAGTTATTAGATAAAATTTAAATTCGTATGATTAATTTTAATTATGTACGAACAATAACTCAATTCAAAATAGGTACATATAGGTACTTAAATATGCAAATTGAAAATAAAATGTAATTTTGAATTTGTCAGTAGGTATAACAGGTACCTAAATAAAAAAATAATGTTTTATTTATTTATTTTATACACTGCTTTATTATGTAAATTATAATGATTATAGGTAATTTGTTCACTAATATAAATAAAATAAAAAATTGTATGTAACATATAATTAAAGAATAAAATTTTGCATTATTTCCAAAAATAGAAAATAAAATATGCTAATAGTTGGTATACGTAGTAACGTATGTAATACATATGTAGATAGTTATTATGATAGTTGCTGCGTAGAATAGTAGCGTGCTTTCAGTGCGTTCAGTTACTGTTATCAAGTTCATTTATTTATCACATGCTTATGTCACCAGCTACATTGTACTATTAGGTATACTAAGGACCGATTTTTCAATGCTTGGATAAAACTTATCCGTCCAATAAAGTATAACACGATAATATTTAAATTTTAAATGTCACGTAAACTGTCAAATACGGGCAATTAGAATACTTTTTTTTAAATGGTAGTTTTATACATTATTCGACGAATAAGTTTTATCCAAGCATTGAAAAATCGGCCCTAAAAATATAATTAATAAACTTACAAATTTAAGTCAATTCAAAAGGAACAGTTTTTGCCCGTACATATAAAAAGAAATACGTATAGAAAAATTTAAACATTTGTTCATCGAGAAAGTCAGAATATTTCGCAACAAAAAAACAGATTTTATTCTTTCAGTAATTACTCTCATCATGATTCAGGCAAGATGATCACAATCGGACATTAGTATTTAATTAGTAATTGGACAAAGTATCACATTTGTCGTGAAGGTTTATGAGCCATAAAGTTATTTTAATGCCGCATTTGTATGCGACAGGCATTCTGTAATTAGTTGATGGTGTTCGATACCACACTCCGAGATCCTTGAGTTACGAACCATAACATTTTTTATAAAAATCTGTTTTTACAATTTCGATTTTACTGCTACGTGTCAAGAGTAATTGAGAGAAAGAGATATTGATTTAATTTTATGTGCGCGTGCGTATGTTTTTAAGTCGAAATAGTTCATTTTTTCGTTCCGTGAAATTTTTAATGAAGTGGATGAATTATTATCGTTTTAAAGAACGTTGTGATAAAAGAGTTTCTTTAGTATTTATATTGCTCGGTTAAAGAAAATTGTGAAGATTTTTGCTGGAATGCCATCGACGTTAGTTAGATAACTATAGGTTTGTATATTACGAAGATTACGAAATATACATGATTACAGGACACATGAAAGCACATGAATGAGATATTGATGGGCCATAGTTAATATCTAATATCTACATGTCAATAAATACAATCATAGGTACTATATAATCATACTATGTCATACTAGGAGACGATTGCAATTATTATAGGTGTTAAGATAACTGGCTGCTAATATTTACTTAGGTACTTTTTTTACAAATAATCTAAAGCTTATGATTTTGTGTTTGAAGACGCTTATCTCAGAAGCTACTGGACTGATTTCAAAATTTCTTTCATCGTTGGTTATGTACAAGATCCCTGAATGCTATATTATATTATAGGCTATCGATATACCTATATGTGCCACGGGCGATATTATCCGCTGGTAATATTTCAAAGTTTAAAAGATTTTTGTTTGGTTGTTTGTTGGATTGAACTAATCTTATGAACTACTGGTTCTAAATAAAATGAATCATTACTTTTTGAATTGTATGTATATTTAGGTAGGTACCTAGGCTTTATAACATTACGTTTCGACCAATGGAGTTGCGGGTGTCTAACGGTGTATTTACATCAAACGAACATAGAGCTAGAGCCTAGAGGTAGAGCAAGAGCATTATTTAGTGATATATGTATGTATTAGAACATGACATAGAATATTTTCGAACGCACTAAGTAGGTACAACGAACGAAAGCTATGCCTGTTTACACTTAAATAATTTAACATGATGAATGAGCACTAGTACCTACTTGAATTTCGCTATAATTATTGGAAGTTGGAACGAAGTTCCTTATGCGTTGCGAAAGGGGGCTAGACCGTAGACGGAATTAAGACCAAAAGTTGTAATGACACTTTTTGCTATGGTTGTAAGCCGTGCGCGTGTTTCTCTGGAACTTCGTTCCATCCCGGTGTCCCTTGACACCTCTCAAGTTTTTATTCAATTTTCAGGGTATGTAG
Source organism: Colias philodice (assembly GCF_061535455.1). Classification (NCBI taxonomy): domain Eukaryota; kingdom Metazoa; phylum Arthropoda; class Insecta; order Lepidoptera; family Pieridae; genus Colias; species Colias philodice. Next base: position 4,722,980 of record NC_143094.1, on the reverse strand, counting down.
CCGGAGTGAGTGCGTTTCGTTTTACGAAGTCAGAAGAAATTGAATCCATAATTCAAGAAACGAGTTTTGTAATAAGCTGGTTTCCACCTTATTTTTTTTTAAATAATAATTAAATAACCTATAAAAAACAATTACAATAAATTTTAAAATATACTCAATTCACAGGTCAAATTAATTTAATTAATATTGCAATTATAATGCAAAAAGCGAGCGAGCGAAGCGCGATGTCGCTTAGCTGAAGCTGAAGTGACTATTTACTACCATTATCTATTTACTCATTGTTAAGCCATGACAGCTGAATTTGCACCTTTGGGGTTATTCGTATTTTTTTACTCAAATCATTCATATTTGCCGACATGTTGTTGTCGTCTCGGATGACTGAACTGACATTTTAAATCAATACTTCCGGCGATTATCGAATTGTGCGCGAGATGTCTTGTTTATTGTTTATACCATTAAATTGTAATGAACACGCTTGTAGTTTACACTACGAAAATAATCTTAAAGTACATTTGTTGATCATCAGCTCATTATAAGTTGTCCGATCATTAATTGGACATAATTTGGTTATTAACATTTCAAAAACGTAGCTTACACCATTTTACACACAAATTAACATTGTATTTAGGACAACAATTGTTTTTAATTACTGACATACAATAAATACAAACTTACATGACATATACGAGGAATGCGAGTTATTTTAAACATTTTACATTACTTCATTATAACCTACTGAACTTTTTACATAATTATACGTGTAAATAGTATGTTTAATTTTTTTATAGTTATAGGTAAAGAATTTAATACACCAGCTGGTCGAGTTATTTTTTATTTTTTTGTTTTAGTTACATTTTCGCTGTGTTTGGTCGGCGTCAAGACAAAAAAGAGAACATATCTATGCTATCTTAATGACGTTTAATTGTAGAAGTGAATTTAAAAGGTGTAATTAATAAAATTACTTTACTACAAGTACTAACCTCGTAACTGAATAATGTGCTTGCTGTGTGTCGCGCGGTGCGACCACGGTGTACGTGACAGGCGACAGCGATTGAATTTTTTTAAGACTTTTGTGTATTTTGAATTTTCTAGAGTTTTAATAAGGTAAATGAAACTTTTTTTGTTAATTTAAACAAGACGCAAATTTACATGTGCCTATGAAAAGCAAATTTTATACAGGAGATTGCTAATGAGTATAATTGGCATTCTTATAGTTTATGTAAATTTGACCCGTAATGGCTTTTCGACTAATACCTACATAATTCGTAGTATTCAAAAATAACCAATTTACTACATAATAGGCATAGTTATTTATCACCATATAAGGTAATCATTATAAATTACTAATTTTATAAAACATAAAAACTTAAAAAAAATATATCTTCCGCTCCCGCTCTCACCACATCTCAGGTCACACCGCACTTACCGAAAAAACATCGCAAGCGCAGCCCGTCTAACCTGTTATACGTTCGTAGAATGGCTCGACAGAAAAAGAGCAACGCGGGAATGTTGTCAAGGCTAAATGTTTGTGCGCTACTGAAAGTTTATTTGAGTAAAGTTCTGTTTTGGGGGTGTAAATGGGGGTTACTTTACTGTCAACTTATGCAAAAGCCTATAGAAAAAAAATGTTTTTTTTTTTAAGATCTTAAGTATAGGATTTGTATCACTTTTACGATGTTGGTAGAGTATAAATATTATTTAAGTAATAAGTATGTATAAATAACATACTTACCTATTTCGCTATCAAAATTTTCTTAATTTAGCTAAGAAATAATATAATGCTATGCTGCCTAGACAAGTTTTTATAACGAGTCTATTTGCATATACCTATAGGTTAATCAAAGGTACGTTTTGAAGTTATTTATTTTTTAATGAAAACTCAAATAAAACTGGAACTTTTTATGGATAGCTATAAAATGATAAAAAATCTTAATACATATTTGGAATAATTAATAAATAAATACATTTTTACGAGGCTGCCAGGAGGGAATGCCTTTTATTTCTTTTATTGAAATAAAAGGCATTCCCTCTGCCTCCTCCCCCACTCCTTAAGTGACATTGAATATTAAAATGATTGTGAATGACTTGATTGATAGATAAGAGTTTTAAATACTCCAAGTTATTTAAGAGACCTTTTAATTATAAGTTCAAATATGAAAATTGCTACGCAATAATTAATAGAGATATCACATAAAACACCTTAATAAAAAACCTGCTAACATACCTACATAAAACTACTTACCTATAATAATTAATCCACTTCTGCGAATGACTATTCTTGGAAACTGCAAGCATGCGGGATGCGTATGTAGGACTTAATAGTTAATACTAAATAAAAAACGTAATAATATTTCATACCTAATAATTATGAGTCTATACTAATTACTAAGTAGTATCATAAAGCTGAAGAGTTTGTTCTGTTCGAGTCGTTTGTTTGCTTGAACGCGCTTATCTCCATGCGGCCATGGGCCGATTTAAAAATTATTTCACTGTTAGATGGTCCGTTTATCGAGAAAGACTATCATCACGTTAGGCCCAAATAACCCAATGCGGATAAAACCGCAGGGCACAGCTAGTCAATACAAAATATGCCAAAAATATTCAACGTTTATTCGCTACTAGCTGTGCCCGCGACTTCGTCCGCGTGGAATAGTGACTGCATAGTAGTTACTACTTAACTTTTATTGAATAAACACGTACTACCATAAATAATTAAAAAAAAACTTTTAGTAAAATTTATTACTAAACTGAGCTAAAAAGATAAATGCCTAACCAATTAATTTTCTACGTAAAATTTATTTTAAATTATGTCATATTATTTTTTAGGCACCAGGAGAGAAAGGAGCAAATTTATTTTCCTTCCTTCCTTGTATGGATGTTTTTGACAATATATTGTGCAGCAAATGAGTGCCGAGACAAACGTCAAAACGCAAAGGAATAGAATCCGCTATCGATACTAATTGACATAAGCGTACTGATGATGTTTTACTAAAGATTTGTTCACCCTACCAACGACGACGACGATCACGAACAAAATTTTCATCCAGTCGCAATTTAATAAAATTGTGCAAAACACATCATACGCTTATGACATTTAGTATCGTAGCGGATTCCTTCTATTCCTTTGCGTTTTGACGTTTGTCTCAGCGCTCATCTTTCCTGTCTCGCGCCTGTAGTAACTAAACCGTTTAGACTGTGCAATAAAAATTAAATTAAAAAAAAAAAAACCCAACGCAACGAAGAAAAGTGCATAGAAAAAGGAATAAATAATTTCACAAACTTCCCGAAGATTTTAAAAATTAAATACCATTTTAAATATTTATAAAAATAAAAAAAACAAAGTCGTCGGGGCTGCCATACCATCATTATCATATTATTATCATAATTTTAAAGATCGTCGGGAAGTTTGTAAAATTTTTTATGCCTTTTCCTTCATTGCGTTGGGTTTTTTTTTAATTTTTAAACTTCGGTTTCTTATTTTCATGTAATATTTTCAAGCGAGACCTACCTTTACCTCCATAATACATGCCTACATCATATTGATATCTATAAGTTTGTTGCTCCTTGACATCTTTTAAGTTGGGCCGTAACCGTGCACAAATTGTAATGGACCACAGTGGCAAAAGAAGTGGTATATTTAAGAAAAAAATTGCCAATCGCCGCGCCAGGCCTATGTGGCTTTGAGTAGAATTCAAAATTTCCAGGGTGTGGCTATCCTCTCGCTCCCATATCCCCCTCTTCTTTCACAGACTCAACCTTTCCATCCCTAGTAAATAGCAGAACCGATTTTGATGTAAACCATATTATCTAATTGTACCTATATGTACACGACATATCCTGTCGTTTGATGCTCCATTTGGTTTATTTACCTAACCACTGTCACCCCTAAAGTGTAATAAACGGATGAACCGATTTCGATAAAACATTACTAATTGTAATTCACACGTTGCTCTTTCATATTTTGATATGCCGCTTGAGATATTATTTGACCACATTCGATTATTGTTCATTCCCACTTTTACCGCTGTAATCTGTGCTGTAATCTAATAAATGGAAAAACCGATTTGGATAAAAATAGAACTATAACTGTACTTCACCCGTTATGCACTTTCATTTGATATGTCACTTAGGTATACTTGACAACAATCGTTTCTTTCATTCCAACTTTTACCCATATATAGGTATAGTAAATGGATGAACCGATTTTGATTAAATATGTCCAATTATACTTTACACGTCATGCACTTTCATTTCATATGTCACTTGAGTCAAAATTCATTTTTTTATTACCTAAAACTTTTATATCGTATATCAAATAAATGGATGAACCGATTTTGATAAAATTTGACTTATTGTTACTGATAGGTCGTTCACATTCATTTAATATATCACTAAAGTATATTCGATAACTTTAGTTATTTTCATTCCTACTTTTACCTCTATATGTATACCTAGGTATAATAAATGGATTAACCTATTTTGATATAGTTTATCTAAGAACCAGCGTCGGAAAATATGCTGCCTAACAAAAAAACCGCATCTAATTACCTGCTAGCCAGCTACGGTCACATGAGTAGAAAGACGGAACAGAGACTAAGCTTCTTAAGAACGTGCAAAATTGTTACCTATTTTGGTAGGGTTGTCACAATAGGTTAAGACAAATTAAACAAAACATTTGTTAAATAGTTTTATAATTACACACAATTACATACATACTTACAAATGTTAAACTTGTAATAATAATGAAAGGTAAAAACACACCGTGTACAATTCTCTTCTTAATAAAAAAGGACCTAATAAAATAAACGCAAGTAGGTACTTACTTGAAAAAGTAATAATCAAAATATTTACTCACCTATTGTACTCCCTGGGCCTGGGATAGTTGAAGTATGATATATTTTTAGTTTTTCTAGTATTATTCATACACACAGTACAATAAACAACCATTTTTAACAATAAAATATTACGTTTTATATTAAAATATTCAAACTTGCAAGTTGCAACTAATAAAACAAACAACGTGCGTCGTATCAACCCTGAGACTGTCCTCAGCCTGTGCAAGCGCAAACCGGTTTTTTCCAGAATCGCTGCGTACGCGACAAGCGGCCTGCGGTCACACACACATGCCCCGCGTACTTGTAGTAGTGCAATCGATTCGCGCGGTTGTTTGAAGCTTAGTCTCTGTTCCGTCTTTCTACTCATGTGCTACGGTGGCACAAACAGATACACACACAGACACACATAGCGGTCAAACACTTATCACCCATCTTTTTGCGTCGGGGGTTAAAAATATTATAATACGTTATACGACATAATTTAAAGGACATTTTATGTATAAAATTTACCTAAAAATAAGCATAATTTAAATTTGACCCCTCCCCCCCTACTACCTCAGCTTACCCCCCCACCCCAACCCCACCCTTGGGGACTTTCGATATGATCACCTGGACATTTTATAGAAATAACTGTAGCGTATAACAGATAACGTTTTAACGTACACTGTATAATAGTGTACCATAGAATGCCTTAGCAAATGTTCGCCGTGAATACTTAAATGGTCATAACTTTTTTATTTATAAACCGATTGACATGAAATAAACACTAAATGTTAAATGAAGATTACCACAATATATTAATGAAAACCGCATTTAAATCGGATAAGCCGTTTCTGAGATTAGCGTGTTCAAACATACAGACAAACAGACAAACGGACAAACGGACAAACAGACAAACAGACAAAAAAAATTTTAACGACAGTTTTGGGTTTGGGATCGATTTAGTAATAACCCCTGCTAATTTTTTTTTACATATTTTCATTGTACAGACACCACTTTTCTAGAATTTTATTATATGTATTGATGATGATGATGTATTGATAAAGCCGTGGTTGGAGCATTACCGAGAATTTCAGACTTATAAAATAAAATGTGTTTTTACGACGGACCATATTCAGACACTGACAATAATTAGTAGTGAATTTATGTACAGCCTTACTTGTACGAGCGGTGCCTTTTCAAGGGTTTTAATTAACGTAGATAAGAATAATCTGTTTAAATTCATTGTAATTGAGACGGTCGTCGGTCACTTTGTTATGTAATTGCTTTAATCGATTACGATTGTATCTTTGGTGATTACTGGTTGACATTTAGAACGATTTTTATGAGTATTGTTTGCTCATATACTTAAACTATCACTGCTTTTCCTTGACCACCTGGTTCTGGTAGAGTAGAGATCGCTGCCTTGGCGATAAGCGCCTGTTGTGCTCATCTGTGTCTTTTCTTTATTACTTCTGTTTCTATAATTTTGGTGCACAATGTAGTATTTTTGTTGTTGTTGTTGATAGGCATTTTCGCCAAGTTTCTATTGTAGTGAGGAAGGTAGGTAGTGTAGAAATACGCCTGTGTCTCGGAGGGCATGTAAAGCTGTCGGTTCTGTTTCCGATCTCCCTCCCGTCGTACTTCTGTCCCATAGGACTGTGAGTATTGGAACAGACAGTGTACGTAATTGGGCGCATATTTGAATATTACTATGTATAGGTAGGTATGTATATCTCCTGTAGAGTTGAGAAGTATTTCTTGAATAATTATCCACTTTATGCTCAATCAATATCAGTTCTATAACTATTTCACCGTTCTGGTTATATTAGAGGTATATTCCAATACATTCATTCCTATGACATATATATTTTTAAATTTACGACAAAATTTGAATGGGATATTTACTTTACTCGAAAGGATATTTTAGTAGTATCGACACAATGCTACTTTCTAATTACGAACTCCCAAATCCAAAAATGTATAATAACTTATCAACTCCCACACGATACATCAACAGCTTCTATAAAACACTACATTATTTTACACATATATTACACAACGAAATATACAAAAATAAACTCGTTAATTACAATTAAATAGAGACAATTAACAAAGATAAACTAACAAACTGCAGTCTGGCGCGTGTCTACACTCGACTACAGTCTATAGAAACATTGACAATGCGTACTCTATACCTACATATACACAGTAGTTAAGAGTTGTGACTCACTCAGGAAGACATTACGCAACTAGGGCTGTCACAACTTGTATAAATATTCAACAGTTTTATTAGATAAACTAGTGTTCATTATGGTCAGTTTGATAGGGTTGTCGAGTTGGTTATTTTCGCAATAAGTACATTTTTTTTTTGTGTAGGTAAGTGTTATGAAGTATAGGTAAGTAAATATAATTTGAAAACCTGTTACTTATATATATAATGTAAATTTACTTCGAGTCGTCTAGTTAAGTCCAGGTTCTGCCTATGTAACGCTCTTTGAATTCTGTTATTTTGATAAATAAAACTAAAATAAATAAACATTAAAGATAAATAACTTATTCCTATAAATAATATTTAAACACTGCAACACGTTCTATTTACTTGGCGTGTTTGTTGAACAAATATCATACAGCATCACTATTGTTTTCACTTTTCAGGTAGATATGAGTTTCGAATATAACTAGTATCTTAATTTGGTATTTTTATTTTACGTAGTTGTTTTTCTCGTGTAGTGGACAGAATGAACTAAATTTTCGAATTTAATATTTCCTAAATCCCGATACGATAGTATGTATTGTATTCATGATAATAGCCGTATTAAATACTTTGAATTAGTTGAGTGACTAGCACTCTTCCTGCGGTTTCGATCGCGTAAATAACAAAAAACTTTTGTCAAATAAAAGATAAACCCTAAAAGACAAACAGTTGTTATCGCATTTTTTAAAATTATATTTAATGCTTATATATGCGTTATAAAAAGAGTATATTTATTTGGCTTGCCGAACTAATTTCAGGAACTACAGGTTAAAATTTAATTAACATTTTGTTATCGAACATATTTTATCCGGAAGGTCCAGCTATAGGGCAAATAACATCACGCAACAACCAATAAGAGCGAAGCTGCATTGAAATGCAAAAAAAATTGCAAAAACTGGAAAAACCATTCCTTTTGAGAGCAGAAATTATCTATCATGAGTATAAAAAAAAAACATATAATTCGACCATCTTTATTTAAAAGTGTAGTTTTTTTTTTAATAATCCAATGAGAGTGGAAGTATTACGTAAACGAGTCGCGATGGGATTACTAGTTAAGCTTCGGTTTATGCTATTAAGGGATTACTTGAGATACAGCCAATCCTTAAGCTAATTAACGTTTCCGCTTCATTGCGAGGCTCATGCTTTGATAAATAGTTACAAGGTTCTTTTAGGATGGTATCTAGTATTTTTTAGACAGCAGTTTGACGTGGTTACCTACAGAAGCCCGGTGGATTTTGATGTTTACGCGATGATTTAAGTCATTTTAAATACATAGATAGATTTAATCGGAATTATAAAATACAAGATTTCCGCCCGCGGCTTAGCTCGCGTTTCCAAAAGAAAACCCGAATAGTTCCCGTTCCCGTGGGATATCCGGGATGAAACCTATCCTATATGTTAATCCAAGTTAGATATGTGTACTAAATTTCATTGTAATCGGTTCGGTAGAATTTGCGTGAAAGAGTAACAAACACTCACACACACACACACATCCTCACAAACTATCGCATTTATAATACTAGTAGGATGAAATCTACTTTCGGAATTGTAGCATAATTTTGGATTTCTTGTTTAGAAATCATTGATATTATGAGTAAATTATTATTAAATATTACGACACTAATAAATGCAAAATATTTTTTTTGGTGACACAAAAGTTATTCATACTTTAAAAAAATAATTACCTATGTAGTTTATTAAAAAAATACTATTTATGGCTATTAGATGAATGAAATATTTCAATACAATACTACTTTATACCCCTAAAAAGTAGTTAGTTTAATATAACGTTAGTGTTTAGACTAGACCATATTGCGACAGCCCTATAACTGCGTTATTACTCCACTAACTCGAAAAGTACCGACATACTTATATACCTAAGGATAACTGGTAAATTACTGTAATAATTTATTTATTTTATATTACACCACACCACACAAAAAAAAGGTAAAAGTGGGTCAATTTCTGGAGTCGGTAACATACAAACATACAGCTGAAGCTAATATATGCGTGTTATTTATTTATTTATAAATAACATGCATGCAGTGTTAATGAGTTTACCACAATTATTAAAGAGCACACGTTTCAAATGCACATGTGGCTTAAATATAAATTAACATTCTTATCAAGTCCACAGCTAGGTATCCGTGAATACTCAATCTTAGTAACACTTTTTTGCTCGTCCCGTCCGTGCCATAAATATTCATAAAACTTGGGTTTTTCCCTTTGATCGTGCCATTTCTATTCGTGTCTTTTTTATGTGTTCTGGGGACTGGGAGATCTTTTGTTGTAGGCTGGCTTCATGAATGCTAAGTTCTTGGGTTTTTGTATACGGATTTGGAAAATAGGAGTTTATTCATATTTCATGTGTGCGTTAATTGTATTAGATGTTTAGAGGTACCTAATTATGTTTTTTACTTGATATGTCCGTTTGATGTATTTCCAATTTTTTTATTGTCTTGGCTTGAATTCAACTAAAAAAAAATGTCTTTTAGTATTCTTTCGATTTTTCATAATTTCGGTATTACAGGTGCCCGGGTCGTGACTCGTGACAGTAGATAAAACAAGGAATAAAGATTAATGGAAAAATTGTACCGCTGCCCTTTCCGTGAATTAACCTGATGTGTCAACACTTTGGGGAGTTGTTTGAAGGAAATTCTCGTGACACTTTTAATCTAAAAGTTCTCTGAAAGTCTTTCATTGATTGTAGGTAATTACCTATCACTATAAAATAATTATTTTATTGAGCATATTTTGGAGATTAATATTTATATTGCTTACGTATATGTAAAGCTTCTAACTACAACATAATACCTAGATGATGGCTTAGGTAATCTAGATTCTAGATAATAGGGTTTTAGATTCCACTTTTAATAAGGAAGTAGGTTGAGAAGTAATTGTTGCTCTTATGTATGTGCAACAACGCAAACTATGCGACGTTAACGCATTTTAATGACATTTTTTTCTGTTACACAAAAGTAGAGTATACAAGCTACTAGTATTTGATCGTTTCTTCTATTGAAATAGAGAAGATTCTATTCTCTACTATAAAGATAGTTCCATAAACAAAGTAACACTTGCTAGTTGCAAGTCATTATTGGTTATTGAATCAATCGGAAGCTGCCACCGCGCATTCCTCGTTGCTCTAAAGGTAAACGCACACTTATCCGAGAAGTCATCATTTCGTTCGCTATGTAAGCTATGTTCCTAATGTTGCGAATTGTTGTAAGCGGTGATTATCACCATCAAGTGTCTCGTCTGCTTCATTGTACGTTCGCAGTGTTCTTAATGGTGCAAAATGTTATGAGTAACCGCTATCACCATCAAGTGCCTTGCCTGCTCTATTACAAAAAAGAAAGAGTCGAATAAAAAGTTTTATTATACGTAGAAATCTCATTTCTCTGACATAAGCAACTAATCTATCCTCCGTTTCCTCGACGCTTTGACACCGCGCGGGCTTGTGATTTCATGTAAAGAATTCTTAAATTCGTTTCGTTGGGCCGGCGCGGCGGCGCGGCGCGTACAGCTCGGATGAATGTGCGTTCACCCTTACAAGTTACAGTCTGTGAGGAAAATCGACCTTATGTGTTTTAATTGGTTTGTTATTGGACCACCTACTGGTATGATAATGTGTATATTAGATTAGATATTTGGAATTGTCATATGAGTTTAGTTTTTTAATTAGATATTTTATTGAATTGTAATTAAACGAAAACAATAATTCAACTTATCTATTTATGTCCTTTAAGAAAAATTATCAATGTTATTATCTAACAAATTAAGTAAGCTACTAATCAGTAGATACTTGACATTAAAGAGATCTGCAGTAGAATTTAACATAGGAAAAATTAACCATTAAATTAATCCAATAAATTAATTATCCTGACGTAATATTAAAAGAAAAAAAAAACAAATTGATAAATCTCATTGATCTTTTTATTTAAAACAGAATAAATAAAATACGTCATCCTCTCTATTCGCGCGTAAAAAATTTAAAAGTCATTTTATAGACAGACCAAAGATAGACTAATTTCACAGATACCAAATGCGAGAGCGCGCCAACTGAAACGTCAAACCATAACGCAATACCACAGATAATCCTCAATTTTTCACAATAGACAAAAAAAAAACATCCGTGAAACAAAGCTGCGACTATAATAAAACAAAAAACAAAAAATGGTCAACAAAAGACAAAAGAATTTCCAAACAATGGCCGTCGGTAGCTAGCAGTTACTTCACACAATGACTGAGCAGTGAGCAACAATGCGAGAGCTGCTGAATTGTTACGTCATTGTTTTTTATGCTATTAATTTACGGATCTCAATTTGTGCACGGTGCTCTATGGTTTTTAAATACACGTGAATTTGTATGGATTATATTTTGGTTGATGATTGGAAAACTTTTATAATGGTTAATATTATTTTTTCTCGATATGAATGACATATAATATGCCTCTTTTGGGTATCATATTACAACATTGTACTCAGGCAAAAATACACCTATTTATATCAAAATGCAGCAGAGTGAAAGATCAGCCAACAATTAATAAACTATGAACTATCAAATTCTTACAGATTTGATGATTTCCCGCCATACAATTAGGATATTATAAATCGTTCGCCTGCCTAAAATCACGTCAATTTGTCTTTCTGTTTTGTCGTAAAATACGGAGTAAAATATAGAAGATAAGAAACATGTTAATGAAACGTAAGAAACAGGCCATAAAAATTATATTCGAGACTGTGTTTATTGAATCTCTAAAAAGGCAATTTAAATTGTACTACATAATATTTATTTAAGTAAGTTTAGCTTTAAGTAACTTGCGTACCTATTTAATTTGTTGTTGCTATCAAATCTGGAATAAAAAAAAATTTGTGCGTATACTAGTGTAAACACGTAAGAAGTGAAACTTCTTTATGACCTTATTTTTCAAAAAATAATTAACTATATGCAACTTTACAGAATCACGCGTGGTAGGGATAAGAAAAAGATGGCGCGTAACGGAAAAATGTCACGCGTAACGAAAAAAATGTTACACTAAATTTTTTCCAACCCCGATAAAGAAGTTTCACTTCAAAAATATTTGAAGGCATAATTTTGTAAATTTTACAACATATCGCCTCCAGCTCCTAGACTATACAAATCATAACATGGGGGGCGAAACTAATTATACATGTATCTGCATAAATTAATGAATATATTATGCAGATACATGTATAATTAGTTTTTTAACCTAGATATTAGGAAATATTTATACACTTATTAAGTATGATGAAGTATCTAATTACACCCAACCAACAAATCGTTGCTCTATAGAAGGGATAAGAACGTTTCAGAGGTGCTAACTGGTAGTTCTATAAGGGTGATAAGAACGTTGTATAAACCCCAAAGTGGCGCATTTATAAAGCCATTTGATGGTATTGTGTTGCTGTAGCAGCAACTCAGATGCCAATTGGACCTATAGAAGAGTACACTTATAGAATCGCGATGCTGTTATAGAGCGAAGTAGTGATATAAAAGGAACCGCGATGCTGTTACAGCGCGAAGTTGTGTTTTAAGAGTAACCGCAAATCTTTTGTAGCACGAAGTTGCGATGTACAAGTCACTGCGACGCTATAATTATAATACAAAATGGTAAATCGTGTACCAATTGATAATACGAGTAAATGTCTATAGGAACCATCATCGTGGTGTCGAGTATTAATTTTTGTTACACTGTTAATTATGTTAGATACATTAACTGACTTGTGAATGAAATTTTACTGATAGATTATATGCATAATTACGCTGTTTTTTTCATGCCCCCTTCGAATTATTGAGTTTTAAGTAATTAAAAAACTAATTTTACACCAAATTGCTGTATAGGATGCCAAATAGCAACTCCGTGGCTATTATACGTCCGCAAACGAACGTAGTTTTGACAACTGTCATGCCATATACTGGATTAAATTAGTAGGGTTCCCTGATGTAAATAGAAAACCCATAACATGTTTTATTTTGTATTTTCTAGTGTAAATTCCGATTTTTAGATTCCGATCCCGAAGTGTCAAGCAAAACACTAGTGTCTGAATGGTCTGCTTCTGAATTATCACAAACCACATGATGGCTGTTAACTTGGTTTTGTTCATAGGATGTAACAGATTGTACGGAATCATTGTCCGTATTCGAAGCCTCACCTTGAATTTGTCTGGTGTCAATCGTTACTGAAGCTGCGATTTTTTTAAATTCATTCAATCCATGATTATTAAATAGAACCCTTCAATTATTTACGAGACGGTGCTGACAATATGGCAGGTTTTTGTTGTTTTAAAGTGAAAGAAACTCTCTTATAGGCCGTATATCTCTCGTAAGTGTCGCATTTTACTACATTAATACGCCGTTTTTGTTACATAACAGAGTTATTAACTCTTTTATACAGTAAATCAGTCCTATAACTCTGACCACTCAGCTATTAAACCACTGCGTTATAATGGGCAGAAAAACACTTAGGTATATAATTCAATTAGGTTACAAAGAAGTGATATAAAACTCGGATATATCACCTAATTGCTCTATTATGGAGTTTCAGCAACCATGAAGATTCACAGTGCTATAATAGTAATAGGGAAAACCATTACAACACTAAATTGTCCTATTGTAGATTTTTTTACGCCTCTATAGGCATGGGACTATAAAGGTTACCCTAGAATCGTTTATTGCACTAATTTGCTGTAAAAAAGAGACCACCAGCGCTGTTATGTGATAATATCGTCCTGTTATTGCTGTACCAAAATCTGGATAAGAGCTGCTCTATAAACGCCGTATAAAATAGTGATATAAACGTTTACATCACCTTGTTATGGGACAAATTTGCTGTGTATGATTATAGAGCAAAATCATCTCATTAAACGCTATTATACAACAAGCTTGTCACCGCGACACTGTTATACGTCATTTAAAAAGCTTTTTAGTGATGTAAGTTATTGTTATAGGACATCTTTGCTGGTTGGGCATTTTTTATTGCTAATTGCTAAGTTATATAAAAATTAATGTAGATATATACAGTTAAAGATAATAATTATTAATATTTGAAAAAGGAGTCTCTATGTAACGCAGATATTTTGTAGATTTTTATTTTTTAATTTTTACCATATTAATATGTATATTTGTAAAGATTAAAAAATGGTAATTAATGAAATGAATATTGTATTACATTACATCTCAAATATAAGTATTTTATTCGTAAAATCAAATAGAATAAAGCAAGTCATGCTTGTATAACCAAAACAATTTTTGTCAGACAGAAATTGTATAGCTATAGACTTCAGCCATTTATACTGTATACACCCCAACTACATTCTCCCATAAATTATATTGCTCTGTACAATTTATTAGATATAAAATAATTTTATAAGATAGATTATAATTAAATAGTTGCATAACTGTGCGCCAGGTGAGCGTATCTGCTGATAACGTTATCAGCTTCCGCACAGCTGCCAGATTTATGGCGGCAAATTTGCAGACGACGATTGTGTTTTTTATTCATAAGTCTTTATTGTTAATTTTTTAAACCATTTTTTTATGTGGGGAAAACTTGCAAAGATACCCACGGCCCCCGGGGAAGGAGCCGTGGCCCGTGGGTTATGTCGGACTCTTACCGACTAAAACCCCACTGTATTTCCGTCGAGCCAATTAATGCGGGTTGCGAATTCTTCCGTTTGAGATCTGCTTTATCTCACTATACTAGGATATGGTTACCGCAATTTGATGGTACCAGTTTGATGGTAAGCATCACCGTCCATCGACAGTTTTAAAGCATTCGGTCCTACGTAATCCTACGTCTCTTAGCAAATGGATTGCCAGCAATATAAGATATGAATAAATGAATGAATGAAAAATTCTTTATTGCACACAAAATTACAAGATTACAAAATAAGAGTGGTACAATTTATAATATATACACAGGGCGGTCTTATCGCTGTAAGCGATTACTTTTTGGTACAAAAATTAATTTTATCAAAATGGGTGCAGCCGTTTTTGTTTGACTCTTTACCGTACTTTAACTATTGCAGTAATGAAATTATTTACAAGTGGCAAGTGGCAACCCTAAAGCGGAATGCCTAACTCTAACCTTCAAGCGAGCAAATTAAAAACAAAATGAATTTCGCCTCGCCTTCAAGGCTTGTTTACTCAATTATCACACAGCAAATAGCACTAATGATAAGGTTTTACGCTTAATAACGAAAATGTTCGCAAACAAAAAGGTTAATTACAAGGCAAAAGCATTTTAAACGGAATTAAATGGAGAGTTAGACTGTTTGTTGCGTTTTTACGTTGAACGGATGTACCAGTAGATGATGGATAAATTGTGCATTGTACTTCTAAAAATGGTTATAAATTATTATCCATCGTAATAAGTTTTCAATCGATGATAAAACTACGCGGGTTTTCCTTTGAAAACGCGGGCGAAGCCGCGGACGGAAATCTAGTTATGAAATATGAATAGAAGTCAGAATGTGTTTCTAAAATTTGCCCGCCCTTTTTTATAAATTTTCACTATTGGTAGGTAAATCCTTAATTTTAAAAGTTTACTTTTTAACTGTTTAGAAATTAATTTACGCTTCATGATTACGGAATGTATGATCATTGTATAACGTTATTAGAATTTTCAAAATATTGCTTTGTAATATATGCAACTATCTACACTAATATTATAAAGAGGAAAACTTTGTTTGTTTGTTTGATTGTAATGAATAGGCTCATAAACTACTGGACCGATTTTAAAAATTCTTTCACCATTCGAAAGCTACATTATCCACGAGTAACATAGGCTAGGTTTTATCCCGGAAATCCCACGGGAACGGGAACTATGCGGGGTTTTCTTTGAAAACGCGGGCGAAGCCGCAGGCGGAAAGCTAGTATAAAATATAATAATAGAAGCAACTCTGCCTGACTGCAGCAATTAGTCGACACGGACATGACAGAGGCAACAATTAGAGCCAGTACCTACCTACATATGTAATCTGTTTTTATTTATTTACACCGATGAAATTTGAATAACGTATAACTAGACTAATCAATCAAATTTTAGACTTAAATAACATATACGTATATATGATGTTCACAACATACCAACCCAAATCCGTAGATTTATTTTAAAAGCAACACACGCGTCGATGTAAATAAAATAATGTGACAAATAATTAATAGTAGATTATATCTTATCGTTTTATAAATAGGATTCAGTTCAAAATGATGTCATATATTTTATGGACAATAAAACGCAGAAATAGTTGAAATCTTAGGTTGTAAATGTAAAGCGAAAATAACTAAAATTGAAGTATCCGTTAGCACTGATTACTATATTTTTATATTTAAATTATCAATAGAAAAACATCGATTTATACCTCACAGGTTTCTATAAAAGTACATAGCTTTTTTTACACACATACAAACATTTTAATAAACTTAATATCTTATATCGCTTAATATCAATTTAGAAGATAAGAATCGGAGATAATAATAAACTTTTCAAATAAATATTGAGGGCCTAACTATATTATATTTTCTATTGACATTATTATTTAGATTAATCATTAAAAATGCTTTTACTTAGGTTTGTGTAGAAACCATTTTATTTTTTATTTTTTAAAGGAAAAAAATAAAAATAAATTGATGTGAAGCGCTATTTGAAACCGAGTCTGTCGCTTTAGCGTTTGGATTTTTTTATAAATTGCCTTTGAAGCTATAAATATAAAATTGGTGTTTATATTTAATTATTCAAAAGTGACCCATATATCGGCATCATTAACAATTTATTCCTGTATTGTATTTATCATTACATTTAAAACGCGCAAGTTTGTTTTGATTCTGCTAACGGTTTCTAGTATTTTACGTATAAACGGCTCATCGGATTTGGATATAATTTGGCATAGAGATAGATTGAAGCTTGAATTTGTACACTGACTACTTTTTATCCTACTACCAGACATAAAAAGCAACGGAGAAGCCACTAGATGTAAATCTGCTAATATTTTGAAGCTGAGGAGTTTGTTTGAACGTCTTAATATCAGAAATTATGGGTTCGGCTTGACAAAATGTTTTTGTTTTGGATAGTCCATTTATTAACGAAGGTTTTAAGCATAGAAATCTAAATAACAAGACACATAGAAGTGCTATAATGTCATAATTCGTATGAAAACCGCTGTCGCCAAAATCAACACATTCAAACCGAAAGCTAAACAGTACACACAAGTAAACTATGCCTTTTATTGGACAGCTTGATTTTAGTGAAAACTAACTTAACTATTAAATTAAGCTTTTGAATATGTATCCTAACGCACGAATTTACGGTTTATTTTAGAATAACATCCCTAAGTATATGAGACTTTTTGCTCCAATACGAACAAACGTGATAATAAGAATGGTCGACTGTGTCATTCATTGTTATTTCGATTACTATGGTGACACTCGTAATACTTGTAAATATTCTATAATTTTAAGGAAAAACGGCATTATTTCTAAAAAAAAATATTTTCCGATGAAATATTATTCCTTTATAAGTATA
Organism: Colias philodice; assembly: GCF_061535455.1. NCBI lineage: Eukaryota > Metazoa > Arthropoda > Insecta > Lepidoptera > Pieridae > Colias > Colias philodice. Next base: position 4,705,363 of record NC_143094.1, on the reverse strand, counting down.
ATTACAACTTGTGGAAGAATTTCCGCAATGGGAATTGCTGAAGCCTGAAACACACCATGTATACACTCATACGTCTCCAGAGCAACTGAACAGTGACGAATGCACTGGTGATGTGAAAATCACCTGAGTGGCGACAAGGTCACGCACGCTTACGACTTCTAGTGTCTTGTTATTTAGATTTCTATGGTTTTAAGGTAAATATTATTACGCTACGGCCAATAGGAGCGAAGTAGCAATGAAAAATGTTACAAATTGGAGAAAAATATTCGAGAGCAGACTAGTTGCGTCAATCAACTTGTAGTAGTTTTAATCAAATCTATCTACCTTTTAAATAATAATAAATTGTTTCCATTATTGCTATCATACTAAATAAATATAATTAAATGAAGCAGTTAGATACACAGTGGTTATATTATTTACGACGTTATTATAAGATGTTAGTGGACGGGTGAATTAAAAACAATTCAATCTCCTCATACGTATCTATCATATACATACTGCTCAATTATATTTTAAACATTAACCTGAACATCAAATACAAATTCAAACGGTTTTCGTAATGAAAATCCATCGTTCTCGCTGCTTGCGATCACGGAGTCATTGACTGCGTTCAGATTAGAAATGCGCTTTCTACACAGCGGCGGCAATAGCTTGGAGCGCGCGACGTTGCCGCACTTACGGTTTGTATTTGGAAAATTTCGTGCGTCAAATAAAATTGTTTTTGCAATAGCGTACATTATGGTTACATTGTTAATATAATATACGCTTGCTTCAATATTGCGAATTGCTTGTTTAAATACTGACGTGGGAGTATTCCTTTTCTATAATATTGATAATACATAATATTATTGCAAACATTAATAGTTTCATATTAGTTACATAATATATTGATTAGGTAATCAGCTCTCTATTCACATAGGTACCTATGTACTTGTTTCTAAGTTGTATATGCACGTATATTATGCATAATGTACGCATGTTCTTGTCTAAAACTCGGTATCTCTCTATCAGTCTGCTTGCCTATTCACGATTTCTTAAAAAACCACTCAACCAATTTTCATGTGGTTTTCAACAATAGATTTATCTATCACTTTAGTGAACCTTAGAGAAGCTGAATTATATATACATTTTTTTTATTTGGATTTTGGATCCATGCATATACATACCCGCATGGAAGAACATCGACGAAACATCACGGCGTACAGAGCGGCAAAAATTAAACCGATTCGAAGCTATAATCGAAGTCCTCGCCTTATTAGTTACTTATGCCTTTTAGACAATAAAATATAATATGGTGGATTTGTTCCTTCTTCACTATTCTAATGAACACTTCAATGTGACTTCAATATCATACAACAAAATCTTAGGACTAGCTTGATAAAGGGCAACGCGTCAGAATGTAAAAATTTGGTCACGTATAAAATGGTACAACTGGAAAGGTCTTTAGACAGATACTGTATAAATCCTTATCTAATTTAAATACGATAGTATCCTTAGGCATGTAATTAACTGTTTAAAAACTACACACAAATGAATATATTAAGAGTTATCGCAAAAGAAACAAATGCGAGACAAATTCGCGCGGACTTACAATGAAAGGACATCATGTAGAGACTGGGCGGATAGCTAGTTAAAATGTCTATAGGTATAAGTTCTTACTATCATAAGTTATTAAGTATGTATATCATTCATTTATCATGTTCATATAATAATAATAATATATAATAATAATAAATTCTTTATTTCAGAACAATTTAGTCCCATAATTTACATGTATACAATTTTAATAATTTTAATACAGAAAAACCAATGAAAAAAAAAAACATAAAGCCATTACTTAATTATCTCATAATAATTGAGATCCAAGTTTTATACAAACTACTAGTTATATTTCTGTCAGCCAGACTGCGTACAATTTTATTTCTACACTTGTCAACTCTGGACATAAATGTAGCAATCCTGTGTCTCTGGATGGCATTCAAGGAGTTTACTCTAAAGTTGGTATACATCTCCGAAGCGCTGCAAAATTTGTCGAGCCCCATCAAATATCGGAAGATGTTATTGTGCTCTACTCGAATGCCATCGTATGCTTTTTTGGTGTAATTAGTCCAAAGTTGACAAGTATAGAGGGACTGACAGAAAGTCTTAAATAAATGAACTTTAACGGAATTGGATGCCCTACGAAATTTCCGGATGATCATATTGCCGACGACACAGAGGGCACGTCGTTGTCATATATCTATACTAATTATTATCTATATCAAAGACCAAAGTCCATTTATATAGGAAGGCTATCCTAATAACTTTTGATATCATAAATAGGTACTTTGTCTCTTTTCTCTTCTTCACACCTCAACCACTGAACCGATATAGATGAGATTGAGTACACAGACATTTTGAAACCTTAGAAAGGACATAGGATAGGTTTTATCTCGGAAATTATTTGGTAACGGGAACTATGCAGGTTTTTCTTTGACTACGCGGGCAATTCTTGTTCAGCAGTTTAGGCTCATACAGATAGACAGCTTATATTAGCTACACTTAAAAACCTAAACCTTTTAACTCGACTGTACAACTGTACAGTCGGAAGGATCAGGTTTTCTCAAATTCAATGAAAGATAAAAATATCAATATAATCAAGGACGAATTGGTGCAGCTCGCACCGAGGCAAACACCATACCCGCACAGAAGATTGGTGTCAAAAATAGCATGCGTATACTGTGTTTCCTCTTCCTTACCCCTTCCAGTAACCAGTTCGTTCCTTTTTCCCGTTGTCAATCCTTTCTTGATTATTTTTCTGATTTTAAGGTATAGGCTTACAATCAGGCTACGTATTTGCAAGTGTTGCTCGCTGGATGCTCTCATCTAATATGTTGGAAAAAGATAATATGGCTAAACCATATAATTATTAGAGTCCTTGTTTTCAATAAGTGTAAGTACATAAGTAGAATAAGCTTATGTACTTCCTAAACCTATTTAATCTACGAGTACATAACGAAAGCCTGCGTCTGTTTCTGTGTATATTTTTGTTTCTCTTTTACGCAAAACCTACTTTACCAATTTCCATGAAAATTGGGAGATTGATTTTAGCTTGGAACATAAAATAGGTTATCTAAATTAGGCTAATTCTCTTTTTCGCTAAGAAAAGTTGAATCATGTCATCTCAATTTGACGACTTATTGTGTGTGCGTGTGTGCCGTTTTTGAAAATCGAATGTTGTAATAGTAACCAATCTACTAGACCTTTTTAGTTATAATATCATTGTATCTTTTCGTATATTATCTAGTAAATCTATTTGACCGAATTTTGATTTAAGTATAGATTATAGATTGGAATAACGGTAGACTTTTTCTCTATGCAAAAATATAGTTAGTTTCCTATATGTGAATAATTAATATGAAATTCTGAATGTAGAAAATATATTCGGATAAAAATTAATATTGACGTGACAACGTCTTATAATTCGATAGAGCCGGCTGCACGCACGAAAAAACATGACTCATGCGGCGTTACCTCGCTCTGAGGCGTTCCATGTAAGGCTTGAAGTGCAAGCGAGAGCGCGGAACGAGCTACAAAGAAGCACAATCGGACGTTGTCACGTTCAACTATCGTCAGTAAACCGACTTTACAGACAACTAATTTTTTTATATCCAGTTAGATAGATCTGAATTAGGCAATACTAGTAAATAATTTGGAAAATCCAAAAGTGCACGCCTCATTAATAATTTATAATATTTTAATAAATATTTATTAATTATTATTTTTGTTTATTTAATAACAATTAAACCACATCGAATCAGACCCTGAAAAATGAAAGGGTTCTATTCCTGAGCATACTCAAGCGTAAGAGAAAAAAAATACTCGATTAGTAAAGTATTTCGGTCGCTATCGTGTTAACAAGAAAAAGGATCCGCACATACAGACACACGGACGTCCAAGACAGAACTTTTTTAAACTGTTTTTTAACTAGTTTAAATAACAAAAATGACATCAAAAATATCATGAACGTTAAAAATAGTGTTTTTTATTAATATGTGTGTGTATGTATTATCTTACAAGTGCAATGTATGATACATAAAGACATTTTAAGTTTGAAAAATCAGATGTTTTGCGCGAAGTGACAGTAGTACCCACCTCAACGCTTCGCTTATGAGGCGTGCAATAGAATGGATCACGGTTACGTAAATCTAGTAGATCACGGTCGATTTATGCAATAATTAATTTTCAATGCTTACGAGTTTGTGTAAAAAGCAAGTTTTAAATGTTTTTGGGTTAATCGGTATTTTGAGACACTATATTTGAATGCGAAATGAGCACAGAATATTTTAGATGTTAATCTATGATAGATGATATTTGATATTGAATAATTTTTAGAAATTGGAACAGAAAGGGACATGAAGTAAGGGTAATAAAAAAAAATGAATACGTAAGTTCACTTATTGAGTAAGGTTTAGTTTCAATTCCATTTTTCTCCATTCACCAGTAGATAATGCTAATGAACTCTCTGATAGTGTTTTTGACATAAATTTTCATTTGCCATCCTATCTGATAAATACGGTAAACAGGAATATCCAAACAGAAGTTGTAAAACATAGGTACCATAAAATAATGTTAATACTTATCACGACAAATAACTTTACAAGCACTTAAATAACTGGCTATTATAGATATCAGTTTGTCCTCTAAATAACCATCGCCATCAATTACAAATATTTCATTACGTCCAATTTAATTCCGCCGTTCTTCAGTGCTAATATTGAACGACCTATACATAGCCACCTGGACGGTCACATAGACAAACATCTTATAAACACAAAGTAATAAATTATATTTAGATAAAGAACTCGACCGTACCCCAAGGGCTTAGAGTGCATATTAAATTTTTCCCTACGAGTTGGAACTGTGTCGCCCTAACCGCCCGTCAGTATTGTGTTAGTATACAATAAATATTCGGCGCCAGTTGTGCCCGAAGTACACACATATACATAGCAAAGCAACGCTCTCGGCGCGTAAGAGCGGCAACGTCGCGCCACTTCATGACGGATTCCTAGCTGACTTCATTTTATTTTCTTTACCTTGGAAAAGTTCCAACTCATTGAGATAAGCAAACCTCAACCTTATGACATGTGTACATAGGGTTCACAATAAGGGACAATATATAGTTGGAACTTTGTCATAGTAATTTAAAAACCGAGGGTTGCGGGACGCGTGATCTCCGCTCGGTTCCTTTTTTATGCGTCGTCGTTAGAATCGATGTCAGTTGGCAGATTTTTTATTTTACCGTTTTTTGGCCTTGTTTGTCGCGATAACTGACGCGAATTGAGAAAAAAATTACGTAAAGTGTGGCGAATGATAGTGTAAAAAATGAATTAGTTTCCATTTGCATTGCTAATACGGTGTCCTTGGACGTTGTACCGAGTTGTTTTTCAATTAAATAGCTTATTAAAATGACACCAGTCGACATTGACGTTAAATGCATTACCAAATAGCGACCTATATTTCATATGATAATTTTAATGATACATAGATATGGAATTATCTACAACTATAACTTGAAAAACCAGAAATATCCACAGAGAGGCATTTTAAAATGTTGGCATGTCTTGTAGAGCTGATCAACTATGTTACAATGTAACTCAATATACACATTAATGTAAATAACTATATGTTTTTTAATTATAAGGACCTTATCCTTTAGACCTGTCTATGGATACTATGACAATGTCATCCTAACTTGGATTAGAATGCAACTAAAAAGGCTGTAAGCAGATTTAGCCCAAAATACGCAACTAGTTCATAATATTACCAACTCACCGTAGTTTTAGTTTCGATAGACGCTATTTATGTTCATTATAAACCTGACAAAGTCTTCAAAAATAGGAGTTAGGACCATGCAGCTCATATAGATGATATTATCACAATAAGTCTGAACCAATTATGAACTATGTGAACCAATATTAGGAATCCTTTCCCACTAGAAATATGTATAATGATCAAGCTAAAGAGATTGTTCGTTCTACTTGATCAGGAAAATCTAGGGCACTACTGTTTCGAATCAAAAAAATATTTTTGTATGGGATAGTCCATTTAATTAGGAAGACAATAGGATAAATAACACCATGCTATAAATGCTATAAAGAAAAGAAACGGAACAGAAATGTTTTTAGAGAGGAACATTCCTTTGGAGTGAAAAGAAGTTGAGTGGATCAGCTAATAGCTAAAAAATAATAATAATAAACTTAATTTTGCATTTATAAACGAATCAAGAAAGTTATCTGCATTAATGTCTAGGGAAGCTGATATTAAAGTAGATATAGGAATTGCTATTTTTACCGGATAAGATATTCCGACAGAATGGCGGGTTCGATTCATTAGTTAGACAGGTTTAAAAGTTTTATTATTCTATTATTAGCAAAATAGGTCTGTATTATGTATAAGTAAAGCGTCATAAAAATAACGTAAATAAGGACTCTTGGATTTAGGTATAACGTTTATACCTAATATCAATTTAACATAGAAAAGAGCAAAGAATTTTGAAGAATCAGGTAATCTTATGTTTCAAACAATTTGCAGCATAGATTACAAGAAAGATATCCTTTTCTTCGAATTACACTGAAGTCTGAACCTTGTAAAATAAATAATGAACATTTCAAGAGCAGCTAGCATGGATTTTTAATAATGTAGTCGGATAGCCTGCCTTCTACCCGAAGCCTTTTTTCGCTTGTAAAATCTCTGTCTTATCTCTCTCTATCTTATTTTAATTAAATCTACAGATTCATACGAGCTTATTTCGCCCTACTCGGGTTTTTAGAATGATTGCAAATGTTATTAACGATTTGTTTTTTAGAATGATTATGTTATTAATGAATCACCCCATCACATTTGGATGTTCAGTTTTTCACCTGCGATCTTTTCAAAGAAACATGTCAGGTCTGATGAAAAGTCATTCTAGCTACTGAGCACTCGTTTATGTTATCACTAGATTTCCGCCCGCGGCTTCGCCTGCGTTTTCAAAGGAAAACCCGCATAGTTCCCGTTCCCGTGGGATTTCCGGGATAAAACCTATCCTATGTGTTAATCCAAGTTACCCTCTATATGTGTGCTAAATTTCAATGTAATCGGTTCAGTAGTATTTGCGTGAAAGAGTAACAAACACACACACCCACACATCCTCACAAACTTTCGCATTTATTACTTAGTAGGATTTATTAGTAGGATCATCATCAGTAAAAGGCGAATCACTGTGCCATTGTAATTGTTCCTTAGAAACAAATGGAAATCAAATTAATGTAGAGATGTGTAGGTACGTTTCTATTCTCTCAAAGTCATTGTTATCATTCCTAACAACGATACCATTACTATTCAAATCTATACTGTATACTGATAATCACAATTTATCTGTATGCTATTTAAAATCACATTAAAATGTTTCCATTTCTATTACGTAAGTAACTACTTATTGTTCATTAATAATATTACGGGTGGTCGTTTTACTACGATTTCTCACATATATCTCGATTATAAAACACACTTCAAACTGTTTTAAAATTCGTTCTTAATTGCCATTTCACTTATCATGTTTCTCGTGCGTTTTGCGTTATATTGATGGATTAGACAAATTAGACTTTTATAGATATGTTTATTTGTTCAATATTTTTACTCGTGACACGTTTAATAGTAGATATAATAGTACAGGACCTATAGACCCTATAGTAGTTACTCTACAAAAGAAAAGTGAGTATGTAGATATAAACCTATTAAAGTTTCAGTTTCTTATACAACAAGTACCTAAGTTTTCAAACACTGAACGCGTTGGAGTTTATCACATTGCTAATATCATATATTTTCAAGCGAGATCCCAGTGAATAACGAAACCTTGGTAGTTTTTCTATACTCAAGGCTCATAATAAAAGGTTTTTACGACCCATTGTGAACACTTTACGAGCCTCCAACCACGATTGACTTCTGCCCATAAACTGTAGTTTCTATGCCGCTAAACCACGTTGTTTCATCTAAATTATTACCCATATTCTCGAGGAGATAATTTCCTTACTTTATTAATGGTAAATCATTGTCTTTGTTGGTGTTTAATTTGTAAATGTAAGAAGAATTATGCGTTTTTTTGCATTATACAGGCAAAAGATATCAATCAATATCTACCCGTTGATTTGCGATTAATCTTCAGCAATAATTCAATTCCGCCATCCCCGTTTTTCCATCGTTCGTCGAGGCGCACAGATTCTAGGCATCGCCACATGGTTGACGTTCCATGTACCCGGACAAAGCGGTTCGGATCGTCATTCTTTATTCGAACCGCTAGGGACTGGAACATGCTTCCTGAGTCTGTGTTCCCCGATGAGTACAATATGGAGGTCTTCAAGAGGAGAGTGAACAGGTACATTCTAGGGCAGCGCGCTCCATCTTAGGCCACATCTCAGCTTACCATCAGGCGAGATCGTGGCCAAGCGCTCCCCTATTGTACTATTAAAAATAAATATGTAAATAAATAATATATTTTTAGCTGCACCCACTGCCCAGCAGTTTTACCCGCATTGCTCCGCTCCTATTGGTCTTACCGTGATCATATATTATATCCATCTTTCTCGATAAATGGGCTAATTAACACTGAAGTGTATTTATCAAATCGGACCCGTAATTCTTGAGATTAGCGCGGTCAACTATATAACAAAAGAAACTCTTCAGCGCTATACCTAAACATAGACTCCTTAAGCCATGTTTACTGTTATAAATAAAACGTAATCACAATTTATTAGCATATTCGTTAATTGCTTATCTGAACTAGGCGTATTATAAATGCTATTGTTCTTTTTATGTTAAGAATACTTCGCTTGTACAAATGAATTGATATAAATAAATAGCCTTGGTTTATAAATAGCTTTTTTGTTATTTGACGGTATTTATATGCATGGATAATTGTTTTTCGAAGGTGTATATATAGGTACAATTGTTACAAAGAAAATTATATATGTAATAGTGGTCGCCCTGGCTTCGCCGATGTCCAGTGATAAAAAATATCCTATGTTACCTACTCGGTAAATATCTTACTTTAGAAAGTATATTAGAATTTAGAATATTAAAGGTTTTTTTTAAATCGATCGGGTAGTTACTGAGTTAAATCGTAACGAATCGAAACGGTGAAGGAAAACATAATTATGAAACCGGCATATTGAAGAATCAAAAGTTCGCTGACATGTGACATCTGCCGACCCGCACTTGGCCAGCGTGGTGGATTATGGGCTATGGCCTATGCACTCATAGAAAGCCCGTGTCCCTGCAGTGGGAACATATTATTGGCTGATGATGATTGATAATAACAGCGGCCTCCCTTTTGGCCGGCACAGGATTTAAATTACGTGTTAGTCTTCTCTAAAGACTGTCTTTCTAACTAGCCACGACCTGGTTCCGTCTGTATTGAAAATTTTTATATTATAGGGCTTTAGCACATCAAAGATTTGCTGGCCACGGTTGCCAATTATCGGTGCAGCGGTCCACCAACTTAGTTCCCCGCAAAATAAAAGTAAACGCAATTCAAACAAAATTATTATTAAGAAAAAACCACATAGAGAAGGATAACCCGAACAAGAATAATAAGGCAAGTTATTAATACCGAGTGATAGGAAGTTATCTAGCGTGTCAGGGGCTATCGAGCACCTACGTGACTGGCATTGAGACTCATGGCCGCAGATATCGGAATACGTGGAGTTCCGTAGCTTATGAAATTAAGATTAGTTATAATACATAAACAAAACATACAGTGATATATACAGTGTATGTGTCAAATGAATGGTAGAGTGTAGGTAATGTTTGGTTTTATTGATTTAATGCAATTATTACTTACACATTTTTTTTATAACATTCTGTAATCTCTGTGCCAAGTTTCATACTCCTCCGTTTGTGCAACGTTAAAAAAAGGGATAGGTACAATTTTTTTGTTGCATGTAATAATATTGAAAAATGCGTGTGTCCCTGTTTTTCTGTCTTTCTGTATCTTATGCTCGGTTAAGTGAAACATGGACTATTTAATATTTACCATCAAATATATAGAGATTTCTATCGGTATCGATTTATGTTGCTGTAAAGAGCCGGGAGCAGGCCGGAGAAGCCAGTAATATATGTAGGTATATTGTAAATGCGGAAATGTATTTTTTATATTTACTAGTTATTCCTTGTGATTGGGAAATAAAAGAGATAGAAGTTCGCGGTAACTGTAACTTTACTTGCGATTGCATAGTAAGAGGTTATCATGCACTTTTTATCCCCGTTTACACAATTATTTTCGTTATTCGCTTCATCATTCGTGTCGTTATTCACACATATGTGTAAATGCGGTATCCCAGTTTAGTTAGGTAATAAGAAACTTCTATAAGAGTCAGATTCGAATGGCTTCCGAAATTGCATATTCTCTTCGCTATAGCAACGGTTTACGGGACTGAAAGAGTTAGTCCGTGATGCAGAAAGACACATAGAAGACAAACGACGAAGGTGATTTGTATTTATTCTAAAAATAGATATAAATATATAGAGATAGAAGAATCAACCTTAATTTTTTCACTTTTCCTAAATATTATCTAAATGTTTGGCTATATGTAAAAACTAAATCTTCGCATCAAAAACAATAATTCGATAAACTGATTCGTGCACCTTATTTCTCAAATATATTGCATTTACCACGGTTCTACTGTATCGGAATGTATGTCCAATTGACAGCTTTATGCCGTTAGACGTCCCGCTAGTCCCGTGGTCGGTCTGCGGGTCATTAAGCTCTTCACATGACTTCACTTGCTGTGAGGTTGAAGTTTATTTTTATTGTCGTTTACATGCAAATTTGTGGTAAGCACGATTGTAATGAGTAGTACTAATAGTGAGGTAGGTGCTGTTTTAACTGGTTTCCTTCTTTTTCGTATTTTTAGGATATGATATGCTTGCCGAACCTCGAAAGCATTGTAGGAACGGAATGGTTACAAAAGGAAGGTATGTGAGTGCGGTAGTCACATTGTAGGACAGAATAGTTGGTTCGCAGACTCTTTGCATGATGAACATTCGTGTAAATTAAAGGGCCATATCATTTGAAAAACATCTTACCACATTTTTTGGTACTTACGATACACATTCAAATCTGCTGAACGGAACTCTAAACAAAAATATTTTAATGCGATTTTTAAGAAGTTTTAAAGAGATTTGGAATGAATCATAAAGAAGATCCAGGTCAGTCGTGTACACTTCGGCACGACATGACTCTCATCGGGGAAGACGGGAAGTTACCATCCCACAGAAGATCAGCAGCAAATATAAGCATGCGATTGCTGCTGTGTTTTGTGTGGTTGTGTGTTAACTCAAGCATTTATTTCTTCAATTAGATTTATTCTAGAAGCACTGTTGAATGGTCATAACATATTTTTAAAATTAACCACCGATTCGGAAAGCAGTATCTATGGAGGAGAACTGGCAAGAAACTCCTGGGTGAGCTGATGGTCAGTTTCCTTTTTCTCTCCCTTCCCTGTCCCTTTCTTCATTCACGTCGTCAATATATAACATATCTCTTAAAAGCGGGCAACACAAATACTGCAAAAGCAGGGGCCCTTCTTCTCCCCCCAACGGTCCAGGCCTTGTCGCGGCGGAGGGGCTCAGTAGCTCAGAGTTATGGCCCTCTGAGTGAAGCGAAATTGGACCAGCGAGGGGCTGAACGGCTGGTTTAGAGTCGGGGAGATTCGACCGGCCCGACGGCCAGGGCTAGGTGTGGCCCAGCGGCCGCTGTGTGCGGCGTGGAATGGCGGCCAGAGGTCGTGGCTTGGCGGACCCCGTGTCCACTGGGCAAAGGTGGCGCTGAACGGCGGTTGGGGTTGGAAAGCCTCGACTGACCCGACGGCAGAGGTCCTGTTTGTGGGCCAGAGAGGAGCCGGCTTTTATGCGGTGGTGGATGGCGGCCAGAGGTCGCGGCGCGGCGGGCTCGCTGGTTTAGCAAGCCACGCCGTGCAGCGGAGGGCGGGATCCCGACGCGTCATTTTGATGACGCGCGGAGACTCCTGCAGAGAGGTGTGGGGCGGCGGCCGCTGTAAAACGGCCGTCTGCCAACTCGTAATCCGGTCCGTGGGGCCGGACCGAGGGCCGCCACCTCTGGTGAGGTGGGGGCTGCGAGGTAATCTCTATAAAAGTGCGCCGAAGGGTCCCCCGACGTGTATTTCACACATCGGAGGACCTTCCGGCGTGCACCCTCCGGCCGGACGGTGATGGGGTCGGGGGTTCGGGGGAACGCGGATGATGGAGCGGGGAAAAATCCATTGTCAGCGCGTTGGTGGCGTAAGCCTTCGTTCCAGCAGCCACCAGCGAGGGGGGGTTCTAGTGGTGGGCCTGGAAACGGGCATCTGCTGGGCGGGACACGCGGTAGAGTCGTAACCATTCCCGCAGTTCCGTCCAAAGCAGCGCGATGGAACAGAGTGGGGTTTTAGTCGGTAGGAATCCGACATAACCACGGCTCCATCCCCGGGAGCCGGGGGTATCTAAGAAGATTTCCCCACTATAAAAAAAAAAAAAAAAAAAAGGGGCCCTTCTTCTGCAATCTGTACTAATATTCTAAAGCTGAAGAGTTTGTTTGTTTGTTTGAACACGCTTATCTCAGGAACTATTGGTCCGATTTGAAAAATTATTTCTGTGTTAGATAGCCTATCGAGGAAGGCTTTAGGCTATATAATATTCGCTAATAATAACATGAGCGGAGCAATGCGGGTAAAACCGCGGGGCACAGCTAGTTATTAATAGGCGCGGGTGATGGTGATCGCTTTCTATCAAATGAACCACTAGTGACTAGATCAATTGTCCGCTCTTACAGTAAAAAGCGTAAATTGCAGTAATGTTTTTTTGTAAATTTTCCTAATATTCTGGTAATGGCGAAATCAGGACACAGGATAACAGGATTACAGGTTTGCCTAAAATATTGAAAAATAAAGCAACGCACACGTCTTAAAGATACGCCCCTACAAACACTCTTTATAGTTACCTAGTAGTTAGTACATGATTAATAACTACACATTTCTTGTTTATCTGGTTATGACTTATTAAATACTAATTAATACGTAAGTCACAAAAAAACAATATATAAAAATGTTAAATTTCTGTCTGATCACAAACTAGAAAACGTAGCTGTATGATTAAATAAAACCGGCCAAGTGCGAGTCGGGCTCGCGCACAAAGGGTTCCGTAGCAGCAAATATAATAAATTACAGTTAAATCAACCTATCTCAAAAACTATAAGAGATACTTTGATCAAACCAAAAATCGTTGAAAGAGTTAATTAGCATGCATCACCTCTATTTTTTTTAGAATTTTATACCCCGTAGTTATAAAAATAGAGGGGGGGGGACATACTTTTTACGACTTTGAGAGCTGATATCTCAAAAACCGTTCACTTTAAGAAAAATGTTTTTTAGAAAACTTTATATCATTTTAAAAGACCTTTCCATTGATACCCCACACGGGTATGTACATCGAAAAAAAAAATTTCATCCCTCAGTTACATGTATGGGGGGCCCCACCCCCAATTCTTTTTTTTACTATTTAGTGTCATATTTTTGTAGCGGTTCATACAACACATATTCCCATCAAATTTCATCACTGTAGTACTTATAGTTTCCGAGTAAATCGGCTGTGACAGACGGACAGACGGACAGACGGACAGACGGACATGACGAAACTATAAGGGTTCCGTTTTTGCCATTTTGGCTACGGAACCCTAAAAATGCAAATACGTCGTCCTCACATTATAAAAACCTGCATTAATTAACAGATAAACTTAAATTATAATAATTAAGCATACATAACCTTACTTTTTAGCTTTATTTAATGTTTACTATGTTAATAATTGATTATAATTGGAAATTAACTTTAAAATAATAGAATAAGGAATGCACAGTGACGCATTACTTATGGTAATTTTACATTTATTTCGTTTTAATAACTCTTTAGGTAATTAAGTGAGATAACTGTTACAGTCTTTTGAACTTAATTATAAATTATATTTTTTTCAATTATAATAACAAATACTAGTTATATTATACAATTATAAACTATAATTAGTAGATTTAAGACTTAAGTTCGCATTTTTACACGTTGTTTTGTCGTTTACGTCGTTTACAAACAATTAATGCATCTACAGACGCTCCGATTTGGTTGGTGCCAACCATCCGACCACGACCAAATCGGAAAGTGTAGAGAGCGGTCGGTCCGACATAATTATTATTAATATTGGTTTGACGTGGTCGGATGCGCCAGCAATACCGACCAAACCAACTTCCTATCCGATCCAACCAAATTGGAACGTGTGGAAGCTTTGTTCCGACCAAATCGGCTCATTCCATAGAGTAATATAGGTAATTGGCTCATTCACATTTGCAACGCCGCCGGTGTAGGACGTCAACATGAACGCCGAGGGAGTTACGGTCACCGAACGTGACATATTAATAAAATTACTGGAACTATATAAAGACTTTCCCTGTTTGTGGGACTTAAGTAACAAAGATTACGCAAATAGAGATGCCAGAAATCAAGCGTATTTTATTATGTTAGAAGTATTAAAAAAATTGACAGTGCGGCTACATTAAAAACCTTAAAAAATAAGTTATAAGAGCCGCATATGACTGTAATTTTCTCTATTTCTATAGTAGAATTTAGCCCATTCTCTTCGTACTATGGTCAACTGACATATTACTCTATGGTCAACTGACAGTTGGAAGGCCAACCGTCGGACAATCTGTAGCAATGTTGGAATGGTTGCCATGTCGGTTCCTATATGGTTGGCACCAACCAAATCGGAGCGTCTGTAGATGCTTTTAAATTAAACACTATAATTAACGACATTGTATTGATGAAAAACAAACATTAATGAATAATCATAACTACGATTACATAGAATTATTAGTTTTAATTAAAACTGCAACTACGATTGCAAATTATAACTAAAATTGTTAGCATATTTGAAATTTCCTACATGTTCTTGATATAAGGACTCATTTTGTTTTCATTCCTCCATCGCAAATTAAATAGAGTGAAACAAAAAAAATGAGTGGCGTTTCATTTTAATAGCGCCCCACCCGCCTCAGGGAGACCTTTGAAGGGCGAGCCACCCTAGCAATCAATTGAGACCCTCGTCTATTCCATCCATCTCGCTCTAGCACGAACAATCGACTATCGTGCATCTCTATCTAAAACACGATTAAGAATGAAATTCACGAATATCGCCGCGAGTTATTTCGAATTTCTAGAAATTTTGTGATTCGAATCAGCATTTGTTTCCTTGCGACTGAATGACATGAACTTTATGGTATGGTAATAAGGTTTATTTTGGAATGTTAGTATTTAAGTGACAGTATTTTTATGTTGGTATTACAGATTGGAGCGGTGTCGTGTCGACGAAAACCAGATTACATCGCGTTGACGCTTTGGGCGGGAAAATGAAAATAACTTGGAGAATTTACTGCTTAGTGATAGTAGATTTGAATTTGGATTTCATGTTTTGTGTCCAAGTGATTCTCTAGATTTTATTATTGGCGTCTTTTTGTTGTGAAGTTTTGGTGTACCTAGTTAAAGTATTACATTACCTACTTACTTATACTTTAAATATTTTATTTAGACCCAAACAGACACACACACACACACACATATAAATAAATCTCTCATTAACTTTACAACATTTGAAAATTCAGTTTATCTATACTAATATTATAAAGAGGAAAGGTTTGTAATTATGTAATTAAACTAATTAAATTATGTATGTATGTACCATATTTCACGCATAAACTACTGGACCAATTTCAAAAATTCTTTCACCATTAGAAAGCTGCATCTTCACTGAGCAACATAGGCTATATTGCATTTTTACCAAAAATGAAATAATGTAACCCAAGGTGTAAAAAATTCCTTAATAAAAATTCTGTCATCGCGTGCGCTGCGGACTCTATTGAAGATAGAACAAAAAAAAAATGTTCTACGGTATTATAGAATGGATCAATATCTACAAGAAAGTCCGCGATACCATATATCCATCTTCAGTAGCTATGTTACTACAACATCTTTTTTACGTTTTCAAAGTAAATAGAAGTGCCGACAGTAATCAAACCATGTTATCCATACCTACACATATATTAATCCTTATCCCATTAAATGATGTTTTATTATAGACTGTTTCAATACCAGCAAAATACTTTTTTAAATTAAAAAAATTGGATATTCCATTCAAAAGATATAACGAATTTTTAAAAGTGTCAATCTACAGAAAATAGTAGGTATACTGTTTAATACAATGAGCAGACGTAGTGCGGGACGGGGTGAAGGTGATTTTCATGTGATTAAAAATTAAACCTCTAGTCCGACCTATAGTAGACTTTTTACTGTCACGATATCGCTATCTATGCGGGTGAAACCGCAGGGCATTGCTAGTAAAAGATAAGTTAAAATACCTAAATGGAAATATTGAATCTAACTTGGTAACATCTAAAGCTTAGAAACGCTGAAAAACTTTGAGATTTGGCCGATATAATCCTCGAAGGTAAGCCTCGTCGATGATTTCAAACATAAAAAAATGCTTTATAAATTTTGCTCGATAATAGATTTGAAATCAGTTTACACTTTACAGCAATTTACTCAAAACTTTCTTAAAATTGGAAAGCATTGATAGCTAGTCAAATAAAAAGAATCATCAAAATCGGTTCACCCAGTCGAAACTTGCCAACCTAAAGCTTTATTTGTAATATTGGTAAGTAGAGATTTTCTTTTATCTTCTTCATATTTTGACCAAGATTGTAACAGGATAACGAATAATCAACAATATCATTACCAGGATAAACAAATACGATTTTGACCCAAGTCATTACCAAATCATTCGAAAACTTGACCAAATCGTATCGTTCCAAACGCTTGTAACTTATCTTTCAGCTCTAATTTACAAAGAAGTATACGAAATAAAACAAAAAACCGAAATCCAATTATAATATTATGAAGCTAGCTAATTAAAACTTTTACTGGACGCCATATTGAATTTAGTTGGACCCGACATGGTATGTAGGTAACTAAAATCTTAAATGTGCTTCCGTTACAGTTTACCTCATTTCTAAAAAAACCTTATTTCACATACTACAATACATAAACAATAATGAATAAACACACAGGCTTAAATCTTAATCCCACCCTTGCCATATTTTAGCAGACTTGTAGTTAGTGCCAAGTTAAATCACGCATACCAACATGGAAAGCGTCGCGAACGTAAGCGCAAATCTATCTGACCAAGTTTTTACGCATGTTCATTTATCATTCCTCGAAGCACTTAAAAGGTAATTAGGTAATGTCATACCCTTGCTGTATATGGAATGACGAAGTGTATGTAATTATAGTTGCCCTGTGGTTGCCCTGTATTTGGTTATAATCGCATTACTACCAACTTTGACAATATAATTTATTTTCTTGTGCAGTTGTTTATTATAGTAGGTATGTAAATGAGATGAGGAAGATTTGAATTCGTTAATGTAGGTAATCTTTTCTTTTTTGTGGTCTATCTGAAGGAGAAATTACTGTTCTGCCATTGTGGAGTGATTGACCCAGAAACTTACAAAGTATTATAAATGGACATGTGATTGTTTCCTTGACCCTTGTTGTTTCCTTTTAGCCACGAGGTCTCTCGTAACTCCTGAAAGTTATTTAGCAAAGTTATTACCCCGTACTACTTATTTTTTTTTTCATTTTTCACAAAGCAATTCATGCCATCTCAACACATTTCAAAGAGTAGGAGGTATCTATGGACTAATCGCTGAGTATCTACTAAATTTGCCTATTAAAGACCCCGGCCACGGAAAGGTGTAGCGTGCTTCATGCAGAATGCTTAATCCGTTAGTTTCTTGACTTTCGGAAGGAAAAGTAATATTGTCATGAGTTGATGGGACTGCACCTATTTCATATGTTCGCGTTGTTACCTGTTATGATCGTTGTAAGATATCTTATCTTATATATAAAATTCTCGTGTCACAATGTTAGTCTGCATACTCCTCCGAAACGGGTGGACCGATTCTCATGAAATTTTCTGTGCATATCGGGTGAGTCTGAGAATCGGCCAACATCTATTTTTCATATGTACCACGGGCGAAGCCGGGGCGGGCCGCTAGTTTCTTGTATAAAATTATCAATATTCAAGGTAGTTCATGTGTTCAGCCAGCTGCTGCAGCCTAATTTTGACCTATTAGTAGTTAATTAAAATTTTAAATAAAACACATGGTTGTTATGATCTTTAAATATAGCATTTCTGCTAAATAAAAAACGACTAACGTTATTTTTTTCAAAAAACTTAGTCTATCACAATCTATACTAATAATATTATAAAGAGGAAAGGTTTGTATGTATGTATGTATGGTTTTCACACATAAACTACTGGACCGATTTTGATGAAATTGGGCACAGATAATCTTTAGACCCTGAGAAAGAAAATAGGCTACCTTTTATTGCGAAATATGTACCACGGGCGAAGCCGGGGCGGACCGCTAGTAAATAAATAATTAGCTTTATAATATTAGTATAGATAACTCACATCACCACCGAGCCTTCTCGCTAGCTCAGCTGCTACATCCGCAGGCCGACACGGTACGACATCACGTCATCAAGACACGGAAATGTACTTTTTTAACAGACATAAATTATGTTATAAATTATAGTTATTCCTTATATAATATTAATAGGTCACAAATGAGGCTATTTATATGATCAGACCGCTGCTTCATTTTGTTCGATAATGTGATAAAAAGTTGAATATTTTTAAATATTTGAGGTTTTGTTTAGTCTGTTCACCTGCAGCTCTATATGTCGTAATAAAATGTGAAAAACAAATTGCATATACATAATATGTACTGGAGTACATACTACATATTCATTTACAACTAGATCTGTGCCGCGGTTATCCGCATTTAGGTACTCTGCTCCTATTAGCGTGATGATATAGGTACTTACCTAATATTAGCTAGCTACTAGTTATTATTCTATGGTAATATTTAAATTATAATATAAGCCTTTGCCTTCCTTGCAGTGAAATAATTTTTCAAATCGGATCCCTGGTTCCTGAGATAAGCACGTTCAAGCAAAGAAACAAACAAACTCAGCTTTATATACCTAAGTAAAGATGAAAGATGTTGTGAATGAATTGATTGATTAGAATTGTTTACTATTTTTGTGGTAACTGGTTAAGCGTCAGCAATTTCGTTAAAAGTCTGCATGCACTGCATATTTTTCACAAACCTATATTAATTTATTGATCAAGGATGTGTGTGCACTCTTTCAATCCAAACCAAACTGAAACGTTAAATATATTTTTTCTTCAAGTACAAACTGTACAAGAAGCGATCAAATTTTATCACGAGCGAGTGTATACGCTTGTAGGTATTCAATCTACAGGCGAGTTTTCTCAATAAGCCGTAATTGTTTGGCGCTAGTGTTGCCAGCCACGTGTTGCGCTTGTGTTGCCAAGGGAGTGCCGAGTGGTAGCGGTGACGGCCGCGGCGCGGCGGTGCGGGCGCGAAGCGCCACCGAGCTCCGCGCCACCTCGACCGACACGCAAGCGATCTCAACTACCAGGCGCACATACGTTATGCAGAGTTCTCGCGCGTTTGCCCAATGTAGAAAGTCGTGATGTCGCTGTCTCTTTCACGCTATCGATGAACATTATCTACTAGAGTGGACCAGACTATCCGCATTTCTTGAATGATTACAATGGAAAGTATACCGTATTTCTAATAAGCATAGAGTCTTAATTGATAAACATATAAATTCTTACAAAACAGCGTGAATTTTAATGAATTACATCTATCTGATGGAACCTCCGCGATGCGCCACGAAAAGGGAAGTATTTTCTGAGGTGTTCGAGGTATTTGTAATGTATTTCACGTATTCATGTTGTCCTAATCGTCGTGATGCTTAAGGACCATTTTAGCGTGGTTAACATTCCTCTGATAACTTTAAGAAGAGGCACTGTTGGTCTGTGACTAGTTTAGCTGGTAAAAAAACAAAACAGGGAAAATTTTTATGCGGAATGTTTGGTTTGGTGGCGTTTTTACTTGGTTGAAATTTATTGGTATCCGTTATGGTATCCGTCGTCGGCTATTTTGTCGGCAACGATTACATACATAATTTATTCCCAAGTTACAAGTATCTGTCGCTACTCGCTTTGTCGCTGTTTTGTCCTATTTTTTATTTGCAAATTTAGATTCAAATCAGACATATTAACATTATATGAATAACGTCTAAATAAGAAACACAATATTAATTAATATAATTTGATCTGAAGATAACAAACATCTGATCTGCAATAGTTATCAAGCCAACTTGGACAATATCCATTTATCCAATTCCAGACTGAACTAGACTTCATTTGGAATAATTATTGCGGAAACAGTTTAATCCTTGGTTTAATCAAACAGCCTAGCAACATCATATAAGTGATAAAAGATGAAAACAAAAGATGGATCATGGAAAATATGAATAATTATAATTCCAAAACATGCTCCTAAAATGAGACAATCTAGTTAGTTGAGTGAGGTCGACGCTAGAGAAGATGGCGCGTGACGCGATATAGCGGGCATTGTTACTAGGACTGTAGAAGTGAAAGACGGTTACAAACAATGCTGCGCATGCCCCCAGGTTCCTACATAATACCTCGCTCTCATTCATTCCATTTTTCAAATAATAAAAGGGCGTTATCGACAAAGGAGTTTTTGTCCTTATCTCTATTGAGCTAAGACTGATATTGCAATAAATTTCAATGGTCAATGTCAGTATAGGAATGTGTTAAGTACTTCTGTACGAGTATGCAAGCCGGGTGATCAGCGCGCACTGCGCAACTCCCCAGACACACGTCACAAGGCAATCTTGTCGGGTGAGATTATTATGCAAACAATGCTCGCCAGTCAACTCGCTTGCCATGGACTGCCTAAAAACTCAAATAACGCGGAACTCATACTAATTACTAAAATAGCTTTTGAAATTATGTTCATCGACATCGAGTCAATATTGAGAGATTTTTATCGCATTTTGCTTTCAAGGCTGTTTGCTTTTGCAACACATGGATTATGTTAGTGAATTGATTAGCCATGTTTGAAGTGTTGGTGTAGGTAACGCCAACTATTGCTCATTTCATTACCTCAATTTCTTATATTTTATCATGTAAAATTTGTGTCATATTTCATCTTTATTTCATACTAGCTTTCAGCCCGCGGCTTCGCCCACGTTTTCAGAGAAAAACCCGTTCCCGTAGGATTTCCGGGATAAAACCTATGTCCTTTCTCGGGTATAAAAATATCTCTATACCAAATTTCATGCAAATTGGTTCAGTAGTTAAGGCGTGAAGCCCGCGTGATTGAGTAACAGACAGACAGACAGAGTTACTTTCGCATTTATAATATTAGTATGGATTAGTATGGATTAAAAAGTACCTACGTAATAAAGCTCATTTGATATATTACTAAAATGTTTAAAAATAGTGCTTATTAGCTGGGTCCACACCGGCCGATCCACCGCGATCCGATCGCGCGCGGCAGGCGCGCGACCCAAAGATGCGGGCGGTGTGGACGTGCCGCGCGCGATCCATGCACGCGTTTTGCCGCGCGCGATCCGTACCTCGTGCGATCCGTTAGCGGGCGGTTTTTGTACCCGCTTCAAAGGTGCCTCAGTTGCGTGATGCGCGCGGTGTGGACGGTTGTGTTGGATCACGCGATCCACCTCACCATGGACATCTCAGAAAGTTGAATATCTCAAATTGAATAGCATTCATTCTTGCAAAATTGTGTTCCACTTCATCTGAAACTAACTCTGCGTACAGCTGAGTCCCAGATTCCAATCGATTTTTGTAAAGTTGTTTCACCCAAAACCGTCGATTTCTTTTTTTTTATTTTTTGCGCAAACATTTCAGTATAATAAAAGTTACTGCTGCAACGGCAAGACGCCGCCGTTGTACGTGTGACTCCATATCTTACAAGAGTTAGACTGGCTGAATCACAGATCGCCTTAGGATCACTTGGAGCGCATATTTTGGATCGCAAGTTTTTAAAGTGGATCGGCCTAACATGATCCACGATCCATGCTCCGCGATCCTGGATCGCGGATCGCGGGATCACTGGATCGGCCGGTGTGGACCCAGCTAATGGCTATTGCAAAGATATATGCCGATGAGTAAATACCTATCTATATAATTTACATAGGTAAAATTTAATTATGACAGGAAATAATATAGTCATTCCTGAGAGCGTGGTCGCGCGATGCGAACATAATAGTGAGAATTGAGATGTACATATTTTTTATTTTATTTTGATGGTGCTTAAAATAAATATTGATATAATAATTGATAAGCCGAGTGATTTAGATTTTTAAATATATAACATGAAAAAAGCTAATTTCAAGTTCGAAATCTGAATACCTCTACCGTCTGGTCTACACAAACAATTTATCAGAATTCATCCCTAAAGAGAGGAAAAATATTAATAAATAACCATGATAAGCCTTTAGAATCAATTAGGTTAATGCAGTAGGTATTATGAGACTTTGATTTGGTGTCGACTGTCGTGTTATGCTGGCCATACACCATACTTCCTATCGTCCAATCGGCATGACGCTGTAGCTTGATCCAATCTGCAGTTTGTCCATAGAGACCACACACACAACGTTTGAATTGTCCAATCGGCAGCAACGTTCAGTTGAAGCCATGGCGTCACCGGTGACAGACGACGATGTTTTAGCCGTTTTGGGCGTTTTATTCGTAAAAATGAAACAAAAAAAGGATTACATGCCGGGAAGATTGTTGTTATATATATATGTACCTATTTAATGAGAAGTAGGCAATGTGTTAAGTAATCTGGTACTTCATCTATCTCCCAAACAAATCTTATTCAAATCCGTAACCGTTGACATCTAAACATCCATATACTTTCATATTTATCCACCAAGCGAGCGAAGCGACTATGCTTCAGCTTGGACGAAAAATGACCAGAAAATTGACCAGACTGAAGTGACGATCGCATACCGCCATACACGGTCCAATCGACATGATCCAATCGCCATGATCAAGCCAAAAGAATCGAAATTCGATTGTTCCGTCAAGTATAACTATCATGCCAAATAATGCCAATCCACTCCCACACATGGTCAGTTCTAACTGATCCAATCGGTAGCGTCATGCCGAATGGACGATAGGAAGTATGGTGTATGGCCAGCATTATCAACACAAATTGGGTCATTCCTAGGATACAAGCGTTGGATGTAAATTTAAAATGAGACCTGAAAATGTATCTACTTAATTACAAGGATACCTAATTGTTTATCTTTCAAAATAAGTAGATAAACTTCCTCTGATAACTTTGAAAATGATAAGAAAAGATGTATGTACCTAATAAATTTTATTTGATGGCCATCTTTTCATATTTAGAAACATTAGTCACTCGTTCTGGCTCCGTTCGGGTTTAAATGATAAAAACAATATAATTTACCTATTATATTACTTAGAAATAATGTACCTTTCTGTTGGAATTTTTAGAATCGATTCAGTACTTTTTGAGTGAAATCGTTACAAATCGATTCAGTAGGTACTTTTTGAGTGAAATCGTTACAAAGAAACAACAAAATATTTCCTGTGACTATTGATATTTATTCGTTCACTAGCTTACCGCCCGCGGCTTCGCCCGCTTGGTCTAAAACCTAATAAATTATATACTAAAACCTTCCTCTTGAATCACTCTATCTATTAAAAAAAAACCGCATCAAAATCCGTTGCGTAGTTTTAAAGATTTAAGCATACAAAGGGACATAGGGACAGAGAAAGCGACTTTTTTTATACTATGTAGTGGTGATGATACTGAACATAAAACATTTTCACTTACAAATAAAAAAATCCTAACAAACAGATTATTTAGGTAATATGTAGTAAGATGTATCTACTATAAGATCTGTAAGGGGGCTACATATCTATTGATAATTTATTATATTTGTTCATTATATTGATACCTAATTCATGTATATTATTTATTTATTTGCGATGCGATATCTAATTCTAGATAGCAAATAGCAAACGTACCGAGTCAACGTAACGATTTTCCCTTGAGATTAGGTTTATAATTTGCAAATATTCCGCGATACATGTTTCTTAGCCAATAATATTTTGTATACATGTTGTATACCTAAGTATATAAAGAACCATTTTTACAACGAGAGTAGGTAAATGAGCCTGGTGGTAAGCGAGTCCACAGTCCATATAGACATCTTACGAAGATGTGTTGCTGACATTTTAAGAAAGAGGTATGTCCATGGTAGGTCCTTTTAAATGCGAAGATATAGAAGATAAAAAATAGTCAATATAAATAGAATTTCATCTCGAAAGAGATTCTATGCTTGGAAGAGTTGATTGTTTATGGTCGCTACCGTTGTGATTTCTACGACTGAAAAGATCTTAATGAGATTTAGGACCTTCTTTCTCGGGTAACATACATGATACACATTATGATATCCCGGTAAACCCACGTAATTGAAAAACGTTACGGAGCGGACTAACTAACGTAAAACACAGAAAAACACGCTAATTGAAAATTTGAAACTCACGCAAAAAGGACGCGAACTTAGCTATCTTTTATTATTTATTTTAATATATTATTTTGTTATATATACATATTATACCTAGTGTTGATCTGTACTAATATTATAAATGATGAGTTTGTTTGTTTTAACGCGCTAATCTCAAGAACTACTGGTCCGATATGAAAAATTCTTTCGGTGTTAGATAGCCCATTTATCAAGGAAGGCAGGCTATAATCATCACGCTATAAGACCAACAGTAGCACTGCGGGTAAAACCTCAGGGCACAGCTAGTGTAATATAGTTACCTGCCTGAAATATTCTCACTCAATTACAAAGTAATATTATAATGAAGTAACTTTATAAGGTATTAAAGACTTATTTGATGAGGAATACGTACGGATGTTTGTTAGTTTAACACGCAAATACCACAGAACTGATGGATTTGTTTTGAACATTTATTATAGGTAGGTATTACGCAAATACTATAGGGGGTAAGATTAATACAATATTTGTAGGGGTAAGTAAGGGATAAATTTATATACAATATTATTATATGATTAGTTCTCACCCCGACTTGGTCCATATTTTACGGATTCCAGCTGGATTGAAAGGGAATGAAAATGATTTTACAAACTAGCAAGAGTTTTGATTTACATGTGGACAAAATAATATCTTAATCCGTTCATTGGTTTTTGCGTGAATGAGTAACAAACATACATCCATGTAAGTATATCCTTCTAGATTTTGGCGCTAGTATATAAGATTACAAAGATTGTTCTTAAATATTCTTATATTGTAGTAGATAGGGGACCAAATTTTGATCTTTCCATGAAATTTTGATTAAAAACCTTCTTTAAAATTTACTATTTAGACGTTTCGCGCATCGGCCTTGTTATTTCGCATGACTGATTTATATGTACACTATATTAAAAATAAATACTGTTATGTAAAGTAAATACTGTATTTTGGCAAATAGGCTATACATAATACGTAATTAGATTTGGATTTGACATGTTTTTTTTGCTAACGCATGCATGTGCATCGTTACTGTTTAATTTTTTATTTAAAATGGATTTTCCAAATGGGATCAATGTTTAAAATTAAAATACAACAAACTTCTCTAGCATATACTAACTTTTATGTAACTTAAAATTTTGAGACACACAATAATATTATGAGAAATATAAATTCCAGTCATAGGTACGTATTGTATTTTATTCGTTTTTATGGTCCTTAAAAATAATATTTCAATATGAAGATTCATTATACATAATAATACTCTTGATTAAATTACATTTAGTTAACACGCTGTACTGCAATTACGGTATAATTGCATCTAATTAATTCAAAATTCAATCCAGGTTAATGCCGCCGCTTTCAGCGCGAACATCCAAGTACAAAGACCCAGGGATTTCGAACAGCGAAGAGCGCGCCAGTGCGGCAACATCGCATCATGTATATCGATCCTTCTGATACCTTACAGCGCTTCTCTTGCTTGAGGAATTATCTATGATTGCACGTTCGTATATCGCGCAGCGTAGTATACGCTTTTTTCTCTAATCTGATTTAACACGTACAATGAAAACGTCCTTTTAGTACGCCATGCAGCGCAACAGCGCTTTACAATTTCATCGTTTAGCACTCACATATTGTGTTCAGCCGCTTGAAGCGATTGTTTATGAAAGAGGATAAGAAAATTGACGTAAACAAGTACGTTAGTGTGCGTGTAGGGTCTGCAATTGCGAGGGCGTAAGATAAAATGTAGCTGACAGGTAAAGATGGGGATTAGTCTGCAAATAGCAACAAATAGGTATGCCTTATGTACAGGCCGTAGGGCAGGTAATGTATTACGGTTCAGTGACCATTATAAGGTCACTTGATTATTCCGTTTAGTTACAATGTATTGTATGATGGATGGAGATGTAGATAATAAATAATAATGTATTGGTATTTATAAGGCCATTGGTTTGTTAGGTATGTATTTAGTTATGTTTTAGAACTACTCAATTATCATTTTTAATAAGTGTATTGTAGGTATGTAGGTATGTATCGAATATGTCAGGGTTGTATTAGTTAACCTAGTCGATTGTATAAGTTGTAATAACAGTTAACAAATATCTATAAAATATAAAAATTACAGTGCATTTACCCAATCATTATTGTCTCTCGTAACTATGCCCGTTTTGACAAATTTATTAGGTACATTCATATTCCTAGTATAGCCTTCCCCGATAAAAGGAGCTGAAACAATTTTTAAAATCGGACTCGTAGTTCCTGAGATTATCGCGTTCAAACAAACAAACAAATCCTCTAGCTTTATTATATTAGTTTTTTGACCACATCAACTACATATATAAATATTACTAGCCCGAGATTAGCCCTGGATAAATATAATAAATATTTCAGGACAATTTTCACACACACGATCTGAGTTCTGATCCCATACTAAGCTCTCGCTTGTGCTATGGAAACCAGATGGCTGATATATTAATAATATTTTGACAGTATTATAGATAAAATATATAGGTACCTATTACCTTATACTTAATATAAAATTACAACACCATCCTTTGAGAAATTTAGAATAGTCAGTTCATTATAGCCTGGCGCGTGCGGCGTGATGAAACTTGATAGGCGCCTACCTATGTGCCACATAAACTGTGTAACTACTAACTACACCTACATAACTAGGAAATACTAAATACTAATGCCAAAACTTATAAGAATGAGAACGGAATATTTACCTGATTGTGATAAAGGCGAAGACGTTATTCAACTTATGTATGTTACATATTTTGATCTTACAATCTTTCAACCCGTTTTCCATTTGTTTTTAATTTCTTACATTTCCACGATGTTAATTTTTCTTGGTTGGTGTAATATTTACGTCTAAATGTCAATTACAAGGATATATAAGAAGATGAAGGTAGATTTATTTAATAGTTTTATGGAATTACCCTCAGATAAAATTACTTAAGTCTCGCGACAATGTGCGCTCGGTCGTGTGTTTTATTGTATAGCTTTAAATACGATTTTCAAGTATTTAATAAAAAAGAAGATTTACTAAGGAATTTATAATGTAATTGGAAAATGTATAAATAAAAAGTGAAGGGATACAAAAGAAGAAAGAAAATCAATGATAACAGTGACGATCGAAACGATTATTAGCATGGATGCGTGCATTTAACGTTATAAACATACATATTATTTATGTATGAGTAAGTAAAGATATGAATAATTTATTAATACAAACTAGGTTTCCGCCCGCGGCTTCACCCGCGCAGTCAAAGAAAAACCCGCATAGTTCCCGTTCCCATGGGATTTCCGGGATTGCGTCATTTTCCCGGGATAAAAAGAAGCCTATGTCCTTTCTCGGGTATCAAAATATCTCCATACCAAATTTCATGAAAATTGGTTCAGTAGTTTAGTCGTGATTGAGTAACAGACAGACAGACAGAGTTACTTTCGCATTTATAATATTAGTAAGTATGGGTTAATATTTTAATAATTTTTATTTACTTACGTAGGTATATCTGGAAAGTTGCTAAGCTAATAATTAGCGATGCTAAGGTTCATTTGTTTTCGCTTTTTGTGAATTTTGTGAGATATCTAGTAGAGAAGTTGCTTTCTAAACGTAGGTATCGTTCCTTTGACGGCGAAGTAGTTAGCTAGTAGCCTAGTAGGTATATGTAGTGCCTTTAAAAGACTTTATATTCATACAAAATTTGAAGTAAATTCATGTACTTTTTGAGTTAAAACAGACAAACGAACAAAAATTCTAAAAACCATATTTTTGCTTTGGTCGATGATGATTGTAGATCACGCCCCAAGTGTTCTTATAAAAAATATTCAATGTAGGTTACAACTTACAATTCTGACTTTTCTACGGAGGTATTTATTATATAGGTATGTACTATGTAGTATCTATAGATTGCCGTAATCTTAATTATTGAAATTTCTTCTATTCTTTCGGCCACCTCACGCCATCTATTGAGATAATTTAACAACAATTGCAACACATGTGACATTATTTCAACGATTAAAAACATCATATCCATATTCATGTATTATTTTCAAAGTTACAGATGATGGGTAATATTATTTTTTTATTAGGTAGGTAACAGATATGGATTTTAACTGTAGTGTATGAAATGCTTAGTGACTATCACGTGCTATTTAATAAGGATCTAAATATACTCTATCGGAATTTCTGTGAACGATTTTGTCATTATAATGATTCTTGGTCAAGCGCAATAAAAATAACATTTAAAAGTGTCTTCTTGAATAGTTATTGGATTAGTAATTATAACCTTTTCATTTTACTTGGATTTCGTAGATATTGTCCTCACCTACACGTATCTATTCTCGCTGTAAATCCTGTGAATACTTGAAGGTTCTTTTAGCAAACTTCATTGAGATCTTATTTAAATTACATTTAAAACAGTCTTTACTCCTTATGTAAAAAAAAACCCTTCAAAGCACAATTTCAATGCCACTATTTGTTACCTAAAATGCTCCAATATACAAAATGTCCTTTTGTAATTGGATTAAAAAGATACCAATTAAAGGCAAATTAAACCCAATCCCGTTACGCTTTTCCTAATTAAATCATTATACGTGTTCTACAACTACAGGACTAAAAGCGGCGTTTTTATCTAGATTAATGAAACGAGTCAAAAAACCAGTTGATAAGATTCTAATTTAACTGGCAGAGTTCACTTCGAACGTTCTGTTTTTAGAGCGAGCCCGAGGGCACGGGAGTTCAATTGAGAATTCACAAACACGAAAGCAGAATAACCAGTTAGCAAGACCTCTTTACAAATGGTATAGTGGCGTTTCAAAGCATTCTTTTATACGGCTGAGCGCGGGGCGGTGAAGGTCGTTGTAGTTGGCCGATGTGAAATGCTCGACTCCTATAGTTTCATGATCTCCTAGTAAGTTGCGTTCAGCGTGGCATGTCACGACCGCACCGCCGCGCCGGCCGCACGGTTTGACGATTGACGGCCACGAACCGCGCCTGACACACGAAATTGGCCATCGACAGCACTGCTTTTTAGATAAGGATTAGGACCTTAATCTTTATATATATAAAAATGAATCGCAAAATGTGTTGGTAAGCGCATAACTCGAGAACGGCTGAACCGATTTCGATAATTCTTTTTTTATTATATTCCTTGAAGTACGAGGATGGTTCTTATGTAGAGAAAACGTAAACATGTACCACGGGCGAAGCCGGGGCGGACCGCTAGTCTATACATCTATACATACATACAAATATTATAAAGAGGAAAGGTTTGATTTTTTGTTTGTTTGTTTGTTTGTATGAATTGAATAGGCTCCGAAACTACTTGGTAGATTTGAAAAATTCTTTCACTGTTGGAAAGCTACATCATTTCTGAGTGACATAGGCTAGGTTTTATCCCGGAAATCCCACGGGAACGGGAACTATGCGGGTTTTTTTTTGAAAACGCGGGCGAAGCCGCAGGCGGAAAGCTAGTATTTAATAAACATACAACCATTAATATTTAATTATATACATACTTAAATATAATAATTAAATATTAATGGTTGTATGTTCGTTCGTCTATTATTTGAGCTAATAATTTAAATAAAACGTTATTTTTACAGATTTTTAAATAAATGTTTTGTGAATTTTATAATTTTTCATTAGTAAAAAAATCAAATTAAAAAATCCTATGTTTTTTAATACCTATCTAAATAAAATTAGAGGTAATAATTAGGTACGTCTCAAGAAGAGAACTGCATAGATACATACTAGCTTTCCGCCCGCGTTTCAAAAAAAACCCGCATAGTTCCCGTAGGATAGGACTGTAGCCTGTTACCTGTAGGAAGTAGGATAGGATTGTAATAACTACGAAAGAATTGTAAACTAGATAATAAAACATTTAGTACATAATCAAAAAAATTATTATCATTATAATTAATTAATTATCATATAGGTACAAAAGCAGGAGACAAGTAATTAACATTCCTCTAAACGTATCTACTGTTAATTCTGCGCTGAACTGACATCAAAAATGTAATAATTTAGTGCTTCTAGAATATGATATGATAATGAATATTTCTGGCTGCTTTTTCTACGATGATGCATTGAAAATGGTTCCATTTCTTAAATCGCAAGCGTGTCGAGGACGTGAGTCGTGACATGATGTTTGAACAACGAAATTCCCTTCTGTCTTCTTGTATGAAGAAAATATAACGTTAATTAATTATTAAATATAAATGTAATATTTTCCTTTTCTTGCTCGCCCCGCCGCGGACGTTTTGCTAATGGAGTCATAATACCTAAACGAAAAATAAGTATGAGAAAAACATCATCTAGCAATTAGGACTTAGGGATTAGTAATATGAAAGTGTAATAGCAAACAATAACATCAAAAAAGTGTGTGCGTGTAACCTTTACGCGCGATTGAAGTAAAACTTCTTTGGCGTTGACGACATATATCACTGAAATGATTAAATATTAACTTAAATAAATAAATACATGTCGGCGCAACGACGAAAAACGACTACCCTCAAACTACTAAATAATTATAACTAGCTAAAGTTTACTTTGACCTTTTTAAATAAGTGGTTGATTCATTAATCAACCACTAATGAAATAATTAAATTAACGAAATAATTAATGTTTGTTAAAACTGATGAAAATTCATTGTAAAAATTCGAGTGGCAACACTCAAACTAATTCTTGTGAGTCATGGTTCACTTTAAATACGAGCGCCCGACGGCACAGAGCACATTCACACGCCGGCCGTTGGAGCGTTCGGAGCTCTCTCTATAATTTCCACGTAGATTAAAAAGGCAGTAAAAAACCAACGGGCGTTCTACTTCGAGTATGAGCGCCTGCTCTGATGATAGTGACGTCAGAATTGCTGACGTCACTCTTTTAAAAATAGCCTTTGGGGCACTTCTCCCGTCATCAGAAGTGGGATAGAATTCAAGCTCACTCTTTTTAAATGTTAAACGTTTACGTAGTTTTGTAACGGCATACTGGCGTTTGTGTTTTTTCGTGCGTTGTGTAAAGTAAAAGTTGGTTACGTGGATTATTGTAACGGGAGTATAGTTCATCGAAGGAATTGTGCGTGCTATCTGCGCCTCTCTTTGTGATAAGCACAAATCTACGAGAACCTCCGAGAAATCTACGAGAACCTTCGAGAATCTGCCTATGTCACAAATGAGTAGGTGTTGGTCGCATGATACGCGAACGGACTACCTCTGTCATGTATGTCCTGTAAGGTCAGTGTGGCCGAGGCAGTGTGTTTTTGAAATCCCGAGATGAACTACCGTAGTGTTGTAATACGAGAAAAGGCGTACGAGGACGTACGATTGTCAGTATGGCCGTGTTAGACTTAAAATCTACGAGAACCTTCGAGAAACTACGAGACCCTCCGAGAAATCTACGAGAACCTTCGAGACTTCTTCTTTGTCGATTCACTCTTGGCAGAGTGGTCGTGGTCACGTTGAGACATCCACATTGGTAGTGGAGGCGGACACAGCTTTCCGCACGATCTCCCGCCATGTCTTCCTGTTACTAGACTGTCTGGTGCAGTCTGATACACAAATTCCTATAGCAGATTTCACTTGGTCAGTCCAGCGCATTAGTGACCTGCTTTTACAACGAGACATTTACAACGAGGCTGGTGCAGAGCGCGCACCGCCTGTCAGTATGGCCGTGTCGGCGCAACGACGAAAAACGACTACCCTCAAACTACTAAATAATTATAACTAGCTAAAGTTTACTTTGACCTTTTTAAATAAGTGGTTGATTCATTAATCAACCACTAATGAAATAATTAAATTAACGAAATAATTAATGTTTGTTAAAACTGATGAAAATTCATTGTAAAAATTCGAGTGGCAACACTCAAACTAATTCTTGTGAGTCATGGTTCACTTTAAATACGAGCGCCCGACGGCACAGAGCACATTCACACGCCGGCCGTTGGAGCGTTCGGAGCTCTCTCTATAATTTCCACGTAGATTAAAAAGGCAGTAAAAAATACCTACAGGCGTTCTACTTCGAGTATGAGCGTCTGCTCTGATGATGGTGACGTCAGAATTGCTGACGTCACTCTTTTTAAAAATAGCCTTTGGGCCCTTCTTCCGTCATACATATTATATTATAATTTAATTATATTTATTATTCATGTGCTTTACAAAGATTATTTAAATGTTATATTAATATTATTCATTCGAAACAGGTAATTGAATGTCATCATAATTTCTTACGTACGAAATTATAGGTTTGTGGTAACTATAATTAGTGTCCGACCGAACTTTCGGTTTCGGTTTCGGTTTCGGCCGATTTTCGGCCAAAAATCAAGTTTCGGCCGCAGTTTCGGTTTCGGCCAAAATCGGCCGAAACTTTTGCCGAAACCGAAACTTATTTCGCAAGTTCAGTGAACTTAGTTCACACACGTTCACGCTCGCCTAACTTCGTTTTCCTCGGCAACGCTTTGACGGACGCTGTCAAAGCGTTGGTTGACCCACGCTGGTGGAAACAATTTTTGATTATCTATGTTGAGATTGGAACTGGGTGTAATAGTAATTAATAATTATTATTTTTATATAAGAGACTGATTATTCTTCTAAGTACAAATACCAATCCAAAGTATTAAAGACTCTTTAATAAAGAGAAAGATCTCAAAATACCTACCAAAACTTAGTATTTAAAGTAACAGTAACCATTACTGATTTGATTTAGATGACTGATTTTACTGAGAACTAGATAAATCAAATTTTTCTTCTAAAAAATCAATTAACGGCTGAGATTCCTGAGAGCGAAAATTAACATTGAAATCTCCAGTTAGAATCATCGGTAATTCATGATAATTACTATTTAAAAGTCGAGAACCTTCAATTGTGAAGTGAAGTAATTGCTGATGAATAAATTTTATGATATTTGTCAGGCTAGTATTTGTAGAAATATAAATAACAACGATAATCACAGGTTGGTCATTCGTATTAACACATCGAACCAAGGCGATGTCACCAATTTGTGAAACCTCATCGGAAATTTGTGATAATATAGTTGGTGAAATATTTTGAATTGGTGTTACATTGTTCAGTGTATCTGTAGATGAATGATATACAGCTACTCCACCAGCAGTTGAGTTGGGTCGTTTGTATTGGGTAACGCAATAAAAATTTTCAATAAGAATTTGTTCGTCATTTCTCATCCAAGTTTCGGAAAATAACAGCAATGTGGACCTTTTTAATACTTTATCATTCAGATCAGAAACATGAGCACGTAAACTTTGGCAGTTGAAGGAAAATAGTGTAATGTTACTCTCATTTACAAGGTTATATAATTCTTCCTGTTGTGTTATTAGGCGAGAATTTGAAAGTCTTTCAAATTCACACTGTAAATCAACTATTCCCCCTGGACGCTTTCTTCCAT
Source organism: Colias philodice (assembly GCF_061535455.1). NCBI lineage: Eukaryota > Metazoa > Arthropoda > Insecta > Lepidoptera > Pieridae > Colias > Colias philodice. The sequence goes on along the minus strand of NC_143094.1, from coordinate 4,671,342 downwards.
GATAAAATTTGTTGTCATCGGTGTTTGAGACAATGAACAATCCATTTATATCAGTTACTCGTGATAATGCTACATATAACAGCTGCTGACTGTGACTTTTATTGTATTCATAAACGATTTGATCAAAAGTACCACCTTGAGACTTATGTATTGTAAGCGCACAAGCAGATACTAATGGAAAGTGATTTCTCTTTGCAAATATTGTCTTATTTCTATTCATTGGTACAGATGACGATCTTCGTAAAATTGGGACTGCTGTTCTACTAATGTTTAGAGTTTGAATATGATGGGCAGCTTTTTTCCTAATTTTCTCTCCTATCTTACCAGGAAACTCAAGCCATAAGCGTATGATGTTATCACTGTCATCACGTTCAATATACACTAACTTTCCAACACAACCGTTGGCTAAGCCATCAGATACATCAATATTGGTTGTAATAATGTAAAATTTGTTAAGAACTAATATGGTTTCATAAGGCGATCCTCCTGTATCAATAACTGACAATTTATGAAATTGTTGGCGTACATATGCTTCTTGTTCAACTGAATGACAACCTATATACATATCTGTTGCTATGGATACTACTTTGTCTTCAGCAATATTTAAAATAGATTGATTATAATCCGCAACATGTTTATTTTTATTTTTAATTTACTTATTTTAAAAGTAATAAATAAACAAGTATATTTAGAGATTTTCAAAAAATTTTCAATTTAAAATAATGTTTTTAAAACTGTTGAATTTTTCATTCACTTTGCTATTCACAATTGATCCGTTTGAAAATTTGAAAATAAATAATCCTAATTGATTATGATATTTGCCACTAGCTGGCGTATAAGCACATGAGTAGAAAGACGGAACAGAGACTAAGCTTCAAACAAACGCGAGAATCGATTGCACTACTACAAGTACGCGGGGCATGTGTGTGTGACCGCAGGCCGCTTGTCGCGTACGCAGCGATTCTGGAAAAAACCGGTTTGCGCTTGCACAGGCATAGGACAGTCTCAGGGTTGATACGACGCACGTTGTTTGTTTTATTAGTTGCAACTTGCAAGTTTGAATATTTTAATATAAAACGTAATATTTCATTGTCAAAAATGGTTGTTTATTGTACTGTGTGTATGAATAATAGTAGAAAAACTAAAAATATATCATACTTCAACTATCTCAAGGAGTACAATAGGTGAGTAAATATTTTGATTATTACTTTTTCAAGTAAGTACCTACTTGCGTTTATTTTATTAGGTCCTTTTTTAATAAGATGAGAATTGTACACGGTGTGTTTTTACCTTTCATTATTATTACAAGTTTAGCATTTGTAAGTATGTATGTATGTATTGTAAGTGTTTACATACCTAGGTTGGGTTGTAGTAGGTAGTTTTGTTTAATTTGTCTTAACCTATTGTGACAACCCTACCAAAATAGGTAACAATTTTGCACGTTCTTAAGAAGCTTAGTCTCTGTTCCGTCTTTCTACTCATGTGGTATAAGTCAAGAAGCGTGTAGTATATGACATATACTTACAACCAATCAGAATTATTATTTTTAAATGGCGGAAACTACACAGACTATAGTAAGCGTTACTTCCGTCAGAAAAAAAATCTGAGTTACTCCCTAGTCGCGCCTAAAGAAGTTTTACTTCAAAAACGGTATGTACAAATAGGTAATACACAGGTAATATTATATTTTTAACTAGCGACCCACCCCGGCTTCGCACGGGTGCATTGCTGATACTAAATACACTACAGAAAAACTGTGAACGTTGTATAATATAAAAATTAAAAACATAGCGGCCCGATCCGGTTTCGCACGGGTATAAAATATATAGCCGGGCGGCCCGCCGGTACCGCCGCAAACGCTACGTCCCGCAATTTTTAAATCTGTAATATCTTCGAAAATATTCACTTAAATCATACGGTGTAAAGGGACATATAGATCTATATTAAATGAACAATGTATTCAAGGTATTTAATTGGTTAAGGATTAATGCTGTATTGATTAAAATCGCTTCAAAAATTAGCCATTATTTGTCGTAAAAAGTAAATGACAAAAAAAAGTTATTGTGGGTTATCCATAAGAGATAGACATATACCATCGCGGACTTTTCTGTAGACCTTTTCAATGTGTATAATACTTAGTACATGTTATTATACATATAAACCTTCCACTTGAATCACTCTATCTATTAAAAAAAACCGCATCAAAATCCGTTGCGTAGTTTCAAAGATTTAAGCGTACAAAGGGACATAGGGACATAGGGACAGAGAAAGCGACTTTGTTTTATACTATGTAGTGATAGTGATAGTGACAAAGTACTCACTCTTTCTGTCAGCTAAGGCATCATATTCGTCATCACATTTTATACCCATGTCCGCGTAACATATGACCGATAATCTATACTCTATACTAATATTATAAAGAGGAAAAGTTTGTAAGTATGTATGTAAGTATGTATGTATGTATGTATGGTTTTCACGCAAAAACTACTGGACCGATTTCAAAAATTCTTTCACCATTAGAAAGCTGCATCTTTACTGAGCAACATAGGCTATATTGCATTTTCAAAAAAATTAGAGATCCTTACCAAAAATGCAATAATGTAACCCAAGGTGTAAAAAAATCCTCAATAAAACTTCTGTCATCGCGTGCGCTGCGGAATCTATTGAAGATAGAACAAAAAAATGTTCTACGGTATTATAGAATGGATCAATATCTACAAGAAAGTCCGCGATACCATATGTCCATCTTCAGTAGTTATGTTACTACAACAACTTTTTTACGTTTTCAAAGTAAATAGAAGTGCCGACAGTAATCAAACCATGTTATCCATACACATATATTAATCCTTATCCCATTAAATGATGTTTTATTATAGACTGTTTCAATACCAGCAAAATACTTTTTAAATGAAAAGAATTGGATATTCCATTCAAAAGATATAACGAATTTTTAAAAGTGTCAATCTACAGAAAATAGTAGGTACTTATACTGTTCGAGCAGGCCGTAGTGCGGGGGTCACGGAGGAATTCTACCAATATGCGTCTTGACGGAACACAGTGGGGTTTTGGTCGGTAGGAATCCGACATAACCCACGGCCCCTCCCCCGGAGGCCGTGGGTATCTATGAAAGATTTCCCCACTAAAACAAAAAAAAAGGCCTTAGTGCGGGACGGGGTAAAGGTGATTTTCATGTGATTAAAAATTAAACCTATAGTCCGACCTATAGTAGACTTTTCACTGTAACTATATCGCTATCTATGCGTGTGAAACCGCAGGGCATTGCTAGTAGTTTATAATACCATAATACTGGCTCGTATTTTTCACCTTTAAATCTCGCTGCTAATACCTAAAAAATAATTAGTATTATTATACATTCAAATAAAGAGAAAAATTATACAATGTTTCTATGACATGTTATCTCTGATATATTATTATTACCTTCCGAATTTCTTTTATACAGGTATTCTTCAAATTAGATATTCGCTTCTTTAAAGTGGTGAGCGTGGCTTCTTCGTCGATTTCTTTATATTTCTCTAAAAGAATACTGTACGCAACTAAGCGAGCTTTTTTATTACGATATTCAGAATTAGTAATATCCCATAAGCATGGAAAGTTTCTATACATTTCTATGACTTCAATTAGACGTTCCTTCTCGTAGTCGACCATTTTAAATACGTCTGCTTCGCACCGACACAGGCGTCGCACTGACGATTGACGAAGTGACGAATCGGACCGGCAACGTCCGATCCGTAATAATTCGACTTGGGTTTATAATGCTATCCTGCTTACTCGTTGTGGCAACGCTTGTTGAGTGAATTTTTTTTCATTTTTGGCGGGTTTCGAATTTATAGGGAGACATTATATTGTATTATTTTTCTAACAATTGGGTAACATACTATGATTTTTAATTGAACTATGGGCTGTGCTATGGGCTAGATATGTCATTTACTGAATGAAGTCTAGTCTAGTATGACCAATACTTAACATATTAAGTATATTGCAATACTGTGCTTACAACACTTAATAAAAATATGAGCTTTAGTTCAAAACAAACGCCATTGCATTAATTTTAAAATTAAATCATTGTGAATTCTGAATTACATTAAAGGATTAGTACTAAGGAATATATACCTGTATATTGAGGAAATACCTAGGTAGGTAATTAGTGTATCTACTTAGTTAATTTCCTTCTATACAGGACATAATAAAATAAAACACGTTCCAAAATTCATACAGACTGTAGGAACCGATTTCCGAACGGGCCGAAAATGGTAAATGTTTTGACGATTTAAAAGTTCTAAGCATCTATAAGAAGTCTAATTAAAAAATGAATGTTTCTTAATAAACTTAAATTAAATGGGTGACGCGCACAGGTGACGCGCTTCTTTGATAATCCAATTTTTGTTACTAAAACACAATTGAATTATAACAACCGCGCATTGATCCGAGTACCCTACCTCTCTAAACTAATCTGAGCGTCACGATTTTGAATATTTAAGGATAGAAGTTAGTAGCCAAAGGGGAGAAGATGAATCACGATGTACCTACTAAATTGCTGTCGGAATATTTAACATTTTTTGTGAGACATTAAAGCGTTCTCAAATATACTGCTTTACAATCTAGGAGGTGCGCGATCATTTGGCTTGTACCTAACTTAATTGTAAGATGCCGCAAATAAGTTTGTAGTAATATAATATGTATAATGTATATTGCTCTATATGATCGATTTCAAAATGCTCTCGTAATTCGTAACAAACAAACATAAATCTATAAATTCTAATCATAGTTAATAAGGTATATTCTTCGCTAATAGGCCCGCCTTGTTTCCTTAGTATCCACAGTGTATTTCCAAACTATACAAGGCCAGCACGCAACGGTGTGAAACTAATCACGTATAGTTTGGAAATAACTTTTTTACAAAGTTTTTCCCATCTATAGAACAGTAAGTACGCAAATACTCACTAATATTGTAATACTGTGAAATACTCGCGTATACTTTGTAGTGAAGTAAGAATAGCGCTCCAAAACATACAGCACCAGTACTTTCGGAGTAAGCGCGATCGAGTTATTTCCATTGCTCGCGTTTATATTATTGTATTGCTGTTTTTAAATCTATTATTACAATGCATACACGAATGTTGCGTACTGATCGTGTATAGTTTGCATCGTGGATGCTTGCGTCTTCGTTCCGGACTAAACGACTTACTTATAATTGACGACTGATGATTGAAGCGACGGAGCCCTGCTTCGCGGGGCTCCTTTTTTATGTAGTTAAAAAAACACTAATCTAACCTAACCCACACCCTTATCTGTTAGTGTTACCTATTTAATATTTATTTGCCTGCTTACCTAATAATATTTTTATTCCATATTTTACTGAATAATAATAATAATCAAGAAGAATAAAACTAGATAGATATAGCTGTGTACAATTCTTTGAATTCCTATATACTTACTTACATATTTATTAATTCGTTTAAGCGTAAGTGGTGTTAGTATAATTTAATTGCATTTTGCGTACTGATCGTGTATAGTTTCGTTTAATCAGTACGCAAAATTCGTGTATATATTGTAATCACAGAGTTAAAAACAGCATTACAATGTATACACGAGCAGTTTCCTATGGTTGCGTTCTGGCTATGCATAGATTGGAAAGGCGCGTTTCCACACGTCCTGTGGAAGATTCCAGTCTTATTGTATCGAAAATCTACGAATTTCAATGTAATATTCGAATGATTACAATTCTCCTACATTGTAACTACTTTTTAACTGGAATTGCGTGCCTTTTGTAATAAATAACACCCGAGTTTTACTTGAATAAACTTTCTGTTAAATTAGGTCTAATGAGGTATTCATCATTTATGTATGAGCGTTAGGTAAGATCGAGTGCAATTTTAACCGACTTATAAACAAGATTATGATTTATACTCGTTTTAAATTTTAATACCAAGCAATTGTTCTGGAAGTGCATAAAAAACAAATCTAGGTAAGTAAATGATGGTCTATTTGCGCATATAAAAAGGTATTTTTTATATTTTGAAGTGAAACTTCTTTTGGCGCGTTAAGAGTAAAATTTACGGGTCGTATCATGCCAATGCCGTCATGTCATGGAGTAAGGCCACGATTTTGGTATCTCTGAATCTTGCCAAAGAATTATCACTTCTGACACGTGTGTTCGACACACACGCTCTTTTTTAAGCTTAGGTACATTACAGTGGATTAATTTTTGTGTTTTTTTAGGAACCATTGGGAAACACTTGACCAGGATCTCGACTGGTAGTAAGCGAAGATGTGAGCTAAGATGGGGCGCGATTCAATACAAGGACCCATTCATTCTTCTTTGAAAATCTTCTTTAAAGATTCACTTTAACAATTGGAAAAGATTACAGAAAATCTGGTTTCGAAAAGGTTGAAGCAGTAGAAGAAAAGGTAAGTAGGAATAGTTAGTTTAACAAAATTATAAAATAACGAATACTTACCTTTTTCAATTGATCGCTGCCATTTTGTACCTCAGAAAACTAGCAATTCTCGACTCATAATATTATTATGTAAGACCTAAGAAGCCGTTGAGAATTCCTAGTATTTCATACGAAGCTAATGTCCATACGACCATACCTCACAAGATGTTCGGGTAGGTAAATGGGATTTTGATGACCCCCGTCGGCGCCAGGCGTGATGAACTGTGACTTGTATAAATGTGTGAGCTACTGTATTTTTGTTTGTTAGTTAGTAATATAGATTGAGTACTGGGAAAGATTGGTCATAACGCTACATAGTATTAACGAAGTTGCTTTTTCTGTCCCTATGTCCCTAATGTAAACTATACTATACCAAATCTTTAAAACTTCGCAATGGATTTTGATGTTGTTTAAAAGATAGAGTGATTCAAGAGGAAGGTTGTATATAATTAATTACGTTTTAGACAACGCGGGCGAAGCCGCGGGCGGAAAGCTAGTTATGAAATGATCTTTAGAGGTGATTTTATCTGCAATGCTTGGAGGAAAAATGTTGAAGGATCAATCAACTTAGAATTCAGATTAGATTAAATAGAGAAAGTTTGATTGATTATTATTATTGTTGATTTTTTTTGGAAGTAGGTACTGTTCTCCGTGGTTTTACCCGAATTACTCCATTCCTATTGGTTTTAGCGTGATGATATAGTATAGCCTACAAGCCTTCCTCGACAAATCGACTGTATAACAGTGAAATAATTTTTCAAATCGGACGCGTGGTTTCTGAGATTAGCGCGTTCGAGCTAACAAACTAACTATACCTAGATAAAGGATTGCTTTAGGAAAATGTTGTTCTTGCAATATTTGCGAAAGTAACATAGAAATATAAACGGAATCAGAGTAAAATTTAAATGAACATGAGGTAGATATTGAAGCAGAGAAAGTTGCATTTTTACGTGATATCCTAGAAAAGATTTGACAGAATTGCAAATAGGATAGACGGATTAGGATAGAATAATGCTAGTAGAAGACCAGATTCTGGTGTAAATCGAAAGATTTCGATACAGTCGTAATTATTATAGCTGCGCCTGATGCCTCGCAGTATTACTGGCATTGCTCCGTTCCTATTGGTCTTAGCGTGATGATATATTATAGCCTTCTTCGTTAAATGGACTATCTATCATACAGTGAAAAAAATTTTTCAAATCGGACTCATGGTTCCAGAGAACAACGCGTTTAAGTAAGCAAACAAAACAAAACAAACTCTTCAGCTTTATAATAAGTAAGGTATAGATTTCGCTTGTAATTTTAGGCCGTTGTTCCGTGAAAGAGATGTTTTTGTCCTTTTTGGTCTATATATTCATGTTTTATACATTTCTTCCAAAAACCAGGCAAGACGGTTTCAGTATCTGTAAATACATAAGTACCTATAAATCGTAAAAGAGTGTATTGTATGTAAAACGTTGTAGAATTTATGGATCAAATGACAATAATTTTTCGTCTTATACACAATTGCACGCCTCATAAGCGAAGCGTTGAGGTGGGTACTACTGTCACTTCGCGCAAAACATCTGATTTTTCAAACTTAAAATGTCTTTATGTATCATACATTGCACTTGTAAGATAATACATACACACACATATTAAGAAAAAACACTATTTTTAACATTCATGATATTTTTGATGTCATTTTTGTTATTTAAACTAGTTAAAAAACAGTTTAAAAAAGTTCTGTCTTGGACGTCCGTGTGTCTGTATGTGCGGAGGATTTTCTTGCGACCGAAATACTTTACTAATCGAGTCTTTTTTTTTCTCTTACGCTTGAGTATGCTCAGGAATAGATTAAGTATTAACCCTTTCATTTTTCAGGGTCTGATTCGATGTGGTTTAATTGTTATTAAATAAACAAAAATAATAATTAATAAATAATTATTAAAAAAAAATTATGAGGCGTGCACTTTTGGATTTTCCAAATTATTTTTCTTTGTAACGAAAAGGCCATTTCTTGAACAAAGCATTTTGATTCAACGTTCTTCAAATTTCAATCGTAAAGTTCTTTTTAAATTTAAATATAAATAGAACTCCAGTACCTATCTAATAAATTCAGTTTTAAACTAACATCCATTCAAATCAATCACTAACTAAACAGCCCACTTATCACTACATTTCCGTTGCGACACATTATCGCACAACGCACACCACACGACGTAATATCCGTTATCACCATACCCTTAGGTAGCGATACGATAAATTACGTTCATGGCCCACAGGAGATGCCACATCTCGATCATAAACACGTAAAATGCATGACCAATCAAAATACCAATGTCGGGTCACGCACACATCCACACCACGTACGGAACGCGTGTAATTACACACTTGAAATGCATTAATATTCAACGGTCACGCACACATGCGTAACACTTGCGCACGTGATACGTTTGTGATAAGGGAAGTGTGCATGTGTGCGTTTAAAATGCATTAGGTTGTGCATGTGTGGCGGTTCACGCACACAAGGGCCGCGCCTACTGAGATGGAACACGCGTTCAAGGGATAACAGAGGGCTTACAATTATTAAAGAAAGGTAGTGTGGATATGCCAGTGCTTTTTTAAAATCGATTTTTTGGAATATAGTGACTGTTGAAGAAGTTTGAAGTAAAGTATAAAGGTGTTAATAAGTGAACATCAGTCAACAGGCAATAGAAACTAGACTAAATTTTGCAAATATAAACGAACAAAACTTCACACGCAGTTTTAAGTATAGGTATACATTTCAAACATACATTATAAATAGCAGGTTTTCTGTTAAAAATTTGGATTGAGTAAGCAGAAATAATACAAAAAGCACTTTTATTAATTCAAATTTAACAATTTTATCAGCGTTAACGAAGCTAGTTATGTAGGTACTCATCGCTACGAACAGCAATTATTCACTGTACTTATTTTACAGTTGATTGCCGGACCATTTGGATTGAAATAGTAGGTTCATTGGCTCCTTCAAAAGCCTCTGCCTTTGTTATTATTTTACGCTCAAAATTATTTTATTTGAGCACTGATATAATATCTATGTTTCCAAAAATGAATCTGAATTAGTCATCCTATGATACAGACTGATAAATGTCCAGCTAAATATCCACACATTATTAACATTCAGTTAACAAGATTTGATCTATTATAATATTCATTGTGAAAAAAAAATGAAACAAGCGTATCCACATTAAGGCCATTCAGACAACCCAAAGCGAGAGCCCCCGCCCACATAAAAAATGACATCTAAATAAATCCATTAAGCCTGGACGCGACGCTCTTCTTGTCTGTAAGCCCCTTTATTTGGCTGTGTGAAGGCGCCTTTATTTATGTTTTGACAGCACTCTGGCTGAGCTCGTGATTTGTGATGAGAAACATACTTAATATTTAATTAAGTTGGGGATCTCGACATCTTCGAATGTCATGTTAATGTTTTGTGACGTCATAACGTAAGAACTTGTGACACATGTTCTTTTTTTGTTAGTAGTTTTTCTTATTTGTACCCTTGTAGTCTAGACTGGCTTTGCATAATGTAGCCTAGATTCTTTAGATGTTTCCAAGTAATTACCCATTGTGTTCGTTCGTAATTTATGTCGAATAAATTCTTTGGTATCATGTCATCTGGTCTGACACCTGTTTATTCTCGTTTAACAAAATTGAGGTGCAGATTATCATGAATTCCAATAAACCTAGCAAAAGACGTAGTAGAATTATCTTAAGTTTATTTCTCAATATAAAAAATAACGACATTTACACGTTGTCTTTATTTCTTTCCAAAAAAAAAAAAGACAAACTTATCTATAATCTACAATTTATACCTATTTTAGTCATATTATTTTACAATCAATTTCCCTGGTTACAGAAACTTGGATCCACTCGGCTCCCTTATAATAATTTCTCTATTTTAGGATAGGTATATATCTATCTATACTATAAATATTATACAGCGGAAGAGTTTGTTTGTTTGTTTCTTTGTTTGAACGCGTTAATCGCGGGAACTATTAGTCCGATTTGAAAAATTCTTTCAGTGTTAGATAGCCCATTTATCGAGGAAGGCTATATAATATCATCACGCTAAGACCAATAGGAGCGGAGCTATGCGGGTGAAACCGCGGGGAACAGCTAGTTTTAAATATGTAACATTATCATTATGACTCACTAGCTGCGCTCCGCGGTTTCGCTCGCGTGGTTCCGCTCCTGTTGGTCTTAGCGTGATGATAATAGTCTATAGCCTTTCTCGATGAATGGGCTATCTAACACCGAAAGAATTTTTCAAATCGGACCAGTAGTTCCTGACATTTTAGCGTGTTCTAACAAACAAACTCTTCAGCTTTAGCAGCTATTAGTATAGATTAGTTATTATCCCCCGAAAAAGCCCATAAACACAACGAAACACTAATATTCATTTTTACATTCTCTATTTTCGTTTAAAATATGATCCGCAATCAACACTGCAGTTGATTACTGAATAAAATATTTATTTTACAAGGAATCAATGAATATTTCCGAACATAGAACAAATAATTCAATAAAATCTATGAAGTTAATAAAGAATACCTACAGATCAGCAAGAGTATTTCATTTCAATTTTCAAACTATTATTAATAAATAATAGCAAACGATGAATAAATTGATATTTTGATAGACGAAAAAAGGAACACACAGTTTTAAAGAGCAATTTAAAAGCAGATATGGCAATAAAAACGATCTAAAAAAGAACATAGAAAGACCAGAAAAGCGTAAAAAGGACGTGTTTTGCTTTCTTTTCGTGAAATCAATGGGGAATTAGCGAAATTCAGGAATAATTGGTGAATTCAAAGAGTATTTAGCCAATTAACGAATAATCGCCGAGGGTTGGGGTTCGATCTCGATTGGATTGAGGGTAGCTAGCCCCAGGGACGATTGTTACAACTTCCTTTGAAATTTCTTTCTGTTTCGCGTTTCTGAACGTATTGGATTAATAATTTTTAAGGGCTTGTTTATGAGTTGATGGTAACTTAATTTGTTCAGGTAAGGTTTGTTTTGTAAAGAACATCGTAACAAACGAGAAGCGAAGAATATACCTAGTGTTACAAGTAAAGAAATTAATAAGGATTGAAATTATTGTTTTTCCGAGGAGTGGTGCTTGACTTCTACCCAATTACTGTATTCTTATTAAATAAGAATTATTTAGATTCCTAGGAATTATGGCAAATATGAAAATAATACAATATTTTAGCTAAATTCATCATTGTATTCAATGGAACTAAGGTAACTAGTATAGTTTAAATGTAACTGTTTTACTTATCCAATCTAGATAAAATAATTTTAACAAAAAAATAAAACAATTAAGAACTTAGTATCATATAATCTAAACTAGTTGTTTTCAGGTTTTCGTCGTTTACCTTTAGGTAAGAGGAACGTAGGTAATTTAACTTGATAAATCGTACGGGAATCTATATAATCTACCTATATTTAAATATCTAATAGACTACCTACATGTATTGTAATATTGCATGCTGATAAAATATGTTGCTGAAATCTATGTACTTAAATTAAATAATTATTTTAAAACCACTCTACTATATATCCGGTATCAATATTATATTATCCGGTTTATCTTCATTCTTCTAGCCTAATTTTAAAAAGCTTAGTAGTTTACTGTTAAATAAGTCATCCATAATCTATACATATAATAAATCTGTAGAAGGGTCATTTCTGTACATTGAAAATATTGAAAAAATAAATAGCAGGGGGTGTTACTGGATCGATACCAAACCCAAATATGTGATTAAAAAAATTTTTGTCTGTCTGTCTGTCTGTCTGTCTGTCTGTCTGTCTGTCTGTCTGTATGTGAAGACATCACGTGAAAACTACCGGTTCGATTTCGATGAAACTTGGTATAATTATACCTTATTATCCTGGGCGTAAAATAGGATACTTTTTATCCTGGAAAAATACGTAGAAAAAAAATTAATCTTAATTTTTCAGTTTTATCCATAGACGTTGTTCTGTAGAACCGCGAACACGTTGCGTATTATTATAGGCCTAGCCGTATTTGGGTCCAATAGATATTTATAAGATGTCATTGTCAGAGTTACTCAAAATGGAGAAATAAACCATCCACGCGAAGACCGACATCCGCGCGGACGGAGTCGCGGGCGGAAGCTAGTTCCATCATAAAATATCATTGCAATACTAATAGCAGTAAACGGTTTCTTTTAGTCATAAAAACTCTGGAACAAAAAACAAAAACATTTAAAAACAATGTAATTCACACCGAAGCATCGAAAAGCCACGTGAAAATATAAACAAATGAATACGAAACCTCAGCAAATAGCTGTGTTAGCGCAATACTAGCAATCTGCGACAACCAACATCCTACGACCTTCCCTGCCCCCCGCGTTCCTACAAGATAACGAATAAACCGGAGTTGGTATTCGAAATCCAGAGGTCTTCATAGAATGGTTTTAAAAAGTAAGCTGCATTGACAAGTCCAGATTATAAAGATCTCCCGCCGCGCGTTCTCCGTACAACTGTGTGGGTGTAACGGGTGTTTTGTTTGATATAACAGGGGTCAATATAAACTGGTTGGAATACGCAGTAATGTAAGCGCATTAGTGCGCGCCATGCCGTGACACGCGGTACGTTGACCGCTCTTTGTAAGCAATTGCTACATCAATAGGGCTGGCTCTGACACAGTTTTTGTTGATATTTTATGTATTCAGCGTTTGGGGTCACGAAATTGTCCGTGTTGAGTCCTAATTTTTTTTTACATGTTGCACTATGTGTGGGCACGAAATTGTTAATTTGTCTTATGATTTGCAATTTTGTAAAAGTTTTGTTATAATAGGTACATGTATTTTATTACGTTAAAAAAATGGGTGTTTATGTCTTTTCATTATTTTTAAATAACAAATTACAGAAATTATTGACTTTATATTTGCTAGTGGATGAATAGATGAATTAACATATCGACGATGAAGTATCAATACCTCCTAACTAACATTTTAGCGATTTTCGTTTTATTGCATTTTCGTACTTAAAATAGAGTAATACATAGGCCCATAAAGGTTATTTCTCTGTAAACAGTCAATTTGAGCAAATATTAAAGTGTAGCAATACCTTATAACAAAAGTTGCGTCATTTTTGCTGGCAATATATTCTAACTACACCCTGACGCGTCCGCTCTATGTTTCACGCTTTCCTTGGGCTCATTTACAGTTTATTCCTGGGTTAAAAGTGGTGAGTTTGGCATGCTTTCAAACCAAGAAGAAAGTATCCTAACACGTGCTTCTCCATCAAACTCAACAAACCATAGAAAAATTGGCATTCTTGATGAGTTTTTTGATGCTTTTCCAAAACTACCATCGCATTATGCGCGTAAAGATAAGAACAAATTGTTCGTAGAGTCAATTAAATTACTAAGCATTGTACATGTTACTGGTTTGACGAAACAGCTGCTGACCTGACGTCTAGCACTTTTGTTTCGTTTGTAATTAATTACCTGGAAAAGCATTGTGTTAGCCAACAGCTGCCTATTATTATATTTTCTGACGGATGCACTTACCAAAATCGCAACGCAGTTATGTCGAACGCACTATGTATAATATTACCATAACTCAAAAGTTTTTAGAACCCGGTCACACGCAAATGGAATGCGATTCAGTTCATAGCACCATTGAACGCCAACTTATAATAATATACGGGCATTTCTCCGCAACTCGAGGTCAAGCGCCTATTTTGCGTGAGAGAGGGAGGTGGGGGAAACCAGCTAAAACTGAAACCACCCGAGCATATGAAGCCAAGCAGCTTGGAAGGGCTGCCGAAGGCTTCAGGGAGGGACCCGGGAGACCTCAGGTGTCTTGCCCTGTACTCCACAACCCCCGTACATTCCATGATGACGTGGGCTGCCTTTTCCTCGGACGCCATGCATGCTCTGCATAGCGGACTGTCTGTGATCCCTAAATTAAAGAGATGTTTGTTGAAGGGGCCGTGCCCTGTGAGGGTCCCTGTTATTACACGTAGTTGCACTCTGCGTAGGTTGAGAATCTGACGTGCAAGTCTAGAGTCAATGTTTGGTAGGGCTTCTCTGGCATGCTTGCAGTCAGATCTGCTTGAACATTCTGCTTTTTGTGCAGTGCTAGTGAGCTGGGTAATCATGCGACGGATTCAGCTTGCAGGTAGCGGTATAATGGGAAAAGGTCCCATGACCGGTGTTTCAGATGTCCTTCTGGCTAATATGTCAGCAGCATCGTTTCCTCGTGAGTTTCTGTGTCCTTTTATTCATTGTAGTACTAGGGAATTTCCCAGATCACATACCCTAGTTAGGGATAGGTGACACTCTAGAATTAAGCCTGCAGTGATTTCATGGCTTTTGATTTCCATGAGTGCTGCTTTGCTATCCGATAGGATCCGAATCGAAAAGTTGTTACGTTCCTTTTGATTATGGCTGAAGCTGCAAGAAGAAGTCCTAGGCATTCAGCCTGAAAGACTGTATTAAGGGGTCAGACACTGTATTACTCAGAGAAGACCCTAGCACCCGTGCCATTTTCAGTCTTGGACCCGTCCGTGAAGATGAGTAAATTTTCGACGCTGTTGTGCTCTGACGTGTGTTCACGTAGCTGAATCTTATATTTCTTGACTTGAACGCCAACTTAAGAACAAAGAAATTTACGTTCCAAGTGATTATGCCACTATAACCAAAGCAGCAAGAAAATCTCGTTCATATGAAGTTGAACAAATTGAAATAATGTATCATATTCAAATCACTATCTTCGAGCTTAATCACGTGTAGTGATAGGATTTTAAATCAACATTTTACTATAGTATTGATACAAAAACCTTATATTAAAATAAAAAAAAATGTTGTAATCTTAAGAACAATTTGTTCTAAGTATATTGGCAATAAATTGTATCTAAAAAATACGGCTTCCTGTTTAAATACAATTACAAGCAATATCTAATATCTCCATGTTTTTTTAAAAAGCTGTGAAGTTACATTTAATAAAATGATTCCATGATATCTAATATCCTTTGATAATGAACGTAAGCTAAAATAATAATTAAAAACAGTAACGAAAAAGAAATAAAACGTTTTTTTCTTCTACTGAAAAATGTAGTTTTTGTAGTTAGCATATATTGACACTTCATCGTCGATATTTTATGAAGATATTTCGTGTATCTGATTGATGAATTTACGTTCGAATGCAGTAAGCAGTTAAACTTCTCTGCGATGCTTCTATTATGTTTTTGTATCATTTAATATAGCAATATTAACATTAAATTCGATGTCAAACAAATTTAATTACTATTAAAACATAAATAAATAGTAATGTGTTACAGCCCTAGATTAACAAACAGGATTTAAGCCCCGCAAATGGATATTTGTCCTTTATGAAAGTCGCAACCTTATTACAGTAGTACTTAGAATTTTTCATTTATATTATAATAATAAATTCGTATCTTTTTGTATTTTTAAAATAACTTTGGAAATAGCAATATTGATTTTAAACATTCCATACGTTTACATGAAGGCATATATTTTTGTCTGTATGTTAATTCATTACCTACCACAGTATCGTAAACTAATTCTAATTTAGATAAAACGTTGATTGATTAAACTTGAAGGGGATGAAAATTTGGATGGGGAACGGCTGCCGAAATAACGAAAATTTAAAATGAGCGAAGTCACGGGCAGGAAACTTGTACGTAAAGTTAATCGAGTAAAACCATAATTTATCTATTTAATTATTTATTTATTCATAAAACTTTTTATAGTAAAATTTTTTATCCAATTTCATCTAATTGCGTTCTTAAATGATAAGGAAATATAACCTTATAAAGATACTAATTAATACAATCAAACGAATTTTTAATTTAACAACACACATTTTTATTTAATTTTTACGGGAAAATTTCTATTCATAATTTTTACGGGAGGCCCGTCTCCCAGCAGTGGGAACATAATGGGCTGATGATGATGATGTAAAATTTTTGATCAGATATTTACTAAAAACCAGACTAGACCAAACCATACACTATATAGAACTTACTCATAGGTATTTAAACTCACTAACTCTGTCACAACAATTCCTAAAAAAAAAGTATTTTCGCACTCCAAAGTACTGCAACCGCTCTGCTCTAGGTATAGACACTAAAAACCAAGACGATGACTTTATCCTACGTTGTTCAGCCCTGACAAGTCCCAATGTACGATGTATCTCTTTCACAACCGTTTCATAAATACAATCCTAGGTATGCTTAACCACTACAAATCTACATACATACTCAAACACTAAAAAAATAGATCAAACATAGACGACCAAAACCCACGTTGTATGTATATGCCTGACAGCCGAATCTGAGATCTATCTCTTTTACAATTATGCTGTATTCAAATAGCACTTTGGTCCTTTACTTAAACACTACAAATCTACATTAATACTTAAACAATAAATACCTAGAACAAACCTAGACGACAAAAACCCACGTTGTTCAGCCCTGACAGCCGAATCTGTGATTTGTCCGCCAATTCGGGGCAACGACCGTCGCAAACTGCGTGCTAACGGTGTTTCGCTTTGCTACCCGCTATCGTGTCTATGCCTAATGGCTAGCTTTGTGACCTGGATTTACTTGCGAAATGGTACATGAATGTATTGTATAAAAATTTTAAAGAATAGCATCGCGTTCTTAGCGTCGCCACGGTAAGGCGAAAGACATGGGAATCCCACCTCATGATCGAGTTTTGTATAGTAAAAGTAGGCTATAGAGGGCAAAATAATCTTGTTTATGTAAAATATCGTCCTATTTATTATGCGTGGGTGTACTTGGAAAAATTCTGCATTGATTCCATCTCTCTTCTTTCTCAAAATTTTGTTTAAATGCAATATAATGCATAGGTACATAAAGGGAGATAGTTATACTTTCAAACACTATCGTTGTCCGCATGAAATAGCTAACTATATTTCCACCCACGGCTTCGCCCGCGTTTTCAATGAAAAATCTGCATAGTTCCCGCTCCTGTGGAATTTCCGGGATAAAAGTTAGCCTATGTCTTATTTTGGGTCTTCAGCTACCTCCATGCCAAATTTCATTGTAATCAGTTCAGTAGTATTTGCGCAAAAGGGTTACAAACATCCATCCATCGACTTCCACCCGTCCATCCTTACCAACTATCGCATTTATAATATTAGCAGGATTGTTTCAAGATTCTCATTACCTAGCTTATTTTTAATTTCACAATACCTTCACCCATTCCTTATTTCTATGAACAAGTGCGGGCAATATTTACCTCGCCCGTATAGATATTACCAGTTGCAGTGTATTAAACATTATATTGAAACCGCAAAGCGATGCGGGTTCCTCTATTTATAGAGTGGGAACTGGGAACCCGTCAAAACGACAGTTCGGATTCTGTTTTATCTTTTTATAGCACTTTGAAGATATTTTGACGGAAAGGAAGTTTCAGGTTATGTAAATTTCGCGGTAGTTTTTAAATAGCCTTTTTTAATCTTCTTCTTTCAATGCTTTTCACTGAAAGAAGAAGATAACAAATGAATGTATTTTTAATTACGTTACACAAATTTTATCGTAATTAAGTCGTGTAAATTTCTGAAATCTATTCTATTTATTAAATATAATTGATATATATCCATGGAGATAGTACCTACTACCTAGGTAAATATACTACGATATATTAATTTGAATCTTGATAATTGCAAAAAAAATATTATTTACTTAAAAGTGTTTTCCTGTTTGGTCGCATATAATGGCAAAATATTAAATAGTATTTAATATAATTTATTATAAAGGAAAATAAACAAGAATACTGAGATATTTATGAAATAATTCACATTTCACATATTATATTTATAAATATAGGTATTATATCCATTTGAATGCCATAAAACCAAAAATATCAATTTCAATTCACATATTAATTTCTATATTCTACTAGCTTCTCTACTTTTTTCTTTTAAATACTTAATAGTTTTAAATTTATTAATTTATATATTTAATATTTATACTTAATCATTCAATATAATTTATTGCTACAAAATTAATTAGTAGGTAAATGCAATACACCTGCGAAACCATATAATAAAAGCTCTTTATATTTGAAAAAAAAAGTCACAATTATATTTCAACAAAAATAATTCTTAATACGCTTCAGTTGATAGTAATCTTACAATCGTGTCACCGTCCTGTAGAGCGAGACGGAAATATAACAGTCTACAAGTGGGAGAGAGAGGGATACAGCAATCCCAGTAAATTGGTTGTTGATTGGATAATTATTTTATTGATACAGTTAAATACCGCGGCTCCCTACGTTGGGGATGTGGCGGGAAAATTTATAGCATTAATCAGTCTTTATATTAATTTGTGGTAAAATTGAGTATTTAAAAAGATAAATGGAGGATTATTTTTTTGTGAAACAGGAAGAAGGAGATTGCTTTGCAAAAAAAAAACATTATGTGCATTAAAAGTCGTTTTAGTAAAAGGTAAAATTTTATCTAGTACAATAAAAATGGGACAGAAATGATTTTGAACTATTAACATACCTACACCCTTAGATCATTACTTAATGATCTAAGCGTATACCTATATTTTTTATTTTTATCGTAATAATATGGATCACAGAAAAGTCATTTTTCATTTAAAGTTATTGTTCCTGTTCTGTAAAACAATTCAAAATGTTTCCTGCTTATATAGAGTAAGTATATATAAGTTTCAGATATAATACGATTTTCTTTATTGATTCATTGTGTTAGTTATTCATGTAGAGAATATTATATTTAAACAATTGTTCATCTCTATTTTTGTTGAATACTCATCACAACCTTTATCTATTGGCAAATATATCTATACATTTCTAACTAATTAAAAAAAGTCCTGAATCGCACATGACAACCTACACAATCATTAACTAATATCTTTACAAAGTAA
Source organism: Colias philodice (assembly GCF_061535455.1). Taxonomy (NCBI): domain Eukaryota; kingdom Metazoa; phylum Arthropoda; class Insecta; order Lepidoptera; family Pieridae; genus Colias; species Colias philodice. Next base: position 4,651,936 of record NC_143094.1, on the reverse strand, counting down.
TAATCCCACCTCAACACTATATCAGAAAGTACGTCATTAGTACGTAAATGTATATAAAAATTCCACATACAGTAGCTGATAACTTATCATCACGTTATCAGCATGCTAGTGACGCACAGACACCATTTAGGTACTTGATCCGCCTTGATGTATTGACGGGCCTTTTCTACCTATACGAGTAGCTCATTCTTTTTGGGTAGATATATTATATTTTCAATAATTTGTTCATAAAATTGTCCTTTCCCTTATTTTTTGTGGGTTGAATGATATTTCTAGTCTTGAAACTGTTTTTTTGTTCATGCGTGTTTGTGTAATTCGTCATATTGCTTGTAGTAGTGGTGTGTATGCGTAAACGGTAAAACGATACAGAAATAATATTCTAATTACCTATACAATTTCACATAATGCATTTTGATGTAATGAAATTATCTATACATATAACAAAAGTACCTACCTATAGGCAAGGGAACAGAACATCCATATAAATTACGCTGAAAAACTGCGTCTTTTGCAGATTAAAGATAAAAATCCCCGCACTCTATCGAACATAAGCATAATATTTTCGGTAAATTTTCACCTTTACTTGCCTGGATCCGCTTATCCACCCAACCCCAAAATTACAGAAGGTTCCAAATTTTTTTATTAATTACCAACGCGAATTGCCAAGGGTCGAGAACCCAACAAATTAAAACAATCACTTCAGCTGAAAAGAAGAAAATAAAACCCGCAGCCATGGTGAACTAACCTTCAATTTGACCTTAGCAGATGGAGGGAATTTAATTTTTAAAGAAAAATTAATTTCTCTTTTGTCAAAGCTAGTAAGACCCATCAGCATTATATTTGAAATTGTGAGATTTCTCAAAGTAGAAAGAACAGGACAGGACGAGAAGAGAATAAGAGAAAGGGAAGTCCGTGTGTTTAGGAGGCTTTTGACGTCCCTTACCCTTTTCCTGATTTTTCACCAGATTCAGCACCCCATGTTATGCAATTCGGTACATAATATTTTACATTACAATGCATGTCAGGATTTTTCACCGAAGTAAATCGTGAATCGTGATTTAACTATTTATATTTAAATAAAAAAAAAAACAAATAGTTATTTCCATTACCCATATGTGTTTCCATCAAGAGAAACGAACATTTAGTCACGGTAGCGTGCGTGTTTTGAAACTCGTTCAGTATAATTTAATAACAGCATTCAGGCGAGGATAAACATTGGCTGCTTATGTTTTATGTAATACTAGCTGACCCACGCCACTTTGTCTGCTTTTAAAATGAATATTTAGTCCGATTTTGTATCAATTTTCATTGATTCTTCTCTCCTATTAGTCGTAGCGTGATGTAAGCCTGCAGTCTTCTTTTCACAATAATCTTTTTTTCAATGCGACCTCGACCTAACAGTTCCTGAGATTAGCCTGTTGAAGCGAACAAACAAGCAAGTGCAAGTCATCTTTGTCATTCTTTCTTTTTATTGTAGATGTGTCCAATAACTTACGGTGTTTGTAGAATTTCATTGCTAGGAACAATGTGGCAGAAAACTAGACCATCAAGATTGTAACTTCACGATATTTTACTATGTGTGTTATGGGTCATGTGACCCTAATACTTCTTCTTTTTCACACTGTACGAATAATACTGTAGAAGTCTATTATAGACTACAGGCCGATGTTGAAAAATGTATCGGTCATTTGAACCACCAGGTGACCTATCTAGAACGATATAAGAGCATAAAATAATAAGATTCAGCACTATGACGTCACTTGTAAGCTGTCCAACTGAGTGCAGATGAGAATTCGAAAGTACAGGTAGAAAATTTTTCCCCTTGTCTCCATGATTTTTGTACGGCGTTGCGGAATATTGGATTAAAAGCAGTATTGAAATAGTATGACACAGATGCCGTCCAAAAATGGTGGTCCACAAAGTCGGAATTTATTTTTATTTTCCGACAATTGCCGGGGTAAATTTGGTCATTTGATTTTGTGTTGCTCTTATATCGTTCTAGATAGGTCACCTGGTGGTTCAAATGACCCATAATTTTTTCAATGTGGGCCTGTAGCCTGTAGTTACCTATACACCCCTTGCATATACCTATACCTACTTTAAAATAAAAGCGAATTAAAAATCATTCATTGGTGTGTGCCGTTCGGCAAATTGATTGCTCAATGAATGCCTGGCCTTAGTAGTAATATCCACATAGCATAGTATCTAGTAATATACATAAATAAATTTGCAGTGTTTTCGAGAGTTTTAGCACGTTTTAGCTTTATATGCAACTAGCTTTCCGCCCGCGGCTTCGCCCGCGTTTTCAAAGAAAAACCCGCTTAGTTCCCGTTCCTGTGGGATTTTCGGGATAAAACCTATCCTATATGTGTCCAAGATACCCTCTATATGTGTGCTTAATTTCATTGTAATCGGTTCAGTAGTATTTGCGTGAAAGATTAACAAACACACACACATCCTCACAAACTTTCGCATTTATAATATTAGTAGGATGTAGGATTAGTGAATTTTATACAAACTAATATGTATTGTGTATTTTTTTTCGTTGAGGGTTTAAAAACAATTATGAAATGAATACCTGGTAAGTGTATAACTAGCGCCATCTAGTGGATGTTCTCTTTTAAAGAATTGCGGTTAATTCGAGGCAACCTAGATTCTGCTAAAGGACTAACATGAATCACCGTTTTATAAAAGGAAGTTTTGTTCATGCATAGAATATTTCACGTAAAGATAGGTAGCTATATTTTTTTATTTATTTGATATTTTTTGTATTCCGTAATTTATCGTGATATGAAATGGTTATAAATTTATTTTATTGGTGGTTATCCTGAATCTGGTTTTTGATACTTAAGATTCATTCCTACTTTGTATGCGTAAGAGTGAATTATTGCTGAATATATTGTACGAAATGTTACCACACCAGACCCCTGTGAAATAAAAACTAGCTTCCGCTCGCGGCTTCGCCCGCGTGGTGTTTTGATAAATAAAGGTAGCCTATGTTCTTTCTGAGGGTCTAATGATGGTCTGTGCCAAATTTCATCAAAATCGGTTGAGAGGTTTAAGCGGGAAAGCGTAATAGACAGAAAGACAGATAGATAGAGTTACTTTCGCATTTATAATATTAGTAGGGATTTTGCTTAGCCGCTTAGGTAAACGTAAAGCTGATCTAACCGTCTAGTAAAAATACATTCGAAAAACCGGAAAATAATACTAAATGTACTATGAACCTCAATACAAAAATACGTAAGAACCAGATTTGTATTAAATATAAACGGAATCTCAAGCACTCAAGAACATGTAAACTTTATAGGCGCTATCTAATGAATGTCTAATGAAACATGGAGTCGTAAATGGAGTATAAATTAGCGTTCACGCACAAATACCAATCTGTTCTCGATCGTAACTCGTAAACTGTGACTGATTTCATTTTAACTTCGAATTGATGGTAGGGCTGTCGCATTGGTGTTTTTGATAAGTGTTCTTTAAAACTTTTTGAAGAGTATTCTCGTCTTTGTGTTAGGGGTGAGGGGCGATTCAAATTTAACGAACTAATACTTACCATGTACTTACCTATGAAGATATTATAGGATGATAGGTACCGTTCTACGGATCTCATCTTGTAACCCGTTATGAAGATTGGTTAAATATGAATATAATGCATCTTTGTTCGCACTACGTATTATAATTTTATTTTCAGACTCTAAAATACTATGAAGTTGAAAATTAGTGTTTGAATACCTATTTCTGTTCATATACTTAATAAATAAAGCACAACCGAAGTGAAACAAGTTCTAAATAAATCAGAAGCTTTCAATATTTTGTCAATGAAAAAAATAAAAATGTTAACCACAGGATGTATCAAAGCAATCGAATAAAATGACGCTATTTAATTTACAAAAAAACTTTAAAGATCAATCTCATAATAGCCCCGTATTTATGGCTATCAATAGCAGCAGCCCTAGAAAATATGTGATGGAGACTTCAACCATATCGTCTTGTAATAAGAACTATAATCCCATGTAATATTATCAACGTCTTAGCTCAAAATGACTGAGCGTGTATCGCTAATGGCGCATGAAATTGATCGCGCCGTCCAATATCTAAATGTATTTAATTTTACTTTTTTACGAATCATTGGCAATGACTGCGTGTAATAAACTTAAAAACTTCAATCTTTTATGAACTGTTTAAAGAATTTTATGTTTTTAACGAGAAAAGATAAAAAATTCATATAGGTATTTTTTTTTTTTAATTTGTTTGTTACCAGCCAGACTTCGGGTTGAGCCTGGAGCAAAAAAAATAAAAATATAACCTATGTTATTTAACAATAAAGTAGCTTAAAATTTTATTTAATTAGTGAAATAATTAGATTTTCAGTTTATTCCTTTAGTAAAAAAGAAACAATAAATATTATTATCTGCCCTCTTTGCAACATAAGTGCGGATTACAATATTATCTGTGTCCCAGTTAAAAAAGTAAACAATGTTTCCCGCCAATGCCTCGTGCCGGAATTTCTCTGAAAAAATTAAAGGGAGTTTTTTGTAACTAATTGTGACGTCCTAGCATTGTTTGTGTCTGTAATATTTCATTGTTTTATGAAGTTTTTATTGTTTAGCAATCTACATATTAGTTATTTGTCTATTTTTAATGATAAATAGGTACTGTTTTCTATAGAATGAAGAAAGAAATAACGCGTGCAATTTTCATTAAACATAAGGTTAGTTTTAATACCTTTCAATTATATGATTTTAAAAGGTATGTATGTATTTTTAATTCTTTTAAAACTACGCATCGGATTTTGATGAGGTGATAGAGTGGTTCTTGGGGGAAGGTTTTAGTATATTTTACGACGTGGGCGAAACCGCGCGCGTAAAGCTAGTAACGTATAAAATTAAGAATAAACATTGCAAGGAAAGTCATTTTTTTTCGTACCTATTCATAATTTGTGAATTAAATAAACTTTTGTTTTTCAGGAAAAGGGTTTTTAATAACTTGTCGATTAACCACAATCACAAGAAATTCAGTGAATACTATGTCGAAACTGTAGTCATAACTAGGTAACTACCCTATAACGCGGGTTTGTATATCTTATCCTTTTTTCTAATTTTTTGTGGTAAATAAATAAATTGTAATTTAAAGGACGGCTATTATTATGTGATAGATTATAGAATATAGATGATCGAATTTTACAATATTTTGTTTAAACACAACTAACTTAGGTTGGTTTTGGGTGCATAAGTCAGTGGTAACTGGTAAACAAACTGCAGTGCTAATTTACGTGCCACACATAAATGTACAATGAGATATCATAATACATACATTTACATTCAACTTAACAAAACTCAGATATTTATTATGAAAAAGAGAATATTGGATAACTTTATCAAGCATTTCTGACAACTATTAAGAGGAAAGTGAACAATTTATCACTTTGCGAACCATAAAGGCATTCAACGAACTCTCAGATTGAGTTAGGATAGTTCCCTCCTCGTAAGTAGTTATTGAGAGAGGTTTGGGAGGACACCCGGTTAGAATTTACATAAACTTTTGGCATGTTTGATTTTCATACGAACTTTTCTGAGTGTTAATTTGAAAGTAGTGGTAGATAGTAGCTGCTACCTTTAACACGATTAGCCTCTTTAAACTTTCAATATTATCAGACAATTATTGACATATGGAAGGAAGAAATAATATAGTAATAAGTTTAAATATTGATAAAAAAGAAGCAATTTCACTATCAAACTCATAAACAAAACTCTACTGTAAGATGAAATTCAAAGACTGTTTCTCTCGAGTTCTAACACTTATAACGAGGGAGTTATATTACCTACAGAGGTTTTTCATAAGTAATTTTCACTCATAAATAACATTAGTATTATGCAGGAGATAATTCTATAGAATTATGCAGATGTATGCGTGCAAATAGAGCCCACCCTATTCCATCATTTTCATATTCCACTGGGACGGAAGACCAACATGACCGCAGTGAAAGCAGATGCATGACCGACAGCAACACAATCCGGCCAAGGACGTGGTTACTAGAGAATAATATCAATATTTGGATAATTGGATATTTCAAATGTATTTAAACTTCAAAATTTGAAGTTTAAATATCTTATGGGCCCCTCAACAAATTTTTATATGTTGGTCTCGTAAGGCACGCTACGCTGCTGCATCCGGCATAGCCCTATTTCTACATTAGGTACCATTTTCGTAACTTCGGATTTTTATTGGAATTAGAAGCTGTAACCTCTCCATTCGTAGTCGAACATATCAACCAAATAATGATATAATTAATTCTTAATTTTATCTATGCTAATATTATAAAGCTGAAGAGTTTGTTTGTTTGTTTCTTTATTTGTTTGTTTGTTTGAATGCGCTAATCTCAGTAACTACCGGTCCGATTTGAAAAATTCTTTCGGCGTTAGATAACCCATTTATCGAGGAAGGCTATATATCATCACGCTATAAGACCAACGGAAACGGAGCAATGCGGGTGAAACCGCGGAGCACAGCTAGTTTATAGATGTAACACATTACTTATAGGTATTATGTCCCTAAGAAATATATTATTTCAAAAGTCGTTAGTTATAAACAAACATGCAAACTGTATTCCAGGACGATGATAGGCACAATAAATTGGTATAAAGATAAATGGATTTGCGGCTGCGGAAAACCTGTCACTTTCCCGGGACCACGTAGGGCTGCCACTTGTTTATTTTTTACATTAATAATAATAGTAACTATTATTAATTTAATTTCGTAGAGATCTTAAACATACCTAGTTAATTTTCCCGATATTTTTAAGACTGTGATAATACATACAGACATAAGACATTTATATAAATGCGAATAATTAAATAACAATTATTAAAGCATAGTGATTTAAAAGCGGAAATCGCTACAAAATGATAGGTAAATTATCTTTTATCATGCACTTAAATAATAATTCGATTATCCTTTTATTTTGATTGTTAAAGTGACCTTCATTGCTTCCTTCGAAAGGAAAATACGAATTCGAACAATACGCACAATTTAATTTTTAATGAATTATATGCAACTCATACAATCTACTTCTTATATTATTCACACTCTTTGCATTTGTCAGATAGAACACGACAAATCATTTACCAACTTAAAGTAGTAACAGATCCATCGTGCTCTTTATACTTAGACCATATATCGCATTAGGTATCAAGTTTGATTTTTTAAATTATAAAAAAAATATTTAGCACAACCCTAGCACGAATCCCGGACCCCAGGGAAAACGATCCGCTAACCCCGGATTGCGGGTCTCGTAAATTAAACACCGTGACACCGCCGGCCGCCGTCACACCGTAATTGGCAATTTCATTTAAGCATCCAATTAGTAAGTTTTATTCCACTTTATAACTACGTTAAACGTAATATACCTTTTAATTTACGTCTTATAATGCCTTTTATAAGAAAGTAAATTAATATTTAATGAGGTTTAAGGATTCGTTTAGCAATATTTATGACAGATATAAAAGTAGGATAAGTGGTCGTTAGTAAGCTATTAAAATTACATTAATGTCTTTATGGTCATTCGATTTATCGACTTATATCCTGTCTGTTTAAAATTGCGATCGATATCATATAATGTTCATTTATCATTAACTAAAGATAGTTAATATCAATTAAACTTTCTTCGTAGACATAATTGTTCTATTCATAATTATTATAAATGTGTAATAAAGACAAATACAACGACAAATAGCTTACTGCCATACAATAACTTAATTAAGTTACTCCTACGTAACTAATTGGTACCTACTTGGTCGTATCGTCTGTAATTGTTATTTGGTCTATGTCTGGTTTAATATAACATATCATTAGATATCTTATCTGTAATCTTAGTACCTAGAAAGTTTAAGAAATCCATTGAAGTTCTGATCTACTCTTGTTTACATGAAGAAGACGACAGGCATGAAGAAGGCAGGGAACCTATATAATACCTTTTTTTTTTTTTTTTTTATTAGTGGGGAAATCTTCTTAGATACCCCCGGCTCCCGGGGATGGAGCCGTGGTTATGTCGGATTTCTACCGACTAAAACCCCACTCTGTTCCATCGCGCTGCTTTGGACGGAACTGCGGGAACGGTTACGACTCTACCGCGTGTCCCGCCCAGCAGATGCCCGTTTCCAGGCCCACCACTAGAACACCTATATAATACCTAAGGAAACATTGAAATTAATACGAACACACACTTACCGTGCATGTGCAAGAAAATCTCAAAAGATTTGGTGGAACATTAAATATTATTAGAGTGAAATTCCAGAATGTAGTAAATATACTAGCGACTAACTCGGATCCGCTCAAGTTAATCAGAGAAAAAAAATTTGTGCGTGTACTAGAGTACACACGTAAGAAGTGAAACTTCTTTATGTCCTTATTTTTCAAAAAATAATTTACTATATACAATATTAAAAAAATACGTTAGTCACACGCTCGTCGCTAACTACTTAAATATTTACACCGGCCGCTGCTGCAACTCGCTCGCTTCGCTCGCTCGGCTCGTGCGGTAGTTCAAAAGTTAACCTAAGATGCTCGTCGCTTCGCTCCTCGCTACCTATTTACATATTTACACCGGCTGCTGCTGCAACTCGCTCGCTTCGCTCGCTCGGCTCGTGCGGTAGTTCAAAAGTTAGCCTAAGATGCTCGTCGCTTCGCTCCTCGCTACCTATTTGAATATTTACGCCGGCCACTGCCGCGACTCGCTCGCTTCGCTCGCTTGGCTCGTGCGGTAGTTCAAAAGTTAACCTAAGATGCTCGTCGCTTCGCTCCTCGCTACCTATTTAAATATTTACACCGGCCGCTGCTGCAACTCGCTCGCTGCGCTCGCTCGGCTCGTGCGGTAGTTCAAAAGTTAACCTAAGATGCTCGTCGCTTCGCTCCTCGCTACCTATTTGAATATTTACGCCGGCCACTGCCGTTTTCAGCTTATAAAGGATTTCGACTTAGGCGGATTTTGTTTGGACAGAGAGTTTGAGGTTTATTCTTATAAATTTTGAATTCATAAAATTATAATTGAACACCTGACACCAATCAAGCAAACACGTGTTTACGTGAGTCATAGATTTATTATCGTATACTCCTAAAATGTTTTCTAAGAAACAATAGTGTACTTACATTGTCGGCACGTTCTTAAAGTCGGTAACTTATTTTTGTTCGAACAATAGAGGTAATAAATTCCTAATGATCAAGTTGTAAAGGTTGTAAAATAAAAAATATTCTATATTAAAACGTATATATATAATATGTGCGTCATTAATTTCTGACTGTTTCGAAATTTGGTGCAAAATAAAATAGTGTGTAAATAAAATTTGTAAAAAATCAATAAAATAAAACAATTGAGTAAAGATCTATAGGCATATTATGTATGTATTTATACAAGATATGTATATATATTTATACAGGGAACTTCTCAACGTGTTATCTATGAAATTATACTTTTACTCAATTGTTTAATTTTATTTACACACTGTTTTATTTTGCATCAAATCTCGAAACAGTCAGAAATTAATGACGCACATAGTACATAATATATACATATTAAGACAGAGGTTAAGCTTAAATAACTTGAAAAATAAATAACATGATCACGCCCACGTGTTGGTGTTTTAAAAAATTCAATCATAAACTGAGAATAAATGTAAATATTTTAGAATTAGAAAAATAAATATGTACCACAATAACATTCAAGTATTAGAAAAAATTTATACATAATTCCACCCACGTGCTAGTGTATCTATACATATTATCTATACATATTATAATAAAATTGAAAAAATTGAAAAATACAATCAAAAAGTGAGGTTAATTTTAAATAACTTAGAAAAATAAATACCATAATTACACCTAAGTATTAGAAAAAGAAAGATATGTAATTACTTACTTTTTTTTTAAATTCACTGGAATTAGAATAATTAAAATAAACACTTTGATTGTGCTGATCACTTTAATATAATATTATCACGTCACCATAGAGCGTTGGAAATAAATACGAGTGCAATAGAAAAACGGTCAAGTAAAGTGGTAGGACGTACGTTAAAACGATACGATATCCCTACTCCGCTGGAGAAAGTATACGTCGAATCACGCGTGGTAGGGATAAGAAAAAAAATGTCACGAGTACGGCGTAACGCAAAAATGTAACGCGCGCGGCGTAACGCAAAAAATGTAACGCGCGCGGCGTAACGCAAAAAATGTAACGCGCGCGGCGTAACGCAAAAAATGTCTCACAAAATTTTTGTCCACCCCCGATAAAGAAGTTTCACTTCAAAAAAAATTATGGCTATTTCATGGTACCTATATCTACTACTATTAACTATTCGGTTTGAGTTGATCCATTAAAAAAACAACCATACATTTCTTTTTTATAATACTCGTATCAGTGTAGAGATATTTAGCAGATGGTAGCCCTTATTTTTTATTCACAAATCGACAATAGACAATTTCATTTCACCCTTGCAAGGAATACAATGGCGCGTAAAAAGCAAATCCGATATTTTGCCTGACCAAATCGGTGCCACGTGCCATCCCTTCGGTATAAATACTAAATGGATACTCTTTTATTTAGCGTGGTTAATATAATTGAGGATAGGTATGCTTGACCCTATGAAAAATGGTTGAGCATTTAGTGTTTCTTGTTTGTGTTATTTTATACCACTTCAATTAAAACCGTTATTAATAACTAGTTTCAAAAATATCTCCTCATAATAAGTATGAATGATGTAGATTTGGATTACACGAAAAATATTATAAATAAATTGTCAATTTGGTGTATTTGTAACAGTTAAGCATAACAGAATACCTATTAGTTTAAATGCATTGATTTTATTAAAAAAAATAGAAATGTAGAAGAATGCGTTAAATCGCAGGTAAAACTAACGTACCTTATGTCTAGACTCTAGACTTCTAAATCAAGAAACAGGTGGCCTGCATCAAACAAATCATGGAACATTTTAAATTAACGATAAGAACTTCTTTCACCATATTTATTTAGTTTTAAAGTCTGATAGGGATAATTAAGTTTGTTATTTCTTGCGGGATACGCAAAAATATACAGGAAGGAACGCACGGAAAGAATTGGCTGAAGCTCATTCTAGAAAGTTACACCAACTACAGAAGGAAGGAGGCCCCTAACCGTACACATGACAGTCCTTTACTTTCTTTTATTAATCCTTCCCATCCAATAAGGGGAAATTTTGCAGAATAAATCATTTAAAGTACACCACGTAGATGGTTCATAGATATTTATTTAACTCATAAGCAAAATATATTACCGTGAGAATATAGTACCTATCTTAAAGTTCAGCGACATCACTAGCGTGGTAACTGGCACCTTGACATGAACGATGTCAGAAGAAAATGTATCCTATATCGTAAACTTAAAAGAAATGTGTTCCTTTTTTGTGCGAATGTTATAGTCAAATCCCGAAATAAGGAAGGAGTATAAGGACTGGTTTATCTTAGGTTTGGCAAAAGCCATCGTGTGTTAAGACGCCTCAGCTAGACAACGACTGACGAAAATTTTTTAGTAAAAGCACAGAATTTATAATAGGGTAATAGGTAGTACACCTACGTAGTATTAGGCCGAAATATTACATTTAGTTGGGCTTTGACAAAGTCATTATGCCAGACATGAGGTTTAACCAGTCCAACCTACGAGTGCCCGAGCTTCGGGTTTTGACTATAACATGAATAAAACCACTCATCCATCCTCAAAAACTCTCCCGCTTAAATAATAAGTACTGTACTTTTAGATAGTTCTCCAAAACTTTATAAAAGTTAACAAAAACTAAGGTTTTCGATCAGCATTAAAACAAACTTTCTAATACTTTATTAACAAGCTTTAGCACTTTCCTCTGTCAGAAGTTTAACAAGAAATAAACTAGGGAAAGTTGTTGACATCCCCACGCAATATGGAAATAGGGGAAATATTGTAACCTATTTATGTAAATAGGGGTTGTTTCGTAATATTGAGAAAAAGTTTTTGCATTCAAATCGAATATGAATTTATTTGGCGGGGATGGAGCGATGTGGTTGTTAACTTTATGTTTTGATAAGGTGGTATGTCTTGTTATGATTGATATTATATTTAAATTCTGGAAATATTATGATAACCTCATAAAATAGTGTTGAGTGAAAATTATTAATTAAACTTCTGGATCGTTTATTTTAATAAAAATGAATATATGTAGTAATGGAAAGTTGTGTAGGGAAGTAAAATTATAAAAAAAAAAATGATTGAGTGATACTTACCGGTATACTTAAGTCATAAACTTGGTTACCTTTACCAACTTTCAGCTCAATCCCTGGTGATCTTTGAAGTTTGAACGCAAAAAGAAAGCACAATTAATCGATTAAATACTGGAGTATTGACTTGTATTGACAAAAACACTATTTTCACAATCCATAATCCGAAACTTGTTGATATCCTTCTAGAACGTATTTACAAACTTGAAATAAAAATATAAATTGGCTCCTATTTCCAAGCACCATACAAGGCAAAATTGTATGTAATCAGTAACCATAATTACATATTTCGTTTTCTTGGAAACAAATTGCCAACTATGCAGTGCTACTATGTAAGGAGCTTTTAATTTAACAGTTAAGCCCAGTCACGAGAAACTGCGGGCTAAAAGCTGTTATTGCAAGGGATAATGACTTTTGGAGATGAATTGAGTATCTCTGTAAATTGTACATGAGAATAATATTGGTACAATCTACTGTGATATTAGAGATCCTTACACGATGGTTAATATCACTCACTACCCTTGCACGTATTTGCGAGTCGATAAAAAACGATTCTGTTTAACTTTTCTGCTCTGTTTTGAGAAGAGAGCTGCGCTTATTACCATCAGAAAATCTAAGGACGATAACCACGTGAAGGGAATTTTTGCAAAAATGAACGAAGGATGGAGTAATTCCTTGAAAAGTGGAAACACTACTGCGATGATGAATTATTATGGGTCATTATCCAAGCAGCCTCAAGAAGCAATTGCTGTGCAAAGAAGCCTGGTCAGTGTACAACTGTACAGGTGCCAGGATGAAAAAATAGCGTGCCGCCATTTTCTTCGGTAGAGCGACGTCTTCACGCAGCAATTGCTTCGCGAGGATACTCGCTCTATGTAGATCTTACTTAATTAAATTATAATTAGTAATACCACAGGTGTAATACATAGAATAAATCGTGCTTTTAATCAACTTCAAGCAAATGTCCCAAACTCCACACCGTGTCATTATCTCCGCGCAATTACGTCGGTTGTCAATTATTGCAACTGGTTGCGGCGCGAATCAAACGGCAACGAGGCTTGCGTGCGCTGCATGTTGATGTGCTAGTTAAAAATAGTGTGTACGTATGAATGTGGAATTAATGTTTGTTTTTCTTTAATCTGTACAATTTTATTTTAATATGATAAATTCGAAAACTGCGTTCGTCTGTTTGTTTACTTGAACATTTTGAACTCACAACCTTCGGTCCGATTTGGAAATTTCTTCCAGTTTTAAATAGCCTATTTATCGAGGAAGGTTATGGGCTGTATTATTATCCCGCACCGAAAAATAGGAGCGAAGCAATGCGTTAAGCCGTGGGGAACAGCTAGTAAGATGTACTTTTGAGGACCTTCAATTCACAATCTTTTTTTTAATTTCGAATGTCGTTTATTGTCTTTTTCTTATAGGTACATCCTCAAAGAATCGATAACGTTTTATAATTTAATCCCTTTAGGCTTTAAGCTTATACTTATTACAACGATATTTCTTTGATTATCCACATTCCTCAATCTGGATTCTCATAAACATTTTCAAAATTGGTAGAGTAGATCCACAGATTACCTTCATCCAAATTGACAAAACTTTTCCTCTATAAGTGCCGAAGAGGGATCAAAGAGGATTTTCGCGATCTTTTTTTAGAAGATAAATGTATTTTAGTAAAAGTCCACGGCTCTTTGCTAAGTATCGAAGTATTTATCCATTCTATTATCCGTTTGTATGTTTTTAGATTATTTAGCAAATGTAAGTAGGTACCTACCTAATTATCTTTTCGTCAATGATTTGTAGGTAGGTAGGTAAGTATTTACTAACGTGGGCACAAAAATTGGATGTAAACTGTATACATAAATACCTACCTAATATGCTAGTCAGAATGTTATAGTACCTACGTCTGTAATGTTTTTTTTTAGTATGTTAATTACTTAATTATTCCGGTTTTATATTTATATGCAGGTGCCTACTTATCTATTATCACAGTATTACAATATTATTTCTATCTTGAAACTTTAGTTAAATTAGTAGTCGTAGTACATTTTTCAATATAAAATACTGTATGTACTGTACTGTATATATGCTATATGAGAAACTTTGTATCTATATATTAATTTGTTTTATTACATATTATATGTACATAAGTATACAGAAATATGCCACAAAATAAACAATCGTTATTTATACAATACGCTACACAGATAAAAAGGCGATTCCTAATAGCCTTGCTGGATAACGGGCAATGGGAAATGGAGTATAAATAAAAAATAAATAAATTGCCTCTCAAGAGTATAAAGCATTTATTTTTACGCATTTATTTCATTGAGGCCAACTTGAAGAATTCTGTGCCAGCAACGGGGAATCGGTGTGGTTCATGTTTTTTTTATATTATACGCACGTCTGATTACTGTTTTTTATTGGTCGTTTTGTGAATTATTTATAGGCGATTTTTTATGTTAATGTGTTGTTTTAGGTGAACGCTGTTATTTATACTGTGAATGGAAATGTGTGCTTTTATAACTGGAAGTAATTTGAATAGTGACTTTATAATTAGCATTTATAATCCCAATTTATGACAATGGAATGGTGGGAATAGACAAATAATAATGTAAATTTTAATAATTTTAATAAACTGCAATTTACGTTACTTTTTTGTTACAAACTTATAATAATATAAAAAAAAAAACACTTGAACCGCAACAATTCCCTGATCCTGTCCTTAGTAGCATTCACAACTGGTTGCCGTGGGTGTCTAGGGGTATCGATTGGTGACAGAGCGGGACAGCATCACCTCCACCCCACGCGTGCGAGAGAGACAGCACAAGCCCTTCCAAGAACAAGATAGCATCAGAGTAACGCAAAGAAGAAACGAGACACCATCAATAAAAGGTTTTTTTTATGATCTTTTTGTACCATTGTTACCTTATTTATTCATAACGCCTTTGTCGGACGCAGCACTCATTAAGGGAAATTGGCTTTGCGTAATCAGCACAATGCTTGTAATTATGAGGAATTAACCGCTGGCGGAATGTTAATTGGCCTACCTTTTGTGTTTTTATTTACTTTCATTACTCTTGTTATGGTTTTGGCATTTGTCATATTTTGGTGATGGCTATTCCGGGTTTGGGGGCTTAATTTGTTATGGGGTTTTGTCAAGAAAGGAGATTTATTACTGTTTTGTAAAAATACAAAAACTTATACGAAGTAACGAAGCAAGCTATAGATTTTTACACGCTTTATATTAGCTTCACCTGTATGTTTTAAGTTTTAACCGACTTCTTTGGGCGCGATTTTGACCCACTTTAAACGGCCAGATTTCGTTCAAACTTTGTAGATTTATTGAGGACCGATGACAATACACTAATTTTATAAAATAAATAAAAGTTAAAAAAAAAATAAAAAACACGCTTTTTATAGAAAACCGAACTAAAAGCGTGTTTTTTAGTTTTTTTAAACTATTATTTTTTGGAAAAGATTAGCATGTAAACTCCTTATTGAAACTCTAGCTAAACGCAATCAAAGTCGCAAGCATTAAGCTAGTTTTTACAAATAAATTATTCTACTTTACCATCACAACTGATAAAAGTATAATAGTTTGTTAAAAATACAAACTGCATTAGCGTGAATAAGAGAGTGAGAACAAGCTCAATAATAAGAGCCAAATACGAAATGATATCCATGACGATATGTACTTTAAAAAACTGAAAACCAAGATACATCTAAATACGCAAACGGATGAGCAAACAGCATAGTAAACTAAGCCTATTTGTTATTCCTGGGGCCGTAGGTATTATGACCTCTTATCTCCAGACAGATTACGCCGTGAATTTGATGGTTATTGCAATAATTATTATATGAATTTGCCAGTCAGTTCAATTCACGGCGTAAATTATCTGGAAATAAGAAGTCATATTACGGCCCCTGTAGTGATTAGTTGCCAATTAAATAGACATTACCTAGTTGTTGAATAATTCTTTAGGAAGGTGGCTTATCATTTCCGTGTGTAGATTCTAATAATTTCACTGCAGTAGTGTAAGAATAAGGATGTAGCCCGGAAAAATACGTGGTTTGGCACAGAATAAGATTTGTATGACGTGACGAAAACGTAAGTTTTATATTAGTAGGTACCTAATAACCACGTGCATGCTATAGAACTAGGTATTTCTTATCCATCAATCATATGCTTATAACAGAGATTGATAATGAAGCGTCTTTTTTATTATTAGAAAATTAGATTATCATTAGGTACTTATTAGAGCCATCATTAGGTACTTATATTTTCATTAATTTATTGAATTAAATAGAATTGCACAAATTCTATACACTATTCAAGTGCAAAGTTTCTCTCGTCACGTAATGTCTGTTATTTGCCAAATACGCAGACTATCTATTCATAGATTATTCATTTAAGTCAGTATCTACATAATCTTAAACCGTAGTTTAAACTATTATAGTAAGCTTTCACTCTCCCGTACACAAACCCAGAGGTCACAACTTGAAACGTTCCCTTTGTTTATGATCAAAGAGCTGACAGCTCCAGTAAAGGCAATTTATCAAACCATTCAGTTCACGCGAAACTCTTGTCCTAAATACATCTTTATTCGATGACAGACGTGTTTGAAGTTCTTGATACGTTGGACACGATAAGAGTTTAACGGATTTTAAGCGTGATTTTTCACACTTTTGTAGGAGCTGTAAATATAGAATCACTTGTTATCACCAACTTCGAATGCTTTTATCATCATTAAATTTGGCTTACAATAATTACTAATATCACAGAAGAATTAATTGTAGCTAACCCTACTAATACTATAAATGCGAAAGTCTGTTTATCTTTCACGCCGTAATGGAGAGATGTTTTGGTAAGATTTTGTCTATCTGGAGATAATTACATCTAATTATCTATTACATCTAACAAAATCTTACCATCGTAAGAGTGCGATGAGCTACATTCTACAGCAGACAAATATTAGGTAAGTATTCCAATGGGAATTTATTTTGGCAGCGCGGAAGAAATTGCATGCCACAGCGCAATATATGATAGTGTCTGATGGTGAAGAGTGAAGACCGAAGGTGGGAGACGAAGCTCATGAGTTTGGGCTCATCAGCTTTGTTTGTGACTTGTGAGATTCTGTTATTTTTTGTAATGGATCCGCAGGCCTTTAGTCAATTATATAAATAGTTCATTTATTGTTTTTTGAAGTATATTATTACGCATAGCTTACAAGTTATATATACATTAATTGAGAAAGTAGACGGTCCATTCCTTAAGCGGTGGGCAAATTTACATCGTACGCAATATAATTTATTATGACAATGGATAATTTGGATAATTTTTAATGGTTTTAAATTGTATACGTAGTATATTATTATTAGTCTCTGGTTTTAATCTTGTTTTTTTTTTAATTGTATGAATTTAATTTGTATGGAATTTAATTTAATAATACGTATTACTAACATAGTTTCTAAGATTAATGTATACTAACACAAATATGGATGAATATCTGGAAATAAAATATTATTTATTATTATTTATAGGGAGGGGGAAATAAGACTCGAATAAACAACTAATACGCCATCTATGTGAGATGTCAAAGAAACTACAATCTGTTATTTTAGCTTCGAATTTAAAATGGGTAGATACCTACCTACTTCTCAGTAAACGAGTTTAAGTCTGACTCTGAGTTAATTTAAATGGCATTTTAAAAATTATGTGTAGTGCTTTTATTGTCCTCAAAATTATATATGTACTTACATATCACCACTTTCCTTCAATTATTTTTTTCACTTGGATTATCCGAATTTCAACATCCCTAATTTCAATACGTCTTCTAACGATTGAATCTAAATCTAATAATAAATTATTATGGTGCGTTTTAAATACATATAATTAATAATTGCATATAAAAATCCAACAACATAATAACAATAAAAAAATACACTCATCCAAATTAAAAACGAAAACCATAAGCAAGTTTTATCGAATAAAAACATAAACGCAAGTGAGATTTGAGAGCGGTGAAACTCGGCTTTCTATTTTGCGGTCGGCACTCGACACGATTCGCGTTTCCCGCCACCTCACGACTCGACAAACGTTTTAATTTGCAATTATAGGAATTTTTATTTATTCCCAGTTTCAACGTGAAATTAAAGGGTTGTGTTAATTTTTATGAACAATGGATGTTTTGGACTGTGTAAAAGTAAATATGTATGTAGATAGAAAATTTTAATGTATGTACTTGAGCAGTTTTATCTGTATTAAGTATCTAGTATTAAAATTTTATAAAGACACATAGGTAGGTATATGTAAACAAATACATACAAAATAAAACACAGTAGTGTTTAAATAAAAATAATTCTTTTATTTTGATACGTGTGTTGAGTGAATATTAATAACATTCCTTTCCCTCAGATCGCACTCACGACTCACGAATAATTTTAATTTCGGCATAATTACGCTGTGGCTCAGAATTTTGAGCACATATTCTTGTAGTGACTTCTATATTATAATGTTATACTAATAATTTTAAAGCTGAAGAGTTTGTTTGCATTTTGAGTGTCTCAGGAACCACGAGACCATTTTGAAAAATTAGTTCACTGCTAGATAGTCCACTTATCTCTGTTAGATAGAGCAATAGGAGCAGAACAATACGTGTAAAACCGCGAGGCACAGCTGGTCTATAATATTTTTAAAGAATAATATAGAAGAAACAACAAAGAAGGAATCTATGAAGAAGAATCGGTTCAAAATTCGTAATTGTACCAAGCGAAGTAGCAGCTAAAGCTGTTTTAAAATAACAATATAAATAGCACCCCTATATATTAGCACCCCGTTGAGTGTCGCTTTATCCGTTAATTGGTAACTTAACAGGCAATAAAATCGATTTACTAACAACAACTAACAGCGTGACATATTTAAATTTTTCGCACCATGGTGGTTATCTACCCCACCCTTATTATTTATTAAGTGTTGGTTAAGACCGTTACCAAAAAATCAATACATTTATAAATTTTTTTGTTACTGAATGACTATAACGCAAACGTCAGAAACGGCTCAACGAAATTGATGCGGTTTGGTATCAGGTATAAGGTATGCGATGTGGTAATCTTCAAATGCAAAATTAATAATGCCAGTTTAGTTGTAACTAAACTGGCATTAGGTTTTTCCTGGATTAGCGTAGTCATTAGATGTATCTAATGAATCCAGGAAAAACCTTTCTTATCCGCTCTGATGCCAATACAATCTCAGACACAACTACTTCATTTAGTCTAAGATCCCACCGCAGGATCAGTGCGTTCATCGGTTTTTTGCTGAAAACCGAATTTTTATGTATATTTTTAATTAGGAGAATATATATCGACTAGGTTGCCATTCAAAATTTGGCCGCAAGCATGTTTAATTAAAAATTTTCTAATCGATTTTTGGGAAAAAAATTCGTTCATTTGTTTTTTGAATAAAATGTAGTCTACATCACGTCAAATGATATAAAAATTCTAAAAAATCACGGTTGCCACTTTTCACCTGGCCGCAACATCTTGGCAGCCTGGTGCAAACAGGTATGATTTCGATTCATTTTTACGTTCATAACGCACATTTATGAATCATATATCAAATTAAAGCTAATTTTTTTCTATTTATTATCATATATGGTTGCCTAATTAAATCCGGCCGCAAATAAGGGTTGCTGGCTTTTAAAAATTATAAATATAGGATTAGTGCGTTCATCGTTTTTTGCTGAAAACCGAATTTTTATGTAACTATATGTATTTATAATAAGGAGAATATATATCGACTAGGTTGCCAGTCAAAATTTGGCCGCAAGCATGTTTACACCCACCAGCAGCACTGATTTTCAGCCAGTCCTACGTCATGCTGATCCTTACCATCATTTATCTGGTCTTGCTTCATTTAACACAACGTAAAGCAATATCTTATTTTGCTTATAACATGCTTAAGAATTACACCAAAATTCAAGCAAAGTTCATTATTGTTTATTCCTCAAGAGTCGTTTTAAAATCATAAATTGTTTCCGATGAGTTTTAACAGAGTAGGTACTTGTTTGTTGATTCGTCCCTCACATCATAAAATTGGTTTACTACCGTTTTTATTGGGTAATAAATTTATTTTTATTTTAGTATAGCAACACTGTTAATACTTACGGACATTGTACAGACAGCATCTTCCCTATTTTAAGTGAATGTAAACAATTTTTGAAATATACCATTAAATAGTTATTTTTTTTTCAGAATGTTGACTTATGAACTAACATACTTTTAGCCTATATAGTAGCGATCAACTAAATAAACAGTACGGGGGATGCTCTTTATCCCGGCCGTGCAAACACCTCAAAGGAAAGCCTCAATGAGAGTCGAAACAAACTTGTGTCTGAAGTCGAGTCTTCTCTCCAAGAAGTCTCGGATTGGGGCGAACTTAATCTTGTCGAGTTCAATCCCCTAAAGACACAGGTTTGCGCGTTCACCGCTAAAAAGACCCCATTTGTCGTAGAACCTCGGTTTAAGAGTACTCCCCTTAGTATATCGCCGAAAATCGGAATCCTCGGAGTCGAAATCTCGAGTGACGTTCAATTCCGCAGTCATTTGGAAGCGAAGGCTAAATTAGCCTCGAAAAAACTTGGTGTGCTCAGTAGATCGAGACAGTACTTCAAGCCGGCCCACCGACTTCAGCTGTACAAGGCTCAGGTGCGACCGCATATGGAGTACTGTTCTCATCTCTGGGCCGGAGCCCCACAGTATCAACTCCTTCCTCTTGACCGCATCCAACGTCGAGCAGCTCGAATTGTCGATGACCGTAGGCTTTCCGATAGGCTCGATCCTCTGTCAGTGCGAAGAGACGTTGCGTCTCTCTGTATACTGTACAGAATCTACTATGGGGAGTGCTCTGAGGAATTGTTCCACCTACTACCAGCCGCACAGTTCCACCACCGGACCACACGCCGTAAAAACCAGTTCCATCCGCACCATCTGGATGGTTGGCGCTCCACCACTGTCCGCTTCACCCGCAACTTCCTTCCGCGTACGGTGAAACTGTGGAACGATTTGCCACCTGCGGTGTTCCCGAACAACTACGACATTGGGGCCTTCAAGAAAAGAGCTTATTTGTCCATAAAAGGCCGGCAAAGCACCTGTAACACTCCTAGTGTTACAAGTGTTTATGGGCGGTGGTGACCACTTAACATCAGGTGGCCCATCTGCTCCTTTGCTTGCTCTGACATAAAAAAAAAAAAAAAAAAAAAAAAAAAATATAAAAGAGCGTGTGTGCCGACCATATACGTGTCAGTTTGGCAAGATTCAGAGATATCAATTCGTTGCCTTACACCATGACGTGACGGCATTGCCATGGCGCAAGCTAGAAATTACTCTCAAGGCGCCTAAAGAAGTTTCACTTCAAAAAATATATAAATTTTCGAATTGAACAATAATTGTCATGCTAGAAATGCATGCAAAATAGATTTTTCAAATATGTATCGAGTTTGGTTCTCATCCAAGCGATTCTTTCTGTTCCACTGCTCATTTAGACCTCAGGTCAAGACCGCTGACCACAATAGTTAGAGCATATCATATTACACCTAAGTTAGTTTCAACGCAACCTCGGTTGAAGAAAATAAAAATATCTGGTGGAAATGAAAAACTTATTTATTATTTGACACATAAACACAGTAAAATTACAACTATGTAGGTACATACAAAACAGAAAAGGATATAATTGGCCTTATCATTTATTTCTGATCTCTTCCAGCATCCAGGCAACCAGGGTAAAAGGTAAGAAGCAAATGAAATCACTACGCACTTATTATGCACTTACCCATAAAATCGACCAAAAAAAAGATATCCAAAAGGATTACTGACATTCAACTTTTTTAATAAACGCAATCTAAGGCCCTTCGTACACAAGGCTACTCAAATCTCCAATACTCGACGATTTTAGTCTCTAGTCTAGTTTACGAATGGGCTTTAGATTCCAGTAACAATTGAACCAATGAACTCTGATTACAATACTTTGGTCCGGTTCACAGCTTCATGATAATGTGACAGATTTTCATCCATAATTTGTTATTTTAACTAACCTATAAGCTATACAGAACATATCTACAAGTTTTGAGACCATTGCTAGACATAATAATATACAGTTGACAACAGGAAAACGTCGTTAAGGTAAAAAAAGCAGGATAAAGGACGTCACACAAGGTTGCAGTAACCTTTTACGGTCGGTATGTATCGATAGTGTAATTTAATACGATTGCATCGACTTTGTTTTTTCCTCGATAATTCGTGCCTTGTTTAATGAATGTGCTACTGATTTTAGAAGGGAACTTGGTTTTTAATATGAAGTATCAAGTATCGTATTTAAAAAGGTAAATAATACTCATGTCTCATTATCACTACGTAGTATAAAACAAAAACGCCGTCGCTGTCTGTCTGCTCCTATGTACCTATGCTTAAATCTTTAAAATTACGCAACTGATTTTGATGCGGTTTTAAGTGGATAGAGTGATTCTCCAGGAAGAATTTTGTATATAATTTTTAGATAAAGTAAGTAAATTAAGTTTTAGACAAAGAGGGTGAAGCCGCGGGCGGCAAGCTAGTGTATAAATACAAAAGTTATTTTGTCTTGTTTGTTATGAATTAACACCAAAACCAAATTTCGATGTGTTTAAACCAAAAGATAGATGGAACCTTTTGTAAGGACACATTACTCTTTGCCACGGAAACTAAATTTAAGGGGAAACATGGGGTTTGGAAACTTGTATGGGGAACGGGCATCGTGGTTTAATGAGGAGGGGTAAAAACTAGCACCTTATCAAGTGATATTATGTTTTTAAAAAAATATTTTAAGTACTATATTATATAGAAAGAGTGGATATAATCTGAACGAAATTATAAATATACCTACTACTGCTATGAAAAAAACCGGCCAAATGCGAGTCTGACTCGCGCACTCCAAGGTCCCTTACCTTGTTAGGCTGTATCTTATTTATTTATTTATTTATAAATACTTTATTGCACTTAAAGATAACAAAACAAGAAATACAAACACTAAAATATAACTTACACTAAGTACAATTGGCGGTCTTATCGCTTAGAGCGATTTCTTCCAGACAACCTTTGGTACAATAGAGGAATAAATACCAAAATACATAAATGGGTAGTGCAATAATAACTATGATAAAGGATACACATACATATTATATATATTGTGATATAAACTAAATAAGTAAAAGGGAATAGAGATTCAAAGAAAAATACCATACTAAAATAATACATAGTAATTAATAATACGTATATAATATAAATAAATTTTATGTACGGCTAACACTGAGAAAGTGAGATTTAACCATACATTTAAAACTATTTGGTGACTGAGCATTTTTGATAGAGTCTGGCAGAGCATTCCAGAGTTTAGTAGCATGTACAGTAAAAGATCCATCATAAAAATGTGTGCGATGTTGAGGCATAATTATCCTCAACATTTCGGATGAACGAACCTCACTACATTGACCTCTAAACTCAAACCTTTCCTTAAGGTATTTTGGCGTTTTAGGGTCAAATAAAATTCGATACAGTAGTAGGAGAGCATGCGCATCCCGCCGCAAGCGAATCGGCAACCAATTGAGCTTTTTTCGGAACTCCGAAACATGATCATATTTACGGAGCCCAAATATAAACCGTATGCAGAAGTTCTGTAGGCGTTCGAGCACATTCAACTGTTCCATCGTTAAATTTACATAGCTTACATCGGCATAGTCTAATATAGGGAGAAGGAGGGACTGAGCTAGAAGGATTTTAGTAGGCAAAGGAAGAAAGTTTCTTAATCGTCTCAGGGATCCAGCTGCTGCGTACATTTTTTTGCTCACTTCCTTGATATGAGGTCTCCACGATAAGGTTTGATCAAAAATCAAACCCAGATTTCTTACAGACTCACTATAAGGAATTATGGCACCATCAACTACAATGGGTGGCAGATTAACCCAGTTAACCCTTGCGATTAACGAAGGACTACCAATAATAATAACTTGGGTCTTAAGTGGATTAACCTGCAAGCCATAGCGGTAGCTCCATTGGACTATAGTATTCAGATCTGTATTAGTATCTTGAATAGCCTGGTGTATTTCGTCAAGAGTAAACTGTGTGTATATTTGAAGGTCGTCAGCATACATGTGGTAGAGAGACAGCAAGGTATCTGATATGGCATTAATAAAGATTGAGAACAGTAACGGGGACAGAACACCACCTTGAGGAACCCCGGCAGAGACCTCACACCAAGAAGACAAAACATCATCGATATTATCTTATTATATTACCTATATGTTATAACTTAAAATTTATATTTTTCGCAATTTTCCTTTATCTCTGTTTCAAGTTTTCCTTTGCTTCGTACCAAATTTAAAGGTTCTGTGTTCTCAGAAACTACCCCTGTGAAAAGTACTTGATATGCAGAATTTCAGCTTTATACTTCCAAGTCCTTCACATATATTTCCATCATAATATCTTTCTCTATGGTCAAAGAATTAACAAAACTTTTTCAAATCGATAATATTATGTAGCTAAAAAGTATTTCAAATAATATAGATAATTAAACTGCGGTTGCGGGGTGGCCACAACATACTCTTTTTTATGTACTGCGGTTTAGTATTTACTACTTCCTATTTCTAAAACTGCACTCAAGCATATATTTATTCGACGACGAAGGTCGAAGACTGCATCCCAGACTGGCTTATCGACTCCTAAACCTAATTAATTATATTTTCACGTGTTCGCAACGATCATGCCCGTTTAATGTACCTACAACTTTAATATATTGGGACAAGATACATATTATAATATTTAGATACTAGGTAGGCATGATTACTGATGGAATGGCTAGTAATGCAGCACGGTGGTAGCTAGCTGCAGTCTCAGCAATCTAGGAGGAGGCGGTGGAGTGGGTACAGGCGTACAGCTTCTGTTCTTCAGACACAGGATAGGCGATTGACATCAGGCTTTCGAAACTACTTGGACTAGGTCCTATTTGAGAAAATATAGTTTTTAAGTAAGAAAAGCAATGAGAAGAGAACTTTGTATTCGGCCAACATAAAACCTTCAAAATCCATACTAATATTATAAATGCGAAAGTAACTCTGTCTGTCTGTCTGTTACTCAATCACGCCTAAACTACTAAACCAATTTGCATGAAATTTGGTACGGAGATATTTTGATACCCGAGAAAGGACATAGGCTACCTTTTATTGCGAAATATGTACCATGGGCGAAGCCGGGGCGGACCTCTAGTTCTGTATAAAAGCTACGAAATAGGTACCTATTATTTTAATTAATAAAACCCTAAATTACAAACCATAAAATGATAATAGGTATTTAAATAAACCCTGTATCTACCTGGATTAAAAAATATGTATTTCTAATTCCAGTTATATGGTAAACATGTAGTCGATAACAGCTCGTGCCAATAAATCATACTTTATTTTTTGTAGCGTTGTTTTCTTTCATTCCTTGCAAAACAATTATCATGTTTATGTGATTAATGCATACATGCAACCAATTTCACACTAATGCAAGTCAATAGATTGCTAAACCGTGAAGCTAATTTACCCTAACTATGTCTATTGTCTATGTAAAACACGCTTTCGTTTCGCTTCGCATTTCGCAAAAGGAGTGAGGAAGGAGAAACATTATTTTTTTTTATGTCAGAGCAAGCAAAGGAGCAGGTGGGCCACCTGATGTTAAGTTAGATTTCTTTAGGTTAGGGCTTAGGCAAATAAGAAGGTAAGCGATACTACTGTTCGAATTTTGATAAAAACCTGCTAGTGCCTACTGTTTATGCAGAATATAACATGAGCTTTCTGCTTTTCATAGAGTTTATAGAATTTTGTCCTTGACAGCGGGGTACCGGGAAACCCGGGCGGAGCTGGTCGAGCGACTTTGTAGCTAGGGAACATAGAAAAGAGATCTTAAATTACTTTAGCCCATAGGAGCTGAAACTTTGAAAATTCTAAATATACAAACAAAAACATAATAATTCATTTTCCATACGGACGTGTGGAATACCTCAAATATGCAGTAAAATAACGATGTAAACATTTTCAAGCTTTCCTACACAGATAAATTGCTTGCAATTATCACGTCAGTTAACATAAAAACAAGTATTATATTTGTTATTCAAGCGCCATAATCGTTTTACATAAACTCAGCTGAGATGTGAATACTTCGACACAAAACATAAAGTACTGTAGTTTATTGATTTGTTCTTGAAGTTGGCTACATTGTTTGAATGAAACCTTTTTGCGTCATTTATATTTATCACTTTATCATAATCTTGTTAAATGCATTGAATGGAAGAGTTATTTTTATTGTAATGTTATTGAACAATCGATTTTTAATTATGTTTGCTAATTTTTAGATTTTCAAGTAGGCAGGTAGGTACCTATACGTGAACAAATCTTGCATGCAGCGCCACCTAGTCCCAAAGTAAACAGAGATTGTCTTATTGAAAATTATTAACTTATGAACTCAAACATAATTAAGTATTATATTCCTTATTATATTGTTGCTTTTTACCCATGCAATAAATTTAAAGTTTAGTTTATGAAACGGCTATAGAATCAAAAGATAGAGCTTTGGCTCTGTACCTACCTGGTTGAAAAAGTTATTGGAATTAGGATCCGGTAGTCGATATACCATTTTCTTCTATTGATTAAAATAATAAGATAACATGTATCGCTTTGAAAATATACTAGGTACATTTGGCAAACTTGCCGTACAAATTGTAAATATGCAGGTAGCATTTCAGTCAAAAACTTCTGGACCGATTTTAAAAATTTATTTAGATACACTTGACCAGGTAACATTTTATCTCAAATCTCTATTTTACAAGACCCGGTCAAGTGAAGCCGGGAAAAGCTAGTTATTTATATTTCACGATAACTAATTGGCATAAAGACGTACCTAGGTAGATAGATATTTAATACCGTCTGTCCTGACTCCTGCTAGGCAAGGAGTTTACCTACTCACATTAATTTCTGCAAAGTCTTATAGCTACAGGCCTACTTTTTTGATTTACTTTGCCCCTATCATAGTTTTCCCTTTGAAAATCCCTCTAGGTAATGGTCTCTCATAGTCGTTCTTTGATCTTCAATGAATGTGATTACTACCTACCATCGTTATGGTTACTGAATTTGATTTTATTCATGTAAGCATTTCGCACGTACCTACCTAATCATATACAAGCAAACGAATTCATTCATTTACTAGATAATAATTTTTCAAAACTAATCATAATACTAGTTGTAGCTCTAAAACATTCTAGCCTATTTCGTCAATTATTTACATGAGCATAGCCAATGACCCTGTACATAACAACAATAGGGTTACCAAAATAAATTATACAGCATGTTCATTGTTTGTGTCTATTTAAAGTAACGATAGCAGACAAAATCTATTTAAAGTGAG
The DNA here is from genome assembly GCF_061535455.1 of Colias philodice. Classification (NCBI taxonomy): domain Eukaryota; kingdom Metazoa; phylum Arthropoda; class Insecta; order Lepidoptera; family Pieridae; genus Colias; species Colias philodice. Next base: position 4,624,186 of record NC_143094.1, on the reverse strand, counting down.
CGAGGTGACAGGAGAGTCTCGCCCGAGGCGAATCAGTCTGTTTACCGATACGCCGGCCATTACCAATGCAAATGACGCCTTATTGAGCCGCCGGTGGAGTAGGGTTGGCAGAAAAGTTTCTTTTTTATAGGTAAATTTTTGTTTCAAATTCAATAAGCGTTTATGGGCATTTTTTTGTAGTTGCGTGCAAATGCTTTAAGTTAAAATTAATGTTTTAGTTCTTTAAATAAATAGAAGTACTCGCTGCATTATCTACATAATGGTGGATGGATAATGGCACGTCAATTAATAGTGCTTATGTATGTTTAGTATAAGGTGAATAATATTGAATAATTAAAACGCTTTTAAAATATTCCCAACCATCTTTATTTCGATAACGTTACGTCTATCAAAAACAAATAAATATTGTGAAACTAATTAAGGCTATTTGAATTCTTACAGATAATACTGATCACATTTATTCACTTTATGTGCTCACTGTGTCACTTAGCGAACGCTCTGAAACATTGAAATAATACACATTAGTAACTCTTAATAAATATTTAAAAAAAAAACTTTAAAATTTCGCTGCCATCAGTACAAACGTGTACAATTTCGACAGGCCCTTGTGTTTTGTTTGCGAGCCGAGTCAATGTGTGTCGATACAGCTAAGTATAAAGCCAGCCAACGCTGACCTCCCCCGCCGCGCGCGCTGTACAACATCCCATACAAAACGGGGCATTCATTCACGGAGCACGGCTCAAGTAAAACTGGCGTTCGAAAGTTCACTAGTCTGTGTTAATAAGATCGTGTGTATCCGACCAGTGGCTTTGACCTGTGTTGTGTATAGAGTTTGTATACCGTTGTTCGCGGTGCTGGGGTCAATGTAAGCTGGTCTTGTTGTTGTGTGCGTGTCGTCTCACCTTCGCGTGACCTCGGGTTTCGACAACAACTATTATTGTTCCCGAAGCTGAAGGTTTGCGAGTTGCGCGCGCGTTGATTACTGATGAGTTGTGTGCGTTTATTTTTAAATCGTGTGGGCTAATTTTAGAAAGTTGTAATTGTTTTGTAGGTTGTATGCTTGTTGTATGTTTTAGCGTGTGGTTAATTGATAATTTCCAAATGTATTAAGTCGATATTAGTAAAATAAATCTATGAAATGCCGATAACTAGGCCACATTTACTAGCGCTAGCTATATTTAATATGTGCATTTGCAACCAAATTTAAGCGTGCCATTAAACTTTCATGTCTTTTAAGTTATTTCATATTAAATAAATGAACAAAATATAATACAAATTCATTCAAACCTGTTAACGAAACAAAATTATTTATGTACTTGAATGAATAAATAAATTTATATGTACCTGTTACTAACGCCATCTATCGATATATTCAGATTTAAAAACATATCCCTTTTATGAAGCCCATAAAAACATTAAAAAAAAAAAACAAGATAAAACAACACGGTCTTCATATTATACGCCTAGGTAGGTACCTGCCTAGTGTAGTTTTGGCTGTTTTTCCGTTTATTAAATTGTTTTCATGCAATTATTGTAAAAGAAAATCCATTTATAAATGAATAGGTTATGTTCATTGTTCATAAAATACTAATAAATATCATCATCATCATATAAATTTAATTAAGTTTTAATAACTAAGTACTGGTAGTTTAATATAATTAAACATTCTTCACTATCTGCTTTCTTACGCAAACTTAAAATCTATTCAACATCCCATATTTCAACAAACCAGCAACCCTTGAAAGCCACAAAATAAACGAAATCCATTTTAGTAGGTGAGAACATAATTTATTCAGTATAAAAGAAAATCTCGAGGGCGGGAAAACAGCGTGAAATTGAAAGAAATGGATATAAATAAATCCGTATCGTGGGGAACATTACTGGCTTATCGTCAATGGTAGTGTTTGTTTGAATTATATGTTTAACAAAGGAATATGTTTATTTTAACCTGGCTTACAGTTTTTTATTGGCTGTTCGAATTCCTATAGTGATAACCTACTGATGTTTTCCTAGTAGGTAGTTACATGAATTAAAAAGGATGAATAGAAACAATAAATTTACAATGCAAACAAGAGTATTTTATTTAATCACTTCCTTTATTTATCTTTCCAGTACAGGTACCTATAATCTATATTTTTTAGTAAATTGAACAAAAGGGGTGGTTGAGATCATTCTAAAGGTATATGGCCTCCCCGTTATACATTAAGCTGGATCTCATTGTCTGAAGAAGTTATAAGGCAATATATGAGCAAAATTAGCCGCCCGCGTTTTTACCCGCATTTCAAATCGAACCTTCGATCGTTTCTGAGATTTGCGCGTTCAAACAAGCAAACAAACTCTACAACTTTATAATATTAGATTTATTCCGAAGCTACTACGGGATCACGATTTAAACGAACGAAAAATCGACACAATCGTGAACGTATTCGTGGATACTGCTGGTTATAAGGGTAATATTATGATTGTATTGTTTAAAATAATTGAACAAGGTATTTTACCCGACTTGCTTTAAGTACGGATCAGACAAAGATCCAGCGAGGCATAAATAAGACGCGCGCTTTGTATGGATTCCTTCGATCTCTTTTGTATTAATATAGCTTTTAAATCCACATAAAAATGACATTTACAAACATAATAATATTTAAGGATTCTTAATAAATATAACTAGAAAATATGGAAATGTTTAGGCTATAGAGTCACAGAATATTTCTTGGGATTTAGATATAACGGTATGTCTAAAAATTAAAACAATTATACCTACATCATATTACAATACAGTAATTTATTGACATTTCAGTAACAATTCAGTTTATGCCTAAAGGTTTTACTATGGGTCTTATAAAATTATGAGGCACTTTCGGTGTAACATACCTACCTAATAAAAATAAAGTCACAAAGTTTAGTCTGTAACTAATTCCACGACAGAGAAACTTTATTACAATATTCAATTTTATAATTAATCACAAGCATTACGATGTAGAGATTTTACAGTTGTTTTAATTGATGACAATGTAATATCAACCGTATGAAGAGGTAGAGGCGCTACATTTATAATATTTTTTTATGTAAACGAGTAACAGAAAAAAATTAAAATATACTTTCTTTTGCTGAGAACAAAACATTTTCCACATACATATAGAAGGTAGCATTATTTTTTCATCTATAAAGAAAACAAGAAACAATTTTTTCCACCACTTGGCCCATTTGGAGATGCTAAGCGTTTCTTAATCCAACTCATTTCGGTCGGTTCATAGTGTACAAAGCACAACTTGCAGCTAAACTTGGCATACTATCCAAGGTGCGGCAGTATTTCACATCTCAATCTGCACTTTTAAATGTTTACCAAGCGCAAGTTAGATCTTGTGTGGAATACTGCTGCCACCTCTAGTGGAAATGCCGACTGATCGCACATCAAGCTTTGCATCGTCTTTCTTTCTTCTTTCTTTCGTCTTTCTTTCTTTCTAACTCCCTGCCGACGTCTGTCTTTCCAGAGAACTGCAATATGGGTTCCTTCAAGAGGCATCTTCTAGGTAGACATAATATTACCACCATAGATAATGCCACCGCTTTCTGTGAACTGTGGTCAAATGTCTAACCTATCTTATTAAAAAAAACTTTAGGTGCTTAAGTTTACATGCGTACAAACCGACACTACAACAAATATAGCTTAGCAGGTCTAGCTTATCATAGATTTCGAGAAAAGTACATGAATTACTGTCATTTGAATAATATAGGTAGTAAATGTTACTTATTCGGTAACATATAATAAAGAATTTCGTGTTGCAGTGTTTGAAGAACTCCTCCGAAACGGCTTGACAGATTCTAATGAAATTTTATGTGCATATTGGGTAGGTCTGAGAATCGGATAACATCAGCTATTTTTCATACCCTTACCTAAGTGATAAGAGAGAACAAGAACAACGTTTTCCGGGACAGCTAGTGAAAATATAGAGGCATACCATCGTCTTGTGGAGGAATGTTGATTGATGACTACTTCTATGCTGAATTATTTTTTTTTTTTCAAATTATAAAGAGAAAAAAGATATTACGCTCTTAGCTTACCTATCATTCTGAGAATAGTCATTGCAATTATTAAATTTTATACTGGAGTAGATGGTACCTCATGTACTTTACGGAGAAATCCTTTAATACAATGTTAATACATCGTATTACCAATTTACTACTGCTGGTAATTTTATATTTTTTATATCAAATACTTAAGTAGATATAATCTGCTCTATATAACTTACCTACCACACTTAATTAAACTCAAGGAAAAACAGAGGCAAACAGAATAATGGATGAACGAGCCAATTAAATTACAATTATAATCGTGCATACATTTGTACCTAAATGATCGATCATTCACCAAAACGACATACAACGTCCTAGAAACCGATATTAGCATTTAGCATCAATAATCGATCAATACCCGATATCGATCGAAACACGTCACTAGTTATCACTAGAGAACTTCAAAACATACGCTACGTAGCGCGCGTTTTGCAGTTGACTTGTAGTTGAACCGAAGTTGGACGATGCCAATTCATTATCGGGCTTCCACGAACACTTACATCATTCCGACGATCAATTATACCGCAAATTCCAATTCTATCGATACACAATACAGCCCAATTTCAATTACGCGCGCCGACTCGATAAGCCAAACTGGAAGCGGACATCGATTGATTACTAGTCTCGTTCGGTCGAGTTTGAACGTCGTATTCATGGGGCTCGCCAAGTTAATTGGAATTTTAAATGTAAGGAGTTAAGGTTAATTTTTGCATGTGAACGGAGAATGTATGTTGTTTTTAGAGCGAAATGCTGTGAAGCAATGAGAGAGGGCGTGCGATAAATAAACCACCTTTGAGCCGTCACCGCGCGGCTATTAAAATAAATTCGGATTGCTTGTTTTTGCGGTGGGACTTGGCCCGGTTCCCGGGTATGCGGCGTATTAATTTTTTGTCCTATTTCTGGAAGTAATTTTCGTATTCGTGCTGTGAAGTTTAGATCGGAATTCGTTGAGGCTTTAAGTTTAAAAGTTGGATGTAATGTTGTATGTATGTCATGCTTTGGACGGTATGTTAGAGCAATGAACGAATGAATTTCTATTAAATAATTAAGATTGTTAATCTGAAAATATACCAAAGTCTTTTTAGTAAAACCACTTCCTTAATTTTATGTTAATGCAAATAAAAACGAATCTTTGTGTGTGATACTAGACAACACTATAAATATTTTTTTTAAAGTATTTATTTTTCTAGCTTCAATATTGTGCAGAACTCCTAGCGCCATCTGTTGATAGGAGGCGTGACAAGAAGTTTTAACCGTACACGAGTCTCAATTGGATTGCACTTTATTTGTCTTTGGAATAGTTTTTTAATTATTTTCCAATAATAAATGTTTTTTATTATTTAAGATAATATTAAGTATTACTTAGTTCGTTTTTTTTTCATTTAAAAAATCAAATCTTAATCAAAATTCGAAATTTATTAGATTTAATATCTACTTATTTAATATCTTCTATATTTTGGAGCGTGCCTTGTTTTAAAAGATGTTACAAAATATCAAAAGTTTAAATTTTTCTTTAAATAAATTTTTTGGATAGATTTTAATTAAAGAAAAAAATATTAGACATTTTCCTTCTTATTATAAGGTCTCCCTTGGGCTCCAATTCTTGAAAATTTCAACTAATTGTAACTTGACTAGTTATCTTAATTGCTAATTCTAGTTACAATAAACCCTAATCATGGAAATCCCTGTTTGAAGAATGTAGTTTCCTCTAATAAGTTCAACGTATAATTTGTATTATGTTTTGCCTGTTACGTATTTTTATTACACTGAGAATAAGGTCCAATACATTGTCCAAAGATTGTAATGTATCTAATTAAAAGTGGAGGTAGCGTTTAGCTACTATTATGTATTCTGTGGTAGAGGTGAAACCCTATTACGAACCCAAACCCATGTTATCTACTGAAATTATTTTCATTATAACGTAAACCATAATAAGGAATATTTATTATCTTCCTAATGATACTCTTTAATGGAGAATGAGCAGGAAATCCTGAAAAGTTTTTTTTTTATTAATGATCACATTTTAGTAAAAAACTCACGTATTAGTACTTTACCTCAATGTGGGCTCATTTTATTATTTGCAATAGGAATTTCAATGCTTAGGAGCATAAAGCAAGAAGGTCAGATACTAGATAATTTCATAGAATGTAAAATGGAAAAACAATTGTTACAAATAATGGAAGATATTGAGTAACAATGTAACGTATTTCTAGGTGGCGGTTAATTCCTAATGTCCCTTTATTGCACGCCTCATAAGCGAAGCGTTGAGGTGGGTACTACTGTCACTTCGCGCAAAACATCTGATTTTTCAAACTTAAAATGTCTTTATGTATCATACATTGCACATGTAAGATAATACATACACACACATATTAAGAAAAAACACTATTTTTAACGTTCATGATATTTTTGATGTCATTTTTGTTATTTAAACTAGTTAAAAAACAGTTTAAAAAAGTGAAATACTTTACTAATCGAGTCTTTTTTTTTCTCTTACGCTTGAGTATGCTCAGGAATAGAACCCTTTCATTTTTCAGGGTCTGATTCGATGTGGTTTAATTGTTATTAAATAAACAAAAATAATAATTAATAAATTTAAAAAAAAAAAAAATTATGAGGCGTGCACTTTTGGATTTTCCAAATTATCTTTTACTATTCACAAGTAACCATGTTCTAGAATCAGGACTCTACCATAAGATTTATTACGTATGTACCTACTAGCTTTTAGCCCGCGTAGTCAAAGGAAATTGCTGTGGGAATGACCGTTTTAAAAAGCTACAGCTTCTACAGATGCACGGCCTTTTCTATCTATCTAAATAGTTAGATTCTCGAGACACAAAAATCGTGTTATAAAATCGCACGTTGCAGAGAGACAAACACTATAGCATTTATAACATTAGTAAGGATATATTCGTTCCGTTTAAGACTGATAGCTGTATTAAAATCTTGTTATTAAAGGAATGTCATCAGTGTCTTGGGAATGGTTTGTGTATGACGAAAAACTAAGATAACGTATAACGATGTTTGGTTCCGTAAAGACGATAAAATTGGTAGCGTAGACGTAAATCCGACTGTGTGAAATTTTCAAATGCCTCAAGAATATGAGGAACTTTACAACGGAACCCAGAAATAAATTGTGCGCTCTATAATTACAAAAAGCTCTTATTCCTGTTTCATTTCTGTTTTCTTTTATAAGGAGTATAAACAGTCATAAAAGTATTTTTCCTTACCTTATGAAAAGATGATTATTGAAAGAAAATTTTTGTAATTTTATTATAATTAAATGTGTACAAACAGTAATTACAAGTTATTTTCTACAACTGAATCCAAATCGAACTCCACCTAACTATAAATTTTATGTTCGACATTGATATAGATTCAAAGTAGTCTAAAGGCGCGAGTACACAAACCCTCTCTGTCGATAGCTGACGGAGACGGTAAATCACGTAGCAAATGACATTTTTTCCGGTTGGCACCCTCTACTCCACGGCACGACTGTCTCGAGAGATAGCGGGGTAGCGTCAGCATGGAAATGTTTATTTATTTTATATGAATTTAGTATCAATATTTTAAGGGAAGTAAATAAAATATGCTGTCGTTAAATTGTCGTTTCAATTAATAATAAATTTTATTTATGTACTTACTTGTACCTTGTGTTAACCTAAGAAAAAATGGGATTTCTAGAGCGAACTGCAGTCATAATGAGTATTCTCTGTTTACTATTAATATGTATAATAATTACTATAATCTACTATCAGTGTAACATGGAAATTTCACTAATACCTGTTTATCACGGCTTTGTGTATGGGAAATATTATGCTCTTAATGTTTATCAAATTGCCTTACTTATAAAAAAGCTTAATTATTATTATTTATGATTCTCATTTCCATAATACTCGGGTACCACCAGAAGGACGGTACCGGGATCTTTGGAAGGCTTACGTGGGGACATTATTTATGATATTTTTGTTACACAGTTACTCAAATTTCCAATAAAAAATAATTATTAATAAAAATAATTTCCATCATTTTTGCGAACCGTACATGGGCGGGGCCGTGCGCCTCATTATTTAGATATTAATCCCTTCACCCTCTGCAGTCGGTCACGTTCCCTCTAATTAATATACACTTGTAGCGTTTATATTCGACTCGGAATTGTGAACAATTGTACTGCTGGAGTGACTATTGTAGATACGGAATAATAGGTTTAGTAAATTTCATACGTTGAGATCACTTGTTTGGAGTGTGTAGTCTGTACAACTTGACAAAAGCCGTGGTGGTGAAAATGTCATCTTCTCACTAGAACAAATTATAGTTAGCATTGGAATAATAATAATTATGTAATTCTTAAATTATTTACGTCATTTTCATACATTATTAGGTAATATAATAACATTTTTGAATCAAAATACATATATGTGCATATGATCGAAAAGGGCTAGAAAAACAGAGATTTTATTTTCTAATTGTTTTTCAATTATGCATTGCTCGTCTTTCACCTTTAAAAACCTATTTATTGTAAGTACTTGTAAAAAATACAAATGGCTTATATTACTGCTACTAAGTTTAATTGACGATTATATCTCACAGTTTATTCTATAGAAGAGGACGTGTTGTCACCTTTAATCTCTTCACAACAAAGCCGCGAATAAGCAATAAAACCACTGAACATCTGTGATCTGATAACAATTTAATATCGACAGAATCCGCCCGCATTCTGATTCTGCTCTATGATAGAGTAGCAACTTTATAATCTGTACTACTAAAATGCAATGCTATTAAGCTACTATATAAAAAGAAGAATAAAAACACGTGGAGAACATTTGGAGGAAGGCTATAGAATGTAACGATCAAAAAGGATGGAGCGGCAATGAAAAATGTTGCAAAAGCAGGAAAAATATTACTATGATACTATCCTTTACCTTTACGGCTTAGCAGTCTAAATATTTATTATGAAACGTCGTAATTTACCTACGGTATTTTTGGGGCTTCTCGATTTAGGAATCGTAATAAATTAACCACTAATTTAAAGAAATTGAAGTATGAAGTATGAAGTATGAAGTATGTGGATCCAACAAGCGTACAATCGGATGCTATAGGTATTGATGTTTTATTCCTTCATGTAGATTTGATTGACTTTAAAGTGGTTACCAGGTTCGGAAAAGATGCTCAATTATTTGTAAGCTTTTTACTCGACTGTACCATAGAGATTGTTGTTCATTTCTAGTAGGTAATTCAGCTTGACGCGCTTTAGTTTAGTAGTGTCGTTGTAGTGGTAAATGGTAATATTTTTTATCTCCAAACATATCGAAAATGAATCCTTTTTTTTGTCTTTTCCAATCATCTGTTAGACAGTATGAACAGCAGAGAAATCCAGACAATTATTATCTAAACAAAGGGTCTAGTAGCTAATTTATCCGGTGACCAAGGCCCCTAAAGTATTTTATTTATGCTTTTATTGTCCGGCGCCCGGTGGACATTTTATCCTTCGCGATAGAAGGGTTAGAGATATTATTCATGATAAGGGAGATTGGTCAAAGGGTTTTAATTTGGATTTTGTGTTTTATATGAGTAGGTATATATGAGTATAAAGAAATGAATTTTGTTTATCATTATTCATAACAAGATACAGAATTTGTGTGTGTTAAACGCAGTGTATATCTTTACATCGATTATTTGTAACTATCATTTCTGGACACGTGTGCTTTTGGTATTATAATGTTATAGATTATATTATAATGTGATTATTGTATTTGGAGAAATATATTTTAAGGATCTTTAGACTTATTGTACTAAGTAGGTATCTTTCTTTTTTAAATTAATTCTTCTACTCTACATAAGTTGTAATGGGTGCAGCCGAGTTACTGGTTGATATTATTGTATTAAGTGAATGTAGGTTATAACTTATAATTATGATTAAAATACCAACTCCGTCCATGATAGATACTCCCAACTCCTATTTCCACGCAAAAAATCATCAACATCGGTTCAATACTTTTCGATTGAAAATATTATTCATTTATTTTCTAGTAGGTATCTAATATTCGATTTTTATTAGATAAGCATTATTAGGGATATAATATTCAAATAAGTAATACTAGTGATTCAGTACATACATAATATATCTACTAAACTGCATTGTTTAAAGTCGGCTAGTTCACACATTCACTTTCACAACACATTGCTAAGCCGGTAGCTCTTTGTTTTGCGATAATTACAGCTAATAGTGTTTCACACATGAATGCAATATGGTTTGAAACTTCATTATGAAATACAAGATGAATTTGTTCTGGTTTTGATGTTTGGCTGTTAATAATTGATTGGCATTTAATTTTGCACCCTTCGTTCTAAATGAACCCAATTATTATATAAATGTAGGTAACGTAAGCGTATCACGGATCGTTCGATAGGAAATAAGAACATGATTATAGTATTTTCTAGTGTTTGATTTTACGCGAGTATAATTATTATAGGTACATTTAGAAAAAGTTGATTTAACGGATTTTAAACGCAATTATTCGTTAAGATTTATTCGAATAAATCGCGTTTAAAATCCGTTAAAACATCTTTAATTTTTAAACGTGATTATAATTTAATTATATTTTTATGTATTCAAAATTTAATTACATAGATGAGAAAATATTTCAGATACTTTATCCATCAAATAGGTATATTGAGTATGCAATAAGTAAAATTAAAGTTAAAAATGGAATGCCACAATGATTTTCATTTAGCTAGCAAAACCAATTACATCCACTATCGAGTATGCAGGTCGTAAAACAGCATTCATTGATATCGTTGAGAGCGAGCGTCTATAATTATATTGCGACGTTGCCGCACCGGCCGACAGCCGACACTGCTCTCGGCCTCTCGCTTGCCGCAACGCGCAGTCTCGCTAGAGCGCGCCTCAGTGTACAACGTTGTTACGCGACACAAAATGGATTCCAGCTCAAATAATTCCGAGTTGGGCTGGCCGAAAATGGAATACGACTCAGACGGGGAACGGGAACCCACCAAAACTAAGGTCGACAGACCGCATTGGAATTCGGAGAACACTATGAAATTGATAGAAACAATGGAACGGGAATGCAAGGAATTGTGGGACACGAGTCACCCGTTGAACAAGGTTAGAACGGCGCGGCAGACGAAGTACGAGTATTTGGCGAGCATGTTTGGGACGACCGCCGAGGAGATAAGCAGGAAAGTGCATAATCTGCGGACGCAGTTCAACAATGAGCTGAGGAAGATAAAACGGAAGCAGGGTGGGGTGCCGGAGGTGAGCGGGTGGGAGTACTTCGACGCCCTCCTGTTTCTGCAGCGGGCGCCGCTCGTCGATCCCCTCGACACGATAGAGGCTGTTAATCTCGAGGTAATAACCGATATTATGATTGCGTCATAACGTTTTGACACATTAATTGATATAAAACGTTTGTAAACGTCACGTCGGTAATGACAGGCGGTACAATAAAAACTGTTTGCTAATGGATTTGTTTTGTAATCAAGTTTGAAATATTGACTGTAGCTACCTTTGCTTTTATAAATACGTAGGTTAATTAACATATTATTTCGATTATAATAAATTGAAGGAGTAAAACTAAATAAAAAACAATAGGAGTAGGTAGATTATTTGTTTGTTAGGTATAATATTATATAGAAAAGTATATTTTTAAGCCACATACGTGATAAGTTAATTATTTATTGTTAAAGCATTAATATACCTAATAGATAGATGTAAATTATACGTAGGTACTTAATAGGTATCTACGCTGTTTTATTTTGACCTTGAAATAGATGCTAATTATTAAGGTGGAAATAACATGCCTGTATATTTATTGAAAAAAAAAATTAAGGCACTATGTATACGAGCAGCCACATACATGATTACGTCACGATGTGTCAAAACCGGTGTTTCGGCTGGCGTAAACAAATTGCGTCAGACACTCGTCTAGTCTTGTCTCTGACATTATCTCACTCTGACCCACTTTATCGCTTCGCAATTAAATGTATTGGGTTATAGGTTGACAACTAGAAGTTGTTTAACATTCTCTTTGACGTCTTATCGCCTACTGTGATATGTTCTATTTGTATGTTAATTTGCAACTGATAAACATGACAATTAATCATTCGCGAATGTCCTGTTTAAAATAGCACCAAACTTTTTATCTATTAAAAGCAATGGCCGTTTAATTGGGCATTGATAAATGTTGATAAAATCTTCATAGTCTCTTCAACTATTAATTATCCGTAGAAGTTGTTATCTATGCCACCATTATCTAGCAGAACTAGTTTTTATTGGTATAAGGAATGATGGAATGATAATCCAGTTCAAGGGCATGATCTAATTTAGGTAAAACTGTACATTATAGGGCGTGGAATTTGGGGGTAGTGGGGGGTGGAGAGAGGGTGGGTGGGTACTAGGAACTTCCCCTGTAAAGGGGGGGGCGCGAAAATTAATAGTTTTCGAGATATTTACAAATTAAGTTTTGGTCCGCCTAAAGCAAAGGGGGCGCAAAGTAAGGACTTAGAAAATTTTTGATCTAAAGTGAAAATTGTATAGGAATCATAAAATACATAATTTTTATTCAAAACGCTAAAATAAGCATGTTTTATAAAAAAAACTTTTTCTCTAAAATATAAAATGGCCGAGATATTCGCCCTCAAAGATTGATGATATAACCTAACCTAACCCTTTCCCTATCTCCTCATGTCTTTTTTATATTGTCTCAGACACTGCCTTAGCTCCGGCGCTACGGGAAGTGCAGCCCTTCCGCCCTTGCGTGACAAAGCACGGTCGCCCGTACTCCACTTCGCAGCTTCAGCTTATTGGTCGCCTTCGGCGACCAGCCTCAGCCGCTCCGCTCCGCACGGCTCCCGAGCTTTGTCACGGCGGGCGAGGGCTGCTCTCCCTCCGCGCCTCCGGCTTTTTACATACACTCTAGGGGTAGGGCAGACAAGACCACGTGGAATTCGGGGTTGACAGCTTCGGTTCTGTGGCAAGTCTTATGATAATGCAATGCTTATTTTAGCGTAACGTTTTTTAGCTAGATTCGGACTTTCGCAGCTTAATATTGAATACATAATATTCCATCATTGAAAAAATTTACATTTTACAATCCGTCATGTATCTTGGTAATTATCAAGTTTAGAGAAAAGTTGCCCCAACAAAACATGCTTTTATTAGCGTAATCTTTACGATAAAACAATAATAAATAGGTGTTATAATGATACCAACTCCATCAAAAATTTTCTAAGTCCTGCGCCCCCTTTGCTTTAGGTATTTTTTTCCAGTTCCACATTGATCTGAAGCAATTAATATTAATTATTACTTTACAATAATAGTTTTCAATACTAGTAATATTGCATTAGCTCTTTGATTTGAAATATGACAGATTTAATGTAATAGACCTGTAGTTTTTTTTTTTGTTTGAGTGGGAATCGCCCTAAAGTCGCTTCTGGCACTCGCCGGCCGCTGCCGCGGCACGCTCGCTTCGCTCGCTCGGCTCGTGCGGCAGTTCAAATGTTAACCTAACACGCTCGTCGCTTCGCTCCTCGCTACCTATTTGTATGCTAAAAGTAAAAGTTTAATAGTTTTGTACAGTTTTAGGGCTTAACAGGAGTACGCACGAAACGATCTCGACTGAAAGGCAGCAAACGAACGGTAACTGAAAATGACGTCGTTATTGTTTTGTTCCATGGTACAAAGCGTACAATTAATATTGGACAGCGCTAGTCGTCCGCTAAACGGATGAATAAAATAAATTAGTCGTCCGATTACCGGATGAATAAAATAATTTAATCGTCCGATAACATCTATTTATCTATATAGTTAGGTTATCGGGGTTTCTTTAGAGAACTGCCGCACGTATTATAGGTTTTTTGTGGGGGGAGGAGGGCACACGTAGGTATTTGATTTTTTTTTGCGCGTCGACGGAGCCCCGCTTTGCGGGGCTCCTATTTCTGTGTAGTTTTTTTTTTTAAAGAAACCTAACCTAACCTAACCTAAACTAGACTTTTTTTTGCGCGTCGACGGAGCCCCGCTTCGCGGGACTCCTATTTCTGTGTAGTTTTTTTTTAAGAAACCTAACCTAACCTAACCTAACCTAAACTTGATTTTTTTTTGCGCGTCGACGGAGCCCCGCTTCGCGGGGCTCCTATTTCTGTTTAGTTTTTTTTTTTAAGAAACCTAACCTAACCTAACCTAACGGCTAACCTAACCTAAACTTGATTATTTTTTTGCGCGTCGACGAAGCCCCGCTTCGCGGGGCTCCTATTTCTGTGTAGTTTTTTTTTAAGAAACCTAACCTAACCTAACCTAAAGGCTAACCTAACCTAAACCTAACCTAACGAATTAAGGGCGAATATCTCGGCCATTTTTGATTTTAGAGAAAAGTTGTTCCTATAAAACATGCTTATATTAGCGTAATCTTTACGATAAAACAATAATAAATAGGTGTTATAATGACACCAACTCCTGTTACAAAGTCCTGCGCCCCCTTTGCTTTAGTCCAACCCAACTAGCTTTAGTGTTAAAAGGTTATCTATTAATCCGAATAATCGGACGATTAAATTATTTTATTCATCCGGTAATCGGACGATTAAATTATTTTATTCATCCGGTAATCGGACGACTAATTTATTTTATTCATCCGTTTAGCGGACGACTAGACACTTCGATTAATATTTTTGTTAAATTATAAATTGTGAATATTAATTATTTTATTTTATTTAATCTATTTTACAAAAACTATACTTAATAATAATTATTTTTAATGTTGTTGTTAAAAAATATACAAATTTCATAAATAAAATTTAAATTATAATATTTTTTTTGTTAGATAGAAATGTTTTACCTGAAATGAAACGCGTTTGACAATCGCTGTAGGTCAATTTGACACTGTCATAACAGTAAGTTCGCGTTTCAAAGATAAAATGGAGTAAAATTTTCCGATTTTCAAAAATTCGTGACTCAAAAACAAAAAGTTTTCGCGCTGTGAAATTTCAGATTTAGGTTCCATAGGACAATAGCTAACCACAAAAAAAATTACGACTCTCAACTCCACGCCCTATAATTTACAGTTTAGCCCTAATTTAAATTGCAGGAATGTCAAAATAAGTAAAATCCATACAATTTTTTATTAGGTACATTTAACTTTATTTGAGTAGAGTAATTTTAATAAATGAATAACAATTATGTAATTAAGACATTTATTACAATACAATATACATTTTAGCTCGCAGAATTCCAAGCAGACGAAGAGATAGAATTCGGGGCAGCACGTGCGCGGTCAACAGCGACGTTTTCGCCGAAACACCGCAAGCCTGCGATCCGGGTACCCGCGAACATCCCCTCCTCCCACTGCGAAGTCCGCGTGGCCCCGCTGCCCCCCGCCGCGCACCCCATGATGTGGCCCGAGGAACCTAAGCCGAGGATCAGGCCTGGCATTACGCCCGATGAATGTCAGGTATGCGACGTTTTATGATGCCCTGGTAGATTGTGTAATTTATGCAGTGGTAGCGGATTGGAATTAATTAATGCTGTAAATAAATTATAATTGATTATGAAGATTAATTTGAATTTATTCCTTTTATAAATTGAATGAATATACATGGATACTGTAAGTGTAAACTTACATGTAATAATATACTTCTATGTTATTATTTTTGCGTATAATTTAAAACATAAAAAGAGGGTACATTAAAATTATTCCTTGACATATTATAGTAAATAAAAAACAGCACTCAAATATCACTACATAGTATAAAACAAAGTCGCTTTCCCTGTCCCTATGTCCCTATGTCCCTTTGTACGCTTAAATCTTTGAAACTACGCAACGGATTTTGATGCGGTTTTTTTTAATAGATAGAGTGATTCAAGAGGAAGGTTTATATGTATAATAACATCCATTAAATAGTGGAGAAGTACTGTTATTTTTGAGGTTTCTAATGGGATGTCGTAAAAAATTACATTTTTTCCGCTTATATTGCAAACGCAGGCTGAACCCTACGAGTTTTATCAAAATAATGTACTAAGTATTATACACATTGAAAAGGTCTACAGAAAAGTCCGCGATGGTATATGTCTATCTCTTATGGATAACCCACAATAACATTTTTTTGTCATTTACTTTTTACGACAAATAATAGCTAATTTTCGAAGCGATTTTCACCAATACAGCATTAATCCTTAACCAATTAAATACCTTGAATACATTGTTCATTTAATATAGATCTATATGGCCCTTTACACCGTATGATTTAAGTGAATATTTTCGAAGATATTACAGATTTAAAAATTGCGGGACGTAGCATTTGCGGCGGTAGGTACCGGCCGGCCGGGCCGCTATGTTTTTATATATACAACGTTCACAGTTTTTCTGTAGTGTATTTAGTATCAGCATTGCACCCGTGCGAAGCCGGGGCGGGTCGCTAGTTTCTCTATAAACTACATTAATTAGTTATTATAAATTGAAATTTCTTTATTTTTAAGTCTAGGTTTACAAACAATACCATCGCGATCGCGAAGAGAAATTCAAACCTTTGAAGAGTACTTATGAAATCTTTTTTATAGTCGAAGTTTTAAAGTTCACAAGAACACTACAACTTTATGATAGGTACCTGCTTAACTTTTGATCAAAAAGTTAGAACGGAATTTTAATATGCTACTATACCTACAATGTAATTTCGTTTAAAACATCAAAATATTAAGTTTAGATGATTTAAACAAGTTGCATAATGCAAAGAGTAGAGATTTAATGAATGTGTTGAAATTTAACTCAAAAACTACAATGGATATAAAATAAACTTTTACCTCTACTTCCGTCTTTACCGAATATCATCTACGCAATAATTTATTTATTTATCCCGTGTCAACCTTGAAGCCTGAATCCATTACAAGTGACCATTACATTTAAAGCTCGTATAAAATAATTGATCACCTAAAAGCACGTCCATACTAATAATATTGTAAAGCTGAAGAGTTTGTTTGTTTGAACGCGCTAATCTCAGGAACTATTGGTCCGATTTGAAAAATTCTTTCGGTGTTAGATAGCCCATTCATTCGATATCATCACGCAAAGACCAACAGGAGCGGAGCCACGCGAGTAAAACCGCGGAGCGCAGCTAGTTTTAATGTATACCTAATTGAAAAATATATTTTTCCAGATATTCGGAGACTTCGTGGCCTCAGAACTACGCACGCTGCGTTCAGCAGAGAATCGGAAGCGACTCAAGCGCATCATACAGAAGGCAATATTACAGATTGGAGAGGAAGAAGATGTTAATATTATACGATCTTGAAGGAATCATTTATAATATTAGTTATTTTTCAAGATACAAATGATTTTTGTTGTATGTACATTCTACTTGCAAATCAATGACGTCAAACTCGTTGTTTCGTTTTAAAACTGAATTTTCTTAAAAAATGGTGAATATTTAATTTAGTTATAATTTCTTTGTATTTTCAATAAATTAAATAATTTTAGTTGTACTAAGAAAAATTAATTTTATTTTTTGTGATATTTGTGTATTCTCCACATAATTGTATAATATGTATTCCTTATAATTTGAGTAGACCTAATTGTATCTAGTAATACATTGTAATGTTATTATACTAGTGTGTAATTACTGTAATATCGGTAGCAATTGTTGAATGCCAATCATTCGATTAGGTACAATAATTATCTTTTGGCAATGTTTCTGGTCTTAGATAAGTTTTTATTATATTAAAAAAACATAATATAGAAATATGTATTAATTTATATTAGCTGTAATTAGCTTAAGTGCGCATTTTGTATATAATCTGAAATAAATAGTATGTGATACAAAGCAAGCGTTTGATTCAATATTTTCCTTCGGAAAATTTTCCTATTTGAATAAAATCTTCCCAGTCAGAAAGTAGATCCATCGTCCGGTGCGGTGAGGCGGCTTGAGACGTGTTCCGTTCATGCCGCCAACGGGAGGGAAGAGCAGGCAAACCACCTTTCCTGTTCTTGGCTTGCGCCTGGCCTGGAGATGGGCTGCCGCCAAGGGGGTCGCGGAAGAATTCCAACCAATACCCGCGGCCCCATCATTAAAGCGGCTCGACGGAACACAGTGGGGTTTTATTCGGTAAGAATCCGACATAACCACGGCTCCTTCCCCGGGGGCAGTGGGTATCTTTGGAAGATTTCCCTACTATAAAAAAAGGTATGTGCTAACTGCTAAGGCAAACTAAAAATCTAGCTCGTTTCTAAATTTCATACCGAATCGATTAGCTGTTTCCAGTTCTAGAAAGAATAACAAATATTCATTTAGGATATTCTTATTTATATATCAAACTTCAAAGATTTGTATATTAGACAGAAACCAAATCTTCAAAGGGGTGTTATAGTACTACAAGCATTCATTAGTGGCAATTTTCCAAAATCTGTAAATATTGATAAAGCTTAATGCTTACACACCCCCATTACCCGCAAGGGTTAGCTTGATATCAGTAAAGCCCGTAGGTAGACTCAAATGTCACCTAGTTTCTTACACCTTGCCTCAATGACTCGCTAAGATACATCGCGCCCCGCCGCGGTCGGTTACATCTTCAAAGATTTTCAATTTCTTTTAAAAACGCGAAATGCGCTTTTTATTTTCACAGAAAAGTATCATAGGACTTTTTAATAAGTCGTCTAAATATACCGTCATCTATTTTTCAATAATTTAACGAGTAGATTGCCGGAAGAGCTTACATGAAAGATCCTAGCCAAAGATAAGAAATTTGCGGTTTAAGTTTCATTGAGAATTTATTTTATTTCTTTGTCATTACGATTAATACTTAATCAATAATCTAGCTATGAAGCAAATTGTACAACTTAAATCAGTTACATTTCAATATCCTTTGAATATTGGTCCTTCGAGACGGAAAACTGCATTTAGATGGGAAGTAAATGGTAATATACGGTGAAAGTGATTTTTCCGTAATGTATCAATGTCGAAATCTGTCGTGCAATAACCTCAGGTGAGGGAGAGGCCGGAGGGTAGCTAATCACACGGTGACGACTGACGAGGGTGTGTTACTGGTAAATCAGTTAAATATTAACTTTACTGTTTCTACTGTTATACTACTACTTTAATCCATAGTGAGTATATTTGACTTATTATTTTGATTAACTCTTATATTTGGCTCAAATTAATAAAATAGGTTATGGTTAAAAAGAACCCTACGTACTTTATAGGGCAGCAGAAGTGTCTTATGTGACTTCAAATTGCAAATATGTAATATTATTAAAATGGTCCTGTTTGTGTTTTTATTTTCTCCTACCTTTCTTCTTCTCCTACTCCCTCCTCCCTCTTGGCTCTGGTCTTGGAAAACTATAATTATATACCTACATGGCTAACGTACCTAAGGTTACCCTTGGACAAATATTAAAAAACCTACTACGGTAAAGATGTTAGCTTTCTCAGGATAAAATAATTTGTATAGTCGGTCGAGTTCGTTATTTGTCACTTACTTACATAGACTTAATTAAATTTCAAACAGATCTGTTACGAAAACCTCCCGATTTTCGCTCAAACATTGAAATAAAATTTCAATCAATGCGGTTTTCCATAGATATTGGAGCGAATTATTAAAAGTCGAATCAATAGCAGACTGGGTGCTCCATTGTTCGCTGATCCCTGATCTCTTGTAGCGTATTTATTGTTGTTTTGTATTCAAATATCAAATATTCTGCCATTGAAAGAGAAATACATTTTAATTGTTTGTGGAATTTGATTGAGCCATTTTTAGTTATAATAAATGTAGATTTTTATTTACATTTAACAATGCTGATTTTCGAAACTTGTGAGAGTCGTTTCTATGTATTTTGTTTACTGATTGTTTGATCAGCGCTCGAACAATATATATGTATATTTATTGTAGGATATTTCTAGCAATGATTAGTAATTAGTAATTAGTAATGTACGCAAATACAAATTATTCTTGGATTTGACTTTCTTATTAACTTTATTATAGAGTGTGAAGTCGTGACGTCATATTACTGTGAAATCAAATTAGTTATAGCCATGTATCGGTTTTTGATAAGGCTAGGTGTGATTCTGTTTGATATTAAATAAAAATTGAAGTTAGGTAATATTTTTACATCAGTAAGATTTTTGTTCGATATTCATAATTAATTATCTGGTAGTCCATATAGTACCCTACCTATAGTGATAACTGAAAAGCAAAATTAATTGGTCCCAGTAATTCATTAACCATCTTAATTATGGGTATTTTAGTATGAAAAATAAATATGTTAATAATTCTTACTTACCTTTATTATGATATTTCAGTCAATAAACAAGTTGATTATTATTAAAAAAACAAAATACCCGACTGCACACTACATATTTTTTTAAAGGGAAATTTAGAAAAAATATTATTATGTCTTTATCCCGTTGGACTTTTAGGATAAAATGTATCCTATGACACTCCCGTAATCAAGACAAATCTAACGATACCTCATACATCAAAACCCATCAAGCCGTTTAGGCTACAGGTGGTCACAAAGGAAAAGACATACATACATACTTACATACACTCGAAAAACATTACCCTCCTTCTTTGGCAGTCGGGTAAAAAACATGCACACAAACACATTTTAAACAGAAATTGCTTATGTTTGCGTTTCCAAGAACTAACAGGGTTGTATTATTTCCACACCATCTCGTTCTAATGACTAGGAAAGCATGACGCGTTAGAAACTAGGAAGTAAACGTTATGTCAACAAGACAGCATGCGGCTAACGATAATGTCACGTGTTTGTGATTAATCGTGGGTTGTTACAAAACAACTGTCTTTTGCAATGCTACGTTTGTATATAAATATATTGTGTGGGTTTCTTTTGTTTTTAATTTAAAACTGTAAATAAAGCTCATAATTACCTCATTCCCTTTTTTGCGACTACGTACCTTTTCGTTATTTTCCTTCTGTATAATTATTGTTGTCGTCGCTACAGGCTACTATATTAAAGTAAAATAAAAGCTATGTAAATTGGTACCTTTTGAATTTTGATTAATGACTACTGCTTCTGTTTTCTGTGAGGGTACTTACAACTATAGTATATATAATGTAGCTTCATCTGAAATAAATTGTTCAATTAAGCGAAGCAAGTGTTTAAGAAATAAAAAAAATGTCATTCCTTTAAATCGTTGTATCACTTACAACAAGTTTACAACTCACTTTAATCTCAGTACTTCAAGACCTCAGATTTGGGCCTATAACACCAAAGGTTACCACAGTTTTTTTTTCACTTCATAATCTAAATTATCATAATCACCAAGCAGTCTTTTCACACCACATTTGTCAAGGATTAAATCTTGGATATCAAGCAGGATGTTTTTTTATTGCAACCCCGACAATTGGAGCAGGCGATCCGCTTGTGTACGGTAGGTGATAGGCGATAGTTGCCGCCTATGACAATTCTCAGCAAGGGAACACTGCGAATGTTATTGCGGTTTTAATATACTTTTAAAGTGAGTGCAGGCTTTTTGCTTGAACTTTTTGCTTTGTCATACTGGTTGGGGAACACGGTTGTTCCACCAAACTATGGTTCGAGGTCCTCAATTGACACTATCAAATTGCATTACAAATTAATCCCTATTGTTTCTGTAGAGATAGAGTAGGCTTAACGAAATATATCTATTTATGAAATTATAACTACATATTTCCAAACATATTTTAGATCAAATATTAGCATTTGAATGCTAGTGTTTCTGCGGAGAGCAGGGAAGCCGAGAGCCCATATATTTTTCCTTACCCTTCCCAATCGTTTCCTCTTTTTCCGTTGTCAATGCTTTATTATGCCATATCTATTTCAGTCGGCAATTTCTTTTCGTAGGGAGTCTGCAAATGTTCACGGGCGGTGATGAATGATAATCGTTTATTATCAGGAGTGAGAACAGCTTTATCATCCAGATAAGTACGTTTATTATACAAGTTTCTCAGACAAATTTAGCATAAATAGGGAAATTAAATACGAATTGTAGATGCATTATTTAATTTTATGTTTTACAATTTCTATCACATCATTTGAAGCCCTTTTAAGTGATGATACAAAGGACAAAATTTGTAAAAAATCACCCTATAACCTATATTTGAACTATTATCGTAAGCAGATAGTTATATTTATCATAAAAAGCAACTTCTCTCGTCTTTCAAATAAAACATTATCCTCCTAATCGGATTAAATCACACTGAGTACGACAAGCTATGTAAAAAACAACTGAATTATAAACTTCGGACGAAGCCATAGCAAATTACCAGAAAATCAGAAACCAACGAAGATTACTCAACGCTGAAAAACACCTCAAATCCTAACCGACTGCGTATTATCAAAACTTTAGCAATCACGTACACAAACATTGGTTAAAACGTCCCTAACATCTGTCGATTTCTCAGGTCCCCTACAAAGGAAGCGCAAAGGGTTAGACAAAGACAACATATTGAGGAACCCACAGGAGTGAAAGAGACAACCGGACCGGAACATTAACGGGTCGCTTGATGGTTCCTGGGCTAAATGAATGGTAAGGGCCAAAGTACGTAACATTGAATGGTCTGATTGCGAACGGGACAGGAAGACACGTTTGCTTGATGTGAAATTAGATGTGATAATGCTAAAAATAGAAATAAAAAAATTATACGTCCAAAAGAACATTTAGTAATGTTTAAGAAACGAATGGTACTGGAAATTAGAGCAAGCATTTTTCAGATCTTAAAATACAGTAGAATAATTCAAATGAACTACTTAATAATTAATTAGTCACCCAAATACAATACGTCTACATTACACATTCAAATATGCTTACTGTTACCTATTCCAAGCTGTTATCGAAACTAAAATATAAATTCTTGCCTGAATTACATAAACTAAAATAGTATAGTTATGAGAAGCATTGCCTGTATGAAAGATCTCTATAGCAGTAGCAAATAAACATTAAAATCTTAGCAGTTGATGATCCTTCTCTAAACTTATCAGTACCTAAATCTAAGCTATTTGCCTCACTGATTTCAAGGTTTCCTGAATTCATCGGTACATTTCTTGAATTTGATCCGTACTCTATAGATTCACATTCAATTTTAATTGCAATTTGTTCAAATTATAAAACCTCAATCGTAAATAGTAGATAATTAATTTAACGACAAAAAGTTAAGCAACGATATCGTTCACGTGATAGGTATGAGTTTCTATAAAATATCTCCTTTTTGTTGCGAAATCGAACGAAGCACCCCGAAAAAGAAAAGAAATTGGTCAGTTATTCATAAAATAGGGTTCAGAAGAAGTTTGAAGGTTTTGAAGATAATCTTATATTGGATTATAAATATCCAATGGACACAATTCCGGCAGCTATTGGCGCAAGATAACTTGTAGTGTGGCTAATAAATGGGTGACGATAATTATTAACATCAGGTGATACGCAACCTGTACATGCAAATAAAGTCTTTGAATTAGGTGACGAACTTTTCAGGATATTTATCAATTTTAACTATTATTAAGAGTCAAAGAAGAAAAATAATTATGGGATAAGTACATGCATTTAAAATAGTTTATGTGATTTTGGATAAATAAAAAGTATCGATTTTAGAACTATTAAACTGAATTCAAAAATTCTTTCACCAACAGGGAATTTAATTATTTCTTTTATCTTTTACAAAAGTTTATTTATATTTTCATTCCGGCTTTATACAGGTTGAATCGGGCGAGAGATAACATAGAAATTTAAACTGAAATCCAGGTACTGTAGGTTGTTTATATTCTTATTACCTTATCATAGCCATAGCCAATTCTCTTACAATATCTCTCTTAATCAAATTTAACACTATATTTTTCTAAAATTTAAAAATCTTAACACTGCTCTTCCCAAATTTATAAAATAATTTGACCATATTATCACAATCATGCACTCACAATTAGAAAATAAGTAACGAATATGAAAAACAAAGTAAATAAAGGTTACGTGGACGATAAATTACCACCTCCCACTGAGTATACCCACCGCCCACCCACGATCCCCTCTCGACAATTTTGCGGGATTCCAAGAATTCAATCAATAATATGACTAAGCACTGTAGGTATATTATTTGTGTAATAAATAATGCACTCATATCACTTCATAACCTATAAATATACAGCGAGTTATGACATAAATATCATCACAATTTTTGCTCCTGTTCTCAGCGGTGTGCTTCTGTTTTTGCCATACCATACCCTCTTTATAGAAGTTTTAAATTTAAAATTGACATAACAATAAAGACATTAACAAAACCAAACAACCGTCAAAAGATAAACAACAAAGATAACCTGAAAATCGAACAAATAAAAATATCGAGTCGATAAGAGTGACATTCCTACATCCCGCCGACAGCATCGTGCGACAGCTGGCGACGTGCGACGGAAGATCTCTTCCCGAGCTATGTCGCCCTGGTACTTGTCACCAGATACGATTGAGCATTTGTCGCCTGGATTAATTAACTTTTTTTAATGTGACCATGTTCTACTTTTTTTCCCACGATCTTAATGACAACTTTTTGTTCAGAGGGAAAAAAACGAGATTTCTCAACATAAGTCATTTTTCTTCTACAGATACAGGACGTGACAAAAACCGTTTGTAATGGTGGTTCCATTTTTATGTCATTTTTTCCCTTTTTAATATTGGAACAAATTGCGAACAATGGCATAACTGGTGAAAAAATTAAAAGCACTTCACCTGGTTTAGAAATAGATAATTTATGGCATAGCAAAACACGTTGTATTTGCCTTATTACATTTTTGTGCAAATGAGCAATAAGAAAATAATAATATGCCACATAAATTAATGGCTTTCCTATAAATACATATTATATTTAAGTTAATGTCAAACACGCGGTGAAATAAGTGATGTGCCTGAATCTAATTAAGATAATAATACAAAATTGATATGTAATTTTTTAACGCAAATATGGTTCTTACTCCTAAGGAATACTAACTCAACCATCGTTTTAATAATTTACTACTATTAAAGTGTTATTTTTATGTCTTTAAAATTTTACATGTAGGTATGTCATTTAGAAATTTGGTATTTATTGCGTTCATAAAGAATAAAGATAAATAAAGACTCCAACAGTTATCCCTAAGATTTAAGAAGTAAAGTCGAAAGGACAACTTCTCCCGGCTCCCCGATGCCCGTACTTTTGTTAGTTTTCGAGTTTTACTGAAACAAGCGGAGTTGTTTCTTGTTCGCAACTCGAACTTTCGACGTGAATGCGTCTGCGAAGTTTCGCTGTTCAATATTTATGGCACTTCATATAACTTTGCTCGTTATAATTATTGTGACATAAATCCGTGCATTGAGACATTTTTAGTATTAATTGGTAATCATCTCAGAGTTCTCTTAAAACTAACTAAATCAGCTCAATCTGAAATTGTAGATTGGTACGAATGTTTGCTAAAGATATTTTTTTTAATTTTTGGCATATAGGTAGTTGTTACTTGTTAGGTAAGCGAGTACACTCATTTTAAAAAATAGACCAATTGATAAGTATTTCACACCACCAACTTTGCTATAAAATATTTTTATATCCCAACTCTCAAGTGACTTCTAAAAAAGATTGCTGTTTGAAATTCACAGCGATTTTTATTCCAATTTTATGATCTACATTTTAAAACAAAATTTACAACTAGTAGTAAAAACGTAACAAGACGTTTGAAACAAGACATGACAAATGTTTCCCGGCCATCTAAAGAAATATGTTCAACTCAAGTAAAACGTACTCAAAGACCACAAACTGTGACCAGATGAAGTCGGTAATTGACGTCGGCTGCCGAGCCATTTAGTTCACTCAAGCACTTCTGTAATCCCGATATCATAATCATACAAATATCAACTTTATCGTCTAGAAGTTATGGTGAAAAATGGCATGTTGGTTGCGGCTTGCGTCATTACGCGAAGGTAATTTGATGCCGTATGGTTAGAACTTAGAGCGGACAACATATGATTTATGTCACGTGTGGTGGTGTGTGTGTGTCATGTGACTGTGTTCGCTCAATAAAACGGCGCATGCGTGCTAGCGCCATCTGTTGAGGCTCAGAGCCACGTGGGCCGTGCGGCTGGGCGCACGCGCGCAAACATCGATCCTTGGGTTAATATTCATGCACATGACCCTTTGCGTCGGTTACCAATGTTGATGGTATGACGTTATCTTCGAGCTATTTACTGGATATATACTTGCGGTAAATGATAGCATGCGGTTTACCTTATGCCTACATTGTTGTTTGATAAAACAACGTGTATTTTTAATTTACCTTATAAGTACATAAGGATATAAGTATCTATAAAATTGATTATTAATTAGTAGTTATGAAATAAAATAAGTTAAATTTTGAATTAACAATAACAGTAAAGTTACCTAAATAACTAATAAGTATAGAAACAGTTATAGATCTAAATAATTTGGAAAATCCAAAAGTGCACGCCTCATAATTTTTTTTTAATAAATATTTATTAATTATTATTTTTGTTTATTTAATAACAATTAAACCACATCGAATCAGACCCTGAAAAATGAAAGGGTTCTATTCCTGAGCATACTCAAGCGTAAGAGAAAAAAAAAGACTCGATTAGTAAAGTATTTCGGTCGCTATCGTGTTAACAAGAAAAAGGATCCGCACATACAGACACACGGACGTCCAAGACAGAACTTTTTTAAACTGTTTTTTAACTAGTTTAAATAACAAAAATGACATCAAAAATATCATGAACGTTAAAAGTAGTGTTTTTTCTTAATATGTGTGTGTATGTATTATCTTACAAGTGCAATGTATGATACATAAAGACATTTTAAGTTTGAAAAATCAGATGTTTTGCGCGAAGTGACAGTAGTACCCACCTCAACGCTTCGCTTATGAGGCGTGCAAAAATCTAATATCTTCACAGTTCATATATAACAAACCAAAATCCTTCGTTGCGTCTGTCTGTCAACATAAACTCAAAAACCGCTGCACCCATCATTTCCGATTTTATTCTGTTTTCACCAATGGATAGCGTAGACAAAGCCGCGGACGGAATGCATCTCATAAATTAATGGAATATGTTCCACTGAAATGGCATACAGTCAATATATTTATTAAATTCAAAGGTTCTAAAAAAACACCATAGCATAACTTTATTACCAAGAACATTCTTTACAACTACCTACATAAAAACAACACTGTATACATACACATAACCACACATGCAAGAAATATATGCATAATTACAGACCCGCCCTTAATAAATGCATAATCGGTGTAAAACATGAAAGAAAAACTAGTCTAATATTACGTAACGTAAAGAATTAATTAACCATTGAACTCAGTTATGGAGAAACAAGAAAAAACTGGTGAATTCTATTATAATAAAGAAAAATAACATTAATCAACAGAGAATTCATTAGAATAGAATTTCCTGTTGACGAACAACTACAACAGCTTTAAAAAAAAATAAACAGCAATAATATTATGTATAAGTAAAAAGGTGTAGATAGCTGGACGTCAAAAAATGTAGCTAATTAGACAGTAGACACATTTTTTTATTTCTGTTGTCTCTATTTCGCGCAAAATAGTTGAATCATGCCATCTCACTTGCCTTTTGTGTGTGCCGATTTTGAAGATTGAATGTAGAATATCACTGGAAAACGGCCTCCGGGGAAGGACTAGGTATGTCAGATTCCAATCGACTTACCCAACTGTGTTCCGTCGAGCCGCATGACGTGAACGTGGGTGTTGTACGGAATTCATCTGCGATACCCTCAATGCGTACACCACACCTAACGATGGACTTATTCCCTTATGGGCTTATTATTTTTAAGCAATGAACAAAGGTAAAAGAATTTTAAAAATATAACTACAAACCTACAAAGTTTTTAATTCTTCTCTCTTCTCCATTGTAAGCAAATGGAGAAGACTAAACTGCCCTGGATCTCTCATCTTACAGATATTGATCTGATTTCTTACCATCACGTACGCAAAACATTACGCTCTATAAGAAATTAGCGATTTGTGGACTATTCTTACTTCTTAGTACCTAATCATGTACCTAATAGATTCTTCATCCTTGACATCAACTGTTTCAAGATAATAATATGTAGGTAGGACAACACCTGTGGAAGAATATTTAGTTTAATTTTAACTACAACCGGCATCGTCAATATTTCCAGACTTAAATTTAATTAAATTTTTCTAGAAAACGTTGAAGCAATTAGGTATCAAGGCAAATCCTAAAAAAAGGCAATCTTTTAATTACCATACTCATTGATTATTTTTCTGTTGTAATCTTTCTACCTCCCTAACTATACATTTATACCTACTACAGTACCTACACATCGTATTTATTTCATTATCCGCTTATGTGACACATAACTATTTTACTATTATGAGTTTATGATTTATCTATATGAGTTAGAAAAGTAGCTACTAGTTGCTAGGTCGCCTGATGGTTAGCGGTCGCCGGTCACCAGTTACCACTGCCCATGAACATTTGCAGAGGCATTCTGCAAGTGCACTGCCTTCTTTAGTGGATGAGAATTAGGTAATTGACGCAAAATGTACAGCACAATTTTACCAAAAGACAAAGTTTTTTAAAGGATTTTAACATTAAGTATATTATTTAACCCGACGAGACGCGGACTTCGGACTTATTAAGTTATTCGTACGACAGGGTTGATTAGGTACATAATGTCAAGTTTTTGTATAAATTGGTTGAAATACGTTATACGACAATGATTGATGTGGACGGATAAATCAAACGCCGCCGCGTGCCTTTTAGATGCAACAATACAATACCCTATACCTAAGTATGGTGTTATTTATTTATGTTCTTCTTATCTGTGAAGGTGCCTACAGAACCGTCTTGAATGTCATAACTAGTCAATCTTTTAAGGCAGATATTATAGATAGAATTTATAAGGCAGATATTGCTAATGCTCTCTTTTTACCGAATGGTAGATACCTAACTAATTATCTAGCTATTTAGACGGATACCGGCATTAGCTAGGTACTATTAAGTATTTGGTGCCGGCATGCAGTGTTCATAAATTTTATCAAATTCGATAGCTTACCTAGTTACCTAAATCATTTCATGCACCGTACGGCAGCGCTGTAGGTACAACATTTACTTAATTTAAAGGAATATCTCAATTCTCTATTAAAAAATAAACATCACCACATGCAACAGTTTTTTCCAAGATACCTACCTAATACGGCACACTTACCTTTACCTACTAGGTTATAATTACCAACTAGCTGTGCCCCGCGGTTTTATCCGCATTGCTTCGCTCCTGTTGGTCTTAGAGTGATTCCTTCCTCGATAAATGGGCTATCTAACACCGAAATAATTTTTCAAATCGGACCAATACTTCCTGAGTTTAGAGTGTTCTAACAAACAAACTCTTCAGCTTTATAATATTAGTTTTCCAATTACAACTCCACTTACCTACATAGGTAGTTGTAAATTGTACCTAATATAATCGCTGCTTTTTGTGGTTTGTGGCTATGTTCTCGCACAATCGCTCTCGTTCACACTTGTACTTCATAAACAACCTATTCAATTATGATGTTACTCTTATGCAACTCATGTCCGTAATTGTAATTAACAATGATATAAAGAATCATAATAATCATCAAATTAAAAATTCAAAAATACAATCCTATCTGCCTGAACAACAATGTCCCGCGCAATTAACCATAGACATTGGTAGCTGTCAGAAACGGATCATAGATTATTTAATGTTGCCAGTAAAGAAAAAGATAAAGATGTTTATTTATTAGTATTTTATTTAAAACAGTCAAATCACAACACATCAGAAATTGTTATAATTGATGGGATGGGAATTTTAAAAATACTTAAAACTAATTTAAAAATACCATCATTTAAAAATATTTTTAAACTTCCCTCCAATTCGCCCCATAAATAGGCGGCGGTGACGTCACAGGACCAGGGCAGCATAACCGCTCGCGTATGAACGGGACGAGCGAGGCCACGCCTACAGCCCCGCCCCTAACCCTTTACGTGACTTAGCATGCGTGGAACTGCAATTTCAATTTTAAATTAGTTTAAAAATTATAGTTTTTTTAGTTCTGGCATTTGAGACCACTTTTGACTAATAATGTAACGGAGTAAGAAGAGCGTTGAAGCGTCTAATGAAGGAACATTTAAGCTATTTATTTCGGCTTTAAATTAGCGTTTTTCTAGTTTTTAGGTATCTAAGGAAACTAAAATTATTTTATTTTATGCCAATTTGGCTAGCCTTACATCACATAAGCTCAATACAGTTAGACCGTACAAGTTTACAAAATTACATGAAATGATGAAAAAGTAGACTAGCATGGCACTTTGCACGCATGGCACTTTGCATTCGCATAGAATGCAGAGTTTAGGGATGCTTAGGGTGCTTTTCCACCAGAGATGTGCAGCTATGCTGCGAAAATACAATAGCTGCCGTGAAACTATATGTTCGTTTCCACTGATGCTAAGCTATACCTATAGAGCGCTGCGAGTAAGATGAAGATGTGTCGCCTCAACTTTTTTTTAGCTACTTAGCTATGCGAGGAAGAAGTTCGAGCTATGCGATGTATCTAACTATAGTACGCATATGTATGCTGCTATTAAGCAGGCAATCATAGCACGCATCCTTCCATAAAACAATCGTATCTTATGTCAATCCGTTTCTGCCTGTGCTTAGCTATATGCATCAATGAGATTGGTGGATATCGAACGCATCCACAGCAACGTAGCATAGCTCTCTGGTGGTAAAACTTAAAACACCCTTAGGATAGTTTATGGCTTACCTATTATGTTTCGTCACCTAGGTGATTGCGCATAAATGTCTTCATAAAAAAGTGAGGATTTTTATTATTATAGATACCTTCTTACTAACAAAAACTTGCTTGCGCACATTTATATACCTACTTAATAAAAGTTTCATACTCCAATATTTCAGTCTTCTTTTTGTAAAATAAATAAATAAATAAATAAATAACTTGTCCTAAAAACGCTTATTCTTTAGTTCACGCAGCGCCATCTAGCGACATGCGTGCGTAAACTTCTCTATAGCAACGCCCAGCAACTAGAACGCTACCAACTCGCGTTTTAATCTTTTTTTTATCATCATATTGGAACGTATGACGCCATCTATTGAGAACGAATGGAAATAATATTCTTGTTATTGAAGCTTAGTGTTAACGCTGTTTTAAGATTCCCTCCAAATTCCAATATTTGGAGCATTACTGTTTTCATAAATATGACTAGTTTTTTACGCACGAATTCGTTCGCGTAAATAATCATCATCACTATTTAACGCACCTAGCTAATTTTTTTCACCACCTGAAAAATCCATAAATTCAAAATTCATATTAATTTTAAAAGCGCCACCACCGTCTATAAACTTTTGCCGAGGCATAGGTAATATGATACGCCTCTATAAATGGAATATGCCGGCTATAACATGTCAGTCAGGATTTACGAAAAGGATAAAAAGGAAACGATTAATGAGGGGAATACAGGAGAAGACTGGTAGGAAGGATAAGGCATTAGGTGCAATGTGCACGGGTCTCCAAATATAGGTACCTAATCTACCTATACTAATATTATAAAGCTGAAGAGTTTGTTTGTATGTTTGTTTGAACGCGCTAATCTCAGGAACTACTGATCCGATTTGAAAAATTCTTTCGGTGTTAGATAGCCCATTCATCGAGGAAGGCTATAGGCTATATATCATCACGCTAAGACCAAAAAGAGAGGAGCCACGCGGGTGAAACCGCGGAGCACAGCTAGTCGTAAATATAATGGGGACTGAAGTTGTCAACGGCAGACAACGCTTAAACAACAACAACACAGCTGTTACAGTAGGTACCAACAGCATCTACTTCGAATTCGAATTGAAATCGTCCGTAGTGAAGATATTAGGTAGGTACCTATTGATAACTCTCAAAGCAATGCCTTATAATATAAAATGGAACTAAGGGCCGATTTTTCAATCCCTGGTTAAAACTTATCCTTCCACTAAAGTATTACACGATAATATTAAAATGTCACCTGTAAACTGTCAATTGCGGGCAATAAGAACACATTTTGAAATGGTAGTTTTATATGCTTTTCGACGAATAAGTTTTAACCAAGGATTGAAAAATTAGCCCTAAAGAAAATAAACAGTAAAAGCTCTTTTAAATTAATACCTACACAAAAAATAGTTATACTTCATTATAATTTTTAAAAACTAAAGCAGTAGGTACAGCAATACATAATTAAAATGAATAAGTAGGTGAACAACTAATTAAAGTATTATCTTGCACAATTTACTCATCTAAGTACCTATTTGTACAAGAAACATAAATTATTTCATAAATTCAAATTCAAATACCTATAAATTCCTTTTCCTAAACAAGACGCAATTATTCAAAATCCATCCACTTAACTATAAGGTAGAAAAGTGGGCGTGGTATGTGAGCGTTCCCGTGTAGGGGCGTGAACCAAATTATCCGTAACTGTTTGTCTGTGTTGTGCCCTAACCGCTAGACTGATTTGGGTGAATTTTGATATATAGGTAGATAAAATCTGGGAAAATTATATAGGTTTTGAGTTACTCATTTTTATTGACAAAATATTTAGGTATATCTAAAAATTTAATGGGTATGAAATAGGGATGAGGTACATAATAATTGTACCTATCTAATTAAGAAGGAATTCGCCGCCCGAAGTTATTTAATTTTGCAAAAAATAAGTAAAAAAAAAATACTTTTTGGTAATTGACTACAAGTCTACAAATGATTAAGCATTAGGTTATCACTACTAGCCGTAATATTTCTTATTAAAAGGTTCTGAACTAGAAAGGTATGTTAGTGCGAAAGTAATTAAATTAGAATTACATAAAACCAGGAATGTAAGGGGAAGGTTAAAAGAATGAAGAAGAGCAAGGAGAAGTTTAGAAAATCAAGCTTATACTAGGTAAAACAAAAACAGGGAGGAACCTTCCTATGAGAATAAATTCTAAGGCTTAAAAACATTCTAAATTCTAGTACCTACCAAGTACATATCAAGACCTCAAAAAAGTTAACAACCTATAAAGCCTATGAAGTTAACAACTCCTAACATACGAACTAACACTAAACAGTTGTATTTGTTTGTTCGAAACAAAATCCGAATGTTCTTCGAATCGCAAAGGCGTGAAGGGCCAGCGAAGGGCGGGGCGGGGCGGCGCGGGGCGGGGCTTCGCCCAGGGGAGGAGCAATGCGCAGACGCGCTCCTCGATACTTATGAGCTACGGGTTTGTACGGGATAATAATGTTATGTTCTTAATGAAATTTGATTAAATTAATTAATTAATTTATGTTTGGTGTATGGGGTTGAGTTAGTTTATGTTTATTGTACCTAAGAATTGTACCTAAGGTTTTAAGAAGATAGTAAACGTTAAGTTTTTTTTAACCTCAATATCACTACATAGTAGGTATAAAACAAAGTAGCTTTCTCTGTCCCTATGTCTCTTTATATGCCTGCTTAAATCTTTGAAATTACGCAACGGAATTTGATTATTCGGTATTTTTTAATAGTGTTTCAAGAGAAAGATTTTAGTAGATATACCTAATTATTTAGGTACCTACCTATTCCTAGGTTTTAGACTAAAGCCGTCGAAGCTGCGGGCAGAAAGTTAGTAGGTACCTAACTTACTTAATAATTGTAGGTAGGTAGGTAATAAGTTGAATTTGGAGATATGTAATATAAGAAAATTGTAGATAGTTATAGGTATTAAGTTTTGCATTTGAAATGGTTTAGGAGATTTTCCCTGAGTAACTTATATGTATTTAACATAACTTAGGTACCTACTCAGGGAAAATTTTTGACACTACAAAATCACCTAGGTACCTAAGACTGATGTGAAATAGGTCTTGTTCATAACGTCTTTTTGCGAAAAATGTTTAGTGATATATTCTCATTTCACTAAACTTGATCTAGTGAGTGAGAAGTACCTAACCGTAGTACCTACCTATAGGTATACCGTAGGTATAGGTAAGCCGAAGGTGTTTGTGCGACAAGGTACCTATTTGAAATGCTTTTTGATTTCACTTGTCAGAACAACTTGTCACTCACTAACTTGACAATTTCGCAGTCAGGTATATCGCTAAACTATTATTAGGTAGGTATATGAAGTCTAATTGGTCCCTCGTAAGTCATAATATGGTTGCTTGATTGGTTGGTTGGGTTAGCTTTGGTTTTTAAAAACGTACACAGGATTATTTGTCGTAAAAAGTAAATGACAAAAAAAAGTTATTGTGGGTTATCCATAAGAGATAGACATATTATACCATCGCGGACTTTTCTGTAGACCTTTTCAATGTGTATACTGTATAAATATAATACTTAGTGCTAAGTGCATTATTTTGATAAAAGCATAGACTAATATACTTTAGATTCTATTAGTCCATGATAAAAGTTAAAACTCGTAGGCCGTAGCGTTCAGCCTGCGTTTGCAATGTAAGCGGAAAAAATGTAATTTTTTACGACCTCACATTAGAAACCTCAAAAATAACAGTAGGTACTTCTCCACTATTTAATGGATGTTATTATACATATAAACCTTCCTCTTGAATCACTCTATCTATTAAAAAAACCGTATCAAAATCCGTTGCGTAGTTTCAAAGATTTAAGCGTACAAAGGGACATACGGACATAGGGACAGGGAAAGCGACTTTGTTTTATACTATGCATATGTAGTGATGAAACAAGCCTAATTGTTAAAATAGTGATTTATTCATAATTTAATAGAATTCATAAACATAATACCTATTGCCTTTAACTCCTTGCTTGTTGTGAGTTAATCGATGAAAATGAAGAACCTACCTACGTAGGTATTTTTATTTAGATTTATGTAAAGTTTTTTAAATTAAATAAATACTAAATTAGAGTTGAGTTTTAATCTATTTTTTATGCAAATGATGTTTTTTTACAGTTATTTTTAACACGAAAGCCACGCCCGCGGCCCGACGGAGCCCTGTATTTTTCTGTATACGCTTGCCTTGGTTAAAAACTTTAACAATCGAATATGTTCTTTATGTGTGTTTAAATAAAAACAAATAAACTATATAATATAGGTATAAATTAATAAACTTAACTAGTGACTAAATTGTAAAAAAAAAAATATTTTATAAAACTCCGCATATTGGTGAAAAATACTTTGTATCATAACTTTTAACTTAGATAACTTGTTTCACAAGCTGGATTTATCTGATTTAAATAAAAAATAAAATAAATCTCCTCTCAGAAAAATCCAAATTCAAATTTATCAAGATTTACAATCTAAACAACGACGTAAAACCGGTTCGCGGTTGTTTTATCTTTTCTATGAAATAAAGCAATACTTATTTGAATACATTATCTATAGATGGACGATTTCAAAACATTTAATAAAAATGTCTATCGTTCTTTGAAAGAGTGAAATTATATGAATTTCGATGTAAATGAGATTGTAGATCGGGTTTGGTGGCGTCGAACCGGCGCCACGGCCGTCGCTTTAGGCCTAAATTGTAGCGTGATTCTCACTGAATTCTGCTCGCCTGGTACCCGCGCACCAAATATTTTTTTTTTCACTTTGTTTTTTACGTTTCTTTACCGAGAGCAAAAATAAATAAAAAACACAGAACGGTGAAAAATGGTGTGCCTACGGTTACAAAAAATGAAGTATAGAATAACTTGTAATAACGAAAGGTGTTTAATTTTTCAAAAAAACACTTCTTGGTACCTAACTTGTTTTGTTGATTTGTGCTTGTTATTTTATAATTAATTTGACATTTATAAGAAAAACAAAAGTTTACGGCCTAAATTCAGCTAGGTAGGTACCTACCTAGTTAAACTTAATAAATTTATCTTCTAGGCTCCTTATTAATTTAAAAAGAAAATAGGGAACATTTTTATTTTTTACTTTAATAATACCTACTTGTTATGACCTACTACCTAGGTACTAAAAAGGAATTTTATATATTTTTTAAATAATGAAATGGGAACACAATACAACGTCGTAGCTTAATTAAAGCCATTTTCAAAACAAAATAAAGTTATTAACAGTACACTGAAAATATTCACATATTTTCTAAGCTATAAAATTATATAGGTACCTATTTCTAAACGAGCAATCCTCATATTCAACGCAAAATTTGCTTTATGTTAGTTCAAATGAGATTAAGTCTTAAATAATTTGAGAGAAATAAATAAAATGTAACGCATAGTAAGATAGTAGTGGCTTACTAAATCATTCATCAATGAAAATTAATTCAGTTAGAATCAGCCGCTTTCTCGCAGGTCACGCGTTGCACACAGCACAATAATCACATCCGTTCTTTTCTGAATGCACAATAGTACGCGTGTCTCGTTCTATCCCACGCGCGATGCATATCGATGTCCTTGTCAGCACTCAGCCGTGCGACGTTGCCGGTTCGTGCCGCGCCGACTGTCGTTGTGACCTTGTCACGCTCTACTAGCAATAATGTTAGGTATTTAAAATATAACAACATTCATTAAAACGAATGAATGGTGTTTCAATAGATCTTTTTCCTTGGTTTTATTAATGTGGGTTATTTGATCTTACTCGAATAGTATATAATTAATATTATATTGAGTTAATTAACATATCCGCGAAGTTGGCATTAGTTTTAGTTTTTAACTTTTTAGCAAATGATTATGGGTTATTTTGAAGATAATTACTTTAGTTTTTTTTATAACAATTCCACAAAAATAAGCTTGCAAAGGAAATGTGATAACTACAGTCTACATCATACTCTGGATATCGTAGTCGCCGCATTGCGCACGTGATATTATTATCATTCAGTTGGATATATGTAATATGTATTATGTACTCCTATTTATTACTTATAAAATATTTAAGAAATTATTTACGTTGTAATTAAAACGAAGACTGCATTTATTATTATTATTTCTTATATTTTGTTAAATTAAAGTGTACTGTGTACTAACTACGCCTGAGCCAAATTTTCAAATAAGTAATCCAGCCGTTTTTGTCCGATAGAGGAACAGACATCTAGTAAATTCTAGAACGTTTAAAACGTTTCTCACAAAGTGACTTAAAAATTTGACAAATTGGAAATCCTGGCTATCATATTCTTTTTTTTTTATATATCTACATGATAGGCAGGCGTTTGACCACTACCCCGCCTGATGTAAAGCGGTGATGTGATCTATGAAGGAGCACGTCTGCCTAGAAGAAGCCTATTCACTCTAGACTTGAAGAGCTGCAGATTATAATGGTCCGAGAATACCGACGATGGAAGAGAATTCCACACCTTCGCAGTTCGAATGAAAAAAGAATTCGCATAACGCTGAGTGCGTGTGTGCGGTATATCGACTGTGAAGGGATCGAGTTCCATTCCACGCCTAGATGTCCGACAAAGAAATGGAGAAGGTGGAATAAGGTGGTGGAGTTCATACGCACATTCACCGAAATGTATTCTATAGAAGACCGACAGACATGCAACTTGTCGGCGGTGATCTAGACTTTGGAGGTTACGACGAATCAACGAGGGATCGGCAATAATTTTGCAAGCTCGCCTCTCGATGGAGTCCAAAGCTCCAAGGTGAGTTTTGGCGGAACTCGCCCAAATATGACTACAATACACACGAACGAACTTGGGCTTGATAAAGTTTTAGAAGCTGTTCCGGTGTGAAGTAATGTCTCACTTTAGCAAGTATTTCAAGTTTTTTGGCTGCTATATGGACTTTAGACAAGATGAATTGTCCGAAATTGAGATTTGCACAAATCGTTTTTTTTTTGTTTGAACGCTCTTATCTCGGGAACCACTGGCCTGATTTGAAAAATTCTTTCGGTGTTAGATAGTCCATTCATCGAGAAAGGCTATAAATATATATCGCATCACGCTAAGGCCAATAGGAGCGGAGCAATGCGAGTAAACCGCGCAGCACGGTTCTTACGCGTTCGATTATAAAGCGGATACATTTATTTGTAAGCAGGTAAACGTTATTTATTTTATGTATAGACGAAGTTCGAGAAAGTTAAAGATTTCAAAAAGTAAATGTGTTTAAAATATGTAGGGACAGCAGCCCTGAATTGCACAATTGCAGTGTTTTTAGTGTAGCCCAAAGACCTAAAACTCTCTTTAAAAATCAAGCTCAGTGTTCACGTCAAAATGTCATCAATCGCAGCCTTTAGATCGCAGCACGACGCGGACTCCTTGTTACATTGACACTATGTTCAAAACGTGTCTGTTTTTTTGTCGTGATAATATTACCTAAGTATGTCCACCACGACATGAATTTCGCTGTTGTGGTCTTTCTGTGATTCAACAAACGCACACAGCGGGCCATGAACTTTTTAGCTCAATAAATTATTATTATTTGCAAAAAATATATATGTACATAAAAGAATGTACCAACCTATTAATTACGCTTTCCAAAAACAAATCAACATTTAGAATTAGATCGCAGTTAGAATTTTTTTTTCAGGATTAGAATAAGAATAAGAATAAGAATAAGAATAAGAATAAGAATAAGAATAAGAATAAGAATAAGAATAAGAATAAGAATAAGAATAAGAATAAGAATAAGAATAAGAATAAGAATAAGAATAAGAATAAGAATAAGAATAAGAATAAAATACATTTATTAGGATCACCAAAGTACCACCACCACATAAAAAAACAATAACAAAAGCACTCTTAAAGACTATAGAAAATAAACAGGGATAAAAAAAAAAAGAAAAAATTAAGAGCTAAAAATCTATTATAAATATTTGTGTGGCGACTGGTGACCTAAAGGGTAAGGCCACTCAGCATATGCTACGCCGCACCACGGTCGGCATAGCGCTGGTTTTCAGGGCCCAACCAGCCAAGCATTTGACCATCGCTTCGCCGATGGAAAGCGACAAGCGTGGTCTAGGATGGAGCAGGCTAACCTAATAAATGCCTATTTTCTTTTAAACAAGTCCAGATTATAATTATCGGGAGCACGGAGGCTGGAAGATTGTTTTATTCTTTACTTGTACGCACGAGAAAGGGTGAATCGTATCTAACTATTAGTGGGTTATGGGTATAGGTGGAATGTCGATGACATAGGGGTGGGCAGGTACCCGATTGTGCAGTTCTTCAGCACATTCTCCATGATAAATCCTGTAGAAGACTGCCAAATTAGCCACTTTTCAACGATGTTCTAAGCTGTGCAATTTAGAGGTGGTAAGGGCTTTATTCCCGATAAGCCTAATCGCTCGTTTTTCAATCGAGTCCAAATCGCTAAGTTGCTATTTTGCTGCACCATTTGTCTGTCAGTTACTATGGACGTCATGGCTCTCAATGATAAAATCCAGCGTAATGGGTCTTGTTCATTAATTAATGTAGACTAATTAATAATCTATGGTTCCTAAGATAGACATACCTACCTGATACCTACACCTTTAGCCATAGCTTTCATGGGTAAGTATATCTAATAGAATCTCGGATTCTCCGTTTTGCTAATTAATTTGATGCTTTTATATCCGTTTCATTTCTTTGTGCGCTAGCTTTTGCATTGTCATCACCACCATCATCATCTGTACTTATATTATATCCTTCACTAAAATTATTATTTAAGATTAAGTGTTGAATAAAGTAGGTACACACATTAGTAAACATAATCTTATGATTTCGAGCACGATTTGCACAATATGGTCAATGGACAATATTCTTAACCATTCGGTAAAATTTCAATAGATCCTTCGACTATTACTTATCATTACCTTTATTTATTTATCATTTAAGACAACTAGTATTTCTCCTTATTCTTATCTCATTGTGCTCACTGAATTTTCCCTGCAAGTAGCACGGTCAACGTTTTCATTATTCAAACGCAATAATTATAGCACAGCAATGTGTGTTCTATTTTTAAGGCTGAAGAACGGGTTTCCCTTGCTACATTTGTGATGTACGATGTTTTGTTGGTGAGTCTGTATGTCTTGGTTTATTTGTGACTGCGGTAGGCGGGCGCGCTCAGTTGCATCGTTATTTTTTATATTTCTTTTGTAACTCGAGGCTACGCACAGATTTAGACCACGTTTCCTGCTATTGTATGGGATTTTTCAATTAATGGCCTTTCTTTTACTCGTTTAACAGGTGATTTAGTTTTTGCATGTTCTGTAGGATGAAATTGAATCTTTGTTTGGTTGATTGATGTCGATTTAGTGGGTTTTGATTGTTCTCTGGATTCATTTTAATTGAATGAAGGGTAGCACTGGCTTTACTTCGCTGATAATATCGGCAGGTATGTATTTATTGGAGGTGTTAATTAGACACTTGATTGTTTGTTTAGAACTTTTCTATCGTTAGAAGAACAGTCTCGATTATTTTCAATGTGTATTTAGAAATGAAACTGCAGCCATTAAATCCCAATAACTACCTTGCATATTAATTTTATTGCAGTTAACACCACGTATCTCCTAAATCATATTTACTTATTGCTATTAATTTTTATAACATTAAAAAACCATTAAATAAAAGAAACACAAATGGAAAATCTTGTGATAGCTATACTTGATATTAATAATTAATTAAAATGTAACCAACACTAAATTCTATGCAAATGAATAATTCTATTCTAAGGTACAACTAGCGCCATCTATGTCAATATATGCGAACTACGTCCTACGTTAGAAACGGTCATGTCTATCGGCGCATTAATGCGAGGGAGCGAGATAGCCGGCTGTGGGAGAAAGGGATAGAACAAAAACAAACTCTTCCCATCGATTGCGGAGGTCAACTCGCGCATGTCAAGTATGGACGGCTGATTACTATGAGAAATCGACTCGATTAATTCACGAAGTAAAAATAGAAATAAAATATGTTTATACTTTTTTTTATTAGTGTAGTCATAGTTTTATTAATAACACATACTATATACTGGTTAGAAATAAATAGATAAAAAATGTTGTGTGGTTTTATGAAACCACGGTAAAAGTGAAACTGTTCGAACGGTTCCGAACACTGCTTTGTGTAGCGCATGTCGCGTGACGGTCGGCTGCCGAGTAGGTATACTTACTCGGCAGCCGCGATACACGCGACATGCGCTACACAGACCAAAAAGTTTGAGACGATGTAATAAAAGTTTCACTTTAATAATCTACGCATATTATGTAGCATTCAATTATACTGCTCGCCGAGCCAACTCTTTGAGCGATTCCTTCGTAACTTAATAACAAAATTACAAAGTCTCTTACTCTCTCATGTCTCTCATGTCTAGCTCACTGCTTACTTTTTTTTTAAATATGTAGTTCTAAAAGCTTATCTGAATGTATAATATTACATTGAGTTAAATTAAAAGACGGATCGAGAGTTAAGTCGCGGGTTTAAGGTAGTCGTATGTAAACGAGTACACAATATAATAATATTATCTTT
Organism: Colias philodice; assembly: GCF_061535455.1. NCBI lineage: Eukaryota > Metazoa > Arthropoda > Insecta > Lepidoptera > Pieridae > Colias > Colias philodice. The sequence continues at coordinate 4,582,718 of NC_143094.1, read as the reverse complement.
TCATCTTTATTGAAAATCATCCAACGGATTCAGAAATATTAAAATGTTTAATTCCGCTTAGGTACTCAAAGAAAAGCAGTGACCCGAGCAAAATAATCAGTAAAAGCGTATTCAAAAACAAATACAGTACTGGGAAGTGCATAAATATATCTATCCAATATCTACCCTCGATATAAAGGTATTCGAAATACTCGATATTTTACTCTACATAAATGTGATAAGGTTCAATTTGATTTGAGATCCTTTGAGGAAAAAAAGGTATGTCAAGAATTTCTCACTTTAGTGTGGGTGTTTAATTGACGCACACATTTCTATCAATAATTGAATTACTATAATAACTCGATCCTTATTTTAAGTTATTTTTTATTATATTGATAATTTACAAGTGCAACTGCTTGTGAGATAACAGCGAGATACAGAATCTTGGTACCAACTATTGTTAAGGCTGCGGCTGGAATCGATCTAACAGACATCGGGTTTACACGGTATTATTGTCTAAAACTTGAACTGCCTAGTTACCAAGTTAAAAAAATCTTATTTTTTTTCCTTCTCCTTAATATAAAAATTGTATTAAAACGTTATATTCATAGAGATCACAATCGAGTCTGTGGAATTAATATTCAATACAATGTATCCTTAAAGCATACGAATAAGAAATATAAAAAAAAAATTAAATCTGGAAAAGTAACTGCTGGATATCTTCGGACAGATCGTGGAAACTCCCGTACATGTACATCGCGTTTCGCACACTGACAAAATTCTTACATAAACACATGAATTCTACATAGAAATACATTTTACGATCTGAAAACGCACACATGCGCGCGGGTGCACGCAATTTTCACCCTAAAGGTCGCCCTACATTCAGTGATCCAGGACATAACCTCAAAATATGAGTTTTTGGTTTACGAAGATCAAGTTAATGTAGAAGCTAGTGTTCAGTGGATTTTTATTGTGGAATGAATTAAATGTACGTTCGTTGATGTCTGTGTTGGTTGTGTGTGATAAGTCTGTCATTGTAGTGCGCTTTTCGTGTGAACCGGTCCTCAGAATGCGTGATCTGATAACATTATTCGGCAATTTATGATAGTGTGGTGACAGTGTTAAATGACTGGGGGAGCGTTGAAGAAATGAGTGTGAGTATATATTGGTGTATATTTAAATGTTTCGCCACTGTTGCGGATGTGTTATCTTATCTGTATTGTACGGTCATTTTGGTGACATGAATTGTTCGACTTATCTATTTTCGTTTGTTTTAATAGCGAATTTGAATACAAACTTTTATAAATAATTGTTCGCTTTAATGCAAATGCAATTGTCATTAAATACATAGAAAAACACATGATGTAAAACTATTAAAAAAATCATTAAATTATTTCAGTTTCAATCACGGTACATAATATTATGATCCTCACTTTAGTTCTTTACATAATATTATTTTAATCTACACAGCATTATTTGCCGTTAAAAATCATTCTAATTTAATAATTTTCAATACTTTTTTACATACACGCGACCTAATAAACTAAAAAAATAAATACACCAATAACATCTAACAAAACAAAGACAATTAGTTCAGACACCAATTTACCATACATCTCACTGTCTTTCGTCATGAATAAAAACGAAGGGAAATCGATAGATTCTAAATGGCTCCAATTAGGGGAAGGGACACCGGTTGAATGTTGACTTTACATTATTGGATGCTTTTCCGTCTAGCTAAATGAAACTGATTGTTTTCGGTCATTTTTAGAATTTCAGACGCTTATGAAATTGTTATTTTCTATTAAATGTGTGATATGATTAGATTTTTTTTCATAACTAGATGGATGAAGTATATGTTGTAGAAATATATTTAGATTGTATTTAATTTATCTAATCTATTAAATTTTAAAATAACTTTAAATTTTAATAGAAAGCTTATGGAAACAGAGCTTATCATAAAATTGAGTTTATCGATTTCAATTATTATTTTTTAAATATCAGTACCATATTAAAAATATTCTTACAGCTTACTCGATATAGTATGTACTTATCAATAATACAACGTATTATGTAGTCTTATATAATAAAATTTTTAACGTAGAGCAAAGACTCTACAAACTCTACGTGTGGATTTTTTATTCAATCTTTTATTCTAAAATCATGTTTGTAATTATATTATAATAATGTGTTTCCTAAGACAGAAAGAAAAATAACAAAAATTTGTTTTCAAATTTGAGGTCGATCTATAAAATGCAGTGAATTCCTGAAAACACGAGCTCTGAAGGTTTAATAGAGTTTAATGCAATTTGAAAGAGATGGCGCTGTTTTCAAACTTAGTCCTCAGTTATTAAAAGATAATTTTTATTTAACGATAAATAAGTAGAAATGGTTATTTACGTGCTGAAAAATTATAAACACTAAATTACTATAAAATAAATTTATAACTATAACTCATCAGTTCAAGATGACCATTCCTCATGCAAATAATTACCTACCTAATAATTATTTAAACCTTCAAGCACATAACGACGCCCCCCGCGAATAATCCGGTAATCGTAAAAGTGAAAATGTTCAGGAAAAATAAAAAACCATTTTTCCTTAATAACTCCATTAAACAACAAGTATCAGAGACTTTTAATATCGCATATGGAAGCTAATTTTTTCAGCTATCTGGTTATTTCAACAAAATTTAAGTAGTCCCAAGAGGTTCGTTATAATTTAGCTGGATGCATTTTACTATACTAGTGTAGGTCAAGCTCTGGTCAGTAATGTCACTTACGTTATTGTTCGTGTAAATTTATATTTTCGACGGCAACAGTAAAATCTTGTTGCGCTAATATTCGTGTTATTTGTTTTGTATACTGAACATTTGTAAAAATCTATTACTTGGTTATTCGATTGTTTAACAGTAACGCACATTTTATTGTTATAACTATTACTGTTTATTCGAATAGTTTACTTAAGTATTATTTGATGATTATTATCGTATATTTTATGAAATACAGGACATTTTAGTAAATGAAACAACTTTGGATTGTTTCACAAAACTCGATAGTTATTATTATTATAAAAAATAGACACTGCACTGAAGACACGACTATTACACATGATTACATAATCATGAAAATTATACTATGGTCCTATTACAGTTAAAAATTTAATCAGAATCCTCATCAGAACCTCACAGAATGCGAATCCACCGTGACCAGTCAGTACTTGTGTGGTGTGGTGTGTGATGTCTTTTTCCCGACTACCTTGTATGCAGCAGCAGCGCTTGGGAAAAAGAGCTTCGTGACTCCGGCCGTTCCTCCTACATCGTATCTCCTATCCCATTCGCTGATCGTATCCTGTCTCAAAATACGCTTGACGAATGAAACAGGACACAGATCGTAATTCGGTTTCCTCCTCAACCCCAGAGCGGCCTCCTTGGCTAACTCGTCTGCCCGTTCGTTCCCCACCCTGCGTGCGCCTTAATCCAAAACAGGGAGACCTCCCGCCTCTGCAATGCAGCTTTTCGGAGGGCCGCCCGTGTTTGTACAGTTCGGGAGATGAGGGGAACTCAGGGTAACCGCCTGGAGCGCCGATCTGGAGTCAATAAGGACACCGACCTTTGCCGCTCCACTCTTGCAGGCTATGTCTACTGCTCTTTTGAGCGCTAGGAGCTCAGCCTGATAGACGGTACAATACGGTGGCAACGCAAGCTTAATGGCCTTTGTCTCGGCATCACCTTTCCATACGGAAAGGGCGGCTCCGACTCGACCCTCAATCTTGCTGCCGTCCGTATAGACCCTGTGGACGTGGCTGTTAACCACGTCAGCATAGGTGTCCTCATTTATCAAGCCGAGCCCCAGCTCTACCTGCTCTGCCGGATGTGGGTCCTCAATCGCAAGAGCCATTCGTTCCACCTCCCTGTACCTCAACACCGCCGGGTACGACACACCCCTCTTGATCTCATAAAGCCTCGAAGCTTCGAGTATCCTGAGGTCAAGAGGGAACCAACTTACTCTAGCTGCTCTTGCTAATAGCTTATAACGGGCGATTGCCTTTTTGCAAACGCTCCCGACGTTTCGGTCAATGTCAGGCCGCCATCAATAGTAAGGCCCAGTATCTTAATACTTTCGAAGTATTGGATGTCCACACTCCCCATTACAAGTCGAGAGTACAGTGCACATGTCTTGTGTGGTGCGAATTTTTGTTTATTTCTGACACCCCATTCGTCAATTTTCCTCAATGTGCAGTTTGTATTCGTCTCTACTTCTAAAGCAGTATCTCCATCAAACACTAGCACAATGTCGTCGGCAAAAGCCTGACAAAACACATCCATCTCCTCTAACATCCACAGCAGAGGATCCAGCAAGAGGTCCCACAGGAGCGGCCCACCTATGGAACCCTGCACGCACCCCTTGTTGGTCTCTCTACTCACTTCACACCCGCAGGTATGCGGGGGACAAGAGGTGTGAAAGTTAGGTAACTTTCACACCTCTTCCACTCAGGTATCTGCTGATCACCCGCCTTACGTTCCCCGGACACCCAACTTCGGCCAACCGCACCTTTATGACTGGCCACCAGGCGCTGTCGAAGGCTCCCTTTGTGTCCTTATTTCTGATGTGGCCCACCAGTCTATAGAGGGCGTCCTCGGTGCTCCTCTGTGGCATGAAGCCATACTGATGGGGGCTTATTGTGGGCAGCAGGTAGAACCTGAGTCGGACGACCAGCATCTAATGAAGATGAAGATGAAGGTTTCGATGTGGTCTATTCTGATGCCTGCCTCGTTTATCTATCAAACTTTCATCTCTTTTAATTTTTCTAAGGCTGTGTAAATTATTTGCTCAGTAATAGAAAGTGTTTAAAAAAATACCTTGCATACTTGCACTCCATAATGAATGTATCTGGAAATCGATTTTTTAATAAAACCCCGAATAAGCCTGTACTAGCACTTACTTAAATAATGTAGAAAACTATTTACCTGAATAATATCGTAACAATGTTTACTGTCGAAGCATATTGATATTATTTTTCGTAAAGATCTAAAACCATATTATTCGTTTAAAATACATTTTAATGTTATTTTATGGAATATACGCGTAATTTTTCATATCTTCGTAAATAAAGATAGAAAAATTCTGAAAAAAATTTACATGGTGTATTTTAACTTCTAGATGCCGAAAAACGCATAACATGAAAAACCCCGTAATAGGTCATTACCGGATTATTCGCGGGGGACGTCGATAATACCTTCAACAAGTGAACAAGACGCTTGTTTTCGAGTAGACTCCATATTTTCTACAGCCCCTTTGATGTGACAGAAAGAATCAAAGCAAATCGTATTTATTATTTCCAAAAAATGTTGCTCACGGCGTTCTTATAAATATCTTCGAATTATAATACCATTAATTTGAGTAATATTCCTAGAAACAAACCTCTAAGCCTGTAATGTATAATCCCGCAAGATTTAATATTTTACGATACTCATTCTCTTATTATCTCAATAAAATCTACATCAAAGAGTGTCCTCAAAGGAAAGTGATACAAAGCTAAAAGCTTTTAATAAATATGTTTCCTAGTAGGTTCTTATTTTGTGAATTTTAAGTTCAAGAACCGAGGATAATATGTCATGAAATATAAACAAGACGACTTTCGTAGATTATATCTACCGATATTTTATTTACAGACGTAGGTACCTATTTTATTTTACGTACATTGTTTTGAGAATTTCAGATTATGCTACAGGTTGGATTTGTTTTGTATTTAGAAAGAATATCATGATCAAAATTAAAATTGAATTGTCTGACCGATTTACGACCATTGTGGAAAATATAAAAAGAGAGGCAACTATTTAGGAAATACCTACCTACTACAAAAAAATATTCAATTTCACTTACATAGGAGAAGGTGTTTTCATGTATTGTAGTGAAAATGAAAACTTTCTCGTGTTTACACGGATGTTATAAATATATGAAATAATGAAGGCGCAACTCGATTTAAATTCAAAAATAGAGAAAGATAATAAGAGAATTAGTTTCTCAAAAGTGTACGTATCTATCTTCTTAATTTGAAGATGCGTAATTTTATTTTCTTCACTTTTTAATTTTACTATAGAGGCACAAATCAAAAGGCAATTTATCATACTCTGTTTTAAGACATTCTAAAATAGTCTTCTTCGAAGAACTAGTGTTATTACCAGTAACATAAACCGTTCCACTTTGAGAAGCTATAAACATTTATATTCGGATGTAAATCGTTTCCATACGTCTATTAATATAAATTTAATGCTAGCGATTTCATATTCTTAAGGTTGAGAGGATCTTTAATATCTATAAATAATTAATAAGTATCTGATAACAACGTACATTGCAGTTTTCTAATGTTCTCCAGCCTATTAGACCAGAGTAGATAATTTTTGAAACAAAAAAAAATCGCAGTCGGATGAAACCCATTACAAAAGGAGGGGAATATGATGAAAATAATATGAGAAGTGTGCCTGATTTAGTAAAAGCTCATTATCATACTGTTTGTATGCATTTCCTGAGAACATTTACTATGGTGGTGTTTATTTTTTTTACACCATATGAAAGTAGAGATTTCAATGAATAAAAGGCTCCCCAAGTTTTTGAAAAAAGCTTAATATTTTGACGGGTGACTTTTCGATTGAAAATTAGGTTGTTTTTTTGGAATTAATCACTACTTACATAGTATAAAACAAAGTCGCATTCTCTGTCCCTATTTCCCTATGTCCCTATGTCCCTATGTCCCTTTGTACGCTTAAATCTTTGAAACTACACAACGGATTTTGATGCGGTTTTTTTTAATAGATAGAGTGATTCAAGAGGAAGGTTTATATGTATAATAACATCCATTAAATAGTGGAGAAGTACTGTTATTTTTGAGGTTTCTAATGTGATGTCGTAAATAATTACATTTTTTCCGCTTACATTGCAAACGCAGGCTGAACCCTACGAGTTTTATCAAAATAATGTACTAAGTATTGTACACATTGAAAAGGTCTACAGAAAAGTCCGCGATGGCATATGTCTATCTCTTATGGATTACCCACAATAACTTTTTTTTGTCATTTACTTTTTACGTCTAATAATGGCTAATTTTCGAAGCGATTTAAACCAATACGGCATTAATCCATAACCAATTAAATACCTTGAATACATTGTTCATTTAATATAGATCTATATGGCCCTTTACACCGTATGATTTAAGTGAATATTTTCGAAGATATTACAGATTTAAAAATTGCGGGACGTACCGTTTGCAGCGGTACCGGCCGGCCGGGCCGCTATGTTTTTATATACAACGTTAAAAGTTTTTCTGTAGTGTATTTAGTATCAGCATTGCACCCGTGCGAAGCCGGGGCGGGTCGCTAGTTCAAAATAAGGCTAAAAAATAAATATTTTCAATTAAATAAATTACAGTGTATTTGGGACATAATAAAGTAAGTTTCGATCAAATTTCGTAGAAAAAAAATAAATTTTGAAGTAGATAAAAATAAAAAACCAAAAACTTGGTTTTTTAAATTTTTCACCTAAATTTTGAGGTTATGTGAAAAAATTGTAAATACAAAAGTTGTAGAACTTTTTATTACCTACAACTTTGCGATTGAACTTTTTTCCGTAGGACTTGTAGTTTTGTCGGAAATCGAGAGAAACCATTTTTTTCTCTTAAAAGCTCTCCCCTCCCACTGGCCACTTCCCGAACTCGGATTGACCATAATTTATTTTTCCTTTTATTTTCATCATATTCCCCTGCTTTTCTTATGGTTTTCATCCGACTGCGATTTTTTTTATCTTTTTATTATTTTTGAAGGCCTACCCCAGTCTATATCGACTTAAAATAAAAAATTCGTACATTTGAAGTTTATAATAGTATCACCATGTATCACTTACTTGTAGTACGTATGACGCCCGTAGCACACCTCCGCTGCGATACCATGACCGCGGAACCGCTAGATGAATTCCGCTGTGATCAAGTGTAGTTTGATTAGTGGAACCGGCATCGGCGAACCTCATGCGAGTCAGTCAAGAATGTGGTCAAGAAGCAACGATCGAAGCGAAATGTCGTCGTTATCGGAGTCAGAGGAAGAAGAAATATTATTGTGGACTTTAACTTTGAAAAGACATAAAACTCGTAGAATTTGGGTGCATGAGATTAATAAAAAAAGAAAGATGTAAAGAACTCGAGTCCCATGAAGATCGTTTCTATACATTTTTTAGAATGACCCCTCAGAGTTTTGATGATTTACATACTCTTTTACAAAAACAATATAGTTCCGCGTTTTATTTTTGTCGGTTTTGACAAACACGCGCGAAAACAATGCGGCACCGCAAACAAATAGCGGCGTGAGCGCGGTAGTGTGGCTGGCGTTAGTAGAGATCGGCGAAACCGCGTGAAGAAAGAGATAAAAAATAGTTAGATGTATGTGTTAGAACAGGCAGTTTCACTACTGTTCCGCTTCTCGTACACGGGACAAGACAGAGCGAAACTACTGCGGTTCCGCTGTTACAGTTCTGCAGCGGAGGTGTGCTACGGGCGTGAATGAAATGATATGTATTTCAAATTATTGAAATTCGCAAAAATTGAAAAAGTTTTCTCAATTCCTGCTTAGTTTCTCAAATGATTATTTAAATAAAACAGAAAAAAGCAATTAAAAAGAGACCATACACTCCAATATGTATGGGCTATGTCACTGTTTAATTAATTTACGGCGAACCAAAACCGCGGCAGCTAATTACAATGAGCATTGGTCAGACATTTGTTTTGTGACGTTAAAAGGGTGATTTAAATAATTTACTTCTAAATTACATACAGTAAAAAGTAAAAAAAAATACAAACACGGTACTCTTCTTTATTAAACTGATCCAATAGGTACTATACGTAGATACTAAATTTTATTTTATCGAAAGAATTCTCGGGGAAAAGGCCTAAAGCTATCTGGCCTTGAATTTAGATCCAACAGTGTCCCTTTCAGACAATGTCTAGATATTAAAGTATACCTACCTACACGGACTGAATTTATTTGGGCAAAATAAATAGAAATGTGTAACTTATTTAAAATTTGTTTTGAAGACATAGCCATGCTTCATTGTAGAACTTGTTGGTTAAAGTGAACTAACACGGTATATTCTGATAAAATCTTCCAAGTCTATAAGAGGAAAAGTTAAGTTAAATGTAGGCTACTTTTTCAAAAATGAAACTCGAAAGTGAATTTCACGCGATAGGGTAAACTCACCTAATTATGTGACTCACTTAATTCGGAGATACAACGTTTGGACTCTTTTATAGCGTTATAGGAGGAAAATCCAATACATTAAAATTAACCCTATGGTATGGTAATAAAGCTTCTTTTCGTGTACAAACTTTTGTTAAAATCGTGCGGGTGAGATAGTAAGAATCACGAGATTTGTCACTGCGCCCGCCATGTTTGACGTTTCACCGGTAGCGTGCAACTGTGCTGTCATTATTTAATTAATTTTAAATAGAAAAGGTGAGTGTAAGTTCATGATACTTTGACAATTAATTGTTAAAAACATATGCTTGTTGATACCGATAAAGGTTTTAGTAATTTTTCATTTGTTTTTGCATAATACCTTATTTCCTGGGTTCAAAAAGTTAACGATTTTCAAGATTGCAACTCAAAACAGTGTCACCGAATTAACCAAGCAAATTTTTATTATTTTCAATTCGTGTATAAATAATTGTTTTTAGTACGTATACGTTAGTCGTTTAAGTCAGAAAATATTTATTTTTACTCAGGTTTAAAAGTAGGATCGCTTTCAAGCATTTTAAAAAAGTCCGTTATTTTTTTTATCACATATTTAAGTGAGTTATTTTTTTTTATTTTAGACAGCATGGAGGAAGACAAAAATAAAAATAGAAAATATAATGAAACAACGCTGACATCCGCAATTCAAAATATTCTGCAGTCAAAAATGAGTCTGTACACTGTTCACACAAACAATTATAATGTCCAATATTAATTTTTTATGGTTCCCCTCTTTTGATAATTTCTCATTGATAAATAAATACATAATTATTACTTTCAATATGTTTATATTTTTATTAATTGTATTTTTTTTTTACTTTTGTGTTAAAAAATAATAAATACTCACTTAATTCGGTTATAACAGAATTAGAGAAGCACTATCACCGAATTATGGTGATTGTCACAGAATTAGACAAGTCATCGCGGTTTGATTAAGCTCATTTTACGCTGAGTTAATTCATATGTGTTAAGATTACACTTGCTCCATTTGATAAATAGAAGATTGATTAATGTTCCTATTAAAAATAAAAATAAAATTTATAAAGTTTAACCTGTTTTTTTTTCATATTCTGTTTTGTCACAGAATTAGATGAGTTGACTATACTTAAAATGCACGGCATGCCGCGGGCGAAGCGCTATTCACAAAATAATAGGATTTTGAACCTTCATCTTGCTATCATTCGTTATTCCCGCGTCTCTGGGGAGCAAATTTCATCAAAAAGATTGCCATGTAGGCGTCATTGAATTATTTCGCAAACGCAATTATACAGGGTGTAATCGTTAAGTGTGCACAAGCGATTATTCCGTAACTATTGCAGATATCAAAAAACTTTAAACTGATATCGAAAGTACTTAACCTAATGAGTAAAATGGCCATAATAAATTTTTAAAAATAAAACGAGAAATAACCAAAAATGTTACATTAAACGCTCCCATACAATTTATTTCCCATACATTTTGTATTCATAGTAGATTTTCGAAGTGACGTCCTTATTGTGCAATACAATGAGGAGGTCTATTTACAGTTTCTAAATGAACTTTCCTCCAAATTTGCGAAGTAATTAAAGCAGAAAACCAAAAAAACAAAAAAAAAGCTAAAATCTTTCATATTAAATGTATAGGTTGATCCAAAAGTAATGATAATTGGGTATTTCCTGTGCACATAAAAATATAAAATAAATGTTTTATGCTTGCTCATGTAATCACTAAGTTATCACAAAAAAATTATATCTACAGGCCACGTTTCCAAGTATTAACATTAATTTTAATGTGAACAGTGCGAGCCAGAATGTTTCCCGACGAAAAGAAGAAACAACGATTCGACATTTAGAGGGTGAATTTCTAAATTTTTAATGAGATCAGGATAATTTTTTGTCACGATTTGTGACCATGGGCGTTACCTGGGTTCACCATGTTTATGCTGAAACCAAGAAACAATCAATGGCCTGGATGCGAGCTTCCAAAGTGACGGTGAAGATTTTCAAAGTGAAAATTAGTGGGATAGATTAATGCCGTAGTTTTTTGGGACGCTGAAGAAATGTGGAATATTTTAAGAAGGTAGCCACTACTACACAGGGCTCTTACTACACAGGCCAAATTAAAAGATTGCGGGTAGTAGTTAGTAAGAAAAAGAGACATGGCAAACTTCGGTCTTGAATGTTGGTTCACCAAGACAACGCACCAGATCACAAAGCGTCAGTTGCGATGGCTGCCAATCAAAAATCGGCATTGAAAATGCTTGAACACCCACCCTGTTTGTAAGATCTAGCTCCTAGTTAATTCTATCTCTTTCCTCGGCACAAGAAACACCGTCGATACAAGAAATTTTAAGACGACAGCGAAGTGATGGCCGATTTTGAGGGGTTTTTGTAGATGAAGTCAAAGTTTTTTTTTTTTCTAAGTTAAGGAAAAAAAATATCGAAGTATATTATCTAGTTAGAAGACTATCTAGAGAAATACTTAATTATTTTAACTGTAATGACCTTGTTTAATATTGATTATCATTACTTTTGGATCAACCCATGTACATGGGATATTCATATCTCATACTAAATGTATGGGAGGGTTTAAAGTTAATTTTTTAGATATTTCTCGTATTATTTTTAAAAATTTATTATGGCCATTTTACTCATTAGGTTAAGTACTTTCGATATCAGTTTAAAGTTTTTTGATATCTGTAATAGTTACGGAATAATCGCCTGTGCACACTTAACGATTACACCCTGTATACCATTTGCGTCATATTCGTCGCTAACTATGTACGTCACATAAGTTTTAGCTTGCGTAAGAACTGAAACAGGTTCTGATAAAACAAATATATTTCTTCTCACGCGTCTTTTTTCTGACATGAAAGTTTTTCATCGCAAGTTATATTGTTTAAAGTTCTGTTTTTTCTTAGAGAGAGTTATTGTAGGTCATGTGAAAAGTGTGAAACAGTTAAAAAAATTGGCAATAAATAATTATTATAGAATTTTGTTGGATATGTACCTACTTGAACTAAAACATATAATTTTAAAAACTTAAAATAAAATACTTGTAATGTATGAATGTAGCATACAACAGTTTTATCAAAATACTAGGATATCATAACATATTAAGGTATGTTCGTACTGAACAGTTGCTTATAAATTTCATAATATATTAAAAGAAAATCATAATAAAATTCCGCGTCTCGCGTCTATTCCCGTACCCACTTGACGTTATCGTCTCACCCTTCCTCACATTCCATGCCCTATTTCACACCCTTTAAGTTTTGTTTCACGACAAAAAGTTATTAGTCATTCTTCCTCTTTAGTGATTCTTTAAGAATTCAAGTCACCTATATTAAAATTCAAACAATCATATGAAACGGTAAACAGGTATAATTAATTGAAAACAAAAAAAATACGTCTTTGACTGTGTCACATCTTGTTTGGGTAGGTACAACTTACGTAGGTACCTAGATAGTAACTATTTATGTATTTTGGAATGTATGGAAAATATTATTAAACACACTATACCCTAAACTACTGAACAGATTTTCATAAAACGTATGGCAAATATGCCATCCAGAATAACACATGAGCTAGAGGAACTGGTGACGGTGGCCTATTTAAGTTAAACGTTAATATTTTGATTATTAAATTCATATTATTATATGTATAGATACTGGAAGTAAACAAAACAGAAATAATTGTTTCTGAAGAAATGTTTGATGTTACAAATCAAACAGTAGGTACTCAGCGTAATTGCGAAATTATTTTTCCATTTTCTTTATAAAAGCATAAAATGCTTGGGAATAAAAATATTGTATTATGTACTCAAGAATATAACACAATACATCGTATAATTACGAACCGTGACATGTCCACGTAACAATAGAAAGGGTCGCTTTCTAGTAGGGCTGTCACTAATTTAGTTTTCAATTTGATTATGATGGAAATTTTAAATTGTGTTTTGCACACGATACTTTTTCTGTGGTCATAATTATACTTTAAAACATGTTTGTATCTGATGATGTATGGAAATTAATACTAATAATTATAAGTAAGTACCTTTTGGTATTTGAATTATTTTTCATGCATTACGAAGGGAAAAGTATGTAAGTAGGTACTTTTCCCTTTTAATATAGGAAAAAATTGAACTTAATATTTAATGGCTTTTCAATTCCAGATTGTCAGAAGTAGTAAAACTTAAGCAATATGAAAAATAAATATCAAACCAGTTTAAAGTGTTATTAGTAATAGTTTAATTTCTTTTATACATTATAAATGAATAAAACGAATTAAACAATTATTTAATTAACTCTATAAGTGCCAACCCTAGATATATTTATATATAAGATAAGCCCCACGTACCCCATATTTGGGGATGGGACCGATATCGTGTGCAGAATAACATCGAGATAGTGAAATGGGACACCTAAAGCATTTGCATAACATCGCCACTGTTTTTAACCAACTTCAAAGATGCAGGTTCTATATTCCACAGCTTTTTATAATTTATTTAAAAACGATGCTATTGAGCATTATCAATAGATGATAAATTAAAACTCACACACAATTTTCGTTGTTTAATAAATAATTTTATTAAACAACGAAATTAGTAATCAGAAAAAACCCGTCTTAAATGAAATATTTAAAACTAAAAGAAATTTAATCCAGCGCAAACAAAGGACACATCTTATTGCTAACTAAAAATTGGTTTTCTTATTAAAAAATATACTATATACATATACAATATACCTATTTAAATATTATGTTCAACGTGGAAATAGCGATAAACGCAGGACTTCCTGTCAACAAAGCAGCAACTTTTTAGTTTTATTTATAGCCGCGCCCCGGATGCGATCTAGTTTTTTTTTTCCATTCGATAATTTTCTTTTTAACAAAAAAGACAAAAAGAAGTTGCGTCTGCACCAAAATTATTCAAATTATCGTACATTTCTATATAAGTATTTATTATATTATATTATCTATATAAGTATTTATTTAAAAATTATATATGTATGTTTATCAGCCATCTGTTTTCCATAACACAAGCGAAAGCTTAGTATGGGATCAGATCGTGCCGTGTGTGAATATTTGTCCTGAAATATTTATTTAAATATTTAAAAAATTATTTAAAAACTAGCTTCCGCCTGCGACTCCGTCCGCGCGGACGGAAAAAGTATCCCATTTTATGCCCAGGTTAATAAGGTATAATTATACCAAGTTTCATCGAAATCGAATCGATAGTTTTCACGTGATGCCTGAACATACAGACAGACAGACAAAAAAATTTTTAATCACATATTTGGATTTGGTATCGATCCAGTAACACCCCATGCTATTTATTTTTTCAATATTTTCAATGTACAGAATTGACCCTTCTAAAGATTTATTATACATATACGTATAGATTTCGGCATTTCATGTTATTCCTATATTTTATACTATTACAAATCATGTCAATTTGCAAACATACTGCATAAAAAAAGCATAAAGTGATAAACATAGAGCGAAATTAATAATTTAATATCTACTAGCACAATAATTACTTTAGTTTAAACAGTCTGTTTGCGGTGTCTATTTTAATGAATATCTACATGTGCACATAAATATCATTTATACAACTACTCATATCCTAGTTTATATGTAAATTCGTTAATTATTGCGGTTAAGGGTGTTTTGTGACATTTTGTAGTAATTTATCTCGAGTAATAAATATTGGAGGTCTATACCGCCTAGCGGTAATTTGTCTTAGTAGTTTATGTAATCTTGATTTTGAACAGTTGATTCACAAATAATATTAAAGACTTCCTTATTTGTGTCAATATTATAAACGCGAAAACATTTCAATTTATTTCACGGATAATCCATAGATTTGATTTTGAAAAGAAGACCCAGAGAGTTTTTATAGTTTAAAAAAAATTGGTTGTCTGTAAAGTCGGTTTACTGACCATAGTTGAACGTGACAACGTCCGATTGTGCTTCTTTGTCGCTCGTTCCGCGCTCTCGCTTGCACTTCAAGCCTTACATGGAACGCCTCAGAGCGAGGTAACGCGGAACGCCGCATGAGTCATGTTTTTTCGTGCGTGCAACCGGCTCTATCGAATTATAAGACGTTGTCACGTCAAAATCATCTCCTAAAAACCAAGTTATAATTTCTCGTGGTTTTACTATGCGTGAAGGAGCGGGCCACGTCTATTATCTTTGCATTAAATACATTTTGCGTACTTAAAATATATCATTTATCTAAAAAAGTAGATAACATTTGCGTGTAAAGAAGTAAGAAAAGACGAGCTCTGTACGTATTATGAGGCGCCGTATGGCCATATCAAATTTATTGGCCGTGAAGCATCAACTTTCAGCCCCTGAAAAGCACTTACTATTTGTTATATACCTATTTACGGCTAAGTTAAGTAACTTAAATAAGTATTTAATAGACATATACATAGTGAATGTGATTTAACTGCGCGACTGAACAATGACAAAATAGGATTTCAGGGGCCATATTCACAAAAGAATTTTCAGAACACAATTGATACCTACATTTCCATATTATAATATGTATGAGATTATCATTTGAAATTCAATCACAATTCACAACAATAACCTTTCCGGTCGAAAAGTCGTTCGTAAATATGGACCCGGGGTTGTTAGCCGTTCATCGTTCCATAAACATAAAAAAAATCACATCGTATTATGTATTATTTTTTAAATTACCTTTTTTTTAAAGTGGGGAAATCTTGCATAGATACCCACGGCCCCCGGGGAAGGAGCCGTGGGTTTATATGTCGGATTCTTACCGACTAAAACCCCACTGCAGCAATATTATAAACAATGACTATAAGCGATTAAAACAAATAATAATGGCATTTATTCGCACTACCTACACCTGTACCTATCAATTATAATTAAACATAATAATGTTTACGATAGATGCATCAATTCATAACTGATGGATTTACATCAACACAACACATTCAATATAGATGGGAAACACACGTGCCATATTCACTCGTGCGGCTCAAGAGATAAGCGCGAATTTCCATTGAAGTGGATATTAAACTGTGTCGCAAATTATTTGCCCTCGTTTAATACCATGGGCCAGACATGCCTTTGATGTTCCACACGGGCTGATGGGCTTGATGACGTCATAAGCCCGTATATTGTATAACAAACTTGATTATTATTCAATCCACCTCTCTTCATAAAATGCGTCTACTATTTTTATGTCGCTGGTGGTTCGCTTGATTAAA
This sequence comes from Colias philodice, assembly GCF_061535455.1. Lineage (NCBI taxonomy): Eukaryota > Metazoa > Arthropoda > Insecta > Lepidoptera > Pieridae > Colias > Colias philodice. The sequence goes on along the minus strand of NC_143094.1, from coordinate 4,566,240 downwards.
TCATAGAAACATTATTTTCATATTGAGTTAGCTGGTAGCTTGAACTAAAAAGCAAGGATATAGAAGTATGTAATACTACATTTTGTGTGACATTTCAGTTTAACTCCTACCTAAAAATTAAAGTCTAATTTGAACACGTTTATTGACACTGAAATTTAAGAATTAACTATTACTGGTTTTATTTAAACCATCAAAAAAAAAACTTGAGATACCAATCAAACCTCAGTCTATTTTGATTTCTCCAATTAACCAGCGGTTGAACCGAAGTTTAGTGTAGGTGGAAGAAACCCAAAAGAAATATTTAAAACGAAAAGAAATTTGATCCAACGCAAACAATTAAGTAAAGCCACTTTCTATTTGAGACCGGCTTCAAAGAGCGCTTTTAAAATAAAAGATGAGAGCAACAACCGGAGAAAAGAACAGAATAAATTTGGCCATGTTTATTTCAGCATCAAACATATTATTATAATTGCTTCAGTTCGGAACAGGTAAAATCCTATGTTTTCTACTTTTCCTTAGCTTCCATGTCTAGTAAGACACAGTAAAAAAATACGTCCAAAATCTATATTTGGAAGAATCAGTTATCAGTACATACAAGAAACAGTCTAACGGACTGTTCGTTAGACAGACAAACAATTTTATTTGGCACAATCAACCTATGTTTTAATCTAGGTGATGTGCCAACTGCCATTTAACATTCTGTTTGATTGACTATAATAGTTTTTTACCTTTCTGTAGTACACAGATATATTAGAGAAAAGATAAACACACAGGATAAACGTCTGTTGAATACGTGGCTCTAAAGTGTCAGTACAAAACCGCGTTTAATATTATTCTGGGATAGACATTGTGAAGACATAGTTTAAATTTAAACACGTTGTTTACGTAGCATGCTTAATTCTATTGTGTAGGTTTTTTTGTGGTTTAATAAGTTTCAGAAACGTCATATATTCCGGTTGCAAAATTAAAAGGGTCGGTAGATGTGCATAATAAAAAATATAACAATATAAATTACAATCATTGAATTTGTTAATATTAATCGGATATTGCTCAACACAGAATGCACAAGATGTCATGATTACATCTGTAACAATAGGCCATCACTCGTCACTAAATACTAATCTATTGATTGCATACGATATAATTACGTCATGTTGTGACAAGCGTTCATCAACACAATCCTATATATCTAAATCTAGGAGATTCATTAGGGCTAATAGTAGACATTTGAACTCTAATATTCGTCTAGACTTAAAATTATTTTGTTTATTTTATTTTTGTTATCAAAGTTTAAACTCATGTTAATGAACAGTCTAATCTACAAAGAATATACATAAAATTCTCAGAAGAAAGTTGAAATTTCATATTTGAATTTTAAATTTATTTGGTGAACGGTGAAAATATTTTTTAAAACTTCTGTCATTGCGATAACAAATTTTAAACTTTTTATGAAGTTATTTCATGCTTTACGCTTAAAAATCGAAGTCGATCTTTTTCAACGCCTTCGTATGTAAGTTGTATCACCTAAACTTAAAAAATAAAAATAAAAGAATGGTAATTGAGAATTTTAACTAAAGTGGCCTTAAAACAGTGTGATGCACTGAATACTGATGCAATCTTAAAAATGCATCGCCATTTTTTGATCATATCAGAAGAATTCTTACTAATTATTTTAATAAGATAATTTTGTGTACAGCACATGGGCACAGACGACAGCATGTCTGACGACGTGTTCGAAGACGAGCTCCGAGCGCCGATCCAGCGGACCACACCCTCCCCTACCGGTTATCGAGATTACCGGCCTATTGAGTCACCTGCCCGTACTCTGGTGGATGATGACATTCCTATACATAAGGTAGCTCTATACTAATTATATAAGAACACTAGCTGTGCTCCGCGGATTTACCCGCAGTGATCGGCTCCTGTTGGTCTTAGCGAGATGATATATTATATGCCTATAGCCTTCCTCGATAAATGGTAGTTCCCGAGATTAGCGCGTTCAAACAAACGCTTTTTAATATTAGTTAAGATTTTGTTTTAACGCGCTATTCTCAGGAAAAAATAATAAACATAAAAAAATTCATTGAAGCCACCGATGAATCTCTTGTATTGATTACCGAGTGACAAACCTGGTCATTTATTTTTTTCTCTGATATAACTAAAATAAGAGTCATGTTGAATGGTCATTGCGCGGGTTACCAAATATTTATATCGGGAAGGTTATTAATTTACCAATATATATGACATGTATTTTCATTTCCAAATTGTATCTTTAATCCTACCTGGTATATAAATATAATTTTATTGATAAATGTCTCCAGCTTAGCTACTTATTTCTTTGACATGAATAGTCTAGGCAGTAATAAAAACCAATGGCACAGTAGGTTTATTTATTTATTATCTTTTGTCCGAACTGAATCGATCAAAAAAGTACATTTATACGGCAATATGTACCTAGGTATTTATTATCTACTAAGAAATATTCTTCATAGAACTCATAATCACAGGACATTGTAAATAAAATTCAATCAAATAAAATAAAATATAGCGAAAATATATTCTCAGAAAAATGGTCCCTTACGATATTACGCAAAATCTTGATTATTATTCATGAAGAAATCTAGAAGCGAATAAGGCTACGCGCAGACATACAGCGTTCTGCGTTCCGCGTTCTGCGTTCTGCGTTCGTCAGTTCTGCGTTCTGCGTTCTAGCGCACACAGGAGCACGTTCAAGATATTTGCGTTCTATTTCGCGACTCTCCGCACGTGAAACATGTCTCTCGAAAGTTCATCTTCCGAAGATGAAGCCTTGCTTTTGTGGAGTCTAGAGGAGTCAAAAAAAAGTAGAAAATGTTGGCTACACCCTATCAACACGAAACGAGATGATATGGGAGAATTTAGTATTCTTATCCCTGAGCTGCTTCAAGATGAAGAGAGATTTTATATTTATTTTCGAATGTCAATAAATAGCTTCAATGAGTTACATGACTATGTAAAATCTGAAATAGAAAAACAAGATACCAATTGGAGAAGACGGACCAGCCATAGCGAGAACGCGAGTTCTTTGTAATTCTGTACAGAGAACGCGAGAACGCAAGCGTTCCGAATGACCGCCGCGGTCTAACTGCGTTCTGTGTGCGCCGGCGCTATAGATCCTTCACATTACAAAGAACGCGGAACGCAGAACGCAGAACGCGGAACGCAGAACGCTCTCTGTCTGCGCGTACCCTAAACGTTCGCAAACCTTATTTCAAGAGCCTTCAAGAAAAAAGTAATCTCGATAAGAACTGTGTATTCACTACCATTGGAATTCATGTTCGCCTCTTGGTTTTCTGTGAGACAAATACTCCAGTTTTAACATAAATATACCCTCTATATGTAAATGAAACATCACATAATTATTATGTGTCTTTTCGAGATTAACAGAACGTGAAATGGTTCTGAAAGCGGGAAGTTATTAAATATGTTATACAAGGCTTATGTTGTTTTTAATTAACAAGAGGGAGCAGAAATATTTAGTCTGTTTACGTTTTATGTGACTTTGTTTCTTATTTGAACTTGAATAAATTCACCATTATTATTTCGAACCGATAGTCGGATACAAAATCTTAATTTTGTTTTTGAAGGACTACGTTCAAAATTTCGACCACGATATTATTTAGTCATATTATTTAATCAATAAGTTGATCCATTTTTAAAGAATTGACAATGTTGTCTACTAACAGCAGATAAGTATACCTCATTGTAACAATACCTGCTCCTTGAATAATTACCAGATCGGCCAAAATCAGCAGGATTGTTAACTTTAAAGACATTCCGCAACTCGATATTAATAAACCAATGCAGATTCATTAAGTCAGAAAGTAATAATCCTTTGAATTCGCAGACAATATTGTTGGGGGACAGTGGAGTGGGCAAGACATCGTTATTGGTACAGTTTGAGACCGGCAAGTTTCAACCGGGGAATTTCTCCGCTACCGTGGGCATCGGATTTACGGTAAGTGAAATGGCATTTTTAGTTAGGAATTAGTTGTGTCTTTTGATATTGATGTACCTTTTGATTTCTATGCTATTATTTTGGACCTATATGGATCTGTTAGATGATTATAAGGATTCGCAGTTCTGCAGTTTATCAGTTCTGGAGCCGTATATGACCTCTTATTCCCAGTCAGTTAACCATGGCTGGTTATTGCGATCATAATATGAATTTGCCAGTCAGTTCAATTCACGGCGTAATCTGCCTGGAAACAACAGGTCATAATACGGCCCCTGATTCATCTTTCATGTGATGTAATTTTATCTAAATCATAATAATTTTATTTTATTAGGTAATGTGTTTGAAGGTGTGTTATCATATTACTGTTTAATTCAAGTTTTTGATATTACGCAAGTAATTTAATTTCTTTAGACCACTCAAATAGGCATAGAAAAAACGATCTGTCTATTTTATAAGCTAACATTTTTATTAAGGAAAGTAATTTGGCAATATGTGTTTTATCAAAAAGCGGCCATATTTATTTTCTTTCTTTAGCGAGGATCCCATATCTTTCTAATTTTATCCCTTACTTGGATATTGCCGGCTTCTTACATTAATTAATGATAAAAAGAGCCATTAAGACTTAGCTTATTATATTTTCTTCCATCGTATTAAATATATTCAATAATTATTGTACCTAATCGAGCATTTCATTTGTGTAGCCTTCCCTAGTTTATTTGATAAATGAGATTTAAACTTTACTTGACCTACGGGTAGGTAAGAAAATAATATAATAATTAATAAGCTATAATTTACCATTATTAAAGCTACGGATAAAAAAAAACCTCTAAATTTCCTCCTTTCAACTTTCAATGCTTTGGCATAATTTTGTAAACAGTAGGTATCTACGTTTTTGCAAATTACACACGGATGGAAATGTGTAAAAAACATTACACATTTAAAATACAATTTTTTTTACAAATAACAGACGCTGTACTTGATGTAAAATCTCAGTTTGAAAATAACAAGTTATACCGTTTAATAAATATTCTTGTGACATTAATATTTTTATTAATAAAGTTTAGCGCGACATAGTAAGGTAAAGCATTTTCTTAATAAATATCCCCAACTTTGCCGGAGGGCTAAAAATTAACAACCCAAAACTCGTACTTTAGCAAAGTTTTATTTATTATGATGCTGCCAGCTTTACAGTTAAAGTATATTTGTAAGGACTAAGAAGTTTATTGACATGACTTTTATCAAAGAGGCTAGTGAGAACATTATCCTGCAGGAAGGATTAAGTACTAGGGTACCATAAAGCCACAGATTACTAAATACTTATAAAGCTCCTTATGCGGGTAACGTGTGTGCTCATACATAATTACTATAGGTACATATCTACTACATACCTACATAATGTAATGTGTATGATACATTATATTAAATGAACAAATAGGTACTAACTAAAATTTTCCAATTTGGGCTGTCTTGCAAATATCGGGGTGAATTTATGACCTAGTTAAAATTGTGTGGATTATACAAGATAGGTAATAATTAATAAACATATTTTTAAACTCTTCATTCTTCAACGGTATGAATTTTTTAAATTATAAAATAATATTAAGCAATAAGTATAATTATTACTTTATTTAATTACTAGCTGTTGCCCGCGACTTCGTCCGCGATTCGGTCGTTTTTCGTCATTCGTCGTTTAAAAAAAATACGTGACACTTTATTTTTGAATGTTCTTAATTGTCTCTTATAAAATTTAACTACATTAAAATTGAATACTCTGATAAGAAAATCTTAAAATCATCGAAAATCATAGACATCGAATATCTGAGGAAAACATGAATGAATGTGATTTAAATTCTACATTTCTTAGTAATTAAAATAATAATCTAAATTAAATGTAGATTAACAGTTTGAGCGCACCATTATAGAATATGTACCTAAGTAATAAATTACGTTAGTTTACATAGTAACTTTACTAAAAACACGATGACTTTCTTTCGCGCTCGGTACCACAAACTAAGCATGTTTGTGGTACGTGGCCCGCGTCACTTTACCCCCCACGAGTTCCCCTCCGTTGCTATGCGAAAATACATTCGTCACCCTACTGTAGGAAAAATTTTAATACTGTGGCCTGGGCGTTATAACACGCTCAGGGAATTCCTGAGTGCTGATAGACTTCCGTCTATCGGCATTTATACCAATTTTATATTAATATCACCATCTTGAGGAAAAGCTTCTAATGTCGATTTAAAACGCATATATACGGATTAACCTGATGAATTAACATGTTCTAAAATTGTGAAATGAGTTCAGTTTTAAATTCGAGAAATATTGATTTCTTGTATTCGATTATTCGTCGTAGTCGAATACAAAATATATTTAAAGAAACTTAGGTTGGCCTTCAGGCAAAAGGGATCCTATCAAATGATAAACTTGACCTTGTATCTTAAAAGTAAGAATGAAAGGAGCATCTGATAATTGTTGAGCACCAAAGGATCATTTAAAACGCAATACTATAAGAGCTAATATTGTCTAAGAACTGTTTAGATTGCACATGTTCCTCTAAAACTTAAAAGTAGTGATTTCAAAGGTTCCGGCGTATCTTCAAACGAAAGCCGACTCCTTACTCCACTTTAAAGCATTACAAAAAGAACATACTACGTTAATATCGCCTATACAGAAGATGATCTGTAGGTAATCAATTGTAAGGTTATAAGCAAACCCACTTTTATATTTGTCGGACCACACCACCGAATTTGTAGATTGATCTTCTATGTTTACCTCTAAGTCATTAAGACTATGTCGAAATCTGTCTGCAGTAAGACGGGCCTCTCGCTATTCGTCCGTTTCAAGAGACCAATAGTTTCAATTCTTAATCTTTCATTAAACAAACTTATTAATCGTTCTTGTCTCAAATAATGGTAATATTCGCGTCCCTACTCTAGTCATTGCTTATGCTCATGTTCATCTTCGAGAGATCGAATAATATTATGGTGCACCCTATTATTTGTCAAACGGTCTTCATATTGAGTAAAAGTTTCAGATTCTCGAGATAAAATATGACGATCGTGATCAGCTGTGAGACGTAATTCCCTCTCAGTGAGGGTTTCGGTCTCACGGGATAGTACAATATGCCATTTGCGATCAGCTGTGAGACGTTATACCCTCTCAGTGAAGGTTTCGGTCTCACAGGATAGTACATGCCGTTCGCGGTCAGCTGTGAGCCGCAATTCTCGTTGTGAAGCGGTTTCAGGTTCGGCATAACACATGTTGTTTTCGGTCAATAGTAAGCCTCTTATCTCTAACGATCCTTGAGAACTCTTATTTCTCATTTTCTTAACTTTGCTCGAATTTCGATATAAAGATTTTTTAGGTGGCACTGATGCGGGTGAATAAAAATTAAGTTAAAGCCTGATTCCCACGACATGTTTGCTTCACAAATCCGACCGCGCCACACCACACCACATGCCATGGGAATCGGCGCGCTTGTCGCTCGCCAGTGCTTGCCATACGCACACATGCCGTGGGAACGCTCAGTTCAAATCGCGACGGATGGCGACAAGCGCTTGTCGTCTGCCAATGCTTGTGAAGCAATACATATAATAAAATTGTGGAAAAGTGATGTCTGTACAATTAAAATATGTAGAAAAAAATTAGCAGGTGTTATTATTATCGAGAAATCGAGAGAAACCATTTTTTTCTCTTAAAAGCTCCCCCCCCTCCCACTTCCCGAACTCCGATTGACCGTAATTTATTTTTCCTTACATTTTTATCATATCCTTTTCTAATGGGTTTCATCCTACTGCGATTTTTTTTTGTTTCAAAAATTATCTACCCTGGTGTATAGGTAAATTTTCCACATAAAATGTCCTTTAAATTATGTCGTATTATATTTTTAACCCCCGACGCAAAAAGACTGGTGTTATGTGTTTGACCGCTATGTATTTCTGTGTGTGTGTGTGTGTCTGTCTATGGCACCGTAGCTGGCTAACAGGTAAACCGAATTAGATGCGGTTTTTTTTGTTAGGCAGAATATTTTCCAACGCTGGTTCTTAGATAAAGTGTATCAAAATTGGTTCATCCACTTATTATACCTACATAGGGGTAAAAGTGGGAATGAAAAAAATGAAAGTTATAATTTATTTTTAAAGATCGTCGGGAAGTTTATGAAATTATTTATTCCTTTTTCTATACACTTTTCTTCGTCTAAACGGTTTAGTTACGTGCTCTCTCTCTCTTCAGCCTTTAGTTACGTGCGTGAGACAGGAAAGATCTAATTTGGATTTGTTGCTGGATTTGATTAAGCTGATCAGTGGCTACACCATAGATTATTAAAAACATCCGTTTAAGAAAGGAAGGAAATAGAATTTGCTCCTTTCCCCCCCCCTGGTTCCTAAAAAATAATATGACATAATTTAAAAGAAATTTGACGTAGAATTAGTTAGGCATTTCTTTTTTGATTTTCGATATTATATACTAATCATAATTTTTAATTACATTATGTAGTAACTATTTGGTATAGGTTAGGCATTTCATTTCTTGATTTTCTTTAATAATTTGGTACGTAAGTTTTTTAGCTCAGTTTAGTAAGAAATTTTAATAACAATTCTTTTAATTATTTATGCGGTCGCGTAGCAGGAAGAATTTCGTACATCTACCTGTCACTGTCACTCCCTTGTAAAAATAATGTGTCTTGCTCGCACAGGTGCAATGACCGCCGTCCTTAGGGATTGTAAACCTTTAACCTGAGAGCGTAAGGTTTGTGTTTGCTTGATTGGTGTCAGGTGTTCAATTATGATTTTGTGAATTCAAAATTTATAAGAATAAACCTCAAACTCTTTATGTCCAATCAAAATCCGCCTAAGTCGAAATCGCGTGTTAGAATAACGTATTTCTGTAATATTGTACCTACATACATACATTATTTTTTGAAAAATAAGGTCATAAAGAAGTTTCACTTCTTATGTGTGTACACGCACACTTTTTTTATATAATATATCGTTGTTATTGAAAAAGTTAAAATGTAACTAACTAATAAGTATTGTAAATGAATAGAGGAAATTTATTTAATAAATTAGTAAAAAACATTTTCTCTTCCAAATATTTCATGTAAACTGCACTTCATTCAAAAATGTTTGTGACCACTGTCAGTAGGTAAAGAGGTCATTGTACGAAATTCTTTCTGCTTCGCGACCGGACTTTAGTACGTATTTACTCAATAATTGTATCTTAAGTAGTAATTCAGCATGGGCGTAGCCACGGTGGGGCTGGGTGGGGCGCTTACCCTGGCTTTGATCTGGTAGGTACTAATTGTGAAGGGGAGTGGGCGTGGGCGTGGGATTGGGACTGAACGTGGCATATGGCGTGGGAGTGCGAGTGGGCGCGGGAGTGGGAGCATGAAAATAAAAATGATTTTTTATTGTTGCCCCACCCTGAGCCCATGGTCATAGGTCCCATAGTAACTATTCCACGCGAAAGAAGTCGCGGGGACAGCTAGTAGACAAATATAATCAGGAAGCTTTGAACTCCTAAGCTCAACCATAAAAGATAGACATTTATGATGTCGGGAGATATTTTTTATATAATATGGAGAACATTTCTTTCATACTTGATTTCTGTGTAGCTTTAACCATTAAGATACACGCATTAAGAACGCACACGCGACGAAAGCTTAAAAATGGAGTTGCTGTTCTGCTCACGAATATGAAAAATAATAGTTATTTAGGAAATATATTTCATGTGCAGAATTGACCTCTACAGATTTAATATAAGTTGGTATACATATATTTAGATTCCAATTTCCATGTAACGTTAAATTCGACTATACAATAACTAACAGACAACGCAGGTTACTCTCGTTTCCGTAAGTTGAGGCGGCTACATATTCGGTCCTAATAACATGACTTTTTGTGAACGAAACGACAGCGCGGTTTAATTCGATGGCAACACCATCAGAAAAAAGGAAATATTTTTAACTTTGAAAAAATATTATGATTTACACTATTATTAATACTATTTTAACATTAACACAAAATATAAGACTGTGAGTGTGTAAAAATAAATCCAGCTAGTTTCACATCACACTTATGTTTATAATTAGGTATACGACATGAAAATATATTAATTACCAAGCAATAATCATACAGATAAATACTGAACAAAAGTATTAACAGTCAAAGTATATTATTACTAACAACATGTAAATGATGAAGGAATAATAATTATCAACGAACTAACCTTTTTGTATTAGAGTCCCGCCTCGTGATCGAATTATTAAAACACGAAGATTTTTAAAAATGTAACCAATGAACACAATCAATATTAGATTAACTGTAATGGTGTCAAGTTTGACTTAAAATAATATACATCTACCCTCACTTTTAAAAATGTAGTATATTCACACGAATTATAAGCGCACCTTATAGGGAAGGGAAGATTTATTATGGGTTAAAGAGTTAAATAAATAAATAACATAATTATATTTAAATTATTAATTTTTAACATTGTGTTCAGTAGTGTTAACATGTAAATTGATTTGATTTTTACGAAATCTCATAGATGGCGCTGAATCAAATTTGTCTTTATAGTACTAAGATTCATTAAACAGTTTCTCAGCCCAAATTACGTAAATGACGTAGTTTTTATAGTGTAAAGCTAGATAATAGCATGGCTTACTCAAAAACAACATTTAAACATGAGTCTTTAGATTGTACGCTGTCGTAGTACACGGAATACGTAAGAAAAGTAAAGGTTCACAGCTCCTCCCCCGGAGGTGATAGCATGATAATATGTTTAAAAAAACCTCACTCGACCTGTTAGTAATATTCATGCAAAATTTGAAGTAAATCTATGCAGTACTTTTCGAGATTAGCTCGGACAAACATACAGACAAACAGACAAACAGACAAACAGACAAACAGACAAAAATTCTAAAAACTATATTTTTGGCTTCTATATCGATTATAGATCATGGAATATGTATTCTTTTAAAAAAATATTCAATGTACAGTTTTGACTTTCCTACGATTTTATTATATGTATAGATATGGACTTAACAGTAGGATTTTAATTTGAAACCATAGCTAAGGTTACGTTAAAACGCTTATAGCAGCTTAATTTATAATGAAAACAATCCGAGCAGCAAAAAGCATTCAGAGAATGGCGAATGTATTTGCATATTATTTATTTGTGGTTAATTTATGGTAAATCGCTTTGTGTTATGCGAAATAATTATTTTAATGATCCTTAAAACGCTTCTTGTTTCTGCTTCATAATGACTAGTTTTTAATGTGACTGTTTATTTGTCGAAAATACTTTTTTAATGATATAGGTAACTTCCTCAACACGTTCTTCACACTCGGTTATTATCATCCATTTCAATAATTTTAGTCAAATCAGTCCTGTTCATTTTAACGGATTAAAAAGATATTCAATAAATCGCATAAATGCTAACTTTAGAAATTTACCAGGTTTACATAATACCTACATGTCTCGAATGAAGCATTAAAGCTAAATTTTATTGAAAATTCCACATCATTATTTTTAAACGACTTGTCTGTCTCGACTCCATTTAAAAATGCAAAGCCATAGCGTATTTTCTGCTTTCCTGAAACGAATATCACAAAGCAAAAGCGAAAATAATATCGTAAGTTCCTCAGGGACGCCATTGTTAAAATTTCTATAGCAATTTTTAAATTTGACGTTTTTGCGAAACCTTTCCGTTCTCGAATTAAAACTATTGAAGCGTATTGAACACTGACGGCGAAATAATCATTTTTCCTTGTGACAAGTTAATTGAAAATGTAAAAATGTTTTTACATTTTCCTTACATTGACGCTATATTTTTAAGTGTATGGGATTTGTTGATTTCTCGTTAAACTAATAAATCTTGAACATTATTCAGTTTTTCTGTTAAAAATATAGGGAAGCATGTGAAAGATAAATTAATGGCTTTTATACATGACATGTACCTAAATTGGGAAAAGTTTGTATTACTTGGTAGTTGGTACCTATTTTAAATTATAAGGCCGAAATTAAAGATTTCCTTTCATTATAATTTATAAGTTATATTATAACATAATATCTCAAAATTACAAACCTTCTAGGTACTATTATGTAGAAGTACCTAGTACTTACTAGGTACTATTATGAAACACATACTGGGTTGTCAATTAGACTGCTGTTTCTAGATGCCAGATAATATCATTAAACGAATATTAACTGCAAATCCGCAAACTCACTTCGCACATCCATATTTTCCTATAATTAGTCAGGCACAAACCGCATCCAATTTGTATCACCGGAGCTCGTAGCTCAATGCCGTTGCCGGAGCGACGCGAGAGGGGACTGTGGAGGGAGGGAGGCAGGGAGGCCGGGAGGGCATCCCTAGTCGGGACAGGAGCGGTCTAGGATTTACGACCAGTTGCGATAGGACAAGAGGGCGCGTTGACGCTCTCCCACGGGAGCTATCAAAGCGCGGGAAAGTTCGAAATTTCAAAGTGACGTCTGTCAAAACGACTTTTTTCTTTTTTTGTGACTGGCCAGTTGGAAGGTGTTTGTTTTGATGCGTGTAATGATGTGTTCATGCTTAATTAGCTAATTGATTTTAACTGATTGATAAACCACTTAAAAAAGTAAAAAAAAAATATTCAAACCTCTCAAACTAAGCAAAATTAAACATGAGTCTATGATTATTTAATATATTGTTTGGGTAAAATAATACCTATACCCATGGACGTATAAAAAAAGACGGACGGTATATCGCCTAAACATTGAGTGAAGCCTAGTAATGGCGGCGAAACATCCATGTGTGTGTGCCATGTTGCCATGGCAACAGCTGTCCTGATGACAATGGCGGCTGTATTTTTTTTCTATAAATTTTGCCGTAATAATTTTGTCATTAAAACATAAAAGAAATAACTTGCTTCCCTGTGGAATGTAATCCCTTGTGTTTTGTTATTTAAAATTGTACTGTTGCGACACCATTAAACCACGCAAGACGGCATTTTAAATATTTTTTGTGAAACAGTGACGCAGTTAATCAGTCGGTAGTTCACGACGTAATGGCGGCCGACTAGCTTACTAAAGTACCCGTCACGAGAAGCTATAGGTATATTAAGAAGAGCTGGAACGTCAACACATTTACACATTGCACATGTTAGGCCGGGAGATACTGACACAAAATTTCGGGTCATTTGTAACAGGATGGCGGTCTAGAGGGGTCTTAGTACGCAATGACAAAAAGAAAAATGATGGTCAGAACGCTGGTAAGTGGTACCGGCGGACTAGTCGCGTGGGCGTTAGTCACACTCGTCGGATAAATAGCGAAAGTCCAAAGATTTGTAACACAAAAATTTTAGAATTTACCGATAGCCCTTAAAAAAGATGTAGGCGGTAGTGTCATGCCACACTTTTACGATGTGACTTACAGACCGCCATACCGACGTGAATGCGTTGATTTAAAAAAACAATTCAACCATTTGTACCGGGCTCACTTTTGCACAGGTAACCATCGTCGTGCAGCCATTTACTAAAATCGCCATGCCATACTTTTCGGACGATTCCAAATGGTCGCCATACCGCGGAAAATCTGCAAATTTTTGAATTTTTTTTTCTCGCCAAACGATTTGTACCACCCTACATTTTTTTTTCAACAACTCCTGAATGATATAAATAGAAGTGTGATAATGCCATACCTGTGGGAGGTGGCGAATGTGTATAAGATTTTTTTCTTATTGTAAGATTTTATTCGTAGTTTGAACGATTTGTAGCAGTATGGCACTAATTTTTCCCTCTATTAAAAGTATGGCAAATATAATAATGGTCACGTTGCATCATATACTTTCCAAAAATGCCGTACTGGTACAAATCGTTCAAACTACGAATAAAATCTTACAATAAGAAAAAAATATTTTACGTATTGTACAGTCGTATTTTTGAAACGTGACGAATAAATTAATTTTTCAAGTATGGCAGCACTTTTCCCCCTACTAGAAGTATGGCAAATATAATAATAGTCACATTTTATCAAATACTCTCCAAAAATCCAAATGCAATACTGGTACAAATTGTTTGGCGAAAAAAAATTTTTTTTTGCAGATTTTCGGCGGTATGGTGGCCATTTGGAATCGTCCGAAAAGTATGACATGGCGATTTTCGTAAATGTCTGCACGATGATGATTACCTGTGCAAAAGTTAGCCTGGTACAAATGGTTGAATTGTTTTTTTTTTTAATCAACGCATCGCGTCGGTATGGGGGGCTGTAAGTTACACCGGAAAAGTATGGCATGACACTACCGCCTACATCTTTTTTATGGGCTATCGGTAAATTCTAAAATTTTTGTGTTACTAATCGTTTGACTTTCGCTATTTATCCGACGAGTTCGACTAACGCCCACGCGACTAGTCCGCCGGTACCAGCGTTCTGAGTTCTGACTATCATTTTTCTTTTAGTCATTGCGTAATAAGACCTCTGTAGAACCACCATTCTGTTACAAATGACCCGAAATTTTGTGTCAGTATCTCCCGGCCTATGTATGTGTCATATTTTGCAATTGTTTATAAATACAGGGTGATGTAATATCTAAAAATCTATGAAGAATTTTGTGATACAGTAAATGGAAGAATTATAGACTATTTTACAGTATTTAATAAAATCATTTAATTTTTTGTTCATTTTCATTAGAAATGTCAATTTTTCTCACCAAGGTGGAAATTTGGATGATAAGGATCTTGTTAGAAAAATATAAATTTTGACTAAAATCGGCATTTTTTTTTAAAAATCAAATTACTAATTAATAATCAGAGTTATCACATTATTAAAAAAAATAAGCCAAACTATACACAATTTTTACCTACTTGATGCAATCCTCAAAGATCATGGACATAGTGTATTGCGCCTTCCACCATACCATCCAGAACTCAACCCAATAGAGTTACTATGGGGCATAATTAAAGGGAAAGTAGCATTACAAAATGTGAACTTTAACTTGAAAACTGTGGAAGAATTATTTAGAAAGGAAGCAAATGCTATTAGTCTGGATATGTTTAGTGACGTTTGGAGAAAGACGCGAGAACATGAGGAAAAATATATTCAATTAGAACCAAAAGTAGATAATTACACTGACTCATTTATAATAACATTAAGAAATTCCGACAACGAAACATCGAGTTCTTCGAGCGATGAAAGTTACAGTGAAGTAGAAGATAACGATTATGATTAAATAGATTCTTCTTCTTCTCTATAGATACTGCTTTCTGAATTGGTGGTAAATGTTAAAACTGTTAAACTGTTATGACGATTCAAAAGTGCTTACAGAAGAAGTCTAATTGTATAAATGTTTGAGTTTGAGTTTAAAACCAATAGTGTGAAAATTATACAATAAACATGTAACACATACCTATTTGTTAGCGCGTATTGGTAGGTATTACGTACTTACTACAAATATAATATTTCTTAGATATCTTTACTCGACCAAAGTCAGGAATTTAATTATTATTTGATAATTGAATGATTATTAATACTTTTATCCAATTGATTATTATTAGAATAAATAATTAACTTCATCAATTGATTTACTTTTAAATTATAATTTTACAGGTAAATTATGAGAGCTTTCATAAGTAATTATATTATTTATATATATCTTCTTATATATATATCTTCTTATATATAAAAATGAATCGCAAAATGTGTTGGTAAGCGCATAACTCGAGAACGGCTGAACCGATTTCGATAATTCTTTTTTTATTATATTCCTTGAAGTACGAGGATGGTTCTTATGTAGAGAAAACGTAAATATTATGTACCACGGGCGAAGCCGGGGCGGACCGCTAGTATATATATATATCTACAACGCACCCATTTTACAATTCAAGTCTAAAATGAAACTAGAGTCGCATTTATTTTTGAACATACTGTAAGTGAAATTGCATAAGTGTGAGTACTGTGAACATGCCAGCTTTCCCTAATTGACCGATATAAATGTCCGTATTTAAGCAAAAAGGAACCACCCAGCAAAAACGCACTTCTGAGATATCAAAGGATTTACAAAAACATTTGCAGCTCTGTTAGATGAAGTAAAATTAAAATTTATTTTATTTAAATTCATTGATAAATTACTTATTTAAGTATGTGTATATAAATTTGCTCTGAATATTCTTAAACTTTCTAGATAATTAAGAAAATGTGCATGTGGTTCCTTTTAACATTTATCAATTGATAGGTTTTCTCTTATACAAAAAGGAACCACATCCCAGGGATTTAATGATATAAATGAAACTATGTATTTAGGTATAATATCGTAATTATAGGTTTAATTAATAAAATATATAAAATAATACTTATATAGGACGTTTATTCGACGTTATCATCAAATTGGATTTCGAAATCCACCGTGTCTAGTCCATCTATGTGGTCTTCTATTGCATCATCACTAATGAGACCGTTATAAAAACTGTGCATCTTGTGGAATGAGATGTAATTTGGACTGAATATCGCTAGAAGGTGAAGAAAGCTTCTCCAGAGGCAGCGAAGTATAAGGTTCTTCGTTATCTTCTGTAATAAAAAGAAAAAAGCTTTAAATCAAAATAATAAAGCCGCGTGGCTTTTATACGTAGGTAGGTATATGGCGACAGCAAAATATTATTAGTTCTTATAAAGCCGTGTCTCTACTAGACGACTAAGTATGTTGTATGTACATGCGCCATGTACAAAAAACTGGATAAGTGCGAGTCGGACTCGCGCAACGAAGAGTTCCGTACCATTATCTATAAAAACGCCAAAAAAATCACGGCTTATTGTATGGGAGCTTCTTAAATATTTATTAAGCTATTGCATAGCTTCTATCGCGGGCCTTGAGCGCGGGGACCGAATCGAGAAATTCCGTTACGAAAAAACCTCACGCTCTCCACTCCGACGGGCTCGGAGGTGTGGCTTGAAGGCATGCTATGCAATAGCTTTACCGCGGCAGTCCCCGAGTGCCACACGTCTTTTTTTATTCTGTTTTTTAGTAAGTATTTGTTGTTACAGCGGCATCAGAAATACATCATATGAAATGAAATTTCGACTAACTGTCACGGTTCATGAGACAGAGGGATAGACAGACGGACAGTGGAGTCTTAGTAATAGGGTCTCGTTTTACCCTTTGGGTACGGAACCCTAAAAATCATACGCAACAGTGGCAACCCTAGCAAAAAATTAAATAAACTTGTTAAAATTTTGAATTTCGCAGGCTAGGGCCTTGTTCCGGTCAAAACAGTAGCCGCGCGAGTTTTAAAATCAAACAAATAATTATATACGCTGAATGATGTGGCTGAATGTACTGTACTGAATCTGAATCTAAACGTATTTTACTAAAATAGTAGGTAGGTAGTAGGTACCTAGATCATCGACAGTTATTTTTAAAACAGGGTTTATACTTTAGTTGTTTCATCTCACAATGACAGATGAATCGTAACAAAATGATCTCTTAATTCGACTCGCCGCGCCTTCGTGAACAACGACATTACGTAAATCCACAGAGGATTCCTCTTGTACTTACTTAATGAACTTTCTTCTTAAAATCACACCACAATCGGGAATGAATCAAAAGTGGATAAAGCGTACCTGCATCTCAGATTCAATAAGTACTTAAATGCATTAAATAAAACTACTTACCCGTTGTATCTTCATTATTATCTTCGGTGTTCGTCTCCAATGCTTTTCTTACCAATTGCTTGCTTATTTATTTATTACTAAACATTTTCACATTTAATTTTAAAGGTAATTAACAAAAACAATAGAACTTACTTCGCGGAGGATAAAAACACCGTCACGTATTCGAACTACTTCGCTGAATGTCACCTATATTGACAGATGTTCGACGTTTTACTTAAAAAATTGGAGTTTTGCACTAAGTAATGAAATACGTTGTTTAAAGATGAGAAGCATTGTAACAAGTCAAGGCATTTGGTTCCATATAGCGATGATGGGTTTCAGAATGTTTTACAATATTTATTTATGCATAATAGAACCGAATGCTTGTGGTTTTATTTTGCAATAAAAAATTACAATTAAATTATGTATTTATTTTACGCATAACCATACCACAGAAACCTGGTTCCATTTTGTGTATTAAAAATAATTGTTATTAATAGAAATATGTGTAATGTATAATGGTACCAAGTAGGTGTGGATCTGTTTTGTATAAAATGACATGATATTAATATCGTTTATTTGTTTGAACAAAGCAGTCCCGTGGTGCTGTGGTTCGGTTTTGCTTAATATAGTATTATTCGTTGTTGCTGGTGGTTCCTTTCTGCTTTTAGTATAGCTTGTTTCCAACGTAAAAATCATGTGGTTCTTGTTTGTATAAGAATTTAGACCACTTTTGAATGAGTATTCTTCAATAAAAGTAAAAAACGAAATTTGTCGAGTGGTTCCATTTTGCATAAATACGGACAAATTATGTAAACAAACATCTTTTACTAAGTAAACATTTTATACTGCGAGATAATAATAAATTGACCATATTCAATCGACATGAAATATAGACGGGTTATATGAAAGTAACAACCTATTTAATTTAGTCGGATCATATTTTAACGACGCAAAGCGCTATCGTTTGTGTTTCTTGGTACCGGAACGCGTCCGTCGCAGGGATTGTGAACTATCGGGACGCCATTTTGAAATAAACGCATCATTCGAGTTTCGAATGCGTACGAGTTTGTTTCATTGCTTTGCATATATCGCGGATCTGGTTGTTATTGTTAATTTTGTTATTGTTTCGTTATCACTTTTTTATTGTTGTTACTTTAATTGTTGCGTTAATTTTATTTGTTATTACGTATAATGGAGCCAGTAGCCAGTACATCTAAGGAAATAAATTCGCCACGAAAAAAACGTCAAAAGGTGCGTAATACAATTTATCTAAAATATATAATAAGTAAAAAGAAAGAGTTGTTTGTTCAAACGCGCTAATCTTTGGAAACTTAAGGTTAATATTAGAAGTAGGTTTTAAATTGTGAAGTAATTGGTTAGGTTAATTGGTATACCTGGAGATATAGCTTGGAAACATCTGAATCTGACGAATAATTATTCTTAAATAATATTTATGTTAATTAATATTTGTTACTTAATAATTTATTAAATCTTAAACAAATTCATTTTTTTTGTTGGTCCAAATGTTGTGAACTCCTGAACACTTGTTTACAAAATTTATAGCTTCTCATGACGGTTACTTTATAGTGAGAGTGTGTGCGTGTTTATTGTCTTTACACGATCGCTAGCTTACTATGGTGGCTTCACGTTGTTTGTTCGTAATACGGCGTCCGTCTTTTTTTATACGTCCATGCCTATACCTATATCTAATATTATAATATGATTGACTTATCTTAATCAATACCTCGAGTAGTAACACTTCGATTAGATTTAATCTTCTTGCACAAGTATGAAATTAAATTTGAAAAGATTCGTACACACTAACTTTGTAAACTTGGGAGCTTAAAACGATTAAGTCTTGAGTAAATAATAAATGAATTGGACAGATAGCTTTTCGTTGATTATATTGTAATTTGATTGATCGCTTTTCCTTTTGTTCTCTGAAGCAATGTTATTAGAATACAAATAAGGAAATAAGAAATATTAATTGGATAAAATTTCAATTTGAAATTATTCATGCTTAATTAAATTTTAAAACGAGATTGAATTTCTTTGTAAATGACAAATTCTATCATATATAAAGTCATGATGGTACATAAGTAGACTTTCATATTAGCATCGTGACTTTGTTTACTATAAAACTTACCTACTTACAATCGTAAATAAAAAAGTGGAGAATTCGAACTACATAGATAATAGTTTTAACTTTTAAGGCAATTACATGGTTCAACGACCTTATTGATTCTGTCACTATATTTGAATTTGTTTTTTTAACCGCCCTCTATAATATACATCATTATTGAAGTAAAAGTGACCAAAGATTATGGAATTGTAAAATGTATCATATTGTATCGTAATGTGTTAGTGGTTTCTACCTAATTTATGCTTTCTCTGAGAGGCAGTAACATATAACATTTATGAATAGTAAATATTGTGTACTATGTATGTTGTAAATGTAATGTAGGAAGACTCATCTTTCAACATTTAGCGTATTATGCAAAGTCTCTACTATGTACATGACCCATTCTGGAGACCTGAGGATGACTAAGCAAGTAATTATAAGTTTAGAGTGGGGGACAGTTAAGAAAACACCGATTTAGAAATTAATTTTATTCAACACACATTTATAGACCGCACTGGTCGGCTGTTGGCTCGCTGATCGTCTCTTCAAAAAATGTAAGCGATCGACTGACAACTAACCGACTGGAGGGAAGGTTAAGTTATCAGGCGGTAGATTTTATATACCTTGTCGATGGAAATGTACTATGTATGATTTTAAAATTTGTAACACGAATCTATTTCTTTTTTCCTCGGAGAGTCTCTGCAAAGGAATTATTTTTATATAATTTATATTTTTATGAATCATGAAATCATCAGTTCACCCAGTTAAAAGTGCGGAGGTAACGGAACCAACAAAAAATTCAGTTGAATTGAGAATTTCGGCGTCGGTTAAAAATGTTGCTATAGGTTTATGTCAGTTTTGACTTTCCTACGATATTCCTATTTATTATAGTATATGTTTAGTAGGCCGGAAGATACAGACCACCACTTTGATTTGTACCACCTTAAATTTTATTTTCAACAGCTCCTGAATGATCATAAACAGAAGTGTGATAATGCCATACCTATGGGAGGAGGCGAATGTGTAAAATAAAGTTTTTCATTGTAAGATTTTATTCGGATTTTGAACGATTTGTAGCAGTAGGGCACACATTTTTAATCGACTTCAAAAGAAAGGAGAAGTTATCAATTCGGCCGGTATGTTTTTTTTATGTATGTACACCGATTACTCCGAGGTTTCTGAACCGATTTACGTGATTCTTTTTTTGTTTGATACGAAATAGTGTCGAATTGGTCCCATAAAAATTTTATTCGGATAGGCCAAGTAGTTTTTATTTTATGAGCATTTTTGTCTGATCTCGATGACTTAATTGAAATGTAGCAAGTAACTTTGATTTACTAAAAAGTATTAAATAAAAATAACTACGTTAAAAAATAAGTCGGTGCCAACAAAGTGCCAAGCACTAAGCACTTAGTATTAAGCCCGTGCACTGACATCAAACCTATTTAATAAATAGCACATCTAAATAATATGTAGTAATTAATAATATCAAATCTCTTTTTATTTTAAGTTATTTTTTCCTCTTATAAAAGTATGGCAAATATAACAATGGTCACAATGCATCATAATATACTTTCCAAATATCTAAATGACATACTGGTACGAACCGTCAATTTTTTTTATTTTTTTTTACGTCTGTGCTTAAATCTCACAATCGTCCGCCCCATGTTTGCAATCCGGGATAACTTTTTGTAGGTAGAATTGTATACAAACAAACAGAATATAATGATCCCATACTATAACAAGTATTTTACGTATTGTACCTAGTACCTACAGTCGTATTTTTTAAACGTGTCGAATAAATAAGTTTTTCAAGCACTTTGCCCCCTACTAGAAGTATGGCAAATATAATAATGGACACATTTTATCAAATACTTTCCAAAAATCTATAAATCGTTTAGCGAAAAAAAAAATTGCTGATTTTCGGCGGTATGGCGACCATTTGGAACTGTCTGAAAAGCTTAGATCATTATTACTTAATGATCTAAGCTGAAAAGTATGGAATGGCGATTTTCGTACATGGCTACTGGACGATGATTACCTGTGCAAAAATTAGCCTGGTACAAATGGTTAAATTTTTTTTTTAATCAACGCTGAATGCGTTGATTCGTCGGTATTGTGGGCTCTAAATCACACCGGAAAAGTATGGCATGACACTACCGCCTACTTCTTTTTTTATGGGCTATCGGTAAATCCTAAAACTAATGTGTTACAAATCGTTTGACTTCGTAATTTATCGAATTAAGCCCACGCGACTAGTCTGCCGGTACCACTGTTCTGACCATCATTTTTCTTTTTGTTATTGCGTACTAAGACCCCTGTAGAACCGCCATCCTGTTACAAATGACCCAAAATTTTGTGTCAGTATCTCCCGGCCTATAGTATATGGATTGTTTTGGACGCAAAATATACGATAGAATAGCAATTAATCTTTTTTAAAAAATATTCAAGGCACAGGGAAAGTCTGGTTACTGTTTTATTATAGGTATGTGTTTTCTGATAATATTTTACTGTCAAAAATTATCGACACTGGATATAATTCAATGACGCCTTTCAAAAACAAAACTAATTTACAAACAGATTTTTATATCTTTACATACCTATTTTAAACCTTTATTTCATGAACTGCTCATGTAAATACCAATTACAATCTGGTTTAATTTAACAAAACATTCAATTCGGACATTTTTAGCGTTATTTTGCAAAAAAAACCGCACGTACAGTCCCCCGTCCGAGTCGAACTGACACCGTCAACTTTCGTCGAAAATATGCAAAAGAGGTGAGGTTTTATGTGGGTTTTATTATAATTTCGAGTTTTTTCTTGATAATTTAACGATAATAATGAAAATTGAAAAAATAAAGAATACAAGTTATTACAAATATCATAACACATTTTTTGGTATAAATTTTATGTATAAATATGTAGCCGTTTTCCTAACAAAATGCGTTTTATGTTCAAAAAGGGGTTGATTTGTATGTATTTTTTTTATGTTTAGGCCGTTCTAAAATGAAAAGTAAACAATACACTTTGTTAATTATATCCTTGAGTATCACATATATTTTTTTTAACACAATCGTACCAACAGTTTCCTCAACAAAATTCAATATGTATAAGGTGTTTTTCGGTTTTGACCATAGTAATCCCCTTAATCATTTCTCACTAAATATCCCTTAGTATTTTTAATAATAATTCTTGTTCATCTACTGAACATTCATATATACTATACACACTCAGTTCAAACACAAGTTTTACAAACAAACCCCAATAAAAACCAAAACATTCAACAAAACAATACATTGTATAAACCCGTTCTCTCATTCCGTCACAAATATCAGAATGCAATTCTATTAACATACAATTACAAGATAATAAATATATATCGCTGATAAGTGTCCAAGCGGTCAGATCGTAATTGGAGTAATAAAACGTGGTAAGTGTAGGGGCGAGCCCTCGGCAGTCGGCTCTTTGGTAGTGATATAAGCGAGTTTTAAAACTGGTAAAAGTATTAGTTATAATATGGTTTTTGATGAGTAAGTGCTTCTGGTTTGTGAGTTATAAATATAGTGAAATGAGATAACCTGACTGATTTGTTTGTTAATTAGCTTCCGTTTAAAGCCTCTTACTACTATTTAATATTTTCTAGTATCCATAACAAACATCCAAATTATTGAAGTGAAAACTTCTTTAGCGGCGTTGAGCACTTTTCTGTAATGGGTATAAAATCTTAAACTCGCGTCAGGACACGTGACCTGCGAAAAAGCATAAGACGGATACCATTCCAAAATATCAAACATGCTCAACGTTAATAATCAAGTTTTCACTTCTGCCGGCACTCCCGGAGTGCAACCCGTCTTTTTTTATATAAAACGCAAAGGGTCAATAAACGATCGCTTTGTTACTTTGAAATTCCTTAATACATAATCAATATGTACTATGTACGTTTACATTACTACGATGAACGCATAGAACCTTCGAACCATAATGTAGCGACAACCTTATGTGCAATGTCACTGTCTTATAATCCCTAATGGCTAAAGTGGATAGGAAAGTGATGATTATGATAATACATATAATGTGTATTAATTTTGTAAATAACACTTATACAATAACAAGTATATTATTACTTATATTAGTTTCTCCAGAATATATGCCGAATATTTCCGCATCTCATGAAGAAGATTATAAATTAGTTATCCATATTTCGATCACTTGAGAGTTGAGACAAACTAAGTGTCTGAGGGCTAATATCTCACCTAATTGTCTTGAGCAATCGATTAGTGAAACAGATGTGAAAAACATCTGTTGAACAAGGGACGCGGGAATTTGCCAACTTATTGCTTGGAAATAAGTGAGTTATCTAAATATCGGAAAATAATTGCAATGCGTACGATATTATGTGTAAATTTTACTAGGTGACAAAATATTAACTTAAATAATTGAATTTTAAAAACATTACCTATACTTTAAATGAGCGAAAAGTTACCTATAATACTTTTAATAAATTATAAGATTACGCCCATAGCAATAAGATAATTAGTACCAACATGATTACACCTATCGTGTTCGAAATCACAATATGTGAATCACCTATATATTATTGATCATTGAAATTGAATTGTATGCCTAAAGGATTATAACCATTCTATCAATCTCATATTTCAATGGTTTACTTTTCCACGGATTTAATAAAAATTTCAAGTGCATTGCATTAGAAATAGTACAAAGGAAACATCAAAAGTCAATCATTAAGCTTTTCTAATTAATAAAGGTATTAAACCGCAACATTTTTGTTATTTGTAATTAATCTTTTTGTTGGAAATATAATTACAATCTGTTTCATATTTTAACTGAACGTAAGTAACGGGCTTTCAAGCCGATGAATATTAAAATTGCGTTTTCATTTATAATGAAAATTACATTTCATACACGATTTTGCCATTGGTTTTTGTTGGAACTGTTAATGACTTATGAGAGCGTATTTATATGGTAACGAAATATGTAACTTTTTATCAAGATATTACAATTTTCTTTCACTTTTATAAATGATTATTTAATAAATAAAATTCACAAATGCCGAATTGCTCATTAAGGGTTCTAATTACTTCCATGAAACATAGGCAGTCACACACAGATAAAATCTGATCTTAAGCGAAAATGTATATTTAAAAAATGAAACAACCCTACATTTGCATTACGTAGGGTTGGCGGCAGTTGGCTTTAATGTAAACATAAAACAATAATGACTGTACTTATTTTTAACGCATTCAGGAAAAATTGTCAAGTTTTCTCTTTTACACGGGCCTGTGTCACACGAACTAAGAGTCCCATTGGTAGGTACCCTTAAAGGGTATAATATATAGAGTTAACACTTTATAGTCTTTACAGTAGTTTTTAATACTGCTAATATTATAAATGCGAAAGTTTGTAAGAATGTGTCCGTTACGGTGTGTTACACTTTCACGCATTTCGTTGGATCTCCATTTTTGTAAGGGATATACATTATACAATATACATATTAATTTTGATACTTTCTATCCGAGTACTAAGCGAGTAACGCCACGGGTACACCGCGCTACCTATCCCATAACTTAAATTGGAACACAATCGTTAGATTACGTGAAGTAGCCCTGTTTTATATAATTAAATCTTACCTCTAAAATTTAATTCCTTCGTTAATAATTAAATGAAATGATAAAAACAAGCGATGTTCGATATCTGCCAATCAAGAGCTTCATAAATATTACTTTATTGTTCCGCGTTCCCACTGATAGGAAGTTTATCTGTTATTAAATGAAGATATGATATCTATTACTTTTTAATTAACTAGCTTTCCACCCGGCCTTGTCCGCGTAGTACAAGTTATCAAATTAATTACTTCTGTCTTCTTATCTTTCTCGAGAACCAGATCTACTGCTAAAGTAGGATAAAAATCAGTGCAATAGTTTCTTAGTTTACGTTACATATTTAAAATCTGTCCATATACAAATGTATCCAATAGTAAATCTAAATAAAACTATTCACTTTACAGAATACTGACAAATTATTTCATAAAACTATTTTATTTTGCGATGAAATGACTACTCTACTGCTATTAGTAAAGCTAGTAAAAAGTTTGGCATTTACGGCACTTTGATGAAATAGGTACATCATCTCTATGGAGATTTTAATAGCAGTAATATTCGATATTTACTGTCGAGTGCATTAATGAAAATCTAACTGAAACATAAACATGCGAATGTGTGTGTGTGTTAGTGACAACACTCGTGTTCAGTTTGTGCACAGTTTGTGGAACCTAGGTATACGTAGGTACGTAAGCATTTATTTTATCTATGTACCTATCTAAACTTTTGCATGTTTAATTTCTAACACTAATAAAAAATTTGGTAATACTGTTTACCCGCCTGCGAAAGATGGAGGGTTATTTTTTAGAGTGTATGATGATGATATGGTGTGTATGAATATTTATTTGGCACGCAAGCTCAAACCGCTGGACGGATTTTGACTTCTGAGGTGTAGTAGTTGTAATCATCTAAATTATGATTGTGAATTGTGAGTAGGCTATAAATTAGCAGTCGAGTTTTTTTTTATATTTATTATAATCTTATATATATATAAAAATGAATCGCAAAATGTGTTGGTAAGCGCATAACTCGAGAACGGCTGAACCGATTTCGATAATTCTTTTTTTATTATATTCCTTGAAGTACGAGGATGGTTCTTATGTAGAGAAAACGTAAACATGTACCACGGGCGAAGCCGGGGCGGACCGCTAGTATGTAATAATTATTTTTTACTCAGAGATTTACCATCTAATTTTACTTACACATTAACCCATCAACTATAAGTATACATTCCAATATTATTTCATAATATTTTGCATTGTTTTAATAACTACAAGGCACGTGTATCACACCCTATAAACGCTAAGCCAAATATCCAATATGGCATATTGTTATAGCTACACCATGTCAAGGTCCAACAGTTTCCTATTGGAACAGTTATTGCCCGCCGACATAATTGCGTATTGAGTTTGCAGATTACTTCGAGAACTTTCTTAAGGGCCAATTTAACAATAGGACGCGTAATTATCATAATCATTGGAGTAATTTCTAATAGATAATTAGAGGTAGAATATTAAGGGCTTTTTATATGAGATAATTTTTGGGGAGTTAAGAATATAATAGCGTATGTTATTAAGTAAAAGCATAGCCTATCCAAAGAAATCTATATTTATCTGGTAATTGAGACTATAATCTCTATGCTAATTTCATTCCGATTCGTTCAGCCGTTTTTGCGCTAGAGTAACAAACATTCATTCATGTTCAAATACCTTCGCGTTTATTACAGTAGTTGTATTATGAAGGATTTATATGCTTTTCAATTGAAATTCCATTACTCGGCCAAAGCTTCGCTCTAACATTTACTGTGAAAATCGCGAAGGAACTCTACCTGAATCTGAGAAATTACAACTCAGGATTCGAATTCTAGTTAGGGATGTGACCTCGAATCAGAAAAATCGATTACTCAATAATCGATTTTTTTTGTTTAGAAATAAATCGATTTGTGAAAAATCGATTATTTTTTTTTAAAAAATCGATTTCACAAATCGATTTATAAAAATTTATAAAAGATTTATAACAGAGATACGATTAATAATTTATAAAAGAGTTACGAATATAATAGCGTATGTTCAAGATTTATATCAATAGAACATGTAGCCCGTTACTTCAGTAATATGTAGTATAGATAGCTTATCCAAAGAAATCTATATTTATCTGGTAATTGAGACTATAATCTCTATGCTAATTTCATTCCGATTCGTTCAGCCGTTTTTGCGCTAGAGTAACAAACATTCATTCATGTTCAAATACCTTCGCGTTTATTACAGTAGTTGTATTATGAAGGATTTATATGCTTTTCAATTGAAATACCATTACTCGGCCAAAGCTTCGCTCTAACATTTACTGTGAAAATCGCGAAGGAACTCTACCTGAATCTGAGAAATACAACCTAGGATTCGAATTCTAAGTAAAACGCATTTCAACAGTTTTATGTTGTACATCAATTTAATTTCTTATATATCTTTGTTTGTGCAGTGTTTGTTGCTAAATAAGATAAGTTGTCTTGTACAACATTTTGGAAAGCAATGAATATAGTGAATTGTCCTTCGGTCCTGTAAAATAAAATAAATCCTAAAGGTAGCGTGAAGAGAATATGAAACAGACTTCATTTTATTAGTAGTAACTGTTATTACATGGTTAAGAAGTTACATTGAAAAATAATGTTTCATTATAAAAAATTATTATATACTAGCGGTCCGCCCCAGCTTCGCCCGTGGTACATATTTCGCAATAAAAGGTTCTTATGTTATTTCTCAGAGTCTAAACATTATCTGTGCCAAATTTCATCAAAATCGGTCCAGTAGTTTATGCGTGAAAACCATACATACATACATACATACAAACCTTTCTTTATAATATTAGTATAGATAATATTCAGAAGAACTTCCATTATAATTATAAATCAATTTTACGAAACCCGTGTACCAGGAAAGCATGAGCTTTACCGCAGTGTATAGAACGATTAATTTAAAAATTTGCCCTCCATATTCAAGGCTCCCTTTGAATGGCTGTCACTAGCAGTGATTATGTAGCAATCTTGAAGACAATGTGAGGTATTGTTCTCAGAACAACGGCAATACACATATATACAGGATTTAGGGATTTTCGCTAATAGACCCTAATTAAAAGGTCTTTGTGAAACAATATTGAGTAATTGCAATGTTTGTTTAGTGTATTGTTTACTAGAGAAAAACTGAGCATAATTACGTTGTATTTACTGTTCTTATAGGCCTCGAGCATGTGAGTAATTTGTGCTAAAAAAACGTTATTGTAAGGAGGAGACTTTATGAAAAAATAATTAAGTTTAATTAGAACTCTCCTACTTAGGACATCCAATCCCGGTATTCCGAGATCTCGTTATTCCGAGATCCCGCATCTTTTTTCAGTCCCGCACAATGCGGGATTACATGCGTGGGATCCCGCGGGATTTGCGGGACTGATCTGCAGCAAAGAAACACCTAGACACACATTGTGCCAAATCAATTCTATTGACTCTATAATAAAAAAAGAAATGACTTTGTATGAATCTGGAGGTACACTAGGCAAATATTTATCTTTGTCATACAATGTACTTAAATGCATTCCGCCCACTAGTGTAGAAGCCGAGAGGGCTTTTTGAGCTGCCGGATATTTAGCTTCACATATTCGCAGCAGCCTGGCAGATGATACATTAGATACATTATATTGTATCTTACGAAAACATTTCCAAAAAAAATAATATGTCATTATAATCATACTTCTTGCTTGATTTGATAATTAAAACTAATAAAGCTATGTTGATTTTTATTTCTTTTGTATCCTTTAATCCTTACACTATATTTACTAATATACAATTTAATGTACCACATATACACTTGCGGGATCCCGCCAATACCGAGATCCCGCGGGATTGAGAAACATCAATCCCGCAAATACCGAGATCACAAAAATGCTGCGGGATTGGATGCCCTACTCCTACTTATCTTATAAACTGTAGAGTATTAGTTAAATTGATATTATTAGAATTAGACGATAGTCGTCAAATATGTTTTATAGTAAACAACGCAACATAGTAAATTTGAAAACTAAAACAAGTGAAAACAAATACTTACGCGAAACTAAAATTGTTCAACTTTTCAACTATTTGTTAACATAAAACAGAACATGAAATATGAAAATCTGAAATTAGATAATTAGACACGTGACACTCGCGACACTCCAGACTTATCTTTCTCTTTACAAAATTTCATACCGATTCAAACAGCTGTTTTTGCGTGAAAGAGTAACAAACATACCTACATCCATAAGTAGTACCTATATAATTTTTTGAAATTATAATATATTAAAAATTAAATAGGGCGAATTGGCAATGTCTGTTTTAATTAGATTTCTTCTATTTTCATTGTAAAATTTCACAAAATAACTACCAAATATATAAACTCATGTAGCATTTACAAAAATAATAATGTTATAGTTCAGGGATCAATAGTACGTAGTAACCAACGCTATAAGCCGATCGTGGGGCATTAGATATAATCTTCTGAACGAACAGAAGCATAAGCAGGATAATAGAATATGACTTCAATTTACCTGAATCGGAACCTAGTGATTGCGTTTGATCTTTACTTTGCAGATTCATCTGCTTTTGTGAAAGTTGAACGTTGGTAAATCTTCAAAACGGATATTTAAGGATTTTGAGTTATTTAAAAATAAAATAAACTATCTATAATAATTGTAATACAGTAGTTAAATAGTGAAGTAAATAGTCGGAATTACTTTTGATCGGGTGACCATAATAATTGTTTATTCGCTCTACCTAACGCAAAAAATGAAAATGTTTTTATGTAACATTATAAAAGGCAATGTTAAAACTTAAGAATGAAGTTCTGAGAATTTTTACCCGTGTTTTACTCTAGGAACCTACTTTTATGGTATTTGACTAAGAAGATTCCTCTCGGCCTCCCGTGATCCCGCCAGAACATTGAATTTAAATTTTTGTAGTTTTTAGATCGAATTAATAAGGTTTAAATTTTCTTTTCCATAATATTAAACATAATATTATCAATATTTTAGGAAGTAGGTATTTATGTATATTCTGATTACATTTTCGATGTATTCAATAGCTTCTTACGTTTCAATGATGAATATTTGCTCCAAATGTTTGCTGATCCCTCAATATACTGGAAATTCCGTAATACACCTGTACAAATACGATTTTCGGAAACGTGTTTTCATATCACGAAGTGAAAATTCATTAAAATATCAAAAACACGTTTGCATAAATATTTGGAGAACATGAAATTCTTCGTTTGCAAGAAAAAAATTGTAATATAGGGAGATATTTCATAAATTTGGTTTTTAGTTTTTACAACGTAAATATAGGGAGATATTTCTATAGCTTGGTTTTAAAATAGGCTTTGAAGTTTGATAATAATTAAATTATATGAAATGAAAATGTTGCATGCGTAATGCAATTTGGTGAGTGTAAATTTTTTATTTAACTAGCGTTCCGCCCCGGCTTCGCCCGTGGTACATATTTACGTTTTCTCTCACATAAGAACCATCCTCGTACTTCAAGGAATATAATAAAAAAAGAATTATCGAAATCGGTTCAGCCGTTCTCGAGATATGCGCTTACCAACACATTTTGCGATTCATTTTTATATATAAGACACTAGCGGTCCGCCCCGGCTTCGCCCGTGGTACATAATATTTACGTTTTCTCTACATAAGAACCCTCCTCGTACTTCAAGGAATATAATAAAAAAAGAATTATCGAAATCGGTTCAGCCGTTCTCGAGTTATGCGCTTACCAACACATTTTGCGATTCATTTTTATATATAAGACTAGAGGTCCGCCCCGGCTTCGCCCGTGGTACATAATATTTACGTTTTCTCTACATAAGAACCATCCTCGTACTTCAAGGAATATAATAAAAAAAGAATTATCGAAATCGGTTCAGCCGTTCTCGAGTTATGCGCTTACCAACACATTTTGCGATTCATTTTTATATATAAGAAGAAGATAAGATTAGACTTCTTCCAGATTTACTTTTGTATCGTCATAACATCGTTTCATCATTTAGGTACTATCGGTTCAGAAAAATATTCTGCTGCAAAGACAATCTCTTTGCATTAGAGGAATAATATCATCGTCCGCCATTGAACTGAATTTTAGTTAGCTCACATAGCTTAGTTCACATAGTTTGCGGTCTGCACACAAGTATGGAAAACTGCGTCAGCTATGCGAGCTAAGCTAAACTAACTTAGCTTAGCTCTTGGTCTGCAACCCGCTTATGAGCCGATTCTAATAGGAATATGTAGAAAATTACACGCGTTTTTTACAATAATAATCTAACTACCGACATATTATAGTTATGACGTAACAGCCTCGTGCTGTTATTGTGCTTTTAACGTTAATTTTAGGTAATCTTATCTATATGTTCTCCTAGAAATAGTATTCGAGAGATGCTCTTTTGTACGAACCGATTACCCAAAATGTTATTCGAACCCTATTCAGTTACCCAACCGGAAAGTTCGGTTGATTCTAATTACTATGTATCTTGGTAACGATATATTGTGTGAAGTAAAAACAAGGAACAAATAGATTCCTTTTGTTCTCGTTACAACGTGAGGGGATAACAAAGCTTCCCCTGCACAAGGGAGACCATAATTTGAGAATGTTCTGGTAATTATACGTTTTAACGTCGTGTAAAGTTTATATTGAGCAGCCAATCAATAAGGTACATGCTTGTGATTAACATACTTATAAAGTTAATAAGACAAACCAGGTAGGTACCTAGTAAACTTTTGCCGAATATTATTTCCTGTCGAGTTAAAAAATAAATAAAAGCGAGAATTTATTCATGTAAACTATAAATTTTTATATCTAATAGGTGAATTAAAGTAACCACATTATTTATTTTGATAAATATTCTACGCAGAGTTTTTTTTGTTTAACAATAAATTCTTGTAAATATGAACATTGTCACCGTGTCGAGCCCCTAAATCCAAACCCTACAGAATCAATTTTACATGCATTCAATGAGCCGATTGATTCGACCCAATTTCCATTTCAACAGATAGTATGTGGTTTAAATTCGTTCAACCCGTGTTAACTGTTAAAATTTGATGAATTGATTTTCATTTGTTGGATTTTACAAACGCTTTAGATTTTAGTTTTGCAATAACTTATAAAAAACTAGCCGCCCCGCAGATGTCTTTCTGTCCTATTACTCCGTTTACGTGCTCTCTCTCAATTAGAATCTTACTTCTGCGTTTGCAAAAACTTTTAAATAAAATCAGACGGATTGGTCGAGTAATCGATTTTTTGGTGATAACACATTTGGCAATTTTTTTAGGTATATAGATTATGCCTATAGGAACTTATAACAAAAAAAAAAATAAAAAGCAATGCATATTTTATCTATTCATTATGTAAAGGTTAATGGTTTTAGAGAAAAGACACAAAAATTTAGGATGATGAAGAACCTCACTCGCGCTTACACGTAAAAAAATAACAGGACATATTGCTACTCCTACCTCCAAGCTTTGAAATGAAATATTTTTTAAAAAGCCTTTCATTGCGTACATTCGTAATTAAAGTAGAGCTTCACAACTCCAATCTTTGTAAGTTATAAAATAATATAATATATAAATTATAAACATACCTTTTATTTAACATAAATACATTTTGTGTTACATAATAACACATAAATTCACTGAACCGACTCGTGCAAACTAATCCAGTGGAACGGTGAAAGAGATGCTTTAAAGGACGTAGTAGAGCATTTAATAATATTTACAACGATTCATTTAATATAAAAATGTTAACCTGAGCATTTTAAAATAGCATTAAATTATAGTTGGAATTGTAGGTATACTAAAAGTTATCGATTGTAAACCTGTTGTAAAAAACTAATTTATTCGTACAACTCCAACTTTAAACTATTATTATGATATTTTAACATACCTACTAGATACTTATTAATTTATGTCAATGAAACCATAACTAAGCAAATTCATTGGTATTTTTTGCAATTATTAAGTTGCACTAAGGGACAATACTAAAAAGTAAGACTAAATACCTACACCATAAAAAAATAAAAAAAAAATAGACGTGTGGCACTCGGGGACTGCCGCGGTAAAGCTATTGTATGTTATGCCTTCAAGCCACACCTCCGCGCCCGTCGGAGTGGGGAGCGTGAGGTTTTTCGTTACGCAATTTCTGGATTCGGTCCCCGCGCTCAAGGCCCGCGATAGAAGCTATGCAATAGCTTAAAAGGTTTATATTTAAATCGGGACAGTCCATAAAAAGCCGCAACTCATAGTCTCTGCACCCTCTAACTAAAAATATATATCACACCTGTATTGAACAGACCAACTCATGTGAACTAATCCACAGTAAACGCTTTAATCAGAGACCGTGTAATAGAAACTCGCTGATAACTTCTGTTTCTGATAAAATTCGTTACTTTCAAAGTAAACTCTTCACCTTTGTTAAGGCTTGTTACTTGTTCAATACGTAACTTTTTGTGTATTAAAGTTGGGGAGACCGGGTACAAAAGTAACACTTTGTACTTGTACCTTGATTTCTGACTGGGTGTTACTGTTATCATTAAATTAATATAACCATATATAAATTTCGTTTATATTCTTTACACTAGCACCTCAATTTATTATATTATGTAGTGTTTTATATTCATAAAGTAAATTTAAAAAAAAATCGTCAGTTGTTACTTTCGACCCCGTAAGCAGGTCGAAAGTAACACGTCGTGGGTCGAAAGTAACAAGACAAAGGGGTTGGTAATTAATACAATATTATGATGGTAAATCAACAAATTATTTGTTTAAAGACTTTGTATTAATAACACATATCAACTTTTGTATTTTAAATATAATACTTGCAGATATAATACAAAACAATCGATAAAGAATATTCGAAGTTCAAGTCATGAGATTAATTAAGGGAATCATTCTTTTATAATTAAAAATTCTGCATCCCGCATCCATCCACTAGCATTCCCAGCTCCAGCACAACCAACAGGACCCTCGGCAATACGAAAAAAGCGGAATGTGTTCTCCTAGAGCATTAATGCCAACAGCAACAGTTATTAATTTTCCAGGCTCTGCTAAGGTTATGGCACCTACTTGTTTAATCCCTTTTTAATCTATAATTTTGCTAGGTTTTTGGACGGTGGTCACCCCTGTCTCGTCCATATTCCAAGTATCTTTTGGCTCAAATTGGTACCTTTACCTACCTCAGCAAGTTTATCAAAAAAATATTCACATTATGTTCGTTGATGGAGATAACTGAAAATAAACTGCAGAGCACTCGATTAAATAGTCGCGTAGATTACTTTACTTGTTATTAGTAAATCTCGATCGACGCAAGGTAGCTGCACTAGTATTACGGCTTATAATTTTTTTTATAAATCTATATAATGTTACATGGCAAATATTATATTTTTGCAAGGCCTCTAATTGTTGCACCATCTTTCAAAATGCTCTTCAGCCGTGTTGGTAATTCCTCGATCAGTAGTTCTAATGCGTTGTCGCGGCATTCTGTTGAAGTAAAGATCACATAAAAATATACATAATCATAATGGGACAAAAATAACATGTTACTTTTGTACCCATAGGGCTATGTTACTTTTGTACCCGTCTATATTTTTGCCAAGACGTGTAACAAAACTTTAAAACGGAACGTGCTACATAAAAATGATTATGATCAATGTACAATTACTCTAATCAAGAATGGATATGCAAACATTCAGATTTCTATCATCCTTTTAAGACTACGTAAACGGTTAATAAAAAAATGTCGAAAATCTTACTTTTGATTCGTGAAAACACGTAGCGTCCTGTCACACAGCCTAACAGCGAGTGGCGCACGCGGCGAATTAATACAATTAAGGAGGATGCTCTCGGCTATCGCCTGACAGAGGCTAAGCGGTGTTCGCCCATTGGATAAATCTAGAGAGCATTTGTTACTTTCGACCCACCGTTACTTTTGTACCCGGTCTCCCTTTGCCTAAGATAAGATACCTAAGATACCTAAGATAAGATACCTAAGATACCCATTACAACGTATCATACTATGGCTAAATTTGGAACGTTGGATAGGAAAGAAATCCGATATGAAATACGATCTCTACTAGATTGCTAAAGTGTATCAATTACATATCAAAGCCGGTATAGAGCCCCGAACGGCCCGATCGGTCCACGACACAATAGATTTTCTATGGTGTCTGTGATTCAGATTCATATCACCGTCATGCACGTGACGGTGCTGATCGTGATTATTGCCAACAAAAACTAAGACTATCTTAACTTAAAAAGTAAACACATATTAGGCAATCGGAACAGACTCAGCCATGCTATGGGCTAACACCCGAACAGCGCTGATTTTCAGTCTGCCCGCGTATTTCCGAGGTCCTTCATTTATATAAATACTAATAAAAAATTACATCTATAGCTGTTCCTATCAATAAAAATAAAAATAAAAATTTATAAATACAACTACATTCTACATATTGTGTACATATATGCATATAAATATTATAAAATAAACAATATTAATATCTGTGACGGAACTATCTAATGAACAGTTTTGTCACTTTTCAATACAAATAATTTTGCTTGACACCTTCCTGTTATGAAAGAAACACGATGTATCAACTATTCTTTGTTATGAATGAATTTGGAATATACAAACAACTTTTCTAGTTTTTCTTGTTACGTTTATAACGACTATGCAGTACCGAAACTTCTCTTTCAAAACATGCTCTGCTTTTGTCAAACCGAAAGTTATAGAGGTACGTTTAATCCATCGCGCTTGGCACATTCAAAGGTCAATCATATCCACGGTAGTCGGTAGCAGACACACAAAGCAGTTATGAAAAACTTGTGAAAAATTGCGCCTTTGAAGGATTTCCTTGAAACGCTTTGCCAGCTAAAATTGATCCCTTCATATTTGTGCTGCGAATTTGGATCTCGCTTTTTGTGGCACGTGTCACGAGAATATGGGGAGTTATAATTTTATTAAGTTGTTTTTGGAGTTATGGTAAAAGTTTAGAAAATAATCTTTATAATTCCTATAACAGAATAGAATGATGTCAGTAGGTAACATTAATCAATAATCAAAGCACTGACATTTTATATAATACATAATTATTTAATTGTCGAAGCATTATTCAGCGTGCTATTGTATCTAAATTAACCAATAATTATTTACTACTATCATTTTGTACATCAAAACCCATGGAATTAGAATCGTACTAGTCTAAAAAATCTACTTACGTATACTTAATATTGATAAGCGCTGTAATAATGCAAAAAACGTTATTCACAGTAGAAAATTTCCAGCAATTGTGGCTTGAATATTTGATTCCTACCTTACGGGCTATGATCTGCCATCTCGTCGGATGCTTACTTCAATTTCAAATTGAGTTCGTGACAGCTTTCATGCTAATAAGGTTTACCTATGGTAACGAAATGGGTTATATGTGTTTATAAATTGAACAGTTTTACTTGAATATACTTAACTACGTATGTTTAATTTGTATAGGATTGATAATAATTACAAGTAATTTGATACAGGATCTATAACAAGTGTTTCTGACTTGCTGATAGATTCACTGATATACACTTTTTGACGAAAATTTTCATGCACTATTTGTTATTTTAACTGACTGAAAAGCTGGTCAAATATATTGAAAAGTTGTGAAACTGGCTCTCATAAAAAAGGATAAAAAACTAAGAATAAAAGAACCTAAGGTAAATTCTCATTTAAGTTTAGGTAACATCAGGTGCCACTCGCCAGCTGTCACAAAGTTGCTCAATTAATTTGTGTTCCTTGTCTATTTTGTGAAAGAAAAAAAATAAGATATGGAACAATTTTATTAACTAAAGCCTATCAAAGTATATTTTAAATATAGGTACTTAACACGTAACGTGAAATTAAATCTTTCAACATCATCTATACTTAAAGCTATAAAGCTGAAGAGTTTGTTTGTCTGTTTGAACGCGCTAATCTCAGGAACTACTGGGTCGATTTGAAAAATTCTTTCGGTGTTAGATAGCCCATTTATCGAGGAAGGCTATAGGCTATATGTCATCACGCTAAAACTAACAGGAGCGGAGCAATGCGGGTGAAACCGCGGGACACAGCTAGCTAAAAATATAATGCGTATGAGTAAGTATAAATTACTCACTATGTAAATATCAGTTTAAGACAGGCAGTAATTAATAAAATCGTTATCTTAAATGTCACGTCTCCGGTCCAAGATTAACAAAATCAAGCAAAGGTTATATTGATCCATCGATAACTGAATTATAAAGCGTAGGTGAGAGGTAATGTGATTTATCGTGTGCTTTTGACTACTTAATGGAATTGCTTACAAGTTTCGTAAATTAATTAATAAACTATGGCTTCAGCCAAGCGATGCTTAAAACAAGCAAGATCGTAATATGTACATTTAATTAATCTCTATGTTAATTGGTAAAGGATCGGTTAAATTAAACTATTATTTTGATGAAAACATCGAGTATTAAAATAAGAAAATGAACTGGGAATTTCTTTAATTTTTTTTCTTGAATTGTTTAAGTTAATTTACACAATTATAACCTGATTAGTTTTTTCTTACAACCCATCTAAATATTCTCTAATATAACTTGGATGTATTGTACATACCTACAGCCCTCCAGCGATCTCAGCGTGATTGCTCATAGTATAAAAGCTACTTTCACAGGAAATATTGTTACAAGTCCTCTCAGCACTCCGACCTCCCGGGGTTGAACACGGGAGTATTGCATTAAGCATTGTAATGTAATCCTTTACTCACTGAGGAGTAAACAAATGCAGCTTTTTACGAGTTGAGAAAATAGTCCTATTAGAGAGGATCTTCATAATATGGCTAGGTTCCTTCTTTTAGAAGTAAATCAAGAATATAACAAAATAGATAGAAATATTAACATACATCTTTGGTAGGTGATAGTATTTTTATTAAAGTAAATATGTTTCGTAATATAAAATGGAAACATTCGCGCAATCTGCTCATCTTTATCACAAATTCCAAGAGCAAATTACTATCTCCAAATTCATTCTTCTCAATTTAGACATTCGCGAAAAGGTCAAAAGAATTTTGAATAAACTCTTCGCGGGATCTGATTATGATTTTTTTATTTACATTTATCGTTACTTTGCTTCGTTAGACAATTTGGAGGAGCTTTTTCTTTGCAACTTTCAAAATTCCTACACAGCGGTATTTTGTTCATTGTAATTTGTTAAGGAGTTACTCAATTAAAATTTGGAACATTCCAGAAAGATCTTATTAATTAACGCGTAAGCTATAAAGCCAATTAAGTAGTGGCCATGAATACCTTTAGATATAAGTAAAAATATAGGTACCTATAGGCTATAGCCTTTGTAAACTTTATGGGGAATCTGAATCTTTTTACGAAGCGAACGAAATTCGATACGCTGCGAGTTTTTAGACTACGAAATGAAATTTATTATCTGTTGAAAGGAATTCCATATAGAATGCGAACTAATGAGCCAGCTTTTATGATTCAGTTCAGTGTTGATCGAAGTTTTTTTATTTGTGTTACAATGCGGCAAATTTAATAGGCGATGTTTGAATAGAATTAATGTATCTATAGTGTAGGTATCTAACAAAGCATATTCTCTGTGATCTGGTTTCCACTTATTAATTTTTAGGTTTTAGAATACCCAATACTGAAGTTTTATTGAATTGAGAATAATCTTTTAACCGGGACCTCTGGGTTCTACGCTCACGCTTTAACCACTGTACTACGAACAAGGTGGTCAAAAAAACTATAGTGAGAGGACCACATCAGTCACATATTATGTTATCTGTATTTAGTCCTATCTTACCTACCTATCATTTTAGATAGACAGCTTTAATTCCAATTTTACACGATCAAGGATCAAAATAATTTCATCATTGAAATGTGTTTTAGTTTTTTAAACTATATAATTATTCCCGAGGAGGTCCTCTAGAGGAACTAATCACAAAGTTGTTTGCAGTCTCCCTGTTAGAGCTGTTTGTCTTTTGTTTCCTGTCCCAACCTGCGACGAAGTTGAGAAGCAATTACTATTTGCTAAAATTTAACTTGACTCATACCTAGACGTGTTTTGATAAAACTGGACATATAATTGTGGTTTGCCTTGGTTTAAAGAATTGGTTAAATATGCTTAAGCTTTCCATTACCTGCCTACGTAATAAGTTAATGGTTGAGTTTATTTAACATAAGATATGTGATATGATTCATTCGTTGTTAAAATTTTCATTTTTATTAAGCAAAGCATCATAGTAATGATATCGTTAATATTTTATCTACTGACTAGTACGGAGAGGGGAGAACAAATAATGAATCTATGAGAGTTTAAAATCTCTGAAAACTTTCTCCAGGCACTTACAAAGTACAGTACTATGTACTTTAAAATTTACATTCGTATACATTCTTAAATATTTATCCCACAAAGCTACGTTTTTAAACTTTAAAAGGCAACTTCTACTTCTTGAAAATGTTTGACCTTAAAAATAGAAAGCTAGTTTAAAACGGAGAACTGATATAATTTATATATGTATACCTATATGTCGTGGCCATATCGTAGATTTGCTCATTTCATGAAATGATTGATCATTTCACGAAATGGTCGCATTTCATGATGTGGCCAACATAATTTAAACTAGTTGTTTCGTTTAATTGTATCACGAAAATAAAAAAAAAATATTGATACAACAAAATAATCATTAATTTATTTAAACACGCGATATGAAAATCAAACTCCAATGAAATATAATCCTACTTAAAATTATCAATAACTAGCTTTCCACCCGCGGCTTCGCCCGCATTTTCAAAGAAAAACTCGCACAGTTCCCGTTCCCGTGGTATTTCCGGGATAAAACCTATCTTATGTGTTAATCCAAGTTACCCTCTATATGTGTGCTTAATTTCATTGTAGGTAATCGGTTTAGTAGTATTTGCGTGAAAGAGTAACAAACACACACACACACGTCATCCTCACAAACTTTCGCATTTATAATATTAAGTAGGATTGTATTGAAAACTTCAGCGCTTACATTGCAGCAAATGCTAACGAGCTTTTCAAAGAAATCTATATTATTTAGCATCTCATAGCTTATTACCGTAAAAGCTACATTGTATAAAATTCAAAGAAATATGCCGAGATGATAACTAATGAGGGTAGATGCATATATCTCTATGTAACATCTCTGCGACATTCTTCTTTTCGTAGAATAAGAGATTATGTTTAATAATTATTTTGTTATCGCACAGGTTATGTTATATTATTAGCAATTTTTTTATGTTATCCTATATTATTAGCTAATTTTTTATTAATACATAAAATTAAAATGAAATCGATACTGCGATACATGCAAAATATTGCAAAATATCTCCTTGTATAGCTATAGCAGTATATTATTATTAGTCTGTGGCTATAGTTACTTCGTCACTAGATACCCAAATAGATATAGAATAAGATTCACAAATATTAATTATTCATAAAATTTGAAGCTTAAAATAGATTGGGTATGTAATGTTTTTTATATGATGTTTTAAATATTATTTGGTCTGTAAAAAATAAAAATATTTCCGCGTCTGGTATCTGGGAACCTAATTAATTTTAATTGCTCATTATCGGAATAATGACTCTTATTTTCGTACTGCCTGACGAATATATTTTATTGTAGTTTTTTTTTCAATCTGATTATTATTACAGGTACCTATATTTTCGTAATCCATACTAATATTATAAATGCGAAAGTAACTCTGTCTGTCTGTCTGTTACTCAAT
Source organism: Colias philodice (assembly GCF_061535455.1). NCBI lineage: Eukaryota > Metazoa > Arthropoda > Insecta > Lepidoptera > Pieridae > Colias > Colias philodice. Next base: position 4,525,041 of record NC_143094.1, on the reverse strand, counting down.
CACGCCTAAACTACTGAACCAATTTTCATGAAATTTGGTGTGGATATATTTTGATACCCGAGAAAGGACATAGGCTACTTTTTATCCCGGGAAAATGATATAATCCCGGAAATCCCACGGGAACGGGAACTATGCGGGTTTTTCTTAAGGCGAGTATCGACTACGCGCTCCAAGAGATCGAACATTGGCGCGCGCTCCAGCCGCGTGAAATGGATACCAGTTTGGAACGCGCGCCAAAATGTTCGTTGGAGCGGTCGAACGCGGAGCGGTCCGTTCCGTCGGGTGTCGGTTTTTTACCGCGCATCAAACGTGGCGCGCGCGCCAATGGAGACGGGTTTGTCGTATTTTTTGTGCTTGTTGCGCTCCGAGTAATAATTATGGATAACCAAAGTTGCCGTAAATTAATTCAGCTACCTATATGGTACGAAAGAAGTTTTGTGGAACAGTAAAATTTCTTCGTATCATAATAAATCGCTTAGAGATCTTCTCTAAGCGATTTATTGGTTGGAGAGAAATCAGTAGTGAAATGGGAGTCCCTGTGCCGGAGTTAAAGAAAAAAATGCTGCTGCTGCTCGTACACGACTAGCTTCCATGATGAACGGTCAAACACTGGAACAGTTGCCACGCGCGCCAGGCGCGCTTAGTTGATATACTTCAATTATTTGGAACGCGCTCCGCGGAACGCACTCTCGGCGCGGTCATTCATGGCGCGCGCGCCAGGAGCGCTAAGTCGATACCCAGCTTTAGACTGCGCGGGCGAAGTAGTAGGTAAATATAACATGAATATACCTGTATCGAAAAAATGACTTTCTTATTTGTTGTATATCGCGATAAAATTTTTAAAACATTTATTTGACAAATGACAAATCTGAATTATTATGTGAAAACGAAGTCATTATACCGAATTTATATCTTACTAGCGGTCCGCCCCGGCTTCGCCCGTGGTACATGTTTACGTTTTCTCTACATAAGAACCATCCTCGTCCTTCAAGGAATATAATAAAAAAAGAATTATCGAAATCGGTTCAGCCGTTCTCGAGTTATGCGCTTACCAACACATTTTGCGATTCATTTTTATATATATAAGATATTAAAAATATATACAACTAGAGGTCCGCCCCGGCTTCGCCCGTGGTACATATTTCGCAATAAAAGGTAGCCTATGTCCTTTCTCGTGTATCAAAATATCTCCATACCAAATTTCATGCAAATTGGTTCAGTAGTTTAGGCGTGATTGAGTAACAGACAGACAGACAGACTGCAGACAGAGTTACTTTCGCATTTATAATATTAGTATGGATTATATTAAACGGACTGACTACATTCCAACCGTTCTTTTTTCGCTATCCCGTACTTTACCAATAATACTTGACAAGTAACTATGTAGTTTTAAATTCAGGATTCATTGCGCATTTCCCAGTGGATATTGAAAGGAAACCAAAACGTTTGTATCTCTTGAAGCTTTTTTATGTTAGAAAGGCAAAGAAGATGATGAGTGTTAAGACTTGAGCGACCATAACCCTGCATGACCATAATATTATTAGAAATGTAGCTATAGGTAAGGCCTTTGCAAATAGATTGCCAGCTTTTAGAAAGAAAAAAAGGAGATAATGCGGGTTTCTCATGTTTTTATGTTTTATTTGTGGAAAGCAATTAATTGTTATCTTTATTATCTGTGGGATTTCATTTTTTAAATTTTAATCTGTAAACAATTTGAAATTGGTATAGGATTGAATAATCTGCAAAAGGGAAAATTTTGAAAGAGGATTAATTGAAACCGGCAACGCTTGGAAATAAATCATATTTTATCATAATTTACCATCGTTTAATTTTTTTACCGGGTTTTTCTATAAAATATTTTATAGTGTAGGGAAACATGATACTATGAAGTATACAGTAGGTATTTATTTTACATCCATTTTCATTGCAGTTACGAGCAACATAAATATAATGTAGGTATTTTATCATAAACATTGAACTGTTTATAGAAGAACAGCGTTAAATTTTGTATCACAGCCAATGTAAATTTCACAAAACAAAACATAATTTTGTTTTGAAACAACGATGAACAAACAACGCTTAGGACAGTTTCAATTTCCAACAATCAACGTTCAAAATAAACCGTTATTTGAGACAACAAAACTTTCGATGTAACTGTAGTCGCAAAAGGAAAATAGCTATTGTCCAAATACGAATTTTCTAGAAGTCCGCTGGGATCTTGTTACATTTTAATGACCAGCCGATATTTATTGTTATGCGAATTGGCGCCATGTTTTTATTTTTATGTCAAACGGCAAACCATTTCTATGTATGTATTGAAAATTATGTTTTGTGCCTATATTTGTTTGAGCAATTAATTTAGAGAAGAAGAAAATTAAATTTTTCAAAATAAAGTTTCTTTTTTATAATTCCTGTTTAATTAAGTAGATACCTATCGTGTTAAGGTGAGCAGGGAAGCATGCAATTTTGTTTGAAGCATTTTCTCCCCTCCCTCGCTTTACGCTAACAGTGCATTCAGATCACAGAAATATATCGAGATAGAAGGAAATAGTTCGTCGATTTATATGAGAACCGAGCGTGTAACATTTTGCGTAGGTACTTTGACGTCACGCGAGTCTTGTAGTGATGTTCACAACGTCAAAATAATTGTCCCCCACAGACATGTATATTTAAGTAGACAACGCAAGTACCGCGATCTGTATGAAAACCAAGCGTGTCATATTTTTTGTACTGACCTTGACGCGTTATGACGTCACGAGCGCTTTTTAGTGATGTTAATTTCATTTTACGCTAAATCGATTAGGCCGCCACTCGCGCGGCGATTCTAGTATCGTCCTATCCCATCGAAGTAAATCGAAAGAAATCAGATCAAACTAGATCTATGTCTAAGAGGTAGTCAAATAAATGAATCGTAATCGATTACTAAATCGATTCAAGACAGAAAAATGATAATTACCATAGACAGAGGGATGATAAAATAAAGTTATAAACCTTTTAATATTCTAACAAGTAAACTAATGTGTTTTAGCTTTTTCTTACATATGCCCATTGAGTTACCATGTACTACGTACTAGAGAGGCCATCGAAAGAAAGTAATGAAACTGTCAATCAATCAATCTTTATGTCCCGTTGCATCGATCCATTTTCCTTTTATGTTCGGGTTACTTGGAAAACTGAAAAAACAAACATAGTCTAAGCAATAAGGAGTTTTCTTAAAAAACTCCCAAGATGACACTTTAACTAATGGCGTCCATGTCATAATATTTATTTTTAGTACCTTTGTATTAAAATACTTAAAAGTTCTAGGTCAAGTCGTATTAAATGACAATAAAAATCTATGCCTTTTTTTCTGAAAAATTGCTCCTTCAAATTATCATTTTTCTGTTCGATTATAAAATCGATTAGAATCGAGAACTGTTGCATCAAATGAACATCATTAACCACAAAATTGGACAGAAAAATGAGAACAGAAAAATGAGAAGACGCTATTCATTGCTTGTTATCATACGACGCGATCTTTACCGTGCCAAGTAAAAGCCGCAATGTATTCCGAATCATTTCGTATGATTTGGTATCCGTGTTTGTCACGATCGTTTTTCACAGATATTCTTTATTTGATTTTAAAATAAATAGTGCATATTCTGATTAGAAAATTACTACCGGTGGAAGGAAACATCTCTGCTAACTCGGCCACTCACAGCTGTGGAGTTTCTACAGTTTATAACGGCGCAATTCGGCATTTTACTTTATTCAGCTTCACGTCTTTCCTTGGCGAACTGCAAGCGCGGACTGAGTGTAGGCCAGCGTCAAGTAAGTTTCATAAACTTAGTTTGGACACGGGAAGTACATACACTCGCTTAGTCTATCTTGATACATGTCTGTGTTGTCCCCTAATAAATAGAAACTAAGTAGGTAGTTAAAACATTTTATGGAATCGATTTGGGAATCGATTTTGACCTTGACAGAAGAATGAGAATAAAAATGAATGTTCATTTTTACAAACTTTTTATTAACTTAAACTGTATGTATATGCATGTGTATATGAATGTATGTATGTATGTTCGGATCAAATCTTGCAATTGAATATTAAAGTAGTTTTACTCAACTTATTGAGCTGGAATTTTGCATACATGCGCAAGTCAGGTGACAATATTAAATTCTAGTATCATGGTGCTGAGCTAATGATGGAGGCGGAAGGAACTCCTCAACCACTTAACATTATTCGCCGAAACTTTGATAGGCCAGTAAACGAAAATGTATCGTGAAAATGTATGGAACAAATCAGACTATGTTTCGTAGGAAACCAGTTTTTGCTTCCATCCATTTATTTTTCACAAGAGAATCTTTCGGAAAACTGATACAAATAATATATAATAATAATACATACGCTAAAATATATTTTAAACCATCGATATACTTAACAATAATATTATAGGATTAAAAAATAATTATCATTTTTCTGTTTTCAATAGGTATCGATTTGAATCGACTAAGAAATCGGCATTGAAAATCGTGGCGTACAACTCTATATGCTTACTTTTGACAGAAAAATGAGAAATCAACCTTTACCGCGTTTCGACAGTTTGGAATGTTTTATTTTCATTGCTGGTTTTCAATGCATGTCCAGTCTGGCGTGTAAAATTAAAGCCGTAATGGAAAAGTAGCATCATTCCATTGCCGTTTACATTAAATTATTACGGAGCACAAAAATAAATTGTTTTATAAGTAATAACAGATATTTTAGGGCAAAAAGTTCTTATCCGTGAAAGGAAATATTTTCATTGACACCTTCAACTTTTTTGGTGGTATTTGCACAGTTAATTATCGAGCACGGGGCCATTTTCTGTTTGCATTAGTACGTCACACACGGAGAGAGGTCGTGAACAGACTGAGCATCGAGGCGAGCAAAGACGATGATTAATCGTCTTTTCGCCACGCGAGGTAGTAGGTACATACACTCTTTCCTTCCATCTCGATATATTTCTGTGATTCAGATGTTCATTTTTAGGGTTCCACCGTAAATTTGCTGTCATTTAATAGTTTTTGAATGTATCATATTTTTAATTTTTTTCGGAAAAGGGTTGATTTTTAATTTTTTAGCATTGTATTTTTTTCGTAAAATGCGATAGTCAGATTACTCCTGGATCAGCAATGCAGCACTTTTAAAATAGTTTTTTGGCGATATATTATAATAAGTTGTAATTATACCTAAATTATACATAATCTAAAAAAACAATTAGAATAATTACGTCGTCATTCGTTTGTTGTCAAACTTACTGTCCTATATCTATCTAAATATAAACTAAGCTTAATGTTATTTTGAATACTATGTCACAATTTCTTAAATATCAAAGAAGCGCTATTTCAAAGGAAATAAAAATACTGAATACTGATAATGAGAAAACTTATTCGATCATAAGCTAATTTTTATCTTTGGCTCGCGGCTGCAGATCGCTTTCGTATGACTTTTGAGATAAATTTATGTTGTGTTATAACTTTTTACTATTAAAAGATTATGATTTTTTTGAAATGAAACTTCTTTAGGCGCGTTGAGAGTAAAATTTCAAGGTCGCGTCATAGCAATGCCGACACGTCATGAAGTAAGGAGACGATTTTGGTATCTTTTAATCTTGCCAAAGAAGTTCATGTCTGATACGTGTGCTAGACACACACGCTCTTTTTATATTTACAAATCCTATAATAGAACCAGGAAATCAATCTCATCGGCAACCAATTTCACCAAAAATATTCCCTTTTTGTAAGCCGGGTTGGCTAATGACAGGCGGTCAAACCTTTGTCACATTATCACTGCTACGCTAGAAAGGTTCTCATGTAGCAACTTTATTAAATTGGCCAAATTTACATAATGCACACTGAATTTTCTACGCTAGTAATATAATAATTATTATGAACTTACATTTTCGGAATGGACGTTGCATTTTATTTTTTAATGTTTTTTACTTCAAACGTTTCGGGTTTCTCAAAATAATCATAAGAATACCTACCTACATTTTTTGTTTGTTGTTTTTTTAGAACTCGTAATCCCTACTAATATTATAAATGCGAAAGTAACTCTGTCTGTCTGTCTGTCTGTCACGCTTTACCGCTTAAACCTCTCAATCAACTTTGATGAAATTTGGCACAGACAATCTTTAGACCCTGACAAAGAACATAGGCTACCTTTTATCAAAACAGTAAAACACCACACGAGCGAAGCCGCGGGCAGAAGCTATTTCGTTATAATACTCAGGCACATTTTAAAAGCAACATATTTTACAATGAAACCCATATACGTTGGTAAAACCGGGTTTAATTAAAATTGAAAAAACAGAGGTTTCAATAATCGGAGTTATCGAGTTTCATGAGGCTAGCGAGAAAGCAATTAACGGACTTATTCCGAATTGCGGATACCTTTTAGAGTGTTGATAAATATTTGTACGGAAGGAAAATCTATTATTAAAATCTTGGAAAATACTCTTACTGGATAACCCGAGAGACGGTGGGTACTGCGTTAAAAGCAAAAATGAGTTTTAAAGGTATTTCCTGTCAAAGCTGATAAAATATAATGATCTGTTGCTGATGTTACTTGAAATTATTTTTAGATTTGAAATGGAGATTCTTAAGAATTGCGCTTAGACACGCTTATCAATGCATTTGGGAACCCACTTTATTTAAATTCAAAGATGTAAGCAATAAAAAATATAATAGAAATAGCACGATTTGTACAAGTTGTGATGTTTTATATTTTAAAAGAATTTTTAAACTCGATCGATAAATGGTAAGAAACAAAATAAAACCGGCCAAGTGCGAGTCGGGCTCGCGCACAAAGGGTTCCGTAGCAGCAAATATAATAAATTACAGTTAAATCAACCTATCTCAAAAACTATAAGAGATACTTTGATCAAACCAAAAATCGTTGAAAGAGTTAATTAGCATGCATCACCTCTATTTTTTTTAGAATTTTATACCCCGTAGTTATAAAAATAGAGGGGGGGGGACATACTTTTTACGACTTTGAGAGCTGATATCTCAAAAACCGTTCACTTTAAGAAAAATGTTTTTTAGAAAACTTTATATCATTTTAAAAGACCTTTCCATTGATACCCCACACGGGTATGTACATCGAAAAAAAAAATTTCATCCCTCAGTTACATGTATGGGGGGCCCCACCCCCAATTCTTTTTTTTACTATTTAGTGTCATATTTTTGTAGCGGTTCATACAACACATATTCCCATCAAATTTCATCACTGTAGTACTTATAGTTTCCGAGTAAATCGGCTGTGACAGACGGACAGACGGACAGACGGACAGACGGACATGACGAAACTATAAGGGTTCCGTTTTTGCCATTTTGGCTACGGAACCCTAAAAATTAAACCTCCCCTCTTCCTATTGCTTTGGACAAACCCGTAAATAAATACATATACGTTATATGTATTTATTTACTATATAAGCGTATGTTAACAACATAATCACTATCAGCATTAATCTCAATACTTATCTCAGGTAAGTACCTACTTTAGAACAATGTGAAGAGATTAATCTCACACTATCATGTCAAGAGCTTAGCAGTTGCTATGTAATAGGATCATACAAAGCTTCATATACTGAGAGTAAAGCTTACCAAGTCTATTAAAAACATGCCGCTGATGAGATGTCTAACCTCAAAATATGAAACCGCTGAAAATGTAACGATTAATTTGCGATAAAATCAAACTCGTACTTAATAGATACCTATCGTATTTGTTCTTGTCACCCTCACCCTTGATAAGGGTCGTGACGGGCCGGAAAGACCCTTCGTAGGGTTGTCAGTCCGTCATGTAAAATGCCATTAAAATTTTAATGCTTAAATTTCAATACTGAAAAGTAACGATGTCATGAAATAATATTTTAATTAATTGTTAACGTTATCTGTGACAACCCGTCTAAAAGCTTAATAATTATAGTGGTAGTAATGAAATCTAGCTGTTAATTACGCCTAGGGTTTACTATGAGCCTTGTGTAAACAAGCTGTAACAACTTGTTTTCTCACTGTTAGTATACTGTTTAACTACTCCTACTATAGTAATTAAAATGTTAAATTTGAATACATTTCACTACTTACCATTTTCTTTGTCAGATATGCCTCTTCTGATAACGGATGCAACATTTTGCAATATGCAATATTTATATTGAATATACAACATGTGTAATATTCATTTTATAAAATTGTTTTATCGTATGTGAAAACTGAAATTGATTCAAACTTTTCTTTTATATTTTACGATCTGTGGCGGTAAATAGACATCAATTAAAATAGACAAAAGTAAAAATAAGTAGGTACCTACATATTATTATAATACATTAGTATTATAATACGAGTAGATAATATTATTATGTATAGACTAGTTTATACAAATTCATATACATAGGTACCTAGGAATTGGTAGAGACTAGGTATTTCGTTTAATTTCGTATATTAAAATAAATATATCCTTTAGGTCATTGAGTTACTATATTATGTACCTACTACGTACTAGAGAGGACATCGCTACTACACTATTTGTAACACAAGTTACAGTCAATCGTCTCAAACCAATTTATTTTTGTTACATTAATTGGTTTTAATTGATAAGTAATAAGTGGCAGAATATCTACAAAGTGTATGGACTCACTAGCCGCCCCGCGCCGCCGCGCTTGTCGCACGGATTTTGTTCGTGGTGTCCTCTCTATACGTAGTAATAAATAATAATACCTCAATGCTATAGGTACAATTATTTCGGTGCATAAACGAACTGCGTCTCCCAAAATAAATCACTTTACAGAGCTTAATTTAAACCTGATTTATAAAAGTAAAGGTCAAAGCTATTACCAGTTAATTAGTCTCTTTAACTCTCACATGCATCATATATAAATAATAATATGTTAAAGAGCAAAAACATTAAGTACGCCCCACGCATTTTAAATGCAATTTTAACGAGCTAAAAATATCCTTTCATGTTAAAATTAAAATAGATATTCAATGAATCGCATTGTCACGTTGTGAAATAAAATGCAAACATATAAAAAGTAGAAGATACTTTATTTTTGATGTAAAGACTTAGCTGTAGGTATCTATTAGATACGTTTCACAAAATGAAGGTTCATTAGCTTATCTATTTATCTATATAGATTTGTAAATAAAAGCAAATATTGAATGTATACAATGTTCCAATAGCAATTGCAATTAAATATGAACGCGACTGTCTATATTAACTTAGTATTAAGAAACTCATAAATTAGCTAATTACTTAATTAAAACTGAAAAGCAAATTTACCAACCACCTTCCAATTCAGCCAGCGTATCCAAACAATGAACTCCCGAACGTTTATAAAGTTTTATTAATTAAAACGTTAAAGTGCACAATGTTGAAAGACTTTTAACCGCGAAATTCAAATAAAGAACATGTGGAATCCAAAAGCAATGGACAATAGACAAATGGAGAAGCGTGTTGTCGTTGGTCGAGTGAGACCTACGTGGGCGAGGAACCTTCCAGAAGCCAGAGACGACGACGAGAAATCTGAAGAAGTAACCATGATGCCACATAGTGATCCGCCATCGCCGAGTGAGCAATGGGATAAATATGGGAAACAAGATGATAAATACGACGTTTTCGGAAAGGTTAGTAAGAATTTTTCACCTATCAGACCAATAATAAGATATTTACAACATTTTTTTCCAAAATTAAATAAAAAAGAGTAATAAGTACATTGAGTTACTATGTAGTACGTAATACATAGTAATTAGTAACTCAATGGAGTAATATAAGAATATTTTTATAATAGATACCTACTTTTAAATATTGGATATCGTGCTTTAAATTTTTGGCGTTTTTATTTCAGGTTATGCTGCTCGGCGATAGCGGCGTGGGTAAAACATGTATGCTCGTCCGCTTCCGGGATGGCACGTTTCTCGCCGGCAACTACATTTCCACCGTTGGCATTGACTTCCGGGTACACGCAACCGCAATAGCAATTTCCTATTACATTGCCTTAACATACTACCGTGTTTTACCAAAGAGTTTATATTGCAGCCATTTTAACTGGCTGGTCGTTAATTAGCATTCGCTTTATTATTTATTAATAACATCGTTAGCAAGGGTTCCAAGTTCAAATGGACCAGTCACGGGGATACGTGGCCGGTTCGCTGCTCCGCTATTGGTGTTAAAGTTTGGCGCGCTTTTTCTGTTCCCGCCCCGTTAGCTTGACAGCTGTGATTGAATCGACTCTTCGGCTGAGTGATTTATTGCACCAAAGCACCGTTGTTTTTTTGTCTGTTTGATTTATGGTATTTGCCTGATGGTTATTGGAAAGTTGCGAGGGTCGAGGCATTTAATTTTTTTCTGTTTCTATTTTTCTGAACTGTGCTATTATTTATTAATAGTCGGAGTAGTTTTTTGTAAATTATATTATAATCATACTTTCTAGGTGTTTCATTAAAATGGGAATAAAAATATTTAACATTAGAACTGTGACAATGTACCTATGTATTAGGTATATTAAAATAAATAGAGTAGTAAAATAAATAGGTACATTAATTGTATACTCGTAAGTCTCTAATGGTAAAGTATTTTCTTCTAAAAATTGTAATAATTACTATAAAATATACTTAATTTGTGCATGCAATAATAATATGATAACATACTTTCAAACAATACACATTGAATTAGGCCTATATTGACGATAACAGCACAGTATTACAATATTATTTCCTAATAACAGTGTAAATAGGTTTTCACTAAAATCATCTCACATAATATACTACTAACGCCATCTATTTCAGAATAAGGTAGTTACTGTAGACGGTATAAAAGTGAAGCTTCAGATATGGGACACGGCTGGACAAGAGCGCTTCCGTAGCGTCACACATGCTTACTACAGAGATGCTCATGGTAATTAAATTTAAATTAAAATAAAATTTATGTGTTTTTTAATGTTCTAATTAAATAAAAAGTAATTTTAATCTATTAACATGAAAGTCATACAACGCCATCTTTTGGTGCCGTATGTTAAACTATAAGGGCTATTGCTATTGGCTTGTTGTTATGTTGGCAGCAACTACTGTCATTTTGTGTTATCTGTGATAATAATAATAATTGGTTCATTACTCAGTTCATTATTTATTACTCCACTATTATTCAAAGAGTAGAGTATACGGCTATTATTTATGTAGCTATTGTTTTAGAATTAGGTTTCATATTTATTTTGTAGTCTATATTCTCCTTGCTAGGCAATATTCAATTATGTACTTATATAATATTTTCTTGGTATATTATTGTCCTAAGTGTAAAAAACCCATCAGGCAGACCCAATGAATCACGCTTATTTCTTGGAAATTAACAAATTTTACAGACATTTTGAGATTTTCCTTTTAATTCAATATTGATGCTCTTTTAGAAGTATTTATGTATCTAGTAAATACGAGAGTAGGCGCAGTGTCGGAAATTAACGAAATTATCGCAATAATTTGTCTGATAATGTAGGTTCGAAGCACAGAAATATTGAGAATCATTTCTATAAAATTCTTTAGCTTTTTAACCAACCATATTTTTTTAGAGCTGGACGAGAAAGCTTTTAAGCATTATATTACTGTAGAAGGTAGATGAATCCTAATACAGACAATATTAGGCCTACCTACCACTGACCACTGTAGTATTGATATTACCTACCATGAATTTTCTGTTTCAATCAATTAATAATTAATATCAAACTACCTACATATTATTATAACTTTATTTAATATTTATTTAACTTTATCCACAATATGATTATGTAATTTACAACTTTGAACATGCTATAAACCAAATTGTCTAGTTTTACAGAGACTACAGTGTACAACCGTAGGTATAATACTCAATATGTTTCAGCACTGCTCCTTCTATACGATGTGACGAACAAAACGAGCTTCGACAACATTCGAGCGTGGCTCGGCGAGATCCGGGAGTATGCGCAAGATGATGTAGTTATAATGCTTCTTGGTGAGCTCAATACTCATACGACAGTTTCTATGAAATATACCTACCCATTTTATTATACAAATAATTATTAATCACTACTTGATGGTTGCACGCATCTATAGAGTAGAAGACCATTATTATTATTTTCATTGTACATTCCCTTTTTATGACAAAAAGTGACGGTTTCGAGTCCGCTTGTGAATCAATCTCCGGCCGACAGTCTGCGATTGGGTGACCCATTTATATTAGCTAGGCTCTACTCTTACAATGCCTATATTTTTCTCCTTCTGATATTTTGAGTACCTACTTATATGCGTAAATTATTATCATGGGTAAAAAAGTATCTTCTATGGGTAAAAAAGAAATGCTTTCTTTTGCAAAGCTTGAAAAATATCTTGAAAAAAACTTTTGTTCTAACAGGCAAATACGTACCTGAATTTGTTAGTCCATACCACAGGTCGATACTCTCATGTGAGTTTAAGAAATGAAAGCTCTTTATAGTTTAAACATCATCATAATCATACATCAACGCGGCATAGATACCCTATCTGTGTCATAATACTGTATAGTAGGATCTCATAAAAGAACATGCTTGTTTTAACGTTCTAGTTTTATTGACGTCGTACAGACTACAGTAATGTGGAGCGGCATCTCCTTCCAGGAAACAAGTCGGACAGCGGCTTAGAGCGGGCGGTGAGGCGGGAGGAAGGGCAACGCTTGGCTAGAGAGTACCAAGTCGCGTTCATGGAGACATCTGCGAAAACCGGCCTGAATGTGGAGGCGGCATTTGCCCACGTTGCACGCGCTCTCGTCGCGAAAGCGAACCCCGCGGACCCCGCGCGGCTGGCGGTGCGCGCGCAGCCGTCACAAGAACAACGCTCTTCCTGCCCGCCATGCTCGTAAGCGCGCCAAATTCGAACGGATCCGTGGACCAATAGAATGGACGGTCTCTGTGTCTTGTACAGTTTGTATTTGGATGTTTCAGAAATGTATAAAGCTTGGGCTTGCACTTTGTACACTTTATTAAAACATTGTTTGTACATTATAGTATTATTACAGTTTTCAAGACATTCAAATTCTTTATTTTCCTAATGAGTATCTGAGTCAATGACGCATTTTTTTTTTGTATGATACCAAATAAAATCATGTTATTTACAAAAAATGGTTCATTTTGATGATGATTCTACAAAATTATTATTTTTTAATAAATGGGAAGTACATGTACTTACTACTTATTATGCATTGGTATTATTTACACAGATGCACATAAAAATAAGTGCACAAAATAATGTTATTTTAGCTGTAACTGTAACACACATTCTTAGCTTTGTATTCATATAAATAATATTATGTTATTGTAATGAGAGTGGGATTCTACAAAACTATTGATTAAGGTTTTTAAATGAGAATTAAGGTACTAAAGCATTCTAAACATAATATTTAAAAATCACTTAAGTACCTACATACCTACATTTGGATAATATTTAATATGTGTGTAATGGGTTTAAAAAGGCATATTGTAGCATTTTGAAATAAAGGTGAGATATACCTACTATTAGGTTCGTGATATAAAATAGAAATAAACATAAGTAACTATAAATTACATACGTCATCACTCCTTTAGCAAAATTGCCAATAATAATCATCACCCTCATAAATAACAAAACAGGAGGACTAATATTTTTATTGATGTTGTAAATTTCACATTCTTATTACTACCTACAATTTACATCCATTCATAAAATTAATATGTAGAAGAGCGGGTTTAAGATAATCCCTCCTAGTCCCTACTAATATTAATATTATAAATGCGAAAGTAACTCTGTCTGTCCGTCTGTTACGCTTTCCCGCCCGATTTTGATGTAATTTGGCATAGAAAACCTTTTAGACCCTGAGAAAGAACATAGGCTACCTTTTATCAACACACCACGCGGGCGAAGCCGCGGGCGGAAGCTAGTATAATAAAAACCTAATAATTAAGTAATTGATATTAACATATCGATATACCTAGATATAATATATGCACTTATTTAGAAAGAAAATATATTTCAGATTGCGAAATACCAACTTATTTCAAAATTATTATATAACTATAATAAAGTATCTATAATCAAGTATTTGTAAAAAATATAAGTATTACATATAATGTTAGCTATGGTAGGTACTTACTACTTACATATATCTGAACTAGTCAGAACTATAATATAATTATTTATCGAGTATGTAATTTATTTTGCTGTCATTGATTTAGATATTACTATATTACTATGTTATTTATTATAGTTTACCAGTTAATATTACAGTTTTATTTGATTATAACCAAAAGGATGAATATCTATATATTTTTACTTCTTAATTATCTGTATGACTTAGGTATCATATTATTATTTATTCTATGCTTTAATTATGTTACTTTACATTTTTTATACTATCTACTTACCACACTGCTTACCAATTTTTTTTATAAATCTTTGTTTTTAGACAATTTGTTTTAATTCAATATGCTATTTTTATAAATATGTCTAAACAATTAAAAAATTGTGATGTTTTGCTGTGATAATTCACATTCAACTACATACCTTTTATTTCTGTTAGATCTGTAGCATTTACTTCTTTACACAATACCTATCTATTGCGATTTTTCTATATTAAAAAAAAACATGTAAATTGAGCGCTACACAAATACCTTTAAAGTTTAAACATAAATATTATATTGTAAAATATTAAGTAATATTATACTAATAATTGATGAGGAAAATATAGTTATATATACTTACTGCTGTAATATTTCCTAAATAGGTAGTTTTGAAAATTGTAGTAAGGTTCAGGCTCGTATGATTTATTGTTAAAAAATTTTAATGTTAGAATATACTACTATACCTAGGTAACTAAGATACCCGTACCTACATAATATTATGTAAGTATATGTAACATAAATAATATTTGTAATAAATGTTGTGGCATGCTTGCGCAAATAAAGAATTGAATACCTACTTATTTTAATTTTGTTTTATTAATTTCCTTTTTAAAATCCTTGATGACACAAAAAAAACGAAGTTACGATAGACTAGAGAAGATAATTTTTGAAACAAAAAAAAATCGCAGTCGGATGAAACCCATTAGAAAAGGAGGGGAATATGATAAAAATGTAAGGAAAAATAAATTACGGTCAATCCGAGTTCGGGAAGCGGGAGGGGGGAGCTTTTAAGAGAAAAAAATGGTTTCTCTCGATTTCCGACTAAACTACAAGTCCTATAGAAAAAAGTTCAATGGCAAAGTTGTAGGTAATTAAAAGTTCTACAACTTTTGTATTCACAATTTTTTCACATAACCTAAAAATTTAGGTGAAAAATTCAAAAAACCAAGTTTTTGGTCTTTTATTTCTATCTACTTCAAAATTTATTTTTTTTCTACGAAATTTGGTGGAAACTTACTTTATTATGTCCCAAATATACTGTAATTTATTTGATTGAAAATATTTATTTTTTCGCCTTATTTTGAATTAATACCAAAAAAACAACCTAATTTTCAATCGAAAAGTCACCCGTCAAAATATCAGCTTTTTTCAAAAACTTGGGGTGCCTTTTATTCATTGAAATCTCTACTTTCATATGGTGTAAAAAAAATAAACACCACCATAGTAAATGTTCTCAGGAAATGCATACAAACAGTCTGAAAATTAGCTTTTACTAAATCAGGCACACTTCTCGAACTACCTGAAATGTTTTTATCGACATCATTTTGCTTTTGAATATGCTGTTAAATATTAAACTTAGAACAGATAATTATTTTTCTTTTGAAATATTACCGAAAAGCCGATACAAGAGAAGATATAGAGTTCAAGAAGTGTGCCTGATTTAGTAAAAGCTCATTATCACCCCCCTCCCGCTTCCCGAACTCGGATTGACCGTAATTTATTTTTCCTTACATTTTTATCATATTCCCCTCCTTTTCTAATGGGTTTCATCCGACTGCGATTTTTTTTATCTTTTCATTATTTTCAAAGGCTTCTACCCCAGTCTATTATGACACCATTGACTCGAATATACCTACTTACTTTTAGAAAGCAATAATTGTATTTTAGCTTATCATAAATGGATAATTAAAATTATCAGACAGTCTGTTATATCTTATATATAAAATTCTCGTGTCACAATGTTAGTCTGCATACTCCTCCGAAACGGGTGGACCGATTCTCATGAAATTTTCTGTGCATATCGGGTAAGTCTGAGAATCGGCCAACATCTATTTTTCATATGTACCACGGGCGAAGCCGGGGCGGACCGCTAGTAATATTATAATAGTAAATAATAATATATGCATACGTAATAATTATCCAAAAGAAAATGGAATAGCTATGTAGCTTTTTAAAAATCCCGCTTCATAAATGTAACTGTCAACTTCCTTCTATTTCAAATTTGGCGCCACTACAACTTCGTTGTGTTGAAAGTGGGGGAAGGTTACTGTCAGGGGATATAAACATTTTATATTATAAGCATATTTTGTAAAATTTTATTGTTGCAATGAAAAAGACGATAATTTATTATCAGTATTATCTTACCCTTCAAAACAGGGGAGTATATTATAATAAGGCACTATTTTCTATTGGAACCAGTTTCTTATGTCTCAATACAAATCTTAGGGGAGAATTTTGAAATTTTGAACCTTTAAATTATTTATCATAAACTAAAAAACTTTAAGCACTTACCAGACTATAATCATTTTTAGTCATTTATGAAACACGACAATATACGTTTTATAATACTGAATATTAATTAACTACCTATGTTTGGTGTTCAAATTTTTCACAGTTACGTAACACTATGCTTTATGTTAGCTATATATAGCTTATATTATTAACATTTCGTTTCGATATATTTCAACTACAATTTAAATGTTCTGAAAAATATAGTACAATTAATAAATTATGTTTTGGGTGTTTTATCCCTGCATATTGTATCTTTTTTCTCGTTATGTTGGCAGCCTTGTCGACATAATACGCGCACATGCGCAGAACGACAGGTGGTCGACGGCTCGACCCAGCTATTGCGAACGAACATCGACTTCTCATGCTCATCATCAGCCGCTATCGTGCTCAAGTAAGAGCGATATGCAGTGCTTTGTGTTGAAGTGGTCGTGGTGACATGGCGTCCGTATTTTAAACGTTGTGAATGGTGTAAATAGTTCAAAATAGTAGTTATTTACAATGAATGTGAATTATGATCGTGTTTGTAGACTGTGCTTGTCATCTCGAGGCGAATTACTGCCGATATTCCCTACCACCAGTTCGGATGACTCGGAACCTCCTGTCCTTGTGTCGAAAATAAAGGATTGCGTGTCCGTTCAGGTAAGAAGAGTGATAATTAAGTTATAGAAATGAGTTTTAAGTGAAAGTAGACCCTTGATGTACGTGAGAACTCGTCATCCGTCTCGGTTCGTGTAATGACAGGCAGTATGTCTAGGTGGAGATGTCGTAAGATCGTCCACCATTTTGTAATGTACCACGGCTCTCGTTCGAATCGTGGCCGCGTTGCGTCGCATTCCGTGCAGCCGGCGAGGTATGGAACGCATGATGAGGGTCGGGTTTGGCATTATTCCCGGGGGCCTGGTCGGGAGGGGGTCTGCGTTAGATAAGCATGGCGTTGGGAGCGGGCGTATTGATTTATCGGACGCCCAGGCCTGTGCAGCTCGTCTCGAGTGAGGAGCGTCGCTGTCGGCGTCAGTGCGCTATAGATGCGTGTGTGTGTGACTATCGAGCGGTAACCCTTGAGGGGCTCACTGGTCGCCACTCGACTCGCTTCTACTTATTCGGTTGAAGAGCAGGCGCTCGCCGCCGCTCGACTATACCTACGCCTACCTACTTCGTTTCTCCTCGCGCCATATCTATCTATATATGAGGCGCGGTTTCGCTCGCCACATCGGGATGGAACGCGCGCTTCTTTATACCTT
Organism: Colias philodice; assembly: GCF_061535455.1. Classification (NCBI taxonomy): domain Eukaryota; kingdom Metazoa; phylum Arthropoda; class Insecta; order Lepidoptera; family Pieridae; genus Colias; species Colias philodice. Next base: position 4,507,115 of record NC_143094.1, on the reverse strand, counting down.
CGTAACATGATTGCGTATGATTATCTTTCCAGATAAACGAAAATGACGAACTGCCCACTAATGTCTGCAGGAAATGCTTGGATAATGTCAATAACTGGCATATATTCAAGACAGTTTGTGAAAGGACACAAAACAAACTACAATCTCTGATTCATAAAGAGAGCAGCCATCTAGAAGAGGTGAGGTTATTTTTCTTGGCTGTTATTTTATAATACAGTTGTCACATAGTTGTTTACATATTTACATAATGGAAAATATTTTTCAGGTTCACATTAAAACTGAACCAAATGAAGGATTATCAGATGGTGGATATGATGATGGGATTGCTATTGATGGAACATATCCAGATATTGAGGTATGTGTCTTTTTACTTTTTATGATTGTGCAATTTTTACCAACAGGATAATTGTTAATATCCTCCATTTGTCTGAGTAATGCCTCATGATTATTTTATTTTAGCTATGTCTAGATTTTTGTGTCAAGGACATATTGATACTTAAATTGTGGTACAATTAATATTTTTTTCTTATAAGGTAATTTTTTATTGGTGCTAATTTTGGTTCATTCACTTTTATGGGGACTTTCTTTCACTTTAACACACTATATTTAAATAATTTTTGGTAAACCTTTCAGAATGCCGGGCCCTCTAATAAAATCCAACCTGAAGGACCTCCAATATTGGCATCTTTGGGACTCACTCCAAGAAGTGATAAGGTAAAGATTACTATAAATGCTCTTATCATGCACTGTAATGAACTGATAAGAGAAGTAGTGTATATGGCACTTCTATACAGAATGTATTTTGATATTTTTGTAGGAGTTTAATAGGTAGTAGTGTGAGAATAGTTCATTTGAATTAATTTTATTCGCAGAAATATATAGATCCAAGGATGGATTGGCAACGGGTGCATGCAATACTTGGTATAATTCAAGATGATGAAGTGATTGATTCACTACAAAATGTGGAAGAATGTGAAGTCTTGCATCAATCTGATCATGATTCAGATATGGAAGGTGATTTAACGGGAGCAGTGCCAGAAGACTGTCTCGATTGCAAAACTGGTTACATGTGCAAAAATAAAAGAGTTTTGTCCAAAAACCCAATCCTCCCGCTTGCTGAAAATTTAGCTATAGTAAAGAAACTTACAAACTTGAGAAAGCGAAACATAAAAAGTGTGAAGAGTTGTCAATTCCCCAAAAATGCATGGCAACTATTGGTCAGCGATGACTTACTAGAACTCATTGTTTCTTCCACTAATGAAAAAATTATAAAGAACTCAAATAATAAGGCCACCGATGTAAGTGAAATAAAAACATTGATTGGCATACTGTACTATCATGGCATAATGAGGCCAACACATCAGAAATGCAGTGACCTCTGGGACAATGACTTTGGATCTATTTGCATTCGAAGAACAATGAAGTATGATAGATTCAAGTTTCTTCTTGAGAACTTGAGTTTTGACAGTGAAGGTGATGACAGTTGTATTATGCAATTAGATATTATGAAACGCATTCGCAAGGTGTTTGAAATTTTTGCATTGAACTGTAGAACTGCTAAGGAAATTGGAAATACCGCAGTTATAGATGAACTTTTACTACCAGTCCATGGCCCGTGTCCATTTAGGTATTCTATAAAGAAGAAAGAAATAAAACAAGGAATGAAAATGGTACTTGTAGTGGATCCAACTAATTTTTATGTCAGCAACTTGGATGTTATAACAGACCCGTATTTTGGTAATGAAGATATAACTACAAAATTAGTTCAACATCTTGCAGGGACCGGAAGATCTATTTATATGGACTGTTGGTTTACATCTGAGACATTAATAAACAGATTGAAAAAAGAATATAATTTGTATAGTATTGCTGCCTTGCACCCGAGTGATACAAACATTCCACCAGTATTTTTATCCCAGTATAGAAAGTGTAAGCCATTTATTAACGGGTTTATAGATAAAGACTTAGTTTTGTCTTCTTATATTGATTCCAACTCGAAAGTGGTGAATATTCTGACCAATGAACCTAATTATTATAAAAGAGGACATATGAGTCACACAGTTGTATCAGCTTACAAGAGAAACAAATCTGCAATTGAAGTTGTTGATGTTCTAATGCATTACTACACAACAATGCAGAATACAAATGATTGGACTATGTCACTATTTTTTATGTTACTGAATATTGCTTCAGTTAATGCTCAAGTTATATGGAGCAGTGCTAATTCAACTAATGTAGTCCAGCGGCGTATGTTTATTCGTGACCTTGCTGTTAGTTTAATGGAATCAGATGAATCGTCTCAACTTATAGAAGAGTTTTTAATTAAACGGCCGAGGATGTCTGCTATAGGGAATAATAGTGGGACAGGAATTAGGCAGAGAAAACGATGCAAAATTTGTATCAAATCAACCAAGAAGGATAGAAGAACGAGGCAGAGTTGCTTGAGATGTGGAACTTTTATTTGTAGAGAGCATACAGTCAACATCTGTACAGTTTGCATGATGTGAATAAAGGGAAAATGAAGATATTGACAGTATTACAACTACATGTTATAATCAATGTAAAATTACCTTTTATTTAAATTTAAGCGATATAGTTTAGAATGGTGAAAGAAGTTAAAAAAATGTAAATAACATTTATATTATATCATAGCTTTCAATCAGACATGTCTTCAAGCATAATATATAGCTTGTTAGTCGCAATCTAATATTCATTGCAAAATTTTGAATAATTTTAGAAATGTGTAAAATTATTACGTTATCGTAAAATAATTTAAATTGTTGTGAATTAAATTTTTATTAAACCAGTGTGCAATTGATTGGAAAAAGAATTATTATTTTTTTCATTAAACTTTACTATATTCATATAGATGTGTCATATACAAAATATATCTATTTTTCAATTATTTTTATGTTTATTAAATAAAGAGTTGATTTATTTCCAAACCTTTTAAATTTTTCGTTTTATTATTACTTACCTAAATTACTTCTTAATTTATATAACATTACAGGGCGTGGAAAGCGAAAAAGATGAAGAAGAAGAAGACGAAGAGATGAATGAACAACAAAACTTTCCGACCCCGCCCAATGTACCAGAAGTTTCTATTACGGTAATGCGCCCTACAGGAGAAACGTTACACGCGCGGCAGGGCATACAGCAACTAGCTTCAAAGGATTGCCTAGTCTGTGGCCGATCCTACAGGTACTCACATAATGCCCGACGCCACGAACTCACGGCGCATAGCTTCGATAGATATACAAATAAAATTACAAACAAAAAATCTAACCGCATGCAACCAAAACTGAGGCCTAATCCATTCAATCCTAAGGCCCGTTTAATGCCAAATCCTATAAGCCATAAAATGCAACTCATTCCAAATACTCCGATGGCCATTAAGATGATGCCACAAAAAACTATCATACCACCAAAACCCATTCCTATTAAGAATATCAAACAACAACAAAACAATCTGCCATATCCTTTACGTATTAAAGCATTAAAAGATTTGCAAATCAAAAAGAAAGAACCACAAATCTTGAAGACGCTACTTACAACGAAGCCTGAGGTGCTAGTATCTGAACCAGAAATTCTCAACTCAGGTCCTGAGAGCCCTGAGACATTAATATCAGAACCTGAAATAGCTTCTTTTCAAGTAGAGACTATTCTATCAGAGCCCGATGGCTTCATAAATCATCAAGATCAGGGAGAAAATGATGAGGAAATGCAAAATCAAAGCCAGAATTATGACACTGTTGACATGGACTCTGATAATGAGATCGAAATCGCTCGTCAACATGAAAATGAAGCTGAAGGTGACCAAATTGATAATCAGAATGAAATGGAAACAGAGCAAACTGTAAATAACGAGGAAAATGAAAATGAGGAACAGAATGATACTGAAATTGAACCTAAAGAAGGTGAAGGCCAAGAAGATGGTAATGATGAAAATAACGAAAATGAAAAGGAAGTAACAGAGAATGAAGAAGGTAATGAGGAAAAAGAAGCAAATCAAGATGAAGAAAACCAAGATGATGCTTTCGATCCCGATCTACCGCCCCTAGCCCCGGTTGTGGAGATAAATGAAGATATGCAAACAAACTCATATAACAGCGAGATTAATGAAGAAGAAGAATTAGAACTTGACGATACAGCCGACCCTAATGACGTAGTCGATGGCGATGATAAAGAACTCGATCCAGATAAACAGTACGTCACCAAAACGCAAAAGGAATTTATCCAAAAATATCGCGACATCATCGAACAGATCAACACTAAAAGATGTCTTTGCTGCAATAAAGAACACCCGAGAAGAAAAGCAGTTATACAACATTTACAGAAAAATGGACACAAAGTACCTAAACATACTTGTTACAATTGTGTCGTAACCTTCACTCATATTGGTGCTCTATTGAGTCACATGAGGTCAAACACTTGTACTGATCTATGGAAAATAATTTATAATGAAAATGGTATCAGTGATGATCAAGTTCTTGAAGATGAACCAAAAGATGTCAAAGTACAATACAAAGATATATTTAACGCTAGGTCCTATGCTTGCAAGTTGTGTCCTGCAAAATTCCAATTGAAACAATTTATTATGAAACATGTGTTAGAT